>NC_062564.1:166201172-168698047 GCF_022837055.1 Prionailurus viverrinus
AATGAAGATTACAGAAACTATTATGGTGAAGGAAGAGGAACTTAGATTCTAATTTTGGAGCTTTTTCAAATCCTATCCAAAGTAAATTCTCATGTCTAATATCCTACAGATGCTACATGGAACTAGTTAGGAGGGAACTGAAGTGATGAGAACTGATCAAACTTGGAGAGTCTGAGGGAAAAATTGACACAAAATGAAATTATAATCGAGTAGCCTTGAAAGTCCACTTGCTCTGGTCTTAAAAAACCTACATTGTATAGGTAGACAGAGAAACTATAAGCTAGTAAACAAAATAAATTTCAGATATTTGGAAATACTACAAAGAAATTAAAGATAACAAGATAGAGAGTAAGTAGGAGACAGGACTTCAGGTTGTGGGAAGGCAAAAAGCAAACATGTGTTTTCTGAATTATATAACTCATTGATACAAATAATTACACATATCCCCATGCAAATTTACCAAGAAATGAAAATATAGCAGATCCTCAAAAGGGAATGTGGACATGGCATATTTAGGGATACTTCTTTTTTTCTGAGAGGTCTAGGATTCTAAGCATGTCACGGTATTTTTTTTTAATTTTTTAAAGTTTATTTAGTTTTGAAAGAGACAGAGACATAGTGGGGGAGGGGCAGAGAGAGAGCAAGAGAGAGAGAATGCCAAACAGGCTCCATGCCCCCAGTACAGAGCTCGATGCGGGGCTTAAACTTATGAAACCATGAGATCATATATACTAAAGCAAAAACCGTCAAAACTGAGTCAGTAGCCTAACTGCTTAACTGACTGAACCACCGAGGCGCCCCATTGACAGTCTCAAAGTATCTTTTGTTTTTTTAAATGTATACTGTGAATAAATGCTTCATGGTTGAAAGAAAACTCTGTGATTGAAACTTAATATTCCCTACACTGAATTCTCTTGTGCAGTCACATTGATAGATGCTTAAACATGGCCCATGTTCTTACCTTTAAAGGTTAACCCTGGTTTTTAGAAAAGTCTTTCTTTACTGAACCCATTATTCCTGTAATTCTACTGACTGGTTCTGATCCTGCCATCTAGAGTTACATGGAATAAATTTAACTCCCTTCTTCTTGTCAGCCAATCATAGATCCACATTAAAATTTTATTTTAAGTTTACTTATTTTGAGAGAAAGAGAGAGAGAGAGCCAGAGAGAGAGAGGGAGAGAGAGAATCCCAAGCAGGCTTCTCACTGCCAGCACAGAGCCTGATGTGGGGTTCGAACCCACGAAACTGTGAGATCATGACCTGAGCCAAAACCGAGTTGGATGTTCAACCAACTGAGTCACCCAGGCAGGTGCCCTAGATCCACATTTTATTATTACAAGTATCTTCATGAATCTTTTCCAGTCTAAATATTCAATTCCTTTATCTGTTCTCTAACTTTCTGAAGTAATATTTTATCTTTCTAAACTATTTGCAACTTGTTTTGAACATCCACACCCTCTCCCTAAGCATAAAAATCTGACATGCTCCTTTCTCACTAGAGATTCTAAGAAATCACCCAATTCCCTTGCCTTCCTCTCCTTACTTTGAAAATTATGGTTTGACATAAGACTCTTAAAAACTGAGAATAAACTGAGGGCTGAAGGGGGTGGCAGGGAGGGGAAATTGGGTGATGGGCATTGAGGAGGGCACCTGTTGGGATGAGCACTGAGTGTTTTATGGAAACCAATTTGACAATAAATTTCATATTAAAAAAAAAGAAAAAAAAAGAAAATTATGGTCTGAGTCAATATTCTGGGCGGTGCCACCAACCAAGATGATGTGGGAGACTTTGCTAAAAGTAGTTTCTTTTCCCACACATGTGAAAATATATTATGATGATATTAAATAAACTAAAAAAAAAAAAAAAAGTAAACATCCTCCATATGCTGTCATTTCCAAGATGGTATTTGACAATAGCCCTGCCTCAAGAATTCCTGCACCAGTACAGATAATCATTACTCAAAGAATACAACCTCTGGGAACAGTAGAACCTATGTCTTGCTTTTCGGTGGTAAAGTGTTTGAAGTGAGTGATAAATATGTGACTTAACACTATGCCATTTTATGTTTCCAAATCTAGGCAGCCTTGTCATAGCGGAAGTAAGATCTCTCTTCTGTGTACTAAACAAGGTGAGAGAATTAGTGGTGTAGCAATGGAATACGAACTTAACTGGGTTGGCTCAGGGCAAAAACAATAACTTGCACTTAACAGCAAAGATCCAAGCATGGAGCTGGGCTTGTTGGTGAATCACCCGCTGTCTTTCCTGCTCCCTGGTAGACTGTGGGCGCCGCCCTGCTGCCCGAATGAACAAGAGGATCCTTGGGGGTCGAACGAGTCGTCCTGGAAGATGGCCATGGCAGTGTTCCCTGCAGAGTGAACCCAGTGGACACATTTGTGGCTGTGTCCTCATTGCCAAGAAGTGGGTCCTGACGGTTGCCCACTGCTTTGAGGGGTAAGCTCCATCCTTCGGCTTTGCCTCAACCTGATCATTCTGTCACTCGGGCATTCTTAGTGTCTTATATAATTCTGCGAAGCCACTTCAGTGCAGAAGCCACAGTTGATTTACTTCCTTGATCTGCTTAGATTTTCCTATCCTTGATGTTGTCATCCTATGTATGTGCTGATCACTTACTGGCAATCATATTGTTTATGATTTTTCCCTAAAGAGGGGGGAAGTGGAAGAAAGAGGTTTAGAAGGTTAGCCCTCCAGCTAGCATTAGTCTCTTTTCCAGCCCCCTTAAATATGTCAACTACATCTGAAGTTCAACAGAGGGGATTTATGTTTCCTATAGTGAGGTTAGCTGGAAGGATTTGTGAGGAGTTTGAGAAGCAGAGTTAAAGGTACCCCCAATATGTGTATTAGGGTTCTCAGAGAATGAGAGAGGAGGGGTAAAATTATTTTAAGAAATTGTCTCATATGATTGTGCGGGTGCTGGTGGGTCCAAAACCTAATGGTGTAGATTGGCAGCCTAGAGTCTCAGGGAGAGGTTCAGTTTGAATGCGAAGGCAGACTGCTGGCTGAATTTCTTCTTGCTCAGGGGAGACCTGTCTTTGTTCTCTTAAAGTCTCCAGTTTATGGGATGAGGATAATCATATTATGGAGGGTAATCTGCTTTATTCAAAGTCCACCAATTTATTTATTTTTTTTTCAACGTTTATTTATTTTTGGGACAGAGAGAGACAGAGCATGAACAGGGGAGGGGCAGAGAGAGAGGGAGACACAGAATCAGAAACAGGCTCCAGGCTCTGAGCCATCAGCCCAGAGACTGACGTGGGGCTCGAACTCACGGACCGCGAGATCGTGACCTGGCTGAAGTCGGACGCTTAACCGACTGCGCCACCCAGGCGCCCCCAAAGTCCACCAATTTAAATGTTAATCTTGCCCAAGATACCTTCACGAAAGCATCCAGAACAATGTTTCACCAAATATTTGGGCACCATGGCCCAAATTTCATTGGCATATAAAATTCATCATCACAAGATGCCTGAAGGGACTAGAAAAATAAGATAAAGGGGAACCCTACCCTAAATTGACAAATACCACTGCACCTGTTCTATCGACTGTGTATTTTAGGAGCCAAAAAACCAAAAAACAAAACAAAACAAAAAAAAAAAAAAAAAAAAAAAACAAAGAAAGAAAAAGAACAAAAAAAAACACCCCAAATCAAACAGTAACAACAACAAACAAACAAAAAATCCAATTCTGGGGGTCAGACGTTTGGAGCTGACATAGCCAGCGCAGTTTGTCTCTGATCATCAATGTCTGGGGCCTTGGTTGAAAGATTCTAAGGCTGAGGGCTAGAAGGCAGGCAGTCGATGCTGCCTGTTGGCTGGGGCCTTAGTACATCTATCTCCATGTGGGACTCAACACCATGGTGGCTGGTCCCCCAGAACCAGCTGCTCAGAAAGGGAGCTGGGAGGAAGGTGTGTTGCCTTTTTTGACCTAGCCTCCAAAAACACACAAAGAGGCAGGTACCTCACCTCTGTGGTTGGTCGGAGCCCCCACAAGCCCCGCTCAGCTCCAAAGGGAAGAAGCAAGGAACTCTCCTCTCAGTAGGAGGAAGATTTGACGGCATGTTTTAAAATCACCACACCTTTTTTCTATTTATTTTTAATAATTTTACTTTACTCCAAAGTAAAATTAAATATTAAATAATAGCAAATATTCAAGACAAAATAACTCATAGTTCTATCACCTGACCAAATTGATTCTTTTCATTTGATCAGCTTAATTTCTAGAAAAAAAAATGCAATTTCTTCTCTCTCTCTCTCTCTCTTTTTTTTTTTTTTTTTGCTTATTCATATTTTTTCTTAGCATTGCCACTTGCTGTGTCGTCACGGGTCAATTCATTAACCTCTCTGGGCCACAGTTTTTTCACTTATGACATGAGGGAAATAATAGTCCCTACCTCACAGGGCTGGTGCGGGCAGTAAGTGAAATAGTCTTATGCAAAGCCTTGAGAACCATGCCTGACATTGATCAGTAAGCTCTCGATAAAGGTCAACTGTTCTTTTAAAAAATTACTGCTGAAAACGTGCATTCTACCTTTTCCCTTTGCAGTATCGCATGAGTATCTTTACATTTTGTGTATTTTTGTGTATTTTACAGATTTGCTGTATTTTTGTCTTCTCCCTTCTCATCGTCTTCCACAGTAACCCCTGTGATAGCCGAGGGAGTGTTCCTTCACAGCTGTGAACACATAGACTTTTCGCAGGGTGCCACTGTTTACTTCTACGATTTGGAATCATACTCTGTGCTTTTGTTTGTTAAGTTGTTTTTCTCATTTGATAATATATCATGGACCTCCCTCTAGGTTAATAGACGTGGCTCTCCCTCACTCTTTTTCTAGGTTAATAGACGTGGCTCTCCCTCACTCTTTTTCAAACCTAAATGATATTCCATTATATAGATTTACCATAACTTTTTCCATTATCCCCTAGTCGATGGACGTTCAGGTTAGTCCCACTTTGCTACCATTTTAGCAATACTGCAATACACCTTCTCAAGCACAGCTACTCACCTACTGGTCCTTGTTGCTATGGGCTACAGTCCCAGCATATATATTCAGCTCTACATGGGGGTTACAGAGATGAATACATGTTTCCTTCCTTGAAGTGCTAACCTAGTAAGGAGACAGACATTTAAACGAGTAATTAGAGTACAATTGTAAAATGGAAACGTGTATTTCCAGTTGATTGCTCGTTTGGGGAAAAGAAAATATAAAAAAAATCAAACCAGTACCTCCTCTTGAGAACTTTTAGTGTGTAAGACCCAAAGCAATTGGAAAAGTCTGTGTAGTATGTCAGGAAAATACACTACAATGTTATTGCTTTGGAAGGGGCCAGATGTTTCCAGATGCCTTTCCCAGTTTTGGTGTATAGCTCCGTGATAAGCAGAAGATGGTACTAGCAAGATTACATTCATCAAAAGATGATCACCTAAACAAATCCAACAGTACTCTTTACGTGCTAGCTAAACCAGGTTCATAAACCACTTTTGTCATTTCCATATGTGGTATCCAAGCTTCCTCTGTCATTGACAGCTCTGCAAAGTTAAGAAGAAACCTTGCATTCGAAAAGAAATATGTGTTTACAATTAAGGAAATGGATATAATATCAAAGGTCTTGGTGAAATTTCATGGAACACTAGACTTAACACAACTCTCAAGAGGGATCTGGTCTGTCCATAAAAAGCTAGAAATTGCCCAACTTCAAATAAGCCTTCTCCTGAATATGTGCTAATAACTGATTCAATTTTACAATCTCTCCAGTGGCCGGCAAGCTTTGAGAACGTCTCATTGTAAGCCCTATTCCCTGCTGGAGTCATCAACTGCTGCAATTAATGGGCTTTACTTCACACTGTGATCCCATACTTTGGCAAGGCCCAGCATGATCCATCTGTAGGTCTTATCAAGCCTGTCTTTTTAAATTATATTGGTAGAAAGAAAAAAACCAAAAAGACAGGTTTGTTTTTCTCTTTTATGAAAAAGTATTTAAAAATCCCAAATGAAAATTAAAAACATGAGTTACTAAGCTGATCAGACCAAGGCCCGTATGCCCTAATAACAACTCAACTTCAACAGTTCTGAACAAGAAAGACTTTGACTTTCAGGAGTAATTTCACATGCATTGTTCTTGCCTTCTCTTGCCTCTGAAAGACTTAAGGCTGGACTTCCTAGGCTGGCACACAAGTGGCAATTGTCAGAAGCATCTAATTGCTCACCAGGAAATGCGCATAAAAAATGGTCACCTCACTGGATGACCAAAACCCTTAACCCCACCACGTTACCCATGCTGTGATTTCACCCAACCAACTCTTCTGTCCAACAGGACTGTGGCTGCTAGTCTGCACGTGTTCCCCAGTGATTTCAGTCCCCTAGTCTTCTCATGCCCTCCTCTTCACAGTTAACTTTGTGTGCCAGGCTAATCACTTCAGTCCTCTCACCCAGACTTTCAATGTCTTTGTCCCTGGATTTGCCTGCCATTCAGACCAGGCAGATATCCAAAACTGAGTCAATGCAAATACCTCATCTTCTGATCCTAATATTCTTGCTTTTCGGAATTGAGGGGGGACATTACCCAAGAGTGGAGATCAGCACCATCCCTGACATTCAACGTCAGCTAGACTTTTAATATTACTCTGTCATCTTTCTACATCCTTCTGGAGAGCTCCCTCTCTCATTCTCCATAGAACAAAGTCACTGTGCTCACCCAGGTCTCCTAATCTAACAGTCTGTTCCTGCACTCAGAAAAGGAAGTGAGAGGTTTGGTCTGACTTTTTATTAAAAGTTAAATCATGTTGTGTCCTCATGATTCCCTCTTTATCTCTAGGTGCCTATGAACTGTGCCAGTAATTCACAGTTTTTTTTTCTGTTCTATTCCCTTGAGGAATTTTATCCACTCCCATCAGTAATAGTGCCCAGTAAAGCAGAAATTCTCCATTTTGGATCCATATGTCCCCTGGGGTGCTGTTTTCCAGTGTCACTGAAGAATAAGCAAGTGTAGTTTTGAAAAGTCCTTGGTGACAAGGACCTGACTCCATTCTTGCCACTGTGCTGCCTCCTATGGAGATATTCTCTCCCCTCTTCTCTCCAGTGGAAAATATCTGGGTCTAGGATGTAGTCAGAAGTGGGCTTAAAATATGGGCCAAACCTCATAGTTTCTGGGGCTCACTGAAAATGGGAGCTCCTCCTCTCTTAAGCTTTGTAGTTACTTACTTGTTTCTTCTAGTCGTGCCACCTACTATGTACTCTGCATCTGCACCTGAACAGCTAACCACATTGCTGAAGAATATCACACGCCCAACTGCTGAGTTCACATAAAATGTGTAATCATGAGTCTCAAATGAGCATCTAACAATGTGGGACACTTCTAATCTACTTCCATAGTAAGATCACTTTTCTACCCTCAGAGACAACTATCTGACATGTTCTCCTCTCTCCCCAAATCCTCTTCACCCTCCATTGGTCTCACCTCATGCTTCATGGAGAGAACAGACACTGCCATATAGTCCACCTTGCCTCATCCTTAATCCCAACAAATTGCCTGTAAATATGGCCATATCCCCTACTCTCCCCTGAGTTATGGTGGAAGATGTGTCTATTTCTGTTTAAGACAATCATGTCCTCCTTCATCTTTTTCAAGACTTTATTTTTAAAATCATCATTTCTGTTTTGTATCATCAGTTTCTCCCTTTTTTGCTGGGTCATTCTCTTCGACAAACATGCCTTGATATCTCTAACTTGAGCCCCCTTCTCTTGACTTTCCATCTCTCTTCAACTACTGGCCATTTTGGCTACTGTTCACAGTAAAACTCCTAAAAGACTTCGGCACAGTCACTATCTCCCCTTTTTCACTTTTCATTTTCTCCTCAACCCACACTGGTAGAGTTCTCATCAGGGTCACCACAAAAATGGCACTTATCAAAGTCTTTGATGACTTCCATCTTGCCATATTCAATGGTGACTTTTCAGTTTCCAACTTATTGGAACCCTCCCTAGTATTTCATCACTACATCTTTCTTGAAATACTTTCTTCACTTTTATTTTAGAATAACAAAAATGTTCTTGTTTTCCTCTTATTTCACTGACCTACCTATTTCTCTTTTTCCATCTCTTCCTTTTTTAGGCCACTGAGTGCTTTAGTGCTCCTGAGCTATTATGGACCTCAGGCTTTGTTTCCCCTCCAAATTCATATGTTGAAACTAATTAGATGAAGTTAGGAGGTGGGGTTGTTGGGAGATAATTAAATCATGAAAGTAGAAGCCCCATAATAGGAATAATGTCCTTACAGGAAAAGAAAGTGAGCTTGCCACCTTTTTCTGCCATATGAGGTTACAAGAAGACTGCTGTCTATAAAGTAGGAAGAGGGTCTTCACCAGGAGCTAACCATGCTATCCCCTTGATCTCAGACTTCTGGCCTTTAGAATTATGAGAAGTAAATGTGTATTATTTAAGTCAGTCAGTCTACGGTAATTTATTATACCATCCCAAGCTAAGACAAGGGCCCAATTTTTGGCTTTCTTATCCATCTACGCTCATCTAATAATATGGTTTAAATATGTGTTCATATGTGAGCAAATATGAAGATCAAGTATTGACATGAATATCATTTTGAATATCACATTTTAATATAAAATATGAATATCACATATTTGTTCATGACTTCCAAACATATATCTCCATCCCAGCCCAGATTCTTCCCACCCCTCACTACTACCCATTGACTTTAAACATGTATAACTAACTGCTTAGATGAGATGTCCATTTGAATATGTAATAAACATCCTGCTTTACGAGGCCAAAACAAAACTTGATTTCTTGCCTCTCCCACTGATCAAATAATTGTGTGCTTCACAAACTTACCCCATCTCAGTAAAAATCATCATGATCCATTGGTTCACCATACCTAGGAATTATCCTTAATTCCTCTCACATTTACTCTAATAATAATTTCTGTAGGCTCTTCTTCCAAAATATCTCTAACCCACCCATTTCTCACCATCTTCACCCTATATTCCTAGTCCAAGTCATTATCATAGCAGGTCTTCACTATTGTATTAGTTTTCTAGGGCTGCCATAACCAAATACCATAAACTGGGTGGTTTGAGCAACAGATGTTTATTGTCTAACAGTGCTGAAGGCTAGAAGTCCAAGATCAAGATATGAGAAGGGTTGGTCCTTTCTGAAGGCTGGGAGAGAATGCCTCTCACCTAGATCCTGGTGGTTGCTGTCAATCTCTGGTATCCTTTGGTTTGTGGAAGCATCACACAAATCTCTGCCTTTGTCTTCACATAGTGTTCCCTTGGTGTGCATCCCTATCTACAGTTTCCCCTTTTTATAACGGCAGCAGTCATTGGATTAGGGCCCATCCTAATGACCTCATTTTAACTTGATTATCTCTGTAAAGACCTTATCTCCAAAAAGGTCATATTCTGATGTACCCATGGTTAAGACTTCAACATATGGATTTGAGAGAGAAACACAATCAATCCATAACAACAATTAAAACAGTTTCCTGTCTGGTCTTTTGGACTGGTCTCTTGTTCCCTTATTGTCTATCATCCACACAGTGAGATAGTGATCTTTCTAAAATGTAAATCAGACCATGTCGCTCCCCCTACTTAAAATTTCACAATGGCTTCCCATTGTAGCAAGACTAAAATCTTCTCATCATAGCCTTTCAAGATCTAGTCCTACTTCTTGGACTACATCTTCCCCTATACTCCCATGGTTCACTGGGCTGCAGACATCTAGCCTTCTTCGTGTCCCTGAAATCCTCCAAGCTCATATCCACCTTAGGACACTTGAACTTGCTGTTTTCACAGTTAGAGCCACAAAGCTACCTCCTTCTGGTTATTAAAGTCTCTATTTAAGTATGGCTCTGTCAAAGGCCTTCCCTAACCATCTTGGATACAGTGAACCCCCACCCCCTTCAGTCATCTGTCAAGTTCTCCTATTTTGTCACTTTTAAGTGCCTGAGATAATCTTACTTCTTTATATATTCTTTAAGTAGAATAAAAGCTCCATGAGGGCATGAACTGTCTTCCTCATCCTTGTGTTTTCATTTCTTTCAGCCACTCATCTTCTAGATGTTTCAAAGATGCAATTGTTTGAGTAGTTAGGACTATAACTTGTGTGGAACTAGAAATGTTAATATATCTCACAGAAGGTCAATGACATCTCACTGAGTCCTCCCAAATCTTAGACCACACATCTGTTCAACATTGTAATGTATTAAGCCCCTGTATGTTTTATCAAATGGAAAGATGAATCTTCTGCATATTGTCTGAAGAACATTCTCTTTGAATGGAGAAACTGGAAGCAAAGGAAACTTCCAGTAGTTCTGTTTTGTCTTAGTTCTTTAGTAATATTATTTGCCACAGACAGAAATTTTCCCCTTTCCTTGTTCTTGCACATTATTTTGCAGAGAAGCCATTTTTATTTTCCTACTTTTTTCCTACTTAAACAAACCACTGCTCAGCCTATGACAAAGACTTTCCAGTAGTTACTATGCTTTCATGCCAGTCTTTTGTGATAGTTTCCAGTTGCAAAGCTCTGGGATCCGTGTGCAGTCACATTTGCTTTTTAGATGACTCTTCATTTTCTTACTGCAGTCACTTGTGACAGTAGCATCAGAATTTGGCGCTTTAATTCTCTCATGTCTCCTGAGTTATACTTGTTTTAAGAGTCCCAGGGCACACTATCATGTCTGCCTTTTTTTTCCAAAACATTCTGAAATCTGATTCTTGAATGTCTATGATATGTATCTGACTTCCCCCTTCTCTTGCTTTTTTGGACCCTGGGATAACAGGATTTTTCACCTTCTGTAATTTTACCGCTGGTGGCTAGCTCCCCATCATGGCGGGATGATATGTTCAGGAAAAAGAAGGTATCTTCCTGCTATCTCACCAGTGAGTCTCCACCATGTTACATGCTTTCCTGTGGCCAGTACCTGATTCCTATGTAGATGCCTGTAGATCTTTCTCTTTGTTTCAGAGAAGTTTGGTAGAAAGGGTGTGCTCTAGGGGTTTAAAGGACCAGCATCCTGGTCTATCACCATCATTTACTATCTCTGTGACTTTAGATGAGTCACTCATCTGCTGTGAGTCACTGCTTTCTCTTCTCTAAAATGGAATTCGAATTCCTATTTACATCTCGCAGTTGGTAAGAAGATAGCTTGAAACATTGTGTATAGAAATACTTGGAAAGCTATAAAGTAGAACTCTTACACTAATAAAATCCAGGTTGTTGGGTTTTTTTTTTTTTTGCCTATTGTATTGCTGTTGTTTGGCCAGCATTTAAAACTGTGGATTCCATAAAAGGAATCCAGCACTCTGGCTTCCCTTGAACATTCAAAAAAATAAAAGGTCAGGTTACACCAAGCATTCCAACATGACAGCAATAAGCAGGAGCTGAGATGTGGACGGTAGACAGAGCCTATGATTGACACACTGTACTTATGACCTGTATCCAGTCCCTTCACACATTCACTCTGCGATCACCCTAGTCTAAAGTCTGTTTACCAGGAGTGTTGCAGAGAATTCTTTAGAAATACCAAGGACAGAGTACAATATTAAAAGAGGTTTGTAAGATATGTAGAACAACAATGATGCCATCGTGTGATATTTCTTTACTTAGTGCAAATTTGGTCCCCTTCAAACTACCTCCAAAATCACCACTTAGCTGTGCTATTTCTGTAGTAAGACTTGTAAAACTAGGGTGACTTCTATCACAGGTGTTAATTATAAATATTAGCTTTCTTTTCTTAAAATGGTAAATATTAAATATAAGATATTAAAGCAAAATCAGAAAGGGTGAAAGAAAGGGAAATGTTGTGCTCTTAAGAGAAGAAGTTAGAAAATCTCTAAAGCTGGCTAGCTGAATTAAGTAAAAATGTGGCATTTTTGTGTCTAAACTAGAATTCAGGGTGGCAAATTATAAACCAAAGTGACCAGTTCTGATGACCAGAGACATTGTGCCTGCAATTTCGTGTAAATTTTCCTGAATGTCATCTGAGATGTGTACAAAGCTGGGCTTTCTCTCTAGAGCTGATGTTTGAAGAATTCTAGGTGAAAATCATATCATCTCAATGTTCTCTGTAGAGTGTATCCATTATTAAAGCAGTCATATAGGCATGAAGCAAATTAGACCTTAAATATGAATTTCAGACAAGGAAATAACATCTGGGGCAAGAATGAAAGGAGAAAAGGGGTCTCTTAATGTCTTCCTCAGCCATTTTTTTAAGAGAAAGTGAGAGTGCACACATGCATGGGTTGGGGGAGGGGCAATGAGAGGGGAGAGAGAGAGACAGACAGAAAGAGAGAGAGAGAGAGAGAGAGAGAGAGAGAGAGAGAGAGAGTCTTAAGCAGGCTCCATGCCCAGCACAAAGCCCAGTGTGGGGCTCATCATGGGGCTAGGTCTCAAGACCCTGAGATCCTGACCTGAGCCTAAATCAAGAGTTGGAGCTTAACCGACTGAGCCACCCAGGTGCCCCATCTGCCATTTTCATTTGATTGGTGGATTTTCACTGGGCTTCCTCTCTGCCTGCTTCATCCCTCCCAGAACATGACGGGTCTCTGCAGAAACTTCTTTAAGGATGCACCAGCTCTCTGTACTGATGCTTTGATGTCTGACAGCTCAGTTTGAAAAAAATCCTCCTTTTGCTGAAGATTTTCAGCTTCTATAATTGGCTTTTTTTCTTTTGTCATTCAAATGCTTCACTAAACCGCCCAGGTGAACCTCCTTGTTCTTTTTAATTTTTTTTTTTCAACGTTTATTTATTTTTGGGACTGAGAGAGACAGAGCATGAACCGGGGAGGGACAGAGAGAGAGAGAGAGACACAGAATCGGAAACAGGCTCCAGGCTCTGAGCCATCAGCCCAGAGCCTGACGCGGGGCTCGAACTCACGGAGTGCAAGATCGTGACCTGGCTGAAGTCGGAAGCTTAACCGACTGCGCCACCCAGGCGCCCCAAGAACCTCCTTGTTCTTATGTGTTTCTCCACAGGGTAATTTTGAACTGAAACTAGACTCCCGTGGCATTCATGAAACTCTAAATTTTCTTTCCTCTTTTTGCTTCCACCAACACGGGGTTGTCTCTGCTATTATTCCTGACTCATTCTTTCCAGCATGTGTTTAATATGCCCATTTACCATTTATACACAATTCCCTCACTTCACATGTCCATTTCAAACAACAGCTTGTGATTTTCCTGTTTTTTTCCAGCCTTGGGGAAAAAAAAAAACATTAAAAGAGACTTTATTTTTTTCCATCACACTCATAACAAAAAGTAAAAAGAACAATATCTCACAGATTACAAAAATTATGTGAATTTCCTGTGTTACTCTGTTTGTTTTTGGTGGATGTTAATGCCAAAAAGACCGTAACTTATGTAGCAAGAAACTACTAGATACGGGTTAATAAAATTTAGCAGTTTTACTTTTCACTGTTAGAATTATATTAAGCACAATACAGTAATTAAGTCTGAAATTGATGCTACTTCATCTTGTTACAAATAATTTGCAGTGTTCAATTATTTGAAATACTGCTTATGATTTAAGCAAATGGATGAGTATTTGTTATAAACAAAATTTAGTAGCTCTGAATCAAGGGCAAGGAGCTATTAACTAAGCATAAATTTGAAATAAATTGTTGCTTGATTTCAGATGCCTTAAATGATAGAATCTCAAAGGAATATTGAATTTCTCAAATGGTCATGCACTTACTTCTGTAGGATGGAAAAATGGAAGGAACAAGGGAAGGAGGAAAGGAAGGGAGGAAGTGAAAGAGGGACAGAAGGGAGGAAAGGAAGGGGAGGGGGAAGGAGGAGAGAGAAAGAGAAAGAAGGAAAGGAGGGAGAGAGAAAAGTGGGGAGAGGGAAGGAAGGAAGGAAGGAAGGAAGGAAGGAAGGAAGGAAAGAAGGGAGGGAGAGGGGGAAAGGAAAGGAGAGAGGGAAGAAGAAAAGGAGGGAGGAAAGAAAGAAGAAAAGAAGGTAAGGAGGGAGGGAGAGGGAAGGGAGGAAAGGAGGGAGGATGGAGAGGAGGAAGGAAGGGAGGGAGGGAGGAAGAGAAAGAAAGACATATTCTTTGAGTGATAGCCTTCTTTAATGAAAAATAATTCTTCTGTAATATCATCTTGAAATGCTCATGAGGTATCACTTCCTACATTTTACTATGATTGTTTCTTTAATTGTTCATCTTCACTCAATTCTGAAGTTTGTCGAGCAGGAATCATATCTTGCTTATTGTAATCCCTAGCACCATGTTTGGCATGGAGGAGTGCTATATGTCTATAACTATCTATATATCTATACCTATCTACATGTTGATAGCTAATATCTATATCTGCATTCGAAGAATGACATCAATTCCTGTTCATATAGCCTAAAATTATTTTTCTTTACAATGGTAAAAGGATAGAACTCATGGACTACGTTTTTTAGAAGAGTCATTTAGTAGAGTGTACTCCAAGAATCCAGCAAAGCTGTAAACAGTTTGAATGCTGACCTTGGCCACTTCTTTCCTAACCCTCCTGAAATACCAACTCTTTGAATCTTTGCCATGCGTGAAAACACAGTAAAGAAAAGCATGCAAAGGAAAGAAGGAATGTGGGTGAGTTTTTGTCAGAGAGTCCATTGAGAGCTCTTAAAAATATTGATTCCCATGCCCCACCTAGCCTAAAGCTTTCAACTGATGTGGGGTGATGCCCAGAAAATCAGTATTTAAGAGTTCCCCACATGATTCAGCGTTCAGCCTGGATTGAAAAACAACTCTCTAGTGGGTCAAATCAACCTGCTTTAGTTGAGCAAGCTCCCAAGTGGGGACAGTTGACATGGCTCACTTATGCTAACACCATGTAAGGGGGTGTCCACTAGGAAAGCTCTGCTAGCACTGTGGTCCTCTCCACTCCTCTGCTCCTGGCCTATTCTGGAGGAGGAGGGACTGGGAAAGGTAGAGAGGGTGGGGAAGGGTTGACGAAGAATAGACTTTGCCTAGATGGCCATTAGTAAATGTTTTTACTAGTGTTTACGTGCATTGAGCCACCATTAAGCAAATACTTGTTGAGAACCTGCTACATACTAGCTCATGGGGCCTGTGAATACAGCACTGAATAAGACCAACCAAGTCCCTGGCCTCATGGAACTTCTATGCTGGGTGCAAGGCAGAGGATAGACAAACAGCTGTGTTGATGTCATTGATACCAATGAGATAAAAATTAAAGCAGGGTCAAGAGTAGAGAGTGATGGAGACAGAATAGAGCTTAGACTGGGTGGCCAAGGAGGACAGCTATGAGAAGGTGGTGTTTGAGCTGAGACCTCAAAGAAGAGGAGTTAAGGTGGGAACCATATGGGAGCTGAGAGAACAGAAAGGGAAGAGCCTCTGAGTTGAGGATATCCTCAGCATGTCTGAAACTAGAAAGTTCTTGGGGTTGGAATGGAGCAAGTCAGCTCAGGGGCCATGGGGAGAAGTCTACAAGGTCTCCAGTGTGATTCAATTTCCCTGGAGAATTATGAGCATGAGATGGACTCAATATAAATTTTTAAAATATTTATTTATTTATTTTTAGAGAGAGAGAGTGAGAGAGAGCAGGGGAGGAGCAGAGAGAGAGAACCCCAAGTGATCCCTGCACTGGCTTGAACTCATGAACTGTGAGATCATGACCAGAACCCAAATCAAGAGTGAGACACTTAACTGAGTAAGCCACCCAGGTGCCCCTCTAATGTTGTTTTTAAAAAGATCACTCTGCTGCCATGAGGAGAATGAGCTCAGGGGGCTAAGGGTAGAAGGGCCTTCTTTTGGGAGGCCATTGCAGTGGTCCAAGCACTTGGCAGTGGTTACATTAAGATAGATTGTGGAAGAGGGAGAAACATCAAGATTCAGGGTATATTTGAAAGTGAAATGGTGAAGATTTGCTGATGCAGAGGATGTTGAGATAAGAGAAAGACATTTCAACTGTGTCACATGGTTATAAGTACTAAATACCTGTAAAATGCATTCTGAATGCTTAGAACACTGTCAAAAATGTGGTAAGCACTAAAAAAATCTTAGCTATTGTTGAATATACAAGCAAATGTGTTGAGTAGATGATTCTCTATTCAAATTTGTAGCTCATGGGGGAGGGGAGAGCTAGAGATACATGTTTGGGAGTTACCAGGATTTGGTGGCATTTAAAACCATTGGACTAGATGAAATCTTCAAGGGGATGAGTATGAAATAAGAAGACTGACAGTAGAGCCCTGGGGCATTTTGACATAGACTTGAGAGCAGAGAAGAAGAGGAGACAAGAGGTAAAATAAAAAGGGAGGAGAATAAAAAGCCAAGACTAAGAAATTCCTCCAAGAAGCAGCAAGTGCCTCCAAGACATGGCAAGTTTTTGGAAGAACCTTTTGAAAATTTCAAGCCAAAGGCTTAAAAAGGTTACCATAACTTCCGGTGGTCAGGCTCACAAGACTGCATTGTTTTTGAGCACTTGCTGGGATTATTCTAGTCAACTCCCACCTTAAAACACTTTACTCACTTACCTTTCAGGACTCTCCATGCCCCAGAATTTCCTCTTTCTTCTTCATGTCTTTTTATTATTTCTCCCACTCATTGAAGCAAGAAACCACCCTGGCTGCCTTCCAAATTGAACAAATTTTGCTTTCCAAAACAGCCCCATTCTAGAAACACGAGCTTTTCTTTCTACAAGAATACCTATTTACAAATTAACTCAGGCCATTATAGAGGTGCAGGGAAAGAGCCATTATTTACATAAACAAAATATTTTTAAAAATCACATGTACATTTTAGGGGTATCTGGGTGGCTCAGTCCGTTAAGCGTCTGGCTCTTGGTTTCAGCTCAGGTCATGATCTCAAGGTTCATGAGTTCGAGCCCCATGTCGGGCTCTGTGCTGACAGCACGGAGCCTGCTTGGGATTCTATCTTTCTCCTTCTCTCCCTGTCCCTCCTCACTCTCTCTCTCTCTCTTTCTCTGTCAAAATAAATAATTTTTTTTTAATTTTTTTTTCAACGTTTATTTATTTTTGGGACAGAGACAGAGCATGAACGGGGGAGGGGCAGAGAGAGAGGGAGACACAGAATCGGAAACAGGCTCCAGGCTCTGAGCCATCAGCCCAGAGCCTGACGCGGGGCTCGAACTCCCAGACCGCGAGATCGTGACCTGGCTGAAGTCGGACGCTTAACCGACTGCGCCACCCAGGCGCCCCTCAAAATAATTTTTTAAAAAAATTTGCATGTACATTTTAAAATGTAAATTTGAGTTTAAGCCAATAGCTCTTGAATTCATCATTTTAGGAGAGAGAGCGCTGCCGTCTGGAAAGTGGTTTTTGGCATCAACAACCTAGACCACCCGTCGACATTTATGCAGACGCGCCTGGTGAGGACCATCATCCTGCACCCTCGCTACAGTCGAGCTGTGGTCGACTACGACATCAGCATAGTGGAGCTAAGCGAAGACATCAATGAAACCATCTACGTGCGGCCGGTCTGCTTACCCGGCACGGAGCAGTCCTTGGAACCGGATACATACTGCTACATCACAGGCTGGGGGCATATGGGCAACAAAAGTAAGCCACCGTCCTCAGGAGCACTTGCCTTTCAGTTTGTCCCTGGAAAACACTGTATTACCGCCCAGCCATTGGCACCAGTTTCCCATTTTCACTTCTAAAAGCGTAACCACAAATAGCAAAGACGAGGTGCACGTGTCACACCCACCTGCCACGCACATGGAGGTGTCAGCACCTCATGGTAGTTGAACCTGCCAGGCTCACATGCAGCCTCCAAAATCCTTCTCTGCACCCCAGATTCTTTCTCCAGGGAGCCGCTGCCGATGCCCTGGGGATGCCCTGTGAGATAAGGCTTATCTTCCTGGCTTCAGACCGTCTCTACCGTTGATTTGCACTCTGCAGGCCAACTCACTCTCACTGGGAGCCCCCTCTCTGGAGATCAGGCAGTTTCAGTCTTGCGGTCAGGCTGCATGGTCACGTTTCCAATTCTCTGTTATGACATGGTCTTGTCAACATCCATAACAAGCTGTAAGTCCTTCCAGAAGGAAACCTGATTTGCCATTTGCCTGTTTAAATTGATTAAAATAGTTGGGCTCTCTAGATTCTTGAAACCTACAAAACACAAAAATTAAGCAATTGGTACTGCCTACTCCCAGCCCCCATAACGGATTCTCTCATTTTGTTGGACCTGTTAAAAGTTTAGAATAAGAATGTAATCAGTGAGGCATTTGCTTTACAGTAAGTGCTGGCCACCCCAACTGTATCAAGAACACCAGCACGGCTCTCGGGAATGCGATGTATATTGATATCCTGTTATCTATGTTAGCAACTGCCGATTTGAATGACAGTTTTTTTCTTCTCCTCAAAATTTAGTCAGAAAAGTTATGGGCTAAGTTGAGTTTCTTTTCTATGTGATCACTTGAGGACAGAAAGAAAAAGTCAAACGATAGAAATGAGTCAATGCCATCGGAAGAGCTCCCATGGAAGACCTTTGAAGGCAGTGTCAGACATACGATGTCATGATCCCTGTGGCTCTTGGTTTTTCAAAGCTATAATTAGTACCGTGATGTGATATAGCAGCAGAATATGCTTTATATTGCGTCTACTTGTGTTTCCACAATATCCACATCAAACTCACAGCAATCATGTAGCATCACACAGACCACATATATGGCATGGCATGAAGACCAGGGGTCCAAATTCAGTTAGAAAGGTTTGATTGACCCTGACTTTCTAGCTTACTCTAAAATGGAAAAAAATAATAGCAACTGTCTATTTTACAGGATTATTGCAAAGATTAAAGACAAGAGGCCCAGAAAATGCCGAGATCAGGTCCTGGCCTGTACCCAGTAAATGTTGGTGTTGGTTCTTATCACTATTCTTTGCACAATTCATTGAAACTGTTCCCGTCACACTGATTTTTCCCATACATGACTCTTTCTTCCTATAAGCTGTCCTGTACATAGGCACTGCTTTACCATCACTATCTAAAAGGAGAACAATGTGTATAATTTGGTAGAAGGTCTAAACAACAAAAGATTATGCTCCAAGAAATCCGTTATTATTCTGTGACAATGTAGAAACAAGATGGAATTCACATGTTCCCTCTGCTGACAGTAGGGATGGCTTTGTCCCTTTCGACATCTCCCTGTCATCTCCTCTAGGATTAAAGGTTCTTACCTCCAGTAATGGCTATGGCAGTACATGATGAGACGTATTCTGTAAACCTAAGATAGAGCAATCATTCCCCTGTTAGACCAGATGGTGTTCTGTACCTTAGCAGAAGGGGGCTGGCATGCTCCGCTGACACTGATCCAGCAGCCTCGCATCTGGGGGCAGTGCTTTGGCTTGATTATTTCCCTTTTCATTTTAGTAGTTGTTGTTCTTGTTGCAGGATATATTAAGGGAGGGTGGGAAGCACGAGCCAAGTTACCTAAGCAAGTTACTTGACCAGTCTGTACCTCAGTTTTCCCATTGGTAAAATAAAGGGGTTTGATGAGATGATTGCTGTCAACACTTCTAATTGGAAGATTCTGACGCCAAACAAGACTTGTCTTTGAGATGACACTTTAAGTAAAGATTATGGTTCTCTTGGTATACAGATGTAATCATTTCATATATGGCTAGCCTCATCTTTGAGTCATTTTACCCTCTTATATATTGTGTTTCTTCTTTTTAAAAAAATCTAGTGCCTTTTAAGCTGCAAGAGGGAGAAGTCCGCATCATCTCTCTGGAGCAATGCCAGTCCTACTTTGACATGAAGACCATCACCACCCGGATGATATGTGCCGGCTATGAGTCCGGCACAGTCGACTCGTGCATGGTAAATTGCTTTCTGGTTACTGAGGAGATTCAGTTCAGCAGTAATGTCGATGGGTCCATATAAACTTGTTATGATTCATTTGTGGCCCTTTGGGAATGCTTTTTGAAGATTGCTTATTACCAAATGTTTAATTATTCACAGTATGTACTTTATCCAGTACCCGAGTGATCCCCCTAACTACCTCCATGCCCTTCACTCAGGTTGCCCTCAGCTTTCTCATCTACTGCATGGGGAACAGCACCCTGGGTCGGCAAAACGAAGAAAAGCAGTTGTCTGGCCCATCTCAGCAGCTAGCGCAAACAAGGTTCTGTGAGGAGCTAGTGGTAATCATGGCTCCAACCAGGCTGCCCCTCCCCACCTCCCCTCCCTGCCCACAGCAGAGGAGCACCAAAGGATGTTTTCAGCCATCAGGGTGACGGCGTTAAAGCACACACCACATCCCACCTTCCAGGCTGTGTGAGAGAACTACCTTTGTCTCAAGAGTTGATTGCTCCTGAGTTGATTGCTTTCGACACCCAGGATTCCTGGTCGCAGTAGTTTCCTGAGCATGCTATCTTAGCAATACAGGGAGGCGTTTTTATTTCTATATAATAAACATTCATTGAATATTATGTTGAACTAGAAACCAGGGAAGGACAAAAGAGTTAATTTTTTTCTTTCCATTTAAAAATTTTAATTCCAGCATAGTTAACATACAATGTTATACTAGTTTCAAGTGTACAAGTGATTCAACAATTCCATTCATCACCCTGGGCTCATCACATGTGCACTCCTTAATCTCCACCACTGATTTCACCCATCCCCCTCCCCACCTCCCCTCATCAGTTTATTCTTTATAATTAAGAGTCTCTTTCTTGACTTGTCTTTTTTTCCCCTTTGTTTGTGTTGTTTCTTATATTTCACATATGAGTGAAATCATATGGTATCTGTCTTTCTCTGACTGAGTTACCTTGCTTAGCATTATACTCTCTTGCTCCATCCGGGTCATTGCAAAAGGCAAGATTTCATGCTTTTTATGGCTGAATGATATTCCATATTCCAAGATATCCATATTCCAAGATAAATACCATATCTTCTTTATCCATTCATCAATCAGTGAACACTTGGACTGCTTCCACAACTTGGCTATTGCAAATAATGCTGTTATAAACATCAGGGTGAATGCATCCCTTTGAATTAGTGTTTTTTATTCTTTGGATAAATACTCAGTAGTGCTATTACTGGAACTTAGGATAGTTCTATTTTTACCATTTTGAGGAACCCCCATATTGCTTTCCACAATGGTTGCATCAGTTTGCATTCCCACCAACAGTGCAAGAGTGTCCCTTTTTCTCCATATCCTCACTAACTCGTTTCTTGTGTTTTTGATTTTAGCCATTCTGACAGGTGTAAGGTGATACCTCGTTGTAGTTTTTAAAAAAATTTTTTAATGTTTATTCATTTTTTGAGAGGCAGAGTGTGAGTGGCGGAGGGCCAGAGAGAGAGAGGGAGACACAGAATCCAAAGCAGGCTCCAGGCTCCGAACTGACAGCACAGAGCCCAACGCGGGGCTCAAACTCACAAACCGTGAGATCATGACCTGAGCCAAAGTCAGACGTTTAACCGACTGAGCCACGCTGGCACCCCTGTAGTTTTTTAAAAATTAATTAATTAATTAATTTTTAAATTTACATCCAAGTTAGTTAGCATATAGTGCAACAGTGATTTCAAGAATAGATTCCTTAATGCTTCTTACGCATTTAGCCCATCCCCCCTCCCACAACCCCTCCAGCCACCCTCTATTTGTTCTCCATATTTAATGTTTTGTCTTATGTTTTGTCCTTCTCCCTATTTTTATATTATTTTTGTTCCCTTCCCTTATGTTCATCTGTTTTGTATCTTAAATTCCTCATATGATTGAAGTCATATGATATTTGTCTTTCTCTAATTTCGCTCACATTGAAACCCTCTAGTCCCATCCACGTAGTTGCAAATGGCAAGATTTCATTCTTTTTTATTGCCGAGTAATACTCCATTGTGTGTGTGTGTGTGTGTGTGTGTGTGTGTGTGTGTGTGTATACTACATCTTCTTTATCCATTCATCTATCAATGGATATTTGGGCTCTTTCCATACTTTGGCTATGGTCGATAGTGCTGCTATAAACATGGGGGTGCATGTGCCTCTTCAAAACAGCACACCTGTATCCATTGAATATATACCTAGTAGTTCAATTGCTGGGTCGTAGGGAAGTTCTGTTTTAAGTTTTTGAGGAATCACCATACTGTTTTCCAGAGTGGCTGCACCAGTTTGCATTCCCATCAACAACGCAAAAGAGATCCTCTTTCTCCACATCCTCGCCAACACCTGTTGTTGCCTGAGTTGTTAATATTTTCCATTCTGACTGGTGTGAGGTGGTATCACTTTGTGGTTTTGATTTGTATTCCCCTGATGATGAGTGATGTTGAGCATTTTTTATGTGTCGGTTGGCCATCTGGATGTCTTTGGAGAAGTGTCTATTCATGTCTTTTGCCCATTTCTTCACTGGATTATTTGTTTTGGGGGGGTTGAGTTTAATAAGTTCTTTATAGATTTTGGATACTAACCCTTTATCTGATATGTCATCTCCCATTCCATCAGTTGCCTTTTAGTTTTGCTGATTGTTTCCTTTGCTGTGTAGAAGCTTTTTATTTTGATGAGGTCCCAATAATTCATTTTTGCTTTTTTTTCCCTTGCCTCTGGAGACGTATTAAGAAGTTGCTGTGGGCGAGTCAAAGAAGTTTTTGCCTGCTTTCTCCTCTAGGATTTTGATGGCTTCCTGTCTTACGTTTAGGTCTTTCATCCATTTTGAGTTTATTTTTGTATATGGTGTAAGAAAGTGGTCCAGGTTAATTTTTCTGCATGTCGCTGTCCAGTTTTCCCAGCACCACTTGCTGAAGAGACTAGACTGTCTTTATTCCATTGGATATTCTTCCCTGCTTTGTCAAAGATTAGTTGACCGTAGGTTTTTGGGTAAATTTCTGGGTTCTCTATTCTGTTCCATTGATCTGAGTGTCTGTTCTTGTGCCAGTATCATACTGTCTTGATGATTACAGCTTTCTAGTATAGCTTAAAGTCTGGGATTGTGATGCCTCCTGCTTTGGTTTTCTTTTTCAAGATTGCTTTGGCTATTCAGGATCTTTTCTGAGTCCATACAAATTTTAGGATTGTTTGTTCTAGCTCTGTGCAGAATGCTGGTGTCATTTTGATAGGGATTGCATTGAATATGTAGATTGCTTTGGGTAGTATCGACATTTTAACAATATTTGTTCTTCCAATCAGGAGAATGGAATCTTTTTCCATTTTTTTGTGTCTTCTTCAACTTCTTTCATAAGCTGTCTATAATTTTCAGTATACAGGTTTTTTGCCTCTTTGCTTATGTTTATTCCTAGGTATTTTATGGTTTTTGGTGCAATTGTAAATGGAATCGATTCAGTGATTTCTCTTTCTGTTGCTTCATTATTGGTGTATAGGAATGGTACTGATTTCTGTGCACTGATTTCATATCCTGTGACTTTGCTGAACTCATGGATCAGTTCTAGCAGTTTTTTGGTGGAATCTTTTGGGTTTTCTATATAGAGTATCATGTTATCTGCGAAGAGTGAAAGTTTGACTTCCTCCTGGCTGACTTGGATGCCTTTTATTCCTTTGTGTTGTCTTATTGCTGAGGCTAAGACTCCAATACTATGTTGAATAACAGTGGTGATAGTAGACATTCTTGTCGTATTCCTGACCATAAGAGGAAAGCTCTCAGTGTTTCCCCATTGATGATGATATTAGCAGTGGGTCTTTCATATATGGCTTTTATGATCTTGAAGTTTGAGCCTACCATCTCTACTTTCTTGAGGGTTTTTATCAAGAAAGTATGCTGTATTTTGTCAAATTCTTTCTCTGCATCTATTGAGAGGATCATGTGTTTCTTGTCCTTTCTTTTATTGACATAAGAAAAGTTAACACCTATTCTTTTGAGGCTATTCCAAAAAAATAGAAATGGAAGGAAAACTTCCAAACTATTCTGTGAAGCGAGCATTACCTTGATTCCAAAACCAGACAAAAACCCCACTAAAAAGGAAAACTACAGACCAATTTCCCTGGTGAACATGGATGCAAAAATCCTCAACAAGATACTAGCCAACCAGATCCAACAATACATTAAAAGAATTATTCACCACAACCAAGTGGGATTTATACCTGGGATGCAGGGCTGGTTCAATATCCTCACTGTAGTTTTGATTTGTGTTTTCCTGATGATGAAGGATGTTGAACATCTTTTCATGTGTCTGTTGGCCATCTGGATGTGTTCTTTGGAAAAATGTCTGTTCATGTCTTCTGCCTATTTTTCAATTGGGTTATTTGTGTTGTGGGTGTTGAGTTGTATCAGTTCTTTATATATTTTGGATACTAACCCTTTATTGGATTTGTCGTTTGCAAATATCTTCTCCCATTCCATAGGCGGTTTTTTAGTTTTGTTGATTGTTTCCTTCGCTGTGCAGAAGCTTTTTATTTTGATGTGGCTCTAATAGTTCATTTTTATTTTTGCTTTTATTTCCTTTCCCTCAAGAGACATATCTAGAAAAATGTTGCTGTGGCCAATGTCAGAAACATTACTGCCTGGGCATGTACATGCTGACTAGTTTTCCCAGCACCATTTGTTGAAGAGACTTTTTCCCATTGGATATTCTTTCCTGTTTTGTTGAAGATTTATTGACCATATAATTGTGGGTTTATTTCTGCGTTTTCTATTCTGTTCTATTGATAAATGTGTCTGTTTTTGTGCCAGGACCATACTGTTTTGATCACTACAGCTTTGAAATATAACTTGAAGTCTGAAATTGTGAAACTTTCAGGTTTGTTTTTCTTTTTCAAAATTGCATTGGTTATTCAAGGTCTTTTGTGGTTCCATATAAATTTTAGGATTGTTTGTTCTGGTTTTGTGAAAAATGCTGTTGGTATTTTGATAGAGATTGCATTAAATCTGTAGACTGCTGTAGGTGGTATGGACATTTTAATAATATTTGTTCTTTCAATCCAAGATCGTGGAACATCTTTCCATTTCTTTGTGTCATCTTCAATTTCTTTCATCAATGTTTTATAGTTTTCAGAGTATAGGTCTTTCACCTCTCTGGTTAAGTTTATTCCTGGTATCTTACAATTTTCGGTGCAGTTGTAAATTGGATTGTGAATTTCTCTTTCTGCTTCAAAGAAGTTTACAACAGAGTGCAACTGCTATGGAAGACCTTTGTTATTTCACTGCTGTTCAGTAAATCAGATTGCCCCTCACATTTTAGAATTGACAAGAGATCAACAATGTCATTACCACTCACACGACATAACAAAAGGACATTCTCAGTGGCCTATTTCAAAACGGGCAAATCAGGGGACTGGAAATGGCCCAGTGGTGATTCTTTAGTTGTCATGGGAAAGAGGGAGGCAGGCACCTCCTCTGGAGTTTCACCAAGGCCACAGTCTCTTCTGCTTCCTGACCACGAATTGTCCAAATGAGGCGGGCAGCAGTGGAAGAATTCCTACCTTCATACGAGAGGCCCAGGTTTGATTTCCCAAGCCAAAAAAAAAAAAAGTGTTTGGGAAGGCAGCTTGGTGTGGGTCTTGGGACACAGAATGTGCAACCTGAAAGTTTTGGGTTGGGTCCTATCTCTGCCTGTAAGAACAAAGTGACCTGGAGAAGTTTCTCTAGAAAGTTTTCTCATAAGATGGGGCTGATTCTAATATTCAGGGTGTTTGATGATTACCCACGTCCATGTATGTGAAAGCCCTTTCACCTATCTGTGTGTGATGTCCAACTCACTCAATGAATTGTACCTTTAGCATCAGTATCTATTGGTTGGTGCTTGTTGTGTTCCAGTATCTCTTCCAAGTGCTTTTTAATAACTCATTTAATCCTCACAATCAACGCTTGGGGCACTATCATTGTTTTTGCTATTTTACAAATCAAGACGACAAGGGAGCAGAGAGGTTAAGTAATTGACCCCATATCACCCAGCATGAAGGTGACAGAGTGAGGATATGAACTCAGGAAGTCCAGCTTCAGGGTCTAAGTGCTCAACCGCTACACTCTCCTGGTAACAGTGATGAGTGTGTATACATTTCTCCCTGTTCCCAACACCATTCGGAGACCCACCCCAAATTAGTGCCTCTTCATCCCTTGGTAATTGCTAAAGGAGAAGAAGGGAGGTGTTCTTTGAAAGAGAATTGAAGCCCAAGCACAGGCACAGGCATGTTCATATCATGTCGCCTGGTAGGAACTAGGTCCTAGGAGTTCAACACTGTGGGTATCTTAAATGCATACCAGATACTCTATAATACATCCCCAGGGAGCATACAGAACAAAACAAATAATCAAAAGCTACTTTTCCCCCAGGTCTGGAGCAAGATTATTTACCAGAACCTCTCGTTATCTTCCTCAATTACATCCATAGCATACATTGGAAGCTGTTAGACCCTTCTGTTAAGGTCTAGAAATAAATCATGGGGATCAATACTGAAGCCAAACATAAACTTTGGCCTAACGCCCAATATTATGAAAAGGAAGAGGACCAAAAAAGAGCAAATTATGCCTTTTTGCTGTATAATCCCTTGTATTTGAATTGCTTCTTTCTCCTCTCTTGCTTTCCACCTGACACTTGTTTATTTGCCTCATGACGCTTAACTCAAAATCCACATCTTGGGAAGGCACTTTTGTTCTTCTCCAGCTGGCAGTAATCGCTCACTCCTTTGAAGACTCCTTCGTCATGGTCCTTAGTCCTGGCTTTCAAGTAGAGTTATGCTTGGTACCCAAGCAGACTTGTGACCTCTCTGGGACAAAAAAAATCATGCCTTCTTCGTCTGCATATACCCTAGCACAGAATCTTGCAGAGTAGATGTTGAATAGTTATTTGGCTAAATTCCTGATCTGAAAGTACAGAGATGCTGATCTGTACACGTCTCATTTTTTTTAGAAATGCTAGTTACATTTGATTTTATTGGCAGCATCTTTCAGTATACCGAATTCCCAAGTTACCGCGTACCCCTTTCCATTCTCTTCTCTGCAGAGGCTTCTTTTTTAGAGGCAACGTAGGCACGTCCAACTTTAATAACACTCTGGCATAATAAACAGCTTATCCTAAATAAGTCAGCATTTTACTCTTGCCTTTACCTAAGGGGAGATAAAACAATTGTGGAATTTGATAAAATTTTTCTAGTAAATTTTGCTTTAAAAAACTCCATGAGGCTTCCAGGCAGAACGGTTTATTCAGCCTCTTGCAAGGTCTATCCTTACTATTCAGGCTTACGGCATTGCTAAGTTAGGAACGTAAGGATCGCCATTGCCACAAAAGCCCACAGCACAGTCAAAACTCTATTTCCAATAGCAGTAGTGGTTGCTGACACTTCTGAGAAGTAGTTATGGAGCTGGAGTCATGGTGTCAGGACGCCTGCGTCTAACGCTAACTCTGCCAACGCACACGTTACACACCTATGCTTCAGGCTCATTGCCTCCAACACGCATATTATAATTATTGTCAACTCATAGGGGTTTCATGAGGATTAAATGAGCTAATCCGAGGGCAAGGGTTTAGAGGAGGCATCAATAAACATAATTATTGTTTTTCTCCAACATGACCCGAGCGGGAAGACCATCTAGGTAATTCTAAGTCTGAAATTTTTACAGGGCAAGGATTATTGGTAAACTCCCACTATGAATTTCCACACTTACTTCCTTATTTTACAAGGTATCCATCCCTCTCTTTTGAGGCAGTGTGGAATGCACTTAATCTCTGATCTTTTCAGATGTAACAAATAGTAACATTTATAAAGTCATAGTGTCTTAATTACATGTGGGCAGAAGAACTGCAACACCTGAAGTTAGATGTCAAGAACGAAAATCCCCACGCACGTGAAAGAGAATACAAGCTATCCACAAAATACCTTGCCGGAAATAATTCTTATGTGGTGTTTTCCATTCAAGCATACTAATTGGAACGGTCCTAAAAACTATTAAGAAATCAAGCAAGTTGTCAGTGTCTTTTACTGAATGCACACATTAATGGAGCATGAATCTTGAAAATAGGGTTATTCTGGAGTATTTTTCTAGTAATGCTTTGTGGAGAAAATCACATCTTTGAATGTCCCATTTGGGTACTTTCCACATTTATAAAATGACTCAAAGTTAAAGAATGAGATCAAACTAGCAGAATATTAGTTCTGATACACCCATTTAAAAAGAAATTATGACCTATTTGAATTTAGCACAGGAAATAACTGAGAAATCTTCTGATTTCTTGGGGGAAAAAAAAGAATGTAGTCCTTTCCCAAGGCACCTCCGTTTTTTTCAAGATCAGAGTGGAAGTGCAAGTTCCACTTGCGTAGGTCGAAAGCACGCTCCCTCCACCAGTTGGCAATGAAAGCTTTGTTAGAACTTTCCAAGAAGTTGGTTAAGCTGGGTTTGGCTTTATTGCACCCTCAGGATAACACAGACGCCATGAGGGTTCCGAAATACCAGTGACTAATGTGCACTGCTATTCATTACAGGGTGACAGCGGCGGGCCACTTGTTTGTGAGCGGCCTGGAGGACGGTGGACATTATTTGGTTTAACCTCATGGGGCTCCGTGTGCTTTTCCAAAGTCCTGGGGCCTGGGGTTTATAGCAATGTGTCCTACTTCGTCGAGTGGATTGAAAGACAAATATACATCCATACCTTCCTCCTAAACTAATCCCAAAGATGATCAGAGACTTTTGCCAGCTACATTCAAAGAAAATGGCCTTTTTGACTGTGGAGTGCTTCCCGCAGACAGCTGAATGGAAGCACTTTCCGTGGACCGGGATGCTCGGCAGTGCACTGCAAATTTTCATGTTTGTTTTGGTCTAATTTTATTCAGTTTTTTTTTCAACTTTAGTTTTCTCTTATTTCAAGTTTAATGAAGTCTTAAAAAAAAAAAAAAAAAAAAAGAAAAGCAGATTTTGTTCTCTTGCCAGGCCTAACCTTGACCTTAGCACAAAATTTATCAGCCCTGGAATATGACAGGTGCTAGGGGAGCAGGTTATGGAAAATTCTCTTTCAGTCACAAAGAGGACCTTGAGATCCAGGATGATTAATCTTTGCCGGTTTTTGTTTCTTGAGCACAGTGGCAAATTGCAATATTAATGCTGGAGACTTGCTTTTGATTTATTAAAAAGCCAGGATAATTTACAAGCTTAAATGATTTACTGTTACTCTTCTCAAGTTTGCATAATTCTGAGAACCTATGACGGACAGATATAAAAGACAAGTAGCATCCACTGCGGTAGCTGAAATGGAAGGACATTTTGAACACAAAGTTCTTCAGACATCAACATTAGCACTCCCATAGAGGACTGCACGCTCTGAACTCAAATCAAGGATGTTGCTTTATAGAAAAGTCTCCACAAAAGCTTCTCCAGAGCTGGGGTTTGTTCATTGTGTATCGGCTGACTGAGATTTTAACAACTAGAAGCATATTCGTGGAAAACATTTTGTTTTGCCTGTGTGACAATGAATGGAGATTAAAGCTTGCCAAAGGAGAACTCGCTTTAGACTGGAGAGATTCAATTTTGGAAGAGGAAAATTAAATTGCACCCGACCTCCAATTCCATATTTTCCAATTGTCCTGTGTTCACCCATAACAATAGAGTCGCAGAACCGCATCTCAAAGCACGGTGAAAGTTTGCCTGGAGTACCACATTTTGTCCTTGAAACATGTTTCCTATCTGGTGTTGTTGCCATTTCCTCCTGTTGATGATTAAAACAAAATTTTTTTTACTGCTTTTAAGCACTAGGCCACTTTATGCACATCAATCTCTCCCCACTAAAAAGCTCCAAAATATAGATTTTCACACGGAAGTAATTTAGTTAGGCGTTCATTTTGCAACATCCAAATGCCTTTTGAGCAAGTAGGGTTCCCTACTAACCTTCACCAGCAAGCAACCCGGACTGCCTCAGCAGACACTACCTGCTATTTTATACATGTATTTTTCTACTCTTTTCTATGTGCCCACATATTTCAGTTTCAAAAAGTTGTCTTGACACGTTCCGTGTTATTCCTCTCCTAGTCTCTAGTTTGTGTGAACCTACTCAGAATGTGAAATCCAGCAACGGAATTGCAGTCACAATTGTATGAAAGTTTAAGAACATTATGTCAGTTTTGTTATAGTTGTAGGTGCATACTTAATGTAATAACTTTTAGCCTTGCTCAACTTCTGTTCAGTCAAGTGTACCTGTTGTACTTATTTTAAATAACCTGCAATACAAATAAAGTGGTACAATCCTTTTTTTTTTTTTTTATTTTTTTATTGGACATAGAACATGGATGGAAAGTCCCAGGAAACTGTGTCTCCCACCATAATTGTTGGCCCCAGCCGCCTACCAACCTGAATTTACCTGTCTTGGACTCCCTCTCACAGGAACGTGCTCTTTTATTTTAGGTAACGGATGGCTTTTTGAAGTGAAAGGTTGCTAATAGTCTCAGGTTACTTAAGTGTCCAAAGAAAACTTTGATCCTGGTAAGAGTCCAAGGATCTTTCATGTCTACAGAGTACATTTTGGGAGCCTGGAATAATTCTTTTATAAATCTTTTGGGATAAAATTATACCTCAAAATACACATTATTAACCATTTTTTTCTGGCTATAAAGAACAATGATCCCTCAAATTTGGGAAAATATATTGAACACCAAAATGCAGTAACTTTGTGTAAAGGTTACTCACTTGTAAATGAGGCCTGTTAAGGGCTTGATATGGATCCCAAATCTTTTTTTGCCTGAGGGCTAGCTGTGTGACAGAATCCTGAATTTTTCAGAATCTAAAAGATACAATACAGTTTAGCACCCAGTTATACATTTTTGTAGCAAAACACCTGAATAATTATACTGAATAAATAGTTTTACATCTGTCTGGTACATTTAATTTGTGCCTAACTTATGAAAAAACCCTCACGTTTCAGACCTCTTGGGATTTTAGAATTGTGGATAAGAGATTGCGGACACATAACATGAACACTCGAGTTTCTTCTACTCTTACGTACGGATACTTGACATCTGGAAACTTAACTTTTTTTCTTAGTCTTCTTGGCTTATTCTTTTCTCTTTACATTCTAACCCTTTATTTATATTCAGAGAATGAATGCCAGCTGCTATGACATTACTGATTTTTCCATATAAGAAAAGGTCACTACAATATTCTGGTAAAAGGTGTGCTTTAAGAGCTTCCTTCTAAGCTCAGGTAACAATTACTATTAGGTTCAGTGGTATCTACAGGAATGATGACAGTTTTTTGTACAAATTATTTATTAAACAATTTTAAAAAAATCATTAAGAAAGCAGAAAGCAACCTCTAATATCCATGTGGGATTTTGAAAGTTCTAGAAATCAGTCTGTATAAAAGACTATTTGTAGTAGCATCAGACAGTTATAAAAAAAAAAAAATGTCAGACCAGGAAAGTAGGTATCAGGAAAATATCAAGCCCTGAGAATAACAGATTAATAGTCATAAGACCTTGATACAGACAGAGAATATTAGCATGGAGATTTCAGGAAGGAGATTCTGGGTGACTAGTGGCTGACAATGTTCAGATGAATAGATACTGAATTTTAAAAAGAACTCAACAAGAATAGATGATCTTATAATACCTGGGCTTACTTGGTAAACTACACTTTGTTCCAACTAAAGCCAGCATACATGATTTGCAACAGCAAGTAACTTGCTATGGACATTCCTGTCCTAAAATATATTTAAAAAATGAAGTTTTCTAAGAACCTCATGAAATCCTTCTGAGAACCACCTGTATCAGTCCCAATTCACAGTAAATCACTTTTAAAAGTTGTAACACCAGAGAATTTGTAGGATTCTGTAAGGACCATGAACCCTCAAATGGTCTCTGAAAGACTGTTTTGAAATTGATTGTCTCATTTTGATCAGGCTTTCGATTGTAAGTTTTAGAATACAAGAAATTGCCAAATAGGCTAGAGACTCAGCTGATTCTGTCTGCCCCTACCTATGGTCTGTGTCCCAACTGACAACAGCTGCATAGAGGCAGACCTCATAAAAGGTTGTCTTTTGACTGAAAGCTGAGAGAGAAACACATTCCTACGGAACCCTGGCATCCCTCTGCCCTTTCCCAATGAAGACTCCCCCTCAAGAGAACACTGACATGAGCAGAAAGATATGCCTAACATCTGCAGGCGACCAAAGGCATCTTCCTGCATGAAATAAGCTACTAATAATCACTAACTCCATTTCAAATAGTATAGCTATTACCCTATTTTAGGTACACTGTCATTAGAAGGTTCTTTGAATTTTGTTTCTGGAAGTGAACCATTTATATGTAACATTTTTTTCTCTTTGGAGTTCTAACTGATCTGAAAACTACTTTTTCTTCATTTAAAACAATTCAGATTGGAGTCTGCTCATTGAAAACACTTCCCTGGAATCGGAGATCTCCCAATTAAATAAATACATCTCAAAGGAATCCCTTAAGAATGTCTGCACTTGTAAGACAATAAAAGAGCTTTTACAAAGTCCAAAAAGTTTCATAAAAGCATTTGATTCTGAATTAAGTATTTCACTTCCCTAAACTCTGTTCAGGTCACACTCCAAGTCCTTTTACAAATGTATCTACAAACATATGATAAAGGTCATCACATTGGCTTTTCCAAGCACAGTAGAATGAATGTTCATGTCCCTTAGGGAAAAATCCATTTCATTCTTGATAGAGGTGCCTCTTCAAGGTCCCTCTTCCAAATCTGAGGGAATACTTGCAACTCCAAGGAGGCTACAATGCTTTTTTTTTTTTTAACCCTTTGGGGGCCCAGCCATCCCTGAGGCCTTGGTTTCACAGTAGTCTGAGTCCAAAGCAGTTTCATGGACAGAGAAGTCTCCCTGGTCAACAGGACGAGAAGGTGCTGACATCATTGCAAAGCTGTCAGCAGGGCCAGACTTAGCTCTTTTCTCTGACTTGGAGTCTGAGTGTTCAGCATTCTTGGGTGTCACTTGGCCCATCTTTCCAGCCTCTGCCCACTTCTTGAGAGCTTTAGTCCTCTCCTCTGGAGTCAGTCTGTCAAAGTGCTTCGCCCTTAGAACTGGAGATGGAAATAGGGATCCCTGAAGAACTCGGTATACAAACCTAGGTTACAAAAAAGCACCACAGAGTTACATTCACCTCAAATGTAGCACAGGGACACAAAAAATAGTCACCAATTAGAAAAAGTAAAAGGGTCTGGTGGCCATTTGTCTTCCTGAGGTAAAAGGAAAAGATAAGCAAACTATAAAATGGAGGCACTAACAATATTAAATAAGTTGATATTTGTAAAAGCACTTGGAAAACAGTGAGTGCCCTAAAAGTGCTTGTCAAATCAATAAAAAAATAAAATCTTAGCAGGAGAGGTGCCGACACTGCTAGATCATAGGCTGTTAGATAAGTTAATACATGGAAAGCAGACAGAGTGTTGGCACATAGTAAGCATTCAAAAAATGCTAGCTCTTACTTAGTTTCCCGTGAGTACTATGACACATTGCTACAAACTTGTCCCTTTCAGTCCAAGCTGGCAGTGTTTATGCTGGTACAGGAGTCTCATAAACCTTGTGGGTCTCCAATATATATGTCATGCAGAGTTACGCCATTAATTGAGGGTCCTCCACAGATCTTTCCTATATAACCCCATCTCCTTTCCTGGTGGCTGTCAAGATGGCTGAAGGGATCCAGAAGTCACAGACCTGATCTCTTCAGCACCAGCAAAAGGTTGTCCGGCCACAGTTCCCCTTTTCTCTAGAGCATATTCCCCAAAGCCAATCTCTTAATTGTAACAACTTTTAAAATCTGGATAGGCTGAGAATTTTCTAAATCTAGCTTCTCTGGGTTTAACAGGCCTTCCCTCAGTCTATTTTCTCTCATATTTTACTCAAAGCAGCATGCAGAAACCAGGCCAAATCTTCGACACTAAATATCCAAGTTCATAGTTCAGCAATTCTCTTTTCTACATAACAGAACACACTTTGGGTACGTTTTCTGCCACTACATTGCAAAGATCCCCTTCCCTCAAACTTCCAATACCATGTTCCTCATTTCTTTCTAACTCCTCACCAGTGCCTTTAACACCCACATTTCTAGGAACATTCTGTTTAAGACCGTCTATGTATTTTCTAAGATGATATGGTTTTTTCAACCCGTGCTTCTCACTTGCTTCTGAATCTCCACCAGCAGGAACTTTAATGTCCCTGATTATCTACAGTCTGTTTAAAGAAGTCTAGCATTTTTCTATCAGGTACCTCTAAATTCTTCCAGTCTCTGCCCATTCTCCAGTTTCCAAGCCACCTTCACATGTTTAGGTATTTGTGATAGCAACACCCATCTTCCCCATATCAAAGTCTGTTAGTTTCCTAGGGCCGTTGTAACCAATTACCATCAACTTGATGGCTTAGAACGACCAAACTTTCTTCCCACAGTTCTGAAGGCCAAGAGTTTTTGTTTTTGTTTTAAGTTTATTTATTTTGAAAGAGAGAGCACAACTGGGGAGGGCAGAGACAGAGGGAGAGAGAATCCCAAGTAGGCTTCGTGCTGTCAGCACTGAGCCTGACTCAGGGCTCAAACTCATGAACCATGAGATCCTGACCTGAGCCAAAATCAAAAGTTGGATGCTTAACCTACTGAGCTACCCATGTACCCGCTGGAGGCCAAAAATTCTGGCATTGGTTCACTGAACCAAAATCTAGGTGGAGGAAAGGCCATGCAACTTATAAAGGTTCTAGAGGGGAATCCAGTCCTTGTCTCTTCCAGCTTCTGATAAGTGCTGGCATTCCTTAGCCTGTAGCCAAGGAATCTCTGCCACTCTGGCTGGAGTGCTTTCTCATAACTGCTTGTGTCAAATTGTCCTCTGCCTCTCTCTCATAAGGATACTTACGACTGCATTTAGGGCCCACCCAGATAATACGGGATAATCTCCCCATTTAGGGCCCACCCAGATGATACAGGATAATCTCCCCATCTCAGTATCCTTAATCACATCTGCATAAGCAAAAAACTCAACATTCACAGGTTCCAGGGATTAGGGCATGGGTATATTTTAGGGGTCACTTTTTTCAGCCTACCACGACAATGTCAGATAGAATTGTACTCTTAGTGGTACAATTGGGAGGATTTTTCTTTTCGGGCTATAACTTTTTAGGAATTGTGTCCTCGTAAATTCTACAAGCTCATCTTGTTAGTTTTTATTCTATTTATTTATTTTTTCATTTTAGTTTTGTTTTGTTTCTTCTTTTATTTATTTTTTTATATGAAATTTATTGTCAAATTGGTTTCCATACAACACCCAGTGCTCATCCCAACAGGTGCCTTCCTCAATGGCCATCACCCACTTTCCCCTCCCCCGCGCCCCCCATCGACCCTCAGTTTATTCTCAGCATTTTAGAGTATCTTACGGTTTGCCTCCTTCCCTCTTTGTAATTTCCCCCCCCTTCCCCTCCCCCATAGTTCTCTGTTAAGTTTCTCAGGATCTACATATAAGTGAAAACATACGGTATCTTTCTCTGCCTGACTTATTTCACTTAGCACAACACTCTCCAGTTCCATCCATGTTGCTACAAATGGCCATTCTTTCTCTCTCTCATTCTTTCTCATTGCCAAAGAGTATTCCACTGTATATATAAACCACATCTTCTTTATGGACAGTTGATGGACATTTAGGCTCTTTCCATAATTTGGCTATTGTTGAAAGTGCTGCTATAAACACTGGGGTACAAGCGCCCCTCTGCATCAGCACTCCTGTATCCCTTGGGTAAATTCCTAGCAGTGCTATTGCTGGGTTATAGGGTAGATCTATTTATAATTTTTTGAGGAACCACCACACTGTTTTCCAGAGTGGCTGTACCAGTTTGCGTTCCCACCAACAGTGCACCTGGCGCCAGTCAGAGTGGCTAAAATGAACAGATCAGGAGATTATAGATGCTGGAGAGGATGTGAAGAAACGGGAACCCTCTTGCACTGTTGGTGGGAATCACCTTGTTAGTTTTTGATCTGAAAGCTGGTAATCACAGTGAGTAGCATGGAAGCATCTCAGTTGAGCAGTAATACTGTCAAGTACACAATCGTAAACACCATAGAAGGACTCAAGAGGGCTTTTCTTACGCATTTCTAGAAGGAATGCCCATCAGTAACAGAGTTTGTGCTCATGCTGTCTTACATTGGTGTTACAAACTTGGGGTGGCCAACTTTCTTCCGCCGGGCCAGATAGTAATATTTCAGGCTTTGCAAGCCAGACGGTCTCTGTTGGAACTACTGGACTCTGCTACCGTAGTGCGAAATCAGCCATAGATAACTCATAAATAAGTATGTCTATGTTCCAACGAAACTTTATTTACTTTTAAAACCAGGCAGCGGGTCAGATTTGGCCTGGGAGTCAGTTTGTCAGCTCTCTTAAAGAATCATCTGAAATCACCATTTGACTCTCACACCATGTTTACAAAGGTAGAACAACTATTTGGCAAAGTGTTTCCAGCTAAACAGATAAATTTTATAAAAATATAAAGAGAAAGAGCTATAGATTAAAAACCCACGTATACTTCTTAGCCAGTTCCATCCTGTACATTATTAGAAATTCCATTTAAACTAAAATGGGAAAGGTAACTAACTCAGATTAAGTTTTCAGCAGTTATAGGCTGTAGAAAGACCAATGCTGTCCCTCAGTATGCATTCTCCCCTTTTTCCTTTTAAAAACACTCAGATTTTAGTCACTCAGAGTCCAGATACTTAAGTTCTAGTTAAGGGGATATGAGCAACTTCTGGGTCACTTCTGCATAAAAAAAAAAAAAAAAAAAAAAAGGAAGAAGAAGAAAGCTGCTCGCACTCCATTTTCTCTCTTTCTCCCTCCTGCAGGCAGGGAGGTGAATGGGCTGAGGGTGAGTCACCTTCAATCATGCAGATAAGGGCAACACCCGTGGGGGTTGGCAGAACAAAAGGACAGAGGAAAGGATCCTCATATAACCTTGTGGGTGAAGCTGCCCCATCTTTGGGGACTGTCAACCAGTCAGAATTTTCCACGAGAGAGACCTATCCCTTCCAGTTCGCTTAAACCATATTTGTTCTCTGGTAAAGGAGCTAACACACCAATGTTTTAACTAGTACACAGGCTGACCTCTCCACTAGTAAACAGGACGGTCTGCCATCCATTCTCAGCAGTTGCCTGAAGAATTCTCAGCCTGTGATCTCACTTACTCTCTTGATGATAAGACACCATACCTTGGCAGAAGGGCGACGCAGGTTGCGAGGACACAAACCAAGTAGAACACTGGATCCAGCATGTGCTCCTGCATGATCCAGTGGGGGTTGGATGGCGGGTTGCAAGTCACACACATGGCTCCAAACGCCAAGGCAAAGAGAAAATAAGACAAGACACTACCAACGATGACCAGCATGTGGATCCAGGTCTGCAAGACATGAAAAGCAGGGGAAATGAACACTCTCTCACTGACAGGGTTTTGCACCCCGATGCACTCTGTTCTGCTGAAGAGACAACATGTCTGAGCAATGAATAAGCGTCACAAACCTTAGAGAACAAAACACAAAATACCAAAGAGATGAGAGCATCTTTTGTGAACAGTTCATATCACTGTTGAAATTCTGTAAAGCTAAGTCAAATGCCAACAGGTTGATTCTGATGACTATTTTATATTGTCCACGCACCATAAGGTGTCGCATTCTCTCTCTCTCTTTTTAATACAGTCACTAATTGGTCTGTTTCTTCATTAAGTTATACTTCAGTCCTCAAACTTTACCCATTCACAGGGCTGGCAGACATTACTGTTCCTCACCAATATTCGAATTTCTTCCCATCATAAGCACGTGGAAGGATTGCATTTCCTCATCCCCTTGAAATTAAGTATGGCCATATATCCTGCTTTGACCAATGAAATGTGAATGGAAGAGAGATGCAAAATGTCCAGGTTAGAGGCATGGAAGAGCTGGTGTGCAATTTCCCATGCGGTCTCCTTTCCTTCCATGTTGATCAAGAAGATCCCCCTCTTGGGGACAATTCCAGATGGTAAAGCTACAAGACATAGCCAGGGCACTCAGCCCCCCACTCAGAGAACAAGTACTCTAGAGCTATCTGGAACCTCAGCTGACTTTATATGAACAAGAAACAAATCTTTTTCTTCACACTGTAACCTAGCCACCTTTGTATCTGTGGATAGCTTGGAATTTTTCTTAATATATATATATATATTTTTTTTTAAGTTTATTTATTTATTTTGAGAGAGAGAGTGAGAGTGGGGTAGAGGCAGAGACAGAGGGAGACAGAGAATCCCAAGCAGGCTCCACCTCATCAGCACAGAGCCGACGCAGGGCTCAAACTCATGAACTGAGCCGAGGTCGGAGGCTTAACCCACTGAACCATCCAGGTGCCCCTCTTAGTATTTCCCTTAAACTGGCTTACTATTTAAGTAACTTCATTTCGAAAAACAAGTAGATGACTTCCTTAAATGCAATGTCGCCATTACGTATTATCATAACTGCCGAGTCTACAGTCTGACCTTTGTTACAAAGGGAAATTGCCACGGTGGGGTATTCAGTGTTATTTAGTGCAGTAGATACTACCACCTAAGATCATAGTGTATACCATGGTGGAAAAGGTTATGCTTTTGCGGGGAAGCACTGCCTTCAGTAATATTTTCTAAGGCTATAATTTTCTCCTTTTCTCTCTTAATTCTGCAAAGTATTTCCCCAAGGTAGACATCTTCACACGCATCGCAAAGACTGCTCATTTTGTGTAAAATGTACAAACTGCTCAGAAAGTGTTGGCTACATCCTGATGGTCATCATGCCTCTGAGGCAATGATTTGTTATCTTTTGTCTTTCTTTCTCAGATGTCTTTCCTTCCCACTGAACGCTACTGCCTGAATTTTTTTCCCTAAGGATGTGCGTTTGGCAAGTGAGACAGCAACTTGATGGTTGGCACATTTACAGAAGTTGATACAGTTAGAGTCAAGAGACACTGGGTGAAAACAGGGAGGTGGGGGGTGACAATGAGATGAGGGTGCTTCACACCCTCCCAATGGCTGACTCTTACTGACAAGGGACTCTCCAAGGCTGTGAGCTCTAGCGTCCCCTGGCATGAGAAAAAAGTTTAATGATGCGTCCTATAAAGGACACTATTTGCTATATGAATAGCAAACACTGTTTTTCTTGGCGCCTGGCTTTCACTTTCTTCCTTCTCAGCCCGACATTGTGCACAGTCTTGGCACGATATCCCTCCTCTAGCCAAAGTCTAGGACTGAAGCTAAGGAAACAGAATTCTGTCACCAGGGACTAAACTTGGAGCACAGTGAGGCAAGAGCAGAAAGAAAATGACTATAGCCAATTCAGAGCAGAGCAATCTTGTCCGTTAGTTTGTTTCCTGGATGTCTGGAGCCACTCTCGTTTCTCAGGATGGTTTGGTTTGATTTTATCATCGTTCTTCAGTATATTTTTAATAACTTTTCTATTTGCTCAGGTTGCTGTTCATAACCAGTGAACTCAAACGGACACACTTGATCCATTAGATCCTTTGAAACGCTAATAAATGCTAGAACCTATGACAATCCCTTGGGTAGTAACTAAGAGTGCCTACAAAATTGTTTAAAAATGAAATCAAATAGATACTAAAACAATGCCAAATATTTTAGTTCTAGAATTCCCTTTAGTCTCCCTACCTGGTATTTTCAGATATTAACCTTTTACTATACTTTGGGCTTGTACAGTTTGATTATAGAAGGTTGTAAGCAAAGGAAGTGATGCCAGAAATATTCAGCTCTACTTTAGAATTTATTATAAATAATTTTACAATATAACTGCACATAACATTTCAACTATAACCTCATTCAGCTATTCCTGTGTGAAATGCATTCACTACCAGGGTGGTAAAAACACTCTAAATACTGGTTAGTGATTTAATTATTTGTTTATCCATTCAAATATTTTTAAGCACCTACGATATGCCAGTCTTGTCCTAGATTCTGGTATACAGTGGTCAACAAAATAAATATGAACTCTGTCCTCACAGAGATTATAGTTTAAGGCAGAAGGTAAACATGAATCAGACAATCACGTAACTGCTGAATAGTAAGAAATTATTATTAGGGTCATGGATAAAAGCAAACGGATGGCATGAGACAATGGATGGTTAGGGAAGGGCCCCTGGGGAAAGCAGCATTTTTGCTGAGACCCAAAATAATATTTGAGCTGGGAAAAGTGTGGGGAACCAAGGGAATAAGAATACTCCCCTCAGGAGGTATGGTGAATGCTAAGGACCCAATAAGGTAAGGAGCTCACTGTATCGGAGCCACTGAAAAGGGACAGTGTGTTTCCAGTGGAAATGTGATTGGAGAGAAAAGGAGAGGTATCACTGCATGAAGTCTTGTAGGCCATCTTAGGGCTTTTCAATTTTATTCCAAGTACAGTAGGAAATCACTGAGGGGTTTTACCCAAAGGACAGCAACAAGACATGGTTTGTGTTCCAAAAGGATGATTCTGGTTGTTTTGCAGAGGACGGCTAGAGGAGTCAAGAGTAGAGGTTGGTGGGAAGACTAAGGAGGCTGTACAATAGTCCAGGAAGAGATGATAGTGGCTTAGACTATAGCAAAGATGATGCCAACGGAAATGAGGAACTGGCATCAATAATCACAGAGGCAGTTTATTCTTCAGAGTTGGGTAAAATGTTCACCTGCAAAGGAAGGTTTATAACCAAGCTCTCATGATCTGAATCATACACATTAGCTTTGCTGCAGAGAGCTACAGTACAATCATTTTGATGAAGAGACCTAACTTTATCATTAAGTCAGCAAATAAGATAAAAAAGACCTAGATTTAAATGAACAGTAAAAATTCTGGAGGAAAGATAATATGTTCCTGTATCATGAGAAATTTTGTTATGATAAAATCATCACTTACTAAAGTCAGTATACCAGGATTATGGCACAACCCCTCTTTTTAGTTGAGTTGCAAGACATCAGCAATATCTAATAATGTTGGCCATCTTGAAGAGTATTGGCCATCAATTATTTCTCCAGCCGGATTCAAGCCTCCATGAACCATCCATCATGGCTACCACCAAGGGGACCAGGTAGGTATCTCCCACTTTCCCTGGCTATATATTGAGCTCAACATAATGGCACTCAACAGTCAACAAGAGTAGCCATGAATCACCCCTCTTATTGGGAATCATTACTCTTGTTAACATGTGTCTTCTAGGCATGAAGGGTTTAAGTAGGGTCACTGCTAATAGAAGACACTTCCCCAAGCACAGTTTCAGCCCAATTCAGAGGCAGGAAAACCACTCACCAAACTGTTGCTTTCAATCACCAGGTGGAGGATAATGATGAACAGAGCAGCTGTGTTCAGGGGGTTTCCAAATGCAAAGATGTCAATGTCTGAGCCCTGGTAGGTCTACAAAAAGGACAACAGGCGGTGATGCAGGAGAGTTGTCACATTCAGTGGTGTGAATACCATTCCTTTATTGTATAGCTCAACTGTGAATGGGTCCCTTCTTCAACAACGGGTCATTTAGGATAAACTCGAACATTTCCAGAAGAGAGAGACTGACTCTTAGCTAGGCCGTCTAATCTCTGAACTTTTCAGTTGGAATGCCTCTTTATCCTGAGTCATAATTCATCCTCCCAGAACCTTGTACTTACTCTCCCAGCTCTTTGAAGTATAGAAATATAGGAAATATGTCCCATTGAACAGAGCTGCAAGCCTCTGAGGCAGCTATTAAGGCTATCTTGAGTATATATCTCTGCTAAGTAAATATCCCCTCCTCTCCTACGTATATGTCCTCAAGTCCTTAAAGTATTCTTTGAATGACACTATTTTCTGACATTTCACAATTTCTGGCATTTCATAATTGTTCTCCTCTGCTTTACACTTCAGATTGCCTTATCTGTATTCCCTTGAAATGCCGTAAACCTGGAATATTCTAGCTGGGCAAATTCAAGTCATTTTATTTAAATAAATAACTAAAGAATAGAAGTTGTTAACTTAGAGACTATAACCTTTCTCATTCTTAACACTGTGTGTTTTGTTAACACCAATCTATGATCAAACTAGTGTTTTCTTCTGGGTAGGGCTGTGTATGGGTGGGCAGTTACATCATGTTTTGTGCTTGGTGCTGGCAAAATTTTAAAGTTCATTTTTACACGTTCTTTCCTTAGTCACATTTCTTCTATTCCTCACCTGTGAAACAGGTTTTTTAGTTTTGAAGAGACTATGAATAAGAACTTAAATTTAATACTATGAATATCATCAGCCCAGCACTAATAATAAATCTCATATTCTGACTTTGCCTTTCTGATTTTGACTCATCTCATTATATGCCTGGACTCTCAATTTTATTCAGGTCATTTGCAAAACTGATCAAGCAGTACAGGGCTAAAAAGGAGACACAAGAGGAGTCAACTAGGTACTTATCTCCAAACTTAATCCATTATCTAACATTTTCGGGGGGACATTATAATTTAGTCAGCTAATAATCAACTTGATTATATGAGCAATCTACCCTAATATATCCATCCTGTGTGTTTATACTGGCAACAAAGAAGCCTCGTTGATTCATTAATAGCATATTCTTTGAGTGAACGGGGACTCACATAATAAGGCACAAAGAAGCAGACCAGGCTTTGATAAAAGGCATCCAACAAGGTGATCCAGAAGGTAAGGGGTAAGTATGCCTGAAAAGGAAACAGATATTGTGGAGGGATCAAGATTAAAATGGGTCAAAGCAAAGTCAAGGAACAACACAAGCCAATACTTACTTTTGCTTCTCTAAGAAGACTATATTCCCTTCATGGGAATTTGTAAACAGTGGTGAACAAATAAGGTGTGACAGTTGAATAAATTCCTAGGTGAAAAAAATCCATAAAGGAACTCTGTTCCGCTCATGTCACTCATATCTTTTGATCAACCTTGGGCAAGCCCCACAGTGGGCTCCGTGCTTAGCACAGAGTCTGCTTAAGATTCTCTCCCTCTCCCGCTTGGGTGTGTGCACGCACTCTTTTTCTCCAACAAGAAACATCTCTCATCACCATTGGCGATAACTATATTTGTGTACCTAATGGGTCATTCAACAAAATGCAAACTACATACAGTGGGGCTTTGATTTTTTTTTTATTCAAGTGATTAAAACAGTACCTGGTACCTATCAAGTACTCAGTAAATATTTGCTGGATTAATAAACTATTCCTATATAGTTTTGCATGTGTTAAACTGCTTCTTACCAAAAGCTTATAACAAAAAAGTTCAAGCAGAGACACTAATCTCTACTTGAAAACACTTTTTCAAACAAGAGCCACCTCTGACTGAATGTTGATGTGTGTGCAGAACGATTCTGAGGCTGCATTCAGACCCAGGAGGAACAATAGAGTGCTATGGTCCATCGGTGATGTCTGCCATGGATAAAAATGGCAACACATGTATTATATCCCTGCCCTAGTCTTCTCTTTTCTTATCATGTTCTCATTCTCATTTCCTTCCAAATACGAAAAGGCTGAAATTTCCTTGAAAATAACCAATGTCTTCTAAATAACAAAGTTTTAGAAATACACAAATTCTCCATATACACTCTTTTATTCTTCAATAGACTACACTTAGAGTTTTAAAATCTATCCTTTTTTAAAAGGATCTCTTTGTCCTCCGGAAAATCAAAACAATGAGGATTTATTGTTTCTGATCTTATTACTATTATTGTTCCTTTTATTACACTGTCCTGTTCCTTTTTCTTGTGTGTCTTTTACTATTTCCTCCTTAAAAATGATAGGATATTTTACCAGCCTTTCATCATCCAAATGTCCATAAAATCTAAGCAGAAGCACAATCAAATGATAGAAGAGAATGCAGCAGAACCAAAGGGGCAACCAAAATGCCACTAGACAAGAGAAAACAATTTGGGGATAAGCTAAAATGTAACTTCATGCTTCTGGATGAATGGAAGTTGCTCAAAAATCCTAGCTCAAATAAGGTAAAAGCACAATTACTCCACAGCAGTTACGTGAGTAAGGGGACTTGGGAAGTAGAGAAGGGTAAAAGATGAATGAGAGGCTAAAGAGATGAACTCATCGGATCTCTTGGAAACCGAAAGGGAAAATGTGGACATGAAGTCCAAGCCAGAAAAGATGACTGTGTGGGTGATGAGAGATGGTTAACAGATGATTGTTTCTTGGAAGGGAAGCCTCTGCTACAGCCCTCCACATCATCTCCCTCAGGGGAAGATTCTGAAACCTCGGAGAGTATGTTTCATGATGCTGAAGGCAGGAACTGGCTCAAGCATAAAACAGAATTCATTTGAAGACCAAGTTCAAAGAAAGGACAACTCCTCTGGAAGGTAAACTCAATGAAATCAATGACCTTCTATCAATAGCCACATGCTGGGAATCCTCTTGCTATTACCATGTATTATAAAACTGGCCAACTCAATAGAACAATGTGTGCAAAGGATTGATAACAGGGTTCAACAATAGGAAACAATGACCTCAACTCTTCCAAGGGTAAGAACCAACCAAAGTCTGTACAAATGGGCTTTTAAAATGCCAGCTACAAAAATTTTGAACGTTCCCCCCTCAACTCTCTTTCCCCAATGGACTTGGAATTTCATTTAGGTAAGGGGTACAGGACAAGCTTCATTAATATCAACCATACATTCCTGCATCCTGGCCTTCAACTTTAAGTCAGACTGGATTCCTTTAGGAAAACCCTATTTAGCTCCTTGATCCAAATGGATTGGATGGTATTAAAGGATTATGAGGATTTCTTCTCCCCTGAAAGATGAACGTGTGACTTCTCTGTGTTGCCTACTGCAGGTAGCCTGTGGACATTAACTTACTCCCCAGCCTGGAAAGGAAGTTCAAGTCAGGATAAAGTTAGACTGAGGAAAATAAACATATTTTACATTTGAGATTTCCTCAAATTTCTGGTTAATTCTGGAGAGTAAAAATAACAATACTGAGAGCTTCATGTGGATGGAACTTTTTATCTTCCTCAATCCTCATACCATCTCTATAAAGAAACAGAAATGCAAGCAAGTTAAACAATTTACCACGGTCACACAGCACAGAACCAGAATTTAAACACTCAGAATTTAAACATAAACTCAGCATTATTTTTAACTGATCTGGGTCAGTGTCTTTAGAACAGTGGGTGAAGCACAACACAGAGATTTCTTATGGTGGGTCTGATTTTTGTCTGTCCAGTACTTCTATAGGACACCCTTCTTTCCAATCCTGTCCATGTGATTCAGCTCTGTCCTCACAAATGATAACTGTCCCAGCCTTGGTCAAGGAGAAAACGAAAAGGCATGAGACTCAAGCTAGGCCAGTGAGTCCTAACCTGGACATTTAGAGTTGCTTCAAGAGTAACAGTGTTCTGTCATCATTACCTGTGGATTTTGCAGCTATGCAAAAGTTTATTAAGCCAATAAACTTCCCTTTTTTATTAAGCCAGTTCGAGTTGGTTTCTGTCACTTGCAACTGAAAGAGTCTTGAGTAACAGAGTCTTCTTTCAAGACAGACTATCTGACTACACGGACCCCTCAGCTTTGTCCACTTACAGGTGTCTACAGGCTCCTGGCCGGCCTCAGTCCCTGTGATCCCAACAATGCACCTGTGAAAGCACTTTGGATTCTTGGCATTAAATAGCATGTGGAGGCAGGGGGTGACCCAAGGACTGAAGACAGCATCAGTGTTCTTTCTGCCACATAGCATAATGGTGGACAGGAAGGGCTAGAGATCCAGAGTTCACCTGTACCGCTCATGAACACTGTGACATGGCAGATTACTGAAGGGACCTTCTTGTGCCTGACCTTCCTCACCTACAGTGTGGATAAAGATAGCACTTACTTATAGGGTCATTTTGAGGTTAGATTTATGTATATTAAGGACTTAGTGCCTGGCATATAGGAGGCATTTACAAAAATGTTCATAAGTGCTACATTAATTACTATTAATTTTGTAGAAGAGAAATTAGAAAGAAAAGAGTTTTGGGGGGCCTGGGAGGCTTGGTTGGTTGAGCACCTGACTCTTGATCTAAGCTCAGGTCATGATCCCAGGGTAGTGGGATCGAGCCCCGCCACTGAGCTCCACGCTGACAGTGTGGAGCCTGCTTGGGATTCTCTCTCTCCCTCTCTCTCTGCCCCTCCCCAGTTTGTGCTCTCTCAAAATAAATAAATACACTTAAAAAAAAAAAAGATTCTCTCTCTCCCTCCGCCCCTCTTCCCTGCTCATGCACTCTCTCTCTCTCAAATAAAAAAGAAAAAAGAAAGAAAAGAGTTCTGAGACAGCTAGCCCAGTTAATCAGCAACCACAATATTCTGGGTGGGAGGCAATGAGGGCAGTGAGAGAAGACTGGAAAGTGGGGACATACATAAATGATCCATCGGTAGACTGACAGCACGAAGATCAAGTAAGTAGAGGCGGGGCATGGTTTTAAGTAGAGGGAGCCAGTCAGAACAAGCCACTATTTTGCATGACAGTAGAACATGAAGAATTTGATTTTGGCTTTGGAACCAGACTAAGAAGGAGTCACATCCTGGCTCTGCCATTTGTCCAGCTGCAAGATTTTTGAGGTTCTCCCTCAACATGTTTTGTGGAGATAAATGAGATGGAATGTTCAGTAGCTTGCACAAGAGATGGCACAGTGAGGTTTAGCAAATACTAGACATTATTTAAAAAAAAAATTTTTTTTAACATTTATTTATTTTTGAGAGACAGAGAGAGATAGAGCACAAGCAGGGGAGGAGCAGAGAGAGAGGGAGACACAGAATCCAAAGCAGGCTTCAGGCTGACAGCACAGAGCCCGACGTGGGGCTCGAACTCACGGACCACAAGATCATGACCTGAGTCAACGTCGGCCACTCAACCAACCGAGACACCAGTCGCCCCACAAATACTAGACATTATTAGCTGTGAGGTCTAAACACCAGATTTCTTCATAGAAGTACCTAAGGCTTTTCATAGTTTTACCTCTGTTCATCTCAGAAGCAAGTAACTTAATATCTTCCTGTTATCTCTGTTAACAGAGATCTTCTGAAACAACCATATAATCCAAATAGGTTTTTTTTAATGTTTATTTAAACATTAAATAACGTTTGAGAGAGAGAGAGAGAGAGAGAGAGAGAGAGAAAGCACACAGGCATGTGCACAATCGGGGGAGGGGCAGAGAGAGAGGGAGAGAGAATCCTAAGCAGGCTCCATGCTGTCAGCACAGAACCTTACGTGGGCCTGGATCCCACAAACCGTGAGATCATGACATGAGCCAAAATCAAGAGTTGGATGCTCAACCGGCTGAGCCACCCAGGCGCCCCCTAATTCAAATTGTTTTAAATAGTCCTGAATGTACCACAATATTTGAGCTGCGCTGACTGGAAAATGCCCTGGCTTTGACAATGGATGTGCGCTGGTCCAAGCATTTTTGCTTTAGCACCTACCTCTGATTTCTGACCACTCTTGTAAAGTTCGGGCAGTTGCATGAGGGTCTCTGCAGACACATCTTTCTCCAAAACACCATAAATGACAGGAGGAGCGGAAGTGAAAAGGAGGTTGAACAAGATCAAAACCCAGTAGTCAGTCATGGATGTTCCTGAAAATCCACAAAAGAACTGGTACCAGAAAAGGAGGTTCACATAGGCCTACGGACACAAAGAGCGACATTTGCATCTTAGAAACAGCAACGTGTGCCGTCACCGCACCAGCCACATGCTGCCATTTTCAGCTGTGTAATCTCCGCCTCTCCCTCGGTGTAGTTCCCTCACTTACAGAATGGAAGACCACAACTTACCTTGGCGTCCCTTTTAGGTAAATGTTTAAGTGAAACACATACACACGCACACGTACTTACATACACACATGAACACACACATGCCACTTACTGTGTGGTCCTAGCACTGTTCTAAGAGCTTTACAAATGATTTGCTCAAGCTTCCTAACAACTTGGGAATTATCGGTGTCCTATTTTACGGACGAGGAAACTGAGGCAGAGAGAGGCTGAGGAATCTGCACAGAGTTACCTGGCTGGTAAGCAGCAGAGCCAGTTTTCAAACTGAGGAATCTCTTCTACACGAAGAGACCCTAGCCCAGTGCCTGGTATGAAGCATGCACACAACAAATATTCATTCTCTTGCTTTCATGGTTTAAAATTATGTGTTTAGTGGTGCCAGCAGGGTAGCCAACCATCCCACTTAGTTTTGGACTGAGGAGTTTCCCAGGACAGGGACTCTCACTGCTAAAACTGACATAGCCCCTGGCAAATCAGGACAGGTCGTCACCCTAGAGGCGAGACACATACATCCTACGGTGTTTCCTCCAATATTTTTCTCAAATGAACTAAAGACCACTATGGCAAAAGTTCCACGCCCTCAAGCAAGGCAGGCCACAGGAAAGGGCACTGGACCGAGATTTAGGGGTCCTCTTCAAGGCCTGAGGACACTTCATATTGCTTTTTTCACTTTAAGCCATTTTCCCAACCCCTCTGAATTTTTGGTTTCCTCATCTGAAAAATGAGAATTATACCACCTCAAAGCTTGATATCAAGATCAACTCAGAAAGTGCCCATGACCTGTAGAGTGCCTTAAACATATTGAGATGTTATTGTTGGCATTCTAGACACACTAGAATACTTTAGGGTAGGGGCCACAATCCTTAGAATAATCCTTAAGTCTAGGGTCTATGCACATACACCACACCCTGCTCCTGAAAATGTATTAATTTGGTGCATGTGTTTTGGGGAGTGAATTCATAGTCTTCATCAGTATCTCAAAAGTTTTCTCAGATCCAAGAACCACAGTCTCAGAAACATACATTACTTGAATGGCTTCTGGTACTGGGCCTTTTTCTCTGTAGTTTACAAAGCATTCACTGTTTTGCTAGGTACAAAAGAGGTAGAGACAAATTGTGAGGTTATCAGTGGGAATGGCCATCAAGGGTTCCACAGCAGAAAGCCGCCTTTCCGTCTCTGTTCCATCTTTGTTCCCTGGTGACAGTCTCTACTAATAAACACTGCCCCACTCTCTGAAAATATACGTCACCTCTCTTTCTGACAGTAGTGTTTCTTAACCCTTGGGTTTAATCTGGGCTTTATGGGGAAAGAGGAGCTGCACCACAAGAGGAGAAGGTAGGAAAATGCAAAAGTATTTACAATTTTTTTTTTACATTTATTTATTTTTGAGACACAGAGTGAGAGCACAAGCAGGGGAGGGGCAGAGAGCAAAGGAGACACAGAACCCGAAGCAGGCTCCAAGCTCCGAGCAAAAAAAATGCAAAAGTATTTAAAAAAAAAAACTTGGGAAGGCAGTTCCTCCCTAGAAGTCAGTGAGCATTAAGCCCCAGAATTTTAAAAAAGCTAATTGTGCTACAGGACAAAAGAAAAAAAAAATGTTCTGCTGACCAACAGACAGACAGACACACACACACAGATACATGGATCTAAATTACACATCTGGAGTATCTGAAAAATGACCTACTGAAGTTATTTTTTTCCTAAAGGTGGTATTTCAATAGAGTGATGTAAATTTATGTTTACTATTAATGCACTGCCTATGGACTTTTTGAAGGCTGGGAATAAATTTAGTCTAAAAATCATGACATATTTACATAATCACTCTGCCTGGAAGGAACTTAAGTGAAGCGAAGCAATCTGAGGTCACCACGATCTTATAAAGGAGGAGACTGAAATTTAAATGGTATGTCAAAGATCAGAAGCTCGGATTCTCATCAAATTCTGCCCCTTTAGGAACTATATAATCAAAATTAAGTTCCTTGGCCATCAAATAACTCTCAACCACAAATACATTTTACAGGTTTGCCAGAGAATTCTTCATTTCTGAGTGTTAGCCAGCTACAGGCTAAGGCATGATAACTGGGTTGTCCCTGGCATCTGTGTCTTCCACATACAACATGGGACATCGGTTTGAGGACCCCAGGTATTTTTTGGTATCTTCTGTAAAATGGAAGAAAACATTTTCATTCTCTACTGACAGACGGCACTAAACATTTCATAATTCTGCTTGTCACTACCTTTTCATGGAAGGTCAAAAATTAGGTCTTAAATGAACCAGACAGGACTTAATTGAATTTAGAAGCATAGGGAATAGAAAACGCCAGCAGACGGACAAGGCTAGCAATTTGCTGTCAGCAGCTGAAACGGAGCACATTTGCAGATTATTTCTGGTAAGGCAGCAGGAGTGCTCCTGGCTGCTCCCCAAACATCAGCAAGCAGAGCCGCTTAACGTGGGGGCATTTCCTCCTCATCCCTTATGCTAGCAGAATAAGAAAGTGTAAAGGGGGAAGGGACAGATTGTCTGGAGCTACGTACCACGTTCTTGTAGAAAAAATACAGAATCATGTTGGAAAGCCGTGTATAGCACCAGTGCCCGTGGACAAGGAGGAGCTTGCTGAGATGCTTGAACTGAGAAATGGCAAAATCACTGGCCATCACAGCCTGCAGAGACAAGGGGGAGAGAATGCCACCCTGAGCAATCAAATGTGTTAAAACAGACACAGCATGACAGCCTGACCATCATCAGGCAGGCTCCAACTGGTCCGATCTGTTGTTTAAACGTTACACGAAGACCAGACGAAGCCAAACCAAACCGAAACAAACAAAACTCATGAACACAGAGACTTGATGGTCTGCCTGGAGTTACTATTCAGCTTTCCAGTCTGGTCACATGAAACAAGACTTCTCTTTGGTTACCACTCGACCCAATTTCAGCAAATGTACTTTTCTGGAAAGGAGCTCCCGTAGCAAGAATGCCATGCATCACAATATGCATCTGCTTCTCCCTCACTGGGAAGAATATTAAAAGTATTGTAGTCTTGACACTATGTAACAATGTAGAATGTGCCAGGCAAAGAGATCACTGAATTTCTCAACTGTTGGAGAGAATGTCATAATTTACAATTCTCTGGAAACCCTAAGCCTCTATCCTATCTTTCTCTAACAGCATTTGCTCTATACATGAAAAGCAGTCTTTGGACAAGCTTTTATCTGAATTTTGTGCCTAAAACACGATCTAATATTCACACGTGTACACACACACATACACACACACACACACACACACACACACACACACACACACACACAAAGAGCACCCCCCTCCCTCTCAAATATTATCTCCCTCCTTTCCTCTTTAGGTCTGTAGGTCTTTTATTCAAATCCTTAGTAGCTCTCACCAGTGTCAAAAGTCACACAGCTAGAATAAACTGAGGGCTGCTGGAGGGGAGGTGAGTGGGGGGATAAGCTAATGGGGTGATGGGCATTAAGGAGGGCAATTTTGGGGATACACACTGGGTGTCATATATAAGAGACGAATCACTGGGTTCTACTCTTGAGGCCAAGACTACAGTGCATGCTGATTAACTTGAATTTAAATTAAAAAAATAAAATAAAACCATAAGAAAATATCTTTAAAATTAAAAAAAAAAAGCCACACAGCTATTGCAGGACTAAATATATATATTTTTATGTTCTAGATGAACAATATTTAAAAAAAATTTTTTAACATTTATTTATTATTGAAAGACAGAGCATGAGCATGGGAGGGGCAGGGAGACGGGGAGACACAGAATCCGAAGCAGGCTCCAGGCTCCAAGATGTCAGCACAGAGCCCGACGACAGGCTCAAACTCACAGGCCACGAGATCATGACCTGAGCTGAAGTCGGACGTTTGACCCACTGAGCCACCCAGGCGCCCCGATGAGATATATGTTTTAAACTGAACAAGGGAACCACATGGTTAAAATTACCCAGGAAAATACCCCAACACCCACACAGTAGATAATGAATGAATGCAGAGACCAACTCCCTGTCTTCCAGCCTCCCACTCCTGATCTAGTCACAGCCAGCCTCACTCTACAACAGAGATTTTACTGTGAAAAGACGTTGCCCTGGAGTAGGCAGGTGAAGTCTGTGGCACATGGGTGGACGGCGTCCACTCACCTGCATGCCTTCTTGACCGGAGATCCCCATCCCAATGTCTGCCACCTGTATCATGCTGACATCATTGGCACCATCACCTTCAGGAGACAGAAGAAAAGCTGAGAAACGTATGAAGGGTAAAGAAAAGATACAGACTTTTTGCAAAGCAACAGCGACCACCCAAGCAAACAAATCCTTCAACGTTGATCCTAGGTCTGCAAATGACCTGGAAGCCAGTTAAAGAGAAATGAAGCGCGGCATCCCACTGCCATGAGGAAGGATTCCAAATTCGACACTTAAAATCCTTAAAAATCCTTCCCGCTAAGGCAACCTTTCTGGACTTATCTCCCCTTTTTCCGTGCCACTCACTTTACTTTCAATTTTCCAGATATTGGAAAATTGGCTCCTTCCAGCCACTGCTCATGCAGTTTCCGTATCCTGTAACACTGCCTTCACCACCCCACCTCATGTGGCTGGATTTCAATTGCTCTTGCCCTCAGCTTAGAGGTCAGTTCCTCTGGGAGATCCTTCTCATCCTCCCTTTAGGTCAGATGCCTCTTCCTTAGACTCCGGCACCACCCTGCGTTTCTCTATCATATGATATTACGACTGCTACATATTTCTTGGTCTCCCCAACACACTGGCAGCTTCTTTTTTTTAAAAATTTTTTTTGACGTTTATTTATTTTTGAGACAGGGAGAGACAGCATGAACGGGGGGAGGGTCAAAGAGAGAGGGAGACACAGAATCTGAAACAGGCTCCAGGCTCTGAGCGGTCAGCACAGAGCCCGACGCGGGGCTTGAAGTCACAGACCGCGAGATCATGACCTGAGCTGAAGTCGGACGCTCAACCGACTGAGCCACCCAGGCGCCCCACACACTGGCAGCTTCTTAGGGGAAGTATTACATTCCTGTTGGTAATGACCATTTGTTGTCCCCAAATGCCCACTGATCATTCACTGTTTTCTGGTAACAGTATCCTGATTTTGCTTGGGAACTCTGAGTCCATGTGATTTATTAGGGATGAACCAAAAACCCCAGATGTAGGACGGCAAGTCACCCAGATCTAGACAATTAGCATCATCTGTTTCCTGGCCTTGGTGATTGGCTCAGAGATGGGCACCTGACTCCAATGATGTAATTGACATATCCAGAAGTTCTAGCCTCAGGAACATCTGGATCCAGGGGCTTGAACAATTCATTCATTTTTATGTTCATTCAATAAGACAGCTGAACAAAATTCCACTCTCATCCTGATTCTTTACTCCAGCAACTTGAAAAGAGTTGCTATCTTTTCACTCAGGTTGCTAACAGGATAGGATGTAAACCTAGGAATTTTGGGCAGCTGTATCAGCAAGCACGCTGAGGGGAGAAGCTACCTGAGACTGAAAGCAATCCAGGTAAAAACAGAGGCTACAAGAGATGGCTGAGTCCTCATCTTGCCATTTCTGAACACTGCGGTATCTCAGAGCTTAATCTCACACAGCTTCTCTCTTCCATCTATACTCATATTTTGGGGGTCGCATCTACTAGCCAGACATTAAGTATCATCTAGGCTTATAATTCCCCAGTTTGTATCTCCAGCCAATCCCTCACTGCTAAATTCCAGACTTCTAAATTCCAGACTTCCTATCGAGCTGCCCACCTGACACATCCCTGCTCAGATCTCTATGGACCTGTTCAAATTTCAGATGCGTGTGTCCCAGTTCCTGATTCCCCTGCCCTCCTGGTTCCATCCCTCTGCTCTCAGAGACAAAAATCTTCTTGTTTCCTTTAACGCCTTCTATCATACAACACATGAAATTCATCAGCATGTGTCACCAGCTCTTTTTCCAAACCATGTCTATTAGCTGACCGTGTTTCATGTCTCATCTGGGCTCAAGCCACCACCACCTGAATTGCCTGAATTATTCCAGTAGCCTCCCAACTCTCCATTCCAGTAGCCTCTTTACCTATGTCCTTGCATCCAACAGTTACTCTCAACACAGTAGCCATGTGATCCTCTTAAATTTAAAGCAGATCATTTTCCTTCTCTGTTCAAAGTTCTCCCAAGACTCCCTACCTCCTCAGATAAAAGCCAAAAACGTATAATGGCCTCCAGGACCCTACGTGATTTGGCCACCTGCCACCTCTCTGCCCATCACTCACCTAGAAAACTCTTCCCTTTGCTCAACCTGCTTGGGTCTTGAGGCACCCCAAATTTAGCCCACAGTCTTCACTTTCACTACCCTCACCAGGAATGTTCTCCCCTCAGATCTCCGCGGCTCCCTGATCATTCTCTTCAAGTCTCTGCCCACCTGCAAACTTCAGAGATTGTCTCTGAAAAACATTTAAGCTAGCAACCCCTCTCCCTCCCCTAGTGCTCTACGTCTCCCGGCTCTGCTTTATTTTTTTTAATAGTTTGTCACTATCTGATATATATGTATGGCTTTTTTGTTTTGTTTCATTTTTTACCATATGCCTTCTAGTGGATATAAGCTCCTTAGGAAAAAGTACTTTGTCAATTTATATACTCCTTTATCTCCAGTGCCTAGAAAAATGTCTGGTACACAGAAGGCACTCGATAAATATTTGTTGAATGAATAAATAAATGATTTGTTCATGTCCCTAAATTTAACTTTTCTGAAGGTAGAACCCCTAGATTTTCCAGTTTTATAATTCAGTACATTTACCCTCCTTAACTTAGTTGATTTGGGGATCTCACATGTAACCCAAAGTCCTACTATGTTGTTTTCCGCATCACATCCCTACCATGTGGTTCGAAGCAAGTGGTCAAAAAGGTGATGAAGGCAAGAAGGGAAGGAGTGGAGGATAGGGAGGAAGCAGAGAGGAAAGGGAGAAGGAAAGTGGGGGAGGGAAAGGACAGACAGACAGAAGGGTAGACAGAAGTACAGAAGGAAGGATGGAACAGAAGGATCAGCCCCTAGCGTGGCATGAAAGTGAGGAGCACGCGGCCGGTTCCATCCCCACTCACCGATGGCCAGCGTCATCACCTGGAGATGGTTGCGCACCAACTTCACTACCTCGCTTTTCTGCAGGGGGGTGGCTCGGCAGCAGACCACAGCTTGACAGCAGGCAGTCAGCTCCAGGAACTGCTTCTGCAGACTCTCCTGCAGGGCGAACTCCAGGGTCTTCCCATTGATGATGAGTCCAGCCCGCAGCCCTGAGTCCTGTGTGGCTGGGGACTGGTGTAAGCCCTCACTTAACAATGCTTGCTCTGGACAGGCTGGATTCTTCTTCTGAAGTTCCTTCAAAATTGTGCTCATCAGCATCTCACAGGCATCCTTGAAACAAGAGGCAAAGACACTTGGCCTTAGGGCTCCCTTGGTGGCCATACCCAGCTAAATTTATCATTGTCATTCTTTAGCAACTGCTGTATAAAGGCAACCCCAGGTACTTCCTCAACCCGTTACTTTTGAAGACCTCCCAGCTTTTCCACAGAGATCGGGGGGTGGGGGGGGAGGAGGGAGGAGGGAGGAGATCAGTTAATAGGATGGAAGAGACCTCTCATCCCCAATTCTGCAACTAAAAATAGCTGAGAATTTATTTATTTGTACAATTTACCTTCTCAAACAGTGACTCCCGAGAGTTCTTTGGTCTTTTTCTACCATTTACTATCTGCTTGACATTAGGAAAATTATGTAACCTCTCTGAACCTCAGCTTTCTCATCAGAAAATGCAAATGTCTACACATTATAACATCATTGTCAAGAAGAAGTGAAATAATGTGTGCAAAGTTCCTAGTGTAAGGCATGACACAGAATTTAAAAAATAATAGTTACTATTTTTATCTTCTTTTGGACTCAACATTCATTCATTCACAGTGGTTTATTGAGAAACCACTTTGTACTAGAAAACATCCTAGGCACTGGGGATTGGCCAATGAGCACAAGAAGACCCCTGCCCTCATCGAGCTTATGTTCTGGTTGGGATGTTTTCAGTGGTGCTTGTCACGTTTGGTCTGTGTACATCCCTCCACTCTCTTCACCCCACATAGTTAAGAAGTACCATGAAGACAGATATCATTTTTAATTTACTTTTGAAGCCTTCACAATGCCTGAGAGAGGGTCACATCAGACACTCAATAAATACTCATTGGATGGATTCTACTCAAGAAGACTGACAATAAAATTACCCAGAAATTATTGTGTCAAGTGACCACTAAGGACAGAGCCTAACAAAATCCACGAGCACTGCATTTAAGTTTAGACATTAAGACTGAAAGAAAAAGAAAAAAAAAAAAAGACTGAAAGAGTTCATTCGTAAGAGATCCCCTCACTCACAGGTCCCATACATGTCAAAAGCTTCTGAGGAAAAGTATACAAAGGTGAATCAAATATGCCCTTTATAGGCTCAACATATAATAGTAAAAAGTTATTTTAAAAAACCTTCTAGACTTTGGTTACATTAAAACGATATATTCAGATGGTAACATACCCTTGAGTCACTGAAAATCAGCGAGTCTATTAACATGAGATGATACTTAATGGCATTTGTTAAGTGAAAAAATACAATTACAATACTATACGATACATAACGACAGTCCTTGTATGCTCAGGGTGCACAGAATACAGGCTTGAGTGGAAGCCTTCTAAAATATGAACATAAATTATCTGTAGTTTTATGTTTATAGAATGATTATAGACATTTTTATCCTCTTATTTGAGCATGCATTTAGTTCTATAAATTACATTTTCGTTATAGAAATACATATATACACTCAATTTTCATTATTTGCAGATTCCATATCTGTGAATTCACCTACTTGCTAAAATTTATCTGTAATCCCACAATCAATACTTGTAGTGCTTTCATGGTCATTGGTAAACATGCACAGATAGAAATTTTTTGAGTCACGTGATATGACTCCAGCCGAAACTGAACAAGGTGATGCTCTATCTTATGTCAGCTCCTGTACTGTAAATAAGTGTCCTTTTCACTGTTTGGTGACACATTTTCTGTATGTTTGTGCTTCTTGTTAATTTCACTGTTTAAAATGGCCTCCAAGGGGCGCCTGGGTGGCGCAGTCGGTTAAGCGTCCGACTTCAACCAGGTCACGATCTCGCAGTCCGTGAGTTCGAGCCCCACGTCAGGCTCCGGGCTGATGGCTCAGAGCCTGGAGCCTGTTTCCGATTCTGTGTCTCCCTCTCTCTCTGCCCCTCCCCCGTTCATGCTCTGTCTCTCTCTGTCCCAAAAATAAATAAATGTTGAAAAAAAAAATTTTTTTTAAAAATAAAATGGCCTCCAAGCATAGCGCTGCTGAAGTGCACAGTGCTGTCTAGGGGTCCTATGTACCCCTAGGTTGTGATTGGCCATAAATTCAATGTTATAATACATACAATAAATTGTTTTTAAACAGAAACACGCACGGAACAAGGTTCTATATTGATTGGTTGATACAATGTTGTGACCAGAGGCTTATGGCAACCTAATACTACGTTTGGTTCAGTATTCACTAATACAGCATTTGCAGCAACTGTATAGAACTTAACTCCACGAATAATGAGAATAACTACAGATAGATATAGATTATATAATATGTAATTCAATACAAAATGTATGCTTGACAAGTAATCAGCTGTGAGTAGACAAACCACAACCTTTTGGAGTTTCAGGCTATAAAAATGAGGATAATTTTACCTGATCTGTGTCCTTGTTGTAACTGTCAAGTAAGATCACGAATAAGAAAGCCTTCTATGGATTCTAACCAGCATGAAAATAAAGTTACTATCTCAGGAAAAAATTATAAGTGAAATAATAAAAACAAAACTTAAAAATTAAATGATGAATCCTGAAAGGCCTTTATATATCAAAAGGCAATAAAGAATCCAATATATAGTTATATTAACCTTTCCCCCCCAAAAAAACAGACCCAGGACTTTTATGAGAATGGAAACTACGTAAAGTTTATAAGTGGCGACATTTACTGTAATCTAACTTGCAGATTTAGGAACAAGAGTTGATAGAAATTTGTAAAGCTGAAGTACTACACTACAGAAATGACCAGATATTCTACTGGTTTCCAGGTGGCTCACTTAGAATGTCACAGAAGCAATTTCTTCACTAACTGGCCAACCAGGTTCCGTGATCTTTCTTTTTTAATTCTTAGCATCTCCTGATGAATAGAGGAGAATGGGGGGAAAAATGAAAATAATATAGTGACTTAGCCCCTACTATGTGCCTGGCATTTTATATGGATGGACTTGAGTCACCATAAAACTAAATTGTGTTCACTGTGCTCTGTTAGTTACCTGGAAAATTCACATAGGTGGAACAGCTTTTGATAATTAAAAAAAAAAATGTATTTTTTGCATTTAGAACAGTCCACGGTGGCTACTCTATAAAGACTTCTTGAATTGGTAACTTTAAATATCTTCAACTATAATTGTGTATTTACAAATAAGCTCTATGATCCTATGGATTTTACTGCTCATAAAAATGTCAAAGTTGAGGGGCGCCTGGGTGGCGCAGTCGGTTAAGCGTCCGACTTCAGCCAGGTCACGATCTCGCGGTCCGGGAGTTCGAGCCCCGCGTCAGGCTCTGGGCTGATGGCTCAGAGCCTGGAGCCTGTTTCCGATTCTGTGTCTCCCTCTCTCTCTGCCCCTCCCCCGTTCATGCTCTGTCTCTCTCTGTCCCAAAAATAAATAAACGTTGAAAAAAAAAAAAAAAAAAAAAAAAAGTCAAAGTTGAAATCAAATAAAAAGAACTGACTTCCTTTTCAATGGTAATTGAACCCTTTCTGACAGGTACTACATGTTTAATTTATAGTTTATATTTTCTCATTTAATGCCTACAATGACCCTATGAAATAGATGTTACTCTCACATCACAGGTTAGGGAAAAGGTCCAGAAGAAAACTCTCCAAGGTCACATACCTGATCACTGGCAGACCAAGTAAATGAACCAGGGTCTTACCAGCCTTAGGGCACATCCATTTTAGTGGCCAAAATGACTAATGACAATTTTCTTGTGCTCAGACCTGGCTGGTACTAGGAGCTGGCTGGAGGTTGTGGTTATGGGTCTCTGGATCACAGCCAACTGCCAAGGAGAACCCACCCTGTGTTGAAAAGGAAAGTTCTCTTTCCTTAAAATATATGATCTGGTTAGGTATTGACTGAGGCCCGACCATAATAACATGGCTAACCAAACATGGCAGCCCGTGACAGCCCCAAGATGTGATCCAGATGAGAAGCTCCAGAGGATTTCTGAGAGGCGGGTTGCTGGCAGAGTATGGATGCCACTGATGAAGTCTGACTTTGAGGAAGGAGGGAGAAAGGTTTTCCAAGCTAATTAAGCGGCATGCACAAATCTCAGAGGTTATTACTATACTGGAAAATTAAAAACAAACAAAAAAAAAACCCCATTCAACTCATTAGAAATTTGTGTTAGAATTTAATGGGAGGTGGGGCAGGGACAATTATAAAAAAAAAAAAAAAATAAGCTGTATCCAAACCTCTTAAACTCCTTAAGGAAAAAAAAAAAAAATTCCCTTTCCTTAAAACAGTTCTACAAACTTGACATTCTCAACGGTACTATCTAAGAATTACCACTAGAGGGCATAATTATCCCGAGAGTCTATTTTTGGAATTAACCATAAAAATACCAATTTACTCACCTAATTCTGACAGAAATCATCACTTCCCCTCAACTTGAAACAGAGGTATATTCCTGTCCAAGAATTTTACATAGTTTTTCATTATGGGCTAAATCTTATCAGATCCCTGGAAATCCAATGGGGGGTAAGGGAAAGCAGATAGAAAACAAAAAGGCAACTTTTATAGCAACAATTTCTTTGAATCATGTTAAACCATGAAGCCTTTAGAAGAACTATGGTACCTTCCCAAGCACAAGCTAGGTTGCTGGATAGAAGAAGTAATTATCAAGGAGCTAATGATTATTGGTTTTTTTTTCCTCCTTCCATTCATCAAATCACAAATGCTCCCTTGGCTATGAAAAAAAAAAAAAAAAGACTCAATCTCATTACACATACTTTACTCTGGGTATTGAGGATAAAGAGCTTGTCATCTGGCTCCAGTAGTTTGCATGCATAAGCTATGTTGACAGCTGTCTCCTGCTTGTCCCCTGTCAGCATCCAGATCTTGATGCCAGCTTTTTGAAGGGCTTCTATAGACTCGGGGACTCCCTCCTGCAGACGGTCTTCAATGCCAGTAGCACCTAAAAGATAGCCAAAGTGCAACAGAGCCTGTGAGAAACTGAAGCCAGTAGGAGCTCACCTAGGCTATAAGTGAACTGTATCTGTTTGTCAACCCAATCCTGAACTACCCGAACTGTGCCAGCAGCTTCCAGAGATTCAAAGAAGTGTGGACCCAGACCAAAATCATATACAAAGTAATATTCTGGGAGGGAAGCCTTAGGAATCAATGAGCTTATTAAACTTACTTGTTTTCCTTGTGGCTAGCTTTCCTCTCCGTAAATTGAGGGGGACTCGTTTCAGTTACTTATGCAACCTTTCTCTAAGATTTTGTAATTCTGTGACACTCCCAAGGGTAAGGACAGGCTTTCAAAGAATGTTCTTGCCAATAAGTGGCTTATATTATGAAACAGCATTAAAAATAGATATTAGAAGTCCATAATTCCTTTTGCTAAAACAACCGGGGCCAGGTAAGTTTTGGAATTCAAATTTTTTCATATTTTATGAAGGTAATATAGTGCATCTATCATATTTTGAAGTATCTGATAACCAAACATATTAATATTTCTGTGGAAAACTTTCAAATGTTCACACTAGTTAGGAAAATAAAGACTTACAAAAGTTTATCAGACCAGACCTGATTTTTATAGCCAAATGAGTTCTGGCACTAAACCCACAGAGCGTTTTTGAGTTTGGAATTTCAGACAAGGAGAGGTAGACCCATACAACTGATGCTGTCACAAAGAAATGACGTAGGACAGCACTATTACTCTAGTGACTCGACACAAAGTGGGATCATTGTTTTTCTCTGAACCAGAGGAATGGAGCTCCGATGCTGGTCTCTTGCTATGTTAGCACTTAGATTAGAATCTAGATGTCCAGACTCGGAGACAGTGGTTCTCAACCTTGGCTGGCTCAGCATTCCTTGGGGATCTTTTGAAAATTCCAATGTCCCAGTCACACATCAGACCAACTGAATCAGAATCCCTGAGAATAGGATGCAGGTTTTTTTATTAAAAAATTTTTCTTAATGTTTATATATTTTTGAGAGAGAGAGAGACAGAGTGCTAGTGGGGAGGGGCAGAGAGAGGGAGACACAGAATCTGAGGCAGGTTCCAGGTTCTGAGCTGTCAGCATAGAGCCCAATGCGGGGCTCATACCTATGAACTGTGAGATCATGACCTGAGCTAAAGTCGGACACTTAACCAACTGAGCCACCCAGGTGCCCTTTTTTAACTTTTTTAAATGTTTATTTATTTTTGATAGAGAGAGAGAGTGCATGAGTGCGGGTGAGGGGCAGAGAGAGAGGAGAGGGAGGCTCTGAAGCAGGTACTGTGCTGTCAGCAGAGAGCCTGACACGGGGGCTCAAACTCACAAACTGAGATCATGACCTGAGCCAAGGTGGGATGCTTAACCGATTGCACCACCCAGGTGTCCTGCACTAGTATCTTAAAGTGCCCCAGATGATTTCAAGGCACAGCTCAGTCTGAGACAAGAGGTGTCGTTTGTGCAACTTTTACCAGCAATCAGGAAGTAAGAGAAGAGAGAAAATTTCATTGGTCCAGTTGCAGGTACATACAAAGCACACAGGCCCTGTTGCTAGGTAGACCCGAGTTTCTCCGCAGCTCTATCAGCCGTTAGTGTGACTTGGAACAAGTCAATGAGCTGCTCTGTGCCCCAAGTTTCCTCCAAATAATTTAGAGATTTGTTGTGAAGGTTCAAAGAGACAACACATATTAAGTACCTTATCCAAGGCCTGGCAAGAAACTTAAAGCTGGAAGTCCTCTTGAACCAGGGGGAACCAGGATATTTATTTGACTTGGTATTCTAAGTTAAAGTGATAAGGTTTTAAATGATCTTCTTAAGGACGACCACCCTGATCCCACCATAAATGGAGTCTAGTTCACTGCAGCGGAAAACAGAATGAAAAGAATTGGAAACCGGGTAGAGATCAGACTGGACACGGTAGACAGAACTATGTGCTCTATTAGATCAAAGTAGGGGGGAAAAAACCACTGGTGACTAACTTACTTAGAGAGAGCCAGTGTTTTTCAAAATTGTCCGTTCAGACAACACAAGAGTCTACCTACCAAGTAAAGTTAGCTTGTTCTCCAACCTCATGGCAGATTCAAGGAGTAACTCTTCCCTGTGGTCAATGCTGGTTTCTGCTAAAAAGTGGTTCCTCAGCCACTCTGCGTATTCAGTGTCACTCATGACCTAGGGGGGTAAAAAGAGCTATGAGACAGGCCAGATCATCTTGTGGGATCCCACCAGGACTGACCACTAGCTGAATACCAAGCCATCAACCTGTTTTCGGTATTCCTCTCTCTAGACATACTTATGCCAGGTTCTCACACCACCTGGTCACAACCTTCCCAAGCTCTATGGTCAGACTTCTTTAACACTGATAATGGATGGACACGATAGCTCAGTAGTTCTTGGAAATTCTAGGCATCATACATGATGAGAGTGGGTTAATTTCTTTAATTAACCCAGGGGGTACGCAGTTGGAAGAGGTCTCCACGTGGCAGTTAAATCTAGAAAGATTCTAATGGTGCAGTTGAGAAAGTGGTGTCAGGACTGCTCAGTTTGAGGTATTACATAGCCAACAGCACCGCTAATATCTTTTGACGGTTAGTTTGTGGAGTTAGTTATTTGTAAAGGTGAAAAGAGAGAGGGAGCTGTATGAGTGGAGCAAGGAAGTACTCTTCCAAAAATATTAAATGAAATTCCTGGAGAAGGAACCAATGATACATTTTCCTCTTTCTTCAGGTTGCCATAGAGGGAGAAATCCACATTTCGGTTCTCAAAAAGCAACGTGAGGTGGAGGGGGTGAGGCAACTTCTCTATCTACTTATTCTCACTCACAAGGTAATCTGACTTAGGAAAAATCTGACATCTATTGGGCTGCATTTTTATCAGGGACAGGATCATTCCACTTGAAAAGGCAGCATTCTCTCCTTTTGCTTTCATCTTGAAACTCTCCATTTTTCTTACAACTTTGTGTGGAGCAGGCTTTTGATTCTATATGCAGCTGGGTGACTAAATAATGACTAAGAGTCTGCAATGGATCCCAGCTTCCCTAATGCAGCTCGTCAGAACTAGAATTTGAAAGATGTGCTAACGTTGATGGCACTATAAATTTCTACAGAAATGAGCGATCCCTACATTTGTCTTAGGTGCTCGCTACAGTCTCCAATTCAGGCTTCCTGGAGAGCCTCGTATTTAAAAATTATAATGGATGGCAACTAATGCACTGATACTTTGATCTACCTGTACATCCCTGTCTTTCATACTCGCTAGAGCCCAGAATGACACACGGAAATTGATACTCTGGTTTCTAACACAGCACATGAGAACTCAGAGAACAGAACTTTTAGGTACCCTTGTGGCTTGTTCTCCAAGCAAAACACTACTTTGGAGAACAAACTCCAAGCAGCCAATACATATGGAAGGGAGAAGCTGTGAACAGAAAGCCCATGATCCAGGGGCTTTGCCAATTATCCGGACCAGGGTTTGACACATGCTCGTCATTAAACGATGGCTACACGGTGGAAGAATAAAGAAGATGCGCCTGAGAGCCTCACCTTCTTCGCTATACATAACGTGCGTAGGCCTCGTTTGGCATAGTCGTCCAAGTGTTTCTGGGTTTTCTCTCTTATTATCATCTGTTGTTTTTCCAGACTTGCTCCATCTGAAATAATTAACAAAACACAAGTATTCCCTCCAGGCTGCCCAATTAAAGACAAAGTTTTACAAACAATGGTGGCTTACCCCACAACAAACAAAAGACCTTGTAGTTTTGAGTCCCAACTGTGCATTTATTAAAGGGACCCTCAGAATAAAGCTTTCCCTTGTTCCTTCCTCCCTGGGGAAAAGCACCATGAACTTAATACAAACACCATTCCCACACCATCAATAACAGTAGTAACAGTAACTATAATAATGCTATCTGCCATTCACTGAACACCTGCCATTTGGTAGGCACTGGACAAAGGCTCTCCATATACTGGATATGGCGTGTCATTAAACCTCTGAGGAACCTACAAAAAAGGTACTACAATCCCCATTTATTGAACACTTAGGCACAGAGTAGTAGGTAACTTTACCAAGACGTAGGTCAGATCTGCACCCAGGTCTGTATAGCCCCCAGACTTAACATGCTTTCTCACCAAATCCTAGGCAGCTTCCCCTACTTTGCCAAGTGCAGCTGATCCCCCAAATATCCACTTGCTTGTCTTTATAAAACCATCTGGAGTGGCCTTTGAATTTCTGAGCCCTTCATATCCCCGCTTTCAGTTCTGTATGAACTCACCCGGGGAAGCCACAGAGAGCAACTCCATGATTACAGAATCCGCACCCTTTGTGTATACCACGACTTGGTTGGAAAGGGGGTGTCGAACAACAACAGACATTCTTTTTCTTACTGAGTCGAAGGGCAGGATGTGCAGGAGTTGAAACGTTAATGGCCCCAAAGCAGCGAAGTCCACCATGACCTGCTCTGGTGTCCGGGACCGTAAAGTGCATTGGTAAGCCCGGGCGGCATACACCAAGGCCGCTTCGTCTGGACTCTCAGCCTCATAACACAGGCTGGAGGCCAACGGCTGTCCAGGGGAGCATTCCACCTTGCCATCGGTGAGGCCTGCATCACAGTTCTGTTTCTCAGTCTCTGTAGGGCGAGCAGAATTACTAGAGTCCCGAGGGCTCTCGCTAGTTTGGGAGACCTCTTCCTCCACAGGTGAAGCCAGTTTCATTCGACTAAAGAGAGAGAGTCTGCTCACAAAGGCACTTGGGATCCCAGAAGATGGCTCTTTCCCACTGGCAAGTGACGGCGAACTTGATCTTCGCACAGACAATCTCTGGAAGAGGTTTTTAATCTCTTCCAAGGACTTGATAGGCATTCCACTCAGTGATGAGAGTCCAATCTAGGGAAGACAATTTGGGAGGGTCTCCATCATATAGTCAAAAGCAGTTCATAACCATGTTGAAGTCAAACCAGGAAAAAAGTAGGTAAGAATTACCCCTCCTTAAATAACTAGCAGCCTGCTTCTTCATACTTAAAACTGCCCCAGAAAAGGGGTGCCTGGGTGGCGCAGTTGGTTAAGTGTCCGACTCTTGATTTCAGCCCAGGTCATGATCTCAAGGTTTGGGAGGTTGAGCCCCGCATCAGGCTTCATGCTGGCAGCACAGAGCCTGCTTGGGATTCTCTCTCTGCCTTTGTCTGCCCCTTCCCTCCTCATGTTCTTTCTCTCTCTCTCTCTCTCTCTCTCTCTCTCTCTCTCTCTCTCTCTCAAAATAAATAAACATTAAAAAAAAAACTGTCCCAGAAAACATTAACAAAAATTAAAATGGCCATAATGAAAAAGATGTGCTAACGTTGATGGCACTAAAAATTTCTACAACCATTTAGAAATAAATTTGGCAAATAATAGCAAAAGATATAAAATGCCAATATTGCCAGCAGTGGGCATATTAAAGCAATTTTTCCTAATGAATAACTTAAAATATAGGTGATCCATAATCTTTATCATGTACATCCTAGCAATAGCAATTTAAAAATTATAAGCGAATTAAGTATTCAAAAATAGCAAAGCGGAAAAATCTTCCTGAAATGTTATACAGTCGTTACAAAATAAAGTTTATAAAGCCTATGGGGTAAAATTGGTAAAGCTTTAAAATATAAAATTCATGTGAACAACATAAAAATGAAAATTGTATGAACATAAGAACAAATGAGTGATAATATGCATTTAAAACATTGAAAGAAAGCTAAAAGATTAACAAAATGGGTTGTTTTCCTCTTTTATTTTTCAGATTCTATAAGATTGTTACCATGACTTTTTCTGTTGTTTTAAAAAGGCCAGTGAACAAAGTCACTTAAAGTGTTATCAGCAGAAATTATTAGCTTATTAGCAGAAATTCACAGTGAATGTGAATTTCTATTACATATTTTTTTCTAATTTGTAGACTTATTTTCTTTTCTAGCTCTCAACTTTTATCAGTGATTAAACTTAGAGTTTAATATTAATTATGAAGGCCAATTAAACCCTAAAATTTTCTCATTCTGAAAAGCCCAAAATATGGAAGTGTTTTCCTAAACATTATTAATCTTTGGATAGTTGGAGACACCTATGCTGGTCAATTTTCAGACTTATCAGCAACTCAGAAATGAAGAGAAACAACCACAGATGAGGTTTTCATATTCCTGACAGATTCTGATTAACTTATTAGTCATGGCCTCTCATTACCTCAAAATATCATAAAGCTTAGGCTTTTATAGCTCTAGAGATTTTCTTGCAGACAACAGCATATCCTATTCTTTGGGGATAAGGCAACAACATTTTCAAACAAAAAAACACCAGAAGATGCCTACTTTGGATACAGATGCACGAGAAAAACTGTTACACGAGGAGGAAAAAATGCTCCAAAGAGCAACTCTCTAATTGAAAACGTTATTAAAAACAGTTTTCTGATAAAAGCTTAATTGGAAATAAGTTATTTTTATGGTAAAGTTGACCACCTCTGAATTTGCCAAAAAAAGATGATCTGATGGGAAATTAAAATGTAACTGGGTTGTGCTGCAAACTGAATTTAAGTGGGTGTGTGCAAAAGGGAAGAGAGTTCTTCGCACGAGGAACACAGCACAGCATGTGGTGAATCACCAGTCTTTAAAACAAGTTTTTCTTTTTAATTGAAAGTGAATTTTTCCATAAATTCTAAGCTACAAATAGGCCTTTTAAATCTAGCTTTTGTGGGAACTGCAGAATCTTGGTACACTATAAATGTGCTGGATTTTAAATTGAGTTAGAACTAACCCAACTGGTACATGAAAAAGGTACCCCATCGTGAAACATGATAATGAATCTAATACTTTAAATTTTGCCTGATGTAGTGCATATGACGTTGGAGGTCTCAGAAGCCTCAAAGAAGCTTTGATTGGGTAAGGAAACTGCAAAATGAGCACAGCCACATTCCAGAAGAACTGTTCTCATCAGCTATCCTTCTAGAGGCAAAATAGTAGAGCAGCACTGAGTCCTATTTCATGGGTTCAAATCCTGCTTCCCCCACATACTGGCTCTGTGACCCCAGGATAGTTACTTAACCTCAATGGCAAAATGGAATAGTGGAGTAATATTACCCAACTTAGGAAGTTGTTCGGAGGATTGCACATGTTAATACCAGTAAATCACTTAGAACATATGTCCGGAACACAGATTAAGTGGTGTGTGTTAACTGCTATTATTATTATCATTAGTAATAGTGTTAATTATTATCTACATAACAAGGCCAGTACAAGTACATTTAAACCCAAAGTTCTCTTCTAGAAGGTGATACTTGTTTGCATTAGAGACTTTACCTTTTGTCGTGGTTGGTTAGGAGCAGAAACCACTACAGTGTTGCAAATTGCCAATGCAATAAAGAAGTCAATGATATACAAAGTCTCCAGTGGTGGATTTGGGGCAGTCTCATCTAGTGGTGTAAAAAGTTGAGGTGTAATCTGATTAAATTTGTCCAAAAGCCTGGTGTCTGGTACCACATCTGTTTCCTGAAAACCCAATTAGAAAAAGTGTTGTTATGTTAAGTATCTAAAAATGAGAGCTTTAAATTTACATGAGAAGTAGCTTTTATAACCACACTCTATGCACAATGAGATAGTAAACTTTACTCTTCTAAAAAACATTTAACATGGCATCATGGGAAGTGAGAATAGGAAAATAACAGACCAAAAAAAAAAAAAAAAAAAAAAAAAGGAAAATCCAGAATGCACAATACTGATGGAGAACACCTTGACTATTAACTTAAATTCAAAAGGAGAGGGGCGCCTATGTGGCGCAGTCGGTTGAGCGTCCGACTTCAGCCAGGTCACGATCTCGCGGTCCATGAGTTCGAGCCCCGCGTCAGGCTCTGGGCTGATGGCTCAGAGCCTGGAGCCTGTTTCCGATTCTGTGTCTCCCTCTCTGTCTGCCCCTCCCCCGTTCATGCTCTGTCTCTCTCTGTCCCAAAAATAAATAAACGTTGAAAAAAAAAATTAAAAAAAAAAATTCAAAAGGAGATAGGAACAATGCCTTCCACCAAAATCTAGTTGACTGTTTTTCTATTTTGAAATACATAGTTGACAAAAGTGAACTATTGGGAGTTCATCAAGATAAAAAGCTTCTGCACAGAGAAGGAAAAAAAAAATCAACAAAACTAAAAGACAACCGACGGAATGGGAGAAGATATTTGCAAACGACATATCAGATAAAGGATTAGTATCCACAATCTATAAAGAACTTATCAAACTCAACATTCAAAAAAAAAAAATAATCCAGTGAAGAAAGGAGCAAAAGACATGAATAGACACTTTTCCAAAGAAGACATCCAGATGGCTAACAGACACATGAAAAGATGCTCAACATCACTCATCATCAAGGAAATACAAATCAAAACTACAATGAGACACCCCCTCACGCCTGTCAGAATGACTAAAATTAACACAAGAAACAACAGGTGTTGGTAAGGATGTGGAGAAAGGGGAATTCTATTGCACCGTTGGTGGGAATGCAAACTGGTGCAGCCGCTCTGCAAAACAGTATCAAGGTTCCTCAAAAAGTTAAAAACAGAACTACCCTATGACATAGCAATTGCACTACCAGGTATTTATCCAAAGGATACAAAAATACAGATTTGGAGGAGTATATGCACCCCAATACTTACAGCAGTACTATCAACAATAGCCAAACTATGGAGAGAGCCCAAATGTCCACTGACTGATGAATGGATAAAGAAGAGGTGGTATATATAAACAATGGGATATTATTCAGCCATCAAAAAGAATGAAATCTTGCCATTTGCAACAGCATGGATGAAGCTGGAGTATATAATGCTAAGCAAAATAAGTCAGTCAGGAAAAGACAAATACTGTATGACTTCAGTCATATGTGGAATTTAAGAAACAAAACAGATAAACATATGGGAAGGGGGAAAGGAAGAGAGGGAAATAAACCATAAGAGATTTTTGTTGATAGAGAACAAACTGAGGGTTGACGGAGGGGGGTTGGGTGGGGGGTGAGCTAGATAGGTGGTGGGCATTAAGAAGGGCACTTAGTTATGATGAACACTGGATGGTGTATGTAAGTAATGAATCACTGAATTCTACTCCTGAAACCAACATTGCATTGTATATCAACTAATTAGAATTTAAATAAAAATTTGAAAAGAAAAAAAAAATACAGTTTCCAGAGCATCCAACAGCAACTGATGATTCATCTAACAACTGATGAGTACCACCTCTTTTAAAAGTGAGGACATTATTCATACCATGTTATTTTATGGTTAATACAAAAAATTTTATAGTTCAAATCATTACTATAATAAAAACAAAAACAGAAACAAACAAAAGAACCTCTCCAAAATAAACACTAGTATGAGCAGGCAAACATATATAAAGAATATTACCTAGTAATATACATGACAATAATGAGGGTTCCTCCAAGAGATTTTTCTCTTTTTTTTAACATTTTCATTTTATTTTTTGAGAAAGAAAGAGAGCATGAGCACGGGAGGGGCAGAGAGAGAGGAAGACACAGAATCCCAAAGCAGGCACCAGGTTCTGAGCTGTTAGCACAGAGCCCGATGCAGGGACTTGAACCCACGAATGTGAGATTGTGACCTAAGCCAAAGTTGGATGCTCAACTGACTGAGCCACCCAGGAGCCCCTCCAAGATATTTCTGATCATCAAATATATTGGCAATATATGCCCTGTGCCCTCCTCTTAAAGATTCTTAGCATAGGGTGGTTCAGTCGGTTAAGCGTCCAACTCTTGACTTCAGCTCAGGTCATGATCTCACGGTTCTTGAGTCTGAGCTCCACATCTGGCTCTCTGCTAACAGCATGGAGCCTGTTTCAGATCCTCTGTCCCCCTCTCTCTGCCCTTCCCCTACTTGTGCTCGCTCGCTCTCTTTCTCCCTAAAATAAATATTAAAAAAGTAAAAAAAAGGGGCGCCTGGGTGGCTCAGTCGGTTAAGCGTCCAACTTCGGCTTAGGTCATGATCTCACAGTCCGTGAGCTGTCAGCACAGCTCAGAGCCTGGAGCCTGTTTCAGATGCTGTGTCTCCCTCTCTTTCTGACCCTCCCCCATTCATGCTCTGTCTCTCTCTGTCTCAAAAATAAAAACGTTAAAAAAAATTTTTTTTTAATTAAAAAAAATTTTAAAAAAATATTCTTAGTACAAATTAGCTCTAAGAAGTTCTGCTATTGAAAAAACTACATATCCATTTTAACACAGTGCTTCTCACATTTACTGAAGAGTACTAGTTTTAACAAAAGAAAGTTGTGCTAGAAAATGGTTTATAAAACAGTCACATGTAGACAACTGCTTTAGAAATTTTTCAGATGAATCAAAAGAGGGTTCATCAACTACAAATCAAATTTCACTAAAATGCCATTGTATTCTAGAGAAGTCGTGCATGTAGTCGGTTGGCATACTGACTGCAGGAAGCCAGGAGAGGTGATTTAGAGATAGGAGAAAACGGTGGAGATGTGAGACGTGTGATATTAGGCTCAAAAGACCATGGCTTGTATTTTATGCTTAGTTTGGGGAGAACTAGCGTAGGCTTAATAAGAAAACAGCACAGGCTGAAAAATCGCATGAGTTTGAGTTTAGATCCTGGACTCACTGCATAGTCGCTGCTATCCTCAGGCAGCGTGCTTCACTCCCCGAGCTTCATTTTCTTCTTCTGAGTAATGGTAAAAATAACACCTACCTCACAGGGTGGCTGTATAAAGTCAATGAGATAATGAGTGAGGTGATACCCGTACAACAGGAACCTATAGGCAGATCACCAGGCTCACAATGGGTCCAAACTATATGCTGTCACAAAGCATTCTCAAATTTCTATTTAAATACATCAACATCTACTATCCTGTGATATGAGACATAGCTTGGTGGAGTTCATAGGCACTAATATCCTGATGGCTGTTCACTAGTGAGTCAGCCATATTTCCTCATGCATCTCACGTACACAGTAACACTGAGCCAGTGTCTGGGCCCTCAGTTACTCAGAGAATAATCCTTTCCTCAGGACCTCCTTGCCAAAGTCAATAGAAGACAGTGGTAATGTTTGAGAGACTTCTTTCTTACTCAATGCTTAGTCAGCAAGGGATGCTTGGGAAACTCGTCACATGATATTTGGCAAATATACTGTCATCTATTGCTTGTGAGATCCCATGAGTTAGAAAATATTTCCAGAGGCATCTCAGAATGCTAATGTGCACTAAGTCAAAAACAAAAACAAAACAAAACAAAAAACAAAAAAACATTACAGAGTGGAACTCTTAAGAAATGTTTAAAAATTTTTTTCTAATATTTATTTATTTTTGAGAAAGAAAGAGAGAGAGAGAGAGAGAGAGAGAGAGAGAGGGAGGGAGGGAGACAGACAGAAAGACACAGAATCTGAAGCAGGCTCTAGGCTCTGAGCTGTCAGCACAGAGCTGATGCGGGGCTCGAACTCAAGAACCACAAGATCATGACCTGAGCCAAAGCCAGACACTTAACCAACTGAGCCACCCAGGCGCCCCTCTCTAAGACATGTTTAAATATCAATTTAAACTTAGTGGCTTTCCTTCGAATCATGCTTCCTGTTTAGTAATTCTCGGCCACCTCCCCCACCTTTTCTGGCTTTATTTCCCACCTATGTTTATCAATTACTGACCCTCTCTCTTCAGGTCCATTTCTCTTACCCCAATTTTCATTTTTATTGCTGCAAAGTCTAGGTCTTTTGGGCTTGAGGTTGCTTTCTTTTCTGCTCTGTAAATCCCTCCTTATTAGTTTAATCCTAACTCAAGTTTTACCTCTTTTCTGCAGCCCTTCTTGATCCCTCCTCCTCCCTTGAGAGTTGAACACTCCATTCTTTGTGCCCTCACTATACTTTGGGTTCACCCACTATTACTGCATCTTTAATATAGGATTGTTTTTATTTATTTTTATGTCTGCCTCCTCTGCCTAGAAACAAAACTGAAGGATAAGGACATGTCTTACTCATTTTACATCCCTGTGTCTAGTATTTTGCCATTGTTTTTCATTAATCTATTCATTCATTCATTCATTCATTCATCCCATAAATATTCATTGTTGCATCTATGGCATCAGGCACTCCTCAAGGACAGAGGGATGCATAGGACAGATATGATCCTGGCTTGCGTGCAGCTCACATTCTAGTTAGGGGAGATAGCAGATATAAAAACTAACCTATAAAACAACCTATAAACCAAAACTAACAAATAAGATGCTTCTAGATTGAGACAGAGAGAGACAGGAGGAGTGGAAAGAACTCTGGATTAGGTGGTAGGGAAGGTTTACTGAAGAGGTGACACTAAAGCTGAGATCTCAGTGACAGAAAGGAAAGCCACATAGAGATCTAAGAGAATAGTCACCTGGGTAGAACAAACAGCACTCCTGTTGAACAAAAACATAAAGAGGATGAAAGAAGCATAAACAACCTTGGCTTACAAAGAAAAGGTTTCTATTTCTAAGTAGGTAGTATGAACCCAGGAGCCTGGGGCTTCAATGACAGGTTAATTCCCAAAGCTTGGAATATTTTTGCCAGCAGCCCGCCTAGGATCCTTACTCCCTGGCTCTTAACTTGCATCTCCATGCAAGGTGCTAGCTTACAATTTTCCATTTCTAGACATCACAGCTCTCAGTGTGCTCTCAAGCTGGTGCTCTTAACCTGGGCTCCACTGACAGGCTTCTGGAACTGGATGCAAAAATTTAACAGATGCTAATTTTTCAGGTCAAAGAACCGATAGCTTTCTCAAAATAATCTTTAGTCTCAAAAGGATAAAATCAACTTGTCTAGAGCAAGAGTGAGATGATCTCATATTTCAAGGAAGACCTCTTTATCCTATATATAATGGTGTGGTTTTGAAAACACAAAACACCCCCAGTGCATCTTTACAATCAAAATGGCACATGGCATTGAAGTAAAGGGCAAGTGAAAACAAAATGCACTGAGTGGGGAGGCTGAGCCTGTTAAGCAGCCTTCACTTAACAACCTTCAAAACTACTTTATTGAGAATGGACACATGAGTCCCTGAGACAGATCTTGAGAATTCAAGATGTTAAGTTCTTGCTCTTAAGGAGCTATTGGCATATTTCAGGGGCATAAATAAGGCCTGCGTAATGAGAACTAAGGAAGGGAGGGAATGGGTACACAGAACTCAGAAGCTGAGAAAAGAGAGTCTGGGAAGTCTTCAGAAGAGAGTATTTAACATAGTCTTATAAGAAATAAGTGTTTCGTTAGATTTGGTAGACAGAGGTAGGTTGCCAATGGGAAGAAAAAAATGTTAGATGGAGAAAATGGTACAGATAATAGAACAGACTTTAAGAAACATCACTTGTTTTCCAAGGAGATGAGGCTAAATCAGGAAACTGAGAGGGTGGGTAGGGCACAACCCCACTGGGTCACCAATGTCCTATTTCCAAGTAAACATGGGTCAACATGTGGTTAACTCTGCGTGGGTGGAAAATGTAAAAGATCAGTACAGGAATAGGTAAAAAGAGAAAAAAATATATATCTATTTCTGATACAGCCTTATAGTGAATGCACAGAAGAGGCTGTATGCATTCTTTTCCTATTTTCCTTTCAGAAGTTGGAGGAAAAAAATTAAGCCTAGATGTTTGGGATAGTCTGACATGTGGCCAAGATACAATATGACAGGTGCTATATCTTCAGTGCCACAGGAATGAACTAAATGAGTTGCACGGAAATGATTACCCTCACTCCTGAAATTTTTACTGGCAACTTTGAAAAGAGCCAGGAGATTCCCTTCAAGGCCTTTCCAGAACAAAAGAGACCACTGGCATCTACTCAGATCACATCTCTGCTACGAAAACCATACAATAAATTCAGTGCAGACACACAAAGTTCCCCCAAAGTGGATTTGTTCTTGTTACGCCACCTACTTTAGACCAGTTGCCAGTCTCAAGCCTGGGGAATCCTCGTCTTGGTAAACCACAGAGTTAATGAGATGTGGAAGGCAGAAAGGGCAGCTGAAGGTTTACAGAAACAATTCTAAGTACAGCAAAACTTTTGAACTCTGATTCTTTCATGTAAGTATCATTCCTCTTTCTCATCTTCCACATGGCCCTCTAGATTTTTCTTCAGCAAAATGGGTTTGTCAATGGGTATAACTAAACAGCTTCCAAAACTTCCCTCAGGAACTCAAGTGATACCCAGATGAGCTCTAAAATAGAAATATCATAAAATGTCATTCTGAGGACTCAGAATGGGGAAGAGGACACAGGTCTGGTGGGACTGGGGGGAAAAATGCAGAAAAAAAAGGCCTTGGAGGGTAATGACAGTACGTATGTCATTCAGACATACTTAGCTATCTATGAGATAACTCTGGAAACCTTTGCTGGTTCTGAGAGTGAGTCATGGTCTGTAACCCAAGGCAGCTGTTTTTGTTTTTGTTTTTCCAGAGAGACAGAAACAGAGACAGAGACAGAGAGAGAGAGAGAGAACGAGAGCATGAGCATGGGGGAAGAGAGTCGGGGGCGGGGGGGGGGAAGAGAATGGTAACCAGGTTCCAGGCTCAGTGCAGAGCCCAATGCGGGGCTTGATTTCACAACCCTGAGATCATGACCTGAGACAAAATCAAGAGTTGGACACTTAGCCAACTGAGCCGCCCCAAGGCAGCCTTCTTTAGGCTTAGACGCCATTGGCCCTGATCAGAAATACTATGCTATTTCAGAAATGATACACTATCTCTCAACACTGAAGTATCCCACAAATTAGGAAGCTATGATACTGTTTGCTTACATTTCTAATTTTGTGTGGGCAACTACACTGAACCACAGTTATGTAGTCTCTTCTCAGGTAGAAAAGACAACAGTGTTTGGCTCTGTCATAATTAGGGGGATGTTCTTTCATTATTCATTATAGATATACAAGATTCAAGTCACATATTCACACTTACAATGGGGCTACTGAAAGCAGCCTGTCTGGAGTGAGGCACTTCACTGGTTCCTTCTCCACTTCCCACAGCTAAACAGCTCCCAGCAAGATGATTCAAGGATTTACTTCCCAAGGGCCCATTATGAACTGTCCTGCAGCTGGGGGTCCTCGGTTTTGTCATATTGGTGAGGGAGCCGCTGGGAGTGTCCATGGAATCTTCATCTTCAGAGGCAGCTTCCAGGTAGGACTCTAACCTCTTGGCTGAGCGATAAAAAATCATACTGGGTCATTACCTGAGAAGAACCATTTGCAAACTGAATATGTCAGACATTTACTTAAACAGCTATTCCACACCATCTCCTCCCTTTTCAAAAACTGCCCTCCAAACTCCCCTCTCCAGATTCCCTTCATGAACTTACCTCGTTGGGAAAAGTAAAAGCAATCAGACAGCAACTCCCTTCTTATCCTATCGTCAAGTCTACCAACCTATCCACATCTGTATCTAAACCCTCCTACTACTATGGATAAAGTTTCAAATGCCAAGCTCTCCACTCATGATCTGCCTCCCACTCCTCTGGCCTTCTCAAGGACTTCACGTTTACAACTTTCCCCTCCTTCACTTACACCAAGCTCCTCTCAACCAATCTCATGGCTTTCTGTCCCTGTCTGTCCACTGACACTGCTTTTGGCAAGGTTGCCCATGAGTTCCACATTATCAAATCCCATTACTGCATCTGTCCATATCGTATATGCATCCTTAGCAACATCCAACAGAGGTGACCGTTCTCTGCTTGAAATGGCTCTTTTGGTTTCTCTGACACCATGTGTACCTGTTTTTCCTCCTACTTCAGTGGCTATTCCTTCTTATTTTCTCCTGCTATCTTCTCCTCAATCAAATACTGGGTTGCTGCAGGAGCTCCTTCCCTTCTCCACCTATACACTCTTCCTTGGTGATATCACCTGGTCCCACATTTGAAATGCCAACTCTGTGCACATGATTTTAAACCTGTATCTTCAACTCCAACTTCTAACTGGAATCCAGACTCCTATATATATCCAACTCTCCACTTGATACTTCTAGTTAGATGTCTATTCGGTTCTTCAAGCAGATTATCTGCATGGCTAACTCCTTTACCTTTCTCAAGTCTCTTAGCATGTCCCTTGTCAGCAGACTTTGCAGATATAACCACTTCAGAGCTTACCACCATCTACACACTATAGATCTTATTTATTTTTTGAATCATCGAGTAGAATATAAACTCCAAAAATGCAGAGAGTTTTGTCTGTTTTGGTTTGTCTGTTTTGTTTTGCTGTAAAGCATCACCAATAGCTGTCCATTATTTATCCAAAATATCTCTAGTATCTCGAATTCTCTCCATCTTCATTACCTTAACCCAAGCTACCATCATCTCTCAACTGGACCAGTGCTAACAGCCTCATAACTGGTCTCCTTACCCCTCGGCATTCCATTCCTTAACCAGTAGCTACAGTGATCTTCCTAAAATATAAAGCTGATCACATTACTCCTGCACAAAATTTTCCTTATGTTGGCTTACATAGCTCAAAATGATCTGACCTTTGCTGATCTTCTCGAAGTTTCTTGCCCCTTCCTCCTCCACATGTCCACTAAAATCCAGCCTCACTGGCCTTCTTTTCTTACTTTGAAAATTGCCAAGCTCATTTCAGCCTGAGAGCCTCTATACTAGCTGCTGCCTGTAACTGGTAGGTTTTCGCATCTGAACTTCAAGATTATGTTATTCAGATCTAAGCTGTAACCCTTAGAAAGGCCTTGCTCCCCTACCCAATCCAAAATGCCTTCCAATCATTCTATATCATATCATCTCATTTTAATTCTCTGAAAAGCACTTTTCATTATTTATTTTTCTTGATTTAAGAATTAATTTGTGACTATTCAACAGAAGCTCTGTGAGAGGGCCCCTGTCTGCCTTGTTAATCATTATGTCCAGGAGTACAGAGTAAACAATCAGTCAATGTGTGCTTGCTGAATTGCTAGCTGCATTCAAGCCAAGTCTAGCTACTTAGAGTATGGCTTTTGGCAAGTTAATTTCAAAATAAAAAATATTTTCATATTCTGTTCAATAGTTTGTATCTGTATTTTTCAAGGACAAAGAGAAGCTAAGAGGCAATGTTGTGATCCAGAGTTCTAGAACCAACTCTTCCAAAGACTCAGTGTTTTCTAGGAAATCACTTAACTCTTCCCGGGCCTCTGTTTTCTTACTGGCCGAATGAACAATTTGGATTTAATGACTTTAAGATCCTTTCCAGTTCTGCAAGTTTCAATATATTCTCTGACTAAATAATACAGAATGCTTCCCTGTATGGCCTTTCAGCTTCAAAAACCCATCCACTTACTGAATCCCAAACATACTGAAGTTCTCCATTTTCACCTGTGCCCTTGTCCAGAATATCCATTCTCTTTTTCTATGCTTACATAAATCCTCAACATCTTTGAAGGCTTAGTTCAAAGGCCAGTTCCTCAATGGTGACCTCTGTAACTATACTGGCCCTCACTCCCTGGGCCTTTAAAGCTTCTATCTACTGAATGTACTGAATGTTACTATGCACCAGGCATCTGTCTCATTTAATAACTAGGACAACCCTCTGTGGCAGATACTATTAATACGTCAATTTTAGTAATAAAGAAATCAAATGAATTTTCCCCATTTCACAAAAGTAATATTCATCGGTCTTACATCCAGTTCTAGAAAGTTCACAGACAGTGCTCAGAATGTTATGTTCTGAATCATGTTAACATGATATTCCTTATAATTTTACACCAATATTCCCTGCTTGATTTCAATGAGTCCATGTATTGTAGTTTAAACATGTATCAAATGAATAATGAATGCATGTTTGAATAGACACATAAATGGAATATCCGTAGAATCAAGGGAATGTTGTGGGGTAGGGACTTGACATTTATTGAGTACTTCCTGGGGCGCCTGGGTGGCTCAGTCAGTTGAGCGACCGACTTCGGCTCAGGTCACGATCTCATGGTTTGTGAGTTCGAGCCCCGCGTCAGGCTCTGTGCTGACAGCTCAGAGCCTGGAGCCTGCTTCTGATTCTGTCTCTGTCTCTCTCTCTCTCTCTCTCTCTCTCTCTTCCCCTCCCCCACTCATGCTTTGTCTCTGTCTCAGAAATAAATAAACATTAAAAAAAAATTTATTGAGTACTTCCTGTTCATCAATCATCTGTTTAGGTCTTTATGTAAATATCTGTATCTAGATCTTCCCTTTTCATCTTAAAAATAATGCTACCAGTTAGGAACTATCACTGTTTCACTTTGCAGGTAAGAGAGGCTAAGAGCCAGAGAGATTAAGTACTTTGACCATGGTTAAACAGCTAGTTGGGGGTAGAGTTGGGATTTAAATGTAGGTCTTCCTGACCCTGAAGCCAGTACATGTATCCACTATGTTATATCTCCTTGGCAGTTACCTGTATAGGTTAGTTCAGTCATTCTCAACTATGGGTGAATTTGTCCCCCAGCGAACATCTGGCAATGCCTGTACACAGTCTGGTTGTTATAACTGGGGGAGGAGTGCAATTGGCATTCAGTGGTCAGAGCCCATGGAGGCATCTAAACATCTTGGAATGCACAGAACAGCACCCATCTCAAAGAATAATGCAGCCCCAAATGGCAATAGTGCTGAGGTTGATAAATCCTTGAGTAGCTAAAGAAACTTATTGGTGATGTGATACCATTTTAAAAATAAATAATTACAATATTACAAAACCTATAGAAACATAAAGGCTTATACTTCAGGAATTTCTCCTGTACATCATTAGGGAAATCAGTCCTCATGCAACTGTGTAATTACTATAATGCCAGACAGCTCAGCCCTTAGGACAGGACAAACTTGCTCAATAAATAACTCTGGAAGAGTGGACTCAAGAACACATGCAGCAACCTTTAATCATTTTGTAAAAAGCTATGGGAAGGAAACAGAACAGTAAAGCTATAATTTGATTCAGAAAACAAAACTATAGGTGTAATACTTGTAGACTCAGTGAAGGTTTTTCAAAAATTGGGTATGAGATGGCTCAGTCAGTTAAGCGTCCAACTCTTGGTTTTGGCTCAGGTCATGACCACACAGTTTTGTAAGTTTGAGCCCTGTATCGGACTCTGTGTTGACAGTATGGAGCCTGCTTGGGATTCTCTCTCTTTCCCTCTCTCTCACTGGCCCTCCCCTGCTTGCATGCTGTCTCTCTCTCGAAATAAATAAACTTAAAAAAAATCAAAAATTGGGTATGAGAAAGAAAAGCTTATTACTATACTGATAAACAAAAATTTATCCGGGGCGCCTGGGTGGCTCAGTCGGTTGAGCCTTTGACTTCAGGTTAGGTCATGATCTCAGAGTTGGTGAGTTCAAGCCCTGTGTCGGGCTCTGTGCTGACAGCTTGGAGCCTGGAGACTGTTTCAGATTCTGTGTCTTCTTCGCTCCCTGCCCCTCCCCCACTCAGGCGCGCGCGCTCTCTCTCTCTCTCTCTCTCTCTCTCTCTCTCTCTCTTTCAAAAATAAGTAAACATTAAAAAAAATTTTTTTAATCTATCCAGCTGATCATGCAGACTTTTCATATGTCTCTTAAAACAGGTTTCAATTAGTTCCATAAATGCCTCAGAGTGGGGCAGGAATTCTTGCTTTCCAATTCACAGGAGAAAACGCAAAGTATGTATTCTTTCTATCAAGGTAGGTACTGATTAGATGCTAGGTTAACTACTTTAATTCTCTTTCTTATTTAATCCCTAATCTTCTCTTTTGAATCCTCCTTCAAATATCTAGTAACCTGTTCAGGCCCTATTACTTACATTTATTTGATATTTGGAAGAAGTGAGCAAAAATCTGTGGAACAAAAAGTTGATCATACTTTTCAATGTGCTCCTCAAAGGGCCCAAAACAAGGGTGAACAGCACAATGTGCACATGGATTTCTCCCAACTGTATCATCCCCCTATCCTCCAAGCATTTTGCTATGAACTAATCCCCCAAACATTTCCAGCATCCCGACTTTCACCTGCTCATAAACAGCACGCTCAGCTAAGCTTCGGCCAACTGTATCATCCATGTATCCTTGATACACACAAATATTTTATTCTAAACTGATTCCTTACGCATTTCCAGCATTCCAAAAATTTCTTGCCCAATATCCTTCTAGGTCCCAAACCTTGATCAATGCTAAAATCACCTCCAAAACACCAGATTTTCATCCTATGAGACGAAGTAAGATATTTTTACGTTTCCATGCCTGTTTTCCATATCGGACCATGAACTCCTCAAAAGATAAATCTATTTCTTACTTTGACAACTGTAATGACAAAAATAATGGCAGCTCATACTTACAAAGAATTTATTCTGTGCCATGCTTTGAGTGGCTTTTCATGAATTATCTTCATGAATACTATTATGGATCCTTTTTAGTGAGACCCAGAGAAATTATGTAACTGGCCCAGAGTCATACAGCCCATAGGCAATAAAGATGGGAATCAGATTCAGGAGGCCTGATTCCAAAATCTTTGTTCTTGAAAACTACTAAATGCTCTCACCATGTAGATCAGATTCACAAACCGCATCATAAAGGCACTCTCTAGACAAACCCAAATTGAGAAACATTCTACAAAATCCCTGAATAGTGCCCTTCAGAACTAGGGTCATCGAGAAACAGAAAGCCTTAGAAGCTTTCAAATCTAGAGCAGTCTAAATGAGGACTGTCACATGGTCGTCTGGATGGGATCCTCAGACAGAAAAAGGTATAAACTAAAGAAATCTGAATAAAGTATGGATTTCAGTTAATAATGATATCAATATTAGTTTATTACTTATCATAAATGTATTATACAACTAATGTAAGATGTTAATGACAGAGGAAACAAGATAGGGGTGCATAACGGAACCCTCAAAAGCATCTTTGCAACTTTTCTATAAATCTAATGCTATTCTAAACTAAAAAGATTACTATTAAAAAAGACATTCTCTTTCAGTAATTTTTTAAAGGATTGCTTTAAAATTTTAATATACACATAAATCACCTGGGAATATTGTTAAATGAAGATTTTAATTGAAGTTTTAAAGAGGAGCCTGAGATTCTGTGTTTTTAATACACACTGAGGCGTTGCTGATGCTACTTAGTTCATTAACCAAATTTCTAAGTTGCAGGGTTTTATTTTTTTTTTTAAGTTTATTTATTTAAGTAACCTCTACACTCAGTGTGGGGCTTGAACTCACAACCTCAAGATCAAGAGTCATAAACTCTTCCAACTGAGCCAACCAGGTGCTCCTAAGTTGCAAGGTTTTAAAACATAAAATGGTGTCATCAGATGTGTTTAGTTCAAATGCATATGTGCACGGGGCTATTTCCTAGCAGTGATGTTTTTTATGGACAGATCTCCTAGGCAGTGATTTTGCCCCCAAATCCTGAAGGGTTAACTAGCTTTAATTTCAGTAAAAATAATATATCTTAGGGTTAAATCCTGGAGAGAAGTAGCCCCCACTACTCCCTCCTTCATCGATCAGAGTGTGTATACATGTCCTTATTTTTAAACTATTACAGAAAAGAGAGCAGGATCTCTGTATGTATGTGTAGTAGAGAAGTGTTTACAGGCGATGTTGGTACCTACAGAAGCAGTGCAACACTCCATGGTCCACAGACAGTTCAGTCATGATAGCACGTGATTCTCAGTCTCTTGGTACCTTCTCTGCATAAAGGGCTATAGAAGAGAAGCACTCACTGGGCCCAAGTGTGTGCTCAGGAACTGTGGCGGGAAAGGGCTGATATCAGCCCTTTTAAATGCTACAAACACAAAATTTGAAATGCTACGAATACAAAAAAAAGATGCGATGCTCCTCATCACATATTTTGTGAAACACTACATAAGTTACTTGAAAATAGGGATCTACATAGTCAACTATTTTGGAAGACACTCCTCTCACAAACAGGTGTGAAAGTTTAGCTAGTGAGGTTCACTGCAGCATTGCTTACCACAGTAAATGTTGACAACCAAAATTAATGGTGGATTATTTACATAAATTTTGGCAATTATTACAGTGCAATATAGCATAGCCTCTAGAAGAGTAAGGAGAGAACAGAAAGGCAGTCACGACGAAGTCTTCAGAAAAATGGTTGTAAACGCAAAAGCACACTGTAATTTCATTTTTGTTTAAAAAACATAAAGCGTACAAGAAGAAGAATCAAAAGAAATGTACGAAATGTTAACAGCGGTCTACTCTGGTGGGGATTACTTATGGCTTTTATATTTTTCCTCATTTAGCTTATCTGAGATTTTATAAAATATTGTTTTTGTAACAAAAATGCAATAAAGAAGATAATACAAGGCAGAGTATCATCATATCCAGTATGACTAGCTATTTTTTTACATTTGTGTAGTGATTATGTGATAAACATTCAACATTTTATCCCTTGCATTCACAGGTAACAATAAAACCTGGCTTAAAAATGTATGTGCCTAAGAGAAAATACAATGTATTTAAAAAAAAATTTTTTTTAAGTTGATTTATTTTGAGAGACACAGAGAGCAGAGGAGGGGCAGAGAGAGGGAATGTCAGGCAGACCTTGCACTGTCTGCACAGAGCCCGATACGGGGCTTGAACAGTGGGATCACGACCTGAGCTGAAGTCGGATGCTTAACCGACTGGGCCACCCAGGTGTCCCTAGAATTATCAAACTTAAGTGGGTGCCAAAAAGCCCAATCTTCAGGTTGGTTTTCACAGAAACCCACACTTACCATTTTCTTCATGGCAATAATCAAAACCTGCCACACTACATCTTCGAAAAACCATCTTATTCTCAGTGAGAGTTCCCGTCTTATCAGAAAAGAGGTACTGAATCTGCCCAAGGTCCTCGGTGATGTTCAGCGACCGGCACTGAATAGTAGAATCCATTTTCTCATTGTAGAAATCCACATCACTTTGAATAAAATATATCTGCCCAAGCTTCACAATTTCAATGGAAACATAGAGAGAAATGGGAATCAAGACCTAAGAGGAACCAAGCAATTTAAAAAATATTAGAGAGGGAAAATAACGGGTGAGAAACCAAATGTAGTTGGATTAAGTAACAAAGTCCTCAAAAGTCTATGATGAACTCAACATAAATTACCTGTAACAAAATGATCATGGTCCAAAACATATAGAATCCTGCCAACACTGGTGATATGACATGTCCATCAGGCTCCGGGATATTAAAAAATATTATGTTTTCATATCTACTCAACCAGATTCCATGACCTTTCAAAAAACACACAGACATCAAAAGAAGGCTACATATACACTATGTAAATATAGAACTTCATTCCTAAAGAGGAATAAAAGTATTTATTTTGGTTGAAGACCCATTGTTTATTTTTTAAAACAAATTAAAATTCAAAAGGCTCCAAATTCTCCTGTCTCGGTCTCTCTTTAAATCTCTTGCCAGGTCCCTTTACTACTGTGGCCCCATGTAACTGGATATAATCAACATTCATGTTTTTCAGATCAGAGATTGAGAAAGATAAAGATGTGAGGAAAAAAAAATGAATAGCGAATGAAACCTCCTTTACAGAAGTCAAATATTCATCAATATTTTGAAAATAAAATACTTTTAAAGAAATACCTTGCTGAAAAGACGTCAGCAAAAAAATCAAATTTACCTACCCAATGCACCAGTTAAACACATCACAAGCAAAAGTAGGACACACCAGAGGACATCTGTATTTGCTCTTCTTTCTAATTTGCTGCGCTTATACCTTGGACCACTGTTGTTCAGCATTGCTTTGGTTTCATGGCCTACGTAGGTAACATGTCAGAAAATTTGCAAATTAAAGCCAGATAGCAAATAGCATATTTTTAAATCTCTGTGGCAGATAATTTAATAAAGAGTAATTGCACAATAGATTTTGTTAATTTAGTTTGCTTTTGTGATCCATTTAGAAAAAGAGACCGAGGATTAAGTTTACGAAGACAAAATTTCCTTTCTGCTTTTGTAGACTGCATTTTGAATAAATGAAAAATGTTAACTTGAAGAAAAACACAGAGGAGACAACAGTGAAAATCAGAAGTGTAACTAACCTGCATAAACCACGATGCCCACAACAGCCTCTGTGTTCCTAATGGTGCATCCTCTAAGTAATAAATTTTCTTTACTGAGACCCACGCGTTCTCTGTTGGAATGTTCTCTATAAGAAAGATAGCATAGAGATTCATCTTTAAATAGCAAAAGTGGGGATGTAAAAATAAAAATCATGCATTCTGAGTTTTCTTGACTGGAGTATTAAGTCAAGCAGGTCACAAGAAAGGTTTCAAATCTCTGGGGCCTTTGATTTTCTTATCTTGCTTTGGCTTGATAAAAGATGCAACAAGTCTCAACTACCATCATTTTCTATCATTCCCGTTTGTCAACTTCTCATACTACAAAACCTCAAAAAAAAAAAAATTCCAAATAAGGAACCTACTGCTAGTACAAACTGTGTTTCAGGTAACTTAGTAACGGACAAGGGAAAAGTTCTTGATAGAATTAGAAAAATTCCATTTTCAACCTGGATGGAATCAAGGACTGTTCTAGGGAATGGTAATTTGTGGCTGCTAAACCCACTAGGTGACAGCCTGAGGATTTTATAATGAAAGAGCATGGCTGACAACACCAATCTTAATAGAACCACCAATGGGACAGAGGACATCACAGGCCTCCAGATGATACACAATAGCAAGTACCTATTTCCACAGGTACCTAATGAAGCATCTCTAACAGCAAATCCACCTGGGGTGGAGATCAAGAGATCCATGAAGCCTTTGAAATTGTATGCAATATTTCCTGCATGTAAGTGTGTGTGTGTGTGTGTGTGTGTGTGTGTATCATTTTGTAGAAAAAGAAATTATGTCCTTCATCAGATTTGAAAGTGTCCCTGGACAGTTTATAGGAAATCAGATGGCCAGAAAACAATGTTCACTACCACCACGAGGATGCAGCCTGGTAAATGTGGTAAACTGTGATGGGGCCCGGGGGGGGGGGGGGGGGGGGACACAAAACTGGCAAAATTATGAAATAGTTAAATCTGGGTGAAAGCCCATGAGTGTTCATTATATTTTTCTTTTTGCTTTTGCCTGTTGGAAAGTTTCTGTAATAAATGGTTTAAAGATTATCAAAGCAATTACTTGATCAAGTTACAACAGTGGCAAAGATAAAGAGCAAAATAATTGGACTTTTTTTTTTAAATAAGCAAAAGTAATGTATTTCACCTATTTTGAAAATGCCCTCTTAACTTCAGCATTAAAATTAGGTTGCTTTCTAAGCAATATACTTCAGTTGATAAGTTGTTTCTTCTTTCTTAAATATAGGAGAACTGTAATTGTTATCTGGTATCCTTGCTACCTGCAATTACTAAGGAAAACTCTTCAAAGAAGGATACCACAAAGGAGGAAGAAACAGATGTGTCATTTCACTCCTATAATTTGCAAACACCTTATTCTAGGAGATCTATGTTTATATGCTTTCACATATGTGGTTTTAGGTACAAAGAGACAACTATAGTGTAGTGTCCTTGGGTTTAATTTAATTCTGCTTCCTGGTTTTGCAGATGAAAAATTTTTTATATAAAAAAAATTTTTTAACGTTTATTTTATTATTGAGAGACAGAGAGAGACAGAGCATGAGGATGGGAGGGACAGAGACAGAAGGAGACACAGAATCCAAAGCAGTTTCCAGGCTCTGAGCAGTTAGCACAGAGCCCAACGCAGGGCTCGAACTCACAAATGGCGAGATCGTGACCTGAACCGAAGTCGGATGCTTAACCAACTGAGCCACCCAAGCACCCCCGCAGATGAAGAATTTAAGTTCAACAGTAACATTTCTATGTAGTGTTCCCAGGCAAGCCCCACACAATCCTCATCAATATAACATTCATTATCCCTAGAGCCTTTATAGGAACAGATTCAACATAGAAACCATTTCCAAAGTTCCTCAGTAAGATTAAAAATTCCTACCCCCCCCCACCAGATCCTTATTTTTCACCATTACATCACTCTAGGTTACTAGTTATTAGAGCAAAGCCTAACTTCTATCATAATAGCATCTGCCCAAATATTAAACAGGTCCTGCATTTGACAGGTATATGATATTTGGCACTTATGATGTGAGACCTCTGGACTCTATATGAAGCACTGACTGTCCACATAGAGCTCTCATCCCCTGAAATCACTAGGCAACATCTATTACAGGCCCAGCATTCCCACTCAGATGCTGGGAATAGAAAAACACACATAGTCTTGCCTCCTGTGGTCTAAGGGGAAGTGACTGATACAGAAATATGTAAGTGTAATAATTATAGATATTATAATAGAAACTTGATATTCAACATGCACTGTGGACACAAATAGGGAGAAAGCTCTACCTGAGAGTAAGATCAGAGAAGGCACCATATAGAAAGTGAGCCTGAGCATCTCAATTTTTGTTGATTTTAGAAAACAGACCACAAAGCAGGTAAAGGATAAGGAGTTAGCTTAGTGGATAAAAATAATTCCACAGAAAAATCACTCTATCTACCTGGGCTGACTCTATCATTCAATGCTTCCTTGCAAGTTGCTGAAGCCAGCTTAATAGAAGCTTCAACAGAGCAGACCCAGGAAAATCTAATTACTGAGGAAGACAGAATCTGAGGGAGGGAAAAGAAGCAGAGAGCAGCTTTAGTTGTGGATTCCAAGAGAAAGGCAATTCCAGTGGTCAGATCAGACTAATCAGAAAGTAAGGCAGCACAGTTGAAGCAGACAGACATCAGAGGAGCCCATCACGAATGGAAAAACCAAAGAGCAGGTGAACGTGGCATCAGAGAATCCAGAGGCAAGTGATAATTAGGACAGCCAAGAGGCTAGTGGGGCCTTAGAAGTAGGTAAGGGTTCTAGGGCAAGACTGAGTACTCACAACAGCAAACGATGTTCCAATGTGTCTATTAAGAAAAAAAAAATATGTCCAAGGGGGATGAAGAGAGAGGCTGACAAGGTAGACTAGGAGTCCAGTTCCAGAAATTTAGTTAAGGCACTCACTTATCTGCTTTCTATTGCTTTAAATTAGGTTTATTTTCAAGAAATTATATAAATCAAACCATAGAGTATATATTCTTTCCTGCCTGGCTTGTTTCACTGAACATGACATTCAGAGATGCATCCATATTTTAGCATGTAGCACCAGTGAATTCCTTTTGCTGAATTCCCCCTGCAATGAATTCCATACACTGTATGGATATACAATTTGTTCATCCATGCTCTTGTTGATGGTATTTGGCTTGTTTCCAGTTTTGGACTATTACAAACAAAGCTGCTATGAATATTTGTGTACAGACTACTCTACCGAGAAATGTTTTATTTTCTCATGGGTAACTACCTAGGAGTGGAACACCCAGATCATACAGTGGGCATATGTTTAACTTTTTAAGAAACTTCCAAGTTGTTTTTTAAAGTGGCTGAATTGCTTTATATTCCCACAAGCAGTAAGTGGGCACTCCAGTTCTCCTACTTACTCACCAGCACTGGGTATAGTTGGGTCTTTTGAACTGTTAGTAGTTGTAGCTCTGTGGTTTTAACTTGTATCTTTCTATACAGCTATTTGTCACCTATATACGTTTTTTGGTGAAGTGTCTGTTCAAATTACTTGGACTATTTTAAAACTTATTGTTTGTTTTCTTATTACTGAGGGTTTTTTTTTAATGTTTATTTATTTTTGAGGGAGAGAGAGAGCATGCACACATGCTCGCAAGAGGGTAGGGGCAGAGAGAAAGGGAAACAGAAGATCCAAAGCGGGCTCTGCACTGACAGCAGACAGAGGATGTAAGGCTTGAACTTAGCAACCATGAGATCATGACCTGAGCTGAAGGTGGACACTTAACCAACTGAGCCACCCAGGCGCCCCTTATTACCAGGTTTTAAGATGTCTTTGTATAATCTGAACACATCAGTTACACGCATTGAGAATATTTTCTTCCAATCTGTTACTTATCTTTTCATTCACTTAATAGTGTCATTGAAGAGAAAAAGGTTTTAATTTTGATTCTGAAGTTCTTTTATGTATTTTTTTGTCCTTTTATTGTGCTTTGGGTGTTCTGAGAAGTCTTTGCCTAACTGAAGATAGCAAAGATTTCTGTTATGTTTCCTCCATGTTTAAGGAGTTTCAAATCTTAGGTTTACATTAAACTATAGAAGCCATTTTTAGTTCAGTTTTTTAAACAGTGAGAGGTATGGCTTGAAGTTTATTTTTTACAATATGGATATCCAATCGTTTTAGCATCATTTGTTGAAAAGAAAAACCTTGCTTCACTAAATTGCTTGTGTGTACCTTTGTCAAAGGCACATTTATGGACAACAAAAACCAATCGTCCATAAATGTGTGGGTCAATTTCTGGATTCTATAATCTTTTAATCTTTTCTGATCTGCTGGTCTATCTTTATGCCAAAATGATGCTAATTTGATTACTGTACTTTACTAGAAGTCTTGAAATCAGGTGGTGTTGGCTCTCCCACTCTGTTCTGTTTCAGTGCTGTTTTGAGGTAATATAGGTTCTTCGCAACCCCATATAAATTTTAGAATAAACTTGTCAATTTCTTTAAAAAAAATAAAACCCTGCTGGGATTTTGATTAGGATTACACTGAATCTACAGATCGATTTGGAAAAAAAATTAAAATAAACGTGCCAATTTCTTTAAAAAAAACATGCTGGGATTTTGATTAGGATTACATTGAATCTACAGATCGATTTGGAAAAAAACTGAATCATAACAATACTGAGTCTTTCAACCCATGAACAGCATACATTGCTCCATTTATTTAGGTCTTTCATTTCTTTCCGCAGTGTTCAATGGTTTTGAGTGTGCAGGTGTTTCACAACTTTTGTCAGGATTAGCCTCAGGTATTTCATTTTTTCTGATGCTATCATAAGTTGTATTTTGAAAAATTTCAATATCTGATTGCTCATTGCTAGTATATAGAAATACAATGGATTTCTGTATATTGATCTGTTTCCTACAACATTGTTAAGCCCAATTGTTAAATTCTTATAGATTTTATCAGCTTTTCCACAAAGAGCATCAAGCCATCTATGAATAATAAACAGTTTTACTTCTTTTTTAGTTGAAATCTTTTATTTCCTTTTCTTGCCTGACTACACTAATCTAGAATCTCTAGTGAAATCTTGAATAAAAGTGGTGAGAGTAAATATCCTTGTCTTGTTCCTGATCTTAGGGAAAAAAACATTTAAAAGCATTTAGTCTTGCACCACTAAGTATGATTCTAACTGTAGGTTCTTCATATATGCCAGTACCAGGTTGAGAGAGTTCCTTTCTAGTTCCAGTTTGCAAGAACAGAAGTTAGATTTTGTCAAATGCTTTGTCTACATTCATGAGATGATCACTTGGGTTTTTCTTTTTTAATTTGTTAATTGAGGCTTGTTAATATGGTGGATTACATCATTTGACTTTCTAATATTAAGTTGTTTTTTGTTTGTTTTTTTGAGAGAGAGAGAGAGAGCGAGCATGAGAATAAGGGACAGGGGAAGAGGGGAAGAGAGGGAAAATCTTACGCAGGCTCCACACTCAGGGTGGAGCCTGACGCAGGGCTCAATCCCACAACCCTGGGATCATGACCTGAGCTGAAATCAAGAGTTGGACACTCAACCGACTGAGCCACTCAAGCACTCTGCTTTTCTAATATTAAACCAACCTGCAGTTTTGGGATAGGTCCCACTGGGTCATGATATATTATCCTTCTTATATATCGTTGGATTTGATTTGCCATAATTTTGCATCTGTGTTCATGCAGGACACTGATCTTTCCATAAGTGTCTTTGTATGTTTATGGTATCAGGATAATCCTGGTCTCCAAAATGAGTTGGAAATTTTCTTTACCATTCTCTCATAAGATCACTACTATGAAGTAGATCTGATTGTCTCCTCTCCTCTTAAAAATCAGGGAACTGAGGATCAAAAAGAGTAAATAACTTGGTTCAAGGCATAAAGCACTTAAGTAGCTGAAATTAGGTAAGACACCAAATTCTAGCTGCTCTTGCAAAAGGGATATAGATGCCTCGAGGGCTCCAGAATGAACACTGCTGTGACTTCCCATACTTTTTCTTACACATTTCAATTCGTTGGCTAACTTTTGCCAACCAGAAATATCCACTTGATACTCTAATTCTGCAGGAGGACACTATCCTATCATGTCACCTAGGTTGCCAGTTCTGTGAAGGCCCCTCCTTCCAAACAACATGTCTTAAGCTTAATACAGAGCTCATGTAAAACATTCTTACACCACTGACCGAGATTTTGTGATTATTTTAAGAACAAGCTTTTGTTATGGTTTTTATTTTATTATTATTTTTTTCAACGTTTATTTATTTTTGGGACAGAGAGAGACAGAGCATGAACGGGGGAGGGGCAGAGAGAGAGGGAGACACAGAATCGGAAACAGGCTCCAGGCTCTGAGCCATCAGCCCAGAGCCTGACACGGGGCTCGAACTCACGGACCGCGAGATAGTGACCTGGCTGAAGTTGGACGCTTAACCGACTGCGCCACCCAGGCGCCCCTATTTTTTTAAATATAATTTATTGTCAAATTGGCTTTCATACAACACCCAGTTAATAATATTTACCAGATTATTAAAATAAAGACAAATTAATAGGTGACTAAACACATGGCCTTTGGTGATTTAATTTGGATATACACACAAAAAAATATTATTGCGTTAAATATAATTGCAACACATAATTCTACTTATACCAATGAAGGTTAAGTCATGTATCACTCACAGGTAGCCTCGGAATCTGTTGAGGTCATTGTTTGGACTTTCACATTCTATCTTACTGGAGAATTTCTCTGGATCAACTTCAGAGTCCTAAAAACAAACAAAAAATATATATATACATATATATACACACACACACATATCTACATATTTTAAAATCATGACACAAGAAAAATTCAAAGTTAAACCCTTGATATTTAAGTGTTTATCCTTTCACCAGCTCTTAAGATAAAACTAATGCATTCTTGCTACAAAATTTAGGTCACAAATTGCCCAAATAAAGAAAATGAAGAACAGTACAGGCATAATCATAAATGAATATGTGGAATGGGGACGGTCCTGGAGCATTAACAAACATCTATAGGTCTTGTTCATACACTAGAATCCATGCAGGACTCTCTGCAGAGAAGACCTTCTATCCATACAGCAAACACTCCTTTATGCAGAAATCACTGAAAAGCTGAAAATACTTTGTTGTTATTCTGTTATCATGTAGGGATTTTCGGAGATTAAATGTGTATGCGAACACTCAGAGCACATTATGCATTTATCCCAGCAAATTTTCTTTAAAAATTTAAAAATAAGCTGGACGTCAGCATCTTACAAAATTCTCTAATGGATTAAATGGTAATTTTAGTATGCTTTATGAAACCCGTGAGCAAATAAACAAAATGTTTTTATAGAACACAGGGATGGATTCACTAAGAATAAGCCAGGGGAACCTTATCTCATTCCCTTGTTTTCATATGAATGTTTGCCTAGTAAAAAAAAACTAGTATTGATATATCTCATCAAGTATTAACGTATCACAGCAAAACATATGGAAAATGAGTTATATAATTAGATGATTTGATTTGCTAATCATTATTTTTTTAGTTCTTTTGATGTAGTAGAATCTCTATTATGTACTTTAAACATATTAGTTTCTTAATATGAGGTAGGTGCTATAATTAGGTCTAATTAACAGATAAAGAAAGAGACACAGAGAGAAGATCAGTAATTTGCTCTAGGTCTCCACACAAGAGGTGTTTAGAAACAGGATTATAATCTAGGTCATGGGATTCCAGAGCACTCACCCTTAATTGATCCCAAAGTGTACTGATTAATCAACTGTGTTACCTTCAGAATAGGTACTTAGTAGTATATAATGGAATCTCAAGTTGTACAAGATTTTTACAAACGTCTTAGTAATATAAATGTTCACAAAAGTGACAATGCGAAGCTGAGAGGCTTATCAATCACAGGATCTAAATTAAATCCATAGATAGAAAGACGGCCCAACGTTACACCATATCATGAAACTTACTAAAGATCAGGGCATTTATTTGGCTAAAACATTTTTTAGTTTACGAACTTAATGGTTCAGTTTAAGTCAGTTACCTGACTTAATGGTTCAGTTTTAAAAAGACTATTAAATTTTTAAAACTTCATCTCAAGTGCTTCCAGAGACAGGGAAGGGAAACTAATATTTAAGCAGTGTACATGATATTTTTACATACATTACTTCATTTACATCTCACAGCAATGCTATGAGACAGGCATCGTCATTTCTATTTTAAGATAAACTGAGGCACAAAATAAGTGACTTGCCCAAGGCCACACAATAATGTAATAGGAGAGCTAGAATTCATTCAAACTCATGTTCACAGAACTTCACAGTTCTTGTTTCCCTCGCCACAGTGTGGTGAAGAGTCTAGAAGCCCTGTGGCATGAGAAACTACACAAGTCTCAAAAGGTCTGGGTATGTATGCAATTATACATTGTAGGAACAGAAGGTGATCGTTTCCATTGCAAAATAATTTTCCAAATTGCAAAATAATTCTGTTAGTTTCCTTTAATTCAGTTCCAAAAAATATAGGATCGCCAGACTAAAATGTGTGAACTTCAAAGTCATTACAGCCTATTATCTATAAAACACTACCAGGGATATCTGTAAATGGATTAAGCCCTCTGGGCTTCTATTTTGTAATGGTAAAAATAAATTTAAAAATCTCATTTTCTGTCTCTGTGAAAAATGAGCTCGGTCATCTTCTGAAAGGAAAAATGTTAATAAGTCACCAAGTGAGAACACAGTATTTACCTGCTCTGCATATCCCCGAACCACCTGCCTCTGTTTTAAATTGCTCTCTCCATCGAGACCCGAAGTCTCAATGTGACAGATTCCATCTGGATCGGTGGAAAAGAGTAAGACCATGTCTGCAGGAATAACCTCATTACAGGAAAGGCGAATGAAGTCCCCAACAGCAACGTCTTTCCAGCATTGGTCGACATATTTTTTCTCTTTCCTAACATTGGGGGAGGAGAGGAAGTGTAAAGAGAATATTAAGACAGAAACACAGATAATCTTATTTTTTAGGTTTTGTGTATAATTTGAGGCATGTTTTAAGCACTTGGGGTGAATTTTAATCCATTAAATGCTAAAACGGAAGCCAGAGAAAACCTAAATTCCAGAATTTGCTTCACCTGAAAATTTAGTTATTTAGTTACTAAAACACATTTTTCAGCTCTTTAGTCCTTGACATTTTTGAACTATTAAGCTGCTTGAGAGTAATTCTGGAATAAAACTAACGTTTGATAAGTTTATTCACGCATAAGGCAATTACTGTGTGCTGCCCTGTGGTCAGGTATCAAGAACTCACAAGTGCACAAGACATACCACCTACTTTCAAGGAGCTTCCCATCCTTTGGAGAGGATGAATAATGAAAGAAAACATCGAGGAAATGAAATAAAAAATAAAATGAAATAAATAAAATACTCAGCGTTTTAAAAATCATTATACTGCTATTAACGCCTCTATCACTTAATGGAAATACTGATAAACAGTCATGAGTCTGCTGTAGCTGATCATTAGAAAGAACAATGGCAAATTTTAAGTCTTTTCAAAAGTGTAGTTTTCCCATTTATATATTCATTTTAAAGGAAAGAGACATCGTTTGAGATTGTCTGCCTTAAATACCCTGCTTTATGTTAAAGTTTTTCTCATGCCTTTTCATACTAACCAGCATGAATGACGCTTCACAAAGCATTTTCCTTAGAGTAGAATGAGGAAATCTGTATCAAAGAACATCATATCGACTAGTTCAGCAGCATTTCATATACAAAGCTATCAACAAATATTAGGAAGGTCTGTCTCATTCCTCCATTGCCTACCAATGCAACTGGTAATTGTCACAAAAATACACTTATTTCCAAAGTATAGATTTCTCTTCAATTACATTTATAGAGCTAAATATTCAAATTCATTGTCAAAGAAGCCTGAGCGACAGCTATATTCTAAATTATGCATCAAATCAAATAGAAATGCCACCTTAGGCCAATGCTTGTACACTTTCTGCTATAGGGAATTATATCCGTTATCTCAAGAAATATTTAGTTTAAAAGGATACCTAAGAAGTACGTTTTCAGGACGCTTTTCCCCCAAATACCTAATGCACCAGGTTGAATCCAAGTAAAAGAAAATCCTCAATTACCTAAAGAGTTGGTTAGTGTAAGGAGAAAGGCAAATCAATGGTTTGTACCATCCTTTTTTCCTACTGTTTGTATACACCAGTTCACTCTTCATGGAAGGAAGTAAGAGAGAAGATCAAAAACACAGGCATGGGTCATATTTCAAAGGTTCAGTCCTACAACTCTAAGAGTAGTGATTTCATTCCATAGAAAATGGGGAGCCACAAGGTTTACCAGAAGGATTTGATACTATCTCTACTTGCTAACTCCTGTGACAGAGTAATGGATGGATTTTGGGTGTCAGGCTAATTTGGAGTAGGAATGGCCAAAACAAAACAAAACAAAACAAAACAAAACAACAATGTAAAGTTATTGAAATAATTCAGGAGAAGAATGAAGATGATCAAAATTAAGGCAATAGCAACAGAGATAAATACAAGATTAAATCAAGACATGTTTGGGTTTTTCTACTTAGTACATGTTTTACGACTTAGTACACCATATTTCATGACTTACTACATGTAAAGAAGTTATAGAAGATGACATTATGGTTTCTAACTTGCCTGATGGGATGAGGAATGGTGCCTTTCGCCATGTGTCAAATTTTAGAAGCAACTGGTCACATGAGAGGGCAGATAATAAAAACTCAGACTGGAAAGGTTTTATCTGAAATGGGATATAAATTGAAGATGTGCAGCAATTTGAGGGTTCTGATCTGAATTTCCAGATGTGAGTTTGGAAGTCCTAGGTACAGAGACACCTATGTCAGACACCAGGTAAGGACATGAGATTCCTCAGGAAAAGAGACGTCAAGGTGATAGAGAATTGGAAGGAGACCCAAGAGAAAACAATATCACAGAAATCTAGGGAGAAGGAAAGTTCAAAAAGGGAGTCATCATAGTAAAAGAAGCTGCAAAGGGGCCATTCCTACAGCATTTATTTATTATGATGTCTGTTGACTATGGAAAAGGCTGATGGTGTAAAATTGTTGCTGGGGAGTGTGAATTAGAAAGTAAGACCTCCATGAACCTAAGAATGCCTGAAGGTTGAAGAAGTAGAGCATGTCACGTTTAGCCTCTGAAAGGAATAAGGGGTAAAAGTAGCCACTGCAATGAAAGGTAAGTCAAAGGACAAAGGATGAGAGAATTGGACATGAACATGGGCTGTTGGGAAGGAGTCTATGGAAAAGGCAAGGTAGAAGATAGAACACAGAGTAAGAAAGGTGGTTGAGGTTTTGAAGAAACAACAAGAAACAGAAGTGCCTGGGTGGCTCAGTCAGTCAAATGCTTGACTCTTGATTTTGACTCAGGTCAGGATCTCATGGTTGTGAGATCAAGGCCCTGTTGGGCTCCACACTGGAGCCTGCTTAAGATTCTCTCTCTCTCCCCCCCTACAGCACATGCATGCATGCTTTTTCCCTCAAAAATGAAAGAAAGAAAGAAAGAAAGAAAGAAAGAAAGAAAGAGAAAGAAAGGAAGAAAGAGAAAGAAAGAAAGGAAGAGAAAGAAAGAAAGAAAGAAACAAACAAACAAACAAACAAACAAACAACAAGGAATAGGATTAAGAACACAAATGAAAGGGGGTACCTGGGTAGGTCAGTCAAACAACTTCGGCTCAGGTCAGGTTATAGTCCGTGGGTTCAAGCCCCAGATTGGACTCTGCTGACAGCTAAGAGCCCAGAGCCCTCTTTGAATTCTGTGTTTCCCTCTCTCTGCCCCTCCCACGCTTGCATGCACGCATGCTCTCTCTCTCAAAAATAAATAAAACATTTTAAAAAACTGAAAAAAAAGGGAAAAAAGAACACAGATGAAGGGTTACTATTATAATGAAAGGAGTTAGTTCTTCATCTCAGGTCAGAAGAAAGTAGGTATAAATGTGAATGATGCACAAAGGAATCTGGGATACATACATTCATGCTTAATGACCTCTACTTTTTCTATGAGGAAAGCTATGAGGAAAATTTGCTAAGAATTTGTGAAGTGTGATGATAGGAAGAGAAGACAGACTTGAATCTTAGGGTTAAGAATTTTATTTTTCTTTCAAACATAAAAAGTAGGATTCCTATGAAGGACAAGTTTATTTATTCTACATTGGAACGAAATTCAAATGAAGCCAATTTCATAACTGAATTAACTTCATTGTCCCCTATTTGGAGTAAACACCAGGATTTCAAAAAAAAAAAAAATAGCTAATTTGCCCAACAGCTAGCTCATTCAGATCAATAAACATATACTGATGTTAATTTATGCCAGTTACCATATTAGGTGCTAAGAATACACAAATGGTTAATATATGTTCACCACCCTATTGAAGTTATGGTTGAAATTTGAAAAAGAGACACAAACAGTACTTTCTTAAGAGAGAGGTCTGTAGGTACAGGTTACTACTACTACTATGGAAGCCAACCATTGGGGCGTTTAGTCCTGGAGGAGGTGAGTCTTATAGGATGATCAAGACTGACTGAGGTGAAGACAGTGGAACAGTGTATCAGTCAGGGTACTTAGGCAGAGTACAAAGACATAGGGCAAGAGAACACAGTGTGAGAAACCAACTGCAAGCTGGTGACAATGCTCACTGCCACATTTAACTAGCTCTGAAGATTTATCATCATGGGAGACTCAAAACGAGGCTGTATTTCCTTACCCAATCAAGAATTAAAACTAGTAAAAGGAACTTCTTCTTCTCCCACAGCCTGAATACACAAGTAGAATTTATTGCATCTAGTTATTTGCTTGTGCTCCTGAACCACTGTCACTGGACAGGACATAGCCTTCACAATCCCTCCTTCAGGCAAACTCCTAGACCCAATTCTGCTTCTCTAAGAGTTCAAGATCAAACAGCTCTGCTACATAAGCATGGGAAACGTGGGGAAGAACACACTGGACTATTAGCAGTGATTACACTGGAGTGGGGGTTGGGAGGAAGGGGAGACATAAGAAGAAAGAGTGGAGGATGTAAACTTCTATTTCTTACTTTAACAAATTTGAACAGAGGATTCTGAGTATTTCTCTTTGATGTAGCATTTTTCCCATAAAATACTAAAAAATTTACAATAATCAAATAATAATCACTGTATAAACAGCAGCTAAAATTTATCAGATGCTTTATACACACCAACTGATTTAATTTTTGTATCAATGTTATGTGGTTAGTACTATGAAGGAATTACGATCCCTGCCCCCTACCCTACCTTTTACAAATTAGAAAAAACTGGTTTTGGTAAGTTAAGTAACCTTCTCAAGATCCCCCAGCTCCTAAACTTGTCCTGGGACTTAAAACAAGGTCCATAGGTCCAGGGCCCACCTCTCAAGAAGGAGAATTCACTCCACATATATAGTCACTTACTGAGGACTGCCAAATAAAAAACGGTTTAGAAAGTGAATTTCAAGAACCATCACTTTAGAAAATATCACACAAAAGATTACTTTAGAAGGTCACTGATATTTAGTCTCATTTTAAGACTGCTGCAATCCTATGAATTTATGAGATAATCCTAAAATGTTAACATTACTATTTTGAAACTCCTAAAATCAACACAGTGATTCTTATTATATATTTTTTAATGCTTATTTATTTTTGAGGGAGAGAGAGAGCATGTAGGGGAGGGGCAGAGAGAGAGGGAGACAGAGAATCCAAAGCAGGCTCTGTGCTGACAGCAGAGAGCCTGATGTGGGGCTTGAACTCACAAACCATGGGACCATGATCTGAGCCGAAGTCAGATGCTTAACTGACTGAGCCACCCATTTGTCCCAACACAGTGATTTGTCAAAATCAGAAAATAATGTAGGTTCCTGGAAGAAAGGTATTGTATTTACCTTTTTTTCCATTTTTTGTTTAAATCTCTAAATCTCTCAGTGCTTACAATGAGTAGGCATTCAAATTTGTTGAGTGATTAGGTTTTTTTCATAATATTTTTATTTTTTTATTTTTTTACTATGAAATTTATTGTCAAATTGGTTTCCATACAACACCCAGTGCTCATCCCAACAGGTGCCCTCCTCATTCAGTGCCCATCACCCACCCTCCCCTCTCTCCCACCTCCCACCAACCCTCAGATTATTCTCAGCTTTTAAGAGTCTCTTATGGTTTGGATCCCTCCCTAACTTTTTTTTTTCCTTCCCCTCCCCCATGGTCTTAAGTTTCTCAGGATCCACATAGGAGTGAAAACATATGGTCTCTGTCTTTCTCTGTATGACTTATTTCACTTAGCATAACACTCTCCAGTTCCATCCACGTTGCTACAAGAGCCATATTTCATTCTTTCTCATTGCCACGTAGTATTCCATTGTGTACATAAACCACAATTTCTTTATCCATTCGTCAGTTGATAGACATTTAGGCTCTTTCCATAATTTGGCCATTGTTGAAAGTGCTGCTATAAACATTGGGGTACAAGTGCCCCTATATGCTCAGCACTCCTGTATCCCTAGGGTAAATTCCTAGCAGTGCTATTGCTGGGTCATAGGATAGATCTATTTTTTGAGGAACCTCCACACTGTTTTCCAGAGTGGCTGCACCAGTTTGCATTCCCACCACCAGTGCAAGAGGGTTCCCGTTTCTCCACATCCTCTCCAGCATCTATCATCTCTTGATTTGTTCATTTTAGCCACTCTGACTGGCATGAGGTGGTATCTGAGTGTGGTTTTGATTTCTATTTCCCTGATGAGGAACGACGTTGAGCATCTTTTCATGTGCCTCTTGGCCATCTGGATGTCTTCGTTAGAGAAGTGTCTATTCATGTTTTCTGCCCATTTCTTCACTGGATTATTTGCTTTTTGGGTGTGGAGTTTGGTGAGTTCTTCATAGATTGTGGACACTAGCCCTTTGTCCGATGTGTCATTTGCAAATATCTTTTCCCATTCCATTGGTTGCCTTTTAGTTTTGTTGATTGTTTCCTTTGTAGTGCAGAAGCTTCTATCTTTATGAGGTCCCAATAGTTCATTTTTGCTTTTAATTCCCTTGCCTTTGGAGATGTGTCAAGTAAGAAATTGCTGTGGCTGAGGTCAGAGAGGTTTTTTCCTGCTTTCTCCTCTAGGGTTTTGATGGTTTCCTGTCTCACATTCAGGTCCTTTATCCATTTTGAGTTTATTTTTGTGAATGGTGTGAGAAAGTGGTCTAGTTTCATTCTTCTGCATGTTGCCGTCCAGTTCTCACAGCACCATTTGTTAAACAGACTTTTTCCATTGGATATTCTTTCCTGCTTTGTCAAAGATTAGGTGGCCATACTTTTGTGGGTCCAATTCTGGAGTCTCTATTCTATTCCACTGGTCTATGTGTCTGTTTTTGTGCCAATACCATGCTGTCTTGATGATTACAGCTCTGTAGTAGAGGCTAAAGTCTGGGATTGTGATGCCTCCTGCTTTGGTCTTCTTCAATATTACTTTGGCTATTCAGGATCTTTTGTGGTTCCATACAAATTTTAGGATTGCTTGTTCTAGTTTCAAGAAGAATGCTGGTGCAATTTTGATTGGGATTGCATCGAATGTGTAGATAGCTTTGGATAGTATTGACATTTTAACAATATTTATTCTTCCAAACCATGAGCATGGAATGTTTTCCCATTTCTTTATATCTTCTTCAATTTCCTTCATAAGCTTTCCATAGTTTTCAGCATACAGATCTTTTACATCTTTGGTTAGGTTTATTCCTAGGTATTTTAGGATTCTTGGTGCAATTGTGAATGGGATCAGTTTCCTTATTTGTCTTTCTGTTGCTTTATTATTAGTGTATAAGAATGCAACTGATTTCTGTACATTGATTTTGTATCCTGCGACTTTGCTGAATTCATGTATCAGTTCTAGCAGACTTTTGGTGGAGTCTATCAGGTTTTCCACATATAATATCATGTCATCTGCAAAAAGTGAAAGCTTAACTTCATCTTTGACAATTTTGATGCCTTTGATTTCCTTTTGTTGTCTGATTGCTGATGCTAGAACTTCCAACACTATGTTAAACAACAGCGGTGAGAGTCGGCATCCCTGTCGTGTCCCTGATCTCAGGGGGAAAGCTCTCAGTTTTTCCCCATTGAGGATGATATTAGCTGTGGGCCTTTCATAAATGGCTTTTATGATGTTTAAGTAGGTTCCTTCTATCCCGACTTTCTTGAGGGTTTGTATTAAGAAAGGATGCTGAATTTTGTCAAATGCTTTTTCTGCATTGATTGACAGGATCATATGGTTCTTATCTTCTATTAATGTGATGTATCACATTGATTGATTTGCCAATGTTGAACCAGCCCTGCAGCCCAGGAATGAATCCCACTTGATCATGGTGAATAATTCTTTTTACATGCTGTTGAATGCGATTTGCTAGTATCTTATTGAGAAGTTTTGCATCCATATTCATCAGGGATATTGGCCTGTAGTTCTCTTTTTTTGCTGGGTCTCTGTCTGGTTTAGGAATCAAAGTAATGCTGGCTTCATAGAATGAGTCTGGAAGTTTTCCTTCCCTTTCTATTTCTTGGAACAGCTTAAGAAGGATAGGTATTATCTCTGCTTTAAACGTCTGGTAGAATTCCCCTGGGAAGCCATCTGGTCCTGGACTCTTATTTGTTGGGAGATTTTTGATGACTGATTCAATTTCTTCACTGGTTATGGGTCTGTTCAAGCTTTCTATTTCCTCCTGATTGAGTTTTGGAAGGGTGTGGGTGTTTAGGAATTTGTCCATTTCTTCCAGGTTGTCCAGTTTGTTGGCATATAATTTTTCAAGTATTCCCTGATAATCGCTTATATTTCTGAGGGATTGGTTGTAATAATTCCATTTTAATTCATGATTTTATCTATTTGGGCCATCTCCCTTTTCTTTTTGAGAAGCCTGGCTAGAGGTTTATCAATTTTGTTTATTTTTTCAAAAAACCAACTCTTGGTTTCGTTGATCTGCTCTACAGTTTTTTTAGATTCTATATTGTTTATTTCTGCTCTGGTCTTTATTATTTCTCTTCTTCTGCTGGGTTTAGGGTGTATTTGCTGTTCTGCTTCTATTTCCTTTAGGTGTGCTGTTAGATTTTGTATTTGGGATTTTTCTTGTTTCTTGAGATAGGCCTGGATTGCAATGTATTTTCCTCTCAGGACTGCCTTCATTGCATCCCAAAGCATTTGGATTGTTGTATTTTCATTTTCATTTGTTTCTATATATTTTTTAATTTCTTCTCTAATTGCCTGGTTGACCCATTCATTCTTTAGTAGGGTGTTCTTTAACCTCCATGCTTTTGGAGGTTTTCCAGACTTTTTCCTATGGTTGATTTCAAGTTTCATAGCATTGTGGTCTGAAAGTGTGCATGGTATGATCTCAATTCTTTTATACTTATAAAGAGCTCTTTTGTGACCCAGTATGTGACCTATCTTTGAGAATGTTCCATGTGCACTTGAGAAGAAAGTACATTCTGTTGCTTTGGGATGCAGAGTTCTAAATATATCTGTCAAGTCCATCTGATCCAATGTATCATTCAGGGCCCTTGTTTTGTTTTTTTTCTTCAATATATGAAATTTATTGTCAAATTGGTTTCCATACAACACCCAGTGCTCATTCCAACAGGGCCCTTGTTTTTTTATTGATCCTGTGTCTAGATGATCTATCCATTGTTGTAAGTGGGGTATTAAAGTACCCTGCAATTGCCACATTCTTATCAATAAGGTTGCTTATGTTTGTGATTGTTTTATATATTTGGGGGTTCCCGTATTCGGCACATAGACATTTACAATTGTTAGCTCTTCCTAATGGGCAGTCCCTGTAATTATTATATAATGCCCTTCTCTATCTCGTTACAGCCTTTTTTTTTTTTTTAATTTTTTTTTTTTCAACGTTTATTTATTTTGGGGACAGAGAGAGACAGAGCATGAACGGGGGAGGGGCAGAGAGAGAGGGAGACACAGAATTGGAAACAGGCTCCAGGCTCTGAGCCATCAGCCCAGAGCCCGAGGCGGGGCTCGAACTCACGGACCGCGAGATCGTGACCTGGCTGAAGTCGGACGCTTAACCGACTGCACCACCCAGGCGCCCCAGGATACAGCCTTTAATTTAAAGTCTAGTTTGTCTGATATAAGTATGGCTACTCCAGCTTTCTTTTGACTTCCAGTAGCATGATAGATAGTTCTCCATCCCCTCACTTTCAATCTGAAGGTGTCCTCAGGTCTAAAATGAGTCTCTTGTAGACAGCAAACAGATGGGTCTTGTTTTTATCCATTCTGATACCCTGTGTCTTTTGGTTGGCGCATTTAGTACATTTACATTCAGTGTTATTATTGAAAGATATGAGTTTAGAGTCATTGTGATGTCTGTAGGTTTCATGCTTGTAGTGATGTCTCTGGTACTTTGTCTCACAGGATCCCCCTTAGGATCTCTTGTAGGGCTGGTTTAGTGGTGATAAATTCCTTCAGTTTTTGTTTGTTTGGGAAGACCTTTATCTCTCCTTCTATTCTGAGTGACAAAGTTGCTGGATAAAGGATTCTTGGCTGCATATTTTTTCTGTGCATCACACTGAAGAATTCCTGCCATTCCTTTCTGGCCTGCCAAGTTTCAGTAGATAGGTCTGCCACTAGTCTTATGGGTCCCCCTTTGTAGGTTAGAGTCTGTTTAACCCTAGCTGCTTTCAGAATTTTCTCTTTATCCTTATATTTTGCCAGTTTCACTATGATATATTGTGCAGAAGATCGATTCAAGTTACGTCTGAAAGGAGTTCTCTGTGCCTCTTGGATTTCAATGCCTTTTTCCTTCCCCAGATCAGGGAAGTTCTCAACTATGACTTATTCAAGTACACCTTCAGCCCCTTTCTCTCTCTCTTCCTCTTGTGGAATTCCTATTATATGGGTATTGTTCCATTTGATTGCATCACTTAGTTCTCTAATTCTCCCCTCATACTCCTGAATTTTTTTTATCTCTTTTTCTCAGCTTCCTCTTTTTCCATAATTTTATCTTCTAATTCACCTATTCTCTCCTCTGCCTCTTCAATAAGAGCTGTGGTCGCCTCCATTTTATTTTGCACCTCATTTATAGCATTTTTAGCTCCTCCTGACTATTCCTTAGTCCCTTGATCTCTGTAGCAATAGATTCTCTGCTGTCCTCTATACTTTTTTCAAGCCCAGTGATTAATTTTATGACTATTAGTCTAAATTCTGGTTCTGTTATATTGCTTGAATTGTTTTTGATCAATTTGTTAGCTGGAGTTTCTGGAGTTTCTTTTGAGGAGAGTTCTTTCATTTCGTCATTTTGGGTAGTCTCTGAGATGGCTCCAAACTGCAGGGCACTTCCCCTGTACTGTCCAGAGTAACTTGTGTTGGTGGGCAGGGCCGCAGTCAGACTTGATGTCTGCCCCCAGCCCACCGCTGGGGCCATCGTCAGACTGGTGTGTACCTTACCTTCTCCTCTCCCAGGGGCAGGACTCACTGTGGAGTGGTGTGGCCCCTGTCTGGGCTACTTGCACACTGCCAGGCTTGTGGTGCTGGGGATCTGGCATATTAGCTGGGGTGGATCTGCAAGGTGCACAAGGGCGGGAGGGGCAGGCTTAGCTTGCTTTGCTGTCGGTGATCCCTTGCGGGAGGGGCCCTGTAGCACCGGGAGGGAGGCAGACCCTCCTCCATGGGCCTCTTGTCTACGCTTGGCTCCGGAGAGTCCATTCTGCTAGTCTTCTGGCGGTTTTCTGGGCAATTTAGGAAGATGTGGGTGGAATTTAAGCGATCAGCAGGACGCGGTGAGCCCAGCATCCTCCTATGCTGCCATCTTCATGATAGCATTTTTAATTGTGATGTAAGAAAATAAGCAGTCAGGCAGCTCCTCGGATTGCACAGTCTTCCACAGGATCATGACAGATTTTACCACCAACAGCTCCGTGGCCCTGCAATTTGTGATGGTCACTATTGGGTGGTTCCCGGAGACCAAGCCGAGATAATCTGGTGGCAGATTTCTCAAAGCACACTGTAGGCTCAAGTCAGAAGAAATCACTAGAGAGCAGGTCCTCAGGACTGCTGCTGACTAGCTGAAATGGGGGAGACTCCGGGGCAATTTCCAGGGGTCTAGCTTGGGCACCTGAACACTTGGGTTTCAGTAGTTTTGTTTTTGACACACTTCTATTCTCTTGAAACAAATCTTAATACCTTATACATGGCTGCTATTTTAAAGGCAATCTTAAGAAAGTTAGGTTTTCCATAATAGCTAATTCCAACTTAATTGAGGTATAATAAAGTTTAAATGTTTAATTTCTATATTAGTGTTTGTTATTTCCCAAGATACTTGCCCAAAGACAAGCACCATGTGAAAGACCACATATTACAAACAAGAATCAAATTATCTGCACAAAAATGTTAATATGCTTCTTCCAGAAGCTTGTACAATTTAATGGCTCCCACCTTCACCTTAATTTTGCTGAGGAATAATTTGTTCTCTAAAGTGATGCCTTTGTATTTCATTGGAATTTAAGTTGTTAGCATGTTTAAATCAACAAGGCATGATCTTAGAGCCTACTTTTATTTCTTTATATCCTTATAATTTGTTCCAAGAACAATGTGAGGGGAGGGGGGAAAAGGTAAGCAGTATTTCTTCTGCAACACCAAACAAAATAAAATTACATAAAATAATAGACAAAAAGACAATTACCTAATTCTACTTTGAAATGCAATCACAAAATGGCATCTTGAGATAGACTATAAACAATTAAATAGAATACTGCATCTTATCTTTAAATTTGTATGAAAATATCTAAAATATGTCCAAAAGGACACCTTAGAAAAAAATCATACCAGGTCTCCCACTAGGCAATTTTAATATTTACAAAACAGTGTCCTAAGGAGTTCTCAGATGTTGATTAAATGACTTAATAATGTGACAACTGTAGCTAGTAGTTACTACTAGCCTACAAAAATGATCATAATGGCAAACCTTTACTTAGGACTTAGAAAGGGCTGAGTTTATTGCTTACTGTTTTATTACTATTAGATTCCTAATGAAGGGAACTGGGGCTCCGCTAGCTTATGGAGTGTGCCTAAGGTAATCCAGCTACTAACTGAGAAAATCAGAATTACAGTTTATTTAGAACAAGTTAGAAAAGCAAACAGGGGTGCCTGGTGGCTCAGTCAGTTGAGCATCCAACTTCAGCCCAGGTCATGGTCTCATAGTTCATGAGTTCAAGCCCCACGTCAGGCTCTGTGTTGACAGCTCAGAGCCTGGAGCCTGCTTTGAATTCTGTGTCTCCCTCTCTCTCTGCCCCTTCCTTGCTTGCTCTCTGTCTCCCTCTCTCAAAAATAAACATTAAAAAAATTTTTTTTAAAAGAAAAGCAAACAAACACATGTTATCAACTTTAAACTACCACTAAAAGTCAGTAATTATTTATATACAATAACTTGTATTTAAAAAATACTTATAAGAAGCATTCTTCCTGTTTGCTAAATTTGGTACTCTGGGTAATCTTAAAATTGGTCAAAATCTCGATTCATTGCATAATCATTCTAAAATACTGTTTCTTGCAGTTAGTTTTTAAGGGTAAGGTTGTATCAACACCACCTATCCTTGGCATATGATAAAGACTCAAATACCATCAAATGATTCATACCAATGTTTCAGTAAAACGCTCATAACTTTAAAATAAAAACCATGAGCTTTTACTGTTATTCTCAGTTTTCTACACAATACAACAGTTTTTCCTGGTTCGCTTTAAATAGACAAGAGTATAAGAAAAACAAAAAAACACAGACCAAATTTTCCCTTATCTAAGTACAAGTCACATCATCTTACAAAGGAGAAAAAAAAAGTTATTTGTTTTGTTTTGTTTCTAGATCTTTAAAACAAATATTGAGAAAGTCACTGGAGAATTCTAATAACGAACGCAATTCAGAATCCCACAGGTTTTAGCTTAAGTATCACTTTATCAGAGCAGCCTAACTATTTCCTCTGTGGCTCACAAAAAATTAAAGACAATTCCATGAGGACAAGTCTTTGAGTTCTTTTTCTCCTGAAACTAAATAACAACAACAACAAAAATTATGTCATCTGGTTGAACTTTTGGTCAGCCAAAAGAGCCTAAAATTTGTTCAAAATGTACTGCTTTTTATTATAAAACTAGACTTTTGAACCTACATGTCTCTTATTCAGACTTGGTAACTAGAACAGAATCTCTAGTCTGACAAATTTAGAATTACAATCTAAAAATTTAGAGTCGACATAAGAACACTAACGTCAATCCAAGAAATGTACCAAATGCTCTGAGATGTCAGAAGAAGGAGTGGCAACATCTGCCCGAAGGAACCTGGAAAGTCTGCTCAAGGGGCTGAGAAGTGCCTGCCTACCTCTGGGCTCAAAGCTCAGCCTTTCAGCTCTTCATCTGTTTTCCCTTAGGGCTTTAAGTCCAACTCCTCACTTCAAAATCATCTCTACACAGACTGATGACTTTGACATTTCTTATCATAGCTTTTCCTTCCTTCCAGAACTTCTGCACTACGTTCCTGTTTGCCTGGGGGGCATTTCCACTTGGATGCCTGTCTTGCTCTCATTTCCAGCTCATCCTACCCCTAAGGTGAATGTAATGCTCCCTACTTCTATCAGCGGTACTTCTACTCAAAAATCACAGAAGTTCACCAAATTCAATTGGGTTCTTCTTCACAGTACCTCTGTATGCACCCCTTCCTGTACTTTGCATCTACTCCCAGCAGTGCTCTGGAATGATTTGCAGAGGCAGATCTACTCTATTAGGAGAGGCTATTCCCAGGACTTGAGTAGACCAATATTCCTAAAGCATAGCTTTCACCCATTCCTTCTCTGCTCAAAAGGGGGTGAAGGGAGTGGGGGGAAGAGAGAAGCAGGCAAGCCAAGAAACAGACTTTTAACTATAGAGAAATGATGGTTACCCCTGAGGGAAGGTAGGTAGGGGGATGGGTTAAATAGCTGATGGGGGTTAAGGAGGGTACGTGTTGTGCTGAGCACCAGGTGATCTATGGAATTATTGAATCATTATATTGTATACCTAAAACTAATATTACACTGTATGTTAACTGGAATTTAAATAAAAACTTTAAAAAAGAGAGAGAGAGAGATGAATTCTCTGCCACTAAAGGAAAACATCTCTGATGGTTAATTTTACATGTCAACTTCACTAGTGATGCCCAGAAACTGGTTGAACACTATTTCTGGGTGTGTCTGTGAGAGTGTTTCTGGGAGAAAATAGCATTTGAATTGGTGAACTGAGTAAAGCAGATGGCCCTCACCCAATCCCTTGAGAACAAAAAGGCAGAGAAAGGTTGAATTTACTATCTGCCTTTCTGATGCTTGAGCTGGGACACTGATAGTCTGACCTCAGCATTCCTGGTTCTCAGGCCTTCAGACTTGCACTATAATCTACATTATCAATTCTCTGGCTCTCAGCCCTTCATAGTGCGCTGCTGGCCTTCCAGAAACTCCAGCTTGTGGATGCTGGCGTTTCTTGGCCTCTTTTATCACAGGAGCGAATTCCTTATAATAAATCTCATTCCTATTTGTTCTATTTCTCCGGACAACCCTGGCTAGTGCAATGTCCAAGCAGTGGCCTGGTGGTAAAGTCCCTTCACAGTAGGCCTAACACTCCCTCTCTTCATTTCTCATCACGGCTCCTTTAGTGGGTTACCTCAGGCCAAGTTAATATACTCTGTTTCCGGGGCGCCTGGGTGGCTCAGTCGGTTAAGCATCCGACTTCAGCTCAGGTCACGATCTCGCGGTCCGTGAGTTCGAGCCCCACGTTGGGCTCTGTGCTGACTGCTCAGAGCCTGGAGCCTGTTTCAGATTCTGTGTCTCCCTCTCTCTCTGCCCCTCCCCCATTCATGCTCTGTCTCTCTCTGTCTCAAAAATAAATAAACGTTAAAAAAAAATTTTTTTTTAATAAAAAAAAAATATATTCTGTTTCCTCAGAACACTCCTACCCGAGAATGAATGAATGAATGAATGAATGAATGAATAAATAAATAAATAACATTATAAACTTGTTTGTAAAGCTATTAACATATTAGATTCAGAATTTCACAAATCTGTTCTAGTGATGACTTTTTAAAGTTTATTTATTTTATTTTCGAGAGAGAGTGAGCATGTACACGTGAGAGAGAGAGAGGCAAACAAAGAGGGAGAGAGAGAATCCCAAGCAGGTTCTGCACTGTCAGTGCAGAGCCTGACATGGGGCTCGATCTTATGAACCAGGAGATCATGGCCAGAGCCAAAATCAAGAGTCAGACACTTAACCGACTCAGCCACCCAGGCACCCCTAAAGATGACTTTTTAAAAAGTAGATACAGGGGCACCTGGGTGGCTCAGTCAATTAAGTGTCTGGCTTTGACTCAGGTCATGATCTCACAGTTCATGAGTTCAAGCCCCACATCGGGCTCTGTGCTGACAGTACAGAGCCTGCTTTGGATCCTCCGTCCCCTTCTCTCTGGCCCTCCCCCTGCTCATGCTCTCTCTCTCTCTCAAATAAACAAACATTAAAAAATTTTAAAAAGAGCATTTTAAAATAAAAAGTAGATACATTTCTCATGAAACATAATGCCAGAGAATATTATCAACTTTGTAATTCATTTTCATAAAAGTATGGAATATGAAAATTTCATCTTCACAAAGACATGGGAAATGTTTGTGGTACAGTATTAAGCTAAAACAACTAGGATAAAAATATATGCAACACAATCTTAATTTTGTAAAACACATGTACACAATGAGCACAGGACTTAAAGGAATATACAGCTGTGTTATAGTTATCTCTGGATACCAGTATCGTAGGTATAATTTGTAGATGTAGATTTACAACATACAGCACAGTTCAAAACTCATCTTTACAGACTTTATTCTTAGCTACACAGTCTTTCAGTTTAATAAATACTGGAGATACACGTCTCCAACAGAGCATATATGCTTCTGAAAAGACCTATTATGAATACCTTTTGCTGCTGCAGTGGGAAGACTTTTATAAGCCTCTAGTTTTGTGTACAAAAAAGAACACTCTTGGGGTGCCTGGCTAACTCATTCAGTACAGCATGCAACTCTTGATTTCAGGGTTGTGATTTTGAGCCCCACGTTGGCTATACAGATTACTTAAAAATAAAATCTTTGGGGCGCCTGGGTGGCGCAGTCGGTTAAGCGTCCGACTTCAGCCAGGTCACGATCTCGCGGTCCGTGAGTTCGAGCCCCGCGTCAGGCTCCGGGCTGACGGCTCGGAGCCTGGAGCCTGTTTCCGATTCTGTGTCTCCCTCTCTCTCTGCCCCTCCCCCGTTCATGCTCTGTCTCTCTCTGTCCCCCAAAAAATAAATAAACTTTGAAAAAAAAATTTTAAAAAAATGTTTAAAAAAAATAAAAAAAAAAATAAAAAAAAAAAAATAAAATCTTTAAAAACAAACAAACAAACAAAAAAACCCCACTCTTCCCCATTTTTCAGTATTCCTTTCCTCAACAGGTACTTCTGGTCTTTTCTTCCATATCCCATCTTGTTTTCATATCCGTTCATATTTTTCTTATTCCATCCTCTTCTTAATCCCAAATTATAACATCCAGTATTAAAAACTATCTGCTTGCTTTCTTTCTTATGGTTTGAAGTTTAATGCTTTCAATTCCACTTATAATAAATTATAGAAGCTTTTGCTTTATCAACTCCTGGGTTGACAACAACTTTTAGAGCTCTTCCTTGACTTATGAAAGGGTTACATCCCAAAAAACCTATTGCAAGTTGAAAATACTGTAGGTTGAAAATGCATGTAATACCCCTAGCCTACAGAACATCATAGTTTAACCTAGCCTACCTTAAACGTGCTCAGAATGCTTACCTATGAGCCTATGGTTGGGCAAAATCATCTAACACAAAGCCTATTTTATAATGAAGTGTTAGTGCTCGCTTCGGCAGCACATATACTAAAATATAATGAAGTGTTGAATATCTCACATAATTTATTGACTACAGTACTGAAAGTGAAAAACAGAATGTTGTATGGGTACAAAATAATTATGTACCCCCCCTGATCACAGGGCTGACTGGGAACTGAGGCTCCCTGCTACTGTCCAGCATCATGAAAGTATCCTACCGCATCACTCACCCAGGGAAACTGTCTAAATTTGAAATCTGAATGCATACTGCCTTGTATCACAGTAAAGTCAAAGAATCCTAAATCAGACCATCCTAAATCAGGACCATCTTACACATTTTGGTTCTGCTATGACACCTGAACTAAACTCACTGCAGGTCTTCAACAAATATTAGGTGAAAACAGCACCACCACCACCATCACCAAAAAGGGTCCTGATCACATCTAAGGGGGAAAAAAGTAACATTCTAAGGGGGAACACATCTAAGGGGGAAAAAAGTAACATTTCTAAGACATGGGTATTCCCTAGCACAGCTCCTGTTCCACTTACCTACTGTAAACTTTAGTTACTAAATTATTGATCTGTTTGTCAATCTTGTATTTTCGGTAATCTTCCAAACCATCTTTAATTGCGATAATCGTAAGGACTACCACCAAAGGCAGCATCGTAATTTCCTTTTGGAAGGCTTCGACCAAAGGCACCCAGTTCAAGACAGCTAGAAACAGGAAATATAAATTGGCAGCTCTGCAAATCCAAACACACACAAGCAGGTGTTAACAAATCACATACAAGTTTAAAGCAAGAGAGGCAACAATACCACAGGGTGCCTTCCAACGAATTTCTACTGTTTCATTTTCGATGCTACGAAATAGATAACTAGCACAACCTGACGGATCTGAGCAATGTGTCACTCCTGCAGACATCCAGCTCAGGGCATTACTTCAATAAATAGGAGGTAGTTTTTATTAAATACATAATAGTGAATATTGGAGCAGGATAGTCTTGGGTTGTGTAAAACATGACATAAAGCATAACAGAAGACACTATTTTCATTTTAAAGGCTCTAGAAATTTAGAGGAAATTCAGTGTTTAACACATAGTAGAAATAAATTTTTTAAAACTCCAATTCTCTAGCCTTCAGAAGTTACTTTGCAAGTCTGAACATTAAATTCAAACAAGGCTCAAAATAAACAGAGAAGCCCGAGAGGGTTTTTTTCCCCTGGAGACCTACCCTTCTATCTCAGCTCTTCGGCTATGCACTTTTTCAGGAACTTCCTCCACTCCTTTATTTTACATATTCAAATACTTCTCCACTGGTCCCTAAGGTAAATTCAAGTGGCTCATTTCCTTAAAATCTCAATCCTGCATAGCCCCTTGAGTTTTTACCATGAATTTTCTCCATTAACCATTAAACTTCTCAAAATAATTTCCCCACATTTCTCCCTTCCTCGCCTCTAACTCCTTCTGCTCTGAAAATTTCTTTCTTAACTCTTTTTGCTACTTTTTTGGCTTCTATTGTTTTCATGTGGACTGCATCCAAACTTACAACACTGGCCCTGGACTCTGTTCAAGTTCCAGATTCTAGCTCCATCAAGTGTACTAGATTATGAACTTCATAAAAGACAGACTCACCCATAGCATTTAAAGCCATTAATTCAACAAATTCACATCTATACTGTAAACATACCCACCGTTCAATAAATGCATGTGGAACCGAAGTAGAGTGAATAATGAAAATGAATATGTGTAGAATGAATAATGAATGCTGAGAATCTCTCTATTCACACATTAGCATCTCAAACTCAACATTTATAAAAACAAAATAATCAAACCAACTTTCTTTTCATTCCTGTCTTCTGCTAATCCTTCTGGTTAACTCAGATCAAAATGTTCACACCATCTTTTTACTTAATTCTCCGTATCTAACCCATAATATCTGTAATAGATCATTCTTTTCATTCCCGCATTTTTCTAAGCTCAGGTCTTACCACTCACCAGAGTATATACGGAATCTTCCTAAATGTTCTCTCTGCCTTTATTTGCTTCTAAGGGTGTCAGGCAGAAGGGTCCACATTCCAGGCCTCAGTTAAATCTATGCTACTGCCTTTCTGCTTTTACTCCTATTCCTTCCTGCATCTGAAATGTGCTTTGCCGACACCTTTGCCTTGAAAATCTCACCCACTCTCCACAATTAAATTTCAACGCCATTTCGTCTTCTATTGTTCTACTATTGCTCATTTTGAGGCTTCCATCCTACTTGGTAGGACTTTATAACACTCATCACATCCACTGTGTCTTTTCATTGTATACATCTCCTGTTTCCTCGGCTGAATGGCAAACTCCATTAGGAAAGGAGCACCATTTAGACATTTCCTTCAATGCCTAAACTCACAGGAGAGCTTCAATAAATACATATTAAACTGAACTATGTCGTTGCTTCACCTAGTAACATCTTATATCTGCATTTGCTTCAGAGCTCTATTTCCCCCTATAATCAAGTAAGAAAAAGCGAAAATAAAATGCAGCTTGGTCTAATGGAAAGAACATGGAAGCAAGTGTGAAAAGACTCAGAGCTATGGCTCCTGGTCTGCTCCTTATCACTGGCATGACCATGGGTAAACCCCAGCATCGAACTTTGTTTCCTAATCTAGAATATGAACACAACAGTATCTTCCCTGGTCAAGAGAAAGCATTTTACCAATTGTAAAGCGCTGTGTAAACGTGAGGGGTCATCTTTTCACAATAGACTCTACCAGAGTCATCAAAGGAAATGTCCCAAGTCGCAGGCTTAGGTAACCTACGTTATAGAAATGAAAATTCTTGTATCAACCAGAATGACAAAGAACGTAAAATCTTCTTTTTCAAAAACAGAATAAAAGTACCTGTGAAATTGTTCAAATAAGTTTCTTGGCACAAAATTTAGAAGTGTGTACTTTGTTGTTCGTATTCGGTTATTGACGTAGGTACCAGAGAACTTTTCATACTCATCCTTGAAGGGCCGAAGGTGGGGGACAACAACGCGGTGCTTTGCTGCCAGTTTGGGAGTGTGAGAGGGCACACTCCCACAGGCGAGCAGAGAGGAATAGTTGTACGGCCTCTCCTCGTCGTCCCTGCGTGTGCTGCCCATCAGCCGCTGCCAGCGATACCTGGCCCACTGAAGACACTCAGTCATGTCCAAAACGCGCTGAGATCCAGGAGGTGTAGGTGATCTAGCAAAACAAACAGACACCCACTGAAACACTCCTCATAAACTTCTGGAAAGTCTTAAAGAACAGGAAGGATAGTAAAGTTTAAATTTTTTCCATATCAAACAAACACATGACCCAACCGCTGAAGGTATAAATGGTATGAGAACACTTTCATTAGGGGCTCTATTTACTCATGTATTGTGTTTCCCCTTCCCCCGTTCTCAATCCCAGGGAATTTTAGTGAGGACTGAATTGGGGCTGCCTGTTGCCCTCCCCAGCATCCTCCTCAGCCATTGAATCTCTGTCCTTCTCTCCAAGGCCAGGTGACTCATCTTGTAATGCCTTCCCCTCAGCACTGCCATTCTCTCCTGAAGAGTGAATACTGGATCAAAGGACTGATCTACACAAGACAGAGACACTAATAGCATCTTCATGGGATTGCAAAAAGACCAGATGCAGAGGTAATTAAGATGTGGTTAATATCCTTTCAAATTTCCAGTTTAGAATTTAAACCACTTTATATCGAGCAGGAATGACCAAGGATCTACTTAGACATTCTAGCTCGAGCATTTTCAAAATTTGTCAACTGTCAGACTGGTGAGAAATACGTTCTGTGATGTAACCTAGAACCTCCACACAGACAAATACAAACACAGCTGAAACAGAAGTTATAAAACAATTCTTATCCTTATTACTTGCAATGCATGTTCTATTCTACTCTATTTTCACTCTCGTTTGGTCTCTCTCCCATTTTAATACTGGTCAAAATGCACTGAATTGGTCTCGAGATTAACTAGTATGTTGCTATACACACTTTGGAAAGACAATGATTGAATGTGACTCCACAATGGGTCGAAGGTCTACACGGAAGTGAACAGACCTACTTTCTGTTATGGCAGAAAGGCAGGGGAAAACAGCAGCTGAACTAGAATGTTCAGGGATGGCAACACTTCCTATCATGGCCAGGAGAAGGTAGCCTTTTAATCTTTCTTTATCCCAGCAAAGCTAAAAATACATTATTGCTTAAAGAAGGTTGTTATTAATAATAGTTCATATAAATCTACAGCAAAACTTAAGATATCAAAAGGAAAGCAAATCAGAGTAAGTCATACCTCATTAAGAATCAGCATGAATCATAGTATTTTAAAGCTTAGACTTTAGAGATTATTTAATCTAGAGGTCACAAACCAGTGGCCTTTAAGCAAAATTCTACCCAGTGATGTATCTTGATTCATGGTGTCGGTAAACACATTATTAGAATTTGTTTTCTGATACAGGACCAACCTTTGCAAATAGATATAAATTCACATAAAAATACTGATATTTAGTTTCTCTTAAATAAAAAAAAAAAACAACAAAATATCGGGCACATATTTTCACATGATAACAACTGTCAGAAGCCTTTTTACTATAACCCCTGACCCTAACCCTGCATTTTCTGGTTCATCTATTTTAATTGAGTGAATAAGCACAATGTTTACCACTTTTTGACAAATCAAATTCTTCCTGCTCTATAGACTCCAGCTCATATATCAGTTGTATAACTTATTAGGTATGTGACCTATGTAATTAACCTCTGCACCTCAGCTTGCCAATGAAAAAAATGAGACACCATGAAGAATCATGGGGCACACTGTTGACAAACATTGTTCATTCTATTCCCCACTCTCACTCTCCACTTTGGCTATTTCTCAGGTTATACAGAATCAAGGTTGTAAACCCTGTAAATTGGGCTGAGATCCAATCTTTCAATATATTGCTTTTCAAATTAAATAGTCGTCCAACTCTAAGTAAATGCTCAGTCCAATACACCTGTAGATACGTGACAAGTAACCAGCACTAAGTAGGATACATATAGAAGAACAAACATTAACAAAATACAGGCATGACATAAAATGACCCCCACACCACCCGATCTCATCCTCAACCATTCTATCCAAAATTCAAACTATGTTCACGAACAAACTGTATTCCACTTGTTTGGTGTTTCCCAAGCTTCTGTCGTAACAGTTCCCTAGGCCCCTTCCCTGGATATCCTGATTAAAAGAAACTAGAATGGAGCCCTGAATGTGGAATCTAGTACCCAAATGACTTATCAGGGAGGTTGCAAAGCACAGGTTATACCTCATATCTCTGCAAATGCTGCTTTCTGGAGGGCTGGTCAATCATTTCATCCACTCACTGCACCAGCCCCTATTCATCGTTTTAGTTTGACTGTGGAGTGGGGGAAACTGAGGAGGGTCCACACAGGAGATACAGTAAGGCATTCCCTGCTCTGCTCCCATTACAATGCTGAGCCTGGCTCATTCACCCCACTTGTTTCAGGGTGCAGCAGGTAGCTTCTTTCTTCAAAGTCCGGCAACGCATCTAATTGTTTCCAGACTCCACAACAGAGTCTAATGCTTGGCCAAAGTTAGATGATCAACAAATGACTGTTGATCATTGAATTTTATAGAAACGAGGAAGTATGGGGAAAGGAGACGAAACACCCCATTTCCTCTTTCATGGTTCAGCCGGGCTTTCCTTCCATTAGAAGCAGGAGTAATAAGATTTAAGTTTGAGAAAACAGAAGCAGTCAGTTTGTGACTGCATTCCTTCTACCTTTATTAATAGAAGGAATCTGCTTCTCCAAGCCTGAAAGACTCTTGCAGAAAATCATCGTTTTCTTTCCTACTGGCTTTATAAGACCAGTAAGCAGTATAGTAGTGATTAAGAGCATAGACTCCAAAGCCAGACGCTGACATCAATTCCTGGCACCTTCACTTGCCAGCTAACCTTGATCAAAGGGTTGTTCTGAGGATTAATTGAGTTAATATACGTAAAGCCCTTACAATGGTGTGTGAACCATAATTAAGAGCTAAGTAAAGCAAAAAAAATGTAGTGATTATCTGGAAAATGTTCTCTCAATTATAGCATTTATTCATAAATATTGAGAATTTATATGCACAGTGTTGACAGTAACAACTATACCCAATTATTGATCTATATTTAATTTCTTAAACTGTATATAACTCACACTCAGCTTTAGCAACTTTGCATTTCATTTAATTGGAGAGTTTGCCAGGCAACCAACCATGTGACGATAGCAATACCTTCTTCTCAGCTGTTCCCAGGGGTAAACAGAGTAACCTAGTAGACAAAACTCTAAAGAACAACGTGCTATGAAGCATTTTTACTATTTTTCAAAACATCATTCATCATTCCAAGATTTAGCCCACTCCAAAGAGAGTTGATTTGTCATGGTGTTCTGCTAATACATAAAATGGTCCCATGCTTTATTTGACTAATACTCTGCCACTGATTGAAACACTGCCTTCAGAATTAACAGCAAAATTAAACACACACACACACACACACACACATATAAAGAACCAAAGGCTAAAAGTTCAATTATCATCACTTAGAAACAGAAAGAATTTTCAGATCTAGATACTTGACTTGTGAGTGAGCTACTGTCCCTAAAGGTAGGGAGATTTAGTATTTCGTTTAAAAGGAAAAAAACACATTTACCTAGGTTTTATTAAAGTCTCCATGCCTAACATCATTTTTACTTTAGGAGTAAACTACTACTTGTGAAAATTTGGGTTACAACAAACTTGCTGCTGGTTAGTGATGGAAAAATACCATTAAAGATTAACTATATGAAAAGGCCTGCATGTTCCCAGGCTAAGCATGGAAACTTGAAGCCCAACATTACCCAAATTATGCAATGTCAAAAAACACCTGACTCTGGACACTTTGCTTTCACTAACGGACATTAGCATTTTATCTAGAATTTAAAAATTAATTAATATGATCATAGAGCCTAAAGGTCAAGATGCTTTTTTTTTTAATGTTTATTTATTTTTTAGAGACAGAGAGGTAGAGTGTGAGTGGGGAGGGAGAGGAGAGAGAGAGGGAGACACAGAATCTGAATCAGGCTCCAGGCTCCGAGCTGTCAGCAGAGCCCCACAGGGGGCTCAAATCCACCAACCTGGAGATCATGACCTGAGCCTCAGCAGAAGTCGTCAGCCACTTAACCAACTGAGCCACCCAGGCACCCCCTAAAGGTCAAGATTCTTAACGCACGTGAATACTGGGAGAGAAGGACTGGGTATGAGATTAACATGAACCAAATGCTATATACACCCAACTTGCAACACTCCTTCACAGCAAGGCAATTATATGGTAAAAAAAAATAAAAATAAAAAAGTTTCACTGTGAATAACCATTTATCACCAGAATATAAATATCTATACATATTAAAAACATGTGCAAACTTTTTTATAATTGCCACAAAAAATTATAAACCACTTTTACTTAGGAATATTGATGGAAAAACTCATAAAAATCTAGCAAATTAAATACAATGCAAAAGGATGGCTGCTGGTTGTCTCTAGGGGTTGAGAGCAGCCTTCCAGTGACGGCCAGCAAGAAAATGGAGACATAGGTCCTACTACTGCAAAGAACCAAGGTCTGCCAACAACCTGAGTAAAGTTGGAAGTAGATTCTTCCTGGGTTTTCAGTTAAGAACTCAGCCTCGATGACATACTAATTTCAACCTTTGAGAACCTGAGCAAAGAACCAAGTCTCACCATACCTGGACTTTTCATCAACAGAACTATACTCATAAACCAGCGTTTATGAGTGGCATGGACTAAGCCACTAAATTGTGGTTGTTATAATGGCAAGACAAAATTAGCGCAGAGGGCCCAAAAGTAGATCCTTGTATAAACAGAAAGATAATATATGGCAAATATCCCAATTGTGGGATTTCAAATCAGTGGGAAAATGGTGACTTAACATACCTGAATAAATGGTTATCCATCTTGAAAGCCAGAAAGCTAAAATCCTTTATACCTCATTTAAAAATAAATTTTTAGGGGCGCCTGGGTGGTGCAGTCGGTTAAGCGTCCGACTTCAGCCAGGTCACGATCTTGTGGTCCGTGAGTTCGAGCCCCGCGTCGGGCTCTGGGCTGATGGCTCAGAGCCTGGAGCCTGTTTCCAATTCTGTGTCTCCCTCTCTCTCTGCCCCTCCCCTGTTCATGCTCTGTCTCTCTCTGTCCCAAAAATAAATAAACGTAAATAAATAAATAAATAAATAAATAAATAAATAAATTTTTATTTCAAAATATTTTAATAAATTTTTGATTTAAAAAATCTCTAGGTAGATTAAAACTTAAATGTAAAAATTATAGTAAATTTACTGGAAGAAAATTCAGAACACTTATTGTTAGCTGGGCAAAATTGTTAACTTCTCTCTTGGTTAGGAAAGTTCTCTTGTAGTCAGTGCTGGTGAGGATACGGGGAAACAAATCCTCTGGCAATGGGAAATGAATTGCTTAAAATCTCCCCTCCACCAAAAAAAAAAAAAAAAGTAACAATATCTAGTAAAATTGAAAATACATGTAACTATTGACACAGCAATTCCATTTTGGGGAGTCTTACCTATAGGTATAGGTATATGTACAAGAATGTATACTGTAGTTTTGGGGGTTTGTTTGTTTTTTGTAGTAACAGTTTTGGAAATATCATGAGAGTCCTTCAATTATGGAAGAGCCGATACATACACTAGGACACATCCACATTACAGAACATTACACATTTATTTAAAATTATATATATCCATCCATTGACCTGAACGAATGACTATTATGTATAGTTAGGGAAAAAAAAAGGAAATAATGGAGACCTGCAAATAGAAATGATCAAAACCAAAAATTAATAAACATGAATGAAGTACAGACCAAAATGACCGATCTGGATTCAAAGAATGGTAAGAATAAAAACGTGGGCACAGTTGAAGTTTCACTTTAGTTACCACCTACCAAAATAGGCAAAGGTATACATAGATCTAGGATGCACATAAGCCGGTGCAGCTCTTGTCACCTCCTTAGTTCCTCATGAAGACAAGACCGTTTAGCAGTGCTGTCGGCTGTAAGGAATGTGGAGCCTGCCAGTTCACAAGATGCTGGAACAGAAGTCCACTGCCTTTTCAAATTCTTAGGCTGGAAGAAGGGCCACATCAGCACATGAGGGTCTACAGATTATATTATCAAGCCTTGATTAGAGAATCAAGGGCTATCTTAGTGTACTGCAGCTCCACAGACCTAGCTTGTATTTCTTTTTTTTTTTTTTCCAACATTTATTTATTTTTGGGACAGCGAGAGACAGAGCATGAACGGGGGAGGGGCAGAGAGAGAGGGAGACACAGAATCAGAAACAGGCTCCAGGCTCTGAGCCATCAGCCCAGAGCCTGACGCGGGGCTCGAACTCCCGGACCGCGAGATCGTGACCTGGCTGAAGTCGGACGCTTAAACGACTGCGCCACCCAGGCGCCCCCCTAGCTTGTATTTCTTAATGCACTGTTGAATCCACAACTGGCCTGGCCTTGGTTTGCTTCACTTAATAACACAAACTGTGTGTATGTTCACATACATTTGCAAGAACATGGATAAAAGTATAGAATTATTTACACAGGGCTATGACTATCGGTTATCGATAGTGAGAATACAAAGGGAATAGAAGATGAACTCTTCTTTCTTATCTTTGGCACAATGAAGATGTATTGATTTATAATTTTTTAAATAAAGTTTTTGAAGGGAGAATTTATAATTAATAGCTACAAACGTCTAATGTTGCCCTAAGCATTAGGTCTGAGTGATGCTACATGATCCAATATTCCATTCAGTCACAGAAGCTGAAAAAACCAATAAAGTTCTAAAATCTACAAGAGATCATTATGCACAAAACCAATTAAGATTAGCAATAAAGGAATATAGGGATGCCTGGGTGGCTCAGTCGGTTGAGCATCCGACTCTTGATTTCGGCTCAGGTCGTGATCCCAGGGTCCTGGGATTGAGCCCCACATCGGGCTCTGTGCTAAGCATGGAGTCTGTTTAAGATTCTCTCTCTCTCTCTCTCTCTCTCTCTCTCTCTCTCTCTCTCTCTCTCTCCCCTGCTCACAGTCACTCATGCTGTCCCAGAAAGAAAGAAAGAAAGAAAGAAAGAAAGAAAGAAAGAAAGAAATGTAAACCAAGCATTGCTTATAAAATAAGTACTAACATTTCTATCATGGCTACTCTTTATGAAATACATTTACCAGTGTCATTTATGACTTCTATTTTTCAAAGTAAGAAACAAAAAGTCAAAGAAGGGTTTATAATAACTCAAGGCATGCAATTTTAACTCCAAAGTCATGCCTTTCCAACTATACAATACTACTTTTATAGAAAATTTAAAGTCAAATATTATCATTTAAAACTATATTATTTCTAATTATAAAATTTTTTCTAGAAGATATTAAAAACAAAAATCCTTCATAACAGAGCGTACCTAAAATAACATATCGCACTATGCTCCTTCTTGAATACAAATGTACTTGAAAGCAAACAGTTCTCAAAAACCCTGTTTCCCTTAATGAATGCTTAATGAAAAGTTTGTAGCAAGGCAGATTACCAAAGGTAAATATGCAGTAATGAATTCCCTTGGGCCCAGTTAGCATTTAAAACTTTCTGAGGTCATCACCACCCAACAAACAACTTGAATTACACACATAAGCTCACTTGCCTGAAAGAGAAAAACATTCCTATGTATAGTCATGTCAAGATGCTCTGTTTGTGGCTGTCAAACTCCAGCATGCATCAGAGTGTCCTGAACCACATCCCTGACTTTCTGATTCCACAGGTCTGGGGTGAGGGTTCAAGTATTTGCATGTCTAACACATTTCCAGGTAGTGTTGATGCTGCTGGTCCTGAACCATACTTTGGGAACCACTACTCTATGCTAAATCAGTTTATTTCAAAATGTGAAGTTTAAATTAAGAGTGAACAGTTTATTAGGTACCACTCCTGTTACCAGCAAGCCCATCACCTTTAACTGTATAGACCAAGGCTATGACCAGTGACTTGACAACCTGCACAAACAGAAGTTGGTGGTGAGGCCTGCAGGATCAATTCTTTCTACAGATTTAATATAGTTACAGTCAGTTTCAACCAACATTTCCAAAAGCTCAGCAAGGGAGAACAGTAAGTCCCGGCCTTGACAGACTTCTAATCTTCTTCTCGACTAAGAGAAGAAAACCCTAACAAAATATCAAAGTTGTTACATGTTCAAGATCTTGGAAGAAAGTCAAGTTATCTAGTAGGGTCAATAAAAAATACAGAGTAATTTTATAGCTATCAGTTTCCGAGAATAAGATAGGAACTGTTCACAGTAGAAACTTACAAGCTATGAAAGTCTCCTTGACCTTGATGTGTCAGGTAGCCCTCTCTGAAGCACAATGAGCCCTGATAAAACTTGGGCTTGTTCCAATCTGGGTCATCCCTGACTAACTTATTCAATTCTCTCTGTAAGAGCCCTATTGCCCTCAAGGAGATCAATTCTCTCTGACAGGTAATAACAATGGCAGTAAGATCATTTGCTGGTAAGATCTTTGCTGGTTTCTTTGTCATATCAGGGGCCAAAGTGACAGGTTGGCAGGGCTCCTTTAGTAACTACTATCCTGTGATCTACAAAAGGAGATCATCACCCCACATAATCACTGGAAAAAATATGAACAGTCATAGATGGATCTAATACAAGTTTGGTGATGACAAGGGTCAATTTATTTAGTGGGAAAACTGGATCTTGAATAATGAAGTCCCATAATCCTCTGTGCTCTCCAGGTGAGAGGAATCAGATTTGCCAAATAAAGTCATTTTGGAGTTCCGTGTGCTCTTTAATATTCTCTATTAATTTAACTTCTTGAACTAAATCCCCAGTCGAAGTATATATTCTTTTAGATGTATGCAAGAGGCCAGGCAAGGAGAATATGTCACCAAAAACAATGAACTGAAGTAATTACTTTCGATAACTGCTGATTATTATCATGGGAGGAAGTGCTACATAGGAGTATAAAAAACTAACTTATAGTATCTTTCACTTCTACCACTAACGAAGAAATCTTTGTGAGAGCTTTGTCATTTTTTAGGACCCTAAATAGGAAAAGGTCAACTCTACTCAAGCACATAGCCCTTAGGCATCTTTAGAAAAGAGTGCTTAAAGGGGCACCTGGGTAGCTCAGTCAATTAAGCATGCAACTTCGGGTCAGGTCATGATCTTGTGGTCTGTGGTTTCGAGCCCCATGTCGGGCTCTGTGCTGACAGCTCAGAGTCTGGAGCCTGCTTAAGATTCTGTCTCTCCCTCTCTCTCTGCCCCTCTCAAGCTTGCTCGCTCTCTCTCTCTCTCTCTCTCCCTCCCTCCCTCTCTCTCTCTCTCTCTCTCACACACACACACACACACACACACACAAACATTTAAAAAAAATTTTTTAAGAAAAACAAGGAGTGCTTAAGCCACGTTTACTCAGTCCATGACCTGAAAACCAGACACTGGCTGATGGAGGGGGAGAGAAACAAAAAATACTGTTCTACATCACAGAAGCAGCCTCTAAATCAGACTGAGGGAAGGAACCCTCCAGAGCAATGGAGGGTCCTCATGTTTAATATCATTGCAGTTGAATTTTCAAAGACAACATGTTTATTTTAAAAGAAGACAGATACAAAATATGACTGTGGTACCTAGATGCATAGTTTTATACTGGGAAGAGTTATTCATTCTTAATGTTTCCAAATACATTAAGTATAAGACATTCTTTAATTCTCTTATGTGAGTGTGCATATATATATATATATATATTTTTTCATCCATTCAGACTCTGAAAGCTTTACCATCTCTCATCTTCGATGTATCTCAACTTTCTCTTGAAAGGACCACACATCCAAATGAGTTACATTTGCTGATGCTTGGACTTCAAAACTGGTTTAAGCTAGCAAAAGGGCAGGGAAAATGCTGCAGTTGTATGAATGTCTCTCTGGTACTAGGAACCAAAAAAAAGCTCACCCATACTCATGGTTAGTTCCTAATATGTCTTTGTCTATTCTTAAAGCTGAAAAAACATATATTAAAAGTTAATAACAATTTTTAATACTATGTTTTGACATTGGTAATTCTAGATAGTACTCCTAAATATTAAGATGACAGAAAAGCATGTTTTTGAGATTTGGTTATTCAACTCTAATAAAATATTAATTCAATAAACCTAAGATCATAACAATATCTGCCACTTAGAAAGACATGCCAAGTTCTGTGCTGGGGATAAATATACAGTAACTTTAATCCTTACAACAAAGGACATACAATTATCCCCATGTTAGGATGAGAAAACTGAGGCTCAGAGCGATTGAGAAATTTACCCAAGGGACATAGCTTGGTGAGTGGTTGGTTACCCAAGCGTAATCCAAAGAACATGAGGGTTGGAAGAAAGAAGACGATGAGTATAAAAAATCTGAACTTAACGTCGTTTAGGGAAAAAAAAAGAACTAAAGACACACTTCATTTGAAAAACTAAAGTTAACAAGTTCAAATATTTGTATTTAATTTTAAAACATTCTATTGATGCATTCAATAGAACAATCTTTACATATGTTTGAAACGTGATTCAGTACACACAAATAAAATTTGCTTTTAAATGATTCATTTTTAACCTGACTTCAGTATCATCTGCCCCCACAGGGACCTGTAAGCAGCTAAACTGCAGTCTTTCACTGTTGCTCCTTCATGCATGGCCTCACTTCCCTGCTCATCCAAATTCAATTTCGTGGTCAACCCTGTTATCATTTCCTTCTGTAGTCTCTCTACCCCTTAGCTCTTCTTTCCTCTCTTGGCAAAACTCTTATCCTAGTTCTATTCAAATCAGTTATATCCAGATCCCTGTTATACTCTGTTCTAGTTAGTACCTCCAAGTTGAAAGTGTCAGAGAGAAACGTGTAACATCCCTCACTGGTGTCACTTTAAATTACTGACCATGGACCACCAGCCAGCCACACCTGCTGATGGTAATCACACAGCATTTGCAAACTCTTCACTTTCCCACTTTCATAGACAACTGTTTCATACCTTCTCCTCTAACTTTCCATATCTCCCTCCTAACTTTCTTCCTGCTGATGACCTTGTTTCTACTGTACTGAGAAACCAGGGCCATCAAACCAGAACTTCTACAGGTTCCCCCCATGTAACTGCCCTCCAGCTCAGACCTCTTCCCCCAAACTCCAGACTCCTGTATCTGCCTGCCAACGAGGCAGCCCATCTCTAGATGGTAACATGTACAGAACTGTGCTCTTCTGCCTCCTCTGCAGATTAGCCCTATCAGTTGATGGCAGCTCCATCCTTCCGGATCCTCAGCCTGGGGTCCTGTCCTTTCCTCAAAACCCACATATAGTCAGTCAGCAAATTCAGCTGAATCCAGAATCTCACCACATGGCATCACCTCTACCACTAAACCCTAAGTTACATCCTGAATTTTCTACAATTTAAAACTCTCTAGAGGCTCTCATCTTAATTATGACAATAGCTGTCAGCATCACGTGTATCTGCCTCCCAAACTCCTCTCCAATTTATTTTTTTAGTGTTTATTTGAGAGACAGAGCACAGATGAGCAGGGGAGGGGAAGAGAGAGAGAGAGAGAGAGAGAGAGAGAGAGAGAAGGAGGGAGGGAGGGAGAGATAGAATCCCAAGCGGACTCCATGCTGCCAGCACAGAGCCCAACGTGGGGCTAAAACTCCCCAATGGAAGATCCTAACCGGAGCCAATATCAAAAACCAGATGTTTAACTGACTGAGCCACCCGGGTGCCACAGTTCTCTCCAATCTATTGCTCCTCCCCTCCTTCATGCCACCTGCCACAGGCTCACCTCAGCCATCCCTGTTCTCCTTCCCAGTTTTATTTTTCATAGAACTTTTGCATCAATTTCCAACATCATAAAATTATTTTTGTATTTTAGCTCTTGTCTCTCCTCTCCATTAGAGGAGGGATTTCTATCTTTTTTGTTCACTCATACAGACTAGTCCTGCAAAGTACCAGGCACAGAGTAGATTTCAATGCATATCTGTGGAATGAACATAAGAATCAGGTACCACCTCTCATACTTAGCAAAAAGAGGAATATCTGTGACAATCTTGTATACACCATTTCCATAAGGTATATAAGTTATTCCATGATCTCATTGTATCTTTTATTGTGCATGCTAAAGTTATTAGAGTTTCAGATTTAGATTTATGGCATGTAACCCTAAAATGACCACTAACAAGACTCTGCAACAGGTAGACATAAAAAGGGAAATAAAACAAGGAGACCGTATTTTTAAAAATTACTCAGGTATTTGAATTTCTTTGTTGTGAAACTCTCAGGGAGGAAGTTTTCTGAATACCTATTTTTTTTCACATAGCTTAAGGTTTATCCCTTTAAGTACCAAAACAATTTTATCTGGGATGAAACAGCAACATGTAAAAGAATGAAACTGGACTACTCTCTTACACCATACACAAATAAACTCAAAATGGATGAAAGACCTAAATGTAAGACAGGAAACCATCAAAGCCCTATAGGACAAAACAGGCAGCAACCTCTTTGACCTCAGCTACAGCAACTTTGTACTCAACATGTCTCCAGAGGCAAGGGAAACAAAAACAAAAATCAACTATTGGGACCTCATCAAGATAAAAAGCTTCTGCACAGCAAAAGGAACAATCAGCATAACTAAAAAGCAACCAAAGGAATGGGAGAAGACATGTGCAAATGACCTATTGGGTAAAGGGTTAGTATCCAAAATCTATAAAGAACTTATCAAAATCAACACCCAAAAAAATAAATAATCCAGTGAAGAAATGGGCAAAAGACATGAATAGACACTTTTCCAAAGAAGACATCCAGATGGCCAACAGACACTTGAAAAGATGCTCAACACTGTCCATCATCAAGGAAATACAAATCAAAATGACACTCAGATACCACCTCACACCAGTCAGAGTGGCTGAAATCAACAACTCCGAAACAACAGATGTTGGCAAGGATGTGGAGAAACAGGAACCCAGTTGCACTGTTGGTGGGAATGCAAACTGGTTACAGCCTCTCTGGAAAACAGTGTGGAGGTTCCTCAAAAAATTAAAAATAGAACTACCCTATGACCTAGCAATAGCACTACTAGGAATTTATCCCAAGGATATAGGAGTGCTGATGTACCTACAATGTTTACAGCAGCACTATCAACAATAGCCAAATTATGGAAAGAGCTCAAGTGTCCATCAACTGATGAATGGATAAAGAAGATGTGGTTTACATATACAATGGAATACTATTTGGCAATGAGAAAGAATGAAATCATGCCATTTGCAGCAACGTGGATGGAACCGGAAGGTATTATGCTAAGTGAAATAAGTCAGTCAGAGAAACACAGATATCGTATGTTTCACTCATATGTGGTATTTGAGAAACTTAACAGAAGACCATGGGGGAAGGGAAGGGAGAAAAATAGTTTCAAACAGAGAGGGAGGCAAACCATAAGAGACTCTTAAATACAGAGAGAAAACTGAGGGTTGATGGGGGCTGGGGGTAGGGGGAATGGGTTATGGGCATTGAGAACAGCACTTGTTGGCATGAGCGCTGAGTGTTGTCTGTAAACGATAAATCATGGGAATCTATTCCCAAAGCCAGGAGCACACACTGTATACACTGTATGTTAGCTAACTTGACAATAAATTATATTTAAAAAAAAATAACTAAATAAAAAATTAAAAAAATAAAATTAGAAAAAACACAAAGTGGGAAAAAAAACAATAGGATGAAGTGTGAAGAGTGTTAAAACCAGGGGAGTATAAGTGTGTGTGTGTGTGTGTGTGTGTGTGTGTGTGTGTGTAGTCCCTGTGTGTGACTGCCTTTTAAAATTAAATATAAATTGTTTCTTGATTACTATTTTGGAATTTATGTGCATTCTTATATACCACTACTTTGGATAATCAAGGTTTGATCCTACACAGACTTATGGTTTTTCCCTCTGTTATGTAACATCTGGTATTCAGAAACTGTATCCCCTTCCAGATCATCTTTATTTTTGCCTTGTTCGTGTTAGTGCTTCCCAGGATTTATACTGAACAATTCAACTTTGTCAAAGAAGAATCATGCTTTCACAACATTGTACTTAAAAAGAATAAAATAGGGGTGCCTGGGTGGCTCAGTCAGTTAACCATCCGACTTTGGCTCAGGTCATGATCTCACGGTTCGTGGGTTCAAGCCTCGCATCGGGCTCTGTGCTGACAGCTCAGAGCCTGGAGCCTGCTTTGGATTCTGTCTCCCTCTCTCTGTCCCTCCCCTGTCTGTGCTCTCTCTCTCTTTCTCTCTCTCTCTCAAAAATAAACATTAAAAAATGTTTTAATAAAACAAAAATAAATAAATGAATTTTCCTATATTTTACACAGTTTAAGTAAATTTTCTTCTGAGAATTCAGTTCCAATATTCTAAGCACCATTACAGCAAAGTGTTCTATATAGTGATGCCTTCAGGATGTTTGGAAACACATCCATAAGTTCTCTTTCAGTAGTTGAAGGCCTCCTTGTTTTGAATGCTCATGTCTGACTTTATAGGTTTCTCCCTTGGGTGCCCAAATATCTGACTTCATCAAAATTTAACTCATACTCCCAACTCTCTTAGAAAATCAATATGCTTAAATATTGAATTAATAATGACCTCAATGGTCTTCAGGAAGCAGAACACAGAAACTTATGGCTTATTTAGTGAAACCTATTTTCACTGTTCAGAGATCACTTTTCCTTCTATCTGTTTAATAAACAGGCACCAAGGGTTCCCTGTGCCAGTCTGGCACTTTTCCTGGACTGCAACCACAATAATGAAAAGTCCTATGTAAATTCCATGATTCCTGCCCTCAAGGAACAAAGAGCCCAGAAGAGGGATCAGGCATGAACTTCATGAGATTCCCTCATTCCCTGAAATACTTCAGAGATTAACCTCCATGAGACAAACCTTGACATGTTTATGGCCAGGTTTCAGAGTGGTAAATACAAAGAACATTAAAACACTAACCTAATCAATAAACAAGTAAGTTATGATATGAAGTTAGCACCCAGATAAGTGCCCATTTTGAAAACAAGAGCCAAAATACCTTCCTAAACAGCAGAACACAAATTTCATGGCGTGGTATCTTTATTCATCACACAAAGGACAACAAATTCTAGCTCTATGTGACAAGCTGTGTGTGTAAAACATAATAAACACACTGGATTGTGATTCTAAATACATGCTGTAAAAGACTGTTAGTAAGAAAGAGGGGAATGAACTGTAATTATTTAATAGCTGCTTCCCCATTAAGACCATCCTATTTACAGTTTGAACCAATAACCAGACAATGCCTACCACATGACAAGTACTCAATGAATATTAAAAAAAAAATTGTTAATGTTTATTTTTGTGACAGAGAGAGACAGAGCATGAGCAGGGGAGGGGCAGAGAGAGAGGGAGACACAGAATCCAAAGCAGGCTCCAGGCTCCAAGCTGTCAGCACAGAGCTCGATGTGGGGCTCGAACCTATGGACCGTGAGATCATGACTTGAGACAAAGTCAGACGCCCAGGCGCCCCAATGAATATTTTTAAATAAATTAAATAAGTATTTTAAGTAAATATTTTAAATAAATTAACTAATCTCTAATAAGGTTCATGGTCATATACTATGCATCCCAGAAATGAGTGTTCTCCAAAGAAGAAAAATCTCAAGAAGATAAAGGTCAAGCAATCAGTAAGTGTGCAATAAGTATTACTGAATGATGGGATCCTACTTGGTCTATTCTACCTTGTCTTCTGTAATCCAAGACGACCTAAAGCCACTTACCTCTGCTTGAGATAATTATATTTGTCCTATTGATGACTTAGGTTGTATTAAACTAGGGGTTCTCAACTAGGAACAATTTTGCCTCCCCAGGGGACATTTGCAGTATCGGGAAGCATTTTCGGTTGTCACAACTGAGGGGGTGCTAATGGATAGGTGCCGTGGATGCCACTATAATCACAGGACAGCCCCTACGACAACAAAGAATTATTGGCCTAAAATGCCAATAATGTTACTGCTGAATACACGTCTAGAGCAAGCCATCACATTTGTTCGAGAGAGAGGAAAGTAGCAGAGTGGAAAAAAGAGCTTTTCAGGCAATCATGGGGTCAAATCCTGATCAGTAAGTGGCAGCTATTCTTACTATTATGGAGCACTTATTAATCATTTGATGGCAACATTTCACTAAGTAGGAAAAGCATTTAAAGGTGATAAGACTTAGCAACTTAAAAAATTCATAATTTAAAGCTAGAAAAGATCTTAAATATCCAACTAAATACTTCATACACAAGAAAACTGAGGTTCAGAGACACTGACTCACCCATTATTATACATCAAGTTAGTGGCAGTCACATAAAATAATCCAGCCATCCTCTCCACTACCGTTTAATTACTCATTCATATATAGGTAGGTTTTTATTAATTCCTAAATTGCACACTTATAAATATGTCGTAAGTTATTTAAGTCATAGTTTGACTATAAGATTTTATGCCTGCTAAAATTTTGTATGATAGTGTGCTTACCCTATGTTTAAAATTACTGATTTATTCACATTTGTATCTACCTTAAAATTTTCACAGCTAATTTGTGAGCTCTGCCTTATTTCATTTTCATCCTAATGAAAATGAAATTTTCCTATTAGCACTCACAATGGCCTACTTTTTACATTGATATTTTATAAAAGCAATATAAAAAATTATTCACTTCTGGTTTAAATATTTGCTAGAAGGGCATGAACAAACACGTAGACACTGACAAACTGCAAATACATAGGAAAAAAGTATTTCCAACTTCACCAGTAACCTTAAAAAAGCAATTAAAACAGAGTATTTTTTGCACTGAATGTAGCAAAGAATTTCTTTATTCATAATGCTCAATGAAAGCAAGCTTTCATACAGTTCTGGGGTAATCTAGCCCACTTTTTCACTTCTCTGGAGCCAAGAGGTAATACGCCTTAAAATGCTCATCGTCCTCGGCCCTGAGTAGAAAGATGATCAACTCAGCACTGGAAAGGGCACGAATTCAAAAGCCGAGAAAAAGAGAAATTGTTAAATTGTGGTGTATCTAAATGGAAATATAATATTTAAAAAATATTCAAATGAATTTTTGAAGTTTATAAGGTTTTATAAGTTTATAAGGTTTTAATCCATTATTTACACCTGTATATCACTATGAACTCAAGTGGAATGAATATATATATATATATATATATATACACACACACACACACACATACACTCTTTATATACATAAATTTGGAATAAAATATTTTTAAAACATAAACACTGGTTATTTTGAGGTAGTATATTAATAGATAACTTTTAAATATGTTTTGTAACTGTCCATATCCATGAAAATATATACTCACTTTATCATTAGAAAATATATCTTCATTTCAGTGAAAAACTATTCACTGAATACAAACTAATCCCACAAAACATGTCCCAACTTTAATCACAAAGCCAAATGCTTATGGTAGAGAAAAGCATACAAGTAAGTTAACGCTTTGCTTCTACATTTAAGATCAGGGATGGGGTGCCTGGTGGCTCAGTCGGTTGAGCGTCCAAGTCTTGGTTTTGGCTCAGGTCATAATCTCATAATTTGTAGGTTCAAGCCCCACATCGGGGTCTGTGCTGATGGCACGGAGCCTACTTGGGATTCTCTGCCTCTCTCTCTACCCCACCCCTCCCCAGGCTTGCTCTCGCTCTCAAAATATATAAACGTAAAAAAAATAAATAAATAAAAGAATACAGCCAGTAAAGATGCACTATGAAAATACTTTTATGTGGAGACTCTATATATAATTAATTAATTACAACTTTAATGATCAAAGTAGGTACCTATATCATTCCTCACCTCCACAAAGACACTCAGGACCTCTGGTAAGAAATCTTGATTCCCTAGGCACAAACTCCCTACTGAGAGTCATAAGGATTCATATTTTCTTTCTTTAATCATCCTCCAAAAATATACCCAAGATCAAAGGATGAGAAAAATGTCCCCCTCTTTTTGTCTTATGAAACACAAAAATGTTTAATTATATCTTTTGAAGCTAGCTCACAAGTAGCACACAAGTATTTGAAATGGCACACAGGAGTCCATGGAATTGTCTTTTTCAAAGACCTTTTAAACCAGACCAGGCACCTGTCCACCAAAACCCAGTGACTATGGCCTGCTCATTAAGGATCTTACCCTAAGCCTGTATTCTCAAACTATCACAGATCAGAATCACCTGAAATTTGTGAAAACATGGCTTCTTCCCCTGTGCACGCACGTGCGTGCGCGCGCGCACACACACACACACACACACACACACACACACACTCTCCAGTTTCAGATTCAAAAGGTTTGCAGTGGGGCCTGAGAATTTGTATTTCTAACAAGTTTAAGTGATGCCAATTCTGGGTACCAGAATCTGAAAATCATTGACCTAGGCAGCTCAAATCTGCTCTGGAAAAACTTATTTATAATTTATAAATATATTTTCTCCATAGATTCATTATGACTAAATATTTTTATGCAACTAATCATTTCTAGCCCAATAGTGTATATGTTACTGTCGTTCAAATAATTAGTGAAACTACTCTTTTATACACAAGAAATGGAATATTTTCTGGATGTGTAACCACAGAAAATTTTATCAAGGCAAAGAAAATAAAAGAATGAGGAATAAGAGAAAAAATTAATGGATAGGGAAGGGAGTTATTTGTAGCTAAAATGGAAAGAATTTAACTCTGAAAGATGGTATATACTTATAAAACTAAAGGTTAAGTTAATTGACTACATTAAATTGTTTTCCAAAGGTTTTTTGCAGATTATTAACTTGAGTTATAAATACAGACCAAATAAACACATCAAAGACTAAAATTTGGGAGTGTCTGGGTGGCTCAGTTCATTGGGCATCTGACTCTTGATTTTGACTCAGGTCATGATCTCACAGCTTGTAGGATCGAGCCCCACATGGGGCCCTATGCTGGCAGCATGAATCCTGCTTGGGATTCTCTCCTCTCCCTCTCTCCTCCTCTCCTGCTCCTCTCTCAAAATAAATAAACTTTTTTTTAAAAAAAAGACTAAAATTTTAAGACATAGTTTCCTCTAAAAGTATATGGTATCACTGGATATATGAAGACAGGCATTTCTTTAGCTGAACTGTAGAAAGGAGATTTCAGTATAATGGATGAGATTTAATTAATTTCTAAAAACTATTTAAAGATTCACTTCTGGAAGTGCTGGGTGACTTAAAATATGTTACAAGTATTTCAGAGAAGTATTAGTTTACAATGGTTAAAAATGACTTCAGCACATGACTTAATGTAATGAACGCACAGATCACATACATCAACTACAAGTATACCTTGGAGATATTCCAGTTTGGTTCCACACACTACAGTACAGTAAGCCAATGAATTTTTTGATTTCTCAGCGTATTCAAAAGTTATGTTTTTATTACACTGTAGTCCATTAAGTACAAAATAGCATTATGTCTCAAAAAGAATGTAAATACCTTAAATAAACAATGTACATACCTTAATGCCTGTCTTAATTAAAAACTGATTTATTGCTAAAATTATGCTAACCATTATCTGAGTTTCCAGCCAAGCTGTCATCTTTTTGCTGGTCAAGGGTCTTGCCTCAATGTTGATGGCTGCTGACTGATCAGGGCAGTAGTGGCTGAAGGTTAAAGTGACTGTGGCAATTTCTTAATATAACAATGACATTTGCTGTATCGACTGACTCTTCCTTTCACAAATGTTTCTCTGTAGCACGCAATGCTATTTGTCAACATTTTGCCCAAAGAAGGGCTTCTTTCAAAATTAGAATCAATCCTCTCAAACTCTGCCACTGCTTTATCAACTAAGTGTATGTAATATTCTAAATCCTTTGTTGTCATTTCAATTATCTTCACAGCATCTTCGCCAGTAGATTCCATCTCCAGAAACTACTGATCACTGATCACCATAACAAATACAATAGTAATGAAATATTATAATAATGAAAAAGTTTTAAATATGGCAAGAATTACTAAAATGTGACACAGAGACATGAAATGAGCAAATGCTATTAGAAAAATGGCACTGACAGACTTGTTCGACACAGGACTGCCATAAACCTTCCATTTGTAAAAAATTCAGCATCTGAGAAGCATGATAAGTTCAAGTACAATAAAGTGAGGTATACCTGAATTTTAATTGTCTTGACATGTATATTTAAATTGTCTTTGGGGTACCTGGGTGGCTCAGTTGGCTGGGCATCCTGCTCTTGGTGTTGGCTGATCTCACGGTTCATGGGATCGAGCCCCACATAAGACTGTGCTGGCAGCGGGGAGACTGCTTGGGATTCTGTCTCTCTCCTCTCTCCTCTCTCTCTCTCTCTCTCTGCCCCTCCCCTGCTCAGTTCTGTCTCTCTCAAAATAAACATTTCAGAAAAATAAAATTAATACAATAAATTGTCGTTTATGCCTATATTACAAGGTATAGCATATAAACACCAATAAAGGACAGATGAAAGCTGTAAACGGTATTGAAAAGAAATTAATGATATTCAATGGGATTATAAAATGAATTCATAATAAATGGTCAACTCCAACAATCAACACAATGCTACTGACCCTTTAAAGCACATTCATCTTGAACAAGAAGTGATGATATAATTAGCTGTTTTCAAACCAGCAATAAGTGCAGCAACAATCTGCAGCTAGTAGAAAAACACAAGCTCTAACAAGTTCAAGTGTCACTGATGCTCAGATTGACAGTCTGCCACTTAGCACAAGCTCTTAGCTCCTGAGTCTCAGTTTCCATATCTGTAAAGTAGAAATAATCATTACCTACCTCACAGAGTTTTGTAAAGAGGTTTATTAAATAATGCACTATGTCTAACATACTGAATAACTTCATTCTTCCAACTAATGTTTGCTGAGCTTCGAGTATATGCCAAACAATGTTACAGATAGCAGAAATAAATCAGGGAACAAAAGACAAAAATCTCTGCTTCCTAGGAGCTTACCTTCTAGTGTTCCTTTATTTTACCTTGTCTTAGGCACGGTGCTGGGTACTTTGAGAATGAATAAAAGTACCCAGAGCAGGTCAACATACTCAATTCAACAACAACAACAACAACAACAAAAAGATAACACTAGTGTAATCATACAGTATATAAATTTAGAAAACAGAAAGTCCTAGGAGAGGACATGACATGAGGCTGGAAGACAGAAAGGGAGTGGAGGGTAGACTTCTGGGAAGAGAGGGCATGTTAAATGAACTCTGGGAAATGACAGGAGAGATTTGTAGATTTTAGAAATATTATGAATGAAGGCTAGGAGACTGAAAAGCCCTGTGTTCATTTAAGTAACAGTGAGTAGTTCAATATGGCTGGAGTTGCAAGTACACATTAAGGAGTGAGGGAAAATAAAGATGGAAATCTAGGTTAGGACCATGTAAGTCCTTACTTACTAAGATGAAAAATTTATACTTATTTTGAAGGAAATGGGAAATCATCGAAGATATGAAGAGGATATACGATGGGAATGCAAGCTGGTGCAGCCACTCTGGAAAACAGTATGGAGGTTCCTCAAAAAACTAAAAATAGAACTACCCTATGACCCAGCAATTGCACTACTAGGCATTTATCCTAGGGATACAGGTGTGCTGTTTCAAAGGGACACATGCACCCCCATGTTTATAGCAGCACTATCAACAATAGCCAAAGTATGGAAAGAGCCCAAATGTCCATCGATGGATGAATGGATAAAGAAGATGTGGTATATATATACAATGGAGTATTACTCAGCAATCAAAAAGAAGAAATCTTGCCATTTGCAACTACACGATGGAACTGGAGGGTATTATGCTAAGTGAAATTAGTCAGAGAAAGACAAAAACCATATGACTTCACTCATATGAGGACTTTAAGAGACAAAACAGATGAACATAAGGGAAGGGAAACAAAAATAATATAAAAACAGGGAGGGGGGCAAAACAGAAGAGACTCAAATATGGAGAACAAACTGAGGGTTACTGGAGGGGTTGTGGGAGGAGGGATGGGCTAAATGGGTAGGGGGCACTAAGGAATCTACTCCTGAAATCAGTGTTGCACTATATGCTAACTAATTTAGATGTAAATTTAAAAAAATTAAAAATAAAATTAAAAAAAAAAAGAGGATGTGATACGACATGGACATTTAAAGGATTTCTTTGCAAGAAGTTGAAAGCACATTGGAATGGGGGAGAAAAGGCAGGGAGGCTAGACTGAAAAAAGGAAAAAAATGTGCTTCCGAACACAGTTGACTAGTAACCTAACAAGGAGTGGGATTACTAGAGCTTTCCAGAGGCATCTCGGAGTGCACATTCGTGACATCAGCAGCACCAATGGCTGGCGAGGACACCCCAACAACCTGGCAGAAACCACGCTCATATTCCCCACTATACCTCCTGTCCTCTGCCTGTTACCAACACTGCTTCCTTAACAGGACATACTCTGTCCACACATTCCTACCATCACCCCATCCATCTGGACCATGACCCAAATCAAGCAGGCAAAAAATGTGACTAATTGGGCACTGGGGACCACAATACACTCACTCTCTTTTGCATTACTTAGCTCAAATGAAATGTTACAATTTGAGAGAGGAAAGACAGCTTAGGACTCTGAGTAAGAATTGTTTTTTAAAATACCACTGCCCTTGGGGCGCCTGGGTGGCTCAGCCGGTTGAGAGACGGACTTGGGCTCAGGTCATGATCTCATGGTTTGTGAGTTCGAGCCCCGGGTCGGGCTCTGTGCTGACAGCTCAGAGCCTGGAGCCTGCTTCTGATTCTGTGTTTCCCTCTCTCTCTGCCCTTCCCTCACTCATGCTCTGTCTCTCTTTGTCTCAGAAATAAATAAACATTAAAAAAAATTTAAAAAAAAATACCACTGCCCTACTGAAAACATTTCACTTTTCTCTAGGTCCTTGGTTTAGGAATCTTAAAAGTATAATAATAGTTCAGGGGCACCTGGGTGGCTCAGTTGGTTGAGCATCATCAGACTTCAGCTTAGGTCATGATTTCATGGTTCATGGGTTTGAGCCCCACATCGGGCTCTGTGCTGACAGCTCAGAGGCTGGAGCCTGCTTTGGATTGTGTGTGTGTCTCGCTCCTGCACTCTGTCTGTCTCTCAAAAATAAACATTTAAAAAAATTTTTTTGGGGCGCCTGGGTGGCGCAGTCGGTTAAGCGTCCGACTTCAGCCAGGTCACGATCTTGCGGTCCGTGAGTTCGAGCCCCGCGTCAGGCTCTGGGCTGACGGCTCGGAGCCTGGAGCCTGTTTCCAATTCTGTGTCTCCCTCTCTCTCTGCCCCTCCCCCGTTCATGCTCTGTCTCTCTCTGTCCCAAAAATAAATTAAAAAACGTTGAAAAAAAAAATTTAAAAAAAAAAAAAAAAAAAATTTTTTTAAGTATAATAATAGTTCAGAATCAGGCATTTTTCTAACCTGACAAGGTAGAAATGTTGATTTGTTAGCTGAAGGGCATCACAGGTAAGTAGAGAGAATATATGAGAACACCTGTCTTGGAAAGACTTTAGTGAAGAAAAGATATTATAAATTAAGATTTTTAACAATAACCTTCAGGGTATCATTATAGCCTGTAAGGGAAATGACAATGTTTTTAAATAGTGCTAGTTATGAAAACTATACCTTGAAGAAAAAGACTTCACCAAATTTTTGGATAATTTAAAACTGATTTTGACCTTCTTTCTCATAACTAAGCTATTATGATTTTTTTATTACCTTTCCTACATACAGAGTTGAAATTTTATAAATTTGTGTTGCTGACAGAAATATAGACATGTACTCCTCTTCCTCATTCAGAAAGGCCTTGAATGAAATGAGTAGATTTTAGAAAAAGAAATTAAGAAGTGTTTAATTAAGGCCTAGTAGCTTGGGCCCCAAGAAGATGTGATCAACCGGACATGAATAGGAATAAAGCTTTCATCAGTCCAACACCGCTTATTATTTCAGAAAACAGCTGAGGGCACTAGAGTGAATGTGACTAGAATAAGTTTTATCTTGAGATTTCCCTTTAATTTCACATGTTCTCACCATCAAATATAATCCGGAAACAATGACACTTGACACGGAATTACACCCTGAGACTATATAGGCTTTGTGAAAGAAAACAAAGAGAATATCGTCCATGTACTCTTCGTTCTAGAACAAACTGATTTATTAGGATAGCAATTTTTTCCCCTGATAACCAAAATATATTTACTGTAGAAATTTTAGAAACTACAGATGAATACCATGAGAAAAACAGAAATCACCCATAATCCCATCACCCAAACATAAGTAACATCACCATTTGGTTTACTCTCCACCAATAAAGTAGTTTCTGTGCATTAAACTGGATTTTTTCAAAAGTAAGATTCTGTAACTTTTCATTCCTCCTATCCTAAACATATTTCCATATCATTAAAAAGTCTTCCTTCCCAACAACTTCACACATTTTAATTTGCTTTCCAAGTTTACTGATGTGATGTGTGAAAGTGTGCTTAGTAAACATCCCTCTCCTCCTGACCTGAAAAAAGTCCATTTTTTCCCCCTGTGAATTGCCCATTTATGTCTATTTTTCATTGGGCATAATTTTTCACATGGGTGTTCATTTATGTCTCACTGCAGTTTATAATAGCCTTTGAAAAGGGTTTACTAGTATATAAAATATAGACCTCAGAGTTTTAATTTCGGTTTTGGTATCTCTTGGCAACATTTTTCAAAACAGTATTTTTGTGATTATTAAAATAATAGTAACTATAGAAGATTTGGGAATGTGAAGAAGAATATTTTCAAAGAGCCACAACTCTACCACCTAGAAATCCAATTTTTTTTCATATATGTCAGTGAATACATCCATTGATATAAACAGGAACTTGTATACAAACAGGAAGTACAACAGTCTTGTTCAATGTTTAATTTAGAACAATGCCTAATATATAGTAAGAGCTGAATATGTGAGTAAATGATATTTTATCTTTTTAGAATACTTTCTAAGTAATGAAATTTTTTTCAAAACTATTTTGGAAACTGAATTGCATCAATATAGATATATAGTACGATAATTTCGGTATTTTGCTATTGCAGGGTTTATTCTTCTTTTTCGTATTACATTCATGTTCACTGTAATGAACATATTTATAAATCTTCATATAAAATTCAGAGGATTACCTTGGTATATATTTCTAGACCCAGTATGACTGAGTCAAAGCCTGAAAGGATTTACAGGTTTTAATACATACTCTCATTTTATCAGCTTATATCATTGCATGAACATACCCTTCATTTAGAAGCACAAAAGAAGATTCCATGAAGGTCACAACTCTTTAACAAAACTAGTGTCACTGTTACTTCTTACTCTAATGGTGGCACTAGCTCCATGAAAAGTGTCGTTTCTATGGCTAAGATGGTTTCTGAAGTGAAAGAAATCCATCTAAGGTAATAGGAAGGGAATAACGTCTTTAAGAGAGTACATTCACATCAAACCTCTTCTTAAGTGATGAGGAAAGCTGTTCAGCTGCTATAACTACGACCAGGAATAGAGACAGCACACACACTATTGTTCCAAGAGTTGATCCACAGATTCTCCTTCTCACAAGCACAAACTATTCAATGTATCTTCACCATTGCATTGGGTTTGGGCTATTCCCAAGCGATTTTGCTTGTAGCATTTTCTCTGATTTTCCTTCATCAAAAAGGCTATGTCTAATTAGATCAGACAACAACTGAGACATGTACTGAAGCCTGCAGTATGTGAACATTCTTGACCTCTTAATTTAAAAATAGATTCTAACAAGTTTATTTGTCTAGCCAATAAGTCATTTCCTTCGTTTTACAGACATCAAAATAAACAATATCCTATTCAATTTCTATTTAATCATTAAGTAATTGTATTAAAAAAGTATTTGATTCTTGCCATCCAAAGGTCAAGCATTCCCGAAATCAGGTTTTAGACTGCGTAGATTATCCATTTATGTATACAATTTAACAAATTAAATTAGCAGCTAGTGCTGGGGCACCTTGGTGGCTCAGTCCGCTAAGCCTCCAACTTTGGTTCAGGTCATGATCTCATCGTGGTGAGTTCAAGCCCCGCTTTGGGCTCTGAGCTGACAGTGGGGAGCTTGCTTCCAATTTCTCTGTCTCCCCCTCTCTTTGCCCCTCCCCCACTCGTGTTTTTTTTTCTCTCTCTCAAATAAATATTTAAAAAATTAGCAGCTAGTGTTATTTTTTTTAACTCCCTAAAACTTTTTGCATGTTGCCAATTTGCTTTTCAATATATGTAGTATGACCACATTTTCATAAAAACAAATCATCCCAATATAAGTATGTAATATGTATTTGTAATGAGAACAGAAGAGAGTCCAGAAGGAGCAGACAGTACCCCTTGGGGTAGAGTGGAGTGAGGACTCACGCTGGGGCACTGAAGGAGTTTACAGTGTTACAACGATCATATGTCACACACCTGTTCTTAAGCCAAAGATTTTTTTTTTTATGATGGCACTCTTCAGATATTTGACCTAGCCCAATATAAAAATTACTCTCTCCTCTATAGTTACTTTTCTAGTACAGCAATCAGTTGGTAGACAAAGAGCCCCCATTCTTGTGGATCAATCTTCTAGAGCTGATGAGACTCAGAAGCTTGCTCTCAGACTACAGAACTGTTTCTCCTTGCAAAGAACTAGCATGAAAAGAAGCAACAAGAAACTTTGTGGTCTTATTGAGATAACATTCTAAACACCTGAGTTAGCATGCCCTTATGATTAAGAATAGTTTAAATATATCCTTTAAAAGCAGAAAGGCTTGACTCTCCAAACTGGAGGGTTTCATTAACCAAGTTGATGTCTCTCTGCTGTACATAGGAAAGTATGACTATGTTTTAAAACGTAAGAGGAAGGATGCCTCAAACCATTAAGTTCTGCAAAGTTAATGTGTGCGGGGACGAACGCGGGCTTTTCTGCAGCGCTCCTTTAAAACCATTTCTGAGCAAACTCCAACACAACACCTTCCTAAGGAATAAACCCGGCTTTTCTACTGGGTTACAACTTCAACCCCCATTGTCTTCCTTACCCTTGAGACAAAGCCAAAATTGCCTTTAGACTGCTGGATTTCACAATGAGATGACAAGTGTGTGCGCGCATAATTTACCTTATCACAAAACCCAGCATTCAGAATAGATAAAATAATTCCTCTTTTGCAATCAAAATCAAGTAACTGAAAACGGGGTCTCTCCGTTTTGGTTTTGTTTTGTTTTTTAAGTTCAACAACAGACCTAAAGTCTAGTTTTGAGGCACTGCATCAAACCTGAAAGCAATTATTGGGGAAGCGGGAGAGGAAGAGGGAAAGGGAAGGGGGAGCAGGGTGAGAAGTGAAACAGAAGTCAAGGAAACAGACCTAGGAGTTCGCACGTTCACCCTTACCAATTCCTCCATCCGCACACATCACAGCATGACGATCACGACTCTCAAGGTGCAAGAGAAAACCCAACACAAATCCGAAGAGTGGAGGCGGGTTATGCGTCTCTGCCAGCCATTTGCTTTTTGGGGAAACAAAAAACAACAAACAAAAAAAAACCACTTCTCAGAAGACAGCCCGCAAACCGCTCGGCTGAAGCCTGAGCCAAAGCCGCGACCTCCTCCTCCTCCTCCCCTTGCTCCTCCAGCCCTCCTGGCCTGGATCCCGAGCAGCTGAGCTTCCGCGAACAGCCAATCGCCGGCAGCCCCGCCTCCCGTGACGCAGGGGGGCGTGGCGTGGCGGAGGCTGGCTTCCCGGCCTCAGCTGTAGCATGGAGCTGCCAGCCCGCAGAGGGCCCGGGCCCCGGTGGTCCAGAGCTTTTACAGTCCCACCCCGGCCGTTTATCCAGACTTGAAGCGCTTGGCAGTTATTTTTTTGGAGGGGTAAAAGGAACAAATCTAAACTTTTAATGTTATTGTTTTATAACTGGGAAAGGAATTGAGAAAAAGACTACAATTCTGATTTGGCCTCGCTCAGTGTAATGTACTTTGTCCGTATACCTGCCATGGTCTGTGGCTTTAAGCAAAAATATTTTTCTCCTAAATAAATTCCAGCAACCCATTTGGTCCCTCAAAACTTCTGACCAACTAACTGCTTTGAGAAAGGAAAAAAGGGATTTGGGAAAAGACAGCCAATAATGGCAATAATTCAGACTAAAAACTAATAATCACTGCCAATTGTTTTATCCCACTGAAACAAAAGGAGCCAAAACCTCCACAGCTCATTTGTATATCTATCTTACATTCTCTTAACTGTTGCTCAAATGCGCAGCCAAAGTGAAGAAAACTAACGATCCTTCAAATGTTTCACTAACAGGGAAGAGCTCTCCAGGGCAGACCCGTGGAGCCACTTGGGAGGTTTGCAGACTCTCCCAGACCAGACTGGAGAGGCCAAACAAGTTCCTACATTCACTGGGAACGTGCCTCTCCCGGAGGGGAGAAACAAGTTCTGGGTGTGGCTTCCTGTGATGGCAGAACTTGGAAAGCAACTTCTGCAGGCAAGGGCAAATCTCTATAGAGTGTAGTCAACCCTGGGAATAAATTCAGTTGATTCAAGAAGACTGGCATTTATGCGGCCTCTGAAAATTCCTAACCTTGGTAGCACTTTTTGCAGTCATGTGAGTGTCCCTAACAGGATTTAGGATTAAACTTAAAATTACATTTTCTATCTGATAGCCAACCTTCCAGAGGAGACTTGAAATTTAAGATGGGCCTCCCAGAGTTTCCCCAGTCAGCACCCATGCTATAAGCTCCGTGAAGGGCCTTCCTGGGAGGATGCATACCAGGACAATTCAGGCAGGCCGCTGGTATTTGCCGCCTGTTTGGATTGCTTAAATCAGTGGTTCTAACTAGCTACACCTCAGAGTCAACAGGGGAGCTTGATGCCAAGGCTCAACCCAGCCCAATTAAACTGGAATCTATAGGGGTGGGGCTCCGGCAATTCCTTTCTTTCAAGTTCCCTGAGGGACTCTAATCTGCAACAAGGGTGAGAATCACTGGCTCAGATTTAAATGATTAGAGACAATTTGACGCAATATTTAAGTTAAAAATGTGATATTTTGTAAGTAAAAGTAAAGTAAAAAATTAGGTAAATTTTTGCAGAATAATGTGAAACATTTGGTAATATTACTTGTCCTCATGTACTCTTTACATATTTGTATATTTTTATGTAAATACAGAAAATATGTGGTGAGATACACATCAAAATTGTTTACTCAGAAGGGAAGGATTGAAGAGTGGGGAAATTATTAGCTTTCTATTCATGTCTGTGTCATTTGACAAGGAAAGGTACATGTACCCTGTTTATGATTTAAATAGATCCAGTCAAGTTTAAAAAATTAATATTTATGAATGTCATTGCAAATGGCCACTATTAAAGTGGACTTCAGTTTGTTTTTGCAAATGTTCCTCTAATATATAACTTTTTTAAGGGTTCTTTCCATTTTGTAAAAGGAAAGAAAGAAAAAATCCATAGTTTCTTTAACACATTAGCTAATTGCCAAACAATATATTTACTTCCTTATAATTCATATAATGTACCCATCATCTGATGATTTTTTTAAACTAATATTCAAAGTATACAATATAAATGTAAGGAAATTTCACCTTTTCCAAATTATTTGTAATTAGTATCTCAAAACTAATGGTTTCGGGGCACTTGTATGGCTCAGTCGATTAAGCATCCAACTCTTTTTTCAACGTTTATTTATTTTTGGGACAGAGAGAGACAGAGCATGAACGGGGGAGGGGCAGAGAGAGAGGGAGACACAGAATCGGAAACAGGCTCCAGGCTCTGAGCCATCAGCCCAGAGCCCGACGCGGGGCTCGACGCGGGGCTCGACGCGGGGCTCGACGCGGGGCTCGACGCGGGGCTCGACGCGGGGCTCGACGCGGGGCTCGACGCGGGGCTCGACGCGGGGCTCGACGCGGGGCTCGACGCGGGGCTCGAACTCACGGACCTCGAGATCGTGACCTGGCTGAAGTCGGACGCTTAACCAACTGCGCCACCCAGGCGCCCCAGCATCCAACTCTTGATTTCAGCTTAGGTCATGATCTCATGGTTCATGAGTTTGAGTCCTGCTTTGGGCTCTGTGCTGGCAGCATGGGGCCTGTTAGGGATTCTCTGTCTTTCTCTCTCTGCTCCACTCCTGCTCACACTCTCTCCCTAAAAAATAAATAAATAAACATTACCAAAAAAACTAATGGCTTCATAATTAATTCCCAATAGGAAACATGGCATAGTAATCAAGTGCCTAGGTTTGACCTGGCTTTAAATGTTAGCTTTGCATATTTTTAGATAAATGATCTAAGGTACAATCTCTAAACCCCACAGGTAAAATGAATCCAATAATATCTACAACAGTGTTATTAAGACTACACCACATCATGTAATAGGTGCTTAATAAGTGATAGCTATTAATCCACTGACTTCTATTGTCCTATTTTTTCTTAAACATTCAAAGATTAGCATGGCAGCAGTAGACTAAGAATTTATCAGGAAACATTTTTATAAAATAGTATGATTTTTTCTATGACCATTGATACTTCTTATCCAGTTATATAGGCGAAAGAGAAACATTCATTCTTTCAGGTCACTGCTTTAGCATAGAACATATATAAGGGTGTTTTTTGTTTGTTTGCCTCAAAACATTCTACATATAACAATGTTTCCTGAAGTGATACACAAGCGGATTTTAGGATTCATAAACCACCATTTCTTTTTCTCTATACTTATTAACAGAGAGTGACTTAAGCACAGATCATGATGTTTCCCAGGATTGGTTTCCTGACTAACTGCTGGACAAAAAAAAGGAGAGGTCAATGCCTCAAGCAATAAGGGCATATCTCTTGTAGGTAATATCATCCTGCGTTTTAGTAATATCATCCTGCATTTTTTGTCTCTTTTTTTTCTTTCCTGGACGTTTACTGAGCATCAGTAAAACATTTCTATGTTAGGCACTATTCTAGTAGTTTACATCTATCACCTCACTTGATCCTCTTGTCAGCCAAAGTTAGAGCAAGCCAAAGTGTGAAGGATGAAGAGAAGTCAGGCAAATGAAAGGATGAATAAGGGTAAGACCATTGCAGATAGAGGAAACATGCTAGAGGTGGAATAGCTTTCACATTGGGGATTTATAGGTCATATTCATTTTACTAGCATGGAGATTTTCACAGGATATTGGTGGCTTTGGCCTGTGTAGGTTGCCCAGCTCTATGATGTTTTTATATTTCTGGTTCCATATTTCAAGGGTGTTCTACCTGATCATGGTCAACCCTCACTTCCATCCCTTTTTCTACTACTAGTCTATCCCATCAATTCCCAGCCATGCAGAGACTCTACCGGCTGTTTCTCCCCTCTTACGTTTCCAGGTTGTGTTAGCAGAATGTTATGAAAGTAAGCTAATTGAAAAGTTAATGGAGTCCACACTCTTGATAAACTTTCTGTTTATTCCTAAGTGATTCCTTATCATTATCAGCCAAGCTCCCCTCTTCTGACAAACACTTAACTGAGCACCCACCAAATGACAGCCTGAACTCACCACCTCCACTCACTAGAAGGGAGTCCACAGCATGCTGACGTGGATCCAAGCACCACAATGTATAAATCTCATTATTTCTCTTCCCTCTCACTCTTTCTCCATTCCTGCATTTCTGTGTAAGTGGTTCTCCCTTCTCTAAAAAAGCTCATTTCTCTCCGAAGTTGGTATCTCTGGCCACCGGCTCTTGCCCCTTCCACAACTTTATGGTACCCATTATTGCCTCTTTATATCATTAACTTGTTTCTTTTCACTGGACCTTCAACCTACGTATATTTAATTTAGAGATGAATATATATGTTCTCCACACCAAAGAAGAGGAGGAGGAGAAAGAAGGTAGGAAGGGAGAGAAAGGGAGAAGGAAGGAGAAGAAAGAAGAGAAAATGATAGAGAAGGCTCTCTTTTGATCTTGCTATTCTTTCAGATCAAACTGTTTTTTTTTTTTTCTCTCTCCGCATTACCAAGATTCACTGGAACATATCTTAATCGCTTCCTGACTCCTTGAGCCCCTGCAATCTGATTTCACTCTTTTCTCCCCTGAACTTATCAATGGTCACAATTCCAATTGTCAAACTCAGTTGTATCTCTCCCATTCTCCATTGTCACAACTGGCTTTGATAGCCACTCCCTGCTACTAGGAACTGTTCTTTGGGGGAGTTCTGTGGTTCTTCCTGGTTCTCTTCTTCTTTTTTTTTTTAAATCATTTTTTAAATAAAACATTAAAAAATTTTAATGTTCATTTATTTTTGAGAGAGGGAGAGTGACAGAGTGTGAGTAGGGGAGGGGAAGAGAGAGAGGGAGACACAGAATCTGAAGCAGGCTCCAGGCTCCGAGCTGTCAGCACAGAGCCCGACATGGGGCTCAAACTCAACAAACCCTGAGATCATGACCTGTGGTGAAGTTGGATGTTCAACCAACTGAGCCACCCAGGCGCCCCTAGATAAAAAAGATTTTTATAAAGACCCTTGTCTGGTTCATCTGCTTTCTTCTCTACCTCAGGTGTATGAATTCTCCCAAGATCTGCCCTGGTAGCTCATTCATTGTGATAATGTAGTTATGGTTTCCAGCCTGAGGACTTCCAAGCTTTCTGCCCTTTGCTGAGCTGCAGGTGTGCATTTCCAGTTGTCTGCCCCCCACCTCTTCCTGATAGCAATGTCACCTTGATACCTCCAATGCAGTGTGCCCTTCTCTCTACACTTGCTCCTCCCTTTTCTCCTTTCTATTTCCCCACCAGGCTCTGCTGTGGCCACAGCTGGGGCTCGGCTCGGTCATGCCTAGGCAGGTCTGGCAAACGAGTGGGGCAGCACAGCAGACATTTATTGCCATGGGAGACCTAGGAAGAACTTGGGATTTAGTTATTCTAAGATGAAATTCCAGGCCGATTTGACTGGCCTAGCAAAAATCTTAATCCTTGTAGGGGTTGGATGACTCTCAAGGAGAGTGCTTTTCATTAGAATTATCTTCCCCATCTCCCTTTAAATATCACCACAGAACCTTAATACCAGTTTGTGAAATACTAATACATTTACTGTATGTAATGTATACAAATATCTTTACTATAGAGGTATGGAACAGGTGTTATAGGAGTGTAAAAGACAGGGAATTCTCATGGGACAGCGGAACTAGCAAAAGTTTCATATGGGGTTGTGATTTGAGTGGGGCTTCTGATATGTGTAGGAATGCACTGATGGAAAAATAAGGGTCAAGCCTCTGGCTAAATACAAAACAACAGACAAATAAGAAGGAAAATGCAAATGCATTGGAGTATATGGCATGTTTGAGAATTGTTTACCTTTTTGTCAAACCAGTGCAGAGTAGAGGAGACAAAGAGTATTAGGACTCCAGTGTGAAGGTTTTTGAGCAAAAGAGTTGTGGTTGGTTCTGTGCCATAACAAATTAAACACACTGGGGGCGCCTGGGTGGCGCAGTCGGTTAAGCGTCCGACTTCAGCCAGGTCACGATCTCGCGGTCCGTGAGTTCGAGCCCCGCGTCAGGCTCTGGGCTGATGGCTCAGAGCCTGGAGCCTGTTTCCGATTCTGTGTCTCCCTCTCTCTCTCTGCCCCTCCCCCGTTCATGCTCTGTCTCTCTCTGTCCCAAAAATAAATAAATAAATAAATAAATAAATAAATAAATAAATAAATAAAAATTAAACACACTGGACAGGATAGACATTGCAGTGTGAGAGAGATGAAATAAAGGCCTGAAACAAGGGTCTGGCAGTGGTGTGGAAAGGAAGGGATGCATTCAAGAGTCTTTGCAAGGTCAAATCTTCCTTGAGAAGAAAAATGAGCTCCATCCAACAATGTAGGTTGCATGGCCAGTAGGAATGTTATTGCTCTGCAGTAGTGGGGTTGGTCAGAGGATCCTGTGCTCTGCAGAAGAGCCCTGACCTGGATAGGCTGATAAGCAGAATCCTAGTTGGTTGTTTTGTTTTTGTTTTTTGTTTTTTTGGTCTTATACATGGTACATGACTTAAATGGTGATAGGAAGTACCATTAAGTTAGGTACTTCATTAAGCCCAGTGCAAGTTTTCATGCTGAATGTAGTGACATTCCTGCCATCTATTGGGTGAAGTACCAAATCTCTTCTTTTTTTAAATTTAACTTAATACTTAATTTAATTATTTTTTAATTTATATCCAAGTTAGTTAGCATATAGTACAATAATGATTTCAGGAGTAGAATCCAGTGATTCATCCCCTACGTATAACACCCAGTGCTCATCCCAACAAGTGTCTTCCTTAATGTCTCTTACCCCACCCACAACCCTTCCAATGACCCTCAGTTTGTTTTCTGTACCAAATCTCTTCTTTGAATAATAGCCTCCCCTTATCTGTGGGGGGATATGTTCTGGGCTCCCCAGGAAATGCCTGGAAGGGCAGATAGTATTGAACCCTATGTATACTATGTTTTTTCCAATATATACAGACCTACAATAAAGCTTAATTTATAACATAGGAACAGTAAGAGGTTAACAACCATAACTAATAATAAAATAGAATTATACTGTAAAACAAGTTATGTGAACGTGGTCTCTCTCATAATATCATTGCACTGTACTCACTCTTCTTCTTCCTGTGTTGATGTAAGATGACAAAATGTCTATGTGATGAGATGAAGTGAGGTGAATGACAGAGGCACTATGACATAGCGTTAGGCTACTAGTGACCTTCTGACCATACATCAGAAGGAGGAGCTTCTGCTACCGGACCATGGTTGACTGCAGGTAACTGACACCATGGAAAGCAAATCTCAGTTAAGGGGTAATTACTGTGCCAGGAAACAAATCACAATAGAAAGTCAGCATGACCAGAGAGGAGCACACAGTGGACTTCAAAGGTGCTGGGGATGTTTATTATCAAGCTCTATGGTGGTATAATATAGTCAGGATTCTACAGAGAACAGAACCAATATGATGGTATAAATATATATTGGGAGACAGAAATTTTAAGGAAATAGCTCACACAATTGGTGGTGGGGGGGGTGGGGTGGTGGAGATCCAAAACCTGCAGCAGCAGGCTGGAAACCAATGGAAGAATTGATTTTGCAGTGTGAGTGCAAAGGTTATCTGCTGCCAGAATTCTCCCTCAGTCTTTTTCTGTTAAGGCTTTCAGCTGATTGAATGAGATCCACCCTCATTATGGAGGTTAATTTCTTTAAATCAAGATCTGCTGATTTAAAGTTAACCTTATTTTAAAAATACTTTTGCAGAAACATGTAGAATAATGCTTGACCAAATATCTGGGTGCTGTGGCCTAGTCAAATTGGCACATAAAATTAGCCATCACAACTTCCTTTTATCATTGTTTTTAAACTGTTAATGTTATGCCCAGAATTCGTGATCCCCAAAGACCACTAGGGAGCCGAGTCCGATGCAAAAGCAAAGAGCCTTTATTCGAGCTAGCTCGAGCTCAATCCCCTACCTGCACCGACGCAGCGGTGAGATACCAGGGAAAGAGAGCGAGTTTCAAAAGGACAAAGGTTTTATTGGGGCCTGGGGGCAGTTGGTGAGGTAATGGCTATGGCCTCAGCCGATTGGCTGGGGAGGGGTCCCGGGGAAGGGTCTGGCAGGTGAGGGAGGGTTTACTCAAGGGGAGGAGGTGTGGTCAAGGTGAAGGACACAGAACAAGATGGAGTCGGCTGGCGTAGGCCCGCCCTTTCATTAAGATACATTAAAAATTAAAAAAAAAAAGATCAATGTCTTCATCTTGGAAGCTGAGAGTACAATTTGGAATATAAGATCCCAAGGTCAGCTAAAACAGTTGTGAAAGCTCTGGTAAGCAAATAAAAAAAAAAAAAAAAAGCAAACAAACAAACAAACAAAAAAAACCACCCAGCCAAACCAGGGCCCTTTGGAATCCAAGGGAATCATCTTTATTAACAAGGACTACCAAAACAGAAGGGCAAGGTATAGGCAGGCCTTTCCTGTTCTCACTTACTTGGTCCCAGGCCACATTAAAAATCTCCCACTGATTTGGAAGCTTCCAATTGGAAATTCAGGGCATTTGCTGAATCATTAGTTGAGACCTGAAGGGAAGAATCTAGAAAATATCTTGCCCTTGTCAATCAGATAGAATTGAGAGGTGGGAAAGAGGGCTGGTTACACCTCCAACAAGCTGAATCCCTTGCTGTGCCCAAAACTGTTTCTGCTACCACATGCTGGCATTGACTATTCCTCTGAAAACTGTTATTGCTTAAATCTACCCAGGGTATAATGTTTAATGTTCAGATTAATTGGGACCATCTGTCATCTAGGAGACACATTTACTCAACCCACAGTGAGTATGGAGCAAGATAAATATTTATTTCTCTGTTTACCAAAGTGATGTTTCTTTTTTTAAATTATTTTTTAATAAATGTTTATTTATTTTTGAAAGAGAGAGACACACTCACAGCATGAGCAGGGGAGGGGTAGAGAGAGAGGGAGACACAGAATCTGAAGCAGGCTCCAGGCTCTGGCTGTCAGCACAGAACCCAACGCAGGGCTCCAACTCATAAACTGCAAGATCATGACTGAGCTGAAGTCAGAGGCTTTACCGACTGAACCACCCAGGTGCCCTCAAAGTGATGTTTCTTAAACATTATGTCTTTGTCAAAGTTCCATAAATCAAATTTTATTTCAAATGCCCTAGTGAAATTCTTTATTAAAGGAGTCTGGTAGAGCATCCTTTTATAATTTCAAATTCTGTTATGTTTGTTTTTCTTGAAAGAGGGCCCTAATGATGTTTAATGTTCTATGCAGTCCTGCTAGTTTCTGAGTGGTCCTTCACGAGGCCCCTCAATATTAATGGGTGCATAAAATTGACTTGCTATCATTGCCATAGGGATTTTATAAGAATTCTTAACAATATTTTTTGTGTGTGTACATTCCGTTAAGCCAGCTTTTACAGATGCTAAGACAGAGGTCTTATGCTATTCTTTTATATGCTCTCAATTTACATAGTTTAATCCATGCTAAAATTTCTTTGGTTTTTTAAAATAATATTTATTTGCATAAAAGTAGATTAAAATAAAACAGATTTAACAAAAGTGAATTAGGAAAGTATCAGCTTTACCTGGAAATTTTAAAAACACTGTCTAGAGCAGACATTATAATTTCTATGTATCATTCTTCTTACATTTCAGCATGTAAAGTAAATAAATGTTTTACTACAGTAGAAAAACAAGACATGACTAGTATTATTGTGTTCTGATGACATTGGCATTATAGTCAGAGTCTGGATTGGATTTGACCAATGGTGACTTTAACTTCTGGGCCTCCATTTCTTCTTTTGTAAGAGGAAGTTAGATTAGATGCTTTCTAAGTTAGTTTGGCTTCTACCATGGTAACTATCTGACCCAGTTCTTGTTTCCTCTTGCTCTGTTCCATAACTTAACAATACCAACAGAAGAGCTATCTTAGAGAAATATACTCACTTCACTATGATCTGAATATTGCTCACAATGCTATATATAGAAATTTCTTCATTCTTGGCCTCAAATTTTGATTTAAAAATGTACTTATTTTGGATATATTCTGACATTGAATTTTATTATCTGCCTGTTTGGTTTGTGTGATTCCTTCCAATTAAATTGCTATGCTCATTCATTTCTGCCTATGAATATTCAACCCAACTCCCAAATCCTTCTTATTCCCTTAATAGAATGACTCTGATCACCCTGATAGTTCTCTTTCTTCTTAACTCCTGGCTTGTACCTGTCATGGACCTTATTATTGCTTTGTTTTTGTAATTTTAAATGATCTAGACAAGTAAAAAGAACATAAAACAAACTTACAATATTCTATTTTTCAGAATTATAGTTATCATTTTGGATTATGGGCCTCTAATTTCTTATTTCTTTAATGAAATATTAAAGATATCACTGAAGTCCCCTTCAATACTACTCCAAGTCCTGCTTCTAGAAGCTATATGTTTATGTTGTATAACCTTCCAAGATCCTTTCATAAAAAATACACATTTATATGATGCTCTGCTACTTTTTGTATTTTAACTAATGTACATGACTATTATATGGTGTGCCAGTATTTAGTTGCACATCTTGTTTTTTAACTGAACATTATGTGTATATTTTTATTTTAATTCCAGTATAATTAACATACAATATTATATTAATTTCAGGGGTACCATACAGTGATTCAACAGTTCCATATATTACTCAATGCTCATCAAGGTAAGTATGCTCTTTTTTTTAATGTTTATTTATTTATTTGGAGAAAGAGAGAGGGAGAGCCTGAGATGGGGAGGGGCAGAGAAAGAGGAAGATAAAGAATTCCAAGCAGGCTCTGCACTGTCAGCATAAAGCCCAACACAGGGCTTGATCTCTGTTCCTGAGATCATGACCTGAGCCTAAATCAAGAGTTGGACGCTTAACTGACTGGGCCACCCAGATGCCCCAAGATAAGTGTACTCTTAATCCCCTTCCCCTATTTCACCCACCTCCCCTCTGGTAAGCATCTATTCCTTCTCTATAGTTAAGAGTATGTTTCTTGGTTTGTCTCTCTCTTTTTTTCCCTTTGTTCATTTGTTTTGTTTCTTAAAGTTCACTTATAGGTGAAATAATCTGGTACTTGTCTTTCTCTGGCTTATTTCACTTACCATCATACTCTCTAGATCCATCCATGTTGTTGCAAATGGAAATATTTTGTTCTTCCAAATATTTTGGAAATATTTGTTCTTTTATTTCTTTGTGCACATATGCCATATCTTCTTTATCCATTCATCAGTTGATGGATACTTGGGCTGCTTCCACAGTTTAGCTATTGTAAATAATGTTGGAATAAACATCAGGGTGCATAAATCCCTTTGAATTAGTGTTTTTGTATTCTTTGGGTAAACACCCAGTAGTGCAGCTACGGATCACAGGATAGTTCTACTTTAATGTTTTGAGGAAGCTCCATACTGTCTGCCTCACCAGTTTGCATTCCCACCAACAGTGCACGAGGGGTCCCCTTTCTCTGGCCAACACTGTTGTTTCTTTGAACATTATATTTTTAAGATCTAGTTCTATTCTCACTGATATAGTAAGTAAGTTTATTTAAAAGCAGCGTTTTACAGTGCTCAATTACATGACCGTACCTTATTTCATTTATAATTCTTTTATTGATGGAATGCTATCATATGGATGCCCTTCATATTGTGGTAACTGGTTCACAAAATATATCTCCCCTATGACATTAGAATTCCTTGAGTTTCATGGGGCGCCTGGGTGGCGCAGTCGGTTAAGCGTCCGACTTCAGCCAGGTCACCATCTCGCGGTCCGGGAGTTCGAGCCCCGCGTCGGGCTCTGGGCTGATGGCTCAGAGCCTGGAGCCTGTTTCCGATTCTGTGTCTCCCTCTCTCTCTGCCCCTCCCCCGTTCATGCTCTGTCTCTCTCTGTCCCAAAAATAAATTAAAAAAGTTGAAAAAAAAAAAAAATTAAAAAAAAAAAAAAAAAAAAAAAAAAAAGAATTCCTTGAGTTTCAAAGATATTTTTAAAATAACCTTTTGCCCAGGAAGAACCACAAAAATAGAATAAATACAATGAGAAAATATCTTTAAATGCCAATGAAAAGAATGGTAAATTGGCAGAAACCGGAAAATATATACCTGAAGACACAGATCTGAGGTTAAGACTTGCTGAGTCAAGCTGATTAAAGGTAAAAACTCAAGTGCTGAAGCAGAAGGAGTGGAAACCATGAGGGAGGGGAAGCTGCCAGATAGAAGGTGGAAAAGAACCATAATATGCAGAAAAGAAAAAAAGTACTCCTGTGATTCCAGGGCAAAACCAAAAGAAACCTCCCCCAATTCCAGCAAGTTGTAACTCACACTCCTTGTTGGAACCAGTGCAGCGTAAATGTCTCTGTGCCTTCCTCTACTGTTGTAACAGGCTTGGGATGATAATACATTTACAGGATAGAGAGCCAGAAGTTGCATTCAAATGGACCTCCCCCAACAGACGGATTAGGGGGTTAGAAGGACCTTTTCAGGCCAGTTGGGGATTGCAGCTGCGGGCATTTTCCTCAGTCGCTGAAGGGTAGGGTGGTACACGGACCTGAGCGTTCCTGAAGGAAGAAGAGCGTGCTGAAGGATGCACTTCCATCTCATTTGCTGGATACCAACCAGGCTGTGCAGGGAAAGCTGCAAAATATTCTAATCATCTCCAGAAATTCCTCAAGCCCTTTGCTAGCTTTCCTCTTTGGTTCTTCTGCATATCCAATCCCCTTATGCTAAACTTCGCTGCTGAAAACTCTTTGCTGAGGCATTTCTTTGGCAGCTCTTCTGGACCTGACCTTATTTACCAGTCTCAGAGTTTCAGTTTTATTTTGACTTTGACCAAGACTATTTTAACATTTTCCAGCTTGCCTAAACGTTATAGAGAGGCTTCTTCCTGACTGAACTCCTGACTTCCACTTTCCTAGAACATTCTCTTTGGGAAAACTTGTAATTATAATTACTTTTCCCCTTTGAGATGGAAATCTTTTGAAAAGTCTCTTGCCAGTTTTACACTTTAGGAATATCTTTCTCAAGAATTTGTGATTTATGTTTCTGAAATGTAATCACCAAAGGATAGCCCTATCTCTGTTTCCATGAAAGGGAAGATGCAGGGCCCGGACTCACAAACTGTGAGATCGTGACCTGAACTGAAGTCGGACCCTTAGCAGATTGAGCCACCCACGTGCCCCCTCATTCTTGAGACTCTTAAGGGCTTTGTAATATTTTAAACAGATATTTGTTAAGCCACAAGTATTTCTGAGCTCTTTTCAGTCAATGTAACAGCAAATAATTTATATATTTTAGACAATGGGGCAGAGATATTTTTGGTCAAAGAGGTAATTTTGGACCATCCTCTAAGGCTTTAAGCTCATGGTTCTCAAGTTCAGCTACACATTGGAAAAAAAATATTGCTGGGTTCCATCCCTAGAAATTCTCACTTCATTGTTCTAGGTGTGATTTGATCGGTTGTAGGGATTCTGCAAAACTCCTCAGTTGACTCTAATTTGTAGTCAAGGTTGTGAATCATTACCTATGCTCCCTACAGTGTTGTTGTTTTTTTTTTTTTAAATTACTTACTTCTTTTCTGAATTCAATAAACAGTTATGGGGAACCTCCTTCCTGCCAGATGCTGTCCAGAATGCTAAAATGAATGTGTCATGGCCTCTCCTTTTCAAGGAGGTCTCAGAAAAATGGGAGAGCCAGAATATAAACCAATAGCTGCCATGCAATGCAATAAGGACTGTGATAGTTTGTTCAGAGTTATGGAAACACAAGTGAGGCAGTAATGAAAATTCTCTGGGGGATGCGTTTGAATTCATTAGGCCAACTAGGTGTACATGGAGCGAGCTGCAGGAGAAAGGAGAGCAGATTCTACTCAAAGTTAGAAAAATCTATTCTAAGCAATAGGAATAGCAGAGTGATCAAAACCCACCATTCTCTAAATGTGCTAAAGGTCTTTCTTATCGTGCTGTTGTTGTGACAACATTGGTCTAGACTGACCAGATCTCTTGGTTACGAAGGGTTTACATCTTCGCTTTCCAAATCTTCACCTTTTCTACAAATTTTTTTCCAAATCAGTGGATCTCAATACTGGTTTACATTAAATCACACGGGGTGTTTTGTCAAAATAATACTGGTGCTTTACCTGCAGTAACATTCTTTTATTATTGGCAGAAGGGGTGAGGTCTGGATATTATTTTTTTTTAAGCTCCCACATGATTGCCTACAAACAGACACAATGGACATTTTGCAGGACCATGGCAGTTTCTCAAGCTAAATTGTGGGAATGGTTGTACAGCTGTATAAATTCAGTAAACCTCCCTGAACTGTTCTTCAAATGGTGGGGCTTTTTGGTATGTAAATTACCAAGCTATTTCAAAAACAAAACAAAATAAAATTGGACACATTTTAAGTGAAAAATCAATCACTCAAAAATTCCCTGGAGTGACCCTAATGTGCTATCTTGATTAAGAAGCACTGGCTAAAATTCTAAGAGCTCACAGACGTGGAGAATTTTCGTACAGTGATTAAAGGAGGTGCCAACTGAGAAATGAGAGGTCTTATAGGCATAGAATCTTCATCAGAAAGACTAATTGAGCACTTGACATGCCATTCTAAAAGACTGCCACTCCTAAGGATGTAGTGTGGATTACAATGCATTCCATCTAAGGTCCAAAATTGCAGTTCACCCAGGTATTTCACTTTCACAGAGCAATTTCAGAGCTTTTAATATATTGTATCTTTTAGTGCTACACTGAAATAACTTATGTATGATCTCTATTGCCCTTTTTAAATCAAAATGTCTATTTGTTTCAAAGATCATTTTAATGGAGAACTCAGATACCTTAAGCTACAAGAATATTTTTTGATAAAGAATAATGGAATAAGGAGATATTAAAAGCATTTCTTAACTATGTACAAAGCTCAAAAAACAAAAGACCTTCAGTTCATTATGTTTATTCACCAGGATGAGGCATTTATCCAAGTGACCTCTAAGACACTGTTTCTCTAGGCAGCCAAATCTGAGTTGATACAGACAAGACTGAACCCAGAACCCCCCAAATCTTTACAAATTAGCTATTCATAACTTTTTCTAATGCAATAGAATCAATGCCAATATAACATTTAAATATTTCCTGTACAGTTATAATAATTAAAGTCATTTAAACTTGGAAGGCCCTTTCCTCTCAACAATTTATGGACAGGAATAATTTTAAATAGATTGCAATGCAAATCACTAAGCACATCTGCATTGCAACACATCTAATTATGATGAACAAATTAGTCAACTTCAAGTCAGAGGATAACTGGAAAAGCAGGTTTGAACTGGGAAAATAGATGTGGAAAGCTACAGACAATTTTTTTATTATTAAAGGGTGCCATAAATTCTGAATAATGAGTTAATAGCTTTTGATTCCTAGAACATTTGTCAGAAATTGTAATTACTGAAGCCAATGTTGTCAGTTCATGGGTAGTAAAACTAGGGAGCCCCAGAATTTAGGGACAAGGAAAAAGTAATCATTTGAAATTAACTAGGAAGACAACCCACAATGATGGGGAATAGGAATTCCCAGGGTAACCCTCTGGAACAGAAGTATTTCTTAAATCTTGGTCAAGAGTCTGTATAAAGCAACTACAAGGGTACGGTATCTAGTCAAAGAAACAAGTTTTTTCTTTAGTCAAGAGGAAAGGATGCTTTGTTTTCACCCTACCCATTCCTGGAATGAAAAAAGACTAGAGTTCATTACAATTTTAAGGAAGTATTTTAGATGTATTCCATTTTCATTCATTTAGTCCTACATTCACTAAGCATCTTTCTAATCCACGATTTGGTTAAAGAACTTGTGGGTCAAGAAAGAGTGCCCTAAGGAGAAACAATTCTTATCCCAGGACATTCTGGTTTATCAGTCTCTTGAGATGGGGGGCTTAAACAAGAGATTTATTCTCACAGATCTAAAGACTAGAAATTAAGGGGTGCCTGGGTGGCTCAGTCAGTTAAGTGTCCGACTTCAGCTCAGGTCATGATCTCGCGGTCCATGAGTGCGAGCCCCGTGTCAGGCTCTGTTCTGACAGCTCAGAGCCTGGAGCCTGTTTCAGATTCCGTGTCTCTCTCTCTCTCTGACCCTCCCCCCATTAATTCTCTGTCTCTCTGTCTCAAAAATAAATAAACATTAAAAAATTTAAAGACTAGAAATTAAAAATTCAAGTGTTCGCAGGGTTGGTTCATTCTAACAGCTGTTAGAGAAGGATCTGTCCAGCCCTCTCTCCTCAGCTTGGAGAGCCAAGCTATCTCCCTGTGTCTCTTCACATAGCCTTCCCTCAATTTGTATCTGTGTCCAAATTTCCCCTTTTCATAAGGGCATTAGTCATATTGGATTGTGATGCACCATAACAACCTCAGTTTAACTTGATTATCTCTATAGAGACCTATCTCCAAATAGTCACATTCTGAGATGGGTCTTATGACTTCAACAGACGAATTTTAAGGGGGACAATTTAACTCATAAAAGAGAAGATACATACTGGGGGGGAAAGCAGCAGTCTCTGCCATAATGCCTACCTTGTGTCTGAATGATCGGCACAATCTATGTCCACCCTTGCCAGAGTCAGTTACTTATGGGAATTCACGGGATGAATCAACTCCAGTTTTCTCTGGAACTTTCCTTATCTGGGCCCCTCACCAGACCCATTAGCACAGGGCATGTGTGTACATGTGTGTACATTTGTGAATGTATCTCACTTTGTTCCCAGGACTGCATACTACTTGCGCTCCAAGTAATACTAGTATTGGCAAAAGATAATAGGTAATCTTTACTATGGGTGAACTACATTCTACATGCTATGCTAAACACAGTGTATGCATTATTTCATTAAAAAATTTTTTAACGTGTATTTATTTTTGAAAGGGGGGGGGGAGAGAAGAGACAGAGTGCAAGCAGGGGAGCGGCAGAGAGATGGAGACATAGAATCTGAAGCAGGCTCCAGGCTCTGAGCTGTCAGCACAGAAGCGATGCGGGGCTCGAATTCACAGACCGCGAGATCGTGGCCTGAGCTGAAGTCGGACGCTTAAGCGACTGAGCCACCCAGGCACCCCTGCATTATTTCATTTTAAATTCACGGACACTTTATTATGTGGGTAGTAGTTTTATTCCTATCTTCAGTCAAGGAAACTGAGGTACAGAGAATTTAAGCACTTTACGCAAAGTCATGCAGCTGTTAAGTGACAGGGATATAAATGGACTCTGACTCTAGAGCCACTGTTCCACATCATTCCTCAAAAAGTTTCACTAACACAGTAGCTCTAGCTTATGACTCTATCTCTTGGTCAGAGTCCCCAGCCTCCAGCTGGCTGAGAGGACAGATGCCTTACCCTGTCATATAGTTTGCATTTTACTTCTACATCCTCTTTCTCTTTCCAAAGCATCCAGCCCACCATAAATTCCATAGATCTTAGTTCCAAAGATACATATTTTTTTGTGATTTTAAATGTTTCTTTTTTTTCTTGTTTTAGTGAAGTGTAATTAACATTCAGTGTTATATTAGTCTGAGGTGTACAAGGATTCAACAATTCTATGCATTACCCAAAATATCTTTTGAGTCTTTCCATTTGTATGTGGTTCCCACCACTCATCATCGAAGCCCCTAGATTTCTATAGTCTATGCGTGCAAATTAGGTCATATCAACTTAAATGCCTACATTAGTTAGGATTAGTCTGGAGGCACCCAGGTGGCTCAGTTGGTTGAGTGTCTGACTCTTGATTTTGGCTCAGGTCATTCATGATCTCATTGTTTGTTCATGGGATAGAGCTCCACGTTAGGCTCTGCACTGATGGTGTGGGATTCCCTCTCTCTTCCCCTACCCATCTCATGCTCTCTCTGTCTCAAAGTATATAAATAAACATCAAAAAAAAAAAAAAAAGGAATATCCTCCAAACTGATTCTCCTGCTTTCACTCTTGCACCCGAGAGCTGGTTTTCCAAAGTCTAAATGCTTTCCAGAGTATAACCATTTAAAAACGCAGACTAGTTCACGCCAATTTGCTGATTAAAAATATCTCTGACATCATCTCCATTACGCTTCCCTTGCTTACTGCGTATGGTCTGGCTATACAGGCTTTGGTTATTATCTTTTTATTTTAATTAATTTATTTATTTTGGGAGAGAGAGAGAGAGAGAGAGAGAGAGAGAGAGAGAGAAAGTGTGAGCAAGGGAGGGGCAGAGAAAGAGGGAGAGAGAATCCCAAGCAGACCCCTCACTATCAGCGCAAGTCCTGATGTGGGGCTTGAACTCCTGAACCATGAGATCACGACCTGAGCCAAAGTCAGACACTTAACCAACTGAACCACCCAGGCACCCCTGTTTATTATCTTAAATAAGGCAGGTTTTCTCCTGCTTCAGGGCCTCTACGTTGTAATAGCAACTCTCATTTCCCAGATGTTTGCCTTCATGTCTCCTCCTCTTTTATGCCTGCATGTACATGCCACTTCTTGGCAACGTACTCCTTGACCAATGTAAAGTGTATTTCCACCATCCCTCTCTATTACATCACTCTGTTTCATTTTCTTTAAGATGCTTCTCCAGGGCACCTGGGTGGCTCAATTGGTTGACTGACGCTTGGTTTCGGCTCAGGTCATGATCCCAGGGTGGTGGGATCGGGCCCCACGTGGGGCTCTACACCGACAGCACAGAGCCTGCTTGGGATTCTCTCTGTTTCTTGAAATAAATAAATAAATACACATTTTAAAAGAGAGAGACAGAGAGATGCTTCTCCATAGCTCACATGATCTTATTTGCTTACTTGTTCAATATCTGAGGTCCCGCCATACACAACTAGAAGGTAAGTTATTGTTCACACTGCCTGCAATACCAGAGCCATTAGAGTATCTAATGCATGGTATGTGTTTAACCAATAATTGTTAAAGAGTGAGTGAATGAATAAACATCCCAGGGCATGGTGCACAAAATTCTTTCTTGCTCCTTCCACTTCAAAATGAAAAGATCCCAATTACAAATAACCTCAAGCAACAAATTAACTCTTCGATAAACAGCTTGAATTCCAATTTCAGGTCAGTAAGCACACCCAGTGAGGTTTATCTGAGATCTTTAGATCTTTTTTTTTATATGTGTCCGAGCTGTGATCACTGACCTGCACTGCCTATACTGCACTATATAACAGCCTAGGTGGGTTTTAGACGCAGATCACATTCCCAAGGCAGAGACTCTCCAACACTATATCTAGGAGGGTAAAGAAGAGGGAGATACACCCTGCTTTCTGGAACCCACTAAACTCTGGCTAGATAACAGGGGAGAAAAGAAGGCCACTTATAAGGGAATCTAATAATGTTTTTTATGTTCCAGGCTAGACCTCATTTAAAGAACTTTACATATATGAACTTAATGACTCTATAAGTTCTGTGCTAACATAACCAATTACAGATGAAGAAACATAAACACAGGTAAGTGAACGCTACTTGCCTAATATTCCACAGACTGTAATTTGCCGAATTGGGGTTTAAATTTAAGAAGTTTAACTCCAGAGTCCCATGTGTCTAACTATCACTACAAGTAAGATTTGTAAATTTAGAACTAGAACACAGTTAGTAAAAATGGGACTGTAAGAAACAAAAATGTTTTGAAAACCTCCTGGATTATACATATAAGAACATCCTCTTATCAAAAGGCAAATATTAAGTACTCTAACTGAATTTTGGGCCCTGTTCTATGTGCCTCTTTCCCTTATTTATTAATCTGTTATATGGCCTTGGGAAGTCATATCACCTCAGAATGCCTTTCTTCCCTCTTTAGGGCCAGTGAAACACCCAGACAGCCCAGTGACTTTGCAACTAACACCTGCATGACCTTGGACAAAGTTGATACTTCACCAAATTTGTTTTTCCTCACCTTGGAAAGTTGGGGTAACTCCCACAACACAATGTTATAGGGAAGATTAATAAGATAAAATATAGAAACTGGCATATAGTAGATGCTTAATAAATATTTTTACCCCAACTTTTACCATATACAAAATCTAGCCCTTTCTTAGAAAACAGTCTCTACCCTCAGTAGACTTACTAAACACGCACAGATTAGGTAGGAGATTTCCAGACTCCTTGTTCATTAACTATTAGTTGAGGGGCTCTTCTGCACAAAGTCGAAGTGTCTTAAGATAATTATGTTTCAGTTGGGGCAATGATTGTTGTACATAACTTTGTACATTAAGAACTGGAAAGCGCTAAATATTTTAAGTGAGGGAGAGTCATGAAAATTTAGAGGAGGAGGAAATTGCTTTCACCTCCAAGAGATGGGGCACAGAGTAGAGAAAGGGCATCCCAGCTAAACATTGAAGGGTGTCACTAATATGTAGTTTTTCTTTGCATAGCCCACAGAATAAAATAATTACTTTCTCCTCTGTGGTATGCTTCATCACTTTTCACTACTTTTATTACTAAATTTATATTAGACTGTCATTTCTGTTTCTGTCTCCCACTTACTGTGTGCTTCTAGTTACCAGGAACTGTCTTATCCCTCGAAATTCTCCAGCATCTGATTAAAGTAACAGCTATAGTGAGAGAAATCACAGAAAATGTTTTTTGGTTAGTTCGACGTTAACCGTGCGGCTGTAGGGTCTGACTTTGCTTAACTTTAAGCTGTGCCTCCTAGCTCTTGTGACTTTTACGGTTGCTGTAAAACACAGAATGCCCAGTTGACTTTGACTTACAGATAAACAGGGAATAATTTTTTGGTATAAGTACGCCCCATGCAATATTTAGAGCAGACTTATAAGAACACATTGTTCATTGCTTATCTGAAATTTCAGATTTAACCAGGCACTCTATTTTTATTTGCTAAATCTGACCATCCTAGTGACTGATCTTATTTGTTATTTGGAAATGGGGATGAAAATAGTACCGGATAATCTATATAAAGTATCTTGCACACAGGTAAACCCTCACTTAACCTTCCAATTAGAATACTTTAGTAAAAAGAGACACATGCCAAGCCCCCGGGACAATGGCCCTGAGCTCAAAACAGGGTTACTCTTAATTAGACGGCTTTCTAAGGACTGCAGAGAAAGTTCGACAGAACTCTGAACAAAGTTACAACGTGCTTGCGAGATTTGCAAATTTGCTTTCAACATAGTAAGTGTGTTTAGCAAACTTACTCCAGGCGGAAAAGGGATTTTCCTTAGTTACAGGGAAAGCGCCGGCTGTGTCTCTGCGCACGCGCACGAGAGCCCATGCGTCTCCACGCTCGGCCCCCGCCCACCCGAGAGAGTCACGTGGCTGAGCCGTCGCTCGTGAGGCGCGACCGGGCCTTGTCATGTGACCTAGGTTCCTACTTGGTACTGGGATGGAGCCGGAAGAGGGGACGCCCTTGTGGCAGCTGCAGAAGCTTCCAGCCGAGCTGGGCCCGCAGGTGAGGAGAGCGCGGGCGGCGTGGCAGGCGGGGCCCCGGGACGCCCCAGCGTGCAGGTCTGGCCCGGTCTGATCGTGACGCGCTGGCTGGGCTCGCCCGGGCTGCCCAGGGCTGGGACGGGGAAGGGGGCGTCAAGTCGGGTGCACGGCCCCCTGCTGCCCCTGGAGAGCTGAGAAGGCCGACGCTTTGGGCGCCACCTCCACGCCCCCGCTTGAAGCTGCCCCTCGAGGGGCTTTGCGAGCTGACTCCTTGGCTTTGCTCGCACCTGGGTGGGGGTGGCCCGTCAGCTCCCCGGCGCGGCCCAGGACCCGCTGACTCTGGGCTAGGGAGCGGAGTCCCCACCGTAGTATTTGAAAAACTTACAACGTGGAGCTGGTGGTGTGCAGCATCTCATTTCATTCATTCGTACACCACGCACGCCGGAATGCTGCCCGTGCACCAGGCACAGTGCTAGGTGCCGGGGATAGGCTGGGGACATGGGGACGTAGAGAAGCACACCCTGCCCCCTGGAGGGCTGCACAAAACAAATTGGTAAGTGCTCCCAATAACTGGGCAACTTACTTTCGGTAGGGTGGTCCAAGGTGGCCTTTCTCTCAGGAGGTGACATATACATTGAAACCTTGGGCCTGAGAAGTAACCTGGCTGTAAGGGATCTGGAAAGAGCCTCGTTCGTTTGTTCGGCCAGCTTTTCACTTAAGTGGGTCTTGTGCTGAGTGCCCAAATGGGATAAGGTAAAACGGTGAGTGAGATACAGCCCGTACTCTGCTGGAGCTTGTATCTAATACGGAAACCAAACTGAATTATCCAGTAACCAGCTTGTGGGACAGGTAGCAACCCAGATTTGAAGGGGCAAGGAGAGGCGTTCCGGAAAAGGAACGTCTCAATTTCTAGGTTGAGTTCCAGACGACGAGTCAGACTAGACAGGCTAGAAGGGAGAGAATGCTTTAGGCAGAGGAATAGCAGCTACAAGGCTAGAAAAAGGAAACCAGCCTCTGCGGGCTTTGAGGACCTGCTCGAATTCTTGGAGGCTGAAATTCAGAGTGAGAAGCAGGGCAGGGAGACTAAGGCTGGGCAGGCGAGTAGAAAGTCAGGTGGCTCGAGTCTATATGCCACGCTTGTTATTTAGCCTTAATACCAAAGGCATTGGCAGTTTTGAGTGTGAAAAATGAAATGTGGAGGCAGTAATTGCATTTATGTAATTACTGTGGGCTGTGAAAAGAGGAGAAAACCCAGTGGTTGCTGTAAGAGGAAAATCTGACTGAGAAGTGAGACTTTCCCCCTTGAACTTTCAAGCAGAAAAACGTAGACCTGAAGGAAATTTGCCCATCCCTGTAAGAAAGCAATATATGCAGAATTGAGCTGCAGCATTAGGTCTGGGAGCGGAGGTTGTTTGTCCTCAGAAGTCAACCAATCAATACATTGTATTGTAATCAATATATAAGTATGTTTACTCCCATCTCCTCTGTCGCCCAACAATTTGGGCACTTACACAACTTCTTGACCCGTTGGCTTGACTCTGGTCTCTCTCTTATTCTGAACTCCTTCGGGGTAGATAACTTTGTTTTACATTCCCGGTTCTTCAGATTTGTGTTCTGGCTCAAGGTGGGTTCTTGATCAGTGTCCGCTGAGGGAAGGAATTAATGCATACTGAACTCTGCTTAATCATGGGGGACAGTTGTCTGGATTCCAAGCTTCGATGGACTGGCCTTAAGTGTAAATGATTGGCAATTCGGAGTAAGTCCCTATTGTGTTCCACTTACAATGGGTGACAGATGGGAGTGGGGGCTTACCCTATGTAGTGTGATAGAGGCGTGTGGGGTAGACAGCGTTAAAAGCCCCTCATTTAAGACTTCTTTTTTCCTCTGTTCCATTTGTAATGGGGAAAGTGGGGGGGAGGGGAGGTGGAAGGGAACAAACTTAATTCTTATCAGGATCAGGAAAAACCATCTTAACTCTCCTGTGATTTTACAAGTGAGGAAACCAAAACGTCAGCAGAGAGAGTTGGAGTACCGTGCCCAAGGTTGTCAAACTAGTAAGTGGCAAAGGTGAAACATATGTTCAGATCTGTTGGTTGTGAGTCTTTGTATTAGCTTCCTGCTCCTGTCGTCCTTCTCCCTGCTTCTTAGTAAGGCCCATAACCTTTCTCATCATGTAGGTTGATGACGCCTAGATCCCTGTATCCAGCAAAGAATCTCTTCCTTGGGTGTCAGGCTCCTGCTTAGACATACCCCAGGTACCTCAAATTCAGTGTGTCCTTGGCTGAACTCCTTGTCTTTCCCCCTGGAACTATTCTTCCTGTGATTATAGACTCATTTTTGGTTTGGAGCACCACTGTTTACCCAGTCACTCAGCCTAAAATTCTGAGTATCATCCTTGGTCCTTCCTCCTTTTCAGTCTCTTTTACCTCAGTACTGCCCCCATTTTGAGTGTCCTCAACTATTTAGCCGCCCGCCCTTCCCTCCCCCCATCTAATTTCTTCCTGGTAAAGAGAAGGCAAGGGGCCTTTGGTCTCACCATCTCTCTTTTCCTTTTCTCTCCTTGCATCTCCCAACTTGTTGGGAAATTTATGGGAACATAATGCAAATATGTGAACAGGTTGCTTCCCTGTTGAGACAATTAAAGTCTGGACCCTGTATACAAGGCCCTTTATGATTTGGCCTCCACTCACCTCTCCAGCCTTGTATCCTTTTTTTCAAATTGAACATGTGATTGTTCACTTCATTCTTTTATGCATATGCAGTTGCTGGTGACTAGAAATGCCCTTCTCTCCCCTTAAATGGCCAAGTACTACAACAACATAATGTGGGTAGGTGATATCCTCATTCTTTTAAAAGCAGCCCTTTCTCTTCTTCTCTGTGCTTCTTTGTACTTTCTATAAATTTATAATATAGTTCCTCTCATTCTAAATTGCATTTATGTATTTATGTTTGTCTTTCTCTGACGGACTAAAGCTCTGATACGGTAGCACCTTAATCTTGTTTATCCTCAGTTTTTTCATTTGTAAAACGGGGATAATAACAAGACTTACCCCCTGTATAGGGTTGTAGTGAGGATGAACGCAATGCTTGGTACTCAGTCAGGGCTCCATATGTGGTATCCATTACAGTTATATTTGCTTTGTATTTCCATTAACTTGTTTAACAAATGGAGTGAAGTGCTCATTACCTATTTTGTACATGTGAATACAAAACATGAATGAATGAATGACTAAAAACACTTATATTCCAAAAGATAGTACTTTATCAGTTTGAGCTCTGTGTTTTGCTTTAGCATGGGGGCAGTTTGGGATAACATGGGATATGTGTAGAGAATTTGGAATGAATTTCAAATTGAGACTGTTGGTGAACGTATGGTAAATAAAAGGTCTGTTCGTAGAGGGCATTAGCCATCATTTGGAAGTGGAGTTACCAGTTGCTCACTTCTGTTCTGATATGTGTGGTGTTACAAGGGGAAGAGTCACTGCTTAAAATGAAGTGGACTATGGTCCAGGGGAAAAGATTTGGAAGACTTGTTGTTTAAAATAATTTTCCAGATTATTTGGGTTCAGATACTCTTTTAACAAGACACAAATATCCCCTGGGAAAGAAAGCCATGTTAATCATTTATCTCGAATAGTGCTGACATAGTAGGCAATCAGTTAATGTATGTTAAAGACGTGGAACGTAATACCGGTAGTGGTGGGGGTGGGGGTAGTAATAGTGATAATAACAATAATAAGAAGAATGGTAACAATGGCTAGCAGTGTGTAAGTGTTTTATACATGCTAGGAATGTGCCAAGTAATTTGCATGTACTCCTTACAACAGCGTAACGTAGCTAGATGATCGCCCCATTTTACACACGGAACAGGCACAGAACATCGAAATAACTTGATAAAACTAGTTAAGTAGTGGAACTAGGATTGAAACTAGACAGTTTTATTCAAAAATTCAGTCTTAGTCACTATGTTCAGTTATATATATGTTAGGATTTCTATTGCTGATACTAAGGTAGGGTACAGGGAGAGGAATGGAAGAAAAGAAGATAAAGGCACTGACGACTTTCTTGGAGTGGACCAAAACAAGTGAGTGTGAATGCTGTGAAAATGGAGGCAAGGGGAAATGAAATGTATAGATCTACAGTAAAAAACTTTGATCTAAAAGTTATACTTTATTATTATTATTATTATTATTATTATTATTATTGGTATAAATACAATGTCTAAGGAATCCCAAGGTGAAACTTTTATATTCACCATCATCCTTTAAGGATTATTGGAGAAACAACAATGTGTCTGTGAAATTATTTCAGCTTCTGAAGGTGGATAGAATTTTAGAAAGTCTGGGATTTTTATTGGAGCTTTAATTTTTAATTAATAGAAGTAATGTTAAAATAGTTACATTTCACTCTTCAGCTGCTCTTGTGGGTAACATGAGCTGCTCCCAACAGCATTTGTTTCCTACAAGGAAGATAAGTCTGTTTTGTAAGTTTACTTATAATTCACTTACTTTCTTTTCTCTCTAGCTGCTTCATAAAATAATTGATGGCATTTGTGGCCGAGCTTATCCTCTCTACCAGGATTATCACAGTGTTTGGGATTCGACAGAATGGAAGAATGTTCTAGAAGATATTACCAAATTTTTCAAAGCGGTAGTTGGTAAAAATTTACCTGATGAAGAGGTAACTTCACTGCAAATTTCTTATCTCATAATAAATAATAAGTAGTGTTAACATTTTTCTCAAGTTGGTTTTAGGGCACTATATCATACAGGAGCCATCATCAGTAAGTATATCTTATATTAACAAAAACATCATAATTTTGAGTAGGCAAATCTGATTGTGGAAGTTCTGGTTCTCTTGTTTTGGTTGTTTATGTTTTTAGAATTGTGATACATTTAAATCATGTAGAAGAAAACCAGAAGTTAGGTAACTGATACCTACATTCGCATTGTCACAATTAAACAGTTGTTAACATTTTACTTTATGTATTACAGGTTTGTGTGTTTGTTTTAGAAACAAGGTATTATAAATATACCCAAATACCACCTGGCATGCCACCCTTCCCCAAGAGATCACAACTTGTTGGTATACATGTTTTGTATTCCATGTTGTGGGAATGTTTATGTCTTTAAGCAATGCATACAATTATTTGAGCTGTTTGAATGTGTAACTTGTAAATGATAACATGTATCCATTTGTAATTTTTTTATGGGATATTGTTTTAGACTTGTCAGTATTGGTAAATGTAGATCTGGTTCTTATATTTTAATTTCTTATAGTATTTGATGATAGGATTAGCAGGACTTCTTTTTCCGGCCTCCTGATGAACCATTAGATCCTTGCCTCTTTCATTATTATGTATAGTGCTTCTACTGATATCTTGTGTGTGTCTCCTTATACACATACTGTTTACCCAAGGGATACAGGAGTGCTGATGCATAAGGGCACTTGTACCCCAGTGTTTGTAGCAGCACTTTCAACAATAGCCAAATTATGGGAAGAGCCTAAATGTCCATCAACTGACGAATGGATAAAGAAGATGTGGTTTATATATACAATGGAATACTACTTGGCAAAGAGAAAGAATGAAATCTGGCCACTTGTAGCAATGTGGATGGAACTGGAGAGAGTTATGCTCAGTGAAATAAGTCAGGCAGAGAAAGACAGATACCATGTTTTCACTCACATGTGGATTCTGAGAAACTCAATGGAAGATCAGGAGGGAGGGGAGGGGGAAAAAAGTTACAGAGAGGGAAGGAGTCAAACCATAAGAGACTCTTAAATACTGAGAAACTGAGGGTTGATGGGGGGTGGGGGAGAGGGGACAGTGGGTGATGGGCATTGAGGAGGACACCTGTTGGGATGAGCACTGGGTGTTGTATGGAAACCAATTTGACAATAAATTTCATATTTAAAAAAAAAAAACGTAAAAAAAAATAGCATATTGGCCACCTTTTCTAGGATAGGTATCTTGAAGTGAAATTAATGGTGTGTCCTTCCATTGAATGGCTTTTGTACCTTGGTAAAAAGTTATTTTGGCATGTTTGTGTAGGTTGCTCGCTTATAAAAAATGTAGTTTATGTATATTCATTTTGATTTGGATATTCTGGATGGGAGTTCTTTGTTAGAGCTATGTATTTTAAACATCTTCCATTATGTGGCTTGCCTTTTCACTCTTAATGGTGTCTTTTTGTCAACAGAAGTTCTGAATTTTAATCAAGTCCAGTTTTGTCAACATTTCTTTTGATTGTTAGTGCTATTAAAGTCCTGTTTAACAAATACTTGTGCCAAGTCATGAAGATTTTTTTGTTAGTTTTCTTGTAGAAGCTCTCACATTTATGTTACTGGTGCATTTTGAATTAATATTTGTCTGTGGGTTAAGGGTCGAGTTCGCATTTTTTCATATCAATAGCCAATTGACCCAGTACCATTTATTGAAATGACCATCCTTGCCCCATAGAATTTCTGTGCAGCCTTTGTTGTAAATCAGGTAGCTGTATATGTGTTGGTCTGTATCTGGACTCTTTATTCTACTCCATTAGTCTAGTCTATATTTCCCAATACTACACTGTCTTAATTACTGTAGAATTAAAGCTATGTTACATAGTCTTGATAATAGAAGACTTTCAATTTCATGCTTTTTCAAGATTGCTTTGACTCTTCTAGGTCCTCTGTATTTTCATGTACATTTTAAAGTCAGTTGGTCAATTTCAACAACAACAAAAAAACCCCTGGGATTTTGATGAATATTAGTCAACTTGGGCTGCCATAACAAAATACCATAGACTGAGTAACTTAAACAACAAGAATTTATTTCTCACAATTCTAGAGTCTGGTAAGTTAGTCCAAAGGAAAGGTGCTGGCTGATTTGATTCCCTGTCAAGAACCCTTTTCCTGGCTGCAGACTGCCTTCTTGCTGTGTTTCTCGTATAGCAAAGGGAGAGGGAAGCATTCTTTCTTATGTTTCTTTTTATAAGGGCACTAATCCCATCATGAAGGCCCTACCCTTATGACCTATTAAACCTAATTACCTCTCAGAAGGCCCCATCTTTGAATATCATCACAGTGAAGGTTTGAATTTCAACATAAGAGTTTTGAAGTGACATCATTCGGTTTGCAGCATGGAGATTGCACTGAATCTCTAAAATCATTTGGGAAACAATTTATGTCTTAATATCAATCTTCCCAATCCACGAACATGGAATAACATTCCATTTATTTGGAGTACTTCAATTCCTCTATTATTTTGCAGTTTTCAGTATAGAGATCTTGCAAATATTTTTTTAGATTTATTTTTAAGTAATTGATACTTTTGGTGTTAATTTTGTTCTCCACTTGTTTATTGCTGGTATATAGAAGCAATTTTTATATCTTTACCCCATATCCAACAATTTAAAAAAATTTATTTAATGGCTTATAAAACATTTTTCTGGATTTATTTCTTTTGTGTGTACAATCCTTTTCTTTTTAGATTTTAATACCCATTTTTTTCTTACCTTATTGCAGTGCCTAACACCTTTAAGACAGTGTTGAAACAAAAAGCAGTGTCTTATTCCTGATCTTAGGGATTCACAATTTTATCATTTATTGTGTTAGCTGTGTGGTTTTATAGATGTATACTATAAGATTAAAGAAGTTTCCTACAGTTCCTACTTTGCTGAGAATTGTTATCATTAATGGGTATTGAATTTTATTTAATTTTTTTTCCTAAATTTGTTATTTTTTTCTTCTTTATTTTGCTAATGTGGTGTCTTTCATTGGATATTTAAATGCTAAATTAACCTTGCATTGCCAAAATAAACACCACTTGGTCATCATGTATTATGTTTTTATGTATTTCTTGATTTGATTTGCCAATATCTTATTTGGGACTTTTGAATCTGTTTTTGAGTGATATTGGCCCATAGTTTTTCTCTTTGTAATGTCCTTGTCAGGGTGTCAAGTCTTATTCTGGTCTAATAAAATGAATTAGGAAGTATTTTTTCTCTTTTCTTATTCTCTGAAAGAGTTTATGCAAGATTGACTTTCTATCTTCCTTAGTACTGTGTTACTATGTTGTATAATTTTCAAGTATTTGGAGATTTTTTGTAATCAGTTATGATTTAGTTATACCATGGTAAAAAAATATATATAATTTGATTGCAGTCCTTTGAAATCTGTTGTGATTTGCTACATGTCTTGTCTTATGGTTCCTTTTGGTGAATGTTCCACATATATTTGAAAATAGTATGTTCTGTAGTTGTTGAGTATAATGTTCTGCGTGTCCGTTAGGTTAAAGAAGATAGTATTTTTTTGATTCTAATCTTTATGATTGTTTTGTGTGTTTTCCTATCAGTTACTGGGAGATGTGTTAACGTTCTAATTATAAATCTAATAAATCTAATTAGACTTACCGATTTCTTTTTAGTTCTGCCAAGTTTTGCTACTTTATATATTTTGAAGCTCTTTTATTGGATGCACACAAATTTATGATTGTTCTTTCTGTTGAATGGTCCTTTTGCCATTCTTTATTTCTTGTAATACTTCTTTTTTTTTTGTTTTAATTTTTTTTTCAACGTTTATTTATTTTTGGGACAGAGAGAGACAGAGCATGAACGGGGGAGGGGCAGAGAGAGAGGGAGGCACAGAATCGGAAACAGGCTACAGGCTCTGAGCCATCAGCCCAGAGCCCGACGCGGGGCTCGAACTCACGGACCGCGAGATCGTGACCTGGCTGAAGTCGGACGCTTAACCGACTGTGCCACCCAGGCGCCCTTGTAATACTTCTTAAAGGCTACATTGTCTGATATTAATCTAGCTATGCCAGCGTTCGTGGTCTTTGCTTTCATGCTACTTCATCAGTCAGCCCTTTACCTTTTTGTTTTGCAAAAATCTCTTGTTTGTCAGTTACACATTCTCATCTTATTCTAGGTACAGAAGTCTTTTTTTTTTCTTTTACTATCATTTTAAAGGGGTTGTGAAAGGGGAGTGGAGCTATATGTTTACATTTTAAACAGAAAGGCCCTTTCACTTACTTTCTGTTTATTTTCATAGATATTTCAGCAGTTGAATCAGTTGAATTCATTTCATCAAGAAGCTATCATGAAATGCTTGAAAAGTAGGAAAGAGGAAATCAAGAAGGCTCTGTTAGAAGAAATAGTTGATATTTCTTCTGCACAGCTACAGGATTTTGACTGGCAGTTAAAGGTGAGAATCTGTTTATAGGCATGTATTTTTTTATCTCATTTTTTGAATGGAAAGAAATATTTATTCTTTTTCATAATATAGATCTAAAATTTCTGTTACTTTAAGAATACAGTGTCAAAAATTACATTTTTTACATTATTTATGCATAAGTACAGTACAGACATCCAAAAATATGTAATAAAATTATATTGATAATAAATTTAATTAACTAGAGCTGTGAATCATTAAATATCTTAAATAGTGGAGTAGTATGTATTCAACGTATATTTTTGGCTAGAACTTTCTAGCCTTTATTATAGTCTTCCTGAGATTGGTAAATGTGATTCTGTCTCCAGGGGAAAATCTATGTATTATTAAAAGTTAACTTTGGGGTGCCTGGGTGGCTCAGTCGGTTGGGCATCCGACTTCGGCTCAGGTCATGATCTCGCGGTCTGTGAGTTCGAGCCCTGCATCGGGCTCTGTGCTGACAGCTCGGAGCCTGGAGCCTGTTTCAGATTCTGTGTCTCCCTCTCTCTCTGACCCTCCCCCATTCATGCTGTCTCTCCCTGTCTCAAAAATAAATAAACGTTAAAAAAAAATTTTTTTTAAAAAGTTAACTTTAATGAACATTTTGAAAAAGAGACTCATGATCAATAGGATTCATAAAAAACAATTTCAGACCAACTTTCCATGCTGTATAGGATACGTAGACCTCAATGAGGAGGTTGTGTTGAAACACGTGTTGAAACATATTGCGTTTCCTCATTTCAGCATGATCCTGGATAAAGTGTCTCATACTGTCTTTGTGGATAAAGTGGAGAAAAATGTGGAACAGTTACATAGTTACTTGGGTCATAGCTGGATAAACAACCAAAGCCAGATGTATTTGTGTTATCCAGGGAGGAGGTCTCTGTGATTCTGGTTTTGGCCCAGTCTTTTATGAATATTATGCTTATCAAATCTAAGATACATTATATTAATATAATACAAAGTTTAAAATTATTTTGTAGCAAATTACAGCGATGGGGGCCAAATGAAGCACAATAAATTAAGCAGCGATAACCTAGATAGAGGATTTTTATATAAATAAAACCAACTTAATATAAAAGATATGAGAGGTAGGCCAAAAGTAATATGTATGAGAATATTTAGTTGTTTTGATTTACCAAATGTGGCTTGAGTCAGCAGTATGATGATTCAGTCTTATGCTTTGTTGATAGAAATGCAGTGTTTCAAGCAGTGGGTAGTTCTAATTCTGTTTTTATTCATTTCACTTTTTAGTTAATTTAGTTATTAATGCTTTTAGTTCTGGTTGCCAAATTTAAGAGATACTTAAACAAATTAGTGCCAAACCAGAAAAGAATGAACAGGAACTTAAAATCATGAAGGTTTTTTTCAAACACTTGGGGAAAGGAGAAAACTTAGTAGAAAAATGGTAATTCTCTTTAAAGGACTAAAAATCATCTCTATGGATGAGGGACTTGATATACACTCTGTGGCTACAGCGGCTAGGACAAAGGTTAAGGTTTAAGGTACATAGTTTGAAATAAGACGAGTTCACATTCAACCTAAGGAAAATGTTTTAACACCTATCAGTATCTGAAGATTATTTTAACCTCTTCTTGAGGTAGCACGTTCATCATTGGTGGTATTCAAGCATAGACTGAGAAACCACTTATTAGACACACCGAAGAAGACAATTATCTATAATGTAGACCATCTTTGATACTTCTAAATTAAAAAAAAAATTTTTTAACGTTTATTTATTACTGAGAGACAGAGAGACACAGAGTGTGAGCAGGGGAGGGGTAGAGAGAGGGCGAGACACAGAATCTGAAGTAGGATCCAGGCTCTGAGCTGTCAGCACAGAGCCCGACGTGGGGTCGAACTCACGAACTGTGAGATCATGACCTGAGCCGAAGTCGGTCGCCTAACCGACTGAGCCACCCAGGCGCCCCATCTTTGATACTTCTAAATCTCAGATATGATGAGCCCTGGTTTTTGAAGAGAAAACGGAGGAGGTATGTGAGGATTCAATTCTACAGTGTGTGCACGCTGAGGGTGGACTTAGAGGTTGTTCGTTAGGGAAGTAGTTCCTTACCATTCATTGCATAAGTAAATTTTTGCAAGTAGTAGCACTTCAAAGATTCACTTATTGTGGGGTTTTCTAGCGCAGATTCCAGGAAAATTTGATTTTTCCTTTGCCATCTGCCAATGAAGCCATGGCGCTTGTTTCAAAAAGTATTAGTATCATAAATATTTGGTTCTTCTGTTTCTTCTAGGATTCTCTGTAGACAGAAAATAAGAAGAAGGGAAAATGAGTGTTTTTGCTGAGTGACTCTAATTGAAAGTGGTATCTTGATAATGTGTTTAACAATAATTTGGTAGAGAATTGGCTGATTGTGAATTAAGCGTCTTAATTTCCCAGGCTTTACCAGTGTTTTTGGTTGTATCCTTGTACATGGACTTTCATCCTCTTGGTTTCTTCACACGTCTTTAAGAATTCTCAGTTTCTTGGGGCGCCTGGGTGGCTTGGTCGGTTAAGCGTCCGACTTCGGCTCAGGTCATGATCTCACGGTCCGTTAGTTCGAGCCCTGCGTTGGGCTCTGTGCTGACCGCTCAGAGCCTGCAGCCTGTTTCAGATTCTGTGCCTCCTTCTCTCTCTGCCCCTCCCCTGTTCATGCTCTGTCTCTCTCTGTCTCAAAAATAAATAAACATTAAAAAAAAAAAAAAAAAAAAAAAAGAATTCTCAGTCTCTTGATGCATTGGACCCATTCAGTCCTTCCCGGCCATAACTCTGCGCTGGATTGCTGCTTATGCTACGAAATTCGCACTGGTTGTCCTTTTTTCCCAGTCCGCATCCTCTCTATTCATCCTCCTTTCTCTTTCTGTTCTTCATGTATGTGTTGGTTTGGCGGGGGTTTCTTTGTTTCTTCCTCCTTTTTGTGTATTTGATAGCAAACAGGAGTGTTCTTGTATTGTTAATAAGCTCTGATGTATATTTAATGTATTCTTTTTTTTACTACTTATTAATTACTATTTTCCTCATTTTAAACAGCTTGCACTGTCTAGTGACAAGATTGCTACGTTACAAATGCCACTTTTAAACCTTACTCTAGACGTAAAAGAAAATGGTGAAGTCAAACCATATTCTGTCGAAATGAGTAAAGAAGAGCTGCAGAATCTGATAAATTCCTTGGAAGCAGCTAATAAGGTATTTGTTTTAATTGTGCTGTGTGGTTTAAAATGTTTAAGTGTTGACTGATAGATACCCTTAGAGCAATAGAAGAAAAACTCATAATTGACTTTTAATATTTCTTTTGTTTCTGATCTTTTATGTCAAGCACAGAAAATACCTCGTTGATCTGTTCTGCATCTCTAGTTTTAGATATTAAAAAAATTACAACTTGTAATTTTGACTGCTTAGTTTTGAGCCTAACTTATCAAGTAGTCATTTTTGATAGAATAGTAGTACTGTTCTCACAGCTAGATTTTGTTTGCCCCAGTGCTCAGTAATGCTAAAAATAAATTTTTACCTTAGGGCTGTGATTCTAAAGAGTTTTTATGATTATAAATAGCTGTGATCCTAAAGAAAAGAGTGTCTTATTTAACTGGACAAATAGAATTGCTTTTATAATCCTCTAAGAATGAGAGACAAAATATGGCTTGTAGTTATTATGACAAAATCAGGTACGGATAAGATATGACTAATGAATGAGTAAAAATTTTGCATTTACAAAGGGTTGGCTAAATAACAGGAACAATTCCCAGTGTTTATTTAATGAGAAAAATACTTAAACAGTACAAACTGCTTCTGTCAGAAAATAACTGTCTTTGTATATGTATGTTCCTTTCATTATTGCTCAGCTTTTTCTGTGTGATCTGAAATCCATGATTAATGCCAGATACTCCAACCACCTTTTCTCGCCACTGACTAGCCTTCTTAGCCTTACCTCTTTTAAACTCTGCTATCCTCAGTTTTCCTCTATACTCTGCAGATGCCGATTTTAGTGCCATGATGACTGGTCCACATGCCCAGTAACCACATTGGCAGCCTGGCTTGCTTTCGTATGGGGCTGTCTGAAAGGGTGTGTGGTGCGGCCCAATGTAAATGTTAATTGATTCAGAGCCATGGATCCTGGCAGGCGTGCTCCTGTGCATTGTGCTTGCTTGTTATCAGTTCTCCAGACCCTTCTTCAGAGATTTCAAAGCATTTCATTAAGCAGAGATTGGCATCATTTTGGAATAACCTGATTTTTTTTCCCCCCGACTTTGTGTTTTAAGGTGGTCCTGCAGTTGAAATAACTGGAAATGATGAATACCAACACTATCAGATTTCACTGCTACACCTGATAACGGCCGAGTGAATACTGTGTGTTCAGAAAACCTGCAATATACGGACTCTTATGCTATGCTGAGAAAGCAACAGTGTTGAGATTGCAAAGATAAAAATTATCAGCTTCCCTAAAGAACAGGAAATGACATGGTTGACTGGAAATGCATAAAAATGATAGATGAGAAAGCTGTAATAGCAGTTTATATTTTCGTAATGGCTGTTTTGCCCCATTTATTAAATATTTGAGAAATCTTTATAGATATACAGTTTTATTGAAAGTTGAAAATAGGTTCTAAAGTAATGTAAACATACAAAGCACAAATATACTTGAATGTTGCTTAAAGGAATATATGAATAGCAAGGATGTGTATTATGGATATATATGATTAATTTGTAATATTTTAAAAAATAACTTTTAAAGAATGTATAAGCTGCATATATAACTCAGGAGATTCCATATCTTTCTTATATTTCAAAGGAAAGATTATAAAATGTAAATTTCTTAGAGAAAGAAGCTCTTCTTCAGACATGGACAAGAAAAAGTAATTAAAATTGTGTGAACAGTTTTGAGTTTATGAATTATTAAAATATTACTAGAATAGGAAAAAATGAAAATAACACTGTTACTTCTGCATTTCTGTGTCTGATTGGGAGGGTGTGCTGTGATAAAGAGAATAGATGTCATTGTGTAGTGTGTATATAACTATTCAAATATTAGCTAATATTAAATATAAGTCCATTTTTGTTATAAACCCTTAATATTGAAGTTAATAGTTTTCACTGGAAAACAAGCCATTTTTAATTTCAGTTAACTTTAAAAACAAGCATTCTGGGGCGCCTGGATAGCTCAGTCAGTTAATCATCCAGCTGTTTATTTCGGCTCAGGTCATGATCTCAGTCGGTGGGATGGAGCCCTCTGCATTGGGCTCCATGCTGGCAGTGCGGAGCCTGCTTGGGATTCTCTCTTTTCCTTTCTCTCTGCCCCTACCTCACTCTTGTGCGCATGCGCTCTCTCTCTCAAAATAAATATTGAAAAACAACCCAAGCATTCGGAACAAGTAAAAAATGACATTTCATTTTTACATATGGCTTTATTTTAAAACACTGTCTACATAAAGCAGTGGCCCATAATTGATCAGAACCTGCTATCTGCAAGCTTTGTAGCTCATCAGAGGAGTTATCTCATCATACAGATGAAGATAGGCTTAGAGAGGTTAAAAGAACATCTGTGTGTGACCTAGGCAGTGCTACTCAAAATGTGTCCCTAAACTAATGCCAGTCTGTGGACTATTTGTTACAGGTCAATGATTACATGAGGAGCTTAAGCTAGAGTGTTCATCAGCATATTGCTTTTTTCATTGAGAAACGTTAATTTTGGAAAAAAATCAGCTGAACTAAACAGTGTGCTTGGGAGGTAGGTGACTCACTTCCTGTGCAAGTTCCTTGTGTCGTTAAAGACCAGAGGCAGTTTGTAGGCTAGCACTTTAAATAGTACAGATGGTCCCTGATGTACGATCATTTGACTTAAGATTTTTTGACTTGACTGGTGCGAAAGCAATATGCATTTGGTAGAAATCATACTTTGATTTTTTTTTTTTCATTTTGAATTTTGATTTTTTCCTGGCCTAGTGATATCCAGGACACCATTCTTTCCTGATGTTGGGCAGTGGCTGTGCTGCAGCTACCAGGGAACCATGCAGTCATGAGAATAAACAACCGATACACTGACAGCCATCCTGTACCCATATAATCATTGTTTTTCACTTTGAGTACAGTATTCAGTAAATTGCATGAGGTGTTCAACACCTCATTAAAGAATAGGCTTTGTGTTAAGATGATTTTGCCTAGCTGTAGGCTAGCATAAGTGTTCTGAGCACACTGAAGGTAGGCTAGGCTAAGTTATGATGTTTGGTAGGTGAGGTGTATTAAATGCATTTTTGACTTATGATATTTCCAGTTTATGGTGGGTTTTTTGGGATGTAACCCCATCATAAGTTGAGGAAGATGTGTACTTATCTAAGGGCCTTCTGAATTTCAGCCCTCCATGCAGTATTTCCATTGAGAAGCAGAAAATCTTGCTCTACTTATTCCTGTCACTACCTTATTTATCACTCCATTAGTATGTTTAACTACCTTATTGAGATCTGACTGATATACTATAAACTCATTTATTTAAAGTGTACAGTCAGGTAAATTTTGACATACATACACCATGAAAGAATCACCTCTATCAAGATTGTGAACATGGCAATCCTGAAAGTTTCCTCCTATTCCTTTGTAATCCCTACTCTTCCACTCCCCCACCCCTGCCACAACCACTGATCTGCTTCCTGCCACTTGTAGAGTACTTCACACTTTCAAGAGTTTAATATCAGTGGAATCATATAGTATGTACCTTTTCTTTTAATCTGCCTTCCTTCAGTATTGGGTTCATCCATGTTGTTGCATATATCAATAGTTCACTTCTTTGTATTGTTGAGAAGTATTCAGTTTTAGAGTTTTACCATATGTTTTTATTCACGTTAAAGGATATTTTGGTTGTTTAAAACTTTATGTATATTACATAACACAGAATCCTGTGAACATTCTTATGTATACCTTGGTATGGATATATGCTTCCTTTAGAGTGAATACTTAGAGGAATGAGATATTTCCAAAGTCTGGAAGAGTTCATTCACCTCCATTTACTTCCTAACACATGCTTTGGTCAATCTTCATTCCAGCTACTGTAATACATGTGCAGTGGTATCTCATTGTGGTTTTAATAATTTTTATTTCTGTAATGACATGATGTTCATTGTCGCATGTGCTGTTGGCCATCTGTATATCTTCTTTGGTGAAGTGTCTGTTCAGATCTGTTGCCCATTTCTAAATTGGGTTATTTCCTTAGTGTTGAGTTTTGGGGGTTCTTGGTAGCTTGGATACAAGTCTTTATCACATATATGCCCTGCAGGTATTTTCTCCCAAACTGTGACTCTTTTTTCTTCTCTAAATGGACCTTTTTTTTTTTTTTCAGTTTAGTTTTAGTTCTAGATTCACATAAAAATTGGATAGAAAGATCCCTTATACCCCACATCCAGTTTCCCCTGTTATTAACATATTAGTATGTACATTTGTTATAACTAATGAACTGATGCCAATACATTGTTATCAACTAAATTCCATAGTTTATTCAGATTTCCTAAGTTTTCACCTGATGTGCTTTTTCTGTTCTAGGATTTCATATTTAGTTGTCATGTCTCCTTAGCTTCTCTTGCTGTGATAGTTTCCCATCCTTTCTTTGTTTTTGATGACCTTTACAGTTTGAGAAGTGTGGGTGAAGTATTTTGTAGGGTGGCCCTCTGTTGGAATTTAATGTTTTTCTCATGCTTAAGCTGGGGTTATGGGTTTGGGGGAGGAAAATCACAGAGGTAAAGTGCCATTTGCAACACACCATATTGAGGGTACATACTATTAACAGGATTTGTGACTTGATATTGACTTTGCTTACCTAGCTGAGGTAGTTTGTCAGGTTTCTTACTGTAAAGTTACTCTTTATTTCTATTTTTCCATATTGTACTCTTTGGAAGGAAGTCACTATGTGTGGCTCATATTTAAGAAATGGAAGTTGTGCTCTCCCTTCTTAAGGTCAGAGCACTTACATAAACCTTTTGGAGATCTGCACAGATTTGTCTCTTCTATTAATTTAATCCTTTATATAATATGGACTCATGGGTATTTATGCTTATGGTTATAATCCAATACTATTTACTATTCAAATTGTTCCAGGTTTGGCCATTGGGAGCTCTTTCAGTTGGCTCTTTTATATTATTTCCTTAACTTTCTGGCAGTATGTTCCAGGCTCCTTTTGCCTATTTCCTGCCCAGTCCTAGAATCAACCATTTCTCCAAGAATCCCTGGTTCATTTTTATTGAGGAATGGTAATAGAAATCAAGCTAGATGTGCTCATTGTTATTGGGGTATTGTTTAAGTACCCTCAGTTGACAACAAAGAAATATATGTATGTAAACTAAGCTGTGTATATATACCTATCTGTAAATATTTCTTTACATAATCAACTATATCTATATTAAGCTATACAAGTTCATCCTGATGTCTTCAATTCTAATCCATTACCACAAAGATCACATTCTCACCTGCTACCCTTCCTTATCTGTAAATTCACAGTACAGCTGTAAGAAACCTGACTCCCAGGTGCCTGGGTAGCTCAGTCAGTTAAGCGTCCGACTCTTGATTTCAGCTCAGGTCATTATCTCACAGTTTGTGAGTTTGAGCCCTGCATTGATGCTTGGAATTCTCTCCCTCTTTCTCTCCACCCCTCTTTATGCCCTCCCCCCCCCCCCCAAATAAATAAACACTAAAAAAAAAAAGAAACCTTACTCTTACCATCCACTATACATTTGCTTAATTGTTCAATTCTAGTGTGTGTGTGTGTGTGTGTGTGTACATATATTTACATATATATATATATATATATATATAATTGTTAATATATGGGAAACAACATTATCTTCCTGGAAGGAATCATATGCAGTTATTTTGCCTTTAGTCTTACTTCACACATTTCCAGAGTTACTTAGGTCAGTACCAGCTGCTCCCCACCCCCCCTTCAGTGAGGTGGTTTCATACATTTGTAATACAGTTCAATCTTTTTGCCATAGTCTGCATTCCTTGCTGGGATTGCTTGACTACCTAAATGATTTTTAAATTTGCATACATTAATTTTTACTTCGTTGAATAGCTCTGTTTTGGCAAATACCTACTGTCATGAATCCACTTTACAGAATAGTTCACCCTAAAAATCCTTTGTGCTTTACTAATTCTTTCCTCCACCTTCCTCTGGACCCCACAATCAGTGATTATTTCATAATGTGTTTATAGTTTTGCCTTTTCCAGAATGTTATATAATTAGAATCATACAATACGAGTCTCTTCAGACTGGGTTCTTGCACTTGGTAATATGCATTTAAGGTTCTTCCATGTCTTTGTGGCTTGATAAGTTATTCTTTTTATCCCTGAATTATATTTCATTGAGTAGATATATCAGTTTGTCCATTCACCTATTGAAATTGGTGATGCCTAGGAGTGTGATTGCTGGATCATTTTATATGACAAGTTTAACTTTGTAAGAAACTACCACATTTCAAAACTACCACTTTTCAAAGTGGCTATACCACTTGATATCTTTTTTCTTCTTTCAACTATGGCAAAAAACACATGACTTGAAATCTCTCCTCTTGACAATTTTTGAAGTGTGTAGCACAGTATTGTTAATTCACTGCACATTGTTGGGCAGCAGATCTCTGGAACTTTTTCATCTTCTACCACTGAAACTCAACCCATTGAACAGCAATTCCTCATTTCCTTATCCTCCAGTTCCTGGCAGTTACCATTGTGCTTTCTTCTTCAAGTTTGACTACTTTAGATACTTCATAGAAGTGGAATCATGCAGTATTTGTCCTTCTGTGACTAGCTTATTTTGCTTTGCCATAATGTCCTCAAGGTTCATTCATGTTTTAACATATGACAGTTTCCTTTTGGGGGGCTGAATAATATTCCATTGCATGTATATGCCATATTTTCTTTGTCCATTAATCCATCAATGGACATTCAGGTTGTTTCCGCCTCTTGGCCATTGTGATTAATGCTGCAATGAACGTCGGAGTGCAAATATCTCTTCAAGATCCTGCTTTCAGTTCTTTTGGTTAAATACCTGGAAGTGGGGTTGCTGGATCATATGGCAATTCTATTTTTAATTTTTTTGAGGAGCTCTATACTGTTTTCCATAGTGACTACACCATTTGAGAGTCCCACCAACAGTGCATGGGGTTCCAATTTCTCCATGTCCTTGGCTGATACCAGTTACATCACAGATACACAAATACCTATCTTGTGTTGGCTTCATCTATAATTCTTATAGCAAATCCTAAACATGTTATATATATGTTTGTTATTTTTCTAAGAAAGCTGGTTGTCCATTTATTTTTTCCATTCCATAACATAGTCTTCTGGAAATAGTAACCAGGGTAGGATGTCTCTACAATTCTTGGCAGCTCTGCAGGCCAAAGGTCTGCTGATGAAGAGCTGATCCCAGGTGTTTTGCCGGATGGGTGTTAATGTCGTCTCTAGGCTGGAATTTAGACTCTCACTGAAAAGCTATTCTGCTAACCAATTAATGGATATATGAACTTCACACCTTCAGTCTGTTCATTATTTTCTTATCAACATATTATTTCTGAAGGGACACAATGAGTTTGGAGGTTGGAGGTCTTCAAATTAGGAAAGACGGACAAATCGGCCAACTCTAATATTCATATTTACAGTGGAGGTTTTAAAAGAAATTTGACATAATGCACCTCACAAATGGATGCTATTAAAGTCCATTTTACGCATCAGTTTTGAATACAAGAAGATTTAATTTCTTCTTTTTTTCATAATATATAAACACTCCATGTGTCCAAATGTTTGTAAGGTGTGTCGTCTTAAAGAATTTTTTTTTCCCCCAAAATCAAAGTGGTACAGAAATAAGCTTCTGGAAAAATGCTGGTATTTTTTCCCCAATTGTTGGATAATACTGCAAAGAATTTCTTCCAAATAAAGGGATTTTGCTTTGTATTAAATTTTGCAATAAAGACTCTCAAATGGTAGACTCAGAATTCTAAACATTTTTAAGGATTATAAAAGGATTTGCATGTTTTTGAACATAGTACAAACTAAGCTTTTTATATGTAGGCATTTTTAATAAAAAAAAGTTTTATTTGTGTTTTAGGAATAAAGCTAACATAAATTGTACATATTTACAGCATTCAACTACATTTCAGAAGCTGCACAACGGCGTTTGTGAGTATAGCTGGTGGTTTTTGACACCAACCTTCAAATGTGTTTTCTTTCATTTGCTGAAACATTTAAAATCCTGTAGTACCAGAACAAAGAAAACAGCAACTTATTTTGTAGCAAAGCCACACTACTAACAAAAAATACTGAGTGAACTACAGTCCTGTGACTGCTAGAGTATCTGTGAGTCCTGATATCAAGAGCACAAGCGTTTCTTGTGTCCATACCTGATTGTATGTAAGTTGATTTTCTATTTTACAGGAATACATGATTACTCAATGAATGATTAGGAATAGAAAAAAGGCCATGGAAGGTAAAAGGGTCAGGAATCAGAGGACACTGAACAGTTTCTTATTCACTGACTCACTGCTTAGAGGGAACTCTGCTTCTTTCATGTGTATAAATCACAGACTACAGGCTTCATGGATTTTTGTCCACAGATAGTTTTTGAGATAGCAAAGTCATAACATCACATACTTTAAGCACTTAAAAAGGAATTAATGAAACGGTTAGGATATTTTAATCAAAGCCCTAACAGAAAGATTACAGTCAAACACTGTATGAAAGTTTGATTTCAAATGTAAAAAGCAACCACAGAAAATCTCAAGTTTCATTAAACACAACAGTAGTTTCAATCAGAAAATGCAGCATATATTGATACAAAATAGAAACTGGAATTATAAAAGCAAGGAGTCCACCTTTCTTTTCTTGGCATTTTTAAAACCTATCCTATTTCATTAAAATGTATTTGGTTTCCAGAAATACTTATTCTTGCCGTATAGCTTTTCTAGTGGTCTGGTAGGTATACAAAAGTATTATCTGCTTATGTAAGAAAGCAAATGCTTATGTCGAAAGAACAAAAGAACATTAATATGTTGTAATTTATGTCTCTTTCCAATTAAAGAAGTTCTGCCTGCTGAAAAATAGGGAGAAAGGGATTATTTTATTTACAAGAACTGTGTACTACCAATCAGGACATAAATTAGCTAACTCATGTTCAGTAGGAGGGTAAATAGACGATTCAGCAAACTGATTAGTGGGGACTTAAAAACACAAGGAGTAAAACATTTAACATATTCTAACATATTTGGTGGGTTAAGCATAACAGATTTTGAGAGGCAACATAAGGTATGAAGTTTTGTGTGTACGTAGCACCTGCTTTTGAAAGCCCCGGCTATTTAGGACAGGGTGCTATGAATTAAAATAGCAGGAGACTGGTTTGGAAAGTGTAGCTAATTTTTTGGATTCAGTCAGGTTTTAGGTGAGGTGGTGCCGAAGAGGTGTTCCATTGCTGGCAGGAATAGAAATTTTCCCATTCTTTAACCTAATGAGCCCTGCTTTCCCAAACCTCCCAAATCACTGTGAAAAGATCTTTGCCTCAGGTTGAGTGTCCTTGGGTAAAGTCACAGGAGATGATGGACAGCCAAGAGAATTTTTCAAGCAAGCCACCCTAACCCAGATGTGTTTCTCTCAAAAACAGTTTTATTTGTATTTACACAATGTTAAAGTTTCCCGTTTACATTTTCATTACCCTTTTAAATGACACAACAACATTATTTCACATTAGCCATTAGGTTCCCATCACAATGGCACAAAATGCTGCCTGGTGGTCAAAAATAAAAAGCTTCTTTAAAGATGTCAAAAAATTTTTAGTCCTTGTAAACATTTAGAATTTCTGAAAACCTCATGCAATCTTCACTTTGGAATAATGCCGCATGGTAGTTTGTATCGAGAGGGTTCATGGCCCTCTCTAAAATAAGGAGTTGAAACAACACAGTCAATAAATATATGCGTATCTAATCACGAGCATTCCCTACCTAGTAGTGGATGTTCTGAATATGAAATATCACTGTATTTAATAATTCTGCTTTCCATGACACTGCAGTGAGAATAATCAAGGGGCTTCCCTAAAAATGTCTCAGGAGCATTGTCGCAAAATATAAAATATTTCAAGCTTTATCCAGTGAGTATTTTAAAAAGATGTAGGAAACAGATTAACATGAATTGATTTAGCTTAAAAAAAGAAAAAGCAGGTACACTGCAATTCAATGTATTTGGGGGAATATCAAGTAGAAAAATACGTTATCTCGTAAAACTGGGGTGGCTGGTTGCCACTCTGAGGTAAGGCTTGCAAACGATATATTTCTTTTATGCAAATTTGTAAATAATATATAGAACAGGAGAACAGGAAAGTTAACAATTGAAAGAAGGGCTGCAGAAAAGGTATTTCTCTGCACATCTATCTTATGCAGTCTTGAGGGACCATGAAGAACTGCCCATCTCTCTTAGTTCTAAACCTTCTGTTCATTTCTTGGCAGAAGTGAAATCTCGTGTGCAGTACCCTCTGGAAATGTCCTCTTATAATTCATGCTGCAGTGTTCCAATTAGGCAATACAGTCCCAACTTTGAGAGTAAACACCCCATACAACCTAGATGCAGAAGGCTTTGAATAAGGCAAAGGGGAGTATATGGGGGGAAAAATGAAACTTCCAGTGAAGAATTTCCTGTTTCCATAAAGTTAAAGCAGTCGGAATCAGCATGGAAAGTTCAGTTATGCCAGCACTGGTAGAATTTAGAATGGTGTTATTAAGATTCAGCCTGTTTAAGTCCTAAGCAATGAGGAAAATCTCAATGGCCACTTTGCACAGACCCAAGCCTGGTTTCAACTGTAAGTTTGACTGTATTTTTTATCTGTTTAGAGATTGTAGACCTAGGCTCTATGGAAGTAAAATAAGTTGGGGGAGGGTGTGGGTGGCACCTGTTTCACAAGTTATTATCTGTAATCCTGAAGTACTGTCCCTAGGAAATCTTTCTTTTCCCACATTTACCAGTGTAGGCCATTCAATCAGTACTTACAGACTCTCTACCACGGACAGAACAGCAAATGCTTTGGGCAATAGAAAAGAATTAGAAAATGGGGCATTTACCCTTAAGGACCTTATTTCGGGAAGCAGAGAGTGTATTTTTCAAAACTACCAGAAGATACACAAATTCAACATCTATTATTATTGACTAAGTGGCCACAAGAACCGAGGGGGTGCTAGCAGGAGAGTAAACAGAATGAGGAAAGGTTGGCTGCTCATGGATGGCTTTTTGGATGATGTTGCCTTGATTTATAATCCAGCGTTGGGGAGGGGCAAGGGAAGAGGAGAATCTGGGCAGTGGAAAAGAAATGTAAAACTTCAAACAGCAGCGAGCACACTTTGGGATGATATGTGGCTGTTGCTGCAGTAGATATGTGAGGATTAGTTTGCTTGAAGCTGGGTAAGTGGAACAATGAGAAATAAAGTGAGTGTGAGTAATGGAGAGACTGAGGTTGGGCTTAAGTGATTCACAGGGAGCCAAGGCATATATTTTCTCCAAGGTGTTAATGTTAGCTTATTAATATTTCCCATACCCGCCAGGAATGGGAATTATGAGACTCATAGCTAGTGTGACTATATAATCGTTATCTAAATGGACAGATTTGAGAGTGAATTGTGATTGTCTTGGGGAAACTGGGGCATGTGGTCCCCTAACAGTAATGTTATCCAAAAAAGAACTGGGCACACCTCAGGCTATTCAATTGTTGCTGGAGCTATTCCTTCTACATTTTCCCTCAAGAGAATAATGAAAGGCTTTTGTACGTCTTGGCTGGGGATGGGGGGGGGGGTGCGGTTGCCGGGGAGGGAGTGTGCAAGATGGAGGAGAAGGACAAAAAAAGAACAAGAGTATTTGGAAATTGTTCTCTTTCTTCCTACTCTCCTCTTATCTTTGAACCGCCCAAAACCTGGATCATCAAAGTACAAAGCATTAGATCTAGGCAGTGTGGTTAGAATAGACATAGCTTTGCCTTTACAGTCAGGAAAAAGAAAAAAAAAATTTCAGATTGAATAGTAACTCTGTCACTAATTATCATTATCAGATTTGGGGTAAATCATTTAACCTATTTGGCCTCCATTACCGGACATTGGTAGTGTCATCATAATTTTCATAGGGTTGTAGGGTAGTGATTTCAAGATCACATCATGAAATTATGTGTGACAAAGTCTTTTCTGATACCTTAGACCAATGTGTGACAGTCGTGTTTGGATATCTACCCCAAAGCCATTCTTCCTTCTTTTTGTTAACATATTCCGTCTTTTATTCCCCCTGGGCAACTCACTGGATCAATGTTGTAAACCCATCATGATAATTTCATTCCTTTTATCAGTGACTGGTTCAGGAATGGTTGTGTAATCCAACCTTGGCCAATGGAACAAGAAAGATGGCTGGGAGAGTTTTGTGGGGAAAGATTTCCTTGCTTTTAAAAAGAGACCTAAGGCAGGACTTTCCCTTGTTTCTGCCACTTGATACGAGTACATGAGTGTAGCCATTTTGCAACCACAATGCGTGCCGATAACATACAGAGTTAGGAAGAACTGGTCCTGGGAGGGATCTCAGGTCCTGGATGACATCATTGTGCTATTGAAATAACCCAGGAACCACCCTGCTTCTGCACTTACTGTTACATAAGCTATCATTTTGGTTAAAGTTACTTTTAGTTGCATCTTTTGTTACTTATACCTGAATGAATCCTAATGGATATATATATTAATAAGTATTAATCTCAATTTGGTGAGAATTTGAAGACTTATAAATGCTTCCTCTGTTTTTAAAAAGATGACATTAGCTATGAATGCATCTCAAAAGTGTAAAATATGAGAAACCTGAAAAAGAGAACTATTAGTTCTCTACTTTAAGAGCACACCTGCGTATAGGAACGTTGGAACTGTGAGAGGTCAAGCAGCAGAATATTAGACTAACGTTACAAAAAAGAGGCCATCTCATTCGTAGACTGACCCAAAATGGAAGGGAGGAATTTTTAGGCACTCTCCTAACAATTCTGAACGGTCAGGGGGCTCTCAGGAGAATCATGGGAGCTTAGAGTTGGAAGGTATATTCTGAAAAGGGGGAAAAGTTAAGAATATCCGTGTGCAGGAATCACACTGGGGGTCATGTTCAGAGATTGGAGTGGAGAGGGTGCATGCTTTAAAAATATGAATAGCTAGAAATGTTAATCAAAATTTAATAAGTAAACTTTCAGTTTTGTCACGGTTGTGCCTAAAACAATTGGCAGATTGTTAAGAGGGGCATAGGAGGGTGGTTGGGAAAGTGGGGCAGGGAGAGCAGATAACAGAGATTCTGAAGACCTGGGATCTTTTCCAACTAGATGGGAGGTCTCCCCTTGTCTGAGAGCTCAACCCTATCTGGCTGCTCCACCTACAGAACCCAGACAGTGATGGGGTCTGACACTGGGGAGAACACTGAAGGGGACTGTAGCAGCATTTCTGCTCAGATGCTGCCTCGAGATAGGCTCTTTCACTATGGAGGGGGCATTTCAGGGCTGTTCCTGACCGAGTTGCAGAGAATAGCCTAAGGGATCTACATCTTCCAGAGATATAAAAACAGGGACCACACTGATTTATGTTATCTGAGACTCTCCAGTGCTCTTGAAGGGAAATATTTGTAGTATAGACCATTATTAAAATTGTTAAAAAAATTTTTTTTTTTTTTGGCCATCTGCCTGTAAATTTAAACTTCTAAACATTTTAGCTTCAATGTAATTTTAAAGGAATATGGACAGGTATTGGATTTGATTCACTTGAACCAGATGGCCCACCCTGATGACTTACTCCCAAAGATATACAACAAAGAATATTTATGGGACTGTTTTAGCAGAAACTACCGTGCTCCTATATCTTTCTGGTAACTTCCTGCACAAACCTGTCTCAAATGCCCTTTGAAATGTAGTTGGCAATTTGGTTTCCAACTAGTTGAAGTTTGGAAGGGAACGTGGAAGTCATCTGATGGCCGGTCTTCAGTCATACGACCAGGCAATGGTAGAGGCAACATAAAGGCCAGGTCATGCAATTCTAAGTCCGGGTGTTTTCCGCCCACTGTCATCTCCCTCTCTCCAGCACGCAGCTCATTTACTGTTAACTTTTTAAAGTTATTCTGTACATTGCTTGGTATATGTTTGGAGAAATCTCTGTTCTCCAAGTATAGGAATGCTGTTTGGAGGCAAAAGATGTTCTACATACTTGGGAAGGGCAATTTGGACAAGTTTGCATTATGACTTGTCTTACTACATTTCACGTCTGCTAGAAGGCTCAGGGGGAGTCGGTGGGAGATGCATGGACGTGGAATCTGTAACAGGAATAAGCAACTGAAAAGATAGTGGGTCAGGTTCCCAGAGGATGGTCTGTAACCAGTGGTGTACTCCATGAATGAGAAACCATTCTGGAAGGAATAATGATAGGTTTATAAAAGGTGTGCAATTAAGGCTAAAGAAGGGCATGAGAAAACAAGTTTGATGGAAAAGAGCTGATACAGTATGAACTCACCATATTGCACCTAGAATGTACAGGGCCGTTCTTATCATCAAACTTTGGTGTAGATAATGTGAATTTTCCTAGGTTTGAGCTAAAGACTTTTATTTCCACTTGATTTTAAATCAGGCTGGGAGAGACAAGGTTTATGTAAACAGGTACTCTTTCCAGAAAGGACAGAAAAGCAGAAAAGAAAAATAACCCAAGGCAGTTTCAGAGGAGGCTACCATGACGACACAAGCTACCTCCGAAGACCTGCTAAAGGCAATAGGAATAAGAATTTGGGGAAATTATTAAAGTTCATTGTTTTCATGAATTCAATTGAAGATACGCAAGGTAAGTTCAAAGCTGGAGCTTTCAGCTACGCATGGGCAAGATAACTTAGGAGGTCTGAATGAGAAAGAGGAAAAATGAATTGGTTTCATTGGGTTAAGGCATAAGGTTGGATGGCACACAGCACTGGGAAGGAACAAACACAAGAGAGGTAATCTGTTTTACACGGCCACACGCACACAATGCACACACATAACACATTTTAATGATTTTCACCTATAAAAAAGTTGTATTGGAAAATGTCCCCCCTTTTCTGTTTCTCTTCAAAAGGAAACCCAGGGAGAGATGAAAGCCAGACAGCAATACTGATTGCTTTTATTCATCCTTTGGCTTCTAACGTGAGCTGTTTTAAGCAAGTGAATCTGTGACCCTGTGTACCTAAGGCAAATGCGTCATGTTATTTGGCCTCTCTTTTTATTGATTTATGTTTCTATTGTCTTCAGAACAGGATATGCAGGTAGAATCATTCATGAGAATGGTTTTATTTCCAGATGGTTAAAAAATATACTTATTTCCCCCACACTGAATTCCTACTGAAGTCTGTGATGAGTGCTGGTTGCTCCAGGACCTGCATGGTCTCTAGGGGCCAGTCAGGAATGACCGTGAGACCCTTGATATACCAAAGACTTTTTGATTAGGAAAAATGAAACAAAACAAACAACTGTTAGGCCTCTACAGTTGAAATAAGGAAGTTCTTGCTATCAGAGAGGTAAAAATAAACTCAAAACTCTTTATCCTTACCCTTCTAGGAACTTAGCATTTTCTGATTTGCAATTCTTCTATTAAAAAGGATTTCCTTGCAAACGTTGCTTGTGAAATTACAACCTTTAACAATTAGGTTTCTGTCAGTTTAGTTGATTTCAGTTATATAGAAAAAGCATGATTCACGTAAAAGCACAATGGGTTCTAGACCTAGAAATTGACTAACCTTGTTAGTTCCATCGCTGGTGGACACTGATTGGGACATTTTGGAGCCAGAATAAGTCTCCAAGCACATAGAATCTTTACACAAAAAACTCCGCCTTGCTAAATTCCTAACTCCAAGAAAGATGCTGTGTACCCTAAAATGTTACTAAGAAACCAATCTATGTCCCAGCTTGCTAGGCTATTCCAAATTTCTGCAGACACTATCACCATCTCTGGGACTGCCAGCTTGCATGGAAACACATGTTATGGCTGAATATCCCACCATTCTGAAGTCTTTTTCAAGAATACTAGGACTTGGGAGACATATATATGAAAATATTTAATCACCAGATTCTAAGTTTAACTAGCACATATCAAACACATCCCGGACTCCCAGTTGAAAAATACTTGCTTTAATTCCCAGTATTTCTCTTTACCTTTTAGAAATGTGACATGGTTACTTCTGAATCTTTGCAGGATGAATCGGCCAGTTGGTGTTATCAGTGTCATTCGCTGTCTCTTCCTTTTTTCCTTCCCATCATTTGGACACTTCACTGTTTGTTTACCCTGATCAAACCCATCCATTCACTTCTTGTCTTATTCAAAGTTCTGGGAAACATCGTGGAAGGAAAAAAGGTAGAAACTAAAGCTATTGGTGCAAATGATGCTTTGGATTGCCTGTGGATTTTGAACATCCCTTCCATTCCTGACCCCTCAACAAGCATGGATGATTTGGTATTTCACTATATGAGTAGCCACGAATGACTGATAGAAACACCCCTGATTTTTCATGATACAGTTCCAGGAGCAGCTCGCTATAGTTCCTGTCTCTGCTGGTGTGCCGTCCCTAAGCCCCAAGGGAGTACAGCCTTCTCCTCAGCTACCGTCCCTTTCTGTGGGGTTGGGGCATGAGGCAGAGTGACGCAACTGCGCACGCACAATGGCAGAGAGAGAGCAAGAGCTAAAAAGATTCTGGTTTGGGCCCACATCACTAGTTGCTTCACTTCGTGAAAAAAAGCAAGTGCCTCATAAGCTTACGTTATTTACAATGCTCGGATTGTTCAAACATCCACCCAAAGCCGAGGACCACCACACAACAAGGAACAATTCAATGAACTATGTACAGAATTTACAAGGAAGTTTACATAATATTCTACATTCCGTTAACAAGTTTACCTTTGTTTGCTTTCCTGAAACTGAGATATTTGTTCGTTTTTCTGTCTTTTTCATCCCAGTAATTGCTGATTGAACCAACACGAACAAACGCTTGCACATTCCTTTTTCCTCCCTCCTGGGATATAGGATTACATTTAGTTTAGGAAAAAAAAAAAAAAGTGGCACATCACCCTTTGGTGAGATACTATTCAAAACTGTCCATATAAGAATTCGTGGAGGTCGTTTCCTTCTAGCATGATAAATATATTTTGCTTGTTTGTTTGTTTAACTTGGCAAATTTCAATTGAGCTCTTTCTTAAAGAAGTATTCGTGAAGGAGTCAACTGATTTTGGAAAGATGGCATTTACTCAACATTTCTGTAGATTGTACATAATGTTTGTTGGCTATCCTTGGATCCATAAACCAAACTTTATTCTCTGCACCACATTTTTCTCTTTGCATTTTCAAGATCTTTCATTGATTGTAATGCACAATAAAGATGGTATATATGATATGAAAACACATATCATTTAATCAGCAGAACTACCAACCAGTCTGCTGTTTCTGTTTGGCAATATAGAGGATTGAGGCAATAATCCTGGATAATTTAAGCCAAAAATGTGTCTTTATCTGGGTCTGCCTCACAAAGCTGGTAAGCGTAACACACGTGTCATCTCTATTTTAAGCCAAGGAACATGAGTAGAAAAAAATGTGTAGTCGTCGTTGTCAAATGAAAGATAAGGTTCTGCTGGGTCTACACAGGTTAAATCTATGACACAGTTTATGAACTGCGAACATGGGGTCCCCTGAACATGACTGTGGCAAAGGAGAGTGAGTCTGTGCAATTTTCTGCCTCTGCTGCCACTTCAGTAATGCAGGAGATTATGGCTATTTTCATGGCAAAGATAAAACAACCCAGTAATAGCAGGAGAGTAACCCCTCGATAATGTACTGATCTGAATCTTTCAGAAGTGGGGACCGGTTTGAGGGCACTTAGGAATGTCTAACAATTTTTATGTATTATGTACATCATTTAGAGCAAGACAAGGGAGAGAGGCAGAGAAGGAAGCAGTTTTTTTTCCCTGCACTGTTAAGCCTGGAGGGAGTTTGGGTGGGGGCCACAGAGGAGGGGATTTGGCTGAGAGGTGTCCTAAAGAAGGAAGTGGGGACAAAGGTCATTAACCAGAAATACGTCAGCTTCTCCATTTTTCAGGCTACCATTGCCTCTAAGTCAGAGCTATTAACAGAATTTGCACAATCCTGTGGCTGTGCCCTCTCTAAGCCTACGAAGACATACAATGATACCATTTTGTGCCTGATGCTAGATTCAGGCTTACTAATTTTGCAATTTACAAAGGCTAAGATATAAGATTTAAAAATGTTCTATTTTTTCTCAGAGATGCTTTACATCTGAACTACAAGCATCAAATTCTTTAGACTTTTAAGGCAAGATAAAAAAATTAGTAAAGATATAAATTACCTCAATCTTTTCCAAGGAGAATTGTCTAAACAGGTGAATAAAGAAAAATTGTTTTGTTAAGGAACATAGATCATAGATACTTCCTTTCTAATTTAGCATTTCATCCTTAAAAGCTTTTTAAAAAACTTTGACATCAGATGATTCATTCCTGTTGAGCATCAGCCCAAAGTCTACCTTCCTGTGTTTAAAATACACAGTATTTCCTGAGTGGTCATTGGGAATATTAACCTTACAGTCACCGGCATGGGCACCTTCCATTCTATTTGGGCATTTCATGATGGCAAAGCCTCTTTCCATGCCAAGAAGTAGTCAGTTTCAAAATGGATCCCTTCATCCCCAGAGGCTGGAGATTTCCTTGACCATGGAACTGTGATTATGCAATTGAAAATCTAAATGAGAATTTGGTCCCCATACCCTACTAATTGGTTATGAAACCATTGAGATAATTTTTCCAGTAAAAGCACAGTTTTTATATTCTTACTAACGTATATTGTCTTTGGCTATAACCATTCATTTATTTTAGGTTTCTCTTTTCTTTTTGCTTTCTAAAAAGAGTATCTCAAAACTCTGTCTCCTTGGGCTCATCAGCAGGAATTTGGCCTTATCTTTCCAATTAAGACTATAATTTCTAGCAGCTGATGCTACTGTCAACATGGACCCTCATCACAGCCTTAGGGAGAAAGCCAGATCATCAAATGATGCAATTGTCCTTATTATTACCTAAACCCATATTTGACAGCGAGGGGTCAGATCCCCAATTGCCTCCATCACTGGTTGGTTGTTTTAGGGTTTCACTCAACCTTGTGAATGAACATACAGAATTCTTAAGATACTCAGGGTGAAAAAAAATTAATGAGGCTTTCATGACATAAAATGTGATAAACCTCAACTGTAGCTGGTTAGACGTGTTTAGAATTGTGTGTTGGGCTACTGAGGGATGCCCCTTCTATGACGATCATGACCACAGTAATCCGTGAGCAGAGATAAGGCAGAGCAGTAATGACTGCTAATGATTAATGATTAATGAGTGCAGATGTGTTCTATGCTTTAGGGGCTGGTATAAATGTTTGAAGGCCCAGTGATTTTGTCACGGTTGTTGTTGATATCTGTGGTTTTCCTATTTTGAGATTTTTCTTTAAAAAGGTAATCCGGCCTCAGATGAGAGTGACAGCAAAATGGGTGTATGTGCACTTCCGGAAGCATTCATTTCCTACTTTGGAATGCAGAGCTCAGAGAGGTGAGCGCTAAGGTTATTAGCCGGGGCCTGTGCAACAAGGCCTGTCACCATTAGGTGCTCTCTGGAAGGCTAAGAAATATATACTATTTGATTTAAGATTTGGCAGTTTAGGTAACTGCCCAGGCACCCTTTTCACAGCACATAAGTCTTGCCTTCCTCGTGGAAAAGGCAATGTGTTTTACACGCAAAAAATGCTCACCAGCCCATTATTAAAGCCCTCCTCCCCCATTCCCTTCCTCTCACTCTCTCTGGAGCAGGAACTAAGGAGATGTGAAGGCATGGCTTCAGGGCACAGAGGCAAGTGATTCCAGGGTAATAAAATGAGTTCAGGGCTGGTCATTTGAGATAGTCAGTTAAATAAATCTCCATTGCCCTGAGACTCCTTATTCTCAACAAGAAGAGAGAAATGTTCTCAATGGCCACCAGGATGGATTTGAGTGTTAATTTTAAATCTGCCTGCAAGTCTGAGAAAGAAGCGGGTTTTTTTTGTTGTTGTTGTTTTGTTCTGTTGTTGTTTTTCAGAATATCCAGCTTAATGGTGAGGTGAAGATGGCAGGTTTGGTTTGCACAACCTCCATCAGCCCTTGTCAATCCCTCCCTCCTCGCCCGTGGAGCTGGGACCCCTTCTGCAAGGGCGCTGGGGGGGCTTGAGGCTGGAGGGGAGACTTCCTTCCTCTTCTAGGCTCCTCTTATCCCCCCTTCTTCCTGGAAATCTGTAACTTGTCAATGGCTTTGTTTTTTCTTCTGAGATCCTGGAAATTGTGTTGGTTTTTTGTTTTTGTTTTTGTTTTTGTTTTTGGCAGCATGAGATTGTTACAGTTTACCAGGAAGCAGTGCACGCAGAGAGCTAGGTCCTGTTTTCCTTCTCATTTTAAAAAATAGATCAAAAAAAAATCCAGGGCCAAAAGATAGGACTGCTAAAGATCTACCTATATAACTTCTCTCTTTGTGTGTGTTTGTTCTTTGTTTGTAAACACGGCAATTAATAGAGCTCTGACAGAGCTGATAACCTGGACCACAGTAGACTGGAAAAAAATAGAGTTTTCTTTGTGGCGTGTGTGTGTGTGTGTGTGTGTGTGTGTGTGTGTGTGTTGGTTTTGGAAGTAAACATGGTGCAGTAATAAAATTGATATGCAAGACCTCAAACCAATCGGATGGCTGAATCTCTTACCTCAAAAAAGCACAGCAGTGGCGCTGCGGGGGGCCTGTGGGGTCAAAAATCAAAAGAGGAAAGTAGTCGTTTACGAACCCTTAGGACAGACCTTAGTGTACATAGTAAAGCCAATAAACGACGTTAAAAAGAGAAAAGGTGATGGGGAAGAACATTCGGGACCACTTGTCTATGGAGTTCACATCAGTCAAGTCGGGGATCTTGACTTTGAGCTGCGAGGCGCGCCTGCGGATGCGCCCCTTGCTGTGCGCGCCGTGCCGCTCGAGCGCGCGCCCGTACGCCTCCCCGCGGCTGCTCAGGGGCTTGCGGTACTGGATGCTGGCGCTGTCGTACGAGTACATGCTGCTGGCCTTGGGCTCGCTCACGCCCGTGAGCACTTCCGAGCCGCTCGTCTCGTTCTTGATCTCCAGGGTGCTGAGGAGGATGTTGCCGTGGACGTCCACCTGACGGGAAAGGACACGCTCAGGCCCAACTGCCGGGGCACGGTCTGTGCTCGTGACCCTGTAACTGATGACACCGCAGCCCACTCTTTAAAGACTGTCGCTGGACGTCCGGCTCTGCGTGCCTCCTGCAACCGGATCTAGCAACTATGTATCTATCCTTGTGTGTTTACCTAACCTACCGCTGTCTAAGCCATCATCTGTCTGTGTCTCTTTGTGTATGTATATAGTCCATCACCCGTCTATATCCGTCTCTGTTTCATCCGTCATCTAGCTGTCTAATCTGTCTGCCTATTTAATCCACCATCTTTTTGTCTGGCTAATCTACCACCTACCTAATCCTATCTATATCTTTCTTTTTTTTTCAAAAAAAAATTTTTTTAACCTTTATTTATTTTTGGGACAGAGAGAGACAGAGCATGAACGGGGAAGGGGCAGAGAGAGAGGGAGACACAGAATCGGAAACAGGCTCCAGGCTCCGAGCCATCAGCCCAGAGCCCTACACGGGGCTCGAACTCACAGAGCGCGAGATCGTGACCTGAGCCGAAGTCGGACGCTTAACCGACTGAGCCACCCAGGCGCCCCCTATCTGTATCTTTCTATCTAATCATCTGTCTACCACTTATCTAGTCTACTTATCCAAACTGCCACCGATTTATCTGTCATCTATTTATTTATCATCTAATTACCGTCTGTCGAATCTACCGTCTATATAATCCACAATCATCTATCAATCCATATATCATTTTTATGTATATGTATATGGCATTTTTTCTTGTTACAAAAGTGGCACATGGAAATATGTAAAACTAGAAACAAACAGGAAACAAAAAAATAAGAAATAGAAATTTGTCATTTCACTTTTAGAGTTCATTATTTTTAGTATCCTGCTAGCCGCTTTCTGTTTTTTCTACTTACAAACATGGACTCACCTGCTATGTTTTGGTCTACAATATGCTTTGTCACTTAATAGTGTAGCATGGTCCTATTTCCATGTTAATAATTATTCCTCTGTGATATCACTTATTAACAGCTTATATGGATAGAACATAACTGGGTTGATCTATTGTGAGATGTGAAGGCTTGTTTTACTTTTGCGGTATTATATAAGCAAGCCTACAAGGGACATCTTTTACGTAAACCTTTGTCCTTCTTCCCAGTTATTTCCTCAGGCTAAACTGCCAAAAGTAGGATTCAGGGCTCAAAAGGATATGACTAGCTGTACTTTGACTTTTGCGTCTCCCCCGTTATTTATTGTTGCTTCGTGCCGTTCCAGTAGTATCTCAGATTTCCTGGTTTTTGTCTGTGCTATGCCCACACACATTTACGGAACTCCATACATGAGCACATTTGGCCTGTAAAGTGGCTTTGTTTAACTCAAGCTGATGCACTTTGCAAACGGATTTACCTTGAGAGGACATGCTCATTCATACAAAGGAGTTTGAAATACTTCCAAGGACAGTACAGGCAGCTGTGTTTAAGTCCAGTGTTATTAACACAAGTGCCTGAGTTACAGTAAGTGGTCTATAAATGCTTTCAAATGAAATTAATCTCAGTAAACACTTTTAAGTGTCAAAGGTATAGGTAAGGAGACAAAAAAAATGGGTAACAAAGAAAGACAGAGTAAAGCGTAGGAGGAGGCAAAGACAGACAAGGAAGGAAAATAGAAGGAAAGGTGCAGAGGGTGGTGGGGTGTGAGGCTGGTACATCACAGATGAGAGAACTAAGATTAATTGAGTGTCCACCCAAAGCCTAGCATTATGGTAGCTGCTTTGTATACCTTGTTTATCACTTGCAACAGGAAACTGCCTCAAGTTTACTCCACTACGAGAGCTGAGATTACAACCTGTGTCTTGTCTGTTTCAAAGCTTATGTGCTTTTTACTGAGAAAGGACCGCTTCATAGTCCTTGGCCTTCACCACATCCCGCTGTGAACTTCATGATGCATTTGATAGCTTTAAGCTCAGAGGTAGTTGGAGAGAGAGAGAGAGAGAGAGAGAGAGAGAGAGACTCAATCTGGCCTCTCCCTCCACTCCCATCAATCATTTCTTTCTGTGAAGTATTTGACTCTAGCCTAATTGAGCTACCTATTATGCCCTCACTGGCACCTTTACTGGCTTATTTATTCGGGGAGTTATTATTAATTTTGTTGTTGTTAAAAACTACTCTTTATTGAATCCTACTACATAATTTATCTCACTTATTTATTATAACAACCCTATGGAATATATAATATTATTCTAGTTCAACAGATAGGGAAATAGAGACCCAGAGAGCTTAATGGCCTGCAATTAAACAAGGAATAAGTGCCTAATATGGGATTCAAATACAGGATATTCTTTGTCTCAAATATAATTTTCCCTCCTGTTTGCGTGTTAATCAATGTATTTTCTTTAAGGCTCAATTTAATCCTAATCCTTGTGTGTACCTGTGTACCTTCCCTGATTATAGTAACTTCAAAAACCAACTTCCTCTCCCTTTCTCAGGAAAGCATTGTTGAGTACTTACTCTGTGCCAGGCACAGTGCAAGGTGTCAGGTGTGTGTGTGTGTGTGTGCGCGCGTGTGTGTGTGTGTGTATGTCTATGGATGAAAAGTCATGCATATGAAAGTTTACATTATGAAAGAGGATGGTAGGGTTGAAGTGACATGGAACAAAGTGCTGAATCCATTAGAAAAGGGACTAGAACCTTAGAAGATAATCATGGTGTCCATAATTCTGTTAGGTTCTATGGTGTTTCAGTCAAGAGTATCATAAAACATGGATTTTGTCCTTGAGATAATAATCTCCTTTGAGGGGTGCCCGGGTGGTTCAGTCAGTTAAGCATCTGACTCTTGATTTCGGCTCACGTCATGATCTCACAGTTTCGTGAGTTTGAGCCCCGCGTCCAACCCTGTGCTGACAGCATGGAGCCTGCTTGGGATTCTCCCTCTCTTTCTGTCCCTCCCCCACTTGCACTTTCTCTCTCTCAAAATAAATAAACTTAAAAAAAAAAGTCTCCTGAGAGATACAAAAGTATCTTGTAATACAAGATAAAATATACAAGAGTAAGTTATACGAGAGTAAGATATAATTTTGGGAGTGAAAAGAGTTTTTAACCAAATGCTAAATGGTACAGTATAGACCATGATTAGGGGTTCATAAAAGTCTGAAGGTCAAGGAAGGCTTCATGAAGGAGATGCAACTTATACTAGGCCTTAAAGACAGAACAAAGGATTGAGAGGTGAAAACTGTATTCTCATCCTGGGTTTGTTATTAAATCCATTTCTTCATCTATAAATAAAAGGTTTTCACTAGGTAATCTCAAGGGTTTGCTTCTGATTTTTGGCAGTCTTTGGTTACAAATAATATTCCAGACAGAAGACACAGCATACTAAAAATCAAACCAAACAAACAAACAAAAAAACTTATAAAATTGAATCACTTCTTCTGTACCGCATGCATCGTTAAGTTCCATTATTATGAAATCTCCCTAAGTAAACAAGTTGCTAGAATTTAGAATCTGCCAGTGAAACATAGAGATGCTCCTCATTAAACAGAGGTCATGCAAAACTACATTTTATTACGATATTTTGGTTAACTTTGGTACAGATTCTAATGCACCTATAAATTGCATGATGCTTATTTATTGGTTTGTTCAAATCCCTCAAAATACTTTGTCATTGGGCTAGAAATCAGAGCTGTAAGTGATTTGACATATAAAGGAATGAATCTGGTTCTATACCCATGAAAGCTGACTGCATTACTGTGTAGTTGAATCAACATTACTGTGTCCCTTATTAGGAAAATTTAAGAAGTGTCATATAACGCTTATGATCTATCTCCAGTCTTTCTCCTACACAGTCTAGAACTTATCCTAAAAGCCAGTGTTACAGACTGTGTGTGTGTGTGTGTGTGTGTGTGTGTGTGTGTGTGTGATGGGTGTTTGTGCATTTCTCCTGAAGTGCGTTTTCATTCCCTACCTTTTAAGCTTTTTGCTTCTCGGTAAAGTGATTATGTGGTCAGAATACCACTGGTGACACCAGCAGGTTTCTGGTTGGCTCTGGCCTAACCCCTGTCCTTTGGAGAAGAGTGGCTTTCCTTTTACCTCAACAGTATAAAAACACCCAAGGTATCTTTATATCCACAGCTGGCACAGCTTTCCAAAAATAATGTCCAGGGGGAAAGTGGTCTTTTCACATCCTCAGAAACAATAAGGAGCCATGTCATAGATCACCTCAACATTTGCAATGGTTAAATGCTGCCTAGTTAATAAGAGATCAGATCAACATCTGCATTGGGCATGGTCCAAGCATCAAGGATTTTTAAACCTTGAAACAGAAGGAAGTGAGGCAAATGAAAATGTCATTACAGTGGATTTCCAGGGCATATACAGACAGATTTCCTAAAGCATTCATTGCTAATGTTGAAATAGCTGTTCGTTTGGATAATCACTCCTCATGCCTCATGATGCCATAAAGGAAGAGACTTTCCACTCCAGTCCCTGGGAAAGAAGCTAAGGGGTCAATACTTCCAGCTTATTTTCCCTTTCTCCTCTCCCACTGCTCCCCACCGGGCATATTTGGGAGAAGGAGGCAGGCATACTTGGCTCCTTGCTTTCTGAATATTGTTCTCCTTCTGATCTGCTTGCAGAGAAGGTACAGTCCAGTTAGGGATGTGCATGTTGAACTTGCTGCATTGGTGAGTAAGGCCTGTAATTGTCAGGTGGTTCCAGTGATTGGGGAGATAAACCTAATAGTGGGGTGAATTACTGCATTATATTAACTATATATTCCTCAGACCAACATCACTGATTTTTTTTAAGTTTAGATCTATCATTAAGCCTAAACTTAGAGCAAATGAATAAAGTCATAATTAAGACTTCAGGAGGACCAGGGCGCCTGGGTGGCTCAGTCGGTTGAGTGTCTGACTTCAGCTCAGGTCATGATTGTAACTTAGAAATTCTGCCTGAACTTCCAGCCTGCCCTGCAGATTTCACACACAAGTGTATGAGCTAAGTCCTTAAAATAAATTTCCTTTTATATGTATATTGATTCTGTTCTGTTCCTATTGGTTCTGTTTCTCTGGAGAACTCTGGCTGATAGAAAGGGTATGACAAAAATCATGAGAGTCATTTTTAAATGACTCAAGTCTGGAACACATTGATGTGATGGCTGTATTTCTTCCCTCAATAGAACCCTGAGCAAATGTACAAATTCATATTCTAGCTTGGGGCTAGCCTTCCCCGCCCCCCCCTTCCAACTCACTCCCTCTCTCCTCTCATTCCCAACATACGCAAACAGTGCCGTAGGCTGTGAAAAATGTTGCCACTCACTGAATCGAACTGTTCTGGATATTTTCAATATGTAAATAGAGCAGAACTCATTGCAGTGTAATTGGAATAAAATATAATCTTGTTTCCAGTGGCAGTTTTAAAGCCCTGTTGAGAAATACCTTCCGGGCTCAATCTACTTTGCAAACAGGAAGTTATTTCCTTCTTGCTAGCTAATTCAATTGGATTCACATTTACTGAGTGGTTCTGAAGTACAGCGCAGGAAGCCAAGTGAAGTGGTGCTCGCCACGTAAGGAGCTGCCTTCCAGAAGCCTACAGTCTGTTTAACTGAGTTTGTCCAGTGCGACTGGCTGCCTTCACCTGTAGGGAGCAGAGAGCCACACAGCCACATGTCACGTCTGCCCATCCTGCTCCTAGAATGTACCACATCCGGGCTGTTGCTGTCAGTCATTAGCTCTCACCAGGGCTGTGCTGAACGCCAACTCCCTAGGTCTCCAATTCCTGAAACCTTTTGGTTTGGGGGGTGAGGTGGGGGGTGTGGGGTGGAAATAGGAGGCTTTGCTGGAGGTGATTTGCATGTCTCTCTGCAAACTTCCTGACAATTGTTTCAAGACGCTGTAGAAGATTGAGTACAAACCTACATAAATCTAAACAAATCCACACTCTGTTATTTAAGAAATAGAAATGGAAGAATGACGAATGAAACAACTGGCAATTTTCCAGCGCATTACTCAGGTAGATAAATTTATCCTGGACCCCTTTCTTTGCCTTCTTTCTCCCATACGTTGGTATGAGCAGATCCTAATGGCTTTACTTTTGAATAAATCTTGATTCTGACCAGCTTTTCCCCACCATCATGTCTTGCTGCATAATTGGTCTTCCTCTTTCCAGGAAGGAACTCTGTGGTCTTTTCTCTACATAGCGGCTGGAGTGACGCTTAAAAAATGTAAAACAGACCAATGTCTCCTCTGTTTAAATCAAATGACTTCCTAAGACATAGAATCAAATCCAGATTTCTCATCCAAATCCAGAGTACCATGTGATTTAGCTCCTGCAGGGACCTCTGCCCTCACTCTGCCCCTTGAGCTCTCTGCTCCAGCCACACTTGTCATTTGTTGACTGTCTCCCCTGATGCTCCTAAGTCCTCAGGACATTGTCAACTGCTGTTCCTCTCTCTTGGAATGATCTTGCTCAGATTGTTACCTGACTAGCTCCTCACCATTTTCTTCACCATAATTATCATCATCTGCCATTATAGCGTATATTTATTTACACACTTGTTTTATTTTATTATTATTATTATTTTTAATGTTTATTTTTGAGAGAGAGACAGAGAGACAGAGCACGAATGGCAGAGGAGCAGAGAGAGGGACACAGAATCCAAAGCAGGCTCCAGGTTCTGAGCTGTCAGCACAGAGCCCCACGCGGGGCTAGAACCCAGGAACCATGAGATCATGACCTGAGCTGAAGTCGGACGCAATTGGCTGGGCCACCCATATTTACATATTTGTTAATTATTCAACTGAAATGTAAGCTCCAGGAGCACAGTTGCTCTGATGTTACTGTGTTTTTCATCACTGTTATATTCCCCTTGCTCTTCCAGAAAAGAGACTGATACTCCTAAGGAGGGGCTGAGTAAATGTCTATAGAATGAGGAACTCTGAAACTCTGACTTGGAGTCATCTCTCTAAGCTCTGTTTGAGTTTCAGTGGCTAAGGACACATAAGTGGCTAGACTGTCTAGAGTGGTGGTTCTCAGACATTATTGTGCATCTGAATCTATTGGGAAGCTTGTTAAAAATACAGGTTTGAGTTCATTTCATACTAGATTCAGGTCTTCCCAGTCTGCATTTTACACAAGGATTCCAAGGGTCCTAGCTGATTTTGGTATACCTAAAATCCACAAAGTGGTTAGCTTATTTCAGAAAGCTAAGAATTAATTACAAATATGCACTGTTCAAGCCTGAGATACGTGGGAATTTAGTGGGAATTTATTGAGTTTTGAGTAGAGAATGATAGAAACAAGAAACCAGAAACTATCTTATACATAGGAGCATTTTATACATAGACTTAGGGAGACCCAATATGTGAGATGAGTGCTTTTTACAATTAAATATAAAATGCATTATAACCAGCAAATTCACTGAATTCTAAATGATGCAAATAAGGGTCAGTTTTCAGATTCATCTTCAGTGAATCCCCTTAAAAAGTCATCCAAAAACTCTTCAGTAATGTTTTGCTCTTCAGGAAAATAAAAAAGTGATTTTGGTCAAAGTAACCATTACTTTTTGGATGTTTGAAAAGGAGGTATTCAAAATGTGTGATGTCGGGGCACTTGGGTGGCCGAGTCGGTTAAGCGTCTGACTCTTGATTTCTGCTCAGGTCATGGTCTCAGGGTCCTGAATGGAGCCCCATGTCAGGCTCCATGATGGACATGGAACCTGCTTAAGGTTCTCTCTCCCTCTGCCCCTCTCCTAAGGTAATCAACAAAGCACTTCTACACTTTCTTCCTCCCCACTGGAGAATATCATGAAGTAACGGCAGAGTAGAGTTATCAATCACTTTAGATTCTAACATAGAGATTTCAGGAGAAGGAATTGCTGAGAAAAGAAAAGTATCAACACTGTTTGAAAGCAGTCTAGGGGCACCTGGGTGGCTCAGTTGGTTAAGCGTCTGACTCTTGATTGTGGCTCAGGTCATGATCTCACAGTTTGTGAGACTGAGCCTGGCATCAGACTCTGCTCTGACAGCACAGAGCCTGCTTGGGATTCTCTCTCTACCTCTCTCTCTGCCCTTTCCCTGCTCATGCTCTCTCTCTCAAAAATAAAAAAAAAAACAAACTTAAAAGAAAGCAATCTATTAATAGCACACATCTATTATTATTATTATTATTATTATTACCATCTATTATTATTACCATCGACTGTCCCTAATCTATTATTACCATCGACTGTCCCTAATCAAAATATATGTCCTTCATTAGGAAAGATTTATTATATATATTTTTTAAATTTGGACAGGTACCAAACAGTTTTCACTGTAGGAGAGGCTTAAAAAAAAAAGAGAGAGGCTTAAATATTTTATTTTTGTAACAATAGAAATATAATAGAAAAAAGTTTCCAATTATACATGAATTTTAAGAGCATTCTGCTTGGTTTTGTAATTAATTCATTAGTTCACTTATTGTTTTAAAAGTCATTTAAGTGCCTGATTCGGGCTCTTTGGCAGGCATTGGAAAACCCAAAGTGGAAGATAAAGTGTTTGCATTCAAGTCCTACTCTGTTTTTCTTTATAGTGTATATTATTGCCTGGCATTATATGTGTGTTTGTGGGTGTCATTTTGATTGTGTGTGATGTATTTATATGTATAATGTTCATCTTTCTCTCCCATCCAAATGAAAGGTTTTTTTTTTATTCATTGCTGACTATACCTAGTGCATACAGAGTATTTTCATAGTATATGCTCATTAAATATTTGTTAAAGTTAAATATTAAATATTAAAATTTGTTTATGTTTATTCATTTTTGAAAGACAGAGAGAGACAGAGCACAAGCAGGGGTGGGGTGGAGAGAAGACAGGGGTGGACACAGAATCTGAAGCAGGCTCCAGGCTCTGAGCTGTCAGCATAGAGCCCGACGCGGGGCTCGAACTCACAAACCGCGAGATCATGACCTCAGCCGAAGTCGGATGCTCAACCGACTGAGCCACCCAGGTGCCCCAATATTAAATATTTTTAAGTGGCTTTTATTTTTTGATAGAGAGAAAGAGAGAATGCAAGTAAGGGAGGGGCAGAGGAAGAGGAAGAGAGAGAATCTTAAGCAGACTCCATGCTCAGCATGGGGCCTGACACTGGGCTCAATCTTACAACTGTGACATCATGACCTGAGCCAAAATCAAGAATTGGACACTTAACTGACTGAGCCACCCAGGCACCCCTTAAATATTTTTTAAGTTTAAAACAAAAAACGGTAAGCATAGTGTGCAATGGAGAGCTCTAGGAGAAGCACCTGATGAGTGAGGGCAGACATCAGGCAAGAGGTGAATTTGGGGGAACAAGCCAAGCTAAGTTAGCAAAGAGTGAAACCATGGCAACTTGGGAAAACTGTGAGTTGGACTTCTAGAGCCAAGTGTGTGTCGGTGAAGGGGAGAGGGAGGAGGAATGAGGCAGAAGAGGAAAGCAGCATGAGATCACAGTGGGTGCTGGATGTAGCATTAAATAGTATGGATATTTTCTTTTAGGCAGAGTCTAGGGTGAGTTTTGGTGGATGCCTATTGGTTTGGCCTGCCTGATTCCATTCCACCTTCTTCTGATAACATTACCTGACTTTCCTTGGTGCATGTGGCAGAAGTGGACCTACTTGCATCTTTAAGGCTCCAGGGACAGGCATGTGATGCAGACCTGTGCATTTATTGTTTCCCAACTTCCTAGTCAGAGAGATTGATTTCTGCATGAGAATATGACTCAAGCTGATCCAGAAGACTCAATCCTAAGACTTTTTTTTTTGTTGTAACTATTGGTGATAAGAAAGTACTTTTGGGTTAGGGTTGCAGAGCTTGGAACATATAAACTTCAGCGTTTTGGAACACCATGAAGGAAGGGTTTAATGAACGTAAAGCCATTATAAAGGAAAGCAGAGTTAACAGATGAAGAGAGATGCTTTCTGATGACAATGTTTAAATATATGGATATAGCCACATAGGAAATGAGAACCACTCATGGACCTTCTAGTTCTGTGTGCCAAAATATATCCCCCACCTTTTTCTTAAGCCTGTTAAGTGAATTTGATTTCTTCCTCATTTACAAAAGAATCCTAGATGTTTGGGTATAGAAGAAAATGAGAAGGAGAGAGGGAAGGAGGGAGGAGGGAGGCAGAGAGAGAGGAAGAGAGAGAGAGAGAGAGAGAGAGAGAGAGAGAGAGAGAAAGAGGCTGTTGAAGCATCTGGAGATTAGCTACATTAGGCCAAGACTAGAGAACAAAGCATGAACCGAGCCAGATTTGGGCACGGATTTAAGGGCTAAAGAAGTCCATGAATTGCTAACACAGGCTATCCACAGAAATCAAAAGTCCTGCCTGAATTTCTCGAGAATCCAAGATGCTAAGTCATAAAGGTTAAAATTTCATCAAAGGCTGAGAGAAGTGTCTTAGTTGGCCCGATGACAAGGCAGTGATGTGGGGTACGTCCTAGGCTCAAAGGCTAATGTAGGTATCCATCTGTTTCAAGCTAGTTTTAAGGAAAAGCTGTTGACTGTTAGGATGCCTGCTTTCACATGCATTATGGATCCTGGAATTAATCACAGTACAGAGCCGATTTCCATTTAGCAAGTTGTCTGAAAGTGTAGATGTCTAAAAGTGTCTGAAAATGTAGATAACACACCACAGAGAATAGGAATGAGAGGAAAGAGGCCAGATTACAGCATCGATATCTGAATCTGAATGGAAATTCTATTTCTTAATTGTTGGGGTTGCAAGGTGTCCCCCATGACTTCAAGTGATTTCAAATCAGTACCTGACTATAGACTGCCCATGCAACCAATCCAGCCTAGGTGGATCTATTTGCAAGTGGGCAGGCATGTGGCCAACAGACCCAACCACGTATATTCCAGGTTAGTGTAAAAGTGGCCCAGAAGTAGCATACTTACAGCCTACTAGTACTGTGAAATCTATCTTTCAAAACTCTAAATACCATCTCTAGTTTCAAATGATGCCTGAGGGGTACATGAATCTACAGTCTTTATCACCTCAGAGGTTGAAACTCTCCTAATGTCTGGATTCAGCATCTGTACTCCTACAGAAAAGATGCTTCACTGCAGCTGGTGGTAATATAAATCAAGACAAAGCAAGCACTTCTAACTTCAGTACAAATGACCCTTGACATGACTGCCCAGCCAAGGCTATCAAGAGTAATGTGTAATAAATGAATGATGCCATGCTATGCTCTAGGGTACCAAGGCAAATGTTAGGGTCCCTCAAATGAAAATTGTCTGGGACCACAGCACATGTATCATTTGAATTCAACTGTTTACAAGTATCTAAAAGGAAAGGGGAGGACCACCCAAACTTTTATATGAAAGGAAAAAAATCTGATATTATTTTCTATTTTTTAAATTTCACCAGGGGATAGCATTTTTAAATACCACACAGGTTGCATTATTATCTTAACTGCTGGAGATAATACACTGAAAAGATGAAGTAATACACTTGCTTTGTTATTGAAGATTATATCTATCTGTTGTTATATGACACTGTGATTCGGAGAGAATAGCAGGGGTTGATATAAATCATGCTTTAAAAAATATTAAAAATCAAAGTGATAGAAACAGTAAGAAAGTTTGGAGCAAAAACTGAAGTGGACTACAGTCTCTTTTTCTTACTTATTATGAATGTATATGAGTTTTATAAAACATGATGTAGCATTCAGGACCTTGGGTTATGGTAGCTAAGAACTCATCCTCAATGGAGAAGTCCTCTCTAAATTTATTCATTCGGCAAATACAAATACTTATTTGTTTTTTCCTCTGTTCTAGCCACTGATTAAAGAACAATAAACATAATAGACAAGGACCTTGATCCCAATCCTTGGGAAACTTATAGTTTAGTAGAGAGATAGACATTAAAAAATAATTACTTAAGTAAACATATATTCACTATTGTGGTAAATCCTATGGTGGAAAAGCACAGAAAGCCATGAGAACAAATAACAATGGTACAAAATACAATCCACCATTGGGGGTGTCAGTTAAGCCTTCTTTGAGGTAGTAACATTTACGATAAGAACCAGTGTAATGGAAAAATTGAGAGATAGCCAATATTAACTTTAATGTCACTAACCCTTTCTTATGTTTTATAAAATCTGATGCTGATTCATCTAATGCATTTTTCTTTTTTTTAAATACATAAGCAATTTTTATTCAAAAGGATATATGTAATATATAATGGATATTCTTTCATCTATCTGAAAGGGGGGCGGGGGATCTGATTTATGCATTGCTTTGCTAAGGATGCAGTAATCTAAATAGAAAAATTGAAGTGTATGTAATCTTTTTAAAAAATCAATTTATTTAAATTGAAGTTAGTCAACATACATCATAGTATTGGCTTCAGGAGTAGAACCCAGTGATGCATCACTTACATATAATACCAAGTCTAATGAATTTTTCAATTCTATGATATCCATTGGTTCTTTTTCAGTTTCAAGTCTTTTTTTGAAACTCCCCATCTCTACCTATATTAATCTGTTCCTATGGACATTATTTAAAAATTTTTCTTTTGAAATTATTGTAGATTCCTAGAAAGTTGCAAAGATAGCACAGAGAGCTCTCATGTACCCTTCACCCAGTTTCTCCTATTGACATCTTACTTAACTACTGTACAATGTCACCCAGGAAAGTGACATTGGTATAAAGTATGTATAGTTCTATGTAGTTTTATTACATGTGATGATTCACATAACCACCACTGCAAGCTATAGAATTATTCCACCACCTTGTGCTACCCCTTTCTAATTAATCACACTCAATCCCTCCACCCATCACTGACTCCTGGTAACCATTGGTCTGTTCTTTAATCTTTATAATTTTATTATTTCAGGTATATTATATAACTGGAATCAGACAATGTATAATCTTTTAAGATGGACTTTTTTTCCCATTCATCATAATGCCTTGAGATCCATTCAAGTTGTATGTATCAATAGTTCATTACTTTTTATTGGGCTGGTATTCCATGGTATGAACCTACTATGGTTTGTTTCACCATTTGCCTATTATAGGATATTTCAGCTCCTTTTAGTTTTGGGCTATTTTCTATGAACTTCTAAATATATTAATTACTGTTATTATTTTTAATTATTGTCCTTAACTTTTAAGCCAACATCTGAGACTTTTGCAGTTCTGTTTCTAGTGACTTTTCTCTTTTCTCTTTTTAAGTCTTTTCTCTTAAGTATGGGCATGTTTTCCTGCTTTTTTCTCATGTCTAGTGATTTTTTATGATATAGAAGCTGTTGATGATGCTCTGTAGAGACTTTGGATTCTGTTATTTTCCCTAACAAATGTTGGGTTTTGTTTTAATAGGCAGTTAAGGGGCACCTGGGAGGCTTAGTTGGTTGAGTGTCCGACTCTTGATTTCGACTTAGGTCGTGATCTCAGAGTGATTTGATCAAGTCCTGTTTTGGGCTCTGTGCTGACGGTGGAGCCTACTTAAGATTCTCTCTCTCTCTCTCTCTCTCTCTCTCTCTCCCTCTGTCCCTTTCCCTTGCTCTCTCTTTCCAAAATAAAAAAAAAATTAATAATAATAAAAGGCAGTTAAATTACTAATAGGTCACCTAGAATGGGTAGTGAGTGGGTTTTATGTGTAGTTACGGTGAATCTTTTTTAATTTTTCCCTTAACTCAAGGAGAATCCCTTATTTTTGTTCTTTTTTTTTCAGTCTTTCAGCTGTTTCCCCCTTCCAGATTTCCTAGCATTTTATACTTTTGTAGTTCAGAGGTCAACCAAGGATTTGTGGGAAGTTTATATTCAGGTTTTTTTTTTTTAAAAGCTTTATTTTTTAAAAAAGAAATGTATATTTTTGAGAGAGAGGAGAGAGACACACAGAGACAGAGTATGAGCAGGATAGGGACAGAGAGAGAGGGTGACACAAAATCTGAAGCATGCTCCAGGCTCTGAGCTGTCAGTATAGAGCCCGATGAATGGCTCAAACTCACAGATCGGGAGATCATGACCTGAGCTGAAGTCAGATGCTTAACTGACTGAGCCACCCAGGCGCCCCAAATTCAGATTTTGCATTTCTCTTGTGACTCACTTCTTTCTAGGATTTCTTGAAACTCTGGAAGTATCAAACTCCATGTTCTGACTCATCAGACTGATAAAACTGCAGGTTTTTTGGCTGAAGTTCTGCAGACTGGGGAGTGGCCTCGGGACAAAGCTATATAAATACTGATTTAAGAGAATGTCATTCCCTTCATTTGAGGGTTGATTCTCCTTTAGTTTTTGTTTGTTTTCAGTTAGTCTCATGTCTTCAAGCAGATTTAAAAATTTTTTGCTCAGGAGGCACCTGAGTGGCTCAGTCGGTTGAGTGTCTGACTCTTGATTTTGGCTCAGGTCATGATCTCACAGAGATCAAGCCCCACCTTGGGCTCCATGCTGAGTGTGGAGGCTCCTTAAGATTCTTTCTCTCTCCCTCTGCCCCTTTCCCCTGCTCAAGCTGTCTCTCTCTCAAAAATATTTTTTTTTTTTTGCTCGGGGTTTATAATTTTTAATCCATAAGAGAGTTAGTCCAATATAAACTACTCTTTCATGTCTTAACATGATTTTTAAATTAATTTGGGCATGATTTTGTTTGTGTTTTTCTGAAAAGAATTTGTGAAGTTTCTAATCTAACTTTCCATGGATAAAAGCACATTTTTATCTTCTTTAAAAATCCGTGGATGGGGCGCCTGGGTGGCGCAGTCGGTTCAGCGTCCGACTTCAGCCAGGTCACGATCTCGCGGTCCGTGAGTTCGAGCCCCGCGTCGGGCTCTGGGCTGATGGCTCAGAGCCTGGAGCCTGTTTCTGATTCTGTGTCTCCCTCTCTCTCTGCCCCTCCCCCGTTCATGCTCTGTCTCTCTCTGTCCCAAAAATAAATAAACGTTGAAAAAAAAAATTAAAAAAAAAAATCCGTGGATGAGCACTGGGTGTTGTGTGGAAACCAATTTGACAATAAATTTCATAAAAAAAAAAAAAAAACCAACCCTGATAATTGAGGGATTTTTCTATCCTATCTACTGGAATTCAAATTTAAAATGTCAATTCATCTGGCATAAAAAGTTCCTGATTTGAGATCCAGTGAAACCTTACTATGTTTGAGCCCAATGTTACTCAAACACAAAGATCAGTTAGATAGAAACATTTTACTTATTTATTAGTCACTAAGCCCTCTTGAGGGCAATACGTATTATACATCTAGATATGATGTGGCATACAAGGCTTTCATTTGGCCTTTATTTGTCCCTTAACATCTTAGAAAAATTCTCTGATATCCTGGGGTGGAATCAAGGTAAATGACCAAAGAGTGTGGTTAAAGTTTGTTTTATGATGTTTTTAAATTATCTGAATGCATTGATTTCAGTTTGCTGAAGGTGTGACCTTTCCATTTAATTACCTTTCTAGAGAACACTGCTTTTCTAGCCAATTCAGAGGCCCTGTTTCTCCTTTACCTTTCCAAATTCTACTTATCTTTGACATCCATCCAGTCCATGGCTTCATATTTTCCTACCAGTGAACCTATGCCACTTTATTTATGTAGGGCTTTCCCTCATGATATATCCATTAATACACATTCCAAGCTATGCAGAGGCTTAGAAGGCAACTGAGATGAGAGTGGGAACAGAAAAGAGGTGGCCTTAAAATCTGCTAACGTACTTTTAAAGCTAGTAGGTCAGAACCAGCCTTTTCCTTTCAGAAACACTCCTCAAGGTAGGTGCTGTCCTGTTTCATTTTATAATCTAATCACCTCATCTGAATATAATCTTCTTTCCCACAAAGATCAGAAGATTATTCAGGGCAAGTATCATGCTTCCTCCTTCTTGCATAGAATCCAGCATAGTATTTCACATAAGAGTGAAAATTTCCCGGGGCACCTGGGTCGGTCAGTTGGTTAAGCTTCCAACTCTTGATTTCAGCTCAAGTCATGATCTCACGGTTCGTGAGATCGAGCCCTGCATCAGGCCAGAGATGACAGCATGGAGCCTGCTCGGGATTCTCTCCCTCTCTTTCTGCTGCTCCCTCACGCGTGCTCATCCTCTCTCTCTTTCTCTCTTTCTCTCAAAAAAAAAAAAAATTAAACTTAAAAAAAAGAACTTTAAAAAAAAGAGTAAAATATTATTTGAATGAGTCACTTTGAATTTTGACCATTTGGCTGAATCTGTTTGGTATTTTGCTTATAATTTTCTAATTACCTGACAGTGTTTGGTTTTGATATCCCATCAAAGAGCATGAAGATACGTACATGGAAGATTTATAGTTTGGCTTCTGCCTGATTCTCCAGCCACCTCTAATACTACATATTCTCCCTCACTTGCTATGGTCTTGCCACATTGGTGTCCTCTTAGTACTTTCATACCTCAAGCAATTCCTTTCTCCGAGCCACTGCACTGTCGTGTCCTCTGCCTCGAATGGACATGGTGTGGTTAGTGCTTCTCATCACTTAGGTCTCAGATCAAATGGTCATGTCTCAGAGAGGTCTTCCTGATCTACCTTCCTTGTTCCCTTGAAGCTGATCCAAATCATTCTCTTACCCATCGCTCTGTTTTACTTTCTTCAGAACTTACTACAACCTGAAATTATCCTCTTAATCTGTGCTTACATGTTTATGGTCTGTCTTCCCACATTAGAGTCTGAAAGAGCCAGGAGTTTTGTCTCCTTCAGGGAAGTATCCCTAATGCTCAGAATGGTGGCTAAATGAGAGAATCTTTTGAGTTGTCACCCTGGGTGCCATCTTGAAAACAATTTATAGTGGATGCAGTATTTCAATGTTCACAATTTTAATTTGATTTCAGTGAAACATGGCATAGAAGTAGAGGCTAAAGAGATGTTCTTAAAGAATAAAGAAAGCACTAGTGAAAGCACAAGTCATAAGATCTACCAATGAAAAGCAAAAGAAAAATAGTGACAGTGTCTTACATCCAAGGGTAATAGCTAGCTAGCTATAATGATAATGAGTACCTATCATGCTCCAAGTATTGTTACAAATATTAGACTTAAAAAAAATCTCATTTAGTCCTTATAACAACTCTATAAGTATACTATAATAACCTCCATGATGACATTGAGAACAGAGACTAGATGAGAAGTTATGTAGGTTGATATGTCTGGGGTTATAAAGCCAGTAAGTAGCAGAGCTGGGACTCAAACCCAAGCAGTTTAATTCCAGTCTGTGGTTGTAACTACTGGGCCATATCTTTTCATTTCCACCGAGTACAGAACTGATTTATTTTAGTTGTCTCATTCATTTATCAAGCAAATCTGGCATTATTCTTCTGCCTATAGTTTTACAACTATTTGGTTTAGAATAAAGAATAATGGATTTAGGGTTGAGTTTTAGGTCCAGGTATATTACTAATCTATGGTAACTTCAACCTAACTTGTTCAATCCCCAATTCTCAAATATGTAAAAGGGAGGCGTGTTTGAGCCATATTAAAGATAAACTAATATACTTTTTTTTTTTCCTGTTATGGGGGCCCTGAGCACCATGCTGCTGATACATTTTGGAAGAATATTGTAAGGAATATTTAATACATTACCTGAACTTTATTCATCTCCAGTTTGTTCTTCTCATTGGCACTCTGGTCTTGTTTGCTAGCTCCCTTTTTCTGAGGGCCTTTTCCAAAGAAGATGTAATTTACAAAGGCATATTCCAGGAGAGCCAGGAACACAAACACAAAGCAACCCATCAGGTAAATATCAATCGCTTTGACATAAGGGATCTTCGGCAAAGTCTCCCTGAGGTGAGTGCTGATGGTTGTCATTGTCAGCACGGTGGTGATTCCTATGAAACAGAAAGACACATCTTAGCTGAATGCACTTGTTAAGCTGCCCTTGAAAGACTAAGACAGATGCTATTTCCTTATCGGTGTCCCAGAATGATGGCAGCAATGTGATAAACCACTAGGCAAAAGGAGCAGATATTTGGAAGGACAAAGCTTCAGACTCCCCATACAGGCCATGAACAAATCGTAAAACAGGATGTACCATTAATGGAGGGTTGGAAGCCATTAAAAAAAAAATAATACACATAGAAGAAAGAAGAATAAATGGGCCTGCATATCAAAATCCCATTGATGTGCTCACTGTCTCCTGTCAAATGTTCCTCATTCTGTTCCACACCGGGTAACCCGGACTTCTTCCGGGTCTCAGCGTCTTGCTCATTTTCCTACTAAATCTGTCCTTGTGACACTAACGCCCACAACAGCCACTACCAAACTGAAACTTGGTAACCATCGTGAGGAGACCTACTTCATTCCATAAGTCTATAATATATACAAGGTCAGTGTTACACGTTAAAATAATTATGCATCATTCATAGTGAAACAACACTAAAAGAAGATATATGTAAGAAAGTTCGCGATTTGCATCAAACATTTGATTTATGTATTTTTTAAATAAAACCTTGTTGCTTTGATTTTTCAAATATTACCTCTAGTTCTTGATTCCAGAGCCTAGAATGAATTAGTTCCCTGGAGTCAAGAAAAGATTTCCTGAAAAATTCAACTTGGATTTGTTAAAGAAGGTTAAGACTGTAAACTCTTAAAAGGAAAATTCTGTTTTGTCTATTTTGTTAAGCACAAGCTTTCTTAACCATATAATCTTTGCATGACTGTAATAAATATTTGGTGTTGATGATGGCAATGATGAAATGTAATTGGGAAAAACAAAACTAAAGAGGAAGTTGGAATCTTACATAGATTATGTGTGCTATAATACTAATATTACACATTTATATAGCATATTACAGTTTTATTTTATTTTATTTTTTAAGTTTATTTATTTATTTTTGAGAGAGAGAGACTGGGTTAGGGACAGAGAGAGAGAGAGAGAGAGAGAGAAAGAATCCCAGACAGGCTCCATGCTGACAGCCCCAACATGGGGCTTGATTTCATGAATAGTGAAATCATGACCTGAGCCAAAATCAAGAGTCCGATGCTTAACTGACTGAGCCACCCAGGTGCCCCAATATTACAGTTTAAACACAGTTATGAATTATCTTATATGACTACCATAACAGCTTGCTGAGTATGATAAGGCAGGTATATGATTTCTATTTTATAGATGCATAAACAGAAATTCTGAGATTAGTTATTTTCCATAGATCACCCAGCTAGGGGCAAAAAAGCAAGGAAGTGTTAAACAAAAGGCACTTAAAATGAAAACAGAAAGATGAGAAGATAAAACTTGAAACTTGATGACAATCCTTAAAAATAAAGACAGGAAATGTTAAAATGGGTGTTAAAAACAAACGACATCCGGCAAAGAGAATAGAAGGTAGAAACTGAAAAGGGTGAACAATAGTTTAGCACTCATTTGCCCATGAGATTATTCTGGATAAATTCCCTGATTTGACTATTCAACTTTAAGAGAACAGATAAAATAGGAAGTCGAGTTAGCATATAAAAAGTTAAAATGGTTCAGATCAGTGATGAATTCCAAAGTACTGCACTGATCTGAAATACCATCATGAATGGTCTCACTTATTTCTTTGAATAAAATTTTAAAAGTTCACCCAGTATAATTCTAGCTAATATCCTCAGCAGAAATAAACAGTTCATTCATTTACAAATCCACTAATTACTTTTTGGTTTCTACTCTTTGATTTAAATTTTTAAGCAAGAAGGGTTAGTAAACAAATGCCTTTTTTACTTACTTAAGTTTTAAAATGTCACAGATTTTACATTTCAAAGAGAAGATTAAGTCAGCATTTTATGTGCTAACATCTTTAATCAAAATACCATTAGCTTTGGGGATAGATGTGTAAGGAGAACCACAATTTATGACCTTGATAGTTGTATTCCCTGCTGTTGACATCATCCACTGTTTTTTCCTTAACCATAGTATACACATACTCATGTTCACATTCAAATAATATATGCAGATTCATACCTATGATGTGATCAACTATTTGTTGCCTTTCCTTAGTTTTGGAATGTTCAAAGGTTGATAAGGGGCTACCAGCATTTGACTGTGAGCCATTAGAAATTAGTCATTAGAAATAAGTTATAGAGATGACAATTACTTTGAGTGTGAAGGGGATGCTGAACATCTAACCCAGTTCAGCAATCTCAAAAGAAGTGATGTGTATGTCAGTCAGCTTAGCTGGAAATGATGCTGTTATGTATTTGGTGTGTGTGTGAGTGTGTGTGTGTGTGTGTGTGTGTGTGTGCGTGTGCACGCACACATGTGCACGCATGTTTGAGAATAAGCCCCAGAAAATGATAACTGAGAGGGGTCTAGGATCAAATAATGAGGCACACCCATACATGCTCAGATTCATCAAACGGACCTTATATATTCTAACTTTCCAAGGAATCCTTTAAAGTCTCAAATATAGCCTTTCAGTTTGCTGCAATTACTCAACCATGGCAAGATTAATTTTGAATTTTGTCCCTCCAGGAAGGAAACCATTTTTATTCTGTGCTGATCACAGGTCATTAATATAGCTGATGAATGTCTGTGCCCTATTCAAGTGCTATGAGCTCCATTTAAGGAAAACTCAGATCGATACGACTTAACTTTAATGTTCGAAAAATAGTATTTTTTAACAATTGACATATCTTGTTAACAGTCACAAGGTTTAGCTTTCTCCAAATCCATTTGAGAATAATGCATTGTATGAGAAAGAATGAAATCATGCCATTCACAGCAACGTAAATGGAACCAGAAGGTATTATGCTGAGTGAAATAAATCAGTCAGAGAAGGACAGGTATCATATGTTTCCACTCATATGTGGATCTTGAGAAACTTAACAGAAGACCATGGGGGAAGGGAAAGGGAAAAATAATTACAAAGGGAGGGAGGCAAACCATAAAAGACTCTTAAATACAGAGAACAAACTGAGGGTGGATGAGGGGTGGGGGAGAAGGGAAAATGGGAGGGCACTTGCTGGGATGAGCACTGGGGGTTGTACGTAAGCCAATCTGACAATAAATTATATTACAAAAAAAAAAAGAATACAACATACAAAAAAAAAAGAGAGAGAATAATGCATTGTAAATGTTCTTCATTGTAAAAAGCAGAGACCAAAGAGGAAATCATCACAAAGTTAGTAAAAATTAGTGTAATGAAAATTTAAAAATAGGCTCTAAGAAGCACTAATATAGCTAGTATTAATTATATTTCAAGATTTTTTTGGTAAAATGCTAAGAAGATATTGCACTGTAAAACATTCATCCTGAAAATGCTTACCCTTTGATATTTTACTATAAGGACTCTTATGGTAATCTCATTCTTTGACTTGCTCTGAGAGAAAGCCATTGCTCATAATTTCTAACAATGGTTGGTTGGTTGAAGCTAAATCCTACCAGCTCTTTTCAGTGCTGGGAACGCCTTACCTAGTGCAACTCTGGCTGCAGATGCATCATAGTTGATCCAAAAAGACACCCAGGACAGAATTGTAATCAATGTGGAAGGCATGTAGGTTTGCAAAATGAAGTAGCCAATATTTCTCTTTAGACGAAAACTTAGTGACAGTCGTGGATATGCCCCTGAATTAAAAAAGGAAAACAGAAAAAAAAAATCAGATCTCCATTTGGTAGGAATCATCTTCTTTCTTTCACAGTGCCTCGAGTTCATTTGGAGGGAAATAACCTCACCAGTTGTGAACTCCACTTTCTTGGAGACCATCTTGTAGTCGACAATTGAAAACTGAGGAAGCTCAATTTTATTAACTCCAGTTACTGCTCCCTCTCCTCCATTCCAGTAAAACTCAATGTCGTCAGTGGTATAGCCATCTGAAACCAAGAAATACAGCATGGTTAAATAGAGTTAGGTTGGTCTAGAAATTCATTTTGAAGAGTCTTGGAACTGGAGAGAAAATTCCCAGCAAGAGGTGGTAAGACAACAATGCTTTAAATAGGATGGCATATAGGTCTCATGATGAGCACTATTCTTGCATTGAGAAGACGGATGCATCTGCTTTAGTGGACATAAACTCTGTGCTCATTCAGTGATGTCTGATATCACTGCTCCTTATTTAGTTTCTTTGCATCTGCTAATGGGAATTCTTTGGTTAGATAAGGCGATAGCTGGATTCTAGTACCTGAACATAGATTTTTACTATGCATCCTTTAACAATAATACATAATAATAATTGAGCACGTATTTGTTAAAAGGGATATGGAAAAGGTAAAATGGTGGAGTATAATGAAAAACCAAATTTGTACATACTGATTATATGATCAAGACATTTAAAAAAGAAATACACATTTTAGAAAATAGGTAAACTTCTATTCATATGTACATATATATTTATTATTCATTTATTTTGGGGAAAGCCCAAGTGGGGCAGGGGCAGAGAGAGAGAGACAGAAGATCTGAAGGGGGCTCCATGCTGACAGGCTGACATCAGTGAGCCCTATGTGGGGCTTGAACCCATGAACCGTGAGATCATGACCTGAGCTGAAGTCAGATGCTCAACTGACTGAGCCACCCAGGTCCCCCTCATATATTTTTATTATATCTAATATACAGGTGAAAAATTAAGGACTATATGAATTTTTAAATTAAAATTTTAAATTGAAGTGTAATCACATATAACATTATATTAGTTTCAGGTATACAGCATAGTGATCAATAATTCTATACATTATGCTTGCTCCCTGTGATAAGTGTAAAGAACTTTATGAATTTTTGTTTAACGTTTATTTATTTTTGAGAGACAGAGAGAGAAAGAGAGACAGACAATGAGTGGGGGAGGGGCAGAGAGAGAGGGAGACACAGAATCAAAAGCAGGCTCCAGGCTCTGAGCTGTCAACACAGAGTCCAATGTGGGGCTTGAACCCACAGACAGCGAGATCATGAGCTGAGCTGAAGTCAGATGCTTAACCAACGGAGCCACCCAGGCGCCCCCTATGAATTCTTGATAATACATTTATAGCTTAATATTTATGAGGGTGAGCTTTTGTTAATTTAAGAGTAATGTATAGAGGATTGTAGATTGCATTATTAGGGTCTACCCTGAAGTCTATTGTCTTCTCTTTTCTACTTCTGATTCCCCTTATCAGTGGTCTAGCTGGGTTATGGTCACATAAAAAATTAACTTCTATAAAAACAACGTATGGGTATATTTAAAAGTCTAAAAATCAGTTCGGGCATATAGAAGGCTATAGTTTCTCTTTCTACCTGGTAGACATAAAGAAGATATTTCTGAGTTCATTTGCTCTTTATATTCATCTCAGATAAAAAAAACCCATCAAATCCTTTATTTCCATTAGAATTACTAAGGCTTGTGTTTCGAATATAACCATATAATATAGTAGATATGATGCGGACCTACTTTTGATTAAAGCCAGTAATATTTTCCAAGAGATTAAAAAAAAGAACATATTTAAAATTTAGAAGAGTGCCAAGTCTTCAGTGAGGCTCACTGAAAACATACCAGTGCAAGGATGTAGGAAATTTTAATCTTTTTTTTTTTTTGAGGGGAAATAAACCTGTCTCAATTTTATTACTTTACACATTTGTAACTTATCTTCACAAAAAGCTCTTTTTTGAATTCTTATTCTTAAACTCATTGAACCCACAACCTTTTTATATTTGTTACTTTTGCCCCTCTATAGAGGTTATTATTTACTGTGTGATAGGTTTCAATTTAGCTTATTTTATTTCTCTTTAAACCATTTCCTTCTAGGTCTAAGAACTTGCCTTTTCTTCAAAGGGTAATCTTCCATATTCAGTAACCCATTTTACAATGACTCAAGTGTAGCCATAGAAACAGAAGATATTTATTTTAGCTATGATCCCTGGTGTCCAAGAAGCTGTGAGACCCTCTTTACCTATTGGATTTAGAGTGATCTACATCTTTTTGGCTTATTGACTTACTGGCCTATTGGGGATTTATGATGTGTCCATGTAGGTTCAGCAGTTGTAACAAACGTACTACTCCGATGGGGGATGTTGATAACGGAGGAGTCCATGTATGTGGAAGCTTGTGGCATATTGGAAATCTCTGTATCTTCCTCTCAATTTTGCTATGAACATAAAACTGCTCTAAAAAAGTAAAATTCTTTAAAAAATAACTTCTAGGGGCACCTGGGTGGCTCAGTTGGTCGAGCGTCCAACCTGACTTCAGCTCAGGTCATGAACTCGTAGTCAGTGAGTGCCAGCCCTGTATTGAGCTCCGTGCTGACAGCTCGGAACCTGGAGCCTGCTTCGGATTTTGTGTCTCCCTCTCTCTCTGCCCCTCCTCCACTCACACTCTGTCTCTTTCTCTCAAAAACAAATAAACATTAAAAAAAGTTAAAAATAGGGGCGCCTGGGTGGCGCAGTCGGTTAAGCGTCCGACTTCAGCCAGGTCACGATCTCGCGGTCCGTGAGTTCGAGGCCCCGCGTCGGGCTCTGGGCTGATGGCTCAGAGCCTGGAGCCTGTTTCTGATTCTGTGTCTCCCTCTCTCTCTGCCCCTCCCCCGTTCATGCTCTGTCTCTCTCTGTCCCAAAAATAAATAAAACGTTGAAAAAAAAATTTAAAAAAAAAAGTTAAAAATAAAAAAATAACTTCTAAAAAAACTCCACAGAAACATATTCATGCATATACATATATAGATAAATGAATGAATGAATAAATAAATAAATAAATAAAATTTGATGGTAATTTCAGAGGATCATGGATCCCCGTGGAGCCTATTTATGGTTCTAGAATGAGAAAATGGCTAGTGGCATTATGATAGCTTAAATTCAACCCTGATGCTCTCCCCTCCATTTTCAATTCAGCTATGAACTATTTCAAAGCCCAGCATGAAGTACCATCCGGGGAATGTGAGGTCTCAGCTCTGTCTGGATCTAGGGGACAATTGTGTCATGGGTTTTTTCCCCCACTCTGGGGACTAGTGGCATGGAGTTCTTGAATGGGGATTGGGACAGTGAGATTGATGAAGAAAGCTGAATGCAGGGGCTCTTTGGACCCGCTAAATAAAGGGCACGAACACTTGGGTAACTGGAGGAATTGTTTTGAGCGGTGGGAGAGTTGAAAAGGTAGGCTGCCTCAGAGACAGAGACTACCTCCTGATCTACCAGGAAGAGAATGACATTTTACCAGGAGCTCATTGTACTTTTCACCTAAAACATTGTTTCCATTTTCAGTGCTCTGGCAGCTGGGTCCAAACCACAAGGTATATGTAAGAAAAAACAACAATGCTTATAAGAGAATCCAATAGTCCTAGAGAAGAAAAGCAAGCAGAACATCCAGAGTATATGGCCCCTTGTGAAAATAACTGGTGGAGGAGGAAGACAATAGTTTGAACTCTTCAATTCCCATCCTTATTAAAAATATAGGAAACCTAAAATATATATATATATATATATATAAACATAGGAACACTTAAGTATATTTGATTAGAGCACAGAAATCTTCCTTCTACTAAAACCCATAGATTTTAATAAAAGATGTTTTAAATAAATTGAGGAGATGTCACTGGTGAGGCCAGATTAACATTTTAAAAGACAGCTTGAAAGAAATATCTCAAAAGAAAACAAAATTACAGAGATTTGGAAAGTATGAAGAAAACATAATGGCTTTGAAGGACTCATCTAAAAGATCTAATATATAAATAAATAGTAGGCAGTCTTGAAAGAAGATGAACCATAATAAATAAAAAGAAAACACAAGTTCTCTTGAGCTTAATAAATATTTTGCAAATTGAAAGGCTCATTATATTAGGTAATTGTGATAGCATGCCTGAACTCCAAGAGTAAAAGGATAATCTTAGGATTTCCTAGACAGAGAGTACAAGGTATTTTCAAAGGAAAACATATTGGACTTCTGGTATGGAAAGGAAAAGCTTATGGAATAATATCCACAGAATACCTAGAGTATAGGCAAAAAGGACAGCAAATCTGAGACCCAAGGGTCCCATTCCCTGCCAAAATATTGCTTCTTTCCAGAGATGATATACAAAGCTACAAAGATTAGAGAACATATCACCCAGGGACCTATTTGAGGAAACTATTCTACAGAGAAGTCTAATCAAATAAATGAATCAGGATGGATAATTAACACATAAAAAGGGAAATCACCTTGGAAACAGGGGGCTTGTAAAGAATCATAAGACTAGTTTGTTCAAATCTATGCAAACAAATTAGAAAATCTGAATGAAATGGATAATTTTTTCATAAGAAAAGCATTTGTCCAAATCAGGAGAGATAGGATATCAAACAGCTTGATTTCATTTCTTATAAACAAACACCCACGGGACTCAAATATTTAAGAACTTATAAGTCTATTACTAGTTAAACAGTTCCAAAGTAAAGGCTAAGATTGAACACTTCCAAATTATTTTCATTAAGTAAGTAGAACATATTAGTGAACAAAATCCAGCAGTACACTAAATAATGAGTAACTAGTGGAGTTTATTCAGAGTGTGAATTGTTCAATATTAGAAAAATCTAGTAATATAATCTAATATATTAATAGATTTAAAGAGAAGGAAAGCATATGATTATTTACAGAGGTGCCAAAGGGGCATTTGACAAAATGTAATAGCCATTTAGTCTTTTGACAAAACAATACCCAATAAATATGAATAGATACTTCCTTACATAGCAAGATATAGCTGAGTCTCAAAGCCAGCATCATATTTATTGTGGAAACACTAAAACATTCCTACAGAGTTAACCGGGTAAAGGTGTTCACTACCATTGGTCTTATTTAACAGTGGTCTGGAAATACTAACCAATGAATTAGGCAAGGGAAAGAAAATTGAAGTATAAAGTTGTAAAGCTGCTGGTTAAGCTAATTTACAAATCATGCAATTGTATACTCAGTGAACCCTAAGCGGTGAACTTAATAACAATTAGAAATAATAGGATTAGACATGATAATGGGGTACAAAATTACTGTATAGAAATGGGTAGTTTCAGATGTAAAGACAACAATTTATAATGTGTAATGGAAGAATATTTAAAAATAGATACAAAAATATATAGCGATAAACTGAAAAATATGCAAGACATATGCAGCATTGAGAACATTCTTGAAGGACACAAAAGAAGCCTTAAATAAACAAAAAGGCATCTCATGTTTTTGAGTAGAAAGACTCAACATCATAGGTTCATTTGTAATTTAACGTGAATACTACATGAATAGGTTTTTGTTTTGGAAACTGAACAAAATAATTCCAAAATGAAAATAAACAAATCAGAAGTTCCGAGAAAACTCCAAAAAAATAAGAGAGATAAAGGATACCTATTTTTATCAGGTAGTAAAATGTACTAAAAATCTTCAGTAATGACAAGTGTTATTTTAATGCTGGTATAGACAGAGAGCTTAATGGGCCGCACTTAAAAATTCGGAACTAGAGCCAAAAAGAACAGAGGAATTTAGTATATAATAGAATTGGCACTTGGAAAAATTGGGAAGAAGACAGTTTCATAAATTATGTAGAAAAAATTGGGGAGCTACTGGAAAAAATTTGTTTGGACCTATATGTCATTCCGTGTATTATTATAAACGTCAAATTAATTGTAGTTTCATCTAGAAAATAAAACTATGTATGTACTAGAAGAAAACAAGGGAGAGTTCTTTTATAATTCTGGCATCAAGGAGACTTTTGTTGTTGTTGTTTATTTATTTATTTTGAGGGAATGAGAAAGTACAATGGGGGGGTGTGCCTGGGTGGCTCAGTCAGTTAGCCTCTGACTTTGGCTCAGGTCATGATCTCACAGTTTGTGAGTTCAAGCCCCACATCGGGATCTGTGCTGACAGCTCAGAGCCTGGAGCCTGCTTCAGATTCTGTGTCTCCCTCTCTCTGCTCCTCCCCTGCTCATGCTCTGTCTCTCTCTTTCTCAAAAATAAATAAACATTAAAAAAATTAAAAAAAAAAAAGAAGAAAGTACAAATGGGGAGGGGGCAGAGAGAAGGAGATACAGAACTCCAAGCAGGCTCTGCACTGTCAGCACAGAGCCTGATGCGTGACTCAAACTCATGAACTGTGAGATCATGACCTGAGCTGAGATCAGGGGTTGCACACTTAACTAACTGAGCTACGCCGGCGCCCCCTTGAGGAGCCTTTCTAACTGTAATACAACAAGCAGAAGTCATTTAAAAAATGACAGATTTGTGCATATTAAAAAAAAAAAAAAAGGTGTGGCATAACCCCATAAACAACATCAAAAACAAATAATAAACAAAAAATAATTATAGTGCATATTGCAGGTAATAACTACATTTCTTAATACATAGACTTTTCTACAAACAACAACAATAAAAGAAAATGGCCAAAAACCTAATAACAAAATGGAAAAACGATATTCAAAAGCAGTTCATTAAAAAGGGAAAAATACCCAATTCAATCATAATAAAGGAGATACAAATTAAAATTAAGACTATATCAAAATACCTTTTTTTTTTTTAACCTGACAATCTGGTAAGAATCCACAAATTGATAACACAGTATGTTGCTGAACATGTGGAGAAGCAGACACTGTTATGTGGTGCTGGTGTGAGTGTAGTTTGATGTAACCCATACAGGATGCAGTTTGGCTTTATCTAGCAAAAATACAAATGTATATATCCTTTGACTCAGAAATTCCTATTCTAGAAATTGGTCCCACAGATTGAATTGAATAATTGTGAAGAGGGTATGCATAGGATTATTCATTGCAGCACTTTTTCGAATAACAAAATATTTGAAACAATATAAATGTCTCTCGATAGAGGAGTGGTTGACTAAATTATGGTACATTAATGCACTATTGTAAAGCTGTAAAAAAGAATGAGGAAATTCTTACATATAATATGAAAAACTCTCCAAAACTACTTTTTTTTTTTTTAACGTTTATGTATTTTTGAGACAGAGAGAGACAGAGCAGGAACAGGGGAGGGGCAGAGAGAGAGGGAGACACAGAATCTGAAGCAGGCTCCAGGCTCCGAGCTGTCAGCACAGAGCCAGACGCGGGGCTCGAACTCACGGACCGTGAGATCATGACCTGAGCCGAAGTCCAATGCTTAACCGACCGAGCCACCCAGGCGCCCCTCTCCAAAACTACTTTTAATGAAAAGAAACCCCCACAAAGTTCAGCTATAACATTGTAATATGTGTGAGAAAAATATCGGAAAAGCAACAACATAATTGTCTATACTTTTATATGTATAAAAGAACCTTGGAGGGGGGGGGTGGTCAGATAACAAATTGGTAATTATTTCCTTTGGGGGGACTAAGTAGATGGGCGATAGGGATGGGAGGGAAAATTACACTATATTTATCTTAATATTTTTTGATTTTTGAATCCTGTGTATCTGTTAAAACATGAAAACACTGAATTAAAAAAAAAAAGATGTCCTAGAATCCTGTATATTTTCTACATGTGAGCAATATGGTTTCAAATACACATGACCAGTGTGACCTGGAAAAGATACAGAATGGGGTTGAGTTTCAAAATCTATCCAGCAGAGATATAGTGGAGTGCAAATTTCCCCAAATTCCTTTGCTCTTAGGCTCATCAGAGGTAGACTGAGGGCCCTGTAGCTAAGATTACGGTAGAGAGGAGCCCTGCCTTGTAACGCTGTACTTTTTAAAGGACTGGCTGGACATTTGTATATGACTACGTGACTGTGTGACAATGGCGGGTCCCAGTGGTGGAGGTGGATAGGTCATAAAGGCATAGCCTTAGGAACTTGGCAGCTGGGACCAGCCCTTGCTTGTCAAGTTCACTTAGATCTGCTGAGTCTGCTGTCCGCCAGGAAGGAGGAAATGAGCTTCCAGGATCATCCAGACCTGTATCTCTTCAGAGCCATAAAAGTGCCTTCCATCAACACAAAATCAGACCAGTTTAAAAATTCACAATGCCCCTGAGAAGAAAACAAACCAATTGGCTTGGAAAAAAAACCAAGTGCTGATGCTAGGCCTGGGGAAAATTTCTCCCATGCACCTTTTTTATGTGATGATAAATACCTCAGCCACATCCATTCAGGAAGACGGTGTGAAAGGTAAACTTTTTCAAAATGATAGATGGAATCAAAATAAATACAATTTAGTTTAAAAATCCTTTAAAGAAGCCAAGACAATATACTTCAAATTTAAAGCTGCCTTCTTGTCACACTTGAACGGAGTGTGGGGTTTAGACTAGCATGTGTCATACCCTTTGCTCACCTTTATATGGGGTTGGAGTGGTTTTCATCCAGGCAGGCTCTTGTTTGTCTCGTCACATTTCACAAAGAGATACTGTCCTATTCTAAGCTAGATTACACATGATTTTGCTTTTAGCTGGCAACATAGAGTATTTAAACTGTAAGTATTTGTTTGGGAGGAAGTTCTAAAACCTAGTATCTAGAGACTCTCTGTGGAGAGACATAGTATTTATAGATCAAAGCCTGAGTACAAACCCTTGACCTTGTCCCAGTTTGGGGATGGTTTCACCTACAGCTTTTGACCTCATGAAGCCTCTATCATTACTTTGTGGCCCTGGGTGGCCTGTTTCTAGTAGGCAGTAAAAACAGGGATGATCAAGCACAGCTTCTACGTTAGCATCTATGTGCTGCTTATCAGGGGCACCTGCTTGCTCACTTCCTCTTCCCGAGTGCTCTAATACAAGGTCTTTGCTGACTCTTCTCCCCTGCCATGGGCAACTCTGGATTCACCCTCTCATCTTCCTGGATACCCATAAGGACCTCTGCTGAAGCACAAATACCAACTACCTCTAAATTGGCAAAGACAGATCAATGGAAATTATATTTAACATTCTAATACACATATTTTGAGTGCCTACTATGTATCAAACACTATGCCGGGAACTAAGGATATACAGTGGGTCACACATGACACTGCTTTTCAGGATCTAATGGTCTAATAACAGGCTGAGCAAATTGGCCAGAGTGGTGGAGCATCTATTATTACTTCCAGAGAGAATAATATGTACAGTGAATAAACATATAGAGGGGATAACATAAGATTAGGAAGATGTCGGCGGGAGACTGTGGTTTACTTCATAGAAGTTACTCAATAAGCAACCCAATTTTATCAGGAAAACTGAAATTTAAGGGGCAAAGTTAAATACATACAAACATTATAAAATCTTCAAAGATTCCAGTATGCAAAGGTAAGAGTGGGCTGACAAGGGGACAGTGGTTGGTAGCCATGACTGAGTGTAGGAAGAAGTGTAGGCAGATACCTAAGGCACTTGTCACAGCTCTTCTGCCCCCAAGTGACTTTTATCAACTCAACTATGCGCTTGCCTTGAACGAAGCACAAAACAATGTTGAATTTTACTTGGCTTCTTTGTCTTCCACCGGGCTCTGAGCCCTTGAGGTCAGGAACCAGTTTTCCTTCCTTTTTGTACCTCAGTAGCCTATGTATCAAGCTCCTAGCATACAATCAGTATCCAATAGAAGTTTGTAGAATATTGAATTTTTGCTCCTTGTCATTAGGACTCCTGGTTCTGTGTTACCAACCTTAACCTGACAACCAGGCACGAACCTGTGTACGTGTCTCTACTCATGTATTGTGTAGATATTTATTGAGAGCTGACTATATGCCAGGTGGTGGAAAAGTACTGGAGGTATAATGGTAAATAAAGTTGACATGGCTCTTGTCCTCTGGGAGCTTGTAAATGTCATCTAAAATGCTACATCTTTCACCATAGAATTCCTTCTCCGTCAGGTATTATGTGTATTGGCTTTCTTTAGCATGTGTTCTAATTTCCTTCAGGAAAGACAACTACATTTCCCAGATTTCCTTGCAACCAAGGGTGTGGATATGATTTAGGCTCCCTGGATTAGATGGAGTTAAGTGATGTCAGAGATGGTATTTGAGGTACTCATTTTTTTTTTTTTTTAATACAGCTCATAGAGTATAGATGGCTGTGGAACCAGAAATTCTGGTTTTAGCTCGAATCAACATGGTGGTGGAGGCTACCTGATGACCAGCTTCCTGATTGTGGTGGTGCTATCAGTTCCCTTGAAGGGCCAGTCTGCACTGTAGCTCTGGGAGTCATGTCCAGTGGCTCAGCCTAGAGCCCACTCGTTCAATCCTTTAATTTTGTAAGCACCACTTTCCTCTATTAAATCTCTTTCTGCTTAAGCTAGCCAACTAGGCTTCTGTTATCTGCAATAGAAACTGGATTGATACATTCTCTTTCTCTTCTAGGGAAGAATTATTTGCTCCAGGTTTGGGATTACCAGCGCTTTTTATTAGAACCTCCCTTGTGGGGGTGCCTGGGTGGCTTAGTCAGTTGGGCATCTGACTCTTGATCTCAGCTCGGGTGCTGATCTCGGGGTCCATGAGTTCAGGCCCTGTGTTGGGCTCCACTCTGGGCGTGAAGCCTACTTGAAAAAAAAAACAAAAAAACAAACCTCTGTTATGGCTTGTGCCAGCCTTTCATTTGGTGTTTCTGTGCCTCATGTCCCGCTTTCTACACACTGTACTGCTGAGGCTGGGTTCCCTGTCTCTTTGGCTTCGTGTTAGATGCTGCCCCTCAGAAGAACTGGCTGAAGCTTAGAAGATAGAAGGGGAGGGAAGGTTCTGGATTCTGGCTCTAGCAGTGTAGTTGTGTTGCAGTTGCTGGTGATTGCTGCTGGAGCAGTAGGGTGATGCCAGATCCTTGAAGCTGAGCAAGAGGCAGCATCTCTTTGGGCAACTCTACACTTCGAACACCATCTCTGACAGGATCTCAGCAGATTCAGACCCATGGGCTCCATCCAGCACGGGAGTATTAGCCATTTCTGTCTTTTGTTCCTTCAGCATCCCATCCTCCTTCTCCCTTTCGCTTTTCCAGCCCTTCCAGTTTCTATAACCAATCCTCTCTATTGAATTACCTTTTTGAACAAACTTGAGCAGTTTCTGCTTTCCTGATGGAATCCTGTCAGTTACACAGTACATCGTATCATGTAAGTATTTCATCTGTTTATGTAGCTTTGTGTTTATCTCTGCCATTTGTGTCCTTTGTCCTTCTCTATATACTTTATGAAAGCAAGACCTTCTTTGATTCATTTTTTAAAAATTCCTGATGCTTAGAACAGATTCTGTCTACAGTCAGCAACCAATACATATTTTTTAATAAATGGATTAGTGAATATTGTTTGCAGCTTAGAGTTCTAAATTTATTGTCTCAGCCAGGTAGCTTGATATAGGTAATTGTATGGTAGTATTCTTGAGCTGGATTTACTCCTTGATTAAGATGATTCTGGTCATCAGGGACTTGCAGGTGGGTCCGGGCATCAAGGACGTGGAAAACCCTGCTTCTTAATTTTAGACATACTGAGTAATGAGGTGATAAGTTAAAACCTCAAGCCAGTTTTTGAATAATAGGATCTTATGGGAGAAATGGTAGCAATAATTAGAATTGTGAGACCGGAGACAGTCTGCAGCTTGGGGTTGAGAGAGGAGAAGGCAGTGGATGAGTCAAAACAACACCTCTCATTGTCTCCTACTTCTGAAGTCTCCCAGTCCTGAAGTAGAATACTTCAATGCCATGCACAGAAAAAGGGCTGGAATATGGCCATCAACCAATACAGATTTTAACAGTATTCAACTGCTCATACGCTCAGTGGTCTGGGTCTTTATTTCCAAGCTCACTTATGCTTTGTTTAACTAAAACCCATTAGTCTTAGCGTTCAAGGCACTGAGATAATTACACATGATTTGGGGGAAAAAGAAAATGCTCACTCCATTTCAGGTAGAAGTGTGAGTTCTCCTGAGAGCAATAATGGCAGCTGGATCCAAAGGAAAGAATAGAGGCCTAGAAATACACTATTATTCAAAGGTTACACAAGAACATTTTGCCACAGAGAGCGAACATCAATTTACTCACACCTCAACAACCTATTTACCAAAGGCTTTCCTTTATGAACCAGTGACTTCACACCGTGCCTCAAAGCCTGAACACTTGGATACCAAGGATATTGTTTCCTAGCAACAATAACTACACAGAAGCTCTCAAAATTTCCTCTCTGTCCCTGGGGACTTCTTGGTGCAGAAAGTACAGATAAAATTAAGTTGATGTCAATGGATAAGGATGCATGGAGCTAGTACAAATGTAGAAGTATCTGAATGTTAGTGTTTCTCTTTATTATTTGAAACACTCTGTTTCGGATCCATTTTCTAATCTGAAAATAAAAATCACTCCCCACTGTGCTTAATAGACCCGAGAGGATGGTCTAAAATTGTATTTAAATTGTGTCTTAGATCCTGTAGATATTTAAGCTTCTAACCCATGAGTGGGCAGAAGTAAATGTATTTCCCTTTGTGGAGCAGCCATAGCCTCATCTCAAGTTTCACAGTGTGGAGCTTGATTGGCTTAGGTCACTTGCTAAAATATCACCCCCTTTGCTGTAGTGACTGACTCAGGATTAGGCAATAATCTAGGTTTAAAACAATCAGCTCATTGTAATCCCTCGGTCAGATTATTTCTTGGAAATAAGCAGGTGATCCAAGTTCACTCCTAGAGAAACCTGGGACTTTTGTTCAAAAGTTGGAGGAGAGATTTCCCTCTCTCTTTTAGCTGTCAGCAAACAAAAAGTGTTTAGTGGAAAGTGGCTGGTCCAGTTACAAGAGCCAATATGTTCCCTTCCTATTTTCATCAGTTCCCACTTGCCTTTGTTTGAAGGGTCCTAAATCACACTCATGATCAGCATTTCAACTGTTGTTAGAAAATGATCTATTGAAATACACTTAGTAGTCCACCACTCCCCGGTTTTTCCTTCTCCTTCCACATGAGGGCAGAAATATTGGGAGTTTATCACTATCTCTGTTCTTATAACTGTGTAGATACTTCATGTTACAAGATTATCGGGTATTTGTAATCGTGCATCTCAGCAGCAGATAAGGAAGCCAACGGGGTGTAATCCTTCCAGTGGCTCCAAATGTGTTACAACATTTATTCTAAGAGCTACTTTGGATTCCTTTCTCACTCACATCTGTATCTCTGTGATATCCCAAGAAGCAGTAAACAAACTATGGAAGGCATATTTTTAAAGTATTGTCACAGTATTAAAAAACCTTAAGTACAAATCCATGCGGTGATCCACTTAGTGTTTGACTCCTATCTGATAAGGTACTGTTTGAGTGGTCATCCAGTCCCTAGGGATGGCTGTCATTTTTTTTTTTTTCTCAGTCAACTCAATTGTTAATTAGGTTTATAAGTAAACATTAGAAAATATGTCCTTATAATAAGTAAAAATTCATCTTCTTAGAGAGTATTCATTATCTAATCCTTGTCTACCTGTTGTGTTAGGAGGAAGACCAACCCAGAACCTTTCCTACGTGACAGCACCTCCCATTTTTTGAGTACCCCTCTCAGGATCCCTTTCAGTCTTTCATTCTCCCAGCTCTGATCTTTCCCAGGATATCCTGTCTCTGAAACTTTTCTCTGCTCAGTAGTATCCAGTTTGCTGGTATGCCCCTTGAAGCGTGGAATCCCAAACTGAGAGGTGGCTATAACACCCTTGTCTCTTCCACCTCTCTGAGTTATCTGGCTCCTTTCCCTGACTCCCAAGGTTAATTCTGTCCTGGTCTTTGAGCCACTCCTGACGGATTTAGGAATTAAGCAGTGACAGATCTAGAATTATATCATGTCCTTCAGGTTTGGAATCTTACAGCCCAGGCATGTTTTCTAGTTTCTACCCACTCCAGTCAAGCCTTGGCATCTCCTATGTTTGCCCAATATGTAAATTCCCAGAATGACTTTTCAAGAGTCTTGCTCCTTCATATCTGATTGCTTAATACTGCCTAGTCTATTAATCCTTGTATGCACTAGATTATCTCCATTTAAAGATTTTTACACCCCGGGCACTTCTGCTTTTAGAGACACCTTCTCACATTATATTAACTACATTAAAATGCATTAACATCCCATGTTAAACATAATTTACATGTCACTGTAAAAGCACTGGATTTTAGCTGACTTGTTAATGCTGTATTTGTTTTAAGATTATAGTTCTCTTTATGTATCTTCGAGCCAATAATTTAAGACCCTTGAGAAACTCATAGCATATAAGACATTTTGCCTATAGTGCTTGATGGCAAAATGGCTTGGCTGGATCCCAGATACCAATAAGGCTTTAGTGTATTGCCTAACATCTCCCAAGGTTTCTTTATTTGGAATACATCCAGTTCCTCTTAAATCTCCCACTGACGGGAATCCTGCTATGATCATCAGATCTCCTGACCCTAATCGTTGGCCCATCCTGAATTCTAAATTAGCTAGCCACCCGTAATTTCCCAGGATGAAGTTGCCTGCCAGGTTGGACTGCTTGCAATCGCTCTACCCTTGGGCTGTCCAGGTGCTGTCTCGGAGACCGAAAGTCTGTCTGACTCTGTTCTGCCCTTCTCTATCATTTTTCTGGCCCCATGCTGATGAGATTCTTACATGCTTTATGCCATGCCTGTCTAACTCATGATACTCTCAGTGTGGGTGGCTAACAAAGAACACGACTTTTAAATATATACACATATATATGTATATTTTATATATCTATATATTTATTATGTATTTATATATTTAATACTTCTTAACATATATATAATATATGTATATATATTATATGTATATATTATATGTATATATGTAAATATATATGCATTTAAGTAGTGTGGAGCTCAATGCAGGGCCTTGAACTCACGACCCTGAGACCAAGACTTGAGCTGAGATCAAGAGTCAGGTGCTTAACTGACGGAGCCACCAGGTGCCTCAGAGCAAGACTTTTAAGTTCTAGTTGCTAGTCTTACTGGTCTTCTATTACAGGAGCACAAGTTCAAATTAGCATTTTGACAGTCACATTTTTCCCCTCTTCAGACTCAAATATAGGATTTATATTGTCCCCTTAAATGTTATCTAAGTCAATGTGACTTGCCTTTCTAGCCTGTTGAGGGTTTTTTTTTTTTAAAATCCTTATTTGCTCACCCTCTTAGTTTCATGTTATCTTCAAATTTGATAAACATGCCTTTTATCATTATTCCCTTGATTGAGACAAATGTGGAATGGCATAGACAAAAATAGAGCCCTGTAACACTCTCTTGGCAATATCCCTCTAGGTTGCTATCAAAAGTCTTTGATCAGCACTTTACGGGGTGGCACCATCATTTATCCACTTAATATTTGCCTAACTGTTTTAGCTTTGAGCCTTTATCTCTGTATTTATCACATTTTCCTGATTTGCTGATTTTGCAATCCTATCAAATCAGAAAGTGAGGTCTGTTTTGACTTGTGTTTAGAGAAATCAAGCTGCCTCCATAGTTTACAGATCCCCCTTTTATGGGATCCAGGGCTGGAATCTCACTCGGACTGAATCAGTCTTATCAGCTTCAGTGTCTTACTATTTTCCTTTCTTGCCCTCTGGAACAATGGAATGGGGTATTCCATTCTATTCCCACCAATAACCATTTGGTGTACTAATGTAAGTCTATAGGCTCATGATAATAACGTTCCCTTCACAATGCATAGTTTCTTGTAATAAGTGCTAAATAATTTATGTAGGTGCATATGTTTTAGGGGAAATTATTGGTCACAGATAAGAACTATTGCCAAAATCAGTAATGGGGTAAAAGATAATCACATCTGGAAATCCTAAAATCTTATTATGAAATGTTTGTCTTACATGTTTGTTACCAATAAAATTTTGTCAAAACAAATAGCCACCAGCTATATTTCATTTGCCTTAATAGTCAAAGGGAGAATATTTTATGCCTCAGGAAAAAATTCTTATCCATCTCCTTCCGATTTACATTAACAATCACAAAGTAGATTTTCCTGGGATAATTATGGTCAATGTTTTTATAGTCTTAAAACGCTCTTACACTGTGTATATATTTAATGAACAGCCCAACTTTGTGCACACTCTCTTAAAAAATGATTTGGGCAAAAGATGAAAATAAATTGTGATTATTAATTCTTGTTTCTAAGTTCTGCCAAGATCTAGGTGCACCTTGTCTTAAAGACGAATTTCACAGCATTGCAACCAAATAAAACTTGTACTCTTTGTAAAGTTCTGTGAGAACTCTCTGTTCCAAAATTGAGACAGTTTGCTTAATACTGCTGTCACAGAACGGAGAGGGCCTTGCTTGTTCAACTCACCTCATATGAGGTCTTAGAGTTATTGTGATTAGATGTCACCACCTCTGCCAGCAATTTCTGCTCTGGATAAAAAAGAAGATTAAAACCTCTTGGCTTTGAAACAGTTGTTTGGTTGTGGTCCTAATGCTCATAGAATGACCACATTCACTTGAACATGTGAAAAAAAGACCCTTAAGCAGAGACTCTAATAGGTTAATATCAGAATGTCATTTAAAATTGTTTTGAAATCCTATTTAAGATTGTTTAAGAATGCCCGATCTAGGGGCACCTGGGTGGCTCAGTGGGTTAAGCATCCAACTCTTGCTTTCAGCTCAGGTCCTGATCTCATAGCTGTGGGATCAAGCCCCACGTTGGGCTCTGTGCCCAGTGCAGATCCTGCTTCGGATTCTCTCTGTTCCTCTCTCTTTTCCCCTCCCCCCTGCCCCCCTCTCAAAAGAAAAAAAAGAAAGAAAGAAAAGGAAAGAAAGAATGCCTGATCTATTTGGCATCCTTAGTAGTGTACATTATTGTTTTATTTAAAAGAAAAAAATGGAAATCATGCCTAGAGAAAGAAGTCACCTCTGATTTTGATAAGCACCCAATATGATACATGTAGCTTTATTTCTGAAGTGTAAACTATCTTTGAAGATAAAGTAAAGTAGAAACCTGGGTAATTACCCAGCTAATCTACCTGCAGTATTACCTTAACCTTACCTCTCTGCCAATGTTATTGCTGGCGCTGGCCTAAAGCCCTAGATTAATAGTTGAGATGATAACCCCAGTTACGTAATTTAATTTTTATGACCACTTTATATCCAAAATGTGGAAAATTATTCAGAATATCTTTATGGCACTTTTAGTTTAAAGATTCATATGCAGCCTAGTTTTATTGCTTGTGAACCCACCCTTGAATGGTTGATGAAAAATTCTTTCCTTTTTTTATGGAGTGTCACTTTCACTGAGAAATTCTGACCGTACGAAATGGTGATTTGTCAATAAAACACCTTTTGGGAGAATCCATTAAATATTAAATTTATACAACTAAAAAACTTGTGGTAAATTTATAAAACCTAAACAACTTATAGTAAAATATTTACAGCATGCTATTAAGAGAAGAAAAACATCATAAAAATGTACACACATGTGTATATATAATCAAGAATAAGTATAGAAATAGTTAATATTGGTTATTTACAGATGTTAGGATTATGGGTGATTTTTTTTAATTCCAAAAATTTTATGTGGTAAACATTTAATACTTTTAAAAATAAAACCCCAATATATTGTTTTTGTGTTCTGAAATTGCCCAAATATATTATTTTGGGACAGTGAACTTTAAATCTGTGACTATTATTTAAGTAACCTGTAGAGGGCACTCAAGGCCTTCCAAATTCATGGGCAGAGCAGGGATGGTCTCTGAAAATTTTATTTTTCTAGTTGCAGGAGTTTTAAGTATTTTCCTGATGGTTTCAGCTTTGGATCACTGATTCTTATGAGGTTTTATTTTAAAATTCATTTATGTTAAATAACACCAGAAAAATTGTGATTAATATATCTTGTCACAAATTCAGATTTTCAGCTAGAAATATCTGTTTACATTTAAATACATGCAACTCTAATTGATTGCTATAGTAACTATAATAAATTACCTGTTTTGCTATATTTAATGCTTAAGTTATAATCTTTTTAGTACTGTTTTGAAAAGGATAGTCTATACTATTTTAGCTATGCATATGAGTTAACAAATATCTATGTGCAGCAAATGATATGGACTCGTTTTTCATATCTCTCAATTATTATGCTTTTGTAGCTGGTAGCAATAAAGCGCAGTAAATTAAAAATTACCATTCCAGCAGGTCAGAGTTTATTGTCAATTTATACTAATTATTTGCCTTGTTCTTGATTTCCTTTAGGTATGTTTTCAGTCCCATATCTTCTTCTCATTCACCCTCTGATGATATTTATTGAGACTCACTCAATTTGATTTCTAAATTAATTTCCAAATTTCTAAATTTCCCCATTTGTGGACGTGAAGTATGTAATCTGTGCCCTGGGTTTTCACAGATGTATTGCACACAGCCTATCATAGTCATATAGTGGCAAGCTCTCGTATCCAAGTCAAGTAAATTGACAAGATAGATTTCTCCTGCAATTCTCAGCCATCTTCAAATACCTCATATTTTTTTGGCTTCCCTCCAGGATCAGGTTGGCAACCAGGAGGCCGTGTATTTTTGTGGCTCGCAAACTATTATGCGTTTCTTGTGTAATTTCTTGGCTTTGGAAATCCATGTAACCAGAATATTGTAGAGCTGACAGTTCACAGTTGCTTGTATCTATAGTTTATCTGCACTCATTTCCAAGTGCTGGATTGGTGTCACGGAGGTTATTGTGGTAGGCATGTTGGGCACATTAATATCTGTGTTTTAAAAATTGCATTGTGTCTGGGCATGACAGAAAAAAACCCAATCTGATTATGACTGGTTTTGCTGGAATGGAATTGATTTTTTACTCCGTGTAGTTTGGCAGTTACAGTGATGAAACATGTGGCTTGCTGCCATTTTATTTATGTTGAGGGCTCTATTTCGGATGCCCACGAAATAGAAGGACAGGCAAACGTAAATTTATCTTTGAAGCTGCTTGGTGTGGAGGTTTGGGAACAGTAGTTAGGGAAGGGCGTTGCTCTGTGGTTATTGCCTGATCTCAGGCTGGGAAGAAAAGCGGTGATTACCATTTTCACTTTTCAGAGGGGGAAAATGAAAGTACAGACTTCCATGACCTGATTGGGAAAGCTGAATGCTTCCAAGTTTCTAACTGTGGAAACGGGGCCAGTAATCTGTGCTACCTGACTCATAGGGAGGATAAAAAAGGTCATTTTGCAAAGTTACAGCTACAGAGTGCTTCTTAGAAGCATTCTATCATCAGAATACTTGGAAACATTACACAGGCATCTCCAAGATCAGTCTAGAGCAGCAGTTCTCAAATGAGAGTCCTTTACCCTGCCCAGGGGACATTTGGCAACATCTGGAGACATTTTTCGTTGTCACAATTCGGGATGCATGCTACCAGTTTCTAGTGAGTAGAGGCCCTGCTGAAAATCAGGATAGTCTTCCACCAGAATTATCCATCTCAACATGTCAATAGTGCCAATGTTGAAAAACCTGGCTATAGAATGCTGTGGTTGGTAAAAGTGTTCATGTTAAAAGTATTTGTATTGGTGATATGATAAATGGTTCCTAATGATACCTAGGTCTTGTTCTAAGCAGACAGAACTTGTAGGAAAGGAAGATACAGAATTATTATGTAATCAAATCCCAAACAGAATTTCTTCACTTAAAATCCAAGAACCTCATCCCCACTGCTGGTCTAGACAATAAAATTGTGATCATACACTACTGGAGAGGGATAGAAGGGGAAGGGGCTCTTGGGGAACCTGAGCAATAAACATGGCAAATTCTTGGTTCTTCAGTTTGAAAGATCCTGAAAGTCAGCTGGATGTCTACACATGCAAACTCTTTGAAGAATTCTCTTCATCCTGAACTCCCCCAGTGCATGCAATAATTTAAGGCTTCAAGGAAGGGGTGAGGGGGAAGAGCAGTAGAGAGGAAAGAGTCAGATGGGAATTGGGGAAGCCCTGTGCTTGCCTCTGCCTCTTCCAAGCTGGATTCTGGGGGACTCTAGAGAGCCTCTTCAATGTCCAGGATACGAGCTGAACCTGTGCCTTATGATGAAGATGATTGTAGAGGCTTTTTATTTTACCGTTTGGGAGAACAGGAAGTATACACGCCAGAGACAGCTGTGTCTGAGTTTCTTGTGGATTCACAACAGTGAGGGAGGAGTCCAGAAGGTTTCTGGTTGCAGGCACACACTGGGAGAGAACTCATGGTCCTCTAAGAGCTCTCAGGGTTGCTTCATTGAAAGGATGCAGCATGCACAGGGATCAAAAACCCAGTTCCGTCTTGGGCATATTACTAGTGCTAGAGAGTGGCAGCTGAGTGAACACCCACAGAATGTCTAATCACCATGGGAGCAAGATCTGATTTCACCTGTGCTGGGCCCCAGACAGGACAAGTTCTCTCTGAGGTCACTTGAGGCCAGTCAGACTCCCAGGACCCAACAGACTGAGCAGGAAAGGTGAGTATCCCTTCCCTGCCCCAAGGGTGATGTGTCTATAAGCACCTCCAGAGTTTAGAATCAACCCTAGAGGAAGAAGTGTCACAATTGAAGTATGAATTGACTAAAGTGTATCCCGTCTGCTGTCCTGATGCCATTTACCCCTGTGTCCTCTGAGCTTACTGTCAATACCAGGCATAAGAGCAGGAAGAAAAGGGCAGTCCTGGTGCTCCTGCATTTACACCTAAAGTGTCCGAGCAATGGCTGTATTTAAAAGAGTATATGGAAGTTACTAGACTGATCCATACATATAAAATTAAATTGTAGAAAATAAAGAATGTATTTTGACATATTTTAGTTTGTAGACTGAAATTCTTACCCATTTTGCTATATCTATGGGAAAAAGTTAAAGAGATTATAGTCTAGTGTCTCATACCCAATTTCCATAGAATAGCCAAAGGCTGTATTATAATTTCATCAAGAAGATATACAGTTAGATTCCCATGAAACAACATGGCTGGGACTTTAAGAGTAGATTGAATTACTTTCTCTCCCTGAAGAATCTCTATTTTGGTCTTTCAGTTATATAGATGGGTGCTCAATTTCCAGAAGTTCGTGTTACTAAAATATGGATTTTAATTTTTTAAATGTTTTATTTATTTTGAGGAAAGGAGAGGGAGTGGGTGTGTGGAGGGGCAGAGAGAGAGGGAGACAGAAAATCCCAAGCAGGCTCCATGCTATCATCAGAGGTCAATGCGAGGTTCGATCTCATGAATCTCAAGGTCATGACTTGAGCCGAAATCAAGAGTTGGATGCTTAACTGACTGAACCACCCAGACACCCCTAAAATGTGGAATTTCAAATAAAATTCTGCTAAAAGAGTCCTACTGCATAGTCTTTTTGTGGTATATTTTCAGACTTTTTCAGAATAATTTGGTTTAGTCCACATACTGCCAACCAAAAGACCCTGGAAGTGAAGATAATACTGGCCATTTTTCTAGAATGTTTTTGGAACAACCACTTCTCATCATTAATTTTCATTTCAAAAACAAGATTATGACTGGATTACTTTTCTAGAGCTTAGAATAGCCAATGTTTCCAAGAATTCTTTGAGAAACTCCATATAAATATTTATCTTAAAAAACCTACTGTTGGGCTACATCTTCCCTGTTGAAGATTACCTTTTATTAAAAGGTATTACTTTACTGGGATCTCATCAAAATAAAAAGCTTCTGCACAGTGAAGGAAACAATCAGCAAAATTAAAAGGCAATCGACAGAATGAGAGAAGATATTTGCAAATGACATATCAGATAAAGGGTTAGTATCCAAAACCTATGAAGAACTTATAAAACTCAACGCCCAAAAAGCAAATAATCTGGTGAAGAAATGGGCCAAAGACGTGAATAGACACTTCTCCAAAGAAGACATCCAGATGGCCAACTGACCCATGAAAAAATGCTCAACATCACTCATCATCAGGGAAACAAAACTACAATGAGATACCACCTTACACCTGTCAGATGGTTCACATTAACAACTCAGACAACAGATGTTGGCGAGGATGCGGAGAAAGAGGATCTCTTTTGCACTGCTGGAGGGAATGCAAACTGGTATAGCCACTCTGGAAAAAAGTATGGAGGTTCCTCAAAAAAACTAAAAATAGAACTACCCTACAACCCAGCAATTGCACTACTAGGCATTTATCCTAGGGATACAGGTGTGCTGTTTTGAAGGGACACATGCACCCCCATGTTTATAGCAGCACTATCAACAAGAGCCAAAGTATGGAAAGAGCCCAAATATGTATCGATGGATGAATGGATAAAGAAGATGTGGTATATATATACAATGGAGTATTACTTGGCAATCAAAAAGAATGAAATCTTGCCATTTGCAACTACGTGGATGGAACTGGAGGGTATTATACTAAGTGAAATTAGTTAGTCAGAGAAAGACAAAAATCATTTGACTTCACTCATACGAGGATTTTAAGAGACAAAACAGATGAACATAAGGGAAGGGAAGCAAAAATAATATAAAACCATGGAGGGGGACAAAACATAAGAGACTCATAAATATGGAGAATAAACAGAGGGTTACTGGAGGGGTTATGGGAGGGGGATGGGCTAAATGGGTAAGGGGCACTAAGGAATCTACTCCTGAAATCATTGTTGCACCATATGCTAACTAACTTGGAAGTAAACTAAAAAAAAAATTAGGGGTGCCTGGGTGGCTCAGTTGGTTAAGCGTCTGACTTCAGCTCAGGTCATGATCTCACAGATCATGAGTTTGAGCCGTGTGTCAGGACATGTGCTGACAGCTCAGAGCCTGGAGCCTCCTTCGGATTCTGTGTCTCCCTCTCTCTCTGCCCTCTCCCACTAGTGCTCTGTGTCTGTCTCTGTCTCTCTCTCTCAAAAATAAATAAACATTTAAAAAAATTAACAAAAGTAAAATTAAAGGGTATTACTTGGCAGACAACTGTTTGTGACACCTGGTTAGACTCCATATAGTGGACTTTTCAATACTAAGGCAAGTGATACGCATTATCACAAGAAATTCCAAAGAAGTTATATACAAAATATGTCCAGCAAGTTAGAAATTGTGTTCGGGAATAAATTCTGAAATAAATGAACACCCTACAGCAAAAGCATCCACATCCTCTTGTGATCATAATTTTAGCTGCCATTGATTTAACACCCTTAATGGGTCATGTCTAGAGCTAGACATTTTACATACACGACCACATCATTCAATCTTTATAACAGTCATTTTGGGAAGAAATGATCTTCATTTGAATGATTGAAAACCAGAGGTTTAGAAAGTTTAAGTAACATGGTTATAAACCTTGTTAGACTGTTTCTAAAATCACACTGCCTACTTTCATACTAATGAATTTATACTGCTACTTCATACTTTTAGTTTCGTACCATAGAAAGAATTACTGTATATCCTATTAGGTTGAACGATATGCCAGTGCTGATATTCGACCCTTTTTGAACCTAAAACAGCAATTTCATATGGTTACTCCTACTATAGTATGGTATGCGGTGACCCAGCTCAGTCATGATTATGGGTTTGGGCACTATGGGAATCCACAGACTGGTTTTGATCTATTGAGCTACCCCACCTCAGATTGCATTGCTAATCTGTAATCGTGAATACAATGAACTATTTGAAAAGCAATGCAGAAGTCCTTTTGAATCCATCACCCTCAACACCCTCGGAGAAAAGATGTCAAAGCAATTCTGGTGTGATGGAGTAGCAGACATGGAATCAAAAGCTTGGATTCTGGTTTCAGCTCTGCCACTTACTGCTTGTGACTTCTGGTAATTTGTAGCTGCCCCAAGTCTCAGCTAGCTCTTCTGGGGAATGAAGCTAATGATAACCGCCGCCTTCAGCGTGAGGATTAAATAATTTAATTTAAAAAATTTATTCCATGCCCAGACATTGTGATGAGCTTTCAGTATAAACAGATCAATAAAATCTTTACCCTGTCTTTATCCTGAAGGAGCTCATTGTCTTAAGAAATACAATATACTGTTAAAAGTGCTAAAGTAAAGGAATCTACAATATGTTACAGGAACAGCAAGGGGGAAATACAGTATACAGCCACTAGAGCAGAATATTAAGAGCAGAAAGCTCACGTGTCATGTTTATATTCTAATAAGGCTTTACTAAGTATTGGTAAATAAATAAGTGATTCGTGGGGTTGAAGAATAAAACTTCACTTTCTTTGTCTCTTCCACTTCCTCATTGCTCTCTCACTATTCAAATCATAGCTTGTGCCTTGACTCTTCTCATAAACCTTTTTCTGTAATAGCTTCTTCTCCTTCTCCTCCTCCTCCTCCTTCTCCACCTCCTCCTCCTCCTTCTTTGCAATTCAACAAAGAAGAAAACATATTTCTGGTGTGATTTTAAACTGGCAAGACTAATAATCAGACAAAAAAAAAAAGAAAAGAAAAGAAATAAAATGCTTCCAAATTGGTAAGGAAGAAGCAAACCTCTCACTATTTGCAGACAAGATAATAATACATATAGAAAACCCTAAAGACTCCAACAAAAAACTACTAGAACTGATAAATGAATTCAGTCTGGTCACAGGATACAGAATTGATGTACAGAAATCTGTTGCATTTCTATACACTAATAATGAAGTAGCAGAAAGGGAAATTAAGGAAACAGTCTCATTTACAATTGCACCAAAATAATAAAATCCTGAGGAATACGGTTAACCAAGGAGGTGAGAGACCCCTACTCTGAAAACTATAAAACACTGATAAAAGAAATTGAAGATGGTACAAATAGAAAGATATTCCATGCTCATGGATTGATACAACAAATATTGTTTAAATGTCCATACTACCCAAAGTAATCAACAGATTCCATGAAATCCCTATCAAAATACCAATAACATTTTTCACAGAACTGGAACAAATAATCCATACAATATGGAACCACAAAAGTCCCCGAATAGCCAAAGCAATCAGAAAAAGAACAAAACTGGAGGTATCATAATCCCAGATTTCAAAATATGCTACAAAGCTGTAGCAATAAAAATGGTATGGTACTGGCACAAAAATAGACATAGATCAGCGAAACAGAATAGAGAGCCCAGAAATAAACCCACAATTACATACTCAATTAATCTTTAGCAAAGGAGGAAAGAATATATAACGGGAAAAAAGACAGTCTCTTCAACAAATGGTGTTAGGAAAACTGGACATCTACATGCGAAAGAATTAAAATGGACCACTTTCTTACGCTATACACAAAAATAAACTCGAAATAGATTAAAGACCTAAGTGTGAGACCTGAATCCATAAGAAACCTAGCAGAGAGCAGGCAGTAATTTCTCTGACATTGGCTCCAGCAATACCTTTCTAGATCTGTCTCCTAAGGCAAGGGGAACAACATCAAAATAAAAAGCTACTGCACAGCAAAGTAAACAATCAACAAAACTAAAAGACAGGGTACAGAATGGGAGAAGATATTTGCAAATGACATATCTGATAAAGGGTTAGTATCCAAAATCTATATAATATATAATGCACATAAATAACTTATATAACCTAACACCAAAAAACCAAATAACCTAATTGCAAAATGGACAGAAGTCACGAACAGACATTTCCCCAAAGAAGACATACAGATGGACAACAGACACATGAAAAGATGCTCAGCATCACTCATTATCAGGGAAACAAAAATCAAAACCATGATGAGATATCACCCCACACCTGTCAGATGGCTAAAATAAAAAACACAAGAAACAGTAAGTGTTGGTTAGGATGTGGAGAACAAGAAACCCTTGTCACTGTTGGTGGGAAAGCAAACTGGTGCAGCCACAGTGGAAAAGAGTATGGAGAGTCCTCAAAAAGTTAAAAATAGAACCACCCTATGATCCAGTAATTCCACTACTGGGTATTTACCCAAATAATATGAAGACAGTAATCTGAAAAGATATATGCACCCATATGCTTTCTGAAGCATTATTTACGGTAGCCAAATTATGGAAGCAGCCCAAGTGTCTATCAATAGATAAATAGATAAAGAAGATGTGGAATATATATATATATATATATATATATATATATGAATATTATTTATCCACAAAAAGAATGAAATCTTGCCATTTGCAACAACATGGATGGATCTGGAGAGTATAAATCAGTCAGAGAAAGACAAATGCCATTTGATTTCACTCATACATGGAATTAAAGAAACAAAATAAGTGAACAAAGAAAAAAAAGATAAACCAAAAAACAGACACTTAACTCTAGAGAACTAACTGATGGTTACCAGAGGGGAGGTAGATAGAGGGATGGGTGAAATAGATGAAGAGATTAAGAGTACGCTTACCACAGTGAGCACTGAATAATGTATAGAATTGTTGAATCACTATATTGTACCTGAAACTAATATAACACTGTATATTAACTATACTGGGATCAAAATTTAAAAAAAAGGGAAGACTAAGAAATATTTCAAGTGTACAAAAAATTGAATGGGAGAAAATATTTGCAAACCATACATCTGAAAATGGGTTAATATCCAAAATACACAAGGAACTCCTAAAACTCAAGAGCAAAAAACCAAATAACCCAATTAAAGAATGTACAAAGGGCCTAATTACACTTTTTTCCAAAGAAGATATAGAAATGACAAACAGGTAAGTGAAAAGGTGCTGAACATCACGGATTATGAATCAGGGAAACATCAAGGAAATGCACATTAAAACCACAATGAGATTATCACTTAATACCTACTAGAATGGCTATCCTCAAAAGGACAAAAGATAAGTTGCTGGTGAGGGTGTGGACAAAAAGGAATCCTTGTGCATCGCTAAATGGGAATGTGAATTGGTACAGCCACTATGGAAAACAGTGTGGAGGTTCCTCCAAAAATTAAAAAGAGAAATACTTTATGATCTAGCAATTGCACTCCTGGGTATATATCCAAAGGAAATGAAATCAAGATTTTAAAGAGATATTAGCAGTCCCATGTTTGTTGCAGCATTATTCACAATCGCCAAGACAGCCTACATGTTTGTTGGTCATTGAATGGATAAAGACAATGAATGGATAAAATGTCTTTATCCATTCAATGTCATATATATTATATGACATAAATATGACATATATATTATATGTCATAAATGTATAATATATGTGACATTTAAAGGATAAAGACAATGATTATACACACACACATATATACATATATAATGCACACATACACACACATATGCTGGAATATTATTCAGCTTGAAAGATGACGGAAATCCTTCCATATGTGACAACATGAATGAGCCTGGAAGACATTATGCTAAATGAAATAAGTCAGACACAGAGAGACAAATAGTGCATGATCTCACTTACATGTAAAATCAATGGCTTCTTAACTCCTAAATCAACTGGGCCCTTTTTAGCCTCCCTATCCCCTGATCTTTTAGTTCTGTTTGTTGTTGCTGATTACTTTCTCTCATAAACCCTCACCACCTTTCACTTTTTTGAAATGACATTTCTGGGTTTTCTCCTTGTCTGCCTTTGACAGCTTTTTTTCTCTTTTTCTTCAGGTTTTCTCTGAAATCAAAAACTCTGATGGTCCTTAGGGAACATCTTACTCTCCATAGATAGTACTTCCACTCTTGGTTTCAATGACTGATGATGATTCCTAAATCTTATTTCCAGTATTTAACTCTCCTTTGACAGTTAGACTTTAAATTTCTGACAGTCTATCTGTCATTCTTAAATGAAAATTCCTTCAGCACATAAAATTCAAAATGCTCCGAGTGGGAGTTCTCACCTATTTCATTTCCCTAACATTTCATCTCTCTTGTGGTACCCTCACGCTCCCAGTTCAGGGCATTATCATTTACCTTGTTATCAGTGGGAGGCATCCTTGAATCTTTCTTCCTCACTTACTGTGAATGGTCATTACCTATACCTGGTTTTTATACCATCCCTGGGCACATGGACCATCACATTTCCCAGGTCCATTGCAATTAGTCTGAGCCCTGTGACTAATCACTTGGCTATACCCAAAAGTGACAGGTGTTACTTGAGGCCAGAGCCAAAGTCTGAATGTCCATGTTCTTTCCCCGTTTTAGAATGACCCAAGGAGCTCTCTTTTCCAGATGGTGCTGCTATCTGAGTGTAGAATCTTTATCAATTGGATCCCTGAATGATTCTGTGGAGCAGGACCCCCTCCCTGTATCAACTTATGATAGACATTTAGTGTAAACAGGGTTGAAACCTTTGTTATGGAAAGTCATTGAGATTTTGGCGTGTATTTCTGACTGTAGGATGACCTAACTCTCCCACTGATACATATACCTCATTTAATAATAAAGCTTCTTTTGAATTTCACTTTTTCTTGTCCCTACTATCTTACTTCTATTCACGATTGCTTTCCTGGATTGCTTCCACGGCTTCCTGGCTGGGATCACTAAATACTCTTTTATCCTTTCAAATTCATCTTCTACACATGTACCAGAATGCTTAATTTAAAATACAAATATGACAATGTCACTCCCAGCTTGAATCTTTTAATGATCCCTTGTTACCTATAACAGTAATTGTTAAACTTTGTTCTTTGGAACAGTTAATTGGTGTTCTGGAAAAAAAAATCCTAAAAGACTAATGTCCTCAGGTTCAAGAAGATTGTGCAGTAATGCACACTGTCTTGGAGATTTACAAATGTATATTGGTAGAATATTCATGTGGTAGAGAAATTAGTAACTTGTTTTAAATACTCCTTCTTCCAATTATTGGACTTCTAACCATTTTTAGAAGAATTCTTTTAACATCAGCATATCAGAGAATTGTCTAAGCTCCTTGCCTGGCCTCAAGGCTCTTTATGCAGCTTCTTTATAGACCTTCTGTCTATTCTTCCACCTTCTACCATCTTCTACTTCACAATTTATGCTTTGGTAACATTAAATGTGTACAGATCTTACATATGTTGTGCAGGGAGAATTTAGCTTTCGGCAGTGGAATTTACTTCAGCTGGAATGTCATGACCCCAACCCATATCAGTCACTCATATAACATATGGTTTATCTTTCAGACCAAGTTCAGATGGTGTTTGCTGCAGGACGCTGTTGTAAGACCTAACACTAAAGCTCAATAGTACGTGCTACCTTGATGTCTGGTGAGATCAGGAGGGCCGTCAATGACCTGCAAGATCCCCTCTCTACTCTGCTCCTGTCCCCTAGATATACAGTCCTCCTTAGCATGAGGACCAGACACAGGTTCTACTTATGGGTTTCATTTCTCTGTCAGCCTGTGGAGCTATTCAAATAAGCCAATCATACCACCCCCCGACCTTGGGAACCAGGGGAACCTGCCTCACATAGCCCCTGATTATTCACTCTGTTCCTGAGTACAACCCTCCTCCTCTATGTGACTAATAAACTGCTCTGATGTGTTCTGTCCACTGTCAGGTGTTACATGTTCAGCCATCCCAGAACCCAGGCAGGAATCCCTCTCTTGCCAACAGGATGAAGAGTAGGCAATTAAAACCGAGATCGTCCTAGCCCCCTTGCCTCACGGTTCCCCTGGTTCATTCTGACCCCATAAGCACTCGAGATGTATCTTTCTTTGAACCCGCCACATTTTATTGTAGTGATGTCTTTATGTGTCAATCTCTGTGTTAGATTGTGAACCCCTTGATGTCACCCTTACTTAGAGAGTTTCTTGCACATTCCTGTCACAATGTTGCTTGTCAATCTGATGGAAATATTAAATAGTGTGTCTTATTGAGCACTTTTATAAATCAGAGCCCAAGGCTCCACAGGGTTGATGTTCCTATTCTAGAGATGAGGAACTTGAGCCTCAATTGAGCAATTTGCCTTAACGCAACATTAAGAGGCAGAGCTGGATCTGGAGCCCAGGTATGTCTCTTAAGACCTGCCATTTGCAACTACGTGGATGGAACTGGAAGGTATTATGCTAAGTGAACTCAGTCAGTCAGGGAAAGACAAAAATCATATGACTTTACTCATATGAGGATTTTAAGAGACAAAACAGATGAACATAAGTGAAGGGAAACAAAAATAATATAAAAACATGGAGGGGGACAAAACAGAAGAGACTCATAAATATGGGGAACAAACTGAGGGTTACTGGAGGGGTTGTGGGAGGGGGGACGGGCTAAATGGGTAAGGGGCACTGAGGACTCTAGTCCTGAAATCATTGTTTCACTATCTGCTAACTAATTTGGATGTAAATTAAAAAAAAAAAAGACTGTCATTTTTATATGGGATGGAGGTACTGCTCTCAGTCACTGAGCCTGTGATGTACCGGATGACTCAGTGACAGGAGAGTGAAATTCATGCAGGTGTCACTTTCCCTTTTTCCCCAGTTTGGTGGGTGGAATCCACAACAGGGGCGAATGAGGCACAAGGTACCTCACGCTCTGGAGATCACCACAAACAGGTGGGACCAGCTGTCCCTTCCTGGGCGAATTGAGAGGCAGCCGACACTGTCATTTGAATCACCATTCCCACCCTAGTCCAAATAAAAGTAATGGAAAGACGAAGAGAGAAAAGGGGATATGGAGTGAGAGAGAATAAGAGGAGAGAGCGCATTGAGAAAATTGCCAGGGTGCGATTTCTCAGCTAGTAGAGCATGTTACGGCTTTCTCTTCAACTCTTCACAGGGAGAAAGGGACAAACCACTTGAAGATTGGGAATACCCGCAGGAAAGAGACACTTTGTACCTCATTCCTGCAGCGATTGTTTACTTAGGCACAGACTTCTGACATGTCCCTGTCCCCACGGGGACAAGGATGTGAGACACTACTATGCAGGGCAGAAAGAAAGAGAGGCAGCAGGGGGCACGTGCTATGTGGCAAGGTTCAGTTTCCGGTGGCTCCAGTTACAGGATCAGGGCATGAGTGTGTGTATGGGGACAGTGGGTGGGATAGGGTGTTGCCTAGTGGTGAAGGCTGTTTATTTTCACATGAGGTAAGTGTGTAGCCAGGAGGCCCCACACCTCCCCGGAGCTCATTCAGACACTCAAAGAGACAGGCGGGTTTTTGAAGCCTGTTGTACAGAGGACGTGTTTGGCCAGATGGGGTTAGCTACAGGAGCTTCAACACCTGACAACACTTAGTTATTAAGCGAACACTATTTTCTTCCTTTATGTACATTCCTTCTCCCAATATCTATTCTCAGAGGCAAGATGACAGAGCAGAGCTTCTCCCTTCCCTTCTTATTGTAGTTTCTGGAACTGCAGGGTAGGGAGGAGTGGTAGATAGGAGGAGATTGGGATACTTACTTTCTTTTAAGTTTTATTTATTTATTTATTAAACATTTTAATGTTTATTTATTTTGAGAGAGAGAGAGAGAGCGAGAGTGCAGGGGAGGGGCAGAGAGAGAGGGAGGGAATCCCAAGCAGGCTCCTCATTGTCAGGGCAGAGCCTGACGCGGGCTTGAACCCGTGAAATGTGAGATCGTGACCTGAGCCGAAACCAAGTAACTGACTGAGCCACCCAGGCGCCCCAAGACTGGGATTTTAAAGAGGACTGAGAGTTTTGTTCTTTGGCTTTCAGGGTTTTTTTGGGTAAATAACTGAAAGTGGTCACAAAGATATGGAACTTGCTTGAGATGTTTGCAAAGATGACAAAGAGATTCATTGGCGCATCAGGAGCCATGATTGGAAAAAAAAATCAAACCTCTGCCTGTTTGTATTGAACCAGTTCTGCCTGTTCAGTTCACCAGTCATCAAAGCAGATTGTTAAAAGTAATAGCCTCGATTTCTTCACACAAGAGAATTTAATTCAGGCAGTAGAAAGTGAAGAAAGCTTTGTCCTCTTCTTAGGGGAATGCCTGAGTACTCATTCCTGTTCAGTAGTTGTGACCCACTTTCAAGCAGTTTTCTCGTATCCCTGGGATGTCAAACCTCAGGGTTTAGAGGCAACTACTTGCTTCTACCGGAAGGGAGACCCTGGAAAGACAAGCAGCTAGGTACTGTTCTCTGCCTCTAATGTTCCAGATCGTTAGCTGCACTGGAAAACAGGACCCATCTGCCCATCATCTGGTGCACAGAGCAACTTCCCAGACACCCAGAAGTCACAAATATTGTGACTTTTTCGTCGTGAACTTTAACTTTAGCCACTTGAAACTTAGCTTGATCAATATCCTAATCCTGTTCCCATGATATATCCTTAAACTAAAGGTGAATTGCCAGGATGCAGAAAGATGTACTTACCAAATTCTAAATAGTCTTTTTTTGTAATGTTTGGGACAAAAATAACATTGTATGTGTACCTTTTTTTTTAATGATATAGAAAATCAGGTTGGGCAAGTTACTTAGGAAATTGAAGAGAAGCATCTCGCTGATATGTCTATATTTAAACTTGATGTTTTGCTCTGTCTTTTAGTTTGGGCTGTAAAATACAGTAAAAAAAAAAAAAGAAAACACTGTATGAAGTCATAAAATAACCACCCTTTTTTGTATGTTCATGGTCAGTCATGATTCTAAACATTTTTCCTACTGCCATTTTAGGAACGTTGATGTCTTCACTTATAAGTGTTACTGTATTTTCATGATACCAATCATCACACGGGCTTAGGGGGTGTAAGGTTAGGTCAGAGAAGGTTCTGGGTAGGCATAGTGTATCAGAACTGGAAGGGAATTGAGAAATGAACTCTTACTTTGCCAAGTGGAAGCTAAGACCCAGAGAGATTAAGACTTGGATGAGCTCACACATTCAAGTTGAGGAGTGGTAAGTTTGAAATTAGAAAAAATAATTAGATGGGAATATAGAAAGATTTGCCTGTTGGCTTAATAATAGTTACTGCAAACTACTACTGGTTTAATTCTAGGAAATATAAACTTAACTGAGGAAATCACCTCTTTTACAGAAATGTGTATGTATGTGTGTGCGTGTTGGGAGTGGATGTGTGCGTTTGTGTAAACAAATTTAAAAAAAAGAGATGTGAAGAGGTAATTATTGCAACTGGGGACCAGACACAACAAGAACGATTTAGCGACTAAATGAGTCCCACTGTTCATTTCACTGAAAGGGAAAACTACAGCTCACAAGGACTATAATTTGCTCACGATCAAGGTCAAGAACCTGTTCCCCGGGCCTACGCTCTTCCCACTAAGCTAACTGCCTGTGTTCATTCTTTGTTAGAACTGAGAACAAATCTTTAATGCTCCCTAAAAGATAATAAAGTTTTATTTCACTAGAAAAGACTGACTTAAACAATGTTAGTGGTCACAGACTACTGAGACTATTAGTTTTTAAGGAACCTAGATCAAGGGTCTGAAACAGTGGATAGTGAGAAAGCAGGCCAAAGCATGGGTAAAAAGCACAGTGCCAATCATAAGAATGTACTGTGCTAAGAGCTCGACCCTGGATCCTTGTTAAGATTTCTGAGAGGAAGCAGAACTGTCCAAGAGAAAGGTTTCTCAGAATTGCTAATATTCTATTTGTGCTGGATACTTGCTTGTCATAGAGGACTATCCTGTGTATGGTGGGAGGGTTAGCAGCACCCCTGGCCTCTGCCCACTGGATACTGGTAGTACCTCAGGCCCTCTTCAGCTATGGCAACCACAAATGTCTTTAGACATTACCAAATGTTCCCAGGGGGGCCAGGAGGAAGTGACTGAGTTGAACAATCACTGGCTTAGAGTGTTAGGCCTGAGCTCATGGATGCTGGGGAGTAGACAATACTAGTCAGGTACAGGAATGGGAGACTGGAGAAAGGAAGCATGGTGGTTCTTGATCCCCTTCGATTTCAGAGTCTTTATTTATTAACTCACATATAGGCTACATCTACATTCATGCTGGGGATGAGATGCTAATCATGGGACACACTTTTGGGTGTCTACAACCAAAGGCTTCAGGTTTCTGGGTAGTGGTAGTAGTATGACATGGGGCTTGAAGCCTCCACTCCCAGAACACGACTCACCTCCCCAGGCCAATATATAATTATGGCTGACAACCTAGGGCTTTAGGGTCTTAGTTAAGACAAGAGCCTTACGTGGTGGGACAGAGACTGCCCAAAGGAAATTGGTTGCCTTCTGCTTCCTTTTGCCCACTTCCTGTGAGCTAGAATGTGGATATGATCAGCCAGCCTTGACCATGTGGATATGGGCAAGTGCTCAGGGGCTGGCATATCCAAAAGATGAGAGGTCTTTGGACATGCTTTTGGAGCAGAGCTACTTACTCATCCTGGACCACCACCTACCTCTGGACAGATAACCAAGAGAGAAGCAAATGTCTTGTTTGAGCCAGTAAATTGCAGGGTTTATTTGTTCTTGAAAGCTAGTTTGTGTCCTACCTAATACACAGCAACATGACTGAGGAGATAAAGGATGAAGACAGGATGGAGACTAAAATGAGTCACCCAATGGGACAGCAAAGGGATTAGCTGGAAAGAAGAGTCCACGAAAAGAGTTCTAGGGAACACATAATGTTTGCCTGATTTTTTAAAAAATTTATTCATTTTTGAAAGGCAGAGAGAGACAGAGCGTGGATGGGGGAGGGGCAGAGAGAGAGGGAGACACAGAAACAGAAGCAGAAGTAGGCTCCAGGCTCCGAGCTGTCAGCACAGAGCCCAACACGGGGCTTGAACTCACGGACGGTGAGATCACAACCTGAGCCGAATTCGGCCGCTTAACCGACTGAGCCACCCAGGCGCCCCACGTTTGCCTGATTAAACTTTTCCTGGAATCATTGACTCTGTTCAGGTAGAGGGTCAGTTATCAATACTTTCCTTTTGGGGATAGTTTAAGGTCTATATGAGAACATAAAAGAAGTAAAGTAAAATTTCCCTTTTCTGTCAGGTTGTCTCCCTCCTTAGATCTGCCTTTGGTAGATAAAATGAGCTTTGACTTCAGCTAGACATGTTTTTTCTTCTCTTTTCTTTCAATTCCTGGGATGGTGTGCTAATGTGGGTACAAAGATATGGGAGCTTCCTAAAGGTACTTACAGTCTAATCGGGGAGACCTGACCTATATTAAGAGACACATGCTATAAAGAAGCATATGACAAATTCACTGGTAAACAATGAGGTCTCTTCAGAATAGTGCTTGAAATGAATTTTGAGTGGCAGGGTAATAATAATGGTAAGGCCTACTAATTAGTTAGCACAGGACATGTGCCAACAGTTTTTGGATAACCAGAGAGGAAGATAAAAGACATTTCAGGTAAGGGAATAATGAAGCTTGGAAGGAAGTCAGAATGTACATGATGGGTATGTCCAGGCTTTGCTGAAGGAAGGCTTTATGCACCGTTGGAAATGGAGGGCACCACATACCCTCGATACCTCAAGTTAGAACCTACTTACAATCTTGCAACCCAATGTCACAAAATCTCAGAACACATTTTAATAGTCTAAAAAGCAACAGAAGTTGAAGCTCAAGAGCACATGAAGTCAGTTAAGTACATTGTGAAGCATAAGTCACGGTATGATTTTTGTATGGCTGGGTAAACTTTGCCACTTTTCATCATGACAGAAACTAAAGTCAAGGAAAAATTATGAGCTGCTCTCTCATGGAGGAGTCCACCCCTGCCTCATGACGTTGTTCTTCTGTTATTGAAGAATACAAGAAGAAAATATTTTTGGAAAATAGGAGTGGTGTTGAGATTATTTCCCCTTTCCACCTTATGCTAGTCCCCTAATGCTAGACTTATCTGCCACTTGGAGCCAGACTGTGGATCTTAACTGGCTGAATTTATCCCATGGACAGTGAGAAGCAACTGAGGCTTTTAAAATCTGTGGGTAGCATAATGAGAATGTATTTATAGAGAAATTAATCTGGTTGCAGTACTTCGAATATATGGGTGGAGAACAAAATTGGAGGAAGAGATGCTAGTAAGATTTTTTTCTTTCTGCAAGAATTCATGCTGTTGTTATTTGAAGGCCATTAGGAAACATTTTCCGACCTGCATGAGAGACAATTCATTTCCTGGCAGAGATTGGTTATGGGAATTCACTTCCATGCACATTGAAGAGACCTGCATCTTGGGAAAATGGCTCACTATGCAGATAAGTTTAGATGGAAAAGGAAGTCAGACACATTCTAGATAACCATGGCTTTATGAATCCTAGAGGTATGTCAAAATGGGGATCTATAGGCAGCCCATGGGCAGGATGAGGGTACTGCATGTTAGGGTGGAGAATGCCAAAGTTAAATTTGCCTATGACATACTTTTACCTACTGTGTCAATCAAGGTCCCGGCAGGAAACAGATGGCACACTCAATATTGAGGAGTTAATGAAAGGGCTATTTACAACGCTGAGGACAAGGCTAGGAGAAACTAACAAGAGATGGCTAAATGTCCCAGAACTATCTACTTCCAGCTAGAGGGAATAGCTACAGAAGTCCATCAGACAGGAGCTATGGCCTTGATAAAGAGATGGAGTCAATCTATAGCAGTGAGGGAACCCAGATATAAATACCTTAGTCTCACTCTCCTCTTATTCTCTGATATCCTGCCCATGTTTCCAACTGGTAAAATTAACCAGAAGGCTGTGAGTAAGCAGGCCCATGGACACAGTCTATAAATCAACCTCCCAGAACACAGACAGGGTGGACAAGGGTGGAAGGGTATGGTTGGGGGTGGAGCAAAGGGATGACATCTAACGTGAATCTTCCTGGTGTTGCTAATTACTAAAACCCAGGGAGGGAAGAAATGATCTCTATCCAAAATACCTCTCCAATGGACTTCCTTTTAAAAGGAAAGTTACTCTGGAAATGGTAGAATTAGATTAACTCAAACTAAGTGGTAATTAACTAATGAATGAGTAAGAGATTAAATGGTAGAAGCATATTGGAAGGACAAGCAAATGGATTTAAAAAATGAAACAAACTCTGTATCGTTTGCAATTTTACAATTGTACCTAAGGCTCATTGTACCTAAGCTGTGGAAGTCTGTTCCTTACCATAAGCAGTTGTGGAGGTTGGCTTGGGATGAGAGAAAAACAATATTTTATTTATTTTATTTTTCCAGATGAGGACTGGAGAGGTGGGAGAATGGACAGACACCAAGGATGCATTTTCAGAATGTGGCTTACTAGGAGCTCATCTCTTTCTCCTCTTTGGCCTATTGTTTTTGTTTCCTTATTGCATCAAGAACATATGCTGGGGTACAAATCAGCATCTCAGCACTATGTTAGAATTTCTTGTTGCCGTGGTGTATGTTGACTACTTAAATTTTCCCTATTTCTATTTCAGTTTGTTCTGCTTAATTCTTTAGGATTCTTGTTTCTCCCTTGTCTTCACTTTCTATCTCAAATTCCCTCTTTCTATTCTATTTTAAGGAAAGAGTGAATTTTAAACAGTTTTTTAAAATAATTTCATGCTCAACTTCTAAGTATTGCTTTTAGCTTGGATTTTCTTGTTTTAGCTTTTATCTTTTATCCCTCTGACTTTCATGTTTCCAGCTTTTTATCTCACTGGTTCTAGCACTTTTATATTTTTTATTTATCCTGGTTTAATCTTTCATCCCTCTTATTTTCATGTTTTAATTTTTTTAAAATTTCACTTGTTTTTCCTTCTCTTTTCTGCTATTCTTTAGGTTTTGCCTTTAGTAAACATTATAGTTTTTAGGCTAAAAGTTTACTGTATTTTATTATCTTTTATTTTCATCCTTAGTCTTAGTTTTATGCTTTGATTTTCCTTTAAATTTCTTCTCTGCCTTTATCATTTGACATAAGTTTCTTGCCTCTCTCTCTTCTGTCTCTTCTTCCTCTCCTCCCTTCTCTCTCCCTCCTCCTCTGACTTCTCCGTTTCCACCTGCCCTGATTCCTTTTCTTATTTCTCTTTCACTTCCACCTCCATTTCCACTTCTGCATCTACTTCTCCTATTTCTTTATTTTGTAATTTGTTTTTGTCATTACAAGAAGGTAAGGAACTTGGCAACATGAAAAAAAAAACCCCATCAAATCGATTGAACAGTTTGGAAGCCTTCTTCTGCCCACTTATCCCTGCAGCTACTTTTCTACTAGCACCTTAATGACCTCTCAGTTCATGGAAGGGCAATCTTCCCCCAAATCCTTACACCAAAATTCTTAAAATAGTCTATAGCAATACCAGCTTCTTCTAGTCCCTCCTTTCTTGGTTGAGGTCTTGTCTGAGTCTGTCCAGACAGCTGTAAGAGAACACCATAGAATGGGAAGGTTATGAACAACAGAAATTTATTGCTCATCATTTTGGAGGCTGGGAAGTCCAAGGTCAGGGTACTAGCAGATTTGGTATCTGGTAAGAGCATTCTTCCCAGTTCATGGACAGCCATCTTCTTGCTGGTTATTCACTTGGAAAAAGGGGCAAGGAAATTCTCTGGGGTCTCTTTTAAAAGGACACTAATCTCATTTGTGAGGTCTCTGCCCTGATGACCTAATCACCTCCCTAAGTCTCCACCTCCAAATATCATCATATTGGGGATTAGATTTCAATATATGAATTTGGGGGGACATAAATACCAGTCTTTGCAGGTTCTAAGGATAAATCTTTCCTTATGTTGCTTTTCTGATGCAGGCAGTTTGTACTGTGTGATTGTAGACCATCTCTATTCTCAGTGGTTAGATAAGAGTATCGTTGGTGAGAAGTCAATTAGCCTCTTTCTTCCCTTGATCTCACTACTGTTGCTGGGGTCCCCAGTTCATAAGACAAAATTTTCTTCTGTTCTGATACAGTGTTCTGGAAGCTAGCCATGATTAGTCCTAAAGTCCATCTGCCCCTGTCAAGGTTAAACTGTTTCTCCTTTAATATCTGCTTGCTCTTTATAGCCCAGAGTGGAATCAATCGCCAATGGTTCCCTAAGTGCCACAACTGCCAGGTGGTGTGATGGAGCCTAACTTGAGCCATTTTTTTTCAAGATGAACTTATTAACTTAAATAGAAACTTGTCCTCCACGTCATCCTTACTAAATTTTACTTTAAAATGGACAGAACCTGTTATTCATTCTATTTCTATTCTATATTGGTAACTTGGGGATCAGAATCTAGACTATCTTATAATAAGCTCCTCTCTGCTTACTGATGTCCTAACCTGGGAAAGTGGCTATGCCTCCTCTTTTTACTCCTGGGATAAAACATCCTATAGCCAGACTGAGATTAGAAAACAAAGAAAAATAAGATGGACTAATTTTCAGGCCTGGGATATGCCCTTCCTGCCCCAATTACCAACATGCACAAAGCTTGCCTAATGTCTAATTGTCTGTCATGGTATATGGTGGTTCTTGGTATATGGTATGTAACATGGCAGTCCAGAAGACTGGCTCTGGGGGGAGACTGGGTTTGGATCCCAACCCTAACACTTGATTATGCTGCCATGGACAAGCTACTTAAACTCCTTCTACCTCTATTTCTTTATCTCTATAATGGGTGTAATAAATTGATTAAGATGTAAATTGCTTACCACTTTATAATTTCTTAATAAATAATTTCTTAATAAATTATTCTTAATAAGAAATAAATAATTTCTTAATTATAATTTCTTAATAAATATAAACTATCAATATTATTTAAGACTCAGTTCAGGGGTTCTTGTCTCCATGAAACATTCCATGATTGAGCCCCATGGTTGTGTGTGTGTGTGTGTGTGTGTGTGTCAGTGTGTGTGTGTAGGTTCATATGCCTAGACGCATACCCTCTTTGTTCAATCTGGCACTTCATATACCTCTTCTATGTAGCATCCTGTGCATATTTGTTTATGGCATTTTACAATGTCCTAGTGGTATCTGTTTACATGTACATTTTCTGTTGTTGTTTGATAAACATCTTAAGCTCAGGTATTATGTCTTAGACACCTTTGTATTCTCAACGTCTAACATAATAGCTGGTATGCAGTACGTGTTTAATAAATATTTGATAAAAATGATGATGAATAGTGGATGCCTAAGGACTTTTAATAACTACATCTTTGAAGCTTTAAGGGAAAGGGTCTTCCTTTTACATTCTGTGCAACAGATGGACAATAACCTAAACATCTACATGTACCCTGTTCTTTTCTCTGAGTCTAGATGGATAGGGCTTCTCTGTAGTTAAAATTGTGACAAGGTTAATGGATCACTACAGAAAGAAAAAGAACTCTCTTCGGACTCAATAAAAATTGATGGTCAATTATAAACTACTCATTCTTTTGAAAATGTTCAAATATTACAATCTTCTGTGTGTTTAATAGTCTAGAAATGTGGGCAGATTCTGAGATACTATCATCAGAGATTTGAATTTTATGGCTGAGGTCATTTTCTTCATCTCATTACGTCTCTCTTGCCGCCACTTTAATCCCTCTCCCCACTTCATAGCCAACTTTCTACTGAGTTGTCCACAGTGGTTGCGTTCCTTCACTACCCATTTATGCTGCTCCAGTCTGACTTCAGTCCCATCACCTCCAAACAGTTTATGACAATACGGCCATTTGGCTATATTCAGCTTTTCAGTCCTCATTTTACTTGACCTGTCAGCAGCATTTGACTCTATCATCTTTGCCTTCCTTCTTGAAACTCTACTCCTTTGGCCTCCCTGACACCATTTTCTTTTTGTCATGCTCCTACTTACCTGGAAGCTCTGTTTTATAATTTTTTGCAAGCTTATGTTCTCCCCAGCTGGGTCTCAGGCCTTCCTCTCTTCTTACTCATTTTCTCCCTAGGTAAGTTGTGCATGCTGTTGGCTTTTACAACTATCTCTACCTTGGTAACTTCTGAATGTATATATATGTCCAGCCTAGACCTGTCTTTTGAGCTTTAGATTCACAGTCTCACCGTGAACTTGACAACTTCAGTTGACAGCTAGAGCCACTTCAAGTTCAATATCTTCAACATGACCTCTTGATTTCCTCATCTAAACCTATCATCTCTGGTTGCACTAGTCAGAAATTGAAGAATCATCTTTGACACCTTCTTCCTTATCTCCAATATCTAATTTGTCATCACTTAAAAAAAATTTCAACACTGGAGTATCTCTTGAATCTGTTCAGTTTTCTCCATCTCCACTGATATAATTGCTTTCATGATTTTTGGGTAATGCTACTGCAATATTTTCTAAACTGGTGTAATGGTTTTCACAATGTACCTCTCAAAATTGTTTTTGGTTTTACAGAGTGGCAGCCAGGTGATAAATTTGTTCATGTATTTTTTCCCCTTCCCCTTGACCCCCTCCCCCACCAATTCTCTTAATGTTTTCCCATTTCTCTTAGGACACAGATCAAGACCTTTAACACAGCTCACAAAGCCCTGCGTGGAATGCTCCCTTTCTTCTCTAACTTCTTCTCCCTCAGTCAGACTCCACTCACTCTGATTCTAGATACTCTGGCTTTAACTTTAGTCTCTCAAACACCCATGTTTCTTTTTGCCACAGGTCCTTTGCATATGCTGCTGTTTTTGCCTGAATCTGGAATAATTTAAAAAAATTTTTTTAAGTTTATTTATTTTTTAGAGAGAGAGAGCATGCACAAGTCGGGGAGGGGCAGAGATGATTAACTGACTGAACCACCCAGGTGCCCTGGAGTACTTTTTACCCCTGTTCCTTTGACTACTTTACTATCAGTCTGTAAGATATTTTCATAAGCATGTTTTCAATTAAGTCCCTAGGAAAAACTTCTTTGGATATTAAGACCAAAAAAAAAATCATTGGAGTTCTCTTGACCTCTTTATTTTATTTCATTTTGTTTTAATCTGACAGACACAATAAGCCATTTAAAATGTACCATTTTTCCTTCTTGTCACCAGCTTCTCAAGTGTCCACACTGTATAATAGTTACTGGCCTGGGCTCTAGAGCCAAATTAATTGGATTTGAATTCTAGCTCCTATATTCATTAGCCGTTTGATCTTTGTCAAGCTACTTAACATTTCTGTGACTTCATTTTCTCATTTATAAAACTGGAATAGTAATAATACTTATTCTCCAAGTGTTGTGAAAAGAAAATGAATTAACATGCACAAAAACATTTAGAACCGTGTCTGGGGCATAACAAGCACTTAATAAAAATTGGCATTATTATTATTTCCTATCTCATCAAAGTCTAAATTGCCAGGGTGCTTCATGTTAAGTTACTTCTGGATCTTAGTTGTGTGGATTCTTGACCCAATGCTCCATTTTACTTTGCATGTAATAACGTAGTATTTGAAGAATAGTTTTGATTATTCAAAATCAGATTATATAGAAATGGAGACTCTCCATTGTAATGATAGACATTTTATATTAAAATAGGAAAGATATTATTTGTAAGACTAACTGTAAGGGCATTGTGATTTGCTCCATAGAACTGTATAATCAAATCAACAGCAGAAAGTATCTTTGAAGCAAGGTTTTATCTAAACTCCCACCTCAACAGAAATGCGGCTGCACACCATAATTAGAACCCAGGATTAGAGGCATGTTATATTATCAACACAGGCAATACCTTCCACACTTGTATGAAATTAGCTCTCTCCTTACATGGTTTAGGAGGTTGGATTCCATTTTTATTTTCTAACACCAAATAAATGGGGGAAAAAAAAATCAACTCTGAATCGCAGTGATCCTGCAATCAATCATTTAAAAAACATATGGGCAAAGAATAAGGTTATTCCTTAGGTTTTAAATCCTAAAAATGATCTTTCTACTTTCTGTACCCTTTGTATTTCAGAAAAGCGATCTTCCTTATCCCACATCACAGATGTCTCCGTAGCTACAGACTCCACCAGCAGAATAACAAGAGGATTCTCAAGATTATGCTGCGTCTGTTCATTTTTTTTTTTTTTTAAAGCTTGCCTGCAGAGAGTTGAAACAGCCAATGCCTTTGTTGTACAGAGTGTGATTATACTTGGACAAATTAGGTGATTCTCCCCCTCCCCCCAACAATGTTGGTCAATGTAACAGGCTCCCAGAGTGAAACAAAATAGAAATTCATTTTTAATTCATGTCTGATGCAGAAGGCACACAGGCAGAAACACAGATCACTATTTTGTTTAAAAAAGAAATCACCATCTGCTTTGTGTAGGGAGAAATATTCAGGCCCTATCTAATTACAGCAAGTATTTTCAGTTTAGGATCTTTTGACCACAAATTACCCTCAGTTTTCCTTTAAAGGGAATGTGTAGGTTTGGCTATTAACAGAATAGAAAAATGGTAATAGAGGCGTGTTTTTGTCTAAAATTTTTAATAAGGTAAAATTGGATTTAAGAGCTAGCCCTACAGAAAATGTTGTTAAAAACAAAGTAAATAGTAAAGGATTGAAAATCTTTGCATAATCCCCACAATTCCCTTAAGGGTTTAACTCAGTAGCTTTACTATTTGTGAATTTGTATAATAATGGTGCCTTGATTTTACAGAACGATTTCAGAGCAATTTCCTTACTTTGGGTCATGTTTTTTTGGCTCATAAAGTGCTCTCTAAGATTGTTAGACACATTGGGAAGGCGGATCTAACTTTTAGGCCAATCAAGGACCATTGAGATGAAATGAACTAATGCGTGTGCAAGCACTTTGAAAAGTATAAAGCACTCCACAAATGCAAAAAGGTTTTGCTGCTATTAACTGATGGAAGAGTTAAGGTAGCTTTTCCAAACACTTACCTTCACTTGCAACCACTGAATAAGAAATCTTTAGATGAAAAACATGACAAATGTTCCTATCATGATGTTCATTGCTAAGAGGTGTACTTCAGACTTCACAAAGCTGTCTGACCCTTCCAAAGCTGTTGAAACCTTTACAAGAACTATGAAATTACAGCTAAAAGCGATCAGTCCTTGAACAACAGAATGTTTTGAGTAGCTGTTTAACTGTGCCATAATGCAGTTTATTTCCTTTGATTCTCCCAATGGGTTTAAGTACTAGGAAACTATGCAACTCGTTTTTGTACTTCTCGGGGAAAACACAATCTGAAACTCCCATATAGCTGGGTATTATCATCCCTAAGGAACTAAATTAGAACATAGGAGACCTTGGTTACTAATAATATTAAGGTTAGCATTTTGCTGATGGTTATGGGCAGGACTGGTCTTTTATTTATTTTTTTTTTAACGTTTATTTTATTTTTGAGACAGAGAGAGACAGAGCATGAACGGGGGAGGGTCAGAGAGAGAGGGAGACACAGAATCTGAAACAGGCTCCAGGCTCTGAGCTGTCAGCACAGAGACCTACGCGGGGATCGAACTCACGGACCACAAGGTCATGACCTGAGCCGAAGTCGGCCACTCAACCGACTGAGCCACCCAGGCGCCCCAGGACTGGTCTTTTAAAAACTGAGGGCACCTATAAACAAACTGCAGATGTATCACTCAAACTCAGAAAATCTGTGAGGTTACATTTATATTAAATGCTATCCAAAATGTCGCATTGAAATTTACTACAGTTATAGGATGAATTGTGTCCCCTCCAAAATTCATATGTTGCGGTCCTAACCCCAGTACCTCGGAATGTGACCATGTTTGGAGATAGGGTCTTAACCGAGATAATCAAGTTAAAATGAAGTCATTAGTGTGGATCCTAATCCAATATGACTGATGTCCTTATAAGAAGAGTGAATTTGACATATTTCACTGATGAGGCGGGGGTGGAGAGGAAAATGGGTGATGGGCATTGAGGAGGGCACTTGTTGGGATGAGCACTGGGTGTTGTATGTAAGTGATGAATCGAATTTACTCCCGAAGCCAAGAGCACACTGTATACACTCTATGTTAGCTAACTTGACAAAAAATTATACTTAAACCATTAAAAAAAAGGAAGAGGGAATTTGGATATAGACACCTACAGAGGGAATTCTGCCCTCAGACTGCTTCTGGACTTGAGCTGTAACATTAATTCTTCCCTGGGTCTCTGGCCTGCTCTCCTGTCTTGCAGAGTTGAGACTTGCCAGCCCTTGAAATTTTGTAAGCTCACTCTTTAAGATGAATCTCTCTGTATATACTTAAACACACACCCTATTCTGCTTCTCTGGAGAAGCTTGACCAATACAATTACCTATAGCCACTTACACCCCAAAAAATATGAATACAAACTACCCCTAAATTATATATTCAAAGTTAGTGGCTGAGTGAATAGCTTTGGAGTCAAAATGATGGTTCAAAATTTGCCTCTGCCACTTTCTGGCAATATGTCTTTGAGCATGCCATTTAACCTCTCAGTTTCCTCATTTGTAAAATGGAAACAATTGGGTTGCAGTGAGAATTTAATGAATAAAATGCTGTTAAAGCATTTATCAGAATATTTTATCAAGTCATAGGCTCTCAAGATATGCTGGTTATAATGATCATTATTGCTATTATTTATATATCGTGACAGTCATGATTCTTAGTTATGGGCCATAGACTTGACTAAAGTTAGTTTAAATAGAAAGGAATTTATTAAAAGGTATTAGGAAGCTCACAGGTTGCTGGAGACTACCAGAATACCAGGCTGTGAGGTGGCAAAGCCAGGAACCATTGCCAAAATAGATGCCATAGAACTGGTCCCATGACACCCTATTGCTACTGCCCTGGATGTTGCTTCTTTCAACATTGAAGCTGGAGACCAGAGAAACCCACTAAAACCATTCTAGAAGCTGCTGTGATGAGGTCATTCCTGTCATGGTGGCTTCTCTGTGCTCCTTTCCTCTTTATGTCAAGAACTTCTGATTTGATATTTGCAACGTGTATGAGTGAATGATAGTACCTAGGTCTGTCTCGTGCCCATATGCAGGGTGGCTGGAACAATGGATATCATGGATTTTCAGGTTTTATAGTTAGAGGCAAGTTTTGCCTTACAGGATGTGGGAGGCGGATGGGGGTGGGTATACAAGATAGAAATGCTGAGTATTTAAAAAGTGGCCAGCATTTACCATATATATGAAACTTACAGAAACTCTTTTCTTTACTAGTATTTTATTTTATTTTTTACAATTCTTCTCCTATCCTCTCTTTCCTTCTCTGGCATTGCCTATGATAACTCCCAAACTCCTATACCTAAACTTCTTAGCCTTTTTGTAAATGTTGAGTTGGTTTAGGAAATTTAGTGTGACAAGTGTCACATGATGGGTCTAACATTATTTCATTGTCTATGAAGATACCTCATTGTGATTTCTAGGAAAAACATCTCATTACAAGAGAGAAAGGTATTGAGAAACATGAATTTTGGAATCTGAAAGAACATGGTTTGTATCCTGCCTTTCTGCTTAACATTCTAGTGATCACTGACACATTTTTTTATGTGGGGTCTCCATTTCTCCATTTGTAAAATAGGAATAACAATAAATTGATGACCCTGAAGAATATTTGTGAGAACTGGATGTAACGTATGTCCTGTAGTGTGGGACTAGGCAAAAATGGGACCTATTGTAATCATTTCTCAGCCTTCATGGGCATTGAAAAGATCAAAGAAACTATTTTAAATCTCATCTTATCAGATTTTTATCCACAGAGCAACAACAAATAAATGTAAATTGTTTTGAATGGTTCCTTTTTTTTCTGGGTGACATTATTAGTGTCCATTACATGATGGAGATTTTTGGATAAAAAACCTAGAGTTTTAAAAAATGCCTCTCCAAGGCATTTCTACTAAGGTCTATGACCTATTCTGTTCTGCTAAATCAAACCAGCACCCTCATCACACAAGGAGCACAAATACCATCTTACCTGTGACAAATGCTTTTCAAATACTAAACACAGAATTTTCCCACTTCTCCTTTAGTCTTTAGTACAAGTGCGGCTAGAGAAGGCACTGCAGACAAGACTGAGTGAGTACCTGATTGGTCACGGTTGGTCAAGAAATCTTTGTCTAAAATTTGCACCTTGGAAGAGTGTTTGGAGCCTCAAATTTGAATAATAGAGGATATTCCTTTAATAACAAATTGACTTTCCTAAATACATGTACCCAATAATTTTCTTAAAAAAATTTTTGTTTTTGCATCCTGAAAATTAATGTAGGTAAAACATATCTATTTGCTCATTCCTTTATTGGAAGATTCATTTGTCAGTTTCTGCTGTGAGCCAGGCAGTGGTTTATAGGCTAGCTGAGCAGCTAGCCTTAGATACTTCTCTGGTATATTTGGTCTTTCCAAAGTGGCTGGTTCACAGCTCCCAAACCATTGGAATTTCCTGAGCGATAAGAACAATGGGAGTATCTTTTGTCATGATATTTGGTCTTTTGTCCTCAGTTCCTAAAATTCTTCAGAGCCATAAAGGTGAGATGGGTGTCCTGTTATTCATAACAAGCCCCTTTCCAACACTACTAGGTTTCTGTTGAGGTGACTTTGGGAAAGCACCTAAGGATGGGGGCTGGTTGCCAGTGGAGCCAACCATGTGATTAGAGGTTTGGAACTTTCACTCCTACCCCTTAATCTCTAGGGAGAGGAGAATGGCTACAGGTTGATTTGCTCACCAGCAGCCAGTGATTTAATCAACCATGCCTATGTAATGAAGACTCTATAAAATCACAAAATGATGAGGCCCAGAGAGCTTCTGGATTGGTGAACAGGTGGAGATTCAGGGAGGTTGGCACCCTCTGAAGCCATGAAACCTATATGCCCTTTTCCCATACTGTGCTCTATGAATCTCTTCCATCTGGCTGTTTCTGAGTTATATCCTTTTATAATAAACGGGTCATCTTGCAGGCAAAATATTTCTCTGAGTAATGTGAGCTGTTCTAGCAAATTAAAACTCAAGGGGCAGGGGATCATTGGAACCTCTTTTTTATAGCTGGCTAATTAGAAGTGCAGATGATAATCTGAACTCGTGACTGGCATCTGAAGTGGGGTGGGGTGCAGTCTTGTGGGACTGAGCCCTTCACCTGTGGAATCTGACATTATCTCCACGTAGTGTCAGAACCGAGTGGATTGTAGGACGCCCAGCAGGTGACGGAGAATTGTTGAGTGGGGAGAGGAGGAGGAGATTTGCCACCCCCCACCTCCCGTGCCCCAGAACACACACTGGAATTGGTGAGCTGAACCTTTTACACACTTTAATCAGATTCAGTATTTTTGTTAAAAGGAAGCGTTCATTCCTCCATTCAGTTATCCATTCAACAATTATTTCTCAAATGCCTACTAGGTACCAAGTAGTTTGCTATGGGCTAGTCAATAATAGCCACATTCATCGCATGCTGATTATATGCCAGGCCCTGTACTAGTTGCTTTACGTGTATTTAATCTACACACAAACCTATGAGGAGTACGTTATTTTGTAGATAGGGAAAACACAGGTTTAGAGGGGTTAAGTAACTTGCTTAAGGTGACGTAACTAGAAAGTGGGGGAGCTGTGGGATCTGTCTGACTGCAGGGCCCAAACTCAACTGCTGCTCTATAACCTCTCAGGAGAGGTCCATCTTGTGACTTACACAGTTGATGAGCCAAATGACTATATCAATTTAAGTGTACAGCAGGAGAATTACTGCTCCCTCAGGGCCTTTGATATATCTGCAGTAATGGTGCTAACAATTTCTATAAATTAGGAAAACAGTAATTAGACCTACTGAGTTGAAATCCAGGGACAGAAATGGTACTGTAATAGTTACAGCCACAGACAGGGAGACAAAAGCCATAGAAAGCAATTTATTGGCTTGCCGAATGACCCTAGGAAGTCTTTGGAACATAATGTTTCTTTGTTTTAGTCTCTAAAAAAGTAAACAATTTCATCCCCTACCTTTGAATTCTCTCTAAGGTTATTTTCATTTGTGAAACTGAGTCTCTTCCTTCTGAAAGGATGTGATCAAAGTCTGGAAAAGTACAGTGAGTGGAAATATACAAGATAAGAACAAACTTAGTCACATACATCTAGACAATCAAGGATATATTCCTTGAGTTTGAAGATGATTCTGATATGCTATGAAGTGTTGCACTAAAGAAACTCTGGAAGCTAGAAAGCAGATGGTCAAGTGGAAACTGTCTTAGCACATTTAAGCAAACCAGAATCTAAGCTGGCAATGGGGGAAAGCTAAGAAGCACCCAATTTTCATTATGGAGACTCAGAAAATCTCAGCAATTTCTGAGTACCAGGTACCTTTGAAAGTCAGGGTGATAAATGTTCAGCCACAGGGAAGTTCTTAATTTAACTATGGTACATCCCCACAATGGAACATAATGTAGCTATATAAAACAATGGGGAAGATCACTATGCTTGATATGGAGGGATGCCCAAGAAATGTTACGTGGAAAAGCAAAGTGTGGAACGATGTATATAGGCTTTCACTCTTGTTAATAAGTGGGAAAAATAAAAATATATATTTGTATACATTTGTATTTGCATAAAGAGACAATAGAAAGAGTAATAAAAAACTAATACAAATGGTGAAGAATGAGTGAATTTGGAAGGGAGTGTGGGTGAGGCTTCCCAATATTTGCCTTTTAATTTTGTTTTTTTTAAATATTTTAGCTTTGTAAATGCATTGCTATTAAAACAATTTAAAAATAAAGTGGCAAAAAGCATCTATCTGAAAGAGGACTGGTATCCAAAATATATAAGGAACTCTTAAAAACTCAACACTATGATGACAAATAACCCAATTGAAAATTAGGCAAAAGATCTGCATAGACACCTCACCAAAGTAAAAACACAAGTGGTTTTATATAATGCCATTAAGGAATTGTAAAATAAAACAACAATGAATTACACTTATATACCTATTGGAATGGCTAACATCCAAAACACTGACAACACTCCAATTCTAGCAAGGATGTGGAGCAAAGGAATGCTCATTCATTGCTGGTGGGAATCCAAAATGGCACAGCCACTTTGGAAGACAGTTTGGCAGTTTCTTACAAAACTAAACATATTCTTATCATACTGTCCAGCAATTGTGCTCTTTGGTATTTACTGAAATGAGTATAAAACTAATGTCTACACCAAAACTTGCACATGAATGTTTATAGTGGCTTTATTTGTAATTGCCAAAACATGGAAGAAACCAAGATGTCCTTCAATATTTAAATGGCACGAATGGAGTATTGTTCAGTGCCAAAAAGAAATGAACTATCAAGCCATGAAAAGACATAGAAACCTTTAAACGAATATTGGTAAGTGAAAGAAGCCAATTTGAAAAGCCTACTTGCCATACTACTATAGGCTGAATTTTAGTGTGCCCACCCAATTCATATGTTGAAACCCTCATGCTCAATATGATGGTACCAGAAGGTGGAGCCTTTGTTAAGTGATTAGGCCATGAGAGCAGAGCTCTCATAAATGGGATTAGTGCCCTTACAGAAAACCCTAGAAAGATTCCTTACCTTCAGCCATGTGAGAACACAGTGAGAGGATGACCATCTATGAACCAGGAAGCAGGTGCTCACTAGAAGCCAAATCAGCTGGTGTTATGATCTTGGACTTCTTTGCTTTGAGAACTGCGAGAAATTTCTGCTAATTTATAAGCTATCCAATCTATGGTATTTTGTTAAAGCAGTCCAAATGGACTAAGACATTTAAGATTCCAACTATATGTCATTATAGGTGTTTCCAGATTAGAAGACCAATCTGATCCTTACCATGATCACATAGCTTCCCAAAGTCCTCATCATTATGAAATTTAGAATATTAGAAAACAAAGGAAATATCCTAAAATGCTGCAGAGGAAAAATCTATCCATATACAAAGATTCCAGAATCAGAATGGCATTGATGTTCTTAATAGAATATTGGAAGGTAGACACTGGAATATTGCCTTAAAAATCTGAGGGAAATTGATCTCTTACATAGGAATCTATATACATAAAAATTCAATCAATTTTGTCAGGAGAGAATAAAGGCATTGCCAGACACACAAATTCTCAAAAAGTTAATCTTCCCTCAGCTACTCTCAGGAAGCTACAGGGAAAAGATCCACCAGGATGTAAATTAAGGAAGAAGATGACGTGGAAGTCGGGAAACAGACTCCCATACAAAAGACAGACAAAAAATCCCTAGGATGATGGGAAAGAAGACTGTAATATGGTAAAAGTGCAGGGAGGTCTGGAAAGCAATTAGTTCAGATGCAAGCAAGAGAACACAGAGTTCTAGGAGAGATGTCTCTAGGAAGATTAATTTGATAGCTCACTTGTGTGTTTGAGAAGAGATGTACATGTAGAGCAAAGAGTTTACAGATGGTTTCATAATGGAAAAGAGGCTAAATAATACAGGACAGTGACTTTAGTCATAGTATAGTCATAATCATAGTATACTATGTACATAGTATACATAGTATACATAGCTCAGCTGTAAATAATGTTCACAGAATTGTAATAATGTGAACATTGAATATCAGTGTCACTAAAATTATAATATAGCCAGGGATAATATATTAAAACTATTAAGTATTTACCAACTTGTCTGGTATGAACCACAAACTGAGGTATAATGGACACTGGGCAATGCTGAGGGAAGCTGCTGGGCCAGGCATCACTCCCTTCACTGTTAGATTTTAGGTGGGGAAGATCTAGGAGGGGTCTATGCATAAGGCTGGGTTAATAGAGTGGAGGTGGGTCACTTGATAGTTACAGAGCAGTAGTTATTTTTCAACCTAGAAGAAGTATTTCAATATTTTAGTATTAGTGGATCATCAGACATTAATATTAGGGAGAGGAAGGGAAATGTGTGCATCAGTGCTGGGTGGGGCTATGGGAATGTACAAAAAAGGTATGTATAAAAGTGAGAAGCCAAGACTCACAGCACAAGTGAGGTTATTTAGAAATCTGAAGGAAAATTAAAAAAAAAAAACTTAAAAGGTGGACGTCCACTATTGCTGGTTAATGGAAAGGGGGGAAGATGGTGTGCAGATGGGGACAGAGGACTGCTGCTTTTATAATAGGTCTTGGAAAAGTTATTGAAATCTTAAACCACTTACATGTGTTACTGACAAAAACAAAAATAGAAAACGAATACCTACTGTGTATCAGGCCCAGTGATATTGCAAGACAGATGCGATCATTCCCATTTTTATAAGGAACTGGTAGAGTAGGTGTCTTTTCTCCTATACCATTTAATCTATCAAGTTGAGAGAGGGAATTTTTTTTTTATATATTAGAAAACAAATTCAAGGAATTTATATCAAGAAGACTTCCATACCATTAACTTAAATGAATTAAAAATTGATCTTGGTTCGCCTTAAAAATAAGTTAGCAATAATTATGGACCTGTGATGGAAATATCAAAGCAATTACTTAGCATGAATTCCCCCCAAAAATGGCTTGACCTCACTGTCAGAGAAAATACTATAGTCGAAGGACCTTTGATGGAATTCATTATTACATTTTTATGTTTTTAGTATTCTTTGCTTAATTAAAAAAACATTGCAAAGCACCTGGATTTAGAAGTATACCAGGAAAGATCTCTGAGACTTCTATACTTTCTTCTCATGAAACCTACATTGCTATGAGGAAATAAACAAAATATCCAAAATAAGCAAATCCAAATGTTTAATTTTTAAACTAAAAAGCTGTGGCTGTTAAAATATCAATCAGGCAATAGGCCAATTACAATATGCCTCTATGCTCAGGATCAGAAGGAAACAATATCCTAAAGAAGACAAAATTGTAGCATGAAGTTAAAAGAAACAATGTCATCGATTTATCTTGGCTTTTGGTTTGGTTAGACTGGATATTGTTTTGTTGGGAGAAACAAGATAGACACACTTGGCCTAACATGGAAAGATTAGATGAAAATTAGATGAGACGGCTACTCTATTTGGCTGGCTTTGGAATAATCTTGTGATTACCTGGTCCATAATTTTCCTATCTGACACAAGGGCAGAGACTTACTGATGTGATTCTTTTTTGACCATCATGGAACCTAATGGAGTAGCAACATGGTAGAGCACCATATCTGTTGAGTAAATGAATGACTAAAGAACCCAGCACAGCACTCACTAATTTTTCTACAGAGCGCTAAGTCTGCAAAACTAGTGTAATCTCTAATTTCTATACATTTCGTAGAATATGCATATAAAATTTTATCTCATTCCCTTTCCTTTTAGTCATTCACTCAGCAAATCATTATTGAAGAAATTCTCTTCAATAAGAGCCCATAAAAGATGGGCACCTTTTAGTGAAAACTAGTACAGGAGAAACCATCACTTTCTTCTCTCACATCATAGGGAAGTTAAGTGTCCACACTGTCCAGGATCATGAAACATTTCAATTCATAGACTATGAGATGACCTTAAACCCAGAGTTGATCTGTTACCATCATGTCATCAGGGTTCATAGCACCCTGAATATATTAACGTGATTATCTTTCTGTAAGACATGAATGCTAGAATACAGTCATAATTTTTCAGGTGTCAATTCTTGCTCTTTCTGGAGGCTGCTATCCTGATGTAGTATCATTGTGATGTCAAGCAGATGTTTAATGAATACTTATATGTGGTAGACATTTCCTTAGAGCAACCCCATGGGGTAAGCATTGTTGTACCTATCTCACAGGTGAAGCAAATGAAGCACAATGTGGTGTAATGGAGATCTGCACACGTAGCAAATCTGGCATCAAACCCAGAGATGCTTGAGTTCACACCGTTCCTTCCCTATTACGCTACAGAGGAGTTGGCCAGTAGGGCTTGTTATCTTCATAATGAATTAAGGCAAACTATATTAACATGATATACATAAATTCAAATTTCTCAAGAAAACGTATATTGAGGGGCGCCTGGGTGGCGCAGTCAGTTAAGCGTCCGACTTCAACCAGGTCACGATCTTGCGGTCCGTGAGTTCGAGCCCCGCGTCAGGCTCTGGGCTGATGGCTCAGAGCCTGGAGCCTGTTTCCGATTCTGTGTCTCCCTCTCTCTCTGCCCCTCCCCCGTTCATGCTCTGTCTCTCTCTGTCCCAAAAATAAATAAACGTTGGAAAAAAAAAAAATTTTAAAAAAAAGAAAACGTATATTGAAAATCCAGTCTTTAATAGATTTAGATCTATATTCATTAATGAATACCTTTAAATCTCATTATATATGTATGTATGTATGTATATATATATATATATTTTAAATAATGAGAAAATAAGAATCAATGTAATGTTCTTTTAATCAAGTGAAATCTATTTTTTTCAAGCATTAAGTTAGCTGAGACCAAGAGAGCATATTAAAGTTATCTTGCAAAAGAGCGTCTTGAGCTCTGAAAAGTGTAGATTATGATATTCCATGCTTAGCATTTTCATGTGCACAAAGTCAGAAAGTATTTTTCTTTCTTACTTTTATTTTCCCAGAAAGTATTTCTAAAATGGAGAAACAACTAACAGAAGCAAATACCACTACATGTGGGAGGGCTCTAACCTGTGTGTATGTGTAAATATAGTTTGACATATTTTCATAATTTTGATGAGAGAAGTATATCACAAAGACTGAACTAAGATCTGAGAATTAGTATTAGAACCAGGATTCAAAACACATGATCTTTCCTCTGTTCCATTTTGACCTTGAACTTTTTTTTTTGTTAGGAATATAGATGTTCACTTTTTTTTAATGTTTACTTATTTTTGAAGGAAAAAGAGACTGAGAGAAAGCAGGGGAGGGTCGGAGAGAGGGAGACACAGAATCTGAAGCAGGCTCCAGGCTCTGAGCTGTCAGCACAGAGCCTGATGCAGGGCTCAAACTCATGAGCTGTAAGATCATACCTGAGCTGAAGTTCGACACTTAACCAAATGGTCCACCCAGGCACCCCAGGATGTTCACTTTCATATTAGAAAAAAATTACATGACTCCATATCTCAAAATTTAGCATCTTTCCATTAAACATCACAGAGTTCTTAACATCACACAATTCTCATCTTTGTTTTGCCCTACAAACACCCTAAATGGTGTGGAGTTTCTGATGATATTCAACAACAACAGGGTCCATAAATTTTAACTAAGAAACAGCTGCAGAAATGTGTGGTGGGCAATAATCTGTGTGTGCCACAAGAACCCGGGCTGACACAAGGCTGTGATTCTGCCTCCATGGCCTGGGCTCTCCCCCACACAGTCAGATGAGTAGGGTTCCTGTAGACCTTAAAATCTCCATTAACAAGCAACTCCTTTCCAGAGGGAGGCTTCCAAGAGGTGAAGAAAGCAGCAGCCACTGAGGATGGAATGCCCCGCTCTTGACTAGAAGGATATTCAATCTTACACATGAGACAAAGCTATAACTATAAATTAATATGAACATAAATATAAATATAAATCTTCAGTTAAGAGCCCACGATTTCTTTTCCTTTCCTTCCTTGGTTACTCCAACTCCATACTCTGTAATTTTCTTCTATTTCTCTGGCTATTCCTTCCTTGTCTCCTTTCCAGTCTATTTCTATTCTGTCCTGTCATTAAATACTGCAGTTCTTTGAGCCTCCTGAACACTCTTCATTCCTCATACTGCATCCTCTCCACAGGGAAACTCACCTGTGCCTACAGCTATAATTATCAAAACATTCAGATGATTCACAAATTTATATCTTCAGGGTAGATGTCTTTCTGCGCTGCAGACTTGTACCACACCTCAAGAAACCCCAAACTATACCTGTGATCTCTTCCTTGTTCCCTACTCAGAATTTAAAACATCATTCTTCTAATTTTTGTTCATCCACTAATCACTGTTCTTCCACTAATACAAACAACCTCCCTGATATTGTAGGAGTCATTATGTATTCCTCTGTCTCTCTCTCTCTCTCTCTCTCTCTCAAATTAACTTCTTCACCAAGTCCCATCTGTGTTTCCCTTATTTTTTTAAAAAAAATTTAATGTCTATTTATTTTTGAGAGAGAGAGCGAGCGAGCAGGGGCAGAGAGAAAGGGACACACAGAATCCGAAGCAGACTCCAGGCTCCGAGCTGTCAGCACAGAGCTTGACGTGGGGCTCGAACCCATGAACCATGAGATCATGACCTGAGCTGATCTAGGGGGCTTAACCGACTGAGCCACCCAGGCAGCCCTGTTTTCCCCTTTTAACTCTCCTTGCATCCATCTACTCTTTCCCATTGCCATCCTGGTCCAAGCTAGCATATCTCTGTGGTCCATTCTGATAGTCTCCAAAATGGTTATTTTGCCTTCTTTACCTGCATCGGTCTGTTTTCAATACTATAGCTACAGTGACTTTTCAAATACAAATTTTATTATGTTAGCCTCCTTCCCACAGCTCAGAAATCCTCCATTGATGTACTGCTCTTAGGATAAAGACAACATTCCTACAAGATCCTCCACGGTAGGTTCTCTGCCTACATTTCCAGCTTTAACTCACACAATGGTCTTTTTTCTCTTGTTGCCACAACCACATTAGATTTACTTCCGCTTCTCATGTTTGTCAAGATCCGTCCTGCCACACACAGACTCTTGAATTTGATGTTTTCTCTGCCTGGGCTGTGCTTTATTCTCCTTTTTGCCTAGTTAAATTCCTTATTCAATCTTTAGATCTCCAAACAACAAAGACACATTCTCAAGGAAATTCTGTTGCCTCCATAAGTCCAATCTTCACTGATTTGCTCTTTAATAGCATGAAGTGCCACTATTTCATAGCAGTGTTTGCCTTTATTGGTGCAAGTCTTTGATAAATGCCTGTCTCCCTCCCCTGCCTGGAAGTTCCAATAGGGAAGGTAGGTACCCTCTCTACTTTTTTTTTAATTTAATTTTTAATTTTTTAAAATTTACATCCAAATTAGTTAGCATATAGTGCAACAATGATTTCAGGAGTAGAGTCCTTAGTGCCCCTTACCCATTTAGCCCATCCCCCCTCCCACAACCCCTCCAGTAACCCTCAGTTTGTTCTCCATATTTATGAGTCTCTTCTGTTTTGTCCCCCTCCATGTTTTTATATTATTTTTGCTTCCCTTCCCTTATGTTCATCTGTTTTGTCTCTTAAAGTCCTCATATGAGTGAAGTCAAATGATTTTTGTCTCTCCTTGACTGACTGAGTTCACTTAGCATAATACCTTCCAGTTCCATCCACGTAGTTGCAAATGGCAAGATTTCATTCTTTTTGATTGCCGAGTAATACTCCATTGTACATATATACCACATATTCTTTATCCATTCATCCATTGATGGACATTTGGGCTCTTTTTTTTAAATTAATTTTATTATTATTATTTTCTTAAGTTTTTTTCCCACGAATCTTCTTTATTATTTTTTTCAATATATGAAATTTATTGTCAAATTGGTTTCCATACAATACCCAGTGCTCATCCCAAAAGGTGCCCTCCTCACTACCCATACCCCCCCTCCCTCCCACCCCCCCATCAACCCTCAGTTTGTTCTCAGTTTTTAACAGTCTCTTATGCTTTGGCTCTCTCCCACTCTAACCTCTTTTTTTTTTTTTCCTTCCCCTCCCCCATGAGTTTCTGTTAAGTTTCTCAGGATCCACATAAGAGTGAAACCATATGGTATCTGTCTTTCTCTGTATGGCTTATTTCACTTAGCATCACACTCTCCAGTTCCATCCACGTTGCTACAAAGGGCCATATTGCATTCTTTCTCATTGCCACGTAGTACTCCATTGTGTATATAAACCAAATTTCTTTATCCATTCATCAGTTGATGGACATTTAGGCTCTTTCCATAATTTGGCTATTGTTGAGAGGGCTGCTATAAACATTGGGGTACAAGTGCCCCTATGCATCAGTACTCCTGTATCCCTTGGGTAAATTCCTAGCAGTGCTATTGCTGGGTCATAGGGTAGGTCTATTTTTAATTTTCTGAGGAACCTCCACACTGCTTTCCAGAGTGGCTGCACCAATTTGCATTCCCACCAACAGTGCAAGAGGGTTCCCATTTCTCCACATCCTCGCCAGCATCTATGGTCTCCTGATTTGTACATTTTGGCCACTCTGACTGGCGTGAGGTGACAGCTGAGTGTGGTTTTGATTTGTATTTCCCTGATGAGGAGTGACGTTGAGTATCTTTTCATGTGCCTATTGACCATCCAGATGTCTTCTTTAGAGAAGTGTCTATTCATGCTTTCTGCCCATTTCTTCACCGGGTTATTTGTTTTTCGGGTGTGGAGTTTTGTGAGCTCTTTATAGATTTTGGATACTAGCCTTTTGTCCAGTATGTCATTTGCAAATATCTTTTCCCATTCCGTTGGTTGCCTTTTGGTTTTGTTGGTTGTTTCCTTTGCTGTGCAGAAGCTTTTTATCTTCATAAGGTGCCAGTAGTTCATTTTTGCTTTTAATTCCCTTGCCTTTGGGGATGTGTCAAGTAAGAAATTGCTACGACTGAGGTCAGAGAGGTCTTTTCCTGCTTTCTCCTCTAGGGTTTTGATGGTTTCCTGTCTCACATTCAGGTCCTTTGTCCATTTTGAGTGTGTTTTTCTGAATGGTGTAAGAAAGTGGTCTAGTTTCAATCTTCTGCATGTTGCTGTCCAGTTCTCCCAGCACCATTTGTTAAAGAGACTGTCTTTTTTCCATTGGTTGTTCTTTCTTGCTTTGTCAAAGATTAGTTGGCCATATGTTTGTGGGTCTAGTTCTGGGGTTTCTATTCTATTCCATTGGTCTATGTGTCTGTTTTTGTGCCCATTTGGGCTCTTTCCATTCTTTGGCTATTGTTGATAGTGTGGCTATAAACATGGGAGCGCATGTGTTCCTTGGAAACAGCACACCTGTATCCCGTGGATAAATGCTTAGTAGTGCAATTGCTGGGTTGTATGGTAGTTCTATTTTTAGTTTTTTGAGGAACCTCCATACTGTTTTCCACCGTGGCTGCACCAGCTTGCATTCCCACCAGCAGTGCAAAAGAGATCCTCTTTCTCCACATCCTCGCCAACATCTGTTGTTATCTGAGTTGTTAATGTTAGCCATTCTGACAGGTGTAAGGTGGTATCTCATTGCGGTTTTGATTTGTATTTCCCTGATGATGAGTGATGTGGAGCTTTTTCTCATGTGTCGGTTGGCCATCTAGATATCTTCTCTGGAGAAGTGTCTATTCATGTGTTTTCCCCATTTCTTTACTGGATTATTTGTTTTTTGGGTGTTGAGTTTGGTGAGTTCTTTGTAGATTTTGGATACTAACCCTTTATCTGATATGTCATTTGCAAATGTCTCCCATTGTCATTTGCAAGAATCTCCCATTCTGTCAGTTGTCTTTTAGTTTTGCTGATTGTTCCCTTTGCTGTGCAGAAGCTTTTTATTTTGATGAGGTCCCAGTTGTTCATTTTTGCTTTTGTTTCCCTTGCCTCTGGAGACATGTTGAGTAAGAAGTTGCTGTGGCCAAGATCAAAGAGGTTTTTGCCTGCTTTCTCCTCGAGGATTTTGATGCTTCCTGTCTTACATTGAGGTCTTTCATCCACTTTGAGTTTATTTTTGTGTATGGTGTAGGAAAGTGGTCCAGGTTCATTCTTCTGCATGTCACTGTCCAGTTTTCCCAGCACCACTTGCTGAAGAGACTGTCTTTATTCCATTGGATATTCTTTCCTGCTTTGTCAAAGATTAGTTGGCCATAGGTTTTTGGGTCCATTTCTGGGTTCTCTATTCTGTTCCATTGATCTGAGTGTCTGTTCTTGTCCCTCTCTACTTTTGGTTACCACTGTTATCTAGGAGAGTGTCAGGCATTACCCAGGCTACAGTGAATGCTTGCTGGATGGATTACGGAAATAATTAACTAGTCAACCAAACATTTCTGATTCTTTGATGCCGATTCCAGAAACAGTTTATGTTTTCACGAGAGAATATTCAATTATTCAGAGAAGGGAGGAAATCACATGTTTTGGTAAGATCAGATATAAATTTTAATAGCGTAGATAAATGTTTCACTAGGCACTGAAAAGCACCATATAGATGGAGGGTCACACTCGTGATAATGCTGAGTGACAGTAATAGGCTGGAGATACCCTACTGATCCTCAAGAAGATTTCAAGAAATTTTTAATCCAACTGTGAAAATTAGCAGTTGTGCTCATATCCATTGCTAACCTCAAGGAGATGGCAGCCTGAAACAGACCATTAACTTCGATTTTAACCAGAGTTGCATATGATTCTGTATATTCTTTGATTTTTTCCTCTCCAAATTATCAACAATCACCTTTTAATATTCTCTGAGTCCTCAGGATATTTTCGTTAAAAAAGAAGACATCCAGCTTCTGGTACTCTGACCACGTAATACCATGGTAGCACCTGATTAATTTAGTTTGCCTTTTAAACATCCAGGCTCAGTTCTTTTCTCATTCCACAACTAATTGTTGACCTGTCCCAGAGCAGACATAAGGGCAGCAGCAGTGTCAAAACACACAGTATTGTCAACTGGATGGCCTGATTCGCCTTCAACCAGCTGCAGGGCTCTCAACAGCTCAGTTTGGCATTACTCTTTCGTATCTCATACCCAGAAGTAGAGGAGCGGGTTACTGATTCTGCAACCTTTAGTTCACCTTCAAACTCTATGGTTCTTGCAGGAATTCCCTTTTTAAATTGTGTCTCATAATAGAAACCAAAATGCTTTAGTTTCATAATTTAAAGCAACCGCCCCTAAGAGACAGAGAATCTGTATTACATAAAGGTGAAAAACATTAGCTTTTGGGTCCCAAAGATCTGGGTTCAAAACCTGTGGTATTAACTAACTGTAACTTCGAGGAAGTCACTTAAATTTTCTGAGCCTTGGTCACCCCACCTACAGGCTAGTGATACTTCTTCCTTCACAGAGAAGTTGTGAGGATAATATGAAAAAATAACACATGTAGTGTAAAACACAACACCTGAAACATAGCCTACAATTAAATACTCATGTAATTACAATTTTTATTTATAATAAGAGATAGTCCTTACTGTTCCCTCTGACCCTATGTATGCTTTCTAGTTAAGTACAGACATCATTTTCTGGTATGTACAAGACAGGTCAGGTTGCAAATCTCTCAGCCTCATTGGGAACCAGAGTCCATCAGTCATTCGCAGCCATTCTCTGAATCAGAACAGCTGACAGAATCTTCAGTGAGGTCATTATTTTTAGCTTTGGAACTGTTAGAAAGTCTGCAGGGGATTTTCACAGCATTCAACAAATTAGCAAAGGTCATCAAAACAAATCTACTTACTGAATTCATTGGCTTGAAATCCTATCAAACCAGTGCTGTCATATTAAATTAGAGAACTTTCTACTGGCAATATTTTCATAAAAGGGATCAAGCTGACTTGTGTTTAGACATGCTCCATTGTTACTTCATTTTAAAGTCATAAATTTTGATGGCAAACTGACTTGTCTTCTATTTGCAATGCCCCCACCATTTGGTCATGTGATTTTCTGCTAGTCTAAAATTCCTCATTTCTCCTCCTTGCCTGTCCAAGTTCAGGTCCCATCTCCTTCCAGAAGCTGTTCCTAAATTCCTAAATGATTTTGACCCTATTCATCCCTGTGCAAAGATGTTAAATACGACTCAGTTAGGCTCCTACATTTTCACAGATTCCTTTAATGACACACATCTCTGCTTGGTCGATTATCCAAGCTTGTAGAACAGCCATCAATCAGCATGACAGACCATCTACACCATAGGTTCTTGCCAGATATTATTATGTTGAGCTCCTTGCTTCATATATTTCCATAAAAGTTTTGGAAGAAACACTTGAGAGTCAAGTAATTATCCATTTCTCTACATACTCTGCATAATGCCTTTGAATCAAGCCATATCACAAGGTTGCTGGATCCTTCAGCAACATCATTTTGGATCTAATATGATTGCTTTACTGAATTGTACTTTGGTGTTATGCCAAGGGAGCACACTGACGGATTGTGTTAAGAAAGAACTGGATGAAACTCAGGGCCCTCTTTCTAAATACCTACTGAAGAATACCACTGAACAGTAAGTTAGGTTTTGTTTTGTGGACAATATGAATATTATAAGTTGACTGTGTTTACTTTGCTTGGCCATTAGAAAACTAGTGATAAATCTGGGGTCCATTTATTTCAACTGTATGGTTCACCCCTAATAGCAGATCTGGCTTTACCATTTTTATGCCTATAATTTCCCTTCACCATGGTCACCACAACTGCTTAATTTAATTCTTTTGTATTGAAAGGATTTTTATGAGGTGCCTCACATCTTTTGTAGAATGAGGCAGAAATTAAAAATAAATTCATTATCTATTTTTTTCAGCGAATTACAGCAATTATAGCCTATGGACCATTATTTAGGAATTATTTCTTGGCTTGTGTGCTTCTTTCATTGTTGCACGTCTTCACAACTTGATTTTAAGCCTGAGAATATTCTTTACGTTTTATGATACCCCCCACATACTGGCAGTTCCCAAGAATCTTCAAACCAGACTTCTGTTCACAGGTCTGTTTCTAAGTGATTGGCCATGTGATTTTTGACCTCAAGGTCAAAAAAATCCAAACTTCGGGGCGCCTGGGTGGCTCAGTCAGTTAAGCATCTGACTTTGACTCAGGTCATGATCTCACACTCTGTGAATTCGAGCCCCACGTCGGGCTCTGTGCTGACAGCTCAGAGCCTGGAGCCTGCTTCGGATTCCTTCTCTCTCTGCCCCTCCACCTCTCATGCTCTGTCTCTCTCTCTCTCTCTCAAAAATAAATAAACATTAAAAAAAAAAGAAAAAAGAAAAAAGTACAAGCTCCACAGGATTTCACTCTTTTCTGTGTGAGAGAATTGGTCTAAGTAATCTTCAGTGTCCTCTCTGGTTTTAAAATTCTGTCATAAGTGCTTGTGTTCTCTAAAAGTATCTTTGCCAGATACGGATATTATAGGACAGAACTGACTTAGTAAATTCCTTAAAGATATGAATGTGACCAGGTGACCTATTTATTGCACAGAATGTTCATGAAAGAAAGAGCTCTGTGAAAGAGGCATTCGCTCATTTTTCCATTAAACAAAGAAGAGGACACTTCTACTTCGAGACAATTCAGTTCAGAATTTAAACTGGAAGAACAATTACAAGTGGGCAATAAAAATGATGTATAAGGGCAAGGCCTTCTTAATTCTATAACATCACATATAACAAGTGCTGATTCCAGTTTACTTAGTACAAAAGAGACAGTGGGATACTGTTGAAGGGCCCTAAGTTGAGAGTTAAGACCTAATTTCAAGGCTTACACTGATCATTAATTAATAAACAATTTATTGCCCTTATCTATGTCCTTGGTTTTTCATTAGTTAAAAAGAAAATTATCTGCCCATATCTGTTTTGCGAGGGTCAAACAAGTCAATGCTAGAGAATACCTTTCAATAAGTACAAAGTGCTATGCAAATGTTGAGGATTACTTTGATAATTCCCTGAGAGCATGGCCATGAACCAAGAAATGACATCTGATGACTCAGTGGGTATTTTGGACTGCTTTTATGATTAAACTGGATGATTTCTCAAAGTTGGTCATTAAGATGGCTGAAGCAATCTTAGACTCTTGATGCTCTTCAAGTCTGTGAAGACCCAACAACATATAAATTCTCCCCCAACTTCAAATTCAATGGATTTTAAGACAAAGCCTTATCAAGAAGTAGGCACTAGAAGGGATGGAACCATGTCTGTTTTGTATCAAATATTTGTTGAATATACGGAGGGAATTTAATCATGAGGTGTTCTCCCTGGCTATGTGGCTTGCTCCTTTACTATGCCAATTAGGATATAGGATTCCAGGGTGTGCTTCAGAAAACTTAAAGATAATAACATGGAATTCTGAGACCACTTTGTCATGCCTGTGTTAGATTGCTTGTTGTCAACTTGGAATCACCTCCCCAAATATCATTGAAAAGAAGTTGGATACAGTTTTGCCAGAATCTGCTTCCCCAGATTATGGTTTTCCAAAGAGAGGCATTGGCACCAGATTTGGATGATAGAGGAGGAGAGGCCATTATTTTCTGGGGGCAGTTGCTGCCAGATGCATGGGCAGATTTTCCAATCTTTGGGTATGCTCTTATTTCTCTATATTAAAACCTTTAATACCTTGAATACACTGAGTGGCTCTTCTGTTTTCTTGACAGAACCTTGATTGGCAATAGAATCACAAATGTTAAATTTGTGAATCTAAGTTTTTTTTTAATGTTTTTTAAAATTCATTTTTGAGACAGAGACAGAGCATGAGCAGGGGAGGGGCAAAGAGAGAAGGGAGATGCAGAATCTGAAGCAGGCTCTAGGCTCTGAGCTGTCAGCACAGAGCCTGACACGGGGCTTGAACTCAAGGACTGTGAAATCATGACCTGAGCTGAAGTCGGACGCCCAACCGACTGAGCCACCCGGGTGCCCCATGTGAATCTAAGTTTTAACTAAATGCATTTATATACACAGAGTTATAATTAGCACTTTGGGAGAAACCATAGGATTGTTTTAAGCCATTTAGATTTTATTTAGCAAACTATTGCTTTTCAGCATTGAGAAATACCTCTGAGACTTAAGAAAGTCAAATGAAGTTTTCCAAAGTGTCCCATTTTGTTCTCTTAGAAGAACTAGGTTCAACAGGGCAAAGTTTCCTGTAGCCTATTAGTTTGGGCTCTGCCATGTTTTCACACTGTGTATTTGGCAAATTCATTTAACTTCTCTCAGGCTTGGTGACTGTATCAGCATGATGGGAGTCATGACAGCTATTTTACTTTTCCTATAGGTTGTTGTGGGACTCAAATGAAAATGTATGAAAATATTTCATGATATGTATTTGTATATGCACATGTATATGTATGCTATTATTCTCTGGTCTTACACTCATACTTGGTCAAATGCAAATAATAGTGGGGATTGATAAGGATTCAGTAAAAGTAACTTCCAGAGCACTGCAGCATTTCTACTACCTTTGAGGGTAAACATGTGATTACGTGCACACTTACCTCCATGAAATCTAGTCCAGTGGGCCCTGTGGATATAAAGGGCAGTGGCTGAGAAAGACATTATGTTGCAGGGCTGAAACTCCATGGACAAGAGTGGAAAACTTTGTTGCTCCAGTATGGACAGTTCTCCAACTGCTTGAGGCATACATAGGTCAGACCACACTGCATGGAGTTGTAAACTGCTCTCTACTTCTAAGGTCACTGTTGTAATAACATTTTACTTTGTGGTAATTGGTCAGGGATACATTAAACAAGTTCTCAAGCCACTGAGATACCTTCTAATTCTACATACTCGTTGGCAGTGATACTATCCTTAAGTTATTGAATAAACATGGTTAGGATTTCACACATGCCATTTATTTAAAGCAAACCCTTTTTATTCATTGCACGGAGGCAAGATAGGGCTATGAACTAGAACAAGGGAAAAAGACATAAACCAGCAGTTCAGAATTGCTGACTGTCTTGGTAGCATTGAATAGATCTTTTAACACTTCAGTGCTCTGTTTCATAACTATGAAATGTAGACGTACACTGGCTTGTCCTTCCTTCAGTAGTGTTAAAATTACTGACTCTTCATAACTTTCTGATCCAAAACAGCGTTACATACACGCTACACCTACTCTCTCTCCTTCTCTCTTTCTCTCTTTCTCTTTCACACACACACACACGCACACACACACACGTCTCCATCCCTCTACCCAGTTTTTCTCTTCTTCAACACATTTGTCACAGCATATCATACTCCTGCAAGAATTCTATTTTAGATCAGTGACTTTGTTTTATTTTATAATTCCCTGTAACAGATTGTAAGGTATATCTAGTTAGGGGTTTTGCTTTGTATAGAACAGTTCATGATACCTCATAAGGACTATAGACAGAATATGAGTGAATGAATAAAGGTACGTGTGTCTAAATTAATTAACCAAGATTTTAAAATATCCTGCTTGGTTCTCGAAACTCTTAGGGAGAGATTGGACTGATAAATCCACAAAGTGATATTTTTTGAAAGTGTGCCAATGGATGGGCCACCCATTTTCCTTTCTTAAGGAAATGGAGACTTTATCTATAATTGCGTAGGGGCCATAGTTGTTCAAATGCAACAAATGGAGATTTCCTCCCTGAGAATTAGGGAAAGAAACTGTGGGCCACATTCTTTGTCACATCACTTTCTTGCCTATAAAGTAGGCTGAACAATCATTTGTATGGTGCTTCACAGAACACACAAAAGAATGTTGAAGAGTAGTCCACTTGGCAGTGAGATACACAGGAATATGATGCAACCAGTAGCTGTATTTAAGCAGCCAAAGATAGGAGAAGTGCCTATAGAGTCTTTTCAAGTGATCCCAAGTTAATCTAAAAGGAATTGAGTCACTGGTCTGTGATCCTGACCAAATATACATATATATATGTGTATATATACATATACATATATATATACATATACATATACATATATATATACATATACATATACATATATATGTCTGCAAATATATATTTATGCAAATATATATTTATGCAAATATATATTTATGCAAATATATATATATATATGCATGCATTGGTCTTGAATGCCGTGTTAAAATATCAATGGAATGTTTCTCTAGTTGTTGATCAATGATCTAATTTCAAATAATCTAAAACTTTTGGGAATGGCATTTGTGCATCCATACACGTGCTACCTTAAGAATGTAGTCTTTGGGGGACTATGATATAGTCATCTTGTCATCCTAGAAGTACTGACAGTGTTGGGAATGAGATGTGCACAATAATCGCTTGTATATGATAAAAGAATCAGAAACCTCTGGGAACCCAGAAATAGACAAAGAGAGCCAGGAAGAGTGAAACAAGTACTTGCTCCTGGCACTCTGTCATCAGTCAGCTCAAGAGTGGAGAAGAGGGCTTTGATTGGTTGGTGATGTACAGAAAGATCAGCTTTTTAGGAAAAAGCTAAGAGAGACGGGAGAAAATGGTTAGAAATGAAGAGGGGAGAGCAATGATGACATTGCAGCAATAGTGGCAACAATCAGGGTGATGACAGGTATGACAAAACTGAGGAAAAGGAGCACTCACAACTGATGTGAAAGTTGAAACTTCAGGATTCTGGGGGAGCAAACATCTGATCGCTCTGTACATCGGTGATGGTTGTGATTACCACTTACTTTACCTTAAACACTGTACCAGGCACTTTAGCTTTGTCTTAATGAGGTCTCTTAAGGACTTCTACTCTCTCTATTCTGCTTCTATCTTCCAACCCTCCATAATTTCCCAAATTCCTCCTCCAGTGCCCAGTGGAACGCAGTCCAGCATAAGCAAAATCTCCTCTGTCCTCAATGTCCTTGTCTTTACCACTTGCTCCCACCAAAGCCTTGCTTTCCCTTGCAAACACAGCTTACCCAGTAGCCCTCTCAATGTGCTGGCTGTTTTTTCTGTGACATCTCTGATATTGGACTTGGGAGTTGCACTAAGTGCCTTTTTGTTCCTCATCATCTCCTCCAGGCTATTCTCCATTCCTCCTTTCTAAAAACCTCTAACTTAGAATTTCATGTCATCTTACTGTCATGGGCCAATCCAAGGTTAATTCTTCTCCTTTCTCTGTATGTTTAGCTTTTTTTCACTCACACGATCCTGTTTTAATTCTTTGGGAATCCAATGTACATGTAGACTTTTTTCTATACACCAGACTTTAAGTTTTTGATCTCTTTTGCTACAACAATTTCTTCCATTTTGCCACAGACCTTGACTGTCCTAAGAAAGAACTTACCACAGATAAGAGGCTTCCTATGTGACTTCTTTTGGACTGGTGTATAAGGCTCAGAGCTGGTGTCGTGTTTATATGCAGTCTGCATATAAATATGCATATAAATAATTATTATTATTTTCACTGTGGGTTTAAAAGTACTAATGAATGACATACCATATCTGGGAATCTTTCGCATATAAAATGGTAGACCACAAATGTTCCATACGTGGGGTACTTTACAAAATCTAAGCTGTTCCGGTTCCAGTGTTTGGAAGTTATTCAGGTCACTTGAAAATGACTTTTCTGCCTCGGTTAATTTAAAACCCGAAACTCTCTTGAATCAAGTGCCGACCCACCAGTGTGGCAAAGGCTTTTAGCTAATTATTTAAATCTCAGTAGGAAGCAAACAGGCTGGTAATGTAGATCGAGGAACACAGATGAGACAGGTTTTTGGTTTTTTGCTTTTACTTCAGTTCTTACTACTCAGTGTGGTCCATGCACAAATAGCATCGGTATCACCGGGTAGCATGTTAAAAGTTCAGACTCTCAGGCCCCAGCCTAACTCATGAAACCAGAATGCATTCTAACAAGATCCCCATATGCACATTAACGTTTGACAAGCCCCTCAGGGAGCATCAGACAGGTGAAGGGTTTCCACTCTGACAGTTTCTAAGGTAAAAGCCGAAATGCTTGGGCTCTATTCAGTGGAATTTTCTCTGTCAGAATTGCAGGTGTATGTAATCTAAGCACAGGGAATACAATCTATTTGAAGTCAATGCAGTCACCTAGTGGGAGCTCTGTGACAAATCCGCACTTCTACACAATCAAATGAGTTCAGTTAGTGCCTATAGGACAGGTTTCAGGGAAATGAAGATGAATATAGAAGTTATTATTATATTATTTTTTGTGGTTGAAACAAATAAACTATACTTGATTTCAGTTTGATAAACTATTCCCATTAAAGCCTGTTGCTGTGTGTTCAATTCAAATATAAATTTTGACTAGCTTTTTTTCTTTTTTTAAAATGAAAGAAAATGTTACTAAAGCAGCCCATGTGCATACCTCTCTTTCCCAAGTAGATAACCCCATTCACCACAGAATTATTATACAAATTAATGTGTCATTGATTGCATTCATATTAATATGTGGTATATATATATTGGGGCTTTAAAGATAGAGTAGTATCTTGTAACAACTTGACTTATTATTACATGGATTTGAATGTCTGGTTCAAGCACTTAATTCCAATGAAAGGCAGGTCCATTTGTCTATCTATTTATTTCAAGGCATCCACTTTTAAAGAAAAAAAAAAAGAGCTTTCTACCAGAGGGGATAAAGAAAAGAATAGCTTAAATTTTCTCCTTTGATCATTTCAATAATTTCTTTCTTTGAATTTCATGCTATTTTGTGTTCTTTGCTATACTTTCTTCTCTCAGTTCTGTTTCCATTCTGTTTCCCATTTAGGGAACTGGGTCTATTAGAAAGAGAGGAGCAGAAATTCGAAGCATTATAGCCTTAATGCAGTGCCTGTCAAACTTGGCTGCATATCGAAATCATCGGGGAGCTAAATAAATGTGCAAAGGCCCACCTTCCACAAATTCTGATGTTATTGTCCAGGGTGGGGTCATGGTATCAATATTTTACAAGCTCCCTTAAAAAATTTTTTTTAGTGTTTATTTTTGAAAGAGAGAGACAGAGTGCGAGAGGGGGAGAGGCAGAGAGAGGGAGACACAAATCTGAAGCAGGCTCCAGGCTCTGAGCTGTCAGCACAGCACAGAGCCTGAACCGGGGCTCAAACCCACGAACCGAGATTGTGACCAGAGTCAAAGTTGGACACTTAATAGACCCAGGCGTCCCTAGCTCCTTTTTAAAATCTTTGATCTTAAAGATAAGAATAAAGCAATTTAAATGTGGAAACTGACACCTAAATAAAAACTGAATTATACATACTGTCACACAGTTTTTATATGGATGTGGTTCACAGAACAATACAAGTCCAGACCTCTCAAGAGAATGTGTGCATTTCCAAGATTACAGGTGCTTGTGCATCAGAATTATGAGTAATGAATAGATTTTGAAACTATAGAACCACTGCAATCTGTTAGACCTAACACTATATGAAAATGATTTGGGAACTAGTATCTGTAGCCATTTAGAAGAGAAAGGATTTCTGACCATTGTGGGATCTGTTGCAATTATAGAAGTGACCTGGTAAAATAATGGTTATTCTTTAAATTATATCAATATTCGGTTTAGTTGGCAAGAATGTCAGAAAATAAATGCCCAAATAGGAACTCAACTGAGACAGATTCAGGAAAAAGGAAAACCGATTAAAACCTGCTTTGTTCTCAGGGGTCTACTTTGCATTCAGATATATCAGACCTAAGAACCATGCAATTCACACCCAGTGGGGAAGCTAGAGAGAAGAGTTTTCTTAAGAGGCTACAAAGAAGGGCCAAATCTACTTTCAAGTCAGATTTCTTGATTTCAAATCCCATTTGGACCACTATCATTTTGTGACGAGTCAAATTACTACCATGATGTTTTGATTCCCTCCTCTACAAAATGGGATAGAACAGTAGGGTTTTGGTGAAGATTCAATGGGAAATCTTTGTTAAGTGTGTGGCCCACAGTATAGAATGAAGAAATATTAGCTATCATTATTATTAAGTTTGGATCCCAAGTGAACCAAAGCCCTCAGTTTAGCAGGGGTATCAAGTTCTAGATCAAAGTTACATTATAAAATATGTCTTTAAGTGTTTGGTTGATACCTAAATCATTTAGGCAAAGTAATAATCTTTATTTTGACTCCCTTTTTGGAAGCTGATGGCAAAATGGTCATCCATCACAGCAGCAAGGAAAGAGGAAATTTCTAGGAATCTAAATCTGTAAATCAGAGATATCCTCATCAATCTCCATAGCCACTCATCCAAGTGTGGAAAATAAACTTCAACTGTCTCTAGGATTGAAATGAACAGTTATAAGGCTAACTTTATAGTCAAGTTGATTGCAAAACTAATTTTCATGAAAAGAACTCCATTCCTCCACTGGCTTTTATTTTATAACTTTAAAGGATCAGAGACTTTTTCACAAAGAGTGCTTTTTCACAGTTTCAAAGAAGCAGCCTGGAAAAAGGAATAAATTAATTCAGAAATATTCCCTTCTTCCCTACACCCACCCCTCTGCTCATCAAAAAAGCTACAGGCACTAAAATTCATTAACATTTCTATGAACATAAATGTGAAATATTCATTTTCATTAAGTAGTCTACTGAATATGGCAAAATCAAATTTATCTAAGGAGATATCCAATGCTGCTAATTTCCTTGACAATGGGGACATAAAGCAAGGAAGCCATGAATCATTCATGAAGTTCAATTTACTTCTGTTATTTTTGGTGTTTAGCATCCATGAATAGAAAGTGTGCAGCATGTTGTAGATGTTATTTTTAAATTATTTCAGATCAGAATTAATGATCTGGCAGGCAGCAATAAAGTAAGAGTGATTCAAAGGCTTTGCTTGTAATTATCCTATATTTCATATTTTTCTTGTGAGTATGTGTTCATGTATTCATAACATTTTTTCTATATTCTAATATCCTTTACATATCAGAATCACTTTAGAACCAATATTTTAGGAAAGCACATAAAGTAATTTACTGGTGATGTGACTAAATTAAATACACTCTCAGAGTCCTAGATTTTAGGGCTTAAAGACATCTTTAAGTTTATATAATTAACTGACCTCTCAAAGAGGAATGTCTTTTACATTAATACTGGTAAGTAGCCATTTCCAATTAATTGAAAACTCTGTGTGGGATGGGAAGTCTTTCTTTAGCAAAGACTTATTTCATGAACGGGCACATTTGCTCATTGGAAGTATTTCTCTCAAATTCTGCATCCCCCTTCTTATAACTTTTGCCTCTCTGTGTGCTTGGTTGCTGCTATATCACCAGCATTTACTTTATACATAGAGCCACATGTGCTCACCACTTAAGAAAGGCTAGTTGAATTGAATTGAATTGAATGGGTTCAAATCTTGCATTCTGGTTGTGATAGTTTTGTGTCAACTTGAGTTGGTCAAACATTATTCTGCATGCTCTTATGAGGCTGTATTTGCATGAGAATAACATTTTAATTGGCAGACTAGGTAAAGTAGATTGCAATCCCTAATGTGGGCAGGCTACACCCAATCCAATGAAGGTCCAAAGAAAACAAAAAGACTGACCTTCCCCAGAATAAGAAAGAGTTCTTTCGGCCTATCTTTGAATGGGGACAATCAGTTTTTTCTTGTTTTCAGACTCAAATTGAAACACTGGCTCTTCCTGGGTCTCAAGCCTACTGGCCCTCAGGCTAGAACTATACCATCAGCTCTCCAGTTTGCTGACTCACCCTACAGATCTTGGGCTTATCAGCTTTCATAATTGCATGAACCAATTCTTTATAATAAATCTCTATCTATCTATCTATCTATCCTATTTGTTATGTTTCTCTAGAGAATCCTGACTAATACACTGGACAATACCAGGGACAACGTTGCTGTTCTATATGGTAGCATTTAAAGCATTTGGAAATAGCTGTTATGCCTCCCTAAAATTTTCTTCCCCGATATCTTGGTCTCTTCTTCCAAAGGAAATTATCTTAATATGGCATTAAGAACTGGATACATGTGGTTTTACCAGGACAGACTTTTGTAGAACTGCTTCTGTCTCATGTCTGGATACTACACTTACTTTGATTTTATTTATAGGTGTTAAATAAATCTTAGCATTTCACTTCGCAAACATCACATTTTCTCAGGGAATTTTCCATAGCTGAGTTGGGCCGCCTTATTGGGTAGACACATTTTTCTTATCACTTGCTATTTTTTGGACAAGGAAACAATTTTATTTTGGAAATAATCCAATATGACTATGGCTTGACATTCTGTGTATATGGTGTTACTACCAAGACTTTTAAATCAACACAATGACAATATTCCTAGACTAAAAGATAGATTGATAGTTCACTAAATTGAATACATTAAAGCAATGCCTAAATTAAAAGTTTCCAAATCATTTTTAAAAAAGAAACAGGTATAAAAATAACCCAGTGTCATTACATGTTACCTTTGCTTGATAAATTGATTGTGGTTTAAGTAGGAGGACATAGTTAATGACTCAAGTCAAGCCCCACCCCCTCCACCCCACAATTGATAGTAATTGATCACATTTAGCAGCCTATCAAAGTTCCTCAAGCAAAATGTTGTTTTTCCCTAACTGGCTCTTGACTGACACATTTACAACTTAAAATTTTTAAGTTAGTCTTAAAGCATGAACATAAAAATTGTACAAATGAAAGAATATTTTATTGCACATAAAAAATCCCTGCCTTAAATTTTATCTAAGAAAATTAGAGCTAGACTTATCTTCTAAGACTCAAAAGACTTGAAAAGTTTGAACCCAAAATATTTAGCATACATACACTCCACAGATACTGTCAGGTAGGAGACTAGGTTTTAATTATTGTGTTGTGAACAAAACAATGCTCTTTTCCCTTCATGGAGTTTATAATCCACAGAGGGGAAAAAAACAATAAAGATGGAAACAAATACTACAATACTAAGTGCCATTTGGGAAACTAACAGAGTTTTGAAAGAGAATAAGTAGGGTTTCCTAATTTAGATTGGATTCTCAGGAAAGCCGCTGATTGGAGGTGGCGTCTTAGGTGGGAATTATAGGATGAGAAGAGGAAATCACCAAAACGGGGAAAAGCATTTTCAGACCGAAGGAATAAGATGGTGAAGATAATGAGATAGAAGAAAGCTTAGTATGCAAGACACAAAGAATCTAGGGTGTTGGAGTTAATGTAGTAAAAGAAGGGAAAGATAACTATAGGTAAGAGTGGAGATATCAAGGGAGGGCAGGTCACACAGAGCTTGAAGATTAAATTAAGAAGCATGGAGAGTCTGGTGCAATGGGAAACCTTTGAATATTGTTATTCATTTTATTTTTTATTTTTTTAATGTTTATTTTTGAGAGAGAGAGAGATAGAGAGAGAGAGAGAGAGAGAAAGTGCATGCAGGAGAGGGGTAGGGGCAGAGAGAGAGGGAGACATGGGTTCCAAATCAGGCTCCAGGCTCTGAGCTGTCAGCACAGAACCCAATGCAGGGCTCATACCCAGGAACCGTGAGATCATGACCTGAGCCGAAGTCAGACACTTAACCGACTGAGCCACTCAGGTGCCCCAGAATATTTTTAAAGCACTGAAGTAATATGACTTGATTTATACCATGCAAAGATCACTTTGGCTGCTGGGTATAGAATGGGCTGGAGTCAAGAGTGAAGGCAAGAAGACCAATGGAAACATGGCTACAATGATTCAGGTAAGAAGTAATGGTGATGGCAGTAGGGCTGAAAAGAGTGAAAGAGCTTGATAAATACCTTGCAAGTAGAATGGATGGTACTTGAAAATAGATTGAATAGGAGGAGTGTGAAGGAGATGTCAACAATTAATCCTAGGACGGTGGTTGGATAGTGAGATGAAGGAGACTAAAAAGGAAACTCATTTGGGAGGGAAAAATTGATAAGTTTTGAGCAAATTGAATTTAGGATGTCTTTGCAACACCAAACTAGATATGTCAAGAACAGGGCTATGTATCAGTCTGGGACCTTGAAGAGATCTGAGCTGGAGTTGTAACTTTGGGGATCATTGGAATAAAGATGGTATGTAAAGAGATTGTAACCTTTCTGAAAACATTGTCAGTGAAGGTGGGAGTTGGGTGGCCAGATTACAGTAGGTTAAGAAGTTGAGACAATAGACAAGAAATATAAACCAATCTTTCGAGCAGTTTGTAGAAATAGAAAGCAGAGAGATTAGGAAACGTTTAAGGAGAGATGTGGGCATAGAGTAGAGATGTTTATGATACGAAGAGTTTTCAGCTAGATTTTAGGCTGTGAAGAGAGATAGCAGACTGGGTGAGATTGAGGATCTAGGAAATCAGGGGTAGAGGTGTGTGTTAACTTGGGAAAATCAATTAGAGGAGAAAGCGATGGAATCCCGAACACTGGGATCAGGTCAGTGTATTCAAGGAATAGAAGCATCTCTTCCTTTGAAATACAGGGGGCTAAGTCAGAATGATGAAGACATAATGATCAGACCACTGAGAGATTCCAGGCCTGGAATGGCTTCTACTTTTTGGGGTATAGTGAGAGGTGACACTATCTGCTGGTAGTCAGAGGGTAAGATTAGGATGGAGATTTTCCTCAATTGTTGCTTCTGGGAATGGGAAAAGACACCTGAAACCTCCATGACTGTTACCCCAAACCCTTTTCATATCTTTATGAAGCTTGTGGCTATCAAGCCTTCACATGATAGCTTTATTGATTTCAAATTCCAAGCGCTCTTAATACTAAACTCCTTGATTGAATTTTCTATGTGCCATTAACTCATTTTATAGCATCCCAGGGCCAAGAAGCTATTAATGTGCTCCAAGTTCAAGTAAATTTTCAATTTAATAAGGCTTTATGGCCTTTCCAATTTTACTTGACTAGATGACATTAAAGTGAAGCAAAACATCTTTAATTTGTCTCAGAGGACCTAACCAAGGAAAACATTTCCCCATCCTTGGGACTGTGATGGGAGAGAACATAAGCCAGTAAATTTTGTAAGGTAGGTAAAGTTTCTACTCCACTGGTCACAAAAGTGTGATTGGTGCAATCTTACCTTGGCAGAATCTCTACTTTATCATTCTTATCTCCCAACTAATACTGGAGCTTCTCATTTATAATCACTTTAAAGCTCAGTTATAGTCTTCGTAAATTGTCAGTTCAGGGAGAGCTGTTTCAGCAAATAATGCAACACATGTCTCTCCATGTAGAGTTAAAAAATAGATGACTGACAGATTCAGTATTTATTGATACTTAGCAACACATCGATTATGTACTTAGGCAAGAACAAGCAAAGCTCATTCAAACTCCATTTTATTGCCATATGTTACTTAGTTACTTGAAGTTTTTACTCTTAAGATGTAAAATCTCGAGGGGCGCCTGGGTGGCTCAGTTGGCTGAGCGTCCGACTTCGGCTCAGGTCATGATCTCATGGTTCTGGGTTCGAGCCCCCCATCAGGCTCTGTGCTGACACAGAGCCTGGAGCCTGCTTTGGATTCTGCGTCTCCCTCTCTCTCTGCCCCTCTCCTGCTCATGCTTTGTCTCTCTCTGTCTCTCAACAATAAATAAATGTAAAAAAATAAAGATTTAAAATCTCAGGGCGCCTGGTGGCTCAGTCGGTTGAGCATCTGACTTCGGCTCAGGTCATGATCTCGCAGTTCGAGAGTCCGAGCCCTGCGTCGGGCTCTGTGCTAACAGCTCGGAGCCTGGAGCCTGCTTCAGATTCTGTCTCCCTCTCTCTTCCCCTTTCCAGCTCATGCTCTGTCTCTCTCTGTCTCTCAAAAATGAATAAACATTAAAAAAATTTAACAAAAAAAGATTTAAAATCTCTTTACACTGATTAATCTCTTGTTTAAAAGGGATACATTTTTAAGTAAAATAATGTTGATTTAGTAAGCAATGTTGAGGCTTTTAATTTTTTTTTAGGTTAACGTCAATGGAATCAAGGACTACTCAGTTTCCTGCCTCCACAGACTATCCTCTCTTTCCACAGTTGCATACATTTGACCTTTGACCTAAATGCAAAATTTTGCTTCAGCTTCTGAGATCTATTCTAACCTTTATCAGGGATAATTTTAGGAACTACAGACGAGTCTTTGGTTGACTCAGCAATCTTAACCCAGCTGAGAGTGATTCCAATTGGTGTTATACTTTTTTTTTTAACTTTTTTTTTTTTTAATTCTAGAGAGAGAAAGAGAGAGAGTGTGCACATGAGAGGGGGAGAGGGGCAGGAGGAGAGAGAGAATCATAAGCGGGCTCCATGTTCAGTGCGGAGCCGAAGCAGGGCTTGATCCTGTAACCCTGGGGTCATGACCTGAGCTGAAATCAAGAGTTGGGCCCTCTACCGACTGTGTCACCCAGGCACCCCTTTTTTTTCTTTATTTTTTTTATTAAGTGTTACACCCCCAATGATGGGTGCTCTTTGCTTCTTTGCTCACCTATTGATTGGAGGATTCTGTGAAGGAAAGTACATTACCTAGGTTTGAATCCTCTGTACCACTTTCCTTGGCTGTGGTTCTGGGTTAATTATTTTACTTTTCTGAGCCTCAGATACATACTCTCAAATGTTATTAGAAATACTTACGTTACAGAGGTGTTGTTTGGTGAGTAGAAGACAGTTCCATTCCCACTCCTGTCCCCTTTCTCCCATGTTCCTACCTTCATAGACTCCTCATTGCACAAATTCTCCCGGCTTGAGTTTTTGCTTTGCTTTAGGTAAATACCTTTAGGGACCAGATTTCTGTGAACTGCTATTGGATCACTTTGATGATGGTTACCATCTTCCTGCATTCATACATATTAGCTGATTTTAGGGTCCTAGCTACTAGGCCTTCCACCTGTCCAGACATCTGGTTGTATTTTACTGAATGCCTCAATGATTATGACGTACTTGGGTCGCCACCTATTACTTGATATCATATTTTATGATAACTTTGGACTATCAGGATGCTTGGGCTTCCCCCCATACCTGTCCCACAAAAAATTGTGTTTAATTTATACCTCATTTACAGTTTTTGTTTGGGTCGTTATATGGTATGATAAATGGACCTAAAAGCCATATATTTTCTAAATATGAACAAAGAGAATCTCTGCTTAAAGAGGAGTATTAACCTATGATCACAGAAAAACTTGATGTGAATTATAAAATACATATTTTGTGAGAAAAATGCTGCTAATTTCAGGACTTGCAATTTATAACACAGAAACAATTCAAATACTTGTCAAAATTCATTGCTTCTTTAAATGATGGTGTAAACCAGAAGATCTTGTGATTTCAAGAGGTTGTCATACCTTAATGCCAGCATAGAAGCAAAGATAACAAATCAGTAGAATCAATGGAAGAGAGGTCAAGGGTAAAGGCCAACCCATACGAATAAGCTATTCATCCTGCTCTTTCCATATCAGTTCTAAAAGCTAAGGTTTACTTGCTTAGCTAAAGTTCAGCCTCATTTATAAAACATCATTAGCCATTAATAAACAGTTGGGTTCGTATTTCATTTCTATGGTTTAATTTTGGTTGTCATTGGCATTTAAACCAAAGTCGCCATCAATACTTTTATATATTAACATTCTTCAACCAACTTATTTATACATTGTATTTTAAAGTTAGAATATTAATTAAGGAATAACTCATGAATGTTCTTGTTCATTCCAGGTTCTAGTGGTGGTAGATCAATGTGCATGTCTAAATATATAGCTATATCTGCATAAGCATTTTTATTTATTTCAAGCCTATATACAACAAACTAGAAAACTAATGTAATTGGTTAATAATCGGACACTGGTGAATACATTTGCTCTTTAATAATACTATAGGGTCATCTGGAATGTTCCTTTGGTATTTTGATATCTAGATCTGGGAGTATTTTAGGTTATATAAATAAATAGCTCTCTATTTCTCACATTACATTAAGCAGTTTTAGAATGCTCTGAATTACCTCCTGCACCCTTCTGTGCCTCTAAAAACCAGGAAATCACCTAGGCCTGGTATTCACAATTGATGGGCTCAACTGCCTGCATGTTGATGGCTGAGAAACTATGAAACAGAGTCAATCAGATTAAATATTAGTGACTATGATATTCTAATTGTCAAGAAAGCAATCAATGAAACACAATCCCAGAAGACAAACAAGATCAGTTACTAGACTTGAAAAATATCAACTCTTTGGCCCAGAGCACAAGCCTCATGAATACTATCATCCTGTTCTTCCCATGAAGAAAGCCAAATGTGCACAAGACTCTAACATAGTGTTGTTCTAAAAGACAACAATTTACAGTCATTCACATGTATAGACGACAGAACCGAAAACAATCTCACAAGGTCTTTTCATGTTAAAATGTTTTGCCTCTCTTATTAATGCAGCTTGGGGATTAGAAGGCTTTGGGAGAAACTCTACCCCAAGGAGAAAGCATGAGTTCATAAATTGTCCAGCCAAACTAAGTGGACTTTCTCTAATGGTTCAAAAGTGTAACTGCATTGAAATGACCCTTGAGCCACCAATATGAGGGAAATGTCACTGGACTGTGAATCTCTTGAAAAATTGGCAGGAAAGTGTAGCTAAAAGTATCCCAGTTCCAATTACTCAGGGCAAGGTTGAATTTAATTGGGTCAAGCAAACATCCCTCTTTCTCATTCCCCTGTCCAAGTAACTCACAACTTTCAATCTCCAGAGTGCAGTTTTGCTCATCCAGAGGATATCTTCGTAGATCCATCATACATGCAGCTGTGGTTGTGATCCTGTCAGGATAAGAGAGAGAAAAGACAGCATCATAAAGATGATGACTTTCATTTCCAGGCTTCCCAGCCCCCCATCGTGTTTACCAGTTGGCATCAAAATTTTGTGATTACAATTTTTGAAGGTGGGCAGATTAAGTTCAAGTCTTTCTTTGCTGATCACTAGCTGTGTGAGTTTGATCTAGTTTTATTTATCTCTGTAAGACTAGGCCCCCCTCATCAATCAAAATACCTCCTGCAAAGGATGGCTGTGAGGATGAAGAGAGATAATGTGTGGAAAGCTCCTAGCCTGGTGCCTCGTAGTTGGTAAGTGCTCCACAAATGACAAATGATGGTCATTTTACAGCTGTTACTATCCCATGGTCCTTCCTATACTTTCTAGCATCTAGCAATGTCTGTGACAGTATCTACAGTGGGTCTGGCCTTATGAGTAAGAAGAGATCAACATTATGCATCAAAACCTATCTCCCTCTCCTGCTATAGACTAATAATAAAACGACATCAAAATTGACAAGAACAGGAAATACAAATCAAAACCACACTCAGATATCACCTCATGCCAGTCAGAGTGGCCAAAATGAACAAATCAGGAGACTATAGATGCTGGAGAGGATAGGAGAAACGGGAACCCTCTTGCACTGTTGGTGGGAATGCAAATTGGTGCAGCCACTCTGGAAAGCAGTGTGGAGGTTCCTCAGAAAATTAAAAATAGACCTACCCTATGACCCAGCAATAGCACTGCTAGGAATTTACCCAAGGGATACAGGAGTACTGATGCATAGGGGCACTTGTACCCCAATATTTATAGCAGCCCTCTCAACAATAGCCAAATTATGGAAAGAGCCTAAATGCCCATCAACTGATGAATGGATAAAGAAATTTGGTTTATATACACAATGGAGTACTACATGGCAATGAGAAAGAATGAAATATGGCTCTTGTAGCAACGTGAATGGAACTGGAGAGTGTGATGCTAAGTGAAATAACCCATACAGAGAAAGACAGATACCATATGTTTTCACTCTTATGTGGATCCTGAGAAACTTAACAGAAACCCATGGAGGAGGGGAAGGAAAAAAAAAAAGAGGTTAGAGTGGGCAAGAGCCAAAGCATAAGAGACTCTTAAAAACTGAGAACAAACTGAGGGTTGTTAGGGGGTGGGAGGGAGGGGAGGGTGGGTGATGGGTATTGAGGAGGGCACCTTTTTGGATGAGCACTGGGTGTTGTATGGAAACCAATTTGACAATAAATTTCATATATTGAAAAAAATGACAAGAACAATAAAACCCGCCTTCTATGACAGTTGGGTCCTCACATTCCTCACTATTAGAAAGATTTGTTGGATTCATCTGAGATCCTCTTCTACCTATACTCGGCAGGTAGCATATAACCAGTAAAGAAACACTATCTTAGGATTGGTGTTCAGACAGTATTTACCAGTTTCCGCTCTCCATTGACTTTATTTGTTTATGCAAATCCCAGGACCTTGACTCTAGATATCCTACTGGGATTTCCATTATCCCTCCTTTTTCTCTTGCCTCTAAAATTTCCTAGAATGTGGAGTGTGAGAGTACCTTAAACTCCTTTGGCTAGTCCGTGCCTTCAAACATTTGGTATCACTTTGTAATTGACAAAGTACTTTTCTTTAAAAAAATTACATAATCCTTCTGTACAAAGTAATGTATAATCATATTTTAATGAATTTGAAAGATTCATATTTAGTAATATTTCCTTTCTAGCTTAATCCATAGGAGGTACAACACTGGACATTTTCCATAAATACTCTGAATGCCAAAGAAGTCAGGTATGTCTTCTTAGGGGGAAAATTCTTAGATAGCATCCTACCACGTCTCCTGTTCTGAATCTTGCTTGTTTTCATTAACAGTGCATCTTGGATTTGGTCCCATGTGGTAAATAAGCTGTCTTAAAAAAATTTACTACAATAGGTTCAGTTATATGGAAATATCATAATTTATTTTTCCAATCACCCTTCGGTGGACATTTACATTGTTTTCTTTTTTTTTTTTTTTTTTACTTTTATAAATGAAGATCCTCTGAATATACTGGTATACTCTACTATGGCTAACTGTATGTTGGTCATTTCTAGAAAGAGAATTATTAGAAAGGATGGTATGTATATTTGAAATTTTGCCACATTGCTCTTCATAGAGGTTGTGCCAACTTATACTCCCATCAACAGTGTGTTTAAATTTGACAAGGTATTTCTCAAACCTGTGTGTTTTGTGGCTTCTAAGATGAGTTATTGTTTTGGTCATTTGTGTTAACCCAACAGAACCTTCTTCTTAAAAACATTATTAGGAAAAATACTGGCCATTTCCAATTTCTCTTTGGTTTTCCTTATGAAAAATTACAGTTTACTGAGGTGAACATTTGCATATTCCCTTTGAAACCTTCCTTAGACAGGATGTTGGTCAATTTAATCAGATTTATTTGAGCGTTAGGCAGGGGCAAAAAGAATTTTAAAATTCAATTAAAAAAATTTCTTCAAAGTATTTTACAAAAAAATACGAAGACTAGTTGTATTCCAGAATTTAGCATATAAAAGGATTTTACTACATTCCTTATTGCTTCCCACTTCCATTAGCATATGAATTAATTTTTTCACTTAATAATATATCATGAAGATCTTTTGTTGCCTGAAAAGATAATTCCACAACATTATTTTTATGGCCTGTGTAGTGTCTCAAACGCCCCCAATAAGGCAGCACAATGAATATTTTAAAATGCTTTAAAAATCACCTATCTACATTACTGTATTCTTGTTTAACAGCTGCTTATGAATTAAAAATTCAGGAGGATGTGAACATTCCTTAGAAATTACTAGTGTGGCCAGCCCTCTGATCCTATGACTTATCTGGTAATTCTCAACCAGAGATAACTCTTCCATACAGGAGACATTTGGCAATATCTGGAGATGTTTTTGATCATCAGTCTGGGGGGTAGAGGCTTGATAGCAGCATCTAGTGGGTGGAGGCCAGCGATGCTGTTAAACATCCTACAATGCCCAGGATACTGGTCACCAATAGAGAATTATCTGTCCCCAAATGTCAGTAGTGCCAAGGTTGAGTGACCCTGACACAATGGTGGTTTTCAAACATTTTTCCTCTGAGGATATCTTTAATAAAGTGAAATCTACAGAACTTCAGCATATAAAATGCAAATGAAATGAAAGCTATATATATTTTGTTAATATGAAATTATCTTATAAATTAACATGTTGACGTCTATTTTAATAAGCATAGAAATTTGAAAGCAGGGGTTATGATGAGAATTATGGTCTTAAATCTCTCAGCACCAATTATTTCTGTCTTGTGTTTTATTTGTATAATATCAAAAAGTCCTAGTAAGTAAGGAAACACTTGCACTCTTATGTGGATCCTGAGAAACTGAACAGGAACCCATGGGGGAGGGGAAGGAAAAAAAAAAAAGAGGTTAGAATGGGAGAGAGCCAAAGCATAAGAGACTGTTAAAAACTGAGAACAAACTGAGGGTTGATGGGGGGTGGGAGGGAGGAGAGGGTGGGTGATGGGTATTGAGGAGGGCACATTTTGGGATGAGCACTGGGTGTTGTATGGAAACCAATTTGTCAATAAATTTCAGAAAAAAAAAAAAAAAAAAAAAAAAAATAAAATCATACATGACTGGCCATGGGCTACCTTGAACTGGCAGGGGGATCCCCCAGGTGATCAAGTAACCTCCTCTATAGTCAATCAGACCTTTGCAAATGGTTCAGATACACCCCTAGGTGGATGGACTCTAGTTGGTGTTTAATGATGGATTAAAGGGAAGCTTTATTTGGTGCTTCATGCTCTGCATAAGTTAATCTGGCAACAAAAGTTAATACTATGATGGTCTTGAATGCATTAAAATGTGGCATAAGACACATTGCAATGCACATGCTTATTATAGTTTAAAATAGTTATAATATTTAAAATTCAAATTAAAATCAAATGTTTGTGGAGCTATTGAAAAACTTTAGGGATATTTGAGAGCATCATTTGAGTGTTGGCCAGCATATCTCATTTAATTGACCTCATTTTCAGACATGTGTCATCTAGTAAGCAAACCACATCATCTCAGGGTAAGGACATGCGCTGAAAGCTTATGCTGAACCACTGATTCACATATTGCGAGGCTCTGGAATTTTTACAAAGCAATTTGAAAAACCAACAAAGCACCATCTATAAATGATTAACAAATGCTTCGAATGTATGGGTCCTAGAATTGTGAGTGTTAAAAAAAAATCTTTGTAAAGCATAACTGCATTTACTCCTGCTATTTGTTATGATCAATTCATTCAGCAATCAACAGATATAATTTTTTTTAATTTTTTTTAACGTTTATTTATTTTTGAGAGAGAGAGACAGAGCATGAACGGGGGAGGGTCAGAGAGAGAGAGGGAGACACAGAATCTGAAACAGGCTCCAGGTTCTGAGCTGTCAGCACAGAGCCCGACGCGGTGCTTGAACTCACAAACCGCGAGATCATGACCTGAGCCCAAGTCGGATGCTTAACCGACTGAGCCACCCAGGCACCCCTCAACAGATATAATTTAATTGATAATCACCTTGGGAAACTATACATCACATCAGAGGCTTGCCCATGACCTGATGATTTTTCAACTAGTATCACCTGGACCAGTTTACTTTTGCCTCAAGTACCATTATGAACCCAAGCAGAGTTAAGTAATCACAACTCAGAAAGGGAAAGAATCAGGGCATCTCCAGGAACCTGAGCTGTGAAAAGTGCCTGACTTTCTCTGAGGAAGACAGACATTAGTGAAATAACTTCCTTCTTGGGATCTCTCTGTTCCAAATTTCAACTTCTCAAGAGGATCTCATTGGCTCCACTTGGGTTGGGTGCCAAATCTTCCAAAATTATTTAGTAAGAGCAGGAAGGAAAGTTGCACTCATACAAATATTGTCACTGCCCCCCCCCCCCCCAAGGGTCTCTTATCTAAGAAGGGAGGAATCATTGAGGCTCAGACAGGGACCTCTATGCAAGCAGTTACTCATAAATTTAGGTTGTGATCGGCAGAAATGTTTGCAACCGAGTGTTGGTCTCCGCTAACTTAAGGGTTTGGCATTTCCAGATTTTGTAATACTTATGGCTAAGTGAGCTGAGGCTGAGTGCCCTTAGCCCTTTGTAAGAAAAAAAATTGCTGAGCAAGAATTCCCAGGATCATCAATAAAAAGAGAGATGTCCCTGAGCAGATTTCTGCTCAGCCGGTCTGTCTTCTGGGTGCAAAGCAGCAATGAGAGTCTCCAAGAATGACTGCTCCCTGTGTTTCCATTTGTTCACTTTGCTGAATGTAATTGCTCAGTAGTGGTTAGTCACCTCCACAAGTGATTAATACGTCCACACGGAAGTGGACTCACACTGTGGCTCAAGCAGCCTGATAGTCTAAATCTTCCATGGAATCAAAGGTGTCAAAGATCACGAAACTGATGGGTTGAGGGCTTCAACATTGAAGTGTTTTTTGAATTTTGTTTTTCACTTTTAACACCCAGGTCATTCATTCTGAGTATGTGAAAACATTATTCCTTGATAGTAAATGAAAGTACAATAAAGTAGAACCAGCTAAATGTAAAAGCATTAACTTTTTCTGAACACAGACTTCCCAGAGGTACAGTCATGACAGCTTAACATTTATCTGTCTTTTTTCAAAGACATTTGGAGTGGCTTACATTATAATCCAATTTATTGACATTTTGAAGGTTAGGTCAGAACACTATAACAGGCTGTTAGTTAGAAACCACGGTCCCATGAGACTTTAGAGTGAATGGAAATCACGTTGCTGTAGTATTCATTTATTAAGGTGTATGCTGCATGGTCACTGACCTTAAGAGTCACTGTAATTGCAAATCATGTATATTTGATATCTAAGGGCTCTCATTGCTGACAAAACACAACCCAGTAAGTCCTGGCCTATAAATACATTAAAATCCAGTCATACACACACACACACACACACACACACACACACAAGTGCCCACGTATACATAAGAAGCGGGCACTTTTGCAAATAACGAATCAATGAACAAATTATGTACATATGATTGAGACTTTCCTGTAATCTTCAGTTCTATAGGGATAAGCTCCCAAGTTTTGAGTGTGATCTCTGTAGAGCAAAATTCTACTATTTAATAGATTCTGCATGAAAAAAAAAGTATGAGGAAGGAGAGGAAAAAGGCAGCCTGAAAATGCTAAGTCTAAATGGTGGCCCTTGGGGTGCCCGGATGGCTCAGTGGGTTTAGTGTCCAACTCTTGATTTCAGCTCAGGTCATGATTCCAGGGATTGAGTCCTGTATCAGGCTCTGACTGGGCTCTTTCTCTCTTTCTGCCCCTCCCCTGCTCACACTCTCTTTCTTTCTCCCGCAAAGGAAAAAAAAAAGTCAGCCTTAAGATTGGTGAGATTGGTGGTGAGTAGCAGATATAAGGTTGATATCACTATCACTTAGTGAAGCTGGTTTGAGGAATGGTCTTTGTGATCTCTGGGCTACACCTTAATCCATGTTGGGTATATCACCCGAAGAAACTGATGAGGGAAGATGGGTGGGTTAGTCTGAGTCATGACCAGGTAGTATATAGATTTGTTTCCTTGGCTAACACTGAGTGGTGAAAAGAATATGTATTATCTTCACAGCTGGCACCAAGTTTTATTTTAGGTAGACTACCATGTTTAAGAAAATGCTTTGGTATTTGAAAATGAAATTCTGAGGGTGTGAGATATGAATGGTGAGAAAATAAAAGGAGATAAACTGCTATGTGAGATTTAAGAGTAATTTAAGCATGGGGAAGAAAAATGATGGAGTAGCAAAATTTTAAAAAACAGTTATGTTTAATATTCAATTAAAACAGTTTTTCATTACCGTGATAATTTTTCTCTGTTTACCTAAACCAATACTAACACACACACACACACACACACACACACACACACACACAAACACAGTAAAGCTTTATGTAAATGTTGTATTTTTATCCTTGGAAAGGGGCTGAATTCATATCTTGACAGCATTCATGGAACAGTACTCTATAAATTGAACCAATTCAGTGAGAGCCAAGATTCCAAGCCCTAGATGCTCAAATCGTGTAAAACCCTTTGAGAAGATTCAGCAAGCCTGGGAAGGCACTGGACTCCCACAAATAATAGATTGTAGACTTAAGCTACTCTTACCTAGATCAAGGGGCAGGCTGATCTTAGCTAATATTATGCTGGAATCTTACATAATGGACACTGTGCTAAGCATCACACATACTGTATTAGTTTCTGATGCATACTCTATTATTTCCTCATTACCAAACATTTAGTGGCTTAAAACAACAACAGATTTATTATTTTACAATTCTGGAGGTCAGAAGTCTTAAAATCAAGGTTTCAGCAGGGCTTTGTTCCTTCTAGAGGCTTTAGAGGGGACCATTTTCTTGTCTTTTTCAGCTTCTAGAGGCTGCTTACACTCCTTGCCTCATGACACCTTCCTCCATCTTCAAAGACCATCATTCCAATATCTGCTTCTAGCTTCCCATCCCCTCACCCTCTAACTCTCCTGCCTTCCTTTTATACGAACCCTTCTATGGATTACACTGTGCCCATCCGGATAATCCAGAATAATGTCATCTCAAACCCTTAAATTAATCACACCAGCAAAGTCTCCTTGACTCGTAAGGTAACCTATTCACAGGTTCTGAGAATTAGGACATGGCCATCTTTGGAGAGCCATTATTTAGACTACAACACATGCATTATTTGATTTATTATTTATAATTGCCTTATTATGTTGATGTAATTCTTATGCTATTTTCAGAGATAAAGAAATGGATACCCGATGGAGTTAAGAAATAATTCCAAGTTTACATGATCTAAATTGTAACACTGGGATTCACATTCAGATATGCCAGACTGAAGACCTGAGGTTTATTTTCTCTTTAATTACTATATTCAGGGCAGATAAGTCTAAGCAGAGAACTATTGGTTCAGTGTAGGAATTATTTATTTCTTTTATAGGCAGTAAGATAAGTGTAAAAAAATATTAAGATCTGATCTTACCGTATATATGTAGTATTCATTTAATTATCAGTAATTCAAGACATACTTTACCAATCAATGAGTATAAAAATGAAAGAGGATGCACAGGAATCAGGCAATCCTGTGAGCATTGAGACTATAGCAGTTAAAAATATCCAGCTACACTTTCATCCTGTCATAATTTTTTTTTTATTTTTGGAAGGTTGTTTTTAGTATACTGTCAGGTCTCAGAAGATAGAAGATAGAGCCAGTCAATTGGTTTCACAAAATAGCCATGTATGGTAGGCTCACTTCTCATTTGGGTAAGCCATCTTCACCATTTTTCTAGAAATCCGAATAACTTACATCAGAGAAATGTTTATATTATCAAGAAAGCATGGGGGCGCCTGGGTGGTGCAGTCGGTTGGGCGTCCGACTTCAGCTAGGTCACGATCTCGCGGTCCATGAGTTTGAGCCCCGCGTCAGGCTCTGGGCTGATGGCTCAGAGCCTGGAGCCTGTTTCCGATTCTGTGTCTCCCTCTCTCTCTGCCCCTCCCCCGTTCATGCTCTGTCTCTCTCTGTCCCAAAAATAAATAAAAAACGTTGAAAAAAAATTAAAAAAAAAAAGAATTTGAAATTAAAAAAAAAAAGCATGAAAATCATTCACAAGGAATAGAGCTCAATCCTATTCTTATTTTGTTGGTGGCCATTTGGACAAAAGATGCTTTAACCTGGATTTGTGATGTTCCAAGAATGGAGGTGTTATGGAAGCGGATGTGGTGTGAAACAAGGAAAGAGAAGAGGGTTATTATACGCGCATACAAGTTCAGTGATTGATACATAGTAGTCACTCAATTAACTCTAGCTATTACTTTTAAACTACATGCTTCTAAATAAATAAATAAATAAATAAATACATGTACGTTTACTGATACAAAAATATTGTATGATTAATGTGTGGTCATAATAAAACACCTGGGAAATATAGAAAAATACAGATAAAAGAATGCAAATGACCTATAATCTTATTACCACAATCTTATTCATTTCCTTTCTTCTAAGTATATTGTTTAGCAAAGTGAAATTACACTGTATTTAAAAATTTCATTTGCTGTTTTTTGGTTAACCTAAAGGTAAGGATTTTCATAATACATTTATAGTCTTCATGAACACATTTGTAATGGGTATTCAAGATTTTGAGATGTAGATATCTTGTTATAGTACTTAACCATTCCTCTTGGATGACATCATTAAGTACTCTTTGGTTACATTTTTAAAAATCCACACTAATTAAATAGCATTCTCATTGTTCCTTTTACATTTTTACGTTTTATTTTTTTGATTCCAGGTTTTTGCTTTCTTTTCTTCCTTTGTTTTTTACTTTTACTGCTGAATGTTAACGACACTCTTCTCAGTGCAATCCCAAGCAGTTGTTTTTTGGTAATTAGCTATATACCAAATGTTGTGTAAATGGGTTCATTTTTATTCATTTCGGTTGGGCCAGGGTGATTCATGAACCATTTTGTGAATATGAAAAGCTGTTCATAAATCAGAGAGTCCGAGGGCAGGGGAGAAAAAAAAAAAGTAAAAATAGGGCAATAGTGATTAATAGACCCTTGCCAAGGATGCTATGCCGACCTCAGTCTTCTTTTACCTTAGGTATCTGGCTGAGTTTAAGTCAGACTGTTTTTCCCAATTATATCACTATATGCATATAACTGTGAAGTGTGAGAGCATCTTTTAAATTTCTATTATATTTAGTATTCCCCAGTAACAATTATCTGAGATCTGTGTTAAGGTGTTGAAAAAATATGGCTACCTCCCCCAAATCAGAGCATTTTTATTATCATTTTGATCATCAGGAAGTTCTGTGGTGGACAAACTGTGAAGAATTAAGATGATAACGAGCCCTTAAACAACGAGAAGGAACTTAAACATTGAAGTCAAAGTCAGATGTTTACCTTGACTGGAATGCCTTGACTTGGTAATCAAAAAGTGCAGGTTAGTTAAACAAGGAGTCAGAATTAGGAGGTAAAGCAAAGTTATAGATCTTCGTTTACAATTATTAATTTTTTGACTTATTTGCAAATCTGCTCTGTCACTTTGCCTCATGATGATTTCTACCAAAACAAAGGACTCAGACATTTACTGAAAGGTAATCAGAGTAATCTTGAAATGGTATTCCTGAAGGAGTGAAAGAAAGTTCAGGAGTGATAAAGCATTAAAATACTGCAGTGTCCTAGGACAATGGCTTTCTGTTGAAAAAAATACAAAAAAAAAAAGCAAAACCAAAAATGAATATAAATAAGACAGGAGTGTAAATTATGCAAAGTTTCCAGCTCCCTATCTCAAAAGAAAAGCAGGGCTTGGGACACCATTCTTTTCCTTTTTAAATATATAATACATTTTCTAAAATATTCCAAAATTAGTGGGTAACTATTACTTCTACCATGACAACTATAAACATTATGGTTATTTAGTTTTATCCCCCCACCACCCCCGCAATGTCCTTGGGCTTTTTGCATACTTGTAAAACCATGTTTAGAATTCCCTTTTCTTCCCTTCAATCTTAATATTACAAACATTTTCCTCCTTGGCATCAGGACTGCAAATTTTTCATTAGGAAACAATACACTTTATGTTGGACATTTAGGTGGTTTTTAATCTAGTGAGTTTAAAATAAAGCTAAAATAAACACATGAATATATGGCTTTTCCAGATTTTGAATTATTTCTTTGGGATAGAGATACAGTAAGTAGGATTACTCTATCCAAAGATATGAAAATTTTTATGGCTTCTCACAATATATGCGGTCAAAATACTTTCTTAAAGAATTGTCCTAAGTTGTAGTGCAAGAAAGTATCAATTTCCCTATACTACTGCTCAAATGGATATCGTATTCTTTTTGTTAACAGATGAAAAGTGGTACTTTAAATTTTATTTTAATTTTTTGATTACTAGCACAGTAAAATATTTTTTTTTTTAATTTTTTTTTTCAACGTTTATTTATTTTTGGGACAGAGAGAGACAGAGCATGAACGGGGGAGGGGCAGAGAGAGAGGGAGACACAGAATCAGAAACAGGCTCCAGGCTCTGAGCCATCAGCCCAGAGCCCGACGCGGGGCTCGAACTCACAGACCGCGAGATCGTGACCTGGCTGAAGTCGGATGCCCAACCGACTGCGCCACCCAGGCGCCCCAGTAAAATATTTTTATATTTATTTAAAGATGTATTTGGACACATTCTTTCTTTAGAAACTAAAGCCATTAGTGTTATAGAAATTTGTGATTAAAAGAAGACCAATAATGGAATTTTACCAAATATCAAGCAAGAGTGAACAATCTGCTTATAGAGTAACTTCGCTGCTGTCTTGTTCAATTAACTAGATGAAAAAAATATATGTGGAACTTAATATCTTTGTTGACATGTATTTTTATGGTTTTACTATGCACAGTTTTTGAGGGGCAAATGTAAATTATAGATATAAAAATCTCAAATAAAGCCATGCTGCTTTTGTTGGTTCATAATGAACACCATGAAAATTAAGCTAATCGATTCTTAAGTTCCACATATGAGTGAAATCATATGGTATTGTCTTTTGCTGACTGGCCTATTTCGCTTAGCATAGTACTTTCTAGCTCTACCCATGTCTGACGAACATGGTAAGAGAAAAAAAAAAGGGAGGAAAACCAAGAAACAGACTCTAAATTATAGAGAACAAACTGATGGTTACCAGAGGGAAGGTGGGTGAGGGAGGTATGGGTTAAATAGGTGATGGAGGTGAAGGAAGTCACTTACTGTGATGAGCAGTGGGTATTGCATGGAAGCATTGAATCACTCAATTCTACACCTGAAACTAATATTACACTGTTTATTAACTAGCTGAAATTTAAATAAAAACGTGAAAAACAAAATAAGCTAATTGAGAGGTGATTGTATATTCTAAAAGACAAAAATAGAAAGAGGATTTAATGTTTCCAAGTTAATGATGAAGCATTCCAGATATTGCAATCATAAAATATAATAAATAAAATAATATTATTTGTGCCCCTGCTTCTTTATTTTTTTTAATTTTTTTTAATGTTTATTTATTTTTGAGACTGAGAGAGACAGAGCATGAGTGGGGGAGGGGCAGAGAGAGAGGGAGACACAGAATCGGAAGCAGGCTCCAGGCTCTGAGCCATCAGCCCAGAGCCCGACGTGGGGCTCGAACTCATGGACTGTGAGATCGTGACCTGAGCTGAAGTCGGAGGCTTAACCGACTGAGCCATCCAGGCGCCCCTATGTCCCTGTGCTTCTATAAGCATAAATTCCCAAAATGGAGCTATAGAATAAAATAAGATGTCTTTCTTTTTAATTTTATTGTGAGTACAATGTTAAAGAGTTAAATTCTGGAGAGTTTAGTAGGACCCAGTCATTCTGCTTTTAGATGTCTACTCTTTTGCACACAAGAGAACAAAAGTAGGGATGTTTATCAAGGACTCCGTGTAATAGCAAAAACAGGTAAACACCAAAACTGTCCAGCAAAGCAAAATGGATACACAACTCAGGTGTCTATGCTGTAGATTACCTGAGAGCCGTTGATGAATGAACTAGATCTACATGTATAAACATGGGTATATCTCACATAATGTGAAACCAGAATAGGTGCCTACAAAAAGTTACATATACAATGGAATATTATTCAGCCAAAGAAAGGAATGAAATCTTGCCATTTGTAATGACATGGATGGAGAGTGTTATGTTAAGCCAAATAAGTCAGTCAGAAAAAGACAAATACCATATGATTTCACTCATATGTGGAATTTAAGAAACAAAACAAATGAACATAGGGGGGAAAAAAAGAGAGGGGGGTGGAAACCAAGAAACGGACTCTGGTGGTTATCCGAAGGGAGGTGGGTGGAGGGATGGGTTAAACAGGTGATGGGGACTAAGGGGTGCATGTGTTGTAATTGGCATCAAGTATTGTATGGGAGGGTCGAATCACTATATTGTCTACCTGAAACTAATATTATACTGTAGGTCAACCAACTAGAATTTCAATAAAAACTTAAAATACAATTTTTCAAGAACAAATTATATGCCTTAGGAAATCACAGGTGTGTACATATGTAGTAAAATTAAAAAATGTATACCTTGGATTAATGAATAGCAATTTTGGCATAGTAGGGTCTCAGCAGGGAGAGGTAGGGGAAGGAGGAGATAGGATGGGATGGAGATGGTCTTGTAGCAATCTCTGAAAGTTTGCCTACCCTTCCTCCATGTTTTCTCCTCTCCCTTCTTCCTTCCTCCCCCCATCCCCTCTCCTTCCCTCCTTTGTCTATATCTGAACAGATAAATCTTCAAATAACCCACCTATGCTCTTATTTTAAATGTTATTTTCAACTAGCTATAGCCACCTTCTTCTCCCTATCCTAGAATTACCATTAAAAAAGCAAAGGAACACAAAGTTTACCTTTTCCTCACATTCTCTATACCTAACTGGCATTTAGTAGTGAATGATGATTATAATCTGAAATGAGTCCTTTCATTTAAGACATCTATCAACTCGTACAGATTTCCTCATGTACATATATATATATATGTATGTATATATATATATTTCTTCAAATTTTCATCACAATTTGCAATGATATGTCTGTTGGTTTGATTACTTGTTTTTTGTGTGTAGCTGCTTGAATAGATAGATGGTAAGTGCCACAAGAGAACTCACCTCTTAATGATTCATTTACCAGCGTCCAGCCCAGTGTCTGGCACAGAATTGAGGGGTAAATTAATGGAATTAATATGTAACTTCAGGAAACACGCAAATCATTGCTTCTCTAGAGAAGAGGGAAAAAGACCACCATGCTGTCTTTATTAATAAAGGCTACACCAATACAGATTTGGTATACCTTGGAATACAGATTTAAAATGAAGATCCATTTCCCCTCTAACGGTTCAATTTCTTATTGAAAAATCATTTGGGTGCCTTTGCTAAGTAAACATCCAGAGGCTGTTGTCAGTTGGATAATTTCTTGGGCCACGAAGCTGCTTTGATGTATCCTTAAATTGAACCCCGTATCATAGGATGTCTCATCTGTTAGGGTTTTTAGAGGTCATGTGAGCAAAGAGTGGCCATAACATTAGTATTTGCATTAAATAGTCCAAATGTAAACATAGGTTCCCATAAACCCCCTTCCCTTGCTACTAAGAGAACTTATGCACACTAGGGCCTCAACAAAAAGTTGGATCTCTTTCTAGGCACAGCATAGGGACTGTCGTTATTAAATGGCTGAATGGAAGGGGACTTCCGTGGTTAATCTGTGTTAGATTTCTCTCTCGTGATTGGTGAGTGATTAGGGGCTGGACTTTTCCTATGTGAAAAGGAAGAATTGACTTGGCATGAGAAGGTTTTTGCTTTCAATCATTAAAATATTAAATCTTCATCTGTTTCGTTAGAATGCCAACTTCCTAGCAATGAATAATTAGTAAGTTTTGTTGTCTGGCTTATTTTTCAATTTAAAAACTGAAGAAAAATGAAGGAATATTTGGACAATCTAGAAGTGAAGTGTACATGGACATAAAGAAGGAAACTTAAAAATATTTTGTAACAAGAACTAACATGATGTTATTCTTATGTATGTAAATTATGTATAAATAGCATATCTGTAATTCTACTACCATCATTATTCTCCGTTGAATACTGGCAATGCACATTTTACTATGTTTCTATCTATTTACACTGAAATCCTTAATTATTAGTTATACCTAAAGAAGGCTGTGATTAATTTCTTAACGCACAAGTGCAGTCGACAAATTACATAATTCACAGAAGTACTTTTTCAGAGTCATCCTTTCTTTTATTTTTTTAACATTTATTTATTTTTGAGGTGGGAGAGGGGCAGAGAGAGGGAGACATAGGATCCCAAGTAGGCTCCGTGCTGTGAGCACAGAGTCCCATGTGGGGCTTGAACTTATGAACTGTGAGATCATGACCTGAGCCAAAATCTACAGTCAGCGGCTTAATCGACTGAGCCATCCAGGTGCCCTGCAGAGTAGTCCTTCCTTTAAAAAAAATTTTTTTTTAATGTTTATTTTTGAGAGAGTGAGAGAGAGCTACAGAGCATGAGAAGGGGAGGGGCAGAGAGAGAGGGAGACACAGGATCTGAAGCAGGTTCCAGGCTCTGAGCCATCAGCACAGAGCCTGACGCAGGGCTCGAACCCATGAACCATGACATCATGACCTGAGTCAAAGTTGGGCGCTCAACCGACTGAGCCACCCAGGCACCCCAGTAGTCCTTCTTTTTTAAACAAAGGAAGTATTAGTTCCTGGAAATTCAGAGTAAATAAATGTACATTTCTTCTAGTATACCCTCTCTCACTACCACCCCTCAAACTAAAAAATTAAAAAACCCCAAAAACTCTAAATATACTGGACTCAAAAAGGATACCTGCTTACATATACGGATTTTGAAGTCAAAATATTTTCTCCTAAACAAGGGAAATTATACATATAGCTTTGCTTATGTTACATTAAACATAAAGAGATTTCTCTCACCATTAACCCCAAGAGTAATAAGATTCATTAATATCATTTTTAGGTTTATGGAAACCTGAATGTTCCAGTGAAGCCTGATAACTAATTACTGTGACAAAAGACTGTTTTAGTACCTTTATTGTTTAAATCGTTCAGTCCTATAGTCTAACAACTGCCTAAATTAGAACTACATTTTAGTAGAGACCATTAGCCTGCTAGGTAAATTCAAAACGCTGTACCCAATAAATCTTATTCTTAAACTGTACGCTCAACATAGGACTAGAACTCATGACCCTGAGACCAAGGGTCGCATGCCTTTTGGACTGAGCCAGCCAGGTGCCTCACCAATAAATCTTTCTTAAATTATAGTTACTTATTAAGAAAATATTTCACAATAAACATATAGAACCTAATTTTGAATATTCCACATATGTAATAATTTGATTTTAAATAGCCTGATGCCTCATAGTAAAGGAGTCTTGAGTTTTACATATTTTAAAATATTTGAATGTAGTTTATTAGTTTAGTATTTATGAACCTTGGGCTAATAATTGCCAATAATATTATAATAAATGGTACATTGGAAATATTCATATATAAAACATTTAGGACTTACATAATATTATATATAATAATATAATATTATTAATCCTATAATTAATAATATAGTGATATAATAGCAGAAAGTGTAATTAACATCTCCCCCTTAAGAATCATTTCTCAATATTTCAAATTCAAATCTTATGCAAAGAAATTGCTTTATTTAATAGAGAAATTTACATGTTGTATTTAATACTGTGCATAGAAATATGAGAAGGAAAAGCAGTATGCACTTTGCTCATATTATCTCCCCGAATCTTCATAGTATCCCTCTATGCTGAGAATTGTTTTTTGGTCAGAAGAGAAATCTCTCTTGTTAGAGGAGGAAGTCATATGATGACCATAGTTTTGCATTTCTTTGTTGACTCTGGACCTGTGGCAAAAGCATATATCTGAATTTACAAACATGTGTAAATTATGTGCATTTGTATATGTAATTCAAAAAGCCCTTTACCTCTTACTGTGTAGGGAAACTTATGAAACATGTACTAGATGTTTTGTCTAATGGTCAGGATTATCTCACTTTTCATTACCTAACAGCTATTTTGCAACTCTGTATGCTCTAGAGAAATAACAATGCAAAGAATTCTTATCCATTGAAGTGCAATGGTAATTAATTATTGCCTGGATAATTGGCTAATTTTGCCAGTTTGCATCTATCTGTAAATTCTTTTCAGTATGATATGTCTTTTCAGTATATTTTCTCCTTGGATTCCCCTTTGAACTACATGTAATATCTTACTAGTTCTCTCATTAATTGAGTTGTTGAAACGTTTGACACTTTTGTTTCATATTCTTATATGATTTTTTATTTTTGAAATTATTTTCCTTTAACAGTTTTGGAGGTAATCTATCAAGATGACCAGTGGATTTACCTAACAGAGCCAGGTAAAATGTGTTACCAGAAAAGTGTTATGTTATAGTTGACTTAAGCTCAGGTATATATATTTCTTGACTCGCAGGGGTGAAATATATATTTATTGATTCATTTTAAGGTGAAATTCAAAAATTTAACTTTGCTAACTCTGATTCTCTTTTTATCCTCCATAGTGATTTTTTGTTTGTTTTTGTTTTTGGTTTGCTTACTGCCAGTTATGTTATTCCCTTGGTGATAGCAGCGATTGAGAATTTGGTTTCACAGCCTGACCTTTTAATGATTTCTGTAAATAGGTTAATGGATTATAGAGTTAGAGTTCTATACTCTGTTGGATGAGAGACACCAGAGAGTCTGGTTTATTAGCCTTTTTGTTTGTTTTATCTATTTGCCCATTTTGAGCTCAAGTTAATTAAGAATCTTGTGCCCAGTGCAATGGAAAGGAGCTGTTTGATGTCTGGACCATGAATTTCTGTGTTTCTATATTCCTTATTGACTGTGGCAAATGTATAGATCTAAATTTATAATCATCTTTGTGTTTTTGTATGTATAATTCAGAAGGGCCTTTACCTTTTATTATAGGAAAGTATTAATAAATTAGATTATAAAGCCTTTAATATGTCCTGATTGGTTTATTTAAATACGTGCTAATAAAAATCAAATATTCCTAAATTGCTAAAAAATAAGGAAAATGGTAATTTTAATATTTTAAATTTTAATATTTTAAAGATATTCATTAAATATCTTTAAACGAAATATTTTCTTTAGTAAAAAGGCAAAAGATACATACTATCTGAAGATAAACCTGAGTATAAACAAAATATATTTTTATAGACACAAACACAGGGGTGCCTGAGTGACTCAGTAAGCTGAATGTCTGACTCTTGATTTTGGCTCAGGTCAGGATCTCACGGTTGGAGAATTTGAGTCCTGCATCAGGCTCTGCACTGACAGTGTGGAGCCTACTTGAAATTCTCCCTCTCTTACTCTCTCTGCTTCTCCCACATGCTCTCTTTCTCTATCTCAAAACAAATAAATCAACACTTAAAAAAAAAAAAAGAAGCAAGCACAGAAACATTTTAAGGATCTAAGTTCATCTAATTAAGATAAATCTTTGGTAAATGGATTTAGCTTCATAATTTCGGTTTAATATAAAACAGCTATGCCTTTTCTGCTTTATCAATATTAAGTATAATGAAAGCATACATTTTTTTGTACTTTGGTTTGCTTTCCCTAAACTCATACAGGTTAACTGATCAAATATGCTAACATTCATGTTATATAATATTTAAGATTATGAAAAAATGTAAATTTGTGTTCAAATAAATTGGATCATAATTCTGGCAAACTTTAACAGCAATTATGTTTTGTAACACATCAGTATAAAGATAATTTTCATGATATCTGCTGTAAAGTCTTAGATATTAAATTGAGTTAACTAATGGATAATCGTTATCAATAATTTCTAAGTAAGTGGAATACTTAAACATTGATTACTGAGCATAATTTTAAATATATATACTTTTGCTTCTTACTTTTTTATGCTATGAACTGGCCATAGCTTTGAGGATGTTAACGATGTTGTTTATTTTTGCCACTTTAGAAAAATATTAAAAGGATGTGTATGTCTGCAAAAATTTGTGTTATGTGGGTTCATGAGCTCTGCTAGTCTGCTGAAATACTTATGTCAGATAGATAGTTTTCAATTTTCCATAGCCTAGTTTTTTTTTTCAATAAAGTACATTAGTATTTATTTATTTATTTTTTTCAATTAATAGAGATTTTATTTGGACGAATCTTTAATATAGCTGGATTATATACACTGAGAGCAGGTTTTTTTTTTAAATTTCTGTCTCTCTTTGTTCTCATTTTTATTTTTTTATTTTTTTCAATATATGAAGTTTATTGTCAAATTGGTTTCCATACAACTCCCAGTGCTCATCCCAAAAGGTGCCCTCCTCAGTACCCATCACCTACCCTCCCACCCCCCATCAACCCTCAGTTTGCTCTTAGTTTTTAAGAGTCTCTTATGCTTTGAGTACATTAGTATTTTTTTAAATAAAGTACTAGCTGAGACTATTCTGGGAGTAATAGTGACAAAGAAATACACCTGTATTTGTGTCTTCACTATCCAAGAAAAAAAAAAAAAGATAGTTTTAGCCTAAAGCCTTAAGTGATTCTCAAATATTTTGGTCTTCTGATACATTTATACTGTTAAATATCAATGTTTACATTTGAAATTAAAACTGAAAAACGATTTACTATATATTTATTGATTTATTTTAATAGAGCAATGATGAATGCATTTTAACATCTTTTTTTTTAAACGTTTACTTATTTTTGAGACAGAGAGAGACAGAGCATGAACGAGGGAGGGTCAGAGAGAGGGAGACACAGAATCTGAAACAGACTCCAGGCTCTGAGCCATTAGCACAGAGCCCGACTCGGAGCTCGAACTCATAAACCGGGAGATCAGGACCTGAGCCGAAGCCGGCAGCTTAACCGACTGGGCCACTCAGGCGCCCCAGCGTCTTAATGTTATTATAAAAATAGTTCTGACTGCATAGACCCCCTGATAAAAAAGCATTGTACTAAAGTGAAGAGAATGTATGTTCCAAAATATGACAGAGAACACACTTGGGAAATGAATTTTATTGCCTAGAGTTATAATACCTGGGTCTGACAATAAGCTATGAAATGCATTAAAATTTTAGCAAAGTTTAACTAACGTACATGGGTTTGCCTCTTGATTTACTGTAATGCCTTTTCCTCCAATGTGAAGATTATTCTTTATCTTCTATGTATATGGCTTCTTAGATAGCAAACATAATGTCTCCTCTTTTTCTGTGCTTTATATTTACTTTAATACATCCTTGATTATTTAAGAAAGAAAGTAAAAACAAAGCTGGCACTCATGACCCAATCTTAATCAAACGTTCAAATCTCTGACAACTCTTTTGACTTGCTATTATTTTCTTTAACTTTTTAAAAAACATTTATTTTTTAACATTTATTTATTTTTGAGACAGAGAGAGACAGAGCAAGAACAGGGGTGGGGCAGAGAGAGAGGGAGACACAGAATCCGAAATAGGCTCCAGGCTCTGAGCTGTCAGCACAGAGCCCGATGCGGGGCTTGAACTCACAGACTGTGAGATCATGACCTGAGCCAAAGTCGGATGCTTAACCGACCAAGCCACCCAGGTGCCCCAAAAAACGTTTATTTATATTTGAGAAAGAGAGAGACACAGTGTGAGTGGGGGAGGGGCAGAGAGAGAGAGAAGGAGACACAGAGTCCAAAGTAGGCTCCAGGCTCTGAGCTGTCAGCACAGAACCCAACATGGGGCTTGAACCCACAAACTGTGAAATAAGACCTGTGCCGAAGTCAAATGCTTAACTGACTTAGCCACCCAGGCTCCCCTGACCTACTATTCTGAAATCAGATCACATATATTTGCATCCATATCGACACCTGCACCAACACCAACACCTCTACATCTATATCTATTGTACCTTTTACATGTAAAACTATCTCTTGGTTTTCCGAGACAGCCCTTGAAAACAATCACAAAGTAATTTGTAAGAATTGCATGTGAGGAGTTATCAAGAAGATGTGCTCATTCTGCCCCAAGTAAATTTGTATAGGTTAAATGTTATTAATTTAAATATTTCAGAAAGTGTAGGCTTTATGAAAAGTCTCTGGAAACTTGTAAGTGCTCTTGTTTTCCATCACATATATGAACTTTAGGAAAAACACCGACTCTTACCAAGTAACTTTCTGTAGTTTTCCTATTTTATCAGAGTCCTGATTGTGCTTTACCTGGAGATATTAAGCACTAACAATAATAGTATTTTCAGTCATAATTTCAGTTATTATTTGAAGTGTTTACTTCCCCACAACCTCACTTCATGAATATTAATCCAGCAGCTTCTAGACAGTAAGGTCCTGTTCTGGCCCCATGTGTGCTACTGAGACCTACTTCTCAGACAATACTGCAAAGTAGAGATAACAATGTTTCAGCATTTCCAACTGCTTTTGAAGACCATATACATCATTTGCTAGATTTTGCTAATCTCAGCACAGCTGAGTCCTACTCTCTGAGCCCCATTCCCTTAAGAAGTAACATTACTTGATCTCATTCCCTAAGCTCCATTCCATGAAAACGATGCCTTGAGCCCCTTTCCCCTAGTCCCATTCTTGATCCCCATTTCCTGTGCCCTGTTCCCTGAGTCTCATTCCCTGATCACCATTCCCTGAGCCCCATTTCCTGAGTCTTGTTCCCTGAGTCCCATTCTCACATCCCGTTGCCTGAGTCTCTTTCCTTGAGCCCCATTCCCTGAACCCTATTCCCTGAGCCCCATTCCCTGAGCCCAATTCTCTTTACCTCATTCCCTGAGCTCCATTCCCGGAGTGCCAGACCCTGAAGTTCCTTTCCCCGAGTCCCACCTCCTGGAGGCCATCAATATTCATTGTTACCTCATTTCTTCTCCTGGGTAGTACAAAACTATAAAATAATTTAAATGTAGGGCCCTACAAAGTGCCAAGGCTAGAAATAATTGAGGCAGTGGTAGGGTCAGGTGTTTGGATAGTTTGTGTCTTGTTATGATTAAACTTACCAACCTCTTCTATATAGAGAGGTAATGAGGCTAGCAAACTGTAAGGTAGCACACTTGGACTTCCACTGCTTACCTAGTATTTGTCCAGAATTTTGACAGCTGAATCTATCCATTGATAGACTAAACTCCTAAAAATAAGGCATATACTGTTTTAGGTAGAGGCCAATCTACCTTAGTGAGCATGGATAAAAGATCAATAGATAAAGGAGTTCTGGGTGTTGAAATAATTTTCCCAGAATGCAGGCTGAAGATTGAAAGCAGAATGTATAGGTTGTTCACCTCTATTTGGTCTGTTATAATGCATGAGAACAACAATATCGCAGCAGAGTCTTTGATTTGGGATTACCATTTTGGATTTGAATTATAACTATGATGTAATAAGACTGTTGTATGTCAGTTGGATCTTATTTCAGAGAGAGTACTTTTTTTGTCCTGAATGAGCTCATTTAAAATAATAGTTTCAAAACGAAAACAAACACTGGCAGAAATAAAGGCCCTCGACAATGTGGCATTTCTCCAGTTTTCACTCAGACAGAATGGGGAATTGAAAGGGTCTCTGCGGACTGATGGTGTCGGTTTCACATCATCACAGATGATAATGGATCCTCAGGGAAGAGTCAAAGAATTCCTCCATTGCAGATGTGCACGTCCCCTTAGCTCAGAAGATAAAAACTCAGCCAGAAAAAAAAAAAAAAAAAAAAAAACTCTGGTGTTGATTCCTTCACTCACTCATTTACTCATTCATATTTATTGATCCTTTCTATGCAAGGTACTGTGTTTGTGCATGTGAAACAAAAACATGTAATATGTATATAAGTTGTATATAATATTAGAAATATGAGATATGGATGTAATCTTTGTGTAAGAATGTAAGCTCTCAGTAGTTTGCTCCTGTTCATAGCCAGCCTCCTTTAGTTATTGATGTTGGGCAAGTTACCTGACTTCTCTGTGACTCAGTTTTCTCCTTCCTAGGATTGAATAAAATAATACCTGTAAGCATTTAGAAAATTGCCTGGAGGGTCAAGGGTTCAATAATGCTTGGAATTGTTATAATGGTTCGATTACTACAAGGAGCTTCCAAATCACTAAACATCTTAGTCATGGAACTACTACATTCCAAGAGCTTCCAGACTCTTGGAAACATCACTGAGATTGAAGTTCTTTTGTTTTTATTTTTTAAAAAATGTTTATTTATTTGTGAGAGAGACAGAGAAAGACACACACAGAATGCGAACAGGGGAGGGGCAGAGACAGAGGGAGACACAGAATCTGAAACAGGCTCCAGGCTCTGAGCTGTCAGCACAGAGCCTGATGAGGGGCTCGAACCCACGAACTGTGAGATCGTGACCTCAGCCAAAGTTGGGTGCTCAACCTACTGAGCCACCCAGGTGTCCCACTAAGATAGAAGTTCTGTCTCTAAGGTGCAAACAATCTTATGGATCATATAGACATATTACATCAGTGCTCTGTGATTAGTACAAATATAGATGTGTGTGCAAGAAATGTACTAGCTATCTATTGCTGCACCCCACATTTAGCAGCTTAAAACAACAAACCTTTGTTATCTCATAGATTTTGTGGACCCTGATATATTTGGTGCCTGTGCCTCAGGGCCTTTTACAAGGTTGCCGTCAAGGTGTTGGGACTATGGTCTTATCTGAAAGCTCTCGAGCTCACTCACGTGGTTGGTAATAGGATTTGGTTCCATACATGCTGCTGAACTGGTGCCACATTGCTGGCTGTTAGCTGGAGCTCTCCCTCTATTCTTTGTCAAATAGGCATTTCCATAGGGCAACTTTCAAATGGCTTCCATTAGAGCAAATGAGAAATAGCCAAAAAAGCCAAAAAGAAAAAGCAAAAAAGAAATAGCCAGATAGATGGAAGCAAGAGTCATTTTGAAACCTAATCTCAGAAGTGACATCATATCATGTTTGCTTCCATTCTATACCTTTAAAGTGAGTGTCCGGGTACAGACGCACTCAAGGGAAGAGAATTACACATGATGGGAATACCAGAAGGTAGGAATCATTGGCATCCATTTAGAAGCTACTTAACAAAGGGCACAGATAGAAAGACTTTAAGAGTAGGACAAGGGGCACCTGGGTGGCTCAGTCAGTTAAGTGTTCGACTTCGGCTCAGGTCATGATCTCATGGTTCGTGATTTGAGCTCCCCATCGGGCTCTGTGCTGACAGCTCAGAGCCTGGAGCCTGCTTCTGATTCTGTGTGTGTGTGTCTCTCTCTCTGCCTCTCCTAACTGGCACTCTGTCTATCTCTCTCTCAAAAATAAATAAACATCAAACAAAATTAAGAAAAATAAAAGTAGGACTAGTGTGATCTGGGTTTTAAGGCATAAGCAGTTATTCCTGCTTGACTTAATATGTCATTGACATATTAAGTCAAGGTACAGTAAGGCAGTAAGGCAAAACAAATGGGGCAACCTACACTTAGAATAGGGTACAATTAAGTATAAGAATCTCATCACCTAAATTCTGGGACACACAGTGTTCATATGCCCTCTTATTTCTTTGCCGACTCAGACTTTCCAGTGATGGTGTGATTACCAGGGCTAGAGTTGAGGTTTAAGCAAGGTAGCCCACAGAAGGTACTCTGAGCCACTGAAACGTAGGGAGAGATATAAAAACAATTAGATCTAACCATAGCTGAGTCTTGGTAATTAGCTCCTTGAATAGCCATGTATTTTATTTGTATTTCTTGAATAGAACATGTGTGGGGCCAGAACTGGGGCTCTTGGGTGTCACTAATGTGTGGCCAGAATTGGGGTTGTCATACATGGTTGTCAGTTGATGACCAAGACTTTGATCTTTCCCTATTTCTCTCTGTAAGTAAACATTCTTCTTTGTTCCATCATATTTTTCTATTTATTTTTTCTTTGGTTCATCATACGTGTTATTAATTTATTGTCCATATTAAGCACATCTTATGAATTCTGCCTCTGTTTCACAAGCTCCTTCCTTTCTCAACACTTCCTCTGGGTTTCATATATATTGTTTGTTTTCTTATTTTCATAGTACAATTGAATACAGTATATGCAGATTATATCAGGGAACTTGAAAAGTTCTGCCTCAGCCAGAAGCCAAACAAGGGTAAGAGATAAATATAAAGAGAACTTTGTATGGAAACATGGACTTTATTTTGCAGGCAATGGGAGATTGCTGAAGGATACAAGCAGAAATAAAATTTTATTGTAAATGTCACATATATATGTGAATAAATAAAATGAGAGTAATATATGACAAATTCCCAATGAGTATATCAAATAAGATGATGTATATACTGCAAGGGAGGCAAAATGATGTCCCTCTGCTGTAAACTTTAAGGAAGATGCAGTGTGTTTGTTTAGTCTGTGTAGGAAGGGAATGACTAGTTGAGGATGGAACTGTCTAGGCTGAGAGAAGGATATCAATAAATGGATCTGTTCCCTGAGCCTTCTATTGATATACCCAATAGGTCAAAAAAATAAGATTACCCTCTGTGATTCATGATAAAGGTTTTCATGGATTTCATAACTTAATTTGGCTCATTTCCAGTAATGACAAGGGTTCATTTCAGCTGTTCATTTGTAATTGAGCTGAAGCACAAATTTAAATCACCTATGTTGGAAATTAAGTAGTGACGAAGACTAGTTGATTTATTTCTTCCATTTCTCCTAGCAAATGAATCTCAGTGCAAAGTACTATTTTTTTAATGTTTATTTATGTTTTTGAGACAGAGAGAGAGAGAGCGAGAGCATGAGCAAGAGAGGGGCAGAGAGAGAGGGAGACACAGAATCTGAAGCAGGCTCCAGGCTCTGGGCTGTCAGCACAGAGCCTGATGCGGGTCTCTAACTCATGACCTGTGAGATCATGACCTGAGCCAAAGTCAGATGCCCAACCAACTGAGCCACCTAGGCACCCCACAAAATACTATTTTAACAGAAGTAAAGGAAAACTGTTTTGGGGGTGGGTGGGTGAAATATGGACCTCCAAAGAAATCACACAATTATTAACTATGTATTAGGCATGTTATAATGTTGTACATCTCATTTAGTCCTCACAACCAGCCTAAAATGTAGATTTTTTCAGACATCAGGAATTCAGGATGAATGAATAGAGTGAACCTGCTCAGGTCACACAGTTGGGAAATGCCGGTATAGGAATTTGGACTTAGACTTGGAGTCCAGCCCGTAACCCCTATGCAAGCCAACCTTCCTCTGTTGGTGCTGACGAAGGAAACAAAGAGAAAGTGAGGAGGTCTAAGAAGGTAATATTTTGTACCTAGATAGTATATACTTTGGGGTTCTTTTTGTTTGTGTTTTGTTTGTGTATTTGTTTGTTTTTTGATAGTATATACTTTGTATAAACTAAAAGAGAAAAGTAGAATTAATCAGATGCTTGTAAATAAGTTGTGAAATAATCTATCATATACTACATATGGAAATATACCCATTGGTTTTAAAACCATTTTAGTGAGATCCTAGTGAATTAAAAAAAATGCTGCCTGAATAAAAAATAAAGCTTCTGTTACTATCATGTTATGCATAGTAAACATGAGACTCTCATGGGAATGTGTTCTGGGGAAAAACAAGCTTTTATCTTTCCAAGAACCGGGGACCATATGCCCGTCATGAAAGTCAAGGGTCTCTGATAGTAGTGAGCATAGCATACAGGTCAGCTACAACCCTTACTCTGTACATGTTCCCAAGTTTTACGGTACATCATTTATTTCCATAACCTCAATTTTTAAAGATTAGGCCTGTTATTTCAGAAACTAGAATGAAACCTTCTCTGTAGCTACTCTCACATTGTGTTGGAAACTATATGAGACATTCCCAGAAAAAGGCAGACCTACATGCTGACGGTGGAGACCTTTTTTTCACAGGATGTGGACTTCCAACCTCTGCCGCCCATTCTAAAATGTTACTATGTGACACATCTTACAAAGTACTGTCGTGTTACATTTTTTTGTTAGTGTATTTTTGAAACCAATGATCTCTTTTCTTCACAACAGGATTGAAGTTTTATTTTGCCTCTGCTTGCTCTGAGAATACCTTTATTTAATTATGAAACTGTTTTGTACTTTTACAGTCCAATCTTTAGGACATTGAGATTCAAAGAACTGACAAGAACCAAGAGGAAATACCAAGCATGGGTTGCCCTTTAGCTTTGGTTATAGCATCTTGATGAGAGAACACAGCTAGGAAACCACTTTAGCTCTGTCTGGTCTTTAGGATTTCTTAGAAAAAGCAATCTTAATGCTGCATGAAAAATTAGTATACATAACTCAGGATTATATAACACAAACTCTATTAAGAGAAAAATGAAAATAATTTCCTTATTAGAAGAAGGGAAATAAAAATTACAGATATTATTGCCCACATAGTAGGGTGTTGAGGACTAGTATGAATTTTGTGGACTGAATAGTTAGAAATGACTAATGTGTAGGAAACAACACCACTAAATTGAAGTTCATAAAGATATGCATTGGGTGCAGAGTTCAGCTAATAAGAAAAAAATAAAGAAGTAAGAAAAAATATTTGGCCACAATAAAAGATAAAGAGTTTGTATAATATGGTGCCATTCAGAAGTTGTGTCTCCTTTTCTAAACTTTTACTCTTTTTTTTTCCCAAACATTTTTTTAATGTTTATTAATTCTTTAGAGACAGAGAGAGACAGAGCACAAGGTGGGGAGGGGCAGAGAGAGAGGGAGACACAGAATCTGAAACAGGCTCCAGGCTCTGAGCTGTCAGCACAGAGCCAGACCGGGGGCTCAAACTCATAAGTCATGAGATCATGACCTGAGACAAAGTCAGACACTTAACTGAATGAGCCACCCAGGTGCCCCTCTAATCTTTTACTCTGAATTGATTCCTAGGCTTGACCCCTTATTCATAATCACTAAGATCTGCTGCATAACCATCTTCTTGTCTTAGGATCTGCCATCAAGTTCAATGTTCTCCATGATCAGATATGTATTAGTGTTCTATTGCTGCTGTAACAAATTGCCATAAACTTAGTGGCTTAAAACAATACATATTTGTTGTCTTGTAGTTCTGGAGGCCAGAAATCTAAAATCCAATCATTGACAGAGCTGCATTCTTTCTGTGGGCTTCAAGGAAAAATCTGTTCCCTTGATTTTTCTAGCTTCCAGAGATATCCTGTATGTCTTGGCTCATGACCTTTCCTGTGTTACTCTGACCTCTGCTTCCTTAGTCATATCTCCTACTCTTCGTCTCCTGCCTCCCTTACAAGAACACTTACGATTACATTGGGCCCATATGAATAACAGGTTATTAGTCCCATTTTAAGATTTTTAATTTAACCACATATGTAAAGTCACTATTGTCATGTAAGGTAACTTATTCATAGGTTGGAGGGATAAGGGCATGGGTAGCTTTGGGAAGGTTATAATTCAGGCTGCCACAGATGTATGCCTGTCTAACCCTTCAGCTTCACAGCTGGGACCTTTTAAATAATAATTGCCAACAGTCATGGAGCACTTGCTATAATATAACCCTGACACTATTTTAAGTACCCTATAGAGCTTACTTCATTTAGTTTGCAAACAACCTTTAAGTTAGGTGCTATTGTCACCTTATTTCACAAATGAAGAAATTGATGAACTTGCTCAAGACCACATAATGAGTTGTCAAGCTGAAATTTGAACGGAGATACGGCCCTAGAGTCCAGGTTTTTAAACACGATGCTCAGATGCACTTCATATAAATGTCCTAGATATCATCCCTCCTCCACTCTCGTCTTACTGGATCAACTGCGAATGTGATCAAAAAGCAGAAAGAGTTACAGAGAGACTGGTCGTATTACCTTCACTGAGTTGTTCAGTCAGTGTCCACAGCCATTTACCTTTCGACTTCATTGTGTGAGAAATTTAGACCTTGTTCAGTTTTTCTATTTCTTGCAAGCAGAATGCATCCTAACCGATCAACTGACTCCATCACAGTGAAGAACACTAAGCTTGGAGTGACCAACTTGAAAATCCATCTTTATACTAAGATCAAATACTGAAGGACAGTGAAGCACAATTGTCCAGGATAGTTTCACTGCAAATTCATGGTCACCAACCTCAGTCAGGCTCTGAGTTCAACTTTACATTTCTTTCAATTATCTTTGGTGAATTAGCTCTCCCATTAAACTCAAGCACTATTCCAAATCTTTTTTTTATTCTTTTTTTTAAGTTTATTTATTTATTTTGAGAGAGACAGAGACAGCGTGGGGTGGGGGGGGGGGGGGAGACAGAGAGAGAGAATCCCAAGCAGGCTGTGCACTGCCATCAGCACAGAGCCTGATGCGGGCCTCAAACCCATGAAACTATGAAATCATGACCTGAGCCAAAACCAAGAGTCAGATGCTTAACCAACTGAGCCACCTGGGTGCCCCTCTTTTTTATTCTTCTTAAGTTCCCTAGATAATAGCAACCACGTCTGGGACATCGCTTAGCAGATAACCTCAATAAGACGGGTCACTCCTCTTCCCTTCACCTACAGTGCTTACATGCCCATCCTTAGCCTTCTGGTTGAGGAAAAACCTCAACTGTTCCTGCAACTCTATCCCTTTCCACCAAAGCCAGAATCTTAATCAGTCAATTACTTATCCTACTTTTTTTTTTTTTATGTTTTATTAGTCCTTTTCTGAAGTAGTATAGCTCAGGACATTATAGCTCATAAACATATTCCAAGCTTTGCAATACAGATACACAAACAAAGAGAACTCCACAAATAACAATAATAGCACTCTTCTCTTGGCCATGCCTCCTGCTCTGGCTACTACCTTCTCTCTTTCCTTCCCTTCTTGGGAATGTTTACATGCTCCTCCTAGCATACAGCTCAATAACTGCACTTAGACCTTTGCACTCAGAGGTCACCACTGACAGTCATACTGCCAGATCCAATGGCCACCCTTCAGTGCTTACCTTATGAGTATCTCTGAAGCACAGGACAGACCTGCTTTAGAAAGTTCTCAGGTCTCCATTCTACCACTTTCTGGATTTCTTTCTATTTCCTCCCTTTAATGGACACCCTTTGTTTTGTTTATCCCTTTGATGACATCATTTCATTCAGTATCCTCTTTGGGCCACTTCTTTTTCCTCTATACATCTGTTCTCTAGGTAATGGTGGATTCAGTTCTGTACTTGCTCTCGCTTGCTCTGCATTTGGTTATTCTTCCTGACTACTAGCTATATGCCACAATGGCCACAATCCCACCTCTAGATGCTTGGTCGAGGACCTGCAGAACTGATAGCTTGGCAGAGGTAATATATGTTAATAGACTTTTTCACCAGCTCCTGTTCATTGTCTCACACTGGCTGTTGAAAGCATCTGCATTTTCAGATCTCCTTGTAATCTCCAATTTATCTCTTCACCATAGTGCTTCATGAGACCTCATTAGAGATTTTCGTGCTCCAGCATCCCCTTCTGGACCCTAACTTCCACAGGTTCTCTCCCAAATGAGAAAGTTTGTAGTCTTTAATAAATTCCTTTAATAAATCCTTCATGTTTGTACTCTGACACCACCACTTATCTGGATATTTATGTGTGAGAGAAATAAACTTGGCTTTTATTTAAGGCAGTGTGTTTTTGAGTTTATTTGATACATTAATTTAATCTGTATCTTTACTAAGTCAGAGAGGATCATAAAGTGTTCTCGTTTGGACATACTGATTTTGGGATGCCTACTGGCACTGAAGCAGAAGTTTTAAATAAGCAGGTGAGTTGTCAAATCTGGTGCTCAGGAAGAGGTCATGGTTAGAGATAGAAATTTGGAAATGACCAGAAATTGGGGAAAGAGATGATATTTCAAGCCATGGAACTGGTTGTAGGATTGAGAACAATGTTTAGGACTGAAGGGAAATCCAATATTCACATATGTGATAGAGGATGACGAATTGGTAAAGAAATTTGAGAAAAAGCAATCAGTCAGTTAAGAAGGCATGATTAAAGGTTAGAGGCTGTGACATCCTTCGAGCAACAGACTGTGTTTCAAGAAAAAGTTTGAGTCAACGTTTTGACTCAAGAGGTCTAGTAAGATGAATATTGATAGCTTTCCACTGAAATTAACAAGATGGAGGTTCATTGATCACCTGTAAGTTGGAGTGGCAGGGAGGATATTCTACAGAAGTGGAGACAACGTTGCCTTTCAGTGACTTTGACTATAACATATGGGTGCTAGCTGGAGTTTGCAGGGGGTCAAAAAGGATAATACAGCATGTTTGTGTGCTGTAGGCCATAGTCCAATAAAAGAAAAGGATTGTAGGAACAAAGTCCTTGAGTAGTCAGACGGAATGGGAGCCAGTGCATAGGTAGAGTCCTTGGTCTTAGATAACTGAAACTGATACAGTTCACCCATTGTAACTAATGGGTGTTAGTCTGAGTGGGGATATTTTCAGAGACCTGGTAGATTTGTTGGTGGATAGATGTAGCTCTCTTCTGATTGTTCTCATTTCTTTAATTTTTAAAATATTTTTAAGTTTATTTATTTTTGAGGGTGAGGGAAGGAGCATGCACACAAGTGGGGGAGGGGAAGAGAGAGTGAGGGAGACACAGAATTGGAAGCAAGCTCCAGGCTCCAAGCTGTCAGCACAGAGCCCAACACAGGCTCGAACCCACAAACCATGAGATCTGACCTGAGCCGAAGTTGGATGCTTAACCAACTAAGCCACCCAGGTGCCCTTGATTCTTCTAATTTCTTAACGAAATAGAGGCAAGAATGATTGCTGTAAATGGGATGGGCATTGAAGACTTGAGGAGATAAGAAAAGGTGTAAATAGTAGTCTCGGGGATTGGAAAATCAATTGTCTAAGGAAATGTAATAGGATTGCTGGACAGTGCTGAGAACTCCTTAAAGTTTGGATATAAATTCATAATTTAATTAGTTATCATTGTTAGGTTTTTCCTCTTTATCGTGTTCTTCCATTCATACAGGCATAGGGCAATTGTATTTAATTAGGGTTGGAGATTTTCTAGGCAAATATCATATGACAAGAATAAGGGAGTTGAGTACATATGTAAATGAATGATCACAGTGATGGAAAATGGATTCTAAGCTCAGTAAGGAAAGAATTGAGCTCATTGTTGGGAGGAAGGTCAATGGATTTGAAGGTCAATGGGACTGATATATTACCGAAGGGTCTTGAAAAACTGAGAGGAATTACAGAGATATAAGGTAACAGATTCTGAGCTAGCAGAAAGAAACTATTGATGCCTTTCAGAAACCCTCTCATGTAGTGGCAACTAAAAGAGAAAATCTTATTAGCTGTTTGTTGGTATAGATGCCAGTGTTTTCCAAACTATAGTTGTCTGAATACTGTCGTCACAATTTTCATCATATAATAAAAAGAATAATAATGATAATTCATATGTATTGGGTATTTGCTATATGCAGATACTATTCGAAGCATTAAATAATTGTCACAATAACACTATGAGGTAGATATTATTATTATGTCCACTTTACAGATAAAGTACCTGATGCATAGAGAGATTAAGAGATTAAGTAATTTATCTTAAATCACTCGATCCCAGAGAAGCTGGCTCTAAGTGTCTGTTTTAACCAGTATACAAATGGTTTCCTAATATTTGTAACTGTGTTGTGATTTTCTCATTATTTTCCTTTAACAGACTCATCATATTAATATATTTCAAAAAATTCATACGACTACCACGAATAAAATTGACTTATTGGAAATAATGAAACGTAAGTGTGAGGTGATCACAATGAAAGTAAAATGATATTTTAAAATTCCAGCTAGTCATTGCTACATGCCAGAGGCTCAGAGAGGGGGGCATGCTCTCTGTTACAAAGATTAGCAATTATTGGAAGGGGATGAAAGATTTGTGCCAGTTGGAAAAAATTAAGAAAGATTTTTAAATGAACCAAAAAAGAACTCTTCTATGTTATCTTAGCTCTTCATTGTTCCTTGAATTATTTTACAACTTGATAAATTGTAGAAAATGATGATAATGCAAATGATTCTTAGCCTTAGAAACAGAAATTCATTGCGTCAGGTGAGTTGAAACTGATCATTGCCTTGTGGATAGACCCATTTTGCATCTATGTGTAATTTCATTTCAGTATTCTTTATTTGTCTATGTGCATAGGGCCCTTTGAACCTTCCTTTGATCTCATTGCAAAATCTTGCTGGTTCCCTTATTGATCAATGAGTTAAATCTTTAGTGTGTCATGTTATATTGGTATGGAAGTCATAATTTTACCCGAAAAAAATTTATCCTTTAACACACCCTAAAAATCTTTCTTCCTTTTGGAATCAGTGGGATGGGTACGATTTGTAAGGGAATAATTTCCTCACTGTGTGATTCAATACTATTTAATGTTATTATCATTTAATGTTCCTTAGAACTCAGTCTCCAGGTGAAAGTCGGCCAGTGTACCACTACCATCAAGAAGCATCTCACACTTTGACACTATTGAACTAGATTATTGTTTTTCAGGCTTGGCTGCTCTTCACAGTCACCTGTGGAAGTTAAAAGGTGTGGCTACAACAACCAATTATACACAGTTGTGATCTTTAAGAGCATATAGTTGAAAACATGAAAGACAAGTACACATCGGTTAAAAGATATGTATGTGCTAGGATGCATGAGGGGCTTGTAATCTTCTAGAAGGAGACTCAACCCATACATGCAGTACACCCCCAGGTTGATGGGGTGGGTGGGAGAGTGTTCCTGGAGAAGGCTAGAAGGGGACAAAGAGCCGTGAGGCAGGCACTGGTGGAAGAGTGTGTTGTGTAAAAGGTCTAGAGCCACAGAGCTATGTGCTTTTAGAGACCAGTGCAGCATGATCAGAAAACGAATTTTGATGTAGCATTTAGAGACAGGATTGGGAGATGGGTGAAAGGTCCTTCACTGCCAGTGGCTTTCAAACTTTTTCTTCACTTCACTTTTGAACAAGAAATACATTCTACCTTTCAACTCAATACAACACACACAAAAATATTTAAGTAGTTTCACGAAGCATCATTTACCCTTAGTATTTAGAAATTACTTTGCTCTACTCTGTTCTATTCTATTCATTTATAAAAATTTGTCACTAACCACTAAATTGATTTCACCTGTTAATGAGTGGCTGTGGTTTGAACCTCACTGGATTTTATTTATTTACTAAACTAAGAAACTTGGACTTTATCCTGAAATTGACCTGATAAACACTCGATATTTGTTTGTTGACTAACTGACTAAGTGATTGAATCCACCTATCTATTCATCCCGTCTAAACATCTCAGAGACAGAGGATGGAATAAAGACTTTTCTGTGCTCAGATCACACTTCAATGTGGTTCCCCAAGTGATTCAGAAGGGAAGATGGAAATGAGAACAATGAAAATGAGCAGTACAGTACCCAGCGCTCTGGCTCCAGGAATACAAGTACAGCTTGTGCTTGCTGACCCCCAGAGGCCATCTTTAATGAGCAGTGAGACAGTTCATCTAAGTCACGAATTGTCACTATAGCTTCTGTTTCCTTAGAAACAGGGCAACTGGTGAAGCTCTTGGCTCTAAAAACCACAGTAAAATATCCAGTAGGCAGATGGTCTGGCAATTGAAATCGTCATGCCTATGTGAGCATTTATCATGAATTGGCATCATATGAGAAAAGAAATTCTTTCAAGTTGGAATTGAGCAAGGATGGGAAGTGTGATCAGCAGGGGTCTGTTGGTAATTGGCATTGAGGGGCAGGCAAAAGGCAGAAACCTGGGGCTTGAAGCTCCACCCAGTCCACCAATTCCCAGTTCACTTCTGTTGTCATTGTTCCTCCTGCCTCTCAACCACTGAGCACAGCACTGTGAAATAAATATTGTTTCTATCCTCACAGTGTCTAGGAACAAATGGAATTTTGAGCACTTTAAAATCCTTCTTCAAGGAAATGAATTTCTTGTATATCCCCTATAAATGGAAAATGCTAACCAGGACTAGCCAGGAGAGAGACTAATGTAAGCATTTTATATTCCCTGGCATATGTTTCAGAGATTTCTATGCGTTGTCAGTGCCACTGCTATTGGCAAAATACTTACTAGACAATTACATCTGAACAGAGGCCATATTATAAAACACTTCACAGTCACCTGTGGAAGTAAAAGCAGTAAAAATAGTAACTTCCAGTTATGAAGTGCTTAGTATGTGTCAGGTACTGTATTAAATACTTAACCTTATGAAATCCTGTATGAGCCGTGTGCTAATATTATTCTCATTTTAGAGATGAAGAAACTGAGGTTTAGAAAATTATTTAATCTGGTTAAGTAATTTGAGTGCAGGTGGAAAGGAGCCACTATATAACTTTACCACTTGTCTCCCAAAGGATAATGAGGTAAGATGAAGAAGCTTTAGAATAGAGTTTTGTAGACTTCTTGCACCATGGACCCCTTCCACAGTCAAGTTAAACCTATGGACATCTTCTCAGAAACTGTACAGATGCAAAAAAAAAAAAAAAGGATTACACAGGAAAGCAATTATTTTTGGAATAGAGTTAATGAAATTTAAGAAATACGCTATAGTACTTTTGTATACTTTGGGTAAATACCTAGTAGCACAATTGCAGGATTATATGGTAGTTCTATTTTTAACTTTTTGAGGAACCTCCACACTGTTTTCCAGAGTGACTGTACCAGTTTGCATTTCCACCAATAGTGTAAGAGGGTTCCCATTTCTCCATATCCATTTCCAACATCTGTTGTTTCCTGTGTTGCTCATTTTAGCCATTCTGACAGTGAGGTGGTATCTCATTATAGTTTTGATTTGTATTTCTCTAATGGTACGTGATATTGAGCTTTTTTTCTTGTGTCTGTTAGTATGTCTTATTTGGAAAAATGTCTATTCATATCTTCTGTCCTTTTATTAACTGGATTATTTGTTTTCTGGGTGTTGGTTTTAAAAGTTCTTTATATATATTGGATATTAACCTTTTATCCGATATGTCACTTGCAAATATCTTCTCCCCTTCCAAAGGTTTCCTTCTAGCTATAGAAATACTGACCTGAAGGGATACATGCACCTCGATGCTTATAACAGCATTATCAACAATAGCCAAATTATGGAAAGAGCACAAATGTTCATCAACTGATGAATGGATAAAGAAGATGTGGTATATATACAATGAAATATTACTCAGCCACCGGAAAGAATTAAATCTTGCCATTTTCAATGACTTGGATGGAACTAGAGGGTATTATGCTAAGCAAAATAAGTCATTCAGAGAAAGACAAATATCATATGATTTCACTCATATGTGGAATATAAGAAATAAAACAGATAAACATGCTGAGGGGGAGGGGAAAGAGAGGCAAACCAGAAAACAGACTCTTAACTATAGAGAACAAACTGAGGGTTGCTGGAAGGAAGTTTCATGGGGGGGATGGGTTAAATGGGTGATGGGTATTAAGGAGGGCACATGTTGCTATTAGCATTGGGTATTGTATATAAATGATGAATCACTAAATTCTGTGCCAGAAACTAATATTACACTGTATGTTAACTAACTGGAATTTAAATAAACACTTGAACCTACAAAAAAAAACCCCATAATCATATGTATAGAAGCCTAAAAAAAATATATATATACCTCTTTAGTAATGTCTTAAAGAAGATTGGACAGTGTGTCAAGTAGCTACCATAATTTTGAAGTAGTAATTAGAGTCATTTGCTCTATTTTTCAATGATATTTTGAAGTACCTGCAATAACTGAAGTTAGAAAATTTGGTACATTGATACTTTCTATTGGTTATAGGTCACAAGTACTGATAATTCTACTAAGGTCTATGGCCTACATTTATCATAGAAAGAAAGGTTCAGTTTCTAACAGAGGTTAGTAAAAACAAAGATGTAAATCTTTCCCATCCAAGTTCAGGGATCAGTAGAATTCTATCCAAGGGCCCTTTTGGGAATCCACCAATACCAGATTAAGAGCCCTGATTTTAGGGGCGCCTGGGTGGCGCAGTCGGTTGAGCGTCCGACTTCAGCCAGGTCACGACCTCGCGGTCCGTGAGTTTGAGCCCCGCGTCGGGCTCTGGGCTGATGGCTCAGAGCCTGGAGCCTGTTTCCGATTCTGTGTCTCCCTCTCTCTCTGCCCCTCGCCCGTTCATGCTCTGTCTCTCTCTGTCCCAAAAATAAATAAACGTTGAAAAAAAAATTTTTTTTTAAATAAAAAAAAAAAGAGCCCTGATTTTAGAGCTCTGGTTCTCCACCCATGGCCATTTTGTCCCCCATCCCACTCCATTGGACCTTTGGTCCTGTCTAGAAACAATTTGTATTGTCATCACAGGGGTGGCATCCTACTTGCTTCTAGTAAGTGGAGGCCAAAGATGGTGTTAAACATTCTATGATCTGCAGGATAGCTCCACAGAACAAATGATTATCCATCTGAAAATATCAGTAGTGCCAAATTAAGAAACACTGCTTTACTTGCGTTGATGAAAAAGAGTGAAATCTTGCCATTTGCAACAATGTGGATAGAACTAAAGGACATTATGCTGAGCAAAATAATTTGGTCAGAGAAAGATAAATATCATGATTTCACTCATATGTAGAATTTAAGAAACATAACAGATGAGCATAGGGGAAGGGAAGGAAAAATAAGACGAAAACAGAGGGAGGCAAATCATAAGAGACTCTTAAATACAGGGAATAAACTGAGGGCTCTTGGAGGGGAATTGGGTGAGGGGATGGGCTAAATGGGTGATGGGTATTAAGGAGGGCACTTGTTGTGATGAGTACTGGGTGTCATATGTAAGAAATGAATCACTGGGTTCTTCTCCTGAAACCAAGACTACACTGTATGTTGACTAACTTGAGTTTAAATAAAGAAAAAAAAGACTGTTTTAGAGCAAGAAGATTTGGGTTTCGCCTCAAATACGAGCACTCATAAACTGAGTGATATTGGAAATGTTTTTCCTTCTGAATCTTGGTTTCTTGACCTGTAAAATGAAGGTGTTAAGATCTACATTACAGGACATTTGTGAGAATAAAATAAAATAGTGTGAAAGTGTATAAAAAAGAGTAATGCATCAAAGGAATGGTTTTTAAGCTATGTTCTTTTGAGTTTTTAGATTACACAGGGTCATTAGTGGTTATTTCTGGGGACTGATGAGGAGGACACAAGGTCAGAATTTTAGACGTCTAACCCACACTTCAACCAGAGAATCTCTGTTTTTTATTTGTCTTATATATTGAGCTTCTGTGAAAGATATTATTGAAACAGATAAACTCTTTGCTGTTCAATATAATGCTAGACATAATTATTATTTTAAGTATATCATGGTAATCAAATATTAAAAAAGGATTCTGATCCTTTAATTTCTTAGCATTTAATCACCTGGATGCACGTATTGCAGGAGTTATGTTAACCGACATTACTTTTGGTCAAAATTTGAACACAGCAGCTTGAAAAGAAAAATACACACTCGATTTGCTTCTACGTGTCATGTTTTGGCAATTATTTTCTCTATACGAGCATTGAAAACACATCAAATAAAAGTAGCAAGACATTCATATTTCAAAACCACCTTTCCTCCTCCTGCTGACACAGAACAGAACTTTCTCTTTCTCGGTTTCATGCATATGGTAATCAGTTTGCTTTCCTTTGAACTAGATAATTGTAAGAATCACAGAATACCCCAAGCCTGTCCATGTATATTTATGTTCACTAACACAGTTACACAAGGGATCAGCAGAAATATTACTGGTTCTGTTGGTTTAAATTAAATTCCTTAATCAATCCCCTGAGAAGTGTTATCCAGGAGGTAGCCGCTGAATGTGCATGAATCTTTTATGTGCTTCGTTCTACAACAGTTTCTGGGAGGCCTGCAAATGTGAATTTTGCACAACAAAAATGAGTTGCTAACATCAGACAAGGCACCTAGTGGTTTCCTGATCTTGGAAACCTAATAACACAGGCTTGACACAGCAGAAGACAGATATGATAAAGTTTTCTTGACTTATACTGCTCTCCATCCATCTCCCTTAAGAGTAGCAGAAACGAACATCTACTGAGTGCTTTCTTATGCCAAGACTTTATCATTATTTATTTTCCCAAAAGAACCCTGTAAAGTCAAAACTGTCATCATCATCTACTTTACCAACTAAGGAAGTCATGGCTCAGAGAAGTTGAGTAGTTTGCCTAAAGTCACTAAGCTTGTAAGTGGCTGAGGGAGGATAGGAACCTAGGTCTTTTTGATTCCACAGTCTATGGTCTTAGCCATTGCTAGAGTCTGTCTTTCCTAATCCAATCCTTTATTTCTTCCCTGCCCCAACAATAAGGTGATTATTTAAGCATTGCGTTTACAGTTGGACTGGGGGTGGGATAGGTTACAAAGAGCTAGACCACTCTGAAGTGCTCTTTTACCAAGGCAAAGATGTAGCGATGTTGGCTATAGATGTAGAGAGGAAATAAATGTAAATTGGGGCCTATAAAGTTTTCTTTCTTCTGTGTTTCATTGAATTGTACCCTGAAGTCCTCCCTCACTCCTTTGCCAAGGTATCTGGATGTGTACCACTCAGTGGCTTAAAAGGAAGTTGTCGAAATAGATTCAGTAGAACGGCTGTCAACATTTCAGCTCTTGGACTTTTCAAAGGCTTTGTTTCAAGTATGACATGAAAATGATTTGAAAACAGACTTAACCCAACTGCTGACCAATTTCCCTAAACTGAAAAAGGGATCTCCTTCCGCTGAATGGGCACAGTCATTTGGACAGAAGCTAAGTCTGAAAGGAAAGATCTCCAAGTACTGTTGGCCAACAGCACTGGGGAGGAGATACCATAGATCTTGTGAATAGGCATAAACAAAGCCCATGCTTTCAGTTTTCCTTCTCATGGCCTATTGGTGAAAATTTCACTTGCCTATGTGCCTAAGACATTGCTCAGCTCTCCATTTGGCTTACTTGTATGGGCAGCAAAATTCTCTTCATGCTGGAATTGAGCATTGGGGTCATGTGACACTTATAGGGGTGGGGAATGTGTGTGGAAAAAGGAATGCTTAACCAGACAACACATGGTGATTGGAATCAGCCTGCTATATCTAACAGTTCATATATAGCCATTGAAAATAATCCCTTCCATGTGTAGATAATTTTATATTCTCTATAAGTGTTCAATAAATGTTCTCTAATAATTATAAGATACCAGAGGGAAGGGAATAATAATGAGCTCCAAGTCTGTGGATGATTCTTATACTGACTGAGTGCTAATTGTAAAAGCAACCAACATTAATTGAATTCTTAACTATGTACCTGGCACTATGTTGAACATTTTGTATACATTATTGTTTACAATCTGCATAAAATCCCTATGAGATTATATGGTCTTTAATTTTCATTTTAAGATAACCTGAGGTTTAGTGAGACTAAGTAATTTTGGAGAAGGTAAAAAAAAGGGCAAGAAGTAGAATTTGGATTTGAGTCATGTAGCTTTAGTTAAGCAAGGGAAAAAAGTTATGAAGAAGAGGGCTGTAGAGTAGAGGAGAGTGGAGAAAGCATCCCTTCATTTTTCCTAAAGGAAAAATACGTGTAGGTATGTATGTAAATGTGTATATGTATGTGTAGGGAGAGTCTATCTTCAGTGTATGTGTGCACATATATATACATATATGTGTATATGTATATCTATATATGTATCTATATCTGTATTTATCTATGAGAGAGAGAAAATCTACCTTCAGTGTGTGTGCGTGTGTGTGTGTGTGTGTGTGTGTGTGTGTGTGTGTGTCAGTGGTCTACCTTCAAAGATATTTAATCTTTTATGGGAGGTAACATGATCAATCTCATAATAATATAACTGACAGATATTCTGAAACTGGGTGGGATGTCCTGATCTGTGTTCTTTTACATAATGATTGTTTTAATTATCTGACTCTCTCTAAACTGTAAATTTCCATGAGTACAGGGACGATAATTTGTTTATTCTTTTATCACAGAACCCAGTTCAGCCACTGACTAGCCCAGGGTCACCCAACCAGCCACTGGAATTCAAACTCAGGCAGTCTGGCACTAGAGCCAAACTCATACCACGGCTTTGCCTTGTCTCTCGCAGAACAATCCTCTCCCAAATATACTGCATTGTGATTTTAGGGCAGAGCTGCTTCCTCCTGTGTGGGTGTAAATCAAATTCTCCTTCCATTCTGCACGCAGTTTGGTAGGAAGTAAACTACCCAGAGAAATGTTGTCTGACTCTAAGCTTAAGAACAAAGCTGAATATCCATAGCCCCTTGCATCATCTTGCCAATTTCTTATTTAGCATGTGCATTGGAACATGAATAAATATAGCAGATTAGGGTGCCCCAGATGACGAGGAGCTGCCTGGGAGGATTTTATTCTGCAAAGCTTCTGCGTAACATGTTAGATGGAAATGTTCAAGAATACTGCACATAAATAATAGATGCATATAAAAAAAGGGGAGATTCTTAAGGCTTTTTAAAGACAATGCGCCATAAGATTTTTTTTTAATTTTTATTTTTATGAGGATGTTGTAGGTAGGTCATATAAATTATGGATACTCTGTGGATAATTAACTATTGAATAAGCTACAGTTCACTGCAGTGATGATTCACACCATCTAGTTTGTGGATAATCAATTGCGATGCTCTCGTCCAGTTTTTTTGGCACTGTGTATTGCCTAAAAGCAGTCCCATTAAATTAGACTGAGACAGGGTCAGAAAGTAGGAATAAATGTGTACAGAGGTATCATCTAGCCCTGTTTATAATAACAAAACCTGGAAACAAGCTAATCGCCCAATAACAGATTAAGAGTTAAATAGATTTTGGTGTCTCTGGATAAAGGAATATTATTATAGTACAATAGTTTACAATGAGAAGTTAATGTTATTAGATGCTTAAAATATGGTAGACAATGGAATATCTAGAGTAGTTGACATCTGGAATGAATCATTTTAAATACCCTTTCCTCCTGTATAGGACAAAATTATTTTCAGTAATAATCATGAAATGTAACAAACAGTAAAGTACACCTGGGTGGCTCAGTGGATTAAGTGACCGACTTTGGCTCAGGTCATGATCTCACGGTTCGTGGGTTCAAGCCCCGTGATGGGCTCTGCTGACAGCTTGGATCTTGGAGCCTGCTTCAGATTCTGTGTTTCCCTCTCTCTCTGCCCCTCCCCTGCTCACACTCTGTCTGTCTGTCTCTCTCTCAAAAATAAACATTAAAAAAATTTAAAAAAAAAAAGAAATGTAACAAACAGTAACAATAGTCAGAAAAAAAAAACCATGGATAGTAAAATTCTAGTCTTGAACTTTTTAATATGATTTTATGCCAACAAAGAAAATAGACTAAAGTATATTTTAAAAATAAATATTTATGGTATAAAAAAGGAAAAATGAATAAATTAATATTTTAAAGTACTTTTTTTTTTGTAAAGAAGGAAGAGCACAGGGAGAAATACTTTCAAAAGACTGAATTCCCCATTTCCAAAAATGATTTGTACGTAGAATGATTGAATTGAAGTAACTGAAGTTCTGTTCATTTATCTTTACAACCACTATGCTACCATTGTTTATGTCAAATTTACTGGCTAAGTCCAGAAATGTACAGGACATAGGAGCTGAATAAATGAACTGGGCCCAAAGTGAGCTTGAATAATTCTGAACCCTATGGAACTTGCTTTTGAGAAGAGAGGAACATTAATCCTCTTTGTCATGGGCCACACAGGGAGTCCTTTGAATTAACTCCCACATAGATTACAAGGTTGATTATAGTGTAAGTAATTAAGATGTGCTAATTTGAAGCTTAAATATATATTATTTTAGTAAAACCCATCAGTGTCTTCACTGATTGTTTAGAAATTAGAACAACAAAAAATATTTTGGGGAAGGAGTATTTTATTCCCAATGTTTAGACTTTGCTGAAACACTGTGATAATACAAAGCACCCTGAAATTCCATTGTTTTTATTTATTAGTTATTGCTTTTACTTTCTCTAAAATGCTGTCTCTCCTCCCACCACCATTGCTTGCACCTCGGTTCAACCATTTCTACTCTCCCACTTTTGAAATAGATGATGACTCTCAGGGGGAAAATAAATATAGAATTGTGCATAAGACATACCAATAAGGAGACTTTGAGACTGCCTTCTACTCAAGGAAGGCTAAAATGGCCCAGTTAAGTTTCTGGGGTTCTGCCATTCGTGATACATGAAACTAAACTTGCAACCTGGGCGAGGATTAAGTAAACCAGAAAAATAGATGTTCCATGTTGGATGAGGGCCAACAGACCAATCAGAACCTCTCTGTGGGAAAATATGAACGCCAAAGCACAAATGAGGTAGGTTAATTATCTTGAATACTTGTTAAGCTATTGTTTTGGATCTTCATGAAGTTGCTCTTAGAGGCACTGCCACCCCAGTGATTATCTACTATGTATCTTCTTGTTTCTGTCTTTTTTTGCAATAAACCCTCCATTATCCAAGCTTATCTCTGTGGGTGGGTCAAGCTTAAGGAATGATTCAGTTTAAAAAATGAACTAATGAAACAGAGATATGATATAAACACTAGAAGAGGATATATAAAAATTTCAACAATGGTCAGGCTCTCTGGTTTGTGAGATAATGGATCCTTTTTTTTTTTTTCCTTAACATTTTCTGTGTGTCCTATATTATCAACCATGAGCACGTGTTGCTGGCATTTCAGGGGCAAAATTTCCTAAGAGATAACTATATTTTCTATTTTCGACTTGATTGGCTTTAAAAGGAGAGAAGAAACAGCCTTTAAATCTGTAATTCCTTGCATAGAAGTAAGTTCTCTTTTCTCCAGAAAAACTAATGAGTGCACAAAGTGAACAGGCTAAAACATGCTGAGATTAAACACAGTTTATAATGGGCTAGTCATCTGAATTTTTATTCCTACACTGTAGAATAAACAGACCATTTGAAGTTTTTCCAGGGTAGTGAGAGACCAACATAATGGTCAGGTAGTTACCTTGGACTGGAGAGGTGAAGTGGGTTAGTGCTTTTAACAATCTCTTGCCTATACGGAAAGGTTATTTTTGAAGACAAGAGTACTGAATGTTCCAAGTTCCCACAGTTGTCATGGAAACCTTTTAGCTAGCTGAATAGGTTAGCAGGATTTTATGTTCTCCATTTTGACAAATACAAGAAGACATGATCCCAGCTTTGCATTACTAATCAGAAAACTTCTGTTTTCAAGTCTTCCAGCACTTGATTAGTCACATTTTCTTATTTATTTTTTTTCTTCTCCACAACATAAAGCAACAGGCAAGGTCTCTTTCAAAAATTATTCCCACTTCAGAAGCAGAGCCAAAATCGTGACTGGGCTGACCTTGCTGTGCTTGGGAGTAATACTGCTTGCAGCTTCGAAAGGCCCCTGCAGGTTAATTTAGGCCCCTGCGGAAACTCTTCTGATTTGTACCTACTTTCAATGGTTTCCTGGAGGCAAACTCACTTGTTAATGGACAGGAATTATTCCTCATTTTAGGAGCAACAGTCTGCCCACACCATCTTATAAAGCACAGGTAAGCTTTAGGAAAAAGGCTCCCTAAGGCTAAAACCAAAACAGTTCATGTCACATGGGTAAATTCAGATTCAGAAAATCTGACATTTTCCTTTTATTTGTCTGTAACAACACTCCACATTGCTTTGGAAGATAGATGTGGTCTAAGAATCCAAACGCAAATTGGAAAACGAACAACTGCATTGCAGGCAACAGACTGACTGATTTGGGTGAACTAGTTGAAGCTGGAATTTTTTGGGCTTCTTTAAGAATCACTAGATGCAGAAAGCCTTGTGTATACTTGGTGGAAGGCGTTGACAAGGGCTCCTTAGAGCATCTGGCTTCTTAAGCAGTGTATCAGCAATAATTAAGAATGTAAGATTTTCTAGGTATGTGAATTTGGGGAGTTCATCTTGTGTCTCGGTTTCTTTATCAGTATGATGGCAATATTAATAACACCCATCCCATAGGGTTGTAGGGAGGATTAGAGAGTTATCACGTATACACTGCGTATCAGCTCTGACACATAATACATGATAAAAGGGAATATTTGGAGGATAAAGGCATGGGGGAAAACAGGAGTGTTGGGAAATAAGGAAGAATAAAATGATACAAGGCAAAGAAAGAGGGAGAAAGGACCCTGAAAGAATGAGGTGCATCTGGCTGTATTGGGTTAATGGCATTACCAGTTTCTCAACTGTCAAATGTTGCCGCAATTCCCACCCCAGCCCTAGACCCCACGGGGCCCCATCTCACTGGATCCAACTACCTGAGATGACTTTACAGAATTCACTGCGTTAATATACTGGTTTCATCATCTGATTATGTCCCGATGAAATTCTGCTTTCTGTTGTTAAATGTCTCAGTGTGTGTCTACACTGATGTAGTGATGTTTGCCTGAGAAACCTCAAGTTAATAAAGAAGTGCATAATGAAAACCACTGTTTCAATGGGGAAGGAGGGGGTTTGGGATTAGGAGGTTCCAGCCCCCCGCCAAGGCAGAGTTATGTCTCTTCTGGGAATTTAAACAGAGAAGAAAATGCATTTGAAATAATTCGTTTTGCAAGCTAAAAATAATAAATTGACATTCAAATGTATAACAAAGAAACCGGCCTAAATTTCATTGAGTAAATCTTGAACAGTATGTAAGATCAAGCCAAAATCAATGATTTTGGAGACCATCAAAACGAACTGTGGCACAGATCACAACTCCAATATTAAACTAAAAAGTGATTGCCAGCTTTGCGCAGTGGCAGTATCGTAGCCAATGAGGTTTATCCGAGGCGCGATTATTGCTAATTGAAAACTTTTCCTAAAAAGTGATTGCCAAACGAGAAGCTAGGCACGAAGATAAAGCGTCTTGAGTTCATATTCTGTATAAAACATGCATTTCCCCATGATACATACTCACAGACTGATTTTCCACACATACTATGTAATTTTTTAGTAGTTTGATAATTTTTATGACTTTGGTGTAAAAATTACTGATAATATGTACAATGAAAATTGCATCCTATATTTAGTTAATCATGTTATACCAATGTATATTATGAAAATATGCCCAGTCAAAAATTCCTATTTCTACCAGTTGATAATAATATTGATAATGAGTTTTTAAAAAATATTGTAGTACTTATTCTCTGCATTTATCCTCATGTTTTTCATGTAGCTCTTCCCAATCAAAATATGCATTCCAAAAGTATTTGTATTCCCTCCTGGGCACAGAATGTCAGATATTTAATAAAGAGGGGACAAATCAAGGTGTTAATTAATGATCACGTAATGGGCATCATAATTTGGAGAGCTTAGTGAATAATAAAATAAAATGATACTTTCACTGCCTAGAAATGAATTCATTCTTACTTAATAAAATTAATTTATGTCAATGTAATACATGAAAATGATAAAAAAAAATCTAAAAGATTTTAAGGAGATAAAGCAGCACCTGCCCACTCATTTCTGCCCTTCAATTCAGCTCTCTAGAGAAAATAACTTTGAACCATTTTACCTTTCTTCCGGTACTAATTTTCATATTTCTGAACATTTTGTTTGACCACTGTGCTTGCAACATCCAATTCTCCGACAGCAACTTAGTGTCTCACAAATCCATTAAAGTTTGAGTTAGTACAGACCCCACAGGTTGAGGGGCTCAGTCACCCATGATTTCCTCCATTTCAGATGCCAGTTGCAAATCCTAGATGTCCCCACTCTACCTACAGTTCTTCCTGGTTCACTACAAATTTGGAAGTCCTCACAAGCCCCTTTTAGGTTCAAAGATTTGGTGGGCTACCCATCTCACAGAACTTACTCAGAGCACTATACTTAAGTTACAGTTTTATTATGAAGGATACAGCTCAGGAACAGCCAAATGGGAGAGATGTATAGGGCAAGGTCTTGAGGGATGGAAGTGTGGGAAGGACCCAGAGCTTCGATGCCCTCTCCCAGTGGAATCTGGGCATGCCATCTCTCAGCACATCGATGTCACCAACCTGGAAACCCCGAGCCTAGCTGTCCAGAGTTTTTATTCAAGGTTTCCATAGACACGATTGATTACTACCATTGGCTATATGATTGAACTCAATCTCTGGAGGTTGGGAGATGGGGCTGAAAGTTCCACTGCTCTCGTCACCTGTTTTTTTCTGCTGACCAACCCCCATCCTGAAGTTATTTAGGGTCCCATCTCATGAGTATAAAATAACACGTGTTGGAAAGAAACACGTCTTTATGCATAACAAGACATACTCCTGTCACTGAGAAAATTTGAAGGGGTTGAAGGTTCATGCCAGGAACCAAGGGCAAACACCAATTATGTATATTTTTTACTAAACCAAAACCACTATTTTCTACTGCCTTCCTCTTACCATAGTTGAATATTCAGCTTTCTTATACCCCCCTCCTTTATTTTACCACAAAACTTATATGTATAGATAAAATTTATATCTATCAATGCAATAATTGTTACATTAATCATATAATTATGCTATTATCATATATGTTATTTATGTAATTATATATATATATATATATATATATATATATACACACCTGTTTCAATTAGGGGTTAGTGTTTGTATTATTACACTTAGATAAATACTGCTCACCGTGAGCCAAGTAGTGTACCATATTTGTTATTTCCTTTCTTGTACAAGTTGTGTTCTTTGATTTTATTGATTTCCTCATTTAAAAAATTTATCCCGTTTTGGGACATCTGGGTGGGTCAGTTGGTTAAGGGTCGAACTTCAGCTCACGTCATGGTCTCATGTTTTGCGAGTCTGAGCCCCTCATTGGGGTCTCTTCCGTCAGCACAGAGCCTGCTTTGGATCCTCTGTCCCCCTCTGTGTCTGCCCCTCTCCCGCTCGTTCTGTCACTCTCTCTTTCTCTCAAAATAAATTAATAAAAACTTTAAAACTGCTTTTACATGTTTTTCAAATGCTATTGCTCTTTGTCACATGGATATTTGGACTGTCTTTAATTTTTCAAACAGTGCCCCCACTCCATGCCCACAGCCACGTTGTCCCCTCTCACAGCTCTTTTTGTCCCTCTCTGGGCTGGCTGCCTTCCATGTTTGGTGCACATTAGTCATCTGCAGATTTCTCACATGTCACATTTTCTTTCCTATTGGGTTCTCCTATTGTCTTACTTAGATTGCATGTGTCTCTTTATTATGATGATCATTATTGCTATTATTACTTTAGTTTATTATTTCAGTTTGTTATTTCATTTTGCTGTAGGATATTCTACAGCAATTTTCTAAGAAAGCATATAAATGGTGGGGCGCCTGGGTGGCTCAGTCAGTTAAGCATCGACTTTGGCTCAGGTCACTATCTAGTGGTTTGTGGGTTTGAGCCCTGCATCTGGCTCTGTGCTGACAGCCCAGAACTGGAGCCTGCTTCAGACTCTGTGTCTCCCTCTCTCTCTGTCCCTTCCCAACTCTCATTCTGTCTCTCTTTCAAAAATAGATGAACATTATAAAATATATATATAAAAGAAAGCGTACAAATGGAGGTAAATTTTATTTGGTCTTGAATATCAAAAAATATCATTATTCTCCATGATTTATCATATATAGAATTCTAGGGTGAAATAATTTGTCCTCAGAATTTTGAAGGTACTTTCCCACTAGTACCTCTAGATTCTAGTTCTGCTGATGAGAAATCAGCTGTCATTCTAATTCCTATTCTTCGGATATGACTTACATTTCCTTCCTGGGAGCTTTCATGAATTTCATTTATCTCCTGGAGGTTGTAAATTCTTTGTGATGGTCCTTGGAATGTGTCTCTTTCATTTACTCATCTGGGGAATTTGGGGAACTCTTTCAGCCTGGAAACTTAATTTTTTCAGTCTGTGAAAATTTCCTGAGTTAATTTGAGGATTTCTTCCTTTTAACTTTTTTCATTCTTTTTTTTTAAATTAGTTTTCTTTCTTTCTTTATTCATTTATTTATTTATTTACTTTGAGAGAAAAAGACAGCATGAGTGGGGGAGAGAAGAGAGAGAGAGAGAGAGAGAGAGAGAGAGAATCCCAAGCAGTCTCCATATTGTTGGCACAGAGCCCAACATGGGGCTCAAACTCACAAACCGGGAGATCATGACCTGAGCCCAAATCAAGAGTCTGATGCTTAACCCACTGAGCCACCCAGGAACCACTAATTTTTTTCCTTCTTTACGAAACTGTTGCTGTGATGCTTGACCTCTTAACACTTGAATTTCCTATTTTTTTTTTTTTCTCTTTCATTGTCCATCTGTTTGCTTTTCATTCCACTTTCTCTGAAGTTTTCTTGCTTATTTGTTCTACTCTTTCATGGACAGTTTTTCCCCAGAGCTATAAAATTTTTACATTTGTGTATCCCATTTGCATCCCATTTGTGTGTTTATGGATATAATCTTTTCTTTCTGTTTATGGATATATTTTTAAATTCTTTCCTGTTTGAAATTATTTTTTGTCCTTTGTGCTGGCTCTGTTTCTTCTAAATTCCATTCCCCCTCCTCTATGTCCCACATAGAAGGATTTCTTCAAATTGCTTTATCTTCAAATTGCTGTTGCCCTTACTATTTGCTGTTTGTTCATTTGGAGAGCTAGTCATTTAAAAGCTGTGCCTGGCTTCTCAGCTGATGGACTGAATTTAAGACTAGCTTTTTGCATTCAGAGACCATCATCTATGTTACTAATTGCAAGTTTCCTCTGAAATTTTTTTAGAGACAAATCTTCAAGCAGTAGATATACCCTGGGTTACCAATAGTCTGTGAGCAGATGTGTGGGAATGGGGCTGGGAGTTCCAGTAAGAAACTACTGAGACTTTCATTTAATTGCCTGCTATCTCTTTTAGTAACTCACCATGGCCCCATCACAGGGGGAATGTGAGTCCAAATTCTCTGGTTCATTTTCATAAGAGAATAAAACTCTTCTAGTCTTTGAAAGTTGGGGATGGATAGTTGCCTGGTAGCAAGTGTTGCAGGAAGAAATCTGGGTCTAACTTCTTCTTCTTCTTTAAAAAAAAATTTTTTTTATGTTTATTTATTTTTGAAAGAGAGAGATTGAGAGAGAGAGAGACAGAATGCGAGTGGGTTAGTGGCAGAGAGAGAGAGACACAGAATCAGAAGCAGGCTCTAGGCCCCAAGCTGTCAGCACAGAGCCCGACGCAGGACTCAAACTCACGAGCTGTGAGATGGTGACCTGAGCCTAAGTCAGTCACTCAACCAACTGAGCCACCCAGGCACCCCTGGGCCTAACTTCTTTTTATAAAGCCTTTCCACTTTGCTATCTTCAGCCCTAAGCTCTGCCCTGACATTTCATGGAACATTGTGCCCCAAACCCGAGTGTTGAGATACCTGAGGGGTGTATTTTTTGCCTCGTCATTATTTACTGTGGCACTTATATAAGAGTTTAGCTTTCTCTTCCCCACTAAGTCAGTGATCTCTCCTTCACCAACTTCCTACCTATAAAATTTTTATCTATATTCTTTCCTTCTTTTCTACTGTTGTCCCCTTTCCTTTTTTTTTTTTTTTTTGTATGTTTGTTTCTTTCTGTTTTGCCATTGAGGGTTTATACTACTTTTATTTTTCCTCTTTCATTTTGCTAATGTGAAAAGTCTGGGAAGAAATAGACTTGTGTTTATTCCTCCATATTTAACCAGATCCCCACCTCCCAAGTTCACATTTTTGAAATGAGTTAGTGGTTGAATATTTAAGAAGCCTTCAAAGTGAAGTGCTGAGTCAAACATGCAAGTGATTGGTCTCTGCCCTTTCTGAGATAGTATTAATCACCTGCCCTTCATGGTGACTTTTTTTTTTTTTTTAACTTGTCTCTGTACTCATATCAGCTGCCTACATTCCCGAGAAGGTGACTACCAATGGGTCATTTTAAGAGTTCAAAGAAATCCCCCTTGCCTCCCTTAATTAAGTCTCTCTCTATGTGCTTCAAATCAGACTTAATTTTGCCTTAAAAACTCAATTCTTGGGGCGCCTGGGTGGCTCAGTTGGTTAAGCATCCGTCTTCGGCCCAGGTCATTATCTCACAGCTTGTGGGCTCAAGCCCCACATCAGGCTCTGCACTGATAGCATGGAGCCTGAAGCCTGCTTCAGATTCTGTCTCCTGTTCTCTCTCCCCCTTCCCTGCTCACAGTCTTGTCTCTCTCTCTCAAAAATAAATAAATATTTTTAAAAAATTTAAAAACTTCAATTCTTGTTAATTTTTTAAGCTCCTTCCCATTATTAATAATTTGGAATAAATTTCAACCTTTCTGTAAGGTTTAGTAGGAGCTGGGGTTGAGAAAACTAGAAAAATGAGACACAAAGATTGATGTGTTTATCACTAGAATGGGAAGTCATTATGACCTTAGCTATGACTGGAAAAGTTTATAATACTAAAATGTTACTCAATGTTACCTTTCAGATGTGAGTTTGAATCCTAACTTAGCCACTTGTTACGTGACTTTATTTAACTTTCCATAGCCTCATTATAAACTGCTGTTAATAATACTTTGTAGGATGTCAAAAGAACCGAATGAAACAGTAGGAGTAAAAAACAGAACTTGGGATGTTGAGAGGATTGAATGAAATAGCAGATGGGGGAAAAAAAAAGTAACCCACAACACTGCCTTGCTCATACAGGGTACAATACACGTTAACTATTTCTAAAACACAAATAAGCCTTACAAATATTACAGAAGAAAAAGTTAATGGTTTTAAAATTTTTTTTTAACATTTATTTATTTTTGAGACAGAGAGGTTGACAGAGCATGAACAGGGGAGGGACAGAGAGAGAGGGAGGCACAGAATCTGAAACAGGCTCCAGGCTCTGAGCTGTCAGCACAGAGCCCGACGCAGGGCTCAAACCCACGAACCGTGAGATCATGACCGGAGCCGAAGTTGGACGCTTAACCGACCAAGCCACCCAGGCGCCCCAGAAAAAGTTAATGGTTTTAGTGACCAGGTTTGGTTTACTCATTACTTTCACAGTTTTGGTCCCCCCACATCCTCTCATTTGACACAGTTATAATTATAAACTGATGGATCATTCACATCATTAGCCCTGAAATTTTGGACCAACTGCATCATTCTTTCTAGTCTGGGAAAGCTTGCCCAAGGTGAGGGCCAGACTTGTCAGTGGCTAAAAGTAAATCGACAGCGGCATGCTGGGATTGTTAAATGTAGCTGTCTCAAAGATGGATGTCTGTTGCTGCAATGATCAGTTTGGCTGTGGGGACTGAATTGATTACATCAATGGCTGCAATGAAAGTCTCATTTAAAGGGGCAGTCCACTTAAGTCAGCTGCATATGGGCATGACCTTAAGGCCAAGGAACAAGTAGAAAGTTAATTAAAGCCAAGGAAACAAGTTGGGTAGACATATGGGAGCTAAGACATTTTATTAATGGTTTCTGTGTAATTTGTTAGAATAGAAATTTACTAGATTGATAATAATCCTGGGCTTAGAGTCAAGAGATCTAGATTTTACAGTGCATTGGTATATCACTCATTTCTAATTTAATAAGATTATTTCTGGGAAAAGAAATTGAACTGTTTTGACCATCTATGTATTGAATGTGATTATCACAGTGGTTTTATAGAAAATTGCATGTTATTTTGTGTACATAAATGAAATACACTTAATATTGTAATTCATTAAGAAATCAAGTCTTGATAAGTGTATTTTTCTTTTGAGTTTAAAAATTTTAAACTTCCTTTGTAATATATATATATTTATTTGTGCTTTATAACTTCTGGAAAAACTAGGTTTGCTACATCTAATGACTTTTATTTGTTCTCATTTTCTCAAGTCTTTTATTATTTTCTCAGTGGTGGTCACATTACCATGTGAATTTTCACTATCTAACATTTAATTTTACAGCAACATCTCCATAGCTTTTGATTTCTGGGCTAAGGAACTTATTTATTTATTTATTTATTTATTTATAATGCTTATTTTTGAGAGAGAGAGAGCGAGAGTGAGAGAGAGAGAGCGAGAGAGTGAGCATGAGTGAGGGAGGGGCAGAAAGAGAGAGGGAGACACAGAATCTGAAGCAGGCTCCAGGCTCTGGGCTGTCACCACAGAGCCCGATGTGGGGCCTGAACTCACGGACCTTGAGATCTTGGCCTGAGCCTGTCAGACGCTTAACCAACTGACCCATCCAGGTGCCTCAGGAACTAATATATTTAAATGTAAAATGGTAGCTGCATGGTTAAGCTTATCTACTGTTAGGATAGCGATATGGGGCTTGTTAGGATGTTAAGGAAATCATCACAAGCTGATGGAGCTGGTATCTTGGCTATGACTATCTCTTCTCTGAACTCTGATTAACAATTCTAATCAGTTTTGGAAAGTTGAACATCCATCTGTTTTCTGAAGATTTCATGTATATTAACTTTAGTTACATATAACTGTATGTATCACTATATATGACACTCTATAATCAGGAATATGATACCACACACTGCAAGAAAATGAGTTCTTTTAACTAAACAGGATATGAATATGAGAGAATAAAAAGCTAATCTCCAGAATGGTGCTTCTCCTCCGTCACCCATTAAAAAAAAATAGTCACCTACATCATGTACAAGGTTGTTAGTTTAAACAGCCCCTTTAGAAACTTCGCAGAAGCTTTGACTCCATCCTGTCTCATTTTGCTCACCACACTATTTTAATTCCTTGTCTTGCTGATGGAAGGGGCAGGCACTGGAGTGTGATGTGAGATTGAGAAAACCAACGGTTCCCACTTAGTATCTTCATAATGATGTTACTTAAAACCCTATCTATTTTTAAACATCCTGTTGCTGTCATATAAAGATGTTGAGGGCCATGTAGAAACTCTTCTTTTCTTTCCCAATTAGGGTGAACTGGTCAAAAGGACAAGGAATAGATTTTTCACTAATCTTTTTTCGGACTCTCAGCTTTTCTTGATTTGTAGAAATCTATTTAACCAGATGGTTCTTTGCCTTTGTCTAGACTCAGTTCCAAAATACAGGAGAAGAGACACTACTGACCAAGCTTTTCTCCTTCCCTCTCCCCAACTTCAGCAGACTCTAGGAACTTGGTGTCTAAAGTCAGACTGTGGGATTTTGAATCCCTGCCTCCTGTACCCTTTCCCTATATTCCTTGACTGTTCAACATGGGATAATTTAGTGATACTGTCATAAAGGGACTCATTTAAAAGTGTAAGCATTTTGCAAGAAAACTACAACAGCTAGTGTGGTACCTTGGTCATAGGAACAGAAGAGGTGTTACTACTCCTAAACCCGAAAGGAAGAGGAGAAAAATTAGTTTCTGGAACCAGGAAGGAGAAAGCTGTGTAGACAGGGCCACATTCAGAGATCTATGGCATTTTGTTGAGGAACATAGCCAGTGTGAGACAACATGTGAGGAGGGAATAAAACCTGACCTCACTCTGTTCCCTACCTCTGGTCTCCTGCCAGGTTCTCCTATTGGCTAAACCCACATGGAAGCTTGTACACACAGGTCAGCTTCCTATGGCAGAAAGCAGATAGAAAAGAATGGAGAGTGGCTTTGGAGGGGCACATGAAAGCTGTCTGAAACAGGAAATGTTCTAACTTATGAGCCATGTTTCCACATTTGTAACGTGGGGCTAATCATAGTGCCCACTCTAGAGTGTGGTGAGAATTAAGTAAAATACTGAGTGTGCAGGAGAGTTCCTAGTGCAAAGCAAGCACTAAATACACATTAACTATCATTGTGTACACACACACACACACACACACACACACACACACACAATTTATTGTCAAATTGGTTTCCATTCAACACCCAGTGCTCATCCCAACAGGTGCCCTCCTCAATGCCCATCACCCACTTTCCCCTCTCCCCCATACCCCATCAACCCTCAGTTTGTTCTCAGTATTTAAGAGTCTCTTATGGTTTGCCTCCTTCCCTCTCTGTAACTCTTTTTATCCTCCTTCCCCTTCCCCCTGGCCTTCTGCTAATTTTCTCAGGATCCACATAGAAGTGAAAACATAAGGTATCTGTCTTTGTCTGCCTGACTTATTTCACTTAGCATAATACTCTCCAGTTCCATCCACGTTGCTACAAATGGCCAGATTTCATTCTTTCTCATTGCCAAGTAGTATTCCATTGTGTATATAAACCACAATTTCTTTATCCATTCATCAGTTGATGGACATTTAGGCTCTTTCCATAATCTGGCTATTGTTGAAAGTGCTGCTATAAACATAGAAGTACAAGTGCCCCTATGCATCAGCACTCCTGTATCCCTTGGGTAAATTCCTAGCAGTGCTATTGCTGGGTCATAGGGTAGATCTATTTTTAATTTTTTGAGGAAACTCCACACTACTATCATTGTTATACTTTGGTAATCATTTACTAAATGGATAGAGATTGCTAAAATGGTTGGAACATATTACATTTTTTCAAACCTGTTCTATTTTATTATGGGTTTAAACATCTGGAGTAATTAAAAAACAATTTCTGACATATAATTAGAACTATTATAGTTTACATAGTTTATTATGGATTGAGTCCTTGAAGAGCATCTTCAAACCAGGCTCCTTCCATCCTTTTACCACATACATCATCAAGCTCTGTCTGTTTCATTTTGTTCCCACGTTGACTTAACTCAAGCCCCAGCATCTCTTCCTTGGATGATTACACTAACTTCTCAACTGACCAACTAGGCCTCAGGCTTCCCACTCCCCAATCTATTCCTATAGCAGTGATCCTTCCAAATTGGGCCTTGGACTAAACTTCTATCCCTCAGTAGATGTCCAAGTTGCTTCATGATCTGGGTTCTATCTGTCTCTTCTGGTCCATCTCTGGCTATGTGCTCATTGCACCACTTCATCAGCAACAAAGCACAGTCTCTGCAGTCCCCCAGTACATCATCCTGTTCCAATGCTTCTCAGAATGTGGCCCCAGGCCGGTGGAATCAGAGTCAACTAGAAATCATTAGAACAGTAAGTTCTTGGGCTTTATCTGAAACTTATTTAACCAGGAACTCTGGGGCTGAGGTCCAAAAATTTATGCTTTAACAAAGTCTCCTGGTCATTCTGGGACACATTCAATTTTGAGATCCATTGCTATGCCTCTTCATCTTGGGTTATGCTGGGAGTCTCTTCCTGGAATGGCAATTCTACTTATTTCATCTTCAAGACTCATTTTAAGCAGCAAAGACTCCAGGATTGACTTGCTGACTAGTTGTAACAAATTAAGTTTAGTTCCCCTGAATCTAAATAACTATTTGTTTATATGACCACCATGTTTGAAAAGAATGAAACTAATTCTCATGGCGACTTTTTGGGAAAAGTTTTTCTACAAATATTTATTCAGAAAGGTTGATGAAGTTTTTAGGAGAAAGGAAGGAACTTTTATGTAATCAGATTTTTCCTGAAAATGTGCCAGACAATGATGAATAACTACTTCTTCTCCTACTAATAACAGTTAATGATTTGACTCTGTTTAATGGGCTTCATTTTGTAGATGAAGAAACCAAAACTCAAAAGCGTTATGTAACTTGTTCAGGATTACAAATCTAGCAAATAGCAGAGCCAGGATTGGAACTCAGGTCTGCCTGACCTCCAAGATCAGATACTTAAACATCATATTGTCTTTGAAACACAGAGAAAGAAATCGCCTCTATTTTTCTCTCAAGGATTCCCTTTTTAATTCAAACAAAGAACAGCGAGAAAGGAGAACATTTTTGTCTTGTAGGCAATGATGTATAATTTCAATTAGTCACTAGGCAAATGGCAGATTTACTATGACATGGTCCAGTGTCAGTTCTTCCCCACAGTGTCATGACAGACTATTTCTTTCACATTGATTAGGTATGGGTTTGCTACAAATACGGTTTAAAATACCTATAATAGGTTTTATTTATGAATTATCCTTGCATACATTGAGAAGGAATCAAGGTTATCTATATAATAATGTTTCTTCCAGATTTTGGCATTTCATTGTGCTTTGGTAAAGGGAGGAGGGGAAGGTGGGCAATATAGGTTTGGGGCAAGGAATTGTGCAAAAATTACAATCTATTTTGTGCGAATGAGAGCATCTTCCATCACATATATTCCAGCAAGAGAAAAATGTCATGTGCACTTTGTGGGACTGGTGAATGTATGATGGGGTGGGCATAAGGGATATCAGGACTCCTGAGAAAGCCTCTCCTAATTTGATCTCTCACTAAAGGTAGGGAGGTTCTGTGATAGTAGATTCTCTGGCGCAGAAGTGGCAAGATTCAATCTTCTTGATCATGGACCTTAGTCACAACTCAGAGAGAAAATGATCTACCACATTTACAAAATCACCACTTTAAAGTTTCAATACTTTCCTTCTTTTTAAAATAATATGCCCCCCCCCATTGTCAGTGCTATAGCCTAGATTTTAATTTGCAAGCATTGTTAGCTCATTTGCTACTCTAATCTCAATAAAGTAAAAGATACTTTTCATTTTATGGATCACATTAATGATAAGTACTGGCATATTCAATAAAGTACACAATTACCAGTCCATTAGCTATTTCACTAAAGAAATTTCATTATGGCATTTCCTCGGAAAACATGACTATTATGGCCTTTTCCTTATGTACTGGAAAATTGTGTCCTAAGAAAGTGAAACTCAAAAATCTCCATTAGTTTTCCTGTATGAACTTCACATAGACAACCCTAATGATTCGTTTTATATGTTTTATTTAATCATCTTAATTTCATCCTTATAGGAGTAATGGGGCCAATCAAATGAAATTGTTACTGTAATAAAGGAGGGTGGATAGTGTTCAAGTTAGTATCCCTTAAGGCATTTGAATATACTTGATCAGTGGAGGGGAACAATTTGTAAATAAGAGTAAGGAAATGGAATTAGAGATAGAGAGATATTAGATTACAAAGAAGACAATGGTAATGGTGAAGATGGAAAGTTTAATTACTGTAATTACCCTACAGAGATATTTTTAATAATAAAGAAACCCATGTTTTCAAAGTCATCTTCCTGTTTTGCCATTCCAGAGTTTCTTCAACTGAGGTCAAATTCTTTCAAATACTAAATTTCATTTCTTTCTGCTTTAATTAGAGCTTACGTTTTACGAATGGGGTTCTCTGTGGACCTAAACAACTAACAAACTTCCCTACCTTTTTAAATTTCTCATATGCATACAGATAAAAATCACACTATCTTTCAGCCTTCTTCCTTTAACTTAATTACTTTACGATATATTTGTTCAATAGCCCAGAACCTGGAGCTGCACTGCCTTGTTTTAAATCATGGTTTCCATTTGACTTGGGTCAAGTTACTTAGCCTCTTTGTACATCACTTTGCTCATCTGTAAAATGGTATGATAAGGTTATTATGAGAATTAAATGGCCAATCTCTCTCTATATATTTAAAATTCAAAAAAAAAATATTTATTATTTATTTTTGAGAGCGAGAGAGACAGAGCATGAGTGGGGGAGGAGCAGAGAGAGAGGGATACACAGAATTCCAAGCAGGATCCAGGCTCTGAGTGGTCAGTACAGAGCCTAACACAGGGCTCGAACCGTGAGATCATGACCTGAGCCCAAGCCAGACGCTTAACCAACTAGGCCACGCAGTCACCCCAAACAGCCAATCTATGTTAAGTTCTTAGAGCAGTGTCTGGTATATATCAAGCACTACAAAGGTGTTTGGTATTATTATTATTATTTTTGTTATCACCTTTTTGAATTTCTCCAAGTGATTTTAAAAAATCTCTCAATTTTGGGGCGCCTGGGTGGCTCAGTCAGTTGAGCGTCCGACTTCAGCTCAGGTCATGATCTCACAGTTTGAGAGTTCAAGCCCTGTGTTGGGCTCTGTGCTGACAGCTCAGAGCCTGGAGCCTACTTTGGATTCTGTGTCTCCCTCTCTCTCTGCCCCTCACCCCCTCATGCTCTCTCTCTGTCAAAAATAAATAAAACCTTTAAAAAAAATTTAAAAAAATCGCTCAATTTTATTTTTAATAAAGATAGTTTTGTAGACATGGTAAGGAATCTGAACAGTAAATAAATACAATTAAAAGCAAAGGGAACCACTGGTAATAGTCTCTTAGATATTCCTTCAGAGCATTACTGTGCTGACTCTGCCTCTCTGTCTCTCTCTCTCTCTTTCAGTGGAAAGACCAGAGCATGCACAATGCTCTTCATGGTGCCAAATGTAAAAATATGGTGGTTAAAACTCAACACGGTACCCTCGTGGGCCAGCTCAAGTATTTGGGAATTTTGTGTCATCATGTTTTAGATCTTATCAACTACTTTCCTTGTTGCACATGTAGCTCTCTGTCTGGTCTCACGGAGCCGTGTCATATTGTTGGCTACTGTGTGTGTAGACTGCTGTCTATTGCAGCCAGCCCTCACTGCCCCAATTTTCTGGAGGTATATAAATCTTGTTCCCTCTTCTTTTCAAATCCCTTAGTAACATCCAGATTCCCTAAAAAGTTTTCCAGGGAGCAAGGAAAATTGGCAATTCCTTACGTGACTGTTTTAAATGCGGAATAATTGAACATCAGCATCTCCACATCTCTCCCTGAGTAACTGAGAACTTGGAATTAGAAAGCAAAAATGATAGGCTACCTGTAAAATGTTAATACTGGGCACTTGATCCATTTTTTATTACTTGGTTATATTAGAAAATAGTGCACTTTTACACTTTAGCATACTGGATGCAGAAAAAAAAATTAAGTGAAGATAGCCTATGAAATTTCTTACAGAGAATAGTATCTTTAAAACTCTCAAGGAGGCAGGCCCATACTTTCTGTAATCAACGGAAATAAGATATGTGTTATACAAACATTAAAAAGTGTCTTTGTAATTCATGTTTCCTCGTCTGCAAGGGGAAGTTGGAGGTAAAAGTTTAGGAACCCTTGGACATTGCTAGGTGGATGAGGAGGTGACCTTTCTGGGAGTTTGATTCCAGCATCTAAGAGGTAAGAAGTTAAGCCAATGATTACCAACATTCCAGTAAGGGTGTTGATGGTGAGCAAAGATTGCTGGTGAAAATTTTCTACAGGGTGATGCAAGCTTGGAGCATACAGAGGGTCAAGGTGAGAGCACACCTACAGTGTGCCAGTCTGCTAACTTCACGGTCAGGTAGGCACGTGTGTGATTTTCTCCCACAGAACTGTGGGCAAGACCACATGACCTCAACATTCCTCTCATCAGTCAGTGCTAATGTATAATAATCCCTTAAGCTGGCTAACATTCTCTAATGTGGCAAAAGGAGGGAGGAATGAACATACCAACCTTATCCTACGATATTTTATCACCTTTCCTCTGAGCCCAAATCACTTTGGAGAAAAAAGAAGAAAAAGTAATTTTCAGTACAAAAGCTGTATTGTTGCCACCCACCATAAGAAGTCACTGTACACAGATTTTCAGTTTCTTTCACTGGGAGGATAACCTGTAAAGCTACAAATGAGGCTGCACAGCTAAAACACAAGAAGCAATAGCTTTTTGAATTGCAAAAGTCTGAAACTGATCTGCAAGGGAAATGGCGAACGCTGATGTATTACCTACAACAATAACAAAAGAAGGCTAGCGTGTAGACATCTGGGTTGTCTGTGGCTCTTTCTAATCACAGAGGCTAGCTTAATGTACAGTTTGTGGTTCTTTTACCTAGGACTTGGAGGCTGGAGGAGGAAGAACAGGAGTAGGATGAGGGAGAAGGAGAAGAAAGCAAGTACAAGAACAGTCACAATAATGATGAAAGTGGATATTAGCAAATGCCACCAAGTGCTGTGCTCCTGCAAGGCCTGATTCCACTTAATCCCCACCAGAGTCCTTTGAGATTGGTATTGCTGTCACGCTCATTTTATAGGTGAGAAGAATAAGGCATTGGATATGTAAATTACTTGGGTCTTCGGGGTGGCTCAGTCAGTTAAGCATCCGACTCTTGGTTTCAGCTCAGGTCATGATCCTTCAGCTTCATGGGTTTGAGCCCCACATATGGCTCTGCACTGGCAGCGTGGAAGCCTGCTTGGGATCCTCTCTCCCTCTCCCTCTCGGTCCCTCCCGACTTGTGCTATCTCTTTCTTGAAATAAATAAATAAACTTAAAAAAAAAAAGCCACTGAACTTGTAAATTACTTGCCTAGCCTCTTCATATATGCAGAGGCCAGAAAGAAAAGGTGTCTTTACATTCAAGCTCTTGGTGATTTCAGATGCAGCTCTTTTCAACTGTGGAGCTACAAAAATATCTCTGGACATGAAAGGAGCAAGGATGGTTGTACACGATTAGATTTTCCCTCCTGTTTAGCTTCCATTTGGCCTAGATGTCCAGAAAGACTGCCTCTTCTCTCACTGTAGCTGTAGGCCAGTACAATGCTAATTTCTACCACTCCTGAAAAACTGAATCCTCCACTTATTAACTATGTGTACACAATGTATAGATACAGTCTACTCGAAAGCACAGCTCTTATCACATGGAGAAATATCCTGCTAATCGCTTTGTCAAAAATAAAGGCTTCGGGAGGAGTTCTATGCTCAGTCAAAATTTTGACATTTAAGTCCACTATTAAAAACTTCTACCTTTTATTCTCTTGCTCCCTCTTGCTCTTTTAAAACCAGCTCAGAAAAATTTCCAATCAGGAAATGATCTCCTAGTAGCTGCCTGCAAAAGTGGGAAGAATCATCCCAAATAATAAATAATCACAAACATGCTATTCAGACAGAGCTACAGGGTCGGATGATGGGAACTCCTAACAAGGCCAGGAACTGAATAAATTGCCTCTTGATCTCTCCACTGAGAATAAATTCATGTAAATCCGAGGAAGCTGAGCGGCTGCTAATCCACCATGTGTAGTGACTAATTTTATTAAGTGAAATACAAGAAAAGGAAAGATCCTTGTAGTAGAAATGTGCTCAAAGATGATTGCCTTGGCCCGAGCGCTGGGCCCTGTGGCCGTATGAAGTGAGCACGGCCAATTAGGCAGCTCATGAGGCAGAGCCCGGGCACAGAGCGCGAGGCTGAATGCTGAGCGAGGAAGGCCGGGGAGCGCGGGACACTGTATACCCTGCGCGCATCGCGGGGAACGTGAAAAACAACGACTGCTCTTGACTTTGAAGTAACCTTTGTCTGAGAAGATGGGTTGACTGTACTTTAACGATTCTGCCTTTCTTTGGCTGAAATACTTAAAAGCCATTACCACTGGAAATTTGACGTTTATAATTTTAGATGAATCAGTGTGCTAAGTTCTTTTTCTGGCAGAAGTTGCAAACGAAAAGCCCTTCTGGACCAAGCAACACAGATAAATAAGGCTGCAGAGGTGATAGAGCCTGTTTGTAACTGGACAGGCCCATTGCTAATTTATTTTTCTCCCAAATGTGCCAGAATCTACCGAAGCAAAACACACGCCTAGCCCTCATCTCAGCCATTCTGTTCCTATGTATCTATCCAAGAGGTACGACTGTGTATGTTCACCGAAAGTCATTTAGAAGCAAATTTATTTATAACTACCAAAATCTGGGAAGTAGCCCAAAGAAATCCAGTAATAGGAAAATGGATAATTAAAACATGGTATATTCATACAACGGAATATTACACAGCCATAAAAATGAAGTACTGATACATTCAATAACATGAATGACCCTCACAGATGTTATGCTGATTTGAAAGAAAACACATGCAAAGGATTAAAGACTGTGTGATTTGGGACGCCTGGGTGGTTCAGTTGGTTGGGTGTCCAACTTCGGCTCAGGTCATGATCTCACAGTTTGTGAGTTCGAGCCCCACATCGGGCTCTGTACTGACATCCTGGAGCCTGCTTCTGAGTCTGTGTGTCCCTCTCTCTCTGCCCCTCCCCTGCTCATGCTCTGTCTCTCGCTCTCTCAAAAATAAATAAACATTAAAAAAATTTTTAAAAAGACCATGTGATTTGACTTATTAAAGTTTGAGAACAAGCAAAACCAATAGATGATGACAGAAGTCAGAATAATGGTTATTTTTTGGGCTGGGATATTGTTTGGAAAGGGTTACAAAGAATCATCTAGGATGTTGAAAATTATTCAACATCTTGATCTGGGGTAGATACATGGATGTACAGATTTGTAAAACTGCATCGAACTGAACATTTAATATTGGTTTTACTCTATGTCTGCATTTTACTGTTTTAGTCTATGTCATAATTCAATTCAAAATTACATCATGACAGGACAAAACAAAACAATAACAAATAAAACAAAAGCTGTGCCAGAAAAATAAAATACTCTGAGCCACAATTTGGTCAATGACCGTGAACTTATGTCCCCAACTGATGTTTCTCAATCTCTTCCCACCACAGCTGAGGACTCCATGTCTGCTTAGTTTTTAGCTCATGTTTCCCCTTTTGAGAAAAGAATTAGGACAATCAAAATATTGGTATCTGTTTGATATTTACATTGAGGCTTCTACCTCTTTAATTTTGGATATTGTTTAATCTCCACATTTTTGTGAATTTTCTAGCTTTCTTTCTGTAACTGATTTCTAGTTTCATACCATTATGGTTTAAAAGGAATGCTTGATATACTTTCAATCTTCTTAAATTTGTTAAGACTTGTGTTGTGGTTTCATGTATAATCTATCCTGGAGAATGTTCCATCTGCACTTGAGAAAAATCTGTATTGTGTTGCTCTTGGATGGAATGTTCTGTATATGTCTGTTCATTCTGTCTGGTCTAATGAGCCTTTTACTCTTAATAAAATTTTATGTTAACATTTCCTAGCACTGTCATAGCTCACATATTGATTACTTTATATGATAGCATTTTATTAATAGACTCTTTACTTAACCATTCCATTACTTTTCAGAACTTATGATGTTTTCAATTTTGCATTCAGAATAAATGAATTATTTTAGTTTTCCATTCTCAGTTTATTTCGCTGAAATGGGGCTATTCAGAGAAAGACCATAAGTGAATTCTCAGAGCCTATTCTAATGCCATATTACTTTTAAAGGGCTGACATTATTCATTTTCAAATGACATTTATAGGACTACCTTTTCTGTTACATCTTCACCAACACTAGGGCTTGTTAAAAAATCACTTTTTTAAAATCAAAGTACAATGCTTCTAAAATCATTTAATGGAGTTAAATTTTTTTTCTTAGAATGGAGGTAGATTTCTCAAATACTAGCTAACTTCCTGTATTTCTCCATTTGTGTATTATTTTTTGATCATTTCTTAAACAGAATCTGTATACTGACCATATCTATTAATCTCAGTTTTATATATATTTCAAATAGCAAGTGTTTATCTATTATGTTCATCTGTTATATTTTCCTAATTCTGCTATTTTAAGTTTACTGCATTTTAGCTTACAAAAACTTATCTTTGTATGGTCAGGCATATTTTGTCTCTAATAATCTTCATTCTTTGAATGGCCTGAATTTCTCTTTCTTCATATTTAAATGTGCTATTATGCTTCTTTTTATATTTTACAAAATGTTATATGTTCTTTGATTCAGTAGTTATTGCAGTGTAAAATGTGAAATATAAGTCCAAATTCATGACTCTTCATAAGAATATCTAATTAGGCAAAAAACTATGAAAAATTACCCACCGTTATGTTGTTCTTTGCTCAAATGGTCATAAAGAATAAATATATTTTAAAACCCTAGTTTTTATTCCATTGAGTGTTTACTCCTGATTTTTAAAAGTCTAACAACATTTGGAGTTGTTGTGTTAAAACCTTTGTAAAATTAATAAGCAAGTCTATCATCAATCACCTGTGTGTAGCTATGTCTGTCTGTCTATCTATTGAGCTCTATTTTCTTCATGCTTCTTGCCTGCTGCTTATGCATTAATATATAAATGGTTTTGAAGATGTTTACCTTTAAAGTGTCTTAGAATATCCTATGAAAACTGGAATTGGTATTTTATTCCATTTATCAAATAAAGCAGTGCAGTTTAATTATATTGACTTTTAAGATAAGATGTTTATCTTCCATTATGTTCAGTCACAATGAATTGTTCCTTTTTCCATGTTTCCAAAGACCTTACCCATAGTTCTCATTTGCACTTTCTCAATGACTGCTGCTTAAGAACAAATTGAAAATAGGGAATGTAGCAACACCAATATTTATGCCCAAATCTGGCTATGTTGATAGAATGAAAGGAGAATTTCAATTGTGTGCGTGGCAATATCAAAACCTGCTCAGATCAAAGATGTTACTAAAGGGAGAATTTTTTCTTCCTTTTAAAATGCTCTGAATTAGGTCACAAGTTTAAGCCAGCAATCTTAACATCAACAAAGTCTTACAAAACAAGGATAGCAATAAAAATTTTCTATAAAAGTAGTAGACAATAGAATTTTTTCAAATAATGAAGCCAAGGTAATATAAAAGAGCATTTGTTTTTGAACTTGGGGAAGCATAACAAATCTTAAAGTGATGGAGTCCCTGCCATATTTCAGAGTGATGAAACACTGCATTATGCTTTAGAACTTTTAAGTTTTATTAAGGTCTTATGAACAACTGCATAGCTTGCATTCAAAGTAATTCATCACTCTCAAGGAAATCTTCTGTTAAAACCAGTGAAAAGAATGTTCTAGGATCATATTTTTCTTATTACTGTGTCACACCATAGGTTTCAAAAAGTGAATATTCTAGGGAAGAACACAAGACAGTGGAGTTTATTCTTCAATAGTATGTTAGTGATGTTATATACTTTTCCCCAAAGTTTATAAGCTATCAATGTCTGGCATGCTTAGCATTTGCACGATTTGAAACTACAGCTTTTTAAAAAGAAAACAAAAAAACACTACAATATGTATTTAGCACATAATTGCTAAAATGTACGGCATATTATGTTCCATTTTTTGGATTTGTCAAGAACCTTGTACCTAAAAATTGATAATATAGTCTAGTGGTGTGAACTGACATAAATTGAAAAATTATAGTATAGTACACGGTACTTATATACATAAGATCCAAAGTCTCTGAGAACAGGAGCAACTAATCAATCCTCAAAAAATAAGAAATACTTTATTTTTTAAAAAATTTATTTATTTTGAGGGAATGAGAGAGAGAGCATGGAGGAGAGGCACAGAGAGAGAGGGAGAGAGAATCCCAAACAGGCTCCATGCTGTCAGTGCAGAGCTGATGTGGGGCTTGATCTCACGAACTGTGAGATCATGACCTGAGCTGAAATCAAGTGTCAGACGCTTCACACACTGAGCCACCCAGGTGCCCCAAATAAGAAACTATTTTATTGAGAAGTTACATACATCATGAAAAAAAATATGTTAAAAGAAATAGAATCTTGAAAAGATTTGGATATGAGAAGGGAGTAAGGAAGCTCAATGCCAGTAGCACTAAGTGTTTGCAAAGAGAAGCAAAAGATGTTGCCAGAAAGGAGTTGGAATGAGATTGTCAACCCATTCATATCAGTGCAGAAGTGAGAATTTTATTTCAAATTATCGAAGGTTCTGGAGGCTCAGCGAAGTTTTCAAGTAAGAGAGAAATACGGTTAGCGTCATTTTGGAGGGAAGGGACTCTGGCAGCAATATAGAGAATGGTCAAAAGTAGGGAGAGAAACAGTAGGAAGAAGAGTAGAGTTATAAAAGCACACAAAAAAGGTGGTGATAATCTGAGTTATGGCAGAGGAAGCAGGCATGGAGACAAGAAAAGGAATTAGAAAAGCATTTTTCAAAGGGGAATCTGAAGAATTTGATAACTTCTACCTCTAGAAGTAGAGTTAGTCTGATGAAGATGTTGGAATGATGTGGGGGGGAATAGTGGAAGTGTATCATGTTGAAGATGAAGCAGACTTACAAGGGAAGACTACAAGTTCCATCTTAGAACTTAAGATGTGAGGTAAGTGCAGGGAGTCCAGATGGGAATATGTGTAATTGAGTTTGGGGTCAGATGATGGGTCAAAGTTTTCAGCAAAAAAAAAAAAATGTTTTTTTTTTCAAAGTCACAAGAGTAGGGGATCACTGATGGGCCAAATGAGAAAAGTTGGTATAGGAACCTGGAGAAGATTAAAATTTGAAGGATTGCTAGAGGGTGAAAGACAGTCAATAAAGTAAAGAGAAGACGTACGAAAGTTCTATCTCAAAAGCCAAAGAACAGGGAAAATACATAAATATGTAAATATGTAAGATGTGCCTAAATAGAATGAGAATTAAAAATAGTTATCTGAATTTGGCCTTTAGGAGTTCCTGTTGATCTCCATGAAAGAAATATCAGAAGTCAATATTATCATCCTTGAGGACCCAGCTCATGACTGCTGTGTGTGAGGCTGTGAAGAAAAGTTTAGAGTTGGACACTTGTTTAAAGCACCAGGAAGGACCTTGACCCTGACACTGTTGGAACAGGTGATACAGAAGTTAACTCTAATACCCTGGACAAAACCCCAATGTACAGTCATGTTTATAATTTGCTTCCTCTATCTGTAGGCTAGAAGGATAATAACCTATTATTTTGTAGGCAACTGTTGGAAAGAATAAGAAGCTCTACAGGAAGGGTTTAAAGATACTTGGAACTTGGATACAGTATTTTAAAAATACAATGTACTGAATGTAATTATGAGCATCATCAGTTGCCTTGGAAAACCTTTATTGAAACTCCAACAGAGTTGAACATGGATACAATGCCAAAAATTTACAGATAATTGTGATTTTCCTCATCATGTCTGTGTCTGGAAATAAAGGCCTAACAATAGGCTTTCACAGAGGGCATGAGTACCTACCATTATGTTCCAGGCATGGTGTAAACACAGTTCACGTACTCAAAGAGCTCACAGTATCTCTCTGGTCAATACAAAAAGCTAACCTGGTCCCTCAAATTCATTAGATTTGTCTGTCTCCAAGAGTCCCCACTTCCTAGGTAATGGCTGCATTGTTACTTTGTGTTTTCCAATAATAAAAAGCACCATATAATAGACTAATTTCCACTGCTATCCAGTAAATTTTGATTTGCTTCTAAGTACATTTACAGCACTAAGGGAGTGATTTATCATCATAGAAGCAGAACATTTCCAGCTTTTAGTGATTGAGTCATAGGTTGCTAGACCATTGGTGATTATGACATGGCTATAATTATTTTTTTCAATCTCCTCCTTTAATAAATGAACGAACGGAGACCCAAAGAAGTCAGATGACTAACACAGAGCATTACTGTGATTTGAGTTAAGCATATGACATTTCTATTTGCTGACAGCCATGATTCTCTTGAAATAGCTAATTTATTTTAAACTTCTCTTATGGAAAAATCAATTTCACCAAACATCATTCACTGTTGTTTTAATACAAATGCCTTAATTGTTAGTTAATTGCTATGAATTTTCCAGTAGCTTCTAAAGCCTCACCAGTGCCTGTGTGGCTTTAGGAAGGAACAAAGGATTGGGACTCAAGAATTTCTGCTTCTGGTGCAACATTTTGAACCTTATCCCTAGCCCCACAGTTTCTAACTTCAGACTGAATTGGTAGGTACGGAAGACCTTAAAGCCTCTTTACTTTATAATTCCAGCCCTGACAAGAGTCCCAGTCTGACTGAAGCCTCAAATGAGGGTCTATTATATGAAATTGGGCATCTCTTTGGCTGCCTTCCATGGGATATTCAGTATGTGTTCCTAAGACAATGAAGGCCAAATTCCATATAATGGACCCTTCTCCAATAGCATAAATGCCCAAGGTGGGTTTCACTGGAAGTTTATTCTTTCAACAAACAATTGGTGAATACTCACCATGTTCCAGGCATTGTTTTAGATGCTAGGATTTCTTTTCTTTCTTTTCTTTTCTTTTCTTTTCTTTTCTTTTCTTTCTCTTCTCTTCTCTTCTCTTCTCTTTTCTTTTTTTCTCTTCTTTTCTCTTCTCTTCTCTTCTCTTCTCTTCTCTTTTCTCTTTCTTTTCTTTTTGTAGGTAGGATCTACACCCAGTGTAGGGCTTGAACTCACGACTCTGAGATCAAGACCGAGCTGAGATCAAGAGTCAGATGCTCAACTGACTCAGCCACCCAGGTGCCCCTAGACACTGGGATTTTTAATCAATGGAATGGACCCCAGTCTTCACATTATTGTGGGAGAAATAGATGCATGAGAGAAAATACACAACAAGTTCAATGTTAGGCATTGGTGTTTATGCCTTCTTTGATTTGACCCATTGAACTGTGATCCTGGTCACTTCCCTCAAAGGATATCTCTCTGGCCTGGAACCAAACCTGTCATAATCACTGAAATTTTTGCTCTTCCAAGGGGTGGGGAGTGCATTAAATATACTCTGTCTCCCCACTACCATATCTGTCAAAAAAAACCCTTTCACTGAAATGATTAGAGTTCCTTCTTACTTCTGTGCATGGATTTGAGTGGCCTTTTTTTTTTTTCCTTTAAATCATTTTCTGAGGTAATCATGGCATTGTGCTCCAAGTTGTGGTTTATGGGAAGATCCAGTGGGCATCCCCTCCAGCAGCATTTAGCTCCCCAGTGACAGTGCCTACTTCCAGACTCAGCTTTCTTCCTTCCTGTCACCTAACCCTCCCCCACACCACACGCTCACATAATTCATTGGCAACACCCTCTCTCTCTTAGCTAGCTTTGAGGCTTTGGGGAAATGAAAAGTAGGTCTTCAACAAAATGTTGGGGTTTCCTTATTTTTATAACAATATTTTTTTTCTGTAGAATTCAGGCTTTATTATAGTGGCAATAATTTATTTTGCCAATTGTTTCCTTTGAAAGCTAATACAATCCAATAAAGAATCACTTGTAAGCACATTGTATTCATTTTCTATTGCTGTTGCAACAAATTACCACACATTTGGAGGCTTAAAACAACAGAAATTTATTCCCTACAGTTCTGGAGGCCAAATCCCTAAAACCAAGGTGTTGTGGCAGGGCCACACTCCCTCCAGAAGCCAGTGGAGAATCCCCTCCTTGTCTCTTCCAGTTTCTGGTGACTTCTGAAGATAAGCATTTTTAAACCTATGGCCGCACTGGGGCACCAGGGTGGCTCAGTCACTTGAGCCACCAACTTCAGCTCAGGTCCTGATCTCATGGTTTGCGAGTTCAAGCCCCACATTAGGCTCACTAATCTCAGCACGGTCCCACTTCAGATCCACTGTCTGCCTCTCCCCAACTCTTTCTCTCTCAAAAATAAATAGATATTTAAACTTATGGCTGCATCACTCCAATTATCTGCCCTTGTTTTCACATCACCTTTTTCTCTATGTGTGTCTATCTCAAAGTGTCCTCTGCTTCTCTCTCTTAAGGATACGTGTGATTGCATTTGGGTCCACCTCTGTGCCAAGATGAGCAACTCTTACAATTTTTAACTTAGTCGCATTGTTTGCATTATAAAGTAATATTTACACTTTTGCCACATAAGGTAATGTACACAGGTTCCAAGGATGAGGAAGTGACTTTACCTTTGAGGGGACATTAAATTCAGCATACCACAGATATGGTTACTGAAACTCCATTTTTGCTTGGACATTCTCATTTTCTTTCTAGAAATCAATATAGAATTATCTGATACTTGGATGTCACACAAGCCATTCAATAACCTTTGCGTATCTAACGCATGTGGTTCAGTCAGTGACAAATATTACTTCTCTCTCTGTCTCCTATCCTTAACATACACTGGGCCTTTCTTATAAAATAAACTATAAAAATACCTAGTGGGCATTCAGCATGAATTTCATTCATTCATTCAACTTCTTTCAGCAAACATGCATTCAGCCTCATATATCTGTCACATTTGAGTCAGACACTCCAAATAATTTAGTTTACTTAATTTCCCAAAAGTCATTTGAACTAGAGTTTGGCATAGTGATTAAGATATAGAGTTTTGAAGTTGGACAGACTAGATTCCAATCCTAACTCCACCACTTATTAGCTGTGGGAATTATTTCACCTCTCTAAGTGTCAGTTTCTTCATCTGTAAAATGGGTATATGAATACCCACTGCACCCGCACAGTGCCTGGCACTCTACAGACAACTGATGTTGTTATACCCATTTGGAGAAGAAATTGGGCTCATTTGAGGGGTAAAATAATTTGCTCCATCTCACATACATGAATCTGACTTCTAGCCTTTGCCTTGTCAACTCCATTATTCTACAAGAATCTCATTGTGACTCGGCCTCACTGATAAAGAGTGTTTCAGTGGGTTGAATCCAAGGACAGAAAGAACCAATGTTCTATAACATTATGTAATAAATATCTCTGGTCAAGGATAATTCCCTTAAAGAAACACAACTATCAGATACTTGTTCCTGAATTAAATGCATAGTAACTTCAATTGTCTCCTTATGGGTAACGTACGGGAGTTTTAAGAGACTCCTTCTACTTTTCCTCAATATATCCTCCTTCCTCTTTCTCCACCACACTATGAATATATACATCTATACTGACAACAAGAGAGTTCTAGTTGTGTTATCTACTTGGGTCAGGCTTGTGAGATCCATTAAACCAAAACTGATGATACCTAAGGCACAGTACAATAGAGTTAGAAAGTGTGTTTGATATTCCCATTTGCCCTTCCAGACCTACTCTCCACCCTTTATCCATTTTCCTCCATGCCCCAGGATGCTATCCTGTGTGGACTATACAGAGGGCTTTGTGGCCTTTTGGCTTCCTTTTGGGTCTGGCTAATGGAAGGCAGAAGCAGAAGATTAGACATAGGAGGACAGTGAAGTCAGGGTACCTGTTACTCCAGCTCCCTCCTGTGGGCTCCCCTTGGTTGTTGATGTCAGATGATCCTCCTATAAAGCTACTCTCTCCTTTACCTCTTTTTTTAAGGGACTTCACTATTGGTAGTTCTAGGTAACACACCGTGTGTCTGTTGGTTTCCCTAGACTCTATCTCACCTTTTCTGAGTCCCTTGATTAGATTTTATCCAAATAGGCTAGTTGGAATGTGCCATCTGTTTCCTATCCTGGGGGACACAGCAAGTTTGAATAGTATTGTCAGCTCCAAGGGTGGAGCAGAGTGCCTGGATTTGCAAATCACTTTTACACCTGGAGAAAGAGCCTAAGATCCCTGGTGTTACATGGCTTGAAAGGCAGCTTAATAAAGCCATGTCCACCATGAGCAAACATGTTAGCTCAGCCTTAACCCTGAAACAAGGTTCTTGAGTTTGAGGTGGGAGGAGACTCTTGTGGAAAGATTCATTATGGTAAGAACACCATTTTATTGAGAATATGTGGAAATTATCCTGTTCATTTGTTTCATTAAATATCTGATACTAATCTGATATTGATTCCTTCCTTGAGAATGTGGATTAATTTCTTTTCTTTTCTTTTCTTTTCTTTTCTTTTCTTTTCTTCTCTTTTCTTTTCTTTCTCTCCTTTATAGGTATGATAACATAGTGGTGAGGTCATATGATAGTATGTAATATCAGATCATATGATAGCGTGTGCTAATCTCCCTGATTTGATTTCAGCATTGCAACTTATTATTCTTATTGTCTGAGACAAGTTATTCAGCCTTATTTAAAAAAAAGTAGTTATCTCATGTTTCGTTAGGAATAAAAGCACTAATCCATATGGTAGTGGATTTTATGGTGGATGGCAAAGAACTTCCTTTAGGACCAAAAGACTCATCTACAGGTCTCTTTCCAGGAATTGCTCCTCACTGAAGTCAACTGTGTGGCCCAAAGCTATGCCTCCTTACCAGAGGCATCAGATAATTGTTCACAGCTGTGGGAGGGTACAAAGTCAACCCTGAAAGTCTATACAACTCTGATCATCCTGCGGAATTCGCCGAGGCCTCTGTTGTCATTACTACGCAATTCAAATTCTCCATCTGTCCAGTCCTATTTATGCCATGTTAATCAGCAATTTGGAGACTTTGGTAAGATAGTCTCCAAAGGGTGAATGATAGACTGACAAATATCCAGGTAGCTGCTACATGAAGTTTGAAGGATCTCTTAGCCTAGAATGCAAGGCTGTGCCACTCAAAGTTAAAGGGATTGTTGTATCTCACATTTCTCACCACTGAGAAAGAAGGAAAATACTTGGTAGGCTGTTTTTGCTCTCTGGAGGTAGCATATTCCACACATGTGGGACCCATGACCCTTTCTTCTTTCCAGATTCTCCTTTTTAGAATGGAAGTCTATCCTGTGCCTGTCCCACCACTGTAATTTAGAAGCAGATAACTTGTCTGGCTTCAAAGGTTCACAGCTGGAGAATTTTGCCTTGTGATGAATCATGAGTTTCATCCAAACTTGATTTAGATGATATTTAGAAGAGATTTTAGCTTTAGAGTTGACACTGGGACAGGTTAAATCTTTTAGGTATTAATGTATTTTGCATGAGAGAAGGACATGAATTCCGGGGTCCACGGATGGAGTATTATGGACTGAGCTGTGTGACTTCCAAGCCCAAAGTGAAAGGAATTAGTTCAATAACAATTCATTTGATAACTATTTATCAAGTATTTATATAATTGGGCAAGGCATCATCACATGTAGGTTGCTGGGGCTGGGGACCAAAATTTGAACACTTGGTTTTATCCTAAATAAGCTCAGAATCTGGTAGAGAAAATAAGGCAGTGGGGAATGTGATTTGGATCACACAGAGGGGAGATGTTCACAAAGTATTAAGGGAGCCCAGAGATGAGAAATGCATTTGGCTGGCAAAATCAGTGCAGCATTCATAGAAGAGACGTTGAAATATGGATGCTATTTTAACAGATAAAGAGGAGGGAAAATGAAATTTCTTTTGTAAGAAAGGAGCATCATGCATAATAGATATGCTGGAGAGGGGAGTGGGAGAAAGTTTTGGACACTGGGAAGTGTATAATGAACGTCTAGTGAAGTGGTTTCATCAAAGCTGGTAAGAGCTACCATACTCTAATCATTTCACATGCATGACTTCATCTCACCCTCACTACCATTTTATGAAGTAGAGTACTGATATCATTGTTTCAGAGGTGAAGCCTGAGGCTCAGAGAAACTTGCCTAGAGAGTCACAGCACTCTTCCATCTCGGAGTCCCTTCCTGTTTCTCTAACAAGGCCAAGCACATTCTCGCCATTCTCGCCAATGACATTTGCACTTGTGATCTCTCTGCTAGAATGCTCTCTGCTAGGTCTCAACCCAAGTGTCAGCTCTTTAGACAGGTTAACCTGAACACCCTGTCAAACTTTGATACTAATTATAATAATACATATTTGTATGTGTTTGCGTCATCCATTTATTTATTCATTTGCTTGTATGTTTTATTCACAGCTGTATCTCCTGGAACCAAATGGTAGTAGACACTCTTGGCACACTTAACAAATACTAATTTTAAAAATGCATTAAGTTCTGTGAGAGCAGGAACCTCGTATTCTTGTTCCTTTGTGTATTTCCAGCCCCCCCAAATAATTTCTGGAATGCGTTAAGGTACTTAGTAAGTATTTATGGCAACAATGAAATAGTAGAGCCAAGACAGAAACCACGTTTACAGAATTCCAGAGCTGAGCATGTAACTACTATTCTTTAGTAGTTACAGTTGCATAGAGTCAAGAAAAAAAATTGAATCCTGATCATGACGAGTCTTTAATTCCATATTAAATAACTTAAATTGTAATGTCTAGACAACTGATGCTTTCTGAGTGAAAGAAGCAGTCAAATCAGAGCTATGCTTTAGGTCAAAAGTTCTCTTCAGCAGCAGGATTAGATTAACTGGAGAGAGGGAACCACACGAGGGGCAGGGGGAAGAGTTAACATATTATCACAGTAGCCAGATAATAGATAAAAGGGACATCAAAATCCAAAAGGAGGGCAATGATTCCACAGATATTGGAGAGATCTAATGCACAGAACTGCGGAACAAGACTAGAATTCAGAAATGAAAGATAAGCATGAGACTCCAAGCTATCTGAATATCAGACTGGTGATGTCATTAATTGAAATTGGAAAGACAGTTTTTGAGAGGAACTCAGGATCTGCTGTGGGCATGTTTATTTTTGTTTCCGGTAGAACCTCTTTGGAGAGGTAACCATTAGGAAGCAGGAAAAACAGAAGAGGCTAAGCTGGCAGTATATACTTGGGAACCATCTGTAGAGAGGTAGTTAATAAACCTGTGATGATAGATAACATTTCCACATTGAGGCAATTGCAGAAGAAGATGGAGAATATACGTATGAAGAATGCCTTCACTGAACAGAAGGAATCAGGAGAATGCAAAGTGGAGGGATCAGGAGAGACAAGAAGAAGAAGGAAAGTGCCCAGTTGTAATCAACTATCAAGGAAAGGTTGTTTGGATGAGTAGAAGATCTTTGTAAATCATTTTTTAAAAGAAGATTTAAGATACAGAGAACAAACTGAAGGTTGATGGAGGGAGGTGGGTAAGGGGATGGGCTAAATGGGTGATGAGCATTAAGGAGGGCACTTGTTGGGATGATGACTGGGTGTTATATGTAAGTGATGAATCACTAAATTGTATGCCTGAAATCATTATTACACTGTATGTTAACTAGCTTGGATTTAAATAAATCTTAAAGATTAAAAAAATAAAAGATTCAAGAAATCTTTCAATGGGAAGTCAGATTGAAAGAAGTTGAGGAATATTTAGTGTCTAAAGAAAAAAATGGGATGGTAGCTCAGTTGAAGAAGTTTATTTAGGAGAGGGACCCTTCGGAGCATGCTTTGAAGATGGATTTTGTGATTTGGGACAGAGGAGTTTTGAATAACATAATGGGTCCAATCATAGTTGGGAAGTGGAGGGCTGGCATGGCAAAAAATTAGAATATAAGAATTCTCTGTTTCTGACAGAAGCAATTCTGAAATGATTGACCATGAGATCTAGGCTTCCGTAAAGAAACAAATAATTCTTGAGTGGATGTGGTCCTCTGAAAGAACTGAAAGAGGTCAAGATCAAAGCACGCTGTGGATAAGAAGTAGTAGATTGAGAAAGATCAAGAAGTGAAGAAATAAAAACTATAGCTTGTGGATTGAGTTAGAGAGGAGGCTTTCATAGGTTTTGGTTTTGGAAGGTAGAGTGATTTTAGGCATATTGATATACCTAAATATAAAATAAGATGGAAATGACAGACACTGGAATGAGGAGTGTGAGGAACAGGGTTGATGTTCTCAGTGGACTGTTATCAAAGAACAATGACTAAGAGGGAACTGAGAGGAGGGCCACAAAGCAAATATGAACAACACTGAGTCCAAAAGAATTTACAATGGCCAGTTATAATGAATGAGTTCAGGCATAGTTGCTTACAAGGTTGCTAAGGCAATTAACAGAAGAATGTTAGAATATAAATAATAACAAAAAAATTCTTATAGTGCTCTGTAATACATCTGTGGAGTACCTAGCTAGGCACCAGGTACTAGGCTAGGTACTTCAGTACCTAAATTCTGTGGGGAGTGTCAGATCTCACATTTAATGCAATGGAAGTCTGGAAGGCAATAGGACTCTTTCATGTTGGTTTAGCTAGCTCTTTATAGAATTATGTTCAGTGAATTGAACTTTAATATCATATCATCAGATTTTGACATGGTCACTACAATTATACAACATGTCATAAGACATTTTAAAGTATATTTTTTATCAACATTTACATATTTGGTTTCATTTAATTCTCATGAGAAACCCACAAATATTAATCTTCTTTTTAAAATGAGGAAATAAGAATCAGAGTAAGAGGTTGTTAAAAGTTTTCCAGAGATCAAATGGCTCATTAATCATACATAGAACCAAGTTTTGAAACCAGTCTATTGACCATAGATTCCACTTTCTTTTAATGTTAATTTTTACAAAAGAAGAGTGCATGGTGATAGAGGTATCTCTATAAGCAGACATTTTAGGTCTATTTTTCTGCCTTTGCCCCAGATGTACAAGCTGGAACATCACTTCAGGAACACTTTGCTCTAGCCTAGCAGGATTTGGCATCTGCATTACATAGCGGGGCATCGTTTTATTGTGTATTGTACATAAACTTTAGAATGAAACACACATAAAATACCATTAGCCTTGGAATAAGGAGAAAAGAGAGATTAAAAAATGAATAATACATAACCCTACTTCCTATCAAAGCAAGAGAAGCAGACATGAGAACAAGTAAGCTAGAGAAAGCAACAAGGAAATGAAAAAAGCATGGGAAAAAGTTCCTATGACTTGCTTATGGAAACAATGCTTGAGCTTGAGGGCTCAAACACGGAATTTGTTCATGAGTTGCTTCAAAATCATGTTTCTGGGTCAATTCTAGAGGGTGGCATGAGTTGATAGAAGATGTCTATGGCTAGTAGACAGCTCTTCCTTTTCCTGTTGAGAGTTTTTATCTCCCAGGTTAAGTGTCAGATTATACCCTGAAGAAACTCAGGCATCAACCGGGTATAAGGGTCTGATATTAATGCTGTTTCTTGCCATGCTAGGGTACCACAAATAATATTTATTGTTATTATTATATATAAGAAATGAAAAAAAATAGAGAATAATATAACGAACATATAGTTATCTCCACTGTAGATCTGTAACACTAAAAATATAGTTGAAAATCCCTGTGTAGCTGTCCTCATTACTTTGGTATTCTTTATACATTCCTAGACTCAATGGTTTTCATTTTCAAAAATGTCTTCATTCTATAAGTATACATTCATAAACTATAGTATTGCTGTCCATGTTTTAAAATTTATATGAATTGCTTCATCTTGTACGTATTCTTTAAAATGAGTTTAAAAAATATTTATCTGTATTGATGTATGCAAATCTAACTTGTTTATTTCATCTTCAGTGTGGTGTTTTGTTGTGTGACTGTATCATGTTTCATTTTTTCATTTTCCTGTTAATGAAGAGTTAGGTTTCTTTCAATTTTCTTTTACTATTAAAACAATGCTACAATAAACAGTTCTTTGCAATTCTTTTTAAACACATGTGCAAGAATAAAAACTTAACGCTGGAATTCCTGGGTTGAACAATGCACAAATTCAGTTTATTAGATATGATTTAGTTGCTCATCAAAGTGGTTGTCCCAAATGTACATTCCTTTCAGCAATGCATGAGAATTCTTAATGCCAACATATCATTGTCAAACTTTTTTTAAGCTTTGCCAGTCAAATGGGTGTGAAGTGTTCTCTCCTCAATTACTAGCAGAGTTGATAATCTTATTATACGTTCATTTGTCATTGAACTTCTCTAATTCTCATTAGAAATCTATGTGTGACTTTTAGCTATTGGCCTAGATACTACTTTGACAATAGTTTTTATTATAATGAATTATTTATATGACTGAAAATGGCAGCAAAGAGTGTCACATTACAAAGAGCTCCAATGTTGAATGATGCTCAAGGTGGTTCTCCTGCAGCTCAACAATAATCCCTGAGGTTAATTCTGGGGAGAACTGCTTAAGAATGTCAGTGATTACTTTCCCATCACATGTTTTCTATAATCACCATGATTTTTTCTTAATGGAGTATCAAACAATAGTATGGTACTTTATGGCCAAAGACACCCTTTCCTCTTCTAAAATATCAAATAGAGTACAATAATATTATCAATAGTTTGAGGAAGTAGAATGAACTTTGAATGAATCAAGAGTGAAAAATGATCAAATCACTCTGACAAGGCTGGTTTTGAACTGTAAAAAAGAGAAAAGTTTCTCATAAAATCTGGCATATTTTCTCAGCTCTCTTCTGAAAAGGTGATATTTATTCATAGTCCGTTTTTCTTACTTACTTCCATTTTTTAACTTGGAAAGCCTATTCTTTATGACTAATATATTCCACTCCCATTCGTCAATAATAGACAAGCACACTAGCCATTCATTTAAGGTAAAGGGTTTCATAGACTGTGATATCAGCCACTTGAAATAATTTATGCAGCTGCAAAGCTCCTGTGTGAATAATTTGAGCAGAGCTGTGTCATCCAATATGAATAAAGAACTAGACTGAGCTTTTGAAGAGGGTGTATCCAGTCTTACTCCAAGACCATTCTAGAGTGTTTGAATATCCAGTATGAACAAAACTTCTAAAGTGGGCTTATTCCTTGTAGATAAGTTATCTTATTGACCTAAATGGATTCCAATAATTACGTTGATCAGTTTATTGAAATATCCAGAGAATAAAAATCAAAATTAGTGATTCTTCTAAGGATATGATAGAATCTTATTATTCCTATTCTTCTTATCATTTATGAGAATAGAGAAACTCAATATCTTATGGTATATCAAAGTATATTAGCATTTGACTGATCCAGGATATATCTTATTTATTTATTCGTATATTTCTTAAAGTTTTTATTTAAATTCCAGTTAGTTAGCATACAGTGTAATATTAGTTTCAGGTGTAGAATTTAGTGATTCATCACATACATCAGCCAAGGCTCATCATGACAAGTGCCCTCCTTAATTGCCATTGCTCCTTTAACCAATCCCCCCACCTACCTCCCCTCCAGCAACCCCTCAGTGTGTTCTCTATAGTTAAAAGTTTGTTTTCTGGCTTGCCTTTCTCTCTTTCTCTTTTTTCCCCCTTCTCTTGTTTGCTTTGTTTCTTAAATTCAAAGTGAATTTGTACGGCATTTGTCTTCCTCTGACTGACTTATTTCACTTAGCGTAACACTCTCTAGCTTCATCCACGTCATTGCAAATGGCAAGATTTCATTCTTTTTTATGGCTGAGTAATATTCCACGTATATATATCCATCTTCTTATGTTCTCCCTTCTCTACCTAGCAGTCTTTAGGACTGGTCATTACTCAGTAAATAAATAAATTTACATAAATAAATGATGTTTATTGAATACTTCAAATGCAGAATTAGGTTGTCTGCAAGAAAACTTTTAGAATTAATATGAGAGTTCAATAAGGTATAGAGCAAGCCTATGCAAATCGACAGCAATAATAAATATAACTTATAAAATATACTAGATGAATTCATAGGAATTCATTTTCATTTGTATCATTAACTCTAAGATTATCTAAGATCATTCTTACAAAAGATGCATGAGTTTTTGTAAAGAAATAAAGCTAGAAGAATTTATGGTAGTTATAAGTTAAAGATAATATATCAAGAGTCTTATGATACAAAATCAATTACATCAACAAGAAGATGAAGGAAATTTATATATAATGCAGACATTTCAATGCATAGATGAAGCAACATTATTGCTGATGGTTCAGAACTGAACTATATTTATATGAGCCAAAGGTGATTTTAGCCCCATATTTAGCAGCTACAGTTGATGCAGAAGCAGTTATTTATGTCTGTAGTTATCCCCAATTCCCTGCTTGCTTTTAAAATTAGGTCTGGCTGAGAATGACGGAAAATGTAAAATAACAGCAGCTTAAAAACCACAGATACTTAGCTTTCTGTTTTTAAAATACAATATGGATGGGAATGCAAGCTGGTGCAGCCACTCTGGAAAACAGTATGGAGGTTCCTCAAAAAACTAAAAATAAAACTACTCTACGACCCAGCAATTGCACTACTAAGCATTTATCCAAGGGATACAGGTGTGCTGTTTAGAAGGGACACATGCACCCCCATGTTTATAGCAGCACTATCAACAACAGCCAAAGTATGGAAAGAGCCCAAATGTCCATCAATGGATGAATGGATAGAGAAGATGTGGTATATATATAAACAATGGAATATTACTCAGAAATCAAAAAGAATGAAATCTTGCCATTTGCAACTACGTAGATGCAACTGGAGGGTATTATGCTAAGTGAAATTAGTTAGAGAAAGACAAAAATCACATGACTTCACTCATATGAGGACTTTAAGAGACAAAATAGATGAACATAAGGGAAGGGAAACAAAAATAATATAAAAACAGGGAGGGGGACAAAACAGAAAAGACTCATAAACATGGAGAACAAACTGAGGGTTACTGGAGGGGTTGTGCGAGAGAGGATGGGCTAAATGGGTAAGGGGCACTAAAGAATCTACTCCTGAAATCACTGTTGCACTATATGCTAACTAATTTGGATGTAAATTTAAAAAAATTAAATATAAATAAGTAATGCACACACACACATACACACAAAATAAAATACAATATGGAATTCAGCACTCCTGAAATGATATGGTAGCTCCACAATTATCAGGAACTATTTCTATTTTGTTGCTCTTCCATCTTGAACATGTGGAACTTCCTCCTCCTAGTTTAAGATGACTGAGCTCCAACCATTATGTTGGTATTCCAATCAGCAGAAATGGGAGAAGATAAATAAGGGTATACCCATTTTTTTTTAGAGATCCCTACAGAAGTCACAAAATGATACCTTCGGTTATATATAACTGAACAGTACGTGTTCCATGACCATGCTTTTCTGTAAGGGAAGCTAAGAAATGTAATCTTTACTTAGAACAGTTATATGCTTAACTAAAACTTAGGGTTCTGTTCCCAAAGAAGTGAAGAATAGATATTTGGTGACTTCTACTAGTCTTTACACCCAACATTAATTAGCCTTCCTCTATTATAGAGAAATTCTGTTGACTGATGACTTTGGAAATAAAATGAAGGTTGGGGAGAATACTGTTTTCAATGTGGCCGGCAGATCCATTTTAGGAGGAGTTTTATAATTTAATAATAAAAATATGAGTTAATACAATATATGATACTTAAAGACTTCTATAGCCATATTTTGCCTAAGAGAGGCTATCATTTTTTTCAAAACACCACTGAAATTCTCATTTCCTTCTAAATACAGCTTTTTCTATGCATTCTCTAAAAAAAACCAACACAGATTCACAAGGGGAGCAGAGAAAATCGCAGATAACCTATGCCTATAGCATAACTACAAGACAGTGAACACCACAACTACAATTTGTGTGCAGGTAGAGAAATATTTCCAAACTAATGGAGCCAAGCTGCAGAGCTCATGTTGGAGCTGCAAGTCAAGTGGAAACTGTGAGGAAGAGGGAAAGGGGCAGTGGGGCCAGGAGTGATAGAACACAAATAATATTCACTCCAGATAAAAAGAGTCCCACCATAAAAGGGGAAACCTTGAGGACAGGACAAGGAATGGATAGCTCAGAGGGCTGAAGGGAAGGAGATTATCTCATGAAGACACTGTTGCTGCAGATGGAGAACAACCTTGAAGTCTTGGCGATAAAGAAGGAAAAAAAAAAGCAGTGAACATTAAGAGTGTCACCAAAATAGAAAATAATCACAGAATAAGGAGATACACCTTCTGCACAGAACAAGGGAAAATGCTTCCTGAGATGAACAGAAGCTCTCTTCAACTAAGAATTGTGTAAGCCACACAAATCACCCCATGCACCTGTTATTGTTGGCCCAGAAAGACAGAAGACATTTCATACTTAACAGAAGATGGCAATCAACGTTAATATAAGATGAAAATAGAAATGATAATCATAGAATGTCAGATGATAAACAGTCTTCCCAAAACATACCATAAAGGAGAGGAAAACAGTAAGAAAATTCCCCAGTCTTAGTGAAGTGTTGTTAAATATTTTCAGATATCAGGGGTACCTGGGTGGCTCAGGTTTTGACTCAGGTCATAATCTCATGGTTCATGAGTTTGAGCCTCAGGTCGGGCTCTGTGCTGACAGTGCAGAGCCTGCTTTGGATTCTCTCTCTCTCTCTCTCTCTCCCTCTCTCAAAATAAATAAACAAATTTAAAGGAAAATTTTCAGATATCAAAATGCAGTTGAATTAGAAATTAAAAAATTAGAACATAAATCAACATGAAGAGAGAAAAAGAGAAAAGGAGAAAACATGGGAGAGGAGAAGAAAAGGAGAGCTACTAAGCTAGAGAAGGAGAGAGAGTGCACAAATGTGCAAATATGTTAAATATTGATGTAATTCCTTGCCATGAACTTTGAACTTTTTCTGTAGATTTGGAATTTGTTTTTTTAATTTTACTTTTTATTTTTTAAAATTTATATCCAAATTAGTTAGCATATAGTGCAACAATGATTTCACGAGTAGATTCCTTAGTGCCCCTTACCCATTTAGCCCATCCCCCCACCCACAACCCGTCCAGTAATCCTCAGTTTGTTCTCCATATTTATGAGTCTCAGGGTACACACATAGACACATAATCCCGTATAGCCAACCACTGTAGTAGGGGCTGGGGATACAGAGGCTATCTGGCCTCCTAAGGCTTAGGTCCAAATCATAAGAATGGGGTATGATAAACTCTCAGGATAAACCTGAAAAGGCAGGTTGACTCTGGTGATTTGGGAAAGAAATAATGCCAAAGCCCAGTCAGTGTCAGCTGTTGGTTAACTAATGTTCTAAAGCTCTTAAATGTCCAAGAAACTCATCATTCTGCCCTGCAGGATGGTTTGCTCATGTCTCTGGGCTTTTCACATGCTGTCTTTATCCAAAAGTCCTCTTTTTTTACTTTGCTTCTAATTCCTACTTGTCACCTCCTTCTAGAAGCCATTCATTACCCACAGGCCGAGGTAGGTGTCCACTCTCAATGTTCCCATAACTCCTGTGGTTGTATCCACCTTTGCTAGTCAAATATTGGAAGTCTGTTTGCTTGTTCATCTCCCACCACGAAACTGAGTTCGTTTAGGGAAAAACTATGTCTATTATCTTTCTATGTCTTTACCACCTGGCATAATTTATGGTTCATAGAAAAGTCTTAATAAATAATGAATCTATCATGAGTGAACCAGTGAACAACATACTGTATCTAGAGTTAAATCTACATTGTTATTGTATGAAGACGGTGCTGTTCTTAGTATTAAGTGTTATCCATTCCGGAGTTGAAATTAAAAGCTTTTAATAGTACCCAGCAGCCCTATTCAAGACTTTAGAACAAAAATAATGGAAGGGTAATGCCACAATGTGAAAATAGTTACCTTAAATGGAACAGCCAGATATCAGAATGAAAAAATAATGCTCATATGAAATTGAAAATCCTTAGATTCCTGAGACTTCCCTTCCGCTATCTAAATTTAATGTGGATGGGGCGCCTGGGTGGCTCAGTCGATTGAGTGTCTGACTTCGACTCAGGTCATGATCTCGCAGCTCAGGTCATGATGTTGCAGTTCATGGGTTTGAGCCCTGAGTCGGGCTCTGTGCTGACAGCTCAGAGCCTGGGGCCTGCTTCGGATTCTGTGTTTACCTCTCTCTCCCCCTCCCCCGACTCACCCTCAGTCTCTCTCTCTCTCAAAAATAAGTAAACATTAAAAAAATTTTAAATTTAATGTGGGTAATTTATCACAAGTACATGCCAGCTTTCTTTCATTCATGTGCTTTACAGCCTCTGTGTGCACTTCAGCTGTTGGCTTTAGTGAATGTACAAGCTATCAGGTTAAATAACTTACATTGATTTTCTTCTGGAATTGAGTCAAAAACCTGGAGTGCATATTTAATACATACGATTTCTTAGAAAAGAATGACAGTATTGCCATTAACAGCCATTCTACTAGACGTTCTGCATTCTGCCCTTCCTGGTGTATATTTAATGGCACATCAGTTAAGGACAAGTTTAAGTGAGTAAACAGCACTTTGGAACTTGAAAAATGTAGTTAGTTAGATTTTGATACATTTATGTATCAAATTATGCTTATTTTGAAATTATGCTTACTCTACTTTAACAGAGCTACAACTCTTGGACTGTGTGTGTATATATATGTATATATATAGTCAGTTAGGAAAGGGTATTTGTGACTACTGAGGCCATAGTAGGTGGGAAAGCATATCCACGTAGGTGACTGATGACTGGCCCACTGAATATTTGACTACTCACAAAATTGGGCACTTTTTTCACTGAGATGTCTTTTTTTTTTTAAATCAGTAAAGGATTTATTTTATTTACTGGGCTCTTTAAATGCCATTCATTTACTGATTAATTTTTTTCTATTCATTGATTCATTTAGCAAACATTTTTTCATGCATCTACTACAGGCCAGGCACTCTGGTGGAAGTGAGAAGAAAAATAGCACATGGTGCCTGCCTTTTTGAAGTTCATAGTTTATTGGGGGAGACTGACAAGTATACTAAAAATTGTGCACTGCGATGAATACTATGAGAATATTATTGTGATTACATGGTATAGAAATATTACAATCAAAGGGAGTAGCAGGAGATGTGGTTTGCTTGGCAACAGCCACGGATTACTGAAACACTTGAGGTATAGAATCAAATCTGAGTCTAAACTTGTGAAATATGAGATTAGATTTAACAGCCCAGGAATTTTTCCTTCTTTAGTGAAAAGACAATTACTGACTTCTTAGAATATAAAATACCTGGGTGACATGTCAGTTAGGGGGAAATGGAAAGGTTTAAGAATAGTGTAATAATTACTATCATCAACGTTCCGAGGTGGTGGTCAACCTCATCTGTGATCTAAAGTGCTGTCTGAGTAACAAAGGGGAAAGACAGGCAAATTTTTAGCAATATTATCTTTGGCTAAAGATATTATCTTTGTCTCATCCTCAGGGACAGGGACAGGAGAGGCCAACATCAAGTCTGTTCCTCAACTCTCAGTAACATGTTAGTGACACAGGTGATGCCAAAAGCCGAACAGAGTAGTTGGTTTAAGGAACTTTGGTTCTGTCTGTTTTCTCAGAATGGACCCATGTCTAGGGAAGAATGAAGATGCTCGAAGCTAGAAAGCATGACCAGAAGGGAAAAGAGACAAGCCCGAGCAATTTACGGGAGCACAGCTCTCACTTGTTTACCACGCTGACCTCCCCCTGTGGCCCCAAGTCCTTCCATCCCTTCACCCTATTAGTTACTGATATCCATCTGTACCTCAGAACAATTTGGTTTTTGTTTGTTTTTAACAGCTTTAATGAGATACAGTTCATATACCATACCATTTCCACATTTACAGTGAACAATGGGTTTTGGTATATAGTATTAAATATTAATTTCTAAACATGGTGATAAAATGTATTAACAATTGCCATTTGGGGCATTTTTCAGCGTACAAATCAGTGGCATTAATTGTATTCACAATGTTGTACAACCATCACCAGTATATGCTTCCAAAATTCTAAAATTATCCCAAACAGAATCTTTGTACATATTGAGCATTAACTCCCCGTTCTCCTTGCCCCACAGCCCTGGTAACCTCTAATCTACTTTCTATACCTATGAATTTGCTTACACTAGATATTTCATGTAATTGGAATTATATAATATTTGTCCTTTTGTTACTGGGTTATTTTACTTAACATTATGCTTTGAAGTCTCATCCATGCTGTAGCAAATATCAAAACTTTATTCCTTTTTATGGCTGAGTAATATTTCATTGTTTGGGTATACCGTATGTTGTTTATCCACTCATTTGTTGATAGACATTGGGTTGTTTCCACATTTTGGCTATTGTGAATAATGCTGCTATGAACACTGGCATACAATCAGAACAATCCATCTTTACAGTCATTATTCGATTACTCTAAGTAAATCCATAGAGTTAACAGTTTAAAAGTTAAGCAATTCTTCCAAAGTCATTGAAGAAGTCATAGCCAGGAGAAGTTTCTAAAGACTGCGTTTCCATCGCACTCTATTTTCCAAGATGGATTGACATGTCTAGATTAAATATAATTACAACTAACCTGGGTACCTTTGGGGCTAAAATGAGTTTGGAGTTCCATGTGCTACAGAGGTGGGACATAGAATGGAACCTGAATAAATGTAATTGAATAGCTGGCCATATAGGTGAGGAGAAAGAACTCTTAAATTAGTGTGTATAGTAGGCTTCTGTGAGTGCTTTAACAATATTATGTAAAAATAGTGCGCATTTGAAATCACTGGATGAAAACCTCAGCGATTCTTTAAATACCTACAGTATCCAGATTTTATCACAAAGGTTGACTGCTGTCTAACTTCTAATGCTTCTTGTATACAAAGCCTAGAAAGGTATTTAAGAGTATGAGAATTGCAGAAGCCACATCCAATTGTATGATACTTTCCTGAAAACTCATTTCAAAAGAGAAATCAGCTCTGATTCACCTGCTTTTCTCACTGGCATCAGATGCAGAACCTTGCGGCAAGAGTAAATAACAAGGGCCAGCTTTGGGGAATCCTTATCTTAGCATAGTTTTCAATTCCTAGAAACTAGCTAGAGTTCATAGACTAATAAGCAAACAAAATCATAAGTTGGAATTCTAAAGACAAGAGAACCAGAGAGAAGCTCAAGTTGAGTGTAACGCCACATTAACATCAAGCTGATGGCTCAACGAGGTAGATAAATAAGCTAACCTTATATGGCATTCACACAAGTTGTGGCATGATGCTGCAAGTTTCCACATGTCCTGTCATTGGTATACACTTGTGAATTCTAACCATCTATTTATAAAAATCTTGTTCCTTCCTTGCCTGTCAGGGAACTAGGTTTGAGTTCATTTCAGAGTAACACTGATTGCCAGGAAGATGGAAAACCCACTCACAGAAGGCATTGTCACAGTGGCTTAATGCCTTTCAGACTCCTGAATAAGATTATAAATTCAAATAACTTTTTCTGGTGTAATCTGGGAAGTAATAAACATAATTCAGTAAAATGAAATTATTCTCTAAATGTTGAATATTTGTCCCTGTGTTTATGCTTGGTGTGTGTTTGGTTGTGAGTTAGACAGTGTGGGTCATATGGTTGGCTGTTCTTTGCTAGCCCTCTGACTTTGGAGAAATTACCTCCATCCTGCAGTTTCCTCAGTCAAATGAGAAAAATCATAAATCCTAGATTTTAATGGTGGGAGTGTTAAGTGAAATGATAAAACTCAATGCTTGATACATAGTATGTAGTAAACCAATGTTAGCGATTACATTTATTTTTCAATTATAATATTCAATATGTTTGAAAATAAGGATTCAATAAATGTATTTTAGATATTTTATCAGTTATTATTTTGAGACCCAGTTGCAAAAGTTGAACAAGACTAGGGATACCTTTGAAAGAGGTGTGAAGTCATTGTGTATTTAAGGAGATCAAATGCCATCCAGCTCCCATGGAGAGAAATCCATTTCTACCCTTGGCATTCTTTACTAGAATTATTTATAGACTGTGACAGGGTTTAGAGCCTCCGTTAATTTTAAAACAAACAATGAACAAAAACCCAGCACGAAACATTTTCACCTCCACTCTTTCACCCCCAGCAGGTTAACTAATCCTTTTTTAAGTATGTTTTTACACCAGAGTATCTGGATAAAAAAAGATGAACAAGGCCCATCCTGGCAGAGGGAAAGCCAACAGCCCTAAGGTCAACTCATGATTTGAAGGCATTCAGTTTTTTTTTAATCTTGTGACCCTAATGCTCAAATGTGAAGTGTTTTATTAAGAAAATCCCCATGGTTCTTGTGCAGTTAAGCCTGTAAGGTTTTACTAACTCTGGGAATATACTCTGTGCTAGTCTTTTTAAGCATTCACAGATAGTTGAGTAAAAAAAAACTGGAGAATGATAAAGATATCTCTGAACAAATGAGTATAATCATTTATCTCCCCCAAATATCTTAACTTATGTTTAGCAGATTTCCTTAAAGATCTCCTTTAGAGGGGTTTGATTTAGCACTACATAGAAGATATTTTATTCTCTTCCATTACTATTCCTTGATTCAATAATTGCAGGAACTCAAAGAGAAAAGAGGAGATGGGGAATAAAGAACAAAGGAAAATGTTCACCTCTGTTTTAGATGGTAACTGGAATTAGAAAAACTTCGAGAGGCTGTAATACCAACATTTAAGAGCATGGCCTCCAGAACCATCCCTATAAGGCATTTTATAGAATTTGAGAAGATATTTCAGAATATACATTCACATAAATCTTAAACTGAATTGTTTTTAAAATTTGAGGTGAAATCAAGATACGTTCAAGGATTTGCTTTGGATAAAATTAATTTAAAGAAAATAAAGTCAAGGAAAAAATGAATATAGCATCAAAGATGTCCCATAATTCTTACAAGCCAACATATTTTATGAAGATGACATAAGCCAAGTCTAGACATGTGACTTAATCATAGTTCCCTTGAACTGAATATTTCCTATAACACCAGAAAATAGACAAATTTATCTGCTCTGCCACATTTTCTCTCCATCCAGTTGTAACACCAATGCCTTTTTAAGTAAAAACAATTCTTATATAAGAATCTGGTATCTGTCAGTGTAAATTTGCATTGACTTTTCCAGGAGTATTTGGAGATTAAGCCTTGGAATTAAAAGTAAAGTCTATGACTTCAGAGATTTCATACACCTGCAGCCTCAGACTGAATTTGTAGGCCTGTGTGTATGAACACATGTGTAACTGTGTGTGGTGAAATGGTAAGTGGAGGAAAGGCAGGAAAGCCGTCTCCGAAACCCCCGACGTACTAATTTACTTCGCTTATGTGTAAGGCTGTTGATTTATCAACAGATTAAAGCCCAAGATGAGCCGTGAGAGTTGTGTTTGATTAGACAAACAATTTTTTTGATGGGTATGCTTGGGGACTTCTCATGGGAGATGAGTGAGAAGAATTAGCTCTCAAGATCCCCATTAATCAGAAGAAAACTACCGAAACGATAATTTCTGACTATTTGACCTGTGGTCTAAAGTCCAAAAATCACTTGGACCAGGCTCCAAGCTTCAGAACCCCTGAAAACATTATGTCCAAATCAGTGCTGTTTGTCGCCATAGTTTCTGCTTGTTCTTCTGACTTTGATCTTCAAATACAGACAGAGAAATCACGATGTGTAGCCAGTTGTGAGCAGAGACACCAGACCACATGTATGCCAAGGATGTAACCACAAATCCCAGGCCCAATGTGTTAGAACATTAATTATGCAAGCATCCAGTCAGATAATGTAATCATCTCATAAAGAAGACCACAGTGATTTACCACTTACATTCAGATGCATCTGCCTCCTTTAAACCTCAAGGCCAGATTCAATTTTCTCTTTCTCAGCATCTTCCAGAGCCACAGTTTTGGAGGAGGAGAGTGCAAAGTGCAGAAAAATTATTGAGCTGGTTTTAACCCAGCTGTTTTATTTTTTATTCTTCAGACTTGTCTAAGGTCCTCTGAGGTCCTTGCTTTCATTTTCTCAACCCCAGAAGGAGCAAATGGAAAAGGCTCAGAGAAGCATGGGAGTTGTTCCAAGAGCAGTGCTGTGAGCATACATTTGTCCTGCTCAGGAGCGAGGTTTCGCCTCCACCTACACTCTGAGGGGGCAGCTGTGATGTCTCGATGGGATGAGAGAAAAATCAATATGCATGGCAATCTGGTTCTGTGCCCATGGGACCATGGAGAGAAGATATGCTGTGTGCCATCAGTGTGTCACAAATGAAGGCTGCCACCAACAGCCAGGGCACCTCTGTGTTAAAACAATTACTAAAAGGAAGGAGTGATAGTTGTAACAGCAGAAGCAGATTTTCCCACTTCTTTATGTCTCTTTTTTTTCCACTTGCTTCAAAAATCCCTACTTACCCTTCTGCTCCTATGAGGGAGCATCGGTTCTATGATATGACTGGGTATTCAGTCAAGAAGTGGATTTTGGGGTGAGAAGCTCAGTTACTGATTGAAATAATAAGAATGATAGGCACCCCTGACTCAGATTTAGGTAGAGGCAGTTGGTGGCACTTGACCACTGAAAGTGAAGCATCACAAAATGCTTTTATACATTGAACAACTCCTTACAAAGTGGAAACACACACATCAATTCCTGAGGAGGGAGGGCAGGTGGTAGATTTTAGAGTCATTGAATGCCCTGGGTGGGGAGGCGGAAGAAATAAGTTCTCATTAGCTGAAAGTGAATGGGATTGCTTATTTTCTTAACTAACATTGTCAACCAAGGAGTGAATATGGATGACATACCTAGAAAGTCTACAGGACCAGCATTTTTCTTCAGGAAGCCCTGCACAGAGGGTGTCCACGTGGGAGGTAGAGGCAGCAGAGGCCTCATTTCTTCCATCTTCCAAGTCTTGAATGCTCACTTCGCAGAGCAATGACACTGTGTCCCTTTTGAGAGTGACTGAGTGCAACAAATCTCTTCTCGGGCCTTGATATTGGATGCTGATGAACACTGTGGGCTTTTCCTGTTCACATGGGCAGACAACGAACCAGGCAGTCAGTGCCTGCTTCTCTTTTTATTTTATAACAGATGGACAATTCAAAGCATCTAAAAATTTAAAAAAAGTTATTTTGTGGGGAGGGGCAGAAGGGGAGAGAAAGAATCTTAAGTAGATTCCATGCTAGGCATGGAGCCTGACACTGGGCTTGATCCTACAATCCTGGGATCATGACCTGAGCCAAAAATCAAGACTGTTAGATGCACAACTGGCTGAGTCACCCAGATGGCCCAAGAGATGGACCACTAGTTCAAAAGAAGTAGTGTTTATATAGTGCTGGGAGTTCCTGGGAGATTTCTGAGATAGGATATTTCCATTCCTGGGAAAGAGTTATTCACACTGATTATGGAGGCTGTACCAACCACTCCTTGGGAATTAAGCGTTAGCCCCATACAAAGGAAATACGTCTTTGAGACAGTCATGTCAATTCTGTGCTTGTTTTCCTTTCACTAGCTCTGGTGCCAGAATACATCCCAATTGTCCCCTTTTTCCATAGGAACCAGTGGACTACCCAGAGTTTATATATTTGTAAAATTCAAAGTGCATTATTCACACGGGATAGAAGGGACCTCAAAATTCATGATTCCTTACCCATACACAATATTCAAAGTACTTATTAAGTGAATGAAGGCTGTGCCAAGATCTCTACCATGGAAACCAGGAGGGTGAGGGTGGAAAGACGAAAGACAGGATATTTCTTGTGGAGTGAAGGTAGTACATGTTGCATTAGGACGGGAGGACCCATGTTGATTCCTTTAAGGCTATGGGGGTACTCTTCTATGCAAGTTCATCTAAAATAGGATGAAGCAACAGATGATTATGTTCTTCCAAAAGATTGGAACACACAGGACAGAAGTGACACTAGAGGCATAACCTGTTTTTATCATGCTTTGCTTTGTTGTACTTCATAGATGCTTTTTGTTTTTGTTTGTTTATTTTGGTGTGGTTTTTTTTTTTTTTTTACAAGTTAAAGGTTTGTGGCAACCCTGTATTCAGCAAGTCTATTTGGGCCATTTTTCTAACAGCATTTTCTCATTTACTGTTTCTGTGTCACATTTTGGCAATTCTCATACTATTTCAAGCTTTTAATAATTATTCTACGTGTTATGGTGTTCTGTGATCAGTGATCTTTGACGTCACTATTGCAATTGTTCTGGGAGGCCACAAAATGTGCACATATGGTATGGAATTTAATTGATAAATGTTGTGTGTGTTCTTGCTGCCCCACCAATGACTGTTCACCTGTCTCTCCCTCTCCTTGGGCCTCCCTATTCCCTGAGTCACAATAATATTGAAACGATGCCACTTAATAAGCTGACAGAGGCCTGTAAGTGTTCAAGTGAAAGAAAAATTTGCATGTTTCTCACTTTAAATCAAAAGTAGAAATTATTGAGCTTAGTGAGGAAGGCATGTCAAAAGCCAAGATAGGCCGAAAGCTAGACCTCTTGCAACAGTTAGCCAAGTTATGAATGCAAAGGGAAAGTTCTTGGAAGAAATTAAGAGTGCCACTCTAGTTGGACACATGAATGATAGGAAGCAAAACAGCTTTATTGCTGACATGCAGAAAGTTTGAGTGGTCTGGACAGAAGCTCAAAGCAGACACAGCAAGTCCCCCAAGCCAAGGCCTAATCTGGAGCTAGACCTAAACTCTCTTCAATTCTGTGAAGGCCAAGAGAGGCAAGGAAGCTGCAGGAGAAAACTTTGAAGCTAACAGAGGTCGAGTCATGAGGTTTAAGAAAAGTAGCCATCTCTAGAACAGAAAAGGGCAAAATAAAGCAGTAAGTGCTGATTTAGAAGCTGCAACAAGTTATCCAGAAGATCTAGCTAAATTAATTAATGGAGATGGCTACACAAAACAACACATTTTCTTTTTTTTTTTTAATTTTTTAAAATTTATTTTTGAGACACAGAGAGACAGAGCATGAATGGGGGAGGAGAAGAGAGAGAGGGAGACAGAATCCAAAGCAGGACCCAGGGTCTGAGCTATCAGCACAGAGCCTGACGTGGGGTTTGAACCTATCAACCGTGAGATCATGACCTGAGCCGAAGTCAGATGCTTAACCAACTGAGCCACCCAGGCACCTCAACAGATTTTCAGTGTAGACAAAACAGCCTTATACTGGAAGATGATATGTCTAAGATTTTCAGAGCTAGAGAAGAGAAGTCAATATCTGGCTTCAAATCTTCAAAGAACATGCTGATTCTCTTGTTACAGGCAAATGCAGCTGGTGACTTTAAGTTGAAGGCACTATACATTTGTCATTTCAAAAATCCTAGGATCCTTAAGAATTATGCTGAATTCTGCCTGTGCTCTATAAATGTGACAACTAAGTCTAGATGATAGTACATCTGTTTACAAGATGATTTTACTGAATATCTTAAGCCCACTATTAAGACCTACTGCTCAGAAAAAAATTTCCTTTCAAAATATTGGCAATACGCCTGGTCACCCAAGAGCTCTGATGCAAGATGAAATTAATGCTGTTTTCATGCTTGTTTATTTTTTTTTCCATTTTTTTAATTTTTTTTTATTTTTTCAATATATGAAATTTATTGTCAAATTGGTTTCCATACAACACCCAGTGCTCATCCCAAATGTTTTCATGCTTATTAACACAACATCTATTCCCCAGCCCATGGATCAAAGAGTAATTTCAACTTTCAAGTCTTATTATTTAAGAAATACATTTCATAAGGCTATAGTTGCCATAGATAGTGATTCCTCTGATGGCAAAGTAAATTGAAAATTTTCTGAAAAAGATTCAACATTCTAGAGGCCAGTTAAGGACATTCATGGGAAAAGGTCAAAATGTCAATATTAACAGGAGTTAGGAAAAAGTTGTTCCCAACCTTCATGGATGACTTTGAGGGGTTCAAGACTTCAGTGGAGGGAGTTACTGCAGATATGACAGAAATAACAAGAAAACTAAACTTACAAGTGGAGCCTGAAGATGTGAGTGCATTGCTGAAATCGCATAATAAAACTTTAATGGATGAGGAGTTGCTTCTTATGATGAGCAAAGAATGTGGTTTCTTGAGATGAAAACCACTTCTGGTGAAGATGTTAAAATGAAAACAAAGAATTGAGAATATTACATAAACTTAGTTGACAAACCAGTGTCAGGGTTTGAGAGGATTGACTCCAATTTTGAAAGTTCTAGTGTGGGTAAAACGTTATCAAACAGTGTTGCATGCTACAGACAAATCATTATGAAAGGAAAAGCCAATCCATGTGGCAAACCTCATTACTGTCTTATTTTAAGAAATTGCCACAGCCACTCCGACCTTCAGGAATGACAACCATGATCAGTCAGCTGCCATCAATAACAAGGCAAGACTCCAAGACCAGCAAAAAGATTATGACTTAATGAAAGCCAGGTGCCAGTTAGCATGTTTTTAGCAATATAATATTTTTAAATTAAGGTGTATACTTTTTTGACATTATGTTATGGCACACTTAATAGACAGCATTATAGTGTAAATGTAACTTTTAAAGGCACTAGGAAACCAAAAAATTCATTCCACTTTCTTTATTGTGATGTTGACTTTATTGTGGTAATCTGGAACCAAACCCACAATATCTCCAAGGTATGCCTGTATTCCAGTGGGGGGATCATAGCTTTTACATTCTGACATTTTATAATATGAATTCAGAAAGTAGTATCTATGATAGAGTTATGAGCTCAGAGGCTATATTATAGCAATAGCACTATTGATTCTGCCTGGGGAAATGGACAATGTAGCACTATTTGCCTTCAGCAGATTCAGTTGTAAATATTAAAGAAAAGCAACAGTAGTAATGAACCACCCCATTAGGTCAACAAAAACGGGCCAGAAGATGGGGCTTATTTATTGTGCCACGTTGCCATTAATGAATTGGGGGCAGAGTGGAGCGATCAGCGCCTGGAAAATGCAGTTTTTATTAATCCAGGAAATATAAAGCCCAATGAACAAATCCTCTCAAATCACACAACGAACTGTAAATTAAGCATACACACAGGAAGTTATGGGCTTTGTAGCAAAAGAAAGCTATGTAGACTATAGCACACAATTTTTCCACATGTGGTAATACCAGATGCCTCAAGGACCTCCAGCAGTTCTCAGTGATGTCTGGCCACCTCCAGAGGACACCTAGTTGTTAGGGCAGCTTATTAGAAGAACCCTGCCCTTCAGAAGAACCCAGAGGTCATGGACTTAGCTCTAATTTTGTTTTTGCCAAGTATTTGTTATCCAACATAAGTTACTTAAACCTCACTTTGTCTCAGTTTCTTGTCAGTAACTCAACAAGTACACACCGAGAGAGTCTATGTATGAAGGACATAAGGGCCACATGCAAGAAGGAATCATAAACACTGCCCTCAAGGAGCTCACTTTAGTGGCGGTGAAGACAAGTTAACAAGAAATGTTCCATAGTATGCTTAATGTAAAATGTACGTACACAATACAGAAAAGAACTCAGAGCATATTTATTCTAGCTACACCATAATCTGATGGATGAAAAGTACCTACAATTTTACTCTAAAAAACTGCCTTGCTTATGGCAGTGTTTGTTTGTTTGTTTTTTAATACTAATTCCCAGATTTTAACTCATTTGGGCATGTATTTTCTGCGAATCTAACAATATGTCCGAACCTTTTTCTAGTCTCTCTATACACACCTTCCACCCCAAAACACCTCTGTCCTCTGAACCATAACTCCAGGTGTCTTTAGGGGAGTGTCTGGGTCTGTTCTAGGAGAGAGTGAAGATCTTTTTGGCTATTCTTCTTGTGCCCATATTGTCTCCTTGTTTGCACACACACACAGAGCCCTCAATGCTCCCCTCAGTCTGCCTCTGTGGTACCGTCCAAGATTCTGGACTGGATCTACCCGGTGCTGAATCCCCCTGTTGTTTCCACTATGGGCATGATGACTAGAGAACGAATCCCATGAAGACCCAGCCCAAGTACTTCTGACCGTATTTCCCAACTGTGACAATTCAATTATATTCCACGTATGAGTTGTTCAGGCTGACAAACCACTCTCTGCTCAAGAATTTTCTTTCAGGGGAATATGTGAGAGCTGACTGTCTCACTTCTTTAGATCCATATCCCTTGCTTTCCAAGGTTATGATTTAGCACGCGTGTGGGGACCTCAGGGGGAGGCATTATTTGGTAAATAAATAGCCATTAGTGTCATCAATTCTGCTCTGAAACCTTAAAATATTTACTCCTATTATGTATGTTCTGAGCTTTCCACACTACTAGGAATGTCTATCAACGTTTGCTTTTACTTTCCTTATTCACTCGATACCACAGAAGCAGTGTTGCATGAAGGGCCAGAGAAAAGATAGCTATAGATTTGACATCAGATAGACAACGTTTGCTATGGAATCACCGGTAACATTAGGCAATTATAGGTGATTTTAGTCTTAATTTCTCAAAAATAGAAATTTAAAAATCATGTTTCTTTCTGTATCATTGACAGAATTAAGTGAAATTATTCAGTAGACTCTTCAAGACAGTTTCTAGAACCTAGTAAGTGCTTAATGTTAGCGTTTTTGGAAAGAACAACAACAACAACAACAACAACAACAAAATACAGTTACACTGCATTTGGAGGCCTGCGTCCTTATGGGAATAAAATTCAATGAAAATATTAAGGTCCAGAATTGTAATCCTTATCAAGGACAGTTTAGATAGTTTTAATTTTGAGCATGAAGTGATGGGAGCATTTAAAAGCTAAGAATCATAATTTGGGATACTGATTTATGTAGATAGGGCACAATCACCACCTGCCTCACCTGCCTCTGCCCACCTGATGTCAAGAGGCAGATTCGCTGTACAACTAATGAGTCTTCAACTTCAAGTTTTCTTATTTTCATTGGATCCTTTCCAAGACTCTAGAAGGAGTCTTGCAGTTATATATCAAATTGTACAACTTTTGGGCTCCTAAATCGTAGATGTGCCTCTGTTCTGGTCCCTAGCCACTTCCTCTTAGTTTGTGGCCATAGTTATTTAAGGAACTTTATATCCTTTGGATATGAAGTGCACCACATCTTGAAGAATCGTGATTCAACCTCTCAATGACACCAAACTTCTCTTTAGAATGCATTCATTGAGTCCTACAGTGACTCTTGGAAATGTCCTCATTGAGAAGGTCTTCAATAAAATATCTTATTAAATGTTTAAGAATATACTTCTATCTGGTAACTTTTGTGCATTGATGCGCTGCTTTGAATAACACCCACCCGATGATTCATCATGGGAAAAATAGTATTTGCTGTAAGAACATAGAACTCTCTGTATTATTAAAGAAAGTAAAAAGAAAATTAGAAGTTTAATACAACATTTTTGGAATGAGAAGAAGAGATAAAATAACGCCCAAATGGTAATTTTATGTATTTTCACTCATTTTAAATAACAGAAATGGCAGATGGGGAAGGCAAAACAAGAAGACTGGCAGAAACAACTACTCATTCTAAATAGAGTTCAGCCAATGAAAAAATGTAAGCTTGTTAAAAAGAGTATGTATATTATTGTGTGGTCCTTAGGCTGGCTAAAGAAACACATTCCAGATTTGGAATACACAGCTCAGGCTGTTTTCTGATTCCAGGCAAGGAGACCATCTGACAAAATGACGTCAATTTTATTCCACGCTGTTGAACTTATGTCCTGGTTTAATCAGTTTGACATGAGTTTTGCAAGAAATAAAAGCAGTATATTAATGAGCTTGAGATGTGAGTACCAGAGTCAAAGCACAAGCCATTTTATCGTTAGTGAAACTGGTGAAAATTGAAAGAGAAGCAGAGTATAGTTAATGCTGTCATTTTCAAAATAATCATCTGTTGCATCTCATCCTTGAGTATTGTATCTGAAATAATGCATTTTGTATGGAATTTAGATGATAAAAAGGAGCTGCTGACCTTTTCTTGGCCATAAAAATGGCACCCAGATATCAATCACATTTTTCATAATCTTGCCTTATTGTCGAGTGATGAAGATTCTAACTCTTCAATGAAGAATTGTGGAATGGTGCAATAATTTAATTTAAATCACACACACACACTCACACACACTTATATAGTTGGCTCTTGAACAACATGGCGGGGTAGGGGCATCAACCCCTGGACAGTTGAAAATCTGAGTATAACTTTTGACACCCCAAAAACTTAACTACTTTTGATCCAGAGCTTTCCTGTTGACACAAGCAGTTGATTAACACATATTTTGTATACGTACTATATACTGTATTCTAATAGTAAAGTAAGCTAGAGAAAAGAAAATGTTATTAGAAAAACATGAGGAAGAGAAAGTACATTTATAATATTGGTCTGTAGTTACATAAAAACATGTACGTGTGAGTACACTCATGCAGTTCAAACTTGTCAAGGGTCAACTGCGTATATGTATACACTTTATCCTATTTCTGCAGCATCCCTTCTGCAAAAAATCATTATATTGATAAAATGAGGTTAGATTCAATGCTTTCAAGGTAGACTGTTATTCCATTATGGAAAAAATTTTGATTGATTGACTTTTAAACAGGCAAGAAAGACCTTATTCCAAAACTTTACAGTAAGGGGAGAGAGTGAATGTAACTCCATTGAAACCATAGATGGGAGAGTTTTTAAGCTCTTGGGTAAGTTAGTAGAAAATACTAGTGAATCTTACTGGTGAGGTTGCTCAATGTGGTAATGCCACCTGTGTTTTGCTGGTTGGTACTTACACTTACCCCACTGTAGAGACTGGGAGAGAGGGCCCTGATCTTCCCTAATGATTATATTTCAAAGGAATGCCCTCCAGGTCCTTGGGAAAGACATTCCTGGGGAGACAGATTTAGGTAACATCTTCAACAAAAAGCCATTTGTGTAGAATCTATTACTTGCCACTTTACATACATGTTTTAATTGTCCCCCCCAACTCTAAAACACACTTGATGTTAGCTTATACAAATGAGGGAATTGAGTCTTTGAGAGATTAAGTAAATTGTCAATGCTCACAGATGTAAGAATCCTGACTCTAAGTCCCAATTTCTTCATTTGTAACATGGATAACACCACATGTTTCACAGAGCTGTGGGAAGAATTAAAAGCTCGTGTTTTTTATACAGTGCTGGCTCCATGTGGATTGAAAACTCCCTCCATATGTGGTTAGGCATGTGGACTTTGAATACTGAGCACCTTGGTTTGAATTTCTAGCTTTTCTGCTTCTTGGTTATGTAAACTTGAAGTTATTCAACTGCTTTATATCTCAGTTTTCTCTATTAAAATGGGGATGAAAGTAGTGCTCACAGCATATGATTGTTATGATTAAATGAGTTAATACATGTTCCTTAGAACTGTAGTGTCTTAGAACAGAACTTTAATATAGGACCTTAGACCTTCAATCCATAAACATTAGCTATAGTTAATATAACTAATATTATTAATGGTTTCTTTTGACTACTGAATCCATTATTAGTCTTATATTCCTCAATGTTGATTTAAAAAAATTTTTACAATAAAGAAAATATATTGCAGAAGCTACCATGGATTATATTGGAACCACTGTGGATTAGTGGGAGAGCATAATCTTTTATTCCAAGGTTTCAACCATTTAGTGGAGGGAGAAACATAACACATTCAATTATAAATGTGTAATTCAAAACTGCTCTATATTTTAAAAAGTGATTTGTTATATTAAGATAGAATCTGTTCTGCTTTAGTTTTATAAAATGTTCAAATTTTAGTTTAATCCAGAAACTCCTTTGAATCATTTTGGAAATAGGTAGTATGAACATCTTAATCAATGATATAATAAGGAAAATATATATAATGACTAATAATTACATTATAGACTGAAATGTATTTTTGAGATATTCTTTTCATCATTTTTACTTTATTCAAATTTGACTGGAGCTAAGTCAGGTGATTGAAATGCCTTGAAGAATGGTTGCACTGACTTTCAAAAGCTCATATAGAGGGATGATCATCAAATCATTTATGCATTTCACAAATATTTGCAAATCTTACCATGCATTTCACTCATCATGGACAGTTATGGAAATTGGTGAATAAGGAAGAAGTGGGTCCCTGCATTTTTGGAGGTAATGGGAAATTTTGGGGGACAAATAAAGGTGGGGGATTTATTTTAGATAAGGTGGTCATTTCTGAGGGGGTGACATTGAGCTGAAAACTGACAGATGAAAACCACCATGTGATTTGGGGAAAGAATATTCCAGAAAAGGGACAGTAAACGAGGCCCTGAGGTACCAAAGAGCAGGCGTTTTAGAGGAACTGCAAGAAAAAAAAACTTTGGGGGGAATTTGCCTTCCTTATCCTGTTACATCTTAACATGGGTTTAGTAATGTAGCTTTCTGTGGGTCCTCTGACTCTTTGATCATCCCTTCTTTATCTCTAACTTGTCTTTTATGCGGGCATTTTCTTTCCAGGTGAGGGGACAAACATAAAGTGGATCATAAATACTTTGCTGGGAGTTTAATGTCTCAAAACAACCTGAATTTGTTCTTAAAAACCTGAAAATTCAAGTAATTAGATATACAATGCCAGGCCTAGGAAGAATGTCATGTGCCAGTTAGACCCGAGTCCAGCACTCGCAGAGCTAAATCAGATATCTATCACAGTCATTGGCATGGACTGAGTTTTCTGTGCTCACAGTCCAGTGCAGTGGTTTACAACCATAGTGGCTGAGTATTTATACTCAAGGTATGGTCCCTGGAATCTCAGTCCCCACCTTTGACACATAACGCTACTGAATCAAAATATGAGTTTTCACAAGATCCCAAGGTGATTCAAACGCACAAAAACCAAACTCTTAGAGAGAACAGATTGGTCGTTGTCAGAGGTGGAGGTGGTGGTGGGTAAGGGAAATAGGTGAAGGTGGTCAAAAAGTAGAAGCTTCCAGTAATAAAATAAAAATGTCCTGGAGATGTACAGGATGATGACTATAACTAACAATACTGCTTTGTGCAGTTGAAAGTTGCTAAAAGAGTCTATCTTAAATGTTCTCATCACTAGAAAAAAATTATAACTATATGAGGTGATGGATGCTAACCAAAGTAATTATGGTAATCATCTCACAATACATCCATGTATCAAATCATTATGTTGGATGCCTTAAACTAACACAATGTTATATGCCAATTATATCTCAATAAAACTGGGAGGGGGGAGTATAATTTGAGAACTAAGGGGATTGGGAGTCAGAATTTAAATCCTGGTCCCACTACTTATTACCTATGTTTCCCAGCTTAACCTCTCAGAATTTTAGCTCCATATCCTTTCTCTTTTGCTCTCAAAATAATAGATTCATTATGTTTTGGATTCAAGAGATTTAGAAGCTTTTCAACATGTTTGTGATGGCTTTCAAAAGCACATATGGCGTTAACCATGATCCGTTTTGGGGGGAAGATTAAAAAAATTGTATACAGCTATTAGCACATACTGTATGCTGATTTTCAGTGTGTGTACACAACATGGTAGTTAAACTTCTCTTGTTTGCCAAATCAGTTAAAAAAGAACCATCAATTAAACTAATTTAGATAGAGTTTGAATAGGGTTGGAAGGGAATGGGTGGGCTGTACTTATTATTACCTCAGCTATTGAGCAAGCTGCCAGAAGATGGGCCATATGACACATACAATTATTTTCTTAACTAAATTTTCCCAATGATGGCTCCAGCCCCCTTTTCGGAGAAATCTTGTTACATTCTTTTACGCTACTCACTGAACCTAGTTAGAGGTAGAGGATTAAGGGAATCAGATCAAATAGGAAATCCAAGTTGCTTCTAATTGAACTGTCTGTTCTGGATTTATCCTGCCAAGGAGGGAGAGCAAACTGAGGTGGTCTCAAGTGCTTTCTCGAATTTTTCAGTGCAGTTGTCTCGGAGAGTAAATGCAAGCATAGCTGCTTCTTAGCAAAGATGGACCAGTGGACACCTGTAAAGGCTTAATAAGGATGTTTCTATCTTTGTGTTATATAGTGTGTTGTACAACAGAGCCTGGAAACTCACTGCATTTAGAAAACAATGTAACTGTCTGAGTCAATTATTTATTGAGTACCTATGGTCCCAGGAACTCTGCTAGACCCCAGGGAAAGAAAGATGATTAAGACTGTGTATTCTACCTTTAGGAACTCATAATCCAGTGTGGCATAGAGTCAGATATTTGAATCTTAGCATAAAATTACCTACCTTCTTGTTACCATCAAAATTAAGGCTAGGATTATCATACGATCCAGTAATTTCACTACTGCGTAATACCCAAAGAAAATAAAAACACTAATTCAAAAAGATATATGTACCGCTATGTTTATTTCAGTGTTATTGACAATAGCTAGGATATAGAAGCAGTCCAAATTGCTACTGATAGATGAATATATAAAGATGAATGGATATATACAATAGAATATTACTCAACCATAAAAAATAATGAAATGTTACTGTTTGCAACAACATGGATGGACCTAAAGGGTATAATGTTGAGTGAAATCAGTCAAAGACAGACAAAGACCATATGATTCCACTGATATGTGGAAATTAAGAAACAAAACAAATGAATAAACAGAGAAAAAAAGAGACATGCAAACAAACAAGCAAACAAAAAGAACACCACTCTCAAATACAAAGAATAAACTGATAGTTGCCAGAGGGGCAGTGGGTGAGGGGATGGATGAAATAAAGAGGATTAACGGTACAGCTGTCTTGATGAGCACTGAGAAATCATTATCATTATATTATACACCTGAAACTAATATAACAGTGCATGTTAATTATACTTGAGTAAAAAAATAAAAAATGAAACAAACAAACAAAATACCTAGCTCCTTTTAGAAATTCACGTTGGCTACCAGGAGGCCTGGGTGGATCAGTCAGTGAACCATCCAACTCTTGGTTTCAGCTCAGGTCATGATCTCACGGTTCCTGGGTTCAATCCCTGTATCAGGCTCTGCACTAACAGTGCAGAGCCTGCTTGGGGTTCTCTCTCTCCCTCTCTCTCTGCCTCTCCCCTGCTCTTGTTCTCTCTTACTTTCTCTCTCAAAATAAATAAATAAACTAAAAAAAAACAAAAGAAATTCAAGTTGGCTACTAAAAATCCAACACAGCCTCACCTTCCCTGTATTTCAACCTACACATTGCTCCTAGAAAGGGACTTGCTAAAAAATAATTCTGAAATAGTCACTATCCTATTTTCTAAATGCAGGATTGATGATCTCTGCTGTAGTACTCTGTATAAGGACCCCACATACCCTTCCATGCTTGACTCCTATGCTTACCCACTCAGTGTATTCTCCATCCACTCAAAGCCTTTCCAACAATTTCCACTGCCCTGATAGCTGTTTCCTTCCCCTGACCTCTTCTCTTTAATTTTTTTAGCATCCCTCACAACTGAGCTCAATTATCACCTTCTTCATAAGTATCTACTCTTTTCATTTTTCTTTGAAGACTTAGGCTTCTTCTCTTCCTTTGTGATCCTATTCCATTTTGGACATTTTCACTCAGGATACTTTGTACATTGTGCAGCTGTTTTTCCTTTCCCAGATTCTCTCTCTCTCTAAACTATATGTACGACTCTACTTTGTATCTCCAGAAACTTTCTGTCCTCCTGGAATATAGTTGGTGCTCCAGAAAAGTTTGTTGAATGGATAACTAGAGATCAATGATGTAGGGTATTTGCCTGATATAGATTGACATTTATTGTAACCCCCCAAACCCAAAACAGGTTGAATTTGTATAAGCAAGGAAGTTACATACCAACTTTAGCACAAAGGAAGATTGAATATTTTATTTGGGTTCTATCAGTGATCTTCAAACATGTTAATTGATGAAATGTTATTATTTAATTAAGTCTACCTTAGTGTGAGAACATACTTTCTTTACACCTTTTAAAGACTGTTTTGGCCCAGTATTCAACGTCACACATCAAAAAGGAGGGAACAGAGGAAATGGTTTCTTGATTTTCCTTCTAAAGCATATTGGATTTCTGACAAACCAGTGAACTCCTAGAGTAACAATATATTTTTTTGATATATAAGAAATTTCAGAGAGGACTATTGATTGCAGTTCAACAAGCACAGCATCATTTAACTTGGCACCCAAAATACAATTTTCCCTTTTAAAGGTCAATTAGATTTGGGGTGAAAAATCAGCCATAAACACATCTGGTAAATGAAATGGGTTATTCATCTAAAAATATACCATCTTGCACTTAAAAAAAGTTCTAAAGTAACTCTAGAATAATGAAATTAACCTCACTCTGAAATAACTTTGAAGACAAATAAGGCAAGAATAATGAATATTATTCTAGAATAATGAAATTAACCTCATTCTGAACAACTTTGAAGACAAGTTAGGGTGTTTGTTTGTTTGTTTGTTTGTTTTAAGTGGTTAATTTGACTGGGAAGACACTCATTTAGATTTGTATTTTGTGTCATATTTACTCATTAAGTCCTTTATCTAGTTCATGCTTTTATCCAACAAATACGGTATGAGTGGCTACTATGTGCCAACCATGATCTTGTCACTGGGATTACAGCAGTTAACAAAACAAAGCTTGTGTACTCAGGGAACAGAGAATCTGATGTTTAGAGACAGGAATCAAAGTACAAGGAAGTACATAATTTGAAAAATAGTTATAATTGCTAAGGCAATAAACAAATCAAGGCAAGAGGAGAGAATGTGATAGAGGACCTCTCTGGTCAGGTGGCATTGTGGGATCTGGGTGAAGGAGCGAGTTTTGTGGCCTTCTGGAAGGGGAGCTTTCTCGGCAGGGGGAATAGAAGAACAAGGGCCAGAGGCAAGAGTCAGTTTGTTGTTTACGAGCAAGAAGGCTTTTGTGACCAGAATAAATGATTGAAGGGATGAGGTAGGAAACAAGGTGCAAGAGGGTACCCTGGGGTCAGATTGTGTGGTATCTCCGTTTGGATACTTTTCTGACTGAAGTGAGAAGTCTTTGGAGGGTTTTTGGTAGAGAAGTGAACTGATTTCTGTTTTAAGCATCACCATGGCCGCTGTGCATCTAATCGACTTCGAGGAGAGGCTAAAAACTCAGAGAAGGAATCTCGACTAAGGAGAGTCCATGAAATTTCATGCTCAGTTATACATATGCCTGTATGTGTGAATATGCATGAACATTTATTTTCATGGAGGGTGATGTTCATTTCTTATACCAGCTCCTCAGAAATATTCGTGATCCCATGAGCTGCAGCTGTAAAGGAACGAGAGCAGGCATGTTCAGGTAAGAAATAATGGTGGTTCCAACTAGAGAGAAACAATGTTCATGACAAAATGTAGTTGGATCCAAGATTTACTGAGGATATAATTAGCTTATAGTCACCCTTCATGTATATATGCAGTGGGTCCCACTAAAAGAAACATTTATTTGCCAATGTGGATTTATTTTAATTTCTTAATAATTTTGAGTGACTTGAAGTGAAAGTCAGGCTTGGGCTCCAAGTTGTGTCACTAGCAAGCTTTGTGACCTTAACACTTCTTGCCATAAACTTGCTTATCTACAAAGTAGTTTATTATGAAGATCATATGTTACCTGTAGGTTTGCATGCTTTGTAGATTAGAGAATTTGTTTAGACAGAAGCTAAATGTAGTTCTAAAAGCATGGAACCATAGATCTTACTTCTTCATAATAGTGCTTCTAATATTTATTACATGTGCAATCTTTTGAAAGTTATTTGACCATCCTTGGGCCTTTATTTCCTCATCTAAAATAAGGATATTAGTTTACCTCAGAGAGATTTTGTGAGATTGCCATAAAATAATCCATGCAAACTGGTTTTCATAGTGCCTGGCATATAGCAAGGACTCAGTAAATTCTAGCATTTTATTCAATTGTTATCTACCATGACTTCGAAGTACCTCTAAAAGCTAACTAACAACAAAGCCAAAATTGTCTCTCAGACAAGGGGACCTACTATAAATAATATGATGGAATTAATATTGTCCTGTTTAGTTGAAGGTATTATTGCTTAGTAGGATGTTATTTTTTTAATCTTCTTTATTTATTTTGAGTGCACGCATGTGCACGTGAATACGCATGCGTGTGTGTGTGTGCGTGCACACGCATGTAAGTGGAGGAGGGGCAGAGTGAGAGGAAGAGAGAAAATCTCAAGCAGGCTCTATGCTCTCAGCACAGAGCCTAACGTGGGGCTCGATCTCAGGACCCTGAGATCATAACCTGCATGGAAATCAAGAGATCAAGAGTCGGTCGCTTAACCGACTGAGCCACCCAGGGCCCCAATAGGATGTTATTTTTAACTTATTTTTCATGAGAGATAGTTTCTGAGTTCCATGGTTATTGTCTGTGCGTGACAGTCAATTTGTGATAGGTGGAGTCCTTTGAAGATTCAGAAAAGTAAATTGGTTAAATATATAATTTCATGAGACCTCCAAATGCATGGACCATTTTCACCAATGTGTCTTGCCATGAGACACTAGATGCTCTAAACTGTTAAGCATTTTTTAATGCACATTTGAGAACAGCTAAAAGTGTTTGGACAAGTTTCCTCTACAAATTCATGTTTACACCTGCTTTTCTAACTCTAGCCAAATTAAAAATATTACAAATAGGGACCTTTTTTTTTGATTTGGGGCCCATGATCTGATGCTTAGTATGTGAGCCAGTGTGCTTAGCACACAGTTCCTGATTTTCTGATGAACAACTGAAAGACATTTAAACACAATGATTTTAAGAGTGAGCTCAGGACTGACTCCCCGGGTTTGCTTTAGTGGTATTTGGAAATGTTCCTCCCACCAATTAGTTCCTTGGTTTTGTAAAATCAAAGGTGCATCCAGGAAATGTTGATCAAAAATCCTACCATTAGAATGCAATTTAATGTTTTTAAGACATTTTGAGACACATGCTTGGTGTCAGAGCAATTATTAGGGATTCATGCAGTATGTGAAAAGACATTTGATTAAGCACTTTGGGGACCTTCTGGAAAAAGCTATATATAGGCCAGTCATGACCAGTTTTGAACATTGCTTGATGTTTTCACTTGATTAAATAGAGCACAGCCATGCATGGTGCTCCGCCATGAGACATCTGAACAAGAGGAGAGCAGCAATCTGTTGCGGTTAGCTTCAAGGGATTCTGCTCCAGCGCTTGGAGCGGAGATCTGCAGGCCAATTTTTGATCAATGTTTTCATCGCAGTGGGTCCATAATTACCATTTATTGAACCCTTATTGTGCCAGTTACTTTGCACACAGTGATACCTAATATGAAAATCTTGTGAGATGTTATCAGCATCTTCAGATGAGGAAACTGAAGTGCTGGGAGATTGAATACTCCAAAGTTTCAAAGCTAATAGAAAGGACTAGAAACTGAACACAGTTTTGTATGATTCCATCACTCTGCCTGACAATACAGAACACTATCTTTTACAGCAAGAAGAGTGAGCAGTGGACGGTTCCATATATTTTCTGTCAGGAAGTTTTAATGTTGACCTTTAGATTTGAGGCTGAAATTTAATTCGTTTTTTCATATGACTGATTTCATGTAAGCCATGACCTTTTCCTCCATGGTGGGGAGGTGGTTCGAACAACTCCCCAAAAGCAGTAGTACTGATTTCTTCTAGGAATTTATTATGGAGGAAGGAAGGAAAAGAACGAAGAGCAGGAAGATCACCTGTTTCTGGAATAACTGGAGGAGCTTTGCAATGATCCAATTGCTTGTGAATAATCTTGAGGGACAGTGTGTCCAGTGAAAAAATTGAAGGGCTTTGTTAACCTTTATGTTCCAAAGACTGGTCATCTTTAGAAAAGCACAGAGATAAGCACAGAGAAAATGACTCATTGGCAAAGGAAAATGAAAAGAATCTAGAAACATAAGCAGAACTTTTTTTAAGACATGATGGAATAAGTTAAAAAGAAGTCTAATGCCTATTTTAGAGGAGGAAAGGCAGGTACGTCAAGATTGCTGCCCTGTAACCCGAATCATGGCTCAGGAAGACATAACAACTGAGACACATCATCTTGGTATAGCAATGTAATCATTTTGTGGTAAGAAGGTGGATCTCTAACTCTCTTAACAGTAGTTGACCTGTTCTTCAACTACTCTGCCTAAGATATTCAATACTCAAAAATCCTGCATTTCTGGCACTCTCTGATCTTAGGATTCCCTCCTGTAGCAAGGACCATTGAAGTCACCAAAGTTTAGTAGGTGTATCTTTGTGAATGATGAGGGAGGTGAGAGCTGGGAGCCATGGCCATCTTGTTGTCCTTCATTTTTGCTGATTGAAGAACAAACCAAGTTAAATTAACCTCAGCTGAGTGCAATTTACCATTTTACCTGAATTTTGACCTTGGATTGGCTTCTGTCGTCTGACCCAGCTTGTGGGAGTACAACCAAAGTTGTTAAAAGGAAATAATTAAATTGGGGGAAAGATTGACATGAGCAGGACTTTCCATTGCTTTAGTGTAGTGCTAAAATCCACTCTACCACTGTTGTGCATATGTTACAGTGATATGGAGTAAGATAAGGTGGAGCAACATAGGTTTTATTGTTTTTTGGGGGAATTCCAATCATTCCCCTATCCATGAGGCCACTCATTCATCCATCTAGTCATTCATTCATTCAAAAATTACATGTTTTCAATAAACCAATGTTTATGGAAATCGAGAAATGTATAAAAGAGAATCTGTTCCCTTAATTTGATAATCTGGTTGGAGACACAATACATACTCACAAGGCAGATGAAAGGTCATGGAGTGTGGTGGTTATAAGATGACTAATGACTTAAAGGATGGCTGTTTTGGTATAGTGGTGGGGTTATACAAAGAATGGATGAAAAACAGTGGCTTTCTCCCATGTTGTTCTGGTGCCCACAAATGGGAACAAAGAAAGTACATTATGAGAGTAACCAAGGGTGGCCACTAGCTTCCTAGAGAGGATGGATGGCTTTAAAGTATAGTGAGGAACTACATTATACAAGCCAACCATGGTATCCTGACTGAACAGGACTCTAATGTGAGTAAATTGGGAAGGGACCATGAATTGGAGTAACTATCAGGGCAGAACCTTCAGTTGAGGGCTTTTGGAAGACTGGGTGAAGAGATTAAAGTAAAAAAGCATATAGATCAAGTGCAGACTTTCTGCTAATTTTTTTGATAAGAATGAAGCTGGAGGTAAATCAACTGAGAAGTGAAGCGGTCCATAATTTGATCTATTTGGATATAGCATGCATTGGGTTAAAGATGGAATAGGATGGAAAAGCAAAAACAAAACTGTGAGTTATGTGAGTTATATAAGAAAATAGTTATAACGTCATGTGGATGCAAAGCAACACTAGTGGGGGTTGGAAGAGGGGGGTATAGACGAATATGAAAAAAGGGGAGTGATTTAATTGTTTAGAAGCAGCATCTGGGAAGAATGAAGATATCTATGTGGCATTTCATTTCCAGAGTTCGGTAGAATGAGGAAAGATGGGAGGTTCCATGGAAGAAATGAGTGGACTGGTCATGCTTTAAGAGTAGCAGATCACAGATCCAGCAGAGAGAGAAAGGTGCTGGTTATCCTATGTTATTCATGGAATTACCAGATATGAATTAAGAAAGGAGAACTGAGCCTAAAAAGAAAGGTGCTACATCAGTTATATACAACAAGGCAGAAGAGCCGATAGTGTGCCAGTTAATGTGTTGGGACGGCTCTTGTAAATGTCAGCAGTTCTCTCACCATCGCAGATACTCCTGAAGTGCTTGAGGGTCACAGAGATGTCACAGAAGCATATGATTGCCACTGCTTCCCCTCTTTAATACCAACGCCATGTGTTTTGGTACCTTCAATGAACCACTCTGCCGAACTACAATCACAGATGTAACCTGCGCTTTGACAAATAAGCTAATACATCCACTAGCAACAGTGGCGTTGGTCCACGTGAAAGGAAAATCAGTACATAGGAGGCCTGTAATTTTCACAGCACAAGGAAGCACCTGAATAAATGAATAAATAAATAATTGGCATAAGAGTATCTTCAGACATGATAAAAATCCTAGATTCTTTGGAATTTATTTTTTGGTTTGCTATATAAGTTGAGGTTTTACTCCTAAAAGCAATATGTAAAAATCTCTGAACTGTAATACGAGTCTGCACCTGCTATAGCACTGGCAGAGGAGTCCTTTCATAAATATAAACTTACATGTTATTTTACAAATATTAAGGCAACATATTTTTTTTTTAATTTTTTCAACGTTTTTTATTTATTTTGGGACAGAGAGAGACAGAGCATGAACGGGGGAGGGGCAGAGAGAGAGGGAGACACAGAATCGGAAACAGGCTCCAGGCTCCGAGCCATCAGCCCAGAGCCTGACGCGGGGCTCGAACTCACGGACCGCGAGATCGTGACCTGGCTGAAGTCGGACGCTTAACCGACTGCGCCACCCAGGCGCCCCTTAAGGCAACATATTTACTTTGATTTAATCATCATTATTTAATCACTCCCTATTCCTGACTTAAATCTGGTCAGGGAATGTAGATGAAAAGAACCAACTTAATTCTTTGTGTCAATTTTTATATCGTGTACAAGGTAGAACATTAAAAGTTTAACAAACAAGGACCAGAGAATTATAACAAAATTCCACATTACATCTATTCACTGTGCCGTGAAATAAGATTTTATCTTCTTAAAAAATTTTTAATGTTTATTTATTTTTGAGAGGAAAAGGGACAGAATGCAAGCAGGGAGGGGCAGAGACAGAGAGAGACACAGAATATGAAGCGGGTTCCAGGCTCTGAGCTGTTGGCACAGAGCCTGACACAGGGCTCGAACCCACGAACTATGAGATCATGACCTGAGCCGAAGTCGGACGCTTAACGGACTGAGCCACCCAGGCGCCCCTAAGATTTTGTCTTCTGAGTCAAATGATGTTCCCATGCACTTAAGCAAAATATCTTCCTTTCTAAACATCAAGGGAACGGTATAAAACATGGTTATTACCCCTCAGTAAACGAGATTCTACAAGATATTTGCACATCAACTAAAAACATTAGGAAATATTTCTGGGGGTACCTTGGTGGCTCAGTCAGTTAAGTGTCTGACTCTTGATTTCGGCTCAGGTTATGATCTCACAGTTTGTGGGATTGAGCCCAGCTCCAGGCTCTACACTGACAGCATGAAGCCTGCTTGGTATTCTCTCCTTCTCTCTCTCTCTGACCCTTCCCTGCTTGCACTCTCCTTCTTTCTATCTCTCTCAAAGTAAATAAATAAATTTAGAAAAACTATTAAAGAAAATATTTCTAATTCTTTATGTGAAAAATCTGAATGTCATGCTTTATTTTCTGTCGTGTGAAACCACAACATGCTTTCCTGCATCATATCATCCTGGAGTTGAAAAAGTATTGCATTAATAGTAATCAACAGCATATCTGATTATGATTTCCCCTCCAACACACACACACACACACACACACACACACACACACACAGAAAATAAAAACGTATTCTAGAAATCTCCCTTGCAATTTCTGTGATATCCTATGAAATTTCTCACATGTAGCCATGAACAAGTCCTTTTAGCTACTAACACAATATCACTCACTTTTGGGGTCAAAATGACCAGTGCCTCTACTCATATGGTCTGAGCAAGTATGGGGGCTCAAACTACTACTGAGAAACAGGGTGGAACACTGGCCATACTATCAGAGTCAGACCTCTGAACTAAGTAGTCTGAGGCAACATATGGGTATAGTCACTTTCCTCTATAAATTTGGGGCTGAAGCTTTCACAAGGCAGCCTTACTGTGAGGTCACTAGAACCCAGGATGCTTGCAGGAGTAATCTCCCTTGGAAGATGAGATAATAAGTAAAATTTACCCGATACGCAGAGGAGATAAATACTCTGAAATCTTACACTTGGGCAAATAGTAATTATAATCATAATAACAGCAACCACAATAGCAGCTATTCATGAACACTAATTAGGTACCAAGCACTATACTAAATGCTTTACATATATCTCATTATTGGTCTAAAAACACTATGAGATAGATATTGGTATTTTCCACCTCTTGTGGGTGAGGAAAGTGAAAGATGGGGATATTAAGTAACTACTCAAGAGCAGGAAGGTAAGAAGTTATGGAGCCAGAATTACAACTCCACATCCAACTCCAGTGTTCCTATTCCCAGCCACTGGGTTCTACTGCAATGTGAAAGAACTTCAGTTGAGGTGTAATTAATATTCCTAAGTAGATAGAAGAGTAAAAAGCATAAATAAAATTATAAAATTATTTAGGTGGTTATAAAAAATCCATTAGAAAACATGGAAATTAAACATATGCCTGTTGAAATAAAAGTCCCAAATGATAAGCCAAGTGGAACCCTGGACACAACTGAAGCCTGGAGTATTGAATTAAAAAGTTAATGATGTAATGCCCTAGAATTCAGTATATAATATTAAAATTATAACAAATATTAAGAAAGATGAATAGAATAGAACCAGAAGCTCCAACATAAGCCTAATAGGAGCTATAAAAGGAAAGAATATGGAGGGGTGGCCGGGTGGCTCCGTAGATTAAGCTCCCACTCCTGTTTTTGGCTCAGGTCATGATCTTACAGTTTGAGATTGAGCCCTGCATTAGGCTCTGTGCGGACAGCGTGGAACCTACTTAGTCTTCTCTCTGTCCCTCTCTCTGCTCCTCTCCTGCTCATGCTCACTCTCTCTCTCAAAATTAATAAGCTAAAATTTTTTTTAAAAGGAGAGAATATGGAGAATGGTGGTAAATTAATATTTGAAGATATGATAGATGGGAACTTACCAGAATTAATAAAATATATGAGTTTTCAATTTGAATAAAATATCCCAGAATGATGAATAAACTTTAAAAAGAAAAAAAAATCATCAAAAAAACCCCACACCAAAGGACACTACAGTCAAATCAGGTATAGGATCAATGACAGAAATTCTAAAATGAAATAGAAAGACTGAGGGTTTTTAAATTTGTAATGTAATTCAAAAGACAGTGGAGATGAACCTTCAAAGTGCTGAGTAAAAATATCTTTAAAAGTAGAATATTATACCCAAAATCTAACACATGAACCCAGATGAAACAAATACACTTTCTGATGTATGAACCAGACTCTTGCTGCTTAACATTTGGGCAAGAAGAAAAATAAAATAAAAAGGAAGTTGGGGAGTGTAAGAAACAAGAATGAGTAACAACAAAAATTGTTAATTCCTGCTGATAAATGCCAATGGCATTGATTCTTAAAATACCAAAGCGATAACAATAGATTTGTGTGTTCAAAAATAAGCTGTAATTAAAATTCTTGACAATAAAAATTGGAAGAAATGCAGAGGATAGTTAAAGCAGCGGATCTTGTCATACTTGTGAAGGGATTAGAGATATGGGTTTACTTTAGACTTTTCTAGAAAAAAGACAAATTTAAATATTATGTTCAAGCAGCATTGGTATCACTGTAAATTACAAATTTGCGTATATCCAGAAACTAAAAGAATATCATTTCTCAATATTTTTTTAATTCTTCATAAAATTAAAAATAAAGCTAAAGTAAAAATAAATAAATACATACATAAAATAACACACCAGTAATCTGGATACAATCTTCAGGTGTGAAACCAGGCCAAATTTAGCATTTCAAATACAGTTTATATAAAATTTGGAGGTATTCATGTCATATCTGACTTGCTCAGATTCCTATTCAGGCTAAGGACAGTATTAACTTCCTAAAAAAAAAAAAAGCAAAATGCTAGTTTAGAGACTATGTCTGTTCATTAATTTATCTTCAGATAAAAGGTAAATTATATTTGACTTTTTTTTCAGTTTCAGGTATAGGATTTAGTGATTCATTACTAACATACAACATCCAGTGCTCACTACAAGTATCCATCATCCATGTAGTTCATTCCCCTGACCACCACCCCTCCAGCAATCCTCAGTTTGTTCTCAGTAGTTAAGAGTCTGTTTTATGGTTTGTTCTTTCTCTCCCCCCGTTATGTTCATCTGTTTTGTTTCTTAAATTCCACATACGAGTGAACTCATATGGTGTTTGTCTTTCTCTGACTGACTTATTTCTCTTAGCATAATCTTTGACTTAAATATCCAGGAAGTATCTATTATCTATTGATGTAGAAATATCCAGTATCCAGGAAAAACTACTTCCCTTAACTGATTGACTAAATTTTTGTTTTGTTTTGTTTTGTTTTCTTGAATGATTTATTTTTTGTAAGGTTCATTTTTTATCGTCGTCATTCCTGCTGGGTTTGGAAAGAAATAAGATTCTAAGCATATAGTGAACCTGTGCTATGAACATTGTTGGCAGGTCATTCTGGATGAGCTGATCAAATAAATGAAGTTGGCTTAATTCTAGGAGGCTTTTTTGGGGGTCTTGGATGGAGAGATCACACATTTAATTGGAACTTTTCTAACCTAGTAGATCCTTAACATTAAACACCTATTTTCTCCCTGGATTACTGAAAATCATCATGTCTAATTTTATCTAAGGTTTGTATACAAATTAAATAGAGTACAATGATACAAAATTACAGTGATATTTTAGATCGTGGTAGCTGCCATGCTAATGTCTCATTCACAGACATTTATAAAGTGGACTTTAGAAAATACTATTTTCATGTAGTTTCCTAAAATCAGAAAGACTTTTGATTGTCAGAGGTATTGAGAGTTTGACCTATAACATATAAACTGCCTGTTGGGACACTGTCTCTTAGTTTTAGATTACATAAATCAGGATTATGAATTAAAGGGATAAACTGAAGAAATTACCACATACATATATGACCAGACTCATTTTGAGTTATTGACTGCAGACAAATTCTACAAGCTGGCTAATGTCCCTCAATGAAAAGAGCTTTGCCAAAAGGGTGATAAATAATATGCAAAGTCCTAATGACCTCTAATGAAAATTCTAGTCAATAGTTAAATAATCTAATAAACTAGAAACAGAAGAGCTGATATAGACACAATAAAATTATTTGTTTCTGGTCTTTCAGGCAGATACCAGCTGATTGCCAGGGAATGATGCTTCCACAGACAATGGGGAGAACTTCCAATACAAAGCCTGATACTATTCTGGTAAAGTTCATGGACTTAGTAGTAAAGTTCCCATGGGGAACTTGTCTAACCTCTCTGAACTCTAGTTTCCTCACTTGTTGCAAGAGAAAGTATAATACTCTTTCCTGGAACTGATGGAAGAATTAAATAAAATTACATTTGTGCTTGGCAGTTAATATCACCTGATAAATAGTATCTGTTATTATTGCAATAGTTATTAGCTCCCATCCAAAACTATGCAGGACTTAGTAAGATACTTAGAAAGAAATCAGAAAGTTCAAGTGAAGAGAAATCCCAAAAGGATAAAATCATGTAACTGTCAATTTACAAATGCTAAGTTGATTCAAAGAGAATTTTCTTTTTTTTTTTTTTCAACGTTTATTTATTTTTGGGACAGAGAGAGACAGAGCATGAACGGGGAGGGGCAGAGAGAGAGGGAGACACAGAATCGGAAACAGGCTCCAGGCTCTGAGCCATCAGCCCAGAGCCCGACGCGGGGCTCGAACTCACGGACCACGAGATCGTGACCTGGCTGAAGTCGGACGCCTAACCGACTGCGCCACCCAGGCGCCCCGTCAAAGAGAATTTTCAAAAGCAGGCAAATAACTGTCTAGAGGTTTGCCTTCTCTAAATAGGAGAGGCATTTTAAGGCAAATGATTATATTTTATAGAGTGCTTCATATCATTTTTGCCTTCTGCTGTGAGTACCTTATATTTTTATTAATTAAAATTTAATTAAAATTTATTAATTAAAATTTTATTAATTTAATTAACAAATAATTACTAAATAAATAAATAATAAATAAATAAATGAATATAAAATAAATAAAATAAATAAAATAAAAATAAATAAAAATAAATAAAAAATAAATAAAATAAATAAATAATAAATAAATAAATAATAAATACATAAATTTATTAATTTAATTAAACTTTTATTAATTAAAATTAAATTTATTAATTAAAATAAAACATTTATTTTAATGTTAATATTATTTTATCAAAAATATTATTCTCCATTCAAACACATAGCATCTTTATGCGTCACTTCAATTTTAATGTAACTCTTAACTACATCCAAAGTATAAACAATTCTAGCTAAGTAACTCAATGGGAAAATATTATGCACAGTACACATTCACTTTGGAGCAGATTTTGCTGGAATACATTTCCTCCACTAGGTGAGTGGCATCTGTGATCACGTGAGTATGTCATGCAGCCTCCTTCTCTGTATAAGGAGCTTTAGACAGAAAAAGAGACTGTGGCTTATGCCTGTGCTACTGGGCTATCACCGTGTGCATCTGTGCAAAGAGCACACTCTTAAAATGTATGTTGACCATTCTGGATCAGCACCTAAGCCCTCAGGAGAATATAAAACACCGCATGGGGAGGAGTGGATTGCTCAGAGCATCAGAGTGGTTGGTACCAGTATGAGGGTTGCTATTCATTTTCTGCATTGACAAGAGGTGATTTAGTCGCCAGGAACATGTCCCCTATGCTGCCCGGTGATGGATAGAGCTGACACTCGAAACAAGAGGCTTCACTCTTTCCCAGGTAGCAGCAGCTTTCTTTTCTTTTGTTTGGTGATCTTGAAAGGGTTTGAAATCACGGCACTTAGAACAGTACCTTGTGGTAGTGGTTTCTCAACAGGATCTGTAGTGACGTAGCGAATGAATGCATGAGCTAATTGATAAGCTAATGGTTAAACTATAGCTTTAATTTCTACCGAAGAATCTTCGGATGGAGATAATCAGCCAGCTAATAAGAATGGCAATGCGTATTTGTTAATCTCTGCTAATGTGCCAGGCTCTATACTGTTTAACCTTTAATTCTCACCCTAAACTTTAATTTTCACCTTTAATTCTCAGGGAAAAAAAAAACCCCATGAAGTAGCTACTATTTTAATTTAGAAGGAACAACTGAGATTTATAATTTGAGAACGTTGCCCAAGGACATCTAGCTGATCATCTGAACCTTGTGTCTTACTTCTGAGTGTGTGTTATCACCAGTGCCTAATGCCCCTCCCAGCTCTCGAGAGCCGGCGCATGCCAGTAGCAGGGACTTGGTGACCTCGGAGGCCCAGATAATTTCATTAGAATTGCCACAGACATTTGCCTGGCATACTGGTTGACTTGGACTGGTATTCTAGTTCCAGAAGGAGTCATAGTGCCACTTTTGTTACCCTCTGATTCCTGTGATTTTGTTCCTAAAGCCCTGCAAAAACAAAGAGGACTTTCCACTCTGTTCCTACACTATTTGGAACGGAGGGAAAATACAAGATCCACAGCAGGGAGGGAATGCCTTTGCTGTGTTCCAGATGCTCATCAGTGACTCTGGCTTAGACAAGACGACTAATATCCCCTTAAGTTCCAAACTTTATCTTAAATGCATGATCTTATCTTAATGTACTAATCCCAGAGTCCTAGTGGATGCATTATGATTCAGAGTGTAGGCTTGTTTGATTCCCAATGCCAATTCTTGATTCTCCCAGTAGAAGGAGGAAAAGGGAGGATGTCCAGGGAATAGAATCAGTGCATAGAGTAGTGAACATTTAGGTGGCCCTTCTCAAATTTGTTCTTCCAGCTGCTGAAGGTCATGGGCAAAAGATTTCTCCAGCACTATTTCAGACTCTGGGGTATCCCAGAGATGACCCTGGTAGCACCACACCTGTCTGACTGGACATTAGTTTTGTATTTTCTTTAGAATATACCATATAGGCTAAATATTTTGCTATTATTTCCTTTCGACTCTTTCCCAACATTGGAAACAAGTAAAACATCCATTTTGGAAAATGTAAATGACATAAGAGTATGGCCCATGATTCTCACAGGCCTGAAATAGCAACATTTTAAATTTCTTGACAATAAAGATGGGGATAAAAACAGAACATGAAAGTCAAACCTGTAACAAAGAAACTCATTATACCATATTTTTTCTCTATATTAAACCATAAGCGTTACACACAACTGTAGCCTTTAATTTTATTAAGCCTCTTAGCAGAAATGAAATCTCTTGGCATCTCATTTGGCATGTGTATTTCCAGCTGAAAGACACAAAGGAGGCTTATCTTCAAAGACTTTTCATCTTTATCTAAAAATGGCATTCCTCATTGCCCCTTTTATATGGGGTGAATAAAAATGACTCCATATTTTCAGCACATATGGTTTCCTTGGTACAGAATTATCCTGCGACACAAAAGACGAAAGTACATAACACTTGAAAATAATGAGCAATAACAGAATTCCCTGCACAAAGATAATGACTTCATTCTTTTCTGGCCTCACTAATCCAATGACTCAAAAATCTAATGACTAAAAATCTAAGAATGATAGTCCTCTTCTTTGTCCAGTTTGAACAAACCTACAGAGATTCTAAAAGGTTAAGAACAGATACCATCAAAGGTAATCCAAATGATTCTATAAGGGCCATGAAAGAGACTTCCATTCAATCTTGAAAACAGCAGGACGTCCCAAGGAAGTGGAGTCACACTTTAGAGAGACAGACTCTTAACTCACAGAGCAGTCCCTAGGAATAGGAATAGCTACCATTTACTGAGTGCTTACTACCGGACAGGCACTTTGCTATGCATTTTAGATGTATTTCTCATTTAATTGTCTCAACAATGATATTCCACTGGCATATCATGATCCCATTAAAGAAACGGTGGCACAGACAGGTTAATTAACATGTGCAAGGTCATATAGCTGACATACTGGAGAATTATCTGATTATATCCAAGGACTGTCTGCCTCTAACATCCATGCTTTTCATCTCTGTGAATAAGGTTTCTGTTAGGTCTCTAACAATATGGAGTTACCGTGCACCTGTGAACCCACTTAATCAACCTCACACTCAGGGCTGGAACCCTATTTGTAGCATCTTTGACATAAATTTGTACTTATCGAAGCTCTGTCTAAGCATTGCTGGCAATGGAAAGGTCAGCGTGAGAGAAGGGTAAGAGAAAAACAAGCAAAAAAATGTTTTTCTTTTCACGTCACACACATTAGTCCTTATAAAAACCTGAAAGAAAGATGGATATCACTACAGACATTTTATGAGTAAGGAAACTGAGGTTCAGCAAATTTGAGTAAGTGATTCCTAAGACGTGCAACCAGTACGCGGTGTGGCTGGTTTTTCTGATTCTAAAGCTTAACTTCTTTTTTCCACCAGCCTACCCACCTCTGGACAGACACTAGTAACAAGGCATTAATTCCACTTTTGAATGTAGGATCGATGTTTAGAGTGTACTTTTTTCACCTTAGGCCCACAAAAGCAGACAAATGGAATGACATATTTTTTGAAAATCTCACATGTTGATCCTCTGTTAAAGAGCAACACAGAGTAAGTCTAAGCTTTCTTTGAAATGGCAGACTTTCAAAAATTTTAGGTGAGTTATCATATGTCTCCAGCAACTAGGCTTATTTTCAGCCTAGGTAAAATGAGTTCCTTCCCTAATTCCCTCTATATTTTCCTCCTGTTTCCTTCAAATATTGTTTAAAACCATAGTTTCTGTTTTTCTTACATGTTTTAAAAAATAATCAACTATAGTGGCATCTCCTCTGCTTTGAAGATAAAAAGATCTGGGAGTGTTAATCTTCAGAGCTTCTTAAGACATTTACTTTCCACATAGGGACAGACTTCCTTGTTCTTTGCCATCCCACCCGTGTTTCTCTGGATTGTCAATGTTGTTCTCAAGTTGTGTCATCCAGGACTGAGAAAAATAGTCTAGCCAGGACCAGACATTGCGCTAAACTCTGTATTTCTAATAGAATAGTGGTTAAGCATTTAGGCCATGAAGTCAGATTGCTTGATTTCAAATACTGGCTCAGTCACTTTCCAGCGATATGATTTTTAAATTAGCTTTTTGACTTGTTGATGCCTCAGTTTTCCTCAGAGAAAATGGGATGATTAAATACCACCACTGCATTGAGCTCTCCATCTGAGTTCATCCCCTAACTCTGCTTTCTCTCCTATAACAATAAAAGAACTGCTCATGCTTCTATTAAAGGCTAAGCCTCCACTTTGGCAGTAGCTCCCATACCTTTTTGACTATTCAAGGACATTGCCCCAGTATCTCTTTACTCTCTTCCGAATCATGAAATTTCCCTTCTTAAATGTATTTTTCTCAACAGCACTCTTATATGCCCATTGTTTACAATTCCAATCCTCCCTCTCTCTCTTGAATCTACTCGTTAGACTGTTTCTCTACCACTGCAGTCAATTGGATCATGTCAAAGTCACCAATTACCCTCACGTTATTCTGCTGATCAGCAACACTTGATTATTCTCACCTTCTTGAAGGACTCTGTTTACTTGGCCTCAAGGAATCCACACGCTCTTGGCTTCCCTCTATTTTCACTAGCTGGTTCTTTTTGGTTTCCCTCCCGCTCTTTCTAACTCTGAATATTGGAGTACTTCTGTTTTTTCCTGATGTGGGTCTCATCTCCATTTGGTCTATGTTCATTCCCTTGGTGACATCATCCAGTTACATAGTTCTAAAGGCCATCTATATACTAATGATTCTGAATTCAGATCTCCCTCCTGGATCTCAAGCTTTTGCATCCAACTGCCAACCAATCTCTCCACTGGCGAAGTCTGCAGGCACGTCAAATACAATATCCCCCAAAACGGAGCTTAGGTGCTCCCCAAAAGTATTTTGTCTACAGTTTCCCCAACTCTGTTCTTCCAGTTCCTCAGTTCAAAAATCTTAGAGTCATCCTTAACTACTCTATTTCTTTTACGACATGGATCCAAACTATGAGCAAATCTATCAGTGCACTGATTTAACTAAATGTCCTTTGAATAGTTAACCTCCCTCCTGTAATTTGCTAATAATCTTATTTTCAATAATTTTTAAACCGTGTTTGTTTTTAACAATGCCAGCTGGAATATAGTTCTCCTTACCCGATAGGATGGAGGTCAGATAGTAGTTGGTTGGATAGTTCTTCTACTGACTCTGGTCTATGAACAATAGGTTATAATAAATATAGATGTGTTCACGTTCTTTAAAGTAATCCCATTGAAGATATATGAAATTATTTGATTTGTATGCTTCCTCAGCTAAAAGCATCTTTCTACTTTAATTTGGACTATGTGTTTATAGTTATTTAGCAAACTATACAGGAAAACGTGTGTGTGGGAGTGTCGCAATCAGTTTTTGACCAAAAATATTGTTCACAAGTTTATTTCCTACTGTTATTTTTTCTCCCCCCACCAAGTTTTAATTTAAATTCCATTAACATACAGTGTAATATTAGTTTCAGGTGTAGAGTTTAGTGATTCATCACTTAAATACAACAGCCAGCATTCATCACAGCAAGTGCCCTTCTTAATCCCTATCACTTATTTAACCCATTCCCTACCCACCTCCCCTCTGGTAACTATCAGTTGGTTCTCTATAATTAAGGTCTGTTTTTCGGTTTTCCTCTTTTTCTGTCCCATGTTCATTTGACTATGTTTCTTAAATTCCACATGTGAGTGAAAACATGTTATTTGTCTTTCTCTGACTTATTTCGCTTAGTGTAATAGTCTCTAGCTCCATCCATGTTGTTGCAAATGGCAAGATTTCATTATTCTTGATGGCTGAGTAATATTCATACACACACACACACACACACATACTTACATACATACAACATCTTTATCCATTCATCAGTTGTTAGACAGTGGGCTGTTTCCATAGGTTGTCTGTTGTTGGTAATGTTACTATAAACATCAGGGTGCATGTAACCCTTGGAATTAGTATTTTTGTTTCCTTTGGGTAAATACCTTGCAGTAGTAGTAGCTTGGTGAGGATTTGGAGAAAGGGGCACCCTTTACACTGTTGGTGGGAATGCAAACTGGTGCAGCCACTCTTAAAAAACTGTATGGAGTTTCCTCAAAAAGTTAAACATAGAACTACCCTATGATCCAGCAACTTCACTCTTATTTATTTCTAATCATCACCTTCAAGGTAACAATTTCCAACACCTTGAATATTTAAACATGTGACCCAGGGTTTAAATGAAATTTCTAAAGAGAAGTTGTAAAGATACTTTGAAGAATAAGGACATAGTTTTCTGAAGGAGCTACTTTGAAGAGAAAGCACTTATGCACATATTTATGCACTGATAAAAATAGAAGAACTTGATCCATAACACTGTATATATTCCTTATATCTTAAAATGATTTATACTCTTAGGAAAAAGCTCCCCTGCCCATAAGCTATAGCAGAATGTCATGCATTAGAATTAACAATTTTCATTTAAGCGTTCCATTTTCATATCAGATTTATTTTCATAAAATGCATTAGCTTTCTCCTTAAAATTTAGTAAATCTGCACAAAAATCATAGTCATGGAGATATAGTTAAAACCAAGATTGAGTTTTAAAAGTAATAAGTAAAATGGTAAGCGTACCATTTGCTTAGTATATGCTGAGTGTGGTATGCACTGTGGGAAGAGAAGTATGAAAAATAGACTCTATTCTCAAAAGAGGCTACAGTGTTTGGGGAGATGAGAATAACATAATGAACAGTAGCTAACCGGAGAAGACATTTCATAATTAAATGCTATACTTGTAAGTGGTTCCAGGTTCTGTACAACGAAGGAGGGGGAACCTTATAAGGTTTAAGGTAGTTAGTTATAGGAGATCTTTAAATTGGGTCTTGGAACCTGAGAAAGGAAAAATAATTTTCATCGACAAGTTAAAAAAAAAAGGGAACCACTGACAAAAGCTAGGAAATAAGAATCAGTCTAGTAATTAGGAAAAGTAAAAAGAAACCTGCACATGCAGTGTAAGTCTTCATGGTTGGGAAAAATCTTAAATGAGGCTGTGTAACAAGGGTAGATCTAATTGTGAAGTGTCATGAATGTCTGGAGAAAAGCTTTGACTTGAGGTGGTAGGTAATTGGGAATCAATAGATTCCTTAGCAAGAGAACGGTATGATGAAATGGTGCTTTATTAAAACAAATATGCTGGCAGGCTGCAGGATAGAACAAAAAGAGAAGTAAGAGAACTGGTAGAAAACCCCAAAGTAAAGAGAGCATGAATTTGGTCTTTTTGAGCATTCTTTTAGCCTAAGGCATTCTTGAGCAAATGCAGCAAAAATAATATGAAAAATAACTTTTATGATCTTGAGTTTTATGATTTTTTTTAATCTGCGAGTGACTTGTAGATACAATGTCATATTTTGAGGCACTTAATCAATAATTCTAATTTTTATCTCACAGTTTTCTAGTTTGAAGCCGTTAAGCCTTGCTTTTCATGTCTCATTCAAAAAACATTGAAATGCTGGCAGGCCTTGGGACCTGAGACTGTCAGACTTGAGAATAAAATATTCTTGAAGAGATGAAGTTCCTTTTTCCTGGTATTGGCCATTCTTTAATTGAAAAGGTAGAAATATTCAAATTGCATAGGTATGGTCATGACACCTTAAGCAGTGCTCACAAATCTTCAGGATTTCACTTTAGTTGTCAAAGCATAATGACCTGGGTTTTCAAAGCAAACAGTTGTTTGGATTCCAGAGCAATATATTCCTCTATCTTCAGTAATCCTTTGATGTGTAGGAAGAGCAAAGAATTCTGCTTTAAGCAACTTTTTTCCAAGTTTCAAAAAACAGGGGTAAGAATGTGAGGATTTAATAAAAAATAAAACCTGGGTTTACATTATTTGTTATTGTTCTTGTTGTCGAAGTGTCTACCCCTGCTTTGCAATTGGAAGGAAATAGATCAGCAGCTCTATAAGCTTCAGCTCTTTGTGGTTTCATTACAGGCTGGCTTTACCCCACTATCTCTGTATATATTAAAGAGAAGAAAACAAGGTTTAGGAACAATAAGCCAAAATTTTTCCTAAAAGACATTGAAAAGTGAATATTAATTCATTGGACAACGAGCTGCTTCTTTGATTAAACGTTTATGTCCTGGGAAGAACAAAGCATGCTCGACTTAGACTAACAGTACTTGTGAGCACTGCTTAAGGTGTCATGACCATATCTATGCAATTTGAATATTTCTACCTTTTCAATTAAAGAATGGCCAATACCAGGAAAAAGGAACTTCGTCTCTTCAAGAATATTTTATTCCTGTTTCCAAACAGGAGGGAAATTGGGTCATGCAGGAAAACATTTTTCCCCAAAATATGTTTTGTGGTTTGTGACACTCTGAAGGATGAGGCATTAACTCTAGGAAATACGGTATTCATTGCCCCATTACTTCTTTTAGATGTAATTAAGCAATATTAGGTTTACCACAAATATGTGTTATTAACACCAGTGAGTTTGCTTACATTGGTATAAAAAATAAGTTAATATTTTTCTAAAAGATCTCTCCTTAAAGAAAATGTTTTCTCTTGTATTTTAATGGAATATAGTCTTCCAGAAATTCTCTAGACATTTCCGTTCTGGTCTAGGGTAGGCTACTTCTTTCATAATGGTACGGAATGCTGCATAATCTATAAGCATCGTGTTACATTGGTCACTCCACATCTGGAAAGTTATAATATCATAATACTTAAAAATAAGAAGTGATTTGGGATGCCTGGGTGGCTCAGTTGGTTGGGTTTCCAACACTCTTGATTTCAACTCAGAGCATGATCCCAGGGTCATGGGATTGAGCCCCACGTCAGGCTCTATGCTGAACATGCTTAAGATTCTCTGTCTCCCTCCCTCTGCTCCTTTTCCTTGCTCATGCTCTTTCTTTATCTCTCAAATTAAGAAAAAGAAAAAAAAGATGTGACATATCAGGCATAGTATTACCTGTGATAGACAAACCAAGGTGGGATTTTAGGTTTGAGAACATTCTCTGGCTTCCCTTTGGTATCCAAAATGAGAAGCTGAATTGCAATATAGCCAGCTGGTGACTTCTGGGTTGGACATTTCATAATCTGAGACACAAACACTGAAAGGGAAACTAGCTTTAACTTGGTACCTCAAAAGGTTAGTAGAAAAACGTAGGCCTTTATTTTGATAATGATCATTATTATGTCAACAGTATATGTTTATTATCCATGTGTACATGTGCCAAAACTTCTAAACAAGGCAAATCAGTGCTCATTAGGCCTTTACTGTGTGTCAGAGAATGTTGTAAGTTCTTTACTGTATTAACTTATTTAACCATAATAATATCCCATTAGATAAGTAATATTGTTGTCTCAATTCTATAAATGAGGGAAGATCATTGTAGGTGGAATATGGATAAGAATTTTTATATTTTAATAAAATTTCTAGCTTAGATGTACTTTAATGTCTATTTTAAAATAATAGCTTTCTACATACAGACGCCATAAAAGTTTCCTTTAAAATATATATGGGGGTGCCTGGGTGACTCAGTCGGTTGAGTATCTGACCTTGGCTCAAGTCATGATCTCCCGGCTTGTGAGTTTGAGCCCCGCGTGGGGCTCTGTGCTGACAGCTCAGAGCCTGGAGCCTGCTTCAGATTCTGTGTCTCCTTCTCTCTCTCTCTCTGCCCCTCTCCCATTTGCTCTTTCTCTCAAAAGTAAATAAAAACACTAAAAACATTAAATGTATATGTATGTATGTATATGTGATATACATACATACATATGCAAAAAATGAGTCAATAATTTCAGATGATATGGCAGAATTCGTGCAAGTGGTACTAAGATATGAAGATGGAAATGATGGCTTAATGGAATCAACTGAAGGTACTGGAGAAGATTACTTTTAAAATTTCACAAATTTTATTAGGTTGTCAAAACCTAATACATCTTCTTGGAAAATGTGTGTGGTGTTTTTAATACTATAACTAGGATCTAAAATTCAGAACACATCTTTAACATATTTGGTTTTCCTTTCCTTTTTTGTTCTCCCCTTCCTTCCTTCTTTCCCTTCTTTTCTTCCTTCCTTCCTGCCTTCCATCCCTCTTCTGTCCTTCTTTCTTCTTCTTACATTTTTCTCTCTCATTCTTTTCTTCTTTGCTAAGAGTTCAGATTTTGGATTATACCATAAGAGACTCAATCAAGGTGAAGAATTTCAGAAGATGCTGTTCTTTTTTAAGATATTTATGGTCACCGTTTTTACTTAATCATCTACATAATTTCATTAATGTAGGTTTAATCATAATGACACATCCACAGATCACATGGCCAAACAATCGTTGTAGTAATTGCATAAGGATTTAAATTGGTCTTTTAGTACTTGAATTAGTCACATCTTCATATTTATCAAAAAAGAGACTCTGACCAATATTTAATCATAAAGAGTTTCACATGTAGATAGATGACTAAAGAACATTAAAAATAAAAATAAAAACTTTGAAAAGAAAAAAATAGCAGCCCTTTCACTGGAGAACATTTCAAATTGCTTTCTCTGTATGCCGCTGATGAAACTCTAAAATATGTCAACTACAGTGTGAGGGGAATAGCAATACTGTGCTCTTTGGTTGGAATTGCAAAGAAAGTCTCCAGGCATTCTTCCTAATAGAGTGAACTACCTATTCTTTATGCATGGCCTCTTTTTTCTCTCTTCCATTTGAAGTAAGAAGTTTCTTTCTCTTAACAGGATGCATTTGTCAATATCAGCCAGCCTTCCTCTGTAAACACTGCGTCAGCCCACATGTTTATTCTCTACAATCAACTCAACAATATCTTTGCCCAGCATATCTCACAGTAAGCCCTGTGTGATCTGCCCAGGACTCCTGAATGTAATCATAACTGCTTCTATATACAGAAAGTCCTTAGGAGAGAGAAATAATTTTTTTTTTCAGGGTGTACAATCAATGTAGAGAGCTAATATGAAACAGTTAGGACCCCAAACTGCTTTAAAAATCAATAGTGGTGGGGTTTTTTTTTGGATCAGTATTTTCAAAATAATTGCCTCTACGTTTTACTTTACTTTATCATGAAGATGAAATGATCCTCCAAGAAATAGTGGGAAACTCTGTTTTTCTTTTACATTCAATAAATGTAGCCATTCATTTTATTCTCATGCACAACTCACGGCCAAGCACTATCAAGAACATCAAAAAATCGATTCAGAGTAGAGCTAGGTAAGCAAATACGGCAAAAGAGTTCTCAAAATCCCTATCAGTCCACAGGTTTCTGGTTAACATTAAATTCATTTCTGAAACCTAAAACTTAGAAGCGTCTCTTGCAATTTTGAGTCGTTACTGTGCGTTAGAAAACCTGACAAAGTTGTGTACATTTTATAAAGCTCACACACTTGGCAGAACTATTCCCATTTATGCTGGGTACCCTCTCCAATTATTTTCATTCCGATAATGGTGAGCAATGAAAGCATCAGACAGAGAAGACTGTCTTCTCGGAAATAACCCGCAGGGAAAGACAAGCTTAAACGGGACAGCGAAAAGTTGCTCTGTGTAGGAGCTAAGAATATAGGCTGAAATGAGGAAACTTGGGTTAAAATCTGCTTTCAAAATTATGATGGCTTTGCAAAATCACTTCCCAAGGTAAAGAGTAGCAGGTACACTGTGCTATATTCAGGCAAAGGTGGTGACAGACAATATGTGTGGGTCTAATAGAAGGAAAATATTAAAGAAAATTAAAGTGTTACAGGGGAAGAAAATGGGAAAGCATTGAGACCACAATGGAAGTAATACTTCTTTTGTTTCACTGTTTGACTTTAGAACTATGTCAATGTTTTATATAATTATGAAATAGAATTAAATCAAATTTAAAAAATCTAAACCAAAAGTAAAATGCATTTTAAGTGGTGGCTTAACCATATAGTACAGAACTATTCCTAAACTGAAGCTTAAAATGTAACTTTAAAAATAGTAATTCTACTCTATGTCCCTAAAGGCAAAATCACTGCAAAGAACTCTTAACCTGTTTCTAGTAATCCCATCATTAGTAACAATGACGTTGGTAGTTTTATTTAAAAATATTCTTATTGTCGTTTTTAAAATGTTATATATATAAATATAATTTTTATATATAAAACAGGATAAACTAAATAAATAATCATGTTTATACATTAGGAATCAATATTTATAATAAAGATGAAAGAAACAAACATAAAATCAAAGAAGTTGAATAAAAGCCCTATAATTTTAATTTTTTTTAACGTTTATTTATTTTTGAGACAGAGAGAGGCAGAGCATGGACAGGGGAGGGTCAGAGAGAGACGGAGACACAGAATCTGAAACAGGCTCCAGGCTCTGAGCCATCAGCCCAGAGCCCGACGCGGGGCTCGAACTCACAGACCGCGAGATTGAGACCTGAGCTGAAGTCGGACGCTTAATCAACTGAGCCACCCAGGCGCCCCTTAAAGTCTTTTTTTTTTAAATTTTTTAAAAAGCCCTATAATTTTAAATTTGAATTAGAAATGTCCAAATGAACTTGTGATGCATCTCCTCTACTTGTAGGACAGACAACGGACAAGCTGAGGTATCAGAAGACAAGGAAGCTGTCAATGACTACTGAGATCATACGTTGAAAGAACTCAGGAGCCAACTTAAAGGGATTGCCAGGCCAGTGGCCAAAGATGAGACAAAGTGAGGGTCAAAAGTAACAACAGGTGGAGTGGACTGCAACAGACATACCTGTCACAACCCATGATCTCATGATAAACACACACACAAAAAACAACAAAACGTCAAACCTCAGTGGCCACGTTTGGGAGACTCTAGGGAAACAAGTAGTTATTTTTAAAACTGCTAAATAAAGGGAAACAATCAAGCATTTATCCTGTCTTCCCTGCAACAAGTTTATTTCAGGATTACCAAACAGTTGATCAGGGGAAGTTCTTGTTTAGAGAAAAATCTAGATAATAAATTAAGAAGGAATGATGGAATATCACCAGTTTGCAAAGTCTAAACAGGTGTAGGCAAAGATTAGCAGTAGCTGCTAAACTTGTCATGGGCTGAACTGTGTTTCCCTACATTAATATGTTGAAGTTCTAACATCCAGTACCTCAGAGTGTGACCTTATTTGGAGGTAGGGTCTTAACGGAGGTAATCAATTTAAAGTGAGTTCGTTGGGGTAGGTCCTAATCCAATATGACCAGTGTCCTTTAAAAAAGAGGACACAGGGGCGCCTGGGTGGCGCAGTCAGTTAAGCGTCCGACTTCAGCCAGGTCACGATCTCGCGGTCCGTGAGTTCGAGCCCCGCGTCGGGCTCTGGGCTGATGGCTCAGAGCCTGGAGCCTGTTTCTGATTCTGTGTCTCCCTCTCTCTCTGCCCCTCCCCTGTTCAAACTCTGTCTCTCTCTGTCCCAAAATTAAATAAAATAAACGTTGAAAAAAATAAAAAAGAGGACACAGAGATACACATGGAAAGAAGGCAATGTGAAGAGACACAGGGAGAAACCGATCATGCCAACATGCCAAGGAGAGAGGTCTAGAACAGATCCTTTCCTCACAGCCCCCAATAGGAACCAACCTTGCTGACTCCAGAACTGTCAGATTACAGATTTCTGTTGTCACCCATGTTGTGGTATTTTGTTACAGCAGCCTTAGCAAACTAATATGATTACATACAAAATTAACAGGATTATTATACCATTATTACACCATTATAAGATCAAGTTGTCAATGGCTAAATCTGCTCATCAGTCTTCACCTCACAAACACAGAGACAAGCAGGCATTCTGTGTCTCCTGATAGAAGTGTACGATATGGCTTACGAAGCAGTGTTGCCAAAGCACAACAAAATAATCTAAATCTGATCAAGCTTCAAATACAGGGCATAGAGAAACACATTTATAATAAGTGGATGTAATCGTAAAAGATTCATGTTTTTTTTTTAGAGCAATTTACAGGGAGGGAAATATAGGAACAGGAAGTAAAGGAGATTTTCGGTATTTAGATAGTTTATTAGTTAAATGTAATGTGTGTAATTGTTTGACCTGTTTCACCTTGACAAATAATAAATTATGAGGCAAGAAAAGTTACTTTGGATTCTCTTAGTGTTGTTCTACAGTATAATAATAGTAAACAATTCATAGTGTTGGGGTAAAGATTAAATATGGAAATAGGGGTAGAGCACCTAGCATAGTATAGTTTTAACTATTTACATAGTTGGGTATTGGTTAGCACGCTTACATACTTGGGTAGTAGAATAGCACTTGTGCATAGGATAGTTGCAATTATTTACATGCTTGGTTATTAGCTAAATCCCTTGCCTTCATCGCTATAAATATTCATTTAAATGATGTGGTATGTGTGACTTACTCTACATGTGCTTATATGTGCACACAAGCCCACATAAACACTCAACATACTTACAAGGTCCAATGTGAGCCAGTATTGGGCCAGAAAGATTTTCACTATTCACTCCACTGCCCATTCTCACATAGCTCCTCAAAACTACCTGTCCCCATGCTCACCTTTGCTAGAAAATGCAGGAAAGAAGCATTATGAACTTTTGAAAGAAAAACCAAGGCAAGGGTTAGGAGGGAAAGGCAAAAGGAAGGGCAGTTTTAAGAAGGTTAACTATCCCACTAAATATGTCCCCAGAATTAAGTCATCCATTTCTGCCATTTTCAGGGAAAGATAAACACAGTTTTTCAGCATCCACAGGGTCAGGCCTTGGAGAGAATCAGTGTTTGCAGCCAGCTGGATCATGTTTGGACAAGAGGCAGAACACATCTGGTCATTAATAGTGATAATCGCTCTTTGGTTAAGAGCCATAATTTAGTTATAGGAAATGTTGCAGCTGACATCTATTGTGAGTCAGGTGACCACATCCTACAAATTTTCATTTCAATTTTTCAAACATTTATTTGGTTTGAGAGAGGAGATCAAAGGTTAAAGAAATACAGTTCGCTTTTTCAGTGGATATACAATCTTGTTTGTATCACAGGAAAATAACTCTGAGACAGAGAAAGATATAACATCAAAAGAGTATTACAAATCCCATGGGCCTACATGAGATTAAAGCAAAGTAAGGTATCAAATCAGAGAGAGTTTTCATCTGGTTAAAAAGATTGTGAAAGTCCTCCTAGAGAAAGTGGAATTTGAGAGAGGCTTGTAACAAAAAGGGATAAAATGGGAGACAGTGATAGAGTGAGGGAAAGGGGGTTTGGGGATAGAGAAGGGAAGGGCATCTCAGCAGGGCTGTAAGGTTGTCAGATAAAATACAGGATACCTAGTGAAATTTGAATTTCAGGTAAATAGCAAATCATTCTTTAGTATAAATATAATCTATTTGGGTCATATATTTGGGTCATACTTGAGTTTGAAACACCCTGCATGTGTTTAGAGAAAACAAGTAAGTTGTTTTCTAAAAGTTTAAGTTTCAGAGAGGAAGAAAATGGCTGATTATGTGGGAAAGTTGTTTATGACATATAGACGGTCTTAGATTATAGACAGAAGAATGAAAATGTAATTTTATAGGGACTGTGGAGACATTTTTTTTTTCATGTAGGAGTGATTTGATCTGACGTGTCCTGTAGGAATAAGATGGCAGTGGTGAGAACAAGAAAAACTGTGACAGGAAATTGGCCAGGAAGGGACAGACAGTGAGGATGTTAAGTGAGATGATGGAAATGGTTTGCAAATGGACATAGCTGAGATACAGCAGAGTGGAAGCAACAGATTGGACCTCGGGACAAAAGAGATGTAGAGGCAAAACTGCCTGCAAGTATATCCCTATTGACTTGGAGAATGATGGCTTTTGTTAACAGCTGTGTAAGGAGGAGAATCTGGTTTTAGGAAAAACAGATAATAGGGAAATAAGGGCCATGTCAGGAGTATCTGGCCAGGTGGGCATCCAGATACAAATGCTCAGTAAGTAATTACAAATATTTTTCTGAGCTGAATAAATTGGGATTTTATTTTTTTTTTAATTTTTTTTTCAACATTTTTATTTATTTTTGGGACAGAGAGAGACAGAGCATGAACGGGGGAGGGGCAGAGAGAGAGGGAGACACAGAATCGGAAACAGGCTCCAGGCTCCGAGCCATCAGCCCAGAGCCTGACGCGGGGCTCAAACTCACGGACCGCGAGATCGTGACCTGGCTGAAGTCGGTCGCTTAACCAACTGCGCCACCCAGGCGCCCCTAAATTGGGATTTTAGATATTTAAGCTGTCACATCAGTGAGTTGGTCAAAACTTAAGGAATCTTTCTAGCTCACTAGAGGCAAGAGAGCAACTGGTGAGGGAATAGCAAAAAGACCAAAAGAAAACCAAAAGAAGACCAAATGAAAAACTTGGGGGCAGGTCTTGGAAGTCCTGAAGTCGAGGTCGGTCACCACTCTTAAATCATACAGAGAAGTCAGGAGTATAGATTGAGAACCAGCAACAGCGCCGTTAATTTCGGACAGAGCTGTTTTAGGAAAGTACCATGGGCGGCAGCCAGGGTTTTGGAGACTGAGGTGTAAATGGTGAGGGAGTAGAGGAAACCAAAGAGGTGAAGTGTGAAAGGACCGGTTTGAGGACAAAACCAAGAGGAAGGAACCCATGGAGAGGGAAGACTGAAGATTCGCTAAAAGCAGGGATCAAAGTCTGAAAAGAGTGTGCAGCAATAAAATTAAATGCATACGTGGAGAGACTGGCCTTCAAAAGAGGAGAAAACCTCCCTCAGAGTTAAATGGAAGGTAGGAAGACAGAAGCTTAAGGATTCGATGCATGACACTGAGGAATTTGGTTGTTTGGTCTCCACTTTTGAGTAAGAAAGGAAATGACATCATAATTTGGCTATTGTTGAAAGTGCTGCTATAAACATTGGGGTACAGGTGCCCCTATCCACCAGCACTCCTGTATCCCTTGGGTAAGTTTCTAGCAGTGCTGTTGCTGGGTCATAGGGTAGATCTATTTTTAACTTTTTGGGGAACCTCCACACTGTTTTCCAAAGCGGCCAAATTATGGAAAGAGCCTAAATGTCCATCAACTGATGAATGGATAAAGAAATTGTGGTTTATATACACAATGGAGTACTACGTGGCAATGAGAAAGAATTAAATATGGCCCTTTGTAGCAACATGGATGGAACTGGAGAGTGTTATGCTAAGTGAAATAAGTCATACAGAGAAAGACAGATACCATATGTTTTCATTCTTATGTGGATCCTGAGAAACTTAACAGAAGACTATGGGGGCGGGGAAGGAAAAAAAAGTTTGAGAAGGAGGGAGACAAACCATAAAAGACTCTTAAAAACTGAGAACACAAAATTGCACCAGCATTCTTCTCAAAGCTAGAACAAGCAGTCCTAAAATTTGTATGGAACCACAAAAGGCCCCGAATAGCCAAAGGAATTTTGAAGAAGAAGACCAAAGCAGGAGGCATCACAATCCCAGATTTTGGCCTCAACTACAAAGCTGTAATCATCAAGACAGCATGGTATTGGCACAAAAACAGACACATAGACCAATGGAACAGAATAGAAACTCCAGAACTAGACCCACATAAGTATGGCCAACTAATCTTTGACAAAGCAGGAAAGAATATCCAATGGAAAAAAGACAGTCTCTTTAACAAATGGTGCTGGGAGAACTGGACAGCAACATGCAGAAAGTTGAAACTAGACCACTTTCTCACACCATTCGCAAAAATAAACTCAAAATGGATAAAGGACCTGAATGTGAGACAGGAAACCATCAAAACTCTAGAGGAGAAAGCAGGAAAAAACCTCTCTGACCTCAGCTGCAGCAATTTCTTACTTGACACATCTCCAAAGGCAAGGGAATTAAAAACAAAAATGAACTATTGGGCCCTTATGAAGATAAAAAGCTTCTGCACAGCAAAGGAAACAATCAACAAAACTAAAAGGCAACCAATGGAATGGGAAAAGATATTTGCAAATGACATATCGGACAAAGGGCTAGTATCCAAAATCTATAAAGAGCTCACCAAACTCCACACCCAAAAAACAAATAATCCAGTGAATAAATGGGCAGAAAACATGAATAGACACTTCTCTAATGAAGACATCCAGATGGCCAAGAGGCACATGAAAAGATGCTCAACGTCGCTCCTCATCAGGAAAATACAAATCAAAACCACACTCAGATATCACCTCACGCTGGTCAGAGTGGCTAAAATGAACAAATCAGGAGACTATAGATGCTGGAGAGCATGTGGAGAAACGGGAACCCTCTTGCACTGTTGGTGGGAATGCAAACTGGTGCAGCCGCTCTTGGAAAACAGTGTGGAGGTTCCTCAAAAAATTAAAAATAGACCTACCCTATGACCCAGCAGTAGCACTGCTAGGAATTTACCCAAGCGATACAGGAGTACTGATGCATAGGGGCACTTGTACCCCAATATTTATAGCAGCACTTTCAACAACAGCCAAATTATGGAAAGAGCCTAAATGTCCTAAATGATGAATGGATAAAGAAATTGTGGTTCATATACACAACGGAATACTACGTGGCAATGAGAAAGAATGAAATATGGCCCTTTGTAGCAATGTGGATGGAACTGGAGAGTGTTATGCTAAGTGAAATAAGTCATACAGAGAAAGACAGATACCATATGTTTTCACTCTTATGTGGATCCTGAGAAACTTAACAGAAGTCCATGGGGGAGGGGAAGAAAAAAAAAAGAGGTTAGAGTGGAAGAGAGCCAAAGCATAAGAGACTCTTAAAAAACTGAGAACAAACTGAGGGTTGATGGGGGTTAGGAGGGAGGGGAGGGTGGGTGATGGGTATTGAGGAGGGCACCTTTTGGGATGAGCACTGGGTGTTGTATGGAAACCAATTTGACAATAAATTTCATATTATAAAAAAGAAAGGAAATGACATAATGTGCTTTGAAAGGAGCAGGGTGGAGTGATCATGGGACATAGTCATAAATTCTGGTCTCCTGCCACATCTCAAAGCACATCACAGACCTCTTTTATTTAGATCCCTAGCAAAATGGAAGAGGAAGCAATAGTGATGATGGGGCTGTTCCTTGGTGTAATGCATTTTGTCACTGCAGAGGTAACCTGAGAGCAAAAAACATGAGGAATGGAGTCTCTTCTATTTGCTGAATGCCTGTTGCACTGCAGTCTGGTTCCTCCAAAAGCACTAGACTTACATCAGACACCACCCTGTTATTTTAGAGTGTTAACGCAACTGTGTGTCATTCCCTGTGTATAAAATCTGATTTGACATAGTTCACAAAAATAGAAAACAACCAACTCTATTCTTGCGGCTTCAAATACATTAAGTTTTAACATCTCCTACTGAGTTTGAATATAGAAAACATTTTATTTAGCTTAATGATATAGTCTCATGATTATGGAATACCTGGTTAAAGGGGCTTTCAGGGACATTCAGAAAATCCCATTGATCCATCATTGCTAAAAACAACCCATTAGTATATGGTCTCATTTCATAATGACTATTAGCTGGACTTATGAAAAGGGATAAGGCAAGAAATTTCATTCTCCTGATTACCCGTATCTAAAATAAGTACAGCTATAAATATGCCAATACATATGTTGTATGATAAGGATTTTCTAGTACATGTGCTAGGGAGTGATATATGGCAGTTATTCTTGAAAAGTCAATTACAAAGAAAAAAATTACAGGTTGTCATTTCTAAGACTAGAAAATGTTATATCAGAGGGATTAAAATAAACATTCCTTAATATATAGGATAAGGGAAGCAATGGAAGTTAGATTTGGAAGGGAATTTAGGTATAATTTTATGCAATCTCTTCCCTTTAAAACTGAGGGATCCAAAGCCCAGAGGAGGAAATAGCTTACTTAAGGGCACAATCTAGTTCAGCCACAAGTCTCTTCACTCATAGTCGCTGGTGATTTCCCCTTTGCCATAATGACAAATTTCTATCAGGCTTCTGGGGAATTATTTCCAGGGCCAGAACAGTGAGTATATGAACATATACAGGTACTCCATGATTTTTTTTAATTGGATAACTGTATCTCTGTTCTGGTCACTGATATTCTTGAGAGTGAGAAAACCATCCTCCAGCACCTAATATAGCTATATAAGGCACAATGACTTCAGAAAAATGCAATTTAGAATTCACCATATATTAATATATTCATTATTTAATAAGAATTCCCCAACAATGAATAAGGGGTTATTAGCCCATTATTGTAGATTCAGTAAATTTGTATAACTTGTGCAAGGTTAAACAATCAGAAATGCTGGAATTTGAGCCCGCTTTTGGTCCTCTGACTCCAGAAGTCATGCTTTCTTTGCTAGAGCTTATGGTTTCTCCAGGATGTTTATAACCTCCAGAAAAAGAAAAATAAACCTGTGAGGGAAGAAGTAGGGAAGAAGACAGGGAGGAGAAGGAGATCAGAAGTGGTGTGAGGTTCTTATGGAGAATGCTTGTGCCTAAAAGAAATCAGGGTTCGCATAATAGACGAAGGATTTGTGTTTTCCTTTGGTAGATCTGTTTGCGGACTCCAAGTCTGGGTTGGCTCCCAAGAGGAAAGAGCAAGGTTGGACAACTAGGAAGGAGGTGTTTTCTTCTAAGTGTGTTTGAAAGGCAGTGGGGTGGGAAGAGCACAACTATGGGAGTCAGGACACCTACATTTTAGTCCCAATCCCTTAGATAGACAAGGTGCTTAGAAACGGTCCTTGTCATTTTGTGCCTCAGTTTTATTTGTTTAAAATGAGGTATGTTCAGGGGCGCCTGGGTGGCGCAGTCGGTTAAGTGTCAGACTTCAGCCAGGTCACGATCTCGCGGTCCGTGAGTTCGAGCCCCACGTCAGGCTCTGGGCTGATGGCTCAGAGCCTGGAGCCTGTTTCCGATTCTGTGTCTCCCTCTCTCTCTGCCCCTCCCCCGTTCATGCTCTGTCTCTCTCTGTCCCAAAAATAAATAAACGTTGAAAAAAAAAATTAAAAAAAAAATTAAAAAAAAAAATGAGGCATGTTCAATTTCAAGATTCTCAAATGTTTTTCTTCCTTTACATCAATGCCCATTGGTAGAGGCTGCCAATAATTTGAGAAATGCCTGAAGTGAGATTCTGTAAACTGAGATTGCAACCCACTTTCTTGCCTGTAAAAACCTGATTGCCTTTTTTTTTTAAATCAAAAACAACTTTTTATTCATTCTTGACTAATCACATAAAGTGATCATACATGTGATTGATTAGCTTACTAAGTTGGGTTATGAAATTATTCTCCCAGAATACTTTAGAAGAGTGATTTGTCCCTTTTATACCTTGGCTATATCTGATAGAAGTTTCATAGGTGGCAAAAAATTACAACTGATTTCTAGGGTATATACCGTTATTAATATCACCACTGATCTTGGATTAGTAGATTTCATCAGGAGTCACTGTCAATACATTCAAGGGAATTGTTGGTTTATTTTGCCATTTTTCTCAGAGACTTTTAGGCCAGAGATTAAAAAAAATTTTTTTTAATGTTTGTTTGTTTTTGATAGAGAGAGAGAGAGAGAAAACATGAGTGTGGGAGGGGCAGACACAGAATCTGAAGCAGACACCAGGCTCTGGGCTGTCAGCACAGAGCCTGACGTGGGGTTTGAACTCACTAACCGTAAGATCATGACCTGAGCTGAAGTCGGACACTCAACCAACTGAGCCACCCAGGCGCCCCTAGGTCAGAGATTTTAAACTAGAGTCAAAAGATTTTGGGGGTACTGAAAGAGTGAAGAAATTCCAAACATTATTTTTATCTGAATCTATTTTACTATGTAAATAAAGTCCAAATCTATCAACTACATAGTCAACCACTGGGTTGAGTTCAGAAGTTTTATCACACATCTAGTTTTTTTTTTTTTCACTTGCATAGTGTTCTGGGGTATTTGTGAATGTACAGAAATTAATTGTATGATTTTATCCTTTACCTAGAGTTTTAGCTTACTGTTGGCGGTGTGTGAAGAATTTTAGGGGGCTTATAAAGACTCTAAAATAATAGGAAAATTTGGGGCATACATGAGTTTGTGGATATAGCTATCAACAGTTTCCCAAAAGGACAAGGTGACAACAAAGGTTTGTTTTCTTTTTTTTAAAGGTGACACAAAAGGTTAAAGAACCACCACTCTACATATCTTACAATAACGTCACAATTCAGGTATTTCTTTGGTAAAATGGGAAGTTGATTTGAATTTTAGTCTTAAAATTTTTAATAAACCCATAACCAAATGAGGGTTAATAATAAGTATATGATACCTCTTTTATACTTGGTTCTTAAAAACAAACAAAACAAAATCCACTATGGTGCAAGTTATTGTTGATATAAATTAAAGGTAACCTAAAGAAGTGAAGATATATCATGTTCATGGATTAGAGTGTTAGATCATTTTAAGATACTGATTCTCCCCAAATTGATCTATAGAGTCAATGCAATCTCAATTATAATTCCAGCAGATACTTTCAGGTAGAAATCAACAAGTTGATTCTACAAGTTATAGGTAGAAGCAAATGGTCTAGAATATCTATAGCAATCTTAAAGAATAAATACAAAGTTGGAGGACTTACACTACTTCATGATTTATCATATAGCTATTGTAATTAAAATAGTGTGATACTGCTGGTGAATAGACAAATAGAACAATGGAATAGAATAAAGCCTAGAATTAGACTCCCCCCCCCCCCACTTATCCAGTCAAAGGCACCAACACAATCTGGTGTGAGAAGAAAAATCTTTTCAATAAATTATAAAATTGGATATTCATATGGAAAAAAATTAAATCTCAACCTCTACCTTACATGAAACACAAAAATTAATTCCATATGGATCATATACCTAAATACAAACACTGAAAGAGAGACTTAAGGGAATGAAAACACTATGTATCTTCTCAAAGTCACTACAAAATATTTTCCTCCTTCTTCAAAGTATTGTTTCCCAATTCTCTTTCATAATTAAGTAGCTATACCCAATACTTAGAACACATTTCAGTTCAGTCTGGGTGGCTCTGAGCCACCAGCAATTTGCTAAAAAAGGATATAACTTCTACAGTTAAGTTAGATATAAAATCTGGCAAACATACATTTTCTTATTCCTATGTTTGTTATTTGAAGTTTAGGGCAAATAATTCACTTACCTTGATGAACAAAGTTGCCTAGACTTAGTTCAAATGATTCCAAAAGAGTTTTTTCTGGTCTTTAATATAACTTTGTTACATAGTTGAAAGTGTCTATATATTCTCCTACTTGCTTCTCTTCCCTCTGCCCATTTCCAAAAGTAAAAAATAAAACATAACAACAATAACAACAGCAGCAGCAACAGTGAATCATACAACACAAAGTCATTTACCGGAGTCCGTAGAGAACTGTTCCATCAGGATGCAGTCGGATCATTCGATTCTTCACCGTAACCCCATGCACAAAAGATTTCTTGTCATTCAGAAAGTAGGTGTCTGGCACCCAGAGTTGGTCAGCTACCCTGTTGTCTAGCGTGAGATTTAGTGGGATTCCAGAATAAGAAAGCCTTTTGTCTTTCCAAGATTGCTGGAAATACATGGTGAGTGTATAATCCTGTGAAATAAAGGAAACAAAAAAAATTGGACTCTCATCATCGTCATCAAAGGCCTTCTGTATGAAAGTGATAGTACGTGGTATTGTGTAATCCCAGAGATCCACTGTCCTGCTGTCCTTGAAGAAGTTAAACCTGAATACACTGAAATTTTCACCTCCAAGTATGGGACAACCAGTAGGTTACAAGTGTTGGAGTAATAATTGAATGCATGGACAAGAATTCCCTCCAATGTAGGGTAAATCCATTTAAATGAATTTTAAGGTTTGAAGTTAAGGTCATGATCACAAGGAGGGTCACAAAGGAAAGTTGTACTGAAAGATCCATGTTCACAAAAGTTAACATCTGGATATTATAGTTATGGTACCATTTTGCAGGGGAATGTGTGCTCAATAATAACTTAAAAATTTATGCACTTAAAAGGAGAGGGTGTTTTCTAAATTGCCTCTTGAATGAATACTGCTGTTTGTCTTATAAGCGTCATCAATTACCATTAGCAAATTACAACTTGTCTATTCATACTAAAAATCACCTTTGGATAGAGATAATCATTTGGCCTGAGAACTGAAATCAGCTGTGGAACTGCTCAACCATTTCTCTCTTACCTCACTCTTGCTTTGCTTTAGAAATTGGTTTGACGTCAGAGTTGGGTTTGTATTTGAGTTTGTTTCCAAATCTCTTGTACAAGATAACACTAAGGACTTCTCTTTTTGCATTTTTTTTTTCTGCCCAGGTTTCCCCTAGCAGTGAGAGTCAGGAAGATTTGGGTTCAATAAATAGATCAAGCTACTGGAAAGGGACTGTGATGATTATCTTAGAGTTTTAGTTGTCTGTTTTTAAAGAACTTCATTAATATAAAGTGTAATTGTCCATTAAAAAATGGTAGCAGTAAAATCATAAAGTCTTTAAGATGTGAGTCTCAAGAGTTCCCTTTTTCTTTTAAAGGATATTTATCGGGGCGCCTGGGTGGCTCAGTCGGTTAAGCGTCCAACTTCAGCCCAGGTCATGATCTCGCGGTCTGTGGGTTCGAGCCCCGTGTCGGGCTCTGTGCTGACAGCTCAGAGCCTGCAGCCTGTTTCAGATTCTGTGTCTCCCTCTTTCTCTGACCCTCCCCTGTTCATGCTCTCTCTCTGTCTCAAAAATAAATAAATGTTTAAAAAAATAAAAAAAAAATAAAGGATATTTATCTGTCAGTAGTGATTGTGAATATTTTAGCGACAGTTAAGAAAACACTACATAACTCCTGAACAATGTTTGTGTCCTGCCATTGTTGCATATACCACTAATTGAGAAACATTGATTCACATCATGCCTTACATCTGGGCAAACCGCACTTTATATAGATCCCTTTATGGATCTGTATGCCATTTCTGAAGTATCCCAAAATATAAGACAATATTCATTATGGATAATGAGCTCCAATGTCCTTTAACCATTATATTCAAGACCACTCACACTGTTTACTCAAGGGGCATCTTGCAATAATTCAAAGCCATTCTTTCTTGTTCAATGACAAGGACATTAGCTCTTCACTATTAATCACACAATATCCCTTAAAGCTCTAAAATCTCCTTCCACTTTACCTTCATTTAACAGAAAAGAATATCCAAAGGGTTACATACACTTCCTTTCTCAACCGCTACTATTCTCATTTGCATTCTCTTCAATTTTTTACCATAGCACCTTTTTGGAGGAAAAATGAATTGAACAGATTCTGGGCCTTAGATTTCAAAATACCTTGATTCCAAAGCCTATGACATGTAGACCTATATAACATGAGTAACTAACTTAACCCCTTGTATCTCTGATGCCTCGTTTTTTAAAATTAATTAATTAATTAATTAATCTTAAATTTGTTTAACATCTATTTATTTTTGAGAGACAGAGACAGAGCACAAGTGGGGGTGGGGCAGATAGAGAATGAGACAGAATCCAAAGCAGGCTCCAGGCTCCGAGCTGTCAGCACAGAGCCCAACATCGGGCTCAGAACCACAAACCATGAGATCATGACCTGAGCCGAAGTCTGATGCTTAAATGACTGAGCCACCCAGATGCCCAATCAGATGCCTCATTTTAAAGATGAAAATAATATCATTTACTAGCACTCACAATGTATTGTGAACATTACTTGGGAAATTATGGTGAAAGCTCTTTAGAAAATGTAATATGCTAAACAAATATATGATCTTCAAAATTATTGCTATTTAAAGATTGATATCATACTTCCAAATTACTTTGAGTGTGCATATTCATTTTCATAAGCATTTCTATTTTTAAAGAGATGTTTATGAAAAAAAACTTACAGGCAGAAGGACCCCAATGACCATGAAAATAAGCAATTGTCTGTGATCAATTGTAAGTCTGGGTGTTCGGTTATTATTTGTAATTCAGCCAATGTAAGAAAAGTAATAACTATCCAAAGACATGTTATTGTAAACTTTGCCATGATGATCAGCACAGTCAGCAGTGGAAAACATGTTTTAGTACTCATGCTGAATAGCCATTAGTTTCCAGACCTTCACAGGTGATACAAAGGATTTCCACACAATGAAAACATGGGGCAAAATCCTTACACCAACTTTCCCTCAATAGAGTTTTAATATGTGATGGGGAAAAACTTATAAAGGATTATAATGGCAAACAATACTCTGATAATAAGTGCTATAATTAAAATATGAGTTTGTGGTAAGTAAACAACGGAGAGTAGAAAGGAGGAAATAATGTAAACATGAGTAATCTCTGCGTAGATTTGAGTGTGTGTGTGTGTGTATGTGTGTGTGAGTGTGTATGTGTGTGTGTGTGTGTGTGTGTGCATTTGCATAGACTTTTCCCTTTCCCTTTCTGGAAACTGTTTTGTTTCTTGTAAAGAGAGAATTCTACACATGCAGTGAGATCTTTGCTCTCCACAACTCGCTCTTTTTTTTACTAAATAAGGACTAAACTTCACATCATGCTTCTAAATTAGAGCAGTAATTTACCCTATTTTCCAGAAGAAGTAATTCAGTGAAAATGTACTTATGCTTGTATGTTACATTGGGAAGTGGGTGATGTGGCACAAGTAGTTTTCTGCACTTGTCTTAGGTATGTCTAGCATCATTATCTTAATCCATGACATTCCCATGATAAATGAAAATATGGACATACGAGATTGATATCCTTAATGAAAACTTTTGGAAGAGAATGGTAGTTTGGTTGTGGTGATAATGATGATTATGGAAAGACCCAAAATACAGCCGTGTCTCTTTTGTACTATCTGTATGATGGCACAAGCATCACAATAATCTCTTTCTCCTGGAGAAGGCTCTGTGGTTTTTGTCATCTTTCCAACCCCATCACATTTTGTTCTTACAACCTCACGAGACAGGCAACTTCTCTCTGAGAGAATTTATTATTTACAGGTCAGAGAAATGATGTACTGTATTTTAAAGAAATTATTCTTTCTATCTGCATCTTAATAGTAATATTAACAATGACATCTGAATATAGTAAAAGTCTATGACTTGTTTTGGTATACTACGTTTTTAGACAGAAAAGAAAGGCTTAAAACTGCTGCATTTTGTTGTCTTGTACACCAGATTTTCTATTATTTCTTTATGAATCAAGGTGCAAGCACTCAAGGGAGAATGGAAAATCTTGCAGAAAGAAATTAAAGGTGGCAATACGTTGAACAAGAACACTAAAGCCTTTTTTCTTCTGGGTGTATTTACAAGTATTCAACCAGCTTTCTCAAGTATGCAAGCCACTCTGAGAGAGGAAGAAGAGCAACGGATTTAGAAACTATGGACCATTGGGGATTCTCTGACACTGAAGCAAATTAATGGGATTAACGGGTTTGAGTTGGCTAATGAAATTGGTCAGGCTGATTCAGGCATGAGAGAATGTGATTCATTGAGGAAAAGCAAGACAGGTGATACCAAATCAGTAGTGCTCCATTAGACTCCAAAAGGACATATTTTTAATAAATCTAAAAACGTTAAGGGAATAAGAAATTATTTGCCATAAAAAAAAACCATGGGGGAGGGGAAGGAAAAAAAAAAGAGATGGAGGGAGCCAAACCATAAGAGACTCTTAAAAACTGAGAACAAACTGAGGGTTGATGGGGGGTGGGAGGGAGGGGAGGGTGGGTGATGGGTATTGAGGAGGGCACCTGTTGGGATGATCACTGGGTGTTGTATGGAAACCAATTTGACAATAAATTTCATATTAAAATAAATAAATAAATAAATAAATAAATAAATAAATAAATAAATCTTGTGGAGAACAAAGGTTAAATCAGTGGTTTCAAACTCAAGGCGATGTTGCTCCCAGAGGACATATAGCAATGTCTGGAGATGGTTTTGGTTGTCACAACTGGGAGTGATGATATGTGCTACTGGCATCTGTGGGCGGAGGCCAGGGGTGCTCCCTCTCAACACACATGTAATGCACTACCCAGCACAGACCCCACAACAAAGAATTATCTGGCTCAAAATGTTAATAGTGCCAAAGCTAAGAAACCCTGCCTTAGATGAAAATATCCTTCCTTTTAATATCAATAAAATATTTCAAAATCCTCTACCATTATTTACCATGAAAATTGTGTATATTCACTGGTCTACTTGGGCTTTTAACATATTCCTCAAAACTTTGTGCTAGGGAATTCTGACATTGGATGGTTTATAATTTGCCACTTTACCATAAGAAATCATTTGGTAAAAATGCATTATCTTGCATTGGAATAGGGAAAAAGAGTTGTGTGTTTTATTGGGGTATGCCTGTGACTAGAATGAGCTCTTAGATGTTATGCTGGGCTAAAAAAGTGGTCTTTTATGAGCTGTCTCCACAACCAGCACATCTCAGGCTGGTTGACTTGTTAGTGAAGAGACAAAATATTGCTTTAACGTCTAGTAATATTGCATCCACACAGAAGGATCATACGAACAATCCCTTCTTTTCAAACTGTTCTCAGGAAAGGGGATGTGTGTGTGTGTGTGTGTGTGTGTGTGTGTGTTCGTGTGTATAAAAGAACCAGTGCTCTCGCACACATTTATATTTTATCTTTCACAAGTTCGAACATACATTATAAAGCATCCCAACCACAAATCCGTGTTCCCTGTAAAATATTCATGCCAGTTTAGTTGAACTCTAATATGTGCTCTTTCCAAAGCTAAGGCTGCTTTTCCTAAGAGCTGATTGTGGTAGAGCTGTGCGTCATTGCCTGCCAGTTCTGTGGTCCCTTCTAGGATGGACACTGCCCTGCCTGCTGACCGAATAAGGCCACAATGAAATCTCATGATCCTGTCCCGCCCCCCCCCCCCCCCCACCTTGGGAACAGAGAGTAGATACCTAATTTAAAAGCAGCTGATCCACAGGCAGGAAATAAACCTGTGCCTGGATCAAAAAGATGAGATGAACCAATCGGAGCCCTCTCCCAGAAATTAGCTCTTGCATAAAGAATCTGACAGGAGCTGTAGGACTAAGTGCAAAAGTCATGACACAGAACTAGGGCTGCTGCTATTATGAGGTTATGAGAGAAGAGAGACTATGAAAAAAAAGAGGAAGCCAGCCTACACATAAAGGGACCGGAGAAAGGGAAATACAGCCATAAGAGGAAGAGCCTGACATTGTGAGAGAATGAACAACTGAGTTCATGAAGGCTTTTTACTTCTTATTTCTAGTTCTCATGAGGTCTGGACATATGGACATGTTCAATACTTTAACCTCTTAGGAGCCCTCTTTATATCATTGCAATAAACTCTGCTTTCTTTGTGCTGGTTAACTTCATTTTTATTTTCTCCAACCAGAAAAAAGCCATAATAATGATGCTGATCAACATCCATATCAGAATATAATTAAGAGGGGCGCCTGGGTGGCGCAGTCGGTTAAGCGTCCGACTTCAGCCAGGTCACGATCTCGCGGTCCGTGGGTTCGAGCCCCGCATCAGGCTCTGGGCTGATGGCTCAGAGCCTGGAGCCTGTTTCCGATTCTGTGTCTCCCTCTCTCTCTGCCCCTCCCCCGTTCATGCTCTGTCTCTCTCTGTCCCCCCAAAAAATAAATAAACGTTGAAAAAAAAAATTAAAAAAAAAAGAACATAATTAAGAAAAAATTACACATATTAAGGAAACCCAACAAAAACCTCAGTCATCTGGCCTATCTTCCCGATTTCAAAAAAGGGAGGTATTATGAGAAATTTGAGACCCAGAGATGGCAAATGACTGAAAAACAAAAAGAGAGACATATTTGGCTTTGTTTATTAACTGGAAGAGCAAACAGAGAGGAGGAAAAGATATTTAACTTTAATCAAGACAATTCCCTATCAAACACAATGACAATTCTGAAGAAAAGTAACCTGGAAATTTATCCAAAGGATACAGGAGTGCTTATTCATAGAGACACATGTACCCCAATGTCTACAGCAGTGATTTCAACAATAGCCAAATTATGGAAAGAGTCTAAATGTCCATCAACTGATGAATGTATAAAGAGATGTGGCTTATATATACGATGGAATACTACTTGGCAATGAGAAAGAATGAAATCATGCCATTTGCAGCAATGTGGATGGCACTGGAAGGTATTATGCTAAGTGAAATAAGTCACTCAGAGAAAGACAGATATCATATGTTTTCACTCATATGTGGATCTTGAGAAATTTAACAGAAGACCATGGGGGAAGGGAAGGGGAAAAAATAGTTACAAACAGAGAGGGAGGGAGGCAAACCATAAAAGAGTCTTAAATACAGAGAACAAACTAAGGGTGGATGGGGGGTGGGGGAGGAGGAGAAAATGGGTGATGAGTATTAAGGAGGGCACTTGTTGGGATGAGCACTGGGTGTTGTATGTAAGCGATGAACCACGGAATCTACCCCCGAAACCAAGAGCCTACTGTACATATTGTATATTAGCCAATTTGACAATAAATTAGATTTTTAAAAAGTAACCTGGAGACTAGGTGTGTATGCTGGCAACAAGTAGTATAGCTTGTAAAGATAGGGGGAAACAACCCACACAACATGCATCTCATGCAAACAAAATGTAGTGGAAAATGGCCTGATAAATAAACCAATTTAAGTTGTAATTGAAATGAACCGCACAACATCTGTTTCTAATGCAACCTCCTGTTTAAATGAGTGTTCTGTATCAGTGTCACCGTTAAATACATTCTGCCATGGAAATTCGTTATTGTATCTCCAGGTTTGCTGTTAATTTATAATCTTTTATCTTAACCTTGTCTACTATTAAGTTGACTATTAATATATGTTTGTTGTGCTTACTCCTTAGCCATGTTTTGCTACAGTGCCTTTAAAATACATGCACTGTCATTGTTTCCAAAGCCCATATTCTCATTTATTATTGATTTTTTGCCCACACACTGGAGCCTTGCACTATGCCTCAGAGAACATAGTCTTCTTTACCTTTTGCCTTATCCTAAATAGCCCCATTTGGTTTATCCACCTGGGCAGTCAGGCTTTTTGTCAGTCTTGAGTTTTGTTCTGAACAATTCTAGAGTCAATCAACCTCGTGGGAAAACAGAAACAGCGAGTTTACGGGCTTGTACCAAATCAGAGGCACCTAAGAAAATCACACAGGCCGTTGTGATCACTGTGATACATGAACACACAGATGACATGGGATGTGACAACTAGAGAATGCACTTGGGTTCTGATGCAATGAACTATGGGACTATTGGAAGTACTATTGGAGACTGAGACTGTACAATATAAGAATTTCAGCATTTGTAATCTACATTTTTTTATATTTAAATTTTTTTTTCAACGTTTATTTATTTTTGGGACAGAGAGAGACAGAGCATGAACGGGGGAGGGGCAGAGAGAGAGGGAGACACAGAATCAGAAACAGGCTCCAGGCTCTGAGCCATCAGCCCAGAGCCCGACGCGGGGCTCGAACTCACGGACTGCGAGATCGTGACCTGGCTGAAGTTGGACGCTTAACCGACTGCGCCACCCAGGCACCCCTGTAATCTACATTTTTTTAAATGTTTATTTATTTTTGAGAGACAGACAGAGACAGAACATGAATGGGGGAGGGACAGAGAAAGAGGGAAACACAGAATCCGAAGCAGGCTCCAGGCTCTGAGTTGTCAGCACAGAGCCCAACACGGGGCTCGAACCCACAAACCGTGAGATCATGACCTGAGCCAAAGTCAGATGTGTAACCGACTAAGCCACCAAGGCACCCCTCAGCATTTGTAATCTAATATCTACTGTAGAAGGTACAAAGACATATTGCCTTTAAAAATATAAAAACATTTTTCTACACAACAAATCCAATTCCTTCAAATGGATGTGATAAAATTAATGTTTCATCCAGTGTCAGTTTAAATGTCTTATGTTCTAAAGTTTAAATAATCAGAAGCTCAAATAGAGTTGTTTCCATGGTAAGATATATTGAAATGTTGGGCCCGCAGCAGGGACGATTTTCTAGAAACTTCTGAAGCAAAAAGATCTTAGGGTATTAGAATGACTGAGTCACTGTGTCAACATTTAATGGTTTTTTACTATGCTTAATGAGTTGTATTATGCCAAATGCTGAGGAGAAAAAGTTGAATAACACATTTTTCCTGCCTGCCTCCAGGAACTCCTAGGTCAGTGGGCGAGACTCAGCACTATTAGTCCCAAGCTGTCCTGCTGTTCTCTGTAGTCTTCTCAGCTCTTCCTTTACCTGTGTAACCAGATTCCTGCATGAAATTCCCTCCACTTCAAATACTCTGAAGCAGAGTAGTTCCTCCCATCTTCATTGGTAGCTGCCTACTCAAGGAGACAAGATTATTGAGTAGGAGGGTGTCGGTTTAACAAGCTCTGGCATTCACCTAGGGAATAGATAGATAAGTCAGAGTTGACTTAACACAGCACTGAAGGAGAAGAGAAGAGGAAAAACGTGTGCAGCAGTGAAGTTAGAAGAGAGCATCGGCTATGACCACTGGGTTTCTGACGTAAGTGAGTAGAGAGGTAACAATAAGAATTGAAGATTTGGGGCTGAGGATGACTAATGGTTTTCGGGCTGGTGTGTGTTGTGGGTGTCAGTGGCATTTGCACATTGAGATGCCAAGTAAGTAGTTATGGGCCAGAATATAGGAAGATAGGGCTCAGGGGGAAACAGAGCCATGTGAGTCATGAGTGATAGATGAAGTCATGGGAATGAATTGGCTCACCATGGAGACAGTAGAAGGTGAGAAGATAGAACCCCTGGGAAATTTGATTCTGTGATTAGTCACTCACTCCTTTGAGCTCCCACAACACTGTTCTCCCACTTTGATTGTAGCACTTGCAATTCTTTCTCAGTCCCACTGGATTCTGAGCTCCCCAAGGGCAAAGGATTTTTATTTTGTTTTTAATTTTTAGGCCCTGGCATAGTGTGCAGTGGAGAGCACAAACATGCTAGCTGAACGTGAATTAAGTAGTGTTGTGTGTCCGTAGCACTGGATATAAGCACTAAGTGTGTTAGTACAAATTCATCTTGCCACATTCCAATTTTCTGAAAAAAAAAGTGTCATCCTTAGATAACATACATGGGGACTTACAGTTAACTAAAATAATTTCTAATCCAGAGTATTTTTGCTCTAACTGTTCAAGATTAATGGGTCTATAACTCCCACTAACATACGTAACTGATAAATCTCCGGGAAATGAGAAAAGCACATGGAGTTTAAAACAAACTTACGTTTTAGGGCTGAAGTCACAGTGACTTTCTACAAAATATTAAGAGACATATTTTGAAATATATCAAATGAAATTTCATTGATAGTTTCAGTAGTAACTGCTCATTTTGGAAGCATAAGGCTATTTACACCAACGCTTTAAAAATGGACCGTATTCAGTGAAACTTTTGAGCTCATTTACAAATTAGTCAATATTGAAAGTTATCAGTAAAATACTAGATTGGTGATTCATTCATCAAGAGAATCATAAATGTTACTGATGTTTAAAACCACATAATTAATTACATATATATGATGCACTAAGTTTTTTCAAACTTCCTTAGTTCCAGAGATCCCTAGGAAACCAATGTTTCCATTTTCTCTAATATCTCAGTAAGACCAGAAGTAAAAACATATGCATGGAGTGGAACATTCAGAAGGTGGTAGTTTTGGCTGACCATCCTGAGTTGAACTATGATTATATGACCAGGATGGTAACCATTATGTGGTATGCATGGCAATTCAAGAAAACTAAACTATAAAGTGATGTAAGCTTGGGAAAAAAAACATGAGAATCAGAATCAAACTAAAGTTCTGTTAAAACACACACTACTTAGAAGAGATGGAAAAAACTTTGCGATCATTTTCCGGCTCAGGAAGGTAGTCTTCCTTCGTGAATTGTGATCTTTTAATGTGAATAGAGCTTAAAAGGAACAGTCAGTATAAAGTAAGGAGGGGAATTGAGGAAGGCACTTGTTGGGATGAGCACTGGGTGTTGTATGGAAACCAATTTGACAATAAATTATATTAAAAAGATACATGTATATGTATATATAAAGTAAGGATTCTATTATGTTTTGTGGGAGGAGAATTAGATATTAGGAACTTTTCCCCCCAAGTCAGATGGTGCATACATATTTATTTGTTTATATTTAAATTCAAGTTAGTTAATTTTTTTAATGTTTATTTATTTTTTTCTGGAGGGGGGGACAGAGAGAAAGGGAGACACAGAATCTGAAGCAGTCTCTAGACTCTGAGCTGTTATTAGAGGGTGACACAGGGCTCAAACTCATGAACCCCGAGATCATGACCTGAGCTGAAGTCAGAGGCTTAACAGATTGAGTCACCCAGGTGCTCCTCAATTGAAGTTAGTTAACATAGAGTGTAGCATTGATTTCAGGAGCAGAATTTAGTGATTCATCACTTACATATCACACCCAGTGCTCATCTCGACAAGTGCCCTCCTTAATGCCCATCACCCATTTAGCCCACCCACCCCCCCACCTCCACACCAGCAACCTTCAATTTGTTCTCTGTATTTAAGAGTCCCTTATAGTTTGCCTCCCTCTCTGTTTTTATCTCATTTTATTTTTCCTTCCTTTCCCCTACGTTCCTCTGTTTTGTTTCTTAAATTCCGTATATATTGAAATCATATGATATTTGTCTTTCCCTGACTGACTTATTTCACTTAGGATAATACACTCTAATTCCGTCCATGTTGTTGCAATTGGCAAGATTTCATTCTTTTTGATAACCAAGTAAGGAACTCTTAACTTTTTTTTTTAATGTTTATTTATTTATTTATTTTTTAATTTTTTTTTTTCAACGTTTATTTATTTTTGGGACAGAGAGAGACAGAGCATGAACGGGGGAGGGGCAGAGAGAGAGGGAGACACAGAATCGGAAACAGGCTCCAGGCTCTGAGCCACCAGCCCAGAGCCCGACGCGGGGCTCGAACTCACGGACTGCGAGATCGTGACCTGGCTGAAGTCGGACGCTTAACCGACTGCGCCACCCAGGCGCCCCAATGTTTATTTATTTTTGAGAGAGAGACAGTGTGTGAGCAAGGGAGGAGCAGAGAGAGAGAGAGACACACACACACAGAATCTGAAGCAGGTTCCAGACTCTTAGCTGTCAGCACAGAACTCAACGCAGGGCTCAAACTCTTGAATTGTGAGATCAAGACTTAGGCTGCAGTCAGATGCTCAACCGACTGAGCCACCCAGGAGCCCCAGGAACTCTTAACTTAAAACTAATAGGGTGAAAAGGAGAGACTGTTTTGGGATACAATGATAGCTTTCTCAAGAGCCAAGTATTTCTGGTATCTCTTAGAGCTGTCACTTACCCTTCCAGGAAGGAATCCTATAGAAACTCTCAGGAACTTTATTTTCAGACTTTCTAACAGGAAGATGGATTTCCATCAAATTATCCATCAGATTGTCATCCTAAAGAGAACCATGGATAATGGTCTCTTGGGTGTTCCTGGGGGACTCTCAAAATAGAATGGGCAGCCAAATTAAATGCTCAAATGTCAACTTTATCATGTTTGCCTTCTTGCTCCATTCTCTCTTTTCTGTACCGTCTTCCTTTGCTTAGTTTTCTTTTAATTTTCCTTTTAGAGATAATCATTATCAACATTTTGGTGGCTAGTTTTTCTATCTACTTAAAAAAATAAGATCATTTTATATACACTACCTTTTTATCAAGAAAATTATTACTTCTACACAGCTATTTATTTATTCATTTGCTTGTTTGTTTATTGTTTATCAACATCTCTTTCTTCCTCTATCCTACTTTCTTTCACTAATTGGTAACTTGGTGAACAACATTTTATATGTTTGCTCATACTCATACAATTATATAGGAACATATATATGTATAGATGGGAATTTATCATTGTTTTTTCAAAAATAGCATTATATATATTCACTTCTATGAATCTTTCTTTTATTAATGAACAGCACAGAAATTCCTCCAAATCGATGGGTACAGATATAACATTCCATTTGGTGGTTATACAGTGTACTATAATATAGAAATTAATCATATTCTATTAATGGCCACGAAGAACATTTCAGGGTTTTTTAAACAACCAAAAACAACATTGAAATAAATATTTTTTGATAGATAGATAGATGATGGATAGATAGGTAGATCACAAGTACTGGTGTTTCAGTGCATCTTTTGCCTTGTGTGATGCTATGCTCTGGAGCTTAATATGGCAACTTGCTAAGACAAATAAAAATAAAACCACAGACTGCTCCTTTAGTACTATAATTTTCTAAATATTAAACTAAATTCAAATTTATAAAAAGCATTAACTAAGTAAGGTATCTTAAAGTCAAGTTTATAGAACTAAAGAGCTACATCAATATCCATACTGGCCATCCTCGGTGGCTCAAACTCGTTGAGCATCTGTTCAAACTTCTCTTGGTCTTTGACTGGATCCGGCTAAAAAGTGACTTGGCAGACCTGGCTGCAGAGAAGGACCTTGGCAATGTTATACCATTTGATGAGAAAAACAAAACAATAACGAAACTTTAAAGTCTAGGAATTTCTTTGGTAGTATAGAAAAAGTGGTTTGTGGATTGTAAAATTAATAATTCTGATAAATTTAATAGTCCTCTAATACAAATTCATAGTCATTGGCCATATCAAACATACATACCTAAAGAGATTTGCATTAAGGATATACACTGGACCCAACTAGGAATAAAACCTCCATGCTAACACCATGCTAAAACAAATTGACCCATCAACTAAGTCTTTGGCAAAAATAGAACTAAGATAGTTGGAATCTAGTTAAAGATTTATTGCTCACTAGTCCTGTGATCTTAGAGCAAATTTGTCAATTATTCTGAAATTTAATCTCCTTGTCTGTGTGAAGGGCAGAAAAACTATGAAGAAGTTTGTTGTAACAGTAATCAAAATTATGTATGTAATAGTCCTAAAAATATTTAAAAACTATATGTGAATAAATGAGGAAAACAAAGTAGCTTTAAACATGTCACAGGACAATGAAATGCCTAATATATATTTGTACTCTCTTTAGCTGAGTTATCAATGCCCCTCTCTAAATACTTAATAAGAGCTGCCTATTACTGAACTTTTACCTGTAGTAGGTGCTTTCTATATGTTATATTGTTTAAACTTCACAGCACCTTTATGAAGTTGGAATTAGTATTCTCTTTTTATAAATGAGACTCTGAGTTTATGAAATGCCCAAAATGACTCTGCTCAAAAAACGTCAGATTTGTGATTTGAACCCACATCTGTCTGACTTTAAACTCCTAGTTCATAAGCACGAAAGGTTTTTCTCCTAGGACATGGTTTTTGTCTCCTGCCTAAGGCTGACTTCTGACTTGCTTTATTATGGATTAATCATTAACAATCAGTTCTAATGTAGAATTTTCAGTCCTCTCTGATGTTTTATCCATGAATTCTCCTTCATCAGCTGTTGCTGGTAAGGAACACCACTGCCATGCTCTTATCTGTGTGCAGCTGACATCCCCACAGAATGCTAAATACAATCAATTGTCCATCACGGCCCTGGATGATTCTTCAGATGTTAGCTGAGGGAAAGACAACATTTTCATTCTACGATATCCTCAAGGAGTATAGGAAGTAGGATAATTTTCTTTTGGTAGGATGGCTTCCCATTCAAAAGCCTGCCAAAGTATTTTACTACTTCTAAGTGAAAGCCTTCTTAATCATTGCCTATGGTAGCAACTGCATTTTCCTTGCTGGCAGTTATTTCTAAGTAACAGTAAGATGAAAGGCAAACATGGCAAGTGCCTAGAGGTTAAGGATCTTTTCATTTAGATTGTGTGCGCATGATAACACTCTAGGAGAAGAGAGCACATACATTTGTTGAGGGTGGGAGCTACTAGGCTTTATTTCTATGCCTCCGGCACCGGATGATGGAATGCTGAATGAAACAACTATTCATGGCCCCAAACAGAATCATGCCCACCCACACTTAAGTCTGCTTCTCTACCTCCACCCCCAACTCCATTCCCCATGTTGATCAAATCAGAAGCTAAAAATCTTTCTGGACTCTTTTCTCTGTCTCAATTTCCATATTAAATGAGTCAGTAAAACCTGACCTTTCTATTTCATGAAAATATCTCTTTATTCCATCCACAGATGCTACGATTTAGTTTGGCATTTATCATTTCTCACCTGATTAACTGTAAGCGGCTTCTAACTAGTCCTCTACTTTTGGTCTTGTTCTTCTTCCCTAATGCATTTTGATATATGGCAGGTAAAGTGGCATTTCCATTTTTAAAAATCGCATGATGAATATGTTGCTCCTAAGGTTAAACTTTGGTGGTCCCTCCAAGTTGTGAAGATAAAAATACAAATTGCCCAAGGGCAAACAATGTGCTTCCTTTGTTCCTATTTCTCTAATTGCACTTCCTTACTCGATTCCTTTTCCACTCTATCATCCAGCCACGCTTGTCTTCTCTCAGTTCCTCAGACACACGGTATTTCCTCTTGCTGTGAAGTCCTCTTGTCCTAGAACAATCATTCTTCTTCTCTCGCCCCTGGCCACGCCCTACTGATCCAGGCCTCAGATTGGAAGCCGAATTGTACCTTTCTATCCCTAATCAGGAAAGAGAAAGTTTGGGTTTGGTCTCTCCTATTGCTCCCCCAGGACCCTCTCTTCATAACCTGTATTTCTCTGCAAGGAAAACTGGCTGGGTGCTCTTCCATTTCCTCCACCAGCCTGTGAGCTCCATGAAGACATATCTATTTTGTTACTCCCTGTGCTGAGGACAAGGCCTGCAGCCCAGAGGGTATCTAACAATTTGTTGAATGAAGCAATAAATTGTTGAGAGGAGGGGTAAATCCAGAGGGAGACAGCCCAGTTAAGATTGTAGCAGAGGTGAAACATACTAGGAATCTGAATGGCGGCAGAGTAGGAGTAGCCTGAGGAGAGGAGTAAGAAACAAAACATTGGAAGGAAAGAGAATGGATTTAAACTGGTTGCTGGGAATATGAGAAATAAAGAAAACAAGGCAATCACTAGAGGAGTACCAGAATTCAGGGAAAAGTTGATGTATTTATGCTGGACATTAATTCAAAGAGCTTGAAGTGGAGATATAAGTATTGTAACTGATCATGAGATAAGTAGATAGATATCAGGGGCATATATTTAATAAGCCCTCATCAACTCTATGGGGACAGAATTAAATGAGATTATCAAAGTGAATGTATCAAAGACAGAGGCAAGACAAGGGTGTAGGACAGAAGCTTGGTGCATATCAGTCTTCCCCCACCCACCACCTTGCACTGGCTAAATGCCAAAATGCTCTTTCAGTGTGTGAATGCAGGGCAATTGATCAATTTTCACTCAAGAGGAGAGATGGGGTATTAGTAACTATGAACAGTCTGAATATCAAAATCTACAGATAAGCTCCAAACCCATTTTTACAAAATTCTAATATTTAGCTGAGAAAACTGTTTTCTCATGTAAAGTGAAAGATGTCAAGGACAAATAAGACTCACTTCTTAAACTATATCATTTTGTTTATTTTTAGTGTGTCTTATCCACCCCTAAGGGAGGTGTATGTTTCAAAGTTAGGCATCAGCAACAAAAATGACCCAGAAAAAGAAATTGCCTTGAATAATTTACCACCCAGCCAATCAAGTTTCTAATTAAATTGTGGAGTCACACACCAACATGTTCCTTTTAAGCATATTTAAAATGTATTAATTTAGTCACATGCTAGCCTTTTCCTTGTCATAAAATTTTTCTAGATATATTACTTAAAAAATTCACATGGGGATTTGGTTTGCTAATGAGAATAAACCTAAGGATCTGGAGAAGTGGGTTTTAGATCTATGGATAATCTTTGTCAAATCAAATTCCCAGATAGCGAGCAATTTCATCTAGTAAAATGAAGGGGTTGCCAAGATCAATGATTCTCACACTCCGTGTATGTAATTAACGTCAGGACCACTTGGGCTACTGAATGTGATTCTAAGGAGCACCATCCTGAAATTTACATTTTTTGGATGAAGGCTTCCAAGAACATTATTATGCTTCTTTAATTCTCGGATCATAATTCAAGAAATGGTGACCTGGGTATTTTTCTTCAAAATCCTAAATGATCCATGTCTATGCTTTCATTAGTCCTATAAAATCTGTATCTGTTCCTGTCTCTATCTACTTATTTATTTAGTTAGTGATGAGAGAGAGAGAGAGAGAGAGCACATGAGTGGGGGAGAGGGGCAGAGGCAGAGGAAGAGAGAGAATCTTAAGGAGGCTCCATGCTCAGTGTGGAGCCCGACAAGGGGCTGGATCTCACTACCAAGAGATCATGACCAGAGCTGAAATCAAGAGTTGGAAGCTTAACCAATGAGCCACCCAGGTGCCCCCCTGTCTCCACTTACAATATCATTCCCTATTTTATCAATTTCCTTTTGTGTTGTCTTTTCACTGAAGCAAAACAAATATAAGCCTTGGAAACTTCTCTTAGTGTTGCTCTACAAGAAACACATTTTGTTGAATAGCAAAAGAGGAAAAGGGAAGGATAGAGACAAAAAGTAAAGGAGAGAAGGTCCTTTATCTTTACTTTCACGTACTGTGTATTTTCCTGCCCTTCCAGCTCACTACTTTTAGCTTAGCACATTTGTTTTATTTTATTTTATGTTTTATTTTTTTAAATTTACATCCAAATGAGTTAGCATATAGTGCAACAATGATTTCAGGAGTAGATTCCTTAGTGCCCCTCACCCATTTAGCCCACATTTGTTTTTAAAACATGTAACTCAGAAGCATACTGAAATTTGAATCCCTAGCTCAGATGTGAGTGGAAATAAAGGATCAACAAGTAATATGGCCACTGAAAACAATATCTGCAAGAATAATGCAGATTTTATTTTTAAAGAGCAGCTTGAGTTCTTTCCAATTCTTCATACCTCATCTGTGGTCATTTCTCCATCCTGAATATGGAAGAGACTGAAGGACAAGGACAAGGGAGGTCTTGTATAGAAACATCACAGAGAGCCTTAGGAAGAAAAGTCACACACTATGCTGATGTATTTTTTCATCTGCATGGAGCAATGTGTATTTTGGTTCAGTGTTAAAAATCCTCAAGCTATTTCTCTCATGTCACAAGTTTAAGGAGTTATCTATGAATGAGTCAGCCTGACAGTTGCCATGGTAACAATGCTCATCCCTTTGGAGTCCGTCCCCTTGTAACGTTGCCGCAGAAATACCTTAGTTTCAGGAGGATCTGAAGTTCCTCCTAGATTTAAATATTCATTATGTTATATATGCATTCCCTGATTTTTCAAGATTACCTGACTAGAAATCATTTTTAGAGCTCTATAAATAGACCTGCTACGTCATCCTCCTTTCTTACACAGATGAAAGACAAGTCCATAAAAATCCTCCCTGTGCTCATAGCACAACCAGTCTCTCTCGCTCCCCTCACCCCTTTCCTGGGCATAAATGTGGGCACATATGTGGGCAACCAGCGTCCTTCATATTTGAAATGTTTGAAGAGACCACTCTGGACAGCAATCATAAGCCCCTATTTTCAGGAGAGTGGTTGAAAATACTTGCAGACTGCCACGCTGCAACTGTGCATGAATGTAAATGATGCTATCATTTAGAGTCACTATGGGCAACGTTGGTATGGTTTCTGATTTATATTCTAGGAACAATCTATTTGACAGAATAAAAGTGCTTGTAGTTGCTATACCTTCAAACAGAGAAGCCCAGACTTTTCTTTGACAAGCTAGGTTCTCAATAATCTCTCTCCATGTACTTTTCCAACACCTTTTCCTTCTTGACTACCTGCCTACTCAGGCGTGTGCTACTGCAGACACAAAGGGCTACTCATTATTTCTTTAACCTTTTGTATTTTCCCATACTTCAGTGTTTGGTTATACTTTTTTCTCTTCTTAAAATCAAAATCCTACTTACCTACAAGGTCAAAGATTTTCCCAATCCTCCCTCCGGGCCAAATTAACCTTCCCCCCCCCTACTCTGCTCTTTGTTACTTTGTCAATGTCTGTATGGAGCATTGACACATTCCACCTAGCGTGGTCATGATGTAGCTATTCAGAGGCCTGTCCCTCACTCTATGCTTTCGAGGTTGTGCCCCATGTCTCATTCATCCTTGTGTGCCCATAATATTTAGCACATAGACACCAGCTGATGTTCACTAGACTTAAATGTGTTGACGTGAATGGAATAAAATATTCAGGGAAAACAGCCACGTGAAGAGTTGAGATCCCGGTTGGTCACGGTATAATACAACACTCCTAGTACACATAGGCTGGCGTCTTTGCAATATGGTGTTTATGAGTACCCCGTTTCTGAAGTAAGCATGATGGGCTGTTGACTATGATGGTTTCTCTGAAATCCATTGCCAAGCTGCACTTTTAGAAACTGTAGTCATGTGGTATCATGATTAGAGCACAGGCTTTAAAGTAAAAAAGATCTGAATTCAACCTCAGCTTTGTTATTTACTAGCTCTGTTACAAAGTCATTTTGCCTTTCTAAGGTCCAGTTTCCTCACCATTAGACTGGAATTAATTGAGATAATATAATAAAAGTCTTAGTGCAGCGCTTCATATACAATCATGTATTCCATAAATAGTAGTGATTACTACTGCAAGTATAACTCAGAGATACTTCAGGAGGTTAATATATCTCAATTGTTCTCGTGGTACCACTGGGAATCCTCTTTGTGATTGTTATACTGCACATGACATAGTCTGGTGAGGGTGTACCAGGTCCACAGCTATTATTTCTGATACGAATCTGACTGTACTTTGGTCAAATAACTTTCCCAGACTAGGCGCAACTCTCTGATGCAAATAAAGTACTTCTATAGATTAGGCAGCGGGCTACAAATTGGCCTTAAATATTCACGCTGCACATTATGTATGCTCTATACTCAGTGGAGACTCTCTTCCTTCTGAAGGTAAGACACACAGACAAGGACACAGTTAATAGCATGGGGCAGAAACAAAGACACAGCGAGAGGAAGCAATGTATAGAAAAAAAAGGGGAGTTTAGCATGAGTTGCTGGGGAAAACAGAGGACTTGGATGTGCTTACAGAGGAGCAAAGACAATAGGCAGCAGAGTCCCCTTAATGTTATTGCTGAGAATCTCTAGAGCTAATCCAGGATCTTGAGTCAGGTTCTATTTCCCAGTGAAGCCCCGCTGTGTGGGTGCTAAGACTATTGCCAGTAATTCTAGACCCCTCCTTGTATCATCACTCAAATAACAGGAACCCCTCTATTCTTTACATCCTGAAAATGCCTACCTGATGATGTCAACATTTTTGATTTAGAAATGTCTACAATTTGAAATTTATCCCAAGGCAATCACTTAGTCACTTACCAGCTATTTTTGAGTAGTTACTATGTGTCAAGGACTCTGCTGGGCATTGGAACCCCAGGGAGAGTTACTTTCTCCCTCCTCTCTGCCAGTCCTACACCTTAGCATTAAACTCAGTGTCCAACATTGCATTTGTCTAGAGCTACATGTATGTATCTTTTCCTAGCCTCTTTCTTCCAGGAAGGCAGTATTTATGTGTTCTTTTTTCCCCGTATCTCGCACAAGGTCCAGAATGTAATAGGCATTTGTTAACAATCTTGGATGTTTACAATCATGAATACATTGATCAAACAGAACTAAGGTTGAGTTCATGGTGACACTGATACAAGTTTTTTGAAGAGCAGTATATAATACTGAGACCAACCTTATTTTATTTTTAACCATGAGGTTGTGAATGCTCCTCTCAAGCTTATGTTAATTGAGTTGGCATATATATAGGCACTTTTTCCAAGTCCTTCATTTGGAAATTTCTACATCATGCCTCTTTATTGAAGTCTTTAATCTCACTTATACACATACTTAATTTTGTTCTAAGCAAAATCTATTTTGTGAGATTCTTTGCATTGTCAAAGAGCAGCTTAAAAAAAAAAGGTAACAACTTGAGACAAGCGTCTCTGTTATTTCAGAGAGACTTTTTTTTAAAAATTTTTTTTTCAACATTTATTTATTTTTGGGACAGAGAGAGACAGAGCATGAACGGGAGAGGGGCAGAGAGAGAAGGAGACACAGAATCGGAAACAGGCTCCAGGCTCCGAGCCATCAGCCCAGAGCCTGACGCGGGGCTCGAACTCACGGACCGCGAGATCGTGACCTGGCTGAAGTCGGACGCTTAACCGACTGCGCCACCCAGGCGCCCCGAGACTATTTTTTTTTAACACAATGTCATAGAAGGCACAATGATGTACTTATGATCTGTTTAGTTTTTTCCACTCAGTGGTACCAAGAAACAAGGGCCAAACCCCCTCATTTGTAATTCCCTCCAAATATCCAAGGACAGAAGCCTAGTTTAATTTCTAAAGGTAGTTATATTTAGCTGTAAGACCATATTATTTGATGAATTTGATTATAAAGATTGAAGATTTGTTTGAAAAGTTTGCTGAGAAGATTTCAACAAGAGAAATAGCTACTGAAATACTGTATGAGTTATAACTGGCATTCAGAAGGAAGCCTTGAACTAGGTAAGTACCTTCTCTCAAGGTGCTGACAAAGACAGGAGGAATGGAACTAACATTTCTTGAGCATTTACAGTGGACCAGATACTTTGCTCTTCATTTTGTATACGTGTTCTCGCATGGTACACTTAACAATTCATAAGAGCTGATGTGATATAAAGACTGAGATTGAGAGGGATCGAAAAGGCTGCTTGTAAATGTTATGATCTGGGGTTTGAATCCAGGTATGCCCAAGTCCAAATTTGCACACTTTCTACTATACCTTTCATGCTTGCCATAGTGGGCTGAATGGTAGCCTCCCAAAAGATATGTCCATATTCTAATTCCCAGGACCTGTGAAAGTAACCCTACTTGGAATAAGGGACATTGGAACTGCAATTAAGTTAAGGATCTTGAGATAAGATCATTTGCAGTTATTCAGGTGGACCCTAAAGCCAATGACATGTGTCTTTATAGACATATACAGAGGAGAGATACAGGGAGAAAAGAAGGTGATGTGAAGATGAAAACCAAGATTGGAGTTACATGGCACAAGTCAAGGAATGCCTGGAGCCACCAGAAGCTGAAAGAAACAAGGACAAAATCTCCCATACAGCCTTCAGAGGAGCACAGCTCTGCTGACACCTTGATGTCAAACTTCTGGTTTCCAGAACTGAGAGAAAAAAAAAATCTGTTGTTTGAAGCCACCTGGTTGGTGGTAATTTATTACTGCAGGTGTAGGAAACAAACATACCTCCTGAAGTTGTTCTTTCAAATTTGGTATATATTTTTGGATATTCACTAACATAGTCACTCAGCCTTATAAGTAATATTTTAGTACTTTGAATTTTATGTTCTAGAATTTTAAGCCTTACGTGGAATATAAAATGTATCATGTCCCTGCCTTCAGTGTGCTCAGAGAGAAGAGAAAGATGCACATAAAACAATTAATGAGCAATATACCCAGAAATATTTATTCCATTCATATTATGCATCAAAGATAGTTTTAGGTGCTGAGGATTCAACAATGAATAAGACAGAAAACTTCTCCGTTCTCAATGAGATTCCAGGGAGAAACAGCAGCTACTCTTGGTCCTACGAAGGGGAACGGGCTTGGTTGGTTATGAAAAACAAGCTTGTGGAAGTTAAGAAAAATATGTAGTGGGAAATAAAAAAACAAAAACAAAAAGGAAAGCTAGCATGTATTAAGCATTTCAATAGAGATGGTCTGCTATTATTATTATTGTTATTATTGTTATTATTACTGTTATTATTATTCACCCAACTAACACCTAAATAGTATATTTAGAATTTGTTGAGCAAAAAATAATATTAGTGGTTTTAAAAATATATATATACAAAAACCAACACCCAGCTACAGGGTCAATGGGACCCAGTGGTGATGTAGGTGAAGACTTATGGGTTCTGATAGACAAGCACCTCCAAAACATTTGCTTCATCTATATACCATGGAGTATCCACACTCTATCTAGAATTCTAGGGGGAACCACACTAAAAAAAAAAAAATGAACATGTCAGTATTCTTGTCCCCAGTGGTTTACTCTAAAATATTTGCCTGAAAGTGTTTACATGTATGCGTGTGCTCCTCCCACTGAGACAGAGCCATCAGTAGAAACCCTTTATATATTAAAACAAGATAGCCTAAAAGGTAAGGAAAATAATAAAGGCAAAGAAAATGAGAACTATCATGGAAGATATGCTTCATACAATTCTTATTTTGCCTTCACTGTTGGAAAGGCACTCACTCAACTAACAAGTTAAAAGAAGAGAGAGAAAGTGTGGAATCCTTATTTTGGTGACACCTTCCTAGCTTCCTGTTTTGACCCACCAGCCACTAGGTGGGGGCAGTGTTTTAGCTTGCTGCTCTTTTTTCCATAATAACATAGAAAAATCATAGCAGGGTACTGCTGATGAGAGTATTGGGGCAAACTATCTGAATGCAGTTCACAGCATATTTTTAGTTCATAACGAAAGATATATCTGCAGTTCTGATCCCAGCAGAAAGGTCAAAGAAATCATGCTTTCCATGAAGGCTAGGTAAATATGAAAGAGAGATGATTTTAATTTTTTTTTCAACGTTTATTTATTTTTGGGACAGAGACAGAGCATGAACAGGGGAGGGGCAGAGAGAGAGGGAGACACAGAATCGGAAACTGGCTCCAGGCTCTGAGCCATCAGCCCAGAGCCTGACGCGGGGCTCGAACTCCCGGACTGCGAAATCGTGACCTGGCTGAAGTCGGACGCTTAACCGACTGCGCCACCCAGGCGCCCCGAGAGATGATTTTAATAGAAGAAAATTGAAAAGGAAGATAGGTATCTATCCTATAATATATGAACAGATGCTAATAAAGGGAGACTGAAAATCACTGAGTCAAGTGGTAGTTATTTACTTTTCACATCCCAGACACCATCTTGGTTTTCAGTTTATTTAGGTGTCATACTTGACTTTGTCTTCTCCTCCTTCCCCATGTCCTTCCCCATTCAATCAATTATCCATTTCTTCATTTATAACTTCTAAAGACTTCAAATTTATCTCCCTTTCCCACTTACTGCCATGATCTTAGTTCAGGCCACAGTCGCCTCTCTTCTGAACAACTGTACAATTCTAACTGGTTTCATTGCCTTCAATTCACCTACCCTTCCAAATCCATTTTCATATTATTGTCAGAGTAATTATATTCTAAAATGAGAATCTGATTATATCCTTATTTTTTTCAAATGGCTCCCATTGCTCTCAGAATTAAATTCAAACTTCCTGACATGATTTCTCAGACGATTGGTGATCTCTTTCTATGCTCAGTGTCATCTCTCATTTTTCTCTCCATCTTGAGTTCTACTCTCTAGTCAGAAAATCATATTTGTCATTTATTGAATGGACCATGTTTTTTTTTTGTGTGTGTCCTGTCTCATTCTCTCATATCCTTACATTCAGAATATGCCTTTTAGCATTTCTATTTGTCTTTCCTTTATCCCAGCCCTGACTACACTTGCCTATGCCTCCTCTCCATCTCCCAATTTCTAGTACTAATTTGATATATTATCTTAGATATACCTTCATCTGGGATCATTTCTTCACCTCATAAGCCTAGAGACACTCATAACCCCCTGTGCTTATCATCTTATTGAAGTGACCTGTTTCCTTAATGTCTTCCCTCTATAGCATAGGCTCCCCAGGGGTGAAATTATATTTTATTCATCTGTTTTTTTCTAGCATCTAACTGTGCTTAGCTCATACTTATTGTTCTCATGATTTTCTTTGAATTAATTGGTAAATGAGTCACAAAATGGTCATTTCAAGGGGGGGGGGTATGGTTATAGAGTCTGCCTCTGTGTTACTTGAGTAATTGGCCCAGGAATATCTTTAATACGTTAGTCACTTATTAACACATGGTCTTGGGATGACGCTTGGTGGGATCAGTATTTATATTTACTTGAATTCACCTTGAAGTTAATGAGGGATGTACATCTATAGAGGAAAAAAACCCCAAGCATACAACACAATATGCCTTTTAGTCATAGATTAAAAGCCATTAATAAGGATTTCAAGTGTTTCTGAGAAATAATTCACAACTTCAGGAAAGTTATAAATATATATATATATATATGATATATATGATATATATGATATATATGTAATATATATATTATATATATATAATAAGATTGTATAGGGATGGAATTTAGCTGAATATACTAGTATAGTAATATCAGTTTGTTTACAACTATAATTCATTCAAATTGATTGGCACCTATACTGTATTCATTTTTAAGTGTTTTCTATCTTTCAGTCCTGGTCATCCTAAAGCCATTAGTAGTAAAATCTGATTTTTCAAATATCTGTCTTACAAACACTCTGAGGATACACCATCACTGAAGGCCTATTTACGCTCTTGGCAAAGAATGTTGTGATTTGGGAGTTGTTAAATGGTTTGAATATCACATGTGTCTCTATATCCATTAGAGAAAATATTCTCACTCTCTCTCTCACTCTCTCTCTCTCTTTGGATAAGCTAGCTTAAGTTGGTTCTATTTTTTAAGAACCAAAGATCTCTTAAAGAGGAACCCTGTTACACTATTGGTGGGAAGGCAAACTGGTGCAGCCGTCTGGAAAACAGTGTGGAAGTGTCACAAAAAGTTAAAAATAGAACTACCCAGTGATCCAGTAATTGCATGAGTAGGTATATACCCAAAGGATACACAAATACTAATTTGAAGGGATACTTGCACCCTGATGTTTATAGCAGCATTATCCACAATAGCCAAATTTGGAAAAAGCCCAAATATCCATTGACTGATGAGTGGCTGAAGAAGATGTGGTATATATAAAATGGAATATTACTCAGCCATTAATAAGCCATGACTTATTAAAGCCATGAAATCTTGCCATTTGTAATGATGTGGATGGAACTAGAGAGTATTATGCTAAGAGAAATAAGTCAGTCAGAGAAAGATAAATACCAAATTATTTCACTCATATGTGGAATTGAAGTACAAAACAAAGGAACATGGGGGGAAAAAAGAGAAGCAAGCCAAGAAACAGACTCTCAACTATAGAAAATAAACTGATAGTTACTGGAGAGGAGGTAGGCAGACTGATGGATTAAATATGTGATGGGGATTAAGGAGGGCACTTGTGATGAGCACTGGGTGCTGTATGTAAGTGATGAGTCACTAAACCCTACACCTGAAATTAATATTACACTGTATGTTAACTAATTGGAATTTAAGTAAGATTTTGGAAAGAATAAAAAAGAACCAAAGAACTCTTAATTATGAAGGACAGATCAAAGAAATAATGAGCAAAAGTATACATGACTCATGGTAGAGGAGAGGGGGGCTCTTTTCTCTTGGGAGAGTTAAAAAAAAAGAACTAGGAGGAAGCGAGGAATGTTTCTGTGATCTGATTACCCATTTTGTTTTGCATGTCATGGTCCATGTACTATTTTTACCTCATACCTGACAAATGTGATCATTGCTAAGACAATTCTGTACTTTTCCTCAAGGTAGGAAAAAAATTTTAAGAGCCTTTTGAATTTTCTAAATTTCCCTGGCACTTAACTTGCTTGAAAGTCATTCCCATCCATTTGTCTAGCAATTGTAAAATTTACATTTGTACCAAGCAAAGCCACCAGAGAATTACATATTTTGATCAGAAATTCTTTGGCTCCAAGAAAACTAGTCTTTCTCAATTACATTTCCTTCCTTATTATGACCTCAGGTCTGATATGAGATAAAGTAAGAAATTTAGGGAGGAGCCAAGATGGCAGAACAGCATGGAAGTTTTTTTGTGTGTCTCCCATCCATGAAATACAGCCAGACCAACACTAAACCATCCTGCACACTTAGAAAACTGGAGGAGTAACACAACAATCTGCACAACCTGAACCACAGAATTCAGCAGGTACGTGGCATGGAGAGGTGAACGTGGGCAGTGAGAAGCCGTGGGAAGGGAGGTGCTTTTGTGGGTGGAGAGAGGATGGAGACGGGGCGGGGGAGAATACAGGAAAAGCACCCCTCCCCAAAAACAGTTGGAGAGAAAGTGGAAAATTGGAAACAGCCACAGGGACTAAACTAAAAAGGGAGAAAGGAGAAAGGAGAGGGTTTAAAGTCCATTAAGACTATAAACAAGGGGAGTGCAAAGGCTGCAACTCTGCAGCTCGATACCTGGCAGTGCTCTGGTGGGAAGGGTGAATCCCCAGGAACAGAGTGGGGTCTGGGAGGTTCTTGGGCCACATGGGGAAAAGTAGTTCCACTGATGGAAGGACATTTGGTAGAGACTGTTGAAGCCACCTGGTCCCAGCAGACCTCAGAAAATGGCCACATTCGCTGGTGCTGGAACAAGGTCATTAAGGGTGAAACCTGGTGCCAGATGTGTGTTGTGATTTTCCAAAATACCTGAAAAGCTGCTGCTACACTATCTTGTGAACTTTTTCTTGGGCAGACTGGGACCTGGCCGCAGTGTTGGGGCACCGGCAGCAGCAGGCGTTCCTGGGTGCAGCTGGCATTCGGCCATTGCTTGGTGAGACCCTCCTGCACAGGGGATGAACAGGTCAAAGCTGCAGTCCTTCAGAAGTAAGGCGCCGGGAAAACAGCTGCATCTGAGACAAAACTCGGGAGAGAGGTATTGCCTGGGGCTTCGTCACAGACAGTGAAGAAGCAGGGAGTGGAGGAAAGCTGAAGACAAAGGACAGGTGTGCAATTGCTGATCCGGGAGAACAGAGTTCTGATACTAGAGACTGGCTAGCTGCGTGACGCCATTTTCACTGCTCCGGCACATGAGCATACACACCTATGAACGCCACAACACTCCACCCCAGAAGGCGAGCAGCGCCATCTAGTGGAGAACGGAGCCCTTACCCTGAGCCCCGCCCAACTGGGCCAACCTTGCTAATCAAGAACACAAGTTTCACTGCCTACTTAGCTTATGGACTATAAAGTGTTTCATAGTCTGACTTCTACAGGAAAACAAAGTAATTTCAGCCCTATTTCAATCTGGTAGCAGGTCCATCTATTCAATTTTTTTTCTTTTTCACTAACTTTCTTTTTCTTGAATACAGAAAGAGAAAAAAGTCATTTTTATTTTCAATTTTTGTTAAAAATATTTTTCTTTCATTTTTTACTATATTTTTTACTTTTGTGTAATTTTTTTCAAATTCTATTTTATTTCCATCATTTTATTTTAGTCTACTTAAGTGTATTCACTTCTTCAAATTTTCAAACGATTTCCTTTTTCTTTTTCTTTTTTCTTTTTGTTTCTTTTCTTTTTCTTGAATGCAGAAACAGAATAACTTCCTTTTTACTTTCAATTTCTATTAAAAATATTTTTCTTTAATTCTTTTTACTATTTTTTTTGCTTTTATGTAATTTTTTTTTCAAATTCTACTTTACTTTCATCATTTTATTTTAGTCTACTACAGTGTATTCACTTTTTCAAATTTTCAAATGATTTCCTTTTTTGTCTCTTTTTTCTCTTTTTCATTTCTTTTATTTTTCTTGAATGAAGAAAGAAAAAACTCATTTTTATTTTTAATTTTTATTAAAAATAGTTTTCTTTATTTTTCTACTATATTCCTTACTTTTGTGTCAATTTTCTCAAATTCTATTTTACTCCCATTGTCTCATTTTAGTCTACTTCAGTGTATTCAGTTTTTCAAATTCTCAAACTATTTCCTTTCACCGCCCCCCTTTTTTTCTCTATTCTGTCAAACTTTCAACACCCAGACCAAAACACACCTAGGCCCTAGCATCATTTATTTGATTTGTGTGTGTGTGTGTGTTTAATTTTTTAATTTTAATATTTTTTAATTTTAATTTTTCTACCTCATTAATTCCTTTTCTCACTTCAAAATGACAAAACGAAGGAATTCACCCCAAAAGAAAGAGCACGAAGAAACGACAGTCAGGGATTTAACCAACACAGATATAAGCAAGATGTCTGAAACAGAATTTAGAATCACAATAATAAGAATACTAGCTGGAGTCGAAAATAGATTAGAATCCCTTTCTGCAGAGATAAAAGAAGTAAAAAACAGTTAGAATGAAATAAAAAAATGCTATAACTGAGCTGCAATCACGGATGGATGCTGCAGCGGCAAGGATGGATGAGGCAGAACAGAGAATCAGAGATATAGAGGACAAACTTATGGAGAATAATGAAGCAGAAAAAAAGAGGGAGATTAGGGCAAAAGAGCACAATTTAAGAATTAGAGAAATCAGTGACTCATTAAAAAGGAATAATATCAGAATCATAGCGGTCTCAGAAGAGGAAGAGAGAGAAATAGGGGTAGAAGGGTTATGTGAGCAAATCATAGTGGAAAACTTTCCTAACCTGGGGAAAGACACAGACATCAAAATCCAGGAAGCACAGAGGACCCCTATCAGATTCAACAAAAACTGACCATCAACAAGGTATATCATAGTCAAATTCACAAAATACTCAGGCAAGGAGAAAATCATGAAAGCAGCAAGGGAAAAAAAGTCCCTAACCTACAGGGGAAGACAGATCAGGTTTGCAGCAGACCTACCCACAGAAACTTGGCAGGCCAGAAAGGAGTGGCAGGATATATTCAGTGTGCTAAATCAAAAAAATATACAGCTAAGAATTCTTTATCCAGCAAGGCTGTCATTCAAAATAGAAGGAGAGAAAAAAAGTTTCCCAGACAAATGAAAATTAAAGGAGTTTGTGACCACTAAACCAGCCCTGCAAGAAATTTTAAGGGGGACTCTCTGAGGGGAGAAAAGATGAAAAAAAAATATATATATATATTTATAAAATATATATATTTATATATAAAGACCCAAAGCAACAAAGATTAGAAAGGACCAGAGAACACCACCAGAAACTCCAACTCTACAAGCATCATTATGGCAACAAATTCATATCTTTCAGTACTCACTCTAAACATCAATGGACTCAATGCTCCAATCAAAAGACACAGGGTAACAGAATGGATAAGAAAACAAGATCCATCTATATGCTGTTTACAAGAGACCCACTTCAGACCTAAAGACACCTTCAGATTGAAAGGGGCTGGAGAACTATCTATCATGCTAATGGTCAACAAAAGAAAGCTGGAGTAGCCATACTTATATCAGACAATCTAGACTTTGAAATAAAGACTGTATCAAGAGATGCAGAAGGGCATTGTATCATCATCGAGGGGCCTACCCACCAAGAAGACCTGACAATTGTAAACATTTATGCGCCAAATGTGGGACACCCAAATATATAAGTCAGTTAATCACAAACATAAAGAAATTCATCGATAGTAACACCATAATAGTAGGAGACTTCAGGGGCGCCTGGGTGGTGCAGTCGGTTAAGCGTCCGACTTCAGCCAGGTCACGATCTTGCGGTCTGGGAGTTCGAGCCCCGCGTCAGGCTCTGGGCTGATGGCTCAGAGCCTGGAGCCTGTTTCCGATTCTGTGTCTCCCTCTCTCTCTGCCCCTCCCCCGTTCATGCTCTGTCTCTCTCTGTCCCAAAAATAAATAAATGTTGAAAAAAAAATTTTAAAAAAATAGTAGGAGACTTCAACAACCCACTCACAGCAATGGACAGATCATCTAATCAAAAAATCAACAAGGAAACAATGGCTTTGAATGACACACTGGACCAAATGGACTTAACAGATATATTCAGAACATTTCATCCTAAAGCAGCAGAATATACATTCTTCTCCAGTGCACGTGGAATGTTCTCCAGTATAGACCATATACTGGGACACAAATCAGCCCTAAGTAAGTACAAAAAGATCAAGATCATACTGTGCATATTTTCAGACAATATGCTATGAAACTTGAAATCAACCACAAGAAAAAATTTGGAAAGGTAACAAATACTTGGAGACTGAATAACATCCTACTAAAGAATGAATGGGCTAACCAAGAAGTTAAAGAGGAAATTAAAATGTATACGGAAGTCAATGAAAATGATAACACCACAACCCAAAACCTCTGGGACACAGCAAAGGCGGTCATAAGAGGAAAGCATATAGCAATCTAGACCTTCTTAAAGAAGAAAGAAAGATCTCAGATACACAACCTAACCTTAGGCCTTAAGGAGCTGGAAAAAGAACAGCAAATAAAACCCAAAACCAGCAGAAGGCAGGAAATAATAAAGATTAGAGCAGAAATTAATGCTATCGAAACCAAAAAAACAGTAGAACAGATCAATGAAACCGGAAGCTGGTTCTTAGAAAGAATTCACAAAATTGATAAACCACTAGCCAGTTTGATCAAAAAGAAAAAGGAAAGGACCCAAATCAATAAAATCGAGAATGAAAAAAGGAGAGATTACAACCAACACAGCAGAAATAAAAACAATAATAAGAGAATATTATGAAAAATTATATGCCAATAAAATGGGCAATCTGGAAGAAATGGAAAAATTCCTAGAAACATATACACTACCAAAACTGAAACTGGAAGAAATAGAAAATTTGAACAGATCCATAACCAGTAAGGAAATTGAATTAGTAATCAAAAGTCTCCCATAAAACAAGAGTCCAAGGCCAGATGGCTTTCCAGGGGAATTCTACCAAACGTTTAAGGAAGAGTTAACACCTATTCTCTTGAAACTCTTCCAAAAAATAGAAATGGAAGGAAAACTTCCAAACTTTTTCTATGAAGCCAGCATTACCCTGATTCCAAAACCAGACAGAGACCCCGCTAAAAAGGAGAATTATAGACCAATTTCCCTGATGAACATGGATGCAAAAATCCTCAACAAGATATTAGCCAACCAGATCCAACAATACATTAAAAAAAATTATTCACCACGACCACGTGGGATTAATACCTGGGATGCAGGGCTGGTTCAATATCTGCAAAAGAATTAGCATCATTCATCACATCACTAAAAGAAAGGACAAGAACCATATGATCCTCTCAATAGATGCAGAAAAAGCATTTGACAAAATAGAGCATCCTTTCTTGATAAAAACCCTTAAGAAAGTAGGTATAGAAAGAGCATACCTCAAGATCATAAAAGCCATATATGAATGACCCAATGCTAATATTGTCCTCAATGAGGAAAAACTGAGAGCTTTCCCCCTAAGGTCAGGAACAAGACAGGGATATCCGCTCTTGCCACTGTTATTCAACACAGTATTGGAAGTCTTAGCTTCTGCAATCAGACAACACAAAGAAATAAAAGGCATCCAAATTGGCCAGGAGGAGGCCAAACTTTCACTCTTCGCAGATGACATGATACTCTATATGGAAAACCCAAAGATTCCACCAAAAAACTGCTACAATTGATTCATGAATTCAGCAAAGTTGCAGGATATAAAATCAATGCACAGAAATCGATTGCATTCTTATACACCAAAAATGAAACTACAGAAAGAGAAATCAAGGAATCGATCCCATTTACAGTTGCACAAAAAACCATAAAATACCTAGGAATAAATCTAACCAAAGACGTGAAAAATCTATCCACTGAAAACTATAGAAAGCTTATGAAAGAAATTGAAGAAGACACAAAAAAGTGGAAAAAGATTCCATGCTTCTGTATAGAAAGAACAAATATTGTTAAAATGTTGATACTACCCTAAGCCATCTACATATTCAATATAATCCCTATCAAAATAACACTAACATTCTTCACAGAGCTAGAACAAATAGTCCTAAAGTTTGTATGGAACCAGAAAAGACCACGAATAGCCAAAGCAATCTGGAAAGTAAAACCAAAGAAGGAGGCCTCACAGTCCCAGACCTCAAGCTATACTATAAAGCTGTAATCATCAAGACAGTATGGTACTGGCACAAGAACAGACAATCAGATAAATGGAACAGAATAGAGAACCCAGAAATGGACCCAGAAACGTATGGCCAACTAATCTTTGACCAAGCAGGAAAGAATACCCAATGGAATAAAGACAGTCTGTTCAGCAAGTGGTGCTGGGAAAACTGGACAGCAACAGGTAGAAGAATGAACCTGGACCACTTTCGTACACCATACACAAAAATAAACTCAAAATGGATGAAAGACCTAAATGTAAGACAGCAAGCCATCAAAATCCTTGAGGAGAAAGCAGGCAAAAACCTCTTTGACCTTGGCCGCAGCAACTTCTTACTCAACACTTGTCCAGAGGCAAGGGAAACAAAAGCAAAAAAGAACTATTGGGACCTCCTCAAAATAAAATGCTTCTGCACAGCAAAGGAAACAATAAGCAAAACTAAAAGGCAACTGACAGAATAGAGAAGATATTTGCAAATGACATATCAGATGAAGGGTTAGTATCCAAAATCTATAAAGAACTTATCAAACTCAACACCCAAAAAACAAATAATCCAGTGAAGAAATGGGGAAAACACATGAATAGACACTTCTCCAGAGAAGACATCCAGATGGCCAACTAACACATGAAAAAATGCTCCACATCACTCATCATCAGGGAAATACAAATCAAAACCACAATGAGATACCACCTCACACCTGTCAGAATCGCTCATTAACAACTCAGGCAACAACAGATGTTGGCGAGGATGCGGAGAAAGAGGATCTCTTTTGCATTGTTGGTGGGAATGCAAGCTGGTGCACCACTCTGGGAAACAGTTTGGAGGTTCCTCAAAAACTAAAAATAGAACTACTCTACGACCCAGCAATTGCACTATTATGCATTTATCCAAGGGATACAGGTGTGCTGTTTCAAAGGGGCACATGCACCCCTATGTTTATAGCAGCACTATCAACAATAGCCAAAGAATGGAAAGAGCCCAAATGTCCATCAATAGATGAATGGATAAAGAAGATGTGGTATATGTGTGTGTATGTGTATATATATATGTATATATATATATATATATATGTATATATATATATATATATATGCAATATATATATGTGTATATATATATACATATATATATATACATATGCAATGGAGTATTACTCAGCAGTCAAAAAGAATGAACTCTTGCCATTTGCAACTATGTGGATGGAACTGGAGGGTATTATGCTAAGTGAAATTAGTCAGAGAAGACAAATATCATATGACTTCACTCATATGAGTAATTTAAGAGAAAAAACAGATGAACATAAGGGAAGAGAAACAAAAATAATATAAAAACAAGGAGGGGGACAAAATAGAAGAGACTCATAAATATGGAGAACAAACTGAGGGTTACTGGAGGGGTTGTGGGAGGGGGGATGGGCTAAATGGGTAAGGGGAACTAAGGAATCTACTCCTGAAATCATTGTTGCACCATATGCTAATTTGGGTGTAAATTAAAAAAATAAAAAATAAAATTAGCAAAAAATTTAGACACATTTATTGAATGATAAAATTACAACAGCTGTTACATCTCATAGTGTTCACAGAATTTGTGCTTCTTCCTAAGACTTAATTTGCTCTTTTCACGTATCTTGGGAACACTGTAAGAGGGTGCTTTCCCTTACATGATTTAGTGCCTGGAAAATAGACATGTAGTCTTCCACAACTCTATAGGGTCATGAAACCTGTGCTTCTGTGTGATATTCTTATCTTTGTTGTTCTACCTTTATTTTTTCATAGCCCAGATTTACTACTTATTTACAACTTAGTTTTGTTGAGTTTTTCATATCTTTTGCGAAATGCACTAGAGGTGCCTTAAAGAAAGTACGGTCTGTGAACTTATTACCTGGATGCTGATTGGAAATCCAGAATCTCAGGCCATACCTCAGATCTACTGAATGTGCATTTTAACAAGAGTCAGGTGTTTCATATTCACTATGAAGTGAGATAAAACCGGGGCACCTGGGTGGTTCAGTTGGTTAAGTGACTGACTTCAGCTCAGGTCATGATCTCACCCTGCATGAGTTCCAGCCCCACGTTGGGCTCTGTGCTGACAGCTCGAAGCCTGGAGCCTGCTTCAGATTCTGTGTGTGTGTGTGTGTGTGTGTGTGTGTGTGTGTCTCTCTGCCCTCCCCTGCTCACGTTCTGTCTCAAAAAATAAACAAACATCAAAAAAAAGTTAGATAAAACTGCCATTAGAGTATTAAGAATAAGCTAACACAGGGGCGCTGTGGTGGCTCAGTTGATTGGACGTCAGACTTCAGCAGGGGTTGTTATGATCTCCGGGTTTGTGGGTTCTAGCCCTGCACTGGGCTCTGCGCTGACAGCTTGGAGTCTGGATCCTGCTTCAGTTTCTGTGTCTCTCTCTGTCCGCCCCTCCCCTGCTCATGCTCGCTCTCTCTCTCTCTGTCTCCCTCCCTCTCAAAATTTAAATATTAAAAAAAAATTAAAAAAAGAACAAGCTAACACAAATTTATTTAAGTTACTGATTAAAATTATGTACCGGTTTCAATTCTGGCAATTTCAAATTATGGACTTAAGCCAATTGGACTTAAGTTGACTTAAATGAACTTGTTGACTAAAGTTGACTTTAGTTGACTAAAATGTTGACTAAAAATGAAAGACCTCTCACCTTCAAACTTTAATCCTGCAGGGCCAGAGTGAACCCCTGGAGTCTGTAGTTTGTCAGGTTCCTCAGGTGATTAGGAACATCAAATGACAGGCTTATGCCCTGGAAATCTTCACTTTCTCAAGGATATGATTTCAAAATATCGGTACCTAATTCAAGCACAATCAACCTTCTTCAGTTGTTCTAAGATGGATAAATAATGTAAATTTGTAAGTTGGTGGTGAGTTAAAAGCAAAATGACTGAGATGATATAGACCCTGCAAGTAATAGAGAATATTGTCTGCAAGCTGTCATTACATGTCTGCTTTGCTGAGGTCTAAAGAATATTGTAAATGATGTTTTTATTTACTGTTGGAAACTGTTTTTGAAGCATTGCTCTCTCGAAGCCTGTCTTTTCCCGGTGTTATACTTCTAGGCCTGCAAGGATTCAGAGTCTGTGGGGAGAATGACAGATTCACCATCGTGATCAAGTTAAACAGTTAAACTACCTTTGTAGAGAACTCATGTGCACAAGGGAATGCAGGAATAGAAATATTCTGTCGGAATGTGTAAGAAGTGAAGTAGAAGAAGGTTGACCTTTGCATTCTTATAGTTGTACTTTTACCCCAAATGCTTGGGAGCCATTAATTTAAATCATTCATGGTGAATTACTCAGGCCTCTAATTTCTAATTTTTTTTTAAAATTTATTCATTTTTGAGAGAGAGAGAGACAGAGCACAAGCAGGGGAAGGTCAGAGAGAGAGGGAGACACAGAATCCGAAGCAGGCTCCAGGCTCCGAGGTGTCAGCACAGAGCCCGACGTGGGGCTCAAACCCACGAGCTGTGAGATCATGACCTGAGTTGAAGTCGGACGCTCAACTGACTGAGCCACCCAGGCGCCCCTATCAGGCCTCTAATTTCAATGTCAGAAATCCAATTCACACTCATTTAAACTGAAATCAGGGAATTCACCCATTCTCATAGCTGAGAGGGCCAAAAAGGTGCATCTTTTCTATTTCGGGCTCAACTACATCCAGATATTAAATGTCAGACCTCTGCCTTATTCCATCTCTCACCTTTGTTCTACTCTACTTGTCTTCCTTCTCAAATGACACAGTTTATAGGCCTGAAAGATGGCTTCTGGAGTGCAAAGAATATCCAGTTCTTATCACTTGTGATTCCCAAAGAAGGGAATAGTATTTTTCTTGATAACTTTGGTAATAGTCCCCTAGAAGTTTCTCACTGGTCCAGCTTTGGTTATATGCTTATGTCTTAATCACTCTGATTAGGTTGATGAAGAACTCTGGTTGGGCTCAGAACATGCTCGACCTTATCAGTCCTATCAGAACTACGGGCACTAAAAAGGATTACTGAGGGAAAGGGGCAGGTGATTCGCCTTGAGCAAGGAATTCTGGGCAAAAATATGTATGTTAACTGTAGTAGTCAGGTTGAATTGGCTCAATATCTTATGATACTAATAAATAATGGCCATCCACAAGACACTGATTCCAAATTGATCTCAGGTTAACATACTTCTCTTTTACTTTTGAAACATCCATAGCATTCCGGTGGCCCGAATCAGTAAATTTACTACTTCCCTTAAATGCCCAGAAGAGACTGTCTCAAAAACTGAAGACTGTAGAACCTCACCAGTTTTAGTTTGTTTCATGAAGAATCAGTGGTAAGTTGTGATATGCCGTCCATGCAGCTTTCAATACCTTCTGATCAGACATACTTTCAATATTTTTTTCTGGACAGCTTACCTCAATACAATGGAAACAATCAATTTAATCATGACTGTTTTGATATATACGGGTATTTCTATCCCTCTAGTTTCCTGGGTCACATTAGTTTTTGTATTCACTTGTTTATATATACATATATTCAATTGAAACAGATTGAATTAATTTTACTTGAAAAGTTCCCTAAAGGTTAACTTGCTTTACTGTTACATATTACTGCATTTTAGGAGAATTTGCAAGAAACACATGGTCGAAAAACCAAATGCCTTAAATTCCTGTCATTACGTAAGAATTGTTGACAAGCATTTGGCAGATGTCAGTCTATATTAGCCTATGTTTTGCAGTTGAGATATAAATGTTGTGGTTGCTCATTACTAGCAGTGAAAATTTTTTATTTTGCAAACAGAAATAAATATTTCACACTAGAGAGGCAATCTTCTTTATGGCTACTTCCTGCTAATGGTACTCACTTTGTGTTTAATGGTACCCACTAATGGTAATCATCTCAACAGGACACAGGCATCTATATTAGATGAACAGATTGGTGAACAATGATCAACACTGCATTTTATTTCATCTGACAAAAACTACTACTTCTAAAATTTTTCTTAAAATATCTTACCTCCGATCTGTTTTATTCTCAGTCTTCAAGTGGTCCAGTCAGCCCACATACTGTCATACTAGAAACCCAGCAGAGGCCTGACATGAGCAATCATGAGAATCTCTGGTGCTCATCAGTCTACCTCCAAACCCCTCTTTCTTGCTGTTCCTTCTTCTCCCCTGGATCTCTTATCCACCTGAAACCTCCCCTTCCTTCATCATTTTAAAGACCATTTGAGAATGGCTTCTCAAGCTTTGACTTTCCAATTTAACTCCAGGGCAGAAGTTGGTTATAAATCAACCTTCAGGGCAAGTTAATCTCCTACATCCCCTTTCCTCCATTCTTATGTTGGTAAAGTTAGTCCTACTCTACCTGTCCTCTTTGTATAATGATTTTGGGTAACTTTTTTGTAAGTGCTTGATATGTGCAAAATTTTGTTGGAAATTTATCCTCTACACTGTAGGCTTTGCTGTCATGGTGTCATTCTTCGTTATATTTTGTTAGTTTCCAATTCTATAATAAAATTAAAGACCAGATATATACAATAACTCTGATATTTTAGTTTGGAGAGATAGAGCAGGTATATCTGGGTCTATAGATATCCATTTGGCTACCATGTGGATACTTAGAAGCTGTCATATTATTAACAGAATAGAAGAATCTATGCATTAAGCAACAAGATTTTGTGATATGGCCCTATCAGAGTGATTGGGCATACTCTTATTTCCCTAGAATCTGCAAACCTTTCCATTTCAGTGAAACTATTATGGTCTCCCCTGAGCCTCTAGGTGAATTCAGCAGTCATTTTGACTTGTTCTTTGCTTTTATAAGTTTTCTGTATTTTTTAGGTCTCTGTAGCATAGTTGCTTTTTGTTCATAAGCCTCCCAAGGATTGTCTTCATCCATTCTTTTTGTTTGCTTGTTTTTCTTGCTTCTTTCATTCAACAAAGTCTGCTGAGTACTATTACTTTTCAGGCTGTACAAATCACTCAAAGTGATTGTAATGTGACAGAAGTTATGACAGAAGAAAGCACATAGGAAAGACACCTGTTTCCAGGGAAAGAAAGTCTTCCTAGAGGTGGCATTTGATCTAAGTTTTTAAGAATGGGTAGGAATTATCAGGCGAGGAAGAGAGGAGTCTGTTTCAAGCAAAGTATATAACATTTTTTAGAAGGACCATCATGTGTAATAACATAGAGGACTTGGGAATTTTGAGTAGTAAATATGTCGGTATCATAATTTAGATTTAAATATAAAGACATGAGGAATCCAGTAAAAAAAATGATCAGGAGAATGCTTTGGTTAGTTGAATATTTTATAAAGATCACTCTGATCACACAGCAGTTCAGAAAATAAATTAGGAAAGGGAGGCCAAGGAACCTAGAAGCAGAGACCACTAGCTGGCTGATTAAAGCTTGCACCAAGAAATAGGCAGTGGAGATGGAGAAAAGAGATCGAAGAGATACTAAGAAGGGAGAATCATTAGGACTTTGGTGACATATTTGTGAATGGTGCTTTTACTTATTTTTCTTCCACCCACTGAAAAATCTCCAGTGCGTTTTCTTCTTTTTCTACACTTTGACTAAGCTGTGCCAAAACTGAAATCCCTGGTGCTGTGTCCCATCTCTGATTCTCCTGGGAGGCATCTGCCATAGGTTCATCTGTTGAATGATGATAGTGTTAATAGCTCTCATCTCTCTGTCCCTTTAACCAATTGCTGGTAGGCTATCTTCCATGCGTATGCTGCCAATTTTTGAAGCTTACCATATTATTATGGAGCTCAACATCTTCCTCCTAAAACTAACATCTCACCATTATCATTAAAAAGTCTCCAATAGTCATTCTGTAGATTTCCCAGAATGGCAATATTTTATTGTTTTTATTATTCTCTACTTTACTTATTGTATCTATTAAGTAGTCTAGTCTTTTGCTTGTTTGTTTTATTATATAAGTTTCGGGTATGCGATATTATAATTTGACATCTGAATACACTACAAAGTGATCACCCCCGAAGTATAGTTACCATCCATCACCCTACAATTGATTCCTTTTAGCTGTTTTGCCCACTCGAACCTCCTTCCCTTCTGGTAACCACCAATCTATTCCCTGCATCTATGAGTTTATTTGTTCATTTGTTCATTTGTTTTTAGATTCCATATATGAGTGAAATCATATGGAATTTGTCTTTATGCTTCTGACTTATTTCATTTAGCATAATACCCTCCAGATCCATCTATGTTGTTGTAAATGGCAAGATTTCATTCCTTTTTATGGCTGAGTAATGTTCCACTGTGTGTGTGTGTGTGTGTGTGTGTGTGTACACCACATCTTCTTTATTCATTCATCCATTTTAGACATTTATGTTATTTCCATATCTTGATATTATAAATAATGCTGAATGAACAGAGGGGTGCATGGATCATTCCAAATCTGTGTTTTTGTATTTGGCAGATAAATAACCAGTAGTGGAATAGATGATCATATGGTATTTCTACTCTTTAGTTTTTCCACTATTTTCCATAGTGGCTGCACCAGTTTGCATTCCCACCAGCAATGCATGAGGGTTCCCTTTTCTTTACGTCCTTTCCAACCCTTGTTATTTCTTGCCTATTTTGACAATAAGTATTCTAGTCTTACTTGTCCTTCATTGCATTTCCAGCCAAAGCTTTTTGCTAATGTCCCTTTCCTGCCCTTTTTAACGTAGTGTGACATACATTTAGAGAACAGAAATCTTTCCTTTTTATCACTAACTACTTCAAGACTAAACTCAAATTTTCTGATAATGTAAAGTCATACTTATTGATAAACTTGGCAGAAAATTTTTTTGTTATTGGTAATACTTTTAAGTTGGTAGTTTATTTACCTATTAAAAGAATCTAATACAATCAAGTATGCAAAATAAATCAATTTTTATATCTAGATAGATAGATAGACAGATAATAGATTTTTTTTGGTTCTTTTCCCAAGGTCATTTATCATTGCATTGTCACTAGTATTTGAAAATTTTATTTGTTTTGTTTTTTTCAACTTTACACATTGGTGACATTAATTTGTTATCTTGTTTTCATTTTCCTCCTTTTTCAACTCAAGCTAATTATGGGTGGTTTTATTGTGTATATTTCCTATGATATAAGCCCATATCTAATTGTTAGCAAATAGAGGGTAAAATTATCTAGTACTTGTAGTGATAGGATAAAAAGTACTAATCCTTTCCAATGCACAGATGAAGACTGTAGCATCACCTTTATTTTCAGCTTCATAGTGAATCAGTGGAGTATGATTAGAAACAACTGATTATTAATCTGTTGTTAGAAATGACCTAAATTACTAAATGTAAAAGAGGTATCTTTTTAAAAATCACAAATAGTAAAACATATATGAATGAAATAAGCACTGCTGGTTCTAAATTTCCCTATAATTATTTTAAAGTGGTGAAATATTGACTGAAAGTTCTTTGAATACTGACATAAAAATGAAAGATTATTATTCCCTAAAACTTTCTCTCACCTTCTTACCATGTAAAATACTATATTTCCACACTAAAGTCAGTGGATAAAAATTTGATGAGAAAGAAGATATTTGTATAGTGTCAAAGAACTCTCTAGTAATTGCAGAGGAAAATTCTAATTTATAATGAAAATATCTGAAGGCCTCTACCTCAACCAAATGATCAAAGATAATGTCAGGAATATTGGAACAAACCAACATGACGTGCTTCCGATGGAATGCAGTGAGAACACAGTCTTATTTCTGTGAGATCCCTGCCAAAAATGCATAACCTGAATTTAATCATGAGGAAACATCAAACAAACTCAAATTGAGAGATGGTCTATAAAACAGCTTGTCTGCCTCTTAAAAAATGTCAAGATCATGAAAGACAAAGAAAGACTGATGAACTGTTTCATGTTAAAGAGACATCATCGGGGCGCCTGGGTGGCTCAGTCGGTTAAGCGTCCGACTTTGGCTCAGGTCACGATCTCGCGGTCCGTGAGTTTGAGCCCTGCATGGGGCTCTGTGCTGACTGCTCAGAGCCTGGAGCCTGTTTCAGATTTTGTGTCTCCCTCTCTCTCTGACCCTCCCCAGTTCATGTTCTGTCTCTCTCTGTCTCAAAAATAAATAAACGTTAAAAAAACATTAAAAAAAAAAAGAGACATCATCACTAACTACAATCTGTGCTCCTGGATTGGATAGTGGAACTGGAAAAAAATATATAGCTAGCTCTAAAAGACCACTGAACTGAGGAAAAATTTAGATAACTGAAGAAATTTGAATGTGAACTTTGGAACAGATAGCAAAGTGTCAATGATATAGGTCCTGATTTTGATAATTATACTGTGATTACATAAGGGAATGTCCTTGTTCTTAAAAAATATACACTCAAGTATTTAGGGGTAAAATAACATAATGTCTGCGATTTATTCTCAAATAATTCTGTAAAAAAAAGCGTGTGTGTGTGTGTGTGTGTGTGTGTGTGTGTGTGTGTTTGGAAGACAGGAGAAGAAACCATATTCCCAATGTCTTCTGACTTATGATTGGAATTCATTCTTTTTCTTTTTTTTGAAAAACACTGACTTTTAACTTTATTTTTCTTCTTAAGGTTTTAGTTTTCTTCATTTTTACTTATATTCTACTCTTTTGACCTAATCTTAAATTCTTTCTAACTTTCAACCTTGTTTTCTTTTTTGTGACACACTCCACACCATCTCCCCAGAACACTTCTTTCCTGGAGTCCTCCATCAGCTTGATCCTATGTGGGTTGGCTCCTTTTCAGATTGCTTACAGAAATGTCTTTATAGGATTTTTTTTTAGAGAGAAAGAGAGAACACACTAAGTGGGGAGAGGGGTACTGGGGGAGAGAGAGAATCCTAAGCAGGCTCCATGCTCAATCTGAAGCCAAAAATCATGGGCTTCATGGATCATGGAATCATGACCTGAGCCAAAATCAAGAGTCAGTCACTCAAGTGACTGAACCACCCAGGCACCCCCCCCCAAATACTTATTTCTTTTTAAAATTTACTCCCTAAAGTTTCTGATAAATATCCTCAAGTGATTTTCTAAGTAAGAGTTGACCATAGATAAATTTAAGCCATTGCAAATCTTGAAATGCCTGTACTTTGTCCTTTTAATTTACTGATAGTATTTCTGGCCATTGGATTTTAGATTTCAAACTATTTCTCTCAAGACTTGAACTCAAATATCTGTGTATATTAGCATTTGGTATTGCTGAAATTTATGGCAGTATGATTCTCATTCTTTAGTGGTGACCAGTTTTTTTTTTTAAGTTTTTATTTACATTCCAGTTGGTTAACATGTACCGTTATTGTTCCTTTGTTTTTCCACTTCACTGGGGATTTTAAGATCTTTTCTTTATCCTCAGTGGCATATAGTTTAACGATGATATTCCTATGTGTGCTACTTTTGTCCTTTATTCTTCTTTATATTTACTAGGCCTTTTGAATTTAAAAATCCATGCTTTTCTTCATTTCTAGGAAATGTTACTTATTTTATTGAGAATCTCCGCTTCTATAGTTTTTTTTTCTTTCTGGACTTCCTAATAGTTGAAACTTGAACTTCCTAGACTGAGCCTCTTTATATCTTATTCTCTACATTGCGGGGAATTCCTTCACTTTTATTTTTTCCTTCTTTTGGCTTTCTTTTTAATTTTTACCTGGTATATTTTTAATTACTAAGGGCTCTTCATAGCATCTTGTTCTAGTGTTGAGGATGCAATATCTTCTCAAAACTCTCTAAGAATATGAATTAGATTTTGTTTAAAGTTTTCTGTTTTTAAATAATTTTCTTTGTTTTTCTAGAGTAAGGTGTTTCTGTTTGTTCTACTTGATCTTTGTCACCCCCCATGCCTTCTTCAAATGTGTGGCAAATCTTGACCGATCATTATGTTTAAGAATGAAGCAAATATGTTGACTGGAAGTTTGTGGACTTCGATGAATTAATGGGACCCCAGCCATTATACTGCCCAAAGTACCAACATCTATTCTAGCTGCTGCAGTTTACTTTTGATCCTTCATTCATTTTAGAAAAATCTACTCCTTTTCCTTACCCTTCCAAATTGGGAGAAATGTCTGGCTACTAGATATTGTAAACATTGTATTGAGGAAGTGTGAAGATGGGGTGAAGGTAACAAACCCAGGTTCATATTTACATTTCAACCATTCATTCACTTATTAAGTTCACAAATTGTTGGGGCACCTGGTTGGCTCAGTCGGTTAAGCGTCTGACTTCGGCTCAGGTCATGATCTCACAGTTTGTGGGTTCGAGCCCTGCATTGGGCTTTGTGCTGACAGCTCAGAGCTTGGAGCCTGCTTGAGATTCTGTGTCTCCCTCTCTCTCTGCCCCTCCTCTGCTCACACACACACACACACACACACACACACACTGTCTCTCTCTTTCTCTCTCAAAAATAAACATCAAAAAAATCCACAAATTTTTATTGATAGTCCACAAATTAGTTAACTAAACAGATAAATTTTATGCTCTTTTGAAGGTTACTTTCTTTTGCAAGAGACACATTGAACAAATTAAAGCATAAAGATATAATATGCTAGGTATAATGAAAAAAATGAAAGCAGGGTAGAATAGATATAGAGTGATGGGTTTGAGGGGAAAAGGAGAGACAGTTCTTGCCTAATAAAATGGTTCAGGAGTATCTCTTTGACAGAGTGGTATTTGAATAGGGACTTGAAAGAAATAAGGAAGAAAAACAGAGGTATTAAAAGGAAGCATGCTGGGGGCGCCTGGATGGCTCAGTTGGTTAAGTGTCTGACTTCAGCTCGGGTCATGATCTCGCAATTCATGAATTTGAGCCCCATATGGTCTCTGCACTGACAGTGCGGAGCCTGCTTAGGATTTTCTCTCTCTCTCTTCCCCTACCCGACTTGTTTTCTCTCTCGCTCTCTCTCAAAATAAATGTAAAGAAACTTAAGGAAAAGAAAAAAAGGAAGCATGCTGTAAGCAGAGGGATCAGGAATGCAAGGCAAGATGCGATTTTTCCTGAAGTAATTATAAATACTTCTCTTTCTTGCCTTCGAGACTGTCTGGGGTTCTGCAGAAATGCTGACTTCCTACCTTGCAGCAAGGTCCTCAGAACATAATCTATATAGTGTCTATTTCCATCCAGCTCCATCACACCACGCTTATTCATGTACTTCTCTTCATCAAGGAAATTCATTGAGATTTCTAGTTCATTAATGACTTCATCCTTTGTTGATTGCCAGGAAAGTTTAGCTTATAACTATTTTTAGTGGACTCTTCAGGAGTAGAGAACTTCAATGAGTAGGTTCAGGTTGTTATCTTGAACAAAAAGATTTTTTAAAGCCATCTTTCGAAAATGAACTCGTATGCCTTTTTAAAAGTAATTTCGATACAAACCAAAAATGGATAACTTTTTCACAGAGGTTCTAAACCAGCCTAAGAACATTGGAGTATTTTAACAGTAATGCTAACATGAGGATCTGTGTCATTATGCTATCTCTCACGTCAACAGGAAAATATCAAGACAGAAAGCTGGCACATAACATATAAACAGTGATTCATATTGCCAAAAAGGAAACAAAATAAAACTGTAAAAAAGGAGAAAAATTAAAACTGATTGGCATCTTCCCAATACAATCAGCCCAATGCAATGTTTTATAAATTTTTACTCGCCTTCAATATCACCATAGTTAAATATTCAAAAAATATTCAATAAACCAAAGCAAATAAAATAAACTTAAGTCCTAATTATATGAAAACTCATGAAGCTTCTTCTCTTTTTGAGGCAGAAGGCAACAGGCTGTTTGTCAAATTAAATTATAAATTTAAAAAAAAAGGAAAGGAGAAAACATAACTAAATATGGAACTAATTCTATGAGCTATAAAAAAATGTTTTCCTTGCCAGAGAAATCAGTAATGGTTCTCAGGTATTGTACTTGTCATCCAGAAGACATCCAGAGTCCTTAAATCCCTTCTCACAGTCAACCTTACCTAAGAGTTCAGTCATTTGCACAAATTAATGGTGAGTTGGCAACATAATAGAAATATAAACTGGGCCACCAAACTCCAGGTATTAGTCCTTTCATTGTATCATAACACGGCATGGCTCATTTGAAAATAAATAAATATTCCCTCTACTCTGGCAAATTTGACTTCTGCAATGCTAGGGAGGCAGGCAATGATAAAATCTGAAACAATGGCTACATTATATAAAACTGACTTGCACTCAGAAATAACAGGCCTCTCACAAAGGAACACTGGACTTCAGCAATCAGAAAATAGTTACTTCAGTTTTCTTCCGGAGTGAAAGACAATACAGAATGTATGTGTGAATGTGGGCATACAGAAGCTTTAAATCCTGGCGGTGTGTTATAAGTGGAAATAGTTTTGCAAATGCATAGACAGACCTTCAGTTTTGGTTTATGCCACCTGTCAGTCTGATCAGCAGTCAGTCTTCAGGAGGCCTGTTTCCTGCACTTGCATTTCAAGGACATGAAAAACTTGACTTGCAATCAGCTTTCCTGAACATAACACTGACTCTTTCAGTCCAGAAAGACCTATTAAGCCCTACTATGTCCCAAACACAGTGCTGAGAGCTGGGGATACAGTAATGGAAAAAGCACAAAAGAGTCCCTGTCCTCTTGGCCCTAAGAGCATATAGGGTCCCTGCGCCCATTATGTACATGACCTACGGCAGGAGACAGGCTCTATTTAACAATCATACAATTAAATATAAAAATAAAACAGTAACTACCCGTGTCATAAAAGAGGGTGGATGTCTCTAGAAAAGCATGGAACAGGAGGATTTGAGCATTCCTGGTTTGGGGTGCGGTCTGTGTGTGAAAGAAAAGCCATGGTAGCTGGAGCCAGATGTCATGGGGTAGTGTGCAGTGACAAGGCTGCAGAGATGAGCAGGGCCAGCAACCCCCAGTGCCGGTTAAGGTTTGTGCTCTTTATCTTGAGGGCAGTGGGAAGACATTGAAGAGGTTAAACAGGGAAGTGACATGATCCAATTTGCATTTTGGAAAGATAATCCTTGGTTTGGTGAGGGGGAGAGGTTGTGGGGGGAGGAAGAGGAGTGGAGATCAGTTGGGAGATTATGCAGGAAACAATCAACCAGGCAAGATAATTGAGGACACGCGATTTCCTGGGACATTTTTAGCAGAATTTTCAATATACTTTTCAAAAAACAGATGTTTAAAAATGAGACAATGATTTGTACACTGAAAAAGGAAAGCCAGACTATATCTACCTATCCATCTATCTATTTATACATTTATCTTCCTGCTTTAATTTTTCTTCTTCTATGCTGACCTAATTTCCATTCCTGGATGGTTGGTTATCTCTTCTTGCCTGGTGTCTTTGAACACTTGACATATCCTCTTTCAGGGAATGCTCTTGCCTGCTAATCATGCTTTGGACTTAGTTAAGTATGTCTTTCTCCAGGAAGCCTTAAATCGACTCTTAAAGTCAGGGGTTGCTACATTCATGGTGGCTCCCATTGGACAAGATAGGCCATGGGCCTTAATTGACTATTCATAACTGCTAATCTAATTCTGTTTCTCTCACTCAACTATAAATGCCTTGAAGGTAGAAACTCTTGTTTATCATGACATCATTTTATGTCACATACCTACAGCACCTGGAACATCATACGAACTGAGTAAGTGTTTGTCAGTTAACTGAATGCAATACAATATAATTTATTTGACAAGATCAAATCCAGGTATTTTGAAATATCTGTATGTGTGTGTGTGTTTTAGGGTGACAGTCCATGTTGGTATTTGGTTTATGTTATGTTCTGAGGAGGGGCATCTAATTTATATCAGTTTTGGATCTGCTTTGCTAGTGGTTATCCATCGTGCCTCTCTTATGATGAATACTCTTGAGAGCAGACTCTGGTATGGACCAACGGTTAATTGAAGAAGATATCTAATTTCTGTAACTTTGGGTGGGAGAGGAGAGAGAAAGGTAGGTGGATAGGTGGGAAGGAATGATATATTTGGAAATAAATGATGTTGGAATTTCACTCCTTACTGGAATCATTTTGACATTGTGTACCTGCGAGCTGCCTTTTGGCAAAGATAGTCTCATGGCAAATTCAATCACTACTAAGAATTCTGCTTAAGACTCAAAGTTTATGCAACATATCAGCTCATCTAGAGAGATTCCACCTTTAATCATCACACTCTAGGGCTGTTGCTATGCCCTGGTCACTTTGCAGCAATTGATTGTGCTAAGAGTTGAAATTTAGTTTCAGAGCCCCCAGGGTCACCCTCTTTTGAAGTGAGATGGATTTCATTCATATGAATATGACTTTCCTCTCAAAAATACAAGAAACCAGTTTCCCTCTCTCTCTCTCTCTCTTTGTTTTTTGGCTATAAAATCCATCACAACACTGAATAAATATTTATGAGAAATGAGAGAAATAGCTTATGATATTTTAGCTACCCATTAAAGCATATCCTATGCCTGGGGGAATCCATGACCAACGTCAGGAAATCATTAATTCTATGGATAGTCTACAAAGGGTTGCTCCAATCTCTTTTCCCCAAAGGAAAACATTCAGAGCAGCAAATCTGTGGTGCATTAGTACAATTAGTACGTATATTTTATATTGATGATACTATTTTATTTTTCTTTCATTTCTTTATCTTTTGCCACAAGACATAGGTTGCCAGTAGGTTACTATTATTTACCAATATACAGCTTTGTACTTAAGCAATTTTCCAAAACTTAAGTTTCGGTAATTTATGAAAGCAATGCTGGTATAATACAGACTGAAAGCAATAGAAGAAAAGACCAGTGCCTGGCGAGATCCATGCCTCTCTCCTTTTTCCTGGGTAATAAAGTCTTTTGCCCCATTAGCAGTTATGTCTAAACATTCCAGAAGGGGGAATACTCTCAAATATGGTAGCTCTCTGAAAGACGATAAAATAAGAAACATATATGAAATCATCTGCATGATATGCTTTTTGTATCTAGGTTGGATTTACTTATTCTAGAATTTCATGTAAGTGGAATTATACAACACACAGTTTTTGTATCTACTTTCTTATGTTCAACATGTTTTTGAGATGAAATAACAGCTTTCTTTTATTAAATGATATTATTAAATTGTATCTTATCTTTTTATTTTCTTAGTTTAGGTCTAGGTAGAAGTCTTTCTATTTTACTGATTTTCTCTTTTTTTCTTTATTATTTCCTTTCCTGTACTTAATTTGATTTAATTTTCCCTCCTCTTTCTAGCTTCTTAAGATGAAGCCTAGATGGTTGATCTTTCTTCTTTTTTTAAATTTATTTTTATTTAAAAAAATTTTTTTAATACTTTTATTTATTTTTGAGACAGAGAGAGACAGAGCATGAGCAGGGGAGGGGCAGAGAGAGGGGGAGACACATAATCTGAAGCAGGGTCCAGACTCTGAACTGGCAGCACAGAGCCCAACGTGGGACCTGAACTCACGGACCGCGAGATCATGACCTGAGCTGAAGTCAGACGCTTAACCGACTGAGCCACCCAGGCGCCCTGTCTTTTTTTTTTTTTTTTTAATATAAGCATTACAAGCTTTATATTTCCTTGTCAGCACTACTTTAGCTACATTCCATAATTTTGATCTATAGAATCATCATTTTAATTTAGTCCAAAATATAACTACTTTGGTTTTCTTTTTTTTTTTAATTTTTTAATGTTTATTTTATTTTTGAGAGAGAGGGAGAGGGAGAGAGAGAGAGCAAGCGGGGAGAGGAGAAGAAAGAGAGGGAGACACAGAATCCAAAGCAGGCTCCAGGCTCTGAGCTGTCATCAAAGAGCCCGACTTGGGGCTCCAACTCAAGAACCACGAGATCATGACCTGAGTCAAAGTCGGACACTTAACCTACTAAGCCACCTGGGTGCCCCACTACTCTGGTTTTCTTATGACTAATGCTCAAATGTTGCATCTTTTCATGTTACTCTACTTTAGCCTATCTCCATCTTTGTATCTGAAATGGATTTCTTATAGACATTATTCTGACTGTGCCTTTTCACTGGAGTGTTTACATATGATTTACATTTAAGATAATGAATGATACAGCTATGTTTCTTATTATTTTATCTATCTTATTGCTATTTGTTTTCTATTTATCTTTTTATTTGTTTTTTTTTCTTTTCCTGCCCTCTTTTAGATGAATTGAATTTTTAGTATCCTATTTTCTGCCCACTATTGGGTTACTATCTACTCGTCTACATTTAACTTTCTTTAGTGGTTGCTCTATGTTTACAATATGCATCTATAATTGATCACAGTGGGAGGCAATATTTTAAATCTCATTTTACAGATGAAATAACTAGAAGCACAGAAAGCTTTATATACTTGCCCGAGATCATACAGCTTGTAAGAGGCAAAGAAAATGTTGAAAGGGAAACACAGAGTTTAGCCCAGATGGAGGAGCTCATGTGCAGAATAGCATGTGAGCAATGAGATAGTGAGAAAACATTCATGACAGACAGTAAAAGAAAGATACGAAAAGAGAGAGAGAGAGAGAGAGAGAGAGAGAGAGAAAGAGACCAGATACTGACGTACTTTGATAGCTAATGAATTAATTTATGAAGAAAACAATAAGGTCCTAGAAACTGGTAGCAATGGAGAAAAGAAGGAATAATTTCCATAAAAATAATTTCCTCAAAATAATTTTCTTAAAACTTTCTACTTATTTCCCTGGACATTGTTGGCTATGGAAACTAGTTGAGGCTAATTTAATTTGTACTTCCAAATGTTCTAATGATAAATGAGTACATATGTGTGTGTGTGTGTGTGTGTGTGTGTGTGTGTATGCATATATATCTACATGTGTGTATCTGATTATGTTTGGGTTAGTCTTCTTTTTAAAATCCTAGTGCTTTATAAATTATGAACATATTGATATCATTCCTATATGTTTGATCTAAATAAAGTTCTTCAGCTGATTATTCTCATAATTAATATTGTAAGTATTTAATCCATAAAAGATACTATAATAAAAATATGAGGCTTAAGGGGCACCTGGATAGCTCAGCTGGTTAAGTGTCCGACTTCAGCCCAGGTCATGATCTCACAGTTTGTGAATTCAACCCCTGCGTCGGGCTCTGTCCTGATAGCTCAGAGCCTGGAGCCTGCTTCAGATTCTGTGTCTCCCTCTCTCTGTCCCCCTGCTCACGCTCTGTCTCTCTGTCTCTTTCAAAAATAAATAAACATTTTTTAAAAATATGAGGCTTAATATAAGGAGGCATTCTAATTTTTTTTTTTACTCAAACTGTATCTGATTTTGCCCTATTTTTATAATTCTTAAAAATAACATGGACAGGGACAGCTGTATTACGAACGTGGAAGCAGAGGCTAACCACCTACATAAAAAACATTTTTAGCACCTCATCTAGCTTATGCAGAAATGGAGGCTCACTGTAGAAAAAAAAATAGATGGAAATATATATTTTGTTGAAGTCCTTTATTCCTTCTTTTCTACTGGTTCAGCTTCATTACTGATTTCCCTGTATTATTTGCCAGTGTGTTCTTTCTCCTATGACTCAACCTGTACACAGCCATTAGCCTAACTCTGTGAAGCTTTTTACCTATTTGTGTAAAAATTTCCAGTAGCTTATCCACTAAATAAATAACAAATTTCCTAGCATAGCATTAAAAGGCTTCATAGTCTGATTTTTAATTTCATCCTCAGACTTCTCTCTCATTATCCTTACATCAACATCATAGTTAGTGTAAATTCAATGCTTTTTTGCCATTAAAATTTTTTTTTCTTTTCCTGTAAGCCCATATTTAACATGCCAGTCTCTTTGTCTGTAAAGACTTTCCTAATGCCAATATCCAATTTTAAAATCCTACCCATTTTCAAAAGCTTGCGGTCTCTCCAAGAAAGTCTTTTATTTATTTTTTTTAACATTTATTTATTTATTTATTTATTTATTTGGTTGGGGGGGAGTGCATGCCTAAGGGAAGGGTAGAGAGAATCCCAAGCCGGGCTCAAACTCAGGAACTGCGAGATCATGACCTGGGCTGAAATCAAGAGTTGGACGCTCAACCGACTGAGACACACAGACATTCCTCCTATAAAGTCTTTTATAAATGATCCCTCAGTCTTTTGATCCCTTTATCAGTTAGTTTAAAGAATGAATAGACATATCTGGAGCTCTATGACCTTAGGATGTATAGTTAGGTTGTACAGCTTTTATTCTCCTATTAACTTAAATATAGAATATATATTGATGTATATATGAATAAATATATCTATAGTTACATATAGATATATGTATATATACATAGATATATGCGTTTTCATTATTGAAGTATAACAGACATACAATGTTATATTAGCTCCGGGAGATTTGACAATTCTATACATTACTCAGCGCTTACCATGGTAATTGTAGTCAGCATCCATCATCATACACCATTCTTGTAGTATTATTGACTATATTTCCTATGCTGTACTTTGCATCTCTGTGACTGACTTATTTTATAACTGGAAGTCTGTATCTCTTAATCCTCTTTGTCTATTTCGTCCATTCCTCCACCCATCTCTCCCCTCTAGCAACCACCAGTTTGTTCTCTGTATTTAAGAGTCTGGTGTTGGTTCATTTGTTTTGTTTTTTTAGATATATATATTATATATATATATGTATATATTCTTACATATATTTATATTTTTACATATTCAGATTATACATTATTTCAGTTTTAGGTTTCACATAATACGTTTTTTATATATACAGATTATATATATATACAGATTATATATATATATATAATCTCATTTTTAGGTTTTCAATTCTTTGAAGAGAGGAACTGAGTTTATGTCATCTTAGCCCAGAATAGCACTTCTTGTAAAGTGGATATGAATACATTTTATTTAAAATAGTGAATAAAGAAATACTGGATTTATTGAATGAACATTCCCAAGAGACATTTATGATGTCAAAGGTTAGATCATTTGAAGAGATCAGGAGAGTTCTGGCTTGCCCATCTATCTGCTTTCAGATCGTTGTAGAATGACAGCCTCCTACTTTATATGTTGATACAGACAGCATGACAGCTCTAAGTTACTGTGTCTCAGTTCCAACCCCAACTTACTTTACTGGGACTGTGATTCCACTAAATTCAAGTGTGGCCAGCTCCTGAATCTTAGGCTCTGCCAGTGGAGAGAGCTAGAGGGAGTCTGCAAGTCTAGAGAAAGGACTGTGCTCTTCCCCGGGGGTTTCTTGTGAGCTTCCTGTTCACATGGTTTCTGTGAGCCTCCTTCTTCAGGCTTCTTCAGCCTCGTGGTGACAGTTTGCCCTGCAACAGAAGCTGTTGCACTTTTCCCAACACTGGCAGAACATCTCCATCTTGCTGCCCCTCAGAGGCACCAGCTCCTGCTGAGCTTGGCCATTTCTCAGGGACCTGACTTTTCTACTCCATGGGGCCCCTTCCCCAACTGTCTGTTTTAATAATTCCAACCTCTTTCCTTGTTTCACCAGCCATGGGGGTGGTAGCTGCTTTCAGAATGATTATTCCCATGATGTCTTTGAATTCTCTTTTTACTCTTTCAGTTGCCTACTACATCAAATGCAAAAAGAATAGTTTTCCTGTAAAAAATGAAGAACCAAATGGTCTGAAAGTTATTTCACCCAGAATGAATTCAGCAAATTGAGATTCAACATTGTCAACTAAAATTTTAAACCTCTCTGCGGAAAAAGTGTTTCCTTGACCACTGATGATTCCAAGTTTTCGAGCATAAATCCAGTTATGTGATTTTGGAAGTACAGCTCTGGGCAATATTACAGTGACAGGATGATCACATTAAATGCTGACAGGGTTTCCCCAGAAGCTCTGCTCTAGGCTGTTTGTGGAGTCGGAGAGCCTGAACAGTAAGCTGGAGACGAATTAAAGATATAGACATCATGGAAGTGAATTACAAAACCAGACAATAGAAATGTCTATTTTTTTAATTCACAAGATCAAACCTAACACATTTATATTAATTATTAAAAATTAAATCATTAAGAAATTAAATATTTTGAGATGTATTCAAATCAAAGGACATGGATTATACATATTTGGTGTTTATTTGCCACAATTATTTATAAGTCTCTACTATAAGGAAACCACCTCAAAATTCCAAAAAAGTATTTTCTTTTCTTTTTTTCTTCTTTTTTTTAATGTTTATTTATTTTTGAGAGACAGACAGAGCACTACTGGGGAGGGGCAGAGAGCAAGAGAGACACAGAATCTGAAGCAAGCTCCAGGCTCTGAGCTGTCAGCACAGAGCCAGATGCGGGGATTGAACCCACGAACCGTGAGATCATGACCTGAGCTGAAGTCAGACACCCAACTGACTGAGCTACCCAGGTTCTCCTCTTTTTTTATTATTAATTTTTTTAATGTTTATTCATTTTTGAGAGAGAGAGGAAGAGCTCCAGCAGGGCAGTGGAAGAGAGAGAGGGAGACAGAGGATCTCAAGTGGGCTCTGTGCTGACAGCAGAGAGCCAGATGTGGGGCTCGAACTCATGAAATGCAAGACCATGACCTGAAGTCCAACACTTAACTGAGTCACCCAGGCAGCCCCTGCCCCAAATAAGTATTTTCTTTCCCTTATATAAAATAATTTAAATATGAGGGCACTATATGAAATTGGTCTGTATATATCCTTTGATATAGAATCCATTTCTATATGCAAAATATATCTTTACAGATATACTTTGTATCTGTGACTATCCAAGTACAGCTCATCTCAGCGTAATGGTATTTATGTGTTTTTATATGTTATATACATTTATGTATATAAATTTTGAAAATAAAACTTTTTATTATTATTGTTTTTATGTATTTATTTTGAGAGAGAGAGAGTGCACACAAGCTGGGAAGGGGCAGAGAGAGAGGAAGAGAATTCCAAGCAGGCTCTATGCTGTCAGTGCAGAGCCCAATGCAGGGCTCGATCCCACCAACTGAGAGATCACAGACTGAGCCATATCAAGAGTCAGACGTTTAATCGACTGAGTCACCCAAGCACCCCAAAACACAAAACTCTTTTTTAAACCATCTAGGAAACATTAATATTTAAGGGGCACACAATAGGCTCTTTTGTAAAGAAGATGCATTTTTAATTATGAACTATTTTTAAGGTTACAGAAAATAGGAGTGGATAACGCACTGAGAACTTACCTAATTTTATTAAATCTTAACAGTTTGCTAGATTTGATTTTGAATATTTATAGTAAATAATTACCCATTTAGTTGAAGAATATTGCATGCCCCAAAAATCCTTTCCCAAATTTCATTGCCAAAGTAGCTCTAAGCTGATTTTGATGTTTTTCTTTTACATCTGTGTTTTATACTATTAGTTCATGTATATGTATTCTCAAAGTATATATAATTCTCTTGTAACTTCTCAAATGTTATATAAGTTATGTATGACATATCGTTCCGCCATATATGTTCTGCTCAAAATTAAATTCCTGAGATTTATATATGTTGACGTGTGGTAGCACTAGTTCATCCATTCTGGCTTTAAGTATTTCATTGTAAGTGTGCTACAATTCACTTATATATGCTTCCATAATGAATGGTAAATTTGTTTCCAGTATTTTCTTAAATAAACAATGCTGCCGTGAACATTATAGTGCATATCTCCTCACGTTTATGAGTTCTGGTTCTCTTGAGTACAAGCCAGAAGTGGGGTCCTTTGGGTTGAATGTTAAACACATCTTCAACCATACTATATAGGGTCAATACAAGGCTTGCACCAATGAACACTCCTTCCTACAGAACCAGAGTGTACCTGTTTCTCCAGCCCCTCACTACCATCGGTTCACACCTTCATTTGTATCTGCATGATGAATATTTCATGATGTCTGATTGCTTTATTTTGCATGTCCTTGATTACTAGTTACAGTGAACCTCTTTTTAGGTGCTTATTGGCCTCATGGGGTTTCTTTTCTGCTACCCTTTAAAATCTGTTACCTAATTTTCTACTGGGTAGTTTTATATATTACAGATAGTAATGCTATGTGTTTGTACACACTTTGTAAATCTTCCTTCAGCTTGGAGCATTGTGTTTGAACTTTATTCCTGGTGTCTTAGGTTGAAGTTAATGGCTTAATTTTGATGTGGTCAGTTTTACCAAATTTTTATTTTGTGTCTTGTCTTTTTGGTAATTTGTTTAAAAACGATTTTCTCTCCTGAAGTCATATATATCTGCCTCTATTTTCTTGTAAATTTGAATGCTTTACTTTTGGTTGTACGTATATCTGAAATTTACTTAAGGTAAAGTGTGAATAAAAATAGAATTTGGGGATGTCTGGGTGGCTCCATTCGTTAGGCGTCCCACTTCAGCTCAGGTCATGATCTCGCAGTTTGTGAGTTCCAGTCCTGAGTTGGGCTCTGTGCTGACAGCTCAGAGCCTGGAGCCTACTTTGGATTCTGTGTCTCCCTCTCTCTCTGCCCCTCCTCCGCTTGTGCTCTCTTTCTCTCTCTCAAAAATAAACATTATAAAAATAATTAAAAATAGAATTCTGTATTATCTCATATTTATAATCAATTTTCCAGCGTGTTTTTATTGAATAGTCAATCTTTTCTCCCCTGATTTGTAAAGCTATTCCTATTTTATACCAAATTCTCTTGTATGTATAGATAGATACATTTACATACACATGTATTTTTGTTCCTTTATTCATTTCTTCCCATATCAATATCACACTGTCTTAACTACAGTAACTTTATAAGTTTTAAAATCTGGTAGAGCATATTTTCATATGCATGTACAGATTGCAAGTATTACTACAAAAACAGTCTTATGTACTATAAATAATTTCCTCCCAGTGTAGTTCATAATCAAACCTTATTATGGGATATTGTATGGAATTTCATAACCAAAATAGAAGAATTTTTCGATTGATTCTTTAACAGAGATGTTTTCTGGAGCCAAACACCAAAAAGTAGCCCTATGGCTACTAAATGTTAGTGCTATTAAGTGGTCAAACCAGAGATACTGCAAAACGATTGCCATTACCTAAGTTCCAAGATGATGTTAACTAGACTATTGGGGAGGAGTTTGAGAGTTGGAATGTGTCAATGATAAACAGCTATTGTTCTCAGAGAGGATTTTACAGAGGAGAATGTATCTGAACTGAATCGTGACAAATGGCCCTTCCCAGCGGAAAGCAGCATCCTCCCCAACAATCAGAAAGGCTGAAGAAGGTATCTGGAGCACAAAGTCTTCCTCATGCAAAGATCTGGAGGTCTGACGGCACATGTCACATGGCTCTATCATGCATGTTAGAGGTAGTTGAACTTCATCTGTATGTGCGTACTTTGATGTCCGTGGACTTCAGAAACAACTGATATATTTCTCTAAAAAACTCAGAGGACCTGCTTCTTTCATAATATAAAAATACGGCATAAAATACTATTAAAAAATATAGTGACCCCTCCATTATACACAAACGTGGTAGTTTCTGAGCTTTCTAACAGCTTATGTTTTGTTCTTCTTGCCCAAAGAAAAGTTCCAGAGCGTGATCATTATGACAGTAAGAAATATGGAACCAATAAACCATAAAATCTAACCAGAAACCCCAAAGAAAAATTAGTAAATGTATACCTTTTACTCTCCCACCTAGTTTAACAGCCAAACTAATTTACTATTACATGTTCCAAAATATTTAGCTGTGACAATTCTGCTGACTTAGGAGACCAGATAAGTAGAGATAGTGAATGAAAACAAACCATAGCACTGAACATGATGGTATAGTGATATTCACCGTGTGTCCGAAGACATAATTTGAAACGGTTTTACACATCTTTGCCACCAGGTTGAGCACTGGCAGATGTCTGTGGCAACTATTTTGTAAGTGAATAATATCCCATATTAAGGGTTATCTGCAGGGAGCCAATTCAAATAATTGAGATGAATGTCTTTGGCTAGAAATGAACTTGCAAATATTTCACTAGCAGAACAGAAAAATAATTCTTAAGAAAACAAAACAAACCTTTCTCTTTCTGAAGCCCATAACACTGCATTAAGTAACTAGCTGTAGAGTATACCAACCTTAGCAATTTATTTTGTTATAAAATGTTCAAATAAAAGCCACAGCTAAAAATCAGAGGCTACCTGCAAAAATATTTTTAAACGTTGAAGCTTGCTTTCCCTCAAATTAGCAAGATGGAACACCAATGCTATAAGTGGCTTATATTGGTTAAATGTATAAAATGTTCCAAAGTTATCTTTGGCAAAATGACATGGCCCAACTAACACGGTCATTAACAGTAAGAATAAAATGAAGTTAACAAATGGGAAGCTACAAAGTACAATACAAAGAAAAGCATGGTACCATGTGGTTTGTTTTACATTAATGCAACATGGACTCAAAATTATGAGTTGGGAAATGATATCCTTACGTTTAAAAATCAGAGGGGCGCCTGGGTGGCTCAGTCGGTTGGGCGTCCGACTTCGGCTCAGGCCATGATCTCACGGTTCATGGGTTCCAGCCCCGCGTGGGGCTCTGTGCTGACAGCTCAGAGCCTGGAGCCTGTTTCAGATTCTGTGCCTCCCTCTTTCTCTGCCCGCCCCCCCACTCGCGCCCTGTCTCTCTCTCTCTGTCTCAAAAATAAATAAACATTAAAAAAATTTAAAAATCAGAGAAAATTGTGATTTAAAACTTTGTTTTACGATATTTTGTTCACACAGTATCTTTGATTCAATGATCTTGATATTTCAAAAAAAGTCTTTTCCACTTCAATATTTATACACTATAAAAGTTATGCTTTTTTCCTTTTACACACATCAAAATATATGAAAACAATTTTTAGTTGATTCTTTAGCAGGGATGTTTCCTACAATTTAACACCAAAGGTGAAGATCAAGGGGGTGCCTGGGTGACTCAGTGGTTGAGCAACCAACCCTTGGTTTTGGCTTGGGTCATGGTCCCAGGGTCATGGGGTTGAGACCCACATTGTGCTCTACCCTGAACATGGAGCCTGCTTAGGATTCTCTCTCTCTGCCCCTATCCCCGCTCATGCATTCCCTCTCTCAAATTAAAATAATAATAATAATAATAATAATTGAAAACCAAGTATATCACCCAAGATCTAAAGATGATATAAGTTGAACATATCTTTAAAAAAATGTATTTTTGATGTTTTCATCTATGTGCCCAAACTCGTTTTTGTCAAGATCTTATTTATTTTACTAAATCTTAATCTCTGCCCCCACCCAAAAAATAGATTTATTTATTTTATTTATTTATTTTTAACACTTTATTTAAAAAAATTTTTTTTAATCTTTACTTATTTTTGAGAGAGAGGGAGAGTGTGAACAGGAGAGGGGCAGAGTGGGAGAGAAAGAGAGAGAGAGAATCTGAAGGGGGCTCTGCGCTGACAGCAAGAGCCCAATGTGGGGCTGGAACTCACAAACCATGAGATAATGACCTGAGCCGAAGTGGGACATTTAATGACTGAGGCACCCAGGCGCCCCCCAAAATAGATTTAAAGTACTGGGGTGTCGGGGTGGCTCAGTCAGTTAATGTCTGACTCGGTTTGGGCTCAGGTCATGATCTCACAGTTCGTGAGTTCCAACCCTGCATTGGGCTCTGTGCTGACAGTGTAGAGCCTGGTTATGACTCTCCCTCGCTCTCTCTCTCTCTCTCTCTCTCTCTCCATTTCTGCCCTTCCCCTGCTCACTCTGTATCCTCTCTCAAAATAAATAAACTTTGGGGGCGCCTGGGTGGCGCAGTCGGTTAAGCGTCCGACTTCAGCCAGGTCACGATCTTGCGGTCCGGGAGTTTGAGCCCCGCATCGGGCTCTGGGCTGATGGCTCAGAGCCTGGAGCCTGTTTCTGATTCTGTGTCTCCCTCTCTCTCTGCCCCTCCCCCATTCATGCTCTGTCTCTCTCTGTCCCCAAAATAAATAAACGTTGAAAAAAAATATTTTAAAATAAAAAAATAAAAAAATAAAAAAAATAAATAAACTTTGAAAAATAGATTTAAAGTACTTAAAACACTCAGAGAACGTGACAAATAGAACAAACTAAAAAAAAAAACAAAAAAAAAAAACCCAGAAAAATACTGAGTTAGTATCCCCAATTAAAAAAAAAGATCAAAGGTTGATTGTTACTTAGATTTGTGAATCCAGGGAGAGACAATATTCAAAGAGTCAGAGTAAAGAAAATTCATGTGAAAGAATGAGGTTAATAAAGGATAAGACGAAGGATTCCACTATAGGTGTTTCAGCTGTCAGTGCACATGTCTCCTTGCAATTAGAAATTTGTACTTCCTACTTAGGGGAACCAGTAAAGCTGGAGGTAGTGAGTTTAGAGCCATCCTCAGACAGGAGTGATTGAGATCATTAAACTAGTTGGCATTTCTGAGAATTACATGGTAGAAAAAGAATGTGAGGAAACTGAAGGTGTAATCTCGGGTCCACTTGTACTTAGGGGTTTTAAGGAGAAGAAGAATGAAGTCAGTTAAGGCATGGAGAAGCTCTAGGAGAAAGAAAGAGAACACCGGGAGACAGCAAAGGCATCAGAGCCAAAGATGGAGACAGCTTTAAGCTGGGCCAGCTTTGCGGGCAGATGCCCAGGATCCAGCACTGAGGTTGCAATGTTTGTTGAGCACTCTGTTTTTGTGGGCCCTTAGGAAGAGTTTTTAAACAAAAGACCCCACATTTTCACTTTGCACCAGGCCACACAAATTATGTAGCTGGTCCTGATTTCAAAAATGAAAGAGAAACTTTCCAGTCGGCATGGGGGTGAACTGATAAATGACTCTTAGGATTCTTATTAAAATACCTGTGACTGTATGAAAACAGACAAAAAACTGGAAATAATGCCACAAACGAATAAATTAGAAAAGCCACATGCCAAAAATCTGGGAAGAAATTCAATGATCTGCCTCCTTGATGAAGATGAATGGAAAAACACATTCTTGGACAACATACCTAATACTGGATGCCCAGAATTACAGGCAGATGGCCACAAAAAATATAGGCAAGGATGGGGACGAACCCTGTGATTCACTGACACTTTTAGTACCTAATCTTGGTATGGAGGGACTGCCAAGACCAGAGAGAAAAAGGCCTACTTCCTCCAAATATTTAGGAACTAACTTTGAAAGGAACCAAGGTGAGAGTCCCATACCTGAGCCAACTAGTTCTCAACTGCTGCACATATTCTGAAAGCACTCGGAGAATGGCCCATGAAGGAAGTAAAGGGTGGCAAGAGAGGTTTCCACCCCTCTCTTCGTACACCCTGGAATGCTTAGCTGCCCAAGAAAACCACTGTATGCAGGGGTGAAGACAGTAAGGGCATGAACAATGAATGCTGCTGATGAGCTGTGGCAGAGTATTTCAGAGCCAGAGGACTGCAAACTGCGCATGCGTCTCTAACTCAGGTAGATAACCCGAGCCATCAATGTAGAATGAACTGCGCCTTGTCAGTCATAACAAATTGCCAACAGGCTGTGGACACATACCTTGCCTTCCGGCCTCCGTAGTAGGGGGTGGACCCTACTTGACCATAGGCAGTCTAAGGACACTCTATGTATTCTGTTATTTAAAAGCAAAACTGTAAGGATCTTTCTGATTTATAGCTGGATAAATTGAATGATCAAAAACGATACCTGGGAAATTTGGATTTATTGATGAAGCCAATGAAAATCTTTAGTTTGTTTCCAGGTTGTGCTTTGCTAAATTCACAAGGTGTTTTATCAATCTGAAATCTAGCACAACTAGAGTAATGATACTGATTAAGAACCTGGGCATTAGGAGCTGAGAGGAAAAAAAAAAACTTACCCTTTCATGATTGTTCTTCCTTTCTCCATGTCTCTAAAATTTACTAATTCTTTAACGGCTTAAATTCCACCTCTTTTTTGAAGTTTATTTGGCAAATTCCATTGACTTATATTTATCTCTTCTCTGAATGTGCATTGGCTATATTGATATTTATCATTTAATGTGTGATTGTGTTTTATAACGTGATTTGAGCTATTATTCATAATTATATGTTTTCTTTCTTTGTTGTGACATTCAGCTTCTTGAAGTTAGGGATTTACACTTTTGTATACCCTCATCACCCAACCCTCTAACTCATTTCAAGTTTAAGTGTAAAGTTTGAAGGGAAAACAGAAAGGGCTAAAAGAAAGGAAGTAAGAGAAAAAAGAAAGATGGATTTAGAAATAGGAATATTTTAGCTTAAATAATTTTATAATTATATGTTTATAACTTCAGAAGTAAGCATGTGATTAACTTTCTTAATAAGAATGCAGTAGGGGCACCTGGGTGGCTCAGTCGGTTAAGCGTCTAACTTTGGCTCAGGTCATGATCTCTGGTCTGCGAGTTTGAGCCCTGTGTCAGGCCCTCGGCTGACAGCTCAGACCCTGGAGCCTGCTTCAGATTCTGTGTCTCCCTCTCTCTCTCTACCACTCCCCCTCTGGTGCTCTGTCTCTCTCAAAAATAAACATTAAAAAAATATTTTAAAAAAAGGATCGTAGTAACATCTCACAAATAAGGATATAAGCTCCTTAAGGGCAAGGCATTTTTATTTCACTGCCGCTTCCCCAGTGCTTAATGCAATGTCTGGCATAGGGTAGATGCTCAATGTTCACGGATTTAATTGAATTAACTGGTTAAATGAATAATTGAAAGGATGAATTATGGACACCGAGTATCCAGCACGAAAAGGGAAAGAAACTGACAGGCACTGTGTACATTCTATGCATTATTTCCATTTTCATCCCCAGACTTAATAAATAAAGGAGGCTCCCAAAGTTTAAATAACTGGACTAAGACGATATAAAGCAGTACAGGGAGGATCAGATAATCAAACCAAGACCTGCTTGGCTCCCTCCAAAAGTCATTTACTTTCTGCTCTACAGTAACAAAATAGTAGTATACTACTTTTAATTCACTGGGGGAAGCAAGAGAAAATAGGACATCTGATATACCAAATAATTTTTCAAATTGGACACAGGTAAAAAACTCCCTAAGGCTTATTGGATTTCTTGTAAGGATCTCTTCAACAGGCAATGGCATCAGCCTAGGCACCAATTTCAAGTTTATAATTCTACTACCCTCCACCTTCTAACACGACATTAAGAAAGATCAATCTTAATTTGAAATTAATTCTGATATATATCCTTAGAAGCATGAGTTTATGTCTCTAAGAAATTTATAGTTCAGTTTTGAACTATAACAGCTTTTTTATTTTTATAGTTTATTTATTTTGAGAGAGAGAGAGAGAGAGAGAGAGAGAGCACATGAGCACCAACTGGGGAGGTGCAGAGAAAGAGAGGCAGAGAAGATCCCAAGCAGGCTCCACGCGGAGCCTGATGTGGGGCTCAAACCCACCTATCATGAGATCATGACCTGAGCCAAAATCCAAAGCAGATGCTTAAGCGACTGAGCCACCCAGGTGATCCATCACAGTTTATTTCTTAGTTGGATGCAGATCTCACTTAAGACTGTCCTTATCCCCTCATAAGCTTAATAATACCAGATACTTGTGAGAAGTTGTGAAAAATATTCTCTAACTATAGTTGTACCCCCTACATTTTAAGTCATAGAGCAATACAATGACATACCAAACTGAAACTAATTTTTACCTAGAAATTCTTCTGATTTAGTGCTCAGAGATACGGTCTTCTGAAGAGCAACTGAAAATGAATACATCATTTTTTCCCCCCAAACCACAGTGAGAGGTATCACTGACTAGATCCAATTCAATTCAGTTCTTATAGGAATAAAAGATTCCAGTTTCATGTTATAATATCTTTTTATTATTTGCCCTTCTAATCTGAATTCACTTGCCTCATAGTTGAAATTCACCCAGCTTCTTCAGAGAAATATAGGTTAAAAGTCCCTGGCATATGGTAAGAGATCACTAAATATTTGTTGAATGAATTGAAACTCACATACTTCCACATTTTGGCAACTGGTTCTCTAAATAAGGAATCAATGTTGCTCCATCTTTTAGTTTCCACTGGCAGAACTGATGGTGTTTCATGAACCATCATTCTACCAGTATCAAAGCAGGTATGATTTCCCAAACTTGTCTTTCACTAATATTTTAAAATGTTTTGATTGAGTGAAAATCAGACCCAATCTTATATACCATCAATAAAAATGTTTCTCACTTATAAAATTGATTCCCTTCAATGCCTTTGGAACAAAATATCTCTATGGTTTATTGGAACTGACTATAATAAACTTATTTAATTAACACCATGATTTTTAAAATTTTTATTAGAAAAAAATTTGACAAGGTATATTAAAAACAGCTTTACCCAAGAGATATATACACTTATGGCTTTCGCATCTCTTTTTGTTATGTTACAATGCAGTTAACAAAAGAAAAGATAGCATTGCATGTATTGAGGAAATGAAGTTACTGCTGCTTATGGAAGAAAGCTTTATTTAATGATAAGAGTCGGTAAGGTTAGCAGTGTATCTTGAGATTTGTACATAGATAGAAAGGGAGATATTAATGGAAAACATAGTGAAGATGGAGAATGGGCTGATTATCTTGGTAAGTCTGTCCTACAATCAGACTTGGCCCAATATCTTTAAAAAGAGCCTTCCCACAACCTGCTGTATTCTCAGAAGTAGCCCCAAACCATTAACCTCAATCTACTGATTCCTTAGGTTCCCATCTATTCCTGAACTAATTAATTTCATTTTTATGTCTTCACTAATCACAGCTTCTTTTGTGATATTTAGTATCACTCTTTTGGTCCTTAACCTCTGATTTCTGGCTTCCTTCTTTTACTGCAGTGCTCTCCTCTTATTGCTTCTGGCTGATCCGTTTCAGCTCACAGGGACTTACACAATGACACTAGCTTTGCAGATGAGTGCTTCAGTAATGATAAGGACCTAGAAATGCACACCCAAAGCCCTGGTTTAATCCTTGGTATTGAAAAAAAATAGAATTTTCAAAAGGTCAGAAATGAACTACTCCAGAAGTTTTCAGTATTCCCAACATTCATCTTCCGTATGCAGACAACTCCAAAAGTAAGAGTTAACTCTCTAAATTGATCATGCTCATGAGCATCAAGACCCCAAGTGATATGCCTAATACATATTTCCCTTTGTATATCCTTTTAGCCTCTAAAATTAAAAACACCCCAAGCATCTTATCTGTCATATCTTTCCTATCTTAACCCCCAAGCTTTTTGCATGCCATCACCTGCAAGTTCCTCTTGCTGTTCTTATTTTTATTGAGATGCCATCATTCTTCCAAATCAACCTGCAACCAAACATCTGGGTTATGTAGCATTTCCCTCTCTCTCACACTCTATAAGAAGTTTAAGTATTTGTAGGTTTTAGAGAGAATCATATAAAATTGTGTGTAATGTATGGCAAGGCATAGTTGTGTGTGTGTGTGTGTGTGTGTGTGTGTGTGTGTGTGTATGTTTATCAGATTCTAATGAAGAATGTCAATATTAAAGGAACTTTAATGATCACTGAAGTTACCCACTTCCATAGTGTTTGTCCTGTCCGTTCTTGTCCCAGTGATTCATTCACAAGCCAATAATCTATCCTGTAATCTCTCCCCACTGTAGGCCATCCTTCAAACTATATTCACATAGTTTAATCATCCTGAAATAAATTTGATTATATCTGTACTCTGCTATAAATATTAATGATATACCATAGTGTACCAAAACATATCACACTTGCAGAATGCTTTAATGTTTCAAAGAATTTTCACATGATTTCACTTGAATTCTCATAACAATATTTAAAAAAAATTTTTTTATGTTTTATTTATTTCTGAGACAGAGAGAGACACAGCATGAGCAGGGGAGGGTCAGAGAGAGAGGGAGACACAGAATCCAAAGCGCTGAGCTGTCAGCAACAGAGCCTGATGTGGGGCTCAAACAAACTGTGAGATCATGACCCAAGCCAAAGTCAGATGCTTAACTGACTCAGCCACCCAGGCGCCCCTAATTCTCATAACAATCTTAATATTCAAAGTAGTTCAGAGTCAAAAGCATTTTCCTTATCCCTGACACTTCGGTAAGCAAACCCTTTTCTTTAAAGTTATTTATTTATTTTGAGAGAGAGAGAAAGAGAGTGTGCACATGCACATGGTCGGGGGGGGGGTGGGTTTTGCAGAGAGAGAGAGAGAGGAAGAGAGAGAGAATCTCAAGCAGGCTCCGTGTTGTCAGCACAAAGCTTTATACAGGGCTCTCAGGAACTGGGAGATCATGAGCTGTGCTGAAATCAAGAGTCAAGAGACTTAACCAACTGAGCCACCAGGATGCCCCAGGAAGCAAATGACTTTAAATAAGTTCACCAAGCTTTACTTCAGCAGCTGAGTTAATGTCTCAATAATAAATAAGGTAGATAATTTGAACTCCATGGAAATTGATGTTTATTTTCTCCATGATCCACCTCGTGTTCTGGCTATTAAGGATTCATTCATTTTGTCAGAAATTTGTCAAAAAAAGAAGACTGTTTAGGTAACACTTGTAGTGACATTATGCCATTGTTTGACAATTTCCTAGAATAACAACGAATATTCATTGAAGAGGCCCTCATACAAGCCAAAAGCAATAGGCACAATGATTAGAACACATAATTCTAAACTCATTAATATGACAGTATGGCTCAAGTGCAATAGATGATTTATTAAAACATGACTAGTTGGAAAATTCTCTTTGTTTTTGCTTTGCAATTAATAGTTATTACTGTGTATGAACCTCTGAAATTTAGAGCCAGAAATTTATGCATTTTTATTAAAGAAGTAATGAAATATTGAAAATCCATAACATACTATTGATATCAATGTGTTTCTTACTAGATTTGTATTTACCTGATGGCTTTAGGATTATTTCAGAATAAAATCATGAAGCATCTACTCCAGAAGGTTTTTCAAAATTTCCTCTCCATTGATCCTTTCCCATTTCCTTTATGGATATACTTACTATTCAAAAAGTGGAAGATAAGCCTGGATATATTAATTCAGATGACTACTGAGATCTGAGCCGAAAGTGTTCTTTAAAAAATTCAATGGCCTCCTCAACCTTTCGCCGGATTAATTTTCAAGGGTCTGCGAAATTCATCTGAGGAGATTCTGATTGTCAGTGGTGGCAAGGCAAGTTCAGAGAAGATGAATAGCATGTCGTGAATATAAAATTATAAAACCATGCCTCTGAAGTGGATTCAAAGTGGGTTCATTTAAATTGGAAAGGAGAGGAGATTTGGGTTATTGTAAACACAATTGCTGGCTTCCAGAAAATGGAAAATAAGAACAAAAACAAAATATGACTGATAAAAAAAAACCCTCAATCATTAGCAGTTTTTATTAATTTCTTTTGGGTTACTCTGTCATTCTTAAAGGTAAAATAATACTATGTAAAAGTTACTCCCTTATGAGATTTTGTCTCTCTTAAGTTTATCTGAAAATTCTGTTTTAAGAAAACCCCCTAGACATTTGGGATTATTAATAAGCAGCTACTTTGGTTTCTTCTCCAGATTGATTTTCCTCCCAACGCACAAATTAGTAGCTGAATCTTATTATGTGCCAAACACGATTCTAATGGTGTTATTCATATTAACTCATTTAATTTTTATAATCCCTAAAAGGTTATTTATAGAAATTAATATCATTGGCTCCATTTTGCAGATGAGCACACAGAGGTGAAGGGAGATTAACTTCCAATATGATGCAACTAGAAAGTAGTATAGTCAAGATATCATTATTATTTTGCTAAAAGCAGTGATACCCAATGAAAATATTATTCCTTATTAATTGTCCCAATTCTAGTAGGTGAAGTCAATATTGTAAAAATCTCAATAGGACACAAAAACTAGAATTTGTCCAGAGGAAAGTAATTAGGTTGCTGAGTAGTTGAGAGAGACATTAGGTAGAAGCTGGATGTCAACCCATGAGAAATAGTGTAGGAAGGGTCCCAGAGGCTCTATCCAATCCTAAGAATTTAGAAGTCTAAATACATCACTACACATTGATGATGGAAGTCATAATAAGCCAAAGGACTAAGGAATATGCTATATTTCTGTTGAACCAAATTTTGTAGAGTCCATTCAATGGTTGCCTTGAGAGGTTTACAATCCTTCAGATGCTCTTTAGCTGGTAAATGACAATATTTCAGAGAGGGAGTTAGATCAACTTTATTTCCCTGCCCCAAAGAAAATAACATTCCATTGGGAAAGTCTTCTAAAGAGTTTACTAAGAAGGCACCCAATCGCCATGATGTGATAGAGAATAGAGAACAGAATAAGAAACAGCTACCCAGAAAACAAAGGTTGCTCAGAATAGAGCCAGGCAGTGAAGAGAAGATCACTCAAAGAAAGTGAACCCACATCTGAGAGATAAACAAAAACAGTTATTCATTTTTGTAAGTTTATTTCAGGACAGTCAGGCCTGCTTAACACCAGTAAGTGAAGACTACACATTAAGAAACTAGAAAGATGCAGCACCAGGGTGGCTTAGTTGGTTAGGCATTGGACTCTTGATTTTGGCTCAATTCATGATCTCATGGTTATGGAATTAAGCCCCACATTAGGCTCCATGCTGGATGTGGAGCCTGCTTAAGATTCTCTCTCAAAAAAAGGGGGGTGTCTGGGTGACTTAGTTGGTTAAACTTTTGACACTTGATTTTATCTCAGGTCATGATCTAATGGTTTGAGAGATTGAGCCCCACATTAGGCTCTGCGCTGACAGCGTGGAACCTGCTTGGGATTCTCTCCCTCTCTCTGTGCCCCTCCCTACCTCCCTCAAAATAAATAAACTTAAAAAAATTATCTTTCTCTCTCTTGCTCTGCCTTTCCCCTGCTTGCACTCTCATGCATGCTCGATCTCTCTCCCTCTGTCTTTCAAAAAAAAGAAACTAAAAAGAGATGGAAGTCTTCTTATTATACAAAACCTTATTTAAAAAGAAAGAAATAAAGAAAAAGAAAAAAGCAAGAAAGAATATAGTGAAGTAAATATATAAACTGAGGTCATTATAAAGCACAGAAGAGTTAGTAGGGTTTTCAGAACCTGAAAGAAAATCTGACTGAATTCAACATGAAATGGTATCCTGCAGGATCTGCTTAGTCTTTATGGGAACTAGTTACAATTCATTACCAAAAAAAGAAAAAAAAAGAAGAAATCATACATTTCTTTCATTACATTCAGAAGAACAAAGATAAGAATTATAGTTCACTTCCCATTTGAAACCACACAAATTAGAAGAAGATGGAGTGATACCTTTAAAGTGCTGGGGGGGGGGGTACCGTCATCATCTCAGAATTCTATATCCAGTGAAAATACTGTTCAAAAATAGAGGGGAAATAGATCCTTTCATATAAATATAAACTGAGAATTTATTACCAGAATTCTTGCGCTAAAGGAAAATTTAAAAGACATTTTTCATACAGAAAGAACATAGTATAACCAAACTTAAAATTACATCAGGAAATAGCCAAAGCAATGTTGAAAAAGAAAACCAAACCTGGAGGCATCACAATCCTAGACTTCAAGCTGTGTTACAAAGCTGTAATCATCAACAGAGTATGGTACTGGAACAGTAGACATAGATCAATGGAACAGACACATAGATCAACGGAACAGAACAGAGAATCCAGATATGGACCCACAAATGTATGGCCAACAAATTTTCAACACAGAAGGAAAAAATATCCAATGGAAAAAGATAGTCTTTTTAGCAAACGGTGTTGGGAAAACTGGACAGTGACATGCAGAAGAATGAACCTGGACCACTTTCTTACACATACATAAAAATAAACTAAAAATGGATGAAAGAACTAAATGTAAGACAGGAAACCATCAAAATCCTAGAGGAGGAAACAGGCAACAACTCTTTGCCTTGGCCACAGCAACTTCTTACTGGACATGTCTGTGGAGGCAAGGGGAACAAAAGCAAAAATGAACTTTTGGAACCTCATCAAGATAAAAAGCTTCTTCACAGCAAAGGAAACAATCAGCAAAACTAAAAAGCAACCAACAGAATGGGAGAAGACATTTGCAAATAACCTATCAGATAAAAGGTTAGTATCTAAAATCTATAAAGAACTTACCAAACCCAACCCTCCAAAACCAATAATCCAGTGAAGAAATGGGCTAAAGACATGAACAGACACTTTTCTAAAGAAGACATCCAGATGACTGGAATTAAAGATGCTCAACATGAAAAGATGCTCAACATCACTCATCATCAGGAAAATACAAATCAAAGCCACAATGAGATACCACTTCATACCTGCCAGAATGGCAAATTAACAACTCAGAAAACAACAGATGTTGGGAAGGATGCAGAGAAAGGGGAACACTTTTGAGCCTCTGGTGGGAATGCAAACTGGTGCAGCCACTCTGGAGAATAGTATGGAGGGTCTTCAAAAAGTTAAAAATAGAGCTAGCCTGTGACCCAGCAATTGCACTACTAGGTATTTATCCAAAGGATACAAAAATGCTGATTCAAAGGGGCACATGCATCCCAATGTTTATAGCAGCACTATCAACAATAGCCAAATTATGGAAAGAAAAATATCCATTGACTGACATGTGTATATATATACACAATGAGATATTACTTGATGATCAAAAAGAATGAAATCTTGCCATTTGCAACAACATGGATGGAATTAGAGTGCATTACGCTAAGCAAAGTAAGTCAGAGAAAAATAAACATCATATAATTTCACTCATATGTGGAATTTAAGAAACAAAACAGATGAACATAGGGTAAGGGAAGGAAAAATAAGATAAAAAGAGAGAGGGAGATAAATCATAAGAGACTCTAAAAGACAGAGAACAAACTGAAGGTTGCTGGAGGGTAGGTGGGTGGGGGAATGGGCTAAATGTGTGACGGGCATTATGATGGCACTTGTTGGGACGAGCACTGGGTGTTATATGTAAGTGGTGAATCATTAAACTCTACTCCTGAAACCATTATGACACTATATGATAACTAAGTGAATTTGAAATAAAACAATTTTATTTTATAAGTTTTATTTAAATAAAAATATTGCATCGGGAAATAGAGTTCTAGAAAAGACATAAGTGAAAGCAAATTCAAAAATTTTTTTTTCTTATTTTTGATTGCTCTTGGTTTTGATTTTCTTATTTTTAACTGACCAAAATACATGGACAATTCCAAGAGTGTTGTCAAGAAAGCAAGCCAGTGTAACTCTCATAGATTGGTGATGGTAATACAAAATTGTATAGCCACTTTAGAAACTTATTTTCACACTGTTCCATATGTGAATGTTTATTTGTAATCACCAAAAAGTAATCCAAATATCTCCTTACGGAATGGTAAATCACAATACATCTATACAATGGAACAACACTCAACAATAAAAAAGAACAAAGTAACAACATACACAACAATGTGGATGGATCTCAAATGCATTATGCTGGTGAAAGAAGCCAGACTTAAAACACTGCATACTGTATGCTTCCATTTATATAGAAAAATTATAGAGCCAAAAAACAGACCAGAGGTGGCCAGGGGTTAAGGGTTGGGAGAAAATTTGACTGTAAAATGGCACAGGATTGGGCTTTTGAACGATGGGTTTTGTTTTCTGTCTTGATTGTGTAAGTTAAGTAACGGTACGTACATTTAAAAACTTACAACTAAACAATATAAAGGGGAATTTTATTGTATATAAATTATACATTTATCAAAAATTCAACTAAATATTTTTGTATCACATAAGCTATAGCAAAAAAATTAATAAAGAAGTGCAGGATAAACTTTTCCTATGATCCTCAGCACGTAGTTCATATCTGACAGATGTTACCTCATAGTTTTTTCAAAATGTTGGCTTTCAGAGTAGGATGATCACTAGCCAGAAGTTTGCCTGGTTTATTTTCCTATAGGTGTATTACATGTTATGGTTGCAAAGGTAATTTTGTATAATTCTTTCAAACTTTCTGTTATACCCCAAACAAATTATATTTTAAAATATTTTATTGTTTTTCCAACTTAATCAATATGATAAATTCAATCTTGGCTATCTATTGACTAGTTTCTATATAGAAATATAAAATGCAATTTGAATTTCACCAGAAACAACTTGAACAATCTAAACTTTCTTGTGTTGAACAAAAACAATATTGTGGAAAGGTAATTCTTTTAACTATTAACACAATGATATAGTTAAATAGAATAGCACAATAAGTAATCTAATAACAAAATTACTTCTAAGTATCAAACTTACTACACAGTAATTTTGACACCAAAAACTATGAGTTCAATAAAATAACTTGGGTTGCAATAGGGTTTACTTTATGGCCTTTCAAGATGCATATAGAAAAGTACTATTTTGGAAAAGATTTCCAGCCAGAGACTATAAAATATCTCTTCAATATTTCTGGAGGCCACAGGTATGTTTTTCACATTTGACACTGAAAGATACGTAATAATGGTAACTCAAGGATATAAAGAACAGAAGCTTTTCCCTTATTTTGCTTTTATATATTCATAGTTCTTATATAAATTACTTACTTTAAGTTCAGTGTTTTGAATTTTTTTCATTGGATATCCTGCAAATTCTGCAGCCATTGTTTATCCCTTCCCTCCTCATCTCTCTTCACCCCAGGAGACCAGCCTCCATGCTTATCCTCTGTATTCTAGATCTCAAAGAATGTGCAACCACCTACCTAGTTGTCCACATGGGGAAATGGAAATCATCCTTTCCTTCTCCCCATTATTCCTCTGTAATTATTAAGAACTGTTAATTCCACCTCCCTTACATTTTTTTTTGGATCTCTCTGCCATGGATGTGACAGAGATTTATCATTCTTTGCTAAACTACTTTTAATTTTTTAAATGTGGCTAACAGAACATTATTTATTTATTTATTTATTTATTTATTGTCAACATCTATATTTATTTCTTTTTTTTAACTTGTTTTATTTTTTATTTTTTAAATTGACATCCAAATTAGCATATAGTGCAATAATGATTTCAGAAATAGATTCCTTAGTGCCCCTTACCCATTTAGCCCATCCCCCCTCCCACAACCCCTCCAGTAACCCTCAGTTTGTTCTCTATATTTATGAGTCTCTTCTGTTTTGTCCCCCTCCCTGTTTTTATATGATTTTTGTTTCCCTTCCCTTATGTTCATCTGTTTTGTCTCTTAAAGTCCTCATATGAGTGAAGTCATATGTTAAACTATTGAAATAACATCATGACTCTCCCTCATTGCAGTCTTAGTCTTTTTCAGCCTATGTAGCTAAAGTACAAATCTGTTTATCCTACCCTGATGGTTTAAGTTCCCTGTTCTTCATACACTCTACCCTGCTTTTTCCTCTATCCTTATCTCTCTGCCTTTGGGGCCCTTTATATTCTGGTCACATTATATAGTTTAAAGCTCTCAAAGCTTCCATTTTCTTGCTCATCTCTGCCATTTTGTTGCTCCTTTCCTTCAAATGGGTAGCTCCTACCGGTCTTCAGGACTCAGCTTAGACTTCCCTTCTCTGGTATCTTACTTTGACTCCTTACTCCCAGATCGGTGAGGGGACTCAACTCTTCATACCTACTCCTACGGTTCTCCATAATCTTCCTTTTTAATATACATTCATGCTATCCAATTTGCCTATGTACTTGTTTGCCTCAACAATCCCTTAAATTTCTTGAGACTAGGTGAAAGATTATATTCATTCTTAGATCCACATCTATTAGAAGAGTGTCCTTGAGGGTAGGTAGGCACCATATGGTTATTTGTTGTTAATGGTTTGTGGCTGAATCACACACAACCAAAGCAAAACATCTTACCTTGATTTTAAATTCCAACTTAAATCAAAACTTCCCTCCCAATTTGGTTACTTAAACAGTCAACCATGTTTATAAAGGCAGATTACTAAGACCTGTGAAACTGTGGGGTTCCTTCACCTTGTACCTTCATAGTCAAGTCCTTATAACAACTGGCCAAATGTTGGTTGAGTCCTGATCATTTCATTTTTCAATTTCTGCAGTAGAAGTCAGGTTCTCTGCTAATTACGATGGCAGGGTGTTTATTTGCCGTTCCTACAAAGAATAGCCCTCTCCCTCTTTATATCTAGAGATACACTTCAGAGGTGAAGGAAGTGCTTTTATAAAAATGCCTAAGTTCAGGGGCGCCTGGGTGGCTCAATCGGTTAAGCGTCCGACTTCGGCTCAGGTCATGATCTCACGGTCAGAGTTTGAGCCCCGCGTCCGGCTCTGTGCTGACCGCTGGGAGCCTGGAGCCTGTTTCAGATTCTGTGTCTCCCTCTCTCTCTGACCCTCCCCCACTCATGCTCTGTCTCTCTGTGTCTCAAAAATAAACGTTAAAAAAATTAAAAAATAAATTAAAAAATAAAAATGCCTAAGTTCAAAGAAAAAAACAAAAACGAGCACCCATCTGTCACTTCATTCTCTTTCTGAAATAAGCATTTCACATCTCAGGACCAAGTTTTCAAAATCAGATTAGAAAATACTCTATACCTGAACATTTCTCCATCATTTGATCGGTTCTGGCACTCAAAATAGAAATGTGTTTTCAGCTGGCTGCCATGTTTGCTGCCATGTAATCTGCATGTTTTCTCACATACAAACACTTAGAACCAAACATAAACAATAGTTGCAAAGCATCACGGGAGGTCGGTCGGCAGAGATGAGCTCAGGTAGAAGTGATATTTTTTCTTCTCTTCAGTTCTACTGTCAAAAGGAGCTGTAGGTTAGAGTGGCAGTAAGGAATCTGGCTCAAATAAAGGAGGTTAAAATAAAGATACTGTGCATCTTAATTAAATTCAGCTTCAAGAAATTGTATATTGTATATATTCTGGAAAAATGGAACAAAGTAATGAAAATTTCTAAAGTCCTCTTTTTTTCACACTTAAAAATCATTTACAAGGCAAAGTTGCTTTTAACTCTACATTTCTGTTCCTCTTGTTTTGAGGCTATTAAGTGACATGTTCCTCTCCCACACCAGAGCTTTTAATTTTATGGAAATAATCTGGTTTCACACATGATTCATGCACTTACGCATTTATTCAACAAATATTTACAATTCTAGTATGCTATGCATTGAGGTATATGCTGGGGCATAGAGTCTAGCTTACTCACATGTTTTATGTGAGTGCAGACAGACCCTGTTCTAAGGCAGTCTACTCTAGGGAGGGTGAATGTCATCTAAAACTTCCAATATATGCAAAGACTAAGTCCAACCTTCTTAGTATGGCATTTGAAGTTGTTCACAATTTCACTACGACCTAACTTTCCAGTCTCACTTAAATTCATACGCCATATATACCCTGTGTAACAGACACAGTACCTGATTTTCAGATAACCCTCATATGTATACCCATTCCACACATTCTTGACTTCACACAAGCTGACCTGTCTTTAGAAATACCTTCAATTTCCTGCTGTTATTGTCTTAGTTCTTTCTTCTTTAAGCCTAATACTTGGGTAGAGTTGGCCTCTGATGGTTATTTCTATAGCTTCTACTTTTTACTTTTGCTGTAAGTACTTTGTTATACATATATTTGTTATTCTCTTCCTTATCCTTCCCATCCCTATTCTCCACAACACATGGTGACAAGCTACATGCAGAGCTAACTAAAATGTTATTTAAGCCAAGGAAATTTGGTGGGAGAAGAGGAAGGAATGATTAATTCTAGATGAAGAATCAGGAAAGACTTCCAGAAAGAAGGGGCCTGTTTCACTTAAAATTACACCAAAATTTACTATGGAATACTACTCAGTGATGAAAAAGAATGAAATCTTGCCATTTGCAACAACATGGATGGAACTAGACGGTATTATGCTAAGTGAAATAAGTCAGTCAGAGAAAGATAGATATCACATGATTTCACTCATATGTGGAATTTGAGAAACTTAACAGATGAATACAGGGAAAGGGAAGGAAAAATAAGGTAAAAACAGAGAGGGAGACAAACCATAAGAGACTCTTAAATACAGAGAATAAACTGAAGGCTGCTGGAGAGTGTGTGGGTTGGGGGGATGGGTTAAGTGAGGAATGGGATTTAAGGAAGGCATTTTAAAAAAAAGATCATGTTTCATTTACTTACTGCTTCATAATAAATTATTCCAAAAGATTTAAAAAATAAACCCAAAATTAGTTGCACATAAAAATAATCGAAATATTTCAGACTCACTTATAATACTACTCAAAAAGCTGGGAAAATATTATACTGCTCCTTTTCCTCAAGAAAGTCTAATCAGCTTTTCTTTGTTGAATTTTTCTTGCCCAGACCCTGTATCCTAAAAAGTCAAAAAGTCTCCTGAAGGAAAAGCAATTTTGAAATTTGTATCAGCAATTTTAGGCTCTTAGATATAATTTTATAAATGAGTAATATACAATAAACATGATCCTGCATGAGTTATTATCCTTAAAATGTTATTAAATAAACATTTACCTTAACAAAATTTCTCCAGAAATAATTTTCTAGTGATTCGCTTTTTATTGCCCTTTAATTAAAAATAGGTCCCATTCTCTGAAAACATAAAATGAAATAGCATTCTCTTAAACTGTCTCTTAAGTATTTGAAACTCGGAGCATTTAACTTTAATGTAAAAGACTTAAGTAAGTATATGCAATCTGTTTGCTTTATTATATTCCTCTTTGGATAATGTCTCGATGTCGTTTCCAGAGTAAAATAGAATATAAATATTCTTAAATCAAATCATGTAGGCGAGTTTACAACTAAATGCCTTTTCTGCAATCACTAAATAAGGCATTTAACTGAGAAGCTTGTTTACAGAAAATTGGTGGGCTGTTTCAAAGTTAAGTTCATGCTCATTAAGGCAGAACGCTAACAACACTAGGCACTTCAATCTTCACGCATTTGCGGAAACATCCACATGAATTCCTTCATGGGGGAGTGACTCCTCCTAACTTTCTTGCTCAACAACCACCCAGCATCCCTAGAGAGACTTCTCTGCAGGTGTGGTGAGTAAAAAAAAAAAAAAAAAAAAAAAAATTAAAGTTAAATTCTAGCTCTGAAATATTTCTTGCTTCTATAGCTTTAAAGGACAAGCATGGGGTTCTGCACGCAGCAGACAACAAGCCGCCATGAACTTTATTTGTATTTAGGAGGAGAGTTAGAGTTTTACTGCTCACTGTGAACTTTCATCAGCAGGTGGACATATCTGTCTGGCTTAAAGAAAAAGCAAGGAACCTGGAAGAGCTACTTTGCCACTGGGGGCGCTCATAAGAACTATCTATCGAAGCTCAACAGTGGCGTCATAATACGGTCATTGGAGAGATGGAAATCATTCCCTGTAGCAGCAAATTTCAATCTTTTTTCTGTTTAATATACATGAGGAATATGACCAAACTCCTATATCCCATGAAGTACAGTGGTTCCTGGAAGTCATGATGTTAGTATGTTCCTCCTATTTATTTGAGAAACACTGTTCTGTAACTTATTTGCATGTTTTCTTCTATAATGGAATTGTCACACCTAAGATAGAGTTTCTTTATCAAGGCTATACCTATACCATGTTGTTACCTGTACTGTCAAATGTGGACGAGAATAGAAAGTACTTTGTGTTTTCCCAGAAACCAGCACTTTATGTTCCAACCAATGGATAAAAATCACTTAGCTATTTTTCCCCTTGAGTATAAGAGCTGCCTCACATATGATAGACTGAAAATAGAATGGTTTACTTTTAAAGAGTTGCACTTTCTTTCAATGACAATTTACAAGGACTAGGTGGTGTCTACCTGGGGTTATCATAGAAAATGAACATGGCTCATTGGGAACACTCCAGATCAGCATCTCAATACTGGGCATCACAATATAATACAACACCACAGTGCCTCAGCTCCCTCACCATCACCTCAAATTCCTTAATAATTGCTTAACTTTAGGCTTTATTTAAACCTAAGTAATAGTCAAGTTTTACCCTACATAGGCTTTATACTGTGGTGAGATTCCTGTGAGATAACAGATATCAGTGGTATGAAATATAAAGCACCGTTAGCCTTCTGTGATAAATTAGCCTCAATATCCTGCCCAATCAGGACTCTCATTTGTAAAAGAAAATTGTTTTTAAATAACATTTGGTAGAAACCCGAATTGGGGAAATAAACATTTCCAAATGGCAGACAGCAGAAGAGTTTAGAACTATTCCTCTGTGAAAATGACAGCATTCACTGACAAAGTTTCATGATAAAATGCCAACCCAGTAATGAGCTCTTTAACCTATGTACAGTGAATCAATAAACCCTCAAAATAAATGATACTTGTATTGATTTGGAGTGAGAAAGGGAGACCTAACTCTAAGGAAGGCTTAGCGAATTTTACTGAAGTTGAAATGGAAATAAAGGGAGAAGGAAGAAAGAAATTCGATCAGGAAATAACTTTTGTGTGTGTGGCCAAACTACATTCCAGGTTACCATGCTAACTGTTAGTGATACAGAAATGAGTTACAGCTGTTGTGTCCAATGAACTCTATTTAAGAAGAGGTGTGGAAAGATAGCACATATGTGGTTAAGTATATGCCAACATGACAAGACCAAATGAGTGAAACAAACAGGACCCCAAGGCAAAATTCATAATCACAGATACTCATACATTGTACCGATGCTAAGTTTTTGAGAAATAAGTTCAAGAGACATCTTGAACTAGAGAAAGACTAATTGTGAGTCTAAGTAAACCAACCTAATTCCTGATTTGTGGATTTCTGTAGAGAGGCATATGTTTTTAAAATGCTTATACCTGGGTTGCATTGAATATAAATGTCATTACAGCATCAAGGACAGAATAAGCAAAAAGAGGTAATTTCCTCTTTTTAATTCCAATATCACCTTCATTCAATGTATTAAAAAATATGTATTCAGCATCCACAATGTCCCAGGAAACATTCTAGATACTGGAGAATCAGCAATGAGTAAAATATAAAAAAAAATCCATGCCCTAATAGGCCTTACATTCTCATGGAGGAAGAAAGATAATGAACAATATAAGTAAGTGAAATATATGTAAAATGGTGTTGCATATTATATGTAAAAGTGTTGTGACAAAAAACAAAGGAGTATATTATTCTGGGGGTGAAAATAGGAGGTTTAAATTCCAATTTATTTGTGGTCATGAAAGATTTGTTTGATGGGTATCATTGGGACAAAGACCTAAAAAAGATACAGAAGCATGTCAGGCAGGTAACAAGAGAAAGAGGTTTTCAGTCACAGAGACACTAAACACCAAGTCCTAAGGCAGAAGCATGCCAGATGTGGTCTAGAAAGAACAAGGCGATCAGTGGGGCTGGATCAGAGGGAGTCAGGATGAGAGGAATAGGGGAAAAGTCGGAAGCAGTGAAAAGACAGATGGTGTAGGGCCTTAGAGGCCACCATGAGGATTTTTGTTATTATTCTAACATGGGAAGCCACTAGAGAATTTTGAGGAGCAAAGAGACATAGTCTGTCTTTTGTTTTAATAGGATCACTTCAGATGTTATTTTAAGGGTAAAATGTAGAGAGTCAAGGGCAGAAGAAGGAAGATCTAACCATATTCGTGTTCTACTGCTGCTATAAAATAGGACCAGAAACTTAGAGGCTTAAAACAGTATGACTTTGTTATCTTACAGCTGTGTTGGTTAGAAGTCTGCACATGTCTCACTGGGCTAACTTCAAGGTGTCTGTAAGGCTAGTTCCTTTCCAGAAACTCTAGGGAAGAACTCATTTCCTTGCTTTTTTCCAGTTTTAAGTGACTGCCCACATTCCTAGGCTCGTGGACCTTTCCTCCACCTTCAAAGCCTGCAGCATTGCTTCTCTGTTGATGTTCTTCCATAAGCATATCTCACTCTGACTCAACATTCTTCCTTCCTATCACATCTGGAAAAGATTCTCCATGTTTAAGGAGTCATGTGATTAGATTGTACCTACCTGGATAATACAGGATAATCTCCTCATCTCAAGGACCTTAACGTAATTATATCTGCAAAGTTCCTGTTGCTATATAAACTAATACATTCATAGGTCCTAAGGATTGGGGCACTATTATTGATTGTGGGGAGGGGGGAGGTATTATTCTGTCTACCACACAAACTTAACCACAATCTTTCTTTTACCTATGTTATTCTTATTTGTGCCTGTGTCCCATTCCCTTTACAAACCACTAATTCTCTGCAGGGATAGACTCACCTCAGTAGCCATGTTTTATTTCCACCATCTCATCCCTCCTAGTCTGACCTGTTTCCTACCTATTTAGCTTGAAGTATCCATTCTAATCAGTAAGAAGGCAAAACACAAAAATAATGGAATGCCAAAAAGACTTCTAGGATCTAAAAGCAATATAAGAGGCTGTATTTTCTCTCCATGAATAGGGGTTTTAATATTCACACTGGCATGAGCTCAGAAAAAGGGATCCCTGAAGATATATTAAAGTGTGCTAGACCACCATCTGTGTGGCAGGAGAATAGACTATAAACTATATGACATGTGGAGGTATGTTTCCAGCTTTATGACTCCATGACAAAAGTCCTTTACATAGAATAAAAATGGGCTCAATAAACGAAAAGTGAAATATTTGTCATTATCCTACTCTAAGCATTTTATAATTGAAAAGATTTTGCATTGTTCTTCAAACATATGGTTAGTCTGTCAGATGTTTCTTCCTGCCCACCTCGCCTCAAGATAAAGTTTAAGTTAATTAAGTAATCATTCTCATTTAAATTCTAGGTAAAGGTTGACCCATGGCTTATGGAATCTGATGCATGTGACTGATTTTTGGAATAAAAGTCCTCATTAAATGATTGAAGATAATACTTCCATTGAAGAATAAGCACAATTTGCAAAGAATACATTGATATCCACATCTGTGATATTTTGAAAGAGACCAACTCAGCACTGACAGCTCATGAAAGCGACAGAAGAATGTGAAGATTAAAAGATCAGTACGAATCAAGAACTGAGTTATGAGTTTCATGAGTCATAAGTGTCCCCAGTCTTTCCCCCAGGCCTCACCAGTCTTTTGGTACAAATGGTAGGCATTCAGAATAGTTACCATGTTCCAATGGCTCTTGGTCCCCCTTTGCATACGCAAGATGCACAACACCACTTCTTGATAAACTTCTTACCTGTGCACATGAACCAGGCCCTCAAGTATAGCCATTATTTAATTGCCAAACACAGTCCTTTTCTTCATTTCTTGTTCTGGTCCTCTTTTCTGAGAACTTCAGAATCATTCGCATGTTGCCATAGACTGCTATTGCCCTTGCCAGCTACCACTACCTCTGCCAGGTGCTGGTGATGCTTCTGCCATGTTTGTTTGCCCCTACTAGTACACCATAGGCATCTAAGTTCCCAGAGTTGTTTGGAGTTCCATCAAAAAATTCATAATTGCATTTCTCTCTCATTCTTATGTAAATTCTGTTTGATACTCTGTTAAAGGGGTGTCAAAGCATTGTGCCCCATGTCTTACTACATTTTAGTGGAATGACTTTTAAGTTTGCATTTAGCAGTCACATTCTTCGCTAAATCCTCAGACAAACGCTGTGCTGTATTGGAGATTTTTTGCCCTAAGCCAAGCTTTTCTACTGGAATTTTTTCTCTTGAGGCATCTTCTCAAATTCTAGTTCTGGCTGACATACAGTAGAATATTACTTGGTGATCAGAAAGAATGAAATCTTGCCATTTGCAACAACGTGGATGGAACTAGAGGGTATCATGCTAAGTGAAGTAAGTCAGGGAAAGACAAATATCATATGATTTCACTCACATATGGAATTTAAAAAACAAAACAGATCAACACAGGGGAAGGGAAGGAAAAATAAGATAAAAACAGAGAGGTAAGCAAATGATAAGAGACTCTTAAAGACTGAACAAACTGAGATTGCTGGAGGGGAGGTGGGTGGGGGATGGGCTAAGTGGATAATGGGCATTAAGGAGGGCACTTGTTTCAAAGAGCACTGGGTGTTATGTGATGAATCACTAAATTCTACTTCTGCAACCATTGTTACACCATATGTTAACTAACTTGAATTTAAATTAAAAAATAAATGAATAAAACATACGTCCTTACTCCAAAACAAAACACTGTGAATGATGTCAGGAACTGGTTTTGCCAACTGATATCTGTAACATGACCTCAGATTCACAAATTCCTTCCTTCCTTTATTTATTCATTCATTCAACAAGTGTTTAATGAATTCTAAAGATGAGCTGGGCCCTTTAGAATTGCTGGAGATTAATGGCGAGCAAAAGCAAATGTGATCACACAGATTAAGGCATAATTTCAGTGACAAATGCTACGAAGAAAGGGGCTAGGAGGGTATGGGGAGAGCACAGACCCAGTGTGTGAGCAGAGAAAGTATCTCTGAGGAAGAAAAAATTGAAGAGAGATGAATCAGATTTAACCAGGAAAACAAAGGAAAGGAAACAGAACTCAGAGGTAATAGTGTGTAGGAAGGCCCAGCAATGGGAAATAGCCCAAGAACCTGAAAGGAAGCTTATATCATTGGAAAGCAGAAAACAAGAGGTCAGGGAAGGGCATAATGTGTGATGATGCTAGGGGAGTAGCAGAGAAACAAAGTGAAAAGCCTTGGAAGAATTTAGTCTTTATCCTAACAGTAGCTAAAGGTCAGTGGAAAATTTTAATCTACATCTAGCAGGTGGGATGGAGTAGGTAACATCTGAAGGACTTGGTAATCAACTGGAAATAGGAGATAAGAGACCACAGAGACTCCTGGTCTTGAGGAGCAGAGTGATTGAATGACCAGTTGTGCTATCCATTCAGCCAAGAGCCTGGTCATCTGGGAGAGTCACAAGAATGGTTTCTCCTTGAACAACATCATCAATTTAATATAGGGAGAGAGAGATAGCCATATAAACAAATAAGTTGACCCTGTTACCTTACTATTTTTCTCTTTCTTCTGAACCTAGCACAGGCTCTGATACTTACTGAGAGTTTTAAAATGAGCAGTTACAGGGTTTCTCAACCCCATCACAACTGATTTTTGAGCAAGACAACTGTTTGTAGTGGGGGGCTGTCCTGTGCATTGCAGGATGTTTAGCAGTATCCCTGGCCTCTATCTAATAGATGTTGGTAGCAAGCCACCTTCTCCATAGATGTCATGACCAAGAATATTTCCAGACACAGCCCAGTGTCTCCCAGGGGACAAAATTGTCCAATGGTATAAATGGACTGATCATATTAAAATGTGATTAGTGCCAATACTGAGTTATACACATGGGACCAGAGTATAAGAAACCTTTACTTGTTGAGGAGACATCCTTTGGAAAAGTTTCATAGAAGACGTGATACTTGGGGTGTCTCATGAAGAAACAGTAGAAAAGTGGTAGGCCAGGTAAGTATGTCTCAAATTGTACAGCTTGTTCAAGATTGACAACTCTTCTTATGCTACAGTGGTCCATACTTTCTGGTCCACCCACACTCGCCTTTCTGAGGTCACTGGGTAAGGTGCTTATATCCACACTTTAATTTTAGTGAGTTCTCTAATCCTCAGCAACTGGTGAGGTAGAATTTCTTTTTATTTCCCTAATGCCATGAGATCAGTAGAAACAGTCAGCATACGGTCCTGTCCTTAATTCTTGAGAGATAGAAAATATAATCAGGGTAAGACCATGCAAATTTCAAATTATTCCAATATTCTCTTGTTAACACCTCGAGATTTATCCAAGACTGTGCCTCGCTAGGTCAGTTGCCAGAGAAATATCCCCCAGTTTGACTGATTTTCACCCAACCTCTTCACTTTACCTTTACTTCATGACATTGGATTCCAGCTTTGCACAATTCCTAGATTTGAACACTGCAGATGACTAACAGGAAACATTGTAAAATGGCTTTGCATGACAAATTTTGTGCAATTTTATAATCTAAAATAGATGGGATTGTGTAAGTCTATTGTAGGAAAGCCTGGTTACCATTGATTGTAATAGACATTTTCTATTTCATGAAATTAATAGCATGCCATTCAAAACTCTTTGCTAACAGGATATAAAAGTAAACAACTTATTTCCAATTTCCTATCCCTCAGATGGGTCACGTATGGCATTAATATCCTCCCCAATCACAGCAGCAATTGTTTGTATATTTAACTAAAAGTCTGATAACATTAGCAGTTTCCTGATGAGAAAATCTACTGAAGGAAGAAGAGTCACAAATGTGATAAAACTAAGATGACATTAGACAGAAATTATTCTCTAGAATTATCAAAAGAAGAAGTATGGCTTCTGCCCTAAATATGCTACTTGCAAATAATGTGGTAACAACTGGGATATTTTCAACTGTTCTTTTTTATTAAGTTTATTTATTTTGAGAGAAAGAGAGCACAGGAGGGGCAGAGAGAGAGAGGGAGAGAGAGACAATCCCAAACTCAGCACTGCCAGCACAGAGCCCGATGTGGGACTCTAATCCATGAACCGTGAGATCGTGACCTAAACCAAAAAGAAGAGTCAGACACTTAACCAAGTGAGCCACCCAGCTGCCCCTCAACTATTCTTATTATGGTTAAAAAGATCCTATCATTTATTTTAAAAACATAATTACTAACACAGCCTTATTTCTATAATACCTACTTCCATATATAGTTTCTGTTATCCTCCCAGATTTGAATAGAATAGAATAATGATCATATACTTGATTATTGATTATCTGATTATGTGATTATAAGCATATTGAAATTCTTAAATAATTGATTTTCTTCTCCTTTATTTGTAAAATACAGTATGCTTCATACCTTCTATTTAAAGCCTCTTGATTCTGCGTGGTTTTTTTTTTTAACATACAGATATTTTTTCATATGTTCTCCACCCAAATTCTGTGAAGGGTTAGAGGTTACTCTTCTCACTTCCTAATGAGAAAACAGTCTCAAATGTTTAGCCATAGCACACTTCAGACTGGCACCTTGAGGTGAAGCTACGTTAGAGCACAGTGCCTTTGGTTCCCAAAGTCAAGGCTTTTCCCGTAGGCCCATGTGCTATCGAGAAAAGGCAGATTGTGAAAGAAGGAAAGGGAAAATGATGAGCTCTCCTCTCAGGAATAAAATCTAAGGACACAATCCACTGAATCATCTCTGAACCTCCAAAGTACAAAAGCAGCTAGAGACCAGAGATCTCCAAAGAGGACAACATCTCAGTTTTAAAGATCTTTCCTCTATCCCTTCCTTCTCTCCAGTGTTAGTCAATCATTGTGACTAGCAATGAGTCACGTGAAAACTTCTTTGTTTCAAAAAGAGAAGATGGAATGATCAAATCATACCCATCATCTAGGCTTGAGGTCAAAGATTACCCCCCATTTTTTTTTTTTAAGTTTAATTGGCAACTTGAAGAAGATAAGAAAACTCGATGGAGTCCTTGCTTTTCACACAAAGCAAAGAGGTCAACTTCGGTCATGGATAGAATTCTGAACGGTTTGTGTGTTTTGCAGGGACAGCCATATTGCCCTCTCTTTCACAAAATACAATATTTCTTATTTTTGCAAGCAAAAGCAGGTCCTGTAACACTGACTATAGCTAGGGGAGATTATAGTTAACTGGCCTTTTGCAAAATCAAGCAGGCAGACAGAATGATGGTCAGTAGCTCATTCTTTGCATAAGGAATAGCAGTTGGTAGTTCAGTGGTTAATAATATATCATTTGTTAAATACTGAATACAATAAGAATTTCAAACATTTGGATCCTTGTGATATTAGCTGGCTTTCTCAATGACACAGCTATAAAAGAAAGAACTCTTTCTTCAGGGCTCAAGGTTCAGAACCCCATGGTTCTACCTTACCTTTCTTCCTGCTTCTCGAGCCTCATTCCTACCACATTTCTCCCTTTCTCTAAGCCTGGCCGTGAAAACATACCAGGCTCTTTCTCCTGGGATTTTGCTTTGGCTCTTTCCCAGACTAGTAATCCCAGTCTCTATATTGCCAGATGCTTCTCCTTCTTCAGGTCTCCATTTGGATGTCTTTTCTTTAGAGAGAATTGTCCCACCTCACCACTGAAAATTATTTTCTTTGACTCAAATATTCCTTTCTCATCCTCCTATGTATAATATAGCATTTGTTTATTGTCTGCCTCTCTTTCATGAGGGCAGGGATTACACATGTCTCCTTCTGCACTCTATGCTCAGCATCCTGGACTGTATTCCTCCCTATCTAGTGTTCAATAAATGTCTGCTGCATGAATTCTAATACCTCATATCTTTCTAAAAGTAGAAAAAGTAGTACTTTCTACTTTTTTTCTTGAGAGAGAGATAAAGAGCAGGTGGGGGAGGGGCAGAGAGAGAGGGAGAAAGTATCCCAACAGGCTCTGCATTGGTTAGCGCAAAGCACAATGCAGGGGTAGAACTCACGAACCGTGAGATCATGACTTGAGCCAAAGTCAAGCCGGATGCCTAACTGACTGAGTCATCCGGGTGCCCCAATATTTCTACTTTTTTTAAAAAAATGTTTATTTTTTAGAGAGAGAGAGAGTGGCAGAGGGGCAGAGAGAGAGAGGGGGACAGAGGAGGATCCCAAGCAGGTTCTGTGCTGACAGCAGAGAGTCTGATGTGGGGCTCCAACTAACAAACCCCAAGATCATGACCTGAGCTGAAGCCAGCCTCTTACCCAACTGAACCACCCAGGCACCCCTCTACTTTTAAAGTGCTGTCATAGTTGGGATGTCTTATACTATCTCATATCTCTTCTCTATGATCACTCTTCTCTAATAACAATACTAAGAATTAATATAAAAATTATCATTTCCATATAATATTATGATATATAGAAATTACCGTTTTAATATATACATAATCAAGAAGGTAATAATTTCTCTCAGGTTTGAAGTAAGTTGCTGGATTGCAAAAACAATGCTAGCTTCTTTGTATCAAAAGGCTGTTACCTCTTATTAAATAGTGTGCTAGAAGCTTTACACACATTTTCTTCTTTAATCCCTGAAATAATCCTACATTAAGTTTTATTATCCTTATTTTCCATATGAGGAAAACATGCCTTAAAAACATGATGCTAATTTGAGAGAGAGCTAGTTTACCAAGATCTGTCTGACTCCAAACTCTTTTCACCATACTATGCTGTTTTCTCAATGTGTTTTCAAAAAGTTTATTCAAAGGAAAGTTCCATAATACTATGGAAAATTGTAGGGTTACCTGTCACATGATTTTACACTGTATATTCTAGAATTTGACTTTACTGCCTGAGAAATCCTGAAAATTAAGTATTAATGTCATGACTTAACATATTTGTTAAGTCAGGTGCCCGAAATCTTAGCTGAGTCTAAACTGAACTTCAGGTATGTCTTCAGATGTCTCATGAACTGCTGAAATCAACAGATGGTCATCTTTCCCCAGTGTCTATTTGCTTGTGGAGAACTGTACCTTCTTATTTTCAGTGGGGAAAGTTGCCTAGGGGATGAGGGGGTGAATCTTTCTGTGCTTGTTTAAACGGAGAGAAAAGTGGTCAATGGGAAAAATAGCCTGGGTCATTACTGTGATGGTTAATTTTTGTGTTAACTTGACAGAAATAATGGATGCCCAAAGGGCTGGTAAAACATTATTTCTGGGTGTGTCTGTAAGGGCATATGTGGGAGAGATTAACATTTGCTTCAGTAGACTGAGTAAAGACACCTATAGTCACAAATGTGGGTTGGCATCATCTACGCAATTGACGGTCCCAAGGAAACTAAAAGGCTAAGGAAGGATGAATTCTCTCTCTTCTTGAGTTGGGGCATCCACCTCCTGCCTTGAGACATCTGAGCTCCTGGTTCTTGGGGCTTTGGACTTGGAGTTACACCATTTCCCACCCCTGGTTTTCATGCCTTTAGACTGGGACTAAATTATACTACTCCTGGCTTTCCTGTTTCTCCAGTTTGCAGAGGGAAGATTGTGGGATTTCTTTGCCTCTACAACCAAGTGAGCTGATTCCTATAATAAATTTTCTCTGATATATATCTGCATATATCCTCTTGGTTCTGTTTTTCTAACCCTGACTACTACAATTACCCTATGCCATCCTCATCGACTGAGTATAAACACTCTGGAGAAAATGCAGGCAGAGGTTGACTGGACTTCTCAAATTCCTGAAGTACTTTGTGAGACATAGGAGTATAAGCAGTAGAGCCTAGGGCCACAGGTAAAAAAAAAAATGTGGTACAAAATGGGGAAGCCAACATTGCCCTCAGTTCTACACAGGATAGAGTATGATCACAGCACTACGAGAACAAAAAGAAATCTAGTAACATTTTAGCACTATGAATATGTCAGGATTAGGAGAACCAGAGTGATCACTCCCTTGGAGGTGTCAGAGGCAGTACAGAAGCGTCACACAATAGTAGCCCCCCAGACACTGAACACCAGTAAGAGGACTGTCTTGCAAGAACTATGAGTCCTATTGGAGTGATCACATGAGGCACCTCTGTGGACTCCAAGCCATCCTGTGACACAGGTAGGGGTTAATGTGCCAATGAATTGAGAGTGGTATAATCTGACAGGTACAGGAGCATTTGTATTCACTCCACAGACCATGCTAGGGGTTTCTGTTCTAGTTTTCAGTTTGGCTTACCATGCCCATTATTGATACTTCGGTGACTTCTGACTTCTTCATTAATGAAGTTCTGAGTTCAGATGAGCCAAATGCTCATAATTTCCTTTTTTAAATCAATAATTTGCAATAATACTATCCTTTCTCCAGCTTTTGCCTTTTTCATATTTATTTAAAAAGCCTCGAAACAAAAGAATGTATCAAAGACTTCGTTTGGGTGGGTTGCTTTAGATAAAATATCTTAAGAATTATGTAGCCAATGGATTTCTTGAAGAAAAATAAAAAGATTTTTTGGCAAGGAAATTCCATTTCAAATTAAGAAGAACCATTAACCATTTCCCATAGACTAAAAATTTATTATTAAACAGTTGAATGTTTGACTAGGAATCCTCAACATCTGGAAAGCTGTCATCTTTAGAAATTCTCCATGTTATTCTCTGAATACTTTGAGCTAATTGTAAGAATTACAATTCTTTGGGTAACATCGTATTTAAAATCAAGAATAGTAAGACCATGAGGATAAAAGAGCTCTTTCTAAATTGTCTTTATGGAAACGGTATATCGGCATGACAGATTGTTATAATAAATCACTCCTCCCTGTATCCACACCCTTTTGTGATGTGAGTTGGCTACTCCTATCAAAAGCTGGAGTCTACTTCATCTATCTAGGATGGCCTCATGACTTGCCATGTGGCAAGAAATGGCACTGTAAACTCTCTCTAGGTCTTAAGAGGCCTTGCAGCTCTGTTCTTGCCTTCCTGGAACCTTGAACTACCATGCTGTGGAAGTGAGACGCCAGCGAAGTGACAGGTAGAGCCAGCCCGAATTGCCAGGTGGTAATAAAGCTGTCTGCAATTGACTTGTCAGATAATTGCAGACACATGAGTGACTCCAGATTAGACTAGCAGAGCACTGCTCAGATAACAACCCAGATAATCATGAGATTTTTTTTTTTTTTTTGGAAAGAGAGAGCGAGCAAGAGTACAAGCAGGGGAGGGGCAGAGGGAGAGAGAATCTTAACCAGGCTCTACATTATCAACGTGAAGCCCACGTGGGGTTCCATCTCACCGCCATGAGATCATGATCTGAGCTGAAATCAAGAGTCCCATGTTTAACCAACAGACCACCCAGGCACCCCATGAGGATGTAAACACTGTGAAAGAGAGAGAGAGAGCCTGTAAGTCCTGCATCAAAGATGCTCTGGTACTTTGCATTTATTTTCATTAGGCTGATACTGAAGTACAGGGATGAGTAATACTGGTTTGAAGGCATATGTGAAGGTCGAAAATAATTAGGCTTAACCAATTCAGTAGTGATAGGTTATACTGATTACCATTGAAGATCTGAAAGACAAAATACAGCTTCTCCTGTGTTTGCCTTGCAAAGCCAAAACCACATATTGGCAGAAGCATTCCCAGAGAAGGCTGAAATAGAAATGGAGTGACATTTCAGTCCAACACATTCTATTTATTTAAGCTGTTATTGATGTTTGTCCTTGAGACTTTTAATTTAATTTATCCTCCATGAAAGAAACCACAGCTACTTTACATTTATATTGATGACTTACTCTAAGAATTCCTTTGATTAAAAAATAATCAGTTTTAATTTAAAGGAATCAAACTGTATTTTTTTTTTCTTGTCTTCCCTCTCCCCGCCCCTTTACAGCTGAGAGTTTTCCATGTGAGGCAACACAATGGTATAACCCATACACATGGGCTGGGGGACTGGGGTTAGGTGACAGAGTGAGATCTCTGGGGGCCTAATTGTGGCTGAGTCTAGTGAGGTAGGTCTTTTATCAGAAGATGAAAATAGATGAGTAGAGTTTAGGAGAAATCCAGAACAATTAATGAGTGGTGTGTAATAAAGGTAAGTTTGGGGCATCATCAACAGATCTAAGGTTTTCAGGGTGAGGACTGCAATTCCAAAGGAGAGGTAAGTCAGTTACTGGTAGACATTGGTGTGGGGCATGAAGAGTCTTGGAGTGGGGATAAGTAGCTAATGATTGATTAGCTACATTGACAAGCAATTGTGTACCTGACAGAAGACTTAGGGAAGATCTGAGGGAGGACTGCCCCACTGTCATCACTGATCAGTTCCCCTAAGCAAGCCTCTCATCCCAGTCCTTAAATACGAAGCTCTTGGTATACATTTGTCACTTTACTATGATAATCATATGATATGATAATCGACTTTATGAGAGCATATATTTAATAAAATAAGACATTAAGAAAAGCTGGTTACCAAAAATTTTAAAAAGGCAAATAAGGGGCGCCTGGGTGGCGCAGTCGGTTAAGCGTCCGACTTCAGCCAGGTCACGATCTCGCAGTCCGTGAGTTCGAGCCCCGCGTCAGGCTCTGGGCTGACGGCTCAGAGCCTGGAGCCTGTTTCCGATTCTGTGTCTCCCTTTCTCTCTGCTCCTCCCCCGTTCATGCTCTGTGTCTCTCTGTCCCAAAAATAAATAAACGTTGAAAAAAAAAAAGGCAAATAAGCTTTGCCCTATCTTGTGCTAATACATAATATATGACAGGTGTGTGTGTGTACAAGTGTAATGACAGTCTCAAGAAAGCTACAGTATAAAACATCCAATAGGAAGCATAGGTCAGTGTCACTCACCAATTTAAATGAACTTCTTTGCAGAATTGAGGACATCATCAAAGGCCCGAGTTTCAAATCATCATTAAATCATTCAGAACCCATCGACACAAAACTAATGGTCCCCCAAATTCATCTAGTGCTGTATTGATTCAGGTGTGCTTGCAAAGCAGAGTAATCTATCCCTTTTACTTTTCTGTTGTAAAAGCATACTATCAATCAAGACTTTTCTGTAGCATTCTAGCAGGAGAGGTCAAGGGAGCCTGTTTCTCATGAATACCTGATAATTTCACATACTTGATGGTATATAATCCTCCACTGCATTAAAGTGAATTCCATGATTCACTTCACCTGATAATTTCACATACTTGATGGTATATAATCCTCCACTGCATTAAAGTGAATTCCATGATTTCCCCCATAAACTTGGCCATCTCTTGAATGGGTGATGTCAAAAGAAGTTCAGAATTACCTTATTTACAAAGATAGAACATTATGATGAACAAGATCATTCTTCTAAAACTGAAAATCTAGACGTTCTCAGATAGTTACTAAATGAAGTATTTTTCATGCATAAATAAAATACCCTGCAGAGTATTACATGGAAGAGAGACCTTAGAGATACTATATCTTAACACCCTTATTTGAAGTTGAGGAACTAAGGCTCATGGATATTAGTGACATGTCAAGGTCTGAGGCAGAACATATACTTCCAGCCTAATACACTTCCTGTGGCACCAATTCCCCTCCAAATGGGGATATGACCTACAGAAGGTAGGCAAGATAATTTGAAGTCATTTAAGAAAGAGCCAGAAAAATGATACAGTGAGAATGATACCCCTTTTAAATATTTTTCAGTACTTCTGACTTACATCTAGTGGAAAGCCTTGGTGTAAAACTAGCGTAATGGTTAATGCCTCTCGTAACGTCTACTAATTTCTGATTTTAACAAATGGAGCAGGTCAGGGTCACAGAAGACAGCAGCATCTACCTAGAATTCAATGGCATTTATTAATTGCATTCATTTTTAAAGTTATCTACTATTTTTCAAAGTGACACTTGTTTTCCAATTAAAACAGTGATAGAAGGTTTCTTTTTAAAAGCAAATTAATTTTGGTAACAAGATATGTTGATACAAAATATTATGTAAATAAAAGCTCTGGTGATCCCTGGCTGCTACAGAAATTGTAAAAGTGGTATCAGGGGACTAAAGTTGAGTGAAACCCAATATGGCAGAATTATTTATACCACTAATCGTAATATCATCAAGTGTTATATTTTTATAACTTCATATCTTATCTAGAGTCATTTGCAGCTATTTAACAATTTTGTGAAATTAGCCAAGCCAGCTTTACCGTCCTTATTTCATAATGGAGGATAATGAAGTTCAGAGAAATGAAACAATTTCTATATGATCACAAAATAAACAAATGGAAGAGTCCCAAGAAAAGTTAAAATCATTTTCTACAGAGGTTAATCTGCCTGTTACACAACCCACTCTTCTAGCAAGAAACATTCTTGCCCCACCAGTTAATGGGAATGGAAAGTCTGCTGCACAAAATAGCCGGTAAGATATCGGTTAGATATTTTATGGGTTTTAACACCTAATACTATGGAAAAGCTATTGCAGTCTCTACTATCTAAAACTTTCAATGCATGATAATTGGATAAATTGATATGAATTAGTCATCGTGTATAAGGAAGATGGAAGTGATAGATGTTTTTAAAGTATAATATTATGATTCCTAAACACAAAAATCCTATACCTTATTTGAATATGGTGTATAAAATTCAGAGAATAAAAAGACAGATATAATACTAAATGTGTGAACTGGACTAATCACCTGAATTGGGTCAAGTTTATATGTGCTACTTCAACACACATCATTTCATTGAACCTTCAAAACAACCAAGTGGTTTAGGTTATCTTAATTCTATATACGAAGAAACTGAGGCTCCAAGAACCTAAATGCCAGGGCTCAGGCTTGTTGAATAGTGCCCTGATATTTGGACAAATATGCCTCCATTGCCATATCCCCATAATGATTTGGGAAAAGAAAAATCTGACTTTGTGGCTGTGGCTGATCCATTAAATACCGTGGGTCTTAGTTTTGGACAGTTTTTCAGAGGTATCAAAGGCTGTATTATATCATCTTAAACTGGGATTATTTTTAATTCACAATCTTCCGTTCCTCAGGATGACTATTCATTGTAAAACATAATCTTACAGGATTCGACTTAAATCCCCTTCCTTTTCATCCCAGCTTCTGCATACTATTCAAACTATAAACATAGATCCACCTGATGCGCTGAGCTTGCATATTGAGAAGGTTTCACAATACTGTTAAGTATAGTTAGAACAGTTTGACCCATAAAGACATAAATCTAAGCAAATCCCCTTTGTGTTTACCCACAAAACTGTCAATTGGAGTATGACTAGAGAGTTGCCATATGCATCTCCCCCCACCAGATCGGCAGAACGTTCACAAGACCTTCGGGGTCATTGTTTTTGATTAAGAAATTTGTCTCTTGAAGGTCTTATTAGAAAGAACAGGAGTTACCTAGGAGAGACTACACAGCAGTCCATGCTAATGTGTCCATTTATCATAATACACTGCATTTCTGACAATACTTCACACTCACTTCTCTCTCATTCTTCTAACTCCTAACATCTCAAAACTTACAGAATGCTATTATTAGTTCCGTTTCACCCATGAGGAGCAGGAAGTGCCTGTCATTCGTCATGTGCGTAGAGCTAATTAGTGGTAAAACAGGGCCCTAGCTCTTTGTTGAATGGCCAAGGGTCTTTCTATGCAGAGAGTAAAATTCTGAAGGAACAGGTCACAGGATGGAAAGATGAATTGGAGGATAAAAGACAAGGTCTAGGGGCGCCTGGGTAGCTCATTCGGTTAAGTCTGACTCAATTTCGGCTCAGGTCATGATCTCACTGTCCTGAGATAGAGCCCCTGCTAAAGAGTCTCTCTCTCCCTCTGTCCCTGACCCCCTCCCTCTGTTTGTATGGGTTCTCTCTCTCTCTCAAAAAAAAAAAAAAAAAAAGTCTAAGGAGTAGCTCTGTGTCCAGGAGCAGTGGCCAATAATAAGTCATTGCTGTAAGAAAAGCTGGAAATAGGATGACAGGGAAAAGACACCCAGAAATAGATGACAGTGTTCTAGGGTGTTACTGTTGAAAGATATCCTCAGGTTCAGTGTTCTCACACTTTTATTTTACAGATGATCAACATGAGAGCTGTAAGAAAGACTAGGAAATGAACAGGACAACACACACAGAAAGGGGAAAAAAAAGCAGAGCTGAAATAAGTCAGGCTTCCTGACTTCATATAAGGTGCTTCTATTCGCCTTGCAATTGGCTGAAGGATGGTTTAGACAGAATTTTAACTAGATTAAGATTATTTCAGTAAATAGTGAAAAGTTGTGGTGTGGAAGTGGCAGTTTTTATGGAAAGGGTAAGAATGTGGGATAAAAAAACAATTGTGAAAGAGGGGGGGAAAAGAAAGAATAGCCTATACCTGCAATTAGCCATGCATCCACTAAATTTTTCTAGTGACTGATAATACAGCAATATTTCTAATCACTAATAAAAACATGAGCTAATGAAGCCTTTGGAAAACTTCTCTGCAGGTTGTGGATAAGCTAATTTTCAGCAAAGGGTGAAAGTGGAACCAAGTATCTCATGTGGTTTCCCTAAAACTTTATTTAGAAGGGTGTGATATTCTGTAGGCAAACTCTTCCTTGAGTTATTGTGTTTTTCTTAGCATGATTGAGAGAATGTGAAGTATTTTTAGGGAATGTTTTGACAGGATATACTTAGCAATTTGTAAATAATAGAAAACTTGCTGATTGTATATTCTACTCAAAATACACTTGCCTCAAAGGCATTTTTAAGGAACATGATACAGATGACAAGGAATAAGAAAAATAGCTAGTCTATGGATATTTCATGTTTCACTTCGGTTCATTATTTTTGTTCCATGCTCCAGGTGGATGGTAAGGAGGTCATCCTTTCCACGTGGGTTGCTTAATGCATATTGCGTGCAAAACTTAAAATAGTTTGTGGCCTAAAGTCTGTAAAGGACCGCTCTATTCAAAAAGGAAGTCCAGATCCCAACAAACTAAGAAATAAGGGAGTACATAATAACCTTCTCTAGAAACTAACATCTTTAAGTAAGGATCCAGTGATACCCTTAGTAAGATGCATTGATTTGGGGGACTCAGATACATTTCAGTTTCCGATAGAGTTCCACTGTATTTCCAGGCTTATGTGACAAGCTTTGTGCCCTGCCAAAGTTCCTTTGGGCAGGGGTAAAGAGGAGGTGATATTTAGGGTCTGTGGGGGTTAGGGAGAAAAATAAGGATGAGTATAGCCTTGGCTGGTTTGGCAGATGGTATGCCACGCTGAGATGATTTTATACCCTAACTTATGGCATGAGAGATGGTTAATTCATGATTGGGTCTCAAGCCTGGGATCCTAGCAGTGGGCCAAGGAGGAAAGAAAGTTGTCTTCAGTCAGCTTCTTTAAAAGCAGAGCCTAGAAGGGGGATTCTTGGAAAAGCCAATTATTTAAGGGAATTCATTCAAAAAGGTAGCAAGAGATATGGGGATCTGATGAGGAAAACAGTTAAGCAAGTGTGGGGAAAAGCTTGGTCTGTCCCTCACCCTGGAACACAAACTGCACCACAGAGTTGGTCCTACCTTGAGACCAGGATGCTTCCCTTTTTATATCATTGACTGCTGGCTGCTGAGAAGAGTGTAGGTAAGTTATCAAGCAAGAATATCATTGAAACAAAGGCATTCTCCAAAAAAGGGAGTCACTGGGATCCTTCACAGGTCTGCTCACAGCTGTTGAGTACGAATTCATCAGACCCTTCTCGGGAGTCTAGGCCAGCCCCCAACGTTCTAGACTGGGGCTAGTAGACCAATTCAGCTGTAGGGATGACTCACAAAAGAAATGGCCAGAAGCCCATGTTTAAAATGCCTAAGCAGGTGTGTATTCAAGGGGCATGCGGCTGGTCTGGTTATGAGACAAAGCAGAGGTACCTTAGGCTAGTGGACCATTGAATCAAGAGCTTCATGGGAGCAAGACTTCCCCCAGTGACTGAAGGAACAGTAACAGAGACCAGCTTTTGCTGAGGAAAAGATGGACCAGGCCTAGACAGGAGGTCAGGGCCCTAGCCAAGATTGCTGAAGACAGAAAAGAGAGACAGTCCAACCTGGGGAACTGGAACGGAAGCCAAGAAACAAGGCACCTGCTTGGGAAGCTGCATCTGACTGGGAAAATAGAGTGAAGATTAGGGCGTGTTTATGGCTTGGTGAACAAGGAGTCCCCCATCCATGCAAAGGTTACACAAGTCAAACTCATTCCAGACTCCACTAGCTGGTAGATTTTCATCTCTGGCTATAACTTAATAATCATTTCTGGACTGATTCAGGCAGGTTCCAAGGGGGCCTAGGTTTCCAGGTCTCAGTGACTCTCACATTTTTGGAAAAGGAAGAGGAGAGTTAAAGTCCTGGAAGCGGTAATCTTAATGGTCTTAAATATCCACTGCCAGGAGCTGCCCCCATCGATGTGCTGCATCTCTTGTTTTCACTTTACGTTGTTTCCACCTGCGTTCTATTTCATGTGACCCCATATTGGTGTGAAAACCAGCAATTTCCATAAAGAACAAATATCTTTGAAAGGACCAAGTCTCTTGTTAAGGAAAGAGACAGAAACACACAATATCAAGAAGAATTCTCCAGATACCACAAACACGCTGGTTGGAAGCTGGGGTACAAATTTCAGTCCCTTTTTCATTATTTTTGGAGAGAACGTTTAACATTTGATTCACTTGCTTGATTCGCCTGCTGGGAGAGACAGGATGACCAAGCATAGATGGCCTATTCAACCCCAGCATTCATGAAAACAACTCAACTCAGTCTGCAGGCTTTATTTCTAATTGCATCAGTACATTAATAACTGATAGCATCATGGATGTGTCTCCACTTTGTGTGTATTTCAGAGTAAGTTTAAATTCTCATAACATTTGCAAAAGCTAATTTCGCTGGTACCAGTGGGATTGTTCGAGCGTCACTCTTGTGGGGCCAGAAGCTGCATGGAAGAAAAAAAAAATCACAGGATGCTTCTGATTTGCTGCTGCAGCAGAACATTCCCAGCAGTAGCCCTGCTCTCCGATTTCGGCTGATTTAATTCTAAGTGTTAGTGGCTCCTGCATGAAACAGAAACGACTTACACAGCCTCATATTGGCAGTGAAAATCCTCATGGAAGCCATTTTTAATTTTGGAAGAAACTTGCTCTAAAAACAGCTCTTCCTCACCAGACCTTGGCAAGAAAGGAAGGAAATTCCTCCATTTCAGTAACATAGATATTTTAAGTGATTTGCCCTTAAATGCTGAGATAATCCTAAGATTTTCCTAGTACCACATCTGCCATTTAGTTACTTTTGGTACTGTGCAGAGAAAAGATAAGTGGTCTGAAATTCAATTAACAGTTGCAACCTCACTGATAATTATAATTCTTTTAGTGGGAGCCCCGTTCGATCTTTACATGACAGCTGTATACTCATATTCTAGATAAGGCTCAGATGGTACATCTTCTGAACCCTTCCTTCTGTGACTCCTGCCCCTGAACTTTTAGCATGTTGTATATACCCTAAAAATATAGTAATAATTCTGTAACAATAGCAAACATTGAATGAGCAATTCTTATGCATCAAGTACCATGATAAGTACTTTATAGCCATGATATCATTAAAACTTGCAAGAATTCTACGAAAGATGTAAAATTAGTATCCCCATTTCACGGGTAAAAATGCCCTACCTCTCGCATCTCTGCCAGACAGTCCCCCTGCTTCCTTACTTAGTGCATTTTAGAAAGTATTTTATCAAATTTAACCAAACAGTAGCTTTACATGCTACAAGGAGGATCTATTTCTGAAGAGCTGCAAAATACTTTAAACTCTTGAATTGTATGCTACTTGCAGACAGAGGCTTCAACGGTGCGATTGAGCACATTGTACATGTTCTTTAATTTCGTTGCTTTTTATACAGGCATTTTTTAAATACACAGTCTTTCAGCATATTTGTAAGGATGTTCTTTATATATATATATATATATATAATGAGCATTCACCATCCCATTTTTCCCTAGGAAAACTACTGTTAAAATATCATTACAAAATCTTTGACAAGAGCAATGTTGTTTATGAAATTCTATCAGAAGAAATTTGTATTTATCTTACACATATTCTATGTACTTTAAAAATGATCCAATGACACCTTGAAATTAGTGATATTCCCCAATAAAAAAATGGGAGTGAGAGATACCTAGTAATCTATGTTTTAGCCATCAACTCACAATAAACTCTCATCCCATGGTGTTCTATGACATCTCTGTATTCTGGCTGCTTACTGACCTCATATCAGGTAAAGAGTTCCCTTAAGTCACTTATTTTTAAGTAACGGAAAGATAACTTTCCTATCTCTGTAGCAAGTGGCCTCCAGTTCACTAACATGACACTCTGGATGGTGCCTAAGTAAGAGAAAATGATGAATCCTTCCTCTGAGCACCAAACTTTTATATTTATAATTGTTGGTTGTTTAAAAGCAGGAGAGGGGCGCCTGGGTGGCTCAGTCGGTTGGGCGTCCGACTTCAGCTCAGGTCATTATCTCACAGTCCGAGAGTTCGAGCCCCGCGTCGGGCTCTGTGCTGACAGTGCGGAGCCTGGAGCCTGCTTCGGATTCTGTGTCTCCCTCTCTCTCTCTGCCCCTCCCCTGCTCATGCTCTGTCTCTCTCTGTCTCAAAAATAAATTTAAAATTTTTTTTTAATTTTAAAAATAAAAAAATAATAATAATAAAATAAAAGCAGGAGAATGTGGCTCAACAGAAAGGCCAAAGTAATTTCAGGAAACAAAGAGTTTCTTCAAAGTATAAATAAAAGGCCAGTGTTTCTAACTTTTCCAGTTTTGAGTCATCCTAAAATCTGCTTTTTACTCTTTTGGCCTTCTCTTATTGGGTTCACATCCACTTTAGTCACTTTCCCATATAGATCTGAGCTTTGTACCCACTTAGAATACTGTATTACCTGGTGTATGTTTGCAGTTTCAATGTAACATCGAAGACGCTTAACTGAAAGTATTTTCTCAAACACTTTGAGAGTATGGAAGAAACAAGAAAGAATTATATCAAATTAAGGAAAATAACTTGCCTTTATATGCTTGTGATAGAATATTTCCGTTTTTTATAAAGACTGTTGTAAATACTTTCACACCTCTGAATGGTGGCAGAGGGATGATGTTATTTTCCTTCCTAGCATGTCGTTGATGAGTTTACTCTCCTCATCCTCTCATAATTTCCAAAGCAGATAAGGAGAGAAGCAGCCAAAGCCGTTAAGAGTCTGTATTTAATTCAATTCTGGACACATTTTCAGATTAACTCTATGTAGTGCTTTAATATCCTTTCTGATAAGTGACAGCGTATAGGTCTTTAATAAGAACTATCTACAAGAAAAAGACAAAACATTGTAAGTGTGCTAAATAGCAGAAATATTCAGCAAATACTCGATAATGGTGATGCTATCAGTGTTTCAAATCACATTAACAATTCCAGATAAATAGTTACATTACTTTAAAGCACTGCCAAATGGGCTGTATAATTTCTGAATGTTAATTAAATTAACGGCAACAAATAAATAACAGTTTTCAAGAAATTTATCACAGGAGAAAATAGAAACCAGCTTATTAAATCCATTTGTAGCCATGATATCATTGTAACAGTATGTACAGTATATAACTAAGTGCCACGGAAATGTCACTCTTAGGAACAAAACATATATGAGTAGATTAAAATTTACATCACGGCCTGATCATTATGCAAACTCATGTTTTCCGTCAGACAGAGAAATATTATCAAACATGGTTCCACATAGTGAAAATTGTATTTAGCTGAATATAGAAATAAACCAGTAGATTCCTTTATAATGCTCCTTATATAGTATGGACTCCACTGGGAGTCATAGTAGCAAACTAACATTTCCTTTTTCTCTAGGAGCAATGCCCTTCTGTAGCTTGAAGAATTGCTACTAAAATATGTTTAGCTTGAATATGTAACCTGCTGTGAGTTATAAAATATTAAACTCTAACCTTCTTCCTTTGACTGTGATACCAAAAGAAAACCTCAACAATGTATTCTACCAAACTGTAATCCATGTGTAATCTCTATGGTAAATGTCATCACTTGCTTAAAATCGTAAAGCCACAGGAAGCCACTACTCCTAAGCACTGCAATGTAATAATAATCTTCTTGATTGAATAAATATACTTGGGAGTCAAAGTTTACTTGAGAGGGCACAACTTAAAAAAAGAAATTTGAAGATTTTCCAAAACATGAAAATATCCAGTCAAAATGACTTTTTGCCTTGCATCGTCTCTACTTGTTTTTTTTTTTTTTTTTACTGATGACTAAGAGATTACAATGACTTCATTTCCTCTGTAAAAGAGCTGTTTCAGGTAATTTACAATCACATAATAGTTCTCAAGATATTCTAACCTCAGCTTCATCATCCCCATCACCTTCACCACCCAATTGAAGTAGAACAGGAATTCTATGCTTTACCGAAAAATAGGTTATATGTACTATGTTTCCACAAGTTGACTTGAGAATAAGGAATCTAAAAATAGAATAAAGTTTATTCAATATGTATCTATTGAATGTCTTCCATATGCTTGACACTTCTAGTTCTGGGAATACACTGAAGAACTAGATAAAAGCCCCCATCCTCTTGCAGTTAGCATTGTCTGTTGAAAAGAGATGGGAAAAGAAAACACATACATAAGAAAATATGTGCTATTTCAGTTGTTGGTAAGTCGGTAAGTTGGTAAATTGGTAAGTTGATAAAGTAAAAATAAAGTAATGAGAATAAAGACTGCATGGTGGGGGCTGATTAGAGGGTGCGTAGGTAGGGTATTCAGGGAAATCCTCACTGAGGAAATGATATTGGAGCAGAAACCTGAAAGAAGGGAGAGAGAAAAATCCTTCAGGGATCTAGATAAACACATTCCTGGCAGAGGAACCTATTGCAAGGACCTTGCGAAGGCAATGCAGGGAATGCTTGAGGAAAGGAATGGAGGCAGGCGTGGCTGGGGCTGTAGGAGTACAGGGGAGAGCGGAAAAAAGTCCAATCAGAAAGGTAGCTAGGGCCAGAATGACTTATAGGCCAACTTAAGGCATGGAATTTTATTTTGAGTGAAAAAGAGAAACCACTGAAATGTGGAAGCAAAGGAGGAACATGGTCTGACTTGGGGTTTAGGAGCATCAGTATTGCTCTGGCTGCTCTGTTGCCTATAGATTGTGGGGGCTTAGCACAGAAGCAGAAAAATTAGATCAAAAGCTTTTGCCATAATCCAGTACTCCCAATGACAGCAGATATGAGAAGTGATCAGACTCTGAACGTAGTAGGAAGTCAGAGCATTTGGGCCTAGCTGAGGGATCTAGTAGAAGAGGTGAGAGTCATTAAGGATGACGCTTTTAAATGGATGATCTAAGTAATTAGAAGGACAGTATTCTGTCTTGTTGAGTTAGAAAAATTATGGGCGAAGCCTAGGTCAGAGCGGGGATAAGGGAATCAGGCTTTTGTTTTTGGGCATGTTAACTTTGAGATGCACATTAGACATCTAAATGGAGATGTCAAATAGGTAGTTGGATAAGGAGTCTGGAATTCATGCTTGAGATAGCTGACTTTGAAAGTCCCTAGAGTAAAGCTGATATTTAAAGCCATTACACTGGATAAAATCACCACTCAGGGACCAGGCTGAAAAGAGCAAATCTAGGAAAAAATGAAGTCTGGGTTACTACAAAGTTTAGAAGTTGGGAGATAATAAATAACTAGCAAAGGGAACTGAGAAGGAGTGGTTGACAAAGTAGGGAGAAATGTACACTGAGTTGTATCCTGGAAGCCAAATGGACAAAATATTTCAAGAAAGAGGGCAAATGCAATATCCTCCCTGAGTAAGGTGTCTGAGAATTGGCCACTAGGTATAGTAACAGAGAGGGGTTTGTTGATTCAGATGTGAGTTGTCTTGGTGGAGTAATAGAAATGAAAATCTAATTTCAATAGGTTCAAAAGGAAATATGAAGAGAAAAATTGGAGATACTTGTATAGTCAACACTTCTAATGTTTTTTTATAGAGAGAAAAATTGGACTATATTAAAAATTAAATATACCATGGAAAATAGGAAAAGGGAAGGTTTTTTTGTTTTGTTTTGTTTTTTTTCCTGGAGGGGGAAATGGAAGGCCCTAAATGGGTGGCAATCTAAAGGATTTTGATGAACAGGGGTGGGAAGAAGACCTTTCTAGTCAGAAGAGCATATATAGAGCACAGAATTATTTTAGGAATAGCAGTGAGAGCTGTGGCTTGAGAATATGGCTCCTGGGAGTATAAACTGTAGTGAAGAAAATGCAACCAGGAAAGTAGGTGAGGGTCAAATTGTGGAAACTACTGCACATTGACTGAGAAGTTTAGAATTTACATAATGTAACACGGAACAGCAGAGATGTTTCAACAGATGTGTATTTTTAGTGGTACCTCTGGCAGAATGCTTTGTTTTGTTTTGTTTTTTAATTTTTTTTAACGTTTATTTATTTTTGAGACAGAGAGAGACAGAGCATGAACGGGGGAGGGGCAGAGAGAGAGGAAGACACAGAATCGGAAGCAGGCTCCAGGCTCCGAGCCATCAGCCCAGAGCCCGATGCGGGGCTCGAACCCACGGAGCGTGAGATCGTGACCTGAGCTGAAGTCGGACGCCCAACCGACTGAGCCACCCAGGCGCCCCTCTGGCAGAATGTTTGAGTTGGACAGTAAATTGGAGGATTGCGCGGAATGGATGGAGATAATTAGAAAATATCTTTATTTTTTAGAGGAGGGGTGGAGGCCTCAACCAGGAGGTAGAAATAGGACAAATTTGAGAAATATTTCCAAAGTAGATAATCAGTGACTGAGCAGAAAAGGAGTCTGGTGACGGCACCAAGGTTTCTGGAGGGTTTGGGAAGACTGGTGATGCTTTTCATGTGGGTAAGAGAAGAGGAAAATATTGGTTTGGGGAAGTAGATTTCCTTTTTACACCAGATTTCCTGATCCAATGCTGATCTAAATTAATCCTATGTAGGGCGATTCTGAGTCCTTCAAAACTGGGGATGGGAAGGTAAAATTCAGAGAAGAGATTCGATTGCAATACAAGCTCAAAGTGATAACAAACAAACATGGAGAAATCATCACTTTCTGGAGGAAGTCTGGTCTTGGCTCTCTTTCTGTTGTTGTTCATTGTCTCCCCTTCCTGAAGCCAGGGCTTTTCTGTTCCAGGCATCTAAGCAACTGCTCTCAGGGCCTTGAAAGCTGATCCACACATCTTACGGCTAATTTATTAAGTTGGTTGACTCGAAATGGAAGACACTTTGATGAGTTACAGGTCTCCCGCTTAACATTTATCCCCTGAGTAGGGACATATAACAAACACTAACACATAATTTGGAACCTATTGTGTCTCCCTCCTCCACCAAAAAAATTTTTCAATAATAATTAAGTAAGTGCTGTTTTCCCATCATCAATTTTTATTAAGGTTGACCTAGTTTTTTCCTGGCTTAAGAAATTCTGTGATCCCAGGTTTATCAATGGTTTCATTCTTTTCTGTACTTCAGATGGAGGCCATCTTTTCATCCCACATTTCGTAGCCTATGGGTACGAAAGCAGAACAACCATCATTGTTCAATTTGCGGGACTTGTTCACAGTGCTTGGCTAATCTGAAGACTGGCAAGCTGTGATTGCACCCAATGATTTGGAGTTCTCATATCAAGAGGAATTTAAAACAGAGAAATTTCAAGGCATTGCCATTCACTGCTCATTGGGATTGTATTCCGAAGTATCCAAAGGGTTTATTTTTTCTCTTGTCTTAAAGTTCTTTACACGATACTTTATCTTCCTTCGTGTTTTTAGGATGTCAGTTTGTGAATGGAGCTATCATTGTGAGTGACGAGCTGCCTAGCTAACCTGGGAGAGCTGAGAAATTGCATGGCTTCAACAACAAGGCAGCTTTCCAACTTACGCTAAAGGGGAGAAAAATATCACATGTCTGCACAAAATAGACAATGCACATTTGGGTTGAAGGGAAGAAACCTTTATTATGCAAGGGATGAGACACTGTTTTTATTAAGAAGGGTTGTAATTGGTTTGAGGCAGCATTACATACTGGTGTGTGGGTTTTAATATGCCATTTGTCTTTCCAACATCTATTGCCATTTAAAATGTCACCAGTTTTTCCCAGTGGTGAGGTAAAACCATGGGAACGGCATTCAAACCACTTCACAGAGTACAAGCCAATTTTAACAAATTCATAATTAAAACCCAGCCAAATCTCTCCTTGCACTGCCAACGTCCTTCCTGTGTATTTCCCAATTAAATATCCTTTCTCTGAGGAAGCAGGCTTCTGGAGATGCCAAAACTGAATCACTAATGTCTTTATAACAATGAAACCTTTCTGTTCTCATATCATTTTCAAATGCCTTAATCCCATTGGCTTTCACAAACATTTTGAGGGATAATACACCCATTACCTCATTCAGTAGATATTTATTGAACACGTACTACATACGAAAAACTGTTCTAGACCCTGGGGAGCAAAACAATGTCCTTGCAGTCAGGGTGCTGCCATTCTAGCAGAGGAAGTAAATAATAAGTAAATAAATAAGTAGACAGATTCAATAATATTAGGCTGATAAATGCTGTGAAGAAAAATAAGGAAGAGGAAGGGAGAAGAAGTGTTTCCATTAGAATAGTTTTAGTTAGAATAGTCAAGAGGACTATTTGAAGAGTTGTCCTGTTTTTGTTAGAACAGTCAAGAAAGGTCTCATTGAAAGGGGGACATTTAAGTAGAGAACCATATGGGACATAGCATTCGGGAAGGTAACTCCAGGCTACAGGTAGACTCATCTTGAAGCTAAAGAGGTTGAAGCTTTTAAAGCCCCTCACTTAAACAGACTTCTGCCAAGGCCCTGGAAAGGGTCCTAGCTATGTGTTCACAGGGTCATATATTTTTTGTAAAGTTTGCACAATAAGGAATTTTAACCACAATTGGTTATATGTTTGCTGCCTCTTTCCATTCCAGCTCCTACCTCCAGCACATTTCTCTCCTTCCTATCAGGTGGTATTGGTGTGGCCAGGGCATTGTTGGGATCACAAGGAGACTCATTTATTTTGGTTTTCATGGGTTTATGTGGTTTGTAGTCACTGTTTACTTAAGCTATTACCGCCTTCCCAGTTGTAGGTGTATCTAAGTATATGCCTGCATCCACCGTGCCAAGGCAAAAAATATATAATTAATTAATAAAAATATCATTATGCTGCTTGCCAGCTTGTTCAAATTTGTAAAGTACTGACATTTATTTGGTTAAATATTCACTTTTATATCTAATGTTTGTATTTCAATTGCCTGAAAACGATTCTCAAAATTGAATAAGCATTAGGCTCGTAGAACATTTCAGGCATCACCTAGGGAGTGTGCTTGGCATGTTCTTTTTTTAAAATATAATTTATTGTCAAATTGGCTTACACACAACACCCAGTGCTCATCCTAACAAGTGCCCTCCTCAATGCCCATCACCCATTTTCCCCTCTCCCTCACCTCCCTGTCCACCCTCAGTTTGTTCTCTGTGTTTAAGAGTCTCTTATGGTTTGCTTCCCTCCCTCTCTGTTTGTAACTATTTTTTCCCCTTTCCTTCCCCATGGTCTTCTGTTAAGTTTCTCAAGATCCACATATGAGTGAAAATATATGATATCTGTCCTTCTCTGACTGACTTATTTCACTCAGCATAATACCTCCCAGTTCCATCCATGTTGCTGCAAATGGCATGTTCAATACCTGCATGGGGGGAGGCCAGTAGAACTTGAGCAAAGTGAGTACCAGGGAGAAAGATGGGAGACGAGCTTGGAAAGTTCCAGGGAGATTGCCTAGGGCCTTAGAAGCTAGAACAAGGTTCACAGGTTTTATTCTAATGAAGAGGAGAAGCCACTAGAGGGTTTTAAAAAGAGAAGTGATATAACCTGAACAGTGTTTTAGAAATATTTCTCTTGCTTCTATATGGAGAATGGATTCATTAGTGGCAAGATTGGAAACTGGGAAATCAGTTAGGAACTACTGCAGTGATTCAGGGAGGAGATGATATGGCTTGGATTTGGGTGGTGCTCATGAACCTGGTAAGAGTGGTCAAATTTGGAATAGATTCCAAGTGTATATTTGAATATATAGGATTTCAAATTTGTTTTGGATTTGTTGATGGGTTGGATGTGAAGTGTGAGAGAATTATAGGTGATTCCAAAATTTTTGGCCTAGGTAACTGAGTCAATGGTGGTGCCATTTTGAAATGGAAAACACTAAGGGAAGAACAGGTTTGGAGTAAATTATAGACTTTGTATGTATAAAATCTGAGATGTTTTCCACACATCCAATCAGAGATATTGGTCACATAAATTTCAGTTATCAAAGCACTACTGTTGGTGTTTAAGGACAAGGACTGGATAAGACCACCAGTAGGTGAAGAAACCACGACAGAAAGAAGTTTAAAAAACTCATTGCTTGCCATGAGAACACTAGGTCTCCTGACATTGATAACAGTTCTCTTTCCATTGCAATCTTTTTCTGAGAATCAGAAGACCAGTAAGACAATCTTCTGAATGTTATGGAAAGTTAGAAAATTCTGTTTGTGAGGAAGAAAAATAAAATATTGTGTCTTTCTAGAATAAACTTAAATGTTCACATCAAGTTAGGTCAATATAACCAATTTAAAACAAAGTGCCTTATCTGTCTCGCTGGCATTTAAAACATATACATCCTCAAAGAACATTTTAGCTAGGCCAAATTATCCAGGGAAAGGTATAATATTTTTCTGGTGGAAACAAGTTTCTATTGAGTCAGCAAAAGAACCAAGCAATAAATTAATCTCTGCCTTGTCAAAAAAAAAGACATTGCTTCAAGCTTGACCTGAAGGAGTCACTAGAAATCTAACGGGAATAGCTCAGGACTGGAAAAATCCTTTTGAGAAAATGACCCTGTCTGGTTTTTGCTCTGTTCTTAGTGGAATTTGATAGAAATGGCTTACAAGTGCCCCTTAATGTGATGCAGTTCAAATGCTATCAGCGGTGTCACATCAGATTGGAAACAGGCTCACCAGGACCTCGGGACCCAACAAGGTGTACAGCAGCATAAATGAAAAGACCTCATAACAGTAAATAATGCAAGAAGGTCTCCAAGGAGAAGATAAATATGACTCTGATCTACCTTGGCAGCATCATATCTGTCGCTATTACAGAATGCAGAATTCAATGTGAGGATGAAAAGTAAGAATGGATATTACCATTTGGAAGTTGAGAGGGGATAAACTGAAATAAGGCTCATGCGACAAATTCACCTGAGGAAAAGCGGGGCACACCACAAGATGAATCAAAAGAAAGTATTAACAAGGTAGTCACACAGTGATGAGCATTTGGGGGAGAAACCGTGGGTTGATAAATGTGATTCTAAAAAGACCACTCCCCCAGAGGAATTGCTTTGAAGATGAGACATTTTCCTGCATTGACCTAAATGCTTTCCATGTACGTTCTGTGTGAAGCAAAGGCATTGTGGAAATTGCCTTGCTCACAAACATGACTTATTTCTTTTAGTTCAGTTTATTCTTCAAAACACTAGGTAACTGCAGGTATTCCTGCAGAAAAGCAGGTTATTTTCGTGGGAGGGTTCCCAAGGAAGCCCAACTTCCTTACTTCCTTACTTCCAACAACCTGCTTTTTTTTTTCTCTCACTGATTCCAGTAAAGGAAAAATAACAATTTTATTCAATTTTATGACTCCTCAAATCTCTAATTGAATTATCTTCATAGAGGAGACCAATAATGCAATAGAAAAAAGTACCATACGTGTAGTTCACCTCTGTTAGCATCTTTAGAATGTATGCAGTGGGGAAAAATAAGCAATAAGTCATTTTATTTTTCAGAATCAAGTTTTGCCTTGGGAGAGTTGACAGTCCAATTACTGATATACAGATTTCTGACCCAAAGAGAAATTCAAATCACACATCAAAGCCATTTGAAAAGTGGGAGCACAGGAAGCATCATTATATTCTTAGCAAAACATTTTTAAATAGATGGATTTGATAACTATTTTGTAGTAATTGTGTGGCTCACAATGATGGGATAGAAGATTAAATATGTTTATTGTAGATTCACCACGGGACATTAATTCTTCAATTGAAACCATTAAATCTTGGAATTAGACACTTACTTTTAACAGCAGAATGCTTTAAGATGAATAATAGTACGATTTGTCCAACCAACTCTGAATAACATAATGAAGAACGAATAGGGAAATGGGGTGGATCAACACTGCACATTGACCTTCAAGTGCCATCTTTTTTGGGCAGCTTACATGACTCATCCTAAGGCCATTTCTATACTGGAAATTAACTGAAGCTTCTGAATCCACTAAGATCTGCCTGCCAATCTGTGCCTTGTAGAGAGAAGTGTTAAAGTGGGAAACTCTCAGAGATACCAAACATGCCACTAGCCTGAGGAGACACCATAACAAGTTTTTTAACCACATGTAAAGTCGAAGGAGAAATTTCTTGTATGCTTTCTACTCAACTTCAAACTCTGTAATTCTTTACTTACATTTCTATGACTAAAAATGACATACGAACGTTAATTCCACAAATAATCCTCACCAATGCAAATGCAGAATTGGTTAAAGGGCTGCCTTCATTCTTCAGTTATAAGGTAAACCTCTGGAAAGCTGAGATATTTCTGTTGGGGTCCCCCCCTCCCCACTCACACATACACTGATAAATGACAAAGCCACTGTTTACTTTCTCTGGGATTCAACAGGTGATGATGACCTTACAGTGGCCTTACAGTTACAGTCTGGCAGGCCTGTATTTATATTCTAGTACCCTTACTTTCTGCATGATGCTGTATATGGGTTACAGCTTATCACCCATGTGGAATATATGTTAGAAAGTTCACCACTGGAGGTCATATTTATTCCTTGAAGCCTGTTCTGACAAATGAAATCCATGAATTATAAAGCATGGGAAGAGCTTGTGAACTCTTTCCTAAGGGGCTGCTCTCAGAGAGTGGTCATTCAAGTATACTTATCTGGGTACAGTATAAGGTAGTAGAAAGAACACAGGTGAGGAGCAAAGATGACTCCATAGTTTGATGCTTGTGTAGTCCCATTAACAGAAATTGAGAATACTGGAAATGCTAATTTGGGAGAAAAAGGTTACAGTATGTCCATTTTGGGAATATTGTATTTGAGAGTTGCTCATTTTTATAACTGGAAATTATATGACTAGCAAGCAATTGAATAAGGGACTAAATATATGGAGGACAGATCTGGACTGGAGCTATGTATTTGGAAGTCAACAGCATACAGATTATATTGAAAGTAATAAAATTGGATGTGATCTCTAAAATGCGTATTTTAGAGAGATTACTTGGCCCTCTACAACTCATCTTTGACTATCAGGGACAGAACCCTGGTGTCCATGTATTCTAGATTTTATTCAGCATGGAATTGCTTATATATTTTTTTCCTTTGGTCTTTATGTTGTACTAAGAAAATATCTTGAGAACTATACAAAAATCTATGCTATTAAATAGTCTTTAGGTCTAATACATTCATTATTCCTCAAACACTAGGAAACGACATTAATTAAAGTAACATCCATGAACTGGCCATATGAAACAGAGAAGTCATGGGGCCTAGTCTTACCATAGGATGTCACATACTACAAAGAAAACTTGGGGTTGAACAGTATGCTTCTCAACCCAGTCAGCTACCGGTGAGTAAAACTGGACTGTGAAAGGACTAGGAAGTGACTCCTATTTAGAGTATCCTAAATCTTCCATAGCGTAGAGAACTTTCTCTAAGATTGAATTAGCTCATAGCATTCCTTCTCGATTTTGCCTAACATGAACATTAAGGTGATATTTGTGCCAACTGAACTGACATTTTTCTCCAAGATAAATTAGACTCAACTGCAAAATTGGGTATTGCAATCTCGCTAAATACACGTTAATTAATTAATTAATTAATCGATTAATTAGATGAACCTCAGCATTGATCCTTAGTAGGCACTGCCATTTTATTTTTTTCACTAGAAGATATTCCATTTGTCACTATGCTTTATATCCTGCTTTAAATACAGTTTTCTGTTTCAAAAAAGTATCCAAGTCCCTTAGTAAATAAGGGGTAGAGAAAAATGACAGTTTATATCTATTAAAGTAGACAAGAATGACAATTACAGGTTCGTCATACAAGTAGAAGGGATTTCAGAGGTAATCTAATACAACTGTTTTCAAGCCCTTTGTATGAAACCCTACAAGGAGTGCAATATGTAAAACAAATCTGGAACTGCCCCAATGATGCAAAGTCCACCATTAGCTTCTCTGGGCATGCATGGCTTTCAGGGCACGTATGTGTAAGTCCAAGAGGCACAGTTGGAACATTCCTGAGCAATCCAGCTCCCCACTGGATGTGAATCATCTTTCCAAACATGGATGCATGAATATCCAGGGTTTGGAAAGTTCCTCTAGTTACATATCTTATGAGGTATACCTTGCCAAAGGTTCTCTGCATGTCTAATTAAATTACTTCTACTAGTAATTCCTTGTCTACAAGGCATTCGTTTATTTTTTTTTTAAAGATCTATTCATGCCTGAGAGAATTCAGGTTGTTCAGTCAGGCATGATTTCCACTTATAGAAACCATATAGACTTTTTCCCAACAGATTCTATTTGCGTATTTGTTCAATGACCTGCCTCTACATACAGGTCAGTGACTAATGAGAGCTTCTTGAATGATGATGGACCCTTCTGCACAGAAATGAAAGCTTTGTTCTCTAAATAGAAATTCTAGATACTATCAGTGTATCTAAAGAAGTCTTGGCCTTCTTTAACCTTACAGACTATACAAAACTATCTTCCAAATGAATCATTTGCCTGTTACAACTACAGCTCTGGGCATCTTTTGCAGGTGGTAGTTTTTACTATTGCATATTTTCATGGAACATCCATGCTGTACGTTGTGTGTTCTCCAGGTTCCATCTCTTGGTCAGAGCTTTTCCCTTTACCATAGCTATAATCACTTCCTTTTAGGAACCTACTTAATCCCACTTCTGTCAATATTCTGTATAAGATCTCTATACTAGGGTAAGAAAGACTTGCCTAGCTTCAATACTAGTGACTATTCCATGTTGATGATTGTGTCTTTCTGGGACAGACCAATGCCAAACTGCTGTCTGTATTTACACAAAGTATGCACAGTCCTCTCAGGAGTTGTATCAGATCCACAGCTCATCTTATGAGTTGAGGGGGAAAAGTGAATCAATTCTGGAAAGTTTATTATGATGTATGTAGTTAGCCAAGGTGGATGTGCAAGATGGTGACATATTACATAACTAAGCTTATTCATTGGACGTTAGTTGTAGTGGGTGTGCACTGTATAAACTAGTTTCTCAGAAAACAATTCCAATTGTGTTACTACATAAAGGAACTCATCTTTATTCTAGGCATTAAATGTGCTAGAATTGTCCTATCTAGGTTCTCTTCTGATGGTTTCTAATTTTATTTAAGATTTTCATATTTAATCTTTTGTTTTGCATCTAATGTCAACACTATGGAGAAATTACATCTATTTTTTTGATAAAGAGAGAGCTAGCAGGGGAGAATGGAGAGAGAGAGAAAGATATATATATATATATATATATATATATATAGAGAGAGAGAGAGAGAGAGAGAGAGAGAGAGAGAGAATCTCAAACAAGATTCATGCTTAGCATGGAGCCCAATGCAGGGCTCAATCCCATGACCCCGGGATCATGACCTGATCCTGGAGAAATTAGTTTTAAATAATGATAATCATCATCTTAGTAATAATTCATTGGATCACATGACATTAAAAAAATCACAAATGGCTGCTATTTACTAGAAAATTTTCACCAGGATCATTAAAGAAATCATGTCCTTTCTTACCAGATTGAAGGCTCAACCAGAGACCCAACGATAGAGACCTAGCTTCCTTAGTTCATTTGTCTCCTCCTTATTGTTATTGGTGGTGTAAAAGTAGAATGAAGAACTATATGTTGGACCATGACTTACGGTCTTATAAATCACTTCTCAGTCTCTCTCCCTTTCTCTCTCTTTTCCTCCCACTCATTTCAAACAGTGTGGTAAAGACTGAGTCAGGACACCAGTTCCTAGACACCCCGCCCTACCTCATTCATCCCCTGACGAGTTAGGGCCTTAGGAGTCCTTGCACGAACCCAGGCGTAAAAGGTGGGAAATCAGTATTTACTAGTCCAGGCAAACTCAAGTGAAGCAGAAACACTGATTTTGAAAAAAAAATTTTTTTTCTTTTTTTTTTTTTTTTAATGTTTATTTATTTTGGAGAGAGAGAGAGAGACAGACAGAGTGCAAGCAGGGGAGAGGCAGAGAGAAAGGAAGACACAGAATCCAGAGCAGGCTCCAGGTTCCCAGCTGTCAGCACAGAGCCGGATGTGGGGCTTGAACCCACGAACCGTCAGATCATGACCTGAGCTGAAGTCAGACACTTAACCAACTGAATCACTCAGGCACCCCTGAGAAAATGCTTTCTAAGCTGAATTAGAGAAGTTGGCTTCTCAAAAGGACACAGTGAAAATAATTGATTTTAATTTTTCTTCACCAAAGAAAATGGAGACAAATTTAAAGACCTCTGAGAGAATAGTTCTTCCTATGTTTCTATGGCTTTGTTTTTAATCAATTTAAGCTCTATTTTTCAATAAGGGTAGGAATTAAGTGCTATAGAAAGGATGCAGACTGGATCAAAGAATAAGAGTTGGAATCTAGATGTATCAATAGAACATAACTGATACCATCGCATGGAAGATACTTAATAGGTGTTCATTGATGATTTGGATATCTTGGCCTAGGATTTACCAGTCCCAGAACTTTCACTAATAAAAACCCATTCATGAGCTTAAGCCTTTGTATTCTGTAAGAGCAAAATGCCCCCAAGCACATTTGTGGCGTAAGCCTTTTCAGTGGATTGAATATGATTATAAATAGGTGTCGTACCCAATCGTGAAGATAGGCTTTTTTTCTTCAATAGAGGACTAGGTATAAAATATCTGAAAGCAACAGGTACCCATGGAAGCCTGGGAAAGGCCAAACATAGATATGAAAAAGTAGGAGCGAAAAGACAGCTTTGCTCAAGGGTGTCCTGTTCCATGGCTGGTGACTCCCCGAACACTTGTTTGCTTGGCAAACAAGCAGTGTCTGTTTGGGTGCTAACAATAATGCTTAACTCTGTCACCATTTCACCTTTCACCCAGCATCTCTGCTTCTGCTATGGGAGGACCTGTTTAACTTAAGATCAGCAGAAAAAAAAAAGTCATTCCATTTGGGGAATGTAATTAGAATTCTGAACAATATTTAGACAAAGTGCTTGCCCATGTAAATGGTGTCTGCTTGGTTACCACTTGAGCACCTTCTACACCAAAACAGGTAATTAAAAAGCCCACTACTGAGCTCCTTCAATCTCAACTCAATGGATAACTGCATTAATGGAGAACATTTAATTCCAACCCATAATTAGGTTTGGCAGTCTGAAATTATTTGAGGTTAACCTTTCTTCCCTGGGTATTTTGAAATTCTTCTAAACTCTCTCCCAGATTCTATGCTACATACACATCTATAGTACCATTCTTCCCTCAAACAAGTAACTTTATTAACCACACAAGAAGCATCAATGTCTCATTTCCCCTGGTTGATGGGAATGTTGGTGTGGAAGATGCATGTTTATGAAGTTTAGAAACCATATCTATCTATCTATCTATCTATCTATCTATCTATCTATGAGACCATCTAACTTACCTCACTGTTCACTTCAAAAATGAGGAAATCTAGAAGCCCATGTAACAATTCATGTTCTACCATCATGAATGAAGTATATTTCTTCTATTACATTTACCGATTTAAAAAAAAGCCTAAATGACGTTTTTGTTACTTTTTACAATATAACAAGTGGGAAAAAAATTTAGAAACTTGGGGTGCCTGAGTGGCTCAGTTACTTAAGCGTCCAACTTTGGCTCAGGTCCTGATTTCATAGCTCGTGGGTTGGAGCCCTGCTTCAGGCTCTGTGCTGATGGCTCGAGAGTCTGGAGCCTGCTTCAGATTTCATCTCCCCTTCTCTCTACCCTTCCCCCACTCGCACACTGTCTCTGTCTCTCAAAAACGAATAAAAGTTAAAAAAAATTTAAAAATTTTAGAAACTCCATTCATAAACTGATAATAATAATAAAACTTCTCCTGAACTGCATTTTAGATGTCAAGCATATTAGACAATCATCTATTGATCCTTATCACAATCCTTCAGCCCAACCCCCACTGCTACTCAAGAAGATAAAGCAGACAACACGATGCCTGATCACTACAGGAGAAAAGAAGGCAGTCTCAGAGAGTTCAGCTGATTTTCTCAAGATCCTGTGATAAGAAACAGAACAGCAAGAAACACAAGCTGGTCTTCAGATTCTGGTCGAGTGTTCTTTCCACTGAAGAACACAGACTCTCTTCACACCTACATTCTCCTGGTCTCCCTTACCTTTCCCTTTGAGTTTTCAAGATACAGAGCTGCCTGTAACTGCTACAGAGTTTCATAACCTGTTCAGTCAGGAACCATTTATCTGCATGCATGGTAGGAAAGACAAAACTTGGTAAATGAGAGATCATTTATACCTTCTCAAAATATGGAGAAAGAATTTTTAAATATTTCAGCATCATATTACCACAGGCAATGGGCTTGCTTTCCTGTTGATTTTAGATTGGGCCAATTACTCTGTTAAAGGAATTGCTGAGACAGAAAATTATATGACATGAGATACTGGTACTCAATGGGTTTAGAGCTTAGGTAAAAGGCAAGACCAATGCACATGAAACAATCGGTGTGGATGGTGCTAGACTAAGTTCCGTAGAGCTTCTCAGGGAAATTCACTCTAAGTCGGCTGTGTTCTGTCTCTAGGGGTGTGAGGGAGATGCTGTGAGGCCCAGCCCATAACTCGCAGCCCTTTCAAGATTGAAACACTCATTTCTCCAGCTCTTGGGAGTGGTGGCTGATATCTTCGCTGAGTCCCTCTCCAGGATTTCCCTGGCTGGAGAATGTCCCCATCACAGTCACTCACATCTCCTTTCCAGGAGCTGGTGATGGTGGAGTGGGGGTGCAAAGGTGAGAATGTAAAGACCCAGGCCATATGCCTCAATTCCAGGTAATTTGATGTCATTCTGGCTCCAAATTTCCCCTTGGGGTTAGTTATGCATTTGTGGCAATGGCATCTTGACTCAATTTCACTGCATCATGTACTATTAAAGTCCAAAGTTTCACCTCTCCTTTTGCCTAGTGTTGTGCTCTCACTGTCCCACAGCAGGTGTTCCTGAAAGCATCCTCCAATACGTCCTGATAAACAGAAAAGCCCAACCTGCAATATGTCCCTTCCTACTCCTCTCTTTTTCCTCATATTTGAATTTCCTCTCTGATTTCCATCAGTTAACTGTATCTGCTGAGTTCACCCTAGCCCTAGCTGGTGCTCTCTCTCTGTCTCTCTCTTCTCTGGACATCTCAGCTTTGTTCACAAATGGAAGTGTTCTGCCTGGATCTCTAATTTACCTCCTTGTATCTGCCTTAACATTAGGCATCTTCCTGTCAACATGCCTATCTCCTTTATGGACTCTGCAGTTGCTTTATCCCCAAGTTTGCCCAATAGCGTATGCCCAGCTAGGGGCCTCATCTGTCTCCATAGGGACAGCACATTCAAATCACCTGGTATGTAAGTCCACTGAATATTTTGGAAGCTAATCCACAAAGGAATAGGTACATTGACAGGAAGACTCATAATGCTAAGATAAAGCCAGGGAGGAAAATGGGAGAACTGAACAGGAAGTTAGAAAGCATGGGATACAAACAGAAAGATCAACAGAACCAGCAATAGCCAGGAACAGGGTACGTGTCTCTGATGAGTTTAAGGCACTGGTTCTGAATTCTTGGGCTTCACTACCTCTGGTACTTAAAAGGGGGCAGCACAAACTAGGTCTTAAGGCACATCGTGACTATGGCAGCTTCATGCTTTTGAGTGTGTGCAAAACAACTTTAAATTGGTGGCCATGTTCTTTTAAGTAATTATGCATGTGTTACAGGGACTGAATTGCCAGAAAGCCCTCTCCCCATACTTTCGGTCTATGTCTGAAAATGCACATCAATATTCACGCATGAGTTTTCAGCCTCCATGGGAGGTCCCACAGGAAATCAGGGAAGAAAACACTGATCATGCCTTACTGCCATGCTCTTGACTTCCTATGTACTCAAGTCTTCCCATAATCCTTTCCTGTAGTGGCACAGTGGCCTCCATATTATTTCTGTGAAATGAGGGGACCCAAGTTTATTCAGCACCTGCTAGGCACCAGGCTCTCTGCTTCCTACATGGTGGCTTTGATCATACTTTATTCATAACCAGATGTCAGCTGACATCCTCTGAGACTGAAATCAATTAACCCAAGCCCTTCATCATGTACTACCAAAACTCCAGTGTTTTCCCTGGGATTTTTGTGCATGTCCAGACATGTCACAGTCACCTCTGGCTCTGATTTCCTATTTCTTCTGCATTCTTATTATCATTCTGGTCTTAAGTACATGGCTGTTGTCTTCCCTATATTCCAAGCTGACCCAGATGTGGGTCAAAACCATTCCAACAAAGCATTTCTAAAATCACAGACTTTTTTGAAAACAGAGAAGTGATGGTGGTTTATATGACAGCAATGAAAAATAACATAACATCAAACAGTTAAAACCCCAGTTTTAAAGTCCTTCAGCCACTCTGGCGCTGGGCATTATTTGGTGAGAATTTCAACTTCTTGACTAGTTTCCCCAGCTCTTTTTGTCTCCAGTCTTCCTTTTCACCCTGGTCCTCCATTTTCTATTCTGCCCTCAACTCCTCTTGGATTATAGCTCAGAGAATTTTCGCTCTTCTCCCCTTCCTAACTCTAGACATAATTTATATTTCCAAAAGCTCACTAACATTTCCCCTACCCAAACGGCCAGTTATTCTGGGTCTTGCCCTTTAGCTCCACGGAATAACTGGTAGAGCCTTTGAAATCTCAATATTCTTTTCCTTCCTTCCTGCTTTCTTCAGTAAGCAGAAGGGGCAACCTAAATATGTATCTTCCTACTGACATAATCTGTGCCTGCCTGCCTGAGAAAGAAGAAGCAGACTCAGTGAGTCTGAATGGCATTTTTTCCCTTGCTCCAACATTCAGAGACAAGGAAATTAACAGAGAGAGCATTCACAAAAACAGCGCCAGAACCCAGGGTGGGCTAAATAACAACCCATACGTTTTCTACCATGTTGTTTTTTCAGAACAGATGGTGGTCAGATGAGTCTCCATTAATTACTAAATTAAGGAAACATGGGGGAAAAGAGCAGGAGAGTGAAGGAAAGGTGGAAGAAGACAGAGGAATTGTCAATGACACTGAAATTGAGTTTGTGATTGAAGTTTTTCTTTGCATTCATGTAGAGTAAGGGGCGGGGGGGATGTGAGGAGTCAGGAGACAGAACTGAACATTTGCTGTTAATTTGTTTCTCAATGCAAAGGAGGCAATTTGAGGGAAAATAGTCTTTCTCCCAATGCTGAATGTATGCTTATAGCAAGCCATGTGCAAAGCAGCTGTTCAACAAAAATGATAGGCAGGTATCTATAAACTCTAATTTATCAAAATAATTCTCTGCTTCCCTGAACTGTTTGCCCTGGCCTTTATTTTCCCCTTTGTATCTGAAATCTCTCAAAAAAAGCAAAAACAAACGCCTTCTTTGGAATTCCTAGCTGCAAACTCTTAAAAATACATATATTTATTGGCTGACATGGGCTTTTCCCCCCTATTAACTCTCTAATACAATCAGAAGTTAAAGGAATTTAGAAGTTATAAAATAATGTGCTAGTCTGATGATGTGAATTATGAACATTATTCCAAAATTACGTATTTTCATACCTCAGTAAAACCCACAATGCATCACGCCGAAAATTATAACTTTTCTTGAAGCCACTTTGTGCTGCACCCACCCTTTAGCCCGGGAACTTGGCAAAATCCTGGAACCAAAGATAATAAAGTTCTGACGTGACCTGATCCAGGTGTGCCTGGACCTGTGTGGGACTGCAGTCTGTGGCGAAAGCACATGCATAGTTCAGCATGTCCTTGCTAAACTCCCCACTGAGAGGTAAGAGCACATATCATTCCTCAGCTGCGAGGAATCAACAAATGCAGCAAGATCTATGTTAGCGAGTATCAGTACTATGCCTTATTTAGTACCCCAAGAAAGAAAGCGTGAAAGCCTGTAATGGCTTCAGCAGAATTTAGTGGTCTCTCGAATAGCCTAACTCTGCATTTTTGAAATACAGGAACAACAGTTTATTTCAAGCAAGTTGTTTTTCCCCCAAACTGTGTTCCATGACTGTATTCTACTTTAGAAATAGATATCGAATATATATATAGAAGTCAGAAATATATACAGAAATCCTTTCGGTTTATTATTGCGGTGGAGGTAAGCGAAGTAATTGTTATATCTCCGTTGCCATCATTCCGATGAAGCCAAAGAAACACAGGTTTTCACATGTTTTAGTATCTGTATTCAATTTTTAAAATAAATATATTTTAAGGGGCGCCTGGGAGGCTCAGTCGGTTAAGCGTCCGACTTCGGCTCAGGTCATGATCTCACGGTTCGTGGGTTCGAGCCCCGCATCGGGCTCTGTGCTGGCAGCTCAGAGCCTGAAGCCTGTTTCAGATTCTGTGTCTCCCTCTCTCTCTCTCTGCCCCTCCCCCACTCGCGCTCTGTCTCCCTCAGTCTCAAAAATAAATAAACATTAAAAAAAAGTAAAACAAATGTATTTTGAATGTATCTTCCTCCATGAGGCAGAAAAATGAAAAATATCCCCTGTAAACTTTGTGGTATAATAACTTGCTATTTTAACCTCAAGATGCCATCCGCATTTCATAATGTAATTTCCCATTTCTAAAAGGACAGTGATGAGATGATCTGACCTTTACATATTCCTGTTTGATTTCTCTCTCAGTGTCAGTGGGAAAAATAAGAAGAGCTAAATATACCTGAGCCTTTTCTGTCTTCTCTACCCAGAAATGGGTTGTCTAATTAGCTTCCCTACTCTCCCCACCAAGAAACAGTTGGCATGCTGCCCCCCTCCTGTTTGTTGCCGCCTGCCCCCATTAGAGAATCCTGGAGTGGAGAGCAATTCTTTCTTTCCGCTTGCAGGAAATCTTGTGAATTGAAAAATAACAGATTTTAGATTTTCTGGGTCTTCGTCTTGAACTCAAACAAAGAAATCACCCTTGCAGGCAAACCTGACAGGAAAAATGTTGTGTTGCCTGCTTTATGGACCATGACAAGGATGTCAATGGAGGGAGAAGCAAGAAACTGGGCTCCCACCAAACGACACTCTCCTCTGGTGTGAGTCATTTTTTTTTTAAGTCTTTGAACATGCAAAGATTAAGAGGTAAGGCTCTGTCCAGGGAAATACAGACAGTCTCTGACTTATGATGGTTCTACTTATGATTTTTTTTTTGACTTTTGGAGGGTGCAAAAACGATAGGCATTCAGCAGAAACCACGCTTGGAATCTTGAATTTGGATGTTTTCCCAGGCTAGTGATACGCAGTGTGATACTCTCGTAACGCTGGGCTGCAACAGCGACAGCAGTCCCAGCTCCCAGTCAGCCGGAAGATCAGGAACAATCGTCAGCAGCCCATACACTGACTCCCATCCTGTACCCAGAAAACCATTCTGCTTCTCACTGTCAATACCATCTTCAATAAATTACATGAGATATTCAGCACTCTCTTATAAAATTGGCTTTGGAGATGATTTTACCCAACAGTAGGCAAGTAGGAGAATTCTGGGGTGAGTAAGATACACTATGCCAAGCTACGATGTCCGGGAAGCTGCGAATAATAAATACATTTCCAGCTAAGGATACTTTCAACTTACAATGGGTCAACGAGATGTAACTCCATCCTCAGGTCGAGAAAGATCTGTAATCCTGCTGAACCGGATCAGGAATGCCAACTACTCCTATGCATATGCTTATTTTGATCCCTGAAAGTCAAAACTTGATCCTTTCTTTAAATTTTTTAAAGTGTATTTATTTATTTTGAGAGAGACAGACACAGTACAAGTGAGGAAGGGGCAGAGATAGAGAGGAAGAGAAAATCCTAAGCAGGCTGTCCACTGGCAGTGCAGAGCCCCACACAGGGCTTGAACTCACGAAACCAGGAAATCATGACTTGAGCTGAAAACAAGAGTCAGAGGCTCAACCGACTGAACCACCCAGGAACCCCAAAACTTGATCCTTTTGAGTAGGATTCTGCCTGACCCTTCATGTAGAGGGAAAAAAAAGATCTGTTTTTATAACACAATTCAGACCAGAGTGAACTCTAAAACAGAAAGAATTGATGGCTGGGTAATATGAGAAGGGGCATATGATATTGTGATTTAGAATAAGAAATACATATTTGGTCTCCCCTCACCCACCCTTGCCCCCGTATTTTCTGCCACAGAGCTCCTCAGATGGAGTTCGGAGAGATTCCCACTTGGCGAGCACATTGGAGGTGCTGGGACAACACTATTCCTGGAGAGGACATAGAAGCCTTTGCTTATATCTTGTCTCATGCATCTCTTTCATCTGGTTATTTCTGATAAAATATTTCTTTTATAATAAACTGTCATCTATAAGTAAAATGTTTCTCTGAGTTCTATCAGCCACTACAGCAAAAAAGAATCAAACCCAAGGAGGAGGTCATGGGAACCTCTGATTCAATGCCAGTCAGTCAGAAGTACAGGGAAAATCGAGGGTTTGCGACTAGAATCTGAAGTGGGAGACAGTCTTGTAGGGTTGAACTTTAACCTGGAGAACCTGATGATATCTCAAGATAGATAGTGTCAGAATTAAGTTGAACTATAGGACACCCAGCTAGTTTCCAGAGAATTGCTTGTTGTATGTGTGCAGAATCACTCCCTGCCCCAACACACACACATTGGATTTGGGTCCCAGAACCAAAGAGAGGGGGTTAGATGTATGACTCTGAAGTCAAACAGGCCTGAACTTTAAACACAACTCCATCTCAAATGTCCCAGAGCCTTACTATTCTCAGTTCTTTCTCTGTGGAAGAGAGATATTAAATATTCCTATCTCAGGTGGCTCTTGTAGAAACTGATTTCAAATACTTATTCTGATACCCAATACATGGTATGTATTCATTATATTTTAATAACTTTCTATTCTTAACATTAAGAGTTGCCCTTTTTCCCAGGACTAAATACTGATGTAATAATGTGTACACAGACTTGAATTGAATGCATTATATTTCAATTTAATTCAACATAATTTTATTCAGCGTGCCCTGTGCAGAAGGCATTTATTAGGCACAATCTTTAAGAAGCTCTCATTACAGGAAACTCTTGGCATTTGAAGATTTAATATCTCCTGCATCTCTCTTCTTCATTAACTACCCCGAAAGTTAGTGACATGGCAACTTTTTCTGAGATAGAAGTTTGAGTAACATGCACTATAAGGTCAATAAGTTAGCTGTTCCAGAAAGAGCCACTGAATTAATGACAGCCCAGCCAAGTGCCCTGTTCACATGCTCTGAGTGTGTGGTTGTAATCCTCTTAACTAAGTATAAAGTGCAAAAGTAATCAAAATGTGGGGATTTTTGAAGATCTTACAATGAATTGTTTGTAACTATCAAGTCAAAATCTTCTAAGTTCAAATTTCTCAATTGGGAAGGGTCTTAGAGAAAGGCTATTTCTTATGTCGCCCTCTTGCCTTTAGACAGAAGAGCCATATAAGCCAACTGGGACAGATATAATTAACTTTTCTTGTTCTGAGGCTTTCTAAGGATGGACACTTCCCAGATACTCTTCATAGCTCCTTCCAGCATCTTCTTACTCATTACAGTCAAGATGTTCTTCCTTATGTCCAATCTAAACTTTGCTTCTTTTTTCAAGTTGAGTTCTCTCAGCGGCAGCATCAAATCCATTTTCTCTCTCTATTTCCAGTAAGTACCTTACACAGCACTTTAAGTGACACCTTGCATTAAATCGTCCAATGTGACTTAAATCCGTGAATGGATCAAACGTTTTCATAACCTAAAGACGTTAATCAAGGTACTCTTTAATCTTTTTAAAGTTTAACTTTGAGCTAAGTAATATCAATTGCTAATGCCTTTCATTGTAGGACACATTTTGCTAACTATTAATCGCGTTTCCTAATCTTTGAAACCTACGTTTAAATATTATTAGAGGGGTGCCTGGGTGGTTCAGTTGGTTAAGTGTTTGACTCTTGATTGGCTCAGGTCATGATCTTAGGGATTCATGAGTTCAAGCCCACATTGGGCTCTGCACTAGAGCCTGCTTAGGAGTCTCTCTCTCTCTCTCTCTCACTCTCTCTCTCTCTCTCTCTTTCTCTGACCTTCCCCCTCAAGATAAATAAATCAACTTAAAAATGTTATTGGAAATAACGATGATTTATGACCTGATTTCATGACAAAACTACCACACACAGACTATGAAGGCATCTTCAGATCTGGCATGCAGATCAGAGACTTGAGTGCAAATCACAGCTCTATCACTTACTAGTTGTGTAACTTTGGGGAAGTTACTTAACTTTATTATGTCTCAGTTTCCTTACCCATAAGATAGAAATAATAATGAGGGGCACGTGGGTGACTTGGTCAGTTAAGCATCTGACTCTTGGTTTTGGCTCAGATCGCGATCTCCTGCTTTGTGTGTTCAAGCCCCATGTAGGGCTCCACGCTGCCAGTGTGGAGCCTGCTTGGGATTATCTCTCTTCCTCTCTCTTTGCCCCTCCTCTCCTCTCTCCTTCAAAATAAATAAACATTTAAAATGAATGTTTTATAACATAACAAATAAAATAAACACTTAAAAAAATGAAAAAATCAAATACTTCTCCCTTAAAAAAAAAAGAAACAATAGTGACATACTTCATATGGCTGCACGACGGATTAAATGGGTTAATAATTATAAAGTACTCAAATGGTACCTGTTTTGTAGAAGTGCTCAATAAGTATCAATTTTCATTATTAAGATGCAGGAATGATTTTCCAAGCCTTAAAATTCAAATATTGTTAGTGAATTTCTCTCTTCTTGAGTACTCTTAGTATTCTTATCTCTCTACAGTCTTTTTAGTTCTATTTTCTCTGCCTGGAATACTCATCACCTTCCTACCTACATGATCTCATCTTGAACATCTCAGCGTGTTTGCATTTTCTCTGTGATGTCCTGAGTTGTGATCTCATCTTCAGGGCACTTTTTTTTAGTGCCACTTGTGGTCAATTATGACCTCATGAAGACAGTTACTTTTTCTTAACTTACCCTCTCCGTGAGATTTTTGGATGTTCCTTGAAGGAATAAAGTAAATGCTACAATTTTTAATAACCTTTCACAATTCTTAGCTCTTATGAAGTTCTTGGTAAGCAAAAGTAAGTTGATAGATGATATTTTAATTTGATTATCTCAAACTTTAGGATAAAAACTCTTATTATCTTATCTCATCCACATAATTCTATGTTGACATTGACATATCAATTGATATGACATATCAATTCTATGTTGATATTGATAAAAAGCACTCATAACAGTGCCTCATACACAGTAAGTGCCCAATAAAGAAGAAGCATCAGTTTAAAAAATAACCAGTATTTTCCCCAAGCCTGGGGACACATTATCTTATTTTGCTTTTAATGACCTAAGAAGAAAGTAGCACTTATCCTCATCTTAAAGATGAAAAAATTCAGGCTTTCAGTGTCACAAAATGATCGTAGTCTTGACTTTCCCAGCATTGTGTTGGTTACACTTCCTGTCCCAGGTAATATTAACAGTGTTCCCTTTTATTCTCAAAAGTGCATGCTTAGAAAACAAATTATATCATTACTCTAAAGTTAATGCCAAGGTAACAGATCCTGCAGGTGGAGGGTCTGTAATTGAAGAAATCAACTCCAGAGCCCTAATTCCTAGGCTAAGCCTATGGAAAACCATGTTACCAGGGAGTAATACAAAATATGAAATTTAGAGAGGTATGGGAGGACCCTACACAGACTGAAACTTTAAGTTTGAGAAGTGAGAACCAAGAGAAAGTCAACGAAATTTTCCATTTCTTTCTCTCAGATCTCACAGAATAGTTTCACAATTAGAAGTACTATAAATTTCAACTGCATGATGAAAACCCCAATATTAAACAAAAATACTATATTTGATTATTCATGTTGTGAATCAATGTTACTCTTGATGTCCTGGCATTAAAGACAGAGAAATTCATTATAAGCTTTGGAGATGATGGTAAAATAATGAAAATACCAGCATTTAATATTTATATAGTAATTTGCAATTTATATATCACATATACAGACCATATATTTGTATATGATTTATTTCTTTTGATTCTCACAGCTCCCTGAAATAGGTGAAGCAGAAATTATTATTTCCATTTTACATGAAACTGAGAATCAAGGGGCTTAAGTCACAAGATTTATGCTTGAGAGTATAAATGAGGATACAACATCATCCTGACATTTTAAAGTGATTTAAAATTATTCAAATATAACTTGACAGAAGCACATTCAAGGGGAATGTACTTCAGGAGAAAAACCAAAATTATATACGCCAGATGGGGAGTGTCTGGACTTAAAAAGTTGCCAGTATGCTGCCCACTAGACACTGATTTTAACTATAAGATTCATTGTCTACAAAGTTATTAAAACTACAAGATATTATCCTATAATTAAAACTGCCAGATATTATCATCACCTTGCCCATCAGTATGGATGGTACATCTCCAGAGAATGGAGGTGAATTTGTTGGTTTCACATCTCAGGTTACAAAATATCAGGCATTGCTGTCAGATCAAGCAAAATACATTTTGAGGGCAGAGGATCAGTGTGGACCTCACAAATGCTGTCTCAGCACACCTCAATCACTTTTTCTAGCTGTTTCATATCGGCTCCCAAAGTCAGGAAACCGCTGATTCTAAGCAAAGTATGAAATAACTCCTGTTTCCTTCCTCTCTTCGTATCCTTTTCTAATCTTTGTCTCTTAAGCAAACCTATTCCCTCACTAAACCATTCCTTCACACTCTGATGTAAATACAGGAACTAAACTCTGGCATGATTGTTGCCTCTCTCTGGGGTTATTTGCAATTCAGCAGTAATCAAAACTGAGGGTATCAGGAACAAATGATGGCATTTTAAGCTGTTAGCTTCCCACTGGTACTCCCTACCTAAATACCAACAGAATCCCATATTTTGCCTCAATAACAAACCTCCAGTCAGTGAGACCTAACAGTATTGGAAAAGAATAATAGCAACTGCTTTGTTTGAGTTTGGGTTCACATATCTCTGTTTTGCAGAGCCAAAGGTGCAAATCCTTCAAAATGTGGAAAAACTTCATTATGACTATTCAAACACATGGTTCATCAAGACATGCTTATGTTCTACGATAGTGATGTCGAGCACAGTAGGGCAGGTGTCACCTGTGATATCCTTCCATAATTTCAGAGCCCCTGGTTATAAAGTCCCCTTGAAACTTCATGGCAACAGAGCACATAGGAGCATATCCAAAACTGGTGGTAGCATGATGTAGGAGATATGGACCAATAACCCACAAGGACTGAATATAATTTTCCAGTTTTGTGAGTACTTTCTACTCTACAAATTTTTCAGCCAGTCTCCCTCCTCCAATTTCCAACTTCAAAACTTCTAAAAAGCAGTTCCTATCACATTAAGCCAAGAGTTTCAATTATATTGAATTCACAAATTGAATATATTCAATTATATTTCAACTAAGCTTTATAGAGAATTTTCTCTGTCTGCTCTCACCAGCCTCAACTCAGCAGTCAGTTTGAACTGGGAATCTGTTCTCTCAGTTGTTTCTTTGGGATGTGCTGAAGTGTGTGTGTGTGTGTGTGAGTGTGTGTGTGTGAGGGGTGGGCACAGAGGTGGTGATGTCAGTGGAAAGAATCTTTTATCATGGGGCACCTGGGTGGCTCAGTCGGTTAAGCATCCGACTTCAGCTCAGGTCATGATCTCGCGGTCCGTGAGTTCGAGCCCTGCATCGGGCTCTGTGCTGACAGCTCAGATCCTGGAGCCTGTTTCAGATTCTGTGTCTCCCTCTCTCTCTCACCCTCCCCCGTTCATGCTCTGTCTCTCTCTGTCTCAAAAATAAATAAACATTTAAAAAATTAAAGAAAAAAGAATCTTTTATCACCATTTAGTGTGGCAGTTGAATAAACACATTTACTAGTTATGACCAATTACTCTGTGGATCTGGAAGTTTCAGACAAGTTGACATCTGAAAGCAAACTTAGCATGTAGCAGCAAGGATACAATTAGAGCAAAAATAACTACATGGATAGATAGATTATAAACACATACATTAAATATGTATATTTCTCAATTAGACATGTTTTGTAGTTTATATTTTGAAACTTAATAAAGTTATTGGGTTATCTTTTAAAATCTACTTATTCATAACCTCTCCAGATTGGCTGAGGAATCCCTTTTCATATGCTACCTGTTAAGTTTGATTTTCCTTCTTTTTAAATGTCACTCGCCTTATAGTCATCAATCAAGTGGTTCTTTAACAATTTCTTAAATATTTCCAGAAATAGTGATAGTCCAGGTGCCAGTATGGAAATGACATTTTGAAGAATGAAAAGCAGTCATTATTTTTTAATGCGGAAGAAAAGTTAGGTGGTTGCATGCGTGTGTGTGTGTGTGTGTGTGTGTGTATGTACATTGCACTGATATTTGTCATGAAGTAGTTTTGTGTGTGTGAAACTGACTGTGCCATGTGATAAAATTGTTTCTATAGAAACGGCTCCTGATTCATGATCAACCTAAAAGAAAATTACAGATTCAGGCATAAGGTAGACCTGACAGAGAACCTATTAATTTCTGAATTAATAAATTCAAATGACATTATTACTAACACTTCTTTATGACCAGAAAAATTATGTTATAATCCTAATAAATGTTATTATTAAGTTCCCATAATATGCTAGGAGCTACACAGAGAGCATAAAGAATATAATCCTAAACTTCCTGGAGCTTACATAGTGCAGGCTGAAAAGACAAGGTCAATAAAAACCTTATTGGGGCTAAAAGAGGATCGTTATATTATATTGGGTCTTTTGCCTCTTTGGAGTCTTGATTTGTTTATATGCCCTGTATACTCTTTCTCCAGCATAATTCTCTCTGGTGTGGCTACAGAAAAGGCTCCACAGAAGAAAGATGACTTCCTGTGGGCTTTAAAGTAGATCTAGATGGATTTGGGTGGGAGAGGGATTGCAAGTGGTAGGAGGGAGAAATGAAGGCCTCTGACATGAGAAATATTCTAGGTAGGATTTCAACTAAATGTCATTGAAATGTCTCTATGGAAACCACAAAGCTGTTCCTCTTGACTAGAGAATTGTATATCATTCTCTTGAAAATAATAGATCAGAAGAAAAGAGAGAAAGAAAAAAAATCTCACCATGAGTCACAGAGGGTTAGAGTAGGCAGGGAACCTGAGCTTTCAACAAATCTATTCCCCCGCTTTCAGGAAGGATCCCAAATAACCCTCTCATTCAAGCAGGATTCACTTCTAGCAACTTCCCTGATTAATCCATTCAGCAACAAGAGCGAGGCATCTAGCTTCTAACTTTCCTGTTGGATCTGAAGTGCCTTAACCCATACTCTAGTATGGGTTAGCTGATTGCTAATGGCTACCTAAGAATCCTTTTCTATTTGGATCCATTTCTCCAGCTACATCTCTGCCTTTTTTCTCTAAACCAAATATTACAATGTATGAGTACACCTCTGCTTAAATAGCTATCCCTTTTCCATGAGAACATTTGTGAGGGGCAGGGCTGTGTTGAATTCTCGTTTAAAATCATTCCCATCAGGCCATTCAGATGTTTCAGTTCTTCAGCAAAGCTGGGAATTACTTTTTAATTTCCTGGCAGCTAAGATTCACTTCTCGAGGCATGCTATTGGCCTCACTTGTGTTCTGTTGGTCTCATGTCATCACCAAATACACTTTCTGCAAGAACTCACAGTGCTTGCACATGACTTCACATGGAAACACAGTGTTCCAGAAGGGCTCTGAATCATTTTGGGGACGTGGTAGAGAAGAGAGCAGATGCTGCGTAAGTGAGTTCTCCACACATCTTTTTTTCCCCACCTATTTGGTTTTATAAAGGCAACTAAAACAGAGTACAAAGATTACATCCCTGGACGAATTTGAGAAGTATGTTTTACATACTATCAGGGTCTAGGTCCTCACAGAGAAAGAACAATATTGCTAGAGATTAAAGTTGACTACACTCTATTCTGCCAACACCGGTTCTCCTTATCTCTAATCAGCTCATTTGAGCCACCACATTGATGCACCCCAGGATTTCTCCCTGTAGAGCTTGCCTTATTTGTGAACAGAATTAGAAAACTCATCAAAGAACTAGTCTTCTTCAGGACAGTTTCAGTCTCCAATATTCTACCCCAGTGTCCCCACAAGTAAGCTTATAGTAACATGCTCTGGCAATTTTTTTTTTTTTTAAATTCTGATAACATACCCACTTCAGTGGTGAATAAGATGGTTGGAGCTTCTTTTCCTGTGTTCCATCCTTGGGCAGATGGTACCACATGTGCCGATCATTTGACATGGAACCTCATAGGGCATTCTAGGATCATCTTCTCTCTAATCTCCATTAAATAACCAGTCACATGGGGCGCCTGGGTGGCTCAGTCAGTTAAGTGTCCAACTCAGTGTCCAACTCTTGGTTTCGGCTCAGGTCATGATCTCTTGGTTTCTTCAGTTTGAGCCCCAGGTCTGGTTCTGTGCTGGCAGTATGGAGCCTCCCTGGGATTCTCTCACTCCTTCTCTCTCTGTCCCTCCCCCACTTAGGCTGTCTCTCTCAAAATAAATAAATAAACTTAAAAATTAAAAAAAAAATAGCCCGTCATAAAATCCCTCCAATTTGCCTCTGTTTGATTATCTCTTCTTCTTTTTTTACTTCCAATTCCTAAGGTCATTCTTCTTCTACTTTAGGCATTTATCCCCTCTCACCTGGATTTTGAACCACCCTCTTAGCTTCTTAACTAGGAATGCTGCCCCCAATTTTATCCTCCTCTACCTCATCCTCCACATCACTTCCAGAATGATCTCTCTGACACGTAAAACATAGCACCTGTTAGAACCTTTAGCACGTTTTCTGTATTTCAGGATTAGTATTCATTTTCTTAGCATACATATTCCAGCATCATTTCTTTCCATGTGCGTTCGTGTGTGTCTTTTTAGAGTGAAAGCTTAAAACATGTATAAGATTTTTGTTTAATCAAACAACTCAAGCAGGTATGTAAAATACAATGAGTATCCCTTCAGGCCATACTCCTAGTTCCACTTCCAAGAGACAACCATTCATTTTTTGTATATTCTTCCAGAAATGGTCAGTGCATATACTGTGTGTGTGTGTGTTCTGTAAATATGTATGTGTGTATACACACACACACACACACACATATATATATATATATATATATATATATATATATGGAGAGAGAGAGAGAGCGAGAGAGACAGACAGACAGAGACAGACAGACAGAGACAGAGACAGACAGCCTTCTTTTTATACACAGGAGAACATTCAATAACACTGTCCTACACCTTGCTTTTAGTATCATCTTATCTCTTGACAATCTTCCCCGTGCTCTTTAAGTTCTCACAAGAGTGACTAACCTGTGGTTTCTGGAACACTCAGGCTATTTTCATACACAACTGCCAATGCTTATGCCCTTATTTTTTGCTTGAAAGATTCTTCTTTTCATTTGTAGCCTATACATGGTGCTAACTACTATATCTCTTTAAGATTCTCCTCAGGATTAACCCTTTACTACACCTTGGAAACCACTCTTCCATGTTCCCATAGAATCTTGGACGTACATGTCTCCATTATAGCACCTAACACATCATTTTAAAATATCTTCAACCAATCTGACAATAAATTTCATATTAAAAAATAATGTTAATAGCTAACATTTATTTAGTACTTACTATGTGATAGACACAATTTGAAACACTTTACATGCATTTAATGAAGAAATTATATTTGTGGGGTGCCTGGGTGGCTCAGTCAGTTGAGCATCTGACTTTGGCTCAGGTCATGACTTCATGGTTCATGGGTTCAAGCCACCCCCCAAATAAATAAATAAAATAACTTTAGGTATACATTGTCTTGTATACTGTAAAATATTTGAAGGTTTGGAGCATATGTTAGTCATATTTCCATCCCTAGGACCCATTAAAAACATTTTTTTAAAAAAAGAATTGTTCTATAAGTATGTGTTGAACCAAAACAACCCAAGAACAAAATAACTGTAAATGTTTCCAAATCTCTCAAAGGGAAAGAATCTTCATTCTGCCAAATAAAGTTTTAAATAATTTTTTTGAGAAGAATGTAAATTCTACGAGGACAGAGACTAGTAGAGTAGTTGAATGAATGCTCTTGGAAAAAAAGCCTTTTAATCTTAAATATGCAATACAATGACAAGTTGTACTGGGCTGAAAGAGGGGGCATACATTAAGTGCCTAACAGAGGGGTAGCAGAAAAAAACTACTAGTAGAAAAGCAATGAGGACTAATAAAGATTCTAAAACAGGATAACAGGGCTCACAAAAAAGAAAACCCACACATCTTTTACTCTTTGGCCAACCTTTTCTCTAATGTACAACCACTTATAGGAATTAATTGTAAATCCTTTCTTGAACATTTCTGTCAAGGGCTGAGTAATAGGTTGATATATGTCACAGACTATTAACTTCCTTCGGTGGCTAGTCAAAAGATTTCATGAAATGTACAATCTGCTGAAAACAAGTATTCTAAAATATAGAAACTCGGTTCTGGTATTATAAAAAAAATAGGATTTGGTGTTGTGAAAAAGTTCATGAGGAAGCTCTGTACTAACATTTAATCAATTATAAGCATATATCTATTTATCCTCCTATTATTTTCAAGTGTGGTAATGTCATTTGAGTTATTAAAACTCAAGTTGGAAACACTTACAACCATTATTTTTCTTTTGAAATTTTTTACCTTCCTTGCTAATAGCAAGATTTCATTCCTCTGTGTTTTGAGAGTGCTATTGAGACTTTGGGGGTCTGCCAAGACAAAAAGTATCAAACACTTAGAGAATTGATATCAAGTAATATTCAGCTGAGATGAACACTTTAGCTTTACTGTTGCCACCAGACCACCTGATGGAAAGATTTTAAGTGGTTTGGGTAAATCTTTGGGATACCCAGATCCTGGAGAGTAATGGTTTCTTACTGTTTCACGTTAAGTGTTGAAAAATTTATTAATTTAGAGTGGAGTGATGTTCCCAGTTTGAGCACAGTGGACAGAATTGGATAGAAAAATTTCCGTCTAGGTGCTGGCTCCAACATTCGGTACAATGTAAACCAGGAATCAGTCAAGTCTCATTTTGAAGACCATTGATCCACTGTTTCTTATTGCTGTCTTTGGAAATGTGTTTAGGAAAAAAAAAAAGGACAATAATGCCATGACCAATTAAAATGGTGATTTAAGATGCCCCAGATGACACACAATCATTGCTGCGTTGTTCCCAGGAGACCACAGTGTGTGTACTCCATAGGAATTCAATAAATGTTTGTTGATTGACATATCTAACAGGAGAACTAAATGGAAGAAGATAGACTATAACAGAAGACTAAGATGGAATGGAAGAATCGTATTTGGGGCAGAGTCTAAACTCTTTAAAGGTCTAAGTTTATGTCATAGAATATTTGAACTGAAAACAGGTTTAGCAATAGTGCCATTTACTCTCATTTTACAGAGGGGAAACCTGAGGCCCAGAGAAGTCAAATGACTCACTCAAGGTTCCAAAGCTACATACTGGGAATATATTTCTGTTTGCCTGGCAGATAGGAGCCAGGCCCTGGAGTCAGGTTGCCTGGTTTCAGACTTGGGCCATGCCATTTACTAGCTCTATAACATCTGAGCAAACTATTTAATCACTATAGCCTAAGTTTCTCCATCTATAATGCAGGATAATAACCCCATAACCTTAAATCTAGGATTAAATGAGCTAGTGATATAAAGCACCCCATAAACATAACTCATGCACAGGATGTATTCAATAAGTGTTACTATTTATTTTCATCGTATTGCACACTTTAATACCCAGGGCCTTAAGATTCCAAGAACATAGGCTTTCAAATGTGAACCCAAACATTCAAAAAATTTGGATAGCCTTGCTTTGATGTGGCTTAGGGAACAAAAAGATCTTTCTGTTATCTCAAAACAGAATGGCAAAGGGACATTTTTCCTCTCTCAGCTTCTCAAGATGGTGTAATATTGTAACCCAGCACCTAAAAGTGAGACTGGTTGATTACTCATATAAGAGAAAAATGCATTTCTATCTTTATTTAACTGCTGATAGCTGTTCCTACCTTTAAATGATACTGACCTATTTGCTCTATTTGTGAAGTGATTTTGTTATAACCTCAGAGAATTTCCTGACAGCAACAAGGGTATGTTTAGGCTATTTTACAAAGCTATTGCAAGCTCTTCAGTGGCGGGGGGGGGGGGGGGGGGAACAGTTTGCAATGTTCTCTATTCTGACTAAGAAAAGTCACTGGTGTTCTGTAAAGCAGCAGGATAGTATTGTCAGAGTTACTGTGCTTGGAAACACTTTCATAGCCCTCATGTAAGGTTGGCTGACTCATGAGTATTGACACATTTAGGAGAAGTGCTTATTAGTTAAGTCAAGCCCCATCATCTAGGCTCTTGTCTTTGTCCTATTGCTTAATCATCAATTACTAAACTAATGTTCTCCTTTGAGCACAGCTACCTGGTTATCTAGAAATTAACTTAAAACTCAATTTGGAACCTTGAAATAATAGCATTCCTCAGGAAATTTAGGAGAAAAAAGTGCTCACTTCTCAATAATGCAAGATCTCAGAATAACGCACTACAACCTTGCCGCACAGAGTGCCATCCACACGCCAGTAATGGGTGTCACCTAGGAAATGCAGAATGCCGACCCCATCCCACACCTCTGATTCAGAACTTGCATTTTAACATTTTAAGATCTCAGAGCAATTCAGGTATGCAGTATAGATTGAAGAACACTGACTTAAAGAAATGGGCAGGGGGATACTGAAAGTAGTGACTGTTTTGTGTCACCAAGATGATAATAATTGGACATAACTAAAGTATGCACCAGAAACCTCTGTAATCAAATATTAAAATCACAACAACAACAACAGGGCAATTTAACAACAGTGGATACTTGGTAAATTATATTTGTTTATCTTTTAGGTATTATTTATGTATTTATGAGGCTTTTGCAAGTTGTTGTTTTTTTTTTTTTACTCTTTTCATTGTTATTTCCAATGCCTGTAAGAGCATTCACTATTGCATCCACTCATGCATGAAGGAAGAAAAGAAACCATGAATGCATGGTGCTATCTATTACTAGGAATGGCTACTTGGGTCAAGACTCAATAGATGTAAAGTCTTCTGGGAGTGCCCACTTGGAACATTGTTCTCTAGGTCAGGGAAAGAGAGTTTTATGCTTGAAACTCCTACCTGATCATCAGAAGCCACCTTCTTAATAAGAAGGAACAACTAGTTATTGGAATCTGAAATGCAAGAATTCAACTCTTGTTTGCAGGTAGTTAATATCATGCTTCCCCAGTCTTCTGCTCAAAGAGAAGATCAGCTTATTATCATTTGTGTTTCACTGAATTTATATTGAGAGATATTAGTGTTACTGAAAGGCAATTTATGGGGTCTATTGTCTCCTTTTGCCCCAACTGCCTTCTGTTTATCTTTAGTCTACAGAGAGAGAGAAAGAGACAGAGACAGAGAGAGACAGAGAGAGTAGGTTTATGGCTTGGCAGAAACTAAGGGGAGGTTTGAAGTGTTTAATAAAACAACAAATGGAAATCACAGTAGTTTTTAAAATATAACTGTTCAAAAAATAACAGTGTATAATCACTATTGCATGCCTAGTATATCCCATGTTGCCATAAGAAAAATTCTTCCTAATTTAATCAATAATATTAACTCCTGAAAAGTCTTGCTCCTCAGTATAGTTTTCTTTTTTTTCTGCGTTGGAATTACTCCTCAGAGGAATGCTGCTCAGAATTCACCGCCCAGAGTCAATAATTTTGGATTGTATAGGTTCTTGACCATAAAAGCTAGCTTTTATTTTCTTAATTTGGGAGTAGCATTCTATGTTCTGAAGAACATGAATCAGAAAATACTCAATGTTATGTTAGTCTTGAAAACAGATAATGCTATAAACCAACATAGAATTATATTTCACATACGGTAGTATAAGAAAAGAACAAAACCTAACAAAGCCTCATTTTCCAACCCATTAATGTAATGTACAATTATCATGTCATTTTCCCAGCTATGGAATGGGTGGGTAATAATGCTAATGAATAAAAATATAAAAATGAACAGTGTTTTAGGAATGGACTTTAGTCTGAAGTTTCTTTAGAGCTATTTTTTATTATATTCTTTGTCCATTCTTAATTTTTGTCAATTTTGGTAAAAAAATTCCTTTTAGGGGCGCCTGGGTGGCGCAGTCGGTTGAGCGTCCGACTTCAGCCAGGTCACGATCTCGTGGTCCGTGAGTTCGAGCCCCGCGTCAGGCTCTGGGCTGATGGCTCAGAGCCTGGAGCCTGTTTCCGATTCTGTGTCTCCCTCTCTCTCTGCCCCTCCCCCGTTCATGATCTGTCTCTCTCTGTCCCAAAAATAAATAAACGTTGAAAAAAAAATTAAAAAAAAAAATTCCTTTTAAATAACCTCAAAAGTTACTGCCTATTAGGGTACTAAAACACATTTAGTATAAAAATCATTGAGCCTTATTTCCCACTGACATTTCAGCCCTACTTATATTATCTAAAATTCAAAGCATATTGTAGACAATGCTCTTAACCAGAACTAACTATTGAGGTTGTGGTGATAACCCTTGATCTTAAAAGTCCTCTTTGTTTCCATTTTTCTTGGTGTTTTTCCAACCTATTTATCTCAATGCTTTGTCATATATGAGAGAAGGTAAAATAGACCTTGGATCTTGTTGGTAGCTCTCATTTAAAAGCAGAAACAAGGAACAGTAAGTAAATCAAGGTTTACTATTTTTCAATGTTCAGTGTTTTCTATTTTCCCACCATGTTTCTAACACCCCAGTGGAAAGGTAATTGGTATTTTAGTACAATATATTTTTCAAAGGCTTATCTGTTGGGGGAGTATTTTTAAAAACTCAAGTACATATATACATAGTACAGTAAGTAAGTAGGCTGTATTATTCCATCATTAGGAGCTTTTTCCAGGGGTACTGCAATTAAACTCAATCCTCTTTGTCTGGGCTACGTATGAATCCAGTTGAACAACTAGTTACACAGAGCTTTTTTTGTGGAAATGGTTGTTTTGGTTAATAGCAACTTCCCTATTCAATTCAGTTTCTTTTTGTAGCTCCAAAGTTGTTTGTAAATATAGTCAACAGAATTATACATTTTTTAAAATTCTGTAAAGTATAGTACCCTATACAGAAAATAGACCACCAGCAAAGGCACTGTTTGCCTTTTAAGCTGTCTGAATCTTCTCCCATTTTATAAATTATCTATGTTGGTACTTACAAGATGCCAAAATAAATGACTTGGAAAGGAAAATACTATCATCATTTATCTACAAGATATAGACTACTTTGTAATTCATTATCTAATTTATCCAGTTGCAATGGCATAGATTAGGTATGATTTGTATATGTGCACGTTACTACTACGTTCTCCAGTGTTTGTAAATAGTGTGTTTTGGGTTGCTTTGTGGTAGTGAGATGTATACGAACAGAATATGATTAATAAGCCAGTCTGTTAAAAAACCTTCCTTGAGTCAGAAAATATTCACCATGCATTCATTTTTAAAAATTGTTTTTCTTTTCCCAATACAACCACCAGAGACACCTTATTTTAAATAAGCTATTTAAAGCAGGAGAAGTTACAACTATAAAATAGAGAAATTTAATAGACTTCTTCTTCTAATCCTTTTCAATAGATTATAAACATATTTATTTTTCCTTGACACAAGCTAGAAAAAGAAAGAATTCTTAAATCTTAGCATGTTAAGATAACACGGCACACTCGTAATGAAATGACAATTCAATAGCCTTTGCAGCTATAGAGTGACAAAATCCCAGAGGGTTTTAGTCTTTAAATTATTCAGGCTGTCTAAAATTTCTGCTGCCACAATATTTTTTCGCAAATGAAATAAAAATGGCATTTTGCTCACGTAGATCTAGCTATTCCCTGGATGGTTGGTTCTAGAAAAGCAACAGGCTTTTTTCCCCCCTACCTTACGAGAAGCAACAGTTAGAAACTCTAACAACTAGAAAACTGCTACCCCGCAGTGGTTGGAAACAGCCAATAGAGAAGACGACAGCTATGATTTCAGTCTACTGTGCAACAGCTTCAGAAAGGGAGAAGAAAATGTGGAAATAGAAGAATGCTAACCTTTTGAAAGGAGGGCGCTATGTTACTACCGCCCTCTCCCCCCCCCCCCCCCCCCCCCCCCCCCAATTTCCACGGTCCCTTTAATCATCAGGCTTTTCCGGCCTGCTTAAGTTTCTAGCATAAAGCAAAGCAGTGACTCGACCCATTCGGTTTCCACTTAAATTTGCGAGATGCTGGAAGACAAATTCATCAACCCTCACAAGGGAACAATACAAGCCTCCCCAGAAACTGTCTTGAGCACTTTCCTATTAACAAGCATGGACTGTTGTCTCAGCCTGTTGCTCCTGCCACAAGGTGTGCCAGAGCCTGGAACGAGGGAGTGGACAGTCTGAAACCCTGAAGGAGTGCTTGGGCGTTCGGTGGCGGGACCTGGGCGGGCTGGGGGGCTTGGGCCACCGCTCCCGGAGCGGAGGCGGCGGCGAACCGCGGTCCGGGGACCCTGCTGCAGGCCGTCGGGCCGCCGGCAGGTGGTGCCCTCCGCATCGGAACACCAAAGGAAACCCTGCTAAAGTAACGCTCAGACTCCGCCCCACCCGATCCTCCAGCACCACAGTCACCCGTCCTTCCCCAAATAGTGCCGAGCACGTTTCCTCCGGAACACTGCAGTAGCTTGTGTGTGTGTGTGTGTGTGTGTGTGTGTGTGTGTGTTGGAAATACAAACCAGGGGCAACGGGGAGTGGGGAGTGGGGAGTGTGTGCCAGTGTGGGGAGCGCGCGGAGTGGGACTCCCGGGGCCGGGGCGAGGTGACCGCCAATGAAACGCAGAGGGCGCGGGGACCGGTCCATTTCACATCTGCGTAAGCCCGGCCGCGGGCGCGTCGGGAGGCCACTCACCATGTTCACTTCGGAGACCATGTCTATGCTGGCGACATCGATCCGCATCCCTACGTCCACAGGGGGCCCTGCGGGGAGGTGGGACACATTATGGACACATTCTCAGAGTGGCGACAGGATGGGGAGAGGCGGGGGGCTTCCCTGTGCTTACTACGTCTGAATGGGCTTCCTCCATCCCCCACTCCCCCTTGCAGGGGACAGCCTGGGAAAACAGGTGTGGGCACACGCGTGATGCAGTGACTATGCAGAGGGTGTGTCGGGCCGGGGAAGGTCGGCTCTGCCTGGGGCTTCATCCACCTGAGACTGAGGGTCCGGGATGTGTGTGTGTGTGTGTGTGTGTGTGTGTGTGTCCAGGGCGTTGGGCGTAGCGCACACTTGCGGAAATGACATGCTTTATTTTTTTTGACATTTATCTTTGACAGGAAAGGAGAACTAGATATGGGTTACAGGTTGAAAAAAGATGAAGCATTACCTCCAAAGTCCGGCCGCAAGCGAATGTCATATCCTTTGAGCAATCTGTCCACTGTCTCTTTCACGTATGACATGTTGCTGGGCTCATTGGCGCTGAAGGGAAGAAGTAGGGACCGTATTCAGAATGAACACAAACTGCGAGCAGACATAAATATAGACAAGCACACCTACCCCCAAATAACAAGCTACATGATCCAGCAAGCATGTAAAAAAGAAAAACACCAAGGAAAAAAAGAGACGTTCAAGATCAGCAGCTCACCTGTGTGCACAACAGACCATGGCAATCATCACAGGGAAAGAGAGAAGCCCCAAACTCTCTCGATTTTGTACTGTCCACATTACTAACTCTGATTAAAGAATTGTCTTTTCTGCGAAGATTCAAGGAATGCAACTTAGTCGGCGGCAGGGCAGTAATTCCCGAATGGACCTGCGCATGCGCAGAGGGTGCTCACTACCAAAAGACACCTTGTGCCTTGCAAACAATATTCCTAGTGGAACAGGCAACAGATTTCAATCCCTTTAAAGTTCCTGTTTGTGGTGCTGCACGTCCTCTGGGTAGTCGGAGATATCCTGCTCTTTCCTTGCTCGGGATCCTGTAGGCATTTGCATACTGAGATTTTTTCGTGCTTTGGAGGTTGCTATGTGCATTTCCTTTCTGTCCTCAACCTGATTTTTTTTTTTTTTTTAACTCAACTCCCAGGGATCTGGCTACTGGCATCCTTCATTGGCAGCCACGGTGGTCCTAGAACTGAGTCTGGAGGCGGGGCGGTTTTCTGGTCTCCAGTGTGTGCCTCTGTTCGTGTGATAGGGGGATGAGGGAGTAGGGGCGGGGGTTGATAAGTGGAGAAGAAGAGCCACAGAAGAAGGGAAGGGGCAGAGGGAACTCTGAACGTATTTGAGGACTCCAGCCAAGAGCCAGGTCCCCTTGGGAGGCGTCTTAGGACATCTGCCTGAGTGTAGTCCTTCTCTATGGGAGGGGGAGGAGAAGAGGCGGGCCAACTTTTTCACTCGCTCTCCCACTTTTCTTCCCTCCCCCTCTCGTGTCTCTCCAGGCACGGGATTTAAGGGAAACAAGCGATGAGGCAGCATCTCTGGGCAGGCAACCCTTCTTCTGGTGCCATCTGCCGCAAGTCCCACTTTTTTTGTAAGGTTCTGGTGAGGAAAACCTCTTTCTTAAAATTGCCGGCATGTTAAGTCGCATTGGTAGCCCAGAACAGAACCGTGAAACACCCGGAGGGTCTAATCTCTGTTCGAAAATAGATTGGGGTTCTGAAGGAGCAAGAGTTGTTTGAATTATATTAAATTCAGTCAATGCAATTCAGTAAATGCCATTGAGCACATGTTATGCGGGAGGCCCTGGGCTAGGAGGTCGTTCATTTGTTTAATGGTATATATTAAATCTTTACTATGTTTTAGGCATTCTGGAACTTAGAATAGACTTAAAGAGGGTTCCCCACCTCAAGAAGTTCACAGGCTCTCTGTCAGGACGACGGACACAAATATAAGCAAATTCAGTATATCTCTAGGTAGTTTACAAAGTGACGGGGGCTTGTTAGTAAGACCAGAGAGAGGTAGATAATGGTGTCCAGAGAAGGAGAAAGCTTTTTGTCAGAGCAGAAAGGGAGGGGTATTCCAGAAGGTGAAAACAGCCAAATCTTGTTCTGTCAAATCTTGGAGACTTGAAAGGCTATTGTCTGCTGGGAGAGCTGAACCCAGAAATAATTGGTTAGAATATAAAAGGAGAGGGGTAGGGATGGTTGTGAAGAGGGTGCAAAGGGAAGCTGAAGCCAGACTGTACCGGAAGTTACATCCTCTACTTTGCCAATTAAGGCCTCTAGAAATCACTGAAAGATTTAAGTACGGATGGTCAGGGTCAGATGTCAGTTTCAGGAAGAATGTTTTGGTAGAATAATCGTGATGAGAATAATTAGAATTTATCGCTTGCTGACTATTTGCTGGTTATTGTGCACATTATGTAGGTAATCATATTTGAGCCTTCATAACAATTCAAATATGATAGATATTAGTATTATTCTCATTTTATAGATGATACTGAGAATGAATCAGAGTGATGTAACTAGTTCAATATCAAACAGCTTATAAATGGTCGAATCAGCATTTCAACCCAGAATCCACGGACCTGACTACTCTATGCCATGAAGTATCGACCCCAAGAGGAGGAACCAGAGACACGGAAAACAAGGAGAAGGGAGAAGGGTTATTACAATGCCCCAGGCAAAAGGAACTAAAGTCAGATAATGTTTAGCATGGAGAAGAGGTGACCCACTAGTGCAAATTTTCAGAAGTGTAATGGAGACATCAGATAGCTGGAAAGGTCAGCCCATGGAGACATGTGGACAGTAACTAAAGAATTGTACAAACATGTACACATGTGTACATCTTGACATTCTTCATATATTAACTTCATTTTCTCATTTGAGCCTCATAACATCCTTAAACACTGAGGCCATTTCTTCCGGGGACAATGATACCTAACTCCTAATCAGGTTTCTTAATTTTCTGAGAAGTGTGTCAAGGCTATCTCTTTTTAATTCATATGTATCTGCTTCTAATGAGCAAAAGAAAAGATTTATTTGTGCTTCCGGTCCTTGCTGAAGCATAGAACCTCTCATGTGGCAGAACTCTGCAAAAGCTGCATTGTAGAAAATGAAATTTGTGGAGGTTTATTTCATTCATTTGTCCATCCATTTATTTCTCCAAATATTCACTGAGCACTTACTAAGTGTCAGACTTACTGCTAAAACCGGGTCATACAACAGTAAAAAAAAAAAAAAAAATAGCAAACAGGGTCCCTTTCCACATGAAATTTGTCAATTTACCCATATTTTGGAGTTTGCAGATTTTAGCCTTGCTAACAGAATTCAATTCATAAAAGAAGTATTTAGTTAAGTGTTCTTATGTTTGCCAGTTAATATAGCTTTTATTGGGATACATGTTTTCCATTTGCGCATAAACCCCAAAATTCCTTTTTGAATAACAGCCAGGATTGTATTTACCAGCGTCTGTAAAAGAGCCAAGATTTTATCCTAGAATTGAGGAGGATTATGGGGTCATTTCATATAATTGAATCCTAATGTTTAGTTTACCCTAATTTGGGTCAGTTTCAATGAATATGGCTTTTAAATTATGTCTCCATTTATATGGAAGGACACTACAAAAAGTCATTAGATACTTATAATAGCATCTAATATTGGGGTGCTATTGGGTCAGTTTCAATGAATATGGCTTTTAAATTATGTCTCCATTTATATGGAAGGACACTACAAAAAGTCATTAGATACTTGTAATAGCATCTAATATTGGAGTGCTATTGAGGGTGGAACCCACTGCATCACTCAGTATCTTATGTATGAGGAGTTGTGGAAGAAAATTTTTACCAGACCCTACTTTGTGAAAAGCAATAGGAATCCTAAAATTCATTAATTTCCTTATTTTCTTTGGTCACTGGGAATCTCTGAGTTATAAGTACAGTTCAGCTTTCGTCATTATGTAAGGTCTTAATGACCTGCATTTTGTTATGTTACATTTCTCCCTGATGCCTTCCAATCCTAAATTAATTTTTCTGTGTCACACTTTACTAATTTAAAAACAGATATGCTGCACTGATTATATATAGTGTGTAAACTGTCTTGAATACATTTTGGAACTAATGGGAATAAATTCAAAATAATAAAAAAGAATAAGTAAATAATTGAAACATGCTAAAAATCATCAGACCCAGACCCACTGTAGGATTTTTTTTTTTTTATGGCTTCAAATGTCGACAGTTACTTCCTCTGTGAAGTTGCTTATTTCTTTTCTAAACTAATCCTCTTAATTAGGACCTTCCCCCTTCAAGATTCAACTCAATTTCCATTTTTGTTTTTTAATTAAAGCTGTCCCTGAAAGCCATTGGCCATCTCCACTCTTATTATCTTCTACTGATAGACTCCTAGGGGGATCCTAAAAATTATCATCCACGCAGCAAATTTAACTGTGAACTTGTGAACGGATTAGTATGACTATTTACCAAAAAAGAAAAATTTCCTGTAAGTAAATAAGAGAGAAAGAAAAAAAGACAAAGAACCACTGTAAATGAGGAACTGCAAATTAAAACAATGCACACCACTTCAAACTTATTACATATGCAAAATGTAAGAATGCCAAATATTGGTTAGAAACTTTGATATACTTTCAGTAGGCATACAAATTGATCTGAGCACTTTGTAAAGCAATTTGGGCACAGCTGGTAAAGTTGAAGATGCACACGTCCTTTGGCACGGAATTTCCACCACTAGGAATATGCCCTTGAGATACACTCATATGGTCTAAGAATGCCCATTGCAGTGTAGCTTTTAATGGTGTAAAATTGACAACAGCCTAAATGTTTTATCTATTGGGAATAAATAAATACTGACATAGTTACACAATGGAATCCAACAATAAAAATATACAAATATCACGTGCTTTACATAGATAGATCACAATATAAAATATTAAGCACAAACAATCCAAACAAAGAGGTTGGTGCAGAATGACTATGATAGCATTAAGTAAAGTTAAAAACATTTAAGTGCAAAAACCAAAACATATATTATCATATATAGAGAGAGATAGGTTTTAGATGGATATGTACCTATTGTAAAAATAAACAAAGACAGGAAAGATACTAGATTTTAGGATATAAGACAGGCTTCAACTGAATCTATAATACTTTATCCAAGAAAAAAACCCTCAAGCAAATTAATTAAAACATGAAAGGTGGATGTTCATTTTTCTACTCTTTATTTCCAGGTAGTTGAAATATTTTATAAAAACTGATTAAAACTAGTAAGTGACAAATTGGGAAGATATATTTGAAATTTATATTTTTTAGATGTTGATACATATCAATAAGAGAAAAAAATAAACCTAATATATAAGTAGGAAAATGATTAGAACAAGCATTTCACCAAAGAAAGTGACCAATAGATATATTACAAATTTTCAACCTCAGCAGTAATACAATGAATAGAATTTTTTAAAAATATGAAGTACCATTTTTATTTATTAGTTTTCTATTTTAAAAAGGTTTATAACATCAAATATCATGAGGGCTGCAAAGAAATGTAATTTTATACACTTTTGGGGTAGTATAAATTACCACAATCTATTAAGGGCAATTTGTAATACTAATAGCCATACAATGCTATTTTGTGAATCTATTTGTAGACTTCCATTCCTTTTAGTTGATCAGGTTTTCTGATTTAAACTATATTCTATATATATATAATGATCATTTGATATACATATGCATTGTGGTATGCCTACCACAACCTAGTTGATTAGGTATCTCACATAGTTACCAATTTTTGTATGTGATAAGAACTCTTAGGTATCTCACATAGTTACCAATTTTTGTATGTGATAAGAACTCTTAAGATCTACTTGCAGAAACTTTTGAGTATACAATACATGATTAAATATAATCACCGTGCTGTACATTAGATCCCCAGAACTAATTCATCTTATAACTGGCCAAAGAGTACAAACTTTGACTTATATGATATATTTTTATCAAACCACTATTCGGAAGATTTGAATTTTGGTAAGATAGCCACACTATCACTACTTTAAAAAATATTTATATGTCCTTTGTCATGCTTTCATCTTTTTCTGTTTTTAGGAGATTAAGTTCTGCATTAATTTATTAAAATTATAAATTTTATATAACTTTGATATTACATTAAGTCTACTAATTAATTTAAATACTATTTTTATCTGTCTTAATGGAAATAGCCTTACTTTATTTTTTGCATATGAATTTATTCTTTAAGGGCTTATTATTTTCAGGCTATATTAATATTCAGGTAGTTAATAAATTTTTAGCTGCTAATATAAAAAAATGCCTTTTTTTACTTTGTATTTTTCAGTTCTTCCTATTCAAATTTTATAATGTGGACTTTTGAAGATAAAAATTATGTCATGTAATAGAGCCAAGTATATTTTTACCTCCTTTTACTCTTATTTTTTAATCTTAATGCTATAGCAATTTTATAATTATCTTTAATAAATAAATTCATGTTTTATTCTTTCCCTATATTTATTTTTGCTTTGAATTTCTTTTTAAATTACTATTTATAGTATTTCTACTCTTTCCAGTGTTTGGAATGATTATAAGAATATTCTTTTCTTGTTTTAAGGAGAATTCTACCCAAATAAATATATGATTTCATGTTTTTTGTTTCATTTTTAAGTTTTTATTTAAATTCTATTTAGTTGACATACAGTGTGATATTAGTTTCAGATATACAATTTAGTGATTCAACACTTACATGCAACACTGTATTTTCTATCTTATTAATAAAGACATTCCAAGTTGTTAAATATATTAAAAATACTAATTTATGTTAGTAAGAATAGTTAACACTTTTATAGGCTTATTATTTACCAATACAATTTTAAACATTTGATATATTTAGTGCTTATAATACCTTATGAGGTGGTCATACTATGTTTTACAGATAAAGTAATTGGGATACAGAAAGTTCATTAATTTATCCAAGGTTATCCAATTAAATGATAGAGACAGAATTTAAATTCAGGCAGTCTAATGGCAGTCTATACTTTTTACCAGTACACGACTAAATATGAAAAAATGTTGCCACCATAAAACACTCCTTTAACTTTTAATGAGTTAATTATATGATTTTCGCAAATTCTCCTGTGTAATTACAAGCATTTAGAGTTTACCCTCTGCTATGAGTGACTTACATTTTTAGAACAAGCCAAAATTCGAGATTTTTTTCTGGAAACACAGCAGACCTATGTTCCCCAAGTGGAACCTGTAAAGGGTCACTCTGAAAACTGGAAGTACACATAGTGTCTTGACCTTCAGCTGACCTTCATTTGACCAGTGGGATGCTGTGGGTACGGGTTCAAAGAGAATGACTATTAAGGTTGTTACCAGTGAGCTACTGCTTGAAACTGTCTTTCAGAAGTGTTGCCATTTGTACTTCTGTTAATGTGCAGATATTTTCCTGTTATTTTTTTAGTAGAAATTGCTTATACTTTTCATTTCACTTGTTTTATAGACTAAATTTTTGGTACCTGAGATTATCTAAGTAACAAAAGTATTACAACTAGCCAGGTGATTAGCCAGGTGAACACTTTTCTGTCTCAACCTATGGCCCTAGGGCTTATTCATTTATTTACTCAAAAATATTTTTAGAGCTATGCAACAATAAAAGATAAAAACTATCAGGGCAAACACTTCCAAATAGCCAGTATATAATGCAAGCAATACTAAAAATGAGAAAAGAACATTCCATCATATTGATAAAAAAAAAACAAAGAAAGTTTAACTGAAGAAATTTGAAAATCTAATTGGCTTTATTAAGCCCATCATAAATCAGGGAACATTCCACCCAGCAAGTAGAAAGGAGTTCCAGAAGTTGTACAAAGTTAAGGTTTTTTTATAGGAAAGAGGGTGTGTGTGTGTTGGGGGGGGGGGCTTTTATTAGCAAAAGAAAAGAAAAGATGGCTTCAGGCAAAGTCTTCTCCCCTGAGGAGAAGGAGGGGGGTCTTATTAGGTGGATTACTTCACCTTCCTTTGGGGGATGGAAAGGGCCCCTGTGACAGCTTACCTATCTTGAAGGTGCTGACATACCAGCTAAGACTACATTTCCAGGGGAGATTGGAACTGCAGTTAAGGTAGTTATCAAACTCTGGTTTGGTGACTCCAATTTGGACTTTGGTTTTCTTTCTAACACAACCTTGAAATATCAGGAAAAACACCGCAAAAAGTTGACACCTTCTGCTAGACCTTCAGTTCATGGAATTAAGAAGTTGGGAGAAGTTGGGGCAGGTGACAAACACAAGCAAAAGCTTTGGGTTGCACCGTCCATCTGATGAAAGAAATGGTAGTATTACAGGGAGAATGGAGCATAGATGGTGCTTGCAGTGGTGAGAGCACTGGAGGGACTCCAGAGAAGAGGGAGGGAGGAAGCCAAGGAGAGGGAGATGTTCCAACTTTTAGCTAACCAGGAACAAGACTAGAAAAAGAAAATAGAAGATTTAGTTGGAAAATAAAACTGTTTTTTTTTTCCCTGCCCATTACTAAGTGGAGATCGAAACACCACTGACCTATCATTTTTATTGTGTTGTCATTATAATTCTTTCAATTATTTTAAGAGGTATTTGAAGGCAAAATTGGAAGATCTAGATATTTGGACTGATCACAGATATGACATTGTTATTAGTCATATTAGTTGACATATTAGACATATTAGACATATTAGTCATATTAGAGTAATTAGTTATTTTCAAAATTGCTGTTATCATTTTTGAGTAAAGAAATGAAACTTACAAAACCATCCTCCTTCTTAAAGTTAAAACCTAAATCATCTCACATTTTAAACAACAAAATATATTCTTTGGTCATAAATCACTTCTACTATATAGTAATGCTGAATAAATATGGGGTAAAATATTTGAAAGTTGCAGGCCTCCTTCACTTCCTGGAATCAGAAATGTACGGACCACAGGCATGGCATGGTTCTAATTTGGGTCCAAGAAATCAAATACTGTAATATGGACCTTCATATACAAATAGAGACAGGTAGTCAAAAGTCAGCACATTTAAGGAAAAACAACATCATGAAGAAGAGGAATAAATTCCACAAGAAGAAAACCAAATCCTGTTGGGAAAGAGAACTCTTTTAAAGCAAGCGTAAATAGCTTAAGAAAGAGTTAAGTAGATACATAATAGCCAGTAAAAACAACAAACTGTTAGGCGAAAACAGATGTCAACAAGGACACAAATTAAAAGCTGGGATTCTAGGAAATTAAAATGCAATTGCAAATTTTAAAAGAAGATTCAGTAGATGAATTGAAAGACACAACTGATGATTTTGTTAGTGAGCCAAATAATAGAATCAAATAGTTATCAAGATTACATTGCAGAAGACAAAATAAAATGCCACTGAAAAGAGATCCAGAAGTTACATAAGGGAAGAATAGAAGACAAAAAGAGGAGCAAATAATAGAAGAAATAGTAATGTCCTAGAAACGACAAAAGTTATTCATTTTGTGATTGAACAAGTTCATTGGAAGTTAAACAGCATTAATTAGTCATATTCTGATGAATTTTCAAAACATCTTGGATGAAGAAAAAAATTGTAGAATTCTCCTGGGGGTGCGGGGGGAATCATATTAACAACATAGAAAAGAGAATAATTTGTCATTATTATCAGCAAATTTAGTACCAGAAATTCCTGTTTATAAATGAGAGAAAAACAGAAATTTATTAACCCCATGCATCAGAAATTCTTATCAACAAATTTAGTACCAGAAATCATAGAAGCAATGTTTTTAAAATTCTGAGTGAACATGACTTTGAAGTGCGAATTCTTTACTCTTACGAAATAGCGCTGAGTTGTGTTGGCAACTTAAAGTCAGTTTGGGACATAAAAGGACTGAAAGTTTTGCCCCCACAAACCCTTTCAGCAAAAATTACTTAAGTATAACTACAGCAAAACAAAACATCAGTAAAAGAAAGAGGAAATTAAGACACAAAATGAACTGATAAGCAAATAAATGGGTAAAGAATTATTCTTCAATTTTTAGGTTAAATGCAGTGAGATCAAAAGCAAATGTTAAGAAATTATTCGGTAGCTATAGGCAAAAGGTATAGAAGTTAAACATTTATGAGTTAGAGAAGATGCCATGAAGTTGACGGGCTGCAGTGAAATAGGAAGGAACAGATATTTTGAATAAGCCATGCTTTTTAAGTAGAAATAATGAAATAAAAACAAAAACTATCATTTATTTAATGCTTACTATGTGCCACACACTATTTTAAGTCTTTTAAAATATATTATTCCATGCATATCTAACATTTCCAGATTCTAGTAACATTGCCTTGATTTTTCAGTTTTTTTAAAAGAAGAAGAGATGGGTAAAGCAAATTGCTGTTGGTGGCACAGCTTAGATGAGACAGAGCCAGGGTTCAAGCTCACAAAGTTAAAATCCAAAGCCAGTATTATGAACTATTATGTACCCTCCTTCTTGGAGAAAAGGTGGAGTACAGAGAGTGAGATATCCAAATGCTGGTGAAGGGATAATGGAAAGTTCCCCTTAGAAAATGAGAAGTCCCTTGAGGCGCCTGGGTGGCGCAGTCGGTTAAGCGTCCGACTTCAGCCAGGTCACGATCTCGCGGTCCGTGAGTTCGAGCCCCGCGTCAGGCTCTGGGCTGATGGCTCAGAGCCTGGAGCCTGTTTCCGATTCTGTGTCTCCTTCTCTCTCTGCCCCTCCCCCGTTCATGCTCTGTCTCTCTCTGTCCCAAAAATAAATAAACGTTGAAAAAAAAAATTAAAAAAAAAAAAAAAGAAAAAAGAAAATGAGAAGTCCCTGAGACAGTAGTTGAGCAGCAGTAAGAGTAAAACGCTTGAGAAAAGACCACACATGACTGAAAATCTGCACACCTTCTGAGAAGCCAAGAGTACAGCCACACTTGTGGGCTGCTGTGAATGCCTTCTATCTTCGTGTCCAAAGCCATCATGGCAACTGCTATTCCTAATGGTTCAGGATTTCCTACGTCCTTACGTGACCAAGTATTGTGGCTAAGATTTCTCTGTTCTTTACTATCACATACATTCTTACAATAAAACTACTAAATTGAAGCTCTATGAGGGAAAGAAGCATTTTCTTTAACTCACCCAAGTATATCCCTGGTCTAGAACTGTGTCTGGCACAAAATAGATGTGCAATAAACATTTGTTGCATGAGTGGACAAATCAATAAAGTTAGCCACATTTATTGAATGTCTAATATGAACCAGGCGCTATTCTAAATAGTACACAGCTGTGAACAAAACAGAAGAAAATCCACCCTTGCCATCATGGAGTTTATATTGTAGCGAGGGAAATGGACCATAAGCAAAGTATACTGTATATTTAGACAGTGATGAGAGAAAGAAAGAAAAATAAAAGGCAAACCAGGGAATAGAAATAGGAATCTGGGGAGAGCTGAGTTTGTTGAAACTTTAGAAACAATGGTCAGGGAAGGCCTCATTGACTTTTGAGTAAAAGGCCATAGACAGTGAGGGAGTGAGCCTTGTAGATGGGGTGAGGAAGAACATTGCCAACAGGGAACAGCAAGTATAAAGATATGGAAGTGGGGATGTGTTGGTGTGTTTAAGAGGGGCCAGTGCTGCGAGAGCAGAGGGAGAGGCAGAAAAGGTAACAGGAGAGGTGTTAGAGCTAAGGGATTTGTTCTGAGTAAGAGGGAAAATCAGCAGAAGGATTTGATGTGGACAATCCAGGATCTGATCTGACTTGCTTTTTCATAGAATCACTCTAGCTGCTAGGTTATAGACTGCTAGAGGGCAAGTGTAGAAGGAGTTATGTCACCAGTCCAGGTGGAAAACTCAGAATAGTAATGGTGGTGATGACAAGGGGTAGTATTCTGGATGTATTCTGAAGCCAGAGTTGTCAGGGCATCCTGACAGACTGGAAGTGGTGTGCGAGGGGAGGAGAGGAATTAGGGGTGACTTCAAAGTCGACAAGCTGAGTAGATGGCAGAGTTGGGGAAGACGCGGAGAAATCATTTGGGAAAGGGACTTTGTGTCCTGAGTCTGTTCAGGACTTTCTAAACTGGATGTACAGACACCCCTTGGACAATGGGAGGATTAGGGGCTCTGAACCCTACACAGTAAAAAATCCCTATGTAACTTTTGACTCCCTCAAAACTTAACTACTAATAGCCTACTGATGACCAAAAGCCTTCCTGATAACACAAAGTGCCATTTAATACATATTTTGTATGTTATATGTATTATATATTGTATTCTTACAATACAGTAAGCTAGAGAAAAGAAAATGTTATTAGGAAAGTTAAAAGGAAGAGAAAATACATTTATAGTACTGGACTCTTTATCAACATAAATCTGCTTATAAGTGGACCTCTGCAGTTCAAAATCATGTTGGTCAAGGGTCAACTATATTTTGATAATTCCATTTTTTTAAAATTTTTTTAATGTTTATTTTTGAGACAGAGAGAGACAGAGCATGAACGGGGGAGGGTCAGAGAGAGGGAGACACAGAATCTGAAACAGGCTCCAGGCTGTCAGCACAGAGCCCGACGCGGGGCTCGAACTCACAGACTGCTCGATCATGACCTGAGCCGAAGTCGGCCGCTTAACCAACTGAGCCACCCAGGCGCCCTGATAATTCCATTTAAAGGAAGAGATCTTGACTGGAGATATAAATTTGAAAAACATTGGCCTTACCTGCATGTCCTCCTAAAATTCATATGTAAAAGCCCTACCCTCAATGTAACTTTATCTGGAGATGGGCCCTTTAAAGAGATAATTAAAGATCAATGAGGTTATAAGGGTGTGGCACTAATTCCAATATGACTAATGTCTTAGGAGAAGAAAAAAGAGATACCAGGGCTACTTGAAAACAGTGAGCCATGTGAGGACGCAGCAAGAACAGAGCCATTTCTGAGGAGACAGGCCTCAGCAGAAACCAAACCTGCCCCCACCTTGATCTTGGACTTCCAGCCTCTAGAATCATGAGAAAATAAATTTCTATTTAAGCCACCTAATCTGTGGCAGTTTGTTAAAGCAGCCCTAGCACACGGATATCAGTATTTAATGCCATGGACTATGTAACCTCACCAATATTGTGGGCATAGATAGAAAAGAAGAAATTCTGGGTGCCCCGGGGCTTTACAATCTTTTGAGGTTGGAAAGGCCCTAGAAAAAGAGACTGAGAAGGGACATAAGCAGCAAGAAAACCAGGAGAGTAGGGCGTCCTGAAAGCGGAGGGAAGGAAGTATGCAAAGGAAAAGGAAATGATCAGTTATGGTACCAATTACTTCTGATAGATCAACCAATAGGAGGACACGGTGAATCTTCCATTAGGCAGATGACAAATGTATTATTTTTTCCAAAATTAGTGAATTTTGAGGTGTTTCCATTTCAAATGACTTTAACTCCATCTCATTAAGATTTTTAAGCTATACCAAATATCAGAATGGAAGATCTTGAAAGCTTATTTTCAGAGAAAATCAATTTTCCTTTTTAGTGCTTAGTGACGCATATAAATTTCATAAATTATCAGGAATGAGCCAAAAGATGAAGAAGAATATATTATAAAATTTTAGATCTCCAGTGTTACCACATTGTTTTCTTGGGCATTCACTTTATTGCTAAGAGCTACAAACATTAAAATTCAACAATTGAGTAGCTGAAAAGGGACTCTCTGTTAAAAAAGAAAGGGCTACTAATATTTATAAAAGGAAAAATTAAATAAAGACATGGGTAACCATTAGGGAAAGTGGTAAGAGATTGAAGTTTGGAAAAGTCAATAATTGAAACTAGGACTTAACAACAAATTAATTACTTGAGTTCTGGGAGAAAATAACCTGTTATTTCAACTAATGTTGGACTCCCTTAGGAATCTGGATAGATACTCACAGGGCTCCAAAGCAGTGTTCATGTAGCAGTGTGCAAAATTTTGATTGGGAGATTAGCCAGATGCTAGTCAAAAAATAATCACGATGAGAATGTTAAGCCTCCAAAAGTTAAGTATCTTGACAATATTCCATAGTTAATGGTTAAAAAGAAGTGTGTGTGTGTGTGTGTGTGTGTGTGTGTGTGTGTGTGTAAGGAATAAATCATTAGATTTTGAAGATGATGATGATTTGTTGTTTAAAGCTACTTTCTTATTTTACATATTCCTATTTGTTTTCACTTGTTTCTTATTGTTTCTTTAGGTTTAGCCCTTAGGTGGCTTCCTACAGTGTTTGTCACAGCACAATTCTCCTGGAAGGCTGTTTCATCTTTTCTCAGTATTTCTCTAAAATCATATTGCATGCAGTATTCAGTTAAGAAAATATTCACTTTTAATTTTCTTAGGAGTTTGCGTAAATACATGAGAAATACGACATCAAAAAAGCATCATACTTATGAAAGTATCATTGAAGTTGTGCTTAATGTCACATAGTTGCCAGCGTCATAATACTTTTCTCTGACAGTTATATTGTATCAAAAGCATGATGCCAACTGCTCCCGGAATCTTAACACCAGCAGGGAATTTAACAATCTGGCCAAACACTCTCATTTTAAGGTGAGAAATAGTGAGATACATAGAAACTTTATGACATGCAGAAGTCCACACGTTTAGTTAAGTTACACTCCTGGAATTATGTCCTAGGTCAGTTAACTCAAAATATCATTCTCTTCAAACAACAATTCATTAATCTTTCTCCAGTCAAAAAACATAGTATTAATCCTCATATTCTCAAATTCTTCTTTCAAAACAGCCCATGCTATTTATTAAAAACTAAATTTTCTAATTATAGCAGGTTGGACATTTTAGCATCCTGTTCAAAAACTGATTCTACTCTCATTTCAACCAAGGAACATAACTTTGTTCATTAAATTATCTGCATAACAGAAATTTTGTCATCAAGGGGAAGATAAAGAAAATTTCTGGATTTGATTTTCCTTTTCTTCAGAAAACTATTGAGCAATCTTATAATTCACTGATGTTACTATGTCACTTTAGTGATCAATTCAAATGATTATGGTTTTCCAAAATTTTCTATTGAATCATTATTAAAAGAGCTTGAATATCTTTAATGATGGAAAAGAAAAAAATAATTGAAATAACAAGCTTGGTTTTTCACCAAACTTATTGGTTATTCTTTTAACCAAGAATATGAATTTTTATAAGGAAAAGTGTGAAGCATTTTTAAGGAGTTTTTGTCTTTTGTAGTCTGGTTCATATTTTGTTGAAGGCAGCGTGCTATACTTGGGGACATAGGGAACAATGACCCTATCTCTTACATTATTTCTATTGTTTTTCCTTCTTTAAACCCCTCCCCTATTACCATGTCCTTGATATTTAAAACACTGAAATGCTTCCATTTTCTATGTAATCATAAATGAACCTTTTATATGCTGGATTTTATTTCAGCAGTGCTCCTGTGCCCTTTTCAACCTTAAGAATGTTAAAGGGTAGTTCTCCCTAATACTCCAGCTGCTACAACATTTAGTCAGAACCTCTATTCAAACATCTTCCCCATAATTCTGTAGTTAGCTAGATATACATTTTCTCTGCTAGATTGTGTCCTCTAAGAATAATATCTGTGGTATAGCAAAAATCCTGGTACATTGTAGGAGATGAAACATACATCTTAAATAAATGAAAAATAGAATGAGTTAAGATATACAATGTCTGTATGAATGGATACAAAAACCTCAGTTCATTTTCTTGTTAATGGAGAGTATAAACATATTGCAGAATTAGCCCATGCAGAATTAGCCCATGCCCATAAATGGAAGAAAAATCTCAACAAATTAAAGCAGGCAATTAATGGTAACACTTTCTAATTAATGCCCTGAAACCATTTAGTATCAATTTTGCATCTCAGTAACTCCCTTGCTGTTAGAGTGACTGTATGACATGTTGCAAACAATCAAATGTCAAGAGAAATGTTATGGGTTACTTTTTGGCCAAGATGGTTAAATATCTAGTGTGTTTCCCTTCTTTTCCTCTTTCTCCCACTTTAATGCATTATTATGTTGTTTGTTATAGACGCTAGGGTCAATTACCATGAAAATGTATAAAAATGAATAATCTCAAAAAGAAAAATGTTAATATAAAAAGCAAATTGCATGATGATAATATATATAAAATATTAAAAGCATAATAAATAACATCCTTTACTTTGTATAGCAATGTAATAACACAAATATGCACAGAAAAAACTACAAAATTCAATGTGATGGCTATTTTTAAAGTCGGAAGGACAGTTGTGTTGGAGCATTCTGGAAGTTTCCTTTGCATTTGTAACTTTTTTAAAGGTTATTTATTTATTTATGTGTTTATTTGTTTAAAGAGAGAGAGCATGAGTGGGGGAGGGACAGAGAAAGGGAGAGAGAGAATCCTAAGCAGGCTCCATGCTATCAGCACAGAGACTAACACTGGGCTCAATCTCATGAGCCATGAGATCACGACCTGAGCGGAGATCAAAAATCAGATGCTTAACCGACTGAGTCATCCAGGTGCCCTGTAATATTTTACTAAACAAATTCTGAATCAATTTTGACAAAATGTGAGAATTAAGTTGATCTGACTGTGGGGCACCAGAATGGTGCACTTTTGGTGGTTGTTTTTTACTCCCCCTGTATTTTGAAAGATTTATTTGTTTTTAATTTTTATTTGAGAGAGAGTGCATGTACAAGCAGAGGAAGGGCAAAGAGAGAGAGAGAGAGAGAGAGAGAGAGAGAGAGAGAGAAAATCTCAAGCAGGCTCCACACTCAGCATGGAGCCGGACTTGGGGCTGGATCCCAGAACCCTAGGATCATGACCTCAGCAGAAATCAAGAGTCAGATGCTCAAAGGAATGAGCCGCCCTGGCACCCAACCCCCCACCCCCCGAATTTTGAAATATTTATAAAATCAACTTATAAGGACTGAGAGGAATTTGGATAGAAGTTTATAAATTGTGAATAGTTGGAGAGGAAATTTGTGCATATTCATCAAACATGTAAAATTAGATTTAAGCACAAATCCTAAAACTTGAAAAACGGAAGTCTTTTCTCTTTGCCCAGAAATGTATTCTACTTAGTGAGTATAAACATATGAGCTGTGCCAGAATTGGAAGAGGTTGGAAAATACAAAGTGAAGCAGGGATTAGTCAGATTCCTTAAGCCCCCCACAAGGTGCTGGAACACCGTCCCCATGGAGCACAGGTATGCGTGCCCACGAGCAGATCTCCCTGGGAATAGTCTGCTCCCTGCATCTGCTATGTCTCTGCTTTCCAGTCAAGCATGACCATTTGCCCCCACCTTGGACCTTACTCTCATGATTCCTGCACCTCGTTTGCAGCCCCAGGCAAGCAGTGCACAGTGCAAACTTCCTTGGCTTGGCCCCACATTCATCTTGCTGCCGGTTTTCTTAGTACTTGCTGCCTAGGCAGTTCACAGCTGGGCTGGGTGCCTTCCGCAGCCCCTCAGTCTGGCGGCCGGCTCGTGTGCGTCTGCACGGCCAAACAGGAAAGAGGGACCCTGGTCACATCTCTGGATTCATTCCTGCTGCGGCAATAAGGTGACGTCGGGAAAAACTGGGCCGGTTCACAAACTGGCTCCCTTCCTGGGTGGCAGCAGACGAACAGAGCTCCCCACCCACTGGCCAGAATCTTAAAACTTTATACAGAGGCCTTACCTGCGTTCAGTCAGTGCTGAGTACAGATGGTCCCAACAACACCTTGCTCTCCTAAGGTGAATCCTTGAAACGGTTCCTAGCGTGGGGCACCTCGGTGGCTCAGTTGGCTAAGAATCTGGCTCTTGATTTTGGCTCAGGTCATGATCTCCTGGTTCAAGGAATCCAGCCGCATTGGGCTGTGCGCTGACAGCCGGGAGCCTGCTTAGGGTTCCCTCTCTCCCTCTCTCTGCCCCTCCCCTGCTTACAATCTCTCTCCCCCTTTTCTCTCTCTCTCTTTCAAAAATAAATAAATAAACATTAAAAAAAAGAGAGAGAAGAAATGGTTCCTAGTGTGAGGACGGTGGATACAAGATAATTCCAAAGACAGGGATATAATGAGGAGCCTCTGATAGCTTGGGTCCAGTCCATGGGTCAACCGGTGGTCACGTCCTCTCGATGACCTCCTGCAACAAATTGGAAAGTCTTTGAAGTTTGCCTCAGGGCTGCCAGCATCCTCATTTGCTAACTTCCCCCACTCAGTTGCATTTCAATTTGTAGGTACCTTGACCTTTGACCTTCGTCCACCATTGAAACTGCAAATTGTCCAATGCTCTCATTTTCACTTTGACTAAAATTTATTTCCATCAATGTGTTAACTCCCTAATGCTTTAACACTTTGAAGCTTTTTACCTCTCTCTGTAGAAAGATTTTCTCTCCATCAGTGACAATGAGTTAAAAAAAAGTGTGAGCTTCAAAAATTTAATGTGTTAGTTATTAATATAGCTAACACTTTAATAGTGCTATGTTCCAGACATCCTTTGAATTGTTTTAACATGTATTAGCACATTTAATCCTTGTTAACAATTCTATAAAATAGGCACTATGATTGTCCTTATTTTGCAAATGATGAAAATGAAGCACGAAGTAGTAAAAAGACGTTTCCAAGGGCAAACAGCTAAGAAATGGGGTAGCCAGAATTGGAATAGGTCAGAGTCACTAATATCCAGCTTTGGGGAAAAAGAGAAGCTTTGCTACATGTTAAGGATTATATGATGATGGCATGATAGTTTCACCACAATATATGGTCTCAGGGAAATGAGCCATTATTTCAATTGATTCTAGTTACCTGCACTATTAAAATAAGGTAATCTCAGCATTGCTTACCATAGTTCTTTCATTAGTATACAGCACAATAATTGCTAGGTAATCATTACACAAACACCGGAATAGGAGGCAGGGAATTGACCTAGATGGTTTTAAAAGTTTTTTCTGCTCTAATACTCTGTAAAATGGTGCTGGTGAATTTGGGGTTGTAATTTATTATGGCTTTTTGCTCCAGTAACATGATTATCTAATCACATCTCAAACATTAAAAAAAAGAAAAGAAAAAAAGCAAAGAAAGACTTAATTCCTAATGTTCACTATTTGGTGTCTTAGTTTTGATCTCTATTCAGCTGACTGTGGGCAGACTTGCAAGTCCCGACATTTGTTGGACAGTCATTCCATTTCAGATGTGACACCATTGCTGATTCCATCCTGGAAACAATAGTATACTATTCAGATGTTAGTTCAGGTCAAGTGGAAAGGGCTAAGGATAGCGTAGAAGGCAACATTGAGGAGTGGAAGCAGTCTGTGGGACAGACACGGACAGAAAAAAGAAAACAGACACTGGGAGGAGGAGATAGACATCATGAAGGGTAACTGACAAATTGGTATCTGTGAAGATTGATAGCAAGCATCTAGTGAAATCTAACATCAAGAATAACATGCTCGGGTCAATGATCAGGGCACATCTCCATAAGACTGAAGAGTAAACAGCAATTAAATGTCCGAATTGACATATGGAGAGTTTTACCATGGAAATCCATAAACAGAGGAACTACAACCCAGGAATCTGGAAGTTTTGCATAGGAGGATTCCTCTCCCTAGGCAAGGAGAAAAACTATAGGACTCAAATCTAAGTTATAGGGAGAGACTGAGTTACAGGGAGCAAGTCCTCACTGGAGTGCAAGTTTGGGACCATATAAACTGCAAGAGTAAGTTCAAGTTTAGTCCCAGGGTGTTCTGATGGTGCTGCTTAAATGAATCTTTGCCTCAGATTCTTCCAAAGGAGACATTTTTGTCCTCCTCAATACTTCCAGACCCATGCACTTGTTTTTCTTCTAGTTCATCATATGAAACACCAACAAGAATTGATTTTTGTTGCAGCCATCATGTCAGAGGCAGGGATACGAACCTGGGGTTTGTGGAGGGGAAATGCCAATACAGTTCCTGCTACATTGCCGTGTTACTTAACAAAGGGAGGTCAAGACAGTGTGCTCCACTCACTGAGAAAGCTTCCCTGAATATGTACTAAAGCTAAGCCTGGCTGAGAATGTGGAACAGAACAGTCACATTTATCCAGAGATGAGCAGAGTCTTGGTTAAAATGTCAGCTGTGGCAGGCAAGAATTCTTAGTTTATCTGCAAGGGCTTAGACAGCCCATCCAAATGCCTTGTTTTGCAAACTGCCTGGAAGAGTTTTTTAAAAGACAGCTTTCAAAGTACACACATTAAAAAATCTACAGAATTTGGATGAAATCTACAGTTGCTTACTAAATGGGGACCAACACCTTTCTTGGTTTTACTTTCTTTTTGGTCCAGCCTAGAGACCACCCTTTCTGTGCTACATCAACCACTCTCTGGCCAATACATGCTATTCTCGGTTCACTTATCCATTGGACCAGCCCTGAAACTGTCCAATTTAAATCCCCTCAACCAATGGACTGCCACTACTACAGTTTAATTCCAGAGCACCACTGAAGACAATTCTCAATTACATGAATTTATTCTTACAGGAATATGACCTCTGACACCACCAGGACCCTCATGGCCACCCATTTTATATATCTCTTATCAACTATCTTAACCATGATTTGTATAATTGGACTCACTAATTCTCAGGTTCTATTTTTTTCTTCTCCTTAAAAAAGTTAAAATTGATACATTTTGAACACATCTTAAGCTTAGTAGATGGTGTTTATTAATAGTGTTGAATACATTAATTTTAGGTGTCATTCCTTAAATTAAATGAATAAACCTATAGGGTAAGTATTTTATAATGGTGATATTTTAAAAGTCCAGGTATAAGAAAAATATTTTATTTTTTCCCCAAATGATAGTCAGTATCAGAAGTTTAAAAGTTGCCATTCTTTAGATTCTACAATAAGCTTTCTACTCTTTTTTTTTTTTTTTTTTTTTTTGGTGCAATCTCATCTACTCACATGGCTTTCCCACTTACAATCTCAAATGTACATTACAGGTCCAGAACACTATTGAGAACCAGTGTGACTATACAACCCCCTTGTGGTCACTATCACCAGTTCCCCCTCCCCTGCCCTCATGGAAGAATCCTGTATTTAGGTGGCTGATACCACAACCTACCACTGAACCAACACAAAAATCTGGGTGTCATCTTTTTGTCACCAAATGCGAACAATGCTTATCTTGTCACCTAAATATGTCTCTACTTCTTTCCACTTATTTCCATCCTTGTTTCCCTGCGACTATTCCCGTTCAGCCAACCACCCTCACCTGTAACATTGTAAGCACTCCTTAACTGACCTCCTTGCCTCTAGACTTTTCCTCACTTCAAACCATTCTTCACCCAGTCTCACTCCCCTCAAACCCATCACCACAGTTGCAGCCAGAATGACGCTTTTAAAATGTAAAATTGATTAAATCAGCCCTAAAATATACATCTTTGAACGTTCTCCCAATGTTCTGTTGGGATAAAAGTGCCTTAGTAAAGGTACAGCTTAAGCCTCACCATGACCTGGGCCCCACCTACCTCCCTGAGCACTTGTTCTATCTCCCTCTACTTTTCTCCAATCTCTAGAAGGATATTCTGCTTATCTATGTGTTACTAATGTTTGTTAATTTTACAGTGATCAGGGGCGCCTGGGTGGCTCAGTTGGTTAAGCATCCGACTTCAGCTCAGGTCACGATCTCACTGTCCATGAGTTCGAGCCCCGCGTTGGGCTCTGTGCTGACTGCTCAGAGCCTGGAGCCTGTTTCAGATTCTGTGTCTCCCTCTCTCTCTGACCCTCCCCCATTCATGCTCTGTCTCTCTCTGTCTCAAAAACAAATAAACATTAAAAAAAATTTTTTTTAAATTTTACAGTGATCAAAGAACACACTTGGTATAATTTCAATCCCTTCACGTTTGCTTTGATTTGTTTTAAGATGCCAGCATGCGGTCACTTAGGGGTAATGTTTCACGTCATTTGAAAAGAATATACGCTCTGCAGTTTTGTCAATGTTTCCTATAGTGTTTTTTTAAAGCTATGAATGAAGGTGCAAACAATTTAAGAATTATTATATTATTTTGATAAGCTTACATCTTTTTCAATGTTTTTAAAGTATTTATTTATTTATTTTGAAAGAGACAGAGAGAGCCAGCCAGGGAAGGGCAGAGAGAGGGAGCCAGATGAGGGGAGCCATCTGGCATGGAGCCAGATGAGGGGCTCAAACTCACGAACCATGATATCATGACATGAGCTGAAACCAAGAGTCAGATGCTAACCAACCGAGCTACCAAGGAGTCCCAACAGTCACCACAATTTACCATATCTTTTTCAATGTGAAACATTCACCTTGATCTCTAATAACGCTTCTTGCACATAAAATTACTGTATCTGACAACATGGGGTACACTTTATTTTAAAATTGTCTTACATTTAAAGTTAGTCTGTTTTAAGTGGTATATAACGGAGCTTTATTTTGTTATTCAGTTTGGCAATCTTTGTCTTTCAATTGCAATATTTTCTCTCGTGTTTAATGTAACTATTGGAATATTTGGGTTTAAATCTATCATCTTTCTATATTTTCCATTTGTCCCACTTATTCTGTGTTCTGCTTGGGTTCACATATGGCAGAATTTTGTGTTACAAGCAAAGCAAAATATGTTGAAAACATGTTAGTTATTGAATCTTATGCCAAACCCACATAAAATGTGTTTCAATGCCTGGCTTCTATAATTCCTTATTTTAGGAACAGTTTGCTTATAGGATAGATACTTTATCATAACTCAAGTCATTGTAATCAAAAGCAAGTGAAGCAATTTGATTTTGCGGTAATTTTGTATTCATGATGTAAGACAAATTATAGTTGTAATAGATGTACCAGACTCAAAAAGGAAAGAGTTCTATCTTTATGAGTATTACAGGATATTTTTTTTACATTTTTTTCCTCGTTTTATTTTTTGTTACTGTGAACTTTGTGAGAATATGTACTTTGGAATAATGAAATAATATTATAATATGTTAAATATCTTTCCCAAGAGCCAGACTTTTTCAGTATAACTTAATGAGGGGTCTGTCTGTGAATGTTAGGCAGCTTTATAAAATTTCTAAAAGCCAGTTCCAACCTAAAGTCAAAGTCTATGGTCATAATTTGATAGGGAAGGAGAAAGGAAAAACACATTTATCATTATAATTTTGTTGTAAACAATTCAATTGAAAAGATTCCCTTCTCAAAGAACATCGAAATGAATCAGAAAAATAGTTGGGTTATATCAAGCAAGGAGAAAGCAAAAAGACATTATCGCATGTTTAATTTAATTTAATTTAATTTAATTTAATGGGATGGCTTGAAAAAAGACATAATATCAAAAGTATCTCAAAATCAGATACTTGCAAATTTCAGGTAAGATTTTTTAAAAAGAGCAGGAAGAAAGAAAAGAAGAGGGAAAGAAGAGAACATTTATTTGTGCAGAAAGGGGTTAAAATGCTGAGAGTTGGCTGTGAGTAAGGCAGACTAAGCATCATGTATTGCAGCTAGCCTAGTTAGCTAAAGAGATTTGCTAGTCATTGACGAGCCACTGGTTTCTAGTTTTAAAGAACTTACAGAGGGAGAAGTAATGTGCTCAGTGACTGAAAAAAAAAAAAAACCACCACCTAATAAAAAGGATATTTTCAGTGCCTGTGTCTTCAGAAAGCTATTAAAAAGTTGACTCTAAGGTAGACCACTGATAGTCTCAACTTTATGAGGGAATGTTTTCACTGCCTCACTACTTTCTCTTGAATTCCTATTCCTTTTAGTGCCAAAACATTCCTTTTCAGATACTGTGCTCAAACCATAAGTTTGCTACATTTTTCAGCACGCACCAAAATTTAAAATCTTACTAGATGGTTATTACTTCACCAAGAACCACTTTTTTTCTATATTTGTTTCTATATTTTTTAAACTCACCCCAGGAGAGTTTCTGCATGTGGGACAGTAACCCTGGGAACCACAAAGCCACGTTGTGTTTGGCCTCAGCCCAGGTGCGTCCTTGGCTTGAATTCTTTCTGGTTCAGTGCCTGGCTGTGTCTGCCCCCTGGCCTCCCAGCACCCACTATTTATATTTACGCCTTAGCAGAAATTACAAATCACCATGTGCCAGAGACCTGTGGAAATGCCAAAACTATGAAACTATAAATGTTAAGACTGCAAATGCCAAAAGCATTTTTTTCCTCTAGAAGTATAATTTCTAAAGCTGAAAAAACCGCATGATATGGCACCATATACACATTCCCAGAAGAAAAGTGGTTCTGGATTTTAGCCAACATATCTTATTAGAAACATATTCCAAGAGACTGTGTCATCTGTTCGTATAGTGAGGTCACATGGATTTGGCGTCTACTTAGAGTAGGCAATTAAAAAACAAGGTGTGTTTGGAGCATCTCAAAAACCTCCTACTCAGCCCTAAAGTATATCTCATAAGAGGAAACATTCCAGAAATTTTACCAGGGAGTCTATCCTTTTTGTCAGAAGTAAGTATTAATAATGTTGTTTGTTGCTCATCGTGCTCGTAATATTGGCATGCATGCCTTGTTATTTTTTTAGAGTAAATTCATAGACTTAGTGGCACAAAATCCAAGCACTTAAAACACTTAAATATATTATATTGCCCAATAACATAATTAATGATTTCCTAACTTGCCCATAAATATTTGTAGGCTGGGTCATGGATCAAGAATAGAATTCAGATCCATAAAAAGGCTTTTAATTTTTAGATTTCAAGTTCCGTGCCCCAGAACTAAGTTTTCTCTGAAGAGAAGTTAGGGATTAGCCAGTAGACTAAAAATCTCAAAGATGGAGAGTCAGAAGACAGGGATTGAAATCCTGATTCTGGTAGCTGTTAATCGTAGACATTTGAGAAAGTCATATATTCTCTCTGAGCCTTAGTCTCACACTGAAAATTATGTGGCAAAACTAGATGACTTCCCTGGTTGTATTTTGGCTTTGCAGTTCTATGATGGAAGTGGGAAATTTAAAAGGTCAATATGGACATTTCCTTTCTCTAAAATCTAACTTTTTCCTCGCTTTACTGTCTGTTAAGCTTGAAATGTCAGAGGTTTCTTTTGGTTTAAATTTCCTAAGTAACAATGAACTTGCATGGATTAATTCCTTGCGTAAATATAAATTAAAGGCTTAGAACTTGGGTCTTGCAAGAATAAAGAAGGCACGGTCTCTACCCTTGAGAAACTCAGACAGGCATGAAAAGAAACCATTACACAAATGATCAGCACTCTGTAGGGGTGGATAAGCAGAACCCTTAGCCGGGACGGCACAGATAGACTTCTGAAACGAGGCACCATTTAAGCTAAAATTTTAGAGAGATAGAAGTGTTTGCCAGGTAGATAAAATGGAAGAGGATGCTTCTTTGGCAGATGGCATATGAATATACAGGGATGACTGAAAGATTTAGTAAGTCCAGAAAAAAATGCTTACATCTAATACCTCACCAGAAGAAAAATTGCATGTCTTTTTCTGTCATAAAGCAAATAGGTGTGATTTGGGAGTCTTATGCTGTTCCTAAGTCATTGTTACCAGACATCCAACTTTTCTCCATTGTAAGTTGTTTCCAAATGAACTGTTTATGATATACTTTTTTTTTTTTTTATTGTAAGTCAAGTCCCAAGTCCTTCTTTGGTCTTTATCCTCACGCGTTTGTCACATTCATCAGTACTACTCAGGTTCTTCTCTCTATTCTTAAGTATGATATTCAGTTCCTTTAACTCTCTTTGAGAGTTATCTTTAATGCCACTCCATGAAGCAACCACCAGATGGTAATGAAGAGCAGTCTGGCTACATAGTCTTCAGAGGACCAAATATATTGCCACCGTGTCCTGTTAAGACTTCACAGGTTTGTACGGAAAATTTAATTCCGAACGCTGTCTCGCTTCGATAGCAAGCCAGTGTAAATCTCTGATATTTTGGCAATTTATTTTGCCTGAACCCGATTTGCATGTTAAGCTCTGTATTGAGGACTTAAAAATACTAAACAAGACACCTGAATACCTGACGTTATGCTTTTCTTTAAGGTTTTTGTTATTCAAACAATTTGAAAGACCAGAATATGTGTGTCTAGAACAATTAGTGACAATAAATATGTTTTCAGGTTCATTTTTTGCTTCTGTTTATTAATATATTTGAAGTGAGAATCTCTTCATATCACCAGTGAAAAAATAGATAAAATTAACATATCCGATGCAAATATATGCAATAAAATTACATAAAATATACAATACATTTCACGTCTTGGTTTCTTGGGCTGATGTAATTGCTAAATATGTCCACTTACTATTGTGTTTCCCAAAGCTTATTAAGGAAATGATGATATCTCTTCAAAGGCTTAGGTTTCTTTTCTTTTTTTTCAGAGTTTAAAAGCATTTCATTTGAATAATTGCATTGTACAGGGGTTTTTTTGCTGTATTGTTTTGTATTCTTCAAAAAAATTTTTTTTGAGAGAGAGAGAAAGGAGAGAGAGAGAGAGAGAGAAATCCCAAGCAGGATCCACAGCTCACAACCCTGGGATCAAGTCTGAGCCACAATCAAGAGTCAGATGATCAACCAAGTAAGCCACACAGGCGCCCCTGTATTCTTCAAAATTTCTACAATGTGCATGCATTATTTGGCTGATTAAAAAAAATCAAAACAATAAGACTTAAATACAGTGATGAGTTTTTAATGTTTATTTATTTATTTGAGAGAGAGAGAGAGAGAGAGAGAGAGAGAGAGAGAGAATCTCAAGCAGGCTCCGGGCTGTCAACACAGAACCAGATGCAGGCCTCAGTCCCACAAATGGTGAGATCATGACCTGAACCAAAATCGAGAGTTGCACATCCAACACACTGAACCAACCCAGTAGCTCCTGCAAGTGATTAATTTAGAACCAAAATTATGGCTCATGTATGTTCAACATTTATAAATGCTCACATGTCATGAACCTTTACTGGTGTTACAAAAATCTAAAAAGCATCCTAAAAGCAACAATGACAGTATGTTGTAATAACCGATTCAAGATTCCATTATAATTTTATACAATTTCTCTTTCAGAAGAACTCAGTGACATTTGAAAGGCAAGAAAATTTTTAATTTGTTAAATGGGCTGAGCCATTAAACTTTACTTATACCCAAGAGATTCAGTAAACATTTAGTCTTGTCTTCCTCTACCACTTGTGTTAGATTAGGGTTCTCCAGAGAAAAAGAATCAATGGTGGTGAGTAGGGGATGGGATTTAGTCATTTATTTTGGCTCACACAATAATGGAGGCTGGAAGTGCAAGATCTGTAGGATAGGACAGAAGGCTGGAAAACCAGAAATGAGTTACAGTTTTAGTATGAAAGCAGTCTGCTGGCAGAATTCACTTTTCCTATAGGGAGGTCAGTCTTTTTTCTATTCAGGCCTTCCACTGATTGGGTGAGGCCCACCCACATTATGGAATGTAATCTACTTCACTCAAAGTCTGATTTCAATGTTGACCTCATTTAAAGATACTTTCACAAAAGCATCTAGAATAATGTTTGATTTAATATTTGGGTAATGTGGCCAAGTCAAGTTGACACATAAAATTTACTATCATACAACTCGTATAAAATGTTATTCATTTTTCTATGAACTATTTCAAGCATACAGAAAAGTACATATGGTGGCTAGTCTTCAAAGATGGCCACCCAAAAACCATACCTCCCAGCGATTTCCTTGTGCATCTCCTCTGCACAGATGTGGTTTGTTCCCGTCTTGATTTGACCAGTAGAATGCAGTAGTTGTGGTACTCTGTAACTTCCGGGGCTTATTCTTAAGAAGTCTTACAGTTTCAGCCCAACTCTGGAAATGTTTATTTTGGAGAAGCCAGCTTCATGTTGTCAGGAATCCAAGCTAATTAAGTGGGAGGCCAGAGAAAGAAATAGACAGAGAGGGAGAGAGAGAGAGAGAGATCCAGCCAACCCTCCAACTGTTCCAGATGTCCCAGCGAAGGTGCCAGTCATGTGAAGTAATAATCTGTCTTCAGTGGCCAGCTCAGTCAAACCTTCAGATGACTACAGCGCCAGCTACCAGGTAACCTCAGGCATCTCCCTGAGGCATCTCCAGGGAGAACCACTGGACGAGAGCAGTCAAACCAGGAATACTGAGAGATCATTATAAATTGCTGTTTTAAGCCAGCAAGGTTTGCAATGGTTTGTTATACAGCAATAGATGATCAGGACAATGAAAAAAGTAATGTAATGAACACTCAAGTCCCTACCACCAGATCTGTCAATATTTAAGATTTTTTCATATTTGCTCCAATACTTAAATAATTGAAGTAGTCAATTTCCTCTCTCTATTCTAGTCCCCTTTCTCCCTCTCCATAGATATCCATTGCCTTTAATTTGATGTTTCTTTTTTCATGTGGGTTCTCTATCACTACATACATACCCATAAACAATGTACAATGTTATTTTTCATGTTTTAAATTTTGTATGAATGATATTTTACTGAAGGTATTATTCTGTCACTTGCTTATTTTACTTATCTTGTTTTTCTCCTATACCTGATTTTCTTAATTTTAATTACCTTATAGTACTCTGTTTATACCATAATACAGTGTCCATTTTCCCATCAAAGGACTTTTATTTTGTTGCTATTTCCCCACAATTACAAACAGTCTACTATTTTTCAGTTGCCTCCTTGCAGTGTTTGAGAACTTCTATGGACTATAAAACAGGCAGGAGATGGCTTGATCATAGGGCATATTCATGTTCAACTTCAACTATTGCCAAATGGCTTTCCAATTTGGTTGTATTAGTCTGGTATCGCTCTGGAAATAAAACAACACAGATTGAGAAAGACAAATGCTGCATGAACTCAGAGAAAACAGGTGGTTGGGACTGCAGGTAGGGGAAATGGGGTGATATTGACCAAAGGGTATGAACTTTCAACTGTTTATAAGATGAATAAGTCCTAGGGATCTAGTAGAGCGTAGTGACGTACTTAGTTAACATTGTTATACATAGTTAACAATTCTGTATTGTGTACTTGAAATTTGCTAAGAGACAGATCTTAAATGTTCTCACCACACATATAAAAAATAACTGTGAGATGATGGATGGGTTAACTAACATTATTGTAGTAATCATTTCAGAATATATGTCTATGTCAAATGAAACAACAAGAACAACAAAATTACATTTTATCCAGCTAGTCCTCCAGGGACAAAGAATAAAATCTTGATCTTCCCATTGATTTGGCCCACCATGAACAAATTACTCAGCATGTTTAAGCTTCAGTTTATTCATAACATGAGAATAATACCTAACCATAAATATTTGTTCTGAAGATTTGAATGAAATTAGGTACTTAATAAAGGATAATTGCTATTATTATAATAAAGATTATTATCATCAAAATTATTACTATTCGTATAAGAATGTCCAAATTGTCTTTATGGCTTAATGAATTTTAAAACTCACTATATGTATATTATTTTCATTTTGTTTTAAATATAGTTGAAGGAAGATCACCACGGTTATGCACTAAATTGTGTCCCCCCACTCACCCAAATCATAAGTTAAAGTCATAACCTCTGGAGCCTCAGAATGTGACCTTATCTGGAAATAGGGATTTTTTTTAAAGGCCTTTAAATTAAAATGAGGTTTTAGGGTGAACCCTGATCCAACAGGACTGGTGTCTTTATAAAGAAATTTGAACACAGAGTGCATGAATACAGAGAAAAGACCACGAGAAGACACAGTGAGAAGGAGGCCATCTGCAAGTCAAGAAGAGAGGCTTCAGAAGAAGTCAAATTTGATGACACCTTGGTCCTGGACTTCTAGCCTTCAGTGTGAGAAAATTAACTTCGGTTGTTGAAGAAGAAGGAGAAGGAGAAGGAGAAGGAGAAGGAGAAGGAGAAGGAGAAGGAGGAGAAGGAGAAGAAGAAGGCGACAACCTAATGTATATATCATAAGACAGACACTTGGCAGAAAATTTAACAATAGTTTAACTTGGGGCATTATTGGTAACACATGAATTTCCCTTCCTAATCATTACTATTAGATATAGAAAAAAAATCTGTTACTTGATAATAGTATTTTTTTTCAGAACCCTTGAAAACACACACACATATACACAAATAAAATTAAGGGAGGCAATTAATAGAAACAAAAACAGGTTGAATTCTTTCAAATTCATTTTATTACCACTCCAAAGTTTTGTGTGCCAAGCTAATTGGATGTTTGACAAATTGACAGCAAATGGAGCTGAGTACCTTCGATGGAGACCCAAGATCTACATAACAGTCTATGGAAACTGGCCATGAATAAGGGTATCAAATGGGATAGAGAAGTTTGGTACACACTGGTTACAAATGTTTTCCACCTATTTGGTTGATTGTTCTATTATATATTTAATCTTTTATTTTAAAACATTAGTCTGTACTATCGTTGTCCATAGCTTTTGAAACTCTGATGAAAGTCATAAAGAGCCTCAAAGAAAAATGCACATACTTATATGAATACAAAATTTTGTATTAATTTTTAGGGCATTTCATAGGTATGCGCACTCTGAAGTAAGACTTCAGCATCAGGGCAATCTATTTCACTTGTATTCTACCATACCAGAGATAAGGCTTTATGATAAATTTATAATATGTGGCTGGCTTAACATAATGATGTTTGGGGGTTATGTAATTGAACCTAATTCAAATTCTATCAAGCAGAGCAATGAAAGACTTTTATTAACTTTAAATAAGGAATTAATATGTATAATTTTAACACCTTTATATTTCTGTACAGTTATATACAGGCAATCAGGATTCACTCACAATCTGAATCAGAGTGGATAGAAATTTATATAAAAATAATAGCACATTTAATGATATTTGTAACTTCTGGTAAGTTGTAATTTTTTAATGTTACAGTTAATTTAAAATTCCTAGTGACAAAAAAAAAAATTTAAAGATTTCAGACAGTAACACCCAACATATAACTTCTTTAAGTAATATAAAGGACAGCATAAATGAAAGGGTATGAAATAAAATAAAATGATATATCTATGCTATTATCTTCAGTTGATCTTAAATACATCTGTTAACAAAAATATAATTGGAAGTAGCTACACTGAAGGGGGAAATCTTTTCATACCTTTGAAGGTATTAGTTTCACATATTTAAAATTGAAATTTTAAAGATAATTTTCTTTAACAATATGAAACCTCTTCTCCCTTAGGCCATTATATTTGTGTTTTGATATATATGTATATATCAATATCTATCTATCTCTATATTTCAAATGGATATTGTAAGAAAAAAATAAAATTCTGTTCTGAAAGTACAAGAAAGCATTCAGATTGAGAAAATAATATAACGTGATATAATAATATGATGTTTTATAAGTTTTTATGTGTAGAGTCTGTGGAAACAAATGCTTTCATGGCATATATGGGGAGGACACTAATATTTTCATTTTTCGATGAGAGTAAGTTCGAATTTCATCCAAATTAATTAGGATGGATCTGGGAGTAGGTAATTCATTAATTTGTTTAATTGTTCATTCAATAAATATTTATTGTCCTTGTACTATGTGGTATGCACTGTAATAAGAGAAAAAATATCCACAGATAAATCATAATTACCAGCCCAGACCCTCAAGGGGTCTTTAGAGAAGAATGATACAGACAGAATTAGGATGAAGTATAATAAATTCCATGAAGGAAACAATATAGAATATCACGGAATACATACCTCTGCGATTAAGCACTTTGGGCGGTCAGAAAGGTTTCCCCTTTGCAAAGAAAAATTTTAATGACGATACTGAAACAAAACCTATTGTTTTCATATCAAATCAGCCCAGTAGTCATCCAAATTTGAACAAACCATAAAAGTTCTGAACAGAATATAAATATTGGTGGTGACAGTTTCCAGGGAACTAACTTTTTGGAAATCACTTAGGTCATTGGTCCATCATATGCAAATTTCCACTTGCATCACTATTAATGTGAAAGACACCTTTCCCCCTTGGAACCAATAATTAACGTTTTAAACATGTGTACTGAGCCCCTCCCACCCCCCACCCCCAACCACATTTGTCTTTCTTCTGTCTCTCTCCTCTCCGTCCCCACAGCCACCCTTTCCTGCCCCCTAAACGGTCAACCGCAGGAAGTCAGGGAGCTCTACCGTGAAAGAAAAGAGCAGGAAGTGTCACCAAAAGTGAAAGTGATTTTGACCCGACGTCCTTCGTCTTCACCTCTCCTCTCCTCTCCAGCAAAGGATGGGGCAGCGGAGCTGAGCGTGTGTGTGTGCCAGGTGGGAGCGAGTGTAGTAAAGGAATGTGTTATGTTCACAGCAACAGCTTGGCAAACGCGTTGCGAACAGAATGAGGCTCAAGTCCACTTGCTAAGTTTGGCGCGAGCGTGCCCGGTGAATTGCAACCCCTCTCTCTCACCAGGAAGAATCTTCTTTCCTTTGCCGCCCCACTCCGCCCCAGCACCTGAAGGGGAGAGTCCCAAAGTTTGTTTCCGTCCGCCCTCGATCCCCTGTGCTCACCGCAGTCTCCCGTCCCCACGCCCAGCCATCCTAATGGCCCCGCTCCTTCCCCTCAGCCTTGAAAATGGGTACAAAACAGGTCCTCAGACAACCTGAGAGAGGAGCTTCGTTGGTGAAAGCCAAATCCCAGCAGGAAGCAGGGCGGGGGGGGGGGGGGAGGGAAAAGTGGAGGCTAGGCACTGCTGTGGGCGGGGACCCGCTTAGGGTTGGGGGCGGCGGACGCCAGGAGGGGCGGAAATCCAGAGTTCAAGGTTGGGAAGAACTCGCTCAGCCTTTCCGTGCCCGCGCGCTGAGGTTAACCTCGGAGGCTCCACGGTGCGGGCACGAAAGGGTGTTGAGCGGTATACATAGCTCTCCATACACATTGAGAGCTCAGCGAGAAAAGGAGGGGGCGAGGAAAGGCAGGTTCCGCCTCCCCCTGGCCCGCGTGCACACACGCGCCCACCGCGGCTCGGGCTGGCTGAGCGCGGGCGAGTGTGAGCGCGGGCGAGTGTGAGCGCGAGTGTGCGCACGCCGCGGAGAGCCTCTGCCCTCGCCTCGCACCCTGCTCAGGGCATCTTGAGAGCCTGGAAACGTGAACAGGCTTAAAGTATGGCATGTTGCAAAGATGGTTTCTGCCAAGAAGGTACCCGCGATCGCCACGTCCTCCCGGGTCAGTTTCGCCCTCCTGCACTTCCTTTGCCTGGCGGCTTGGTGAGTTCTTCGGGGTCCTGAGGGGCAAGGGTGGAGAAGTGGCCAGCTCCGAGCCCCCTCCGGCCGCCGCCCCTCCCAGGGCAAACCAGACCCTCCTGTTTCCGCTGTAAGGTCAGGGACCGAAGCTAGGCTTTTCTGTGACCGCGTAGACGCGGAGAGCGGAAGGGGCACCGGGTGCAAGAAGAGTGTGGGTTTGGGGGTGCGTGTGCTCAGGGTGCGCCTTTCCCGACCATTTCTCTGTCCCCCCATCCTTCAGACCTGCCTCTTGTAGCTTGGGGCAAAAGTCTCTTTCCCTAGAAGATAAACCTGTTTCCACCTGTTCTGTAATCGATTCTTAAAACAACCCCTTACGCCGTTTTTTTTTTGTTTTTTGTTTTTTTTTTTTTTTTTTGCGTTTGCAGTTTAAACGAATCCCCAGGACAAAACCAAAAGGAGGAGAAATTATGCCCGGAAAATTTTACCCGCATCCTGGACAGCTTACTCGATGGTTATGACAACAGGCTGCGTCCTGGATTTGGGGGTATGAAAGATTTCAAACGCTCAAGTGTGTCCTGTCTGTCCCTCTCTCGGTCTGCCTGTCTGTCTGTCTGTGGGAATATCATTAGGTATGCCTCGAGTGCAAAAATGGAAAATCTCTTCCCCTCTCTCTCTCTCTCCCTCCCTCCCTCCCTCTCTCTCTCCCCGCCCCCCCCACCTTGATGAGACCTCTGACAAGAAGACCGCCTCCACCCTTACTTTCCCATCTCCCTGCAGACTCTGAAGCTTTGCCTCTCCCCCACACTAATTACCTTCCGGGACCTGACTGCTGGGTGGGGGAGGTTGGAGCGAAAGAGTCAAAAACGGGAACGTGGGGCTCGGCTGCCCAGCTGCGCTGCGCCCTGAGAACGGACTTCCCCTGCACCTGGCCGCTTCGCTCAGAGCTGGTTGCACTTGAGGCAACTGATCCGAAGTCCCTTGTCCTCCCACGTGGTATTTGTTCCTCTGCCAAAACCTCGCCACCGTGCTCTACCTAGGACAAGAATCTGGGGCACGAAGCTGCCTGCTCTGCTAGAGAACCCAGTCCTTTCCTGTTCTCTTACACAGTGGGATCAATTTTTACTTCATTTGGGGAGAGGTCATTTACTTCCCTCCCAAGACTTTGGAGCTAGAGGTGTTTCAGCTTTATTTCTTCCTTAAGTATTTTACAGTAGCTCTAATTAACCCTACTGCGCATCCATTAACCCTACGGCTGCTCCTTTTCATATTCATATCCCATTTGCTTATATAATGAGAATTTATGTGGCAAGCATTTTGCTAGGCACTGTGTTCACAGAATCTGAAGATACAATTCTTAACCTCAGACACCCGCTGGGTCCAGTTCAGGGAGAACACGTGACTTCACCCCAAGTGTCAGTTCAGGACCCGACCACCAAGTCCCTCTTCTTTCCAACTACTCTGAGCCTACTTGGAAATGAGTTGATCAAGACCTAGGCTGTGTCTTAAAAGAGCCTCTAGTAGGAGTAGGAGTAGGAGTAACAAGAATAAGCACTAATATTGTATTTATTTATTTATTTGAATTGGCATATACACCAGGCATTTTATAGGCATTACTGAGAGTAAGTTATTACCATCCCCATTTTATAGATGAAGAAATTTAGGCTTGGGAGGCTAAGTAACCAGTTCAAGTTCACAGTTGGTAAGTGGCGTGGGCAGGATGTGAACCCAGGTCAGGTTGTATATTTATAAGAGACAAACCCATGAAGACGGAGATGATATCAGATGCTATGTGGTGAGCATCACATGATGTTAGCAGCACAGGGGACTTCAAGCTTCCTCCTGAGAGTGTATAAGAGATAGGATGATGAGAGAATAGAGAAAGTGAACGGGAGTAGGACATTCCTGGGAATGAAGACAGAATTAGACACTGTCTGTGGTTTGAAAGAATTATCAGAAGTAAAACAGAATTGGATAGAGTGAAGCTGGATGATTCTTTGGAGTCTGACTAGTCTGGTTCTCCTCATTTGACAAATGGGGACACTGAAGATTAGAAATGGAAAGTGATTTTACAGGGACACATAGCATATTAATGGTTGTCTGGAATCAGGCTTTCTGATCCCCAACTTTTTTTCTGGATTTTATTGAGAAGGTGCTAGGGGGCCATTGAGGGTATTAATTGATTTTTTGGCGTGTTGACAGTGACAAATATGGATGAGAAGGATGAAAGGTTCTCCTCACATTGCCTCAGCAGTAGGATGCTCCGCACTGCATTTGCCTCCGTGCAAATCTGGAAAGAGGCTTCCTTACAGAAGTGAATCATTTGCCAGCGCATGATCTTTCACAAGTGATGGGGAAGTTATCACTATATATCCCACCCCCCAAGAAAAAAATTTGCCGAGAATATTTCAGACAATGTGATACCATTAAAGACTATATTGTCTCAACAAAAGAGGATTTATCTGCCCGTAAAAGTTTTAAACATGACATTTGAAGTAAGGGGGAAAAATAACAGAAATACGAAATCACAGGAGTTTAAATATTTATTGGAGAATTGATGTACCTGCACATAAATTAAAGTGAAAAGTTACAACTGAAATGGTATGGTTTTATTATTAAATGGCAAAAGTTACAATAGTATCTCCCCCGTTGGTTATAATGCAAGTATAACTCAAAAAGAAGAAGGTGTCCGTTGCGGATGAATCCTTTTGAACCAGCTATCCTCTCCCATGATATTATATAGACAATAAAATGAATGAAATCAGTCAACATGAGCCATTACTGGATTTTGGCCAGCTGCAATATGGCTGAAACGTCTCAAGGGCATTATTAGTCATCTTACTTGTCACTGCTAGGTGATGTACATTACCCACCTGGAGATACTTTTATAGCTTTATGGGAAGAGGTGGGATTCATGTTACTTCAAGTGTTAGCAGTTGATTAATCATTAAAAATGTACGATGTCACACAATTTTTGGGCTATGCTCATAAATATTTGTGGTAAATGTGATTCATCTTTTTAGAAATGGGGCATTCTCTGTAAATTCACAGCATTCCAAACATGACAGAGGGATAGTAATTCTCACCTGCAGAAAACTGTGTAATCTGTTTACAGGATGTTATAAACAAGCATCGCTGAAAATAATAAGAAAACTCACACTTAGCACAGACTCTTGGATGTGCTGCAAGTTTGGTCCCTTCTTTGACATTTCAGTACTTTGTGGCAAGTTTGGCATTTTAAAAATAAAATGAAAACAATTCGGATTTTGACCGGTATGCTATAAATACAGATTTACTTCCTGGTTCCTTTAATCCCACTTCTGCTCTTTGTAGAGCGTTTACTTTATATCTGTTTATACAACTTAGCTGTGTTCCATTTAAAATAAAGCTAAAAGCAAAGATTTGAATTGAAATTGGATGGTTTGTGATTGCTCAGTAGGCCGGCAGGGGTTGGAATAGATTTGGAAACTAAATTACATATTTTTAACTCAGCAGCACAGCTTGCAACCGGGAAGTAAAAGGAACTGAAATGGTTCTCTTCTTTTCATCCCTCCAGGGTCTCCTCTCCCTTGTCTCCCACGTTCTCCCATTGGAGAAGAAAAGGGGAAAAGGTGAGAAGAGAAGGAAGGAGGCATGGTGAGAGAAGCCAGATTGGGACTTCTGAAGGGGTATAGTTCTTTTGGCCTCTGACAAACCAGTCTGCCGTCATCCTGAAGTAGCTTGCACCTGCTTAGAAGTGGCTCACAAGTGAAGCTCTCCACAAAGAAGCTAGAAAATCAGTCCCCTGTGCTCTTAGCCACTTTCCACACTGTTACATGTGGTCTTAAAAATGCACAGCTAACCACCAGGAGATCGTTTAGGAAGTCAGCCCTTACCCACTTCCATTTTACTGCCGGATTACGCTACCTTTGTGCATTTCAATCTTTTGAGGCACGTGGTCTGGAATAATAAATGCTTCAATTAGAGACAGTTGCCTTAGATCCTCTTGCACAAACTCCCTGAAATGGGAACTGACCATTAGGTCAGTTTTGCAAGGTTGCTCACCAACATAGTAGACCTCCACATTAGTGGAGTCCTCTATAGTTTGGAATCATTTTTTTTAAGTTTATTTATTTATTTTGAGAAAGAGAGAGAGAGGGAGAGACACAGAGAAAGAGAGAAAGAGAGAGAGAGAGAGAGAGAGAGAGAGAATCCCAAGCAGGCTCCTCACTGTCAGCGAAGAGCTGGATGTGGGGCTCAGACTCACTTGAGATCATGACCCCAGTGAAAATCAAGGGTCCCACGCTTAACCAGCTGAGCCTCCTGGGTGCCCCAAAACCTTTTTGCATATAATGCTTAATAAGATTAGCAGAGATTAGCAGGGTGGGCATCCTCCCTATGTTAGAGGGGAGGCTGAGAAAAGTTCCAATGAATTGCTCAAGAACCCTAAAACTACTCATAGACAAGGCCACTAATACACCAGGCAGCTGGTCTATTGCGACATCCACTTCTAAGGCTTTTTAAAAACATCCTCTGTTTACCAAGAGTGGAATTTTCATTAACATACCTTCTTGTTTCTAATTAGGTTATTAAAATAAGCAAAACTACATTTCCCTCAAAGGAGTGAAATGAGAACTTTTATTCTAAAGCTTTAATAACATTTTAAAATGGGAAAGCAAATATGGAGAAGTATATATACTTTGGTATATTTGGAACATCTTTACTATAGAAATAAAAATATTCTTGCAATGTTTCACATGATCCATATCCTAACCTGAAAATTAAATTAATGCACTAACCTTGTGCTAGCTTTATTGAGTCTACAGAGGATATATTTTTGAAAGTATATAGACGAAAGAACACTTAAAATCCACAGGGTGACAGAAAAATAAAGCTTCATTCTCTTTTGATTTGTCACACCCACTTATGCATTCATTTGTTGAACCAATACCTATTGAGACCACTATGTATCAGGAACAATGTGAGCTTGTAAAGATGTAATTCTGAATCAGACACAGGCCCTCGTGAACTATATGGCTAAGCAGTGTAGTAGAGAGATAAAACTACAGAGAAACAACTAAATCATTAAAGATCTCCCCATGGGACAATCCAATAGCATGCTAAGATAGAGAATAAATTGGATAAGGGGTCTATTTCAGCACAGTGGTCAAGAAAGTCTCTTAAGCTGAGACCTAAGGGTGACAGATATAGAAAAGGTAAGCAATAGTTGTTCTCAGATAGAACAAAAAGGCAAGTTTAAGGATCCTAAGGTAGATAAGAATTTAGTGTGATATAGGCAATGAAGGGAGTCCGGGAAAGGGAGTTCCATGAAGGTAGTAAGAAAGCAAGAGGAAGATTCTCACAGTTCTAGCTTGTGATGGTAAACAAAGACCAGATCATGCAAGACCCTTAGTAAAAGAGTTTAGATTTTTCTTTTAGTGAACCCGGAAGCCATTGGAGTTTTTTAGGTGGAGAGAATGAACGACTTGGTGTGACTTTGTATCATGATTCCTCTGACTGCTGCTTAATAAAAGGAAGGATATAGAGGTTGGGCAATACTGGAAGCAAAGAGACCAATGAAGAAGGTTTGTGTGTGTGTGTGTGTGTGTGTGTGTGTGGTGAGGGATGGGAGGTTCTCTGAAGTTAGTGGTGGGTTGTTGTAAATGTAGATGTAGTAAAATGGAATTAATTGGAAAAAATTAAGATACATTTTGGAAATATAATCGAACTATTAATTGGTGCTGGATTTCATAGGGGTGGTAAAGGAAAGGGAGGAATCAAAAAATGACCCCTGGATTTTTATTTTGAGAAAATGGGCAGAGGATGATGTTATTTAAATTAGGGAGGTGGGGAGGAAGAAGAGAGATGGGCGTGAAATCAAGAAATCATGTGTGGATACGTTGAGTTTAGGATACATATATGGAGTCTTAGCGGTTGTACTTGTTTGGATATCAGACAAGAGTTTTGTTTAGAGATATGCAAGAGTCGCCAGCATATAACACTGTGAGAATAGATGCTAAAGAAGAGTATGAAGGCACAAAGAGCCCTGAACCAAACCTCCAAGAGCATTAATGGTTAAGGAAAGGCAGAAAACAGAATTTCCAGAGAAGGATGTAAAAGAGGAGACTGTGATATGTAGGTGGGCACTAGGAGAGTGTGGATTTCTAGAAGTCAAGAGAATGGAATGTCTTAGGAAGGAGGGATGAGAAAAACCTTTTTCAAAACCTTCCACGACGTAAGTAAGATAAGTCTGGCCACATGGAGATACTTCATTTGGTTCACTTTTCATTAACTACTTCCTAATCATATAATATGTGCCAGGCATGATTCTAGGATGGCACTGGAATGCATTAGTGAACAAAAGAGATGCAGTTCCCTACCTTCATGAGCTGACACTTTAGTGAAAGGGACAGAAAATGAACAACAGAAATAAATAAAATATAGAGTGTCAGAAGTCGATAACTGCTATGGAGTAATATAAAGCAGGGAGGAGTTGCAGTTTTAACGATGTTGGTAAGAAAGACTTCGTTGAGAAGGTGATTTTTTTAAAGTTTATTTATTTATTTTGTGAGAGAGGGAGGGAGAGAGAGAGAGAGAGAGAATGAGTAGGAGAGGGCCAGAGAGAGAGCGAGAGCAGGCTCTATGCTGTCAGTGTAGAATCCCACATGGGGCTTGAACTTAGGAGCCATGAGATCATGACCTGAGCCAAAACCAAGAGTCAGGCACTTAACCGACTGAGCCACCCAGGCACCTGAGAAGGTGGTATTTGAACAGTGATTCTAAGTATAGGTAAAAGCATAAGCCACATTTGGGTTGAAGGAACTCTATGTGCCAAAGTGCTAAGCATGGAAATCAGTGTCGCTGCAGTAAAGTTCAGCAGGACTGAAGAGTAAGAAGGGGTTAGTGTGATACAAAGATGAGGTTGTGTAAAGCTTTGCAAGCTGGTAAGGACTTTGCTTTTACTGTGATTCATATCAGAAGTGATTAGAGAGATTCCAACAGGGGCAAAACCTGAACTGCCTAATTTTCAAAAGCCCACCTTGGATTTTGTATTGACAACAGGCACTCAGGGTCAAGGGCAAAGGCAGAGAGGTTTTCACAATTAACTAGGTGAGAGATGATGGATATTTTGACCAAGCTGGTGGCAGTGAAGCTTGTAAAGTTGGAAGAAATGATGGGTTTCTGGCTATGTTTCAAAGGTCTAGTCCACTGACGACAGCTAGGATGTGGGATGTGAGGAAAAGGGAGGGGTCAAATCTGACTCCCAAAGTTTTTGACTTGAACGCCTGGAGAAATAGACGTGCCGACACTGCGGCAGAAGCAGATTCGGGGTGTGGATGAACAATTTGTATGTGGATATGTTAAATTTGAGAAGCCGATTGGACATTAAGTGGAGGTAAGTCTGAAAAGCAGGGACGATTGGTATGTCACTATATATGGTATTTAAAGCCATAAGACTAAAGGGATCATCAAGAGATTAAGGATGATAGAGAAGAGGTACAAATACAGGACTCTGAAGTCTCCAGTGTTAAGAGGTGGGAGAGAAGAAGAATCTCTGTCTCAGGAAGACCAAGTGAGGAGTGGCCTTTGGGTAGGAGGAAAATCTCAGAGTATGCATACTGGATGTTAAATTAAAAATATATAAATATAAATAGATAGATAGATATAGATATTTGTTTAGAATAGGAGGTGGGGGTGCATGGGTGTCTCAGTTGGTTAAGCCTTGGACTCTTGGTGTCATTCAGGTCATTATCTCAGAGTTCATAAGTTCCAGCCATCTTTGCTGATGGTGTGGAGTCTGCTTGGGATTCTGTATCTCCCCCTTTCACTGCCCCTCCCCACTCTCTCTTCTCTCAAAATAAATAAACTTAAAAGAAAAAGAGGACTCCCTCTCCCCCCCCTCTCAAAAATAAACATTTAAAAATTTAAAAAAAAAGGGGGGGGGGCCTGGGTGGCTCAGTCAGTTAGACGACTGACTTCAGCTCAGGTCATGATCTCAGCATTCGTGGGTTTGAGCCCTGCCTCAGGTTCTTTGCTGACAGCTCAGAGCCAGGAAACTGCTTAGGATTCTGTGTCTCCCTCTCTCTCTCTGCCCCTCCCCCACTCACACTCTGTCTCTCTCTCCCCAAAATAAATAAACATTAAAAATTAAAAAAAAAAAAAGGAGGTGGGATTGATCATTTACTTCTTAATGCTCCTGACAGATTAAGAAAGATAAGAACATAAAATTGATCACTACATTCAGCAATATCTGCATGGTCAGTGATTTTGACAGGAGCAGTTTTGGTGCTGTGATGGGTGTGGAGGTCTGATTGGGAGACATTGAAAGAATGGGAGGAGTCTTTGGATATTTGTATTAAATTATTGTACGGGGCAGCAGAGAAATGGGGTGGTAAATGGAAGGAGAAGTAGGATCAAGAGAGCCTTTCTATTTTCACTTATTTTTAATATTTCTAATGTTTATTTTTTTGAGAAAGAGAGAGAGAGAGAGACAGAGTGCAAGCAGGGGAGGGTAGAGAGAGAGGGAGACACCGAATCCGAAGCAGGCTCCAGGCTCTGAGCTTCAGCACAGAGCCTGATGCCGGGCTTGAACTCACAAGCTGTGAGATCATGACCTGAGCCTGTTTAAAAGTGGGAGAGATTAAATTATTTTTTTAAATCTGTGGGAATTGTGTCAGAGATATGAATGATATTGACAAAAGGGATTTTCGTGGATCCTGGGCATGAAAACCAGGTTACGAGAGATGGTAGAGTGAATAGAAAAGGAAGAATGAGAGGCAATAATGGATTTTTTTTCCCCAGAAGTTCACGATGTGAAAAGCAAGAGAAAGAGAGAAGGTTGCCTTCTTTTCAGATGAGAAATATCAGAATACATCTGTAGGGGATCACCTAGTAGGGGGTACGTTAATATTACAATGGAGGGAAGGAATAACTGAGAGAAAGACAAGGGACTATAGAAACCAGAACAGGAATGTACTTTGTTCTCTCAGTTTAGTAAAAAAGATGTACTGCTGCTCTCTATCGTATATTTGCATTTTCTTTCGGGCAGGGCAAGGATATGCAACATGCCTTTGGTGTTTCCCAAAGTAGGCCCTGTAAACTCTAGATAGAGCCTATTTGCAACTTCATGGATATTTATTTAGATAATATTTCCCTGGGTTGTTAGTTTCCTTTTAGGTGAAAAATACATCAACCTGCATGATATTACTGCCTAGGCCTTTTTATTGTATTTATTTTTAAAAGCCTCTTTTGCACAGAATTGGATTCTGGATTAAAAGTACTTGGTTCACCAATACACCCATTATCGGTCCACACATAACCTTTTTAACTACCCATCCATCTATGGACTCATTCACTGCGATAGAGTAGACACCAGTTCAATCATTAAACTGTACAACTTTGATAACTTCCATCCTGCTATGTAGTCTCCTTCATCTTTTCTCCCTGTCTGCCCCATCGGAAGCAACCACCGCTCCAAGTCCTTTTTAAATTATTTCATAGGTTTTCTTTGAATCTCATTTTGGCTCAATTTTTAAAATTTTAAATTAGGAAATGTATTGGCTTGGAACATGTTATATATGAGCTTTTGGTGTTTTTCTCTCCCCACTTAATTGTGTATGCTAAGGTTCATTCTTGCTGATGCATATTGCTATAGATCATTCATTTGACTGCTGTGTGATATTCCCACTTCATAGGAACTAGTTTATTCATCTTCTCTGTTGGCAGTAGGCATTTTGCTTGTTTCCAAGATTGTGTTGCTGTGAATATTCTGGCCCAAATTTCCTGCTGTAAATGTGCAAAAGTTTCTTTTGCATATACATCCAGGAATGGATTTTTCTGGATCTTAGTGTAAGTGGGAGTTCAACTTGATGAGATAATGCCAAACTGTTTTCTGTGGTAGTTTTACAAATTAAAACTCTCATTTACAATGAATATGAGATTCAGGATCCACAAACCCTTCAACCATACTTGAAATGGTCTTTGATTGTGAAATAATTAGAATTTTCTGATTTCTAATGTGGTTGGATGTCTTCTCAAACCTTTAATGTCTACAAGAATTTTCCTTCTGTGAATTGCATTTTCATCTTTGGCCCTGATTTCATTGTTTTTTTTAAATGCTTTTCTTATTTATTTAATTACTTTAATTATTTTAAAAGGTGACCTGGATTGATAGAAGGATCATAGGACATAGGAAGCACTAATCTTTAATGTCATTTAAGTAAAACTCTATACCATTCTGTTTTCTCTGTGACATCAATGGATACCTTTTCTTTGTTTACTAGGCAGGAAGGCTAGCATTTCTGTATTTTTTGATGACAAACTAAATTATAGATTTCTTTAAATATATCACTCAAGATTCCTTGTTGTTATTGTACCTCCTAAATACGTTAAATCTCTTGAGTTTTTGGAAATACATCAGCAGCGTTTTGTAAGATGTAGCTTGATGCATGAATTTAAGTGGCTGGAAAACCATAAATATGTCCTCAAATGCATAGCTGGGGACAAAATGTGAACAGGATTAACCATTTCCATAATCAGCCAGACACGTTAGGTCTTTTCCCTGGTGTGACAGCAAATTGGACACTGTTATGGGGCAAGAAATTAAATCGTTATATCCTTTGACCAGGTCTGTACAGCTGAAGTAAAGTTAATAGTGGAAAATTATCTCATATATTATTAATTGTCTTCCTACTTTGCACCCAAGTTAGATTCATTAATAAGATGGGAATATTCCTTTGCATTTGATCTTAGTAGTCTTGGTTCTTTCTTTCAAAGACTATTGCAAATCACTTTGTTTGCCTTACAAAATGCCAACTACATTTTGCAGATTAAAAATCACTTCCCTATTACCAAAGAAGTAAGATTTTTTAAATAAAATATGTCTTTGATGTTACACAAATGCATGTAACATTATGAGAAGTCCTTCCAAGCTCAAAATTATCTGGTTTCTATGTAATTATGCTCTTAGTAAGGTTGATTTGAACATCCTAAACAGTAGTGTTAGAGGAAGCGTCTCTAAGAATTGCTCTTAATTACATAGCGACCATTATTCATAGAAAACTGATTTATTGGAAACCTATTACGTTTAAGGCCGGAGATTAGTTCTGGGAAAGGATACAAATATAAATAAGACACAGTTTCAGCTTTAATCAGGAAATATTTTTAGCTTAACTGGTGTAACACATGAATCCAAGTAATTTTTCTTTTTGGGAAGTTTTTGAATCACTGGTGCGGTGATACTAAGAACACAGACACATAGTTATTGACCACATAGTATGTGCAATGTGCTATACTAGTTGGGAACTTCAAGGAGCATTAAAATTTCATTTTACTGTTAAGGGGAGAAAGAAAGAATCAAATAAGCTATAATAAGAGCAAAGACATAGAAAGAGCTGCAAGAACACAGTTCAGAACTTAAGCATAAACAAAATTTAGGTGTAACATAAACAAAATTTAGGAAGTTTAGGTATGGCATGTTATGTTGTAGATAGAAAATTATATAAGCAATTAATTATTGTTTTTTACTTAATGATATCATTAGCATACTAAAGCCAGAACATATTTTGGAGATCACTACAAGGGGGTTATAATTCTGGCTCTGGCTTATTATATTTAAATTCTGTGAGCTCAGTTTCCAGATCCATAAAATCCTCACAATAATATCACCCTGGGAGGGTATTGTGAAAATTAAATGAAATAGTATATGGAAAGAGGCTAGTATCCTGCCTGGCATGTAATAGGCCTTCAATACATAGAATATTATATCTCTGTTTATTGCTCTTTGGAAAAAAACCCATTCCCGGTGAGTTAGTTTCACACCAGCATGCCCACTGATCTGTCCACACTCCATCCCCACTGCCATATTCCCAGTATAGACCACCATCATTTCTTGGCTAGGCTAGGCTGCTGTCAGCCTCTTATAAGAGCCCTTCTTCTACACTTGCCTCCCTATAATTTATTGTCCGTACAACTGCCAGAGTGATTTTATAAAAAATATAATTCAGGTCACATAATTTCCTTACTTCAAACTCTTGATGGCCTCCCAATGATTAAGGGATAAAAATCAAACTTCCTCACAGCCTAAGGCAGAGCTGTACTGAATATCAGAGGGAGAAAACGTTGGGAAAGAACAGGGAAAAATTGTTTCTTTTGCATTTCTGTATTCTTTTGTTTGGGCTGCCATAACAAAATACTACAGACAGGGTGGCTTAAACGGCAGCGAGTTCAAGATGTCAGCAGAGGGTTGGTTTCTTCTAAGTCCACTCTCCTTTGCTTGTGGATGGCTATCTTCTCTGTCTTCATCCACATGTTCTTTCTTCTGTGTGTTTCTGTGTCCTAATCTCCTCTTCTTAGAAGGACACCAGTCACATTGGATTAGAACCCATCTTAATGACCTCATTTTAACCTAATTCCCTTTTTTAAAGACCCTAACTCCAAATACAGGTACATTCTGAGGTACTGGGGGTTAGGACTTCAACATATGAGTTTGGAAAGAGCATAATTCAACCCATAACAACCTCTTTATGTGTTGCCCATCTGTCACTGGGATCTCTAATAGTTCTTTTCCATGTAGTTTTAACAACTGTCACCATAATGTGTAGTATAAATATGTTGCTTAAAATATGCCACTTTAGAATATCAGCTCAGGAGCGGATCTCTGTCCCCTGACTGGTTTTCATTCTGTTTATGTGGCTTTCATTTCTTTTCATTTTCTTCCTTACCTGCTTGGCCCCAGCCCCACTGGCCTCTTTCCTGGTCCCCAAGCACACTAAAGCCTCTCCCGCCTCTAGGCTTTCTTCCCTGAAGTTCTTTATGCCTGTGATGTAATTCTTTCGGTTCCTCCAATGACTCATGCTTACCCTCCAGGTCTCAGTTTAAAAGTTACTGCTTTGAAGAAGGGCTACAACATCTAGGCTTTCCCAGTCTCTAACTCAATTACCAGCCTGTTTTATATCTCTTATGAATGACAAGATCCTCCCATGTAATTTATTTCTTGATTACTTATACTCAGACTTTCCTAATAGCACGTTAACTACCTGAGGCAGGAAGCTCTTAAGTCTTGTTTCCCACTGAAGCACCAGGGCCTAGTATGGAACCTGGCACACAGCAGGTGCTCACTCAATAGATGTTTATTGAATGAGTGTCCAAATGAAATCTCTTTACCAGTCATATCTTCAGAATCTAGCTTTGTCTGAAAGACCTATGTGATCACATAAAGCAAATACTGAATAATGCCACAAACTAACTCAACAATACTAGGATTGTAATTCTGAAGGCAAACATTTTTCAAGAATCATTAAGAAAGAATTATGTAAGAATTTGAAAATAGCCATTATTGGGTGCCTGGGTGGCTCAGTCAGTTAGGCATCCAACTTCAGCTCTTGTCATGATCTTGCGGTTCATGGGTTTGAGCTCCACTTCAGGCTCTGTGCTGCCAGCTCAGAGCCTGGATCCTGCTTCATATTCTGTGTCTCCCTCTCTCTCTGCCCCTTCCCCATTCACACACTCCTTCTCTCTCTCTCAAAAATAAAATAAACATGAGGGGCGCCTGGGTGGCGCAGTCGGTTAAGCGTCCGACTTCAGCCAGGTCACGATCTCGCGGTCCGTGAGTTCGAGCCCCGCATCGGGCTCTGGGCTGATGGCTCAGAGCCTGGAGCCTGTTTCCGATTCTGTGTCTCCCTCTCACTCTGCCCCTCCCCCGTTCATGCTCTGTCTCTCTCTGTCCCTAAATAAACGTTGAAAAAAAAAAAAAATAAATAAATAAATAAAATAAACATGAAAAAATATTAAAAAAAAGAAAATACCCATTATTATCATGGAATCATTATAACTATAAGAATTAGTACAACCCCATGCACCTTAAAACAAATTTGTAAGTAAAAATTACGTTGGCCTAATTCCTCTCCTACGCTTCTCTCACTCCCATAGAACACTTACGGTCTTAATATTTTATGGGACATATTTTGGTAAATACTATTCTAGAAATCAGATGAGCATTGTCTGTAAACTAGAATAACGTGAACAGCATCACCTAGGAACCTGTTAGAGATGCAAATTACCAGGCTCCACTTTAGGTCAATCAGCAAGGGTAGGGTGGAGCCCAGCATTATGTGCTCTAACAAACCTTCGAGGTGATTCTGATTCAGTTCCAATTTGAAAACCACTGCCCTAAATTGATCTTTGAAGTAACTTTTAATTTCTCAAGAATCTTGTCAAACAACAGTTCAGTTGTCAGGACATATGCAACCTTAATTGTTCTAAGTAACTTACCTCCTTTGCTCTGACATGCAGCGACTTAATGCTTTTGATACTTTAGCGGTTCTTAAGAAACTAGCAGAATAACTTGTCCCACTCTTGAACCACTTTGAGTTAAAAGCTCTGTTTTCTAAAATTCAACACACATTATCAGCTTCTTGGATTGCCTATCTATTCCTGGAACATTTTGGCTTAATGAGCTTATTGCTACCATATTTTTGTTGTTCTTTATAATTGCTCATTCAAATGAAAATTCAGTTAACTTCTCACACTTATTTTCTCTGCTTTCCAAAGGTGTTACTATTTTTTTTAATGCAAACTCACTGGGGCGCCTTGGTGGCTCAGTCGGTTGAGCGTCTGACTCTTGATTTTGGCTCAGGTCATGATCCCAGGGCCATGGGATTGAGCCCTGTGTCAGGCTCAGCGTGAGCTTGGAGCCTGCTTAGGATTCTCTCTTTCCTTCTCTCCCTAGCTCATGCTCTCTGTCTCTAAAATAAAATTTAAAATAACCTATTTATAAATGAAAAAACCTCTGATAGATCAATCTGATCTGTACCTTTTCTTTCACTATACTTACAAAGGATATATTTTTTTCTTTTAAAAAATATATTTATTTATTCTTTGGCGCAGGTCACGATCTCACAGTTTGTGGGTTTGAACCCTGCATCAGGCTCTGCGATGACAGCTTTGAGCCTGGAGCCTGCTTTGGATTCTGTGTCTCCCTCTCTTTTTGCCCCTTCTAACTTGTGCTCTGTCTCTCTGTCTGTCTCTCTCTATCTCTCTCTCAAAAATAAATAAACATTAAAAATTTTTTAATTAATTAATTTATTTTGAGGGAGGCAAAGAGAGTGTGAGTGGGGGAGGAGGGGCAGAGAGAGAGGGAGAATCTCAAGGAGGCTCTGCACTGTTATCATAGAGCTGGATGTGGGGCCCAAACTCACGAAACTGTGAGATCATGACCTGAGCCAAAATCAAGAGTCAGAAGCTCAACCAACTGAGCCATTCAGATACCCCTATTTGTCTTAAGATAGTTATTCAAGAAAGAATTTCGAATTCTCCTTCAAACCATTTTTTTTTTCCTGTGGCTCAGTCTTCATCCTATACAGGGAGAAATATTCTGATTCATTTTTATGAGGATAACTTTAGACCTAGGGCATTAAGCTATACTAACTGTTATTTGTCTTTTTCTTTTTCTTTTCTCTTTTTTTTTTTTTTTTTTTTTTTTTGGCATAAATCCAATTGTCCAACCAGTATCCAAAGGAAATAGTGCATCTTGATAGCAATGTTATTCTTTCCAGTATGGAGTATCTAGCTTCTGGCCATACAATGGTATAAACCATCATTTAAGGAAATGATGTTCAAGAGGGCAACAATTTTTTATTTTTATTAGGAATAAAAACGTGTATATATATCATAATAACTATCAGTATTGAGAGCATTATGTTCTAGAGACTGGGGCAAGTCATTTACATTTATTATTTTACTTAATACTCATTAAAACCTTAACCTATTAGGATTCATGACTTGACTAAGATCGTATATTTCAAAAGAGCCAAATTTAAATTCCACAATTCCTGATGTTAAGCACCATGCTAAACCCAGATTGTAGCAATTTTCCTTTGTCTAAAATCTGTGTCAGCCCCATTATCATGATGCTCCCGCCTTTCCCTTCTGCCAAACACACCCATGTATTTGTTTCTGAACCAATGCTATTTACACCTAGGAAAGAATCTCAGTAGTGGCGTTTATCAGAAGCCAAGAGAAACTACTGCTTAATAAGTACTCTTATGAGAGAGTCACTGTGTTCAGGGTCTTATCGGTAGTCTTGCTTGATATGTGCGATTGCTGCTTTTGAGAGGTTCAGTAGCCTGCCCTTGATCAAACAGCTAGTAGGTGGCAAGAGGTGAATAGGTCTGGCTTGTAGGAGAGTTTTGTCTTTAATCTCAGTTACCGGTGGATGGTGTACCTACTGTTAAAGGTGCCATGAATCATTTTTGTGCTCTTATTTAAGTAGAATCCTCAGCTTTCTAAAGACGACCATTATGGTTTTTCTCCTCCTCACTCTTGTGGCTAAGTTCCCTCTTTTTAACAGCTCGCTTCTTTACTAAGGGCCAATCAGATGATGGACTATAAAAAATTACAAAGGCTAAGAGTTTTTGTTCCCTGCACTGCCTTTCACAGTAGTGCCCGGTAGGTGATGTATTTCTTTAAGAAACAATGTTATCCGAAGTAATTTTTTTTTTTTTTGCCTGTAAATAAACACTGCTTTCTGGTTCTGTTATTCTTTTGTCTACATTTTTTTTTGTAGAGGTGCATTATCTCACTAAATATTTAAGATGCCAGTAAAAACATGATATATCTGTATTTGCTCTATTCTCCTTGCCTGTAATATTGGTATTTTTTTTCACTCCTATTTACTTCATACCTACTAGGTCCTGTAACAGAAGTAAAAACTGACATATATGTCACCAGCTTTGGACCTGTTTCTGATGTGGAAATGGTAGGTATTTAGGAAACTTCATGTACTTTTTGTCTTTTGAAGAAAACATGCAGAAGAGAGGGCAAATGATATTTATCTTGTTAATCGCACACAGCTAGAAAGTCAAAGAGCCTCCTAATTAGACTTAAAGGTTTATAAGGATAAGACATTGAATTTACATTTCAGCTCTAATATTTGAGTATTTTTTGGTTTGGAGTTATTCTCAACAATGAAAACAAAAACCTTACTATTACTTGTGTCAGTGGCACAACCTTTTATGTAGTGATTTTTTCCCTTAGAAAATTATTGAAGTGGAGAAAATTGATGAGTGTAATTAGTTTTTGTATAAAACTATATTGTAGTCCTAACTGCATTTAGTACTCCATGTTGGCCCAACTGCTCACAACTTGCCCCCGCCCCCCCCCGCCCCCCCATGCCTTCTCTTCCTGCCTCTTTCTCATGCTTAAAGAGGTTAGAACACCAAACACTGGTCAGGATGAATTCATCTATTCAGTTGTGCCCTCTAATATTAAATATATGTAGTTTAAAGGTTAAAGGACCTACTTTACCTTTTTTCCTTGGTCTTAGGCTCCTCGGCTAATTTTAATAAATTTTGTGAATATAAAATTGCTTTTTACATATTTTACTTGTCTTAGAGATGCCTACAATTTTATGATTAATAATACAATGATATTTGTTACACTTTTACTAATTTTGCTACCTGGTCTAAAGCACAACTGTAATTACTTTGTGCTGGTAGTTTTATTAAATTATAGTAATTAGTCTTGAATGATTCATGTGTATGGTAATTTATTTACCTGATGGAGTAGAAGATTAAGGTATCAAGATGGACACAACATGCTTTAATTGCTGAGAATCATTTAGCTCCATTGATGTAAGAACATTTCTGCTCCTATTAATTTAGTTTTCATTTGGGTAGTTTTTTTTTTTTTATGAGTGGGATAGAGGCTAGAATTTAATGCATATTTATGTGTAGTCATCTGTGATTTGAATGTCACAAACTAATTTCCCTAGGAATACACAATGGATGTGTTCTTCAGACAGACGTGGATTGACAAAAGACTAAAATATGATGGCCCCATTGAAATTTTGAGATTGAACAATATGATGGTAACAAAAGTATGGACACCTGATACTTTCTTCAGGAATGGAAAGAAATCTGTTTCACATAATATGACAGCTCCAAACAAGCTTTTTAGAATTATGAGAAATGGCACTATTTTATACACAATGAGGTAGTCATTTTTTTCTTTTTCCTTCTTTCCTTTTTATGCTTTCTTCCATTCTTTCTTCCTTCTCTCTCTCCCTTCTTCTGTCCTTCCTTCCTTCTTTTCATCCTTCTCGTTTTAGGTGTCTAAAAAATCATTTTTAAAGTGAGAGTTAATTTTAATCGCATTTTTCCATCATAGACTCACCATAAGTGCGGAGTGTCCCATGAGATTGGTGGATTTCCCCATGGATGGTCATGCATGCCCTTTGAAATTTGGAAGTTGTAAGTTACAATAAAAGTATTGTTAGAATTTATTAATATCTAACGCAAGCTGATATTTATATGTGTGCACAATTTCCCATAATCCATAAATCATTGTTCATGACAATAACTGTCCAAGATTTGACTTTTAGGAGACTCTATTTTACCTAATATATTTAAATAAAGAAGTAAAAACAGCCCCTTTTCCAAAAACCAAAAATCAATTTGGACAGATAGCCTGGGTAAACTGACTCATAAATAATAGGTTGGTGGTCAGTGGTGAAATTAAGGACTTCTGAACTCCATGTGTTGGTGGTGTAACAAAGAAAGTACAAAGGATTTTTAAGGGGGGGAGAGGGAGTAATTTAACATCGTCTGTTACAAGCAGAATTCTTTATGGCAGATTTGAAAAAAGGTCAGAGAGGTTTCAGGTCTTCTTGAAATGACCAGGTTAAAATAATATAAGCAGCACTGTTAGAACCAAAGTGGCTGAAGCATGATGAAAGCATCATAAGAGATATGGTCTGATATGTAGACAGATCCAGATCATGTAGCATCGTATAGACCACATTAAGGATTAGATTCTATTGTAAATGCTACAGAAAGACTTTGGAAGGTTTTACTAGGGGATTTGGCATTCTTTAACATTTTACAATTTCATTTCAGCTTTTCTATGGAGAATGGATTGTAGGGAGACTAGAGTAGAAGCAGAGAAGAGTGGGAGGCTATTGCTTTAGTACCATCAAAGATGGCAGTAGCTTAGACAAGGACAGTACTAGAGGCGAAGCTATGAAGTAGATGATTTGCAAATATTTTGTGGAGGTGAAGGCAAGAAGGTGAAATGAATGGGTAGTAAAGAATATGGAATCCCTTCCCCCAAGCTCCCTTTACCTCAGATGGTGGAAAAATGAGATTGCTTCTTCTAATGTGTGCCTCAAATATTTGATTCACTCAGAATCTACCAAAAACAGGTGCTGGCTTTTATTATTGCTTTGGATTCTTAGTGCACTGATTGTGAAACTGTTGCCTGCTCTTACCATTGTGCGTAACTTAATGAGAACTGGCATTCACCATTCTTTGACAACCCCTAGTAATCACAGTGTTTGGTGAGCTAGGTTAAAGCTAGAGAGTCATTTACTCGCTGACCAGTGACTTAAAGAGAGAAAATTAAAAAGATACATAGACAGAAAGGGCGATCTCACTGGGGCATAATTAAAATCCATTTGTACTGTAATAATTTAAATTCCCCTACAGATCGTTCTTATCTATGGGAAGTTCTTTCCTGCCCATCCACCTCTGCTGCCCATCGAGACGCACTCTTCAGAGCGACTTGAACATAGTTGGCAACAGTCAGGGTTTGTACTAGATAAAGAAATCACTCCTTGGAAGTTGGTTTGTTAGGTTGGGAATTAGAAAGAGACATTTTTTTTATCGCTTTCACCCATTTTGCCCACGCCCCCACTTCCTGCCTCAAGTATCGAATCATTAAGAGAAAGGTTATTCTACCACGTTAGGATAGCCAAGAGAAGAATACCCAATTTAAAATATCATGGGCAGGAACATAGCATTCAGGGTCTTTTAAATGTATGATGAAGCATGAATATACTTTAGGAGAGAAATGTTGACACATGACTCTATACTGCTAAATGACAACACAAGCCTCCTAGTTTGTTTTGAGAAGCTGTTTGTAAAAATAATCTCCCTAGGTATCAACTCTTGTAGAATTAAGCTTTCACTGAGGACCTACTGTGCTGTAGTCACTTTAGGAAGGTTTGTGGAGGGAACCGATTCATCTTGGTTCTTTTGAACTTATTTGTGCGTGAGCCAAGCTATCTGTTGTGGGTAGACTGGTCAGCAAGCAGCTGGTTTCCATTTGAGTTGAACACCAAATAATAGGAAATGGGCTTAAATTGCCTCTGGGAGGGATTTGTTGAAGATGGAAAGGAAAATGTCCTGATTGTAAGAGTTTAAAGGTAGTGGAACTGGTTGTGTAATGGTATTCCCTGGAGAGCTCCACAAAGAGCAGAGCCAGTTGTCACTGCAGAATTGTTCCCAGAAGGCACGGGGACTGCCCAGAGGCAGTGTGGAATAGGTGACCCCCGGAGAGCTCTCCCAACAGTAGGGTTTGTTTTTGTTTTTGTTGTTGTATTATTATAGGCGGCATCTGGTACATTTCTAATTGGCAGAGTTGCCGTAGGATGGAAGGAGTCAGTGTTGGTCAAGCCCTGGAAGTGAGTGAGAATGGAAAGAAGTACTTTTTGGGGGGAGGGGTATTATTTCCGCTTTTCAACTGCTTCTCCTATTAGTATGGAAACACATCCAAGTGCCTCTCCTCCAATTTTAATCTCTCCTCCAATTCTGGACATAAGAGCAAGAAACATGCTGAGTTGCAAGACGGTTTATTTAATCTCTACAGATTTCTAAGTCTTAAACGTGTTTTAATAAATCATGATTATTGTTTACTTTTATTCCATCTTTCTTGAACATGTGTAATATTCTTAAATGTTGACCATCAGTGCTGATGGGAAAGGACCACTGACTTTAATCACATTCTGGGCTCTCATTCAGATGCATATCCGAAGAGTGAGATGATTTATACATGGACAAAAGGTCCTGAGAAATCAGTGGAAGTTCCAAAGGAGTCTTCCAGCTTAGTCCAATATGACTTGATTGGGCAAACTGTGTCAAGTGAAACTATCAAGTCCATTACGGGTGAGATGTTTAATAATTAAAATCAATATGCTACTTGGCATTCATTCTCGAGCCTGCAAGTGGGACTGAAAACAGATTCTGGGATTTGAGTCTTCTGAATCCTGGGCTTCAGAGTCTGAGAATAAGTCTACCGCTTCCTAAGTAACTTTCTTAATTGTTGCTTTCAGATGTAATATTAAAAGTACTTACCAACAGCCATTAGAAATCTTACAGTTTGTTTCCCTTATTAGCTTGTCTAAATGCCCATAAAATATACCTGAACTCAGGGATGTTAACTATGGTTCTATGTTATATGTTTCTCTTTGTATTTTTCTTTATATGTATGTAACATTTAGAAATATAGCTCTTTCTGAAAACTAAGGCAGTATTTTCAAATGTGTGTGTGTTTCCATTTTTTTTTCCTACTGACTTTCCATAAAAGTTCGGTCTAAATTCTGCTCTTAGAAAATGCTGAAATTGAATGGTAATTGCTTTTGCAGTACCGGACCTTTAAAATAGACAGCGCTGCAAGAATTTTTTAAAAGTTATAGCTTAATGTATTAAATGGCTTCATCACCGTATAGAACAATAATTGTGTTCAGGGTCATTTTCCCCATAGTTATAGTTAGGAACTATATATTTCTCAGTTTGCTTGCTATGCACAACAGATAATTCTTTGTCTAAAATGCTCTTTTTAGGCTGAAATATGATTATGAAGTTATTGACTAATTGCCTGCATAACCAATAATACATTTTCCTCATGTTTTATTTGTAGGTGAATATATTGTTATGACAGTTTACTTCCACCTGAGACGGAAGATGGGTTACTTTATGATTCAGACATATATTCCATGTATTATGACAGTGATTCTTTCTCAAGTTTCATTCTGGATAAACAAGGAATCAGTTCCAGCTAGGACTGTGTTTGGTAATTGAGATTCATTTTCTTGGGTATTTTTTGTTCACATTATATTTTGATCATGATTCATGGGAATAGCTCGTAGACATAATTTTTTTCTAAGAAAATATTAAATGGTAATATATCAAGCTGTATTCAGAAAAGAATCACATAAGCTTTCCATTTTTCCCAGCCAAGACGAATAAGGCTTGAGGGGATATGGACAGTCTATCCCTTCCTTTGGGGCCCCATCAGATTTCTCTTATTAAGACCTGGCAGATGAAGACCAAGTGTGAAACTGGATATGATTTCACTTTTGGTGACATTCTTGGGCTCCTACCTTAATGTTGTGTAATTGAATTAAAATCATATCTAGGTGTTAAAATGAAATGCACTGGGAACTTACAATAAAACAAATAAAAGTCATGGCTGAATAAATATGAAAGCCTTAGAAAAATTTGCCTTTTAATGAAGAGGAACAAAATGCAAGTGGTTTAAATGCATTGAGTTGGATGGTATTATACACCTAGTTTATTAGCTTATTGTTATATTCTAGTTAAATCTTTTTTTCTGAACACACGATATTTTCTTCTTTTCATTTTTATAGTGGCTTTCTATATATCATATTCTAAGCTATATGAGGTCCAGAACACATCAGTTTTAAATTTTATAGCTCTTCATAAGTCTTCTACATATCAGTCATGCTTTTAAATAATATAATTAGTTATAATGGTATTTATGTAACTTAACAAATTTCTCTATTCTTTTTCTATTGATTGTGAGTAGCACAAGCATTCAGTAGCAGGATAAGAAAGAAAATGTTCCCAGTTGCTCTGGACTGGAGGTATAGTCCTCACAAGAGATGTCAATCTCCCTTTGCTTTTTCTAGTTACTAGGATTAAAGCCACGGGAGAATATTCCTTATCATACAAGAGCTGAGGGGATGGATGCTGGTGAGAAGAAACTGGGGGAAGTAGGAGCTTCTCATCTCACTTCCCCATCCTTATAGAGAACTCATAAGGTGTCTTAGTGTCCTCAGTGCACGTGAATGTGAGGCCATTTTCCATAGACACTGCACCCACCCTCCTTTAGTCTTAGGTTTACTCAAGAACCCTACTGGGGAAACCACTGCATAAAGGTCAATCCTGGGGGCAGGGTATGACCCCAGGAGGGTAGTGAGCAGGTATCATGGCCCTGCCTTCTTCATAGAGTTGCAAAGGTTCAATTAAAGAATAAATCCATGTTGCAAGTGTTGAATAAATTTTACCTATTAAAAACGTATGTAAAAATGAAACAGAAAATAACAAATCTAAGCTTCGCACCATAACAGATTGGGGTTTGAAACTGGAATCTGGCACTTATTTTCTCCATCCATATACATATCCATGCTAATACATCTCTCTTTCATAGACTAGTGAGGATGTGGATTTATGTGCGGTCCTCATCACAGGGCATATGGTGCACTTAGTACATATTGGTTACTCTCTCTCATACTTCTCTGACAGAGAGGAGATTTACTTTGTTCTGACTTGATTTCCTTGATTTTTAGTTGCTTTTTCAAGAGGACATATAATGTTCTGTTGTGTAATTCCAGGCACTCTGCTAAGTCCTTTATGCTCATTATCTCATTTAGTGCCCATACTAATCTTGGGTGTTTCCATGTCATGTTGAGTCAGCCTGACTGGGCAGGAAGCACCTGCTGAGGCTGAGCATCAGACCAAAGTTCTTTAACTTTCTCTGGCACCAATAATATCAATATTTCAGGAACTATTTCATTGGTAATAAAAGTAAAATCACTTATTTTTATCATCTTTTCTCTGTGGTCTTAAAGAACACCTAGAACAGAAAATACTGACCCATCATTTGTGCATCTGATGAAGGTATAATAGTATCTTAATACAGATTCTGCAGCCAAGGTTCTAACCACTAGGTCTGCCACTGATTTGCTGACAAACCATCAGTGAGTTGCTTCTGCTCTTTTCCGCATGTGTTACAACAGGATACATGGTTGTACCTACTTCACAGGGTTGCTATGAGGATTAAATAAATTAATTTGGATAAAGCACTTGAAGGAATGCCTATCACACAATGCATTTTATTTCAATGTTGATTATTGTAAGTCTACCCTGCCACCTACCTCATTTGAGACCACCACTTGATACTATAATTAAAGCTTCTCTGTAGTTTATGTTTATTGTGATTGCTTGATAAGCTTTGGGTGCTTTTTCGGTTCAACACAAACTGGTAGCCACTGTCTCACTTGTCCCCAAATAATGGAAATCACCAGTGGTGCAGAGAAGGATAACATTGATTACAGCTGTAGCCACCCAACATTTCCTACAGATTTCTTGATAACGCAGACACTGTGAGGAAATTAAGTAGCATGTAGTAAGGATAAGATGTGCCATCTTGTGTAATCTTCACAATAGCTCAGCAAGGTAGGTGTTATTAATTTTTCATGGAGAAGCAAAAGAACTCAGAGAAATCAAGAAACTTGTATCAAGTCACCTACTTATAAGTGATGGACCCAGGACAGTTTCTGTCTAACGTTGAGAACTCTGCCATTTCTACTCTGTCATTCTGTCTTCACAGGAAGTATGATGTGGGTACTTGTGGAGTATTCCAGAGCTACTGAGTGAGATTGTATGGATGTGTGCTGAAGATAATTTGTGGGTAGCTTTTTCCATTTGAACTGTGACATTTGCCTGTCTTGAGCTTATGTGCCGAGATGTTGGTTTTGATTGACCAGGGAAATTATGCACAATAATGAAGTCTTGAAATGTCTAAGGTGTGTCAGGATGGTAGTTATTAAATTGTTCATTGAGGCCCTGAGATGGTATTTTCCTAAGGAAGTTAAGTTTAAAGTGTTTGGGGGATCATTGGCAATCTATTTCATATGAGATTCAAGTAAAAAATTCATTCTGGATTAATATTTTTTCCCCTAATTTTAATTTCCCTCTTCATTCAGGGAGAGAATTTTCTGGGTCAGAGATATCACTAGAAATCATGCAAAAACAGACTCCCCCTTCAAAAAAATTAGTGTAACTATGAGAAGCAGAGTGTTCTACATTCTCTCCAAAGGCCTTCTATCTGCAAAGTTGCATGCCTTTAAGTCTTCTAATTATTCCAGTATAGTAAAATGTTAAACCAGAGTAAATGCCAGCTGGCATGTCTAAATCATTACTAGTTCATTTTCTTGGAGTGGCCAGCCAAAAATTTACTCTTGTGCACAGTCTTAGCCCACTCTTCCATGTCCTCTCCCAGCTCCCGGGCCAGCCAATATGGTACATATTCAGCATTATAAAAGCAGGTACTGGCATCAATACTTGAATGTGTCAAAAAAAAATCCTGTGGTTGTTGAAGTGTTTTGAGGGTAGATGCCAGCAAAGCCATTTAGAGCAGATGCAATGTCTTCCTAGATGCAGAGGAAGCATGGCTTCTTATCCAAAGGGTTGGCTTCTGTTTGCAATTCTTTTAGTATTTATTGAACCAAATGCTCTGTCTAAAAACAGCTGTAATAAGCACATTCCTGTCATGCTAGTGCTTTCTTTAAATTTGATCACCAGGCGAACAGAACTTTTTAATGTCTAAAGAAAAGGATGGCAACTTCAAACACTTAGCCAATTGTTTATGCAGGCTACCTTTCCTAACTTTGCCAATAGTCAGGAAAGATGAACCATAGTATCATATACCCTTCAATGGCTGTTCTACAAACTTAAAACTAAATTGACTCAAGTCAGTGAAAAAGGAATGGAAAGTGGCCACATATCCAGGATTTTTTGCATTTATGTCCCTAGCGTAATTTAACATCTTCATGAAACTGGGGATTTACCCTCCTTAATGATCAGAAAGTAATTTGGGGGTTCATGGCTCAATAATTGCATTAATATCCTACTTACATTAATAAAGGAATTTCTTTCTATGATAGCAGGAGAAGATGAAGACCATTACTTGAGGTCTGAGGGAGAAATTGTTCTAGTACAAGAAATAAATGTTCAAAGCAACATGGGAAATCCCAAATTGCTTATAGTTGGGTTTGAGTTTTCCTTTTTTGTTATCACATGCTCTGTGGAATTTTCTGAGTTCTGAGTAGTATTCTTATTTAGGCTGCACTGTTCATGTTTTATTCCCAAGTGTTTTCAGCATAGTTTTTCAGCATAGTAGGGGAAGTAAGGAAGTTGTAGAACATTTTTGAATTCTTAATAGACCATTAAACTTAAATTTTTATGAATAAGAAGAGAAACTTTGATTTATTTTCAAACTATGTAGCTAAAATTTTTTTAATTAATTTACATTTCATAGGCAGCATGGGAAAGCTGCCATTTTTTCTGAGATTCAAAATGGGGGCCTAAAAGTTCTAAGGTCTCTTTCTGAAATGAAGTCCAATAAATTCCCAACACTCCATTTTCTAGCTATTTTAATATCTCCTTATTTCACCAAGCATACATTTTAAAATCTGTTTTAGACAAATAAAACTCTAAAAAAATCACCATTATTTTTTTAAAAGGGAATACAACCAAATCCTCAAATTTCTTTCTCTGTTTATGAAATATTTTTAAAAGATCTATAGTTTATATACTGCAAGTAGCTTTAATTTTTTTATGTTCTAAAATTGACAATTAAGAGGGGACTAGAGAAAAAAATGGGTTGGTGAGGAGGTGAAAAAAATGAGTTTTTATTTCTTATGCATTCGTCATGTATCCAGCACTATATGAGGTATGGTCTGTCCTGAAGAAATGTTAGACATTTATGCCCTCAAGGAGGCTGCACTAAATCAAGTTGTGGAAACAGGCTTAAATACATGGAATAATTAGGGAACAAGGAAGAATATAATTAAATGCTGAGTTGAGGAGACAATATAATTTCTCCCTAAGCTCAAATATTATTATTCCTTTACTGCATGGGGCTTACTTTTTCTTCAGTTTGACATGTATTATTTGGCTTTCAACTAAGGATTGACATGGATTGGAATATATAGTTTAGGTGTCTCCATCATCATCATCATCATTATCATCATCATCATCATCATCATCATCACTATCTTCCTCCTCCTCATCCCCCGACATCTGGGTGTGTCAATTCATGAGCTATCCTGAGCATTATATAGAATGAGTTTAAATGGATATAGTAAATTCTCACAGAAATTTCCAAGCTTAACTAGATAACATAGATTAAATATACAGATAGACAAAGATGCAGAAAGAGTCAACTATTAGCATCTTTAAATAATGCATTTCTCTGTAGTTTTCATGGCAAGTGGAATTTTTATACTGAGAATGGGGACTAACCTTTTTTTTTAGGTTGAGGAGAAGGCTTCCCTGGAAATGATATGCTTTGGAAGCCTGTTGATGAAAGAGAAGTACTTCTATTCCTGTTGCAAAGATTTTCCTGCCTACCACGAACTGATGCATGGTAGATGTCCAATATTTAAAACAAAATTATTCTAGAAATCAATTTTTTCAGAAATCTACATGTACTGCCTTTTATAAATTAAGCTCTTTCACAACTAGATTAGTGTTATTTTATTATTATCTTAATTCAATAGGTAATATTCACTTAAGGATTGTAACTATCTATAATTCATGCTTTTTCTGGTAATGATTCTCAATAGCAACAGGCCATACCTATCCCAGAAATTGTGATGGTCCAAATTACAATGCTATCAACTTCTCACTTCTGGTTGAGAATAAGCACTTCAATAAGTCACACATCCTGTTAGATGGATGTGTTGACTTTCTCAGGTATGTTGGCTCAGATACTAATACCAATCCAATATATGACAGGTGCCTTATATATTTGAAATCTTTATAGCAAACCCAATAGGTAAGTATCAAATGAAGCCCAGTGAGTTTTCCTTACTTAATCCAGGTGGCACTGAGCCAATGATTAATATAGAGGCAGGATTTTAATTATATCTGTGTCTTACTCAAAAACTTGTGCTGGAGCGCCTGGGTGGCTTAGTCATTTAACCATCCAACTTTGGCTCAGGTCATGATCTCACCGTTCGTGAGTTCAAGCCCCACATCGGGCTCTGTGCCGACAGCTCAGAGCCTGGAGCCTGCTTCAGATTCTGTGTCTCCCTCTCTCTGCCCCTTCCCTGCCCATGCTCTGTCTCTCAAAAAAATAAACAAACATTTAAAAAATTAACAAAAAAACCTGTGCTAATTTCACTGAACCACTAGGATTCAAATCTTCCACTAAAGATGGTTTGGTTTGAGATATTGCAAAATTTGTAACCCCTACCCCACCAAATCCCTAGGTTTGTTGGTTTGTTGGTTTGTTTTCATAGAAGTAATGGTAAAGTATTTTGTCTCTTTGCTCTTTTGCTTTTGAAGGGATAACCACAGTCCTCACCATGACCACACTGAGCATCAGTGCCCGGCATTCTTTGCCCAAAGTGTCCTATGCTACTGCCATGGATTGGTTTATAGCTGTCTGCTTTGCTTTCGTATTTTCCGCACTTATTGAGTTTGCTGCTGTCAATTATTTTACCAATATTCAAATGGAAAAAGCCAAAAGGAAGTCATCAAAAGCCCCCCAGGAGATCCCGGCTGCTCCTGTGCTGAGAGAAAAGCATCCTGAAACACCTCTACAGGTATTTGACTTAATCTCCTTCAGTTTAAGATTTCAACTTTTGGGGCAGATTTGCATTGCCAGGGGAAAAACTGAGAATTTGAAAATCCCAATAACAATTTGTGAGTTATTTAAAGTCTGGAAAAGTATAAAAGGATAATTGTAAATTTCAACTTTAACACGGTGATTAATGGCCTAAAAATTAAACAGATTTGGACGAGCTAGATTTACGTGGAGCTACTTGTTTGTAACTTGCTGCCAGAATTAAAAGATTTTTGACAGACAAAATCTTAGGTATACTCTTAAGAGGAACCTATGGATATCTTTGAGTGGGTTGACAAAGCATTTTGGTAGAGTTCATTGAACAAAATAAAGCAGCGGTTCTTAACATGATCCCACATTAGCACTATCCCATGGGGCTGGATGGGGCCTGTGCCCTTGTATTAAACGAGAAAATAAGACCAATAAACAAAACACCCATAGTTGTAGTCGATGTACGCCAAAGATTGAGAATTCTTATCCTAAGGGAACAGACCTGAAAGGATGTAAAAACTTAAGAGCTACTGTAATTTACATTGAGCACATTAGTGATTCTGCAATAAAAAATTCAACCACAAGTAATGGTTTAAAACTCTTTTGCCCAAATCACAGTATATATAATGATCGACTTTATTGTGTGTAGATAATAACTTATTCCCTGTATTTGTTAAATCATTCATTAATTCCTTCATTTTCTAACTCCAGCAAATACACAGTCATTGCCAACCACGTGACAGACTCTGTTTTGGTCTGAGAATCAACAGTGTAGGTAACCCCCCTCCTAAACAAATATCCCGCTCTATGGAGCTTACATTTAAGTGTGTAGAATGAGGAGAGGGAGACAGATGGTTTAAAACCATCTGCATAAATAGGGGCACCTGGGTGGCTCAGTTGGTTAAGCATCAGACTTCCGCCTAGGTCACGATCTCTCTCAGTTCTCTTGCGGTCCATGAATTCAAGCCCTGCCTCCGGGCTCTGTGCTGACAGCTCAGAGCCTAGAGCGTGCTTCGGATTCTGCCTCCCTCTCTCCCTGCCCTTCCCCCGCTCACTCTTTGTCCTTCTCTGTCTCTCAAAAATGAATAAATGTTAAAACTTTAAAAAACATGCGCATGTTAGATGCCGACAGTGCTGTGATAGTGCAGAAGCACCTAAGAGGAAGGAAGCGCTGCCGCATTGCGAGAGGGCTGGGGTGCCATTCAGAATACAAGTGGTCGGGGGAAGTCTTCTGCGGGAAGGTGCGGGGGGGGGGGGGGGGGCGGTGGTGGCATGCAGGTGGTCGGGGAAGTCCTCCGCGGACACAGCGGTAGAACAAATCAGGTTCCATGCTCGCTCTAGCAGGGATTAGCTGGTGAAGTGTCAACAACCTATAGCTCCTACGAGCTCCAGGCACTGGTTCTCTAAGAATAACACGTGAGCAGGTAGGAAAATTATTGCCCTTTCCATTAAGTCCATTTGAATTGACTTAATTTACATTTTCCTCTAGAGTAAACCGTTTCGAAAAATTTTCAAAATCATTAGAATGGATTTTGTACACTGTATTCAGTTAAAAAAAACCTGATTTTTTAAATCAGGCAGTTTTAGCCCTTTCCCATTACCCATGGGTAGATTTATGCCGTCTCTGACTTTTATTGTGATTTTAGTTGTTTTGCTGTCTTGTAGGCCTTGGTAGAAAAATTCTATTTACTATTTCTTTCAAAAAAAAGTTAAGTCTTGGATATTTGTTTATGTATGTATGTATGTATGTATTCATTTATTTAACTGTTTCTGTGTTCTAATTGTTGATTCATGATTTATTTTATTTCCATCTTTTTGTAGGTTAATTGTGTTACTCTTTTCTAGTTTTTTTGGTTAATTCTTAGTAATTTGTTTTCACTGTTTCTTCTTTAATAGTAGTTTCCTTTATTGCCATGAGCTATATTGCATACACCCTTATCCATAGTTAATAACTTTTGATATATATTACTATAATTATTTGCAAAATATTCTACAATTACGCGATTGTTTTTCTCTATGATATTTGGAAGATAAAATTTCCAAAGTGGAATTGGTTTATTTATTTAGCTACACTGTCCATTTCTAGTTGTATCACATTGTGTTCAGAAATGTTACCTGTATAAATGTAAATGTTATCATACTTCCATTGTGTTCTGTATTATGTTAAAAACTTATAAATGTTTGATGGCAATTTGAAAGAAGTTGATTTTTAGTTATTAAATCAATTTTACTTAAAACATTATTATTTCATTTGTCTAACAAATCACCTCTTGTCTTCTTGATTTTTCAAATACCAAGAAAGACACAAAAAATTCTCCCACTAATATGAGCCTGTGTCAAATTTTTTTTTTTTGCCTTTTAACTTTTTTTGTTTTATACACTTTGATACCCTGATATTCAACATGTAAAGATTCGTATCTGCTCTATTTTCGTATCCGTATATATATTTGATTGTAAAATAACCTTTTTTTGGTCCCATATAATACCTTTTCCCTTGAATTCTATTTGGTCTGATTTTTATATTTTTTGAATTCTTTCTTAATATTAGCTTTTGTTATATATCTTTCTCACAAAATTTCTTAGTGTTTATTTTTTCATGTACTTTGGAAGCTATATATATCTTTATATCACTAGTGGTTAATTTTAAGTATTGAAACAAGATATTTCTACTAATGATTTTCTAATAATGTTGAAAGCGTAAATCATTCTGACTCTCCCATGTAGCTGCTAACTTCCCCCAACCCCAGGATTGCTCAAGTCCAGAGATTCTGGATTTGGAGACATATTTTATATACATATTTTTTCTATTTGTGATGAGTTGGCATAGTTCTTTTCATTTTTGCAAAGTGAACTTGCCCTAGTGCTATAATGGAATGTTATCAACACGTAAGTTATTTTGCAGAATTTCCAAAGGTGGGAAGAGAACCAATAATCTTCTATTTGTTCCCTTAAATTTATCACTTGGTTGGAGTAGTTGCCATTGTCAGTAAATGCTTGGTTGAGCACATGCAGTTGGCTAAGTCCACTCTGATTCAGTAACTCCTCTTGGCAGGCTGGGCCACAACCTGTGTGCAAATGACATACCCAGAGTCAAGAATTCATAGTATTTAAAGGTTGGGAAGGAAATCTGGTCAAAATATGCATCGTAGGCTTCCGGTCCTCTACAATATGTGATTGTTTGTGTATGATAACCCATATCTCCACAGCAGTTTACTTGACGAATATCTGTGTTCCAAAGACAGTGATTAATGGGTTAGCCCATCCACCTAACTCCAGATTGCTGCCAGAGCATAGCTGATGTTGCAGTGTCAGTTGTCATTGAATGGCTTTAGTATCAAGTTCAACTCTGAAGGTTGAAAACACATTAAAATTGAGAGAAGGAGAGTGTGAGGAACAGAGAGAGAGAGAGAGAGAGAGAGAGAGAGAAGAAAATTTAGGAGGAGAAAGAATATCTTAAGAGTAACATTTTAAAATATGTTATTGGAAGGAAATATTCTAAAAATATATAAGGTTTGGAGTTTCAGTAGAAATTCTAATCAGACAGCTGAAATTTGCTTATTCAAATATGTATTCCAGCTTGTGTGACTGTTTACTTATTTGAATGAAGCTGCCTTTGTTTAAAATATGCTTAAACCCCTTATTTGGAATTGCCCTCAGAGACTACATGACATTTGGTAATTCTGTCTTTGGGTAAGGTCACTAGTGGTTGGATTCATTGTCACTATATGTGTCCTATGGCCAGTTAATGGCCTAGCAGAGGTGTATGGTGACCACTTCTATTCTTTGGGAATTGGAAAGCGTATGGTTTATGGAATATTCATGAAGCAAGGAGAAAAGGCCGATTGGCAGAATCCAAGGGCAGCTATGGGCAGCTTGAATATGTCTTTGGGCATCTCAAGAGGCAAAGCAGCTGTTATGCTTCTCTTACCTTAATTCTGCCTTTGATTCTGTCCTTCCAGTATTTGAGTTGATCTTCACTGTTGTGGTTGTACCCTTGCATATCCTCACTACTTCTTAGAGTATCTACTCTCTTACTGATGCAGGTGATTTGGATTAATAGGATGGTTTAGAGAATAACTATAAAAGGAGAAGATTTCTCAAAATCATATTTTAAAAACTCATTTGAAAATATATCCTGTAGTCCTTGTTCAGTTAGAAAGTATGCATTTATGAGTATATGTGGTATCTTGTGAAAAACATCCAATGATATAATGACTAAAATTACTTTGGCTTTTAAATTGTGTCAGGTACTATGTGATAGGCTTTACATGTGTTACTTCATTTCAAGATCATGATAACTGTTTTACAAATGAAGAAACTGAGGCTTGCAATTGTTAGGTGATGTAGTCAAGAAATGGTAAACCAATATTTAGATTAATTCAGCTGCATCTGAATGTAAAACTTGTTCTCTTTTATTAAAACTCTGTTTTGTACTATTTAATTTATGATATACTTATGAATAATAGTCATTAGAATGTATATATTATACACATGCATAAAATGATCAGCCCAATAATCTTTTGTTCATATTTCTATGAATAAATAACAATGGCAAAATATTCTGAATGGTTTTTACATGTCAGTGACAAGAACTTTTACAGACATTGTATATATAACTTAATTTTAAAAACTTACAAGATGTGTCCTGTTGGAATCCATGTTTTACCAATAAGGAAATTGATAGAGATCAAGTGATCTTCCCCAAATCATTTATCTGGTAGGTTGCAGGGCTGGGCCAACAAAACCCATACTTTTAAGCCTAAAGCTTTAACGATGGATTAGAAATGTTGAGTGACAGAAATGGAGGATGAGATGGTGGTGGCATCATTCACTAGAACAGAGAAGAGCAGTGAACCACATTTAATGAAGAAGCTAAACTAGTTCAAGTTTAGATAGTGGCAATTCTGTAGCAGGGCATTGTCTCCCTTCACACGATAATGATTTCTGTTTTCAGTCTGCAGCATACCTTTCCATTCCCATCTACTCAATTTCTTTGTCTGTTTCCTTTTCACCATAACTATTCTTCATGGACTTTTCAGAGATTCTTACAAGGATATTTTTAAAATATGTTTTTTTCATTTATTTATTTTGAGAGAGCAAGAGCAAGGGAGGGAGGGGCAGAGAGAGAGAGGGAGAATCCCATGCAGGCTCTGTGCTGTCAGTGCAGCTCTGCTGGACTGATGGGGCTCGATCCCACGAGCCAGGAGATCTTGACCCGAGATGAGACCAATACCCAGATGTTTAACTGACTGAGCCACCCAAGTGCCCCTTTTTACAGAGATATTTACAAAATTAAAGAGCTATTTGCTCTACTTAGAGTCTTTAATAAAAAGATGATATAAAAAATAAATAAAAAATTGAAGGTTCCTCTTGAGTTCAGTAACTCAAGTGCACTCATGAGAATCTCCTTTTTTACTACCCATTGTTCAAAGTCAAACTCAAGCCATATTTCCCATGTATGTGTCTCATTCTGACTGAGCTCAGGAATCTCAAGGACATGGTCTCAAGGATCCACATTTACAAACTGGGGGTGATGAGAGAACCTACTGAAAAGGCTTATCATGAGGGTTTAATAACATCACACATGTAAAGTACATAGTGCAAGGTTAATGCCCAGTAAATAATTGTGCGATTATTATTATCCTTTATTTCTTGAACCATCTTCAACATTTAAAATATATATCACAACATTTATCATTTATAATATCCTAAAGTATTTTGCATTACTAAATTGTTTCATATGTGATTGCTGTATTTACCTAGTTTAGATGGCTAGCTCCTTAATAACATTGATTGTGGCTTTATTCTATTTTCTCACACAGCACAGTGCATGGTGTTTAGAAATTACAGTTTATTGACGGATTATAAGGAGTCAACTATAGGAATCAGACAATGGGAAATGTGGTGCCTCTGAAATTATATATTTATCAACCATGTCCAAAAACATTTGTATTTTATGTAACGTTCTTTCTCGTCAGAGTAAATGTGAACATCAAACAGATGTTAGTAGTGAGCTAGAGCCTGGTCACTGTGAGCAGCTATAACAACTGATATTCAGTCTTAGCATTCTGAGATGCACTTATCAACAGTGGAACTTACCTAGTGGGCAGCAATAGAGAACTGAGGAGGACACTTTGAAAAAAAAAAATAAAACAAAACAAAAAGCTCAGTAAATCTACAAGTGCCACTGTGCATTAAGAGGAAAGCATTGGGGGGGGTGCCTGGGTGGCGCAGTCGGTTGAGCGTCCGACTTCAGCCAGGTCACGATCTCGCGGTCCGTGGGTTCGAGCCCCGCGTCAGGCTCTGGGCTGATGGCTCAGAGCCTGGAGCCTGTTTCCGATTCTGTGTCTCCCTCTCTCTCTGCCCCTCCCCCGTTCATGCTCTGTCTCTCTCTGTCCCAAAAATAAATAAACGTTGAAAAAAATTAAAAAAAAAAAAAGAGGAAAGCATTGGGGCGCCTGGGTGGCTCAGTCAGTTACACACCTGACTTCGGCTGAGGTCATGATCTCACGGTTTGTGGGTTTGAGCCCCGCGTCGGACTCTGAGCTGACAGCTCAGAGTCTGGAGCCTGCTTCGGATTATTATGTCTCCCTCTCTCTCTGCCCCTCCCCCACTTGTGCTCTCTCTCTCCCTCTCTCTCTCTCTCAAAACTAAATAGAACATTTAAAAATTAAAAAAAGAGGAAAGCATTATTTGTTGTCCTTTGGTCAATTTAGTCATACCACTTACACACATGTCAATGACTGTTAGCAACATCAGTGTTAAATACAATGATTCCCTAGTGATTGGTAATACACAAGCATCATTTCATTGCAACAGGGTGTACAAACTAGGTCAGTTTCAGATTTTCGTTTTAATCATTCTCGAAACTCCACTTAGAAATGCTGTTCTTTAAATAGTTTAAGCTAACATGCAAGAAACTTTCATTTTTCCATTTGTCCATATTTCTTTCATTTCTTAACTTAGTTTAAAGTTCCCTTGGCAGTTTGCAAAAGGACATGAAGCACTGCTGTCAGTTCACTTGACATTTACGTATGTTCGTGACACTAGTTTAATGACATTCTTTAAATCATATATAAATTGTACCTCCCCAAGCCCATACCTTGTTCGGTACAGGATGTTCTGTAGTCAATAATTCTTTTTAGGCAATGAGTCATTGCTTAATCGCACAATTACTAAACTGTATGATTTATGTCAAGAATAACAGAATTTTGTCTCATTCCCAGCCGTATTTTTTATCTTTTTGTATTATTACGTGTCTTGTGCAGCTTCATGAGAAATTGTCTTGTTGCTAATCCTTGAAAACAAATCTAGTCATTTAACAAGAATTTACCAAACAACTGCTATGCACAGTCACCATGCAGGGCACACAGGATTCAAAGGCAAAACCTAGGAGTGTTGTCTAGTGAAGGGGAGAGGCTGTTAGTCTTGTGAGTTAGTAGCATAGTTAGTATATAGAAGTGTCGTCTGAGTCCTGGTTTTAGATTAATACAAGCAAACTTTTAGTAGTGGGAACTCACTCTCAAATCTTTGCTGCTACCTTAGATCTATCTGCTGAAATACCAATCTCTATATTCAATTACATTTTGGGAACCTATTATATTTATGAACATATTTATGAAATACCTATTAAGTGTCAGTATGCTAGGAATACTGTACTCACTCCCTTCATAGATATGAGAATAGTACTGAAGGTCAACATTCAATGATTAATTTCGAATAATTAAATAACGATTAATGTACAAAATGCTGTGAAAGAGAAGCAGAGAGGGTAATAAGTTATCTCAGAGAGAATTAAGCTGAGACTTCACATTATTTTTTTGAAATACAAAACGTGGCAAGTTAAGGGACATCATTCAAAATGACAAATGGAGGAGAAGCAATCAGTTTTAGTAGCTCATTGAAACCATAATGTGCATATTTTGGTGACTATTGATAATAATCACATGGGTAGAAAAATGCCAACATTAGCAGCATGATTAAAAATTTAGTCTGTTTATTTCTACAGAATGGGAAATGCCATAATTTTAATGCTATTAGGAAGGCTAGATATATTAGCTGTATTAGTGTTCAAGGAAAGAGTAAGGTGTCTTATAAACGTAGTATAATACAGTGTAGGGTGTGTGTGTGTGTGTGTGTGTGTGTGTGTGTGTGTGTATGTGTGTGGTATAGATATAGATTAATAGTAAATCCATTTTTTGATTTTCATGTATTCTATGTTTACAAATATGGCAAAGGAAGAAGCTGTGAAGTGTATACATTACATGGAATTTGGGGAGGTAGCATGTCATTACTATGATGATCATCATTTTTTTATTGTCTACAATGTACTATATAGATATGTACATATATGTATATATTTATATATATATCCCATATATGTGTGTGTATATGTGTATAATACATAGGGCTAGTTACTTTACATACGCTATCTCTAATTTCTACAGTGAGCCCCAGGATGAATTGTCATGTTGTTATACACATAATTTTATGGTTGAGGAAAATAAACCTTGGTGAAGTGTTTTTGGACACTTTCAGATGCATGGTGCTGCCTCTCAGTAGAGAAAACAAAGAGGCATAAAGGGATTTTGTCTCTACTCTCAGGTCTCCAATGGAGCTTTAATAACACAACGCAGTATTTGGGTTTGCACTTCTCTGTTAGATGAACGAGTTAGGCAAGGTAATATCTAAATTTCCTTCTAATTGAAAAATCTGTGCTACTACAGACTCATTCACTCTCTATAACCAATGCCAGCTTGCTTTATACTCTTCAACATGTGCTTGCTTCGGTAAAAAATGATTAGAAGGAGGATGAGTCTTTTTGGGTTCACTGAGTCAGATGCAATTAAATATTCAAGTTATTTTATGCTCACCTATATAGCAAAAACCATACTATTCCAGTGGCAATAAAAGCATCAACGGATACTATGTGACCTAGTGCCAGAGAGTATTTTAAGCATTTTACATATATTAACTCATATAATTGTCACAGCAGTCCTGTCTGATCTTCATCCTACCTGACAGATGAGGAAATTGAAGCGCTGAGAGGCCTGAGTGATTTGTTCAAAATCATACCGCTTGCAAGTAACCAGGCCAGGGTTTAAGCCCAGGTAGGCTGGCTCCAAAGGGTAGGTTTACAAGTGGGAATGAAGGCTGCAGTTACAACCCACCACCAGCACTACTGACCCTCTGCTCTGCCTACCGCCCCATACTCATGCCCCGCCCCTTTTCCTGCTTTCCTGAGGGCTGTATTCATGCTCACATTGTTCAAAGGGTAAGCCGTACTTTGAAACTCTGTCCCGATTATAACAAGCCCTATCCCTTAGCTAGTAGTTTAGGTTACATAGAAGCCAAAATCACAGAAAAGTAGGCACACTCTCCGAATGCCCAGGTTTGCATAAAATACACAAAAATTTTGTCAAGGCTAAAAATGACAAATTGATTTAGTGCAGTCATGTCGACAAACTATAGAGCAGTCCCTAGTTTTGCCACTTTTTGACATTTTAAACAGTTAAAAACATTCAAAAGTATGACTGTTATTTTTTATTTGAAATAACCTGTCTTACACGTTTATATCTTCAATTAACAATGTTTACTTAGAATATACGTTCAGAAGAATCGTTCTAAAGGTTGTAGGGAAAATTTTAAAGGAGTTCAAAAGAGACCTTTTTGCCCTAAATGAATTAATACTATTTCAGGTGGCAGAGTATAGTGATATAAATAATCAAGAGGAGCAAATATTCTGTAGGGATCAGGGCACGTTTTAAGAAGCATCCTGAACTTTGGGAGGGCATGGTGGGAGAACTCAGCCTACCAGTGAGGTGTGTTTTACTGGTGGCCAGCAGATGCAGGAGAATAGCAAGGAAATGAGCTAGCTCATTACTATAAATATCATTAGTTTTGTTTGTGATATTTATGGACTAGCCTAAGGATCATTCTGGAGTTGCTGTATGATTAATAAACTATTCCTATATTCCTGGAATTTTTATGACTTCTCCATTTACTCCATTATTCCTCTAGCACATCTGGAACAAACTTGCTAAGTACCTAGCAAGTACTTGAGTAATACTTACTGGTTGATTTCATTCCTCATACAACTGAGACATGGGCTCAAGTGCCAGGGATAGCAATATATGAAGGAACCACATATTTCCTTCAGTGACATTTTATTAAAAGGTTTTTAAATTTACTTTTTATTATTTTTAATGTTTATTTTTGAGAGAGAGAGAGAGAGAGAGAGAGAGAGAGACAGAGCATGAGCAGGGTAGGGACAGAGAGAGGGAGACACAGAATCCGAAGCAGGCTCCAGGCTCTGAGCTGTCAGCACAGAGCCCAAAGCGGGCTTGAACTCACTAACCATGAGATCATGAACTGAGCTGATGTCGGACGCTCAACCGACTGAGCCACCCAGGTGCCCCTAGAAGTTTTTTTTTAAAGGCATTTCAAATTTTTATTAATTTGGTGATCTTTTTCCATCTCTGTTAGTAATGTGAGTGAACCAGCCCTTCTTCAAGAGTGAAAAAAAATCAGCTTCAAAAATTACAGCTGCTTGAAACAAATTCCCTCAATGTTTAGCTACATTTTCCAGCAAATTCTTTTCCCTAAGCTACTATGTAAGATTATTCATTCCTTCTGGTTTATTTAGCTAAGCTGCCAATTTCCCTTTTGCTATTTTGAGGGACTAATTTCTCACAACATAATATACATAGCTAAATCTCTAGCTTTTCACTCAGCCTCAGATGTTTCAGAAGTTTCAAGAATTATCAGTTTGCGTATTACTTATTTCATTTCACTTAAATGAATTAGAGGATATTATGCGTAAAAATATCCTTGGTCAAAGATTATTATCTATTTTGGTCAATTTAAGGAGAGGGCACTTTCCACTCAGCTATTATGGCAGGACATGGTTTTCTGTGTTCTAGGATTTCAGATTTCACGAGATTCTTCACCTGCCTAGCTTCATTGCCTGAATAACACATCTTATGCTTTCACAAAGCCTCTCTTATTAGTGACCCTCAATTTTCATATTCCTTAGTTATTCTGCAAGATTCTCTTCTTTCTCCATCTGTTTCTCTCTCTTGTACTTTGACTTCAATTTTTGTAACTCCAACATCTTCATATAGATGACTAGCATGGAGACTTATTTATTCTCTCCAGTCTCATGACTCCCAACCATGTAGTCCAGTGAATTTGGTTTCTCTCTCAAGCTCTTTCTCTGTCTCTCTTTTTTTTTTTTTTGGGGGGGGGTGGAATTTGGCTAAAACAAAATTTTAAGGGTACTTGGGTGGCTCAGTGCATTCAGCATCTGATTCTTAACTTTGGCTCTGGTCATGATCCCAAGGGTTCATGGGATGGAACCCCTCATTGGGGTCTGTGCTGAGCATGGAGCCTGCTTAAGATTCTCTTTCCTGACCCTCTCCCCTGCTCATGTGCTGTCTTTCTCTCTAATATAAAAAAACAAACCAAAACCTAAAAACTTAAAAAAAATTACTTTCACTTGCTTTTTTGTTTGACTTATTGAAAACAGTTGTGGGGCACCTGGGTGGCTCAGTTGGTTAAGTGCCTGCTTTTGGCTCAGGTCATGATCTCGCGATTCACGAGTTTAAGCCCCACATCAGGCTCAGTGCTGACAGCTTGGAGCCTGGAGCCTGCTTCAGAGTCTCTCTCTCTCTCTCTCTCTCTCTCTCTCTCTCTCTCTCTCTCTCTCTCTCTCTCTCTCTCCCCTTTCCTTGATCATGGTCTCCCTTTCTCTCTTTTTCTCTCTCCCTCTCTGAAAAAAATAAAAAAATAAAAAAATAAAAAAATAAAAAGAAAGATAACAGTTGTGGGCTCCAGAGTCAGAGAAAAGGCTGTCCTTAAGGGATTTAAATAAAGAAATGGACAGGGCACCTGGGTGGCTCAGTTGGTTAAGCATCCAACTTCGGCTCAGGTCATGATCTCACAGTTTGTGAGTTTGAGTCCTGCATCAGGCTCTGTGCTGACAGCTTTCTCAGAGCCTGGAGCCCACTCTGGATTGTGTCTCTCTTTCTCTCTGCCCCTCTCCTGCTCACACTCTGTCTCCATCTCTCTCAAAAATAAACAAACATTAAAAAAAAGAGAAAGGAATGGGGGTGTGAGGATGTGTGTGTGGTTTAGTTTCTCTGTTAGTGCTTTCTATTTTTGCCTCCCTGAAAAGATTGTCTAAGCCTAATCAGTTTAATGGGGACATCAAGGGGTCCCTTGAAAGTGAAAAGTTGTACCATTAAAATAAAGGGAGGAGATATGAAGGAAGAAGGATCCCCATCACTTAGCACATGTGTACTTTCTCTTCAGCCGCATCATTGGCACTTGAGGATTAACATTTTCAAAGAGAACTTGGCAAAATGTGGTATGGACTCTGTATCCAAATAGTGGAATGTCAACTCTTCACATACAAAATGGGTATAGTATTGTTTTTAGTTTAATCAGCTTATGCGCATATGTGAACATCTGGACAGATTTTTAAAAAGTCTTTAAGAATATGAACTTTTGGACCAGTGTTTAGCACAGAGCCTGGCACCCAGTAAATGCTCATCTAATATTGGCTGACTGAGTCAATGGATAAAAGAATGAATCAATGCAATGTGGTCTCTGCAATGCATTAATAATAATAATAATAATAATGACAGGAAAGAGAAGTCCTAGATGATCACTCCAGTATTCCATTCCAGTATTGCTTTTTCACTTTTTGAGGCCCACACCAAGTTTGGAGATTACTGAAGGAAATCTGCATGTCTCATTTCTTGACCCCAAACACCTGGTTTCTGTGGAAGTCTCCCGTATGAAGCAACTATTATCCCTGCCTTTTTCATGGGCCATGCCTTTGACTCTTAGTCTTGTTTGGGTTACTCTGGCTACTGATATAGACAGGCCACTAGATGGGAAGTGAGAGTCCTGCTCAACTATGCTGTTCAGACTATATGTGGAACGCCAGGAAACGTCCTCCGATTCTATGTGGGAGAAGGGTACAATCAATACCCTTCTGAGAGCTGGGTTTGAATGGAGAAGCTCTTATAAAGGCTTCCTGTTTGGAAGGTGAGAAAAGAAGGCATCATGGAGCTTCAAAGATGCTTCCACAGAAAGTAAGCAAGAGCTGGACAACCATATAGGAACTTGATAGTTATATTCTTAGGGCAGATCCACCACCAACACATGAGGACTGGGGTGCTTGAGTGGCTCAGTTGGTTAAGTATCTGACCTTTGGTTTCAGCTCAGGTCATGATCTCATGGTTTGTACATTGCTGACAGAGCAAAGCCTGCTTGGGATTCTCTCTCTCTCCCTCTCTCTCTCTCTCTGCCCCCCACCTCTCTCTCTCTCTTTCTCAAAATAAATAAACTTAAAAAACAAAACAAAACATGGACAGCAGTGATGAATGGAGGGAGCATGGGCTGAGCACTTGACCTTCATGGCTTTCCCTTCCATGACCAAATGGGCCTGCAATTTGTTTTGACAAAAGTCAGTTTGTATTAAGTTGAACCATATGAAAACACCATTTGCACTGGTTAAAATTGGTTTAAAAAGTCAAAGGCAGTCTTTTGAGGTGAAGATGAGGCCTAGATCTGACTTAACAATTTCCTTTATCAACTTTTTCTTTTTGACAGCAAAATAGGTAATTAGAAATTATCCTGGTGATTACAGTGATTAGCATTTTTTAAGTTTATTTGTTTTCAAGACAAGAATTTAGGTTGGAGCCAAGAATGTCAAAACCTTGGACCGGTACTCAGTGTGCCTGGGGCCGATGGGAACATATCCTCTATGGGCATAATAATACTCTCAGTAGGATTGTGTTGTTAGTTTGTTTATTTTATTTTGACTTGAAGAAGCTGAGGCTTATACAGACACAGAGCATCAGCTCCCCTGTGGTTAGCTTACTATGCTGCTTCTGCAAGCAAGAAACCCACTTTGCCAAAGGCTTAGCTGATCCTAAAAAATGTTAACATGCTTTCTGCTTAATGTTTGCCGATGGGCTGATCTAAAAATGGCACCAAGGAGGTTACCTATTATCCACAAAGCAAGAATACATTTCGGGACTGAAATAGATTACGGTCAATGGGGACTTGATCTGCTGACAGAAAGTTATATTAGTATCCCTGAGCGATTCATAAAAATAGAATTAGATTTTATGTGGTGAATCCTGTTTGTTTTTGGTTAATTAAAAAAATGAATCTCTCCTTTAGTACTTCCAGTATTTAAATTCTTTTTCTCTTCGACCTTTTTTCCCACAGTGTTTCTTTATGGATTGTACTCATTTTTCAAAATTATGTAAATCTTTCACTTTTGCACGTTTGCAATGGGTAATATCCTTTGTGCTGTAGCCAAATTTATTTTATCAATTTCATTACTAAAAATACCTTAAAGAAAGGTTTTGAAGCACATTGAGATAGAATATGGAAAAAACTAACATCATATTTTGAATGAAACGTACATTTTTTCCCCCCTGTGGTCTTCAAATTCCTAGCAAATTGAAAATTTTTGTTGTTTTTTTTTTCAACTAATGTATAATGGGTAGGTTGACTTTGTCCTTGTGGTTTACCCAATTTAGCCTTTGTTTAGGACAAAAATATCCTGGTTTGACCAATAGACGAGATAGCCACCTTAACAACAGAGCAAATGTAAAAAGCAGTTTTCTAGCAATGAAAATTTGCAAAAGGATTTTAAGTTAATTATTTAAAATTATAATCTAGATATTTATGACTTTAATAGGCATTGTATAATGGGGTTAAAGTTTAAAATTATAACCAAAAGGGGATTTCAGGACCTCATGAGACCATTTTAGATAATTATTGGCTACAATTAACTTCCTGGTTACTATCCAGACATTTTGCAGTCATTAAGTGCAGCTAGACTACTCACAGTATTGGAAATCATAGCATTATGAAGCTTCTGAGTTCCAAGGCACATAAAATTGAAGAAAACAGGGAAGTAAAAAGATCTCAGGTCTTTATTGTGCTGCAGTGTTGGTGGAAGGTACAGGCCAATTGTTCTATAATGTAAGACGGATCAATACTGCTGCTTTACTTTCAAGGATTTTGTTATTAGATGCTCTTTCTCATGGTGGAAAAACAAAACAGAACCAGATACAGAAAGATGTAAAATTGGGAGCTGAAACATGTGGGGTGAAATCAGAAGTATGAAAGTGAGAAGAGAAATACTGAATAAGAAGTCTTTTTGTCCATGTCACTTGCTGGCATTGCCTTGTGTGTTACCCGAGAACTTCAATTTTCTTTTTCTTTCTTTCTTTTTTTTTTTTTTTTGTCAAGCCCTAATTGAGGATATCCTAAGATTTCATCATATATGTTGGGCTGATTGAGAGTAATGCCGGACTTATACGGCAAAGAAAGAACTCTGCTGTTTTGGGGGGATTATGGTACTCTGCTTGTTAGACCTAATTTAGCATTGCGTGGTGCAGCCTGATTCATGATAGAGCTGGTCAGTTCAGAAATAGCTACATCAAATATGTACATTATATATGTTTATTCCAGATCAATCTGCTAGCACAGTAGAATAAGCACAATCGTATACTCTCAGCAATGCAAGCAATGAGACAGAATTTGTTGCTTTTTCACTAGCTCATCATAATGTTCTTCCCCAGTTGGAAAGCTCTCCACAATCCGATTATTGTGCTCACTCCATGGTGTTCTTTCTTCATGTCATTAATATCTTATTTTCTGGCTGAGGTTCTCTTTATTTATGATAATAGTTTCATAGATTTCTAGAGGATAAACAAATTTGATTATTTTAATGATTGAAATACAAATTCGATGTTCAATGGAGGGCTTATGGCTGTTTCGGATCAGCTGGGTGGTCTCATGATGTAAGGCCTAGCTAGGTTCACTCTTAGAACAATTTGAAAGTGTGCACAGAAGAGAAAGGCATTAGCCAGAAGGCTCCTGATACATTCATGGTTGGTTATAGATTAAAATGACAAGAACATAGCTCCACATAGACTGTTAGCCTTTGTAACAGCCATTCATTTGGTGCTACTATTTCCACATATGCATGCCCCACGTGAGCAGGTATAACCTATAATTCATGTAGGAAACTCCCATTTATCTAGGGACAAAAAGAACCAAGAAGCTGAATTAGATGAAAGTGCTCTTTGGTAATATTATATAGTGCTAACATATGTTTGAATCTGCCACAATATAATTTTAGTGTAGGGTTAGTTTTTATGTTAACCAAATGCTTTGAAAATTGACAATGCATGAGTAAAAAGGGATTCTGCTAAGTACACAAAAAAATAATCAGGAACTCATTCCAAAGTTTAATTTCAATGTTCAGGTTTTTTTTTTTTTTTCACAATTCATCAAGCTGACATTAAAAGTTGCTCCATCCCTCTTTCAAAACTGGTAATTTTAACTGTTCCCTCCCCCACTTAACTCTACCAACCACATAAAGAGATCCGTGAAGCCTGGATCTCAGGCTGTTTGAAGCATTTTGAGTATTGCAAGAAATACATTGTGACAGAAAACATTTTTCAAGGTGGTTGTACTAAGGCTCCTTCCTCCACTGGGTATCTGACATGCATTTCTTACAATGTTGGTTAGAGTCTGTGTTACCTCAACCTTGAATCCAGTTGGCAAGGGGGTGGGTGGGCTCTGTGCCTAGTAGAAGTGATGCTATATGACATCGACGCTGGCTCGTTTGAGACTCCTTACTGGGACCCAGCCATCATGCTGTAAGGAAGCCCAGACCACATGGAGAGACCACAGGTAGGGTATTTTGGCTGACAGGCCCATCATCAACTGCCAGAAATGTGAGTGAGGACACCTTCAAGGTGACTCCAGTCCCAGCCACTCTGACTGAAACCACCTGAGAGACACTGAGTGACAGCTGCCTAGCTGAGTCCAGTCAACCTCCAAAGCCATGAAAGGGACTGTTTGGGGTGATTTGTGATGTACTAGATAAGTGGGAAACACATTCTTTTTAAAAAGCAGACATACTCGAGTTCAAATACTGACTCTACCTCTTGCTGGTGGGATGGTGTCAGCCGAGATGTCTAATTTCTCTAATTCTGTTGGTTCCTCTTATGGATGTTTAATCTGGAGTACTGTAAGTGCTCAGTAAACATGTTTTCCTGCTTTCTTCCCACTCTTCTGCTTTCCCTCCGTCCTTTCCTTTCTCCCTTCCTTCCATCCATCTTTCCCTCCTTTCCTTGCTAGAACTCTTTTCCTTCTTTTCCTTCCTGTGTAAATTCAACTGAGTACAGCTGCTTTTGTGGTAGGCCATTTCAAACTGGAATATGTTAGTGCCAGGTGTGGATTTAATTGAACCTTTACTTAGAATGCAAGCAGACAGAATTCAGGATGCATTTTTTTTTTCCCAGTGAAAACTGCTGAATCACTGGTTCCAAAATCAGCATAAAATATGCTCAGACCTTCCACAGACAGCATGTGTGATGCTATCAAGTGTCTTGGGGGAATGGGGTAAACACATTTTTAAAAAAGGAATGTTTCCATCAGTTCACAGGGAACGTTATCTGAATTCAGTTCAGGCGAAGAATATCTTAAAAAGCTAGATAAAGGAAATGAAGGCGTGAGCAACATGTTATTTGTAGGAATGACATACATTATCTCCTTGGCAACTGCAGGGTGGCATGCAATTTGGCAATCTATGTTGTGTCATCTCAGATGCCTGGAAGTCACTGTTTCCTATGGAAACAAAGGAAAGAACAACATGAGAAAAAAGTTCTGCTTTTAGTATGCTGGAAAATTACTTTAAAACCAAGGGACCCGCAGGTTTCCGTAGCATAACAAAATCTCAAAATGGCATTAGCTTTTTACTTATTAATTCCACAATGCTTTAGAATATGGATCGGATCCCAATTTTCTTTGGTCCTGCTGAGCTTTATATTCGTGCTTTATGGTCAAATGATGATTCAAGACATTTGGGTGGAACTTTCAATACACCGGTGTTTGGTAAGTCTTTCTTAAACATCAGGACCTCAGCTTCTGCACATTCATTTATGTGGCCATTCAACAAATAGCTGTTGAGTGTTAATTTGTGCCAGGAATTGTGCTAGGTATTGAGGCTGTGTACATCCCTTACCTTATGTCTTATAATCATCCTGGCATATTCACGGGATAGTGTGTCATTTCATTATTTGAAGTGAATCAGTAATTTAGCAAGCATTCATTTGGCCCTGGCCTGGAGAGTCCATTATATTGGGGGTTAAGAGATGGCAGATGTGAACCACAGGGCTACGCAATACTTGATGGGGCACGGAACAATTCTTATCATGGGTTTCCTTTGGTCAGTGATTGCAGTGAACTTTTTAAGATACGGTGTCAGCGTGTTTTCATCAACAGCCTCCAAACAAATGGCTCCAAAATATTGTAGTGACCAGTGCTCAATATAATTTCACTTGGTAGGCAATTTGATGAAATTGAATGCTTTAAGTGAAGGAAACTCAGACTGCAACGTGCTGGCTAGAGTCTAAAAGTTTCCACTATGGTGAAATTCAAAGAAGTATCAACACTATAAATAAAATACTATAATGGCAGCCTGAATGGCTTCAGTGGAATGATATGGCTGGTAATGGGAAATTAAAATGTGACATCAGTGTTGCCAGGATCACCAGAGGGGTACTTGGGATTCTTTGAGAATGGTGTGGCAGATAAGGACTTGAGATTTACTGCGGAGCAGGAAGTTGAGTTCAAGAGTCATTTCTTTTTTTTTTTTAATTTTTTTTCAACGTTTATTTATTTTTGGGACAGAGAGAGACAGAGCATGAACGGGGGAGGGGCAGAGAGAGAGGGAGACACAGAATTGGAAACAGGCTCCAGGCTCTGAGCCATCAGCCCAGAGCCTGACGCGGGGCTCGAACCCACGGACCGCGAGATCGTGACCTGGCTGAAGTCGGACGCTTAACCGACTGCGCCACCCAGGCGCCCCTCAAGAGTCATTTCTTTCCAAGGACGATCTTGCCTCCTATTGATCAGTTTTGTGTCTCCAAAGCATTGCCTTTACTGCATATTCTACATCTACTTTTAACCTCACCATGGCACTAGGTGGGACATTTATCCACATTTCTGAAGTGTATTAAAGAATGGATGTGAGGCAGACGGGTAATGTCCATCAAAGAGCCTCACAAAAGAACCTTAAAGGCTGACCTTCCAAATAGTGATTTCAAGGGCTCTTCTGGCTTGGAGGAGTAGAAGCCATATGCCTGATTTTATAATTCCAATATTAAAATTAATGACCATATTTCACTTCTGGATTTTTCCCCCATAGCGTTTTATTTTAGTGTGTCCTCTCTAAGAGCAATATTTCAGCTTAGAATTTTCTTGGGTTTGTGGATATATTCATGGAAGATTTAAATAGCATTGCAGCTGTACAGAAAAGCTGTTCTAGTGTGTGCTTTGAAAATCAGCTTTTCAATAACTGATAGCTTTAGAACTATGATTGAGAGGAAAAATCCAGTCCTTGTTAAACAAGCTATTTCAGCCTCTGGCTACATGTTTCATGTGGTTTCAAGGAGAGACTCCCATTTCCCATTGCTTTGCTCTTGTACAGGCAGGTTGGTGCTCACCAGCCTCACGCTTTTCCTGTGTAGCAGCAGAGGGCAAGAGGAAGGTAGATGTTGATCTAGGAGGTGATGCTCTTCTATTCAATAGTAATCGTTCAGTCATATTTTTAAACAAGCAGATGTCTGAAACGGGAGAGGAAAGGCGTTTAATTCCAGTTATCGTTAATATTCCAGGATTGACTCATTAAACAGTTCATTAACTACTATAGTAGCCCAGGAAGTATAATCTGGATAGAATAAATGACTGTCATCTGGTTTTCAAGTGGATTTAAATGCTCTGCTTTTGGCTATATAGCTTTGCCAACTACTTATCTCCTGAGACACATTGTGTGAGACTCATTTTTGCTGTTCTGAGTGTACAGGAGGGAATGATTTTGTTGTTGATTTATTTCAATACAGTTTGCTCATCTTTTATTTATTACTCGTTTGACTTATTTTTATTGAAGATCTCTTAGTGCTTGGTACTGTGCTAGTTAGTGGGGAAAGGAATACATAAGAGCCCTGCAGCCCTAAGGAACCCATATTTGGGAGGGGCGCTCACACAGTATGCTACACGGTAGGCTAGGAAAAAGCATAAAATGCTGTGTAAAGGTATAGCAGTTCAGATTAGCATGTCTGTGGTGGCGTATTCTGATAATGGTGGTGGGTGTGTCACATTAAATTTCTCGGAGAAATCAATAGCTGAGTACTGCCTTTGAAAGCATAAAAGGGAGGCAACGAAGATGGGAGAAAGAAGGCATGTGCAAGGATCCGGAGGCAAGACAATACAGCTGATGCTTGTAGAACTAAATGATGGCATCCTGCTAGAGTCCAGGTGTTTTAATTGGGGTTTTCCCAAAGCAGAGTTCTGCTGCAAGGATTTGTGTCCAAGCACTTTATTTTTTTAGGCGATCCCCAGAAGCACTGTGAGGAAAGTAAGATGGAAAGGACAGATATGCAATAAAGTATGATTAATGAGCAGATTTACCACTGTGTACTCATCATCCTAGAGGTTCTCTCAGAGCATGTGAGGAACACACGTCAGAACTGTCCCACCACTGACAAAGAAGTCAGGATACTTATTTACCAACTCTTGCCTCTTGTTAATTAGGATTACTCAAGGGATGTTAGCTTTCTTGAACTTCTAGTCCAACCCTCCCCCCACATCAAGCTTCTGTAGACAGAGTGCCCCTTAGTCAGAGAAAAGCAGCAAGCTATCATCTTGTCTGGAGTAATATACTGGATAAACCAAATAAATACAGACCAGTCACCAATAGCATACGTTACACGAGGGTACCCGGAGTGGTTAAGCGGAGGGTTTGAAAATAATGGGGAGATGAGACTGACGGGGAGGCAGGGCCCAGATCACGTAGAGTGTTACGCTGCCATGTAAGTATTTTAAGGTTTTGGTTTTTTTCCCCCCCTGAAAACAGTAGAGTTCCAACTGAAAGAATATAAGCATGGAAGTAATGTGATCAGATTTACAATGCATAAATACTATTTTAGTGGGGAGTAGAGAGAGGGAAGATTCATAAGCATGTGGGTCTGAGAATGTTAATAGCCTGTGCAGTAGCCAAGTGAGAAATGTTGATTGCCTTTATAAAGGCTGTGAAGAAGACTAGACAGATTGGACAAATATTGAAGATATTGGACACAAAAGAATAAAGCAGAAGTAGACAAGAATAGTAGAAGTTTTGTGGCTTGTATAGCTAGCTGGATAGTGTGCCAGTCTTTAAAATGTAGGATACAGCAGGAGGGATGTATTTGTTAGGATAAATGCATTGGGTTCATTGCATATGAACAAATTGGTATATAGATTAGACTTTGGTCAAAAATGTAGGTTCCATAAGGGTAAGAATCTGGGGCCTTTCCTCCACTTTTGTATCACCAGAGCCCAGAACGGTGTCTGACATATAAATGAGCATTCAATAAATACGTGCTAAATAATTAGATGAATAAGTGAGTGGATATATGAGTGAATAAATTAAAATTTTGGTATGCTTCTAGTATATCTGATTGATATCATCCTAGATATATGGGACTTCAGGTTGGAGAAAAATTTGGGATGTAGACATTGATTTTATGATATTGATATAAAGATGGTAATCCAAGCCACCGGACAGGTTTATTTACCCAAAGATTGAGAAAATTGAGATGTCTGAGAGTTGAACTGTATGGAAAGATAGCATTTTAGAATTAAGCAGAAGAAGAGACTGGAGACTGAGAAAGGAAAGGGGAACATGACTTGCTTGTGGAGTTTAGGGGAAAAATTTAAAGAATATAGAAGTGAGCAACAGTTTTAGATACTGCTGAGACCGTAGGTAAGATACATATTTTAAAAAGTTCCTTTTGGAATAATCCACAAAGAGTTTCAAGGGAAAGATAGGAGGGGATATAAAATAACAATGGGTTGAAGAGTAAATAACAGGTGAAGAAGCAAGAACAGTAAATGTAGACAATTTTCCCCTAAACTGGCAGTGATTGAAGAACAATAGCTGAAAGGGGTCAGAAGCTTGAGGAATTTTGGATGTTGACATTGTTTACTTCTTTATAATGCAAGAGAAATTTTAGTATGTTGTATGTTGGGAAAGTGCAAATATTTTTTAAATTACTAATATAATTCAGTAGAACAAAATCACAGGATTCCTGATTTTATGTCTCTCTGCAAGCATCCATCAGCCCAAAAGGAACCCTTTTAAACAGGAGCCTTTAATTATCTCTTCCTACAATTGCCAGACCTGGGCAAGTTGGGTTTTTGCTAGTTCTTAGCACTGCTCCAAGGAATGGAGCTGATTGTCTCCATCTAGAAATAGGAAATACGATGAATTTGGAACAGAGCACAAAATGTAGTGTTCCCGTACATTTCCAACCCTTTCTGAGGTGTTTAGTTACAGTATTCATTAAATATTTAGTTCTATTGAAAAAATATAGCAAATATCTGAGGATAGAAATAATGGAAACTTGCATTGTAATATTTTACCTCATAGGGACTATCCGCACTTCTGTCTTAGAATATGAAATAACAATATAATATTAATATTTAACAATTATTGATTGTTTACTATGTTCTAGGTAGTGTGTCAAGGGCTTCACAGCACTACCCATCAGTAACTCTAAGTACTTTTCGTTATTATCCTCATTTTACCCGGGAGAGAAATCAGAAGCCCAGAGGAACTAAATAACTCCCCCAAGGTCACATAAGTAGTGTTTGGCAGAATCCGAAACTTCAATCAACTTGCTTTTAGAACCTATGGTTCTGCCTTTGGTTTTTAACTACTAACGTTCTACCAACAAGAATGATAATGAAGATAAATATTTGGTAGCTTTTGGTTTTAAGATTCATTTTATAGATGTGTGTGAAGGGCACATTTTTCTTGCTGCCTACCAGGTATTTGGGTCATGTAGTTTCCGGCCTGCTTGGTTGAAGTGGTTATCTTGGTGGTATACATTAATGTGCTGATGAGCCATTTACCATAAATTGCAACTCAGCTACTGGTTCAATTCATGCTAAATTTGCAATCCGCCTTTACTGAAGTGCAAAATTGTCTTTCTTGTCATAAAGTGGTAGAACATGCAAAATAGTCTAATACCTTATTTTCTAGCTCAAGTAAGATTATCTAGGCTCCAAGAAAGTTTTAAAATGTTCACTTTGGATGAACAGCTGTTTCAACATGAGAGCCTTGTTCGAGGTTGAATGGTTTTGCTAATGCCCCATTGGAAACCATACATGGCACTTACTCTTTGAGGACAAGTCAAATTATTTCTGGAGAATATCTGAACGGCTTCAGCTGTTTGGGGGGGGGGGTTCATCTGTTTGATAATGTAAGACCTACCAACTAGGGTCATGGTGGAATATCAATTTGTTCTGACCTAATGCATTGTTTTACTGTAGATGGAGTAGATTTGTAATGAATCGTGTTAAAAGGATAATTCAACATATGCTTTATGACCAATTGGCTGTGCTTCCAATCGTAAAGACTAGAGAAATGGATTGATTTTCAAAATATAAGAGCATACACAATAGGTGGCTTAATGAGTCCTTTTCTACTACCTACACATATGTATACACATTAACTTTATACCTAATTTGGCACATGAATTGCTGAACTTCATTAACTTTAATTACTTGTAGATAACTACATGTTTGGAAAATCATTCTCAAATCAGGAACTAGAGCCACTGTTTATGTTGATACCTTATCTGGGTTACAATTAAAGTTGCAATTGCAGTGTCTTATGTGCTGGGGGTGGGGAGGATGTTTCAATTTTACCATATCATATATTTGAGTAGTATATTTTTAAACGTCTTTTGAAAGTGCTGTATTCCAACTTAAGAGAAAGTTTGTCAAAGAAGGTTGGGGCACAGCTTCCGTCTTGCAGAAGATCATCATATAGAAGATAGTCTAATACCTTTGAGTGGTGTCAAATAGTCTAATAAATTTTGAGTGGTGATGTTGATTCATTTTTAAAACAGTTCATTTTAAAACAGTTCAAAATCTACAGGGGCAGTTGGTTAAGCACCTGACTTCAGCTCAGGTCATGATCTCACAGCTCATGAGTTTGAGCCCTGGGTCAGGCTCTGTGCTGACAGCTGGGAGCCTGGAGCCTGCCTTGGATTCTGTGTCTCCTTCTCGCTCTGACCCTCCCTCACTCATGCTCTCTCTCTCTCTGTCTCAAAAATAAATAAACATTTAAAAAATCAAAATGTAGAGATACAAAGTACTATCTATAATCATGTTATGACAACCAAGCATCAAAGGAATAGGAAGAATATAAGGAAGAATGGGAGAGAGAGAGTAATCTGTAAAAACTCTAGAACAATTTTCACATAAACTGGAAAGGCAGGACTAATCAGAGAGATTTTTTTGTGAGTCAAAGCATAGTACAGTGTTTAATTTATGATAGAAACCAAATAAATGTAAATAAAATTAAAAACCAAGCTATTTATAATGATTTGGGTTGTTGTGGACATATTTCAGGTAAGTTCTTTTCTGTTTTCCTTCAACCCCATTAACATATGCACTTGCTATTATAGGCAGTGTCCAGAAGTGGTTAAAAGTGTGGGTGGGTTTGGGATTCACATCATGACTCTAACCCATGTTAATTGTCTGACCTTAAGTGAAGTACCTAACTTTTCTAGGCTTCAGTGTCCTCATTGGAAAAAATAAGACTATTAATACTATCTCACAGGTGATTGCAGGAAATATGTGAGGTTATTTGTGAAAACCATTTAGGGTAGTACTGGGTCCTTAGAAAGCACTCAATACATTGTAGAGATATTGATGGATATTCATGATCTCTGTCTATCAAGTATTAGTATTAGACATTACTTATGTTAGAGTAGCCCTGAATGTAAAGCATTGCCTTAATTGCCCATTTCAAGACAATATAAAAGTAAGAAAAGAAAAGGAAGATTTTAGAACATCCTCAAAAGATCTCAAATTTTAATGACAAGGAAGTTTCTCAGCCTTCCTTATCTTTATGCTACTGAGAGAAATTTTCAGAATTTGTCCCCACTGCCATAAGGTACTTCCTTCCTTTCCCCTTCCTTCCTTACCTGGTTAAACCTCACTGATTCCTAAAGTTTCAGTTTATGTCTCTTTCTAAAAGTTACTTCCTCAGCAATCAGGAAAGGTAATGCACTTCCTAATTTCTTTAGTTTTCCTTTATGGCACTTACTGCTTATTATAATTTCTTTTTAATTCCTGAGAGAAGATGCCAGGGCTGTATTTTTTTCACCTCTGTACTCTCAGTGCTCAGCAAAATACCTTGAAAAATTGGACACTCAGTACACTCAAAACATATACGTTAGACAAATTCATAATGGGGTAAATCAATGCTTTTAATAAGTCCTTTATTGCTTATGAGCTTAATCGTGAATCTTCTACTACTCACTTCCAGCAAGAGATGAAGCATGGCACTTGAGCTCTTTCTCCTAAAAATAAATCTATTGGAGCTATTATAAATGTTCAGATTCAATAGGCCAACATTGTCTAATATTGCAAAGAAACTCAGACTGTTTTAGGTAAGGTTCTTGGCTCATCAAAGGCTTTCTTACACTGCATAGCTGTGATTTTACAAAGGGATGTGACTGACAATGCTTGAGCTTTGAAATGTTTCCTTCCAGTGGAAGTATACTGAGAATCTGGTCTTGATAAATTATTGCTTTTTGGATAGTGCCCCTGTTGCCTTTGCTAATGCAGATAAAACTGTGACTCAGACTACTTGGTATATCAGCCTCCCGGAGGGTTGGCATGAACCTGAATCCTTCTGGGTGGCTATTTCTCAAAGCACGATTTTGTTATGATCAAATCATAACAAGTCTACATTAAGAGAAAAAGCATTGTCTGAATGATTTTGAAGTTCAAATGTAATTTTCTGAATATTTTGAAGCTGAAGCAGATCATTTCCACAGAATGATGAGCATGCTTTAAAAAATAAATTGATTTGGCCACCCAAGTTAGGGATTTAAAAACGTAGTGAGATTTCTTTTGCAATGATTTGTCGGATATCTATGTAAATTAACTCTACTTTTAAGGTTTAAAGAAATCTGGATATGTGGAAAATAATGGTTCTAAATTATATTATTAATGACACTTTTTCAATATTTAAACAAGTAAATGCTCTGAAATCCACAACACAGAGAGAGAAGGTGGTCTTCAGGGTCATACATTCAAGTTATAATATGAAAAGAGGCAAAAATATTTAGGGAGAAGTATTGGGTAGTTAAGAAGGATCTGGAGCTGGGGCGCCTGGGTGACTCAGTCGGTTAAGCATCTGACTTTGGCTCAGGTCATGATCTCGCCGTTCGTGGGTTCAAGCCCCGCGTTGGGCTCTGTGCTGACAGCTGGGAGCCTGGAACCTGGATTCTGTGTCTCCCTCTCTCTCTGCCCTTCTCCTGCTTGTGTTCTATCACTCAAAAATTTAAATAAATAAATAAATAAATTAATTAATTAATAATTTAAGAAGGATCTGGATCTAAGTCCAAACTAGAAGATTTAAAGCCTCAGTTAACCACCAAATTCCTCAGATGTGAGTGAAAAGAAGCTGAAAAGAAGAGAAGATGGAGGTATCTTATGTCTAGGCAATTAGGACAGTTTAGGAAGAGATTGTAGATGATCCGTGGTAGATATATAAGCATTTTTATTCATCAAGGAAAATTAAGAAGATGACAAATAAATCAATGCTTCCTTCCTGTCAAAGCCATCTCAGTTTCTTTGAATGTCTTGTATCTTAACTCTATCTAGGATTTGGGATTTTCAGAAAGTTATATTCAGTGTAAAAGAGAGAAGAGAACAGACTAGAAACAAAGAAAATATCTAAAAAGAGAGTTGCAAGTTTGTTTAGGTTTTACTTTTTTCTTATGAGGTCAGTTACTGCTCACTGTTTTAAAAAATCTTAAAATATATGTGCCTCAAATTGAATTTTATTGAAGTTAGATAATTGTTTAGGCCATCATAACAAAACAACATAGGTTTAAACAACATCGGCTTAAACAACAGCAATGTGTTTTCTTATAGTTCTAAAGGCTAGAAAACCCAAGATCAAGGTTTCCATAGGTTTGGTTTTTGGTGAGAGCTCTCTTTCTGGCTTGCAGACGGCTGCCTTCTTGTTGTAGCCTCTTTTGTTAGAGAAAAAGAGTTCTCTGGTGCCTCTTCTTCTTTTGTAAGGATACCAGTGTTATCTGATCAGGGCTTGACCCTTGGGACCTGAATCAGCCTTGGTCACTTCGTTAAAGATTCAGTCTCCAATACAGCCGCACAGTGGGTGGTTAGGACTTCAACATACGAATTTTGAGGGGTCACCGTTCAGTCTACAGTAATGATTAAAACCTCTTAATATTTTGATTATTTTACCTTCTTTGGCATTTGTTGCCTTCTAGTATCCCAAGTCTAGTGCCTTCGCTGCCCCATTTCCTGCATCCAATTTCAACGCGGAAGAAAGTCCTTTTGACTGCTGTAATTAAAATATGATGTAAAAGAGAGTGATACTATGGTGCCAGACCAATATATCCACAGATACAATGCTTTTTAATATTCCATTATATTTAGAAAGTGGGCCAGCCAAACGAGGTTGCCAATGTTCTGTGTATGTGGGTGTGGTAGGAATATCCTCCTCTAGGTTGGAATATAGTGGTTCCGCAGTCTTTGCTGTTTCCCTGATCACTAGTTTCCAGACTTCACTAATACTTGGAAAGTTCCAGAAAGAGACCAGTGATCTGATATATTACAAGAAATACTTTTATGGACCCCACATCATTTTGGGACATTGAAATACTTGTGGCTATAGTTTTTCCTGCATGGAGCATGATGTATGATTGTGGTAGCTAATTAGTTAAAAGCATGTCAGCTGAACTCCAGTTGCAGAAGAACCACTCAGCAAAAGTTAACCATTGTTGCTATTCTTGCTATTGCCATTTACTTCCCAGAAGAGCTTTTTATATTTGTCTTACATCATACATTATGGGATTTGCTATAGTGTTAATACTCCACATTTACTGTGTCCAATATGTATTTTAACTTGGTAGTGCATTTTGTGTTTCCTCGTATTTATTTCTCATTTCAGCCGGCAACATGCTTTTCATGACTTTCTCCTACACCATAGACTGCCCTTTGCTTCAGTGTTCTCCCACCTTTCTAGTTACTAGAAACGGTGGCCATGTTTTTATAGAAATACAGATAATATCTTCTAAAAGTTCATTTACTGTGGTGATTTATTTATGCGTGATATACCTTCTTGTGGGGACCACAATCTCATTATCTGCCTTCTTCTGGACTATTTCTATGTAATGTTCATTTGATGCCTACTAGGTGCTGGACATTGTAAGTGCCTTACATGTATTACTTTATTTATTCATTATAAGGAAGGTACCATTATAACTCCCGTTTTGGCAAAGATCTTGAGGTTTTGAGAGGTTAAGTAACTTGCCAGATATCTCAACGCTAGCAAATGGCAAATTCAGTGCTTGTGTCCAGGTCTGTCTGATTTCAGAGGCACACAGTCCTAATTATTTAGCAAGTGTTTCCCGATTTCTGATCTCTGATGATGGGCAATAACATAACGAATAAATAAGACTTTCTGCAAATATGATCGGAGTTTTTAACTAGCTCCCAGATTATTCTTATAAACATTTAGAATGATTATAATGCTGCTTCTCGTTAACGAGCAAGAAAAAATTCATGCAGGTTAGTGTTTGCATTCGGATAAAATGAGTGGAGTGTCCTTTGCCCTCTACCCTCTCTAGGGTTATGTTGGGAGCATTGGTGGATGCACCTTCTGAAGCAGTTCCAGGTAGCAGTTCTGGTCAAGTCCACTTGATCAAGCTGAGAACTTCTGCTCCGAGTAGTGAAATCTCTGGCAAAGAGATTTCCTCTGCTAGAGCAATATATTTAATAGACAAATCTTGACAAATAGGAAGAAGCACTGGGAATCACTGGGAAATAAAAGTAACCACCACCTTCCATGTCTTCAAGAAATCCTAATATTTTAAACTTTCAACGTCTAAATATGTAAAGCGAAAATCAATGAATCCTTTAAGCTCTTGTTCTCTGGTAATTTCAAATTGAAGACATAATTTTTTTTTCCTTTATCCCAGTGCCTGATATTGAAAGTAGTATTTCCATAGCTTATGGAAATACAAACATTGAATTAAATGCTAACATGGGGAGAAAATGAAATACAATAAATAGAGTGCTCAGCATTTTCCTTTCTGCATTTTGCTGTTCAATGTATGATAGAGTCCCCTGGTAACTATTTATGAAATATTTAGCATGTTTGTTTGGAGGGGATGTTTTTCATTTCTACGCAGCAGCATTTTCTAAAAACGCTAATGATAGTCCTCAGTAAATCATTACCTTGGAGTTTAGTTTCAGCTGCTCTACCATACTTGTTTATTTCCTTATTAAATAAGATATGTGGCTCACCCCTGCAGCCCCGTCAGATGGCCTGGAATAAATGTCCTTCCATTATTGGATTTTTAAAAAAATATTTGACTCATTGATATTCTGGAAGATAAACATGTTCATTACTAGCCTTGTTTGTTTTTAATTTAGAAGGGTTAAATTACATTTTATTAAACTTCATTAGCTTCTCAAGCGAGCCATATGAATGTAGCGTGTCTTCTGCAAAGCTCGCCTTGGTCACTTTATCTCATTGCTGCTAGAGTAATAAATTGAGATGAATTTTCTTTTTGCAGTTGATAATACTTCTCTAGAAATCGTGTCAGATCACAGTCATGATTGATGAATGGCTTGGATTTGCTCCTGTTTGCCTGTTGCTGCTTGAATTTGTTGGTAATGTTTGAGTCTGCTGCCTCGCATCTCTGTCCCACCAGTTTCCTTGCTTTGGGCTGTTGTGACTAATGACAAAATGATTTCAAGCTAAACCATTTTTTAAAATTCAGATGAAGCCTAGGTGCTTTCTTGTTTGCAACCACTGTGTGTCTGCTGAATACTGACTGAACAGTGATGAGGCCACTCAAGTCTCAACCTTACATCACTCTGACACGTTAGTTGTTCCAAAGTTCGAAGACTGTGTGAATAGTATTCCTGGTGAATCCGGTGCCAGGTAGGTCAGTTGACTTCTCACTCTTTTTGTGGTTTGTCATCATGGAAAATGACAACTACTTTTTACATAGTAGACCATGAGAATCGGTACAAAATAACTTGAGTATCGTTTGGGTACTTGGCAGAAAGCGAAGATTTAAGCCCCAAATGAGTCTAATTCTGCTTTCCTTTATGTGTGTTCTGATATATGAATATTGAGACACCTTAGGCATTCTTAGTCAGACCTGGGGTTGCGTCAGGGTGACATGCACCTTAGGCAGTATCTGCAGTCGTCTAGAAATCTGCTCCATAAGCAATGGAATGATAATCTGGAGGTCAGAACATTTTTGATACTTTTCCTTCAATTACTTTCATTTGAAAAGAATCCTGATTCTGTAATATATCCATTTCAATAAAAATTATTAAAAAATGAAGTAGGTGCCTGCTGTGTGCATTTGCCTACAGTGATTAATAAGGTAGTCTTTATACTCTAAAAGCTCACTAATACTTTTAAACGGAGAAAAAACAGAAAGATTTGATCTTTGTTTTGGAGTGGTAATCCTAGTGGCACACTTCCTGCTGCTCCCTCCATTTTCATAAAGTCTCTTGCTTCTTTGATTCTTTTTTCTATTTGTTTTTTTAATTTAAATTCAAGTTAGTTAACACTAACTAACTGTGTAGTTTTGGCTTCAGGAGTAGAACCCAGCAATTCATCTCTTCATTATGACACCCAGTGCACATCCCAAAAAGTGCTCTCCTTAAAGCCCATCACCCATTTAGCCCACCCCCGTACCCACCTCCCCTCCAGTCTCTTATGGTCTGCCTCCCCCCCTTTTCCTTCCTTTCCCCTATGTTCATCTGTTGTGTTTCTCAAATTCCACATGAGTGAAATCCTATGATATCTGTCTTTCTCTGACTTATTTTGCTTAGCATAATACCCTCTAGTTCCATCCACATTGTTGCAAATGGCAAGATTTCATTCTTTTTCATCACCAAGTAGTATTCTATTGTGTATATATATACCACATTTTCTTTATCCATTCACCAGTCCCTGGAAATTTGGGCTATTTCCATAATTTGGCTATTGTTGACATAAACATTGGGGTGCATGTGCCCCTTTGAATCAGCATTTTTGTATCCTTCAGATAAATACCTACACTTGGGTGAGGAATAAAACAATACTCTTAGCTTCTCCTGGAACAGGGTGGTTTGAATGTAGGTGAAGAACCAGATTGGTGAGTGGTGGTATCAGTCAAATGTCTACTTGTGTTTATGATTCTTTTTTTCCAGTCACTTTAGACTGATCCTATCTCTTTTGCTTTGGGTCAGTTCTTTTTTTCTAGGCATATTCTTCAAGTCTATGCTTAATTTCTGTGATATTTATAGTAGATGTCATGATAGTAGATGTCATGAGAATATAATAGTATATGTGGTCTGAATATAATTTTTAAACCATTGAAAATAGAACTCATACAAATATGAAATGGACATCTGTCAAAGTTTTGTCCAACTCATTAATTAATAAGAGAACCACATAAATAGTAAAACTGGTTTGAAACCTTTTTAAGAACTAAAAGTAGTCACTTTAAAGAAAAAGAGTGCTAGGATAAATACCAGGTTAGATATAGAAGTAATTAATATTATACCGGGCAACGGTGATCTTTTCTACTGGACTGGAGTCTACAAGTTAAAGTCCACAGTGTTTGCGCTTGAATCCAATATTACACAGCAAAATCAAAGTCAAGTAAATTCCCCTACATGCTTAATAATCCTTGGGTGGGCTTATTAAACAATGCTCCATATGACATTGAAAGAATATGCTGTAGTCCTTTCTGATTTCCAAGTCTTGAATAAGCATTTTTTTAAGTTCATTTTTTTATTTATTTTGAGAGAGAGAGAGAGAGAGAGAGAGAGAGAGAGAGCCAGGGAGGGGTAGAGAGAGGGAGAGAGAGAGAATCCCAAGCAGTCTTCGCACTGTCAGCGTGGAGCCCGACAAAGACTTGAACCCAGGAAATGTGAGATCATTGACTTGAACTGAAACCAAGAGTCGGATGCTTAACCACTGAGCCACCCAGGCACCCCTAAGTCTTGAATAAATTTTTAACAGTGTTATTGGCTATTACAAGTACTTAACTGACTCAAATACATAGGTGTAGTTTAAGTTTTTAATGCCTCCACATTTGTTTATTGAGGGGCTGTACAACATGGTAAAAACACTTCAGTAAGTCACTTACTGTATGACTTCCAGCAAGTTATAACCTCTCTGCTCTACTGTCTTCTACTGTAAAGTGAGGAACTGCAATTTTAGAATTTCTCCCAGTTTTAAAATACAGTTGTTTTTTAAGAATGGGATTATAAAGGGCAAAATATCTTGGTCCTTTAGCTGGTGTCTGTAGTTAGGCAACAGGGCCCCCTAATGGTCTTTGATGAATTCTGGGTAGGTTGGCCTTCCACTTATCCCAGAATGTCTGAGAAGTTCTCCTCACTAGAAGTTTGGCAATATCTTATATTAGGACCCTTGATTTAATTGGTCTAAGCATGTTATCTAGTGCCACAATAATACTGCATAACAAATAAGTACAAAATTTCAGTGGCATACGTAAACATTATCTTTTAATCTCAGGCCTGTGAGTTAATTGAAAAGTTCTGTTGATCTTTATTAGGCTTGGTTGGGCAGTTCATCCTTTCTCAGTTGGGAAAATTCATGTGTCTAGTGGTCATCTAGCTGTTGGATGACCTTGGCTAGCCTCACTGGGGTGACTGGCTCTGCTCCAAAGGACCTTTTCAGCAGTCTAGTCCTAGCTTGTTGTTGACAAGTGGTGTTGATGACAGTGTTTTGAAAGAGAGTGGAAGCAAGAAGTCTTAAGGCTAAGACAGAAATGGCACACCATCATTTCTGCAACATACTGTTGGCCAGAAAAAGTTATAAGGAAGACTGTGGGGGAAATAAGCTCCATCTCTTGATGGGGGAGGAATGGGAAATTCATATCACATGGGGCATGACTGTGGAGAAGGAGGAAGAATTGGTGCAGTTTTTGTATTTAGTCAAAGATACAGAACATGATTCACATTTGGGATTTCAGGAAGTTCCAGAAAGATACTGATCTGGAGGGAAAGAAGACAGAATCCTATAAATGTTCTTGCACTTTCTTCTGGGGCCCAGCTAAGTCACTTACAGTTAGTTTCATTCTTTCAGGTCTTACTTTTAAAATTCATTCAGCAGAACTAGAGTTTTGTGGGTTTGGGGCTAATTACTCCATATTACTGAGGCAAGGGCATTCTTAGTACTCTACCAAGTGCTCCGTGAATGGTGAGATTTTGCGGTCTGACTGGTGGGAACAGGCATTATTTCTGGCTTTGTGTTTCAGGTACTTTCTTCTCATCCTTTTAGGGCATTCTTTTTATGGCCAGGTAGTACTTCACTCTCAAACTGATCTGTGCTTAGCAAAATAGTCAATGGCTACTCTCTGATTTTTGGAGTTCTATCTCTCTCTTATTACTTACTTACTTATGTATGTATGTATGTATGTACACTTCTCTGTTACTTTTTCCTGTGAATTCTAGCCATCTTGATTTCCCCAGATTTTCAGCTCCAACTCCTCAATTCAGGGAATCTGTCCGATTTCTCCTGGATTCTCCTCTCCTCTACCACAGCATGGAAACACTTTCAAGTTTGTTTCTTCTCTCTTGATGATTATGATTCTATGTTGTCTAAGGCTCAGAGTCTTCAAAAAATAATTGTTTCACATATTTTGTCCAGATTTTCTTTTCTTTTTCTTTTTCTTTTTCTTTTTCTTTTTTTTGTCATTTATACAGGAGAGTAAATTCAGTCCCTCTTACTCCATTTTGACCAGAAGTAGAAATCTCTAATTCTTAGAATTTAGTTTTTGGATTAATATGAGTTTTTAAAGATTTGGGGCAACCTAACTTCTGGTGGAAGAAGACATTATGCAAATATCAGATTATACTTGAAAAATATGTTTCTTTCCTGCTTGTTTAATTGATCCTTTCTTACTCTCTTCCCTTCCCTTCTTAATATATTCAGCATTTTACTACAGTTTGATCTTCACTATATTTTACTTTTTGTTATATTTTTGATTGTATTGTGTGTGGGTATGCATCTTGTCAGTGATAGGGTTAGCTCTTTTAATGTTGTGGATATAACTTATCCTTCCGTATATTCTTCACTGTGTGTATGACATTTCAAAGTTAATGTCAATCAATTAACATTATTCCTTTATGTAAAAAGGGTCTCAAAATCTGAGGATTAATTGACATTTACAATGTGCTTTGTAGAGGAAAAGTGTAAAAGTGCAGGGTAAACAATGATACCTTCAGCTTTATTTTTTAAGTTTATTTATTTTTGAGAAAGGCAGAGACAGCATAGCAGGGGAGGGGCAGAGAAAGAGGAGAAAGAGAGAATCCCAAGCAGACTCTGCACTGTCAGTACAGAGCCCCATGAGGGGCTCAAACTCATGAAACCATGGGATTGTGACTGAGCCGAAACTAAGAGGTGGACACTTAACCGACTGAGCCACTCAGGCTCCCCTGGTATCTTTAGCTTTTATGTTGATGTCGATTTTGGTTTCAATTTTCTCCACCAAAATTAGGTGTCATATGTTAGACTACAATTTCTCATGAGTTTGACTGCAACCTGCTTAGAAGAATACTCCAGCCTGACATGAAGAATACTTTGTCTTTGACTCTACATTTTGTGAGGCTTTTACTCTTTCTCTACTTAGCAAATTCGCAGTCATAATTCACAAATATATTACATATGGATTAAACACATTCAACCTACTTGATGGGTGCGGTATTGAAAAAGGATTCTATTTGTAGAATAAACATTTCTCCGTAAAATAAGCTCTCAGTTAATTGTATGTGATATTATCTGTGACATTTCTTGTATGCTGTCTCCTTCTAATCACCCACCTGTGAGCTGGTCTTCTTCTTCTCTCACCTCTCCTTCCTCCTTTTTTCACTCACCACCTATTTCATAAAATGGTAAGAGGAGAAGGTATAGAAAGTAATTACAATATACCCTTAATGTAGCTTAGAATAAACATAATTAAAGAGGAAACATTTTTGCAAAAAACTCATGGTATATTCTAAAGACAGACATGACTATTTTGGGAATCATTTGAGCAATTATTTTCCTTCATTAGCATGGACAGTCTATAGTTGGCTATCCAGTTACTTATCGTGCCTGTCAGAATATAAGGAGAATTAATTTTAAACTTTATCATGCATCTTTATTCAAATATAGTCTTGTTCTACACATAAAATAAAGGGATGAGAAAATAAATGGATGCGTTCCATTTTGATTTAAATACTCTTTATTGGTAAATAGTTTGAATTCAGATATTTATGCAATGATATGGTGATGCTGTTTATATGTCTAATATAAAAATTTCTTTTTCAACGTTTATTTATTTATTTTGGGACAGAGAGAGACAGAGCATGAACGGGGGAGGGGCAGAGAGAGAGGGAGACACAGAATTGGAAACAGGCTCCAGGCTGTGAGCCATCAACCCAGAGCCTGACGCGGGGCTCGAACTCACGGACCGCGAGATCGTGACCTGGCTGAAGTCGGACGCTTAACCCACTGCGCCACCCAGGCGCCCCTAAAATTTTGTTTAAAACTAGTGTTCCTTTGTATATTCATTATTGTGGTGAAAAAATAAAATGCATTAGGCCTTCCAGATTTTATAATAATGTGTGTGCATCCATGTAAGATTATGAAAATAAGTTTCAGGGATTTGGAAATTTAAGCTTTTGGAGTTTCCTTTTTTCAAGGAATGTCATGCACATATATATGGTTGTTATTGTTTTTCTGTGCACAAGAGTAAGTACAGTTCTTGCTGTTTATAAAACAGTCATATATAAAACTCATTGAAGTGTATACAACCTATCATAAAATATAATTTACAATAAAACTGAAGAATGTTGTATCGCTATCTTCATGAACTTCTCAAATAAAATCAAGCATAACTCTAGTTTAGAGCTCTAATAGCCAAATCTTTCTATAGATTTTACTTCTGACCATTTATAAGAATGGAAATATTTTTAAATAGAAGATTTTGGATTCACTTTCAAATGTATTCATGTTTTTTTTTTCCTTAGGTATTTTTAAACTTTTACAGTAAGCTGAATGGATATCGTATATGAGTAAACATTTATATCACAGAAACAACTAATTTTAATTATTTGTTCCCTTTAATTTTGTATTAATTTACATAGGATGACATAATCATTGTAATTTTTAATATACCTTTTCAGAACACAAATGCCAATCTGAATATGAGAAAAAGAACAAATGCCTTGGTTCACTCTGAATCTGATGCTGGCAACAGAACTGAGGTGGGAAACCATTCGAGCAAATCCTCCACAGTTATTCCAGGATCTTCTGAAGGCACATCTCAGTCTTACTTAGCTTCCAGTCCAAACCCATTCAGCCATGCGAATGCAGCCGAAACAATATCTGCTGCAAGAGCACCTCTCTCTGCTCCTCCCTCTACTCCTGGGAGAACTGGGGACGTGCCCCAACAGGCTTCTGCTGGACCTGCTTCTACCCAGCGTGTGTTTGGATCAAGACTGGAGCGAATTAAGACCACTGTTAATACCACAGGGGCTTCTGGGAAGTTGTCAGCAACTACTCCTCCTTCTGCCCCACCGCCGTCTGGGTCTGGCACAAGCAAAATAGACAAATATGCCCGTATTCTCTTTCCAGTAACATTCGGGGCATTTAACATGGTCTATTGGGTTGTTTATTTATCTAAGGACACTATGGAGAAATCAGAAAGTCTAATGTAATTTTGTTGCTAGAATAGTTTCCTAAAAGATGATGACCTTAATACAGAATGCCTTTTTACATGTTTTTAAAGATAAACCATTATTCTTTATTAAAATAAAAAGCCTATGTAATTTTTACATTCAAAAACAATCCAAGCCAGTTATTGGGAGAGTTAATCCATCCCTCAGTGAAGAGAGAGTGAGCCATCTTTCATTTCAGAAAAATGATTTGAATAGAATCAATTCAGCATTCAAATTAGATGAAATACAGACCATCCTAGAAAGTTGGGACAAGAGAAATAGGGCTATTAGAGATAACATGGTTCATATTTATGCATTGGAATTTGAAAATAGACTATGACATTTTTAAATATACACTATGAATATCAACCAACAACCCTAAATTTCCCAGTGGCGCTGCCCTTAATCAGAATTGTTTATTGGATATCCTATGCGGTGACCTTTGGAGATTCTTCTAGTATCAGCAAGAAAAGGACTTTCTCTGTTACATGAAACATTTTTTAAAAGGAAAACGGAACAAAACAAATACTGACTAATAGAGTGAAACCTCTGCTGCGTCAAAAAACAAAAACAAAGGCCAGCGAAGACATGTTCCCTGTCTTATGTTGGTCAAACAGGACTTAAAACACTTGACTTGAAAAATCTGTGCTTTGAGCCAAAGTTTAACTCCTTGTATGAATTCTTTTTGACAGTAGTTCATTCAGTTATGTATTATTTCAACATATAGTTATTCAGAGCCTACTGTGTTCCATGCACTATGCTAGACACTGTCTCTCTAGGAAAGCTCTTTCACCTTAACCTATGATATTACTTGAATAGTAGAACAGTCAATGCATGCTAACGAACCATAAACTAGCAGAGAACATTGCATTCTTTAATGGAAGAAATTTATTTAGAGTCTGACAACATATTGAAAACATCTGTTTCTCCTATACCGATAGAGGGTAACACGTTAGCACAACCTTAGCAATTGACTTCAAAATACATGAAAATGTGTACAGATGGTTCTCTAAGTAAGAAGCACTGCCTACCAGAGAATAAAACTCTAGGCACTGTAAGATCCTATAAATTATCTGTCTCAAATTTGATCAGAATAGTAGGATAGAATTTGATCAGAATCATCACAATTAGGAACTCAATACAAGGCCTTTTAGATGCTTTTCCAAACATAGATCTATTTTGGCTGGTGAAATGCTAATCTTCTGGGAAGTTTTTGTGTCTGTAGTTTTGTATTTCTGGGAAGTTTAGTGTTTTGGGGGGGCAGGTTTTGTACAGTATCACAACTAGGGTATTTTAAAATTAAAAGAGTAGCCGAGGAATGGAGTAAAGAAGAAAACTCATAGCCAAGGGGTAGGATTCTGCTGACTCTGTTAATGCAATTTATCAGGATTTTCATGTACTGACTTTTCTTTTTCATTAGGTAGGCTTAACAACTTAATTAAATTTCTTGCAGCTGTCTTATGACACTAAATCTAGGTCTAGTTTTTTGTTTTGTTGCTTCCAGATTTTTCTTCTATTCTTCTTTTTTTCCTGATCTAGGTTGTGTGAATGAATGTATTCTGGATGTTTGGGGGAACATTTTGATAAAAATGGCCACTTTCCAAGCAAAAATCTCTTATTTTTAGAAAAGAAATATTAATTAATTGACATTAGTCTTTCAGTTATTACATTGCCTTGGAATGATTGTATATGAGAACTGTAAAATGTGCAAATGCCAAATATTGTGAGTCATATCTGAGGATACCTTTTTTTGCTATCACTCTAGGTATATCCTAGAATCACTAACAATTTTAAGGCTGAAAGATGCTTTAGAATTCATCCAATCCAAGCCCTCATTTATAAATTGATACCAGTAATATGAGGCCAAATAAAATTTGTACATATGTAAATATTTAATGAAGAGTACTTGTATAAAAAAGCTTATCACAAATTATTTTATGAATGTAAGTAGATTTCTAGCCTTGAGGACAACTCTTGAAATTGTGGTTGGAAGCTATGATTGTTTATTATTCCAATGAAGAGACCTTATTTCTTTAGTGAAGAATATACTCCTTACTTATTCATTGGCCTATTCTTTTTTTTTTTTTTTTAATTTTTTTTTTTCCAACGTTTATTTATTTTTGGGACAGAGAGAGACAGAGCATGAGCAGGGGAGGGGCAGAGAGAGAGGGAGACACAGAATCCGAAACAGGCTCCAGGCTCTGAGCCATCAGCCCAGAGCCTGACGCGGGGCTCGAACTCCCGGACCGCGAGATCGTGACCTGGCTGAAGTCGGACGCTTAACCGACTGCGCCACCCAGGCGCCCCTCATTGGCCTATTCTTAAGAAATATCTTATTGGCTTCCTTTTTAAAAAAGAAATTCTTCTATAAATTTTACAGATTTTAAAGGGATAAAAATCAATGATATTAGATTTGTAGACAAGGGATCCAGGTGAGCCTATGTTTTTTTTCTTTGTGAAGAAGATTTTAGGACAAGTCAGGTGGCCCAACAAAGAGAAAGGGCAAAATTAACCAAGGATTACTTTTTTTTTTTAATTTTTTAATGTTTACTTATTTTTGAGAGACAGAGCAGGAGCAGGGGAGGGGCAGAGAAAGAAGAAGACACAGAATCCAAAGCAGGGTCCAGGTTCCAAGCTGTCAGCACAGAGTCCAACCAGGGGCTCGACCCCACAAGCTGTGAGATCATGACCCCAGCTGAAGCTGGACGCTTCACCGAGTGAGCCACCCAGGAACCCCTAACCAAGGATTCTTAATTGTTAATTTGAAGAATAAATTGATCAGAAAGGAAGTCTAATGATTAGTACAAAAAGGGATTATTTCATTTGTACACAATGTTCATAACAATAACAATAATAATAATGCATGTTTTATTTTCCCTAACTGCATTTCATCAAATTAAGTCATAGCTAAATATTTTATTTTGGTCATCATTCCTATCTCTCTAATAACTCATAGCTACATTAAACAAAACACTTTTATGAAGGACCAGTCACTTTTCACCATGAGCAAATCTTGCAAGAGTCATTAGGAGAGCTCAGAGTCTTGGTAATTTGTGAAGAATTCTGGCTCAGAATGGTGACTGTGTATGGCTCGATCTTTTAAAGATGAAATTCAGAATTTTCTTATTCAGAACCAATATCTATTTTCTAGCTTTCAACTCCAAGTTGGTAACTAACTCCTACATAATTACTTCCAATTTACTCCAGGCATGACTAGGTATAATAATATATTTATATGATTAATCTGCAGCTAAAAATGACTTGCCCTTGTTAATATACAGAGTATTTGAGCAGTGTGTATTTAAAATTTTTTTTTCAACGTTTATTTTTATTTTTGGGACAGAGAGAGACAGAGCATGAGCAGGGGAGGGGCAGAGAGAGAGGGAGACACAGAATCGGAAACAGGCTCCAGGCTCTGAGCCATCAGCCCAGAGCCTGACGTGGGGCTCGAACTCACGGACCTCGAGATCGTGACCTGGCTGAAGTCGGACGCTCAACCGACTGCACCACCCAGGCGCCCCGAGCAGTGTATATTTTAAATCGGACCCCACAAACCTTGAATTAGAGTAGGCAGAAAGTAGAGTCACTCTCTTACCGATGGAAATGAATCATAGAGAAGCCAGTGACAAAGACTACAGCAAGGGACTGGAATTAACTTTGAAAGGTCATTTTTCAACCACATCACCTTAGCAGTGACCATGGTTCAAGCAGTAAGTATGATATTTGCTTGTGACTTATTTTACCCATGAACTGGTCAATTCTGCCTGACCTAGAAAAAAATACCCACTCCCCATTCTCCCATTTTCCAATGGTCCCCTCTTCTAGATTTGTGAAAAAAACCTCCAGTGAAAAAACACCAGGTGGAGAAATGGATGACCTAATTTCAAGTTCTGACTCTATTGTGGTTTTAAACGAGTCACTTAACCTTGCTAGGCTTGATTCCTTATGTATAAGAGAATGGGAGGATTAAATAATATCTAAGCTTTCTTTTAATTTTAATATTTTCTGCTTCTCATAGTACACTAAATACAGGCATATTCTTAGAATGGATTACACTCAATATATTAGAATAGGTACACTCAATACTTTGTGCCACAAATAGATGTTTATGGGGGAAAAGAAACTGATTTGGTTTCACTGCTTAATTACTCCAAGTTCATGACTTGAATTAAACGACAGTTCCCTGACCTTAAAAAAAGAAAAAAAAACAAAACAAACAAACAAACAAACAAACCCCTCTCCATTTAGATTAGATATTTTCTTCTCTGTGGAAGATTTTACTCTTAAAAACTAAAAAAAAAATGGTCATTTCTCTTTTCTGGGTTGTTATTCATCTTTGCTAAATGGGTTCCTGCTCCATTTTAGGGACTGTGCTGATTTTTAGATATACATAGAGAAATGAAACTGGTTCCTTTCCTTTTATGTGGTCCCAGTCTGGTAGTGATAATAGATGTGTAGATGAGTAGCTATGGATTGTAGTAAGTGCTTCAGTAGTATAGAGGCTAAAACTAGGGTGATATGCGTGAGCCCTCACCTGAAACAAAAAATATATAGAAATCAGTAATCAGGATAAATGATATTTTGAAAGAGTATTTAAAAAAATCAAACTTGATGCAAAAACCTATGATTAACAAAATACCCAAATTTTAAATAAATATAGGATCAGTATTAATATTTTTTTTCTTTTGCATCAGGCTTTACTATTGTGCAGCATGGTGCTGATACAGAGGGTGGAAAAGGATGCACATAATTTTTTAACTTGGTTTATAGTGTGGAAAAAAGAGTGATGGCAGGGAAGGCTTCACAGAGATGATATTGAACTGAATTGTGTGGAAAAATTTGGAGTTCCAGCCCCTTTGCCTACTTCTACAAACAAACAAACAAACAAACAGCACATTTTTTCCCACCACCTGAAACATGAGGAACTCTTACCACAAGTGGTTCCAGGTAGTAGGAAGAAGGTGAATTAAGGGAAGTGAAAGATGCTCATGTAGGAAAGACCTGTTGGGACTGGATTAGAGAGTTTTGTGTAAATTAAACAGATCGGGTTTGATCCTGGATTAGTGGCAATTTATTGAAAATCTTGCAGTATAATAAGATGAAAATGAATATGCCAGGCTTCTATTTTAGAGAAATCACTTGATTGCTGTACGAGCTGTGGAAGGAAGGGCCATGAATCTGGCAATAGTACAAGAATTGAGAAGTCTCATTTTTCTTTTCTCTCTCAGTTCATCTTTGCATTCCATTTCTTTTTTTAAATCCCAATGACTTCATTGTCATTTGTGGAAATGATACATAATTGTTAAAAGTGAAGGCAGGCATTGCAGAAATGTACAGTCTCAACATTTCCACCACCAAGAAAGTGTTAATATTTCATGAATATCATGCCAGCTACTTCTGTAGAGATACGTGTTTGTATAGAAGAATAGAGTGATCAAAAGACAGAACTTCATAAATTTAGGAGTCAAGTATTTCACATGTGAAAGTTGTTAAATAATTTAAAAACCATTAAATTTATGTTATCTAAATATAAGATGGAAAAAACTAGGGTAAAACTGGAGAGGTTGTTGAAACTTAGTGTTGAATCAAGCAACACATGTCTTTTTATTCCACATTTCAGTCTTTATTTCAGGAAAGTTTTTATCCTATAGTGTGTCTAAGTAATTTTTCTTTCCAAATGCTAATTGTGTTAAATCTCTTTTGCCTGTATAACTATTTATAATATTCTTTATCATCAATTTTGAATTTTTAAATTTGTTGTCAACTTTTGTCAACCCTAACCCAAGTGAGTATTCAGTTGTGTTTATTCTATTTTGTGACCTCTTAGGTAATTTTTAACCTCATAATGGTTTTATTTTTTCCATTGCTTTCTTGGTCTGTGCCATTTCATTTTTTCATTTCTTTCTACTACTTTACAATCTATTAAAATGTATCTTTTCTTTGAGCTTTTCACTCTAATATTAATGAGATCATGCCTATAATTTATTTGAGACTATAAATAAGTACTTATATAAACTTTTCCTCTGTTTCCTGAAAAAAAAAAAATGGTCTCTGGTATGAACTTCCTTTGCTTTTTCATTGCGTTTTTGCTTCCTTTGCCTATGTTTCAGGCTGATTTCTTTCTATTAATCACTGAATGAAGCCAGCTATTTACTGAACTCTATGTGGGCAGTGGTGGGAGAATGAATCAGAGCAGCCCACAGTAGCTATTTAAGTTTCAGGTTTCAAGCCCACCTCCCCAAATCTGTTTTAGTTTCTGCCCAGGGACCATATTTTTCTCTATTTTTGACATTCGGTGCTCCACGTGGCTCACAATGCAAAACTCCCTCAGTTTTACTTTCTCTGTGTTGTTAGCCCTCTAGTGATTGTCTCCTCTCCCTCCCATCTCACACTTAAATGCTAGTCGTCTGGATTATCCAGCAGGCTGTTTCACAACTATCAAATGTAGTCTGTCAGCATTTTTTTCCTTATCCCCATATTCCACCATTTGGAGATACATAATTGGAATTCTCTGGAGACAGATTTTGTTTTTCTCTTGCCTGTCCACTTTCCATCTCACGGAGGCTTCAAACAGTCTTTGAAGAATGTCTCAGAACTATGACACTTTGTGTAATCTACATTCTATCCAAGATATGTGCCAGTGAACGTCTTTTCTCCTGTTAGTGCAAAATATGTCCCTGTTTGAAAGCTATTTATCATAATTTGTTGCCAATTACTTATAATTACACATGTGGTTTCATTTTCTTTTTTTTCATTTTTTTTATTATTTATGTTATTTTTGGAAGTATTTCATCGGAGAGCAGTAAATTATAAATGCTTTTATTTCACCATCTTAAACTGAATCATCATCTATCATTTATATTTCCATTAGGCCAGGGTTGACCAGAGTGTCTTTTACTGATATTTTTTGGCTGACAACCAGAGCTCTGTGGTTTTCCCCTTTTGTATATCAGGTGTCACTGGAATCAGATAAGAAACCTGGATTAAATCTGTGATAACACAGTCAATAGAAAACACTTCCTTTTAAGGGAGGGAAAGGAAATCATAATAGTAAGAAATAAATATTATTGCAGTTAACCTTTGACTGACATATTCTCTTTTACTCTTTTGTATTTGTGAGCAGTATGCGGTATTCCATCCATGCGGATGTGTGCTGATAAAGTGGAACATGTATGTTTTCATTTTACTGATTATGTATACCGTTTTCTAGTTCAAATATACAATCAATCAGAACTTTCATATTTCTAGATATGTAAAATTATTGTTGGTTGATGAGATAGAGTTTTATAACTTTAAGGGAGTTTTATTGGAAAATGAATCAAAATCTAGTCTTCAGGTAAAGTCATACTTGATGCTATAAGACATTGAATGGACATAGTAAGCAGGAGGTTAAATTGTCCGCTTGTTTATTCTTTAATGATGAAAGATCCTTAACAATGTTATGTTAAAAATGTTGAGAACTGAAGAAGAAAAAAATACTCTGTTTGGTTTTTCAATTGTAGTGTTGCACAAACAGGAAAAAAAATCTTATCTGCTTGCTCTTTGAATAATTTTAAATTGTGTAGTTGCACAATTAAAAGTATTCCTCATTCTGGGAGTATAGAAAAATAATAATGCATATTTTATCATATCATGAAAACTAAATTTGTTATCCTTTGAGCTTCATTATTCTTGCTCAATCAGAATAGCAAATAATAAAGTGTGATAGTTTAAACAGTTTAAAATTTGTCAAGAGATACAGGTGTTTTGATTACATGGGAAGACAGTTTTCTTACAAAGTACACACTTTTTGAGCTTATAGAAATCACATTTGACCCGTGAAATTGATGATTTTATTTTATGTAAGAGTATTACATAGTCATTATGATTTTATTTTTGCAAATTTGTTTTTTTTATCATTTTATTTATTTTTTCATCATGATATGTATACTCTTTAATCCCCAGATTTTTACACATTTGTTTTAAAAAGAGGGAAATATTGGCTTTGTATTTTAAAATAATTCATTAGGAAATTATTTTTTTTTTAATGTTTATTTTTGAGAAAGAGAGAGCCAGAGCATGAGCAGGGAAGGGGCAGAGAGAGAGGGAGACACAGAATCCAAAGCAGGCTCCAGGCTCTGAGCTGTCAGCACAGAGCCCAACACAGGGCTTGAACTCGCAAACTGTGAGATCATGACCTGAGCTGAAGTTGGAGGCCCAACTGGCTGAGCCACCCAGACGCCCCAGAAATGATTTTTAATGACCTTAAAGCAAACTTCTCTTGCTTCTCAAAGCTAAACTTAACTATTCATGGTAATAAACCTCCTTTGCTTGTTAAAACAAAATTGATATGTGAGCGTAATATTCTGGAATAATTCAGGTTTTGATTTTCCACTAGAGGATGAGTATTTAAAAGAATAAGCATTTAAATTTCTATAAAATTTGATCATAGATACTTATATTTTAAGATAACTATGTTGGAGCTAAACTCTGGGATCATTAAAATGCAAACATTGTATCTAATGCATTTTTTTCTATTTAAATTTAAAACAATAAACATGAATATCTTTGGAATTGTTTTTTGCTTTAAGAACTTTTTTCTGTACATAAATATACTTTTTTTTAAATTGGCCACAGTATTGTTTTGGACATGATATTCCCTCATTCGTGAATATTCCTAGTTTCACTTACCTCTAATTCCCTGTGTGACCGATACCGTTGTCTCGATTATAGTTTTCTCAAGTTTTCATGGTCAGGAAAATTACTTGTGGGTGATATGGACCTGAAGAAAAGTTACAGGGCCCATGATATCTGATGTGGTGTAATAAAAAGCTCACATATGTGGTTTTGATTGATTAAAGGGAGATCAAATGTACCTACATGTCATTTTTATTCTGATGCATCCAAATGAATACAGTATAGCAATCTATGACTTAATTCTAACTCGTGAGACCAAAGTAAATTTCTAAGAAACTGAATGAGGTTAACTTACAAAAATAAGTGAGCTTATGCTTTTCAATATCTAGCTCAGACTAATAGGTGTAATTATTTTGATGAGATGAAATGCTTTGAACACTCTGATGCTCTTAATGAAAGTTTTAGTTTTGTTTTTATATTTTATAATGTATCATGAAATATTTTGAATGTAACCCTCCTTGTTCTGAAGAAAAATTTAGGCTTTTCGATTTGTATTGTTTAAAAAAGAGAACGCACCTGAGAGAAAAAAAGGACCACAGATTTTCCACAACACATACAAAGACACACACATTCCTGTATGGATACATAACTAATAAAATACATAGTACATGTAGTATTCTTTTGTTGTTGTTCGCTTTTATGACATAGTAATTAAATCCCTTCTATATTTAACTGTATTTGTTCATTTATGGACTGAATGTTCGTGTCTCTCCAGCATTGCATATGTTGAACCCTGTCCCCATATGATGGTATTAGGAAATAGGGCCTCTGGGAGGTAATCAGGATGAGATGAGGTCATGAGGGTGGAGTCCTCATGAATAGGACTCATGTCTTTATAAGAGTCACTCGAGCCTGCTTCCTCTCTCTGCTCTCTGCCATGTGAAGATACACTGAGAAGTTGTCTGCAGCCTGGAAGAACTTGACTGTGCTGGCTCCCGGATCTTGGGACTTCCAGCTTTGGAACTGTGAGAAATACATTTCTGTTGTTTAAACCACATAGTCTCTGGTGTTCTATCAGCCAAATCTAAAGGGAATTCTCTACTCCTAGGAGACCATTTCTATTAAAATTTTAATATTTAAAGTGTGTAGCACCTTTGTTGTGTAGTGATTTGTGCAATGCTTTTTCCCCCCCATAGATCACACTGAGCACCAGATCCTGTTTCCAATGGAACTGAACACTAGATAGAAAGTGCCTGCCTTTTATTTTCAACATAATATTATTTTATAATATTCAATACTGATAATAGAGAATATAAAATAATGTAGAAGGAAGAGGAAGTCAAAATCAGACAGAACTATTCTCAAACACAAATATAAATAGAGATATAGGACAAATAAATTAATGGAACACATAGAGGTATTATTACTTTTCAAGATGGATTACTTCAATTGTTTAAATTATCCTAATTTAATTCGTTCTTATCCTTTGTGAATAATTTCTACACAGTTCATTTTTGAAACAGAATAGTTGAGAGTTAATTTTCTTTCTGACTAATTGGAAGCTGGAGATCACTCCTGGCTGCTTGATTATGAAAAACACTGGGGTATTTCAGTAATCATGAACTTGGTTGCCATGTTTCCTAACCTATATTATCACCCCCTGTGCATTCTGAAAATTAATTTCTCTCACAAGAAATATGACATGAAAGTCTTACCTATATTCTAGCATGATTTCTTGAAGTCAAGTCTACACCCCTCATGTGAGTACTTAGATGCTATCCCTCTCTTTTTATTCTGGAAAATGTCAAATATTGTCATCTATTTCACATTGGTTTGGCTAATGTTCTCATTGGAAAACTCTTCAGGGTAACACTCATCAGCTTGGTATTCTAGGCAAATGGATTCATGAATTTGTATCATTAGTGTTAAGATAAATGCTAATCAGTGGCATTATTTATTAAGTAAGGACCATATGTCTGCTTGTGGAATAATATTATTGTCAAGATGCCCCACGTGCATTTATCACTTGAAAACTAAACAGACTGATACATGTGTACTTTTAACAGGGGAAGATATCTCCATTGGCACATTACTCCAGCATTCTGATACATTTCTATTTCTTCCTTGACTTCAGTTTCCTGCATTTTCCCTACTAGTCCATAGTGTAAACATAATATAGTATGATATCAAAACTCCTTCCCTTGTAGTTTATGGTATCCCTAGCAGTGCCATGGAGAGAACAAAAATCCCCTTTCTTCTGCATGCAAAATGGGAAAGGTAAAGGCATAATTCCATTTTTGCATATTTTCAAGTATATACTTTTCTAACCAATACATTGTACAATATAAAACACTCTAACATAAATGAGAACAATATTTTTTTCACTCACAAGTAAGACTAAGTCTAATGTTTCTTTTAGTAGAAAAGCAAATATGAGGTAAAAAGCTATTACTCTTTATTTTGGAAAAGGTTGCATTGTGAATAGAATAATACCTCTGGCCACTCTAAGAATAAACCATACATAGAATTGAAAATGCCCTGTAGAGATTGTGCTAACTGAATTATTCAAATACTCCCTCAAAGAGCAGACTTAAAATGCTGGCATTCCTCATAAAGGTTGAATGATACCTAATTCATTTTTCATTATGCAACTACTCCTTGCATTTCTGCTCAAGTGGTGGCCTTATTTCTAGCTCCTTGGGCTCATCCCTTCAGCCCTGCCCATTTTACATGCAGATGTCAGGCTATTTCTGTTCATTTCACACTTGCCTTAGCGTCTCTATTGGCTCCCATCACCTTTGGGACAAAAAGGGAATTCCTTACCATGACATTCAGGGCCTAAAACGACCCAACTCTAATGTCACCTTCATCCTCTCCTTCTACCTGTTTTTTGATCTAGCCACCCAGGACTATATGAAATTCTCTAAACAAACATTCTCTGAAATTCCCTTTGTGCCTTTTCAAGCTAAATCCTTTTCCTCGATTGCCTTTTTCCTGCCCTTGTTAACAACCTCCTATAAACCACAGCACTAATATTTCCACTAACGGAGGCCATCTCTGATTCTTCTTAGTGGAATTAATCCATTTCTCCTACTTAGTCTTTTATAGTATGTTTCATATTAAATTACAATTTTTGATAACAGATCCATTTTTTATTTGTAAAATAAATAAAAATATGTATTGATTATATTTGGGCAAAAAATGAATAGGCCAGGCTCCCGGATCAAAAGTTTACAGTTTTATCTTGTAAGTATGACAAGATTAAAACCAATAAGCCCATTGTCTTCTGACAAACTGAGGTTCCTAACATAGTGTTTGTCAATTTGTAGGTTTAGTTTACTGGGTAATTTGAATTTAGTTGATTGCCAAAGAGGATGCCAACAGTATGCCAGCAGTAGCTTTCAGTTTATTCATGCATCTTGATAAAAATAATACTTAATTATTTAAAAGAAGCAAGCAAAACAAATTACTTCATAGAATTTCAATTTAAGATTGTGTACTGCGGCCAAAACAACAGTTTTTACTGCTCTCAACTAAAGGTATTATGATAGCTCTATAATCATAATTCTGATATTTACTTCACGGAAATGGGAGAGGGATTCAAATGTATATATTTCAAAGTTGTAAGATTGTATATCTTCTTTTTCTTAAATAACAAATATAACTTTAACTTTAACAAATACAGCTCTAACTTTCTTAAATAACAAATGTAACTTGCCTGTCTTTTCCTCACATACCACTTGGTAAGAGAATATATATGGAAAATAAAAAGGATCAATTTCACACTGTGCATCATGGTTAAAAACTCCTCTTTATACCCCTGAGAATTTTTGTTTGTCATTTAAGTGCTCAAATACATTTGTCATTCTTTGACAATGATCATGCTTTGAATTATAAAACATGCCTTCCTCAGACAATACAAATGGTTTTGAAATAAGAGCTCAGATAAGTAATTGTAGGATAGAATTGGTTCCACTGGTTTCATAATTGACATTACATTGTTGTTCTATGAAAACTTTATTTTAGTAATAGTATAGTAGTGCATTGCTAATGGCATGCTACCAGGTACCAAACTCCTCTCTGTAGTGCGAGCAGGAGCAAAAGTATGGGATCAAGCAGGTAAAAGGGTGAGAAACAGTGAGAAACAGTGAAACACAGGTAAAAAGTAGTTTGAACAAAGTTCCACAATGGATTTTAAAGTTGGCCGGGAGTACAAGGAAATGACACACTTTAAAAGGCTGGGATGCTATTCCACTGTTTCTAGATCAATTTTCAAGTCTTGTACAACTGAAAGTTAACCTTGGGGCACAGAAATCAAGTTTAGATAATGGAGAGGACAGAATAATGAGTCTTTTTTAATTAATATAATGTGAAATATATTTAAACTTGTTGTCCTCGTTTCTGAATTGTTTTCACAGAAACACAGATACTTAGTATAATACTACTGTGCACACTAACTGCCGCTGCTGTTCTAACTAGCCTTATTGAGTGTTGTTGGTTTGTGGATATAAATACAATACTAATACCATTTCTCTTATCTGATGCCTGATTGGTAAGAAATGACTTTCTTTGAATACAAATTGATCTTTATATTGTTACCTGAGAATAATTGCAAAATAGAAAGGAAGCTGTGGAAGGAAAAAGAGAGTAAGAGCAGAAATGGTCTGAAGATATAACGTGTGTCAAAGCAACTTTAACCTTTTTAATTTTGTATCCTTCATATTAACATGCCTTCCTCTTTGGGAATTCCTAACTATTCCTGGCTATAAACGGATTATGTGTAATCTAGTATTTTATTTTACCTTTGATGTTTCATTATTACTCTCAAACTTTTTTTTTTTTAATTTTTTTTTCAACGTTTATTTATTTTTGGGACAGAGAGAGACAGAGCATGAACGGGGGAGGGGCAGAGAGAGAGGGAGACACAGAATCGGAAACAGGCTCCAGGCTCTGAGCCATCAGCCCAGAGCCTGACGCGGGGCTCGAACTCATGGACCGCGAGATCGTGACCTGGCTGAAGTCGGACACTTAACCGACTGCGCCACCCAGGCGCCCCTCAAACTTTTTTTTAATGTTTATTTATTTTAGAGAGAGAGTGCGAGTGGGGGGAGCGGCAGAGAATGAGATGGAGACACAGAATCTGAACAGGCTCCAGACTCTGAGCTGTCAGTCCAGAGCCCGACACGGGGCTCAGGCTCATGAACCATGAGATCATGACCTGAGCCAAAGTTGGACACTTAACCGACTGAGCCACTCCCATGTTCCCATTGTTACTCTTAAAACTACATTATACATGCTGGCAATATTGTATGGCTAGGAGATTATATACAAGTTGAATCTTTTTTAACAGTATTTCTTAATTGTTCTCTTTTGATGGAAGAAGGCTGTCTGATATTATGTAAGTGATCAAATCATATGTATATGATATAGATATATTTTTGTATTAATGGTATTGATTTTACTTTCAAATTTAATCTTTCTTTATAGTGTCTTCATAGTTTTAATACACCTTGCCATCTGATATGATGAAGCTGAAAATATTTTTGATGAGTTTAATGGATGTGGGCATAAATTATTAGGTTAGGCAGGCAAACACATGATACTGTAAATGGGAGACTACAAACTGAGACATGTAAGATGACTATATAGTGCCTCACTTACTACTGAAAGGTTAGGTTAGGAGAGATTGGTGGTCCAGGGACTCTAGATTCATATGGCATTTTAATAATCTCTGACGTTGGGCACTATTATTTAATCTCGCTGCTCAGTTTTCTCACTAGTCAAATAAGGATAATTATCTCGAGTGGTTTTAATATTTAAGTTAATTGATTCATGTGAATATGTTTTGAAAGTACCTGGCACATAGTTAAGTGCTCAATTAACGTTGGGTGTTATCCCAGTTATCTATTGCTGCTTAACAAACTTCCTCAAATTTTGGTGGCTTAAAACAACTATTTATTTATTTATGTATTTATGTATGTATTTATTTATTTATTAATTGTTCTGTTGACTCATCTGAGTGGCTTGCCCTTGGACTCTCTTATGCAGTTGCAGTCAATTAGCAGGTGACAATGGAGGCATAGGAACGTGATTTCACCCACAGGCCTGATGTCAGGACTGAGAGGGCCATGACCATGGTGGCTACTTGAGGATTTCTCTCTTTATGTGGCTATCTTGGGCTTTCTCATGACATGAAGTTTCATAGGTCCGATTTCTTATAGGGCAGCTGGATTTTCCCAGAGTAAGCATTTCAAGAGATAGGAAGTGGAAATAGTACGTCTTTTAATGACCATGCTACAAATTGGCAGAAATACGGCACTGGCACCATATTCTATAGGTCAGAGTAGTTGCAGAATCCTCTCAGATTCAAGCAGAGGTAACATAGACCTTACCTCTCAATAGGAGGAATATCGAAGAATTGTAGTCATCTTTAATCTGCACTTGTATTAACATTACTAGTGGTCTATTTAATGAATGTCGACATTTCATGCCTTTTGGTGGTAGAAAACCACTGTGGAATTTGGATATATTGGCCCTAGATTGTCCACATTGTGATATTTACAAAAAGGTCTTTGAGTAAGTAGCTTTATAGTCAGCACAGAGTTTCAGCTTATGAAAAATGGTTGAAGCTATTATTTCCCTTTCGTCTGTGTCATTTGGTGTGCTGTTGTGTCCACTGTTACAACCTAAAAGTCAAACACCCATCCTGAGAAGAGGATATAGGAGAAGAATCATTTATCTTTTAATAAAAGCTATAGAGATTACATATCTCTACATTTATAACACATGAAACAAGACTCTGAGAAAACTGGGTCACATATGTTTCTGTCAGCAGGGTGTAAAAATTAGAGGTCATTCAGGTTCCAGGGAAAAGAATTACCCGGGCAAAGCAGCTTCTTCCTAATCCTTAGCTAAAGATAGCAACACAATTAAGTAAAGGGACTATGAGTTTTGGGATTGTGACAATGAAGATATTATATCCTGCTAATTTGACACCATCCCCTTAACTGTCCCTTTGGTTAACCAATTAAGTAGAAATTTGAAACAAGGAAAATTTTAGTTTTGGGGGTGCAATTTCACAACTTTAGAGAATCTATATAAATGAGAAGTTCTTAAGATATAAATAAATGGAGATGTCAGTTCTGTCAAATAACTTGCAAACCATTAGTTTAAATGAAAAAAGAAAACCAAAAACTTGCCAGGAAACATGAAGTAGAGCCTCTCAAAGAATCATGAAGATGGTCAAGTTATAGGGATGTGTAGCCCAGTATCATAAACACATCTTATAGGTGCTAATGTAGCTAGAAAATTATTTTAAACTTGAACCATTTTTTGATCAGGACATATGATTTTATGAAATTTTATCCTAAATTCCATTGGTTCTATTTTTATCCTGTTTAAATCAGAGGGTTACAGTATAGTGGTCATAGAATCATAACACAACAATAAAAAGTCAACTTCCAGGTAGATGATTAATGTAAACACTATGAAGTATATTAATATAATACAAATAAACACTTCTTTTTAATTTTTTTTAAATGTTTTTTATCTATTTTTGAGACAGAGAGAGACAGAGCATGAACGGGGGAGGGGCAGAGAGAGAGGGAGACACAGAATCGGAAGCAGGCTCCAGGCTCTGAGCCATCAGCCCAGAGCCTGATGCGGGGCTCGAACTCATGGACCATGAGATCGTGACCTGAGCCGAAGTCGGCCGCTTAACCGACTGAGCCACCCAGGCGCCCCAACAAATAAACACTTCTTAAACACTTTTATGTCCTATCCATTTCCCATATTCCACTGTCCACCTCCATATCTTTTGCCTCCAAAAGTCTCCATAAACGACTCCCTGAAACCTATACCATGTGCCTCTCAGGTTTTCCCCTTCACTGCTGTTCTTCTTGAGTTTAATTTTTCATCATATTCTATTATGGAGAAAAGAACCAATGTGGCAACTGACAAAATCTTCTTTTGAGTGATCTAATCTCCCCTTCTTTCCAACTTGGATTTCTGGGTGGGATCAAAACTAAGAAGTGGGGTGTAGCAGTGACTATTCAGAGATATAGGAGACAGAGTTATGAGAAAAGAAGAGTGTTAAGCACAATGTGTCCCTTCTAACTTCTGAGATTAAGCTCTGTGAATGAACAAAACAAAATATATGCGATTAGATGTAACTACAAAGGGAGGGAGAAAGATTCCCAAGCAGGGTCCTCACTGGCCTGGGGCGGGGGGGGTGTGTGTGGAGATCCAGAGTTCCTTTCTTAACTGACTGAACCACTCAGACGCGCCCAAAACTTATAATTTTAATTAATCTTTTCTCCTTTTTAAGTGTCCTAGTTTGGACAATATATTATGTGGTTACCATAATTAATAACCTGGCATCTTTAGGAGAGGTGAGATACACAGCCAACTTGTAGCTCGCTTTGAGGTTACAGGTAATCTCAAAGTTCCCTAGTGACCCAGTGGGATGAAGATGTCACCGAGAGAACCATTGAGCTTTCCAAAAGGTTGCTGTGACGTGCAAGTTAAATCCTGTGCAAGAGAGACTGCATTACACTGAGGAGCAGGAACACTTAACTCACAAACCGTTTGCTGTACTACGGAAGGACATATAGAAGAACAACACGCTTCACCATGCGCTTTTTTACTTCTTCTCGTGGTCTGATTGGTCAATTTGGAAAGAGAGCGTTGGTGTTGTGACCCGCCTCTTTCTTTCCTCTTAGGGAGGAGCTGCCCACAGGAAGTGCCCAGTTAGCTCCGCCCTCCAGGCTGTAAGGTTCCCAGGTACCGGTTTTATCTCTGCGCCATCATCGCCGTCGTCGCCGAGTCGGTTGGGTGCTGCCTGTGGCATCGTTGGTAAGTCGAATGCTGGGGTTCCGAGTCAGTACGCCTGCAGTTTATAAGCCACGGTCTTCAATATTTTTTCCGGCGGTTACAACAGAATATTTTGGTTTTCCTGCCGCTTTACTTTTATTTCTAAAAGAGAGACGTTTACATGTCAGACTCCTCACACCCCGACATCCAAGATACAGAGTGGGAGTAAAGAGAAAATGAAAAAGAAGAATGCTCTGTTGGAAAGCGTGGAGTAGAGCTTCGGGCACGCTTCTGGCATGGCTACAGTGGGAGGTGTTAAAAACTTTGATGATCCCGGACTAGGCACTCACCACGTATTTTCCGTGGTAGTGGGTTGTTACAGCTCATGGCGGTTTTTTCCACTGGGGAGCGGCTGATTGTATGAAAGTAAACACCCATTTGTTTGGAGGCAAGTCTACATGCTTTCGGCTGTAAGTAAAGGCAGGCAAGCTTTGGGGGTGGGTGCTCAGCAAGAAAAATCGGACTAGAAGTGCAGACATCCTTACTCGATGCATCCTAGTCAAACTGTTAACTGCTGCTTGACCTTAAACGCGGATATATAATTTTTTTCTAAGTAGCCTTGTGTGAGACAAAGTTTTGGTAATAAAGCAAGCCCTTTTCATGTACCAGCCTTTTTTAGGTGTGTGTGTTAGCTGTACGTGCTGGAAATGTTTAGGGCCAGGCCTAGGCTGGTGGCACAGAAAGTCTCAGATTCTCATCCGCTTTTATGTTTTGACTCCTCTTCAGAGTCAAGGGAAGGAGTGTTGGAAGAACAAATCTAGGAATCATATGACTTGTCTATAGGTTTATAAGTTGTTCTTACCTTTTGATTTCAGGTGGCTCTGAATTTGATCGTTCCATACAGTTTGACTATGACTTTTGATTGCTGAGATTCAGACTGGGTCTCCATTCATAGGAGATTGATGGATATCAAATTAAGGAAGATTAGGGGTCTTTACTGTAAAGAGCATATACCTTCTCCTTAAATTGAGGATCAAAAATAAAATGTTGCAAAAAAGGTGGCTTAGAAAGCCAGTAAAAAAAAAAAAAAAAAAAAAAAGGGCTGTGCTTGGAATGCTCTGGCTCTAATAATTGATCTTGCTTAGGAATTTAAGGGGTTAGAGTCACTTAAAACTTGTGCTTCAGTGTTAATGTAGAGTAACGGAAAGAATTGGAAACAAAAAAATCAGCTGGAGGAAAATAAAACTTTTTTAGGAAAAATCTAGAGAAATTAGGGGACGAACTTGATAAAGGTGACAGAAAATAATTCGACGTTCAAGTAGACATCTGTGAGAGAGAAATGGTGAGTCGGAGGGATGTAAATTCTCTTCAAAAGAGTATTGGAAAAGGGAAAGGTGTTCGGTTGTTACCAGATTGAAATAGGGGGGTAGGTCTCCAGTTAATCAAAAAGGAAGAGGAAAGATCTCAAGTGGAAGGACTCCCTCAAAAAGAGTCGGAAAAGTACTGAGAGATCACAGATAAGGGATGATGTAAAAGATATTATCAGAACAGCATCTTAAAGATTGGGAAAGACTAAGAAGACCTGTAGAATGCACAGAGTACCATTGGTTGATTTTTAAGGTAATATAGTAATTGTAGGTTTGTACAGAAGTACAGTTTGTGCTTAGAAGGAACAACCAAGAATTAGGTCTCGAGACAAGACTCAGCAAATAGGGCATATTGAAAGGAGTCAGGCAAGAGGATGAGTTAGATCCAAGCTTGGATGGGGATGATTCCGTTGGTGGGAGAAAAGATGCTGTGTGGAATTATGCATCCCAGGGAAGTGGAGGAGAAAAAAAAAAAAATTTTTAAGAGTAGGTGCTTTTAGTAAACTCAGAATTGAATGGTTTCATCATTGCTTTTAGAGAAGATTCTGGAATTTAATAAATAGAGGCATATATTAGGAAACAAACCCTAACATCTAAAAAACATAAAAAGGAAGCCAAATACTCATTTCCAGCAATCAGCAGTAATCCTGTATGTTTTGAAGAGACCAAATTAATAGATTAGGTAGTTAGAAACTCGCCTTTCTAAACATATTAAACATACTAAAAAATTTAAACTGAAAAGTGTAGACGAGGATGGAAGAAAATGAACACTAGAGGCATATTTCATTGCTGCAGAAAAAAAATGCTATTCAAGGTCTGAACAATTCGATGATGAAAGACAGTGCCTGGAGGAGCACATGGAAGAGGTATTGGTTCTTACTGGGCCTCTAGGGGTTCAGGCTTCAGAAGCATCGGTTGAAACCTCAGTTCCGGAATCTCAGTTGAGAGTGATTTGCCAGCCGAAACAAATGAGATGAGAGAGAAACCCTCTCTAAGAGGCAGGCCTCACTAGCTTTGCAATTCCAGAATGAGGTGGTGGAAAGTGCCCCTTGTAGTATAGGATTCAAAATATGTGTTTACTGAAGGTAGTAGCCCCGGTTTCATAATATAGAGTCCACTTCCAGCAGTTGCAGAGTGCCAGGGACAGGAGGTTAAAGGAAGGAAAAGAAATGAAGAGATTTTTGAGGTAGGTTGCAGAGGAATATATTGTACTTCAAATACAATTTGGTGATTGGGGTTGAAAATGTTTGAAGTTTTCTGGAAGGCAGGAATGTCACAAATGTTATTCTGTGAGAGACAACAGTATGCTAAGTGCATTGTGTCCCTAGATATGATGAATCTGTAGTGTCAGAATTAGTGCTTTAATAGAAATTTTATGGAATCTGCTACTCACACAAACTGACAAGCATCCTAATTGAGCTGAAACCAAGAATATTGCCAGGTTCGTTTTTCCTTGAGATGTTACTCAGTTCTGGTTTCTAGGAACACAGTGTTTTGGGAAGTAATCTGATCTGAGAATGGCTTGTATTTAAACTTGGATGTGGGGCCAGGTTTGTTAAGTTTATATTTTCATTTACTGTAATTTTTGAATCATACAAAATTCAAAAACTAATAGTTCAGAAACTAGAGTGATATAAAGAAAAGTATACATTGACAAGTCTTTTGTCCACTTTGCATTTTACTTATCTAGGTGTTTAACAAACAAGTCTATAATACTAAGTGCCCAATACTGACCTGTGTATTTTGCAAATGTTAGCTCTTTTATTTTGTGTATCAACCCTATTATGGAAGAATTCCTATAATTCCTATTTTATAGATAGGTCTAAAAAAGTTAATTAATTTGTAAGTGGCAGAGACAGACCCAGGCAGTCTTGCTCAAGTTAGACTAGTTAGGTAGATGATTTAGTATGTTCTATACTATATATGCCTCTCGTGTCATTTTTTAAAATGCAATTACAAATATATTTTCTTAATTTTTCCTTTTCTTTACAAAAGAAAGCAAACTTTATATACTGTCTGCACCTTGGTTTTTTTTTTTTTCTTCACTTAACTGCATATTCTGGAAATACTTCCATATCAGTATATAGAGGAGCTTTTCACTTGTTTTTACTGCTGCACAGTGTTAATATTGTATTATGTGAATTTGTCACAGTTTATTTTTTAATTTTTACTGTATATCATGTCATAGTTTATTTAAACAGTCTCTTGGTGGACATTTGGGTGATGTCCACTTTTCTGCAGTTACAAATAGTGTGGTAATAAATGTATATACTTGTCATTCTTGGCAGATGTATCATATCTGTAGTATAAATTCTTAGAAGTTGAACTGCTGAATCAGATAAATGAATATGTACTATTGTTTATATATTACCAAATTCCATGAGTCTCATTCTGCTTCATCGTAGCCTTATCAACAGAAATGTTCACATTTTTGTCAGTCTGATAGGTGAAAAATATTTTTTCAGGGTTGTTTTAATTTTTTATTTATTAATGATAAGATATGAATGAGTTGAGTGTCTTTTCATTTGTTGAAAGGCCATTTGAATTTTTTTGTGTGAATTGGCCGTCATTTCTTTGCTCATTTTCTTTTTTTTTTTTTCTTTTTTTAATTTTTTAACGTTTATTTATTTTTGAGACAGAGAGAGACAGAGCATGAACGGGGGAGGGGCAGAGAGAGAGGAAGACACAGAATCGGAAGCAGGCTCCAGGCTCTGAGCCATCAGCCCAGAGCCTGACGCGGGGCTCGAACTCATGGACCATGAGATCTTGACCTGAGCTGAAGTCTGACGCTTAACCGACTGAGCCACCCAGGCGTCCCTCTTTGCTCATTTTCTATAGGGAGTTTTTAGTGTTTTACTTCTGTTAGATATTTACCTGTTCTTTATATTTTGAGGGGAATGGACCTTTTGCCTGTGATGTGAGTTTTAATTTTTTTTCCCCCAAGTGGGTCATTTGTTTTTTGATCCTGGTTATTTTTTTTAATGTTATGTAATATACAAGTATTTCTTTTATGGTTTTGAATCATGTTTAGAAGTGTCTTTCTCCAATTTATAAAGGAATTTTTCTCTTCTAGAACTTTCATGGTTATATTTTTTTTTCCTTTTTTCATTTAAATCTTTGATTCCTTTTGAATTTTTCAGTGGTCATGGAATATGATATACAATTCAACGTCATATTTTTTCCAGATGACTGTTTTTTAGATTCTTTAAAATGTAGTTAGTAAAAACTTGTCTTTGACATGATGCAATTTCTGAATCCCTGAAAGAACTGTACTTATCCTAGACATTGAGAATGACTTACTGAGAGGAAGTAGAAGAAATTTGTAAGGAAGGTATTTGTCTTGGACTTTGAACTAAGTAGTACGATTTTAACTTCATGGAGTTGTACCTTACAGGGGCATGAAAATTTGACTGTAGACATCAATTTCTTTGAACTTTAATTTGTTTTGTATTTGTATATAACTGTCAGGGTAATTTAATCTTTGGACTTTAATTTCTCTTTGGGAATTTAGTAGTTTAAGGAGGTTATTTTCAAATTTGGAATATCTATAATGTTAGACTTTTGTTCTTAGAATTTAAGCCATTCGATCTAATTGTAGCAAATCCTAGATAATAAGCTGTTCATAATTTGGGATGGGAAATAGAATTGAGAAAACATTTTCAGCTTTGGATATAGAATGGCTACATATTTAATTAATGTGTTTTTGGACTATTTTGAAGGATTCTGGGCTCAAAAATCTGCACTGCTAATAGTGGTCGCAGCAGGATACCCAAAATCACAGGTGGGGTAGGTTACTCAAAAAGATAGGAGCAGTAATGTCTTGATAGATTGCTGATCCTTTTCTCTGGGGGGACAATACCTTGGTTCAGCCGAAGCTTCATGATTAAGCACAGTGGTTTAGGAGAATAGAAAGCTGTAGAATATTGGTATGTAGGAGGGATTATTGAATGTTTTCTTCCTACTTCCGATGCTTCCTTTTATGTGTATGATCCATTGTCCTAACATATTAGGCCTCTAACTTCTACTTGAGTAGTTCAGGGAGTTATTTGGTGAATTGAGAAGAGACTGGGAGTCTCTTCTCCCCTTGTTGGGATTGAGCTGTCCTCAGGAAGCTGCTTCTGCTCTCCATTTTACCATGTTACAAGGGTAGGAGAATGACTGTCCCCATACTATCCTGCTGATACTGAATGAGAAAGTCTAATTTTGGATTCAGTACTAGAAAACACATTAATAGATAAACCTTCCCTAAATAGATAGTCTTCCCTATCTGCTCTCATCAGATACAGAAGTAAAATTTTGATCTCTCCATAAGCCAACTCCCCTGTATCTCTTAACTGTTAGAATTTGAGCAGGAGTACCAGTTATTGACCTTTCCCTCTCCTGCCTTTATCAAGATGAGAAGTCAATGGTATGGACAATAGGGTGATTCATTTGAAATTTCAGAGACTTGATTATGCCTCCTAACTGAGGTGGGAATCAAATCAGCAAGGACATCACGATTTCACTACACACTCCAGTAACCTGTGTTTAATGTCTGTGTGGAGGGAACATATGACAAGTTATGTTGCCATAAGATATGTGCAGAGAAATGAACAAGGATCAAGAGTTGCATACCACTCTTGATGCCTCAGTGTTACATATGGTTTTCTGAAACCAGAGTGAGAAATCACAGGAAAAATCTAAATTTAAAAACCAAGATTGAAGTTTTGTATTAGGCTAAGTTATCAGAGGCAGAAATTATAATGAGATGTGGAAATAAAGTAAGTTATGTGTTGTACGTGTGAATTTTCAGAACTGCCAAGACTGTAAGTTCACACTGTGTTGGGTTTCAGGTTTTTAATATTTATATTTATTTTATTTTGAATGCACACATATGGTGTTTTATATCAGTGACAGATTTTCCTAAATAATAAAAGTCTCTGACCTTACATTTGTGGTGACATAATGCTACTTTGCAACAAAAGTAGCACAGCTGTCCATAGGTGAAGAACATGAAAAAAACCATTTTTCTCTGCTTATTGAGTGGTAAGGAGGCAGCTATCTTTCTCCCCTCCTGCAAGAGTCTCCTTGGAAACATTATGGGCCTGATTGCTAACTATAACACGTTGGTCTGTAAGTAAACTCTCCCCAAAACTCAGATAGCTCTGGGTGTCTCAGACCTAGAGAGGTCTCTAAGTCTTGGGTCTCATTCCTGCATGAAATGTAAACACCTAGAAATAGTCTCCCTAGCACTTTTAGCCAGTACCTAGGTACCTGTCCCAGGATGTAACCTTTTGTCTTTATGGAAGATAAGTTTTATTATTCTTTCAGATCAGAGCAGTTAGCACCATAATGTGGGGAAGAAATGGTTACAGATTTAATCCTGTAATATATGAAAATATTTTCAAGGATAAATGAAAAGATTCTCTAACTTTATAGTAAATACATTGGAACATTGAGAAATCCAGGAATGTTTTATTTTCTTATATATATGTTATATCATTGTTATCATTTCTGCTGAATAAAAGATGTTAATACTGTACCTGGGCATAGCAAGTACTCTACAAATGATTGACATTGTAATAATAACTAATGCTTATTATTTTAATATGTTAAAAATGCCTATATTTATGTTGCAGACAGAATCAATAAAATGGAAATTACTTTTTATTTATTACATGTATGAAATGAATTCGTGGCTGAAATTTAGGTTGGGTAGTGTTTGTCAAGAGCCTTGAAATCTACAGAGAGGAGTCTGTATTTTCCTCATGGAAGACTATTTACCTCACAAGTCAGTAACCTTCCTTGGTGAAAGAGTTCCCCACATTATGTATATGTACATATATCACTTAGACACATGGGCCTCCTTGAAGTGCTCTTAGGTTTCCATTCTCTTAGGAGCTTTATAAAAATGGGTTTTATGTCTACTAACATACAGAGACTTCATTCTCTACTGGTAGCTAATTCTAGTAGTTAGAAGATAATCTCTTATTTGCCACATTTCTTAACTCATCTTTTAGATTCTAATTATAAAGGTTCAGATTTTTAAAAATTTCTGTTTAATACTCTGATGGCTTTTCAAACAGGGTACTGTAATACCTAGCTGGAAAGACAAAGTTACTTCACATGAAGTACAATACAGGATGTTGTGAATCTGTAGGAATCGATAAAGAAGGATCAGTACAGGTTGAAGTATTGATAATGTTTAGTGGAGGATATGGTATATGAGTTGGGCTTTGCTTTTCATAAGAAGATAGAAGACAGCATATCAGGTAGGGATACTAACGTGAACTAAGACCATTTTCTGAATGCATGTTAATTTTTTTTTTTTTCTAGCGATGTACACTGGTAAACAAGAAGTGATGAAACAACCCCTTACTTCATGATTTTATAAGATAATTTTAAAGTACACTGTGATTCATTATTGGTTACTTCTGTGATTAGGGGACAGAAAGAGATATGCTATTAGCAATGAACCTATCAGGTTAGACCAAAGAGTTTAAGATAATATGCTTTGGGCAGTGTAGGGTCATCACAGTTTTTAAACAGGAAGGCAAAAGAATGAGAAACAGTATTTTAGGAAAATTTGTCATTGGTAGATTGAATGGAAAGAGATATGTGTCAGGAAGACCAATTAGGGAAATACTGGCATAACCTAAGCAATAAATGATGAGAACATCTAATTTAATTTTGGCCTTTGGAACAGAGAATTCAAAAGAAGAATCAACAGCTTTTCCAGACTTAATTTATGAATGGAAGAAAGAGGTCATTTAGAGGTAACCTCAGGATTCTGAAAAAAGAATATAATTTTGGAAAGGAAAGCAGTAAATTAGTTTTTATGCATATTTGGGTATTGGCCAGTGACTAGATCCAGGAGAAAAATCTCTGTATAGACATTGAACATATGTTACCAGAATTCTAGTTAGGAGAATTCATCAATCTAAAGGTGGTAGCTTTTATGAGAGTGAGTACACCTTCTGAGTTATAAGGCCCAAAAAGTAGATTAAAAAAATTTTTTTAACATTTATTTCTGAGACAGAGAGAGACAGAGCATGAGTGGGGGAGGGGCAGAGAGAGAGGGAGACACAGAATCCGAAGCAGGCTCCAGGCTCTGAGCTGTCAGCACAGAGCCTGACATGGGGCTCGAACTCACAGACCGCGAGATCATGACCTGAGCCGAAGTCAGATGCTCAACCGACTGAGCCACCCAGGTGCCTCCCAAAAAATAGATGTTAGAGAGATAGCTCAAAGAGAGCTAGGAGGAAAAACAAAGAGATGAGGTTCAGAGAACGTAGCCAGTATACTTAGGGAAGCTGAAGAAATAGCGATACCAAATTAATGTGGTGTTGTGTGCCAGTCTCAGCCTATGGATAACGAGCGTTGTGGCTGGACTGGAGTAACCATCAAGAAACTTTGAAAAAAAGTTTACTACTTAGAATTCTTAGAAGTTACATGGCATACTTGGGGCCACACAACACGGTCCAGAGGGAGATGAGAGAGAAGAAGAGAGGGAGGGAGGGAAAAGGTGTGGACTTGGGGTTCTGCTTGTATTGGGATCCAGGGTAGAGGGTCTAGAGCTGTTTACTGGTGAATTTACAACATAAAAGTGAGAATTTAAAGTGCAGGAAGAGAAAAGACAAGCAGCCCAAGTGGGCAGTTAGTGAAATCAACCAAGATCTCTGAAACAAAGAAGCCTGGGGCGTCACCTGACTCTTTATCTAGTTTCATAGCTAACAGTGTGTTTATTCAGTTTTTACAAAGTGTACGGGGCGCCTGGGTGGCTCAGTCGGTTAAGCATCTGACTTCGGCTCAGGTTATGATCTCAGGTTTTGAGAGTTCAAGCCCCACATTGGGCTCTGTGCTGACAGAGCTCAGAGCCTGGAGACTGACTGCTTTGGATTCTGTGTCTCCCTCTCTCTGCCCCTACCCTGCTTTCGCTTTCTCTCTCTCTTTCTCTCTCTTTCTGTCTCTCTCCCTCAAAAAGAGAGAGAGAGAGAGAGAGAATCCCAAGAAGGCACTGCAGTGTTAGCATAGAGCCCAACGTGGGGCTTGAACTCAGGAGCCTAAGTCGTGAATCGTGAGATCATGACTTGAGCCAAAATCAAGGACACTTAACAGACTGAGCCACCCGGGCGCCCCTGACAATGTGTTTATTCAGGAGAGCCATCTTTGAAGGGGATGCCTGTTTGAAGCCAGTGCCTTAATAGTCAAAACTTAAGGGGCGCCTGGGTGGCTCAGTCACTTGGGCGTCCGACTTACACTCGGGTCATGATCTCATGGTTTGTGGGTTCAAGCCCTACGTCAGGCTCTGTGCTGACAACTCGGAGCCTGGACCCTGCTTTGGATTCTGTGTCTCCCTCTCTCTCTGCTCCTTCCCCACTCATGCTCTGTCTCAAAAATAAATAAACATTAAAAACAAAAAATAAAAAACAAGAAAACTGAAGTCAGGCACTTGCATTACCAAAAACAGAAAACCCAACTGTCTGAGCTTATACAACTTGTGGTTAGCTGCATCAAAGTTTGAAGTGAGTTAAAAGAAAATGAGGTCTGAGAAATCCTCATTAATTTCTTGGTTTAAAATATTATCCAGGATGAAGTGGGGTATGAAATGGGGGGAGACCTGAACTCTTATATTCATGTCAGTTTGCACATTAAACCACTGTCACCCACTATTGCAGAATGATGTGTCAGATAAATTGTGAATAAGCCATTAAATTTGAGCAGTGAGAGAGAAGAGAGGTTAAGAGTGCATGTGGTGATGGGCGAGCAGTACAGAGATGGCAGCCATAGGGGTTATCCTGAGGGGTGCTTGAAGAAACAGAATACAGGGGGCAATAATGGTCTGGCTCCTAAATTGTGTCTTCTGTTAATGCAGGCAGTGACTATTCTGTTTCTTAGCAGATGCCCAGGTGATGTTTATCTGTTGAGTGGGGATCAAATAAAGATAACACCAAAAAATACAGCTTTTCCTAATACTCGAGAGGATGAGTGCTTGGCTGAGATGGTGTTGGATTGATAATTTTTATGTGGATAAAAATGAGATGAAATCTGGAGAGATACCAACTCTATTTCCACCTAAAGACCTGAAATAAGAGTGGTGGTAGGGGATAGAAGGGTTGACACCTTAATTTTACAATAGTGCCAGCAATTCACGATGGGGCTCACAGCCTGAGTGACCTGTATTTCCAGACACTTGACCCTGTTTGTTTCTGGTTCTGTGGCCTGTGCTCCTAGGGTGAAGCTAAGGACAAAGGACAATTGGGAAGCCAGCGATGGCCTACAAAAATAAGCCTTCATTTGTCATTTTAATGGGTGTACCATTTCACCTTAATTTAATTTTCCTACCTCTAAGAATATATCTTATTTTGTAAGTTCACAAGCTGACACATCATCCAGAGAGACTATTTATTTTCCCTATATTCTTCACACAAAGGCTGAGATTATTCTTGCAATAGTAATCAAGATCTTCTGTCTTTGGCTTGCAAAGAAAATGCATTCAACTGTACTTGAAAGAGAAAATTGAAATTTGGCTGCAAATAATAAAGCACTTTCAATTCTTTCAATTCTGTCTGTTCATATCAGCTGAGCTGCATTAATAAAAGCAAAAAAGGTGCCTGTTGCTTGCTATTGGCAAAAAATAACAATGTTCAATTGCCCTAACTGTGTATTAGGTGCGTTGAAGTTTATTCCTATTATAGAACCTTGTGCTTTTAGTCCATTTTTTTCCTTTGTTAGTGCTAGCATGGTACCAAATGAATTAGGAAAGTAGTCCCCAGAGAAAGGCTTTTCCACCAGCTTTAATAGCAAAGCAACGATGAATCTTCCCCCATCCCCCCCCCCCCAAAAATCAAATCTCAAAGTGTAATTGGCTTGTCTATCTGCCTGTTGTAACCTTTGTTTTATTGGTGTAATTGTTTTAGGAAATAATCCTGTAGACTTATTAGCATGCTTAATGCTAGTTTCAATTATTTATTTTATTAATTGGGTGTGTAAGTCATGAAATTGCTGTTGAGTACATTTACCAATAGCACAACCACCATAATAATACAAGGCATCTGAAAATAAAAGTAGGTTGGTACCTCTGAGATAAAGATTTCTGTAAACAAAGGGTGTACTGCAGATTTTTCTTTTTCCATCAGACAATCTCATGGGCACGCCAATTGTGAAACCATAGTCAAATTTTTAGAAATGCAAGGGTACGGACAAAATAAAAGTGTGTACTCATGTACACTTAATTCTTTTTAGCTAGCACTATAACATGAGACCAGTAGCACAAGTCTAGGCAAAATTATGAAGTAGGAATAGGTTATCTTTAGGTACCTCTAGCCTCTTCTTTGTGTGCCTAATAATATCCTTTTCTCTAAAATCCTCATTGATTTTTCTCTCCTCTTCACAATTATTTAGTCTCAAGAGAAGATGAAATTCATTAACACTGAGGTTTGAATGATGAAGGTGGTAATGGTGCTATAGAAAGAACTCTTTGAGACCAAACAGCCCAAAGCTTCAAAGTCCACTTATAATCGTTTCCAGCTATGTGATTTTAATGAATACATTTTCCCTCAGGGAGCTGAGGGTTTGGTGCAGACTGGAGCTTACGTAATTTGGGGAAAAATACAAAACCATATATATAAATTTAAGTAAGAAAGTAGATAATTATATGTTAAAATGACAAATGCAACAAAATTTAGAAAAATAAATTTAGTCATTTCCCCAACCATATTTATTAATAAAAAAAATTATTTCCACAGCAACAATAAAATCTCAAAGCAGCTAGTGGTCTGGGGATACAGTGATCTATTTTGGTTCTTATTTTCTGAAGATGTGGGGGCTACTTTGATTTTATTTCCTTGCAATGAGTCATTTTTTCTAAGGAAATGGGATGTGGGGAAGAAAGCCAAAGTTTGGGGTGAAGGAGGCAGGCACCATTGAAGTAAATCACCTTTTAAAGTTCACTGAGCTCCACCTTCTGTACAAACTGATGGCAAGTCCCCAAAGTAACTCACAGGCAAGGAATGCTTGCCCTTGTGTGCTTCAGTTTCTCTATCATGGCCAAGCCAGTAAATACCAACTGTGAGATACATCATAAATGCTATCATGGATAATAGAAATAAAGATACGTGATATTGACTTAAAAGATGTACACTTCTGCTGTCTACCTGTATTAACTCATGTGACTGACATTCCTGATAGAGTTGTCCCACTAATATCAACGATATCAGTGATGTCTGATAAAGAACACTTGTGATACTGTTCTTCTTTTTAGCCTATACTATAACCTATAACAGTAATACCAATAATCCCTGCAATTAATATCAAAGTCAGGAAGACTCACAAGCTGCTGGAGTTAACAAGAGGGAATCTGATTCTCCTAGGAGGAAAGGTGCTTTTTCTTTGACATTGATGTGTTAAGTAGACTGTTATTTGGAACCTTTAGGTTGTACTCAATTATAGTCCTTAGTATTTGCCTTTCCTGAAGGATGCCCAAGAATAGCTAAAAATAAATTTAACAGAATAGGGTGAAAGAATAAGAAAACAAACAAATACAGAAGAGGTCCATTGCACAGAGCTGGCACAAAAGAAACCTACTTATATCTAAGACTCATTTTCTCTTCACTGCGTTAGAATAATATGCCTGTAATTTAATTTTGCTTTACAATGCCCACAAACGTAGCTTTCAGGATGTGTGATTTTTGAAGAATCTGTGGTCTCTTTAGCTTGTGCTTAATCCAGTGTCATTACAGTGATACAGGCTGGAGAAGAAGGGGAAGAACCAAGAGGGCTAAACAAACTTAGCCATAATGGGATGGCCTGGTATTCACTACTCTACTACATACATTTCAAAGGCATGGGGAATACTTAAATTTGACATAAGCTAATGTTTTTCCTGCAGGGCACTGAGATCAGAGAGAAGACAAGGGAACTACATAGTTGTGTTACTCACTGTGTATTCTCTTAGACACTTTGTTCATTTGGCTTTAGGGGGCATCTTTTTTCCTGATCTTTTTGTCTCTACTCCCTTTCAGTCCTCTGTTGGTTCCCTGTCTCATTCTGACCTTAATTGTTGAAGTGCCCCAGGACTCTGACCCTGGACACTTCCTTTTTTTCAGATGCATTCACTTCCTAGGTGGTCTTTAAATTACCATCCTTATATTAAAGATCACCCAGGTTCTGTGACTTGAATCTTTCCCCTGAACTTCAGACCCATATCCAACTTTGTACCTAAACCTGGTATATCCAGATTGAATTCTTTATTCTTGTGTACCAAATCTGTTTTTCCTATAGTATTCCCCTTCAAGTAAATGCTAGCAGGTCAAAAATTTTAATTTCATCTTGTCAATCCTCATTTCACATCCCACATCAACAAAACTGAATCTGAGCTCCACCTTCTGTTGTCATTGGTGTGTAAGTCATGAAATTGCTGTTGAGTACATTTACCAATAGCACAACCACCATAATAATACAAGGCATTTGAAAATAAAAGTAGGTTGGTACCTCTGAGCTCCATTTCTGTTGTCATCATCTTTCATTCAAGCCATCATCATTTCTAGCCTGGACCCAATTATGCATAAAAATTAATTTGCTGCTTTCCCTTTCAAATTTATATTCTTTTTTCCAATCCTGAAGTTACCTTGATATTACCTCTTTCTTCTATTAATAAACTAAGTCTAGAAAAACTTTTGATTCTTTTCTTTTTAATTCTCTGTTCCAAAGGCCAAAATTAAATGATGAGATGTTCTCATCATTTATTGATTAGATTGTTCTAGTATCTTATTCTCCTACCTCTTGTATCTCTTCTTGTGGGAGATGCAGGAGAGAAGCATCAAAGGAGAAGACTTCAAAAGGGAAAGGCTGGAGAAGGTGCAAGGCCTTAGGCCATGTTTACACAGCTGAATGGGGCTGCAGCTCCTAAGGAATGCCTAGAGCCATTAACATTGTTCAGCCAGGGGTGTCTGGGTGGCTCAGTCAGTTAAGCATCCGACTTTGCTCAGGTCATGATCTCGCGGTCTGTGAGTTTGAGCCCCGCGCTCTGAGCCTGTTTCAGATTCTGTATCTCTCTCTCTGACCCTCCCCCGTTCATGCTCTTTCTCTCTCTGTCTCAAAAATAAATAAACATTAAAAAAAAAATAAAAAAAAATCATTGTCCAGGCTGGATCCTCCCTCAGAGACCTGACCCTAGTGTTACAGAAACCAGTTAACTTAAAATTCAACCTTGAAAAGCCAAACCATTAGATTGATTAAAACGCTTGCTTACCTGACTTTATGCACATAGTCTTTAGCAATTATCCTAATAAAAAGAACTTCATTCTGGAGTGGGGCCTCATTCCGACTGAGGACCGTATGAGGACCTTCACTTAACTGTACTTTGTTTGTGGAATTATCTTTTGCGACTCTGGCCATACTCCCTGCAACATATTCTTGCTTCCATTTAGCTATACTTTACACATGGTCAGAAGCATCCATTTAAAGTGTAAATATGCAGTTACACTCTGAATAAAACCCTCTAATGATTTCCTATCACGCTTAATAAAATTAAAAATCTTAACTATGGCCTAAAGGCCATATATTATCTGATTCCAGACTAACTAGTTTCTGTCCCTGGTCACTATTCTCCAGCTGCTTTGCTCTTCAATACAGGAAGGACTCTACGTCAGTCCTTGAACTTCTGTTGCCTCTGTCCAGAGTGATCGTCACCCAAACGTTCACATGATTTTCTGTTGTATTTCTTTCAATCTCTGTTTAAGTGTCAGCTTGAGAGAAAACCTCATTGCTTGTCCTGTTCAAAGTAGCATCCTTCTCCTTTATTATTATTATTTCTTATATTTTTGTTTATTGCTGTATCTCCAAGTAGAATGTAAGATGGGTGTGTGACCTGACATGGTCTGATTTGTCCTCTCTTAAATTCCCTGAGTCTAAAATGCCTGTTAGGCACTAAGTAAATATTTACTGAATGAATAAATAAGGCATCATTAATGTCCTAGGGGCTCTGTTTGCTTTAGAGCAGTATCCTTCTGTTGGGATAGGTGTAGGGAGTATATCCATAGTCAAATTCATTATAGTTCCCAGCCAGACCCAGACCCAGCATTTAGCAGCTAATCTATACTAGAACAGAAGCCAAATCCTTGTGATTATGAAAATATGCCATGTACTAAGGAAGGCCTAGACTTAGGCGGTTTTTCTACTCAAGCACACTAGAGTAACATAAAGCTTCAGGATTCATTCCAGATTCTATGTAGTAGGGGCTTAAGTCTGTTGTCTTACTGCCTTCAGCTAGATTCATTATTTCTAGAGCTGAGCTCTGCTGGCTGTGCAGGTCAGAGGTTTTAATGCTTAGGTGAATTTTCTAGTATTCATGCTGCTGGCATTTATTCATTTGCATAAATCATTTTTTCTAGTAACATATACTAGATTAATGAGGAAATATTGGAAAAACAACAGTTGCAGAAAAAAGCAGAAAAGTCATTTTTTTTCAAAATTCCAGTTCTCAGAAAAATCCATTATTAAAATCTTGGTATATTATCACTTTTATTTTAGTGTGGGTGTATCTGTGTATGTGCTTACATAGTTAGGGTCAGCCAATAGTGTTTATTGAGCAGTATTTGGATTCATAGCCCTTTGTTCTTGTCTTAAGTATCTTAATAAAAATAGATGGGGGTGGGGGTGCCTAGGTGGCTCAGTCAGTTAAGCGTCCAGCTCTTGATTTTAGCTCAGGTCATGATCTCATTGTTCATGGGATGGAGCCCTGCATCGGTCTCTGTGCTGTCAGTGGAGCTTGCTTGGGATTCTCTCTCTCTCTCTCTCTGCACCTGCCTCCCCCCAACAAATAAATAAAACTTGAAAAAACAACAACAAGAAGATGAGGGGATTTGACTTTTTGTCCTCATTAACTACTCCTCAGAAGGCATTCTTTTCACTTGAAATTAGACTTCATTCTTTCCATGTTCACCATTACCCTGTACTTTAATATTCATCCTTTTGTCATACCTTTCTAATCTCTCTCTCTTCTCCCTCCATCTCTTCCTCTCTCTCTCTCTCTCTCTCTCTCTCTCTCACACACACACACACACACACACACACACACACACACACACACATACACATGTAATACCCAGCCTGCTTGGATGCACAAAAACAGCATTGGAAAACAGAGTTGAGTAGTCAGTAAAATGAGAGTTAAAGTGTGTGAGAGTATCTCTGACTTGAAGAAGAGTGATGTGGTGGTAGGCCTGGTGAATATGGGGAAGAATTCAATGCTGAGACTGTTTGTGATAGAACCTAAATCTAGGGAGCAGGTGGCAGGTCTCTAATAGGACTATACTTTAGGTCCACGGCCAGACCTAACAAGGAAGATGGTAAGTCCTTGCCAGTGAGAATGCAGATTATAAGCATAGTTGGTGATGGAAATATGAGAAATTTTTATAAGGGTAGTTTACTTTCTTCCTGGGTTTGTTGAGTTAATTAATAAATGATCATTATAGGAACACTAGAAAATACAGGTAAGTAGCTGCCTTAAAAAAGCTTTTAGTGGGGTGTATCCAGGTGGCACAGTCAGTTAAGTGTCCGACTCTTGATTTCAGCTCAGATCATGATCTTATGGTTTCTGAGATCAAGCCCTGCATTGGGCTCTGAACTGACAGTGAGGAGTCTGATTGGGATTCTTTCTCTCTGTCTCTGCCCCTTCCCCATTCCCTCCCCCCCCCAATAAAAACAAAACAAACAAACAAAAAACACTTAAAAAAACCTTTTGGTACTTGCTTTGGAGTATTGGTGGTATCTAGAATGAGGGATTAGGGGAAGAGATAGAACTGGGAATTGAAGAAAGTATAAACAAGATGAAGGGGGGAGAGCTATCTTTGCAATTTAATTATTCAGGAAGAAATGTAGTAATCTGTCCTCTTTAGAAATACAGTAACCTGTCTATTACTGTTACTTGTTATGTATTACTTTTGTGGTTTGAAACACATTTATTATTTAAAAATAATACTTAAATTCTTAAAGTGGCTTTAACAAGGTAGGAACATACCAGGATTTAAGTGTGGCATGTTTCCTATAATTCTAAAAATTCATTAAAGTTTTGGTGGAATGCAGTGTCTGTTACCTGAAGGCACCCCTCTGAGAACCAAAGTCTTTGCCTTAAAGGAAAACACTAAGTTCTTGTGGCACCTTCTAAGGGACATCACTTTGCCACTCCTGTTGTGCTTTTAATGCACAGTATGCAGCATGTGAGTTATTGCTTCTCTGGGAAGTTCTGATAGTCACTGTGAAATGTTGTTTTCCAGATGTTTGAGTCATTAAGAGTAGTGTCAGCACAGCAAGCAGGCTTTTCATTTTGGGCATCAGTGCCTTCAGCAGGGATTGGCAGCCTACTGGTTCTGGCCTGATTAATAGCACCAAGTGGGAATGAGGCATGTCCAGGAGGTGGCAAAGCAGTCCCTGGGCTAGGCTAAGTCCTGCCTTTGTTTTCATTCTCCAAGCTGTCTGCAGGCTTCAGTCTCCTAATTCTGTGGGGGTGAGGGTGGGGAAGAGTCAAGTAGTAAGATGGCTTGCCTGCTTAGTATGAATTGTCAAATAAGGCTTCATTGTCTTCTGTGTTATGGGATATTTACTTTGTAAAGTCTTGCATACATGATCTTATATGAAACCTTTGAGCCCTATATAGTAGGTAGTGTGCAGATGAAGGACATAAGGCAGCCTTCCCTGGTTTTCACAGATGTCAGACGGGCTAGGAGTAGAATGAAGTTTTGCATCTTAAATGAGTCTGTTTGTTTGTTTGTTTCCTAATACCCTTTGGCTAGGAGGACATAGGATCTTTCTTTGGAAAATACACTTGAAAATCTGTCCCCTAAAATTTTTGTCAGAAAAAAAGTGAACAAAATGAAACAGGAAGATTAAGAAGAGATGGGGTTCATTCTGCACCCCCCACCCCTGCCTTTTTCCCTTGCTTCTTTCCTTTCAATTGGTTTTGTATTAAGTCCTAGATGTGGCACACACTTAATGGTAATAATGCTAATTGTTAAAAAAAAATATGTTTTCATGTTGCTGAGATTTCTGCCTGGAGTATAAAACACCTGTTTGTGATTTTTTTCCATATCAATTAACAATTCTGTCCAGTAGGTGGACTCCTTCATATTCACATAGGAGTTTTCTTTATTCTTTAATCAAGTGTTCCTTAAGTCTATGGAAAGGCTTTTCCTCATACTGAACTTTGGTTTCACCAACTTATTATCTGAGGCTGAAAATAGATTCTGGGATACTGCCTATTCCTGTTTGAGAAATAACTTCGTCTTTAGTTCCTTTTTTTTTCTTTTATTTCATTTTTGTTTTAATTTATATCTTGGCATTTTTATTTATAAATCAGAGTTCCTGTGCAGTAACTAAACTTACCATCTGATTGGATTTTTACAAAACAAACTGCATTTCTGAACTTAAATTCATCAGAATATACAAATATGTGAATAATTATAATTAATATAATATGTTGACACCAAAGACTGATAATTATATTTGTACTGAGAATAAATCTTTTCATAGTCTCTGTAGTTGTTTTCTTCATATCGTTCTATAGCAAATGATTTTTATAATGCGTTATATAACAAGAAATCTGGCATATGGGTTATTTTTAAATTAGTCCCTTGTCACAATACTCTAGGCTCACCTGAAGTCGAATAGTGTCTTTGGCAATTTCCCTATGTTCACTGGGACAACTGCAGATTCTTATTCTGTGTTATCAGTCTGCCTTTGTCCCTAAATTGTTACCTCTCACCCCTGTTATTTGAAAATCTTATTTTACCATGGGCTTATAGAAACTGGGATGCCTGCATGGCAAAAATTCCAATAGTTGATTCAATAAATTCTAATATGAAAAATAAATCTCAACCTGGAACCCAATTCAGGAAAAGCCTCATTTAGGTAACCTTTGTGTGCTATTTTTCTGTGACAAGGCTAATGATGATAGCATGTGACTTGAAACCAAATTTCTCTAGTTCCACCTCTAGTGGAAGATATAAATGTGGAGACAAATGGAGGGGGGAAAAAGGCAATCTTTTTTCTGTATAATCAAGTCAGGTTTTTGGTGATTTTATTCTACATTGTAAATTTGGTGAAGGAAAGGGTTCACATCTTAGTCATCTTTATATTATCCTAGTATCTGATATCAAACATGGAGGCATAGTTGAACAGAATATATGTATTACTTCAAAAATTGAGATAACTTGGATTAGAACCTTATATTTTTTTAATTTTATTTTTTATTTTTTTAAATTTACATCCAAATTAGTTAGCATATATAGTGCAACAATTATTTCAGGAGTAGAGTTCTTAGTGCCCCTTACCCATTTAGCCCATCCCCCCTCCCACACAACCCCTCCAGTAACCCTCAGTTTGTTCTCCATATTTATGAGTCTCTTCTGTTTTCCCCCCTCCCTGTTTTTATATTATTTTTTCCCTTACCTTATGTTCGTCTGTTTTTTATCTTAAAGTCCTCGTATGAGTGAAGCCATATGATTTTGTCTTTCTCTGACTAATTTTGCTTAGTGTAATACCCTCTAGTTCCATCCATATAGTTGCAAATGGCAAGATTGCATTCTTTTTGATTGCCGAGTAATCCTCCATTGTATATATATACCACATCTTCTTTATGCATTCATCCGTTGATGGACATTTGGGCTCTTTCCATACTTTGGCTATTGTTGATAGTGCTGCTATAAACATGGGGGTGCATGTGCCCATTCGAAACAGCACACCTGTATCCCGTGGATAAATGCCTAGTAGTGTAATTGCTGGGTCGTAGGGTAGTTCTGTTTTTAGTTTTTTGAGGAACCTCCATACTGTTTTCCAGAGTGGCTGCACCAGCTTGTATTCCCACCAGCAATACAAAAGAGATCCTCTTTCTCTGCATCATCGCCAACGTCTGTTTTTGCCTGAGTTGTTAATGTTAGCCATTCTGACAGGTGTGAGGTGGTATCTCATTGTGGTTGTGATTTGTATTTCCCTGATGATGAGTGATGTGGAGCATTTTTTCATGCATTGGTTGGCCATCTAGATATCTTCTCTGGAGAAGTGTCTATTCATGTGTTTTCCCCATTTCTTCACTGGATTATTTGTTTTTTGGGTGTTGAGTTTGATCAGTTCTTTGTAGATTTTTGATACTAACCCTTTATCTGATATGTCATTTGCAAATATCTTCTCCCATTCTGTTGGTTGCTTTTTAGTTTTTCTTACTGTTTCCTTCCCTGTGCAGAAGCTTTTTATTTTGATGAGGTCCCAGTAGTTCATTTTTGCTTCTGTTTCCCTTGCCTCTGGAGAAGTGTTGAGTAAGAAGTTGCTGCAGCCAAGATCAAAGAGGTTTTTGCCTGCTTTCTCCTCGAGGATTTTGATGGCTTCCTGTCTTACGTTTAGGTCTTTCATCCATTTTGAATTTATTTTTGTGTGTGGTGTAATAAAGTGGTTCAGGTTCATTCTTCTGCATGTCACTGTCTGGTTTTCCCAGCACCACTTGTTGAAGAGACTGTCTTTATTCCATTGGATATTCTTTCCTGCATTGTCAAATATTAGTTGGCCATACTTTTGTGGGTCCATTTCTGGGTTCTCTGTTCTGTTCATTAATCTGAGTGTCTGTTGTTGTGCCAGTAGCATACTGTCTTGATGATTACAGCTTTGCAGTATAGCTTGAAGTCTGGGATTGTGATGCCTCCTGCTTTGGTTTTCTTTTTCAAGATTGCTTTGGCTATTCAGGGTCTTTTCTGGTTCCATACAAATTTTAGGATTATTTGTTCTAGCTTTGTGAAGAATGCTGATGTTATTTTCATAGGGTTACATTGAATACGTAGATTGCATTGGGTAGTATTGACATTTTAACAATATTTGTTCTTCCTATCCAGGAGCATGGAATCTTTTTCCATTTTTTTGTGTCTTCTTCAGTTTCTTTCATAAGCTTTCTATAGTTTTCAGTGTATAGATGTTTCACCTCTTTGTTTATATTTATTCCTAGGTATTTTATGGTTTTATATTTATTCCTAGGTATTTTATGTAAATGGGATTGATTCCTTGATTTCTCTTCTGTCACTTCATTGTTGGTGTATAGGAATGCAACCGATTTCTGTGCATTCATTTTATATCCTGCAACTTTGCTGAATTCATGAATCAATCCTAGCAGTTTTTTGGTGGAATCTTTTGTGTTTTCCATATAGAGTATTATGTCATCTGCGAAGAGTGAAAGTTTGACCTCCTCCTGGCCAATTTGGATGCCTTTTATTTCTTTGTGTTGTCTGATTTCAGAGGCTAAGACTTCCAATACTATGTAGAATAGCAGTGGCCAGAGTGGTCATCCCTGTCTTGTTCCTGACCTTAGGGGGAAAGCTCTCAGTTTTTCCCCATTGAGGATGATATTAGCGTTGGGTTGTTCATATATGGCTTTTATGATCTCGAGGTATGCTCCTTCTATCCTTACTTTCTTGAGTGTTTATCAGGAAAGGATGCTGTATTTTGTCAAATGCTTTCTCTGCATCTATTGAGAGGATCATATAGTTCTTGTCCTTTATTTTATTGATGTGATGAGTCACGTTAATTGTTTTGTGGATATTGAACCAGCCCTGCATCCCAGGTATAAATCCCACTTGGTCGTGGTAAATAATTTTTTTTAATGTATTGTTGGATCCAGTTGGCTAATATCTTGTTGAGGATTTTTGCATCCATGTTCATCAGGGAAATTGGTCTGTAGTTCTCCTTTTTAGCGGGGTCTCTGTCTGGTTTTGGAATCAAGGTAATTCTGGCTTCATAGAAAGAGTTTGGAAGTTTTCCTTCCATTTCTATTTTTTTGGAACACCTTCAAGAGAATAGGTGTCAAATCTTCCTTAAATGTTTAGTAGAATTGCCCTGGAAAGCCATCTGGCCCTGGACTCTTGTTTTTTTGGAGATTTTTGATTACTACTTCAGTTTCCTTACTGGTTATGGGTCTGTTCAAATTTTCTATTTTTTCCAGTTTCAGTTTTGGTAGTGTATATGTTTCTAGGAATTTAGCCATTTCTTCCAGATTGCCCATTTTATTGGCATATAATTGCTCATAATATTGTCTTATTATTGTTTTTGTTTCTGCTGTGTTGGTTGTGATCTCTCCTCTTTCATTCTTGATTTTATTGATTTGGGTCCTTTCCTTTTTCTTTTTGATCAAACTGGCTAGTGGTTTATCAATTTTTCGAATTCTTTCAGAGAAACAGCATCTGGTTTCATTGATCTGTTTTTTGTTTTTTTGTTTTTGTTTTTTGTTTTGATAGCATTAATTTCTGCTCTAATCTTTATTACTTCCTGTCTTCTGCTGGTTTTGGGTTTCATTTGCTGTTCTTTTTCCAGCTCCTTAAGGCATAAGGTTAGGTTGTGTATCTGAGATCTTTCTTTCTTCTTTAGGAAGGCCTGGATTGCTATATACTTTCCTCTTATGACCGCCTTTGCTGCGTCCCAGAGGTTTTGGGTTGTGGTGTTATCATTTTCACTGACTTCCATATACTTTTTAATTTCATCTTAAACTGCTTGGTTAGCCCATTCTTTAGTAGGATGTTCTTCAGTCTCCAAGTATTTGTTACCTTTCCAAATTTTTTCTTGTGGTTGATTTTGAGTTTCATAGCATTGTGGTCTGAAAATATGCACAGTATGATCTTGATCTTTTTGTACTTACTTAGGGCTGATTTGTGTCCCAGTATATGGTCTATTCTGGAGAACATTCCATGTGCACTGGAGAAGAATGTATATTCTGCTGCTTTAAGATGAAATGTTCTGAGTATATCTGTTAAGTCCATCTGGTCCAGTGTGTCATTCAAAGCCATTGTTTCCTTGTTGATTTTTTGATTAGATGACCTGTCCATTGTTGTAAGTGGGGTGTTGAAGTCTCCTACTATTATGGTATTATAATCGATGAGTTTTTATGTTTGTGATTAATTGATGTATATACATATGGGTGCTTCCACATTTGGCACATAAGTGTTTACAATTGTCAGGTCTTCTTGGTGGATAGACCCCTCGGTTATGATACAGTGGCCTACTGCATCCCTTGATACAGTCTTTATTTTAAAGTCTAGATTGTCTGATATAAGTATGGCTACTCCGGCTTTCTTTCGTTGACTATTAGCATGATAGATAGTTCTCCAGCCCCTTTCAATCTGAAGGTGTCTTTAGGTCTGAAGTGGGTCTCTTGTAAACAGCATATAGATGGATCTTGTTTTCTTATCCATTCTGTCACCCTGTGTCTTTTGATTGGAGCATTGAGTCCATTGATGTTTAGAGTGAGTACTGAAAGGTATGAATTTATTGCCATCATGATGCTTATAGAGTTGGAGTTTCTGGTGGTGTTCTCTGGTCCTTTCTAATCTTTATTGCTTTTGGTAGTTATTTATTTATTTATTATTTTTATTTATTTATTTATATTTTCATCCTTTCTCCCCTCAGAGATTCCCCCTTGAAATTTCTTGCAGGGCTGGTTTAGTGGTCACAAACTCCTTTAATTTTCATTTGTCTGGGAAACTTTATCTCTCCTTCTATTTTGAATGACAGCCTTACTGGATAAAGAATTCTTGGCTGCATATTTTTCTGATTCAGCACATTGAATATATCCTGCTACTCCTTTCTGGCTGCCAAGTTTCTGTGGGTAGGTCTACTGCAAACCTGATCTGTCTTCCTTTGTAGGTTAGGGACTTTTTTTTCCCTTGCTGCTTTCATGATTTTCTCCTTGCCTGAGTATTTTGTGAATTTGACTATGATATGCCTTGTTGATGGTCGGTTTTTGTTGAATCTAATGGGGGTCCTTTTTGCTTCCTGGATTTTGATGATGTGTCTTTCCCCAGGTTAGGAATGTTTTCTGTTATGATTTGCTCACATAACTGTTCTACCCCCATTTTTCTCTCTTCCTCTTCTGGGACCCTTATGATTCTGATGTTGTTCCTTTTTAATGAGTCACTGATTTCTCTAATTCTTAAATCGTGCTCTTTTGCCTTAATCTCCCTCTTTTTTTCTGCTTTGTTATTCTCTGTAAGTTTGTCCTCTGTATCACTGATTCTCTGTTCTGCCTCATCCATCCTTGCCACTGTTGCATCCATCCATGACTGCAGCAGAGTTAAAGGATTTTTTATTTCATTCTGTTTTTTTCTTCCTTTATCTCTGCAGAAAGGGATTCTAATCTGTTTTCGACTCCAGCTAGTATTCTTATTATTGTGATTCTAAATTCTGGTGCAGACATCTTGCTTGTATCTGTGTTGGTTATTTCCCTGGCTGTTGTTTCTTCATGCTCTTTCTTTTGGGGTGAATTCCTTCATTTTGTCATTTTGAAGGGAGAAAAGGAATTAATGAGGTAGAAAAATTAAAATAAAAAGATTGAAATTAAAAAAATACTAAAATTTTAAACGCAAATGGAATAAATGATACTAGATTCTAGGTGTCTTTTGGTTTCGTTGTTGAAAGTGGTTTGACAGATTAGAAAAAAAGGGGTGGGGAAAAAAGGAAATTGAGAATTTGAAAAAATGAATATGCTGAAGTAGACCAAGATGAGATGATCGGAGTAAAATAGAATTTGAAAAAAATTACACAAAAGTAAAGAATGTAGTAGAAAAAATTAAAGAAAATATTTTTAATAAAAATTAAAAATAAAAATGAATTTTTTCTCTTTCTGTATTCAAGAAAAAGAAAAACAAAAGAGAAAAAGAAAAAAAATTGTCTGAAAATTGAAAAATGTGAATACATTGTAGTAGACTAAAATAAAATGATGGAAGTAAAATAGAAGTTAAAAAAATTACATGAAAGCAAAAAATATAGTAAAAAAATTAAAGAAAAATATTTTAATAGAAATTGAAAGTAAAAATGAGTATTTTCTTTCTGTATTCAAGGAAAAGAAAAGAAATGAAAAAGAGGAAAAAAAAAAAGAAAATTGAATAGATGGACCTGGTAACAGGTTGAAATAGGACTGAAATTACTTCATTTTCCCATGGAAGTCAGACTGTGAAGCGCTTTATTGTCCATAAAGTAATCAGGTGGTGAGACTTGTGTTCCTGAAGAGTGAGCAAGGTTGGCCTAGTTGGGTGGGGCTCAGTGTAATGGCTCCGTTCTCCACTAGATGTCGCTGCTAGCCTACTTGAGTGGAGTGTTGTGGCGCTCGTAGGTGCATATGCGCATGTGCGGGAGTGGTGAAAATGGCTTCACCCAGCTCCCCAGTCTCTAGTATGGGAACTCTGTTCTCCCGGATCAGCAATCGCGTATCCGTCCTTTTCAGCTTTTGTCCACTCCCCACTTTTTCACTGTCCGTGACCAAGCCCCAGGCAATACCTCTCTCCCGGGTTTTGTGTCAGATGTGGCTGTTTTCCCTGTCCCCTTACTTCCGAAGGACTGCGGCTTTGACCTGTTCTACCCCTCTGTGGGAGGGTCTCACTGAGCAATGGCTGAATGTCGACTGCACCCAGGAACGTTTGCTGGACCCTGATGCTGCCGGTGCCCTGAGACTGCGGCCAGGTGCCAGCCTGCCCCAGGAAAAGTTTGTGAGATAGTGTAGCAGCAGCTTTTCAGGGATTATGGAAAATCACCACACACATCTGGCACCAGGCTTCACCCTTAATGACCTTGTTACAGCATCAGCGAATGTGGGCGGTTTTCTGGGGTCTGCTGGGACCAGGTGACTTCAACAGTCTCTACCAAATATCCTTCCAGCAGTGGAACCGCTTTTCCCTGTGTGGCCCAAGAACCTCCTGGACCCACTGTGCTCCTGGGGATTCACCCTTCCCACCAGAGCACGGCCAGGTATTGAGCTTCAGAGTTGCAGACTCTGCACTCCCCTTGTTTACAGTCTTAATGGAATTTAAACCCTCTCCTGTCTCCTTTATCCCTTTTTAGTTTAGTCCCTGTGGCTGTTTCCAACTTTCCACTTTCTTTCCAGGTTTTTGGGGACGGGTGCTATTCCCGTATTCTCCCCCCAACCCGTCTCCATCCTCTCTCCACCTACAAAAATACCTCCCTTACTGTGGCTTCTCGCTCCCCAAGTTCACCTCTCCGTGTCGTGTACCTGCTGAATTCTGTGGTTCAGGTTGTGCAGATTGTTGTGTTAATCCTCCAGTCAGTTTTCTGGGTGTGCAGGATGGTTTATTGTTGGTCTGGCTGTATTTCACAGATGTGAGACACAGAAAAAACTTCCATGCTGTTTTGCCATCTTGGCTCCCCCCCATTAGAACCTTCTATGAAAAAGAAGAATTAAGGATGTCATTATAGAGAGGATTTTCTAAAAACCCACACACAGATATTGAAGATAGGTAGATATAGTTTTATATCATGACTCTTTTTATTAGGTGTCTGACCTTGGGCAAGTTATTGAACCTCTTAGAGCTTTTCAGTTTCTCAGTTTCTAAACTATAAGCAATACCTAGAAATAACTGAGGACAGTATCATATAATTTATCCATTAATGTGTTACAAAAACTGAAGACTTTAACCCAGCTCTTCTCATTTCTACTGTATAACACTGAAATTGCTGTTCTCTACGTTAAGTACTTACAAAGCAAGGACATGAATTAGAACTCTCCATACTAGTTATGATCCATCCTGTTCCAGAATGATACAGGGAGAAGAAAAAAGTGTGCTAGAAACTTCATTCTGAAAACAGATTTAATTTTGAAACTTTGCTGTCTTCTCAATCATCCCTTCCAAATTCATATGTTAAAATCCTAGTGCCTAATGTGAAGGTATTAGGAAGTGGGGACTTTGGAGGATGCTTAGGTCATGGGGGTGGAGCCTTCATGAAAGAGATTAATTGCTTTTATAAAAGAGACACCAAGCAGCTCCCTAGCCCCTTCTGTCACATAAGGATACAACAGAAGTCACCAGTCCATAAGAGAGCTTCCACCTGACTACACTGGCACTCTGATCTTAGACTTCCAGCTTCCAAAAATGTGAGAAATAAATGTTTATTGTTTATAAACCACCCAGTTTTTATGGTGTTCTCTTTTAGCAGCCTGAATGGATTAAGACACACCCTGACAAGAATTTTAAATTGATGTTCAGGCAATGTAATTAAATGTTTAATACCATATAAGTTGGTAGGTAAGAATTAATTTTAGAGAAAATTTTAGTGCCAAAAATAATGTGGAAAGATAGGGGATCCTGAAAGGACCAAACTGGAGAGATTATTTCCTAAATTAAGTCAAATAAATGATCGAGCCATACACCATAATATTAAATTTACAAAGTAATTTAAGGAAGCATGAGGAAAATAAACAATTGGATTTTTTTTTTTAAATAATTGAATTTCTTAAAGCAATTGAAAGGAATTGATAACATTCTTCACATGGTTAAACATTTTCTTCTAGAATTGAAAAATGTAACCCAGATGTGATTTTTATTTAATTATACCCAAGATTGGTACTAGCCTTACCTAGGATTCAACCTTAAGGATGAAAATATAACGCACCTTGATTTTTTCTTTTTTTTAAATCAAAAGTTTAAGGTATAACAAGGTATTTGAAAAGATGTTCAACATCAGGCACCTGGGTGGCTCAGTCGGTTAACCATTTGACTCTTGATTTTGGCTCAGGTCATGATCTCACGATTTGTAAGCAGAGCCTGCTTAGGATTCTCTCTTTTTGCTCCTCTCTTGCTCTGTCTCTCTCAAAATAAAGAAATAAACATGAAAAGGTGTTCAACATCATTAATGATTAGGGAAATACAAATCAAAATCATAGATCACCTCCCAGATTAGAATGGCTGTTATCAAAAAGACAAATGATAAGTGTTGGAGAGGATGTGGAGAAAAGGGAACCCTCATATACTGTTGGTGGGAATGTAAATTCGTGCAGCCATGATGGAAAACGGTATGGAGATTCCTCAGAAAATTAAGAGTAGAGCTACCCTATGATCCAACTATTCCATTTCTGGATATTTATTTGAAGAATATAGAACTGCTGATTTGAAAAGATATATGCGCTCCTGTGCTCACTGCAGCATCATTTACAATACCCAAGAAATGGAAACTACCCAAATATCCATTGATGATATATGTACACCACGTCTTCTCTATCCGATAGAGAAGTGGAACACTGCTCAGGCATAAAAAAAATCTCGACATTTTATGACAACATGGATGGAGCTTGAAAGTATTAAGCTAAGTAAAACTAGCTAGAACGACCAAGGTACCATATGATTTCACTCATGTATGGAATCTAAGTAACAAATTAATGAACAAAACAGAACACAAACTCATGGATACAGAAAACAGAGTGGAGAGGGAGGGGGTTACAAGAGGGCAGGGCAAAATGGATGAGAGTCAACTGTATGGTGATAGAAGGTAACTAGACTTAAAGTGGTGATCACTTTATGTGGATATTGAATTATAATGTAGTTTACCTGAAACTTATGTAATATTATACATCTAGTTTACCCCAATAAACAAAACCAAAAACCCCAAGCCAAAAAAATTTAGAGATTTTATTCCCATGTCTATCAAAAGTAAGGTGAACCTGACTCTATATGTACAAAATTGAACCTTCAAATTAAGTTACCCAAGACCCCAAGTGAAGGATATTGATTAAATGCCTCTTCCCAGTTCCAAAATTCATCACAGGTAATGAGGAATAGTACAGGTATATAGTAATAATGATGGTTGCAGACAGAAAAAGAGTTGAGAATTGTGGCTACATTAGTATTCAAGAAAATAACCAGTTTGTTGATTCTATTTGATTTTTACCCTACCCTGCAGGCAACTATATCTAATGGCATTCAAAGGATTGCTTTCTTTTGGTATCTACCTAATATCCTTTGGGCCTTTGCAAATCTGCATGCTATATTGGAAAAGCCTCAGCTTATAAAATGTCCTGCTCTTACAAAAGCAGAGGAAGTAGCAGAGGAAGTAGTCAGGACTCCTCTTGAGATATTAGTGTAAAAGTTTACTAAGCTAAAATTTTAATTATAGCCCAGCTTCAGCTGGACCCATTAAAATTGTTTATGGTTCAGGGTAATATATTAGATTTACGTATCTATTGGCGTAATTTATAGTGTCCTATAGACCACGTACAGGTGTAATTGAGGAAAAAAATCTTTGTCATTCCTTAGTCTCTTTTGTCTTGGAGATGTGACAGGAGTAGTAGAGAATAAAAGCAAAGCAAGCTGGAATCTATTCTTTATCTTAGATTTGGGATAAGAACTGTTCTCACATAGGTGATACATATAATATACAGAGTTTAGAAGGAAGAGAGCTTTGGTTGTCAAAGAGATATTTTTGCTATTTTGGGATAAAGGCATAAAAAATTCTAGAACTTTCAGTGAAATATTTTTGCATAGCTTTCAGTCATTTGTACCAGCCACTTCTTCAGGGTGTCTTTTGATCAATGATACCCATGATACTGAAGGAGAGGAGAGGAACTTTCTAAATAGTAGAGTGAAATCTGTTAAGAGATGTCTGGTTGCTGGCTCAAATTTTTAACTGTTCCATCTTTTCTAATGTTTCTTGTTAGATCAAGAATGCATATTTTTATGGTAGTATTTTTATGTATTTTAACATTTTTTTAATGATTTCTGGTTAGCAAGGACTCAGTCCACTATATTTGGACTTAAGCCAGTCATTACTGGGCTAGTCCAACTGCCTATTTGAGATGATTTTTTTTTTTTTAATTTTTTTTTTTTTTTCAACGTTTATTTATTTTGGGGACAGAGAGAGACAGAGCATGAACAGGGGAGGGGCAGAGCGAGAGGGAGACACAGAATCTGAAACAGGCTCCAGGCTCTGAGCCATCAGCCCAGAGCCTGACGCGGGGCTCAAACTCACGGACCGCGAGATTGTGACCTGGCTGAAGTCGGACGCTTAACCGACTGCGCCACCCAGGCGCCCCTATTTGAGATGATTTTTAAGAATTTTATTTGGAATGACCAAAGGTTTAGTCTTGTCATCAGTTGTATTCAGCACTCATTAGGTCTAGCAACTCTTCACAGTACCAGCAATGGCGGATACGTTTTCAGCTGTGATGCTGCACACTCCTTTTTGGTACTTGCATCAACCTTTCCTGCTGTAGTTTATTTTATATACATGTGGGTTTCCATTTCCATTTTAACACATTTTGATAATTTTCAAAGTATTTGTTAATGATTTTCTTATGGAATTGCAAGCTTACAAATTGGAAGCACAATACAGAGAATGTTTTTTACTCCTGAATCATTTGTTGAGTAAGTTACTGGTTTGATTCCTTATAATTCCCAAATATTTGTGTTTAAACCCTATAAACAAGGCAATTCTCCCACATAATCATGATATTACCATCAAAACCAGGAAATCAGTTTTGATACATCCAGAGAAATCTCATTCCAGTCAAATTTTGCCAGTCACCCTACATGCATCCTTTATAGAAAAAGCGTCCAGCTCAAAGTCACATAATGCATTTAGTTGTATTGTCTCTTTTCACTTCTTCAGTTTGGAATGTTTTCACCATTTTTTCTTTGGATTTGTATGACCTTGACACTCTTGAAGATTGCGGGCGATTTTGTAGAATGTTTCCTCAGTATGAATTTGTCTGATATTTCCTCATGATTACGTTCAGATTAGGTATCTTTGTCAGGAAACTACAGAAGAAATGCTTTCTTCTCATGGCATCCTATGAAGGGGTGCATGATTTCAATTTGCCCCATTACTGATGATACTCACTTTGATTACTTGATTAAGGTGGGGTATTCTAGTTTCCTTACTGTAAAGTAACTCTTTTCTATGTTGTAATTAATGAATGTTTTGTGGGAAAGTACTTTGGAACTCTGTAAGTATCTGTTCCTCATAAATCTGTTTAATATGTGGGGTTCCTGGGTGGCTCAGTTGGTTAAGTGTCTGACTTCAACTTAGGTCATGATCTCACAGCCTGTGGGATCAAGCCCCGCGTCGGGCTCTGTGCTGACAGCTGGAACTTGAAGGCTGCTTCGGATTCTGTCTCCCTCTCTCTCTGTCCCTCCCACACTCGTGCTTTCTGTGTCTCTCTCAAAAATAAGTAAAAACATTAAAAAAATTAAAAAAATATGTTTAATTTATTAACTTTGCCTATATAAACTAAAGGTTTCTATTTTTGTGCTCAAATTGTTCCCAATTTGGCAAGCATTTGCCCACTTAAACTGACTTATTTGTTCTTAGGGTATGTTCCATTATTTGAGTGCTTCCTTTCTTTGAGGCTTTTCTTTAATTTTTTTTGCCAGCTTTATTGAATTATGATTGGCAAATAAAAATTGCATATACTTAAGGTTGTATAATGTGATGATTTGATATGTGTGTACATTGCAAAGGAATTATTACTGTCAAGCTAATTAACATATTCATCACTTCACAGTTAACTTTTTTCCTTGTGGTAAGAAGACTTAGATCTAATCTACTATTTTAGCAAGTTTCAAGTATACAGTACATTATCATTAACTATAGTCATCCTGTACATTAGGTCACCAGAACTTACTCTTCTTGAAACTGAAAGCCTATACCCTTTGACCACCATCTCTCATTTCCCCTACCATCAGGCCCTGGTAACCACTTTCCATTGTGTTTCTATGGATTCAACTTTTTAAAGTTCCACATATAAGTGAGATCATGCAGTATTTCTTTTTCTGTGTCTGGCTTATTTCACTTAGCATAGTGTCCTCAAGTTCATCTCTGTTGTCACAAATGAAATGATTTCCTTCTTTTTATGGCTAAATAATATTCCATTGTGTGTGTGTATCTTTATATATTATATATAAATTTTTGAATTATATATATATAAAGATACATAGATATAGGTATATATGGATGGATAAAGAAAATTTGATATATATGTAATTCTCCTTATCTGTTGATGGACACTTAAGTTGTTTTCATGCCTTAGTTATTGTAAATAATGTTGCAGTGAGCATTGGAGGGCAGGTATCTCTTTGAGATACTGATTTCAACTCCTCTTGATATATATATATATATATATATATATATATATATATATATACACACACACACACACATACACCCAGAAGTAGAATTGCTGATGGTAAGGTAGTTCTGTTTTTAATTTTTTGATGAATCTCCATACTGTTTTCTATTTGGCTCTTCTAAATTACATTCCCACTAGAGTGTTCTTTTTTCTCCACATAATTACCAACCCTTATCTTTTGACTTTTTGATAATAGCCATTTTAACATGTTAGAGGTGATACCTCATTGTATTTTTGGTTTGCATTTCCCTGATGATTAGTGATGCTGAGCACCTTTTCATATGTTCATTGGCCATTTTTATGTCTTTAGAAAAATGTCTGTTCAGGTCCTTTGACCATTTTTTAAATTGGGTGTTTCTCTTGATGTTGTTGTTATTGTTATTATTTTGCTATTAAGTTGTATGAGTGCCTTACATATTTTGGATATTAATATCTCCATATCAGATACTTGTAGCTTATCTTATACTTTCTCTGTCTCAGACCTAGAATCAGCCTTTTCTTCAAGTGGCCTGATTTCTTTTAATAGAGAATGGTAGAAGCTAAAACCCAGGAGTCAGGTATACCATTTGCTTTTGGAGTGTCACTGCTTCCAGACCTTACAGTGGATAGATCTAAGAAATATAAATAAGTATAATGCACACACACACACACGCGCACACACACACACAAATCCTGTCAATAATTATTTCTGTATAGTGAAATCCTTAAATTCTCATTAGTACAACCAATAGCAGTCTAGAACCACAGGACTTGTTCTAGTTTTCTCCCTTTTTTGCATGTGTAGTTTTCATCTGTGATTCTGAGAAACCAGTCTTCCAAGTTTCTCTCAGGAAATACGTTATCCTAATATACCAATATCTTGTCTTCCCTTCCAGCTCCTCCCCCACACAGATGCCCTTCGTATCCTCTTCCAACTCTGACTCCTCATATGTGGATATTCACTCAAGATCCTATACACTATCCTCGTACCTCCTCCCCCTGCTTGGACTGTGACATCCATTGTTAGCCTTTTCCTCACTTACAAATATCCTTTTCACTCCATTTGAGCTCTTGATCTCCCTGATGGACCAGATTACATTCCTGAAGATCCTTCTCACCTGCTTTAACTCTGACACTTCAAAGCAGACTACATCCATGCATGGACGTTCTCATCGTGCATAGGGGCTGACATCTGACATCCAGCCACCTTTCCATAGGGAGCACTTCTCCCTCTGCTTGTTCAGAGTATGTGTATTAGGCTTTCCCTCCTCTCTCTTGTTTAGATGCTTTCCCAACTCATGTCTCACTTCAGTTTGCTCTTCCATGAGGATGCCTTCTTTACCCAGTTCAGACTCTGACACTCTGTCACAGGGAGACTTGGAGACTTTCTCTGTGAATACCCTCCTCCTTTAATTTGAGCCCTCATGTACTGTTCTAGGTTACTCTGTGTTCCCTCTCACGGTAGACAGATATGTCTGCTCTCCCCTGCCTGTTTATTTTTGTAATTCCTATTTTAGAAAATTGAAAAGCTTTTTTCTGAAAAGAGTAATACAGAAACCTGTGTTTGAAGCTCTGAAAATCAGGTGGTCCTCTTATCTTTATAAAGAGACTCACCAAAAGATTGTTTAAATCTCACTATCTAGTACATTTAACCTTTTATTTTAGTTATAGAAATTTGATCTTAATATTTTGCACCACACACAGATTTGCCCCATTCACATTTCTTAGACAATCATTAATGTATCCTTAGGTAATAGTGCAAGGACTAGAATTGCATTTTGTAAACTTTTTAAAAAAAGATTATCATAATGAGTCCACTTTATGTTCTCGTGTATCTAATATGTTTCCGGCAATGAAAAAAGTACAGTGGATAATAGGAAGGAAAGATAGAATAGAGAATTCCATGGCCTCAAGCAGTTTATGATCTACTTGGACCAGCAGTAGTTCAAAACAGAAGCGATGCAGTACAGCATATAAACTTCCCGTTGTGTGGTTAGAGGGTGAGTATAGTGTAAGTTCAGAGAATAATATGACTTGAGGGTTGGAGCAGTTGAAATTTTTTATAGGATTTGTGACACTTTTGTTTGTCCTAGAGGACAGATAGGATTTGGATAGCTGTAGAGATGGAGGGAAAAAGAAGAGGTGAATATTTGGAAAATCACTGAGGCAGACTAAGCATCGACACATGGGGAATGAAAAGGAATTTATCCTGGTGGGAGCAACAGTAAATTGGGAAGTCATAGGAGGTTAAATTGATAACTAAAATGAGATACTATATCCTAGCACTGGGAACCTAACAGTGTAAGAAGTGTGGGCTTTTTCCCATAGTTACTAGAACCACAGAAGGATCTTGAACAACACTGTGCCATGATGAAAGTGGTGTTTTAGAAAATTTAATCTAGAGGATGTTTGTAGTGTGGGTTGGAGGTGGGAAAAACTGTCATTTACGCAGTTAAAGATGAGCTGGAAGTGTTCATAGCCTAGAATTGAGGTACTATACTGAAGAGTGAAAATATGGAACAACTCTGAGCTCTTTTCCAAGGACAACTGAGGACACAAGGAATAAAAAAAAATAAATAAATAAAAATAAAAAGGTTAAAAGTGACTCTAGAAGATGGCAGGCAAAATTAGTGGGCAATGCATTCTCTGAAAGAAATATTAAATAAAATGTGATATTTTGCTCTTGCCATTGGATTTAAAATGCCTTTCATTGATCCCTGTTCAGTTAATTGTTTTGTGACACCTCCTGAAAATCTAAAAGATGCCTACTGAAAAAGCAAAAGAGAAAAATGAAAAATAATTAGTAATAAATGATTAGAAACACATGTGCAGAAGATATCATTATATGCAGTATGGTAGTTAACCCATTTGCAGGTACCTGTTCTAGACGTGCTGTGCAGTCTTAGTTCCTAGCCACAGTCCTGGAAACAAAGGGAAGATATGAAACATTTTTAATATGCAGTTTGGGGAGACCGAAATGAGCATGTAATTTTCAGAGAATAGTTAGTAGAACAGCAGGTAACCAGAGATATCTCAGATAGGGAGCATTTTAGTTAAACAGTACTGCGGTTATGTCTGTGTACAAACAAACACATAACAGAAGAGAAGCAACCAGCATAGAATTTCATATGCCAGTCTTACCAAATACACAAAAATGTCAGTGTTGAGAGAAATTTCCATAAAACATCTGCTAGATTTGCAGTTATTTGGCCAAGTTTACATTTTAAGGATATTTTTAAAGCCTCATATATTTAGGTATACACAGACCAAAAAAACTGTGTACTTTTAGAACACATCAGGGACTATAAAACCTACATATCAAAGCATAAACTTGATTTTGAAATATGATTAATATACCTGAGAATATATTCTGCTCTTTGAACAAAAAAAAATGCAGAAAAGAATCAATATGATGGGCCATATGTTCTTTGGTAGTTACAGAAACGAAATATAAAATGAAGACCAGATAGCTTTCAGCTTGTCGGTTTTTTAGTTTTGCATATTAGATGTTGCAATTGAAACAGTATCTCCCCAGTGAAGATTTCAGGGGTGAAATTCTACTCACCACGTCCTTCCTTTGGGATCTTCTTGCATCTTCACTGTAACTAAGAACACCTCAGCTTTGACTTTAATATATTGTGAATCTTCAACGTATCATGAATTAAGCAAATTCTGACCTTTCTCCCCCCCCCCAGCTTTGTTGCTCTTATTTTAATATAAAATAAAATTAAATATTGGATTTTGATTATATGTTGTAAATTATGCATTAGATTTAGTTTTCACAGAAGTCTAAGCTTTAAAAAAACATAGATTGGTAAGCTGAAGTTCACCGACTAAGAGAAAACTTGGTTTAATTTGATTCGAGACACAGAGTGAATTGTAATCCAAGAGCAAATATATTTTTCTCTTTATAGTTTATAGTATTTTAATCCATTTATCCACTGGATATCAATTTCAGTCTTCTGATAATTTAGCCAGCAAAATTGACTGTGGTTTAAATGAAGGGCATGATAATACCTTTACCAACAAATGGCAAGATGTTTTGAGCTCCTGCCATATTCCAAGTGCTTTCTACTTTATTTAATTTATATTTAATTAACACCAAAGCTCTATTGGGTAGGTAGCATTGCTGTCCCCATGTTAGATACAGAGTATTGTCCAATGTTACACACCTAGGAAGAGGTGAGGACTTGAACTGAGACTCCAACATTCTGACTTTGGTTCATTTTCTTAACGCAGTGCTATAGAACTGCTCTATACCTGAACTTGTAAATGTCAGATTCTGAATTTGAACTCAGATCTCTGACTTCTAAAATCCATGCACATTATTATTATTATTATTATTATTATTATTAATTTATTTTTAAGTTTTCACTTTAATCCCAGTTAACATTCAATGTTATATTAGTTTCAGGTATACAATATAGTTGATGTAACATTTCCATACATCAGTCACCCTGTGCTCATCACAAGTGTACTCCGACATGTCTATTACCTACTTAACCCATTCCTCCATGCTCCTCACCTCTGGTAACTATCAGTTTGTTCTCTGTAGTTAAGAGTCTGTTGTTTGGCTTTGTCTCTTTCTCTCTCTCTCTCTCTCTCTCTCTCTCTCTTTTTTCCTTTGCTCGTTTGTTTTGTTTCTTAAATTCCACATATGACTGAAAGAAATCATTTGCTATTTGTCATTCTCTGACTGACTTATTTCGCTTAGCACAATACTCTGGCTCCATCTGTGTCATTGTAAATGACAAGATTTCACTCTTTTTTATGGTTGAATAACATTCTACTGTATATATATACACCACTTCTTTATCTATTAATCAATTGATGGACACTTGGGCTGCTTCTATATCTTGACTATTATAAATAATGCTGATATAAACATGGGGGCATATGTATCCTTTTGATTTTAGTGTTCTTGTATTCTTTGGGTAAATACCCAACAGTGCCATTGCTGGATCATAAGGTAGTTCTATATTTAACTTATTGAGAAACCTCCATACTGTTTTCCACAGTGGCTGCACCAGTTTGCATTCCCAACGACAATGTAAGAGGATTCCTTTTTCTCCATGTCCTTGTGAACACATGTTGTTTCTTGTGCTGTTGATTTTATCCATTCTAACAGGTGTGAAGTGATATATCATTTTAGTTTTGAGTGACATTTCCCTGACAATAAGTGATGATGAGAATCTTTTCATGTGTCTGTTGGCCATCCATGTATCTTCTTTGGAGAAATGTCTGTTCATGTCTTCTGCCTATTTTTAATTGGATTATTCATTTTTTGTGTGTTGACTTGTATAAGTTCTTTATATATTTTGGATATTAGTCCTTTATGAGATATATCATTTGTACATATCTTCTCCTGATTCTATAGCTTGCCTTTTGGTTTTGTTGATTGTTTCCTTCACTGTGCAGAAGCTTTTTATTTTGATGTAAGCCCAATAGTTTATTTTTGCTCTTGTTTCCCTTGCCTCAGGAGACATATCTAGAAAGAAGTTGCTATGGCCAGTGTCAAAGGGGTTATTGCCTGTGTTCTCCTGTAGGATTTTTATGGTTTCGGGTCTCAAATTTAGGTCTTTTGTCTATTTTGAATTTATTTTTATGTATGGTTTAAGAAAGTGGTCTAGTTTCATTCTTTTGCATGTTGCTGTCCAGTTTTCCCAGCACCATTTGTTGAAGAGACTGTCTTTTTTCCATTGGATATTCTTTCCTGCTTTGTCAAAGATTAACTGTCAACATAATTGTGGTTTTATATCTGGGTTTTCTATTCTGTTTCATTGATCTGTGTGTCTATTTTTGTGCCACTGTCATACTGTTTTGATCACTACAGCTTTGTAATGTAAGTTGAGGTCCAGAATTGTGATGCCTCCAGCTTTGCTTTTCCTTTTCCAGATTGCTTTGGCTATTCAATGTCTTTTGTGGATCCATACAAATTTTAGAACTATTTATTCTGGCTCTTTGAAAAATGCTGTTGGGGCTCCTGGGTGGCTGAGTTAGTTAAGCGTCACTTTCTTGAGGTTCGTGAGTTTGAGCCCCTGTGCTGACAGCTCAGAGCCTGCAGCCTGCTGCAGATTCTGTGTCTCTCTCTCTTTCTGTCCCCGCCCTGCTTGCACTCTGTCAGCTTCTCAAAAATAAATAAACATTCAAAAAAACTTTTTTTTTTTTTTAAATGCTGTTGGTATTTTGGTAGGGATTGCATTAAATGTGCAGATTGCTTTGGGTATCATAGAAATGTTAACAATATTTGTTCTTTCAAACCATGAGCATGGAATGTTTTCCATTTCTTTGTTGTTGTCTTCAATTTCTTTCACCAGTGTTTTGTAGTTTTCAGAGTACAGATCTATCACGTTTTTGGCTAGGTTTATTCCTGGTATCTTATCATTTTTGGTGCAGTTGTAAATGGGATTGTTTTCTTATTTTCTCTTTCTGCTGCTTCATTATTGGTATATCAAAATCTGTACATTGATTTTTGTATCCTGGGACGTGACTGAATTCGTTTATCAATTCTAGCAGTTTTTTGGTGGAAGTTTTGGGTTTTGTATATATAATATCATGTCATCTGAAAATAGTGAAAGTTTTACTTCCTCCTTACTGATTCGGATGCCTGTTATTTCTTTTTGTTGTCTGATTGCTGTGGCTAGGACTTACATTACTATGTTGAATGAAAGCATTGAGAGTGGACATCCTTGTCTTATTCCTGACCTTAGGGGAATAGCTCTCATTTTTTTCCCATTGAGGATGATACTAGCTGAAAGTATTACATAGATGGCCTTTATTATGTTGAAGTATGTTGCCTTTGAACCTAATTTGTTGAGGGTTTTTGTTATGAATGGATGTTGTACTTTTTCAAATGCTTTTTCTGCATCTCTTGAAATGATCATATGTTTTGATCCTTTCTTTTATTGATGTGATGTATCACATTGATGGATTTGTGAACATTGAACCACCCTGGCAACCCAGGAATAAATCCCACTCAATCTCAGTGCGTAATTTTTTCATATATTGCTGAGTGCACTTTCTTAGTATTTTGTTGAGGATTTTTGCATCTGTGTTCAATATCCAATATCAGTTATGTTTACCTATAGTTCTCTCTCTCTTTCTCTCTTTTTTTTCCCGTAATATCTTTATCTAGTTTTGGTATCATAATGCTGGTCTGATTAAGATGAATTTGGAGGTTTTCCTTTCTCTTCTATTTTTTGGAATAGTTTGAGAATAGGTATGAACTCTTCTTTAAATATTGGGTAGAAGTTGCCTGTAAAGCCATCTGGTCCTGGACCTGTGTTTTGGGGGAGGGTTTTGATTACTGACTCAGTTTTTTTGCTTGTTATCAGTCTGTTCAAATTTTCTATTTCTTCCATTTCAATTTTAGTAGTTTATATGTTTCTAGGAATTTATTCATTTCTTCTAGGTTGTCTAGTTTGTTGGCATACGGCTTTTCATAATATTCTTTTATGATTATATTTCTGTGGTGTTGGTTGTATTTTTCCTCTCTCGTCTGTGATTTTATTTGAGTTCTTTCTCTTTTTTTCTTGATAAGTCTGGATAAATCTGGATAAGTCTGGATAAATCAATTTTATTGATTTTTTTCAAAGAACCAGCTTCTAGTTTCATTTATATGTTCCATTATTTCTTTAGTTTCTGTATCATTTATTTTTGCTCTAATCTTTATTATTTTCCTTCTTTCTGCTAACTTTAGGTTTTGTTTGTCGTTCTTTCTCTAGGTCCTTTAGGTACAAAATTAGGTCATTTATTTGATATATCTCTTGCTGCTTGATGTAGGCCTATATTGCTATAAACTTTCCTCTTAGAAACACTTTTGCTGCATCCCAAATTAGTGGTTATTTCAAAAACCACTAATAAATATGCAAAGAACAAAGAGAAAGAGAAAGACAATAAAGGATCAGAGAAAATCTTCAGAAACAACCACAAAACAAGTAATAAAATGGCAATAAATACATATCTATCAATAATTACTTTAAATGTAAATTGACTAAATTCCCCAATCAAAAGACATAGGGTGACAGAATGGATAAAAAAATGACTCATCTATATGCTGCCCGCAAGAGACACATTTTAGACCTAAAGACACCTGCTAATTAAAAGAGAAGTTGAGGGGCATCTGGGTGGCTCAGTTGGTTAAACATCCGACTTCAGCTCAGGTCATGATCTCACAGTTCATGGGTTCGAGCCCCATGTTGGGCTCTGTGTTGACAGCTCAGAGCCTGGAACCTGCTGTGGATTCTGTGTCTCTCTTTCTCTCTGCCCCACCCCTGATTGTTCTCTGTCTCTCTCTGTCTCTCAAAAATAAATAAACGTTAAAAAAAAATTAAAAGAGAAGATTTATGGGGTGTCTGGGTGCCTCAGTCAGTTAAGCATCCAACTCTTGATTTCAGCTCAGGTCATGATCTCACAGTTTGTGGGATCGAGCCCCACATCGATTTCTGTGCTGACAGCACAGAGCCTGCTTAGGATTCTCTCTCTCTCTCTTTCTCTCTCTCTCTCTCTCTCTCTGTCTTTCTCAAAATAAACAAATGTCTTTTAAAAATAAATAAAGGTGAGACAATTGAGAAACATCCATCATGCACATAGATGTCAGAAGACAGCTGGGGTAGCAATTCTTATGTCAGATAAACTAGACTTTCCTTTCTTGCCTTTCTGTGTTGCTGATTTTCTTTAGCGATTTGGATTTCTTTCTCTTTGTTCTTTGCATATTTATTAGTGTTTTTTGATGTTGGGTTACTATTAGGTTTGTATATAATCTCTTGTGTATATAGCAGTCTATGTTAAGTTGATGGTCGTTTTAAGTTTGAACCCATTTTTTTCTCTTCTCACATTTTAGGTATATGTTATGTTTTGTATCCTTGTGTGTGTGTGTGTGTGTGTGTGTGTGTGTGTGTGTGTGTATGTGAAGTTCCTTGTTTTATTTCTAACAGCAATACTCATTTTTAGTGGTTTTGTGTTTCCTACTTCTATACTGTCACTTTTGGTCTCTCCTTTCCAGTCAAAGAGTCCGTTTTAACATTTTTTTGCAGAGTTGGTTTAGAGGTGATAAGCCCCTTTATTTTTCATTTGTTTGAGAAACTCTTATTCCTCCTCCTGTTTTGAATGGTAACCTTGCTGGATAAAGTATTCTTGGCTTCAGATTTTTTCCATTCAGCACTTTGAATATATCATACCATTCCCTTTTGGCTTGCAAAGTTTCTAATTTTTGTTTTTACATTTATTTATTTTGAGAGACAGAGAGATGGAGCACAGTGGAGGAAGGGCAGAGAGAGAATGAGATACAGAATCTGAAGCAGGGTCCAGGCTCTGAGCTGTCAGCACAGAACCTGATGCAGGGCTTGAACTCAGAAACCGTGACGTCATGACCAGAGTGGAAGTCAGACACTTAACCTACTGAGCCTCGCAGGCACCCCTGGCTTGCAAAGTTTCTGTTGAAAAATCTACTGGTGTTCTTTTTAGTTTTCTTCTGTATGCTAATGACTTCTTTTGTCTTGCTGATTTAAAATTTTTTTTCTGTATCACTATATTTTATAAATTTAATTACAACATGTTTTGGTGTGAATGTGCTTTTGATGATTTTATAAGGGTTCTCTGTGCCTTCTAGATCTGGATAACTAACTGTTTCTGTCCCCAGATTAGGGAATTTTTTAACCATTATTTTTTCAAATAGGTTTTCTGCCCTTTTTCTTTTTCTGGGACTCCTGTAATACAAATATAATTACATTCAATGTAGCCATTGAGTTCCCAGGTCTATTCTTGCTTCCTGTAATTCTTTTTCCCCTTTTGTTCAGCTTGATTACTTACCATTGCTCTGTCTCCTGGGTCATTAATTCATTCCTCTGCTTTTTCCATCTTGGTGTTCATTCTACTGATAAGCATGTTTCTAACTTTGTTTGTTGTACCTTTTATCTTGGTTATGTAACTCCTTATTTCTGTGTTATAGGTCCCAGTCATCTCTTCTACTCTTTTCTCAAGTCCAGTGAGAATCCTTATGATTATTGTTTTAAATTCTCTATCAGGCATGTTACTTGTATCTATTGTGCTTAGATCTCTGGCTGTGGCCTTGTTCTGTTTTTCATTTGGAATAAATTTCTCTGTCTCCTCATTTTGTCTGCCTCTCTGTGTCTGTTTCTGTTTTAAGAAAGTCACCTGTGTCTTTTGCTATTGAAAGTAGTGACTTTAATGAAGAAAAGGGCCTCAGTGGCTTGCAATTCCCTGTTCCCCGTTCACCAGAACCTGGCACTTCAGGAGAGTATTCTGTGTGTGTTGCTTATGTTTTGCTGTTGTGTCTGAGTCACTTTTCCTTTCAGTGCAGTTGTCTGTACTGACTCTTGGCCTGTTGTGAACTGTGCTTGCTCTGAGGTGTTAGTGAGAACCAGGCAAGCCAGTTATGAGGAGACATGCCCACTGGGGAACTTGGGAGCAGGGCAGTGGTGTTAGCAAAATTTTTGCTGGGCTACTAGTCCTGTGCCCGTCCCCTTTGAAGCACTATGGTGGCCGGGCCCTATGCATGATAGCGTTTGGGTGTGTGGCTGGGCGCAGTGTGGTGGTTTGGCCCTGTGGCTGGGCATTGTGCATGATAGCAGCCGGGGGTGCACAGCTGAGTGTAGTGTGGGTCAGTGCCTGGGGACACTTAGCTAGGCCCAGCATGGTGGATATGCCTGGTGGCAGCTGTGTACCTGGTAGCTGGGTGGGGCACATGTGTGGCTTTCACAAAATTTTCCCAGAGCGTGTCACCGAGGCTAGCCAGCTTGGAATGGGTGAGCCCTCAGAACTTGTGGGTATGGTGCCCTGCTATTGGGTTAGGTATCAAGTATCTATACATCCCTGGTTCTTTCAGGTGTCTGTATATTTATGGCAAAGGGTGGGAAAGGAAAATGGGGCCTGCCAGTTCTCTTATTTTCAGAGAAAGGAAAATACTCATTCATCAATAGGAATAGATCTGTCTCCCATTTGCTCCCAGAATTGTATAATCTGTGTAACCTGCCATTTTTATGTTGTCTCTCTGTGCAGCCTGCTGTCTCCTTAAGGATGCTGACCCAGCTGTCACTTGCCCTGGTTTGCCCACTGCTGAGTCAGCTGACTTTTAAAGCTCCAGGTTCCAAGTCCCACTGGTTTTACGAACTCATGGAATTCAGCCCCTCTGGTTTTTAAAGCCAAATGTTATGGGGATTAGTCTTCCCCATGTGAGCTTTCTGGTGTAAGATCCCATTTCTCTTCCCTTTCCACATGAGTAGTTCCCTCCCTCTGGTGGGCAGCCTCCCTCAGCCTTTCTGAACTTCCTACCTTTTCAGATGCAGCTTCTTTATATTTGGTTGTGGAGTTTGTTCTGCCAGTACTCAGATTGTTCTCTGGATTATTGAGTTGGATGTGAATGATACCTATTTTGAAAACAATGGGATAGGGTGATGTCAGGCTCCTTTTACTGTGCCAACTTCGCCCAGAGTCCTAAATCTGTGCTCTTTTGCTAGGAACCTGAGTCAAAAAAGAGGACATAGAAGGAGCAGTTGAGTCAGGTTGAGTATAAATCAAAGAGGTTGTACCAGTGGCCATGGCAGTAAGAGAAAGGAGGATGCTTGGTAGGGCTAGGGTCTGGGTATTATGATGGATAGCAGGAAGAGACCATACTTCGGACGAGAGACAGAGATTTCAACAATCTCAACCCTATTGTGGAGCCCATGGGTGAGGGCTTGTTCATTTATCCATGCATTTTTCATCAGACTTATCCAATGTTAAGGACCACACACAATTCCTGAAAGAATATTTTTTCCATCTTGAGTCAACAGACTTTGAGGTTCTAGTTCTTCCAGCTACTGGATAAATAAATAGAGGAAAATCACACATAGCTTTTTTGAGTGGTAAGCAGCATTTATCTCTCAAGGTTGTGGTAAGGAATATTCATTAATGTTTATGAAATGGATTTTTTTAAGTTTATTTATTTTGAGAGGGGAGAGAGAGAGAGAGAGAGACCGACCCAAGCAGGTTCACACTGTCAGTGCAGAGCCCAATGCAGGGCTGAAACTCATGAGCTATAATGAGCCAAAAATCAGAAGTTGGAGGCTTAACTGACTGAGGCACCCAGGTGTCCCTGAAATGGCTTTATGAAAGTGGTCAACCCTGTTTTATGTTAGTTACTATTATGACTAGTTACCTTTATTTCCAGCTTTAAATGCCTCAAGAATAAGACACTTCTCCATCATCTGCAGAAGGCTAGGGCTGTCATTGAGAATCTTTAAAACACCTGGAACCCAGACAAATATACACATGCATACACACACACACACACACACACACACGCACGCACGCAGAGTCACTCACACTCGCATATGGTACCCATCAGAATCTTGAGCTGGGGAAATAAAGCTGTATTGTTGAAAAAAGTCTCCTGCCCTCAAGAAATTATTAAGTATTCCCCTGGAGTGTGTGAGCCTATACCAAACCAAATAATTAGGTTAGGTTTAACTTTGAAATACAGTATATTAAACCACTAGAATAATCTCTATATATTTCCTCCTCCTTCTCTTGTAGTTAATGCAGAGCAAATCGTTTCATGAATGAAAAGTGGCCTGAAACTCACTCACTTACTGCTTGAGTTAGTATACTAAGATATAAGTGATGCTACAATGTTTTCTTCACTTTGTTGGGAAATTTGGGGGAAAGTATGTAGTAAAGAAAGTCAATGAGTGACATTTATGTTTCCCCAATTTAATTAGCAGTATCTTTTCTCTTCACATTTGTATAAACCATTTCTTCTGTTTGAACATTGCCACCATTCTTTCCCACTCAGTCCCCAGCCCTGGCTAATTCCCACATTTTCTTTAGGTCTCAATGTACAGGTTAATGGTCTTGGAAGGCCTTCCCTGTTCTTTAAGACTGAGAAAGTGACCCCACCAATTTCTTGTTCTCAAATCATCTTTTACAGTTTTAATATCTCAGCATTTTAACTGCCTAATAACATCTCTATATCTTTCACTAGATTTTGTCTTTGTGGGTAGGTCCTTGTGTTTTAATCCTATTATATCACTATTGTAGTCTTTATCTAGAGGTTACAAGCTGGGGAAGGAGGAGGGAGGTCTGCAGTTTTTAAATGTAAAAATTTTTTTAAACAGCCAAAGTTTAAAAAATTGTCTTCAGCAAATTATGTTGGGAAACTGGACAGTGACATGCAGAAGAATGAAACTGGACCACTTTCTTACACCATACACAAAAGTAAACTCAAAATGGATGAAAGACCTAAATGTAAGACAGGAAGCTATCAAAATCCTAGATGAGAATCAGGCAAAAACCTCTTTGACCTCAGGCACAGCAACTTCTTACTAGACACGTCTCCAGGCTCAAGAGAAGTAAAAGCAAAAATGAACTATTGGGACCTCATCAAAATAAAAAGCTTCTGCACAGGGAAGGAAACAATCAGCAAAACTAAAAGGCAACCAACAGAATGGGAGAAGATTTGCAAATGACATATCAGATAATGGGTTAGTATCCAAAGACTATAAAGAACTTATCAAACTCAACACCCAAGAAACAAATAAATCCAGTGAAGAAATGGGCAAAAGACATGAATAGACACTTCTCCAAAGAAGACAACCAGGTGGCCAACTGACACATGAAAAAATGCTCAACATCACTCATCATCAGGGAAATACAAATCACAACCACAACAAGATACCACCTCACACCTGTCAGAATAGCGCACATTAACAACTCAGGCAACAGCAGATGTTGGCGACGATGCGGAGAAAGAGGATCTCTTTTGCATTGTTGGTGGGAATGCAAGCTGGTGCAGCCACTCTGGAAAACAGTGTGGAGGTTCCTCAAAAAATTAAAAATGGAAATACCCTACAACCCAGCAATTGCACTACTAGGTATTTATCCAAGGGATACAGGTATGCTGTTTCAAAGGGGCACATGCACCCCCATGTTTATAGCAGCACTATCAACAATAGCCAAAGTATAGAAAGAGTCCAAATGTCCACTGATGGATGAATGGATAGAGAAGATGTGGTGTGTGTGTGTGTATATATATATACACACACACACAATGGAGGATTACTCGGCAATCAAAAAGAATGAAATCTTGCCATTTGCAGCTACATTGATGGAACTAGAGGGTATTATGATAAGGAAAATTAGTCAGAGAAAGACAAAAATCATATTACTTCACTCATATGAGGACTTTAAGGCACAAAACAGATGAATATAAGGGAAGGGAAACAAAAATAATATAAAAACAGGGAGGGGGACAAAATATAAGAGGCCTAAATATGGAGAACAAACAGAGGGTTACTGGAGGGGTTATGGGAGGGGGAATGGGCTAAATGGGTAAGGGACATTAAGGAATCTACTTTGGAAATCATTGTTGCACTATATGCTAACTAATTTAGATGTAAATTAAAAAATAAAAAAATTAAGATACTTTACATTTAAAAAAATCCAGTTTCTTTTGAAGAAAATAAACATCAGAGGTTCTGGCAACACTGGTCTGTTTTTCAAGGCTGATTGAAAGCTAACTTTCAATTCAAGGCTAACTTCCTTTCTCATGTTTTATATTATTTCTGATTTTCCTATTAAAGAGAAGACTGTTTTAATGGGGATAGTACAATTTAGATTTTTAAAGGAATCAAAGTCTTCTTGTGAGTTTGAAACTAAGCAAATTATTTATTTAAGAATGTAAATTACGTTCTTTGCAGTGATCTTTGCAGTGATCAAGGAAGCTTTTTTCTTTGTAATGATCAAGGAAGCTTTTTAACTCCTTTGAGGATGAGATCATGCTCTCTGGGATGTCAGAGTAAGACATTTTAAGGGAAACTGAGTATCTTCAGGTGAACATAAAGAATGTAACTTATGAATAATTCATTTAGAAAGGACATAACTTTTTTTTCAAATATGGGAATAACTTTATTTGGGGGTTGCTTTTGGTTGTCTGATTTAGGAGGACAGTACATCAGATAATTTTGTTCATGTACATGTGTCAGCATGATTTTCAAAATCTTTTTCTCTTAGGAAAATAGTAAAGACAATAAAGGATGTTGTTGATTGTTGCTTGACATTGGTAGTACATAAAAGCTAATAAGCTTAAGGAAATGCACTATTACCATTAAAACATGAATAGAAAAAGGCAGTATCTTCAGCTTATTAGCTTTTAATGTTCTGTTTTGTGGTAAATGTTAAATTAAATATTTATGTTTTATATATGATCCACTTTCCCTGATTTTGCCAGTATGAAATATCTACTGTCACCAGGCCAGTTTCCAAGCTGTTCTTTAAAAATACCATGCTCATTCCTTCCCCTCAGTATTCACAAATTGGCTCTAACTAAAACCATTTGGTATCTCCCCCCTTGGTTGCTCAAGTCTTACCTACCATCCCGTGTCTAACATAAAGTTCTCTTTTTCACACATCCTTTTTCTTGATAGAGTTTTATAACAGAAAGGGACATTGGAGTTGGACAAATCTAGTTTTGAAACCAGATTTTCTACTTACTGGATATGTCACTATGTAGACATTATTTAGATTCCCTGATCCTCAATTTTCCCATAAAATTGTAAAAATTGGTATAATAATTAAGGTTTTTATGAGAAGAAATGTTACAGCATGTTAAACATCTGAAGCATTATAAAGTGTCAACAAATATTTTTTCTGTAGCACTTAATAAAACTAAAGATTGTAAACTAGCAGCTCACAGGCTGCATATGCCTCAGAGATGTGTCTGCTTGATTTATACGATGTTTTAAAATTGGTTTGCAACACACACACGCACACACACACACACACAGAAAGAGAGAGAGATTTTACATTCACCTCTAGATTCTTGTTTCTGTTTAAAAAATGAGAAGACCTGGGAACCCTGGGCCTCCATTCATTCCCATTGGCAGCAGTCCACAGGCACTTGGTGAGCAGCTTTTCTGAGAAAGCATACTTCAGTTTGGCTGTGTATCTACTTTGCCCATTGTACTTATTTACTTGGCCTTCCTGGACCTGAAAATCATTTGAATTTATGATCCCACTGTTAAGTCATTTATTTGTCTACTTGAATGCATTCAACCTTTTATCTTTAACTGTGTATATATATCTTATTCTATGGTACATAGAAACACCATATATTTTAATGCACCAAATTATGTATAGCATATCTTATATATAGGCTTATTCTGTGAGATACACACACACATACATACATACATACATACATACATACAGGCTCTTAGAGGCCAGACATAAGATTTTTTTTTTTTTTTTAATTTTTTTTTTTTCAACGTTTATTTATTTTTTTGGGACAGAGAGAGACAGAGCATGAATGGGGGAGGGGCAGAGAGAGAGGGAGACACAGAGTTGGAAACAGGCTCCAGGCTCTGAGCCATCAGCCCAGAGCCCGACGCGGGGCTCGAACTCACGGACCGCGAGATCGTGACCTGGCTGAAGTCGGACGCTTAACCGACTGCGCCACCCAGGCGCCCCAAGATTTTTAAAAATTCTTCAAAATCCCCACCTGCTTTTAATAGTTAATAAGCTAACTAAATTAATTACAAGATAATACATACTAGTTAAATTAGATTGTGATATTGAAAGATACAACTGTGATAGTGGAATTTATCTGTTATCAGTATTCCTTCCACCTCTCTATGAGGCTATGAAGGAAAAGAGAAAAAATGCTTACTATATTGTTTCTTACTCCTCTGCTCTCACCAGCATTGGTTTTTCAGGGCTTTTCTTCTGTGCACTGAAATTTTACTACTGCATACATTCTGAAAACTCTTTGTTTTGATCAGTTTTTACTTCTGTAGCTTTCCCACTGGGAAATTGTACTCGCTCTTTGTTTAATTTAGCTGTTACATAAATATGTTGAAATGCTCCACTATTTCAGTTCCTACTGTGAAAATATTTTGTAAGCAGCAGTATTAAAACACTTTTTTTTTCCTCCCAGCTATATAGATCATAGGAATTTCAAAGCAGCAAGAGAATGTAAAGCTTACCCCAGTACACCTCCTCATGACACCACTGGGACTTAGAAAAGAAAATAGTGAGGCCACAGTTCACTTCCAGGTAGAAGAACTGCAACTAGAGGCCAGTATTCATGACTTCAGTTCAAACTGGTCTTTAAATTTTAAATAGAAATTAGCATTTTATGGTGTTTGTAAGCCAAATAAAACAGATTCCACTGAAATAGTTATTCAGTACCTCACAGTCCGAATCAGCTAGCACTTATTAAACTTACTATGTGGTATAATTTTATTCTCCTCAGAGCTGTGTGGGGTAAGTATTATTACTGCCTTCCTTTTATAGTAGGGAAATCTGAGGTATAAGAAAGGCTAAGTAACTTGTTGAAGGTTAGACAGCTCGTGATAGCTGAGATGGGATTTTGACTGTTGTTGTCAGGCTTCAGCTTCTGTGCCCTGAACCACTAGGCCACCTTTCTTGTCATTGTGTGCTTGTCCTCTCTATTCTGTTCTTCACTTGTCATGTCCGTGTGTATAATATTGACAACATTTTCAGTCTTTCTACCTGTGACCACTTGAACTTTAACTTTTACATTTAAAGATTTGTACCTTTGTTACTAGTTGTATCAAACCATATCACCATTGTTCCAACTACTTTTATTCCTAGTCACCATTTCATCTATCTATGAAATTTTGAAGTCATTATAGTTGTGATTTTCTTCCACTGCAAATATTCTCTCCTCTTTAAAAAATAAAAATAAATAATAAAAATAAAAACTTCAGCTGTGATGACTTTGGACGGGCACAAAAATTGTCATAATAGCTTTGCCCAAGGCTTTTTCTCAATTACTCAAAAAATGTCTTTTCCCCTAGAAGTAGTTTTAGTCTTCAACTATTATTTTTACCCTTTCTATGTAAAGAGAGACTGCTGGGATGAAAAACTGCATCTTCTATTCAAGAGAGAATATCTTGTTCAATTTAATATCTTTTTTTTTTTTTTTTTTTTTTTTTTTTTTTTGTAAATCTCCTTCCAGTGCTAGATGAAGTGCACTATGAGAGGAGACTAAAGGAGTGGAAACCAGACTTTGCAGTTGAGGAATAAAACAAAGGGACAGCATGGCAAATAAAATCCCATATAAGGTAGCCCTGAGAAGTAAAAGTCAATATCCAGTCCTCTAGTGCTGAGCTGAGGTGAGTGTGTGAAGTACAGCTGAGACAGGTGATGTTAGTCAAGGGCTTTTGAAGGAAATCGTACCCCATCCTGGGCCTGTAGTCATATCCTCTCCCTGGCTTTTATCCCTCACTGACCTGTAGGAACTTGGAGGAGCAGATAATTCCGAACTTGGATGTATGTATATCATTTTATTTTTATGATTATAAAACAAAACCAGACTTCATGATGAGCATTTTAAAACTATAAAAAAAAGTATGAGGAAAAAAATTGTTACCCAACACCCAGAGAAATCCATTTAAAACAGTTACTTGTCTATCCTCTGGGTCCATGTGTTTAACTGCCTAAACACCTTTCTGTTGCCTCTACATTATTTAAGTTCAATAAACTTAGAATCATATTATCTATATAGTTTTTAGCTTAGTTTTCTCACTCAACCCATAAATCAGAGTAGCATAATGTACTTGTCTAGTTTGCTGTATTTTTAATATTGTTCAAAAGCATGTTTTAATGCTTTATTATGTTTTCTTCTGTGATGATTGTCATATATTTTTGTTATTCTCTTTTCGTATTTTATTAGGAGTAAATATTGAACACTCTTATATAGAAATCTTTATTTCTTTATAATGAAGTAAAACTTATATAATTATTTTTGATCAGTATATCTTGTTAATTTCTTTGGGAATAAATCCTAGATCTAGGCTGAAGTTAAATGTTTAAGCTTTACGAAACAAACAAGAAAAATCTTGATTTTTCCTATGACAAATTAAAAAACATTGTTTTAAAAACTTTAGGAAACATAAATTGACAAAACGAAAGTTAGAATATAATCTGATAACTAGGTTTCACTCTCTTTATAGTGTTTATTGTTTCATATTTATTTCCCATTAAAATGTTGCTGTGGCTTATTTTGCTTAACTATAGAACATGACTGTATTTCCAAGTCATTAATTTTTCTAAATACCCCTTTTAGTGGCTTTATAATATTCCATTATAAAACTATTATCATTTTGATGACTGCATTTTGTAGGATATACAAGTTAATTTCATTGTCTTATATTATAAAATTTCTGTAATAAATACCTCTTGTTACTTGTTGCTTTATTTTGTTCCTGATATTTTGCATTTAGTCATTGCTTTCACAAATATGTTTTGAGTGGCTATTATATGCCAGCCCCAGGAAACTAGCCTGTAGCCTCATGGAACTTATAGAGTAGAACAGTGCTGTCCGATAGAACATTCTGGAATGATAGAAACATTCCAGACATTCTGGAATGATAGAAATGTCTGACCTGTCAAATGGCAGTTATTATGTTTTAACTAATTTCTATTTCAGTTTCAATAACTCTTTATAGCTAGTGGCTACTGTCTTGGATAGAGCAACTGTAGAATTTACTTATTCATATTCTCAAGTCTGTCAGCTATCTTGACCTTTTGTGGGATTCATAACTAAGAGTTCCTTTCATGTAGTCTGTAAGGAGAAATACCTTGAGTAATTCTATTTTAGAGGTTTTACTAACGTCTGTAACATTTTTTTAAAACTCAGTGTGTTAGGTAGCCAGTAACTAAGGTAAATAAATGTGAAAGCTCTAAAAACAGTATGTTAATATATGTTGGTGCATGTATTTATATACATTGTACTGTATTTGTTCAATCTCAAAGGATTAAGAGTCACTAAAAGTTAATTAGTAAATCTAACTTAAAAATTACACTCTACTCAGTATATCTTGTTGCTTTAATTTATAGAGTTAAAATATTTTGTTCTGATTAAAATAATTTTAAAGAAGCTGAGTTCACTTGAACTGTCTACAAGAAAGATATTTGATTCTTTTGCTTTTAGATTTTCTCATCCTACCTGTGTGAAAATCTGTAGTTATATAGAACTGCATGTAGCAAATACAGGTTCTAGAATTGAAGTGGAAAACATTTAAGTTCACGACTTGTAAATTAGAGTCAATTGATTTAAAATACACCATTAATGACCCTTCTATTGGCATATCTTTTTGTACAATTCTGACTCTTGGAATAATAGTAAGATTTTACATATCCCCAATATAAACAAATATAAAATTAAATGAGAAAGTAGGGAGAAGCCAAAATAGGATATAAACTAAAAAATAAATCTAACTATATTACAAAAGAGTAATATAACCACATTGAAGAGAATAGGGAAGAAAATAACCAAAATTATTGTGGAAAACACAATCTTAACTGGATATTGTATAGCCAAAGAGAAAAAAAAATGTATATAAATGCTGTGATTTAATTAGTAAAAGTGTTTCTAACATGATTGGAATAGCAAGGCATATATTTTATATACATATTATACACACTAAAATTTTTATGTATATACTAGAATTGGACAAATAAACTTTAGATAATGAGACCTGGGTTTTCTCACTATTGCAGAAAGAGGTTTAAATAAGGAAAGAGGGGAAGGCTAAAATGACTCCTGTGATATTGGATTGGAATCAAAGGTATCAATATAAACTCATTGTGGGTTTTTTTTTTCATTTAACTGATATATATCATTTTAATAATATCATGAAACACTTTTGAAAGAAAAAAAATAATAGAAAGTTTAGAACAAAAAGCCATGTCAGAAACCCCAAAAGGTATAGAAATAACTTTAACCACATAGTTTTGTAAGATACTAGAGACAATGAAAGAACCATGGAAAAGGAGTGAAGCAAATCAGACATGGGTTGAGAAAACACCCATTGTATCATGCTTGGAACCGTGTAAACTATTAACAAAAGCCTCTGGTACTCAGAAATCTAGTGCTTTCTTTTCTTTTCTTTCTTTCTTTCTTTCTTTCTTTCTTTCTTTCTTTCTTTCTTTCTTTCTTTTTAAGTTTGGTTGACATATAATTATAATATATTAGTTTCAGGTGTACAGTATAGTGATTTGACAATCATATACATTATAAAACTTTAATATATATTCAGGTAGATTCAGGGTATGTGGGGATAGTCAGAGTGGGTGAAGAGGAGTAGGAGATACAGACTTCCAGTTATGGAATAAATAATTCACAGGAATAAAAGGCACAGCATAGAGAATACAGTCGGTGGTGTTGTAATACTGTGGTATGGTGACAGATGGTGGCTCCACTTGTGGTGAGCATAGCATAAGGTATAGGTTGTTGAATCACTATGTCGTGTACCTGAATTAATGCAACATTGTGTGGCAACTATACTAAAAAAAATATACAGTCTATTCTTGTTACTTACAATAGTTATGATCTGTGAAGTCACCACAAACACTGAGCTAGAGAATACCAAACCATTGTTCCTAAGATAAATACAGGATTAGGTTCCTGAAAGCCTCTCTTCACAATAAAAGTGAGTATCATAAGAGGGTGTGGAGAAAAGGGAACCCTTGTGCACTGTTGGTGGGAATGTAAGTCGGTGTAACCACTGTGGAAAATAGTATTGAGGTTACTCAAAAAATTAAAAATAGAACTACCTTGTGATTCAGCAGTCCCACTTCTAGGTATATACTCTGAAGGAATGTAGTCATTTCCATAGGAAGAGATATCTTTACTCCCACGTTTGTTGAAGCATTATTTACAAAAGCCAAGATATGGAAACAAGTTTAAGTGTCTGTTGATAGATAAATGGATCGTGAAAATATGGTGTGTGTGCATGTATATATGGTATATGATATAATGGTATAATATATGGTATATGGTATAATGGTATATGGTATGGTATAATATATATAGTATATGGTATAATATGGTATACCATATGGTAAAATATATATATGGTATAATATATAGTATGTGGTATAATATATATGTATATATATATGGTATAATAAATAAAATACTATTTACCCATAAAAAGGAAAGCAATCCTGCCATTTCAGCAACATGGATGGACCTTGAGGGCAATATGCTAAATTGAGTAAGTCAGACAGAAAGACAAATACCGTATGATCTCACTTATATATGGATTCTAAAATAAACCTGAACTTACAGAAACATAGAGTGGGTGGTTGTTGCTGGTGTGGGATGGGGGGAGAGGGGTGGGTGATGGTGGTCAAAGGGTACACACTTCCAGGTGTAGGATGAGTAAGTTCGACAGATCTAAAACATAGCATGGTGACTGTAGTTAACAATACTGTATTGTTTGCTTGAAAATTGCTGGGAGAGTAGATCTCAAGTGTTCTCCCCACCCCAAATTTCTCCACACACACAAAATGTTATTAACTATGTGAAGTGATGGTTGTGTTAACTGGCTTTATCTTGGTAACAATTTCACTGTACATATGTATATCAAACCACCAACTTATATACCTTTAACTTACACAGTGTTATATGTTAATTATATCTCAGTAAAGCTGGGGAAAAAGATAAACTTTTCTTATTTGAATACAGTTTGATTTGTATTGAACTGCAAAGTCAGTACTCTTCAGAGACCACTTACCATCTTGGATCCTATCATGGGCCAAAACACCTCTGATGGCAACTCTGTTACAGTCCTCTGCACATATATCCCCAAATAACTTGTGTCCTTTATCACCTTCAATTCTATCACTCCTTAATTTTCTTGGCATTACTTAGTTCAGATTCAAAGAGAAAGAAATAGATTGCCACCAGTAATTTTTTTCTAGTTGGACAGGCCCTCATCTAATATCACAAGCCAACCTAATGGATTCACTACCCTTGGATTAGATGCCTATCCTAGCTCTGGTGAGTTTTGATTCTGTAGGTGCATGGACATGTGATACACATTATCCCTTATTCATCAGGGATAATGGCTTCAGCAGCTTGCTATAGTATTGGCAGGCTATGTTTTAGGCCTTTCTAGAGTAACGATTTGTTCTCACTTGTATAACACTGGTAAATAACTATACTTCTTTACAGTGTTAGTAATCAATTTACATTTTGCAGTGCTTTACAGGCCAAAATTGTGTTCACATAACTTCATATGGTACTGTACATGAAAATGAAGTAAAGCCTTACCCTTTGGGAAGTGGGAAATAGATATTAATATTGAGGTATGTTTTTCATGTGAGTTATCAATACAGTGTGGATACGTTGTGTATTTTGGAAAGTACAAGAAATTTATGTTCATTTAGCAGACTTTTTCTGGTCTTCAAAATGCTTACCAAATTGTCCTAAAAAATAATTATCGACTGATATATGCATCAGTAACACAAAGAGTGATAGTAGAATCACAGTATAAATTCTGGATGGAGCCGTATATCTTGTTCAGTGCAACACTTTAATTTTAACAATTTCCAGTCAATTTTTCCATCTTGCCTAAGATCATTAAGGGAGATATGTGCTCTGATTTTTTCCTTAATGATCCTTGTAATAAATACTTAGAATTTACCACCCAGGAAAAATATTTTGTTTGTTTTTTAATAAAATGAAATATTTTCTTTTGTTGGAAATAAGGTTACAAAAATCTGTATTTCTCTGTTTGTAATAGCTGTGGGAAAGCAGAGACCTAGATTTAATTTTTAAATATAGTTATACATGAATATTTTTTAAAATAGTTATTGTGTCCAAATTATTAAACAAATTATTGAGCGAAAAGTATGGTTTAAACAGTTTGCAGCCCCTTTTTATTTAGCTATAGTTTGTGTATGTTTATCCAACAGTGTATTTACATGTTTTTGTCTAAGTATATATTTCTGTTTTCACGCAGGCCACCTCAATCATTTTGGAAAGTAGCTAATCAGCTAAGTAATGCTTATTGATCACATACTATGTGCTAAAAGGTCTATTAGTAAAAAGTTAATAGGAATCTCTCCTAAGGAGAAGCTTACATTTCAGGTGAGGATAGGCAGAAAAAAAGGAGAATAGGAAAGCTGTCATTAAAAAAACAGGTTGAAAACTCCTTCATGACATGATCTAGTCTTACATTTCCCCTTGCCTTAGAGTGCCAAGTATATTATTGAGAATAACAAAGACTGCTAAGTTGAACAGACTGGACCATAATGATTTAATCTTTGGGGCTTGATGATAGAACAAAACCTGGGGAAAAACGGATGGTTGCAAGGGACAGAGTTGTATTGCTAGGTTAGGCAGGGTGTATATAGGCAAATAAACTATAAATGTATAGCATATACACACACATACTATATAGTGTATATATAGATAGGCAAGGTGTATATAGACAAATATAATATAAGCTAGGCAGAGTAAATGTCGATAGATACACATATACACAAGTAAAGAATATTGAGGACATAAATGAAACACATTTTGGATAGTACCATTCTTACAGAAGGAATTGTGAATACTCGTTAATCCAGTTTGCCCCTTTGTATACTTTAGTAAGTGCTCAATACATCTTCACTGAATTAATAAATAGAGGAGAAATTGCTTTCAAAGCATTATAGAAAATGGAATGGTAACTATAGATAAATATAGATAAAAGCTGAATACTAATCATATTAGGGCACATCATAGCCTTTGTGTGCCACTGCTCTGTACGTAGTAGGAGTGTGCATGTGAATTATAGTGTGTGCCAGTGCTCTATCCATAGTAGGGGTGTGCATACAAATTACACTATGTGTCAGTGCTCTATACGTAGTAGGAATATGCATACAACTTACACACTGTGTGCCAGTGCTCTATACTCAGTAGGAGTGTGCAAACCATACGTGTACAAAAGCAGGAGGGCATCTCATTTCACTGACTATAGCTGTTAATTCAGGGCCTTGCACATAATACATGTTCATTAGATTTGGTTGTATTGATTAAAAAAATAAATTACAAGCCAATCTAAGCATGTCTAATAACAATGCAAAGTTTAAAAATAGGTTATGTGAGCTACTTAGTAATTAAAATGAGCTGACATTGATTGGTATTAAGCGTTAGCCAGTTTTGAAATACCAACTTTCAAAGTCTTACAAGCAGCAAAGTAGCACAACCCTGGCACTAATTGGGTCTTCTGGGGAGACTGTTAAGACTGAATTTCATTTCATTTATTTGGTAGTGCGTTTTACCATTTTCTCCTCAGAAAGAGGCTGGAGCTAAGTAGCACCTGGCTTCTTGTGTCCCTTTCAAAGGCGATTACCTGTGAGCCTCCAATAGGACAGCAGACTCACCTGTCCCATTGCTCTTTGTCTCAGATTTCTCTGAGGAAGCTGGGGATAAGCCTCTTGAAGAAATGCTTTTCTGTTGGTTTTCCTCCTACCTCACTGGCCTCTTTTATTTGGCCTTTTTTCCCTGGCTCTTTCATATCTCCTCACCTCTAAATGTTGTAGTAACTCAAGGCTTGCATTACTTTGCTCCTGGTGTATAAGAAATCACCACAAAATTAGTGGTTTAAAACCACACACATTATCTCTGTTTCTTTGGGTGAGAAGTCTGAGCACACCCTAACTAGGTCTTCTGCAAGACTACAGTCAAAGTGTCATCTGGTGCTTGAGGTAGCATCTGAATGCTTGACTAGAGAAGGATTTATTTCCAAGTTTACTCAAATTGTTGGCAGAATTTACTTCCTTGAGACTGTGACAGTGAGGGCTTCATTTTCTTGTTGGCTGGAGGCTGGAGACCTTACAAGATGCCAGCTAGAGGCTTCCCTCAGTTTTATAGGCCACACTCGTTTCTTTGCCAAGTGGTTCCTCAGCATGGCTGTTTGCTTCATAAAAGTAAGCTAGCAGAGGGAAAATCTGCTATAATCTTACATAATGTGACAATGTAATCACACAGTATAATTCATATACACCCTGTCTCATGTATCGAGTTAGAAACAAGTTAGAGGTCCTGTCCACATTCTAAGGAATGAAAATCATACAAGGGCATGACCACCAAGAGGCACGGATGATGGAGCCACTGGAGTCTACCACGTTCCTGGCTAGTCTCTGTCTCTGTCCTCTCTTTCCTCTGTCTTCACCCACTTCCTTTTATATATCATGGCTTTAGATATTGTCAGTGAGTGAAAAAAAAAAAAAACACCCTGGTTTATAGTTGAGAGCTTGGTCTCCTCTAAACTCTATACTGATTTGGTTAACTGCTTACTTTATATTGCTCCTCATGAGTCTGTCTGACAGACATATAAAAATTTACATATCCAAAGTCAAAATAATTATTTCCTCTAGTAACTGCTTTTCTTATTGTTTCCCGGTCCCACTAAATGGCAGCTCTATCCTTTCATTTGCTTAGATAAAAAAAGCTTTGTGACATCCTTAACTGTTTCCATTCTCTCATACCCACCAGCCGTTTCATCAAACTATTTTACAAATTTGTCATTTTTTGGCTATTATCCTTATCTTCAGGTGGCACTAGAACCTTATTTAAACTATAGGTCACTTGGTGGCTCTCTGGCAACCATTCCAGTTTAGTGGGGAATAAACTCTTCATTTTCTAGTAACTAAGGGCCCGCTTCTAACAGGATGGACCACATGGAACCCCAAATACCACTGCTTTTTAACTTTGCTGTTGATGGAAAATCATGTGGCTTTACCATATGCCAGATTGGTTCGTGTCAGCTGTTCCCTCTTACCAAACAAGGCTTCCTTTGTCTTGGTCAACAGTAATTGTTTCTTTCACTCCAAAGATCAAGAGGGAGTAACGTAGGTAAAAGTGGTCACCCGACTCCAAACGTACTTCTTTCTGGAGGGTTCTTTCCTTCATAGCCTGATCTCTTTTCGTCCTGTGTTCTTTTTTTTTTTTTTTTTTAATTTTTTTAATGTTTGTTTATTTTCCAGAGGGGGCAGGCAGAGAGAGGGCGGACAGAGGATCCAAAGTGGGCTCTGTACTGACAGCAGAGAGCCCAGTGTGGGTCTCAAACCCATGAACTTGTGAAATTATGACCTGGGCTGAAGTCAGGTGCTTAACCTAGTGAGTCACCCAGACACCCTAGTCCTGTGTTGTTTTTTTATTTCCATCCCCTCCATATACTCAAAAATTATATTAAAATCTACTTCTGGGTAGGTAGGACTTCCCATCATTCACATACACTTTGATCCAAAGTAATAAATAAATTTATCTTTTGTCTCCAGGTATTTTTACTTTAAATCCTTACTTTTGTTCTAGAATGAAAAATTTGGTATTGTCAATAGGATTTGAAATATTAGTATTCTGATGAATTTCATGGAGGGTGCAAACAGTAGATAGGTCCATTCATGTTTCCTTGAACTCAGCATTTGTGGTAACAACCTTCTCTTCATTCATACTCTGTTAACCTTGCCCAGAACTCTTCCAGTTTAGGCACAGGTAGATGATGAGTCAGGGAGGCAGCTGGTAAAAAAAGGGGGTGATATCAACTACATAGGTTGAGAAAAGTTTACAACTCTCTCTACTACATTGGAAGACCGGTAGCTATGTCCTCTTTCTTTCACAAACTTTGTGATTCAACTTAAAGTTGTGTCTTAAAGCTTATTTAATCAGATGTCATTTGTATAAAAATGTTTACTATTGATAGAGTAGTAAATGGTGATTTTCTCTGGGTAACATAACCCAAACTTACTTTTTGCCTCTTTCTATTTTCTTGAAGCCTCACACTGATTTTCTAATTGTATTTTTAGGAGTCTGAATCTTGAACTTCCTGAGAAGAGCGTCTGGGCTTCAACGTTCTTACCAGGTAATGAGAAAATATGGAAAAGTCCTATGCTGCCCAGATTAGAATTTTGCTGTATGTCAATCTTAGATGACCTCTTTTTTTGTGGTGGGAAGGGGGAAACTAGATGGGGATTTTGTAAAAAATAAAGTGGGCAGTGAAACCATTTTTAAAGTTTTATGAACTCTTAAGCAGTTTGTTGACTATTGAGAACCTGCATAACCACAGAAAGAATAAGAGACAGATGCCAGTCTAACTAGACAAATGTTTCCAAAATAAGATGTTTCGTATCAGCAGAAAATGTTTTTCTTGGTAGACTAACTTGATAGTCTTAACAACACAAACATTTTGGATGTAAAAAAAAAAAAATGTGTGTGTTGCCAGAAAACATTTTCAAGAGATAAGCACTTGTTGCAAGTACTATATGCCTAGAAAAAAATCTCATTTTGGCCAACTGAGACCACCATGTGTTTTAAAATATGTCATCCATCATTTCAGTGTTAAGAGCGCCCCCTGGTGTGGTTATGTAATTATAGATTCATGAGAAATTTATACATTATTTTTTAAAACTCTGTTCGCTATTAGATGGTGATAGTTCGCTATCAACTAGGTTGATTTGGTCAGTATGGTGTGTAACTGTCTAGAAATATGCATTTTATTTTTTTCTTGCCCTAATTTATGGTTATATCTGGAGTCAGTGGTCAGTTTGAAAGTAGAATTTGGAAATATCTAGTCCCTAAACTTCTTCATCTCAAGATAATGACAAGTAATATATCATTTAGTAAGTGTGAAATTATATGGTGAGATAAATTTTTACATACTAATCAAATTCTTTGCTGGTAATAACTTTATTAAGTGGAAAATTGCTATGAGCAGTTTCTTTTTGGTAAACTCATGGGTATTTTAATACTTAAACATGAAAATTCAGACATACATTTTGTTTTTGAAATGTAAATCATGTGAAAGATAATCTAGGTTTTAATATTCCCTTAAAATCCAGCAGCTCCCCAATAGCTACAGAACTTGCAAATATAAACATAGTATTTCATCCGTGAATCATATATAGAGCTCTCATCTATCCCTTGAAATCACTCCCACCAGCACAAACTCTTACTCAAAATTGACAACAAAAAACTCATTTTTTTGTTACTTTTAATTTTTAGTTTTTTGGAAATAGTTAAACCATCCTTGCAGACTGAAAGTGTGTATAATCTTTTAAATTACATTTCTGTAAATTTGATAGTTGCAGTTATATTTTCTCCTATTGTCTCTTCTCCAGACTAAATTATCTTGATTGTTTTAACCATTTCTCACAGGTTCTGTGTTCTAAACTTGATCATGTCCAGGGCTGTAGTACGAGCTTTTTGCAGTAGACTGCTTTTGCTCTTATTTTATTCTGTATGTTCCTTTTCCGTCTTTGATTTAATTCTGAAGCCATAACCTCAGCACCGTATTTATGTCAAGTCCTGGCTTTTTGAAAGGATATCTTCTAAAATGTAGAATAAAAAAAATCAGAGCAATCTGCTGTATACCACAGTTGATCTGTACTTGAATCCTTGTTCTGATATTTACTAGCATCGTGACCTTGGACAAGTCACTGACCCTCTCAGAGCCTCAGTCTCATCTCCTGTAAAAGAGAAATGCAAATCACTACTTCCCAAGATGCCGTTAACCCATCTTTTATGTTGATATCTATTTAAGACTTATTTATGCCAGATATGGAACTGGGTGCCTTGTAAGCATTTATTTCTCACAGTAATTCTGTGAACTAGATGCTATTATGTCTATATTATTAATGAAACTTAGAGAGGCTAGGAAATTCTAATACAGATCTTTTTGACTTAAAAGTGAGCTTACAACCACTATGCTATGCATTTGTTTTAATCACATTCATTTCTGCTAATTTGTTGATTTCATTGTCCTTAAGGTCAAATAGTCTCCCAAGGCATAAACGCAGAGGAGAGAAATCTTTTGAAAAACAAGAGATGGATTCTTTAATATGGATGCTCTTCTTGTCTGGAAGCCAGAATTACTTTGGGCATTATTCATTCTTCTATACATTTTTTTTTTCAAACCAGAGAATGCATTAAGAGATTCCCTGTTATTAGCATGGTTGAGCTGGTAACAGCAGTGACAAGGCCTATTGGGTTAGTGAACCTTAAGGCACCTTTAATGCATAATATAAAGGCAGGATAATAGAATGCTAATTTTAGAAACTGTTGCACGCTTCCAACGCACCACTTGTGTTGGTTTTCTCTGGACCTGGGACTGTAATCTATTCCTATGTGTCTTGCTATTCTATTTAGGTATGGATTGGCTTTGTGAAGCCTGCATCGTTTTCCTTATGGTTTAATAATTTTTACCTGATATTTTAGATAATAGATTTTATTTTTAATTGCTACAGAGGCCAGTTTAATAAGTTCTTATTTCCTTTTTTTAATTTTATTTTTTATTATTATTTTTTAATATATGAAATTTATTGTCAAATTAGTCCATACAACACTCAGTGCTCATCCCAAAAGATGCCCTCTTCAATACCCATCACCTACCCTCCCCTCCCTCCCACCCCCCATCAACCCTCAGTTTGTTCTCAGTTTTTAAGAGTCTCTTAGTGAAATAAGCCATACAGAGAAAGACAGATACCATATGTTTTCACTCTTATGTGGATCCTGAGAAACTTAACAGAAACCCATAGGGGAGGGGAAGGAAAAAAAAAAAAAAGGTCAGAGTGAGAGAGAAAGCCAAAGCATAAGAGTCTCATTTCCGTAATAAGTTGTTTTGAAGGCTCCTTAAGTAACTCACTATGGAAACATGGTATTGATCAGGACTGTGTTTTGTTTAATAATATCTGGTGTTTTATATTATTCCCTTGGCCTTTGAGATTTACTTTAGGAAGTAGGCTGTTTATCCATGATTCAAGAGCACATTGTTAGGTTTCTCAGTGGCTGAATGACTGTTTTCTTGGTGAGGTGGTCTCAAGTTGTGCTTGTGTCAGATGTATAGACATTGATATGAAGAGGTGTGTATATTTTTATTTTGTCTTAGCCCAAACATATGCTATCTTTAGGAAAATTGGCTCAGTCATCATTATTGAATTGGTGAATGAGTGAAGAAATGGAAGTTGTCTTATTTTTCTACCCTCATTTCTGGCCTACCTCTATACTTGTTTTTCCTGCCTGCCCTCCACCCCTTGCCATGAACACATGCACACACAGCATTTGGTGAATGTGTTTTTGACTTTGACTTGTTTATTGTCTTTAGAATCAGTATCCTTTTTTTCCCAATTCCTCTGGCATTGTTTTGAGATGGGCTTTCATATTTTTCACTTGAACAATTAGAATAGTCCTTTAACTGAATTCCCTCTTTCCAGTATTATCTGTTTCCAATAAACTGTCTTCAGTAGAATCAGGATAACTTTCCTAAAGCATGAAACTAGTATCAGCTTAAAATGGTTTAGTGTCTCATTGTGTAAAAACACCCATCGTTTCTTGCATACCTCTGTTCTAATTTCTCACTACCATTGTCCTCACCCTTTGAATTCTGTGCTTTGCACCACTAAAAAAATAATTGCAAATCCCAGAATACTTTTTACTTGTCTTGCCTTCCTGGGCCTTTATGCACTAATACTCTATGCCAGCAGTCCCTTCTGCACGTCAATTGGCGAGCTTCACTTTCTCCTTCTGTAGCAGTTCTTCTCTGACTAAACTCCTACTCTACAAGCACAGATCCATTTTGAGTTAAGTGCCTCTTCAGTGGACCACTGCATGACCCTGTGCTCACTACTGATATTGAAAAGTTCATTTTAATTAAAGTTGGCAGCTTGAAGACAATTATTACATAATTTTACTCAATGTATCACAGTGCCAGATAAATAGAAGGTGCTCAGGAAAACTTTATTTATTTATTTATTTATTTATTTATTTATTTATTTATTTAATGTTTTTATTTATTTTTGAGACAGAGAGAGACAGAGCATGAGCGGGGAAGGGACAGAGGGAGAGGGAGACACAGAATCTGAAGCAGGCTCCAGGCTCTGAGCTGTTAGCTCAAAGCCTGATGCGGGGCTCAAACTCACAGACTGTGAGATCATGACCTGAGCTGAAGTCGGACGCTTAACCAACTGAGCCACCCAGGCGCTCCAGGAAAACTTTATTTATGAATCCCATGAAGAGCTGAATGAAAAATAGAAAGACATTATGTTAGGATTCCCTTGAAACTTATGCCTCAGTAGGGCTTTAAAGCTTATAAATCAAAATGCTTGACTCCTGTCCTCCATTACTGGACAGGATGGAGAAGCAGCCATCAGTTGATTTCATGTGCTCTCTCTTTTATTTACATCGACTCTCTCCTGGCACCTATATACTCATCAATACCCTTCTGACAGAGGTTTCCTGTGACTTACTCAATATTTTTTCTCCTCTCCCTCTTACTTATGGAGTTCCAGTATTGCAGGCAAACAAAGGCAAAAAAGAAGAAAAAAAAAATACAAGCCACCCCCCCCCTTCTCATCCTTTTTGGTGTTTTGAGGAACAGTCTCCTGTAATTCTGTCTAGTGAAATATAACCAAAAATCTGATGATATAATCTGGAAAGGTTTTGCTTTCTTGATACAGATGTTGCTTTGTCCCCCTTCTGGCCCATTCTTTCTTTCTCATTCACATGATGACAGGAAGTGGAGCAGCCACCTTGTAACCTTAAGACCAGGAGTATTATTGATATTTTTAGACATGGCATCCTTGAACTTCCAAAACTATACCAGTAATGTGCTTCCTATAGAATTCTCATTGCATGAGAAAAATCCACCATGCTGCATCAGCCATTGTTATTTAGATTTTCTGTTGTAGCCACTGACTCAGTTCTCTAACTGGTACTTATTAGCACTGCAGTTAAAATAAATGCATAGAGCCTTTAGGGACACCTGGCTGGCTCAGTCAGTAGAGCATGTGACTCTTCATCTGCTGGTTGTGAGTTCGAGCTTCACGTTGAGTATAAAGTTTACGAAAAGGAAAAAAAAAGTAAATACATTGGAATTTTCTCACCTTTCCACCTATATTTCATGTTTATCAGCTCCACAATTGTGTAGTTAGACCTGTCACCATGTGCTACCCGAAATACTGAGGATTGGAATACTATTCCTATGCAGATGGCTTACAGTCTTCTTGGAGGCACAGAAGCAAAATTAGTTACAATATATAATGCAGTATAAGATAGAATGTATAATATGGTAAGCGCCATAGTAGTTTATATAGAAAATCCTAAGGGTAGACAGAAAAGAGTATTTGAAATTTGCTAAAGTTCTCCTGAGAATATTAAAGTTTTGGAAATTGGAGAAATGAATCTGTCATCTGGGATTTTAGGCACCCTGGACAGGACTTAATCCTTGTGCTTTTTCAGTGACACAGTATCAGTGGTCACTTACTTTTATGTGTCAGCCTTGCTGCCTCATACTAATAATTAAAATGAACACAGTCTAAGAGACCACAGACAGAATCCACACTTTGAACTGTTGACAGGCTATCTTGGGAAAATCAAATTGGTGAAAAGCAATCTGTGGAGAAGGAGAGGCAAGAAATGACACAGGAAGCTGCCAAGGATTCTATTGACACACAGACTGAAGCAGTAAGCCAAGAGCTGTAACAAGGAAGGCAGTAAACAAGAAACTGAAGCTCAAAGGCAAGAGTTAGTTAATGGAGAGAGACATCAAAACATCAGACAGCCGACAGCCTGGAACAAACTCACAATAAGGGAGGGCCAGGGAACAGGCCTCCTCAAGAGAACACAAAAATAGTCTGTTCTACTCTGGGACTCTCGGCAAATTCTGTGAGGAAAGCCAGAAGCAGACCATAATAAGGGCACTATTTATAAAATCACAGAGATTCAAAGGAGTTAAAATGAGAAAATGGTCTTAAAATAAAGCATAAAAATTATAATCAGTAGATGTTTTGAAAAAGAAGTGCTCAAGAACCTGAGTCAAAAAAGAAAGTCCAGGGACATTGGCATTGATTTCAGGGTTTGATCTTGAGGTTTTTTTTTTTGTTTTTTTTTTTTTTTTTTTTTTTTTTTTTGGGTGCAGATTTTGAAATGAAAAAAAGCTCCAGGAAAGGGAAAATCAGTGTGGAATAAAATGTCTGGGATTGAGCCAAATCCAAATGCCATTTAGAATTCTCATGTCTTAGGATAAGCTACAGAAAGATATTTGAGTACATTATCATTTCTTCTAACTGTGACACGCAGGATTTTCCCAGAAGATGAATGAGAGGAATGCTGCCAGTGACCCAGGTTTAAATAATAAGGACTGACCCTCTCCAGTCTCCCACACACTTGAGAGAAGCTATAAATACCAGTAAGGCATCTAGACATGTTTGTGCCATCACAAAATACTCCATAATTTTACTCTACCCAGGATTAATGGACCACATTGTGCTTTGATGCATGACCACAGGGTCTGATAGAGAATTAAATACTTTTCAGTGACACAAGTCCAGTCTTCCTGAAAAAACAAAGAACAACTAACATAGATAACAAGTATTTTGGCTTCTGTGACCATGCTCCGTCTGTACTCTTCATCTAATAAGGAATAATAACTACCTCAGCTAATGAAATTTGACAGTGGTTTTCTGAAATAGATATATATCCATATCCATATCCATATCCATGTCTATGTCTATGTCTATATCTATCTGTATGCATTTTATATATCTGATACATGAAATAGGTCACCTAAAATATTACAGATGTTCTAAATTATTTTCAGTGTAAGACATATAAGTAGTTTCTTCATGATTTTTTGTTGTTGTTGTTTTTACTTTGAAAGTGTTGCCTCTGAGGCCACATAATTATTTGGCATGGCTTCAAGTGCTATAGAATAGGGATGAACCTAAACACCTTTTGATTCTCCTTCAAAGTTTGATGCTTATCTAGAACATATAAATTCACCTGAATGTTTCTTGAAACTATTTTGCTTATGGTGGGGATGCTGCTTGCTTCATCTCAGAAACAGTAGTATATTTTCAAAGAATATATTGTTTCCTAGATTTATGTTCTAGGCATCTAGGATTCAGTAAATACTCATGCTCACCTTGTCCATGTCTTCTTTGTTTACAGTTATTTCAGGTTTTCAGCCTCAGTCTTTTGAAGTGTAGTAGTTCTGATTTTTTCTTTATTCGCTTGTAAATCTGTTTTATAGTTCATTATTTTTCTTGTCCTTTTTTAAATCCTACCTTGCTCTTTGGTGTTTCTGAATTGTGGTAACAAACAACATGAGATAGTGTAAGAACACGTAAAGCAGAAATGTTACAAAAATCCCTTCATGGATATTTGTCATTACTTTTCTAAGAGCCTCATCTCATCCTAATGATGAATCCTGTTCCAAAATTATGTACTCCTGATTTTTATAAACAAATATATGATTATAGTGGGCCATTAATATGTAATGAATATGAATGGAAGATTGCATTACATTTCCACAAGAGATCAGGGGAATATAATAATCAAGAATTAGTTATGAATTTGCAAAGGAGTTGGATTTAAGGAGTTTTTTGTTTTAGCTTTCCAGTATCCTCCTTAGATTATCAGTACAGGAAGAGATTGTTTTTTTTTCTTTTTTTTTTTTTCCTGCTAACAGTTTTCATCTATAAAAAAAGGGTAATTGTTTTATTAATTTATATCTTACACTTGCATTTTTGGGCTGGATCTTATTTTTATGTTGCACATGCTCCCCTACATGAGTCTGATGCACACTAGTTTATGTGGACATTCTAAAATATTCAAGAAAATGATGCAGAGTGACACTTTTTGTAATGAGATGATACTTCAGAAATAGGTTTAAGGTTCTGTTTTGACTTCAAATTAGATACAATTGCAAAGTATGTGCTATGGACTGTTTTCCCCCAAATTCAGTTGTTGCAACCCCAACTTCTAATGTGAAGGTATTAGAAGATGGAGGTTTGGAGAGGTAAAGTTTAGATGAGGTCATGAGAGTGGAAGGGACCTTCATAATGGGATTAGCATCAGAAGTATAAGAATTATTGGTGCGCCTGGGTGGCCCAGTTGGTTAAGCGTCAGACTCTTGATTTCAGGCTGAAGTCATGATCTCATGGTTTCTGAGATCTAGCCTCACATCAGTTTCTGAGCTGACAGTGCGGAGCCTGCTTGGGGTTCTCTTTCCCTCTCTCTCTGCCCCTCCCCTGTTTGCTCTCGCTCACTCTCTCTCTCTCTGTCTCTCAAAATAAATAAACATTTAAGAAGTAGAAGAATTGTAAGTATAATTAGTATAAGGAGAGGAAGAGACCAGAACTCTATGTGAGGACACAAGGAGTTAGGACACACTGCAAGCCAGGGAGAGGGCTCTTACCAGGAGCCAAATTTGCAAGCAGTTTGATCTTGGACTTCAGTCTCTAGAGCTGTGAGAAATAAATTTCTATTGTTTATGCCACCCAGTCAGTGGCATTTTGTTATAGCAGCCTGAGAAGATTAATACAGTATTAATTGGAAGCCAGGAACAATTTATAAAATTTCATATTTTTTTCTAACCAATTAAGGTTGACTACTAGTACTAAACTCACAGCTGCCTTCAAGTATCAATAAAGAATGGTAACTAAATAACCATTAGTGGGCATTACTGAAAAGGTAATCTCTTAGGAAATAGAATGTTTGGAAAATATTGTGTGGATATTTTCTATACCTAAATTGCATATAGAAAAACTTGGTTAGACAGAATGCCTAGATAACAACATTCTAATTTAATTGTATCTTTGATAAAAGTCCAGCTGAATGGTTTTTGTGACTCTGTTCTTGTTGAAAATTTTCTTTAACTAATATTGTCCTTACCTTCTCCCTCTGATACAGTGATAGCCAGATCTTTCTTTGCATTTGGAAACTTCTGTGAAGCATATTTCTCATTCTGTAGTATAGAGGGATAAAGATGAAGGAAGTATAAGCATTTGTTTGTAATGGAACTTTGTGATATCAGCTTTTGTGATTCCATTGTTACTAATGGAATACATGATATTCTAGCTATCTGAAGGTTCCAATTATGATTTTATTGAAAAAAAAAAGACTGTTTCAAATCTTAGTTGTTAAAAGTATTTTCAGTAGTTGAGTTTGTAATGAAGAGATTGACACAGTAGCCATTAGTTTGGACAAAGAATACAAAAGAAGGGCGCTTGGGTGTCTCAGTCAGTTGAGCATCTGACTCTTGATTTTGACTCAGGTCATGATCCCTGAATCATGGGATCAACCCCTGCATTGGGTTCCATGCTGAATGGAGAGCCTGCTTAGAATTCTTTCTCTCTCTCTCTCCCCCCGCCATTCCTCCCTCCCTCCCTCCCCCTCTTCTCCCTTCCCTGCTTACTCCCTCTCTCTTAAAAAAAATGTAAAAGAGGGTTTAGGAAGTTGACATAGTCTAAAATAAAGTATTTAAAGCTTTATCCTGATTCTGCATACTACTTTTTAAAATTAATGTAGATCTAAACAGAGTTCTATCTATAGTTTATGTTCTCTATATATTGCTACGCAGTACTAAGTACTTATTCTCTGCTAGAGGTATACACCTATACAATCTCGTATGTTTTATATAACTTCATTTCTATAACAGACTCGTAAAATGAATATGTTGGTGAAATTAACATGAGCTGCGCAATTAACACGTGTTAATATTTACAGTAATATTAAAAAAATCTATTTTAGTATCAATCAGAATATATTTTCTATTATTTTTGTTAGTTAAAACTGTTCTAAAACTGGAGGAAATAGAACAAAAACTTAATTGGACTCTCTCAGAATTGAAATTTGTAAGACTGTCAGAAGAAGCATTTTAGGATGTTTTACAATCAAGTAGAGAAGTGAGTTAGGTAAATACAAATTAATTCTTTAAAATGGCAGTCAGTAGTTATAAAACACTTTCTGTACACTCTTTTTAAAACATTTTTTATTGTGGTTTTATATATATACACATATATTACTTATATGTATTTAATATATGCATATAAATATACATGTATGTGTGTTTAATATACATAAATATGTGTATGCATATTGAATATGTGTGTATATATGCATGTATATTAAAACATCCCATATTTAAGTGTATGATTTGGTGGCATTAATTAAATTCACAGTGTTATGCAATCATCACCACTATTTTTCAAACCTTTTTCATCACTCAAAAGAGAAACTCTGTACACCTTAAGCATGAACTGCCCATTCTCCCCTCCACTAAGACCCTGGTAATCTCTAATCTACTTTGTGTCTCTACGAATTTGCCTATTCTAAATATTTCATGTAAGTAAAGTCTTATAATATTTGTTCTTTTGTGTCTCGCCTATTTCACTTGGCATGCTGTCTTTGAGGGTCATCCATGTTCTTGTGACCGAATAATGCTCCATTGTATGTATGTATTGCATTTTGTTTATTCACTGCTGATGGACACTTGGATTGTTTCCACCTTATTATTATTTTTAAAGTATCTGCATTTCTTGAACTAAGACCTTTTCATTTCTTAAACTAAGTCCCAGATCATTGTGAAGATCTTTAGGTCCTCTTTCTTTTGGAAACCCGGGCCTGAAGTGAAGTCAACATGTTAAAGTGAACTTATATCTCAACTAAATAATTGTTGTACCTAAATGTGAAGTGAGTTAAATTATTGTCTACTTGACATGAAAAAGTATATAGACATTTACTTAATTCATGTTAATTGTGCCGTTTTTGTATTTTAGAGTCAAAATATTTGGTTTTCACACCACACATTTTCAAAGATTTGATAAAGTTTATGCCCTAGATATAAATGTACTGGGTTAGTAGCTGAATTTTAAGAAGCTATGTCCTGGGCAGTCAGTTTCTTCAGTGAAGGCCTTTTTTTTTACTTCTTCTAAATCACTAACGACACTAGCCATGCTTACTATCCCAAAGTGCAGGTATCAAACTATTCTTCCACTTTCCAGAGGTCTGCTTTCTTAGTGTGAGTGAATGTGTGTGTGATGTGTCTGTGTATCTCAAACCAGTTACTGGGTATTTACTTATTTGGAAAGTAGCCTATTTTCATCATGGGATGTTTACAAACTAAACTAGAGGAACATTTGATATGCTAACTTTGCTATTATAAACAATGTTGCAACAAGTAACCTTCTGTGTACAGTTGTGTCTGTGTGCAAGTATACTTAAGGTAAAAATATGCACGCTTATAATTTTGATAGATGTTTCCACATTTCGTCTCTTTAAGTTACACTGTCACACACATTGCCACCAGCAATATGTGAGAACACCCGTGCCTTATACCATTCTCGTTAACACAGTGATTTATTAAATTTTTGAGTCTTTACCAGTCTGTTAGGGAAAAATTTTTTCAATATACTTATGAATTTTATTCTTCTTATTATGGTTAAGAAATTTTTCATGTTTAAGAACCGCTTGTATTTCCATTTTTATAAGTTAGCAGTTTACATACTTGGCCAGTTTTTCTTTTGAGGGATTTTTTTCAAAGAATTTGGACACTGGCATATTGTTTGTGACATTAGCTGCCATTATTTTTCTCAGATTACTTGCATTTTGATTTTATTCCTCCAGGATTTTGTCAGTCATATTTTTTTAAATTAAATCATTCAGCATTCTTGTTGCACACTCCTTTTTTCTTATGTTGTTGTTATCTATAAGTATGTATACACACTGTAATATTATACAACCATAAAAAAGGATGTTATTGTGCCCTTTGTGATGACGTGGGTAGACCTATTGGGTATGATGCTAAGTGAAATAAGTCATACTGAGACTGATAAATACCATATGATTTCACTCATGTGGAAGCTAAAGAAACAAAATGAATAAACAAACAAAAAGGAGAACCAGACCTGTAAATACAGAGAACAAACTGATAGTTGCCAAAGGGGAGAGGACGCAGGATGGGCAAATGGTTGAAGGGGAGTGGGAGATACAGGCTTCCAGCTGTAGAATGAATAAATCATGGGAATAAAAGGTGTAGCATATGAAATATTGTCAGTGATATAGTAATAACAGTGTATGGTGACAGATGGCAGCTGCACTTGTGCTGAGCATAGTGTAATGTATAGAGAAGTTGAATCACTGTGTTGTACACCTGAAACTAATGACTATACTCAAATAAAATAAAAAAAATGAATTATCTACACGGACTGATGCTTCTCATCATTCACTGACTCTTTCATCCCTTTTCATTTCATTTCTTCTCTCAGAACTATTAAGTCCACATGATTATAAAGTGACATAATAGTCTAAGTCATTCATTCCCATCAGTTTTTCCCTATGTTCATCTTCCTTGCCTGATTCGTGATTTGATGCGTTTTATTGCCTCTTCTTTCTTAAAAACCTTCCACTAGGTTTAGTGACACTGAGTTTCTGGGTCTTACTTCTGAGTCTTTATTTCGTAAATGAAGTTAAAAAAATACATGATTTTTAGGAGCTTCCAGTTTGATTCTACTGCTCCTATATTTACTCTTTTGTATTGTCGTCTGCTATTATGCTTTCTACTTTAAGAATTTGCCTACCACTGCTCACAGAAAAATGGAAGCCATATGTTAAGAATGGTAGAAAATTTTCAGCCAAGCCTCCTAAATTTCTGTGGGGCAGATTCCCTCCCCTCTTCTACACTCTTACTAGGCTTTACATGAGCAAGAAATAAACATTTATCGTGTTAAGCCACTTAAATGTCGAGGTTTTTATGGTACAACAGCTATAATTGCCTTGACTAATACAATTGCCCTTTGAACATTTCCCTTTAAAGGTATCTTGGAACTTCAAACTCATTATGTCTAGAATATATTTTCTTATATTCTGCTAAACATGATGTCTGGAAAGGAAAAAACTCTAACATTTCTTGTCTACTACTGCTTTGCCCAACAAATGTGTAAAGTTTTTCCCCACACTAACCAATTCTCCAACATCACCGTTGGGTCCTGCAATTCAGTTTAATTTCAGCACTTACTAAAGTTAGCGCAGACCCCACAGGTTAAGAGCTTAGTCCCAGAAGATGCCTCCGTCCCTCAACTTCAGAAGCCCATTGCCAATAACAGGTTCCCAGGTTACTCACAACTTCTGTCCAACTTGGCTACAAATCAGAGGTTCCCAGATATCCTTGTGTTTGATAATTTGCTAGAGTGGCTGATAGAACCCAGGAAAGCAGTTTACTTATTACTGACAGTTTATTATTATGAAGCATATTTTAAAGAATATAAATGAAGGGCCAGATAAAGAGATGCATAGCGTGAGCTCTGGAAGGGTTCCAAGTGCAGGAGTGTTGTCTCTGTGAAGTTGGGCTGTGCCATCCTCCCAGCCCTTTTGTGTTGACCAACGTGGAAAGTCTCTGAACCCTATATTTTTGGGATTTTTATGGAGGTTTCCATCACCTGGAAATTCCAGGGGATTTAGGAGCTTTGTATTAGATCACTCAGATCACTCAGGACATTGTAAGTATTTCAGGAGCTCTTCCTAGATTAAAGATCAAATATTAACCGGAATCAGGGACAGGTATAGATATAGATATACAGATATATAGTTATATAGATATCTGATCTATATAATATATAATTTCATACCTGATCTTGCTCCTCTTCCTTCATACTAGTAATGAATAAAGTATACTACAAGACACTGAGACTAAAAAAAAATTAGTCATTTGATTATCTCCCCCAATTGCTTCCCATTTCTAGAAAATTTTCTGTACATAAATTGTTCCTCTTCTCTCCGTTTTCATAGCATCTTTTCTATTTCAGACTCTCATTATCTCTTGATAGGACAGTTATTTTAACTTTCTAACCAAGTTCCCCATGTCATGTCATGTCATATCATGCCATTTCTTCTCCAGGCTCTTTGCTTGCAACTGATTAATACTCCTAACTTGTTTCTGATACACCATTACCTTTTACCCAAATTGCATGTAATAAAGTTCAAATTTTTTATCTTTGATCTGCCTTTTAACTTAATTTTGCTGTCTTATTTCATATGTCTTCCCTGTATGGTATAATAGATTGTGTGAACTAAAATACTCTTTGTTTTCTCACCTCCTTTTGTTCTCTTTATTTGGAACATCTTGCTTCTCCATCTTAGAATATCTGAATTTTCTCTAACTTCAGGTCTGGCTCTAATATTATTTCATCCACAAGGCTTCTCTGGTCTCCTTATTTTGTAATTTCTTCCTCTTCTAAAGGATGGAGTATCATTTATAACACATTGCTATTATAGTTATTCTATGTCCTTCACTACAAAAAAGAGCTTCATGGTGACATTCTTTCATAAAACTATTACTAATTGAATTTTACCTGAAAGTTTTGCATATGGAAATAAAGGTCTCAGAATTTTTTGCAAAAGAATAAAGTGGCTGCAGCTCAGGTAGAAAATAGATCTTGTATGGATTTTTAAGTAGATTATTCATAGACAACATAAGATATACTTACTCTACAATCACCAAATGATTGTTGTGAAATGAGAGACAATATTACTTTATAATGTTCAGCTAAACTGAATCATGGTTCTTGATACATTTTTCAATTTATTCATTAAAATAATTTTTTTAATGTTTATTTTTGAAAGAGAGAGAGAGACAGAGTGTGAGCAGGGGAGGGACAGAGAGAGAGAGAGGGAGACACAGATCCAAAGCAGGCTCCAGGCTCCGAGTTGTCCACACAGAGCCAGACGTGGGGCTCAAACTCGCGGACCACGAGATCGTGACCTGAGCTGAAGTCTGATGCTTAACTGACTGAGCCATCCAGGCGCCCCCTACATTTTTCAATTTAAAACAAGATTAGTCTTGGCGATATGACACACACCGTGAAAAATATTTGTATTCTCTTTAACGGGAAAAAAAGTAGTAAAAAAAAATGATCCTTTGTTATTCCTCATGGAATGCTGTATGCATTTTTATATGAAGGAAGACAGTAATCTGACGCACATGTTTAGAACACTGCTGTTGTCTTCAGAGTTTAGGCTATCATTTGAGAAAGGAGTAATAGCTCAGATAAAAGAATATGGACATACCATTACAAAAGTATTGAGAAGAGTGAACATACATAAATACGTTTTTCCTTTATGTATGGAGAATTAATGGTACTTCTCTGATGTCTATCTGTGTAAGACCTCTCTTGTGTTTTTATAATTGCCTTTCTTGATTCCCTGTCTCCACTGGCATTCCTCTGTACTCATACTCATATTAGACTTTGAGTTAAATATATATTTGCAAATTATATGGTGTTACTCCGAATATGTGTGTGTTCATGTGTTTTTAGTTTATGTAAATCATTTTGAATCATATGTTTAATAGTTTTGCTACTCAACACTTTTTTATTTTGATTTCTTAATTCTACTGTGTGTCTAATTTTATTCTCACTGTTGCCTTGAGTTCTGTCTCATGCATATGCCACATTTTACTTACCTTATCTTCTATGATTGACACTTAGTATTACCTGATGAGGATTTTGCAGGTCCCATGCGCATTTAATTTCACTAAGTACTTACTGATTGCTCTGTGGAATGGCCGGATCAGTTTATAAGCCTAGCAGCAACGCCTGGCAGCTTAAACCCTTATGCTCTCTAATATTTGGTACTGTCCAACTTTCTGATTTTTGTCATTTTGAAAACTGCTAATTTTAACTTTGGTTATTTTGTAGTGAAGATGAACCTCTTTTTCTTAAATACTACCTTTGCCCACCTTTCCTTTGGGGTTTCCTTTCTTCCATGTTGATTTTCAGGAGTTCATTGTGTACGCTCGTATTAATACTTCGTTAATTGCAACATCGCAAACATTCCTACCTAGTCTTGAATCTTTTAACTTTGCTTATGGTATTCTTCATTAAATGGAAATTCTCTACATTTTGTCAAATTCATTAGTTTTTTGCTTATGTGTTAAATTTAACAAAGTATAATTTATATAGAGTAAAATGCATCCATGTTAAGTGTACAGTTTGATGAGTTTTGATATGAATACACTTGGGTGCTCATCCCCACAATCAAAATATAGAAAACTTACATCACCCCAAAAAGTCCCTGGTGCCTTTCAGTCAATTTCTGCCTTTGGTCCCAAACTCAGACAGGTAGTGATCTGTTTTCTGTCATCAAAGGTTACTTGTGTTTCTCGTAAAATGTCATCTAAATGGGATCATGCCATGTGTACCTTTTGTGTTTGGCTTCTTTTATCAGCAAAATGTTTTGAAAGAAAGGAAGAAATGTGTGTGTGTGTGTACACATAAATAAGTATGCAGGCACATATACATATGTATATATACATACACAGGTGTGTATATATATATACATACATATACATTATACATATATGTACAGTTTATATGTCTTGCTATGTAACTGAGTTAGTATGTGGTATCATTTCTCTTCAATCCTCCAGACTTCCTTTAATATCTCCTTTAGTGTGTATCCGCAACTAACAACTGACTTTTTAAAAGGTATTATATTTCAACATCATTTGACAAAGTACAACATCCATTCATGATAAAAACCCTCAACAAGTAGGTTTAGAGGGAACATACCTCAACATAGTAAAGGACGTGTATGAAAAACCCACAGCTAGTATCATCCTCAGTGGGGAAAAAAAAGAGAACTTTTCCTTTCCAGTCAGGAGAAAGACATGGTTGTCCACTATCATTACTTTCATTTAACATAGTACTGGAAGTTTTAGCCACAGCAGCCAGACAACAAAAATAAATAAAAGGTATCCATTTCAATAAGGAAGGAGTAAAACTTTGACTATTTGGAGGTGGCATGATATTATATATACAAAACCTGAAAGACCCCACCTAAAAGCTCCTAGAACTAAAACATGAATCCAGTAAAGTCCCAGGATACAAAATCAATGTGCAAAAATTTGTTGCATGTCTATACACCAATAATGAAGCAGCAGAAAGAGAAATCAAGGAATCAACTCCATTTAAAATTGCACCAAAAACAGTAAGATACCTAAGAATAAGCCCAAAGAGGTGAAAGACCTGTGCTCTGAAAACTATAAAACACTGATGACAGAAATTGAAGACAACAGGAAAATGGAAAGATATTCCCATGCTCATGGATTGGAAGAGTAGATATTGTTAAAATGTCTATACTACCCAAAGCAATCTACACATTTAATTCCGTCATTATCAAAATACCAACAGCATTTTTTCACAGAGCTACAACAACAATCCTAAAACTTGTATAAAACCACAAAAGAGCCCAAATAGCCAAGGCAGCCTTGAAAAAGCAAAGCAAAGCTGGAGGCATCACAATTCTGGGCTTTACCTTCCAGGTTTATATTATAAACCTGATCAGATCACCGCAGTGATCTGTGGTACTGGCACAGAAATAGACACATAAACCAATAGAAGAGAATAGAAAACCCAGAAATGAACCCACAACTATATGGCCAGTTGATCTTTGACAAAGCAGGAAAGAATATCCAGTGAGGAAAAGACAGTGACTTCAACAAAAGGTGTTGTGAAAACTGGACAGCAACATGCAAAAAGATGAAAATGAACCATATTCTTACACCATACATAAAAATAAATTCAAAATGGATTAAAGACCTAAATGTGAGAACTGAAACCATAACAATCCTAGAGGAGAACACAGGCAATAATATCTTTCACATCAGCAGTAGCAATTTCTTTCTAGATGTTTCCTGAGGCAAGGGGAACAAAAGCAAAAATAAATTATTGGGACTTCATCAAATTAAAAGGTTCTGCACAGCAAAGGAAAAGTCAACAAAACTAAAAGGCAGCCTATGGAATGAGAGAAGATATTTGCAAATGACATTTTTGGCAAATGGTTAGTGTCCAAAATAAGGAGTGTATATAACTCAACACCCAAAAAATGAGTAATCCTATTAAAAATGGGCAGAGGACATGAATAGACATTTTTCTAATGAAGACACACATGTGGCCAACAGACACTTGAAAAGATGCCCAACATCACTCATCATCATGGATGTACAGATCAAAACTATAATGAGATATCACCTCACACTTGTCAGAATGGCTAAAAACAGCAGAAGAAACAACAGATGTTGGCAAGGATGTGGAGAAAAGGTATCCCTATTGCACTGTAGGTAGGAATGCAAAGTGGTGTAGCCACTGTGGAAAACAGTATGGAGTTTCCTCAAAACATTAAAAATAGAACTACCCTATGATCCAGAGTTGTACCACTAGGTATTTACCCAAAGAATACAAAAATACAAATTCAAAGGGATACATGCACCCTGATGCTTATAGCAGCATTATCTATAATAGCTAAATTATGGAAACAGTCCAAGTGTCCATCAATTGATGAATAAAGAAGTGGTATATATATACAATGGAATATTATTCAGCAATAAAAAAGTGAAATCTTGCCATTTATAGTGACATAGATGTAGCTAGAGAGTATTATGCTAAAGTGAAGTAAGTCAGTGAGAGAAAGATACATTCCATATTAAATTTGTGGAATTTATGAAACAAAACAAGCATAGAGAAAAAAAAGGAGAGTCTTGAGAGAGAGGCAAACCAAGAAACAGATTCTTTTTTTTAATTTTTTTTAATGTTTTATTTATTTTTGAGACGGAGATAGAGCATGAGCAGGGAAGGGGCAGAGACAGAGGGAGACACAGAATCCGAAGCAGGCTCCAGGCTTTGAGCTGTCAGCACAGAGCCTGACGCGGGGCACAAACTCACTAACCGCAGAAGTCGGACGCTTAACCGACTGAGCTACCCAGGCACCCCGAAACAGAGTCTTAATTATGGAGAACAAACTGATGGTTACCAGAGAAGAGGTATGTGGGGGGGGGGGTCAGTAAAATAGATGATGGAGATTAAGGAGTGCACCTGCTGTGATGAGCACTGGGTGTTGTATGGAAGTATTGAATCACTGTGATGTACACCTGAAGCTAATATTACACTGTATGTTAACTAACTGGAATTTAAATAAAAACTTTAAAAAGTCAGTATCAATTTTGAAAGGTAGTGTCACTGGATATAGATTTTTAGGTGAGCTTTTTTCTCCTGTACTTTGTGCCATTCTGTTGTCTTCTGTCCTCCACTGTTTGTGTTATAAAATCCATTATTGAATCATTGTTAGTATCTATGTAATGTCATTCCAGAGATTTCTCTTTATCTGTAGCTTTCAGAAGTTGGCTATAAAGTATAGGAGTATGATTTTCTTTGTGTTTATCCTTCTTGATATTTGTAAAACTTCTTGGATCTATAAATTAATATTTCTGTTTTTCTTTTTTTTTTTCTTCGTACTAAATCTGTGAACAGTACAGCCCTTATTTTTTGAAATATTTTTTTCTTTCACTACTACTACTGGGACTCTTGTGACATGTACATTGAATCATTTGGTGTTACCCCACAAGTCTTTGAGCTTTTATTCATTTTTATTATTTTTTCTCTCTGTTCTTCAAATTTTGTTTTCACATTTCTGTATTTCTTTTTCTTTCATCTTAAAATTGATGTTAATCCCATATAGTAAATTTTACATTTTGGTTGTACTTTTCAGATCCAGAGTTTTTTTTTTTTCTTTTCAAGTTTTTATTTAAATTCCAGTTAGAAAACATATAGGGTAATAATTAGTTTTAGGTGTAGAATTTAGTGATTCACCACTCCTGTACGACGCCCAGTGCTCATCACAGGTGCCCTCATTTAATACTCATCATTTATTTAACCCATCCCCCACAGATCGAAAGTTTCTGTTTCATTCTTTGTTATGATTTCTGTTTCTCTGATGAGATTCCCTATCTGTTCCTTCATTGAACTCTGTTTTCCTTTAAGTTTTAAATAACTCTCTTTAATTTTTTGAACATACTTCTAGCTTCTTTGAATTCTTTGCCTGGTATATCCAGAATTGGTACCTAATCAGAGTCATATTTTATTATTTCATGAATAGGCATCACAGTTTTCTGCTTTCACTTTTATTTTGTGCTTGCTTAGTAATTTTCAGTGGAAAAGTGGACATCATAAGTAATACGCTTTAACAACTCAGAAACTCGTGTTTGCTTTTGATGATGATGACGATTGATGATGATGATGATAATGATGATTTTGTTCTTCTCCTTATAAATGAACTTGTCTGGACTCAAACTGTGAAATCTGTTTCTCCTGCACTATTCAACAGCTGATACTTTAGTTAAAGATTTTTTTTCAGCTCCCAGCTGCTGTTACTGTCTCCTCCTCCTCTTCTCTCCTCTTCCTTCTTCCTCTTTTGTATAGCCTCTCAGACATCTTATATCCTGCAGTTTAGCAGTTAATCAGGTATTTTATGTGAAGAGTTTATACTCAGATTCTGAGGCTCATGCAGGCTGTTAGTTTATTCATTTATTGACATGAATTTTATTTTTCTTTTTTATGTTCTTATTACTGTGCATTACATTAGTTGGTTTCCAAATGTAAAACCAATTCCTCATTCTGAGGTAATATCTATTTACATATGATTTATTTTCCTTTCTCTACATTTTTGGATTCAATTGACTAATATATGATTAGCATTTTAATGTTGATTTTTATGTATTTTTTTACCCTAATAAGGTCTTACTCTGGTTTTGGTTTCAAGGTAATGTGGGGCTCAAAGAATGAGTTGTGATTAATTCTATCCTCTGTGTAAAAAATAAAATCATAATTGGTATTATTTCTTTCATATGTGTTTGTTAAAATTTTCAGTAAAGCAGTTTGGCTTAGAGCAGTCTTTGTGGAAAGGTTTTAAGTTAGAAATGCAACTTCTCTAGTATATGTAGCTGTGGCTACTTAGTTTTACTGTCTCTTCTTGAATCAGTTTTGGTAATATGTGTTTCTTAGGAAATATTTCCATTTTACCTAAATTGTTGAATTTATTAGTATAAATTTATTAATATTCCTTATTCTTTTAATATCTGTACACTTTTATAGTGTTGCCTCACTTATGTTACTGTTATTAATAGTTTGCATCTTCTTTTTCATTAGCCAGTCTAGCTGGAAGTTTTACAATGTAATGTTACTGATTTTTTCAGTTAATCAGATTTGGTTTCATTAATTTTGTCTTTTATTTTCTTATTTTATTTATTCCTACCCTGATTTTTTTTTTTATTTCTATGCATCCAGTTACTTTGGGCTTAATTAACAATTATTTCTGACTTCCTAAAATACAGCCTTAGGTTATTGATGTTATACCTTATGAGTTATAATTTTTCTCTAATCTGCTTTAGGTATATCTGAAAAATTTTGACATGTCATTTTTTTAACTTGTGATTTTGGTTTAACCCAGTAGTGTATCACTGATTTTCAAATATCTTTTTGCTGTAATTTTTAAGTAAATTGTTTAGTTTTAGTCATAGAATATAATGTTTGTGATGTGAGCCCTTTAAATTTACTATGACTAGTTCACATGGTTCAATGTATGATTTGTCTCATTGAATGATGGGTGGAATGTTCCATAAATGTCAATTAAGTAACGTTGACTAATATAGTATTTTATATCCTTGATATTTTGTTTATTTAGTCTGACACTTGCTGGGTCAATGATAACTATATGTTTAACTTTCTAAGAATATGCCAAACTGTTTTCTGAAGTGGCTACATCATTTTGAATTCTTACCCTCAATGAGTAAGAGTTACTATTGTTTTATATCTTCACCAGATTCTTATTATCGAGATTTCTTCATTTAGTTTTAGCCGTTCTAACAGTTACATAGCAATACCTTACTGTGTTCTAAATTTATATTTTTCTAATGCCTACGGATGTTGAGACTTTTTTCTGTGCTGATACACTGCCTGTATATTGATGTTGGTGAAATATCTGTTCAGATCTGTTGCTGCTGTTGCTGTTGCTTCTTCTTCTTCTTCTACTTCTTTTTTTTTTTTTTTTTGTAGATTTTTAGTATTGAGGAGTTTTTTTTTCCTTATTTTTATTGAGTTTTAAGAGGTTTTAGTATATTCTGCCTACAAGTGTTAATTAGCTACCTGATTCACAAATACCGTCTTCTAGTCTGCAACTGGTTTTTTCATCTTATTAACAACGTCCTTTGTAAAAACAAGTTTAAGACTTTAATTAAGTCCTAATTACCAAGTTTTTTCTTCTTGTTTTGTATATTGCTTTTAGTGTCATATAAAAACACTTATTACCAAACCTGAAGTCTTAAAAGATTTTCTTTTCTTTTACATGTTTTTTTCTAGAAATTTTATTTTTACACTTTGCACTTATATGATCTATTATGAATTAATTTTTGAATAAAGTATGAGCTGTATGTTGAGGTTCATTTTTAGAAAATGTTCAGCTGTTGCAGCAATAATTGTTGAAAAGACTATGCTGGTTTTATTCATTTGCTTTTGCACCTTTATCAAAAATCCATTGACTCTATTCATCTGGGTTTACTTCTAGGCTGTATCTGTCTTTCTTCCAGTACCACCCTCTCATAATTTCTTTAGTTTTATAGTAAGTTTTGAAATGAGGAGTGTGAGTCTTCTAACCTTGTTCTTCAAGAATGTTTGGTTAGCCTATTATTTTTGTCTTTACATGTAAATTAGTATTAACTTGGCAAAATCCATAAAAATACTTGCTGTAATTTTGGTTGTGATTGCATTGAATTTGTAGATCAATTTTGGTAGAATTTATATATATTAAGTTTCATATATTGAGTCTTTCAATCCATGTACATAGTATACTTCTCCATTTTTTAGATCTTCTTTGATAGTTTTCATTAGTATTTTGGAGTTTTCAGTTACAGATTGTGATGGTTAATTTGTTAACTTGACTAGACCGTGATATTCAAAATACTTGATCAAACACCAGTCTGAATGTCACCGTGAAAGATATTTTATAGATAATATTAATATTTAAATAATTAGACTTTGATGAAAGCAGACTGTTTTCCATGGTGTGTGTGGGCTTCATTTAACCAATTTAACTGTTTTCTTTTTTTTTTTTTTTTAATTTTTTTTTTTTCAACGTTTATTTATTTTTGGGACAGAGAGAGACAGAGCATGAACGGGGGAGGGGCAGAGAGAGAGGGAGACACAGAATCGGAAACAGGCTCCAGGCTCCGAGCCATCAGCCGAGAGCCCGACACGGGGCTCGAACTCACGGACCGCGAGATCGTGACCTGGCTGAAGTCGGACGCTTAACCGACTGCGCCACCCAGGCGCCCCTAATTTAACTGTTTTCCATGGTGTGTGTGGGCTTCATTTAACCAATATTTTATAGATAATATTAATATTTAAATAATTAGACTTTGATGAAAGCAGACTGTTTTCCATGGTGTGTGTGGGCTTCATTTAACCAATTTAAGTCCTTAAGAGAAAAAGGACTGAGGTTCCCAAGGAAGATGAAAATATGTCTTTAGACTGCCTTCAGAGTTGAGCTGCAACATCAGATCTTGTCTGGATCTGCAGACTGCCAGCTTACTCTGCACATTTTGGACTTGCCAGCCTCTAAAAACAAGTGAGCTGGTTACTTAAAATCAATCAGTCAATGTCCTCTCTCTCTCTCTCTCTCTCTCTCTCTCTCTCTCTCTCTCTGTGTTTGTATATAAAGAACAACCCTTGAGCAACATGGGTTTGAACTGTGTGGGTCCATTTTATACATGGATATTTTTCAATAAATGCAGAACAGCACTGCAAATATATTTTCTCTTCCTTGTGATTTTGTTAATAGCATTATACTTACTCTTGCTTACTTTATTATAAGAATATAGTGTATAATACACATAAAATGAAATACGTGGTAATTGACTATTGGTAAAGCTTCTGGTTAATAGTAGGCTATTACTAGTTAAATTTTGAGGGAGTCAAAAGTTATACATAGGGTTTCAACTGTGTGGGGGGCCAGTGACCTTAACCTATGTGTTGTTCAAGGCTCCACTTTATACACACACACACACACACACACACACACACACACACACACACATTCTGTTAGTTATGTTTCTCTGGAAAACCTGGCTAATACACAGATCTTACATATATTTGGTTAATTTATATGTAAATATTTTTGGTGCTACTGCAATTGGGATTTTCTTTTAAAATTTCAGTCGTTCATTAATGCTATATAGGTACTCAGTTCACTTTTGTATGTTGACCTTTACCCTGCAGTCTTGAAATCACTGAATAGGACCTTTCTTTTTAGATTCTTTGGGGCTTTCTCCATAGATACCCATGTTATTTATGAATTGAGGTAGTTTCATTTCTTCCTTTCTAATCTGTGTGCCTTTTATTATTCTTGGCATTTTGCATTGGCTAGAGCTTCCAGTAAAACATGGAAAAGGAGTGGTGAGAGAAGGTATGTTTTTGTCTTTTTCCTGATTTTAAGGGGAAAAAATTCAGGCTCATCATTTTCTATGATGTTAACTGCAAGTTTTTTGTATATTTCTTTTATTGAATTAAAGAAACTCCCTTCTGTTCCTAATTTGGTGAGTCTCATTTGTTTGATTTTATCAAGAATGAATATCGAATTTGGTTGAGTGTTTTTTGGTATCTATTGAGATGATCATATGTTTTCCCTTACTTAATTTAGTAACATGATGAACTATAGTGATGGATATTTAATGTTAAATCAGCCTTGAATTCGTACAATGAACTTCATTTAGTTGTAATATATTAACTATCGTATGTATTGCTGGAATGGAAATTTGTTGATCATTTTTGCATCTGTTTATGAGGAATATTGGTCTATGATTTTATTTTCTTGAAATATCTTTGTCTTGTTTTGGTTGTTAGAATAATTCTGGTCTCACAGATTGAATTGGAGAGTGTTCCATCTTATTTTCTGGAAGAGATTGCATGTAATTATTAGTTCTTCCTTAAATGTGTGGTAGAATTTGCCAGTGGAAATTTCTGGGTCTGAGTTTTCTTTTTGGAACACTTTTTTCTTATAAATTTAATTCTTTTAGTAGGTATAGGATTATTCAGGTTATCTGTTTTTTAGTATTTCCTTATTGTCTTGTGTGTGTCTGTGGTATCAGTAATGATGCCCCTCTTTTCATTCCTGATGCTGGTAATTTGTGCCTTCTGTTTTTCTTTGTGAGTCTTGCTATGCGTTTGTTAGTTTTACTGATTTTCCAAAGAACCTGTGTTTGGTTAATTTTTCTTTATTTTTCCTGTTCTCATTTTATTGATTTCTGCTCACGTCTTCGTACTTTCCTTTCTTCTGCTGGCTTTATATTTAATTTGCTCCTCTTTAGTTCTTAGGGTGAAGCTTAGGTCTAATTTTACATCTTTTTAAATGTAAGGATTTAAGCTAAAATTTCCCTCTAATCATTTCTTTTAACTGAATCCCACCAATTTTCATATTATATTTTTATTATGTTTTGGTTCATCATTTTAGAAATTTCCCTTGTGAATTCCTTTTTGGTTTATGAGTTTAGAATGTGTTTAATTTCTAAATATTTGAGGATTTTCCATATATCTTTCTGTTATTAATTCCTTTATGGTCTGAAATGTACTTTATTTATATTCTTTTTAAATTCATTAAAGTTTAACATATGTCCCAGGTTGTGTTATAATTTTAAAGTATTTCACGTTCACTTGAGAAAAATGTATATTCTGCTCCTGTTAGGTGGATTATTTTATGAATGTCAGTTAAGACAAATAGTTCAGAGTGCTGTTTAAGTTATTTATATACTTAAAGCTTCTTTGCTTAATTTTTCTGTCAGTTACTGTGAGATGAATGTTGAAGTCTCCACCTATAATTGTGGATTTCTCATTTTCTCCTGTCAGATCATCAGTCTTTGCCTCATATATTTTAAAATTCTTTTGTTAGGTTCATGCACATTTATAATTACCTTCTCAGTGAATTGACCACTTTATAATCATAAAATGTGCCTCTTTATATCACATAATCTCCCTTGTTCTTAAAACTACTTTGCCTGAAATTAATAAGGCTACAACAGCTTTCTTTTGTGGTTTTTAATTTTTTTTATTTTCATGGTATGAATTTCTCTATCCTTTTAGTTTTAGCGTATTTAATAGTTTATATTTTAAAAAGTGAATTTGTTATAGACAACATGTACTTGGGTATTGCTTTTTTATCCAATCTGAGATTTTTGGTCATTTGAATGGTTGTTTGGACCATTCATATTTCAAGTGATTAAATTAAAATCTAACATCATACTAGCTGTCTTCTTTTTTAATTTTATTCTTTTTTCATTTTGCCTCTTATTTTTCTTTCCTCTCCTCTCTCTCCTTTCCAGTATCCCCCCATTGCTCTTTCTCTCCCTCCCTCCGTTTCTCTTCTCTCTCTTGCTCCCTCTCTCCTTTCTCTTGTTTCTTTCCTTCCCTCTATCCATCTTCTTCTTTCTTTCTTTCTTTCTTTCTTTCTTTCTTTCTTTCACAATATACATTTAAAAATAATTTATGTCTACCTTCAAATAGACATGTAGAATGAGGACCTGATAACAGTATATTCTCAGTTCCTCCCTTCTGTCCCTTGTGCCATTTTTATCATGCATTTTACTTGTACATATATATTAAACACATAACTATGTTGTTATTATCATTGATTTAAACAGCCAGTTATCTTTTAAAGCAAATAAAAACATGATAAATTTGCCATTATTTATTCCATTTACAGTGCTCTTCATGTCGTTGTGTAGATACAAGTTTCTGACCTATATCATATTTCTTCTAATTTAAGAACTTCTCTTATTCCTGTAGTAATCTGCTGGCAATCAATGTCAACTTTTGTTAGTTTCAGAAATGCTTCCCTTCCTCCCCATTTTCATTTTTGAAATTTATTTTTGCTTGGGATAGAATTCTGGGTTGACAAGTTTTGTCAGTTTTGTTTTCTTTTAATATTTTGAAGATACTGCTCGGTTTTCTTGTTTGGTTTCTGGTAAGAAGTCTGTTATAATTTTTATCCTTGTTTTTCTGTAATGTATTTTATTTCCCTGTATTTAAGGTTTTCTGTTTATCTTTTTGTTTCAGCAGTTTGAAAAAGTGCTTTTTTTTTTTTTTTTAAGATGGTTTCCTTCAAGGGTTTTGGATGAGTAATTTGGTGTCTCAGTAATTTTGGAAATTTCTCAGCCATTATTTCTTCAAATGTAAATATACTTTGTATCTCATTCTCACTTTTTTCTTCAGAGATTACAATTTTATATATAGATTGATATAGATATAACTTTGTAGATATAGATCTACATAGATATATCTATGTATATGTATATATATAGATCGACATATATATAGATTATATATCTCTATGTATATAGGTTATATATCTCTATCTACAAATATAGATATATGTATATATCTATATATACCTATGTATATCTATAAATATCTGTCTAGATCTATCTATATATATATCTATCTAGATATATCTATCTATCTATATAGATCTATATCTGCTAAACCTGTAGTTTGTTTTAATTTAGTCAGGAGTGATACTGTATTCCAGTGTTATTTAACTCTATATTTAATAGCAGGATAGTGAGGATTAGAAAAACTGTCATGTTTTCATTATGCCTGTTTTAGACTGGCACTGTGGACCTAATTCTCTGGTGTGTGGCCTCCACAATTTTTCCTACCCCTTCTTATGATGTAATCCTAGAGATAGCACATATTGTCATCTCACTCTAGGTCTCAGAGATTTTCTTTTCTTATTATTTTTTTTTTTTTGAGAGAGAGAGAGGAGGGGGGAAGTGTGAGCAGGAAGGGGGAGAGGGAGACAGAGAATCTTAGGCAGTCTCCACACCCAGCATGGAGCCCAACATGGGGCTCAGTCTCTGGACTGTGAGATCATGACCTGAGCTGAAATCAAGAGTTGGACACTTAACAGACTGAGCCACCCAGGTGCCCCTAAATTTTTTCTTTTAAATCTTGTTGCCCTTCCTCAGCTTCACTGTCTTTCTACCAGGGCCTAATGGTTTAATTTTATTGTCTTTCCCCCTGTATATTAAGGCTTTGTTTTCCTGAGGAGACATAACACAGGTGATGGAGTTTGGGTGTTGGCTACAGTTCTCTCCTTTAGCTTGTAGTGGGTTTCCAATGGTTTACTCAGGCTACAGTTTTTGTTGTTGTTTTAATCTTCCCCCTGCAGATAAAGGCTCTTGATATGTCTGGATAGAATTTAGTAACTGGCTTCTGTTTTCCCCAAGCTAGCACCATGGAGGAAGTTCTTTCAGGAATTTCCTTGATTTTCCCCAGTTTACATCCAGTAGATTTCCTGAAGCAAAAGCCTGTAAAATCATGGAGCATCCCTATGTCTGAAGACCCTCAGGGGCTTCACAGTATTAAAACTGGCCCATATTTAGCCTTTAGAAATTATTTAAATTTTTCTAGCTGAAAATCTTACTAGCACTTATGGCATATAGTAATATCTGTACCAGGTAAGCAAGTGTTGGTCTTGTTTCTCCTTGTAGGCCATCTGTTCCCTTCCAGATTTTGAAATAGTTCTTTGTTTGAAACCTCATTTCTCTTATGGGTTAAAGAAAATTGTTAATTTGCTGTTTGTCTAATTTTTATTTTGTTTTTGTTATGTAAGAGTGAGTCTCTATTGATCTCTAAGCTATTTTTTTAATATATTAGTGTATTCAGTTATCTTATTATTTATGTCTACATTCATGAACACTCTTCTTACCTAGTTTTAGAGTCTGAGTTTTGCCAGGCCTATGAAATAAGTTGGTAGCATCGTTTCTTTCTCTGTAGGAATTAATTGTAGGTATTATTTGTGTTTTTAAAAACTTGATACAATTATGAAAACATCTAGGATTTTTTATGTTTTGGTAAAGGAAGGCAGTTCTTTTAATAAAATTTCATTTTGTTTGTTTATTTTATTTAGTTAATTTTACTCTTTCTGAGCCAAATTGGCATGGTGCTATTATTTTTATGTCTGTGACAATGGGTGAGCAAAAATTCATCTAGCTCATGTGAGAGAGAAAAAAATACACAAACATACTTCTCCTTACCTTATGTACCATAGTCTTCTGCTGACCTCTACCTACTTTCTGTTATTTTTTGTCTCCCTATGGGTATCTCACAGTTTTTATATTGTGTTCTGGGCTCTTTTAGTCATACCATCTCACTTTTGAAACATACCCCATATGTTGGTTTTGTGGAAGGGATCCAATTCATGTTAGTGCATCGCTTTCAGAACAGGAATTCCCAGTATTTTCTATTAAAAGCAGTTGAATAAATTGAATTCTTAAAGTGTATTCAACACTTCGAAGCTATGTTGGCAATGTAAGAGAGACATTACAGCATGGTTTCTGTTTCCTAGGCTTATTTTATGGTATAGTTAATCAACAGAGACTCCTCTAATATTTCATTATAATCCGAAGTATTTACAGTGATAATAAATATTTGTGACAATGGTTATTATGTAACTTATATACTTGAATAACACTTCAGAGTTTATACAGCTTATATTCATTATTCAATTTAAGTCTCCTTAAAAGTGTGCTATAAGAAATGTGGTCCACATATCCAAGAGTAGGGAACTTGATGGTTAGAGGAATTAAAGGATGTGCTTAATACAAAAAAGTAAATGGTAGAACTACCACTATGTCCGTGTATTCCAAATCCAGTTCTTGTATCACTGAAAACACTGCCGCATGTGATCACTCTTACTTGCCTGTTCTGTTGTCTTGTGTCCTAATTCACAGCTAGGCGGTACCACATAGAGTCAAATATTTCAGGTTAATTTGGGATTCAGTGAAAACTTCAAAGAATATTACTGCCAAATAGAGTTCATGGTTTTTTTTTTTTTCTGGAAAAGTAATTTCTGTCAGAAGCAATTATCTCTGCTATCTAATATTCTTTTCTTTGATGAGAGTGACTGAATTATTTCTGGTGCATTTTTCAAAAAGCCTCTTATGGCTTTTACTTCATGACTTCCTACTGAATTTATATGGCACCTTGTTTAAAAATAATTAATTGAAAATCTATATTTGAGTTGAATTCAGAGTAGAAAAGCTTCAACTAGAACAACCAAGTGTAAAACTCAGGGGTGTGTTTTAACTAAGCAAAGTCAGCATAAGGCGGTAGGACTAATTTTAGTATGCATAAAGCCCAACTGAAGAATCAGTTAAAACTCAAATGCCTAGGCTTCAACTGTAATAATTCCAAATTTTCAAATTTTTAACCTCTACTTTAGATTGGATTACTTTCTGAGATATACTGCCCAACTGCTGTTACGTGTTAGCAATAGCAAGTCATGAGATTAGAGTTATTCCAGTCTGAATACTTAGTAGTAGTAATACCTTGCAGAAATGGTGCAGCTGCCTGTGGAAATGAAGACAGTTAATTGAAAAGTCTGAAATTTGGCCTTGATCATCCTAATCCCTATTTGGGAGTGGGGGGACTGTCACCACTCTGCTTTGCTTTAGTATTTAACCATGGTTTGTAATTTTCATTCATTGCTTTTATTGATTTATCTGCTTCTGGACTGTAAGCTTCCTGAGAGTGAGGTGTTCGTGTGCTATTTTACTTCCAGCCTTTAGCATAGGTGCTTAATACATCTATGTAGAAAGAATGTAGTTGTGACCTTGAAGTGATAACATAAAAAGGATTTTGGAGAATAAAGGTGGATTGGAAAGTTCTCCAAATCAAATTTACCTTCATTTCACAATTCTTTTTCCTGTGGAAGTTGGCCACTTAATAATCCCTGCTATATAAGAAACTCTATCTCTTGTTAGTCAAGAAATGCTAACATGTTTTTTTAAAGGCCTTGTTTTAGCAAGGGCAAAATTTATGGTGACTGTGAACATGTCAGCATGACTGAAAATATTGTATTTATTCAGTCACTCATTAAAAAATATCTTGAGTACCTATAATGTATAAAGCACCACATGTTACATTAATAAGTGGAAATAGTGATCCTTCATTCTTGAAATTTATCATATTTTGGAAGAAAGACAGTCAAAGGAGTACTTAAAGTGGGTACTTTCTGAAACTTTGGCATGTCTGAAGTAGCACAAGAACAGAGGCTCTGCATTTATGGCACAGATAAGTCAGATACACCATCTGGGGTACATTTCATACACGTGGCAACACATATGTATGCCATGTAAAGGCCACTGATCATAGTCATGAGCACATTCTGTGTATTTATTTCTTTATTACATTGAAAGATGCTTGAAGTCTAGGAGTCTGTCTTCTATGCTCATGTATTCTTTATAGAGTTCATTGCAATATTCTGAACAAGTGAACCTCTAATAAAAAAAATTGACAGACTGACCTTTCCAACCTCCTGCTGGATGTGCAAAAGATTAATAAGCTAGTTAATTCAGTAATGGTTGCTGAGTATATACAGGAGCATTGAATAATTGAGAATTGACATGTGATTTTTTTCTTTACTCGTCCTTTCTTGTCCAACCATCCTGGATATTTTTAACAGTCCATCCACTGGCATGGATGCCAGTGTGTTTCTCTTTGTAACCAGGGTATAATAAGACTCACTAGAAGCCACTGCACGGTATTTTGGTAAGAAATCTCTCTTTTGCAATTTTGAATGTTTCTGAAATTTAAATTTCTAATCAGTTCATTTTCTAAGTTCTGCTGAGAAATGCGTAGGTTCAAAGAGTTACTCAGACGTCTCATATACAAACCAAGTTCTGAAGCTGAGGGAGAAAATGTGTTTGAAGAGGGTCTCAATAGGGCGACCCTCCAACTCTTCTCAATACCAACACTCTGATCTACTAAGCTGATTAGAGAATCTGTTCTTCTTTCAGCTGCCCCAGTTTAAGGCTTTTCCCCATCTCCTGATTTCTTTAAATTTCATTGAGCCTGACTTTGCAACCAGACTCTTAAGTCTGTTCGTGCTATTTTTGCTTTAACTTCATCGTGTTTCCTCAAGAGGGAAAAGTATTTCAGAAAGTGCTATTTACTCTGTGACCTAGGATTATGCTTTCATTATGTAATTATTCAGAATGTTTAGAGCCAGTAGTTAGATAGCAAATTGAAGTTGTCCAATTAAAGAATGTCTGAGAAAGTAAGAAAAAAGGTATAGTGAAAATGTCAATATTCAGATCATACTAGAGTTTATTCAGCATGTTATAATGGAGAGGCCTGGGGGGACCGATGGGCTAAAATGTGCACCTGGCTTGGCTGTTGACCCTATAGCTGTACTTAAATCCCCAGATCCTTAACTTTGTCATCAATAGAAAGAAGGATGATGATTCTGCCTCTATCACAAATTGTTGTTAGAATGGAATAAAGTAATCCATACAAATCATTTAGCAGATTGATAAACATTTCACTTGTTAGTTCTTTTCTAATTCTTTCTATCGTCCATCAGACAACAGAAAAAATAGGGATACAGTCGTGCTATTGTAATAGTGTTGTATGGTAACAGATGGTAACTACACTTATGAGCATAGCATAAGGTAGAGAATTGTTGAATCACTATATTGTACACCTGAAACTAATGTAACATTGTTTTTCAGCTATACTAAAATAATAAAGAAAGAAAGAAAGAAGAAAAGAAAGAAAGAAAGAAAGAAAGAAAGAAAGAAAGAAAGAAAGAGAACTTTTTAGGACAAAAGATAAGCCTTTTTAGAACAGCAAAGAAGAGTAACATGTTGTCAGTTAACCACCTGGTCTGTATAAAAGAAGTTTAAAATTCACTTGCTTGCCCTCCCTTCCCTTTCTTGTCTGTCTCTTCTTTTGACTTCCCTCTCATACACTAACTGCTGCTTGAAAATACTGAGCTAAGATTGAATTACTCTTTCTCTCCATACTCTAAATCTAAAAGGCAAAATGAGGCAAAATACCTAATCTAACTCCCATTTAAAAAAATTTCTGAGGTTCACAAACAAGCTACAGAGCATTCAAAGTAGGATCTCAGTCAATAAGTTGTGACAGTGCAGCAACCGCTTACTAACTAGATGCCTCTGACAGAGAGGTCTGCTTCTAGTCCACAGCCAGGGTTACAGTGTAAACAAATCCATGAGATCTGTAGTATTGTGCTCAAGTGAATACTATGAGATTTGTGAATTCTTTTCTATTATGCAGTAGATTACTTTCTGCTAGTGGATAAAATATTCTAATACAAATAGGATATTATTTTTGAATTAAATATTTTTGAAATTAAATCATATTATCAACATTCATTTGAGTTCCTACTATGTACAAGACATTTGCTAGAAATTGCAGAAGATTTTAAAAAGATTCAGATACCAATCATGGTTATAAGGTGATTACAACATAGTAACAGGTATGATAACTATTAATTATAGTGCAGAGTAAGTCATTTTAAATGTTTCTCATAATGTGCTGTGAGAATTCAGAGAAGAACATGATCACTTCAGCTTGGATTTAAGGAAGGGTAGAAGTTTTGAAAAATGGTAGCATTTTAGATGCACATTAAAGTATAGAAGACAGAAGAATAAATATAATAAAGAAAGGGCATTCAGGCAAAAAAACAGCCTAAGCCAAGAACTGGAGGCCAGAGAAGAGGTTGTATGTATTAATAATGCCAAATAAGTCCAGTATGCATGAGACTTAAAGATAGAATATGGGTTAAGTTTTGACTGTATCATTAAGGGCATTGAAGACCAAACTATAATTTGTTTCTTTCAGATGTATTCATGAATACAACAATTTTACATGCTGTTGTAAGTGTAGGATATAATCCCAATCTTGTATTCAGTATATATTCTATATATATTTTTTATTGTCAGATTGGCTGAAGATAGGTGACATTTGTGGAAGATATAAGGAGAACCTACATGTTTATTTCTCTGGATATCATCACGTTTTTCTTTTCAGTGAAATAGACTCTCATATTTTTAATTTATATCAAAATCTAACAGTCACGAGTCTCACTTTATTCCCACACATGAGAGAAGAGGAAAGTGTTAAGATCTTCTTGTGGTTTCATAAATCTTAGAGAAGTATTAGTTGGAACCTTTCTAAAACAGAAATGTCAGTTTCACTATCACTATGAAATAAAGTGTTACCTACTTAGGGCAACTAATCTATATTACAAACATTATAGAGGTTAAACTTACTTTCACAGGGCATTGCAGCATTCTGAGAAGCCCTGATATAATCATAATAATGCTTCATTGAAATAACACTTCCAAGGACAGTTTTAATAATAGAAAATAAAAGGATTATATGTTTCCTCCAACCTGAATAAGAAAGTAAGATCTGTAAACTTCTTAATTTATCAGTTGAGCCGAACTGAGTCTACATTTCTCTGGTTGCAGGGAAAGGCAGGCATTCTTAATATGCTGAGGTTTCTTTTACTAGCAGTTGGGGCAGCCTTTTATTTCCATGGCTAAGTTCTGGAATTTTCTTGGTTAGCACTGAAGAGAGGCATGAGGAAGACAGATCTAAGGTGCACAAAATGTACAATATAAAAAGGGAAAGTCTATATTAGAATTATTAATAAGAAGGGTTGTTTATCACATTGCAGGCCATAATGATGAATATGGCTATCATGAGTTCAACCTAAGTAGAGCCAAAACAACATGAACTTAATAGACTTACAGATTTTGTTCATACTTACTTTATAACATTAATTGATAATAACTCTGTCATGTAGAAGAAGAGTTTAGCTTCAGCCCCAACTGGAGATAATTTTTATTTACTGTCTGAATAATGTGTATGCTTCTGAATGACATTTTCTCAAACCAAATCTAATTTCTTGGAACATACCAACAAAATGAAAGAATAATAGGATTGCTAGAATTTATTTTACCAACACATACAAATTCACTAACATATAAAATATTATGAGCACTCTAAGCAACCAAAACTAATGCTAATGTTTATTCAACAAAAGTATCCAGTGACAGTCAACTCATCAGAATTATACAGACATAAAAAGTGATGAATCTTGCAATATAATCTATGAAACCATTCATTGCCAAGAGCCTTATCATAACATATCATCATTCATTAGTATGAATTACAACTTTTACTTTATATACACACATATCTTTAAAGAAGTAAGGTTTTCTATGATGCTTTTATTAAAAAATAGCTTATAGGCTTAATTCATTTCTTAAAGGAATTATGTTGTTTTACAAATGTTCTGCAGTTTGCACTCAGGTCAACTGTGCATAGTAATTTTTGTAAGAAGATGATTACATCTAGGAATGTCTACACTTAAAGAGACATTACAGACTACTTTTTCCAGGTTGATCCACCTAAAGGAAAGCAGATTCATGTATTAGCTTGCACAAGACAGCTTCTCCAGTGAACTGGGAAAAACAAAATGGAAGTCTGGTTCTGAAATTGCAGCGCTACAAGTTTGATATCCAGTCATAGATCAAGAATTAGACAAATAAGAAGCATTTTTTAAAAGTTTGTCACATGACTGAAGAGGTATAATCAAATTGACCTCAAAATTCAGGTTCAGCTAATTATGTTTTTATAGTGATTGCTGACTGCTGACCAAAATCCATGTTCTACTTTTTCTGGTTATGGTGGTAGGCATTTGCCAACCTTTCTTGCAAATAGGAATTGGATATGTCTGAATTCCAGCAAGCGGAATGAGAGCACAAGTGATACATGCCAGTTACAGACGTGAAAATGAAATAAAACTTCCATGTAAGTGCCTCCATGCCCATTGACCCTTTCGGTGACCTGGAATTCAGACTTTATTTTGCTTGAGGAAGTTAGTCTCACCATTCACCTGCTTTTAAGTGAACAGAAATAAATTTCTAACGCATTTAACTCATGATATTTTGGAGTATATTTGTTACAACCATTAGGTTATTCTAACTTATAAATGTGTATAAATTTTTTATAAATTATTATAATAATTGGGCAAAATGCTATCCTGATATTGAAAATAGGGAGGCCACACAGTATGTGTCCCCATTTATTAAAAAGAACAAAAATCAAAACTTACTTATAATAATTATACAAAGAGATGGAAGAGAATTCCTTTTTTTTATTTTGCATCATATGGAAAGTCAATCATTAGCATTGTGATTTTACCTTTCATAAGTCATGTTTATTGTTACTTGACTTGGTTGGTTATATGAACATTAAATATTAGAATGGGGGTATTAAGGTATAGATACCTGTTACTATAAGCATGAATAAAAGGAGAAAGATTTAAAGGGTATATTTAGGGCCAGTACATTAAAAGCCAAGATGAATCCATGTAACATACAGTAGCAGCATAAACATAAGATGAATACACAGTGACAAGAAGATAAATTTGAATCAAACACGTATTTCTTATGAGGCAAATTAAACAGGCACAGACAATGCCTCTGAGATAGATGTGTGCATATGTTCGTGCATGCACTCACACCTGTCCATATTGATTAAGCATATGTGGTCTTCCAAGAATTAGGAAGATGAAGAAAAAGAAAAAGACCCGGACCCCAGGTGATGAAATTACAAGGATATTCAAGATATTTCAGTAAAGGGCTTGTATGTCACCATCCCTTCAAATATTAGAGGTTACCTGGAGACATGGAAAGGTATTGTTTTTCCTTGTTTTAAAAGCAACATCTAATAGAAGCAGAAAGGAGTAAGAGTATATAAAAGATCATACTGATCTATGAAAATCCACAAAATGGGGAGGAAAGGAGGACGTTGTAAACAGAACCAAGTAGGACAAAAAGAAGAGGGATACAGAAATGTTACAAAAATATTAGATTTGAAAATTTTTAAAATCTGCATTCAACTTCTAGATCTGTCATTTGTTAGCCACTTAACCTTGTATTTTACAAGTATTTTTAATTTTTTTTAATGTTTGTTTATTTTTGAGAGAAAGACAGACAGACAGACATTGTACAAGCAGGGGAGGGGCAGAGTGAGCAGGAGACACAGAATCCAAAGCAGGCTTCAGGCTCTGAGCTGTGAGCACAGAGCCAGATGCAGGGCTCAAACCCACAAACCATGAGATCATGACCTGAGCCAAAGTCAGATGCTTAACTGACTGAGCCACTCAAGCGCCCCTGTATTTTGCCAGTCTTAATTCTCATCTGTGAAAAAGGAATAAGAATTCTTTATGAATTTACCTTGCAGGATTGTAATATGGATAAACTAAGATAATAGATGTGAAAGAACTTTGCAATGTATAACATAGTCCCCATACACATAGTTTTTCTATAGAATATTCTTCAATATAGTGTTTTGAGTCTTTTTGTAAGGACTGTATTGATGATATTTTCCTAACAGAGACCTCAAAAGTGCCACAAAGGTAAGATTAAGTAGGGAAGATAGCTTTAGAAAGTCTCATTCTGATATTTTCTTAAATGAGGGGATGGTGTAAGCTGTAATAAATACTTGACTTTCTTTGTGGACAGCCGTATTTCTTGGAAAGTAGAAAATGCAATGATGTAAAAATCAGGCTGAATTTTTTCCACTGAGCGAGAACAGTTGTGCTGTAGAAGCACTACAAACATGTGTCCTGAGTTAGGAGAATAAAGACATGTACTGTGTTTGTAAGTACTAAATATATTTGAATGGGTCAGTGGGAGAAATTGTGAAGTTATGATTGTATAGTCTGATACTCTTAAAGGAACATCGTCTGAAGACATACGGGAATCTTAAAAATATTGACTCTAATGAAATAAAATATTTGACAGAGAAGTCAGTAGCGTGATAACTGGATCATGGCAACTGGACAGCAATCACTATTGAACTCAGATTTTTAGTAAAAGATCCAGAAAAAAAGCTGAAGGGAAGATCAGTTAACCACAGAGCATCTTGAAGGAATAACTAACAGAGCCTGGAATGAGCTATAATTTAATAAAAGTGCTAAATATAAGAAGGAGGGAATTTTATCTATAATAAAAAAGGTTGGACAGGATCCTAGCAAGGTACAGCTTTCATGATGTTAATATTTAAAAGCAAGAAGTCAGGCACACTGTGGTCTTATTTAAATGAAACCTTAAAAAAATAAATTCCATCTTCTCTAAGAAGTAGAAAGTAGTTGAAACATAGAATCTCTTTAAATCCATATAGGACATTTAAAACCAGTAGGAAAAATTACCCCAAAGCAAATAAGCAGATATAGGCACAATGAAAGATGAGACATGCTGAAATAACTGAAAATGTTACGGCGTAGCTCAGAAGGTAATAAAACTTCCATCTCTACAAGTACTTAAGTAAAGGTTGTATTTTAGTCTCATTATTAATACTGTAACTTTAATAATAAAATAGAAGCTTGAGTTAGACTAATTCTAAATTCCCTACCAATGCTAAGATTCTGCAGTTGTAATTGAGACCAAGGTCAGCTTATTATAGAGTTGCCAAATTTGACAAGTAAAAATACAGGAGATCTAGTTAAATTTGAATTTTAGATAAACAATGAGTAAATTTTTAGTATAAATATATTCCAAATATTTTATCTGGCAACATGACACTTTTTTCCAGTGAATCTCTTATTTGGTTTTTGCTTTTTCTGGGGATATAAGGAATAGGCAATGAAAAAATTACCACCACAGCCCAAAACTGCTCAGAGACCTGACTTCAGGGGCTTTGCTAATAAGATTATTAAATGCTAGAATCCATAGACTTACAAGATTGAAAGGAAACCGTGTGTGACATCTGGGAAATCCCTTAATTTTAAGAGCAAAGTGAACAGTTTGGCTTTTCTAAGACAAAATATGGCACAGAATTATTTGCCATAGTTACTAGTTGCTAAGCAAGTTTATGGCATCTCTTTTATTATAGGTGATTGAAAGCCATCTAAAGGTAATCCTTCCTATCTATGTGGGAGTGGAAGGTAGACTTCTCCAGGCACCATTTAGCTCTGGAAGCCTATTTTTAAGCCTTACCAGAATTCCCCTCAGGTAAAATCCCTTCACAGTTTTATAGGACTAAGTTTTTCAGCTCATCAATTCCTGAAGTTCTAGTAACTTCCCCACAGATAGTTGTGGGGATAATTTAAGCAAGTCCTATATCCCTCCAATTTCCTTTTCCACAACTTTTCTACAAGATAACCCAAGCATGAGACACTTTGCAAATGTGACAGCCTAGTTTTCAGCCTTTTCTGTATTTAGAAACTCTTGTGGCTAACCTTTGGAGAACTAACTCAAAGTAGGCATCTCTCAAATAGATTTCAGTACTATAGTTTATTCTTTATTGCTTGAATAATTTATATGAAATAGCATTAATGTTACTGGGGGGTGATTCCATGGCCTATAATTAGAGTTGTGTGTCCCCAAAAGGGCATTTTTTAAAACCTGCAAAATTCCTTATTCATGATTTTCTGAAAATTAGCACTTCTATAAAACCAGCGTTTGACATTCCTTGAAAGAAACTGTAGACACTAGTTAAATAAAGTTGTTTTCATATTGAAGGACACCTTCCAAGACATTTCATTACATACAACCTAATTTTCTTGTCTACTTTAAACTAGTGGACCTGCCCATGTAACAAGTAACCAAAACCCAAGCAATTATTTGGGCTCCTGGGATTCTGCTCCTCACCTAAACACTGGCCCTTTAGACTGACACACCTTCCTGGTTTTTTATAATCACACAAATAGAAACCAGTGCAAACTGAATTCTCAATATAGAGGTACCTTCTATGGTGGTTGTTGCTATCAGGAGGTACTCTTAAAGTAGGAAAGAACTGTCTATAGGAAAGGGCTCTTTCTTCTCCTATTAACATTGTGTCTGGAGCTTACTTTCGGAGAGGAAGTATACCTACTCCAGGCTGTAAAGACCTGTGCTTACAAGGGATACATTCAGAGCTTGAAGGAAATTTTGTGTAAGTCCCTCGAGCTTCCTGGCAAAAATCCCTGTACTTTTATGTTAAGGAAACAAGTGGGGAACTCAGAAGCACCAAGAGTAGTAGGTACTTAATTTGGAACCTGGATTGTTCTTCAGCTTTTTCACATTTACTCATTCTTAACTTACAGTGTCAGTGGGGTGATGAAGATTAGAAAAATCACCAAACGAGATTTGCAAGGCAAATCTAACATGATATGTGGGAGAACAATGACTCTTAGAGCATTTAAGATCTAATTTGGGTGACTTTGGTGCGAAATACTTCATTAAGGTTATATGATACTATTGGAGATTGTCAATACCTAATGAATCATACTCTCCTTGGTTTCCTTGAATCTGGAATGGGAGTAATTTATTTTCAGGATACCTTATAAAAATATTTGGTTCAAATAATATAGCAGTTATTTCAAGGGCATCTTCTCTGGGTCAGTGTAGACCATTTGATTCTTGTTTAAACATGAGGGTGAAAGTCTTAGGCAATCTAATTGAGGAACTGGAATATTCTAAACAAAGTCGTTTCCATCCTAAAAGATCCCTGATCTGTCAAGGACACAATAGAGATTCTTACTACACAGGTTGAAACCTACTTTTGGAAGTTAATTAGGCATCTTTGTGAATAAGATCTTAGGATCTTTGTAATAACTGAAATATTTGGGGGACTTAAGATGCTCTTTGGCTCTGTACCCATATGAACTATGTTACCGGATTTCACTGGTATACGCTAAAGGCAAAATTGAAAACAGCTGTGAATTTTAATACCATATTTTCTTGTAGTGTATAGTAAAGAATTGGGTAGATACCAGTAAGCATCACTGGACAAGCTGGAACTCACGGTTAGGAGGATCCCTTGTTCTTTCAGCATCCTGTGGAAAGGAATGCTTGGGTGAGACTGCAACTCTATGCTTCAAGGGTTTGGATTCCAGCAGAGACTCCCAACACCATTGTTTTCTTTAAATAGGTCAAATGTGAGAACACCCTTGCATGGAAAGAAATGCGCAGTTTGGGTTTAGGCGCCAGCCATTTAGTTTGAGTGTTAGAAAACTAGCTGCCCAGCACTTTGAGATCTTGGGGGCCTTTGGGAGTTTAGTTTGGAAGAAAGAGAGCACTTGGTTCTAGCTAACTAACTGCAAATCAGCCTGGAGAAAGCTGCTGAGGTTATTCACTAGACAGTTTTATACAATATGAAGCAAAAAAGGACAAATGGAAACCTGAAGTCCAGTCAAGATTTATGTACAGATCTTTGTGCAAAATAATATTATTTTGTTAGTATTAGAATTATAATGTCATAAATATTTTCCGTAACTATTTCTACTCAAAACTTGGGCAGTTAATGAGTACATAGTATTGGGCTACAGGCATTAACTCACTAAGGCTAAAATGAAGTACCCTCATGAAATGGACTGAAGTTCACATGGAACTCCACTCTTACTAAGAGGTTTTGGAAAAAATCGGGTAAGTCAGAATAGGCTAGGGCTGGCAACGAGAATCCGCTCTTCTATCACTTGATAGAGGCATGTGATCAGGCACATGCCCAGAGCTCATCCAGTAGTGTTTACCCAGGAGACCCCAGTGAGACTGTTAATATGTTGCTTTCTTTGGACAGATTGATCTCAGGAATAGTAAGAAGAGACTAAGCTTGAAAGTGCCAGGATGATGGAGGGAACTAGAATAGGTATGGGCTGAACATAATTAGAACATATTAAAAGTTGGGATACCAAAGGCAGGAATACGGTTTGGGGTGAGTTGGATTGTCTTTGTCTGAGATGGCATGGCCTGGAACCGAGATACTGGTAGGGACAATGAAAAAGGAGCAACAATAAGACAAACAGCAATAATAAAGGAATGAATTAACCTATGTACATAAATTTGAGTTTTGAAAACAAAGTGACCAAACTTACTGATCAAAAAATGTCATTGAAAATACTGCAAATGTTATATGTATGAATAAAAAACTTAGGAGTCTGGCTTTCAGGGGCTATTTAGCTGCCCCCCTGCAAATGAAATAAAACCATACATTTAAGGTACAAACTGTCAGTCATCTGCAGAGCCTAGCCTTAGGTCAAGGCTTAATAAACATTTACGAATAAGTTAATAGAATCACAAAGAACACACTAGGGCAGATAAATTGCTTATTCTAGCCCTGAAATTTCCATTTCCTGATTGTAAGCAGACGTTGTATAAAGATGTGCTTAGATGACAGATACCAAATTACACACTGTATACAATATAAAAGTATACTTGCTTTTAAGATGTGTCATTGTCTAAACCAATATATTTTTTTGCTCTCTGTTTTAAACCTTGTAAAAAAAAGGTTTTTGATGGAAAATGTACAATAACCTTTATTTCTTTTAGTTATTACTAAGTGGCAATTCCAGAGAGACTCTCACTTTTCTCATGTTATTTTTAAAATTTCAAGAAGTGTCACCTACATTGGAAACATTTGCTAAAACTAAACTTTCAGAATGCTAGTAGGATACACTTTAATTGGATCTATGAAAGTAATTCTCCAAAGAGCGTACCTCTGACCAGTTTACAGAAACCAATTCCGGGTTTATGGAGGAAAAAGTGAAACATCGAAAAACTGGAAGTCTTCCCTTGCTCAGCTTAATGTTTGGAAAAAAGACTGAGAAATGAAGCTTTAGTAGTTCATTTGAGTGACAGTTTATTATTTTTCTTCCCTTGGGTTGGGTGAAATATGATAATCCCATTGCATTGTATGTGGTTTTCTCTAGTGTTGCAAGATCATGATACTATGAATGCCATGAACAGTAAAATGCCCACCAGAAATAGCTCACTTTAAGACTTCCATAGTAATGGTAAGCAATGGTGGACCGATAAAATTGACACATAACTCAAAAGGATCTTTTCATTCAGTAAATAATTTCAACATTCCTAGAGAATATAATTTTTAAAATCTATTTCTGTTTCGAGATTATTTTTTTTAAGGGTTGTTTTTAACTAGCACTAACATTAACAGGTTTGGAGAGGAACAGTATTGATCTGTTCTAGGATTCACTAGCCTTGTTTACTGTTTACTTTGGATTTTCCTATACTTGAGTTTTGTCTGGTAGAAATGCAGGTAAACAATTGAATAGTGAAAGGAGAGGCAATCAAAAGAAAAGTAAATGGCCTCAATAATCCATACCCTACCTAATCAACCTCCTAATTTTTGAGACTTGATTAGATTCACAGGCCGTGAAATGGAGTCCTGTTAAGTTTTTTAACTAAACCTCAATTTCGCTTTCTGGTAAAAAACTGTGAAGTTTAGAAACCAAATACTAAGTTAGAACACACCAGAGGTAACTTAGGACCCAAAGCAAAGAACAAGAAGATATTTTGCAAAACTAGCTGAATAAGCATGATGTTTGTTACAAATGGTAGCCTTTACACCTAAGTCTCTCTACAATCCTGAGGATAAATAATTTTGTTTCACATCATTCATGTGCTGAGTTAAGTTAGGTCAGCAGTTTTCTGCTTTGCGCTAAGGTTGATAAAATCATGTTTTTCATAAATTTCTCATTTTCTGCAGCGTTTTAGGAACCTGAAACAATATGAGCTTACTGTTAGTTTTGCTTTAATTATGTTTATCTTTTCTTAACTTTAAAAATAAATTTTATGTATTAATAATATATGTATATGTGTATAAATATATATACAAATAAACATATGTATGTATATATGTATATATGGCAAGAATGAGATGTTTTATTCATTCTGGTGATTACAAGGATTTTAAAATTATCATTAAGGTTGAAGTATGCTGGCTAGAATTTTTTTTAAATTTCTAACTTATTTCAAATTTCTGACTCCTTGAAAATAACCATTTAATTTGGTACAGAGTTTTAAAATGACACATGAGGCCTAGACATTAAAAAGTAGTGTGGTTTATTTAACAAGGTAAATCTTTTCAAGGACATACAAATATTATCAGAACTCTCAAAAGGCAGTGTTTGCCTCGTATTGTCCTGTTATGTATAATGTTTTTATTCTGTCACAGAAATAAAATTGGTTTTTCAATTTAATTTTTTTAGTATTGTATAATATTCATCATTATTTTTTGTTTTGTTGATTTAAATATAATTGTACTTTTTCTGACTGACTTAGCATAATACTGTATAGTTCCATTCACATTGTTGCATAAGACAAGATTTCATTCTTTTTTATGGCTTAGTAATATTCCATTGTGTGTGTATGTATGTGTGTGTGTACCATGTCTTCTTTTTCCATTCATCAGTTGATGTACACTTGGGCTATTTCCATATTTTGGCTATTGTAGGTAATGCTGTTATAAACATCAGGGTTGCGGAGTCTGTATGTGGGATTTAAGAAACAAACAAATGAGTAAAGGGAAAAAAAAAGAGAGAGGGAGGCAAACCAAGAAATAGACTAACTATACAACAAACTGATAGTTACCAGAGGGGAGATGGATGGGGGAATGGTTATATAGATGACGGGCATTAAGGAACACACTTATGATGAACACCGGGTGTTGTATGGAAATGTTGAATCACTATATTTATTGTATACCTGAAAGTAATAGTACACACTGTATGTTACTCATTGGAATTTAAATACAGATTTTAAAAAATTAAAAAAATTACGAAGTAAATAAATATAGTTGGACTGAATGTAAGTGACCGATGTTGTAAACATATAAAACTATGAATTTGGGGGCTTCTCTCCTGATAGTTTGTTCTACAATGTTATTCTGTGATTTTCCCCTTAACATTTCTTTCCTGGACTTCAGTTCATGCCATTTTCAAATCCACATACTTGGCTCAATTTGTGGAAAGCCTTGTTCCCTGAAGTCTTGAGCTTCAAGCAAGATAGCCATAGAGTGAAGAGTTGGTGTCATATTTAATAATATTGTATGGTGCACTTAAAGATTTGCTAACAGGGTAGATCTCATGTAAAATGTTGTTACCACAATTAAAAGAAACAGGAGAGAGATATTGAAAAAAAAAAAGAGTTGGGGATCACAGGCCGCATATTTCAGAACTAAAAGCCATCCAAGAGAAGTGGAGTGAGGGAGAAGACACTTCAGGTAGTGAGATTACATGGGTGTTCTGGAACTAGGTGAGTAGAAACCACCAAAACTAGAATTGACTGAAGCCCCAGGAAAGAAAATAGGGAGAACACAGAGTACTAAAACCAAGGCAGGGTGTGAGAGTAATTTCAGAATTCATCTGTAGCCTCCTCGCAGGCTAATGAAGTGCTGCCGAGCAGGTGCTGAGGTCTTCATGTATCTGAGTCTGCCAGACCCTGATTCTCATCCTAGACATTTGGTCTTCAGTAAAGGCTCTTCATTGTTCTCCAAGCTACAATTAATATGTTCCCTCAATATTTTGCAGTATCCCCATTTTATTCTTACTTTCTGATTCCATTCAGTAAAGTGTGCCAAGCATTCTGCTAGGAAATTCCTTATCAGTCTTTATTAATCTCCTGTTCCCTCCTAAAATCACACAAGGACAATTTGCAATGATTAGGAGGTGGAAGATGGCAATGAGTGTTTCCTCTGCCATGGTTGTTTGTGTGTTGTTTCTTTATATTAAATATAATTTATTATCAAATTGGTTTCCATACAACACCCAGTGTTCATCCCAACAGGTGCCCTCCTCAATGCCCATCACCCACTTTCCCCTTCCCCACCTCCCATCACCCCTCAGTTTGTTCTCAGTCCTTCAGAGTCTCTTATGGTTTGCCTCCCTCCCTCTCTGTAACTTTTTTTCCTCACCCTACTGGTCTTCTGTTAAGTTTCTTGGGGTCCACATATGAGTGAAAACATATGGTATCTGTCTTTCTCTGCCTGACTTTTTTCACTTAGCATAATACCCTCCAGTTCTGTTGACATTGCTACAAATGGCCAGATTTCATTCTTTCTCATTACTGAGTAGTATTCCATTGTATATATAAACCACAATTTCTTTATCCATTCATCATTTGATGGACATTTAGGCTCTTTCCATAATTTGGCTGTTGTTGAAAGCACTGCTAAAAACATTGGGGTGCATGTGCCCCTATGCATCAGCACTCTCGTATCCCTTGGGTAAATTCATAGCAGTGCTATTGCTGGGTCATAGGGTAGATGTATTTTTAATTTTTTGAGGAACCTCCACACTGTCTTCCAGAGCTGCTGCACCAGTTTGCATTCCTACCAGCAGTGCAAGAGGGTTCCCGTTTCTCCACATCCTCTCCAGCATCTATAGTCTCCTGATTTTTTCATTTTAGCCACTCTGACTGGCGTGAGGTGTTATCTCAGCATGGTTTTGATTTGTATTTCTCTTTTTGATTTGTATTTCCCTGATGAGGAGTGACATTGAGCATCTTTTCATGTGTCTGTTGGCCCTCTGGATGTCTTCTTTAGAAAAGTGTCTGTTCATGTCTTCTACCCATTTCTTCACTGGATTATTTGTTTTTCGGGTGTGGAGTTTGGTGAGTTCTTTATAGATTTTGGATATAGCCCTTTATCTGACATGTCATTTGCAAATATCTTTTCCAATTCTGTTGGTTGCCTTTTAGTTTTGTTGATTGTTTTCTTTGCAGTTCAGAAGCTTTTTAGCTTGATGAGGTCCCAGTAGTTCATTTTTGCTTTTAATCCCCTTGCCTTTGGAGATGTGTTGAGTAAGAAAATGCTGCAGCTGAGGTCAGAGAGGTTTTTTCCTGCTTTCTCCTAGGGTTTTGATGGTTTCCTGTCTCACATTCAGGTCCTTCATCCATTTTGAGTTTATTTTTATGAATGGTTTAAGAAAGTGGTCTAGTTTCATTCTTCTGCATGTTGCTGTCCAGCTGTCCCAGCACCATTTGTTCCATTGGATACTCTTTCCTGCTTTGTCAAAGATTAGTTGGCCATACATTTGTAGGTCCAATTCTGGGGTCTCTATTCTACTCCATTGGTCTATGTGTCTGTTTTTGTGCCAACACCATACTGTCTTCATGATTACAGCTTTGTAGTAGAGGCTAACGTCTGGGATTGTGCTGCCTGCCGTTTTGGTTTTCTTCTTCAATATTTGGCTATTCGGGGTCTTTTGTGGTTCCATACAAGATTGCTTGTTCTAGCTTTGAGAAGAATGCTGGTGCAATTTTGATTGGGATTGCATCGAATATGTAGATTTCTTTGGGTAGTATTGACATTTTAACAATATTTATTCTTCCAATCCATGAGCACGAAATGTTTTTCCATTTCTTTGTATCTTCTTTAATTTCCTTCATAAACTTTCTATAGTTTTCAGCATACAGATCTTTTACATCTTTGGTTAAGTTTATTCCTAGGTATTTTATGATTCTTGGTGCAGTTGTGAATAGGATCAGATTCTGTATTTCTCTTTCTGTTGCTTCATTATTGGTGTATAAAAATGCAACTGATTTCTGTGCATTGATTTTGTACCCTGCAACTCTGCTGAATTCATGTATCAGTTCTAGCAGACTTTTGGTGGAGTCTGTCGGGTTTTCCATGTAGAGTATCAGGTCATCTGCGAATACTGAAAGTTTGATTTCATCTTTGCCAGTTTTGGTGCCTTTGATTTCATTTTGTTGTCTGATTGCTGATGCTAGAACTTCCAACACTATGTTAAACAACAGCAGTGAGAGTGGACATCCCCGTCGTGTTCCCGATCTTAGTGGGAAAGATCTCACTTTTTCCCCATTGAGGATGATTTTAGCTGTGGGCTTTTCATAAATGGCTTTTATGATGTTTACGTATATTCCTTCTATCCCGACTTTCTCGAGGGTTTTTATTAGGAAAGGATGCTGTATTTTGTCAAATATTTTTTCTGCATCTATTGACAGGATCTTATAGTTCTTATCTTTTATTAATGTGATGTATCACATTGATTGATTTGTGAATATTGAACCAGCCCTGCAGTCCAGGAATAAATCCCACTTGATCATGGTGAATAATTATTTTTATATGCTGTCGAATTCGATTTGCTAGTATCTTGTTGAGAATTTTTGCATCCATATTCATCAGGGATATTGGCCTGTAGTTCTCTTTTTTTTGGGTCTCTGTCTGGTTTGGGAATCAAAGTAATGCTGGCTTTACAGAATGAGTCTGGAAGTTTTCCTTCCCTTTCTATTTTTTGGAACAGCTTGAGAAGGATAGGTATTATCTCTGCTTTAAATGTCTGGTAGAATTCCCCTGGGAAGCCATCTGGTCCTGGACTCTTATTTGTTGGGAGATTTTTGATAACTGATTCAGTGTCTTCACTAGTTATGGGTCTGTTCAAATTTTCTATTTCTGCCCGTTTGAGTTTTGGTAGTGTGTGGGTGTTTAGCCATGTGTTCATTTCTTCCATGTTGTCCAGTTTGCTGGCATGTAATTTTTTCATAGTATTCCCTGATAATTGCTTGTATTTCTGAGGGATTGGTTGTAATAAATCCATTTTCATTCATGATTTTATCTATTTGGGTCCTCTCTCTCTTCTTTTTGAGAAGCCTGGCTAGAGGTTTATCAATTTTGTTTATTTTTTCAAAAAACATCTTCTTGGTTTCATTGATCTGCTCTACTGTTTTTTCTTTTTTTTAATTTCTATATTGTTTATTTCTGCTATGATCTTTATTATTTCCCTTCTTCTGCTGGGTTTTGAGTGTTTATGCTGTTCTGTTTCTACTTCCTTTAGGTATGCTGTTAGATTTTGTATTTGGGATTTTTCTTGTTTCTTGAGATAGGCCTGGAGTGCAATGTGGTTTCCTCTCATGACTGCCTTTGCTGCATCCCAAAACATTTGGATTGTTGTATTTTCATTTTCATTTGCTTCCATGTATTTTTAAATTTCTTCTCTAATTGCCTGGTTGACCCATTCATTCTTTAGTAGGATGTTCTTTAACCTCTTTGGTTTTGGAGGTTTTCCAAACTTTTTCCTGTGGTTGATTTTAAGTTTCATAGCATTGTGATCTTAAATTGTGTATTGTATGATCTCAATTCTTTTATATTTATTAAGGGCTGTTTTGTGACCCAGTGTGTGATCTATCTTGGAGAATGTTCCATGTGCACTCGAGAAGAAAGTGTATTCTGTTGCCTTGGGATGCAGAGTTCTAAATATATCTGTCAAGTCCATCTGGTCCAATGTATCATTCAGGGCCATTCTTTCTTTACTTATTCTCTGTCTAGATGATCTATCCATTGTTGTAAGTGGAATATTAAAGTCCCTGCAATTACCACATTCTTATCACTAAGGTTGCTTATGTTTGTGATTGTTTTATATATTTGGGTGCTTCCGTATTCGGCCCATAGACATTTATAATTGTTAGCTCTTCCTGATGGATAGACCTTGTAATTATTATATAATGCCCTTTTTCATCTCTTGTTACAGCCTTTAATTTAAAGTCTAGTTTGTCTGATATAAGTATGGCTACTCCCGCTTTCTTTTGACTTCTAGTAGCATGATAGATATTTCTCCATCCCCTCACTTTCAATCTGAAGGTGTCCTCGGGTCTAAAATGAGTCTCTTGTAGACAGCAAATAGATGGGTCTTGTGTTTTTTTTATCCATTCTGATACCCTGTGTCTTTTGATTGGAGCATTTAGTCCATTTACATTCAGTGTTATTATTGAAAGGTATGGTTTTAGAGTCATTGTTTTATCTGTAGGATTCATGCTTGTAGTGATGTCTCTGGTACTTTGTGTTCCTTTCGCCATTTCACTCACAGAGTCCCCCTTAGGATCTCTTGTGGGGCTGGTTTAGTGGTGATGAATTTCTTCAGTTTTTGTTTGTTTGGGAAGACCTTTATCTCTCCTTCTATTCTGAATGACAGACTTGTTGGGTAAAGGATTCTTGGCTGCATATTTTTCCTGTTCATCACATTGAATATTTCCTGCCATTCCTTTCTGGCCTGCCAAGTTTCAGTAGATAGGTATGCTACTACCCTTATGTGTCTAACTTTGTATGTTAAGACCTGTTTATTCCTAGCTGCTTTCAGAATTCTCTTTATCCTTGTATTTTGCCAGTTTCACTATGATATGTCATGCAGCAGATTGATTCAAGTTATGTCCGAAGGGAGTTCTCTGTGCCTCTTGGATTTCAATGTCTGTTTCCTTCCCCGGATCGGGGAAGTTCTTAGCTATGATTTGTTCAAGTACATCTTCATCCCCTTCTCTCTCTCTCTTTTCTTCTTCTGGAATTCCTATGATATGGATATTATTATGTTTGATTGCATCACTTAGTTCTCTACTTCTCCCCTAGTGCTCTTGGATTTTTTTATCTCTTTTTTCTCAGCTTCCTCTTTTTCCATAATTTTATCTTCTAATTCACCTCTTCTCCCCTCTGCCTCTTCAATCTGCACTGTGGCCGCCTCCATTTTATTTTTTACCTCATTTATAGCATTTTTTAATTCATCATGACTATGTTTTAGTCCCTTGATCTCTGTAGCAATAGATTCTCTGCTGTCCTCTATGTTTTTTCAAGCCCAGCAATTAATTTTATAAGTATTATTCTAAATTCTTGTTCACTTATATTGCTTAAGTCGGTTTTGATCAATTCATTAGCTGTCGCTACTTCCTGGAGTTTCTTTTGAGGAGAATTCTTCCGTTTTGTCATTTTGGCTGGTTCTTTATCCCTTGTGCGTTTTAAAAGCTTGTTGTGTGCTCTGCATCTGCGAGCACTGCTATATTAAAGAAGTGTCATACACTGTCCAGGGCCTGGCCCGTCAGGAGGTGTTTTTTTGGAGATTGTTACTTGTTCTCTGTTGTTATGACTTTGGTTATTTCATTACCCTACTTGCAGTGATATTTTGGACCCACCACCAGGTGTGCTTTGATTTGTTCCTCAGAGTAGCCCTGGAAAGGAAAACAGCACACAGACAAATAGGAGACAAAAACACACAAACAAATAACACAAACAAAAACAGAAAACTAAAAACAAAAAACCCCAAAGCATCGACTACAAGTAAAGAACAAGGTGGAGGCGGTGTTGATGAAAGAGCACCGTACATAGAGAGAAATGACAGGAGTGGGGACAAAGAAAAAATAAACATTGACTAGGCAGAGAGACTAAAAGGCTGAATCTAGAGAGAGAGAAAGGAAAATAAGGAAGGAGGCGGGGAAAAAGACATGAAGATAAAGTTATCCAGACAGAGAAACTATATGGCTTGATTATTCCAGGGAGAAAGGAATGTAAAGAAGGAGGTGTAGAACATGAATCAAGAGAATGGATTAAATATGTCTAGACAAACCACTAACCAGCCTAGAGGAGGGAAGAGATAAGAAGGATAAATGGTGGTGGGGGGGTGGGGGGGAATATATCTATATATCCAGAATTGACCTAGAGTTAATCGAGACAGTGCTGCATCACTGGTCTGGGGGAGCTGTCCGCAGGGTCTGTCCAGCTCTGGTAGATTCGCAGTTATCTGGTGGGAAGGGGCATGGTCTGGTGTAGACTGGACCCACCTCCACTATGGGCCCCAGGAATGATCCCTGAGGCCCCGCCTTGGTGGTGGTGGTGGTTGGGGAAATGGTGATTCCCCAGTCTCTTCTCCACGGACCCAGACCCCGTGGATTCCGTTTGAGTTGTCCTCACTGTGCCGCAGGCTAGGATTGCACTTGCAATCCCTAGGATTGACCCTGCACTTGGCTAGGATTCAAAGTCTCGCTCTGTGGGCTCTGGCACTGGGGAAGCACCTCTCGGTGCGGCCTGATATGTGGTCCCGGCTGGCTTCGTCTGTGCCACAGCACTTCAGGGAGGACCACCTTCTACTGCTGACTGTGCCACTAACCTCGCCACAGAGCCCCCGGGGGTGGTGGACACAGGCAGACGTAGGCAGGCTTTGTCTTTTTCCACCGCACTCCAGGGAGGGGGCCACTTTTTCCTACTGCGGACTGCGCCCTCGGCCCAGCCACTGAGCCCGAGGGTGGCGGGCGCAGGCAGGCTTTGTACCGTCGTGCAGCCCTCCAGGGAAGGGGCCGCTTTCTCCAACTGCAACTGCACCCCTGACATACCACCTAACCCAGGCCTAGCTCCCCTCCTCCCCAGGTGCGCAAACAGGGAGTTGGCCCCGGTCTGAAGAAAGCCCCGCAGTTAGAGATTGGATCCCTCTCAGTCCCAGTCCGAGGTCTTTCTCCTGTCCAGATAAGGTCCTACACTTCCCTAGCCGCTCTTTCTCTTCCCTTTGTCTCTCTGCAGAAGGGGATCCCTCCCCTTCGTGCCTACACAGCCTGTTTTATCTACCCCAGTTCGCAATCACCCACCTATCTTTTCTCCAGTTGACCCATTTTCTTCCTGGTAGATTCAGTCTCTTTTCCTCCCAGACTCTGGGCTTCAAAGTCCTTTGGCTTCAGCACTTCTCTGAGAGACACAGGAGGTATGGATCCCCCTACTTCTCTGCCATGTTGGCACCTCCCTCTCTGCTATGGTTGTTTGTATCATTGTGTTTTGCAAGCCCACAACAGATTCTAGAAGTCCAGGTTTTCTCTGCTATCTTACATGTGGAGTGGCAGTTTTTTGCTAGGCTTCAAGTTTCTTAGAAGTGCTATTCTGCTACCATACTCTCTTGGGTCTGGCCACTTCCCTGGAGAAAATCAATGCCTGTGTCACCAAAGGGACCTACAGATCTCTCTGTCTCCATGTAGGCATCCTTACCTTACTGCTTTCTACTCCACAATATCTGACATAATCTCCTCTGTGATTTAAAGCTTTTTATAAATGACAGACTTCTTCAGCTGCTTGCACTTTCTCCCAGATGGTGAATTCTTGGGGAAAGAATTACTAAGCTAGATTATATCAGTAAAATAAGGAAAGGAAAAAAGAAAATATATTTGAACCTTTCAAAAATTTATTTGCCAGTCTAAAATGGAAGACAATGACTATTGAACAGGTGACTATTATTGATAAGAAAAATGATTGTAATTGTAGCTGCCAATTACACCTAAAAGATTTATTCCTTAAAAACAAGCAAACTAATACTTAGATACACTTATTCCTATCACAGTATCACTTTTTAGAGAAAATGAATGGAATCAACATTAGTGCTTAGCAATGGAAAGGTGGTTAAAACAAGTATGTTGCCTCTGTGCAAGGGTGTACCTCATGTGTACATGGGTGTCAAAGAGATGTTGATACGAGAAGTTTTGCATGATATATATTTATGTACAAAATAAAGGCTGCAAAGAACATGAACAACAGATACATCCCAAAATTTTATCAGTGGTTATGACTAAGTGATCTAGTTGGTTGGGAATTCAAGAGTTTTCAGCCTTACTCTTTTTGTTCACTTGCATTTTTTCATTTTTTCCAAAGAATATTTCCTTTTAACTATGAAAATAAAGCCAAAAGAACTATTTTGAATTTCAAAAAGATATAATTGCTTTCATCTACAAACTGTTTACTGTGTCAGTCACTTCAGTAGGCACTTTACATACATTATTTCTGTTCCTCTCAACCAATCCTTAAAAATAGGTATAAGGTTTTTTTTGTTTGTTTGTGTATTTTCCATCTTTGTCCTTAGAAGAACAAAACATTAATCAGACTGGCAGATAGAAGAGCCATGGTCCCTACTTGACAGTATTGCTGTCTGGTGACAGGCTCCTCTCTCACGGGTCATTTGTCCTCTACCCTACCCATGTGGTTAGGTGAAGAAAATACCACCACCCCCCACCAAGTTTTTTTTTCCCCCATTCTCTTTGGTTAATATCTTAGTATGCTTGTCATTGATGTTAATTTGGGTAGAATGTGGTGATGGAGTGAGAGCAAAAAGACTTTAAGCTGGGGATGAGAAGAAATCTGAATTTTAATAAAGATAACTCTTGAGGAATTTCCACACAAATTGCTAGATCAGATTTTCTGGAATTCTTTTGCATTCATTTCCCAACAAAATTAGAGATTTCTCAGGAAAGCAGTATTATGTTAGATCCAAACCTTTGGCACTATGTTTCATACCATTGATGCTATAATGTTCTTTAAACAGGGTATCATTCACTTATTTAGTGTGCATATGAGTGAAGTTCTACTGATTTGGGACTCAACTGCACACACAATGAGACTAGAGCGATATAAGTTTGTGCTTTATCTGCTGATTTTTAATGCCGTTAAAATAGATTCTTAAAACTTGAAGTGATGAAATAGATTCTTTTTTAAGGTATATTTATCATATTTATTTTTGAGAGAGAGAGGAGGGACAGATAGAGGGGGACAGAGGATCCAAAGCAGGCTCTGTGCTGACAGCAGAGAGCCTGATGTGGGGCTCAAACTCACAAACCATGAAATCCTGACCTGAGCTGAAGTCCGACACTTAACTGACTGAGTCACTTGTGCCCCTGAAATAGTTTTTTAAAGTTTATTGAGATCCTTTTACATTTCTTTTTCCTTGCAATTTGATGCCAGACTCTTTTCACATGCTTTGAGCATATTATATTACTATAATTGTTCCCCTTAATAAATACTTTTCAGTAATTAAATAAATAAGAAAATAACTTGTATGAATTTAAAGATAATCAAGATCATCATTCCTGTTGAGATCAAGGAACCTAAGGGTGCCTGGGTGGCTCAGTCGGTTAGGTGTCTGACTTTAGCTCAGGTCACTATCTCATGGTTTGTGAGTTCAAGCCCCGCTTTGGGAGCCAGTGCAGAGCCAGCTTTGGATCCTCCACCCCCTCTCTTTCTCCAACCCCCACCCCCCATTCTCACATGCTCCCTCTCTCTCTCTCTCAAAAATAAACAAACATTAAAAAAAAGATCAAGGAGCTAATAATAGCTGATGACCTTTGATATTTTATAAACATAATACTGAGTATGAACAGTTCTTCTAGATAGCAGCAAGGATAAAGCTAAGTAGTCAACATTTATTGGTAAGGCATCCATTGAGTCATGAGAATTATCACCTGTTATGACAGAAGCATAGATCCTGAGGTTGAGAATTCTATTGTTGGTTTTCAATAATATAGAAGTAGACTATTCTACCTCTGTATTATTTACATAACTTCTATTTCTCTGAAACTTTTCAGTCTTTACTATCTAAGGCTAAATTTGTATAGTACTTTAGGTTTTAGAAAATAGTGTTGTTGTTGTTGTTGTTGTTGTTGTTGTTGTTTTTATAAAGTGCGGTTTGATTTTTGTCTACCCGGTATCAGTTTTACTAATAATAGCACCATCTTCTTTGTACTTTGACCCTTTTTTAGTCCATGAGGTTCTGATGGGACTGATGTTCACAAAAGTAACTGCGTTGTGCAGGAGTGTTGTAACATAACTTGTCTGGCTGTGATTGGGATGAACATATAACCTGAGATGAGTGAGTTAGAAGCTCTTGATGAAATATGGAAATAAAAGATAAGTTCATGATATTGTTTCAGTCATGTCCTCTGCCAAAGAGATGACTCCTACCTTTATTGGAAAAGAATGAGGAAACTATACAGAGAAGCAAAGCTGACAAATTTAGAGAACTGATAATGTTTGATTAGTTGATAGCTGATGTAGGTACCACCTCTAACCTTTCTGGGTAAGTAAATTAGATTAATTTTTTTTTTCTTTTAGATCTTTTTTCTTTTATTTTTCTTCAGCTAATTTGAGTTTGATTCATATCATCTATAAACAGAATGTGAAGTGACCTCATGAAATGGGCCCAATATGTGTGGTTTTTCACCTGCAAGACCTTGCTTCAAAGAAGGCTCTAAGTAAATAGGTAAATAGAATGACCCACTTCGTAGGTGCAGTAATTCTTCTTTAGTCAACCCAGGGCTTATTCATTTACAGAGTGGCAGAATAGGGTGAGTACAGAAGTGATGGTATGTTCAACAATAGGGTTTTTTTCTCACCAAGACCGACATTGCTATTGCCGCAGCAGTTTTTCTCAGTAATTGGTGTGCATCGGGGCCCTGAGATGAAATGGTATTTCTAAGAGATCAGCCAGCTACCTGGTTATAGGTCAGCTACATTGGGCTTTTTCTGTTTTACAAAAGTCAACAATCTCTAGTCTCCAAAATATCTGTTTTGAATTTGTTTTTGTTTTCCTACCTGTATTGCTTCTGTTGGATCCATTACTCATGGGCTTACTGCATATTCTGAATATTATCACAATTTTCCACACAAATCATCTCTCATCTTCTGACTTAGTTCACAGTAGAACATACAATACAATGGACCAATGTTAGATTTCCCTGGGTTTTTCATATACTTCACTTGTAATAGGTTATAATTTATAATTATAGTTACTTTAGTAGTGAGAGAAGAACTAAGTCAGACATAGGATATGTAGGAAAGGATTGAAGAGAAGGTTTGAAAATCAAGCCTTGAGATGGGCAGAAACCAGGGCAGCTCTGGTTCTGTCTCTAGTAGGTGATGCTGACTGAATCTCTAATGTACTGTCATCAGAAACAGCTCTAACTAATTTTGGGTTCTGAGTGTGTTTGATTGTTTGTCTGTTTTTACCCTGAGACTAAAATTTCTGGAGGATAGAATCTGGTTGGTTTAGTTTTGGTCGTGTGTGCACTTTTATGATCATGGTAGGGAGGAGTCCATTATCAGAAGAAAGAGTTATTAAATATTAGCATCCAAGGACTGGACTGTGATAGCTACTACTTTTGCTTTCTCAGTATATGTCCTATGTGTCCCTTATCATCTGTCCTGCCCACTCTCTCTGATTATTATATCTATTCTCCTAGCTATATGGTTGACTATATGATCCAACCTGTTGATAAACATATTTGGCTGCTACTAGGGTGATTTTTTCTAATGTCAAAATGGTAACAGTCATCTTGTCTGTCATATTGAAATCAATCACCAGGCATAAATTTTTTTCTGCAGGGATAATTATAATGAAAAATATAAGACATTGACTTTGCATAATGAAAATGACATAGTGTTGTGAATAATGCACTATTTTAATTTCATTAATTTTATGGAGATGATGAGTATGGACCAAGGCCAAATGTTACTTATGGTATAATGTATGAATAAAGATTTTGTAGTTGTTCAAATAGATTAAAAATGGGAGCAAAAGTGACTCTTTGTATGATACATAGAAACATAGGCATGCCAACCTGAAGTCAAACAAACAGACAAACAAAAACATAGCAATTAGGGTTGTATTTGTATGTTTCATGTGTATGTAATCAGAGATCTGATGTTTTAAGTTCTTAGGGAACAAAATTCTGCCAGACACAGATATTATGCCTACATCTGTTCTATACATTATTCTTAAAGTAATTTATTATATCAGTTTTGAAATTTTTGGTTTAATAGTCTTATGTCCCCCAACCAGACTGTGAAAACTCTTAAGTCCCCCAACCAGACATTTAAAAAGGGACTGTGTCAATCATTTTTGCATCTCATAACCTGGGGAATCACACATGTAAAGTAAGGGCTTTGGCTTAGGGGCGGCCAAGTTTGATTACTGGGTTTACCGTATTCTAGCCATGTAACCATGGATAAGTCATTGAATCTAATCAAGCTTATTAAATTCTTTACTTGTGTTTTAGGAGTAACATTGCCTCTTTAGGTAGCCATGTATTTTACATGGGAATTACATGTGACAATTTAAGTATATTTCTAATCATAGTCTCTGGCATATAAATTTTAAGTAAATTATGGCCAGTAACTTCAGTTATTTAGTGAATATTTGTGGATGGTTAGGTGAATTACTTCTAAGCTCTTCTTGGTAAACCCATGCTCTTTGTCAAAAGAATTGTATCAATGAATGTAGAAATTTCCGGTATCTACAGTGCAAAAGCAACATCTAATATGTGTTTGATACTGTGTTTTTTGAATGTATACAGTTATGAAAACTCATTGTTTTATCGAATGAGAAAACATGCATACTACACAGAATATTTTTATTTGAAAGGAATAGGAGCTCACAATTGAATAAACTAGGCAGAAGGAGTATTAAATTTTTTTTTTAATTTTAATGTTTATTTTTGAGAGACTGAGAGAGAAACAGTGAGGGGGCAGCAGCAGAGAGAGAAGGAGACACAGAATCAGAAGCACACTCCAGGCTCTGACCTGTTAGCACAGAGCCCAACGCTCTGTGAGAAACTGTGAGATCATGACCTGAGCCTAAGTCAGATGCTTAACCAACTGAGCCGCCTAGGCACCCAGGAACTATTGAATTGCTATACAGTGAAAATGTAGTTTCATTGATTATTCTGTTAACTGAATTAACAGATGTTCAAAATACTGGCAAATACTTTAATGCTGGTGGAGCTAATTGATATATTATTCAGTGCATCATCAATTGATGATTAAAATGCAAGATATATGCTATTTTTTAAAAATATATCCTGATTCTGTATGCTTCATCTCATGAATTAGCATCAAGTGTACATTTTTAAATTTGAGTGTAACAGTAGGAAACTGTTTGAGTAAGTCATCCATAATTGAGTTTGATGTATGGTGTTTAGTTTTCTTGTTCTGCTAGTCAATGAACATTTTGGTTACATAACCATGAAAAATAATGAAACTCAAAATCTGCATACATTTGCCTATATTTGCACTATTACTAAGTGAAAATACAATAGTTTGGAGAATTCAGAAGGTAACCTGGTTTGCTGAATATGATTACTGTCATGGTTACTGTATATTGAGAAAGGAAACTTAATGAGAATAGAAGATTCTGCAACTCCTTTTAAGAAAAGTATAAATAGAAATGATAGTGATAAGAAAGGTTTTAGCCTTGTTCATGGATACTTAGGAGAATCTGGAAGTTTTCAAAATAATTGTAACTTTGAAGTAAGAATCAAATAAGAATTTGATTTTCACATCACACCTCTATACCGACTCTTCCCCTAACTCTTCTACCCACTCACATCCACCTCAGCAACAGGGAAATGTCCTATGTCTTTATTAAGGAAGGTATCATTTGTCTTTATTAAGGTATCATTTTACTGTGAACAGCCAATTAAGGTGTTAAAATCAGTAACTGGTGGTAATAATAATTGGCCACATTTATTAAGCACTTACTATATGCCAGGTACCATATAAGTATTTTTCATATGTTGTTTAATCATCATTAGTTGTGTGCCTGTTAAGTCTCGAACACTTAAGCACTAGGGATAAAATTTTTAAAAAAGGTGGAAATTCATGTCCTCATGGAGCTTATATTTTATTGAGGGAAGATAGATACATTATGTCATTTAATCCTTTTCAACTTTATTATGTTGGCACCAGTATTATCTCCATCTACCATTGGAGAAATTGAGGCATGGAGAATTTTGGTGATTTGCTTTAAGTCATATGGCTAGTTAAGGACTAAACCAGGATCTTAATATCCTGCAGTGTCTTTCTCTACCATGATACTCTGCTTTTCCTAGCCTACGGCTTCTTAATTTACAACGCTATGCATTTCTTGAGAAAAGTGGAGCTTATCTACCTGTCAGCATCTGTACCCACATACTCTGCCTTCATTATTTTAATACAGATGAATTCTCTGAGTACCACTCTGAGGCCAGCCCTTCCATTTGTACCCAGGATCCCTTTCTTCTTTTCTAGTCAAGGGCCTTGTTTTAGCAATTTTCCCCTTTTTCTTCTATTTTTTTCCTCTCTCTTTATGGGATCATCTTCAATCAGAGGACAGAAATGCTATTATTCACCATTATTTAAAATTTAAAACACACACTCACACACACACACACACACACACACACACACACACACCCTTTTTACCTTACTTTCCTCTTCAGTTACTGACTGGTTTATCTGCTTTTTGTTAAAAGCAGAATTCCTCATGAGTTATGTATACTGACTATATCCAGTTGTACTTCTTCCATTTTTCTTAAAACCATTGAATTCAGACTATTGCTCTCCAGTGAAATTTCTTTGTTTAAGTCCAAAGGCTTTCATATTACTAAAGCCAGTGGTCATTTGTGAGTTCACATTAACTTATTGACATTTGACACAAATAATAACTGTCTTTTCCTTGAAATTCCTTTTGTAGTTGGCTTCCAGTTAACCACACTCGCCTGCTTTTCTGTTTTACTGGTAGCTTTTTCTCGGTCTCCTTTACCAGTTTTTTTCTCATCTAGTCAACCGTCTAATGACAGAATGATCCAGCACTCAGTCCTTGATAATTTTTCTTCTTTTTCTTTATTCACTTATTTGGTGATCTAATTTAGTCTTGGGGTTTTAAATACAATTGTATATCTGCAATAGATTATAGCATTGCACTCAATCATTCATTCTCTGTTGTCTCTGTAACAAGATATCACATTTTTCTCTTATAGTGTGGCTAACATTGGACAGAGCCTCCTTGTAGGTGGAGTATACATCACTACTCCTTTCTTTGGCCTGATCATGTGATTGGCTGGGTCAGGCTGATGAAATGTGAGTGGAAGTGACAGTACACCACTTCTAAGCAGAAAATTTATACGTTAAATTCTTGATATCTTGCTATACGTTATATCTTGCTATATAAAACAAGACTGATATATCCCAGAAAGAGATTCTTCTCTCGGCCAGAATACTGGAATAAGAAAACAGAAACAGAAGTGCAGCATGAAGCCCATAGAGCTACCAAGAAGTAATGTGAGAGAGAAATAAATATTTGTTGTTGTAACCCAATGAGATTTGGGGAATGGAGTTGTTACTGCTGCAGAGCTAACTAAAATACCATCAGTGTGCTGATGACTGTGTAATTTTTATCTCTAACTCATCCTTTTTTTTGTGCTCCCAACCTACATATCCAAATGTTTACCCAGGATTTTTAATTAGATGACTAGTAGACATCTCAAACCTAACATTCTTGCCTTTTCCCCCAGCATACTCCCATCCCCTCCCCTGTGGATGCCACCCTTTCACTTGCTCTGACTGACAAAACATGGAATCATCCTTGATTCTTCTCTTTATCATCATTCCCACATTCTAGTAAGGAAATGCTGTTAGCTCCGCTTTGAAAATATATCCATAATTCTGCCAGTTCTCACCACTTCCATTGCTACTTCCCACTCTAAGCCATAATTATTTATTGCCTGGATTTAAAAGAACCTCCTTCCTCCACCCTTATTCCTCCATAGCCTCTTTTCACACAGAAGTCATATTTTAAAATGACAATTGAGGGGTGCCTGGGTGGCTCAGTCGGCTGAGCTTCCGATTTAGGCTCAGGTCATGATCTCCCGGTCCATGAGTTAGAGCCCTGCGTCGGGCTCTGTGCTCACAGCTCAGAGCCTGGAGCCTGCTTCGGATTCTGTGTCTCCCTCTCTCTCTGCCCCTCCCCCACTCATGCTCTGTCTCTCTGTCAAAAATAAATAAACATTAAAAAAATTTTTTTTAAATGACAATTGATATTGTCTTTCTTTTGCTTATTACTTCTTATTAGCAGCCTATCTCATTCAGAGGTAGGCCAGAATCTTTAAAGTAGCTTTTAGGGTCCTTGCCTGATCTGGTCTCTTATTTCCTAATTCCTGCCTACTTTCTTTCTTGTTTACTTCATCCAGCCCCACTGGCCTCTTTATTTCTGGACTACATGAAGATCACTGTGCTCTGAGGATTTTTTTTTACTTGCTTTGCCTCTTGTCTGTTCTTTCAGTTAGCCACATGGTTTACTGTCTCATTTAAGTCTTTGCTCAAATACTGTCTTTTCAGTGGGGGCTTTTCTTCACTACCTGCTTCTAAATTACATACACTCATTATACAGCTCCTATGCCCATCCCCTTTGTTTTGTCTCCTTAGCATTTACCATTTGTTACATTATAGGACTTGTTTTGTTGGTTGTTTCCTCCTCCCCCATGATAACTTATGCTATAACACTACAGAAGTTTCTGTCTGTTTTGGTCTTTCCTATATCCACAGTATCTGGCATATAGTAGGTACAATAAATACCTGTTAAATGAATATGCTGAGGTTTTCTTGGATACTCTCATACATGTTGTTATGAACTAAATATTTGTATCCCCACCAAAACTCATATATTGAAATCTGAAACCCTACTGTGATGATATTTGGAGGTGGAACCTTTGGAAGGTAATCACATTTATATGAGATAATGAGGGTGGGGCCCCCATGAAGGATGAATGTGTCCTAATGAGAACAGACTGGATCTTGCACTCTCTCCCAACATGTGAAAAGGCAGCAGTCTGGTCTGAAAGCTAGGAAAAAAGCTCTCACCAGGAGCCAAATTGGCTAGCACCTTGATCTTGGACTTCCCGGCCTCCAAAATTGTAAGAAATAAATGTCAGTTGTTAAGAAATAAATGTATGCCACTCAGTCTGTGGTATTGTATCACAGCACCTCAAGCTGACTAGAGTTTTTGGTATTAGGAGTGGGTTGTTGCTGTAACAAATAGTCTAACATGTGAAGCAGCTTCAGGACTGGGTAATGGGTAGAAGCTGGAAGAGTTTTGAGGTGCATACTAAAAATATGGACGTTAAGGGTAATTCTGTTGAGGTTTTAGATGTAAGTGAGGAATATGTTGTTGAACACTGGAGGCAAGGTGAGCCTTGTTATCAGGTGGCAGAGAATTTGCCTGAACTGTGTTCTAGTGTGTGGAAGATGAAACCTGTGAGGGATTAGATTGGGTATCTAGTTGGGAAGATGCCTGAACAAAGTGTTGAAGCAGTGATTTGGTAAAATGCAAGGAGACAGAGATTAATCGAAGAAGAAATTATTAAGCAATAGGGACCAGAAATGGAGGATATAGAAAATTCTCAGGCTGCTTTTATGCAGGAACTGAGAAAGCATGTTCCAAAGCGAACACCAAAGGTATGGCTGGACTGTCACTGAATGAAGAGTTCATGGGATTATACAGGCAGAAACATGGCCAGTTTGAACTGAAGGGGATGAAGATGGGCTGAAATGAAGGAAGACTCCTTGGGTTTGACAGGATGGGATGATCGAGTTACTCAGCTGTGGACATGTGCTATTCTTCAAGAAAAGGGAAAAATGACCTGGAAGGCGGTCCAGAGATTGACCACTGTTTTAGTATGAACAGACCAAATAGCTTCCAGTTGGAGCCTTGGAGGCATGATTATTACCTTGAAGAACCATGGGGCAGAGCCACAGAGACAAGATTTCCACCCCAGTGCGTCGTGAGCATCAAACCAAAGAAGATTATTCTTGAGCCTTAAGGTCTGATGGAATTTTGATGGAATTTACCTTGCTAAGTTTGGACTTTCTTGGGACCCATCACCCTTTCCTTTCCTATTTTTCTCTTTTCAAATGAGACTGTCTATTCAGTGCCTGTCCCACAATTATATTTAGAAGCACATAGTTATGTGTGCTTCTGTGTCTTGTTACATAGGTTCACAGCTGGAGAGGAATTTTACCTCAGGATAATTCCTACATCAAAACATACCCCTATCTAATTTGGATGATATTTAGATGAAACTTTTGGACTTCGGACTTTTGAGTTGATGCTGGAATGAGTTAAGACTTTTAGGGTTGTTGGGATAGAATCAATGTATATTGCACAGAAGAAGGATATGAACTCTGGAGGGCCACGGGCAGAATGGACTAGGTGTTTATGTTCCCCCCAAATATACATGTTGAAGCCTTGATCCCCAGTGTGATGGTGTTTGGAAGTGGGGCCTTTGGGAGGTAATTACTTTTAGATGAGACCATGAAAGTGGGACCTCCATGAGGGGATTAGTATCCTCAGAAGATGTGGAAGAGAGACCAGAGCTTGCTCTCTCTCTGACTTGTGAGGACACGGTGAGAAGGCAGCAGTCTGCAAGCCAGGAAGAGGGCTGTTCCCCTGAACCCAATCAGCCAACACCTTGATCTTGCACTTTCCAGTCTCCAGAACTGTAAGAAATAAATTTCTGTTGTTGAAGCCATCTAGTTGATGGTATTATGTTAGAGTGCCTTAAACTAAGACATATACCCTGTTAAACTCTAATGAAAGTACAGTCTTCTAGGTTACCAAAATGTTTGAATCTCAGTGAGAGATGACTTCCAAATCAGTGTATTTTGACACATCAAACAGAGATTTCCTAAAAATCTTGATTTTCAGTCATGTAACATTAAATGAACTATTAAATGACCTTGTATTTCAGCCTGACAGATAGATTTCCTTGTATACATTTCCCCATGGAGTAAATTTAAAAAAAAAGAAAAGAAAGAAAGTATAAATTTCAGATCCAGAAAATGCATTTTTAAGCCAGTTTAATATCCTCAGTTCCATATAGGACTAGCTGTTTTCTATGGAATAAGCTTATTAACACATATATACATCATATTCACCCTGGATGATGCAGCAGTCTCTCTCTACCTTTAAAACATATGTTTTTCATATGCATCCAGTGAAAGGATATAAATGGTAAGAGGAAATGGGCATGTTGACTTATAAAAATAAGGTTGACTAAGACTGCCTTGTTGCACGTCTTACAGATTATTTGCTTTTTAACATGTAGGTTAAAAGGAGAAAAACAGTCTGTAGCACTTAACTTTAAACTAGCTAGCTATTGGATGGTGATCAGGAGAAACCCTGGATATGTGGGACAGAATTCTTGGAAATTCTTTTGTACTTTTGTAAGATCTAGGTAAAGGGTGTGCTTCATATGTTTTCTGAGCTCCCCCTGAGTGCATGGAGAAGTCCAAAGGCTTATTTTATTATTCAGTCTCCAGCTGCTAAAGTAAAATCATTGAAAAAAGGCAGAAATCCAAGAGACATTATTCCTCTTATCTTTCTTCTCTAAAACTAATCAGTCACCACATTCAGGAAGGGCTTATATTTCTTGATCTTCTTCCCTTCTCTGCATTCCAGTTGTTACTACCTTCAATTTTTAATCATTTCCCACTGAGTTTATTTCAGCAGTGCTCATCTTGCTACCAGGTCTGCCCCTTTACATACTGTACATACAGTTACTTTTCTGTAACATGTAGATCATCAGACTACTCTGTACCTTAAAATTCCTTAGTGGCCCCTCATTGCCGTCAGGACCTAGTTCAGACACCTTAGCAGAAAATGGGAAAATCATTCCGAAAAAGTTATGTTTTTGTCATCTTGTCATCATCACTTTCCTGTTTTATATCACATGCAAATTTCTTTAAAACCTAATCTTTTTTTAAGTTTCCTGCTTCTCTGATGCTGCAAGCGTAGGCTTTGGCGGTCTACTTAAGGTAGCCTTTCACTGCCCCATATATTTATAGAACCAAGGGCATATGCTTTTCAACCCATCTACAGTTTTCTATTGTCTGTTTTCTCCAATAGTCTGGAAACTTCATGAAGTCAGAAGTATGTCTTTTTAGCTATTGTATCTCCAGGGCACAGGAAAACTTCTAATATACAACAAATACATGTTTAGATAAACTTTCTTCCATTTAAATAAATATTCTGTCTTTTCTAAAATTGCCAGTTATTAGCATTCTCACCTTTTGACAGGGACTTGAAAATAATGTTAGCTATTGTTCTGCTTAGAATTTGAATTTTCCACCACCATTGGTCCTCATTGAACACCTCAGATAAAACAGGGATCTCACTACTTCCTAAGAAAACCTGTTTCCTTATAAGATAGCTTTAATGTTTATAATTTTTTTCTTCACGTTGAGCCAACATCTGCCTCTAAAGTTCTATTCTAATTTGTCTTACTTTTGTTCCATTGTACCCCATTCACTTTTCCTGAAGACATCATAAATAATGGAAAGTTTTGGCTCTCTTTGTTTCTTGCTGCTGTAACATATTTTATATTGTATGTGGAGAAAAAAGACATTACTCAGGAGCTTCCTCGTATGCATCCATACATAATGCTGGGGGTCGTTCATTACAATATGACCCAATTACACAAAAGCATTTAAATAACATATTTATTGAACAGTAAAAGATTATGCTAATAAAAGTAGTGCACAAAAATGCAATATACTTCAGGGAAATGTGAAATTCTAGGCATTGGGTATTATGCCTTCTATGATGAAAGATTTTAAAGTCATCCTAAGGTCCAGTGACTTTTTACAGTTGCATTAGAGCACCAAACTGAATAGAGAGGATTCTTGTGACCGTATATGACTATAATGCTAAAATTTGGCTCCAGAAATCTTGAGACTCTGGTTTGCAGAATATAGTCTTAATAAGATATGCTTTTCATAACATACTGGAGGTCATATTTATACCTTTCCTGTAAAGAATCTAACTTGTCTTTTCATAGTCATTATCTTAAGTAATACTAAAGAATCTGACTAGCAAACCTGATATACTTGCAGTTTATTTTTAAATATCAAGCGTTATCACATATAATATCCTCACCTAAGGTAATTATGTAGTTGAAGTAACAAATCAGAATGCTAAAACTTATAGAAACCTAATTTTATTTCAGCAATATGGGAACATCAGTTATATATTTGAAAATTAAATGGTGCATCTTTGTATTTAAAGAAAACATAAGCTGTTTTCTATGGTGCCTTACTTTCTGAGTGAATGACTTGCTATGTGAATTGAACAGTGGAAATGTAAATTTTACATTTAATCAAAGCTCTGAAAAATTTAAATTGGTTCCCTTTTGGAGAATCAGAATCAGCCCTAGGAAAAATGTTCCTGTACCACTCCCAAGAAGGGTTATTATCACCTACCACCTTTATCCACCAACAATGAAATTTGAGGGGAAGGGAGGTCTAGGTAAAATATTTTGAGCTTTCAAAATGGATAGAGATAGGAAAGAGAAGCAGGGTGTAAACTACATCCTGAGTAAACTACATATAGCCATTAATACCAATGAGTGATACTTTGCACGTGGAATTAGAGGAAGTAGACAGGTCTACCAGTGGAAAAAGAATAAGCGAGATATCACCTTCCCTTTCGTGAAGTACTTCACTTTGTGCCATAGTAAGACTGCAAAATATATAGAGTGGTAATATGCATCAAAAGTTAATAAAATGAGGGCACTGGAGTACTAGTGAGTATAATCGGACAGGGAGTTAGTATAATTTATCTGAATTTGAGAACAAAGTCAGGTAAATTTAAAATCCAACACTGAATCATTGAAAGTAGCCATGGATAGAAGAACCAGGTCCTAAGATAATAAGTTATAAATGTATTTGCTAGCTAAAGCAAGTCAGAAAGTCAGAGAATCACTTGCAAAAATTGGAAACACCTTCCAAGAACGGAATAACGCTTACTTGAAAACATTAAAAGTCTGAACCTCTTGACTGAAAAATAACCACGAAAAGCATAACTTAACCAACTCTGTATCTGATTTTCTAGAAAGAAACTGATAATGAGCCATCCATGGAATTGTGAGAACCAGAGCTTGAGAGCAAAAATCCACGTCAGCCCAAAGAGAACAACAGAATGAGGGAATTATGAGAGCACAGATTTCTTGTTACTGTAGTAAATGTTCTCAGTTATATAGTCTCTGGATTGTAAAATTAAATTAGTCATTGTCTGACTGAAACATCTATCTTAGTACACTGACTGCTGTAACAAATCTTATTCAGTAAGTAGCTTATGAACAGTTTTGCAGGCCACAGGTCTGAGATCAGAGTGCCAGCATGGCGGTGTGCGAGCCCTCTTCTGGAGTACAGGCTGCTAGCTTCTCACTGTGTCTTACATAATGACCAGGGCCAGAGATCTCTTAGGAGCCTTTTTTATAAGGCACTAATCCCATTCATAAGGGTTCCACTTTCATGATTTAAGCACCTCCCAAAGGCTCCATCTCCAAATACCATTCAAGTATTAAGATCATAGCAACATTCCTCTAGATAACTTTTTTTTTTTAATGTTTTTTCCTTCCTGCCTGCCTGCCTTCCTGCCTTCCTTTCAAGCGTGAAGGAGGGGCAGAGAGAGAGGCAGAGAATCCCAAGTAGGCTCCATACTGTTAGCGTGGAGCCCAACACTGGGCTCGAACCCACAGACCTTGAAATTATGACCTGAGCTAAAATCAAGGGTTAGAAGTGTAACCAACTGAGCGACCCAGGTGCCCCTGTAGATAAAAGTCTTAAAGAAGCAGGCCATAGACTGAATATAGCTTCCAGATATGTTTTGTTTGCCCTGCACCTTATTTAGAAACTAAATCCACTCCAGGGGCACCTGGGTGGCTCAGTCAGTTAAGCATAGGACTTCGGCTAAGGTCATGATCTTGTGGTTTATGAGTTCAGGCCCTGCATCAGGCTCTGTACTGGCAGCTCAGAGTCTGGAGCCTGCTTCGGATTATTATGTCTCCCTCTCTCTCTCTGCCCCTCCCCAACTTGTGCTCTCTCTCTCTCTCTCTCTCAAAAATAAATAAACATTGAAAAATTTTTAAAAAGGAAAGGAACTAAATCTCTTAAAAATCAGGATATTTCACATTCATAACTTAGATATTCAGCACCTCTTTAAAAATTAGATCTGGAGGGGCTCCTGGGTGGTTCAGTCAGTTAGGCGTCCGACTTCAGCTCGGGTCATGATCTCACGGTTTGTGAGTTCGAGCCCTGCGTTGGGCTCTGTGCTGACAGCTCAGAGCCTGGAGCCTGCTTCCGATTCTGTGTCTCCCTCTCTCTCTGCCCCTCCCCCGTCCATGCTCTGTCTCTCTCTGTCCCAAAAATAAATAAACGTTGAAAAAAAAAATTAAAAAAAAAAATTTTTTTTAATTAGATCTGGAAATCCAGCTCAAGTTCCAACATGGCACAAAAGTCAAGTACAGTTAAAGAACATTATTTCATTGTTAGTCCACCATGGTTTCCAACTGTCCCCTGACACTAAAGCTTAGTGTTTGTTCTCATTTTTTATTATGCTTACACCATGGGTTTTCTTTGGAATAGTAGAGGAGTATTTCTCTGCGTCCCTGACTCAGAATGGAAAATCGAATCAGCTTCCAAATGGACATTGCATTTCATATATTTTAAAGAAACAGAGAATACATACATTTTTATTGAAGTGTAAAAAATGCCTGATTCTTAAGGAAACCTTCAGCCTATTTGCCCCTTTTCTATTATTTTTCTAGCTTCTGTGGACATTTAAGTCATGCCTTGTGCTCTCGTATATCCAACAATCAAATTTTTTAAAATCTTATTTAAAGCTTACCACACAAACTCCTTGGGTAATTTGGTTTCCTGGATCTCTCCTTACAGGAGATAGGTACCCTGAACACACTAAGCAGTAGCAGTAAATCATCCTGGTGTCTAAGACTGTGGATTGGACAGTATGGTTTGAATATCTGAACCTAAACAACCTACATAAGTTGCTGGATAAAATCAGGAAGTTCTGTGAGGATGAAAATCAGGTACTGGATTGTGATCACTCCATTTAAACCCCTAAAGTAGCTGACCCTTTGTTTCTTTTTGTTTTAAGTGAAAAATTCAGGGGTTCCTGGGTGGCTCAGTCAGTTGCGTGTCTGACTTCAGCTCAGGTCATGATCTCACCGTTTGTGAGTTCGGGCCCTGCATCGGACTCTGTGCTGGCAGCTCGGAGCCTGGAATGTGCTTCAGATTCTGTGTCTCCCTCTCTCTCTGCCCCTCTCCTGCTTATACTCTGTCTCTCTGTCTCTCAAAAATAAACATTAAATATGTGTGTGTGTGTATTTAAAAAATGCATTTTATCGTTCCAAATTTTTTCATGTCAATATTTCTGAAATTTAATAATCAATGTATAAATTTCATGTGGTAGTATTTTATTTTTAAATCTCTAAACAAATGTTATTGAGCAGTAGCATCTACGCAAAGAGGAAATTAAGTAAAACTCACTGCCTTAATATACACACTTAAATATCCTAAATAGCAAACAAAAATGGTAAAGAATTCTGGCATAATAGCAGTTTGAAAGAACAGTTTTAAAAAGGTAATCTTTTCAGATCACTTCAGTTGAATCACATAGGTGGTTGCCTACTCCCTGAGTGAAGCTTTCCTGAGTGTGTTGTCATTGGACATATTTTTAATTCAAAACTATTTTTTGTCTTCTCTAACATCCTATAAGAGTCTGAATTACTTTCCTCATGGAGTCAACTTATCCTCATGGTGCATGGAGAGATTCAGAGATGCTTGTAGAGAGTCAGTTTGTTGCTGAAATCATTAGTTATTTGTTAGTTGGGTATACATGTATAAATGCATATATGTTTACACATACACACATATATGGATATAACTTCAAATATAAATGATATTTGAATTCTCAGGTTTTTCATCCTTAGTCCATATAATTGAAACTTTTATTTTCAATTTAAGAAATCATATAGAACATAAACTACCTGCCTTGTGCTGAATCTCTTGCCTCTTAAGTTCATAAATTATGACTTGGCAGGGGTGGGGAAATAATTATGTAAGTATATAAAGTCTGAATAAATAAGGACTAAATTTTGTTGGATTATGATCATGTTCATAAACTCTGGTAGAAATGTCAGGAGCATGGGGCGCCTGGGTGGCTCAGTTGGTTGAGTGTCCGACTTCGGCTCAGGTCATGATCTCACGGTTCATGGGTTCCAGCCCCACGTCGGGCTCTGTGCTGACAGCTCAGAGTCTGGAGCCTGCTTCAGATTCTGTGTCTCACACTCTCTCTGCCCCTCCCTCACTCGTATTCGGTCTCTCTCTATCTCTGTCAAAGATAAATAAACATTAAAAAAAAATTTTTAAAAGGAAGAAAAAAAAATGTCAGGAGCAGGTTAAGAGACCTTATTTTGTACATGAAAGTTTAAATGTTGTATTCCTCTGGAAAATATATCAAGGAAATTTTAGGACCAGCTCCACCACATGGGTCACCATTGGTAGGAATAGGATTCTATCCTTAGGTCTAAGACCATCCAACATAGAGAACATACATGCACACACACCCACATCCACACGCCCACACCCCCCACACCCACATCCACACAAATAGGGAAATGGGAAATGTCCTTCCTTCTAAGTTCATGAAGATATACCCTTTTAAAAAAAAAAGGAAAATTGAAACAAGCTATTCTATATATTTGTAGATAATAGCTGGTTTCAATTTTCAATATTTATATTGAAATATATTCAATATATAAATATATTATATATAATATATATATTATATATTTCCACTCAACTGATACGACATATAAAAACTGGGATGCATAACTCTCCTTAATCCCTCATTTCCTTATCTTCTCCAGTATGGCCCTGTGTCTGGATTCTTATCTTGACTTAGCTTTATCAGAATTCATTCATTCAGCAAAGTTTATTGAGAACTTTTATGTGTAAGATATTCCATAGGAACTAGGAATTCAAATTTGGATAAAAGAATTCCTGTTCTCAATAAGTTTTGGGTAAGTGGGGGAAAAAAGAGAACAAGGATTTTTAATAAAGTTTGGTATATACAATGATAGAGCTAAGAGCCATTTTACCTCTGCTGGGTACTATATTCCATTGTTACCTATTTCTTCTCTCATTAAACTTCCTATAAGTCATTTCTCCTTAGACCACAATAGGTATTTTTATCTGTATTTACATATGAGGAGAATGAAGCAAGGTAAGTTTGCAGCCTGTCCAAGGTCACAAAGTTAATCAAGTTGCAGATCTGAGGCCAGAATTTCCTGGATTTTTCACCCAGGATCATATTGTTCATATGATTATTTGCAGTGTCACCAATGTGGTTTTAAAAAATATAGACAATACGCAGATAGATGACAGCTGTGATTAAAGGGATCAGTAAGATGCTTTAATGGACGATGGAATTTTTAGGCCTCTTATAAGTCACTCTGCTCAACAACTTCTGACCTACAGTTAGAATTTCTGATTTCTCCTGGGCTTTCTTGATTTTTAATCCTTAATATTTCCAAAGGCCTGAGAAGGGCATAACAAAAAACAATTCATCATGTTGGCCAGCAGAGATCCATATTTCCCTGGGGCAAAGCAATGAACCTTTGAGTTTCAAAGAGCTTGGGATATCCAGTCCAAACATTCAGATTCAGGCATAAAACCTTTTAGTTTATTCCTTTATTCCTTTTAGAATAGAAAGCCTCTAAAAAATGTATTCTCAGCCTTAATTCTATTCTTACTTCTTCAGCCAGAAACAGTGTTACCGTTAACACATACAGGAACAGTTCAGCTCTCTCCCCTGTCCTGGGACCAGGAGAATACAGTAGGAATGACTGAACAATTAAAGCAATATAATCTATATGTGGAAGGAAGAGGAGACTGTGTATTTAGTAAAGGCCATGTCTAATGTGCCTCTGGAAGCTGTTCCAACTCTTTAATGGATACCTTGGCTTCATGAAAACGGCAGGAGAATATACTGCACTCCAGATGCTACCATTTAGGTGGCCCCCTGCTACTGGTTCTGATGACAAGTATACATAGAAGCAGGGGCTATTTTTCAGGGAGCCCTGGCTTCTGCTGGCATAGCATCCTTTTTAAAGCCTTTTCTACTCACTTAAAATGATTCTGATTAAGAAAGAGCTGAGGCCCTGCTAAGAGAACACTTAGCTTGATATGTAACTCACCTGCCTTCCGAGAAGTTTTCTTGTGTTTGATTTGCAAGCAGCTTAAGTGACTGAGAAATTAAGGGCCAGGGTGGTTTGAAGGATCAGAAGGAGGAATTCTCTAGCCCAGTTGGAAGACATATTTTACTATAATTTGCTTCTGTGTATACTCACCAGTGTGATTCTGAGTTCTCTTCCAGACATTTGAACACATCAGAAACCTTTTTTTGTGTGTTTTTTCTTTGTTTCTCTCTGCTGAATTCTGAGTAACTTTCTCAGATTTATCTTCGTGTTCAGTAATTCTCTCTTCAGTTGTGATTGCCATTAAACCATTCATTGGATTTTTTAATTTTAATTAGATTTTTACAAATTCTTCTTGGTTTCTTTTCAAATCTTCTTAGTCATCTTTTATAATTTCCTATTCACAGAATATATTTTAAGACTTTAAAAAATTCTTTGAATGTAATAAGTGTTTATTATAGGTCTATCTCTGATAATTCCATTTTCTGAAACACTTCTGTTTTTTCTTCTGGATCTTATCCTTTGTGCCTTGTTCCTTTGTGTTTGGTAATTTCTCTGTGAACTGCTCATTTTCCTTAGATTTTTAGTTGTGGGAATCCTCTGAGATCAGGGATAGAAGTGTGTTCTTCCAGAGAGAATTTACATTTACTTCTGTGACTTTAGTATCTCTAAATTATATTCTCAACTTGAGAGCTTGCAGCTACCAAGACAGTGTGAAATTGGACTGTAAAACCTGCAGGAGGGACAGTTGGTGGTTCCAAAATCTTAATCACCATTTTTAACCAATGTTCTCCAGGCACTTTCAGGGTTTAAGATAATTAGTTTTGTTGCAGTTTTCTACAGAATGTGTTATTTCTGGTCTATCCTTTCCCTGAAGATACAACCCTCTGAAATCTTAGTTATAAGAATATAGGTTTCCTGCCTTGGACGAGTTTGGGTTTTGGTTACTAGTTTCAACACACAGTGAAATCATGAAAACTGAAATTCAAGTTCAAGTTTTGAGGAAAAGATCTCAGAATAAATGCTGATTAAAACTCCTGTATTTGTCTGGGTTCCACTATCATTGAACCTCTTCTTTGAGAATATATAGACTTCCATGTGTCCTGCCAAATTACTGTAAAAAGAAAGCTTAATCAGAAACGCACTGGGAAGGAGATTTGGACCCATACATAGCTATTCTTCTCATTTACTCATTTTCTTTTGTTGTTGTTGTTGTTGTTGCTGCTCAGGTAGAATGCCTTTTTATTTTTTTCTCCATGTAATTTCAGCTTTTTTTATCTGCATTTCTTGAGATTGGAAGTGTATGAAACTTTCATCAGTTAAAATAACCACACAGACTTATTTGCATGTTTAGGCACTTGACAGTATGCAGAGACATGAATTGACTATTATCTAACTACTGCCCAATATATGGCTAAGATAATGGCTAGTTGAGAAAGAGAAGGAGACTGACTTTGCAAGGGCCATGCGAGCCACCCACTTGTGTAGATTTTCTGTGCTCTAGGACTCTCAGTTTAGAACATTAAAAAGCAGTATATCTAAGGGCATCTGGGTGACTCAGTCGGTTAAGTGACAGACTTCAATTCAGGTCATGATCTCACGGTTTGTGAAGTTTGAGCACTGCATCAGGCTCTGTGTTGGCAGCTCAGAGCCTGGAACCTTTCTCGGATTCTGTGTCTCCCTGTCTATCTGTCTCTCTCCTGTTCATGCTCTGTCTCTGTCTCTCAAAAGTAAATTAACATTAAAAAAAATTTAAAAAAACCTTACATCTATACTAGGTTATCTTAAATTGCTATCAACAGATTTAACTGAACTTTGAATAAATATTATCCCAGTTTCTATAAAACGGTACCATAAGAAATGATTATATAATGAAATTATAATGAAGTATTGTGCTTACAAATAAAATCCAAAATCCCTTTGAGGCATGCAAGATTCTGCTTTACTGGCTCTTGTCAACCTTTTCTAACTTACCTGCTGATAGCTTCCCTCTAGTTCACAATGCTTTGGTCACACTCAGCTACTTTGTTTCCACCTCAGGGCCTCCATGTGTGTTGCATCTTTTTCTTAGAATTTCCTTCCCCATCTTCTACTGGAATGTTTCATTCTGATCATTGTATTGTCTCACCCTGTCTTTTCCTCAAATAAGTCTTTTCTGCCTACAGAATATTAACATTGCTTTTCTATTCCCATTTTATAATACTTAGCATTTTTAATAGAATTTATAACATTGCATAATTATAAAAGATTGTGATTGTTCCATGATTTGCTCCCCACTGAGCTGTGTAAGCTCCACAAGGGCAAATAATACGTTTGTTTTTTTTAAAGCTGCTATTTCAATAAATACTTAGATTTACAGATAATAGCATAACATAAAATCTTCTCATTTTTGTTTGCTCTAAAATGAAGATAACTAATTTCCATGTTTTCTGATAGAAGTTAAAAGTGAATAAAATACTGATGTAAGAAGTGGATTCTAAAGTAGACATACAAATATTAAATGGTGTGCAATGCACTGCACCACCAACAGTAAAAAATTCATATGCCGAATCCCTCACTAAAATTCCAAATGATGCATGTCATAGAGTAAATTTATTGCTTTTAAGTAGTTGAAACAATAAATGAGGGAATATAAAGATGATCTCCCTGAGAACACTTTGAGCAAATAACAGAGGAATGAGTTAGAATTTACTATGTGAAGTCAGAGGAGAAAGAACAGCAGACTCGGTAGAGAGAAGGAATAAGTTTTCCAGAAACTAGTGGAAAGCCGCATGTAACCAGAATATAGAAAGTGAATAGATTTGTGTAAGATGCTGCTGGATAAGTGAATAAGGGTCAGACAAGCCTTATAATTGATCGTTGTTATGGACTGAATGTTTCTATATCCCCAGAATTCGTATGTGGAAGCCCTAGTCCTCAGTGTGACTGATTTTGGAGATAGGGCATGTCAGGAGATGATAAAGGTTAAGTTAGCCATATGGGTGGGGACCTTCTTCTAGGGCTGGTGCCTATATAAGAGAAAGAGGATACCAAGTTAGCTCAGTCTCCATGTGAAGACAACAAAGAGACAGCCATCTCCAAGCCAGGAAGAGAATTCTCAACAGAAACTGAACCCTGCCAGATCTTGATCCTGAGTTTTCCAGCCTAAGAAGTGTGAGAAAATAGAATTCTGTTGTTCAAGCCATGCAGTCCGTGCTTTTTTTTTTTTTTTTTTTTTTTTTATATGGTATCCCAAACAACCTGAGCAATCATGTCAAAGATGTTAGTCTTTATCTTAAAAGCAGTACATTCCAATGTCTGGTGATTATGTGACCACTAAAGGCAAATCATTAAATATAATATATAAATACAAGTCATTTATTTTTGTTCCTTAAAAAAAAAAAAGAAACAAGGAAACTATATTTTGTGGTACTTTGTCCTGACCAAAGACAGTTTGGCTTTTCAGCCATTGTTAGGTTATTTTGGTAAATGTTTGTACACTCTAATAGTTTGAGTAGGTTGTGTGCACAGCAGACCTTGATGTTAGATCGTATTAGGATGAAAGAAATTCTTAGATATATGGAATTCAGTAGAAAGAAAGCACAAGAACACAGGTTCAGGCAATGTCCTAAGCTGCTTTAGCACACATCTTACATTAAAACAAGGCCGATCATGTTCTAATGGCAGGAGCAGCCAGGCTGATAGTTGTATCAGATAACAGAATGCTGGGAAAGAACCCAAATGTCTATCAGCTGATGAATGGATAAAGATGATGTGGTTTATATATACAGTGGAGTACTACTTGTCAATGAGAAAGAATGAAATTCTGCCATTTTTAACAATGTGGATTGAACTGGAGGGTATTATGCTAAGTTAAATAAGTCAGTCAAAGAAAAGCAGATGTCATATGTTTTCACTCATATGTAGAACTTGAGAAACTTAACAGAACACTATGGGGAAAGGAAAGGGGAAAAAATGGTTACAAACAGAGAGGGAGGCACACTCATAAGACACTCTTAAATACAGAGAACAAACTGAGGGTTGATGGGGGGGGTGGGAGAGAGTGAAAATGAGTGATGGGCGTTGAGGAGGGCACTTGTTGGGATGAGCACTGGGTGTTGTATGTAAGCGATGAATCACGGGAATCTACCCCGAAACCAAGAGCACATTGTATACACTATTAGCTAACTTGACAATAAATTATATTTTTTAAAAAAGGTGGGGGGGACCTGGGCGGCTCAGTCAGTTAAGTGTCCGACTTCGGCCCAGGTCATGATCTCATGGTTCGTGAGTTCGAGCCCCACGTTGGGCTCTGTGCTGACAGCTTGGAGCTTGGAGCCTGCTTCGGATTCTGTGTCTCCCTCTCTCTCTGCCCCTCCCTAGCTCATGCTTGCACTCTGTCTCTGTCAAAAGTAAATAAACAATAAAAAAAAGATAACAGAATTTTGTGTTCAGTGGAGAAACTTAGGACCAATAGAACTCTAGATCTAAAGTGCTGTTCCCAGTGTATCAGGCATCTCTGCTTACCAGATCCTCAATCTTTATTTATGCAAAAGCATTAGGCCTGATATAACCCTTCTAGTTAACTGTGTGTCTTAAATACTAGTCATCCTATCAATAAAAAATTATTTCTCACATCCTCTAGGTTAATTAGCAAACCCTTCTGATTTATATTTCTATAATTAGGTTTCAGGTACATATGTAACCATTCCTGAAATGTGGATTTCTGGTTACTGTTTTTTAAATTCTAACAACTCCTTGACTGGAAACTAAGATTAATTTGTTCACATGAATATCATACTATTTATATTGAAATCTTTTTAGAGTACATCAGAGATTATAACAAGGGTTTTTGAGTAAATGTTATATAATCATGTTTCTGCATATAGAACATCAGTTGTGAAGAATGATTCAACATAAATAAATGAATAAATGCAATAAATCACATTAACAGAATGGAGGAAAATCATTGTCATCTCAATACATTTAGAAAAAGCATTTAACAAAATTCAACATCTTTTCATGATTAAAAGAAAAAAATCAAGAAATTGTATATAGAGCGACTATACCTCAACATAATAAAGGCCATGTATGACAAGTGCATAGCTAACATATTCAACACTGAAGGGTTGAGATTTTCCTCCCAAGATAATGAAGAATACAGGAGTGTCCATTCTCATCTCTCCTGTTCAACATAGTACTAGAAGTCATAGCCAAAGCAATCAGGCAAGAAAAATGAAAGGCATCCAAGTGAGAAAGGAAGAAATAAAATTATCTCCATTTGCAAATGACATGATCATATAAACAGAAATCTTTAAAGACTCCATCAAAAAACTGTTAGAACTAATAAAGTAAATTTGCAGTATACAAAATCAATATATGAAAATAATTTTCATTTCTATGCACTAACAATGAACTTTTGGAAAGAAAAGTTAAGAAAACAATTTTATTTACAATAATATCAAAAACAGGAAAATTTTTAGAAATGAATTTAACCAAGGGGTGAAAGACTGTAGAACAAAAGCTGTAAGACATTGATGAAAGAAACTGAAGAAGACATATATAAATGGAAGTATGTCCTTTGTTTATGGCTTAGAACAATTAATACTGTTAAATTGTCCATACCATCAAGATAATCTACAGATTCTGTGCAGTCCTTACCAAATTTTCACATAAGTAGATAAAAGTAATCCTAAAATTCATATTAAATCACAAAAGATCACAATTAGCCAAGGAATTTTGAGAAAAAAGAATAAAGGTGGAGGCTTTATACTTCCTGATTTAAAACTATATTACAAAGCTATTGTATTTTTCAAAATTTTTTAATGTTTATTTATTTTTGAGACAGAGAGAGACAGAGCATGAATGGGGGAGGGTCAGAGAGAGAGGGGGAGACACAGAATCCGAAGCAGGCTCCAGGCTCCAAACTGTCAGCACAGAGCCCAATGCAGGGCTCGAACTCATGGACTGCGAGATCATGACCTGAGCCGAAGTTGGACGCTTAACCGACAGAGCCACCCAGGTGCCCCTACAAAGCTATTTTAATATGCACAGTAGGGAACTGGATGAAAACAGAACCAAGTAGAGAGCCCAGGAATATACCTGTATGTAGACAGTCAACTAATCTTTGACAAGGGAACCAAAATCATGCAATAGGGAAAGAATAGTCTCTTCAATAGATGATACTGGGAAAACTGCATATCCACATACTGAAGAATAACACTGGATCCCTGTCTTACACTACTCATGAAAATTAACTTGAAATGGATTAAAGACTTAAATGTAAGACCTGAAATGATAAAACTTCTAGAAGAAAACACAGGTAAAAAGCTCTTAGGCATTAGTCTTGGCAATGATTTTTCGATTTGACACCAAAAGGCAAAGTAAACAAGTCAGAGTATATATCAAACTAAAAAGCTTCTGCACAGCAAAGGAAACAATCAACAAAATGAAAAGTCAGTCTACAGAATGGGAGAAAATATTTGAAAACTGTGTATCTGATAAGGGATTAATATCCAAAATATATAAGAAACTTATACAACTCAGTTGGAAAAAAATCAACCTCATTAAAAAATGGGCAGATGACCTGGGTAGATGACAGTTTACCAAAGAATACCTCCACATGGCCAACAGGTACATGAAGAGGTACTCAACATCACTAACCAACTTTGAAATGCAAGTAAAAACCACAGTGAGATATCACCTCACACTTGTTAAGATGGCTGTTAGCAAAAAGACCAGATAATAAGTGTTGCCAAGAACGTGGAGAAAAGAGAACCCTTGTGCACTCTTTGTGGGAATGTAAACTAGTATAGCTATTATGGGAAGAAGTATAGAGGTTCCTCAAACAATTAAAAATAGAACTACCGTATGATCCAGCAATCCCACTTCTGTACATATCCAAAGAAATGAAGTCAGTATCTTGAGATATCTGCACTCTTGTGTTCATTGCAGTGTTATTCACAAGACTTGGAAAAACCCTATATTTTCTGACAAATAAATGGATAAAGAAAACCTGTTATATATATGGAATGAAGTATAACTCAGCCGTAAAAGAAGTAAATTCTGTCATTTGTGACAACATTAATGAATCTGGAAGGTATTATTATGTTACAAGAAATGTCACTGGGACGCCTGGGTGGCTCAGTTGGTGGAGTGGCCCACTTTGACTCAAGTTATATTCTCATGGTTTGTGGGTTTGGGCCCTTTGCAGGCTGTGTGCTGACAGCTTGCTTGGGGTCTGGAGCTTGCTTCGGATTCTGTATCTCCTCTCTTTGCCCCTCCCCCACTTGGGCTCTGTCTCTCTCAAAAATAAATAGATGTAAAAAATAAATGTCAGATTGAGAAAGACAAATACTGTATGATCTCACTTATATGTGAAATATATAAAAAAACTGAACTCATAGAAACAGTAAAGTGGTAGTTTCCAGGGACTGGGGGATAGAGGAAACAGGAAAATGTTGGTCACAGGGTACAAACTTCCAGTTCTAATGAGGTTCTAATATGTGCCATAGTAACTATACCCATAGTCACTCTTGATTTTGTAGACATCACATTATCTTTGCATTATATTTTGAATATCTTAGAATTTGAATTATCTTAGGAGAAATGTTATGAAGGAAGTTTCATGTAGTGTCCTTGAGTGAGGAATGAAGAAAATGATTTATATGTGGAGATATAACTTGGGAGTTATCTAATTGCCCATAATAATTACTATGGCTTGGAAGAGCTAGAGAGCATATAAAGTGAAAATAAAGGGGAAAGTTGTGGCTGAGCCATTAAGAACTTTTACATTAAGGACCTGTTACAGGAAGAAGAGTTTGTAAAGAAGAAATAGCCATAGAGATAGAAAACTAAGAGAACATCATAGGAAGTAAAGGAAGAGAAGGCTTCCCGAGGAGGGATGCATCATTGGTGCTATTTTAGCTGAAAAGTTAAGACAAGTGATTTAACATGTCCACTTTAGAGACAGAGAAGCCATTAATGACCTTTGTATTACCTATTTATATAAAATGATGGGGTGGAAACTGGATGGAGTGTAAGAAGAATGAATGGTAGATGAGGAAATGGCCAGGGTTCATTTAGTAGTTGTCTGAAACTGGTTCCCCTTTTTTTTCTTTCTTTTTTTTTAATAATTAATTAAGTGTATTTATTTTATTTTTTTACTCTGTTGATGTATTTAAGTATATATATGTGAAATTTTTGATTCCAGTGTAGTTAACATACAGTTTCATGTTTACTTTTTAGTGATTCAGCAGTTCCATGTTTTATTCAGTGCTCATTAAACTAAAATCCTGTTTCACCCGTCTTCCTACCTACCTCCACTCTGGTAACCAACCATCTATTTGTTCCCTATAGTTAGGAGTTTGTTTTTTGGTTTCTTACTCTTTTTTATTTTCTTTGTGTTTTTTTCCAAGTTTTTATTTAAATTACAGTTAGTTAATGTACAGTGTAACATTAGTTTCAGGTGTAGGATTTAGTGATTCATCACTTACAACCCCCAGTGTTCATCACAATATGTGCCCTCCTTAATACCCATTACCCATTTAACCCATCCGCCTGCTCACCTCCCCTCCAAAAACCCTCAGTGTGTTCTCTACAGTTAAGAGTCTGTTTTATGGTTTGCCTCTCTCTTTTATTTTCCCCTTTATGTTCATCTGTTACATTTTTTAAATTCCATATATGCATGAAATGATATGGTATTTGTCTTTCTGTCACTGATTTAGTTTGCTTAACACTATGCCTCTAGATCCATCTACGTCCTTACAAATGGCAAAATTTCTTTCTTTTTTATGGCTGAATAATATTCTGCTATATATGTATACCATTTTTCTTTATGCATTCATCTATCAATAGACACTGAGGTTGCTTCTATAATTTGTCTATTGTAAATAATGCTGCAATAAATATAGGGGTGCATGTATCTCTTTGAATTAGTGTTTTTGTATTCTTTGGGTAAATACCGAGTAGGGTAATTGTTGGATTATGGAATAGTTCTATTTTTTTTTTTAATTTTTTTTTTCAACGTTTATTTATTTTTGGGACAGAGAGAGACAGAGCATGAACAGGGGAGGGGCAGAGAGAGAGGGAGACACAGAATCGGAAGCAGGCTCCAGGCTCTGAGCCATCAGCCCAGAGCCCGACACGGGGCTCGAACTCACGGACCACGAGATCGTGACCTGGCTGAAGTCGGACGCTTAACCGACTGTGCCACCCAGGCGCCCCGTAATAGTTCTATTTTTAACTTTTTGAGGAACCTCTATACTGCCTTTCATCAAAACTGCACCAGTTTACATTCTCACCAATAGTGCAGAAGGGCTCATTTTTCCCACATCCTCACCAATTGTTGTTTCTTGAGTTTTTTACTTTAGCCATTCTGATGACAAGTGTTAGGTGGTGTATCGTTTTGGTTTTGATTTGCACTTCCTTGTTGAGTGATGCTGAGTAGCTTTTCATTTTTCTGTTGGCCATCTATATGTCTTTGGAGAAATGTCTGTTCATGTCTTCTGCCATTTTTAATTGGATTACTTTGTTTTTTAGTGTTGAGTTGTATAAATTCTTTACATATTTGTTATATTAAGCCTTTATTGGATATGTCATTTGCAGATATCTTCTCCCATTCAGTAGGTTGTCTTTCAGTTTTGTTGGTTGCTTCCTTTTATGTGCTGAAGCTTTTTCTTTTGATGTAGTGCCAAAGTTTATTTTTGCTTTTATTTACCTTGCCTCGGAGACATATCTAGAAAGATGTTGCTATAGCTTATGTGAGAGAAATTACTGCCTGTGCTCTCTTTTAGGACTTTTATGATTTCAGGTCTCACAGTTAAGTCTATAATCTATTTTGAGTTTATTTTTGTATATGGTGTAAGAAAGTGGTCAAATTTCATTTTTTTTTGTATGTAGCCAACCAGTTTTTCCAACATCATTTGTTGAAAAGACTGTCTTTTTCCCATTGCATTCTTTCCTCCTCTGTTGAAGATTAATTGACCATATAATTTGGGGTTTATTTTGCACTTTATATTCTGTTCTGTTGATCTATGTGTCTGTTTTTGTGCTAGTATTGTACTGTTTTGATTACTTAAGCTTTGTAATACAACTGGAAGTCTGGAATTGCGATACACCTCCAGTTTTGTTTTTCTTTTTCAAGATCACTTTGGCTATTTGGGGTGATTTGTGGTTCCATACAAATTTTCTTCTGGTTCTGTGAAAATTGCCGTTGGTATTTTGACAGAGATTGTATTAAATGTGTGGATTGTGGGGCAGCTGGGTGGCTCAGTTGCTTGAGCATCTGACTTTTGAGTTCGGTTTAGGTCATGATCTCAGGGTTGTGGGATTGAGCCCCACATCAAGCTCCATGCTGAGTATGGAACCTACTTAAATTCTCTTTCTCTCTCCCTCAAGCCTCTCTATTCTGCTCACTCTTTCTCTCTAAAAAAAAATTAAAAAATTAAAAAATAAGTGTGTAGATTGCTCTGGGTAGTATAGAGATGTTAACAGTATTTGTTCTTCCAATCCATGAGCATGGGATGTCTTTCCATTTCTTTGTTGTCTCTAATTTCTTTCATCAGTGTTTTATAGTTTTCAGAGTACAGATCTTCCACCCCTTTGGTTAAGTTTATTCCTAGGTATTTTGTTATTTTTGGTGTATTTGTAAATGGGATTATTTTCTTAATTTCTTTGCTGCTTCATTATTAGTGTATAGAAATGCAGCAGATTTCTGTGTATTGATTTTGTATCCTCCCACCTTACTGAATTCATTTATCAGTTCTGAAAGTTTTGTGGTGGAGTCTTAGGGTTTTCTATATATAGTATCATGTCATTTGCAAATAGTGAAAGTTTTCCATGTCCTTTACCAATTTCAATGTCTTTTATTTCATTTTTCTTCTTATTTCTTTCTGATTGCTGTGGCTAGGACTTTCAGTACTATGTTGGATAAAAGTAGTGAGTATGGACATCCTTATCTTGTTTCTGACCTTAGAGGGAAAGCTTTCCATTTTTCCCCATTGACTATGATGTTAGCTGTGGGTTTTTCATATAAGGGCTTTATTATGTTGAGGTGTGTTCCCTGTAAAGCTACTTTGTTGAAGGTTTTTATCATGAATGGATGTTATACTTTGTCAAATGCTTTTTTGCATCTATTAAAATGATCTTACTGTTTTTATCCTTTCTCTTATTGATGGAATGTATCTTGTTGATTGATTTGTGAATATTGAATTGCACTTGCATCCTGGGAATAAATCCCACTTGATGATGGTGAATACTTTTTAATGTATTGTTTCATTCTGTTTGCTAATACTATTTTGAGGATTTTTTTTTTTTTTTGCATCTATGTTCATCATATATTGGCCTGTACTCTTTTTTTGCGGTGTCTTTATCTTGTTTTGGTATCAGGGGTAATGCTGGCCTCATAGAATTAATTTGGAATTTTTCCTTCTATTTTTTGGAAAAGTTTGAGAAGAATGGATATTAACTCTTCTTTCAATATTTGGTAGAATTCCCCTGTGAAACCATCTGGTCCTGGACTTTTATTTTTTGGGAGTTTTTTTTTTTTTTATGAAATTTATTGACAAATTGGTTTCCATACAACACCCAGTGCTCATCCCAAAAGGTGCCCTCCTCAATACCCATCACCCACCCTCCCCTCCCTCCCATTCCCCATCAACCCTCAGTTTGTTCTCAGTTTTTAACAGTCTTTTATGCTTTGGCTCTCTCCCATTCTAACCTCTTTTTCTTTTTTTTTCCTTCCCCTCCCCCATGGGTTCCTGTTAAGTTTCTCAGGATCCACATAAGAGTGAAAGCATATGGTATCTGTCTTTCTCTGTATGGCTTATTTCACTTAGCATCACACTCTCCAGTTCCATCCACGTTGCTACAAAAGGCCATATTTCATTTTTTCTCATTGCCACGTAATATTCCATTGTGTATATAAACCACAATTTCTTTATCCATTCATCAGTTGATGGACATTTAGGCTCTTTCCATAATTTGGCTATTGCTGAGAGTGCTGCTATGAACATTGGGGTACAAGTGGCCCTATGCATCAGTACTCCTGTATCCCTTGGCTAAATTCCTAGCAGTGCTATTGCTGGGTCATAGGGTAGGTCTATTTTCAATTTTCTGAGGAACCTCCACACTGCTTTCCAGAGCGGCTGCACCAATTTGCATTCCCACCAACAGTGCAAGAGGGTTCCCGTTTCTCCACATCCTCTCCAGCATCTATAGTCTCCTGATTTGTTCATTTTGGCCACTCTGACTGGCGTGAGGTGATACCTGAGTGTGGTTTTGATTTGTATTTCCCTGATAAGGAGCGAAGCTGAACATCTTTTCATGTGCCTGTTGGCCATCCGGATGTCTTCTTTAGAGAAGTGTCTATTCAGGTTTTCTGCCCATTTCTTCACTGGGTTATTTGTTTTCCGGGTGTGGAGTTTGGTGAGCTCTTTATAGATTTTGGATACTAGCCCTTTGTCCGATATGTCATTTGCGAATATCTTTTCCCATTCCGTTGGTTGCCTTTTAGTTTTGTTGGTTGTTTCCTTTGCTGTGCAGAAGCTTTTTATCTTCATAAGGTCCCAGTAATTCACTTTTGCTTTTAATTCCCTTGCCTTTGGGGATGTGTCGAGTAAGAGATTGCTACGGCTGAGGTCAGAGAGGTCTTTTCCTGCTTTCTCCTCTAGGGTTTTGATGGTTTCCTGTCTCACATTTAGGTCCTTTATCCATTTTGAGTTTATTTTTGTGAATGGTATGAGAAAGTGGTCTAGTTTCAACCTTCTGCATGTTGCTGTCCAGTTCTCCCAGCACCATTTGTTAAAGAGGCTGTCTTTTTTCCATTGGATGTTCTTTCCTGCTTTGTCAAAGATGAGTTGGCCATACGTTTGTGGGTCTAGTTCTGGGGTTTCTATTCTATTCCATTGGTCTATGTGTCTGTTTTGGTGCCAATACCATGCTGTCTTGATGATGACAGCTTTGTAGTAGAGGCTAAAGTCTGGGATTGTGATGCCTCCTGCTTTGGTCTTCTTCAAAATTCCTTTGGCTATTCGGGGCCTTTTGTGGTTCCATATGAATTTTAGGATTGCTTGTTCTAGTTTCGAGAAGAATGCTGGTGCAATTTTGATTGGGATCGCATTGAATGTGTAGATAGCTTTGGGTAGTATTGACATTTTGACAATATTTATTCTTCCAATCCATGAGCAGGAAATGTCTTTCCATTTCTTTAAATCTTCTTCAATTTCCTTCAGAAGCTTTCTATAGTTTTCAGCATACAGATCCTTTACATCTTTGGTTAGATTTATTCCTAGGTATTTTATGCTTCTTGGTGCAATTGTGAATGGGATCAGTTTCTTTATTTGTCTTTCTGTTGCTTCATTGTTAGTGTATAAGAATGCAACTGATTTCTGTACATTGATTTTGTATCCTGAAACTTTGCTGAATTCCTGTATCAGTTCTAGCAGACTTTTGGTGGAGTCTATCGGATTTTCCATGTATAATATCATGTCATCTGCAAAAAGCGAAAGCTTGACTTCATCTTTGCCAATTTTGATGCCTTTGATTTCCTTTTGTTGTCTGATTGCTGATGCTAGAACTTCCAGCACTATGTTAAACAGCAGCGGTGAGAGTGGGCATCCTTGTCGTGTTCCTGATCTCAGGGAAAAAGCTCTCAGTTTTTCCCCATTGAGGATGATGTTAGCTGTGGGCTTTTCATAAATGGCTTTTATGATCTTTAAGTATGTTCCTTCTATCCCGACTTTCTCAAGGGTTTTTATTAAGAAAGGGTGCTGGATTTTGTCGAAGGCCTTTTCTGCATCGATTGACAGGATCATATGGTTCTTCTCTTTTTTTTTTGTTAATGTGATGTATCACGTTGATTGATTTGCGAATGTTGAACCAGCCCTGCATCCCAGGAATGAATCCCACTTGATCATGGTGAATAATTCTTTTTATATGCCGTTGAATTTGATTTGCTAGTATCTTATTGAGAATTTTTGCATCCATATTCATCAGGGATATTGGCCTGTAGTTCTCTTTTTTTACTGGGTCTCTGTCTGGTTTAGGAATCAAAGTAATACTGGCTTCATAGAATGAGTCTGGAAGTTTTCCTTCCCTTTCTATTTCTTGGAATAGCTTGAGAAGGATAGGTATTATCTCTGCTTTAAACGTCTGGTAGAACTCCCCTGGGAAGCCATCTGGTCCTGGACTCTTATTTGTTGGGAGATTTTTGATAACCGATTCAATTTCTTCGCTGGTTATGGGTCTGTTCAAGCTTTCTATTTCCTCCTGATTGAGTTTTGGAAGAGTGTGGGTGTTCAGGAATTTGTCCATTTCTTCCAGGTTGTCCAATTTGTTGGCATATAAGTTTTCATAGTATTCCGTGATAATTGTTTGTATCTCTGAGGGATTGGTTGTAATAATTCCATTTTCATTCATGATTTTATCTATTTGGGTCATCTCCCTTTTCTTTTTGAGAAGCCTGGCTAGAGGTTTGTCAATTTTGTTTATTTTTTCAAAAAACCAACTCTTGGTTTCGTTGATCTGCTCTACAGTTTTTTTAGATTCTATATTGTTTATTTCTGCTCTGATCTTTATTATTTCTCTTCTACTGCTGGGTTTAGGCTGCCTTTGCTGTTCTGCTTCTAGTTCCTTTAGGTGTGCTGTTAGATTTTGTATTTGGGATTTTTCTTGTTTCTTGAGATAGGCCTGGATTGCAATGTATTTTCCTCTCAGGACTGCCTTTGCTGCGTCCCAAAGCATTTGGATTGTTGTATTTTCATTTTCGTTTGTTTCCATATATTTTTTAATTTCTTTTCTAATTGCCTGGTTGACCCACTCATTCGTTAGTAGGGTGTTCTTTAACCTCCATGCTTTTGGAGGTTTTCCAGACTTTTTTCTGTGGTTGATTTCAAGCTTCATAGCATTGTGGTCTGAAAGTAAGCATGGTATAATTTCAATTCTTGTAAACTTATGAAGGGCTGTTTTGTGACCCAGTATATGATCTATCTTGGAGAATGTTCCATGTGCACTCGAGAAGAAAGTATATTCTGTTGCTTTGGGATGCAGAGTTCTAAATATATCTGTCAAGTCCATCTGATCCAATGTCTCATTCAGGGCCCTTGTTTCTTTATTGACCGTGTGTCTAGATGATCTATCCATTTCTGTAAGTGGGTGTTAAAGTCCCCTGCAATTACCACATTCTTATCAATAAGGTTGCTTATGTTTATGAGTAATTGTTTTATATATTTGGGGGCTCCGGTATTCAGCGCATAGACATTTATAATTGTTAGCTCTTCCTGATGGATAGACCCTGTAACTATTATATAATGTCCTTCTTCATCTCTTGTTACAGCCTTTAATTTAAAGTCTAGTTTGTCTGATATAGGTATGGCTACTCCAGCTTTCTTTTGGCTTCCAGTCGCATGATAAATAGTTCTCCATCCCCTCACTCTCAATCTAAAGGTGTCCTCAGGTCTAAAATGAGTCTCTTGTAGACAGCAAATAGATGGGTCTTGTTTTTTTATCCATTCTGATATCCTATGTCTTTTGGTTGGCGCATTTAATCCATTTACATTCAGTGTTATTATAGAAAGATACGGGTTTAGAGTCATTTTGATGTCTGTATGTTTTATGCTTGTAGTGATGTCTCTGGGACTTTGTCTCACAGGGTCCCCCTTAGTATCTCTTGTAGGGCTGGTTTAGTGGTGACAAATTCCTTCAGTTTTTGTTTGTTTGGGAAGACCTTTATCTCTCCTTCTATTCTAAATGACAGACTTGCTGGATAAAGGATTCTTGGCTGCATATTTTTTCTGTCTAGCACCCTGAAAATCTCATGCCAATTCTTTCTGGCCTGCCAAGTTTCAAAAGAGAGATCAGTCACGAGTCTTATAGGTCTCCCTTTATATGTGAGGGCACGTTTACCCCTTGCTGCTTTCAGAATTTTCTCTTTATCCTTGTATTTTGCCAGTTTCACTGTGATATGTCGTGCAGAAGATCGATTCAAGTTACGTCTGAAGGGAGTTCTCTGTGCCTCTTGGATTTCAATGCCTTTTTCCTTCCCCAGTTCAGGGAAGTTCTCAGCTATGATTTCTTCAAGTACCCCTTCAGCACCTTTCCCTCTCTCTTCCTCCTCTGGGATACCAATTATGCGTATATTATTTCTTTTTAGTGTATCACTTAGTTCTCTAATTTTCCCCTCATACTCCTGGATTTTTTTATCTCTCTTTTTCTCAGCTTCCTCTTTTTCCATAACTTTATCTTCTAGTTCACCTATTCTCTCCTCTGCCTCTTCAAGCCAAGCTGTGGTGGTTTCCATTTTGTTATGCATTTCGTTTAAAGCGTTTTTCAGCTCCTCATGACTGTTCCTTAGTCCCTTGATCTCTGTAGCAAGAGATTCTCTGCTGTCCTGTATACTGTTTTCAAGCCCAGCGATTAATTTTATGACTATTATTCTAAATTCACTTTCTGTTATATTATTTAAATCCTTTTTGATCAGCTCATTAGCTGTTGTTATTTCCGGGAGATTCTTCTGAGGGGAATTCTTCCGCTTGGTCATTTTGGATAGTCCCTGGTGTGGTGAGGACCTGCAGGGCACTTCCCCTGTGCTGTGGTGTATACCTGGAGTTGGTGGGCGGGGCCGCAGTCAGACCTGATGTCTGCCCCCAGCCCACCGCTGGGGCCACAGTCAGACTGGTGTGTGCCTTCTCTTCCCCTCTCCTAGGGGAGGGATTCACTGTGGGGTGGTGTGGCTCCTCTGGGCTACTTGCACCCTGCCAGGCTTGTGATGCTGGGGATCTGGCGTATTAGCTGGGGTGGGTAGGCAAGGTGCTCGGGGGCAGGAGGGGCAGGCTTAGATCGCTTCTCCTTAGGTGATCCACTTCAGGAGGGGCCCTGTGGCAGCGGGAGGGAGTCAGATCCGCTGCCGGAGGTTTGGCTCCGCCGAAGCGCAGAGTTGGGTGTTTGCGCGGAGCAAGCAAGTTCCCTGGCAGGAACCGGTTCCCTTTGGGATTTCGGCTGGGGGATGTGCGGGGGAGATGGCGCTGGCGAGCGCTTTTGTTCCCCACCAAACTGAGCTCTGTTGTCAGGGGGCTCAGCAGCTCTCCCTCCCTTTGTCCTCCAGCCTTCCCGCTTTCCGAGCAGAGCTGTTAACTTATGACCTCCCAGATGCTAAGTCGTGTTTGCTGTCGGAACACAGTCCGCCCGGCCCCTCCGCTTTTGCAAGCCAGACTCGGGGGCTCTGCTTGGCCGGCGAGCCGCCCCTCCGCCCCGGCTCCCTCCCGCCAGTCCGTGGAGCGCGCACCGCCTCGCCGCCCTTCCTACCCTCTTCCGTGGGCCTCTTGTCTGCGTTTGGCTCCGGCGACTCTGTTCTGCTAATCCTCTGGCGGTTTTCTGGGTTATTTAGGCAGGTGTAGATGGAATCTAAGTGATCAGCAAGACGTGCGGTGAGCCTAGCGTCCTCCTAAGCCGCCATCTTGAAAAACCTCTGTTGGGAGTTTTTGATTACTGATTCAATTTCATTGCTGGTTATCAGTCTGTGCAAATTTTCTATTTCTTAAGCTTCAGTTTTGGTAGATATGATTTTAGGAATTTATCCATTTCTTCTAGGTTGTCCAATTTGTTGGCATATAGTTTTTCATAATATTCTCTTATAATTGTTCATTTTCCTGTGGTGTTCGTTGTTATTTCTCTATGTTTCTGATTTTATTTTCATCCTCTTTCTCTCTCTCTCTCTCTCTTTTTTCTTTCTTTCTTTCTTTCTTTCTTTCTTTCTTTCTTTTTGATGAGTTGGCTATAGGTTTATCAATTTTATTGATTTCTTTTAAAAAACTAGCTCTTGAGGCACCTTGTTGGCTCATTCAGTAGACCATGAGACTCTTGATCTTGGGGGGTTGTCGGTTCAAGCTCCACATTGGGTGTGGAGCCTACTTAGAAAAAAAAAAGAACCATCTCGTGGTTTCATTAATCTATTCTATTGGGTTTTTGTTTGTTTATTTCTATTTATTTATTTCTAATGTATTTGTTATTACTTCCTTCTTTCTGGTTTGGGATTTTGCTTGTTGCTTTTTTTAGCTCCTTTCAGTATAAGGTTAGGTTGTTTATTTGAGATTTTTCTTGCTTTTTGATGTAGACCTGTATTGATCTAAACTTTCATCTTAGAACTGTTTTGCTTTTTCTCAGAGATTTTGGACCATTGTGTTTTTATTTTAATTTCTGTCCATGAAACTTTTGATTTCTTCTTGATTTCTTGATTGACCCATGCATTGCTTAGTAGCATGTTATTTAAACTCTTCCCAGATTTCTGTGCTCTTCCCAGATTTTTTCTTGTGTTTGATTTCTAGTTTCATAGAGTTGTGGCCAGAAAAATATGACTTCAGTCTTTTAAAAATTTGTTGAGACTTGTTTTGTGGCCAATAAGTGATCTATCCTGGAGAATGTTCCATGTGCACTTAATAAGTGTGTATTCTGCTATTTTAGGGTGGAATGTTCTGAGTATGTCTTTCAGTTAAATCCATTTGGTACAGTGTATCATTCAAAGCCAATATTTCCTTGTTGACTTTCTGTTTTTAATGATCTATTGATGTAACTTGGGTGTTAAAGTCCCCTACTATTATTTTATTACTATCAATTATTTCTTTTATGTTTATGTATTGGGATGCTTCCATGTTGGGTGCGTAAACATTTACAGTTGTTATATCTTCTTGAATTGTCCCCTTTATGATTACAGTGTCCTGCTTTGTATTTCTATACAGTCTTTGGTTTAAAGTCTATTTTGTCTAATACAAGTGTTACCACCCCAGCTTTCTTTTGATATCTATTTGCATGGTAAATATTTCTCTATCCCCTCATTTTCATTTTACAGGTGTCTTGAGGTCTGAAATGAGTTTCCCATGGGCAGATGGGTCTTTTTTTTTTTTTTAATATATTTTGTTACTCTGTATCCTTTTATTGGAGCATTTTGCACATAAATGTTAAAAGCCATTTTGGTATCTGTGTATTTATTGTCATTTTGTTACTTGTTTTGTGGTTGTTTTGTAATTTTTCTTTGATCCTTTCTTCTCTGGGTCTCTTTCATAGTTTGCAGGCTTTTTTTAGTGATACATTTGGATTGCTTCTCCTTTATTCTTTGCATATCTACTACTGTTTGTTGATTTGTGGTAACCATTAGGTTTACATTTAATATCTTCCGCATATAGCAGTTTATATTAAGTTGATCGTCACTTAAGTTTGAAGCCATTCTTTATTCTTCCTGTCTCCACATTTTATGTATATGCTGTCATAATTTACATCCTTTTGTTTTGTGGCTCCTTTGACTGGTTTTTACAGACATAATTCATTTTTACTGCGTTTGTGTTTTCTACTTTTCATACTCTTACTTATGGTCGTCTTTCCTTTCTACTCAAAAAGTCCCCTTAAACATTTCTTGTAAGGCTGGTTTAGTGGTCATGAACCTCTTTAGCTTTTGTTGCCCGAGAAACTCTACCTCTTCTTCTATTCTGAATGATAGCCTTGCTGGATAGAGTATTCTTGGCTGCAGATTTTTTTTTTAATTTTTTAATGTTTATTTTTGATATAGAGAGAGACAGAGCATGAGTGGGGGAGGGGCAGAGAGAGAGGGAGACAGAATCTGAAGCAGACTCCAGGCTCTGAGCTGTCAACACAGAGCCCAACACAGTGCTTGAACTCACGAACTGCGAGATCATGACCTGAGCTGAAGTAGAACACTTAACCGACTGAGCTACCCAGGTGCCCCCAGATTTTTTTCTGTTAGCACTTTGGATATATCATGCCACTCCCTTCTGGTCTTCAAAGTTCCTGCTGAAAAGTCCTCTAATAGCTTTATAGGATTTTCCTTCTATGAAGCTGTGTTCTTTTCTCTTCTTGCTTTTAAAATTATCTCTTTATCACTACTTTCTGCCTTTTAATTACCGTGTCTTGGCTTGGGCCTCATTGGGTTGATATTGTTGGGGGATCTCCATGCCTCTTGGATCTGGTATCTGTTTCCTTCCTCAGATTAGGGAAGGTTTCAGCTGTTATTTCTTCAAATAAATTTTCTGCCTTTTCTCTCTCTTTTTCTTCTGAGATCCTTATAATACGAATGTTATTATGCTTGATGGAGTCGCTGAATTCTGTATGTCTATTCTCATTTTATATAATTTTGTTTCCTCTCACCACTCAGCTTGATTACTTGTCCATCACTGTTTCATTCCTCTGCTTTCTGTAGCCTGCTATTTATTCCATCTCGTATAGTTTTAATTTCATTTATTATGTTCTTCATCTCTGATTGGTTCTGTTTTATCTATCTTACTGATGTCCTTCACTCTTTTCTCAAGTCCAGTGAGTATATTTATGGTCTGTACTTTAAATTCTCTATTAGGCATATCACTTATATCCTTTTTGCTTAGGTCTCTTGCTATGGTTTTGTCCTGTTCTTTCATTTGGGACACATTCCTCTGTCTCCCCATGTTGTCTAACTCTCTGTGTCTGTTTCTGTGTATTAGGAAGTCAGGTATGTCTCCTGTTCCTGAAAGCAATGGCCTTATGAAGAAGAGGTCCCACAGTGCCCTGCAGTGCAGTATGTCCCCTATTACCCAGAACCTGGCATTTCAGGAGGTGTCTCTTAAATGTATTTTGTGTGCCCTGCTGTTGTGTCCTGGCCACTTTTTCCTTTAGTCCAATCATGTGCAGAGGCTTTCTTTGTAGTATTTGTTCCCTGGCTGGAGTGAGGCGTGCAGTTTTAACAAGGTGTTCAGCATTGGTCTGCTTGTGAAATGAGACCTGCAGCTGCAGTTGTAGGTGGAGCTGCATGTGGGCAGTGAAGGGTTGGGGGGTAGTGTGCAGTTTTGACAAGGTGTTCCTCAGGCTTCCACAGGGCCCTGCCACTGCTGCTGCTCCTGCTGCTACTGGCATTAAGACCCCACAAAGCACGCTACTTGAGAGATGCAGTGTTGGCAAGGTTTGTGCTGGTCTTCTGGGGAGGGGGACTGCAGCTCCAGGACTGAGGCACCTATGACTGGAAAGGGCAGATCTGCCAAAACTGGGGAGTCAGGCTTGGTGTGGGAAAATTAGGTAATGAATGTCTGCTGTTGCTGTAGCAGGCAGCGTGTGTTTATGCTGTCTACTGAGGGACTGGTAGAGAAATGGCTCCTGCCAGCTCCTTTGTTCTTGAAGGGGTCTTCCTGTGATCCCTGCCTCTATAGGAGAGGCCCAGAGATGAGTAAATAGCTTTCCCTCCAGTATGCCCTGGACATTTTTCAAACTGCTGCTTCTATACTGTGTCTCCCAGTATAGAACAAAACAGCTGTTTTGTCATGCTGTTTCTTTAAGGGTGGGGATTCAGCTTCCTATTGCCCTTGGGGCTCTCCCAGAACAAAACCACTGATTTTTAAAATTCCAGGCTTTAGGTCCCACTGGTTGTAAGAACTCCGTAAATCCAGTCTTTCTTACTTTCAAAGCCAAATGTTTTATGGGGATATGTCTTTGGGATCCCCAGTGTGACCGTCTCTTTCTTGCCCTTCTCCACACTCGTGGCTCCTCCCTCCTCTGGACTACTGAGGTCCATTTTTTTCCCCACAGCATCTCCATCCTGCCTACACTCTTAATTGTGGCCTCTTCTCTACCTTTATTTGTGGAGTTTGTTCTGCCAGTCTTTAGGTGGTTTTCTGGGTTATTTACCAGAAATAATATTTAAACTACCTAATTTGATGTGAGTGTTTTCTTGTTGTATCCATGGGACAGGGTGAGCTCAAGGTCCTGTTACTCCATCATCTTTCCAGCCTCCCTTGATCTCTTTATGCTTGGGGCAATATCCTTCCATACATTCTCACACTGAGTACAGTTCACACAGTTCACACAAAACTGATGTTTTGGCTTAAAGTGGTTGTTGTTGTTATGGGGCTATTTTTTCAGTCAAATAAATGAATGTTTTATATGGGGAATTCCTGGCATTATCTACCTGCTGGGTGTATGTTTTACCACTATTTTAGACTTTGCCAGTATTTTGACAGTTACCATTTGCAGGCTGTTAGATTACACGTGGCATTTTAGAGGAGTACCTTCATAACCTAGCTTCTGTTCAGTCCTTCATGAAGCATGGCTACTATTCATTTCCCAATATTAATCCCAAAATTTTCTTAGTTATTCTCTGTGGCTCTTTAAATTATAAAGTTATAGGGGATCCTGCAACATCATGAACTCAGAAGAAAATGCAGGAAATGGCTCCACCTTTGTTCAGATATTACTAATTCTGAACAAAATTAGATTCTAACTATCTTAACTCTGATTATTTTGTGTCTACTCAGTCTTATAAATTGCCTACATTTATTTTTAAGGAAGTCTTCCAAGCTTACTGCTATTATTTCTTAGTAACATTAAAAGCAAGTTTTTATAGTGATTATAATATGAGGTTCAATCAAGATGAAAATGTATTATAGAATAGGCAAAAAGCCAGAAGTTTTATTTCAATATGATGCTTATGTGCCACTGTTACATGTGCTGCTGTTTTGAGCTTGACATTAAAAAAGACTGTCTTGATTTACATATGTTTTAACTTGAAGGTCTCCATCAAAGGAGAAGTATTTGAAAACTAAATTTTAGCATTGATAGTTGGAGAAAAGGCCTTAGTAAGTGTCTCCATTCCCATTCTTTGTGTCTGGTTGAGTGTATTTGAGAACTTAACTCATCCACCATTATTAATCCAGGAAGCTCCTCATGAATCTGGATGAGAAAGGTACCTTTCATTTTTGATGACATAGCATCCTGATCATATCTGTTATAACACTTTTCATATTGAAACCTTATGATTATCTGTCTCTTCCAATAACTGAGCATTCCTGAAAGAATGGGCCGTTCTTATCCATTTTTGTAACTCCAGTGTTGAGCAGGCTGTAGTCACATAAGAGGAGCTCAGTGTAAGCATGCTTAAGCAATAAAATAATCTCAGTATTATTTAGGGTTTCTAGAGGATCTTTTCATTATGCAAAAAAACTTTAGAGGGCAACTTTCAGTTATAGAAATAAATAGAAGAGTATGTATGGGCTCATTCTCACACAGTTGTAATTGCCCATAACACTGACTCCTCTGGGCCTGTGCAGCACATTTATTTGAAGCTTTTGACACAGAAACAAAATTTTGGAGATAGAACAAACTGTAGAGAAGCTAATTCCTGGTCCCTGTCATTTGATGAATAAATCTCTGGGTTTTTACCTCTACCCCCAATGGACCTTTGATTTGATCAAAATTTTCTTCCATTATAGTGGACTTTTTCTCTCTCTCTCATTTTAGTATGCATTCTACCTTCCTCTTTTAACAGCATTCCATTGCTTTTAGGAAGCCATCCATCTTCCATTCTCAGTCAATGTTCTTATTCTAAGGAGGGCAAAGGATTCAGGTCCCTCACCTATTTCTATACTTAGATCTTTGTGCCTTTTTCTCAGAATTAGCTTGCATTAGAAAAACACATACATGAGTTTGGTTCTCCACCTTTCTTTCAAATAGAATATAAGTCTAAGAAAGGCATAGTTAGAGCTATGTATTTACTATCTGCCCCCCATACTCTTATTTCTACCCATGTTCTTCCTTAACTATGTTTATAATATCAAGTCATGAATGTCCAGTGACCAATTACTGAAGACATTAAAGGACAATTTAAAGTGATGTCTGTGTCTTTAGATCTTATGATTTGGATTTGACAAATGTGATAAAATACATTATGTAAACAAACCCACAATTTCATCATCAGCAATGGTTGTAAGCCATATAAATGGCTTGCGTAATCAAAATTATGGCCTGTTTGTGTAGAAATCTTATTTTCCAATTAACAAATGTTCAAATGGTTAAATTATACTAATTTAAGAGTGCCATTTTTAGTCTGTGACATTTTAGACTCCATTAGATTAATGAAAGAGAAGCTGAAAGTAACCTCTTTGAAAATAGAATTCTAACTTGGAAGTCTTAGACTTTCAAAACAAGAATCTGTGTTCTGAATTTCTGTTGCATGTGTTTAGATGGGTAACCTCCTCTTTTTTAGTGTCCTTCCCTCAGGAACTTAAGAACTAAAATGAAATATCAGCTCACTAAAGCAGAATCCCTGCCCCAAGGTTTGGCAAAGTGCATCCTGTCTCACTGTTTCTTCTGAGGCATTTACAAGAAAGAAGAAAAAAAATCAGTTTACTAGAGTCAGCCCCTCTGGCCAAAGTCTTTCTCACTTCCAAATAATGGAGCCTAAGTGGAAGAACAAAAGAAGAACAAAAGAACAACATCTTGTTAAAAGTTTTCAAAATTATATGAAAGTGAAAAGAAAAAAAAAAGTATACTAAAAGAGAGAATGGGCCTGGAAAAACAACTTGGAGGGTTATCATAGTTACTACTTCAGGGCTGTGAAGTGCTCTTCTCATCAAATGGAATTTCTCTGCAAATGCTTCATAAGTTTCCCAGATGATGACAAGAACAAAAGCCTTACTCATAAAGGTTTTATTTACAGATGTATTTGAGCAGAGTTTAGGAGGGCAGAGATAGTCTAAATCGGAAATAAAAAAATCTGGAGATTTCAGAAACATGGAAGAAAGGATTATTTTGCAGCACTAAATGTTCCAATCTGAATTTGGGATTTGATCAAAATTAACCTCTGGAGTAGAACCTTACTGGCCTGATTTCAGGTTAGAAATCAAAGACAGTTTGCGTGAAAAATGGAAGCATTCAGTTAAATGCGTCTTTCAGATTTCAAATGTCTTTGATATCTAAAAGTTAAAATTTAAAATTTTATCAGTGACATATTTAGATTTATCAGTGACATATTTAGATTAAATGCAGGGATGGCTTGTACAGTTGCATTTCAGTATTTAAATGGAAGTTTCAGATGATGCGATGAGGGGTTGTTGATGTAATTCTAATGGCCACTGTAGAATCATGCTATCTTTCTATTCATAGAGCATTTAATGAATAAAGGTAGATGTGGAGAGGAGGGAAATATCTGCACAAATATTAAAACTGCAGAAATAGAATCACATAATGAAGGCTAGCGTTAATTACTCCTATGAGTGTTGTTAAGACATCCTGAGCTTAACACACACTCTAAACTCCTTCAGTCATATGTTAAAAGTCCCCACTAAAAAGTGATTTTGTTGTGAAATTTCCTTCTGGAACTATGAAACTATTGGAAATGAGTACAATGATGTAACAGCATTGAGAGCACAGAGACATTCGTTGGTGTTCCCTAAAGTATGTTCTGAAAAACACTAATACAGAGATACGCTCCGGGGGGTGGGGGGGGGGTTGGGGAGCATGGCATGTTCTGCTAAGTTTGGAGAGTCCCACATGCCATTCCTCTCAGAGAATAGCCGTGTATGTTAGCACAATACAGGTTTAGAAAATACTTGAAAAAAAAGAGTTTCACTTTATTACCTGTGTATTTCCTAAACTTAGATGACTTTGAAGCTCTTTTTAAAAGTAACACCTACTAACATCAAACAGAACTAGTAAAATAGGCACATCTTTTGGGAAATACTGATAATAAGGTTACTTTATGATTGAAATCAGTGTCAAGCTAGTAAAGCTAAGAGATAAATGATGTATTCCAGTCACTGGAATGGAATATTTTTCTTTTGAAGTTAAAAAATTAATTCCCACACTCTATACATCAAGTTCTGAGATTTCCAGTGGCATGAGATAGCTCCTCAGAGGCTGTCATCATTAGGTGCCTGTGCCAAAGAATTGTGTTCTGGCTCTGCAAAGCTGAGGATTAGATACAGAAATATGACTATAGAAAGAAGAGATTGGCATATGCTGAGACCTTAATTGCGTGAACTGTCCAAGTTCAAGTCCTTATCATTACTCATTGAACATTTGCAGTATTCTTCTGTAAATCCTTCCCCATACTTGTACCAGAGTAATGTCTAAACTGCAAATCTGACTGTGTAACTCACACCCCTCATGTCTCTCAGTGACTCCATATCATTTTCTGTACAAAATTTTCAAAGTTTCTAGAATTTATTATAACCATGATATTCTTATTTTCCAAGATTAAGTGGAAGAAATGCTGTGCATTTATCCAGATGTTTTGACTTGCTGTATCCACTGAAATAGCCTCTTCTAGAAGGACCTGACTATACAGCAGTCTATGAACTATGGAATGCAGTTAATATAAAATCTTTTTTTTTTTAATTTATTTATTTAGTTTGAGAGAGAGAGAGCATGCCTGCGCAGAGGAAAGGGGCAGAGAAAGAAGGCGAGGGAGAGAATCCCAAGCCGGCTCCACATTGTTAGCATGGAACCCGATGTGGGGCTCGAATTAATCAACCATAAGATCATGACCTGAGCTGAAGTCAGACACTTAACCGACTCAGCCACCCAGGCATGCCAGTATAAAATATTTTGAGAGTAACCACAGAAGCCCTTTAACACTTAATTATATTACCTAAAATAACAAGGTCACCTATTTCTAGTCTTTGAAATGGATTGAAATGTAAAATTAACATGGACACGTGGACATCCACTTTGAGGAAATTTGCTGGGCCTACCAAAGTTTAATAGGAAACAAAATAAGAATTATTGCACAATCATGCCACTGACTCGGGGTGTGGCATGGAGAAAAGCCCTCAGTCTCTCTGTTACTGTTGCATTCTCTTACATATAGCTGTCAGAAAGGGTGGAGATGAGTATAGTTGAAAGCACTTTGTGATTAAAAATATATATATTGGGTACTTAATGGGTGAATCACATTAATGTGATCAGGTCCATAAAAGAAACTGTCTGAATGAGCACTATGACTATTCTCAGGATGGACTTTATTGAATACTTCTAGCATTCTAAATAGGATAGAATTGGTCTGTTTATTTAGATTTTGACTGTGAATAGAATTTGAAGGAGACTACATACTTTATATCCCTTCCTTTTTCAGGCAACATTTGCCATTTGAGGACATGAACTCACAAGTTGTCCACTCTGTTACTTTTCCCTCCTGACATAACCGCTCAGTACTGTGATCCGCCTTTTTATTTGTTCAGGTAACATCCATTTATGTAACTTTTTAGGCTTAATGAAGTGACATAAAACACAGCCTTAAGCAAATGGTTGTACCGGCCATCAATTCAGTGACTCAGGAGATGATGCCATTACATATGAAATAGAATCGTTGTTTGGCATTTCTACCAGCAGCATCACTGCTTGCAGGGCTTCCATACTTCTTAAGGAGTCGTGATGGGAGACGCTTTGCACTGTGTACCCTTAATCCTTCCCTGAGCAGCATAGTCTTCTGAGAAATACATCTATGAACAGAAGGCACCACAGGTTATGTGCATTTTCATTTCAAGAGGATTGCCTTTTTTATCGTTTCTTATCGTGTGTCAATATTCTGACGCTGTAAAAAAGAATAAAAATAAAAGCAGGTGGAAATGAAGGAGTTACAATTGAGTAATGTCGTCTAGGAGCATCAGCTTTGAAAATACCATTCACTATACAGCATTACTAGTACTTTTCATGTTTTTAAATGCTGCCAAATGTCCTCTGTTGACTAACTTATTCCCAAGGGCTCCCTATCAGTGAGGTCACTCAGGTGCTGCTTTTTAAATTACCATGGTGGTGATTCAATTACTACTCTACTCCTCCAGTGGCCTAAAAGAATAAATGGTCTTCCTAAAATGTTTTTCTCTTTGGAAAGGTCTAGTGTGTTAGGGCTGGATAGGACCTTAGAGATCATCTAATTCAGTGTTCCATAAACTTGTCTGATGACAAGACTTCTGAGAACTTGCTTAAAAAAATATAGATTCTCCGGCTATTCCCCTGTATGCTCTGTTAGTCTAGGAATGTACATTTTGTAACAAAGATTCCAGATGACTCTTAGTATTAGGCAGGTTGGGAAAAGCCAAATTAGTCCCACTTTTTTCTTTTATTTTATAGACGAGCAAGCAGATGCCCACGTAGACTAAGTGATTCCTCTAAGTTGTATACTGCACAACATTTTAAAAATTGAGATTAGTTTGAGAAAAAATGTTGGTAGGCAACCTTTATGCAGGCCATGGCAGGGAATGGGAGTATGTTTTTTCTTAGAATTTAAGCTTCTGTATTGAATAGAACATTAGAAGATTAGAACATTTAGAAGATTATGGGAGAAGTGATAGGAGACACTTTGTTCTGAACACAACAGTGGTTCTTAACTGGTGATGATTTTACTCTCTAAGTGACATTCGTCAATGTCAGGAGGTACATTTGTGGTGTCACGAATGAGGGGAGGAAGATACTACTTACCGGTATGTTGTATACAGAGGCAAGGATGCTACTAAACACGCTGCAGTGCAAGAGTATCTTCCCCAACAAGAAAGAATTACTTGGCCCAAAATGTCAGTAGTGCCCAGGTTGGGAAACCTTGGTATTCACTCAATCCCATCTTGAGCGCCATCTCTCTGTGAGATACTTACTAGTAATATTTAGGCACATTTGAGAAATAGGACACAGTTTCTCATTTTCTTCCTAAAGTTAGATAGAAAACCTTAATATCAAAACTAAGCAGGACATTTATTGGTCTGTGTTATGCTTCCACTTAGACTGGATGAAGTTGATATTTTTTCCTCAAAACTGTACAGTAAATCCTTTTAGGAGCCTCCCTCCTTCTACTCAGGTATCTCGACCTCCCTGTTCCTAGAGTACCTCAAGTATGTCTGATTTGACCTTGCTGCATTCTGTACCTAGATCACTCACACTCTAATTCTCTGGGGTCAGCTACAAGCTACAGTGTCAATGTCTGTTGATTTTTAACAGAAATAGAATTTGGGGCCAGATTCTTAAACCAGAGGCTAAGTGAAGGAACTTAGTCAGTTTACTTAGAATAACTTATTTTCCACATCAGACTGATTGTTTTCCCAGTATTTCTCAATTCTAGTTTCTTTCCATCTCTGTTATCAGTAGTTAATTCAGACCCTCATCATCGTTTTCATGAGCCATTGAAATAAACACTTAACTTTGAAATAACCTGTTACCTTTTCTGCCGCTTTCCCATCTTCATACCCATTCTCCACCTCACAGTTATCTTTGTAAAGTGCTTCCCTTCCCCCAGATTTTCCCCCTCTTGTAGGTGGTTTCTCCTCACCTGTGAGAATGTTTCTCAAACTTGGATTACATATGGAATCTTTTTAAAGGGGAAACAAATTTCTTTCATATTACTTGTACCCTCTTCAATTATTTTATTTTAAAATCACTTATACATGTATAAACATAAAACCAAATTTGTCCTCTTTAATACAGCTATGAAACCAAAATATTTTCAAATTAAGAATGAACCAAACCATGCAATAAAGAAAATTCAAAATTACAATATTATTTCAGTATGACCATTAATTAATATTGTCCAGAATCTGTAGCGGTGCTTGCTGTGGCCATAGTTCTTTTATTTTCAGATGACTGTACCATATAGTGAGCTGTGGCGTAGCTTGCTTTGTCTAATTCTTCATTTTTTCCCTGGTGTGAACACATACTTAAATATAAAATCTGCCTCCATTCTTTTCACATTAGCCCAGGATAAACAAATGTAAACGGTGCAAGCAAATTTGCAGAGCAAAGATAAACACAGGAACCAAAAATTGATAAGCCACATCATCTAGGTCTCATACTATTGTCTTACATTTCTTTAAATTATGAAAGTAAAAATACAGAACACAGAACTAAGAATTGTCATTGTTAACTCACAGTTAACTCACAGTGTGAGTTTGCACACTGATTTCTCAACCGTGAGAAACACTGATCTATAGAATTGAGTCCAGATGTCATAGCCGGGCATATAAAGTCCTCATTGTACTGCTGTTCTTTCCTCAGCCCTCCAGGCTCATCTGCAGGCATTTACTTCACTTACTACCTGGTGTTACTGAGCTCACCAGATTGCCCTGTCTGCATACTATTTCGCCCCTCTCTGCTTTTACTTTTGCTAATGTATCTACACCCCACACTCCAGCTTTGTTTTTTATATCTTTTTTCTTAAATTTATTTATTTACTTTGAGAGCGAGAGAGCAAGAGAGTGTGCCAGAGCAGGGGAGGGGCAGAAAGATAGGGACAGAGAGGATCCCCAGCAGGCTCCATGCTGTCGCGCACAGCCGGATGCGGGGCCTGATCTCACAAACCTGGTGAGGTCATGACCTGAGCCTGAAACTGAGAGTTGGACACTTACCTGACTGAGTCACCCAGGCGCCCCTGTTTTTTATGTATTCATCATTCTTCAAGATCTAGCCTAGGTGTCATTTCCTCTAAAACCGTTTCTAGAACTCCAGGTTGAAATGTAACTCCTCCTGTGGACCAAGGACATTCTGTGTTCATCTCTAGCGTGTCTCTTCCTTGTGACAGTGACTGTTCATTCCCTTACTCTCCTATAAGCTTCTTGAGAGTAGGCATGGTACCCTGGCACCCAGCCCAAATCCTGACACACCGATAGTCACTCAGTAAATATAGTAAAGGGAAGCAAACCGTTTTCAATTAAAGGGTCATCTCTAGTAACCACATTGGGGTTTTTTGTTTGTTTGTTTCCAATATTCAGAATTGGATATACTTTCAGAAAACATGACAGTTGAAAAACGTACCAGATTTAGAATCAGAGGACTTGAATTCATGTCTTGAATTCGTTTGTTCTCATGTATAAAATGGAGATAAATATCACCATTGCAGCACTGTTTTTACAAATGTGCAAAATTCTGGGACAATGTCTGGCAAACAGGCATATATCCATTAAATATTGGTTTCCTTACTATATTACTGCTTTGCTTCTTTTTATGGCCTTTAGTGATTTGAAATTATTTTTGTTACCACTGAAGCTTCAAATATATATACTGCCTTATTGCACTTAGATTGAAGTCTAGTATCAGTTATTTTTCCTAAAGTGAGTTTCAGCATTGCTGTATAAAATAGATGACACGATCAGTTTTTCCTTTTTATCCTCATAGAATACTTCATTCTCTTTAACTATTTATATTTATTCAGAATGTATTTTTCTTTTATTGCCACAGGCATGAGAGAACCTCTGCTTTGTTCTTATTACCTAGAGAAATCTGTCTTCTTCCATCTCTTTGTAGTCCATTTTCATCAGAAAGCATCTACTTTGAGAAGTATTTTCTTTACCTGCATTACATTATTGAATTTCTTTTTTTTTTATGATTTCATATGGATATTAGACCCTATAGCTTCAATTCTTTGGTAATAGGCTTAGGACTCTTGATAACATGAAATTTATCATAAAAATAAGTTATGTAGAGTTGAACAATATGGAAAATTTTTCTAATCCATGGGTTTGCAGCTCTTAACATGCATTTTTTAAGCAAAAAATAGATAAACGTAGATATGAAAGCAACCGAGACAGATGCCGCTGATGCTGACAAGGAAAAACAAAAAAGGAATGAAAGACTGCAGTTTGTTTATTACAGTATGAAATGCCAACTACAAACTACAGGAGTTCCTAAAAGGAAATCTTAACAGTGGATACTTACTAGTACAAGAAAATTCAGGCTAGATGGAAAAGAAAAGCTTCACAGATATGGGAATAACCAAAGGATGAATTAAACTACAAAGGGATGTGATCAGTGTCACTAGAGACAAAGTATCTGAGTTTCAACTTAATATCTTGAAGATAGGAATAATGAAATCAGTTTGTCATAAACTAGCAGGAATACATGAATGACCTACAAGAAATCCGTTATCGCAATTATTCTCTGGTTTTGTGCCATCCTATGTGGCACAAGTATTTTTGTATTGAATTAAGGCTGCACCTGTCATACCCTGACCCTTTTCACCTTCAGCCTACTTTCTGAATTCAATTCAAATTAAAACTTTAGTGCCTTTTGGTGGAGAGATTCGTGACTAACAGGAAAAGAAAAAAAAAAAAAACAACTGAGTATTTGGGACCTCAGAAGAAAGGCATTTGGTTCTCTTTTTGTCCCCTTCATCACAGTCATGAAGAGTACCACTTTACCATCTGGTAGGAAATAAAAGAGAACCTTAGGGTCTTGTTTTCTAAGTTGGGAATCAAGTCATTTGAGTTGGCAAATCTCAGTGAACAGTTACAAGTTTACAAGTACTGACCTCAGGCATTTTTGTGTCCATGTTGCCTGCATTTGGACCGCAGTTAACATACGTCATTGCTAGAGACGGAGCACTGTTTGACAGCTTGCACAAAGAAGAGAAATCGACAGAACTCCACGTTTCTGCTTCCAGATCTCTTGTTCAATATAGCTATCTGTTTAAAAAGTAAAATTATTAGGGCTATTATGACATGTTCATCTGATTTCATGATTTTTTGACTTGTGCAGGGCAGGAGTTACAGGTAGAGAAGGGGGAGATGAGGAAGGAGGTTAAAAGGGGAAGAAAAGGAGCAGCATGAGGAAGAGGTATGACATACTCTGTGAATGCCTTGTAATTCTGACTGAAACCTGAGTTTTGGTATCACTGGACTAGTGGGACATGTTGTGAATTGTCATTTTGTCAGTCATGCTGATTAGTTTGGAGTCTTTCTAGGGAGCAAGTCCTTAGCTGTTTGTGAAGAATAGAGAAGATAACACTGTGTGCTTACTTTTGTTGTTGTTAGGGACTATCACATGTAATATTCATGTTACCGAACCCAAGTTCAGCTGCCCATTACCTGGAAGATCACCACTCAAGAGACAAGTTTTGTTTGGAAAGGAATTTGAACTTTATTCAGGAAGCCAGCAACCTAAGGAGAAGGTAGACTCTTGTCCAAAAGCCAACTCAAAGGTTTCTGCCTGGCCCGAGGGCGTTTAAAGACATTTAGGGTAGTTAATCAGCAAAGGGAGTGCAGTGGCCTGCAACATTTCTTGATTACATGCAGACTCGATGATGCCAGCTATAAAAGTTATCTCGGTGAGAGAGTGTTGTGCAAGGGGGTCCAATTCTTATTTCGTGATGTGCCAGAGTACTCTATTCTTTCTGCAAAGGAGGTCAAGGTCTACAGATGCACAAAGCGAGGTGGTAAAGTCATATGTGTGATTTAAAAAAGAAAAACATTTTGCTAAAGAACTGCTGGGCTAATCAGAAGGCCGAAGCGGCTTCAGACAGACTTGTTGTTTTCTATGGCCTAGGAAAATTCTGTTCCTTCACTCCTTAAGGCCAGTGGTCTGCAAATCTCAAAGAAAGTGAATTAGTTATGTTATAGATCAAGGACCCTGAGGTCAACAGGTAAGGAGTGTGTTAACTTGAAGCAGGTTAACCTTTAAGACCAGCCAGAGTGCTGTTCCACTCACAGCACCCTTTTTGGAGGTAGACATTATTGTCTCCATTTGCCATTGAAGAGATTAAAGCAATGAGAGGTTGAGTAACTGCCCAGGTTCATACAGCTAATCTGTAGTAGAGCTGAGACTCAAATCCAGACATCATGTTATCAAAGCTACATGACTGGTCACTCCGTAAGGAGTAGTGGGAGTAAAATATTCTGAGGAGGGAACTGAATGTAGATCAGATGTCATTGCTCATCTTTTGTTTTCCCAGGTCTCTTTGCAAGGAAGTAGACCAGCAGCTGCAATCAGCTGCAGTCCTATCACACCTTCATGATGTTTCTCTTGACCAGAAATGCACTAAGAAGGTTCAAGATTCGAAGCATTCAACAAATTAGACAAAGCCATGAAAAACACTCACCAGATTTTCATGACAAATATGGTAATATTGTGCTGGCCAGTGGAAGTGCTTTCTGTGTTGTCGCATGGGTGTTTACAGCCACACAGATTGGAATAGAATGGAACCTGTCTCCTGTTGGCAGAGTCACCCCAGAAGAGTGGAATGATAAATAACCATCCAAGTTACTGTAATACAAAATTGTTCCCAAGTCGACTTGTTGTTTAAGCACTCTGCTTCTCATTAAAATATAGCATAATTAAAGAAATAAAATGCATTTGAAACCTTCAAAAAGTCATTGAAAATCATCATTATAGTGCCTAGAAGCAAGGTAGCAGCAGTCGGTATAGATTATAGGAAGTTATGAATAATAAATACTTGAAAGTGGAATTAATAAAGCATATATTCTTCTGGCTTAATGATTTACACTAGGTATCCTTCAGTGGATATACGCACATATGTATCTTACAAATTAGTTTAATTATTTGGCAAATTCTGTTGAATCTTCCTTGAAAACATATTCATAATCTGACCATTTTTCACATCCTTCATCTTTCCCACCATGATCCGAACCACCATACTCTCACTGGGGTTATTAGAAAAACTTCCTAGCCAGTCTCATAGCTTCTACACATGATGGCCCCTGCCAAACCTGCACCATTTACCCCACCACACGCAGTATTTTTAACACAGCAGACACACTGATCATTTTAAAACATTAGTGATATCATTCCTCTTTTCAAAACCCAGTGACTCCCTATTTCATTCCGGAGTTAAAGCAAAAGTCTTCTGAAGGATACACAGACCCCTTGGATGCTGCACTGGTCGGTTTTACCCCTGCATCAGGACTTTTCCATTTGCTCTTTTCTCTGCTTGGAATGCACTTCCTGCGGATCTTGTATGACTCATTTCATCATACTTTCCAGGGTTTCATTCGTATGTCGTCTTTTCACAGGAGACCTCTGACTACCCTTTTTAAAGTTGCAACCTTTTTAAAATTGCAACTTAGATCGGTCTTTGTCCTGTTTCCTTGCTTTATTTTTCTCCATAGCAATTACCATCTCTGACATAAGATATATTTTGTTTACTGTCTTTGTGCAAAACTCCATAAAAGCATAGTTTGGAAACTGGGTTTTTCATGACTTTATCCCTATAATAGGGCCTGATAGATTAGACTTTTGGTAATTATTGGTTGAATTTATGAATATTAGCCTGAAAACAATGAATTTGTTTACCACTCTGGGTTTGCAATGATTATTGGAGAGTGTATTGGTTATCTATTGCTATTTTATAAATTATCCTAAAACTCAGTGACTTAAAACAACGAACATTTATTATCTCATAGTTTCTGTGTGTCAAGAATCTCAGTATGACTTAGCTGGATGTGTCTGGCTCAGGTTCTCTCACTTCTGTAATCAGAGTGTCAGGGCTATAATCATTTCGAGGCATAACTAGGGGAGGATCTATATCCAAACACATATGGCTGCTTACTGGCCTTAGGACCTGGCTAAATGTCTCAGGCTCTGAGTCTGGAGTTCTCTCTTGTCCAGCAAGAGAGCAGATGCAGAATTGAATACGAGAGAGGCTAATGTCCAGGAGGAGATGAGCCCCAAACAGGGGTTTCATCTCTGTATTTATTGAGCTCACAAGATATTACCCACGTGGTGAATGTGAAGGAAATAAGATCTTACACATATGAACATGGAGAAAACAATCAGACAGTAATCATTAACTTGTGTAAGAAGCAGAGGGTCTGGAAGCAAGTGGTGTTTTTGATCAAACTACAATAGTATAATTTCCTGCAGGTTATACAACAAGTTACTCGTGATCCCATTATGATATCTCGCTAGCTAACCTCTGGGGCTTTCGCCCCGGGCTGGCAACTTTCCACCCTAAGCTTTTTTCTAACCCATTTATGTAAGTAGAACCTATTTCCGCACTGCTGATTATTGGCTGGAGACATCGTTTCCTTTTGTGTGGGTCTTTCCGTAGGGCAGCTTACAGTGTAACAGAGTAAGAGAGACAGAAGCCCTGTTCTTTTGTAACCTGATCTTGCAAGTGACATTCCATAACCTCTATCATACTTTTTGTTCACTAGAAGTGAGACACTAAATCAAGGCTATAAAAAATGGGAGGGGATTATGCAAGGGCATGATTACCTCAAGGCAGGGATCTTTGGGGGCTGCATACTATAGTTGACAATGAAGACCATCTTCTCCTGGATGACTAACCTCAAGATAAATATATTGTTTCTGAAGTTCAAGTATACGTTATTAATACTATTCTGTAGACAAAGGACATTATGTGTTCCTTCCCAGTTTTACTATATGAGAATTCCTCTAGGGTCCTTCCTAGGTGTAGAATTGGTAGTTCTTAGGGAATGCTTTTTAGCTTTATCAGTATTGCTGGATTATTTCCCAAAGTGGATAGTTTACAATCTCACCCGTAATGTATACAGCTTCCTTTTGTTAATCCAAACTCACTCTTAAGACTTATCATGCATTATAATTTTCACTGCTTTGCTGAGTGTGAAATAGTAGCTCATATTTTAATTTGCATTTCCCTAATCTAATTACTGATGAGGTCCAACATTGTGTGTGCGTGTGTGTGTGTGGTGTATGTTGTATGTGTGACTTTTCTGTTTCTTTTTCCATTTTTTTATATAATTAAAAAAAATTGTTAATGTTTATTCTTGAGAGAGAAATAAACAGACCATAAGCAGGGGAGAGGCAGAGCAAGAGAGGGACACAGAATCTGAAGCAGGCTCCAGGCTCTAGGCTCTGAGCTGTCAGCACAGAGCCTGACGTGGGGCTCGAACTCACAAGCTATGAAATCATGACCTGAGCTGAAGTCAGGTGCTTAACTGACTGAGCCATCCAGGTGCCCCTCTTTCTCCATTTTTCTATTTAGTTGTTTGTCTTGATCACTTTGTAGAAGTTTTTAAATAAATTCTCCATACTAATCCTATCAGTCAGGGTTTAATCAGAGAGACCGAACCAGTGTAAGTCATATAGAATATCAGATTAATTATGGGAATTAGAACTGATGCAATGGTGAGAGCTAGTGGAGGCTGTTGCCTCGCCATTTGATAATAAGTTCTCAGTAAGGTGGGAAGCTTGATGTGAAGTAGGGGAGAGCAAAAGCCAACTGAAATTGAAAAGTGATGCATTGGAATCATGACTGTGAACTAGAACCTGGGCACATTTGTCACTGCCTGTAACTAAGATGATGCGGATGACTTCTGGAGAAGTCAGTGCCCTTCATGGTGTCAGTGCACATTCACCTGCCCCCGTTCTCAAAAAAGCTGAAAAACTGGTAGAAGTTTAAATAGCTATAGGCCCTGGGGCTGTTCCTTATCAGTAAAGCAAGCCAGAAGATCAGCAATGGCATACACAACTTGCACAGTGCTCCGTGTTTTATGCCTGCCTTCCAAGGACAAAATGCTTGCTATTTTATGTCTGCCATCCTTATATATTTCTCCCTTGTGGTTAACCCTAACCTGAAACCACAGAGGGAAGGAATTCTGGAGAAAGTAGTTGAAGCCTAGCCAAGTTGACACTTAAAAAGGCCACAGTAGTCTACCCCTTGTCCATTTGACGTAAGTGCACATCTTTCCCAACCATATCTATATTTCAAGTAAAGACAACAAAAATAATGCTTTTACCTAACATGATGCAACTTTCCCTTATAAAACCAATACACTAGTCCTGTCTCTAAATGAGGATATGAAGTCCCTCTACCTATGGCAGGGTGACACTGTCAACTTCCAGTTTAATGGAACCATTACTGTGATCCCTAGTAGAAGCCTAAGACTTCTAGACCAGCAAAACCCAAAGTTATGGAAATGAATATTTTTCTAGTAGATCACTAGAGGTAATTGTGGAGGACCCTCTCATCTCCACCTCTTGATTCTCAGTCCTGAAATTCCCAGCTCTGGGAAAATAGCACCATATATTGGTTATTTAGAGCATGGGAGACATGACGTCAGCCTGGCAAGGCAGTATTATCCAGCTGTTGCTATAACGAGTACTTCAAAAGGTGGCTGCAGCATTCTATCTATCAGTGATGGGAAACATAGTAAGATCAGTGAATTCCATAAGCATGAATTCACTTATGTATTCAATTTTCTATAAAGTAAGTTTCTTGGTCAGAATCAGTGCTTTGAACCAAGGTACTAAATAAGGCATTTAGCAAGTTCATGGATGATGATGGCATTCACAGAAAAGTTGCAGGGAAAGAAGGTAAATCTACGTTGTCAGTTTAAGTGTCCGCTAAAATGGTAATAAATCACTGCCTTTTACATGATTGAAGTGACCCAATGAAGTCAACCTTGCACTGATGGCTAACTGATTCCCTACCCCCCCCCCCCACTTCAGCACCCAAGGAATGGTGCTAAATCTAGGTGCAGGGGTGGCCTGTCTGTTGGTAGATTGGGTGTACTCACTGGTTCCTGTAGCCATACTAGTCTTGATAAGTGTAAGTCCACATTGGGAGGCCACACATAGTCATCTCTGCTGTCATGGTCACTTTGTGTCAGAACCATTGAGAAGGCATATGGTGGCTGAGAAAGTAATAGCCATAAAATGGGTCATCTTGTCCGTCTGATTATTAAGATAATACTCTGCTGACTATCCTTTCGATGACTATTTATATGGGAACTGAATATCATTTCACTCTATGCCCGTTTAGAGAAGTCTGTTCACATAATCCACTCCTAAACTTGCTGTAACCAGTTTTCTAAGTGTTCCTTTTAATTCCTGATCAGCCTGTCAAGCCATTAACTGATCTCCGTGACTTAGTACAGAATTGTACCTCTGGTAATTTCTCCTTCCAGGCAAAATGATCAACTATGTATGCTACTTAAAGTACTGCCTACCAGGAAGATTTCCAGTCTTCTTCAGTACCAGCTTGGGATTAAACTGTATTGCCAAAGCCCTCCACTTTCGGTTATGGCCAGCTTATTTTGCAGAACCAGATTTGAAATTCTTTCTTCCTAGGTCCACTGGTAATAGGAAACTCCACATAGGGCCATCGATTTACACACCTGTATACCCTAAGTTCAGAATGAATGAAACTTTCCCAAACACACGACTTGTAAACAGTGGTGTCAGAAGCCAAACTTCAGACCTGTTCTTTTACTTTCAAGTTAACACTGTTCGTCTTTTTTTTCAGGTATACAGGTTGGAAATTTTGGAAAGATTCAAGCTGAAACTAGAGAAGATAGGGAGCAAATAACAGATTGTTGTGAAAACCTTGGGAGTGAAAAACATTATGAAGAGAGTAGATCAATAAGGAAGTAGAGTTAAGGAATGCATGTGGCACGTAATGAGTATTTTTTAAAATGGCAGTTACTGGGGCGCCTGGGTGGCGCAGTTGGTTAAGCGTCTGACTTCAGCCAGGTCACGATCTCCCAGTCCGTGAGTTTGAGCCCTGCGTCAGGCTCTGGGCTGATGGCTCAGAGCCTGGAGCCTGTTTCCGATTCTGTGTCTCCCTCTCTCTCTGCCCCTTCCCCGTTCATGCTCTGTCTCTCTCTGTCCCAAAAACAAAAAAAATAAATGTTGAAAAAAAAATTTTAAATGGCAGTTACTTTCTTTAGCTTCACCCTGAATATTTTATTATTTGAAATGAGGGTTAAAGCCTACCTCTTCAGGTTTATATATGTATATATAAGCCTGTGTGTGTGTGTGTGTGTGTGTGTGTGTGTGTGATGTATTTATGTGTAAAGAGACTGCATGTGTATACATCTATATATATATATATTTATATAACTAAATATATGTAGATAGATATATAGATTTATATATATAGATTATTATAGATTATATATTTTTTATAGATATAGATTTATATAGATTTATATATAAATAAATATAAATAAATAAATATAAAGATATATATAAACAATATATAATATATAGATAATAATCTATATATAGATATAGATACAGGCATAGACATACACAAACCTATAGAGAGAATATATACACATACATATCCATGTATATTTTTTAAGAATACAAGTATTTTAAGGAGTGTATATATACATATATATACTTAAAAATATTGTGGTATTAAAATTTGTGGCCACTGGTTTCTTATAATACAATTTAGATATTGAATCTTTTACTGCTTCTAACCTTTCTCACTGGTTATTATATTTTGATCGTATGTAAAACATTGGAGGCAAGCCATGTTGTTGTTCTCCATGTGCCTTAAAGCAAATTTTGGATGCATTTATAAAATTAAAGCCACAACATAGTCCTTACATTGTCTCATGCCCTTCTTGGAAAATTACATTATTATATATTATCATTATAAGGAAAATATTACTTGGCAGTTATTGAATACATTTGCTTGCTGTCAGCAGAGTTGGATAACTTTGTTTTGATACATATTCTCCCTTTATTTGGAAAGACTGAGCTGCCAGGGCTATATTCTGCTATTAGGCTGTAAATAAGCATGAATAAGTGAAGAATGAATAATTGTTTTCCATATCTATGTGCTGTTACAGCTGTTAAATTATTGGATTTTTTTTCATTTGAAATTATACTAATCCTGTAAAGTCTGTAAGCTGGTCATGTATCTTGCTGAATAGATATATGCCCATGATTAGCCATGGATTGGCTGAGTGACATTGAAGTATATAAAATGAAGATGAGGGGCGCCTGGGTGGCTCAGTCGGTTACGTGTCCAACTCTTGGTTTTGGTTCAGGTTATGATCTCATGGTTCTTGAGTTTGAACTCTGCATCTGGCTCTGCACTGACAGCACAGAGCCTGCTTGGGATTCCTTTCTCCCTGTCTCTCCTTGGCTTGTGCCCTCTCTATTTCTCTCTCTCTCTCTCTCCCTCTCTCTCTCTCTCCCTCTCTCTCTCTCTCTCTTTCTCTCTCTCTCTCCCTCCCTCCCTCCCTCAAAAAATAAATATGTAAACATAATTAAAAAAATTTTTTTTAATGAAGATGAAATAGAGTTCACATCTCTCTGTTTTGGTGTACTGCTCCATTAGGAATTTCACTGACTTCCTAAGAAAAGACAATCTTGGGGCGCCTGGGTGGCGCAGTCGGTTAAGCGTCCGACTTCAGCCAGGTCACGATCTCGCGGTCCGTGAGTTCGAGCCCCGCGTCAGGCTCTGGGCTGATGGCTCAGAGCCTGGAGCCTGCTTCCAATTCTGTGTCTCCCTCTCTCTCTGCCCCTCCCCCGTTCATGCTCTGTCTCTCTCTGTCCCAAAAATAAATAAACGTTGAAAAAAAAAAAAAAATTTAGAAAAGACAATCTTGATCTTATCCCAAGTGGTGATGGTGTGTTGATAAATACATGCTGTGGATGCATGCCAATTATTGAGAAGATTGGTAAGTAAGAGTCAGGCTGGAGAATAGAGCTAAAGGGGTGATATGTTTGATCAGTCTAATTATATGCACCACTTAATAGGATTTGAATATGAGGTCCACTGCTTGTTAGTTCTTGCTTCATAACACAACCTTACAGATAAACAATGACAAGTATCTAAAAAAACTGCTAAATTCTGGTTTCAGTTATAAGCCATGAATAAAGAGCTATCTCTGTGTCAGTTTTCCCCTGCTCCTTAACTGATTTAGCAGATGCACTGTGTTCTGTCTTTAAAGATGTGATGCAAGAAAAGTGAACTAGATCGCAAGCCAGCTATTAGTACCCATTGTTAAAACATTGAAACAATGAATTCAGCCCTTTTAAGAGAAGTTTCAGCTAATTTTGGAAGTTGTTTAAGTATCATGATAGTCCCTCATTTGTTACCAGTATAGAAAAGTGCATGGATGGACAGCATGCATCTTCAAAGCTTTCATGTTTTTTGGTAACAGCAGTTGCTTTCCTGGAAGGGGATGACATTAATTTGAGCAGTATCTCTTATTTTCCAATAACCTTTTACATGACAAAAAAATCTGCAAGTTCATTTTCTTCCCCTATCTGGAAACCATAGAAACCAATGTGAAATTATAGCTAAGAAGTTCGTCACTGGGCTATCTCAAGCTGATCTCCATGGAAACATTTCACATTTTCTTGAAATGAAAGATCTTCCAATCAGGCACACAACCATAACTGATGGCTGTCTGACAAATATAACAACAACAACAGAGAAGTAGACAGATATTTTATTAGCTAACACATGCAGGAGAGTTTTAAGACCACTTCATAAATGAGAACATTTAAATTGTAAGCATGATGCCAACTACAGAAATAAACATACAGTTTTGAAAACAACGTTCTGTCACTCTTTTTAAATGGTATCCTTTCTAGATTTTTGCATTAAAGGCAACTTCCGAAAATAGTGTGGACTTTGAATTCAGAAAGATCTATATTCAGAATCTAGTTCTGCCCCTTAGCTATCTGGCTCATTACTCCCATTTTCTTATTGTAACGTTGAGGGAAATCATGCCTGATTTAGATTATTTGCAGATTAAATTGAGTTAAGTTAAATTCTTATTAATAAGCAATCATAAATTTTTACCTGGTAAAATGAATACATGAGTGATGGAGGTATCGAGGAGGTAGAGGATTTCAAGCCTTTAATACATGGTTAAGTGATAGTACTGTTCTAGGTGGCATACTAAATATGAATGCTGCATTCTCTAATATCAAGAATTCTGTTAGTTAATCTTGGTAATACAAAGGCTGTTCCCAGTTCAAATCTTGGATAATTTCCAAAAGTTCATTTTTGAGATTGTTGCTTGGAACTTAGGTCACATGAACAGGGTGGGTGGAGGAGGGGCTTCATCCTGTAGGAATGACCTCTAAAACAGGCCTGTAACATAAAAATATTATTTTCAAAATCTCTTAAATTATAAAATTATAAATTTTAAATTACATAATCAAAACTAATGACAAAATATAGTTTATAATAAAGTTCAGTATTCACTTAATATAGTTTTCCGTCCATATATAGAGTGTATACAGTAGTACACATTTACCAAGACACGTACATGACTAATGGAATGGTGCAGTAGGCCGACACAGAATGTGAGGACATTCCCTTTTCCTTTTGTGAGAGCAAAGTGAAAACGAGAAACCACTCAGGAGCATGGAGAGCTACTGAGCAGAACAGTAGATGGAATGTTCTGTGCTGTGTACATTTGTTTATCTTCTATTTGTCTCTGTCATCTGTATGTTTTAGTCTCTTAGTTTCTCCCAACTCTTCTCTCTGTTTGCCTTCCTTCAGTTCCTGTCCTTCTTTTTCTCCAAGCCTAATGTAATTGAACGTTTTTAAGTACACACACACACATATACACATATATATCATATATATACATATATATCATATATATACACATATATATCATATATACACACATATTATATATATATATATATATATATATATATATATATATATATATATGATATGACTCTATATTGCCATCAGAACAATATTAAAATTAAGTACTTGCTAAATGAGGGATATATGACAGATTTCTGTGGGGGTAATCAGAGTTTGGTTTTTTTAAAAACTAGAGAAATAAAGTAATAGGAACCTGCATATTTTGTGGGTTAAGTCAGGTATTAGGAGTACTTTAAGCATACATAATTGCATTGATTATAGAATCTCTCAAACTGTTTTTAAGGAAGTAACTAAAGATTAATAAGCTATATGGTAATTTACCTCAAGTGTGTTAAAGAACTGTATTGTAAACTTTTGCTTACCTTATGCTAAGATAGGCTTGCAGTTAAGTCACAATTTGAAGTACATTTTGTTTAGCCAATTGACCTTGTAGTCTCAATGAAACACATTCAGATGCTTATATGTATGAGGGACATGTACTAGGAAAAACCTTAGATGCACTCCAATTTCTGTCTTTTTGCTATATACCTACCTCCCTACCTATTAAATAATTTATGAACTTGAGTTTTTAAGCTGTTATTACTGTAGTATTCAAGACATTGCATTATTATTTTTTTTAACGTTTATTTATTTTGAGAGAAAGAGTCCCAAGCAGGCCCCTCACTGTCAGTACAGAGTCCAACATGGGGCTTGAACTAAATGAACAATGAGATATGACCTGAGCCAAAACCAAGAGTCAGATGCTTAACCGACTGAGGCACCCAGGCGTCCCAACATTGCATTATTATTACATCACTCAACGTTATGAGAATGGTGGTTAAAGTAATATACTACCCTACCAAAATCCTCTTACCTTGTAAGATCTCTGAATTGTGGTACCAGGAAAATTTTTGCAATTCTGGTAACTTTATAAATTACTCCCAAAGAATCCTGAATAAGGAATTGAAGCTGTTAGCCCCAATGAAATAGGATAAGACTTTGACCATGCACTCATTTCAAAAATGTTACTCATAAATTGCTTTTAAGTAAACCACCCACTTCATATATGTGAAAATTCAATTTTCAACTTATTTTTGCAGTATTTTTATCTGAAGAGAGAAATTTGAGCTGTGCCTGTTATTTTCCTAATGTAACAACATGAAAAAAATAAAAACATTGTTGTACTTCATCTTGATGGAACAAACTGGATTGGAGGTTGGCCAGTTAAAGAATCTAACCAACTAAACATACATTTGTTAAATGTTACACAACTTCAAAGTGGTCATTTCTTCAATTATTACCTAAGAAATGAGGAAATTTAGGATGATTGCTTATGTAAAATGAAGCAATACTATTAATAACACCTAAAAGGAAGTTTCCAGGACAATTAGGAGAAGAGGAATTTTATATTCTTCACAACTAATGTATGGCACACAGTTTTTAAGTAGGTTGCTTGGTCTTTACTTATGTGTCACATGTTTATATAGTCATTTAAGTAATACAGTGTTGGTACAGATTGAGTGTTTGTGTCCCTTCAGAATTCATGTTGAAATTTAATCCCCAGTGTGATGGTATCGGGAGGCAGGACCTTTGGAAGGTGATTAAGTCATAATGGTGAAGTTCTAATAAATGGAATATGTGCCCTAATAAAAGAGATCCCAGAGGACTCACTCACCCTTTCCACCATGTGAGGACACAGCAAGAAAATGGCCACCTATGAACAAGGATGTGGGCTCTCACTAGATGCCGAATCTGCTGGCATCCTGATCTTGAACTTTCTGTCCCCCAGAACTGTGAGAAATAGCCACTCAGTTATGGTATTCTGTTGTTACAGCAGCTCAAATGTAATAAGATAAATATTTTATACTATTTATTCAAAATTAATAACTTATTGTCTTGTGTTATAAATCTTTGGATGCAAGATCATTAATTAGTCTGTGGAATATAATTATTAGAATTTTAAGTAGTTGTAGGGAAGAGAGTGGCAAAATAATAGAAAGCATCTTCTATGAATTACTCCCAAATGTGTGCCACATTTTATTTGCATTAGTTAGAACTATTTTGTAAAGCTTCTTGTCACTGAGCCAGTCTCTCTTCAGAGCTACAGACTTGGTAAGTTTGACTGTGGTTAGTTACATACAGTAAGGCAAGCTAAAGAAAGAGATCTAAAATGCAGTCTCAAGAAAATAGAAGTTGATTTCTCTCTGATTTAGTAGTTCAGGGTAGGCAAACAGTCCAGGGCAATAGGTTTCATCCCACAGCAATAACTTCCATAAAATAGTAGCCACAGGAGACACAAGGACAAATAGGAGACATCAATAACAGGAAGGAGAAATACACATTTCTCAAGCCAAAACAAGTTCCTCCTCCTCTCCAAAATAGGATGGTTATAGAAACAGTAAGGTTGTGTGTGTGTGTGTGTGTGTGTGTGTGTGTGTGTGTGTGTGATAGAAATAACATAAATAGCATAACCAGATTGCAATTAAAACCAGAAGCATTCCAAAGTTACAAAAGTACCTTCCACCTGGGATTTTAAAAATAAATCAATAAACAACTTGTATTAGGGTTATCCAGAAAAGCATATCTCATAGATTATTTTTTATGTATCTATCTATATATCTATGTGTCTCCCTTCCTTCCTTCCTTCCTTTCTTCCTTCTTCCTTCCTTCCTTCCTTCCTTCCTTCCTTCCTTCCTTCCTCCTCCCTCCCTCCTTCCTTCCCTTTCTTCCTTCCTTCCTTTCTTCCTTTCTCCATTCCTTCCTTTCTTCCTCCCTCCTTCCCTCCTTTCCTTCCTTCCTTCCTTCCTTCCTTCCTTCCTTCCTTCCTTCCTTCCTCTGTCTCTCTCTCTCTCTCTCTCTCTGCAGAGAGAGAGGGAAGGAGAGATATATTACAAAGAATAGGTTGGCATTTATGGAGGCTCACAAGTCTCAGGATCTGAAAAGTGAGTCGACATACTGGAGACCCAAGAGAGCTGATGTGTAATTTCAATCTAAGTCTGATATGGAAGTCAGTAGTCTCAAGGCCCAAGAAGAGCAGATGTTTCAGTTTTAATTCAAGGGCCAGAGAAGACTAATAACTCATATCAAACAATCACAAAGAGGAATTCCCTTTTTATTTGCAAAAGGATTAACTTTTAAATTCTTTTCAGGCCTTCAACTGATCGGATGAGGCTCACCCACATTAGGGAGAGCAATCTGCTTTGCTTGGTCTACCACTTCAAATGTTTATCTCATCCTAAACATCCGTACAGACACACCCAGAATAATGATTGACCAAATATCTGGGCACTTTCTGGCCCAGTCAAGTTGACGCACAAAATCAGTTGTCACACAACTCTTGGGGTCCAAGAGGAAACCAAAACTTCAGATGTTCTTGAAAATAAAGTTTTATGAGAACACAACATATCAGAATTGATGAAACACAGCTAAATTAGGTACTAAAGGAAAAGTTGTAGATTAAATACTTACAACAATAAAAATGAAAAGGGAATTAAACACCTAACTGCTTAGTAAAAGAAACTTTATGAAGAACTATATAAACCAAACAAAGCAGAAGAATTAAACCAGCTCCAAAATTGAAATGTATAACAGAACATTATTAAGAACTAATAAATTAAGCCAATAGTGAACTCATTTATTTGAAATTATCATGGAGCGCCTGGGTGGCTCAGTCGGTTAAGCGGCCGACTTCGGCTCAGGTCATGATCTCGCGGTCCGGGAGTTCGAGCCCCACGTCGGGCTCTGTGCTGACAGCTCAGAGCCTGGAGCCTGTTTCAGATTCTGTGTCTCCCTCTCTCTGACCCTCCCCTGTTCATGTTCTGTCTGTCTCAAAAATAAATAAAATGTTAAAAAAATGAAATTATAATAAAAACTAATAGTTAACCATACTAATTTTTTAAAAAGTGTAGGGAAAAACATGAATACATAAATTTAGAAATTTTATATATATGGGAAATATGTCATTAGTCTGCATACCTCTATGCAAATATATATGAAAATCCAGATAAGATGAATAATTGTCTAGCAAAATAGAACTTATCAAAATAAAAATTTATCCTTTAATCCTAAAAGGTAGTCTAAACAGATCAATTATCATGAAATAAATAGGGAAAGTAAGAGATTACTCCAATAATAATAATAATAATAATAATAATAAAGACTTTGAATGGATCGAGATGAGAATTTTGCCACACTCTGAAGATAAAAAAATCTTCAGTCTATTTACACTATTCTAGAACAGAGAAAAGAAGGAAAAATACAAATTCATATCCGGAATGAAATGGGTGAATTATTAACCCTAAACATAAAAGATTGTACTGAAAATAAAATTACAATCCAATCATATCAACATGGAATATGTGATGCTAGGAATGCAATGTGCAATGATAGTTAAATATCAACAAACACATTTACATAATCTGTTGTATTAATAGAGCTAAAGAGATAAATCATATGCTCATATTCAGATATTTAAGAGTATTTGAAATTTATTGTCCTTAAAGACAAAAATCTGATTTGTGCATGCACGTACACACACACACACACACACACACACACACACACACACACCCCATTGCCCTAAAGTTGGTATCTTACCCAATGGGAAAACATTAGAAGCTTTCTGATTAATGTCAGACGTAAGGCAAATACATTTTGTCTTTCTATTACTATTTAGCATTTTTATTAGAGCTATTACTTATAAAAGCAGTCAAACACAAAGGCATAAGGATTAGAAAGTAAGAATTCTATTAGAAAGTAAAGATAGAATTATATATGTGGAAAATCAAAAAAATTGATGGGGAAACTTAAGCAGAATTCCAGGGTGATATCAGATTATAAAATCATGAAATCAATATTTAAAAAGATGCTATGAATGAGACAATTCCATTTACAAAAGAAAAATCATAGCATACCTGTATATAAATTTATGTCCAATGTGTGTGTCTATATAAACAAATGAAAGCACATACCATATTCTTAGACAATGTTTTATAGAATTCATTCTTCCGTGCAATAATTTATAACATTAAAGCTTTTCCAAGAAAATATTAATAAGCTAGTTTTCTTTGGAGCTTGGCAAGTTAATTATAAAAGTCATTTAACAGAGCAAATAATAATCAGGACATAGATTCCAGAAGTAGTGACTAACTCTATTAAAACATTTTCCAGAGTTTCCATTTCTTAATCACTATGCTATGTGTACAAATGGAAACCAGGCCCGTATAATAGAATAGGTAAGCCATAAATCGATCTTACTGCATATGGAAATTTAGTAGACGATAAAAGCAGCATTTAAACATTGAGGAGAAAATGAACACTTAATATGTAGTGTTGGGATACCTAGTTAACCATAAAGAAAATAGATAAAATTATATGTATTTCTGACACTGTAGACAAGATAAATTCTAACAGAAAATGAAACTATAAAGCAAGAAGGAAACATGGGGGAATTCATTTATAACATGACAGGAAAATTTTCTGAACAGGAGTCGAAATCTAGATGCAGTAAGAAAAAATACTGATATATTACATTTAACCGTATTAAGAAATAACTTTCCATTGCAAAAAATCCAAAAAGCAAAGTAAGAAACACAGTGGCTAATAGGAAAAAGGTTTGAAAATTGCATCAGTTCAAAGAGTTATTACCTCTAATATATAAAAGCCTTCTGAAGGCAGAGAGATAAAACACAAATGGGCAATGTACAGATAGGAACAGATAGGTCACAGAAAAAGAAATGCAAGTAGCTCTTTATTACATGAAAATGTCCACGACTCTCCATAATAAGAGAAATGTGCTAATTAAAGCTGAACTACTGTTTCTCACCAATCAGATTGGCAAAGGATCCCAAAGTGTAACTATATTATGATGAGACTGAAGGAAAACCAGCACTGTCGAACCTTTCTGTTGGGAATACAAAACGGTAAATCTCCCTGGAGGAGAATTTGGCAATATTCTACATTATTCTTTGACCCAGCAATCTCATCTCTAGGTATCTCAGAATGCACCAGCAAATCTATGAAAAAGCATGTGCGCAATGCTGTTAGTGGCAATTCTTCTATAAGAGCAGAAGACTGTAAACAACCAGTTGTCACACTCTTGTGTCTCCATTTCAAAACCTGCCCCTGCCCGTGTATAATTGACTAGATTTGCAGTCTGGGCCTCTACTAACCACATTTCTGTTCGTGCATTGGCTTCAGTAAGTCTCTGCCTGATGGGGGTGCTGCTGCCAAGGCTGGATCTTGGAAGGGAAAATTAAGGATGCTTAGCCTCCCTGTTTTGCCTCACTTGCTCTGAGTGTCACAACAGCAGCACTTCTTCACTCCAACAAGAATTTGTTCCCCACCGACTTAAATACTGCCTTTATCATGTATTCAATGCTTTTGTCTGGAGCTTGACATGTTGATTATACAATACATTTAGAAGAACAAACAATATCCAAGAAAACCTGAGCTTTTCAATAAGTACTGTTGGACTAACTAGTTAAACCACAGGAAAAGTAGATGAAACTGATTCCATTTCTGGCACTATTCATAGGATTGATTCCAGATTGTTCTGGGATGTCCATATGTAAAAAAATGAAATGATACAACTCGAAGAAAATCATATAGGTAGTAACTATAGGGAACAACAACCACCTACGCCCGGGAAAACAGGGAAAAAGTTGCAATTATTAGATCTTGGAAGCATGAAGAAGCAATAAACAGAACTGAGACCTCGACCTCGGAAGAAGGGGCACTGTTTGGCTGGGGGTCCTGCAGACCTGGCATACAGACCTCCAATGAGGGGCGACCAGCAGGCTTGTGCTAGAAGGTACGTGTGATAACATATGTATCTCTCTGTAAGGATCAGCAAAACTCTAAGAATCAACAGCTCCCTTCAAAGAATATTAGGAAACCAACTTATTGCGAAAATTGGAATATATAAAGAAAAGAAGCTAGGATTCATCCTGCTTCTTCCAAATGAATTCTAACAAAGGATAAACGGTGAGAAGTTTCTTTTCATATTATTCTAGGTAATAAAAAATAAAATGAGAATTAGAATATTGCCATTCAAATGGTAGAACAGATCTAGGCAATGATAATTAGTGACTGCTTGCATAACACAAAAAAGAGAAAATCAAACATATATGCCTACTGGTGAAAGTACAAAAACCGCCTATGAATGACTCTTGCCAAAAAAAAAGCGAAGTTAGATATAAATTTAACTATCAATACACAGGAAATAAAGAGGAACATTTTCGGCAGCACCATGGGGCTGCAGTAAGCAAAATTGAGGCTGGAAACCCTTGGACAAATATCCCATTTCCTCCGCAAGTGGCAAAGAAAGAAAAGGAGTGGATGAGAACTCACGTATAAAACTTGAGACAAAAGTACTGTAACGTATGGACCTTCCTCGGGCCTGGATTCAAAGAAACAAAAAATATAGGAGACAATAGGGAGGGAACTTGAACCCTAACTGGGCTTTGCTGATTTTGCAGAATTGCTTTAGATGTGATGATAATATTGGGGTTATGTCAAAAATAAAAGAATGCCCATATTTTCAAGCTATCCCAGAGACATTTGTAAATAAAATACTGCCTAGAGTTTCCTTCAAAATAATCCATTGCATGTGTTGAAGGTGGATGCATAAATGAAACAACAATGTCTATTTGTCAAAAACTATTAAAACTTAGAATTACATGCATGAGAGTTCATTTTCTTATTACCTCTATTTTTGTATTATATCTTTTTTGAAATTTGCTACAATAAAAATACATATATTTAGTATATTATTTTTGTATATTTTGTTAATAGTAATAATGACAATGTGCCTTTTATTTGAGTACTACAATGTTTTGGTACCCATAAATGCACTTTAAATGCATTATGTCTTTAAATCTCCCCTCAAAACAGGTAATCTTTGCTATTATTCCCATTCGTTTGATTTCAAAGCCTTTACTCTTTCCACTATTTACCTGCCATTCTATCTAGTTAGTGGTAGAAGGTGATAAAAATTTCAGTGGCAAATTTGCCAGTGAATAAGCTTTTAATATTATTATTAAATAATTATTTATTTATAATGGTTAATGTTTATTATTATAATGTCCAGGCACTGTTCTAAGGGTTTTATGTGTATTTATTTGATATTCTTTAAAATTTTTTTTTTCTAATTTTTATTTATTTTTGAGAGAGTGTAAATGGGGGAAGGGCAGAGAGAGAGGGAGACACAGAATCTGAAGCAGGCTCAGAGGTGTCAGCACAGTGCCTGACGTAGGGCTCAAACTCACAGACCGTGAGATTATGGCCTGAGCCAAAGTCGGATGCTTAACCGACTGAGCCACCCAGGCTCCCCTATTTACTTGATATTTTTAACCACCCTATGAAGTAGGACATTTATTAGCTAAATGCATTTTTTTTTTATTCTTGGAAAACTTGCATGATGTGAGAGTCACCTATCCAGAATCTATTTAAGTCATTTCTCTTGTTAGACATATAAATTCTTTCTTTGCTGCTGGTATTAGAAATGATACTATTTTAAGCAGCCTTATACAAAAATTTTGAGTCTTCACCTTAGGTATTTTTAAGTAGAGTAACTTTTTGAAGTGTATTTATTTACTTTGAGAGAGAGAGAGAGAGCGTGAGCCAGCAGAGGGGTGGAGGGAAAGAGGGAGAGAGAGAATCCCAAGCAATCCCAAAAATCCCAAGCTGATGGCACAGAGCCCAATGTGGGGCTTGAAATCATGAAATGTGAGATCCTGACCTGAGCCAAAATCAAGAGTCAGACACTTAACCAGCTGAGCCACCCAGGTGCCCCAATTTTTAAGTGGAGTCTTACAAGAGAAATTAACTAGGTATAACCATTCTTAAACTTTGATATATATTATCCAAAATGCTGTTTGGAAAAATCTTGCCAGCTTCCACTGGTACAATGCTAACTTGTACCAGTTAGCATTATATGGAGTTCAGTATACTTTACTCTTTCTTAGTAATCCGATCTTTAAGAAACAAGATTGAAAACTGAGAGGTGAAGGACGCCTGGCTAGTTCAGTCAGTAGAGCATGAGACTCTTGATCTGGGGGTTGTAAGTTCAAGCCCCACGTTGGGTGTAGAGATTATTTAAAAATAAAAAATTATTTAAGGAGCACCTGGGTGGTTCAGTCTGTTAAGCATCTGACTCTTGATTTCAGCTCAGGTCGTGGTCTCACGATTGGTAAGATCGAGTCCCACATCCAACCTGCTTGGGATTCACTCTTTCCCTCTTTCTGTGCCCCTCCCCGGCTTGAGCTGTCTCTCACTTTCTCTCATTTTCTCAAAATAAATACATAAACTTAAAAAAAAAAAGATCTTTGAAACAAGAAAACTGAGAAAAAATGCCAAGTAATTTGAATATTAATTCAAATTAATTAATTTTGAATATTAATCTTCATTTCTTTGATTATAGTATGTGATGTTTTCAAATGAGATCGTGTTACATGTGAATGTGTGTTTGTGTATGTATGGATTGTCCACTACTTTCCTTTATCTGTTTGTTGTTTTTTTTGTGACTGACATTCTTGTCTTATTAAACTGTAAGACTTCTTCATACAGTAAAATACTAGTTCTTTTCAGTCATATGTGCTGCATTTTCTTGTTTGCCTTTTAAATTTGTTCATGATATTTTTTTTCCAACTTTTTTTTTAATTTATTTTTGGGACAAAGAGAGACAGAGCATGAACGGGGGAGAGGCAGAGAGAGAGGGAGACACAGAATCGGAAACAGGCTCCAGGCTCTGAGCCATCAGCCCAGAGCCTGACGCGGGGCTTGAACTCCCGGACCGCGAGATCGCGACCTGGCTGAAGTCGGACGCTTAACCGACTGCGCCATGATATTTTTGACAGGTGAATTTTCAGTTTGATGTTGTCATTTAATCAATCATTTACTTTGACCTTTTCCACTGAACTTTTTTGCTAGGTGGGCAGTCTTTTGGGATCACAATATCAGAGAAGCCTCACAGACTTGTGCTTTAGTTGATTTGTTTTTGAGACTTTATTATTCCCTTTGGCCAAAATGCTGTAGTGAACTGATTTCCTTTCATATCCTTGCATCTACGCTCTTTGCCAACTTGAGTTGGGAAAGGCATGTTGTAGTGGCTGTTCTCTAGGCAGTTCAAAGCAGGACCAAATTGTCCAAAGCTGTTTTGTAGTCTAAATTGGTTGAAGAATCCTGGCTGTCAAAGAACCTGATCTCAGCAGGGAATTTCTGGCATTGAGCTGAGGAGTATTATTAGTTTAAAAGCTAGGGAAGCCAGCTTGTATCAGAGAATCACCAATGTCTTATAATATGAACACATGGCTTTGATGCAAATAGGTCATGAGTAGAAAAGACATAGAGGGTAATTAATTGAAAAGCAATATTTTAAAGCAGGATTTAATGTTGTTGGCTGCACTTTAACTATGACATAGGAGATATTTAGCAAAATGCCTAAAGAATTTCATTCACAGACAGAGCTTATCTAAACCACAGAAATCTTGAAGTTTTCTCTCAATATTTGACTCACACAGAGTACACATTTGACCACAGAATCTCAATGACAACAACAAAATAAATCATTGTTACTACTTTAGAGATGAGTTTCTGTTTCTGTTTTCCATACTCAGCATTAAAGTGATAGAGGAAGGGTAAATTTGAAAATCTGACTTTTGTTTGGATATCTTATTTTGAGAAGGAATGTTTTGAAACACATTTTTCTGCAATTTTTAACATTTAAATTTTGCAACAACATAACAGAAATACACGGTTTTGAAAACTCAAGCAGTGTAGAAAGGCTTCAAGCAAAAACAATGGTCTTCCAGACTACCTCTTTTTCTTCAGTCTTTCATTAGAACCATTTTACAGGGGCACCTGGGTGGCTCAGTTGGTTAGGTGTCCAACTTTGGTTCAGGTCATTATCTCATGGTTGTTGGGTTTGAATCCTGCATCAGGCTTTGTGCTGACTGCTTAGAACCTGGAACCTGCTTCAAATTTTGTGTCTCCCTCTCTCCCTGTCCCTCCCCCACTTGCCCTCTATCTCTCTCTCAGAAATAAACATTAAGAAAAAAAAAGAATGTATGAATTAAAGAACATTTTACAATTTTCTAATTGTTTTCCTCGTTGTTCTTTTTGTATCTCTACATTGTTACGTTGATTTTTCTTGATTAATCCATTTCAGTCATTGTCTATGGAAGTTTGTGTATAACAGAAGAATATTTAGCAATTCCTTTCTTACATCACCCTGTTCTCATTTTGGAGATTGCAAAACCTTTTCAAACTTCTGTGCATTAGGGTTAAATTCTTTATTAAAAATGTTCTATTAAATTCTCCAATAATTGATATTCCGACTGTGGTAATTTTTTTCTATTTGTTTATCCCGGTCTTTGTCTTGCTACAGATTTTTCTTCAATTTCTAGCAATGCTTGAATATCATTTTGTGTTGAGAATGCCTGGCAATATTGTGTGGATGGGTGGCACCTGTCAACTGGCAGAGTTCACTTTGAATAATTAAGCAGGAAACTGGAATGTTTCTGAAGACTAGAATTTGAACAATTTTGCTTTCGAGGCAAATGCTCAACTGTCCCAGTTTGTGCACAGACAGCCACTTCAGGTTCATTGGAAAGAAACTCCTAGCTCCACATCACACTGCATTGTGTGGGGTTTGCATTGCATAGAGGTGGGAGTAAATGGGGACTATTTCAGCCCTTTTAAAAATTAACACCGAGATGGTATATCTGGAAGGTCAACCCCCTCCACTTCTGGGCCCTTCTCCATAAGTTCTAGAATGGCTGTCCTCTGTTTATTCATGTTTTATAAATGTTCTGTCTACTGAAAGCCTCTTTGTCACTCTTTTTTTACTTTTTTCTCTTTGTTGTCCCTTTATGAGGATCTTGACGTAAGAGAAGAAAAATATTTGCTTTTAGTCAGCAGCCCTGGACCAGAAGCCACAAGTTACTTTTAAAAATAAACTTTGGGGGCGCCTGGGTGGCCCAGTCGGTTGAGGCTCAGACGACTTCGGCTCAGGTCATGATCTCATGGTTCGTGGGTTTGAGCCCCACATGGGGCTCTGTGCTGACAGCTCAGAGCCTGGAACCTGCTTTGGATTATGTGTCTCCCTCTCTCTCTCTGCCCCTCCCCTGCTCACACACTGTCTGTCTGTTTCTCTCACTCTCAAAAATAAATAAACATTGTGGCGCCTGGGTGGCTCAGTCGGTTAAGCATCCGACTTCAGCTCAGGTCATGATCTTGCGGTCCGTGAGTTTGAGCCCCACGTTGGGCTTTGGGCTGATGGCTCAGAGCCTGGAGCCTGCTTCGGATTCTGTGTCTCCCTCTCTCTCTGCCCCTCCCCCGTTCATGCTCTGTCTCTCTCTGTCTCAAAAATAAATAAACGTTGGCACAAAAACAGACACATAGACCAATGGAATAGAATAGAAACCCCAGAACTAGACCCACAAACGTATGGCCAACTCATCTTTGACAAAGCAGGAAAGAACATCCAATGGAAAAAAGACAGTCTCTTTAACAAATGGTGCTGTGAGAACTGGACAGCAACATGCAGAAGGTTGAAACTAGACCACTTTCTCACACCATTCACAAAAATAAACTCAAAATGGATAAAGGACCTGAATGTGAGACAGGAAACCATCAAAACCCTAGAGGAGAAAGCAGGAAAAGACCTCTCTGACCTCAGCCGTAGCAATCTCTTACTCGACACATCCCCAAAGGCAAGGGAATTAAAAGCAAAAATGAATTACTGGGACCTTATGAAAATAAAAAGCTTCTGCACAGCAAAGCAAACAACCAACAAAACTAAAAGGCAACCAACGGAATGGGAAAAGATATTTGCAAATGACATATCTGACAAAGGGCTAGTATCCAAAATCTATAAAGAGCTCACCAAACTCCACACCCGAAAAACAAATAACCCAGTGAAGAAATGGGCAGAAAACATGAATAGACACTTCTCTAAAGAAGACATCCAGATGGCCAACAGGCACATGAAAAGATATTCAACGTCGCTCCTCATCAGGGACATACAAATCAAAACCACTCTCAGATATCACCTCACGCCAGTCAGAGTGGCCAAAATGAACAAATCAGGAGACTATAGATGCTGGAGAGGATGTGGAGAAACAGGAACCCTCTTGCACTGTTGGTGGGAATGCAAATTGGTGCAGCCACTCTGGAAAACAGTGTGGAGGTTCCTCAAAAAATTAAAAATAGACCTACCCTATGACCCAGCAATAGCACTGCTAGGAATTTACCCAAGGGATACAGGAGTACTGATGCATAGGGGCACTTGTACCCCAATGTTTATAGCAGCACTCTCAGCAATAGCCAAATTATGGAAAGAGCCTAAATGTCCATCAACTGATGAATGGATAAAGAAATTGTGGTTTATATACAGAATGGAGTACTACGTGGCAATGAGAAAGAACGAAATATGGCCCTTTGTAGCAACGTGGATGGAACTGGAGAGTGTGATGCTAAGTGAAATAAGCCATACAGAGAAAGACAGATACCATATGTTTTCACTCTTATGTGGATCCTGAGAAACTTAACAGAAACCCATGGGGGAGGGGAAGGAAAAAAAAAAAAAGAAAGAGGTTAGAGTGGGAGAGAGCCAAAGCATAAGAGACTCTTAAAAACTGAGAACAAACTGAGGGTTGATGGAGGGTGGGAGGGAGGGGAAAGTGGGTGATGGGCATTGAGGAGGGCACCTTTTGGGATGAGCCCTGGGTGTTGTATGGAAACCAATTTGACAATAAATTTCATATATTGAAAAAAATAAAAAAAAATAGATAAATAAACGTTAAAAAATTAAAAAATAATAAACATTAAATAAAAAAAGAAAAAAAAGGAATTAACTATCAACTTCCACAGTATGGCCAGCGATATTAGCTAGCTCTCACTCTACTCTTAACAGGGCAGCAGCCTACCAGAGACCGAACTGTATCTGCCTCTATGTCCAGCAGACTCACCTTCAAGTTTTGTTCACAAAAAGCAAGCAAACAAACAAAAAAAAGCTGGGAAGTTTTTATTAATCCTTTTTTTAAATTTAATATAAAATTATAGGAACCTGAACTTTAGTAACACAGCTGGAACGGTCTGCAGCAGCAGGGGCAGCAGTGGGAGATTTAATTTGGTTGATTTTTCTGTGGTTGTTGGTTGTTCGCAGTCTCATGGTGATGGAAGCTGCATCTTTCTTCGAGGGGACCAAGAAGCTGCGGGAGGTTTGGTTCTCCAGGCAACAGCCCGACGCAAACCAAGAATCTGAGGATCTTTACACCATCCCAAGATCCGAGGGGGACACACTTTTTTTTTTAATTTTTAATGTGTATTCATTCTTTGAGAGAGAGACAGAGCGTGAGCAGGGAGAGGCACAGAGAGGGAGACACTGAATATGAAGCAGGTTCCAAGCTCCAAGCTGTCAGCACAGAGCCCGATGTGGGACTCAAACCCACGAACCATGAGATCATGACGTGAGCTGAACTCTGAGGCTCAACCGACCGGGCCAACCAGGCGCCCCGAGTGGGACATACTTTTGAAAGATGTGCAGTGCTCACAGTAGCTTGTTTGTCTCCAAAAGACGTTTCATTTTGAAGGCGTGGTACCAAGTCTTGCTAGGGATTACAATTGAGTTTCACTCAATTCAAAGCTTCTTTTATTCTTGTAAGAATTTCATGAAACCTTCTTACCAAGGGTACCCACACCGGAATTTCAAGGAAGAAATAAAGTTTCTTAATGCAATTCTCCCAAACAGAGCAGCATATTATATTGTATGGGACACATGCATTCTGACTGTTGGTACATGTATACTTTGTATTTCCCAGAGACTCAGGTAATCAGTCAGCCAGATCAAACCCTGGAAATTCTGATGTGTGAACTTGACCCAGCAGTTATGGACCAGTTCTATATGAAAGAATGTGCGACTGCAAAGGATGTCACTCTTGAGAGTAGAATTCGTGACCTGACCCCGGGTTCTGTCATTGATGCCACACTGTTCAATCCTTGTGGGTATTCAGTGAATGGAATGAAATTGAATGGAACTCATTGGACTGTTCACATCACTCCACATCCAGAATTTTCTTATGTTAGCTTTGAAATGAACTTAAGTCAGACCTCCTATGATGACGTGACCTGGAAAGTTGCAGAAGACTTCTAGCCAGGAAAAGCTGTGTCCACACTGTTTGTAAATAAGAGTTCCAAATGTTGCACAGTGCTTTCTTTACCCCAGAAGATTGAAGGTTTTAAACGTCTTGATTACCAGAGCGCCATGTTCAATGATTATAATTTTGTTTTTACCAGTTTTGCTAAGAAGCAGCAACAACAGCAGTGTTGATTAATAAAAATGAAGAAAAAACGTAAAAAGAGAACACACAGAGAAGAAGGGGATGGCTGCTTTTTAGATATCAATACCGGGGGCCATACGTTCCATTACCATCACCTTGTAGCTGCAGAAAACCCTAGACGTAATGATAGTGTAATCATTTTGAATTGTATGCACTATTATAACAAAGAGTTAGATATCTTGCATGAATGCTCTCTTCTGTGTTTAGGTATCTTATGCCACTCTTGCTGTGAAATTGAAGTGCATGTGGAAAAAACCTTTTACTATATGTAACTTCACAACACTTGTGAAAACAACTTAATTTGGTTTACGCACAATGTAATATTTCTCTAGGTATCATCCAAAATTCCCACCAGACAGGGCTTTCGTCTTCATTAGGTGTTGGCCTCAGCCTAATCATCTGGGACTATTCTATTAAATTGCTGCCAGGATTTTGCATCCAGTTACCTCCGCTTTCTAGAACATATTCTCTACTAATATTACTGAAACCAATTTCTACTTCATACAGATGTTTCTTGCAGCAACAATTAAAGTTTATCTTCCACGAGTCGAGTCCTCTTAAAATGACTGCAGTTATCCATTTTATTACTATTTTAACATTATTGCTTCCTGTACCTGTACTTCCTTTAATTGATTTTGTTCCTTGCCATCATGTCTTGCCTCCTGACACCCCCTCAATAAAGCAATGCACTATTAAAAACCAAAAAAAAAAAAAAGGAATTAACCATCAACAGCAGTCTCATCATTAATGGTAGTGGCATTTTGGTATTTTTTTTTTCAAAGGTACATCTATAGCTCTAGTATACCTTTGTATTGGACTTTAATCAGAACATTGTGTAGTAAAAATTGTCCATGTGAATAATAATCACTCACAGATAAATTTTAAAGGAAATGTAACTTTTCATTTTGTTCATGAGTTTATCATAACGTAATTTGCTATTCCCTCATAGCTACATTTTAAAATGTTCTGTCCCTTATCACTGTTATAAGTAATGCTACAATGAGAATTCTTTACAGAAATCTTTACCCCCATCCCTTGTTATTTCCTTGGAATTTTTAAAGTAAAATACTTGAATCAAAAGATGTAAAAATTTTAAATTTCACAATTCATGTGCTAAATTGCTTTACAAAAAATGTATCTGTTAGCAGTGTATAAGGGTCCCCTCTCACCAGTGACCTTACAAAATATAATATTAACATTTAAAAAAAATTTTTTTCTTATGTTTTATATTTGAGAGAGAGACATAGAGCAGGGAGGGGTGGGGCAGAGAGACAGAGACAGAATCCGAAGCAGCCTCCAGGCTCTGTCAGCACAGAGCCTGATGCAGGACTCGAACTCACAAACCGTGAGATCGTGACCTGAGCAGAAGTCAGACACTTAACCGACTGAGGCATCCAGGCTCCCCTATAATATTAACATTTTTAAAAATTTCAACATTATACACAGAAATTCCATCTTGTTTTACTTGGCTTTCCTTTCATTATTAACAGGGTGGCTGCTTTGAAATTTTATTTGGCTGTTTTTGCTTTTTCTTTCATGAATTACCCTGCTTTGGTCCTTTGATGATTTTTGCAATCCTGATATAATGGTTACATTTTAGAATTTTGTCACAAATCAAAACGTGTTCCCTACCAAAGATACTTCTATATGGTACCAGTTTTGTTTTTGTAAATTTTGTAGTGTATAACCTGTCTTAGATGTCGAGTCAACTTTTAGGTTTTCTGTGGATATTGTCATCATCTGCCCATGGTTATGCATGTTGCCAAAATTTTAAAAATAAATCATAAACACAAGAGATGCATAAAGAAAAGAAACATGTAGCAAGAATTATAATAGTTCTATTCTTAGCACGGAAGAAATAATTGGAAGACAAGTGCAAAGAATGCGAAGAAGTGCAGTATCCAGTATGACACCTGCTGAGAGGCAGTCACTCCATAAATACTTGGTGAGTGGATGAGTCAAGGAATTATGAGCAAGCAGAGGACTGCAGACACAGCTGGTGATGAGATCCCCTCCTCCTTTCAGTCTTTCCCTGATTTGATAAGTAAGTGAGGCAGACCAGGCATTCTCTCTTCATTTTAGTTTTTCTGTGTTACAGAAAATAATCTTATGTACAACATTCCTTCAGGGCGGTGTTGTTTTTATTATCTCGTGCTGTCAAAAATGGTCTAAACTTTTCAAAATACAGTTGGACAGATAATTCTTATCAAGTTATCACACATAGTGGAAAGGTTACTGATTCACATTCAAGTCAGAGACAGTGGCAGAAGTTAGTGTTTCTTTAAATAGCAGGTACTATGCTTGTTTCTATGGTAATAGAAACAACCTTTAATATGTTTTAAAGTTACTCTCTTTGGGGCCAGAATTCTCTGTTTTTCAAAAATGTTAAATGTAAAAATAATATCAGAATCATATTAAAGATAATGGGGGGGGAAGGAAACAAAATTGTTGCAGGGCACAGCTGTTACTAATTTACATTCCATTTTCTTAACTGTTAATGGATACATATTTGTTAGAGGTCATTGTGGACAGTTCAAACTAGGTATGAGAGTTAATAAATTTTCAGTGACTTTGAACTGTATGTGTAAAAAATAAGTATAGAAAAATTATAAGGTTAGGGATAATTTCAGTTGCCTTTTCTAGTTGTCAAAATGCATTATTATGAACATTTTTGGTGACTCTGCAAGGTTACAAACCACAGAATTTACCTTTGGCCTTTATATCTTGTTCATGTACCTTACTTTGGTGGAGTCCCCTTTCCTGTATGTGGGACTCCTGCCTACAGGAGAAAGAACATAATCCAGGTTGACCTGTAAGAACAGTCCTTGCTCTTAGGAACAGTGACAACTCCAGAACTTTTCAAGGGATTGATGTTAGGAGAAAAGGAGTCATAATATTTTGTGGCATGAATATTTGGTATAAAGGAACAGTAAATCCAGAGCTCCCATCTTTATTAAGATGTGGATAGTGTCTAAGAATGAAAAGACAGTAGCTTCTTCATAACCCTTGAACCTTCGCTTCCAACCAAGCCTAAATCAAGAACTACCACGTGTATTTTCTTATTAAATGAGCCAGTACAGTTGCTTTTTAGCTTAAGCTGATTTGGGTAGGTGTTCTTTTTCTTGTTAGACACTGGGTATACAGCTTCCATCTTTAAGTGAAAAGAACACAAATAAATACTTGTCGCACAGTGTAGATTAGTATCGATGGTTGGTAGCCCGTGCACAGAAACCCAGCCAAGTAAAGCAACTTGTGTAAAGGCATTGAGGTAAGAGAGATACTAGGATCCATTAAGAAAATTGACAGTAGACCTGGAATTTTCTGGTCTGGCATCTAAGGAGCTTAGAAGTCTCCACTCTGTTCTAAAATCAAGTAAAAAGCAGAACAAACTACAAAACCCCAACTCTTAGATCCATCAGAGAAGTGAGGTCACAGAGCAAAATCACTACCCTCAAAGTTACAGAGATAGACAGAAAGGCACAGAGAATCACAAGGTACTGGAGGAGAAACCCAAATGGTAATTGACAAGTTGTTAGAGCCTCAGTGTGCACAAGTCTGTGATTTTAAAACTCTAGGGGCCTAGGATGGGGCGACCTCACACTAAACATATTCTTACAATACGATCCAGCGGTCACACTCCTTTGGTACTTACCTAAATGAGTTGAAAACATGTTTACAAAGAAACTTGCACTTGGATATTAATAGCACCCTTCATCATAATCGCCACAAACTGACAACAGCCAAAATGTCTGTCCTTCGTTAAGTGAATGGACAAATAACAATGATACACCCATAAAGTGGAATATTATTCAGTGCCAAAAAAGAAACAAGCTATTGAGCCATGAAAAGACACGGAACCATCTCAAATGCATATTTTTAAGTGAAAAGAGCCAATCGGAAAACGCTTTAACTGTATGACATTCTAGAAAGGCAAAACAGTGGAGACAGTAAAAAGATCAGCGGTCGCTGGTGATTAGGAAAGAGTGAGTGGTGATGAATAGGCAGAGCACAGAGGATTTCTTAGGCAGTGAGACTCTTCTGTATAAAAGACAATGGTGGACACATTCTACATTTGTAAAACCCATAGACTGTGCAACACCAAGCATGACTTTTAAACTATGGACTTAGGGTGATAATGATGTGTCAGTGTAGGTTTGTTGACGGTAACAAATATACCACTGTGGTGTTGATAGCTAGGGAGGGTGACGTGCGTGTGAGGTCAGGGGGTATATGGGGACTGTCTGTGCTTTCTGCTTAGTATTACTGTGAAACTAAAACTGCTCTAAAAAATAAAGCCTATTACAAAAATTTAGTATGACCAAGAATAAGGTATATGGAAAATGACAGATTTTTTTTTTTTTTTTTTTTTTTTTTTGAGACAGAGAGAGAGAGCAGGGGAGGGGGAAGAAGGAAAGAAAGATATTCTTGACAGGAGCCCGATCCCACAACCCTGGGATCATGACCTGAGTGGAAATCAAGACTTGGGCACTTAATCGACTGAGCCACCCAGGCACTCCTGACAGATGATTAAACACAGAAGTTATGCAGTGTCTTTGACTGTCATGATAACAAATTCAGATTTTATTCATAAAAGTCATTTGGGGGCTGATTATGCATTTATGTATTTGGTTTTTTTTTTATCTTTGAGATTCTGTGATTTCATTGAGAGTCTGACTCAATACTTATAGTGACTGAGATATTTTCAGTCTGATCATTCTATCCATCACCACCCTTACAACCACCACTGCAACTACCCCAGTAGAAACTGGCTTAGTTTTACACACTTTTTTCTTATGTTTATCTGTGCTGATTCCTAATAATCATCATATTCTTTTCTAAACATTTACCAACTTCACTTTATTTACTTAAAAAATTTATTTTATTGATATATAATTGACATATTAAATTGTAAGTTTAAAATGTAGAGTGTGTTGATTTGATCCAATTGTTGTGTGTTGCAATCTGACCACCCCCATGTCACTGCATGACACCTCTGTCAGGTCACATGAGTATAATTTCTTTTTTGTGGTGGAAACAATTAAGATGTAGTCTTTTAGCAGCTTTGAAGTTTATCATACAGTATTGTCTATTATCACTTGTATTAGACCTCTGGGCCTTATTTATCTATTAGCTGCAAATTTATGCTGTTAATGTTACTTTTTAAGTGTTTATTTTTTATTTTTGAGAGAGCAGAGAGAGAGGGCAAGCAGGGGAGGGACAGAGAGGGGTGGTCAGAGGATCCAAAGCAAGCTCCATGCTGACAGCAGGAACTCCCAAACCATGAGATCATGACCTGAGCTGAAGCCAAGCCAAATTCGGATGCTCAACCGACTGAGCCACCCAGGCACCCTATAGGTGTGTGCCTTTAAACAACATCTCTATAGTTCCCCTACTCCCTAGCCTCTGGTAACCACCATCCCACATCGTTTTTATGAGTTCAGCTTTTTTAGATTCCACATGGAAGTGAGATCAGACAATATTTGTCTTCTTTGACTTATCTCACTTAACATGGCTTCAGGGTATTTAAGTATTTAGGGGCCCCCCTGGGTGGCTCAGTCTGTTTGAGTGTCTGACTTTGGCTCAGGTCATGATCTCATGGTTTGTGAGTTCGAGCCCCGCATTGGGCTCTTTGCTGTCAGCCTGTCACTGCAGAGCCCACTTCAGGTCCTCTGTCCCCCACTCTCTGCCCCTCCCCAACTTGCCCTCTCCCAAAAATAAAAATAAACACTTAAAAAATGAGGTATTTGGGTCACCTGGGTGGCTCAGTTGGTTGAGTGGCCGACTTCAGCTCAGGTCATGATCTCACAGCTTGTGAGTTCAAGCCCCACATCGGGCTCTATGCAGACAGGTCAGAGCCTGCTTTGGATTCTGTGTCCCCCTCTCTCTCTGCCCCTCCCCTGCTCGTGTTCTGTCTCTGTCTCTGTCTCTCAAAAATAAACATTAAAAAAATTTTTTTTGAATAAAAAAGAAGGTATTTAAGTATTTAAAGCAAGGCAGTAACATCATTTGTTTGATATGTAGAAAAACCACTCTTGATATTCTGAAAAATAGATTTGAGGACAGGGATACTAGAAGAAATGGACCAGCCAGAGGACTATTGTTATTATCCAGGTTAAATCCATGAGAACGTGGAAGAAAAAATATCAGAGAGGGGAAAGATCCAAGAAGCACTTAGGAGCTGGACGAGCCAGATGCAGTGGTGAGGGGTTGGCTTTGAGAGGCAAGGGAATGGGAGGGGATTGGAAAGAGCAGTCTGGCCCCTCACATTTTAAGGTCCCAGTGCGTGAGTCAGTGCAGGCCAACATACCATGAATGTTTAAAAGGTATAAATAAAGCTAACAACTCATTAAGTAAAGCATGTTCTATTCTAGCTTGAAAAATATAATTCTAATACTGACAGATTAATGTTCATCTATGATTTTCATATAACAATGCTGGCAAAATATCAAAGGTAGCTAGATTGAATTATTATCTTACATATCTGAGTGTTCAGCAAGTTTTTTTTATGAAAACAATTGCCTAAAACATTAAAAACTAAAATGTAATTGTACTCAAAATACATATAATTTTTAATATATTTTCAATAAAATGGTGAATTTAAATAAACTTGAAAGATTACTTTTTCTAATTTTAGGAGAGATTTTCCTTCCAAAGCAAACCGAATTATCTATTACATTCAGATGCAAAATGCAAATGATAGTGAATATCATAATTTCAAATATAATTCTAGCATTTATAATCCATCTGGCTGTCAATGTAAATAATTGATATCATACTTTATGTATGTTTTCTCTAGACCTTTATATATACAAATTTAAAATCTGTACGGATTGTTAATATTGCTAAATGTAGTACAGGCTCCCTTGAGCACTTGCTACTACACTACTCATTCTGGAATACCTCTGGAAATGCAAATTGAAGCACCAAGAGAACAAGAAAATGGATGCTTGGCACTAATGAGAAGTGATAATTATTACAAGAATCCATTGTGTTCATGCTATCTGAAGAAGCATTTGTCAAGTTCGTTAATTTCTTTTTATTTACCTAGACATATCTACCACTAAACCTTCCTCGTTCTCCACAGCAAGTTTCCTCTCTGAAGTCAGTAGTCACATAATCCCCACACCGTCCCCATATGGAGAAGTAGCTTCCTTTTGTTTCAAGGATATACAGCAAGAGATAGGAGAAACATTTTGGTGGAACCTGAAGGGTACTAATCAAGAGAAAAGATACTAGTATTTCACCTGGTGCCAGTCTGGATGCCAGATCCTGAATGACAGAGGTGCCCATAACTTCCCTGTAGTGTTAGTAAGTGTGTGTCTGTGTGTGCATGCGTGTGCATGTGTGTATGATATCCAGAGTTGTCTAAGGTGTGTGGTTCAATGCAGGCAGTTCCTCTCGCCTCAGTTCAATGAGGCTCAGAGAAACATCATGGCATTTTTACCTTAAGTGTCTAGGTTATTGGTGGGCCCATAACTGAAACAGGGATTATCATAGTAAGAGGAACAGATTTAGGGGAAAATTATAATTCAGTTTGGGACAAGTTAATTTTTAGATAATGATGAGATATCCAAATTAAGAGATTTAGTTGAGTTAGAAATATAGTCTCAGTCTCTAAATCCAGGACTCTAGGGGCGCCTGGGTGGCTCAGTCGGTTAAGCGTCCGACTTCAGCTCAGGTCATGATCTCACGGTCTGTGAGTTCAAGCCCCGCGTCGGGCTCTGTGCTGACAGCTCAGAACCTGGAGCCTGTTTCAGATTCTGTGTCTCCCTCTTTCTCGGAGCCTCCCCTGTTCATGCTCTCTCTCTCTCTCTCTCTCTCTCTCTCTCTGTCAAAAATAAATAAATGTTAAAAATTAAAAAAAAATTTTTTAAATAAAAAAAATAAATCCAGGACTCAATTTCCCATATGGGCATAAGAGTTGTTCACATTGTAGTTTATAGGAGAAAAGTCAGATTTTAAGGTTCTACTCTCACATTCTCCTTATTTATCCCAAAGAAGAAATCCATTTATTGAATATCAAACACCAAATGGACTGTGTGAGCCAATGGGTGAAGTTAATCCATGGGTTAAATGCAAGCTCCACTTGAATTTCTCTCTCAGTGGCCTCTACTCTTACAGTTCCCTAACTTGGCTATCTCCACAGCCCTGGAGCCCACACTTTATCTTTCTATGCATATCTTCTCCCTCGTCCTGCCATGAAATTAGAATGTGATAATATTGAAAACCTGCTTTAGGTTGAGGAGGTAGATGAGAGAGGTGAATTTAAATGAAGTAGAGAAAGCGCCAGCTCAAGCTCCAGAAGTCCCAGCTTCAAATGGTTACACGCTTTGAGGTTTAGGGCCCAAAACTGCTTCTTTCTCCCCATTGCCACCGCTGTGAATAAATCTCTAAGAAGGGTGATACAGTGTAGGTTAAAATTTTAGTAGTTGGATAACCTGTCCACCTGAGATTAGTGAAAATGCCAGGATATTGGATAGTAAAAATCCTATTATGAATTGTATTACTATAAATTAAATAACAAGTTCAGGGGGTGCCTGGGTGGCTCAGTGTCTGATTCTTGGTTTCGGCTCAGGTCATTATCTCACAGTTTCGTGAGTTTGAGCCCCACATTGGGCTCTGGGCTGGCAGCACAGAGCCTCCTTGGGATCCTCTCTCTCTCCCCTGTCTCTGCCCCTCCCCTACTTGTACTGTCTCGGTCTCTCTTAAAATAAATAAATTTTAAAAGTATAAATAAAAAATTAACAAGTTGAAATGTAACACCTGAACATGTGTGCAATAAAAAGAAATTTTCTTTCTAGTCTGTGTCCCAGGTCCCAAATATCAATACAGATAGGAGCATTCCTTACATATTGACCACTGCTTCACTTTTCTCACTCAACAAAAGCCATCAGACAGCATTGTTAATATGGGTGCATATACTTTTGGGCACATGCACACATAAGAATAAATTCCAAGTAGAAAAATTTCTAAATCAGAAAATATATCTTTTACACTTTCTGTCACCAAATTATTCTCCAAAGAGATGGAGCCAATTTATGTTCCTTTCACCAGGTGTGTGAGGATGTTGGATTAATATTAATTATTTTCACTTTTGGAAACCAGGAAGGTAAAAAAGTTACTGAATTTTTGTTTTAAATTGCATTTTGTTGGTCAACATGGTGGAGGAACAGGGGGACCCGAAGTTCCCTCATCCCTCAAACACAGCAGTATTGAGGCCAGAAGACTTGGGGTTCCAGGAATCCAGGTTAAAGAGTGACAGAAACATCTCCAGGGGCCCACGGGGACAAGGTGGCAGGCCATAGGTGCCTGATTGTGAACTGGGAGAGATAAAATGGGTGGCGTAGGCTTGGAGGGGAGGGGTCCCCTTCTGCAGAGAGACAAAAGGAAGAGAAAGAGAGGTTGTGGAATGTAGGATTGTATTTGGACAAGACAAAAACCATCAACCCGGGAACGGATACAATGGAGAAAGAACCAATTTCTAACTGCGGGGCTTTCTCCACGCTGCTTGAGCGCCTGGGGAGGAGGGGAGCCAGCCCCCCTACCCTGGGCGCAGTTGGAGAGAGCAGTCCTCTCCTTTGAGTGCTGTGGGAGGAAGGCAAATAGCCATTGCAAGGACAAAAGACCCTGCAGCAACCCCTGCCCCCGCCCCCCAGCCAGAGGCCCTTTGTCATCTGCCTGGCAGAGTGACAGTACCCCAGAACTGGGGCATGTGGAATGGGTTTTAAGACATTGGGTTTGAATCCCAGCAGAGTGCATGGGAGGTGTGGGAGACTGTAGAGAGGAACAGAACCAGCCCACTAGCACTTGCGTGGCACTGTGAGGACCACCTGAACAGAGTGCTTTGGGACACCCGGTCCGTGGAAGAGAGATGGGGGTGTTGCCATTTTTCTCCCCATCACCAACAATGTGGGGATTCAGGGAATGGACAACAGGCACACAGTGGAGGCAGCCCGCCTACACCAAACCACGCCCCTCCGTGTCTGGTAACTGCATATCTACCAGAGCAAGGTTGACACTGATGGAACCAGATGGTCCCCTCCTCCAGCCCAGTGCAGCCACCGGGTCCAAGGCACCGCCAGATATTTGCCCAGCGGTTTTGCAATCTCTGATTTGATTCTTGGTCAATTCTTATTTTATGTATATAAAATTCATTTTTTTTTCTTCCTTTTATTTCTTCCCTTCTCTTGTCTGGTTATTCTGGTTGTTGGTTTGTTTAAGCAGACATTTTTAATCTATTCTTTTTACACCTCTTCTGTATCTCCCTCGTTATTTTTTTTTCTCTCTGTCTCTGGACTAAGCTGTATAGTTTCTCTGATTCTCTGCATGGTCATTTTTTTTTTCTTTCCCTTTTCCCCACCCCTGTCATTTCTCTCCTTGTATGGGATAAAGCCTCTTCCACCACCAGTCCCCACTTTTTTTAAAAAAAACAAACTTTCCAGGGTTGCTTCAACGAACAAATCAGAGAACACGTGGTGGAGGTCCAAACCACCACAACGAGTAGGGAGATAAAGCAACCATAGTCTCAACAACAGAAAGCAGAAAACACACTCCAAAAACACTTCCTGAAGGGCCAGGCCCTGGACAGTGTTATGACCCCTTTTTGATAGAGTAGTGCTCACAGGTGCAGGATTCATAAAAGTTTTAAAACACATAAGGGACAGAAAACTAGCCAATATGACAAAATGGAAGAATTCTCCTCAAAAGAAACTCCAGGCAGAAATGACAGCTATAAGAATTGCTCAAAACAGATACAAACAATATGACTGAGCAAGAATTTAGAATAATAGTGATAAGATTAATAGCTGGGCTTGAAAAAAGCATAGAAGACACAGAGAACCTATTGCTGCAGAGATTAAGGAACTAAGAAATAGTCACGACAAATTAAGAAATGTTGTAAATGAGGTACAAAAGATGCAGAGATAGTAAGGACAGAGCAGGCAGAGGGGAGATTAAGTGAAATAGAAGATAAACTTATGGAAAATGATGAAGCCAAGAAAAAGAGAGATAAGAAAATACTAGACCACAATGGGAGAATTAGGGAACTAAGTCATTCAATGAAATGTAATAATATCTGTATCATAGGAGTTCTGGAAGAAGAAGAAAGAGAGAAAGGGGCATGTTTCCTTTAATAAATTACAGCTGAGAACTTCCCTAATCTGGGAAAGGAAATGGACATCCAAATCCAGGAGGCACAGACAATTCCCTTCAGATTTAACAAGAATAGATCTTCTCCACAGCATATCAGAGTGAAACTGACAGAATACAAAGATAAAGAATTCTGAAAGCAGCTAGGGACAAACGGGCCTTAACCTACAAGGGTAGACACATAAGGGTAGTAGCAGATCTATTCACTAAAACTTGGCAGACCAGAAGGGAGTGGCAGGAAATATCCAATGTGCTGAACAGGAAAAATATGCAGCCAAGAATCCTTTATCCAGCAAGCCTGTCATTCAGAATATAAGGAGAGATCAAAGCTTTTCCAGACAAACAAAAACTGAAGGAGTTCATGACCACTAAGCCAGTCCTACAAGAGATCCTAACGGGACTCTGTGCGTGGAATGCTGCAAAGATTACAAAGAACCAGAGACACCACCACAAGCATGAAACCTACAGATAGCACAATGACACTAAATCTGTATCTTTCAATAATAACTCTGGATGTAAATGGACTGAATGCTCCAATCAAAATACATAAGGTATCAGAATGGAAAAAAAAAACCCAAGATCCATCTATATGCTGTCTACAACAGACCCATTTTAGACCTGAGGACACTTTTACATTGAAAGTGAGGGGATGGAGAACCATCTATCATGCTACTGGAAGTCAAAAGAAAGCTAGAGTGCCCATACTTATATTAGACAAACTAGATTTTAAACTAAGGGCTGTAACAAGAGATGAAGAACAGCATTATATCATAATTACAGGGTCTATCAAGAAGAGCTACCAATTGTAAATGTTTATGCTGCCAACTTGAAGTACCCAAATACATAAATCAATTAATCACAAACATAAGAAATCTTATTTATAGGAATGCTATACTTGCAGAGGACTGTAATACTCCACTTACAACAATGGACAGATCATCTGGGCAAAAAATCAATAAAGTAACAATGGCCATGAATGATACACTGGACCTGATGGACTTGACAGATACATTCAGAATTTTTCATCCAAAAGCAGCAGAATACACATTCTTTTTGAGTGCACATGGAACATTCTCCAAGATAAATCACGTACTGGGTCACAAAACAGACCTCAATAAATATAAAAGAATTGAGATCATACCACGCATATTTTCTGGTCACAACGTTATGAGACTTGAAATCAACCATAAGAAAACATTTGGAAAGCCTCCAAATGCATGGAAGTTAAAGAACATCCTACTAAAGGATGAATGGGTCACCAGCCAATTAAGGAAGAAATTTAAAAATATATGGAAGCAAATGAAAATAAAAACACAACAGTCCAAACCCTTTGGGATACAGCAAAGTCAGTCCTAAGAGGAGAATACATTGCAATCCAGGCCTAACTCGAGAAACAAGAAAAATCCCAAATGCAAAATCTAACAGCACACCTAAAGGAACTAGAAGCAGAGCAGCAAAGAAACTCCAACACCAGCAGAAGAGAAATAATAAAGATTAGAGCAGAAATAATATAGAATCTAAAACAAGAAACAAAACAAAAAAAAACACAGTAGAACAGATCAATGAATCTAAGAGCTGGTTTTTTGAAAAAATAAACAAAATTGATAAACCCCTAGCCAGACTTCTCAAAAAGAAAAGAGAGAGGACCCAAATAGATAAAATCACAAATGAAAGAGGACAGATCACAACCAACATCACAGAAATACAAACAATTATCAGAGAACACTATAAAAATTTATGACAACAAACAGGACAACCTGGAGGAAATGGACAATTTCCAAGACACCTACACACTACCAACCCTCAAACTAGAAGAAATAGAAAATTTGAACAGGCCCTAAGCAGTGAAGAAATTGAATCAGTTTTGAAAACTCTCCCAACAAATAAAGAGTCTTGGGCCAGAGGGCTTCTGAGGGGAATTCTACCAGACATTAAAGCTGAGTTAATACCTATCCTTCTCAAGCTGTTCCAAAAAAAAAAAAAAATAGAAATAGAAAGAAAGTTTCTGGACTCATTTTCTGAAGCCAGCATTACCTTGATTCCCAAACCAGACAGAGACCCCACTAAAAACAATTATAGGCCAATATCCCTGATGAACATGGATGTAAAAATTCCCAACAAGACACTAGCAAATAGAATTCAACAGTATCAAAAGAATTATTCACCATGATCAAGTGGGATCATTCCTGGACTGCAGAGCTGGTTCAATATTTGCAAATCAATCAATGTGATACATCACATTAATGGAAGAAAGTATAATAACCATATGATCCTGTCAAAGATGCAGAAAAAGCATTTGACAAAATACAGTATGCTTACTTAATAAAAACCCTCAGGAAAGTCAGGATAGAAGGAACATACCTTAACATCATTAAAGCCATATATGAAAAGGTCACACCTAATATCATTATCAATGGGGAAAAACTGAGACCTTTCCCCCTGAGATCAGGAAAACAGCAGGGATGTCAACTCTCACCACTGTTGTTTGACATAGTGTTGGATGTCATAGCCTAAGCAATCAGACAAGAAAATTAAATAAAAGGCATCCATGTTGAGATAGAAGTCAAACATTCACTTTTCGAAGCTGACATGATACTCTATGTGGAAAACCCAAAAGACTCCACCAAAAAGCTGCTAGAACTGATACATGAATTTATCAAAGTCTCAGGATACAAAATCAATGCACAGAAATCAGTTGCATTTCTACACCAATAATGAAGCATCAGAAAGAGAAATCAAGAAGTTGATCCCATTTACAATCACACTAACAACCATAATATACCTAGGAATAAACCTAACCAAAGATGTAAAAGATCTGTATGCTGAGAACTATAGAAAACTTATGAAGAAAATTGAAGAAGACACAAAGAAATCGAAAAATATTCCATGCTCATGGATTTAACGAATAAATATTGTTAAAATGTGAATATTTCCCAAAGCAATCTAAACATTCAATGCAATCCCAATCAAAATTGCACTGGCATTCTTCTCAAAGCTAGAACAAACAATCTTAAAATTTGTATGGAACCACAGAAGATCCCGAATAGTCAAAGTTATGTTGAAAAAGAAAACCAAAGCGGGAGATATAACAATCCCAGAATTTAGCCTCTACTAAAGGGCTATAATCATCAAGATAGTATGGTTCTGGGAGAACTGGAAAGCAACATGCAGAAGAATGAAACTGGACCACTTTCTTACACCATAAACAAAAATAAACTCAAAATGAACGAAAGACCTAAATGTGAGACAGGAAACCATCAAAACCCTAGAGGAGAAAACAGGCAACAATCTCTTTGACCTCAGCTGCAGCTTTTTCTTACTCAGCACATCTCCAAAGGCAAAGTAAATAGAAGCAAAAATGAACTATTGAGACCTCACCAAGATAAAAACTGCACAGCAAAGGAAACAATCAACAAAACTAAAAGGCAACTGATGGAATGGGAGAAGATATTTGCAAATTACATATTGGATAAAGGGTTAGTATCCCAAATCTATAAAGAACTTACCAAATCAACACCTGAAAAACAAATAATCCAATGAAGAAATGGGCAGAAGACATGTATAGACACTTTTCCAAAGAAGACATCCAGATAGCCAACAGACACATGAAGGGATGCTCAAGATCACTCATCGCCAGGGAAATACAAATCAAAACCACAATGAGATACCACTTCACACAATTCAGATTGGTTAAAATTAACAACTCAGGGAACAACAGATGTTGGCAAGGATGTGGAGAAATGAGAACCCTTTTGCACTCTTGATGGGAATGCAAACTGATGCAACCACTATGGAAAACAGTGTGGAGGTTCCCCAAACAATTAAAGATAGAACTATCCTACAACCCAACAACAGCACTACTAGGAGTTTATCCAAAAGATACAGGAGTGCTGATTCGTAGGGGAACAAGTACCCCAATGTTTATAGCAGCACTTTCAACAATAGCTAAATTATGGAAATGGCCATCAACTGATGAATGGATAAAGAATATGTGGTTTATATATACAATGGAGTAATTACTTGGCAATGAAAAATAATCTTGCCATTTGCAAAAACGTGGGTGGAACTGGAGCACATTATGCTAAGTGAAATAAATCATTCAGAGAAAGACAGATATCATATATTTTCACTCATATGTGGAAGCTGAGAAACATAACAGAAGACCATGGGGGAAGGGAAGCAGAAAAAAATAGTTTCAGAGAAGGAGGTGAACCATAAGAGACTCTTAAATACAGAGAAACTGAGGGTTGATCGGGGGTGAGGAGAAGGGAAATAGGTGATGGGTATTGAGGAGAGCACTTGTTGGGATGAGCACTGGGTGTTGTATGTAAGTGATGAATCATGGGAATCTACTTCCAAAACCAAGAGCACGCTGTATGCACTGTATGTTAGCTAACTTGACAATAAATTATATATGTGTGTGTGTGTGTGTGTGTGTGTATATGTGTGTGTGTATATATATGTATATATACATATATATAATAAATTGCATTTTATGATCTTGAGTGGTTTATAAATTGATAACATTTCTTATTTATATAATCTACCCATATTTTATTGGGTTATTGAGTTATTCTTTTAATGTGTAGAAAAGCTTCTAGAAACATTATCCTATCATTAATTCATCATTTCCTATTTTTACTTTCTTATATTTTTTTCTGCATTAACATTTAGTAATTATGGTACATATAACTTCAGTAATACTTTTTTCTATAGTTTCTGGGATGTATGTCTCATGAAGAAACTCATACCTCACTCTACTCACTCTAAGATAATGAATAAATATACTCTTTTTTCTAATAAGATTAATTTTCACATCTACTTTGAACTCTCTAAAAGCATTCTGGTAAAAACAATGATAGTGGGACCACTTTATTTGTTTCTAGTGGCTAGCAGTCATTCTAAAAACTTTTAAGAAGAAAGAAATCCAGGGGTGCCTGGGTGTCTCAGTCAGTAAAACATGCAGCTCTTGGGGCGCCTGGGTGACTCAGTCGGTTAAGCGTCCAACTTCGGCTCAGGTCATGATCTCACAGTTTGTGAGTTTGAGCCCCGCGTCGGGCTCTGTGCTGACAGCTCGGAGCCTGGAGCCTGCTTGGGATTTTGTGTCTTCCCGTCTCTCTGCCTCTCCCATGCTCATGCTCTGTCTCTCTCTCTCTCTCTCTCAATAATAAATAAATGTTAAAAAAAAAAAAGCATGCAGCTCTTGATTTCAGCACAGGCCATGATCTCACAGTTCATAGGTTCATGCCCCACATTGGGCTCTGTGAAGAGCCTGCTTGGGATTCTCTGTCTCTCCCTGTCTCTCTGTTTTGTGTACTCTCTCTCTCAAAAATAAATAAACTTTTAAAAAATCCATCTTTTTGCTATTGAAGTGAAATGCCACATTTTGCTCTTTGCTAAATCCCAATATGCATTTGCTTCTATTTCTGGTCTCTATTCTGTTACTTTGATCTGTCTACCTTTCTCACACCAAAGAAGATCAAGTGAACAAAAATTATGAAATATAAAAGATGTAAGTAAGTAAAACCAATGAGGTAGAACTTAGTATATAAATGCACATACCTACACACAAAAACACATAAAAAACAGCAAATATAGAAGAAAAATTTCTTTTTTATTTTTTTTTTATTTTTTTTTTATGAAATTTATTGACAAATTGGTTTCCATACAACACCCAGTGCTCATCCCAAAAGGTGCCCTCCTCAATACCCATCACCCACCCTCTCCTCCCTCCCACCCCCCATCAACCCTCAGTTTGTTCTCAGTTTTTAAGTCTCTTATGCTTTGGCTCTCTCCCATTCTAACCTCTTTTTTTTTTTTTTCCTTCCCCTCCCCCATGGGTTCCTGTGAAGTTTCTCAGGATCCACATAAGAGTGAAACCATATGGTATCTGTCTTTCTCTGTATGGCTTATTTCACTTAGCATCACACTCTCCAGTTCCATCCACGTTGCTACGAAAGGCCATATTTCATTTTTTCTCATTGCCACGTAATATTCCATTGTGTATATAAACCACAATTTCTTTATCCATTCATCAGTTGATGGACATTTAGGCTCTTTCCATAATTTGGCTATTGTTGAGAGTGCTGCTATGAACATTGGGGTACACGTGGCCCTATGCATCAGTGCTCCTGTATCCCTTGGATAAATTCCTAGCAGTGCTATTGCTGGGTCATAGGGTAGGTCTATTTTTAATTTTCTGAGGAACCTCCACACTGCTTTCCAGAGTGGCTGCACCAATTTGCATTCCCACCAACAGTGCAAGAGGGTTCCCGTTTCTCCACATCCTCTCCAGCATCTATAGTCTCCGGATTTGTTCATTTTGGCCACTCTGACTGGCGTGAGGTGATACCTGAGTGTGGTTTTGATTTGTATTTCCCTGATAAGGAGCGACGCTGAACATCTTTTCATGTGCCTGTTGGCCATCCGGATGTCTTCTTTAGAGAAGTGTCTATTCATGTTTTCTGCCCATTTCTTCACTGGGTTATTTGTTTTTCGGGTGTGGAGTTTGGTGAGCTCTTTATAGATTTTGGATACTAGCCCTTTGTCCGATATGTCATTTGCGAATATCTTTTCCCATTCCGTTGGTTGCCTTTTAGTTTTGTTGGTTGTTTCCTTGGCTGTGCAGAAGCTTTTTATCTTCATAAGGTCCCAGTAATTCACTTTTGCTTTTAATTCCCTTGCCTTTGGGGATGTGTCCAGTAAGAGATTGCTACGGCTGAGGTCAGAGAGGTCTTTTCCTGCTTTCTCCTCTAAGGTTTTGATGGTTTCCTGTCTCACATTTAGGTCCTTTATCCATTTTGAGTTTATTTTTGTGAATGGTGTGAGAAAGTGGTCTAGTTTCAACCTTCTGCATGTTGCTGTCCAGTTCTCCCAGCACCATTTGTTAAAGAGGCTGTCTTTTTTCCATTGGATGTTCTTTCCTGCTTTGTCAAAGATGAGTTGGCCATACGTTTGTGGGTCTAGTTCTGGGGTTTCTATTCTATTCCATTGGTCTATGTGTCTGTTTTGGTGCCAATACCATGCTGTCTTGATGATGACAGCTTTGTAGTAGAGGCTAAAGTCTGGGATTGTGATGCCTCCTGCTTTGGTCTTCTTCTTCAAAATTCCTTTGGCTATTCGGGGCCTTTTGTGGTTCCATATGAATTTTAGGATTGCTTGTTCTAGTTTCGAGAAGAATGCTGGTGCAATTTTGATTGGGATTGCATTGAATGTGTAGATAGCTTTGGGTAGTATTGACCTTTTGACAATATTTATTTTTCCAATCCATGAGCAGGGAATGTCTTTCCATTTCTTTAAATCTTCTTCAATTTCCTTCATAAGCTTTCTATAATTTTCAGCATACAGATCCTTTACATCTTTGGTTAGATTTATTCCTAGGTATTTTATGCTTCTTGGTGCAATTGTGAATGGGATCAGTTTCTTTATTTGTCTTTCTGTTGCTTCATTGTTAGTGTATAAGAATGCAACTGATTTCTGTACATTGATTTTGTATCCTGCAACTTTGCTGAATTCCTGTATCAGTTCTAGCAGACTTTTGGTGGAGTCTATCGGATTTTCCATGTATAATATCATGTCATCTGCAAAAAGCGAAAGCTTGACTTCATCTTTGCCAATTTTGATGCCTTTGATTTCCTTTTGTTGTCTGATTGCTGATGCTAGAACTTCCAGCACTATGTTAAACAGCAGCGGTGAGAGTGGGCATCCTTGTCGTGTTCCTGATCTCAGGGAAAAAGCTCTCAGTTTTTCCCCGTTGAGGATGATGTTAGCTGTGGGCTTTTCATAAATGGCTTTTATGATCTTTAAGTATGTTCCTTCTATCCCGACTTTCTCAAGGGTTTTTATTAAGAAAGGGTGCTGGATTTTGTCGAAGGCCTTTTCTGCATCGATTGACAGGATCATATGGTTCTTCTCTTTTTTTTTGTTAATGTGATGTATCACGTTGATTGATTTGCGAATGTTGAACCAGCCCTGCATCCCAGGAATGAATCCCACTTGATCATGGTGAATAATTCTTTTTATATGCCGTTGAATTCGATTTGCTAGTACCTTATTGAGAATTTTTGCATCCATATTCATCAGGGATATTGGCCTGTAGTTCTCTTTTTTTACTGGGTCTCTGTCTGGTTTAGGAATCAAAGTAATACTGGCTTCATAGAATGAGTCTGGAAGTTTTCCTTCCCTTTCTATTTCTTGGAATAGCTTGAGAAGGATAGGTATTATCTCTGCTTTAAACGTCTGGTAGAACTCCCCTGGGAAGCCATCTGGTCCTGGACTCTTATTTGTTGGGAGATTTTTGATAACCGATTCAATTTCTTCGCTGGTTATGGGTCTGTTCAAGCTTTCTATTTCCTCCTGATTGAGTTTTGGAAGAGTGTGGGTGTTCAGGAATTTGTCCATTTCTTCCAGGTTGTCCAGTTTGTTGGCATATAATTTTTCATAGTATTCCCTGATAATTGTTTGTATCTCTGAGGGATTGGTTGTAATCATTCCATTTTCATTCATGATTTTATCTATTTGGGTCATCTCCCTTTTCTTTTTGAGAAGCCTGGCTAGAGGTTTGTCGATTTTGTTTATTTTTTCAAAAAACCAACTCTTGGTTTCGTTGATCTGCTCTACAGTTTTTTTAGTTTCTATATTGTTTATTTCTGCCCTGATCTTTATTATTTCTCTTCTTCTGCTGGGCTTAGGCTGCCTTTGCTGTTCTGCTTCTAGTTCCTTTAGGTGTGCTGTTAGATTTTGTATTTGGGATTTTTCTTGTTTCTTGAGATAGGCCTGGATTGCAATGTATTTTCCTCTCAGGACTGCCTTTGCTGCGTCCCAAAGCGTTTGGATTGTTGTATTTTCATTTTCATTTGTTTCCATATATTTTTTAATTTCTTCTCTAATTGCCTGGTTGACCCACTCATTCGTTAGTAGGGTGTTCTTTAACCTCCATGCTTTTGGAGGTTTTCCAGACTTTTTTCTGTGGTTGATTTCAAGCTTCATAGCATTGTGGTCTGAAAGTAAGCATGGTATAATTTCAATTCTTGTAAACTTATGAAGGGCTGTTTTGTGACCCAGTATATGATCTATCTTGGAGAATGTTCCATGTGCACTCGAGAAGAAAGTATATTCTGTTGCTTTGGGATGCAGAGTTCTAAATATATCTGTCAAGTCCATCTGATCCAATGTCTCATTCAGGGCCCTTGTTTCTTTATTGACCGTGTGTCTAGATGATCTATCCATTTCTGTAAGTGGTGTATTAAAGTCCCCTGCAATTACCACATTCTTATCAATAAGGTTGCTTATGTTTATGAGTAATTGTTTTATATATTTGGGGGCTCCGGTATTCGGTGCATAGACATTTATAATTGTTAGCTCTTCCTGATAGATAGACCCTGTAACTATTATATAATGTCCTTCTTCATCTCTTGTTACAGCCTTTAATTTAAAGTCTAGTTTGTCTGATATAAGTATGGCTACTCCAGCTTTCTTTTGGCTTCCAGTCGCATGATAAATAGTTCTCCATCCCCTCACTCTCAATCTAAAGGTGTCCTCAGGTCTAAAATGAGTCTCTTGTAGACCGCAAATAGATGGGTCTTGTTTTTTTATCCATTCTGATACCCTATGTCTTTTGGTTGGCGCATTTAATCCATTTGCATTCAGTGTTATTATAGAAAGATACGGGTTTAGAGTCATTGTGATGTCTGTATGTTTTATGCTTGTAGTGATGTCTCTGGGACTTTGTCTCACAGGGTCCCCCTTAGGATCTCTTGTAGGGCTGGTTTAGTGGTGACAAATTCCTTCAGTTTTTGTTTGCTTGGGAAGACCTTTATCTCTCCTTCTATTCTAAATGACAGACTTGCTGGATAAAGGATTCTCGGCTGCATATTTTTTCTGTCTAGCACCCTGAAAATCTCGTGCCAATTCTTTCTGGCCTGCCAAGTTTCAAAAGAGAGATCAGTCACGAGTCTTATAGGTCTCCCTTTATATGTGAGGGCACGTTTACCCCTTGCTGCTTTCAGAATTTTCTCTTTATCCTTGTATTTTGCCAGTTTCACTGTGATATGTCGTGCAGAAGATCGATTCAAGTTACGTCTGAAGGGAGTTCTCTGTGCCTCTTGGATTTCAATGCCTTTTTCCTTCCCCAGTTCAGGGAAGTTCTCAGCTATTATTTCTTCAAGTACCCCTTCAGCACCTTTGCCTCTCTCTTCCTCCTCCGGGATACCAATTATGCGTATATTATTTCTTTTTAGTGTATCACTTAATTCTCTAATTTTCCCCTCATACTCCTGGATTTTTTTATCTCTCTTTTTCTCAGCTTCCTCTTTTTCCATAACTTTATCTTCTAGTTCACCTATTCTCTCCTCTGCCTCTTCAAGCCGAGCTGTGGTGGTTTCCATTTTGTTATGCATTTCGTTTAAAGCGTTTTTCAGCTCCTCGTGACTGTTCCTTAGTCCCTTGATCTCTGTAGCAAGAGATTCTCTGCTGTCCTGTATACTGTTTTCAAGCCCAGCGATTAATTTTATGACTATTATTCTAAATTCACCTTCTGTTATATTATTTAAATCCTTTTTGATCAGCTCATTAGCTGTTGTTATTTCCTGGAGATTCTTCTGAGGGGAGTTCTTCCGCTTGGTCATTTTGGTTAGTCCCTGGAGTGGTGCGGACCTGCAGGGCACTTCCCCTGTGCTGTGGTGTATAACTGGAGTTGGTGGACGGGGCCGCAGTCAGACCTGATGTCTGCCCCCAGCCCACCGCTGGGGCCACAGTCAGACTGGTGTGTGCCTTCTCTTCCCCTCTCCTAGGGGCGGGATTCACTGTGGGGTGGTGTGGCTCGTCTGGGCTACTTGCACCCTGCCAGGCTTGTGATGCTGGGGATCTGGCGTATTAGCTGGGGTGGGTAGGCAAGGTGCTCGGTGGCAGGAGGGGCAGGCTTAGATCGCTTCTCCTTAGGTGATCCACTTCAAGAGGGGCCCTGTGGCAGCGGGAGGGAGTCAGATCCGCTGCCGGAGGTGTGGCTCCGCCGAAGCGCAGAGTTGGGTGTTTGCGCGGAGCGAGCAAGTTCCCTGGCAGGAACCGGTTCCCTTTGGGATTTTGGCTGGGGGATGGGCGGGGGAGATGGCGCTGGCGAGCGCCTTTGTTCCCCACCAAACTGAGCTCTGTTGTCAGGGGGCTCAGCAGCTCTCCCTCCCTTTGTCCTCCAGCCTTCCCGCTTTCCGAGCAGAGCTGTTAACTTATGACCTCCCAGACGCTAAGTCGCGCTTGTTGTGGGAACACAGTCCGTCAGGCCCCTCCGCTTTTGCAAGCCAGACTCGGTGGCTGTGCTTGGCCGGCGAGCCGCCCCTCCGCCCCGGCTCCCTCCCGCCAGTCCGTGGAGCGCGCACCGCCTCGCCGCCCTTCCTACCCTCTTCCGTGGGCCTCTCGTCTGCGTTTGGCTCCGGCGACTCCGTTCTGCTAATCCTCTGGCGGTTTTCTGGGTTATTTAGGCAGATGTAGATGGAATCTAAGTGATCAGCAGGACGTGCGGTGAGCCCAGCGTCCTCCTAAGCCGCCATCTTGCCGCCGACCCCTCTTCTATTCAGAAGAAAAATTTCAAATGTCTTGTAAAAATCAAACTATGCCCAACTGCACTCAGAATCAAAGACATGCAAATTAACACTACAATGACATTCTATTTTTTGGTCTATTATGTTCACAAAAATTAAAATGTTTGATTAACACAGGTATTCCCTTACTGTTAATAGAATGTAAATTGACACTTTGGCTTTGAATTTACTTTATAATAACTATCAAGACTTAAACTGTGTATACATTTCAACTCAATAATTTCCTTCAGATTTGCTGGTATACATTAATACACACACACACACACACACACACACACACACACACAATGTGTAACATTTTTATTTGTAATATCAGACCAGAAATAATTAATAACAAGAGATCTTTTAAAAAAATTTTATATACATACAAGGTGATGTTATTTGCCTTTAAAAAATGAATTAGGTGTGTATTGATAAGAAAAAAATCCTCAAAATGTACTGTAAATGAAAAAAATACTGAAGAGTTTCTAAGTTTCCCTGTATGTTAAATGGTACATCCCTTATATGAAAAAGTTTAAAATATATATGGTTGTATATGAATAGAACATTTCTGGAAGACTATGTAAAAGCATAGTAATAAGTGGGGCTTATGATAAGTGGCAGGATGGAGTCTTTCCAACATAACTAAAGAGTTTACTTAACTATAAGATCTTTTTGTAAGTAATAGAGGATATCAACACCTCTTAAAAATGGGCACAGTAAACCAGTAAACATTTCATAGAGAAAAAATTAAATATGGTTGGCCAAGCTTATTCCAAAATGTGCATTATTATGAGATTACATTTTTTGCCTATCAGATTAGAAATGTCTGGCAATATGAAATGCTAACAGTTTTTCTTCATAATTCGTACCTTGGGATCATTTTATTTCCAACGATAATTGAATACAGCCGTGTGTGTGTGTGTGTGCATGTGTTTCTGCCAATTGTAACCAGAAATCCTTCACTGTCTGTCTGCCTTCACCCCCAACCCAGATACTTTCTCTGATATCTCTGCACAGCTCTGGTCTCCAGGAGGCTGACCTTTTAGAGACTGTATCCCTCAAGCTTTCTGGTTGACTTCTAGTCATGTGTGACCAAAAGGAGGCAGTGAGATCATTGGAGAGAAATCAGAGAAAGATTGGGATAGTTCCTTTTCCCTGGTCCCTCTCTAACTTGGTACTGCTCCTCTAACACTTAATCCGTCTGCAATAAATGCATTCACTACTTGGTCTCTCTTCCATTGACTCCTCTCCTCTAGGGGCGTCAAGAACAGTTTCTTCCCCTTCCACCTTCTGGCCCAGAGGTGGTAATGTCTGTCTTCTCTGAGTTGTTGAGTATTCTATTTCTCCTGTTTGCTGTCGTTTCTTTTAAATATATATTTTCATTTAGAGGGGTGGGGGTGGCAGAGAAAGAGGGAGAGAGAGAATCCCAACCCCAACCTGGGGCTCAATCCCACGAACCATGAGATCATAACATGAGCCGAAATCAAGAGTCTGATGCTTAACCTACTGAGCCACCCAAGCACCCCTCTCTTGTTTGTTGTCTTAACCCTTCTAATACATCTAAAAATATTCCCTCAATAAACTTTCTTTATTTAAAACATTAATACAGGAAGCACTTGAAATTTGCAAATGAACAAATGCAGATAAAAGCAAAACTAAGAAAAAGCATTTATGCACAAAACAATGAAGAAATGAGTTTAAATTCCTAAGCATTTAGGGGTGCCTGGGTGGCTCAGTCAGTTAAGCATCCTACTTCGGCTCAGGTCATAATCTCATGGTTTGGGAGTTTGAGCCCCGCATCTGGCATTGTGCTGACAGCTCAGAGCCTGGAGCCTGCTTTGGGTTCTGTGTCTCCCTCTCTCTCTCTGCCCCTCTCCCCCACACATTATGTCTCTCTCTCTCCCTGCCAAAAAATAAGATCTATCAACATTAAATTTTTTTTTAATTAAAAAAAAATTCCTAAGCATTTTAATGAGATCATATGTCAATGGCATCAATAAATAGTAAGTTCACATTCAGTATTAGAAGGACATTGGTGACTTGGTGGTCTTATTGTGGGTAATTTCAGCAAAGGATTAGGGACAGAAGCAATAGAAGGAGTAGATGAATATTGGAGTAAAGATGGTTCCTATAGATTATGTAGAAGCTTTAAAAAAAATCCTGTTGTATTTATTTCAGATAAAACTGGACAATTCAGCAAGCCCTATTAAAATACTATTTAATTGGCTCCTTTGGACATAGCACATTATAGTTTTTCATCTTTCTGAAATTAAAAACATGGTACCTGAAGGCTATAGCCAAAAGATTTGGAGTATTTTTCTTCAAGATTATTCTTAAGCCACTTGGTCACCAACCTGTTTCTTCAATATACCAAAAACTGCTTTTGTATAATCACTCCTATTCTCTAATATAACTCCAAGATAGAACAGTGCCTCCAAACATTTATTATTCCCCACTAGAAGATCATTCCTGTATTGCCTGTCATTATTATGAAATATTAATAACCACGTATCTTAGTATTTTAATGGGAAGATGTCAATATATAAAAATCAAACATCATTAGAACAATAGGTACATTAGAGTTGATAAATAAAACATAAATAAACCAGCTAATGGAACTTGCCAAAAAAACCCCCTTGAAAACGAACAAAAAATAGTATATCTTAATGGAGAGTCATATATCCTTTGCAGTGTTCCCAAGAAGAAAATTTTGGGATAGCATCTTATTTTGTTGAATTGCAGCTGAGTCATGTCAATTTTGGTACAATTTTCAGTATGATATATCAGCTTATAAATGTAATTTTTTCTGGGAAATTAAGCCCTAAAGAATTAAAATCAAACCTTTACTCAAGCTCTTATGCAATGTTGACAAGATACCATATACTGGTATGTTTTTCAGGCATAAGTCAGAAGACTGTAGGTATTAATAATATCAGACTTTTTAAAGCATTTGTAATTTCAATGAAGTCATTTCCATTTGTTTTAAAATGAGTATTGGCTTTATATTAATGACAGTTAATATCAGATTTAGTTGTGAAGAAAAGCATCCATCTTCAGAAGAGAGTCATTTTCCATACTGTTTAACTTGGACACAGGATCAGAACATTGTGTTTCTCACTGCGAAGTCACAAACATCATACCATTTTATGAAACCCAAGAGAGCACAGAATCCACAGGTAGAACCAGATGCAAAAATCACTTGATTAAAATGATACCAAGAGAGTCAGGTACAAAACAGAACCCTGTTCCATGAGGAGAATAAAATATAAATGAAACTGAAGGAAACTTTTTCTGCATGATAAAGTAATTGGTTCATGGTCAACGGTCTAGTAATCCTGTTTTGCCATAATCTGCTTACCCAATATAGCTCCATGTGGCATAGCCAATTGTGTCAGGATAGAAAGCTGAGCTTTCTATAAGGATATAAGATTAAAACTTTTGATGGAACCTCATTTTTCTCTTCCACAGTCAGATTATTTCTCTGTCTAAAGACTTGGAAAAGAAGGTCATGGTTTCCATAGAGTACAGGAAGTCTAGATGGGAAAGAGCTTAATGACCTGTTCTGTCTTTGAGATTTGGAAACTGAAACCCAGAGGAACAGAACAGAAACACTATGTTACATAATTTACAGTAACACAGGGAGAAACTATTTTCCTTACCATGGGTCCATGTTTCAGCTTCACCATAGTGCTGATGCTTCTGAAATAAGTCTAACTGATAAATATTAACTGTATTTCTCTCAAGCCATCAAGGCGAGAGAGAGAGAAAGAGAGGGAGAGAGAGAAATGTTTTTCTCTCTTTGCCTCTTTCTAAATTATTGTGGGGGTGGGAGAATGTATGATAATTGATTCTGTTTGGGGGTAATGTTCTAAAATAAGTAACACTGTAGGGCAGTATTTAGCTGAAATTATCCTAAAGCAGTACTGTCCAACTGACATACAATGTAAGCTACACATGTTGTTTTAAATATTTTAGTGGCCATATTTTTTAAAAAGTAAAAAGTGAAAATAATTTTAATAGTAGATTTTAGTTAACTCAACATATCCAAACCATTACTGTTTCAATATGTATTCAGTATAAAAATTGTTAATGAGATACTTCAGATTCTTTTTTTCATAGGAAGTCTTTGAAATGCAGTCCTTTTTTTTATACTTGCAGAGTACCTAATTCAAACTGGCCACGTTTTGTGTGCTGAGTAGATGTATGGAGCTACTGGCTGCTAGGTAGCACAGCACAGCACAGAAGATCAGAGGCAGAGAGGGGACAGAGAGGACAGCCTGATGTCGGCAAAAGATGAGATTCTTGGACTGTGAGGATTGAGGGGTGTTAGAGCTCTGCTCCCTGTTTCCCTAATTATATACTCTACTATGTGGCAAGATTTCAAAGGGGCTGGCTGCAAAATGCTTTGGAGGTCTATGAGCCAGGATAATTTGGCTTAAACTATGACATGTCTTGCGGTTGATTATTCTTGAATATATTCACACCTGTTGCATGGGTGTTCCCCTCCAAATAGTTTTTTTTTTATTAAAACTTCTAAATAGAGTAATATGTACTTAACACTTCTATTTCAAAACCACTCCTTATGGCCTAAATTCTACCTCTAATACCCTGTTGAAATTATCCACACGAAGAGAAGGAATGAAGAGGGTTACTTAAATCAGAGCAAGTTTTATCATCAGAAATTGTCATGGAGAATTTGTGATACCATTATTATTTTCTTCTACAACAAAGTGAGGAAGCTGGTTGGCAGAATAAACTCTAGCTGCCACGTAACTTGATATTTATCTAATACTAAATATTTTACTAAAGATTTACAGTGTACTCAGTATAACTATAAACCTGGGATAAAAGGTTGAGAGTAGACTGAGCATAGCAAACCCTCTTTCATTTTATATGTTAACTCTGAAGATTCAGTAATGACCACCGTCAGTTCTTTGTGAATAAAAAAATCTGGGGCTGGGGTGCCTGGGTGGCTCAGTCAGTTAAGCGGGCGACTTCAGCTCAGGTCATGATTTCGCGGTCCGTGAGTTCGAGCCCCGCGTCAGGCTCTGTGCTGACAGCTCAGAGCCTGGAGCCTGTTTCAGATTCTGTGTCTCCCTCTCTCTGACCCTCCCCCGTTCATGCTCTGTCTCTTTCTGTCTCAAAAATAAATAAACGTTAAAAAAATTTTTTTTAAAAATCTGGGGCTAAATTTCTCTTTTTTCAGCTTTCTTGAGGTTATAATTGACAAATTAGTAAGATATTGAAAGTGCACGTCGTGATGGTTCAATACACATGACATTCAAAGGGAGACTTCTCATCTAGTTAATTAAGCTGAAGTTGATTAGCAATGTCGGCCATGGGTTCAGGAGGTAGACTAGATCAGATCATGTTTGAATGATATAACTGTATACATTTCCAGTGAATGTTTTACACTGTATGCCTTCAGAAATCAAGTTTGGAGAGTCAGACATACCCAAGAACTGTTTCTGCCTCATGTTAGTGTCCAGAGCCATTTCACGGCTCCTTTTCCCTGCTGTGAAAACCAGGAGCTGATGGCACCAAGCGTCAGTGTGGTGCCGTAAAATGAGAATGGCCTTTGGAATGAGAATACTTTGACGTAAATTGTAACTCTGCAAACTTAGTTATGTACCTTTGGGAAAATCCATGCCCTCTTCTGTAAAATGAGGATAATAATAATACCTGTCTCACAGAAATGTTGCAAAACCCTCTTTAATGTATAAAGCATTTGACGTTTGTTGTTCTTAGCTAAGTGTGCTTTGGGACCACTATGAGATTTTTTAAAGGTAAGGGCCATGACTTACGTTCTTTTGTACGTAACTGGCATAGGTAATCAATAGGTGTCAAAACAAATTAAATGCCTTTAAACTGGAATGTTACCAAGGTTCCTTTTCTGTGTGCTTCAAAGCAAAAAGATAAATTAACTCTCTTTTTTGGGTAGATCAAAGTATAAGCTTTATTAGAGACAAGAGAAGACACTAAAGTGACTTCTTTGAGTTCCTTCCAACCTTTTTCTATGCAACCTAAACAAAAAGGCAAAAAGGAAAGGCCTGCCCATAACAATTTTCAGCAGGGATTCATTGGTAGTCATTGTGTGGTTGTTGTAAAATACAGCTTAGTATTTTATGGCAGCTTAATCCACTTTGCCTTTCATCTGTGCATCTGTGAAAAAATAGTGACAACATGGAAAATATTCTAAATCAAACATATGGAGTGCTGGAGACTGCAGCCAAATCCTGTCTTTACCAAACTGTAAGTAGAAATTCCAAGACTGGTTTTGAATGCTAGATGGCTGTAATGTACTCAGATGGCCACTCCCTCAAGTTGATTATTATTTAAAAATATCCCCCAAATAGAAAAAATACTCACATGAAGCATCTTTTTCTTCTGATCTGGCCAAATGCTTTAAAAAAGAAAAGAACGTACAGTAAATTAGTGTATAAGATACACACACACACACACACACACACACACACACACACATACACACTGATCATACATACTTAAGGAGGTTTTGAACACAAATCAAGATCTATGCATTCAAAATGATAGAGGCTTAACACTAAATTTCAAAACCAAAAAAAAAAAAAGTTGATGACATCATGTCATAACTGTTTATCACAGTTTTTGTTTTTGTTTTCACGCTGTGCCTCATGGATACACAAGGGCGTAAAGAATGGAGTTCATGGAGGGTGCTACTGGCAACAGAACCGTGTTTTGTTACCGAGACTACCATACATATCTGTAGGAGGGAGCAGGCACATAGATTATGATGTGAAGAGCACCCCTTTGAGTTGTACGTTGGAGCAACACCCAGTCTAAAAAAACGCATTGACATTAACAAACTCCACACAAACGACTTTTTTGTGTGTGGGGGGGTGATGGCAGTATCTTCAGTATGACCATATATTATGTTGTAAACCACTTGATTTTCTACACCTTGCACGATGTGCATTGCAATGTCTCTTCTAGGGAAATGTTCTCAAATGTTAGCTGCATTATAATTATTGGGAGACTTGTTAAAACAAAGACTTCTGGAATCAACCCCCATAGTTTCTATTTCAGTATGTTTGGGGGAGAGAGAATTTTTATTCAAATTAGCTCCGAGGTGATATTGATTCAGCTGGTCCAGGAACCACAGGCCTAGAATCACTTTCCTGAAAGTGATGATTATAATTATATACATATAAGTTAATGAGCTAAGCAGCAGAATTACATTTGTATTTATTTTTTCTTTACAATCTTGGGCTGGGTGGATACTATGGGCAAGTGGTTTTTTAAAGCATTCTTAAAAGAAGCTACATTGGCTGAGCCATAACACTACGCGTAGAGTAGAGCTGGTGATTCATATGCTGATGGAGTACCTAGAATATAGAGGGAATACTAATGGGGAAATAAATGGCCTCTTGAGAATGGGATTAGAATTTAAACATAAACTGATGAAATTGCAAGTAACAGAAAGCAAAGTGCAGAATCCACGGAGGGAGCAAAATGTTCCTCCATATTTCATATGAAGGGAAGTAGACAGGACTTCCTAGGAGAAATCAGTATACTCAGGCCATTAGAATTGCCTTGAATTTTATGATGAATACCCTTATACTTCATAGTAATTTTGTTATAACTTTAATAGTTTTATTATGGACTTGTTAGAATTAGAGAATAGTTTAGTGGCCTCATTATGTAGGCCTACTATTATTACCTAGTTTTGTCTGGTTATGAATCTTTTGTTAAGTGCTTTCATATTTACTATAGAAAGCTTCAAATTTAGAAATATATAGATTTTCTTATCTTAAACTATAAACTTATGTTACTAACCAATTTTTAACAATTTAAGGAATAAAATCTGATGATATGCCTTGTCATTTCTACCTTTCACAATCTAAACTTTAACTTTTTAGTGGTTTGTGGCTGAGAGTGATGACTCATACCAAATAATAAAACTCTCTCATTAAAAAAAAAAAAGACTTTTTTCTGTAGTTTTAAAAATAAGTTGATTTTAGCTAATTAATCCTCAATATTGACCATAGTCATAAGTGGTAAGAGGAACATACTTTTTCACCAAATGGAATTTTTTCACTGAACTATACCTTTAGAGTTGGAGAATTAGCTAGACAGATTAAAGGTCATGGATGATTTTCTATTCCCAGAAAAACAAAGTTCCCTTTTCTGTTATTTTCCCTAAACAGTTTATGTACTTTCTCTACTGCCTTTTCTTTATATAATAATCTCTCTAATCCAATGCCACACATTACTTAACTACCTCAACTTCCTTATGCATTGGGTGTATAAAGTAAGAGAGGAGATGATTGGAAAGGTAAATTGAGGTCAAATTTCTGAATTATCTTGGAGCCATTCCCAGGGCTTCTGGGCTTCTGACCCTTGAAATGTGTTGTGCCTTACATTTAATTTAATTTAACTTAGGGGCGCCTGGGTGGCTTGGTTCGTTAAGTGTCCAACTTCGGCTCAGGTCATGATCTCACAGTCTGTGAGTTCGAGCCCCGCGTCGGGCTCTGTGCTGACAGCTCGGAGCCTGGGTCCTGTTTCAGATTCTGTGTCTCCCTCTCTCTCTGCCCCTCCGCTGTTCATGCTCTGTCTCTCTCTGTCTCAAAAATAAATAAATGTTAAAATTTTTTTTAATTTATTACTTTTTTTTTTTTATTAGCACATTGTCTTTATTTATTTTTTAAGTTTTTAAATTGGGAGCGCCTGGGTGGCTCAGCTGGTTAAGGGTCTGACTCTTGGTTTTGGCACAGGTCATGAGTTCACAGTTCATGAATTCAAGACCCGCACGGGCCTCTGTGCTGACACTGTGGAGCCTGTTTGGGATTCTCTCTCGCCCTCTCTCTCTCTCTGCTCATCTCTCTCTCTCTGTCTCTCTCTCTCTCTCTCTCTCTCTCTCTCTCTCTCTCTCGGAATAGATAAGTAAATTTAAATATATTTGTAAAATTTGTTTAAGTTTTAAATTTAATCCCAGTACGGTTAACATACAGTGTCATATTAGTTTCAGGTGTATAATATAGCGATTCAACAATTCTATACATCATTACTCAGTGCCCATCATGATACCGCTTCCCCTATTTCACCCATCTCCCCACCAATATCCCCTCTGATACACTTTATTTTAAAAGATCACCCTCAATTGAAGTTATTTAAAAGAGTATTTTAGTAATCCAGTTTCATATAGTGGTGCTTTGAACCAGTGTGATAGCAATGGAGATAGTGAGACTTTGGTTTCTGGAAATATTCTGCAGATAGAGACAACAGGATTTTGTGACAATTGAATGTGAAATATGAAAGACAAAAATGATGTAAGAATGTCTTTAGGGAAAGTTGGAGTGGCTATTAAATGAGATGGAACAAGTTGCAGATGGAGAACATTTGGGGGCAAGAATGTCAGGGATTCAGTCTTGGATATGGTTAAATTTGAAATGGATGTTAAGGCATCTAAGATGAAGTATTGAGTGGGAATTTGAATTCTACACTTTTGGAGTTTAGGCGAGAGGTCAAACTTTGACGTAGACATTTGGTAGTTCTCAGTTCCTAGGTTAGACTACCTAGGGATATAGTAAGGAGGTCTAAGTGATGGAATTTGGGGGTGATAGTGGGGTCTGGAGCTGATGGCCAAGAAATAATTCTTGAAGACATCTTTCGTGCAAAAGGTGATGTTATTAAAGCACTGGGACAGGGCCTGTGGGCAGTAAGAGCTGCACTGGGGTGTAACTGGTCATATAGCCTCAGGTTGGGAGGGGGCTAGGGATAGAGTAAGTCTCTAAGGGATTTTGGAAACAAGGTTTCCAGGACCTTGAGAGGCTAAGTGTTGTGAAGAAAACACCATACAACACCCAGTGCTTCTCCCAACAATTGCCCTCCTCGATGCCCATCACCCACTTTCCTGTATGGAAACCAATTTGACAATAAATTATATTAAAAAAAATAAACTCAACTAAAATAAAAATAAAATAAAATAAAATAAAATAAAATAAAATAAAATTCACTTCCTCTGTTTAAAAAAAAAAAAAGGATATGCCATTTATTACCATTTAGTAAAACCTCAGTCATGAAACCCTTCAGCTATATATCAGGGGTTCATATGCTTGAAGTATGATTGCCAGCATATGTCTTGGGGAAGTTGAGGAAAAGGAAGTTTCCAAAGGAATTTTTATATGTTGAAGTAGACTTACATGTTCCCGGGGGGTCAGGATAATGTTAGGTCAGGATTCTCTTTTGCCCCTAGCAAAGTGTCATCATCGAGACAGCTGAGCTTCTAGAAGATCACTCTGCTGGCTTCAAGGGCTTGTCGATGGGCTGTGGGCAGTAAGGGAATTTAATTTTTCATTTGCTTTAGTTTCCCACATCACCATGGCAAGCACTTAAACGCCTTTCCTTTGTTCTTGGGTAGCCAGGAGTGTCTGAGGAATATCACACATATTCCACTTGGAGGCAGGGTGCTGTTAGCCTGTATTTTGCCTTCAGCTTGCCCCACACTCCCTCATCATAAGGACTGAAACCTGGAGGTTTCACCAGGTCCAACACCAAGAGGTTAGGCAGATGAGGAGGAACAAATTAAAGAGACAGGAAAAGCACCAGTGAGGTGGGAGAATATTTATAGATCATGGTGTCTTAAAAGCCAGGGGGGAAGAAAGATTTCAAAGTGGAAGAGTGATCAAATGAATCAGACATTGCTGATAATTCAAGCAAGAAGCCTAAGAATCGACCTTTCTATTAAATAATAAGATCTTTGCTGACCTTCACAAGAAGAGGCTCTCTGGGGACATGGGAGTGAATATATTAATGAATTGTGTTCAAGAGACAATGAGAGTAGAGAAATTGGAACATTGAAGAGCTTTGCTTTAAAAGACCCAAGAGAAGCTATCGGAGGATACAAGAAAAAATTTGATGAGATAAAAAGGAAAGTTTTTTTTTTTTTTTTTTTATTGCCCACCTCTCCCTCCAATAAAATTGGTTACTGTCCAGATTGGTGATATCATACATGTACCAAGAAATTATGAAAAGGTTTGCTGCTTATATAAGGGGACTATTTGGTGAGAGTAGGGCAGGCACAAAAAGCCTGGGCAAAAGGAAGGACCTTTGTTTTTATTTTGGTCAGAGGATAGGACTAGAGTAAGGGTTCTTGTATGGGCTGAGTTGGCATAGTTGAAATTCCTGCTGGTGCCAAGGGAGGGTGGATGGAGACTTTCTCAGCGGCTTTCCCAGTTGTGGGGCAAGAGAAAGGAAAAGATGAGACTTGAAAATTGTCAGTGGTCAACCAGAAAAAATAGAGTCAGATTGTAACAAAAGGGGTTGGTGAAAATTCTGGGTGAGGCTTCAGAGAAGTGATGAAGATTGTTCTCTAATTTGGAGCCTAAGGATTGAAGATAATGTCATTTTTAAATAAGACAGTAAACAGCCGATGAGGATCAGGCCATGCCTAGAAATTCTAGCCCATTCCAGCCATAGAAAAGAAGCAGGAGGAACAGTGGGAGAAAGAAAAGCAGAGAGTTGAGATATAGTAGTAAATCCTAATGGTGTGAATTTTGGCGTTGGTCCTTAAAGAAATATTCTCCTGAATAACAGTTTCTCTGTATGCAACATGCTTCCGGTTTAGCTAGGTTTTTTTAGAATATGAGAAGCACTTTCTTATTTGATACATTCAATTTGATTGGAGATGGTAAATCAATTGAAGGCAATTCGTTGAAGGCAGAGTCGTAAAAATGACAGAGAAGTGCTGCTCTACTTGGGGTCGTTAGACACCTTGTTACTATAAACAATCTGGTAGGGTCTGAGATGCTCCCCATGAATTACAAAGACATTCCTATCACTTGGGAAACTCCAAGGCTTTAAGAAGTTACATCCCAGCCACCTGGGTGGCTCAGTCGGTTAAGTGTCCGACTTCGGCTCAGGTCCTGATCTCACCACTCATGAGTTCGAGCCCGCGTCGGGCTCTGTGCTGACAGCTCAGAACCTGGAGCCTGCTTCGGATTCTGTGTCTCCCTCTCCCTCTGCCCCTCCCCTGCTCACATTCTGTCTCCCTCAAAAATAAATAAAAAGTTAAAAAAAAAAGAAGTTGGAGCCCAGGACAAGGGCAAGAGCTGTTTTTGAGCAAGACCAGATTAATTACTACACAGATCATAATTATAAACATTATATAATGTAATACAAATATAATAATTGTAATTATATTTGTGTACATCTGACACAAATGATTCTGGCAATGAATACAACGGTCTCTCTGCAATCCTAAAGTTCAATTCTTGAGAACAAAAGTGCACATATATCCTAGGAAAAGCCTAATAGAGGGAGAGTTCAGTTTCGTTATACTTTTAAGGAGGCTATCAATATGCTTTATGTCAATTGAACAAATGAGTGAGTTGAAGTCTTGAAGATCTTCTGTTGAGTTTCTTCCTTTTTTTACGACTATAAATTCCTTGAATTACAAACACGCCTATTTAAAAAAAATTGTAAAATGCTTTAAAGGTAAATTTTTTGAGTTTCGATGTGGATTAAGTGAATAGAATTAAATATATGGCTTTGTTTGAAAAGTTTATTTTTAATTGCATTATAAAATATCATTTTTTTTCTTTCACCCGTTATTTATTGTTACCTCACCCTCAAATGTTATAATGCATAGTGTTGGAGGTGGGAAAAATCGTCAAAGTCCCTTGTTCAGGCTCTCCTTTTTCAGAAAACGAAACAGATATTTTTTAAGTAACTTGCTCAGTAGCAAACAAATGCTGGAAGAGCCAGCACTGCAGTTCATGGTTCTTGAGTTCAGTCCAAAGATCCTTATCTAGAGTTGAAAATGCAAAATTTATGATGATTGGTTATGTCCTAATTGAGAGATACCATGAAACAGTGAAAAGAGCTTCATTTTTAAATCAGTTCCACAACTGTGTCTCAGCCATTTCCCCTGGTCAGGTGCCTTTGATCAAATTACTTAACCTACTTAACTAGTTTTTTCCCCAGTTTTGGAATTATTAAGTAAGGTATATGCTATAAAGAACTGCCACTGAGAGTCCTTCTATGGGTATTTGTGCTGTACGCCCTTTAGTTAATAAACATCTAGTAATTTCAGACCTTCTCTATTTCTATTTGAAATGGAATATGAGTAGATGTTGTACATTTCAAATCTGAGCCCCTCTGATTTCCAAATCCAACCATTTGAGTTCATGCTTTGCAGTTCATTGCTTCTTTAACTCTCCCATGGAGACTGCTATTGCTGCTTCATTCAGACTTCTGAAATGAAAGATTTCTCTTCTTCTGTAGTATTTTATAAATCACTAAGAAAGTTCACTGAGGCTTAAAACTTTGCAAGAATGCTCAAATACCAAGGCAGGCGTCTCATGTGAAATCTAAAATATTTTGAGGTAAAAATGTGGACGAGTGACTAAAAAGAAAGATAATATTATTGTAATGATTTCTCAAAAAGGATTAATGTAAAAACCAGTATTTTTAGCTTTCAAAAAAAACACTTTAAAATTTTGGCTGAATGCTGAACTCTCAGTTGAATGTGATTTTTTTAAAAGTCATATACAAGTAATTTCATATTTTTAAGATCTCACTTGTGGTGCTTTTCTTTATTTGTCAAATCAAAAACTGTTTAGTATAACACCTGCTCCACATTACTCTCTCTCCATTGTTATCTTACTCTCACAATGAATTTATGATGTTAAAGAAATTAGGAATTATGGGGCCCCTGGTGGCTCAGTCAGTTAAGTGTCTGACTTTGGCTCAGGTCATGATCTCATGGTTCGTGAGTTCGAGCCCCACATCAGGCTCTGTGCTGACACCTCAGAGCCTGGAGCCTGTTTCGGACTCTGTGTCTCCCTCTTTCCCTGCCCTTACCCTACTCATGGTCTGTTTCTCTCTCTCTCAAAAGTAAATAAATATTTAAAAATATTAATAAAAAACAATTAGGAATTATATGCAGTGACCGTAGCACAAAATTCTAAACATAAACCTATAAAAAAAGAGTATATAATCTAAGTTATGGATCATTATTTAATTTAAAGACATAAGGAACCTTGGCTTGAATTCAACAAATGTATTTTTTGTGTGTCAGGCACTCTGTTAGGAACTAATATGGAACTGAATAAGACGTGACTCCTTTCTCCTGAAATTCTCAAACTAGTGCTGTAAAATCGCATCTATCCATTTGCTGTGGGCAGTTGGTTCTCATTTACCTAGAGATATATGATGATTAGGAAACTTCCAAACCTCCAGTGCAAACAATAGGATGTAGACTTTGCAATTTAATTATGTGTTGTTGAGAGTTACCCAAAGGCATGTTTCTGTGCATCATGTGATTAGTTTCTCTTAGAATATTCTTTCACTTTGACAGAAGACATTGTTTTCTAAGACTCTGAAAGGGAAACTAATTGCTGCAATAATACACTACCACAGTATTTTTTGAGGCTTAAATTGACATTGCTTTGAGTTACCCAAGAAGATGTTTTGGGAATCAGTCAGATCCCCAAGCAGTGCTCCCAAGGACACAGACTGCTCAGATCATGAAACCCAAACTTAAGAGAGGGTTTAAACTATGTCCTTTTCCTGACAGAATTTTATTGAAACCATGCACATAAAAAGGTGTTGCCTCTTTTGTGATATGAAAAAAATAATCAATAAGGATGGAAAAAGGCATAAGTCAGGTACTCTATGCTTTGATAGTAAAACCACAGACAGTCAGAGATGTGTAGTATAACTTTGTTCCACAAAGGGAGCAATGTAATTGAAGAGGTCAAGGTTTTCAATAGCAATGATCAAAGGAGCACATAAGAAAGAGAGTACCAGGGCCATCACTAATAGATTTCCAGTAGGCTAAATTATATAGCTGGAACACAGAATTGCCAGGCTTAGAACATATTTCTTGGATACATATTTTTTAAAGGAAAGACATAGCAATAATTAGAATTTAACATGAAAGAAAAACAATGACATTTTAGTAATAAAAAAAAACTGAGACAGAATTTGAGATGCTGCCCCCCCCAAAGGTTACAGAGGGATAAAAATGTGTTTCAATTGATGGACAATGACTAGGGGAAAGTAGACTTAAATTTCTAATTACAAAAATCATGTGTTTATGTAAAGTTCTAGTCAATTGTGCTACAGTACGCTGACTCACTCAACACATCAACACATAGCCAATTTTGAAAAGCATTTGGGGAGATAAAAAGCAATCATTTGGGGTTTGAAATTATGAAGGAAGTAATTGTAAACAATTTTCAACTGTTCAGCTATTATGAAAGGAAAGCTACATTTTAAAAAAACAATTGAGTAAAAATTTAAGTTGCATTATAAAGTTTGTGAATTTTTTATTGTTTAAAGCATAAATGGGAGACAAGGGCTTTACCAGAAATGTCAAATATACTACACTCCTGGGGTAACTGAGTAAAAAGAAGGTTTAGCAGTTATTGTTTAAGTGATATTGGAAAGGGAAATATAAGAAATTTCATTTTTAATGCAAAAAAAACCACGCTGGAATCTGGCTTATTTTAGGGAGAATGAAAAAATGATTCTTCTGTAACAGGCAACTTAAAAGTATTTTCAGTTAAATTAAGTTAATGCTTTGGCCACAAGACATATGGTTACAAACTATGCATACTGTATAATGAGAATGTGCAGTTTACTTCTCTACTGTATTTAACATTTATGTACAAATGGAACTGTAAAACACTCCATGAATTATCGAGATAAGAAAAAACGGATCTAATAATTGCGCAGTGAAATATGGAATGAAGCAAATGTATTTAAAAATAATGTATTTTTAAATTGTGCAGTGAAATATGGAATGAAGCAAATGTATTTAAACTCATGAAGAAAAATATCATGTCAGAATTGATTGATTGCTGGTTTAAATCCTTCAAATTTTTTGATTCCATAATACTTCCAATGCATAGACTATTTTATTCTGAGAAAGGCAAAAAAAAAAAATTTGTGTATAACTTCCTTTGCATTTGTAAACAGTGTATGGTAGATAAGAGGATATTACTAACACTTAAGAGAAGGTTCCAGTGTCCTTCGGAGCCTATAATCTTCACTATGGGGTTTCATGACGGTAAATCTTTTCAGTAATGCACACCGGACCAGATCCAGCCCCCAAATATGTACTTGGAAAGAATAGAGAATGTAAGCATCTTAAGTTTCCAGAGGCCCTGTAGCCCACCTCCTTCATTTCCCAGGCATGACTTGGAGTTCTGCTACTCCAAGTGTGGTCCACAGACAACACCATCTGGGAGCTCTTAAAAATGCAGACCCCCAGGCCCCACTCCATACTTACTAAACAGGAATCTGCATTTTCACAAGATCCTGGATGACATATAGCATAACAAAGTTTAAGAAACACTGGCCTAGGGGTGCCTGGCTGATTCAGTCAGTTGAGCGCCCAACTCTGGATTTCGGCTCAAGTCATGATCCCAGGGTCATGATCAAGCCCCACATCTGGTTCTATGCTGAGCATGGATCCAGCTTGGGATTCTCTCCCTCTCTCTCTCCTTCTACCCCAACCCCCTGCTTGCACCCCCTCCATCTCTCTCTAAAACAAAAACAAAAACAAAGCAAAACCAAACAAACAAACAAAACAAGACAAAAAACACTGGCCCAATAGAACATAGAGACCACTCCTAGATCTTGTAGCTGGTGTCAGAGATTGGAACTGGGAACAATTCACTCATGACTATGTAATGCGCCACTAAGATCTTAGTTCTCAAAGCATCACCACTGAAGTACCATGAAACCTGGAATGTGACTTAAGATTCAATTTAGGTATTTATGTATGTATGTATGTATGTATGATTTTTGAGAGAGAGCATGCACAAGTGGGGGTGGGGCAGAGAGAAGGAGAGACAGAATCCCAAGCAGGCTCCATGCCATCAGGGCACAGCTCCAGCAGGGCTCAAACTCACAAATCATGAGATGATGACCTGAGCCAAGATCAAGAGTCAGATGGTCAACTGACTGCATCACTCAGGCGCTCCTCCATTGAGGTATTTAGATTTCTTTCTCCCTAAGTGATACTCTTTAGCTTTCCGATTACCAATTTCTTTTTATTCCATTTACATATGTTACAAAAACTTATGTTCTAACATAGCTGGATGATACAGATCATTATTTCCTTGCTATATCTGACAGAGAAGTAAGTTGCTCAATAGAAGAGGATAAGAATTGTTATAAAAAGGATCAGAAGTGAGTGGTTTGAGGAAGGGCCATCCTCTGTTGTGTTTATAATGAGATGGATTCAGTTTCAGCAGATCCCTGACATAAAGATAGCAAAAGTTTAAAAAAATATATATGTGGAGGGCAAAAAGCCAGGGAAAGAAATGGTGAGTCGCAAAATTTTATGCAGTTCGAGAAGAAAGAAGAGGCTAAGGTGAGAAAAGCTTGGCACTAAGCACAGGTGAGTCACCAAGCTTCAGTAAAAGTAAATGTCATAACATTTCCTTAAATAAGGGCCAGGAGGGGCTGATGTTGAAGTAAGGAAATGAGAGGCACATTGTCAAGTCCAGAGTTGGGCCGATCATTTCTTTAAGATCTAGAAGACCTATAGTTTTTGATGTGCCTCTTAAAAAAAAGAGGCAAAACTTGCAGCCTAATGTTTAACTTGTTTCTCCAGAGGAAAATAAGTAACAATAATAACAAATAAGACTAAATATGATTCAAGTTAAAAGGAAGAGAACCTACCATAAAAATTGTAATCACGGCAATTGTGATTTATGATGGTATCAGAAATTAAAGCAATTTATAAAGTTGATTTCTTTGTCCTCCCATACATAGTTCTTAGGTATGTTCTTACACGATAGTTCTTACACCAGCTGGATGCAAAGAGCTATAAGTCCTGGGAGATTGCACAGTCCTAACATGGAAATTACCCGAATCCCTGATTCACCATGTGAAGGAAAGCAACACGGAGCATATGCGTGGAACCTGCTGTATGATTGAAAAATACTTTTATCATCTGTTGAGCCACTGGAATGGTGGCAATTTATTGCAGTAGCTAGGTTACCCTAACTTATATAGAAATTTGTATCTAAAATGGGGTGCTACTGTAAGAAAACACAAAGCATTAGCTTAGCAGTCTGGTTGTGAATAGCAATAAAGAAGGCTATAAAGGTGGGGATTCTTATTTACTATGGCAAAAAGTTGATAAAACTGTCACCTGGGATAAGTTGGAAGGTAGATCAAGTGCCTACTCAAGCTTAGGAAAGTAGCTCTTAGGAAAGTTGTTGGAAAGTGCCAGAATGTTAGGTAAGATATGTTGGTTACCTCTTTCTAGAAAGAATAATTGACCAGCTTTCAAGCAGAAAGTGTAAGGCCATGATTGCAGATGATTATAAAAGCTGACCAGTAGTTTCCAGAGTTCAAATAATAGGAAATAAGACTGAAAACACATTCAGGGCATAAAGACCATATAGACTTCTCAGGTTAAAATGATGATTCAGTCATGGGACCATATAAGATAAAGAGAATTGTCCTTTACTCCTGGCCTATTTTGTCAGATGCCCCCCCCCCACACACACCAAGGTAGTAAGAATACAGCTTTCTTCTTCTTTTTCCTCCTTAGAGAGGAGTGGTTGTTGGAGGGAGAAGTAATACTTGAAAGTAGGAAAAACTTCTGAGTGTGGTTACTGACCATGGAAATGAAACAAAAAAAAAATAGGTAAAGTTTTTGAGGGAACTATGTTGCTGTAATCCCCTAGGTTTTGGACAGAATTGAATTGTTAGGGAAACCACAAGTCTAGCCAAAATTAACTTGTGACTCTGAACCAACTCTTAGCCCACACTTCCAACTTCCCGTTCCCTAAAGACAGCAAACTTGCCTACACTCTCCCAGTGGACAGAGTCAAATGTATAATGGATGAAGTGGTTCCTTCAAGATAACCAAATCCAGGTCTAAGCAAACAGCAGAGGATTCTTCAAAATGCCCCACCCAGCAGGAGTTCATCATTGCCATGTACCAGGGACTGCTGTATGTTTCCTATTTTCACTCTTTTGATTAGAAGTTTTTAATGGGCATATCCTGTCACTGCCCCCTCATTGTATATTGGCTTCTTTGTATTATCTGGGGATGCAGCAAGTTTATCATTTTAGTTTATATGTTGCTATGCTCATGTGGAATTACATTAAGACCTAAGAAAGAAGATAGCATATTACCTAAAGATCTTAGATTTCAAGCTGGGTTCAGTAACTAGATGGGGCTTTGGCCTATTTCCCTTTGAGACAGGAAGGCATGTGACCGTAGATTGAATGTTTGTGTCTCCCCCAAATTCATATGTTGAAACCTAATTCACAATGTGATGATATTTGGAGGCAGGGTCTTTGGGAGGTGATTAGGTCATGGGAACAAAGTCCTCATGAATGAGATTAGTACCTTTATAGAAGAGATCTCCCAAAACTCCCTCTCCCCTTCTGTTATGTGAGGATACATCAAGAAGATGGCTGTGAACTTGGAAGCAGATCCTCTCCAGACACCAAATCCGCCAGTGCCTTAATCTTGGACTTCCCAGCCTCCAGAACTGTGAGAAATTAATTTCTGTTGTTCATAAGCCCAATGGACTAAGGTAAGTGCATTGAAAGACTGGAAAGAGGGGCGCCTGGGTGGCGCAGTCGGTTAAGCGGCCGACTTCAGCCAGGTCACGATCTCGCGGTCCGTAAGTTCGAGCCCCGCGTCGGGCTCTGTGCTGATGGCTCAGAGCCTGGAGCCTGTTTCCGATTCTGTGTCTCCCTCTCTCTCTGCCCCTCCCTCGTTCATGCTCTGTCTCTCTCTGTCCCAAAAATAAATAAACGTTGAAAAAAAAAATAAAAAAAAAAAAAAAAAGAAAGACTGGAAAGAAAAATGAAAATGCATGATTGGTATAAAGAAGGATGATCTGTAGCAAAAACTGCTAGCTTTCGCCAAATCCATGTTTTCCTTTTCCTGGGCACACAGGCTCCCTTGCAGTTAGGTATATACATGTGACTGAGCTATAGCCAATGGAATGTGAGCAGAAGTAATTTTCACAACTTAATAGACATGACCCTGAAAATCTTAGATACTTGACTCTTTCCTGTTGGATTCATAGGTCTTGAAGGACCTAGGGGAGGGTGGAGCCACCATATTGAAGAAACTTGGCTTCTAACTTGCTATGTGAAAGAAAGTCCCTTCTACATCTGGAAGTAGAGGACAATAAAGAATAGTACTCAAGAGCATGGACTTTGGACTCATACTTGAGTCCCACTTCCCCCATTTACAATCTGTGAGTTTAGTAAGTCAGTCAGTTACCTTCTCTACACCATCATTTCCTTAAATGTGAAGTGGAGATAATAATAGTAACACTATTGAAGAGTTGGCCTAAGGATTATCCCCCTTGAATCTATTATCTTCCATAAATTACACTATTCCTTTTACTTGTTATCTGAAAAATCCAGTGGAGCCATCTGATTTTATGCACTGCTATCACCCCAGAACCGAGAACAGATTCTCTTACACAGTATGTGGACAAGTACTTTTAAATATGTGAACAAGACCTGTAAAACACTTACTAAGGTGTATAGAACATGGAAGATTAAATGAATATTATATATGATCACTATAATATCAAGATATTATAAATTATAAAAGTTATTCCAGCCCTGGCATTTTTATTTTGTACATATATTTTCATGGAATGGCAACCTTCTGTTACTATGCTTTTTATTATAACTATCCTGATTTGTCAGTCATTTTTTATTTGTATGTTTAGTGATGTAGAATATACATAAAATAATTGACAGGTAAATACATTGCTTTTCATGGCTTAACTTTTATTAAGACAAGGCATAATGGCAATCGATGATTATGTTTATCTATTTAATAAAAGTTTATTAAAAATTATAATTGAGATGGGGCACCTGGGTGATTCAGTCGGTTAAGTATCCGACTTCAGCTCAGGTCATGATCTCACGGTTCGTGGGTTCGAGCCCTGCGTTGGGCTCTGTGCTGACAGCTCAGAGCCTGGAGCCTGCTTCAGATTCTGTGTCTCCCTCTTCTCTGTCCCTCCCCTGCTCATGCTCTGTCACTCTCTCTGTCTCTCTCTCTCAAAAAAGAAATAAACATTAAAAATTTTTTTTAATTCTAAGTGAGAAAATTTGGTTCTAAATTAATTACACCTATGACCATAACCATTAACTTCTGATAGTTATTACTATGTTCTTAAAAATATATAGTTGTTTTTTTTTTTTGGTTTCTCTACAGCAGAATTTTTCAACCTTGACATTAATGACATTGGGGCAGATAGCTGTATTTTTAGGGGGGCCGTCTTTGCATTGTTGAATGTTTAGCAGCATGCCTGGCCTCTCCCCTCCGGCTGCAAGTAGCATTCCTCTGTCCCTGCTGTGACAACCACAAGTACTTTCGGACATTGCCCACAAGTCCCTGGGAAGCAAAATTGCTCCTGGTTGAGAACCACTGATGTATAGCTGCCATCCACTTATTTATCGGCTAATTTCAAAACGATTTCTTGAACATTTACTCTGCACTTGGCACTGTCCTAGCGCTGGGAAAACAGCAGCGAATAACAACAGAAAAGTCTCAACTCTAACGAAACTTCTATTATGGAAGGACAGATATAGAAGAAACAAATAAAGTGATCCATAATATGAGGTCGAATAGTGAGAGGTGATATGAAGAAAATAAAGCAAGGTATGACGATTGTATTAATTATGTCGTTTATTTTCTTTGTCCTGATGTTTTGACATCTGGAACTTCCTGACTCTGAGGGAACTGCCCCTCCTAGAGTTAGCCAATTTCGAGAGACAATAAACAGCTTGCCAGTCCATGGTTTTTTAAATACAAACTAAGCCATCCAGACCCCTACCCTCAACCACTTCCTTTACAAGGTTTTCATACTCTGGACCACTATTCTGCCCTAATCACACCAGGGCCAGGTATCACATAGCTAGAAACAGTCCCTAGTCCCCAGAGACTGCTAAAATTATCCAAACTTAGCCAATCTTAAGCCTACCTTTTTACTCTGACTCACCTATTTCTTTCCAAGGAAACCACAATACAATTTCTTACTCACAGTCCTCCCCCCACCCTTTCTCTTTGTGTCGTGACCAAGCCTGGTACTTCTCCATGTGCCCCCTCATGGTGTGGTGTGCCCTCTCTTGGGATCTACGTATAATAAATTATATTTTCATTGGCAATCATCTCCTGATCTGTTGGCTTTACTGTACTGAAATTGTGTATTAATACTTAAAAGAAGGATAAAGAGGGGTGCCTGGGTGGCTTAGTTGGTTAAGCGTCCAACTCTTGATTTCGGCTCAGGTCAGGACCTTGCGGTTCGTGTTTCCAAGCCCCACATCGGGCTCTTTGTTGACAGTGCAGAGCCTGCTTGGGACGGTCTCTCCCTCTCTCTCTGCCCTTCCCCCGCTCTCACTCTATCTCCCTCACAATAAATAAATAAACTTAAATTTTTTTTTTAAATACAATAAGAATAAAGAGTGTCAGGACTCCATTTTAGACGAGGTGGTCAGGAAAGGCCTTTGTGAGGGAGTAACATTTGCCAAACCATAATAAATTGAACGAACCATGCTGATACTAGAACAAGAGTGTTCCAGGCAATAGAAAACACAAAGACAAGGATCCTGAGACAGAGGCAGGAATGTGTCAGAGAAAAAGCAAATAGGCCAGTGTGACTGAATCACGGTGAATATGAGGAACAGAAGGTGAAATTGGAGAAGTATCTAGACAGGATCATACAGGCTTTGGTGGCCTTTGTAAGGTCTCTGACTTTTAGTTTGAGTGTGATAGGAAGCCAATGTAGGCCTGCTAGCAGGGAAGTATGTAATTTGATTTGCACTGCAAAAAGTTTCCTGTGGGTGCTATTTAGAGAGCAAAGTATGTAAGAAAAAAGAGGGAAGCAACAATTCAGCTTGGGGTGTGTGAACTTTGTGGTGCTTATTCAGTATCTAAATACAGCTGTTGAATAAGTGATAAACGTGTGTGTGTGAGTGTGTGTGTGTGTGTGCACGCGCGTGTGTGTGTCTGATGTCTCAAAGAATGGTAAGGGCTGGTGGTAATCATTTTGGATTCATCAGTGTATAGACAGTATTTAAAGCCACTGGGATCGTTGAGATCAACTCATGACAATATAGTCTGGTTCTAGATATAGAACGATAAGTGAAAATAAGTAGTATCATGAGTTTAGACTCAGAAAAATACGATGTATAAAATGTTACAAGCATAATAAGGACTAAGGAAGGGAAAATCTTACATGATTTTAGGTAATTTATAATTAACAATGCTTCAAAAAAAACCAAAACACCTTTCACTTGGGTCCTGTGCAGATTTTTGGCAGCTGTCAATTTCTTTCCGTCTTTGCTAAAGTACAGGATTTATTGAAGGGGAGAATCAAAAAATGGGATAGTGATCTTTTTTTCCCTCCTCTTCCGTATTTGTAGCTTTCACGCAATCAAGTGAAAGATAATTCATTATTTATTTATTTTAAATTATTGACCTGGATTATTACTGCCTCATCCTCCTTTTTTAATTTCTGCATTTTGGCAGGATGTTAGACAACAGCACTCATGATGGTAATGCATGGTGCAATATTGACTCCAATTGGTCTTTGTGGATTAGGATAATGATGGGTCCACAATAAACTCCAACTACTATTCTTAAAAGCGCCTTGCCAGTGTAAACACTAATGAGTCCTTTGGAGCTATTCATTTGCTTCTGTCTTTGCTACACTGAGGCAGATTTTCGGAGTATAGTCAACTGAGTTCAGGTTCCATTTGAGTCCTTTTCCTGATCTATTCTAGTTCTTGAAAATTCTCAGTATAGAAACTATAAGAATGTGAAAATTTAAATATATGTATCACACAAATATAAAATGTATTTTCTGATTTGTATTATATATGCATTTTATATGTGTTTTTATTCCTGTTTACCTACCTACCTATCTAATGACCTGACCGCCTTTCTGTTTAATATAAATAATGATGGAAAGATCATATATTTGTGTTTATTTTGAATTTTTTTTTCAACGTTTATTTATTTTTGGGACAGAGAGAGACAGAGCATGAACGGGGGAGGGGCAGAGAGAGAGGGAGACACAGAATCGGAAACAGGCTCCAGGCTCCGAGCCATCAGCCCAGAGCCCGACGCGGGGCTCGAACTCCCGGACCGCGAGATCGTGACCTGGCTGAAGTCGGACGCTTAACCGACTGCGCCACCCAGGCGCCCCCATTTTGAAAGACCAATATTTTGAAGGCCTTGGAGGTAGGTAGGAAAATGACAGAGACTTATTCATCTAACAAGTTTTCGTAGAGGGATAATAATTGCCAGCAATGATAGGGTGGGGAGATGATAAGCTGAAGAGGTGAGTTAATCAAGGAGTGCAACTGGTTATGAACAAGATGTGCAGAAATTGAACAAAAAACCAAATTCAGAAAAGGAAATCATGGAGGGTTGAAGCAAATGGGCTATTGAAGAGCCAAAGTAAGAGGTTATGTGAAATAAAAACGAAATAGTTTTATAATTGAAGAAATGTAGAAAGGAAAGCCTAGGTTCATATGTACTACTGGACAGAGAAATCTAATTTTCATGAGAATAAATGTTCAGTTATCCTTAAATGCACATAGGGCATACACACAAGCACATACCTTTCTGTACCACAGTTTATAGTTATAAAATAACATTTTACATGACTCTCTCTATGGTTTGCTAAGCAGAGGGACATTTTAACATTAGCGTGGATATGGATGAAGTATCTCCAAGTGATATTCTTCTTTATATTCCCTTGTTGGAGTCTAGGATTTGATTAGATATCTCATTTTGCCATATGTTTCCTTGACCAGTTGTTCTCAGGCAAGGCTGAGACATATTTGGACTTGAGATGGAGATGTTTAATTTACAAGTGTGCTGATTTGGTGTAGCTGAGGTGAAATTCTTTCCATTGCCAAAGGTCTTTAGCAGAGATGTGGTCCCCTCTAATTAGTTCCTATATCTAAGACCTAATGAACGATAAAAGCTCATCAAATCAACAAAGGCACCTTTGGTTTTGTTAAAGCAAAGATCGTATGGTCAATTGTTAACCAGTCCGCTGAATCTTCAGTCCATCTCATCCCATATAAATGCAATTACACGAAAATCAACATGCAAACACTCTGAATATATACAGCCCACTCATTCCCTTTATTTTATTCTCCTTGATCTTTGAACCATGAAAGTAGGTTAAGTATTGACCCAATACCACTAATATGTTTTATGTTTGCATGCTATAATTATTATCCCATCATCATTATGAGTTGTTCTTATTATGATTAATAATTGCCATTACAGTTATCACTGTCCTATGACCCATAACAACTAGTCTCTGCAGGTACATGCAGAGTTTGAATGTGTATGGGGAAGGTCAAAGATAGTTCATAATTCAACCTGTGAACACTGATTTCCTGCTAACATTTCCATTTTATGGGTAATCCAAGATTTTATTGGGAGTTAGAAGGGATAGGTGGTATGGAAAATAATAGAATGGGCTAAGCGGAAACAGGAGTAAAGGGAAGTTTCAGGACTGATGGAAGTTTTAAATGTGATAGTCTAAGTGGGCCTACCTGAGAAGGTGGCACGTGAGTTGATGTGAAAAGACGAGGCATGCAGACATCTGGGAAATAAACCTTGTAAGCAAAGGCCCTGGTTGCCAATATTATTTCCTATACATTCCCACCTGCTAGATGTTGCTTGCCCCAACCTTTACTGGAAATGGAGATTTCACCAGAATTCTGACAAAACACAGAAATATCTGACTCCCGGGGCACCTGGGTGGCTCATTTGGTGAAGCATCAGACTCTTAATTTCAGCTCAGGTCATGATCTCATGGTTTGTGAGTTCCAGATCCACATTGGGCTCTTCACTGACAGTGCAGAGCAGGCCTGGGATTCTCTCTCCCTTCCTCTCTCCCTCTCTCTCTGCCCCTCCCTGACTCATGCTCGCTCTCTCTCTCAAAATAAGTAAATAAGCTTTAAAAAAAAAAACCTGACTCCCCACCACTAGGCATAACTAACTATAGGAAGAAAATTACCTTACATAACAAGGTCATGTGATACTATCTGCTTTTAAATTTCCCAGCTTAGATAAAATTCCCCTAAAATTTTATTGATGTCCACAAGAAGTTAACAGTACACTCTAATACTCACATATTTCCACCAAGTGCCCTGAAATTTTAGCATTAATGGACACAGAGTTTGAATCTTATATATTAGATAAAACATTAAGCAGAATTTTGCTACCACTTAAAGATTTACGAAATTTTAGCCAGGAGATTGGGACTCCATATACACTCAATTTACCATGTTTCATTGCTTATTTCTTTATTCTCCATTCCTGTTATCAATTTTTATAACAGGCACAAAAATGGCAGCCTCAATAGAATCGTGGAATAGGGAGGACTTGTTCTAAAAAGGAAGAGCTTCAGTGCAGACAAGAGTAAATGCACTTACCACAGTTGTTCACTAGTAATTACTTTAGGTTTTTATTTCATTTTAAATTCACTGAATATCCCAATGCGAAGTTCATGATGGTGAAACATTCCATAATGTTTATTTAAAACTTTTGAACTATTTAAAACTATTTAAAACTATTTTAAACTTAATGTTTATTTTAAAACTTCGTTGGTTTAGAGATTATTTACTGTGTCACGATTTTTATTTCATCCAATTAGGAAGGTGAATGACTTTTGGTTCATTGTCACACACACAGAGAACACATAATTAACAGGTTAGAGCAGTGGTTCTCAAAGCTTAGTATGTACGAGACTTACCCAGTGAGCTTGTTAAAACACAGATGGCTAGGCCCCAGTCTCAGAAGTCTGAAGGTGCACGAAAATCTGCATTTCTAACAAGTGCCCAGCTGCTGTCCATGCTGCTGGTCAAGGGCTACACTTTGGAAACCAGTGGAGGACTCTTCCTCATTGGAGTCTCAGAATCATTTACAACACACAGCTCCAGGCAATTAACCATCAAAATATTTTTCAATCTTAAGAATATCCCTATGTAATGGGCAGATTAAGAAATGATCCCAATACTTCAGGGAAATTTTCTGCTAATTTTGCTAAAATCAGTGTTTTTGATTCTGAACATTTTTACTGGCTGAAACTCTAGGTCTTTCAGAATTTGCCATTGGAGTGAAAGAACAGCTTTTAAGATTTTAGTAAGACGCATTTTAATCACTCTTCCTCTTTTCTCATAACTCCTGCCTTTGTCATTAAGTAATTAAGATTCAAACATACCAATATTTGGGAGAGCAACCAAATTAAACATTTAAGCTTTAAGCACTACTGGCATCCAAATTATAGTAAACTCTTTTTGAAAACATGTAATACAAATTATGAACTAAATGGACTTAAATCTTAGAAAGATGTCATTGGAGATATTTTAAAGCCTTAAAATACCAGAGTGCAGGATTCCTGTGCTCTATAGTTGGGCATCTTTTTGAATTGTGGTTTCCTGTCTTTCCATTTAGAAATTGACAGGTATAGGAAACTGCAGGGAATAGAGAAGTTTCTTATAATTTCTGATATATTTTTCACTAAAGGAGAAAGTAAGCAGTAAGGACTCAGAACTTACCAATCTAAGCAGGAAATAAAAATGAAGGGTAATCATGTGAAGAAAAATAATCTGACACAGTTACACTGTCAGAACAGAGAGTTGGATACAGAAATAGACCAATGGACAGTCATAGTCAGCCAATTAGAAATGGCTTTTAAATGTGTTTTTTTTCTTTTGAAAACCAAAGCATCCTATGCTTGTGTAATAAAACTATATTCCTGCTCAAGCCAAGTATGTTCAAAGAACAATAATATTATGTTAAAACTTTCTAATCTGAATATAGAAAAAGTTTAACACAAAAATAACAGCTATAAAAAGAAGAGTCATGGTGTTGATTAGAGTGGAAGATAAATATTCTTTAAAAAATTTTTTTAACATTTATTTATTTTTGAGAGACAGAGAGAGGCAGAGCATGAACAGGGGAGGGGAGAGAGAGAGAGAGATACAGAATCCGAAGCAAGCTCCAGGCTCTGAGCTGTTTGTTAGCACATAGCCTGATGCGGGGCTCAAACTCACGAACTGCGAGACAATGACCTGAGCTGAAGTCGGACACTTAACCAACTGAGCTACACAGGCACCCCAAAGGAAGATAAATATTCTTTTTTTTTTCAATATATGAAGTTTACTGTCAAATTGGTTTCCATACAACACCCAGTGCTCATCCCAAAAGGTGCCCTCCTCAATACCCATCACCCACCCTCCCCTCCCTCCCACCCCCCATCAGCCCTCCGTTTGTTCTCAGTTTTTAACAGTCTCTTATGCTTTGGCTCTCTCCCTCTCTAACCTCTTCTTTTTTTTTTTTTTCCAGGAAGATAAATATTCTTAACGAATAGATTCACAGCCAAGTGAACTATAATGGTCTATTCCAGGGTCAAGTGTACTACTCATATTTTCCTTAGGTGTTCACCTGACTGACTCAAATGACCTTGGGAAGGTGTGCCTGGAAACATTTGACAAAATTAATCTCAGAGACACTGGGATGCTCAAGCTCTCCAACTGAAACCTCCAGAAATAGATAAGGAATAGAGTATGACTTGGCTACTGCATTGAGCTTGAGAAGAAAAAAATAAAAATAAACAAATTCCCTCAAGCATGAATAAGTCTTAGTTTAAGGGAGTTCCATAACTTTTGCCTGACCTACTATTTCTGTAGTTAAACTACAGGTATTTTGATGCCAAGGATTTCTGGTTTAGAATCCTGTGAATTGAATAGTGATACCCATAAAAGGATTATTTGGTAACCTATTAGCATAGACGATGTCATGAGATTGACATATATGCACCTTTTCTGATATATACTGTAGCAATAAATAGAAGCAGCCAACTAAACTTAAGAAGATTGAAAAATCAGGGTGAATGATAGGATTTAAGACATACAACTGGAATTATCAGTTTTCTGACACTACATCTATTTAAGCATTTTTAGAGACGCTAATGCAGATTATAATGTCAAGTTCAACAAATTCTGATCTCCATGGCAACATTTGGGCATGCTGAAGTCACTCACATGGTTGTGAAACTTTTTGGTGTCACATCCTGGAGTCAGAGTTGAATCAGTTCTCTCTCCAATTGGGAATTGGAAAAGTAGAGGAATATAAAGGGAGTCAGTATCTACTGACAGTTGCAATCTGTCACTTTCATTTTCCTGAAGGCTAAATTATAAAGACCTTTCCCAGACCAGAGATTGGGGTTTCAGGCAAAAATTTGTCTCTTTTGCTGGTTCCAATAAAATGCCGCCACACTTTCTTAATATAATTGGAGATAACCCTTAGAAAGTGTCAAAGAAAATTCTCCTTTTCCTGTTCAGTTAAATTGTGCCATTTCCCCCAATGTACCATAGATCTCCAAATTGCCACTAGAGTTATTTAGCAAGGCTAAGATTATACTGGATGGAATACAGAGATACTATTTTGATCTCTATTCTGTTTATCATACTTCTTTTTTTATCATACTTCTTTTTTTTTTTTTCAGTTTGCCTCAATTACATAGTTTTCCAGTTAGAGCAGAATCACGAAATATACATAACAGCCAAGAGGAGGTCACCATGATATTTTGATGTATTGTATACTTCTCATTTCATAGGCTGCAGATGAGGGCCTATCCTTGATTAATGTCAATGAAATATTATGTCAAGGATTCTGTGTGTGTGTGTGTGTGTGGCTAGCAGGCAAAATATGATATTTCTCCCATAGCCATGTGGCTATGGATATGGCTACCACAAGCCATAGCAATTACAAAGATCTGAAGTAGAGTGGGCTGTATGTTGGTAGGTTTTCAGGAGTTATAACTTCAGATAATCCATAAAATCTTACTTGAACTTTTGGCTTATACAAATACACAAGCTATGTTCAAACTTGGTAATTCTTATCTGCAGCTAATAAAATAAATATATACTTAACTGCAGATATAATCAGGGTCATAGAAAAGCCCTAACCTTCTATTAATCTGTAAGTTTTAAGCATGGGTCTCTAGAGAACAAGCATATGTCTTCAACAGATTTATAGCAATATTTAATTTTCACTTAGGGCCTGAATTTCTCCCCCTTCCCTGGATGACTAGGTATAACACTTGGTTTTTATCAGCAGTTTCACTGAACTCCTTTAGATAATTTAATAATTATAGGATTTCCAATAATGGTTCCAGAGAAGGTAGGTGATTCCCTTCTGTAGAAAACAAATATAAAAAGTTCAGGAAAGGTCTTAATTATTTAGCCTTTAAGATTAAATGGGAGGGCACCTGAGTGTCTCAGTCAGTTAAGCGTCCGACTTCGGCTCAGGTCATGATCCCGCAGTCTGTGAGTTTGAGCCCCGCGTCGTGCTCTGTGCTGACAGCTCAGATCCTGAAACATGCTTCGGGTTCTGTGTCTCCCTCTCTCTCTGCCCCTTCCCTGCTCATGCTCTGTCTGTCTGTCTCTTTCTCTCTCAAAAATAAACATTAAAAAAAAAAAAGATTAAATGGGTAAAATGATTTAAAAAAAACGCCAGCCATTTAAAGGCATTAGATACTGAGTAGAGGCATGCAACAAATTAAGAAGTGTTTATTCAAAAAATTATAAGAGCTCCACATAAGCATGATGAAAGGCATGACTTTCTTGCCTAGAACTTCTTCCCTTCTCTACGTCCCTTCAACACATACCCAGCTCAGTCTGGAAGAGCTGTAACTTTACTTCAAACATAATAGACTCTTCTGCCAGAGGTATCAAGCGGAGAGTGAAAACCTGCAGATTTGGCTTAGAATCACAGAAGTGATGCTCAATGTCACTCATCATCAGGGAAATACAAATCAAAGCCACACTGAGATACCACCTCACACCGATCAAAGCGGCTAAAATGAACAAATCAAGAGGCTATAGATGTTGGAGAGGATGTGGAGAAATGGCAACCTTCTTGCACTGTTGGTGGAAATGCAAACTGGTGCAACCGCTCTGGAAAACAGTGTGGAGCTTCCTCAAAAAATTAAAAACAGATCTACCCTATGACCCAGCAATAGCACTGCTAGGAATTTACCCAAGGGATATGGGAGTGCTGATGCATAGGGGCACTTGTACCCCAATGTTAATAGCAGCACTTTCAACAATAGCCAAATTATGGAAAGAGCCTAAATGTCCATCGATGAGTGGATAAAGAAGTTGTGGTATGTGTGTGTGTGTGTGTGTGTGTGTGTGTATATATATATATATATATATATGGTGTGTGTGTGTATATATATATACGTATATATGTATGTATGTATATATACATATATATGTATGTATATATGTACGTATATATGCATGTATATATATGTATGTATATGTGTATACATGTATATGTATATGTATGTATATATGTATATATATACATACATATATGTGTGTGTGTATATATATGGTGTGTGTGTGCATATATATATATGTATATATATATATACACACACAATGGAATACTACTTGACAATGAGAAAGAATGAAATCTGGACATTTGTAGCAACGTGGGTGGAATTGGAGGGTATTATGCTAGGTGAAATAAAGTCAGTCAGAGAAAGACAGTTGCCATATGTTTTCACTCATGTGTGGATCTTGAGAAACTTAACAGAAGACCACGGGGGAAGGGAAAGGGAGAAAAAAGTTACAGAGAGGGAGGGAGGCAAACCATAAGAGACTCTTGAATACAGAGAACAAACTGAGGGTTGATGGGGGGTGGGGGAGAGGGGAAAGTGGGTGATGGGCATTGAGGAGGGCACTTGTTGGGATGAGCACTAGGTGTTGTATGAAAACCAATTTGACAATAAATTATATAAAAAAATAAATTGAAAAAAATAAAATAAAGTAACTTTTTCAGTTAAAAAAAATCACAGAGAAAATCCGCAAATATGATAGCTCAAATTTGCATTCTGGCTTGTGGCAATCAGCAGGCCAGAAATTTATTGGAGAGAGCTTAAACATAAAAGAACCTAGAAAAGCAGTGAAATAACCTCTCACCCCTAAGTCTTCTCATGTAAAGCGGACTCTAGAAATCCTGGCAAAATGTGAAAGGCAAACAAGATAGAGAACAGACCACAACTTCGAATGCATCTCCCAACCCACATACTGTTCCATGGACAGGGGGTGGAAGTCTTATAGATTTGAAGTGTTTGAGGACAACTTCTGTGTGTTATAATCAAAGTGCTAAGTCAATGGCAAAGGCAACATCACTTAAGCTACCAGTGTAAAACAACTCATCACACATGGGGACATGTTATCATAATTCTTCATAAGAAACAAGGAACTCAAGGAGGCAATAGGATGACACACTCAAAGTATGCTAAAATAAAAAATTTGACCACCAGGATTCTTTTTCTAGAAAGGCAAAATACATTGTCGAAAAGATCAAGTGTTGCATGTTCTACCACCTGAGCCAGCCAGGTGCCCCTATATGCTTTCTTAAACAAACTTCAGTGCTACATAGCAAGGGAGTGGTGAAAACAAATATAAAAACAAAACCACAATGATAGTGATGTGTCAAAGATACACAGGAATAACCTGTAAGAGTCCCTAAAGGCCAGGACTGGAGCAATGTGAGCAATAAAATAAAGTAGTAATGGATTAAACTCCAACATATAAGATGTTATCCATGAATCCATACTAACATAAGCAAATGATTGAATAAATACATATTGGGGAGAATAGATAAATCTCCTATGTAGAAAATTCCAAATAACTTAACCTAGATACAAGCATACCTAATAGATATTATGGGTCAGTTTTAGACCCCTGCAATAAAGAAGTCAAATTTTTTTGGGTTCCCAATGCATAAAATATGCACTATACTTCATCTGTACACTATACTGCATGCTATTAAGTGTATAATAACATTATGCCTAAAAAACAATGTACATACCTAAATTTAAAATGCTTTATTAAAAAAATTAAAAAGTACTTTATTGCTAAAAATGCTAACCATCATCTGATCTTTCAGTGAGTCATAGTCACTGATCATAAGTCACCGTAATGCATAATGATGAACAAGTTTGAAATGTAGTGAGAATTGCCAAAATGTGGCATATAAACATGAAGTGAGCAAGTGCTGCTGAAAAAAATTGTGCCAGTAGGCTTGCTCAATTCAGAGCTGCCAAAAATTTGTAAAAAATGTGGTATCTGCAGAGCTCAATAAGGTGAAATATAATAAGACAAGATATGCCAATATCCCTCTTCTTAAATGTAGTCTGCGCATAGTAACTTCCTTCTAAGGAGTACAGAATAGAAAGTGGGGGGGGGGGGGTGGAGTAAAAATTTAAAAAGAAGAAACCTAACAAACACTACCTCAGCCAGGTGATCAAGGTTAACACTGATACTTATGTCATGTTCATAGTATGTATTATTAACGTCACATGATGAAAATAGCACTTCACCGCAGTAGAAAATCAGAGAATAACCCCAGAGAAAAGCATCAGATAAATCACAATTGAGGGGCATTTTACAAAATTCCTGATCAGTACTCCTCAAAACTGTCAAGGCCATCAACAACAAGGAAAGTTGAAAGAAACTGCCACAGGAAGAAAGGCCAATGGAGACAACTAAATATGCATAATGTGATACCCTGGATGACATCGTGAAACAGAAAAAAAAATTAGGGGAAAACCAAAGAAATCCAAATGGAATATGGACTTTAATTAATAATATATCAATATTGGTTCATAATTGTGATGAATGTGCCATAACAATGTTAGATGTTAATAACAGGGAAACTGCATGTGAGGTACATGGGAATGCTCTGTTCTATCTCTGCAATTTTTCCATAAATCCAAAACTATTCTAAGCTTTAAAAAATCATTAGCCGTATTTGAAAATTTAAATGGAAATGTACTGAGAAGAGCCAAAACAATTTAAGAAAGTAGAACAAAGTTGAATGACTTACCCTCCCGGATTTCACTTACTTTTAAGCTACATTAGTTAAACCAGTGTGGTATTGGCCAAACATAGAGATAGAGATCAGTGGAACAGAGTTGATTTTTGGTAAAGTTGGTAATTCAGTGTTGGAGTCTCTTTAGCAACTAGTGCTGGAAAAGTTGGATATCAATCTATCAATATGCAAAAACAAACAGAAAGGAACTTTGATATATCTCACCATACAAGCATACAAAATACATTACCTTGAAATGAATCCAGTCTAAATTTAAGACGTAAATCTATATAAGTATTAGAAGAATATATTAGAATAGATAATTTTTATAATTTTGAGTTAGATATAGGATAGGGGTATAAGGAAATTCTGGACTAAGAAGTGCTTAGTGTTTAATAGTTCTTTGTTAATCTGAAATAGATATACTCCACTAGCTATTGGTAATATTCAAAATATGTCTGTCATAAGGAATCCATCATGGGTACCAGCTGATTAGGTTGGATGCTAATCTTTAATCCTAGCAGAATATCGCTCTAGCCATCATCTGAAACAATGGCTGATATATGTCTATTCCACTGTCATAATTCTGGAAGGAGTACAAATTTCAATACCTTCTCAGCCACTTCTTATATAAAGAGCAGGAGGGTGAGAAAAGGAAGAGAACCATATAGCTACCCTGTCTTCAAATGCTGACTGAAAACAAAAACAAGCATTTGGAGAGGATGTGTGGGCTAGGGGAGAAGCAAAAGACACCTGAACACCTCATTTATTCTGCCAAAGTATGAACTAAACTCATACAGTGTATCTTAAGTGCTTTTAGAGAATATTTCATTCTTTTATTCATCCACATGCCAATATTCTACAAAAATAGGAGGGGCAGAGTAGGTGTGAATAAATACAATTTTTAAAAAGTGGTAAAAAGTGCTCTTAAATTGGAATTCTGATTCTGCTCCTTGACCTGTCCGCCTTTATTCCTTTGTTTCCATCCCTTTTTGATCCAGTATTTGGATCCTGTGCTATCTCCTGGACCTTTATTTAGAATCATTTTTTTTTTTACTGTATAATGAATTTCAAACACTGATAACACTTATGGTAACCAGACTTCATTTGGGAATTGGCAATTGCAACATTGGCTGTATGTTCTGGACCACATCTTTAAGTGGGATCTTCTGCCCAATGTTCTATCTAATAAGCCTGATATACTCTGTGTACTACAGTTCCCATCAACTGAGGTTGCCTGTCCTTTAGTAGTGTGGATTAATTGACATGACTGATGGTGTGTTTATTTCCTGGGAAATCCTAGTGCTGCAGATTAGAAGGCAGATGCCAATTTTCTCTTCTACTTCTATCATATCTCTCTTCTCATCTTTGTTTATCTTCTTCTCAGCATGTAAGTTTAACAGGCATTATCAATGTTAGCATCAGAGAGTCCTCTTGGAGAGGTTAATGGATTTGGTGGCAAAACAACTTTAATTTTGTACACTTAATGAAGGCATCTATTTTTTCCTTTTTTTTATTTAATGAGATCTTTAAAAAATGGTGGGTGGGTTTAAGGAAAAGAGCTGCTGGTTGTTTTTTCTTTTCTTTTTTCTTTGTTAAAGAGTAGGTGGGTGATAAAGAGTTGAAATGAAGATCTCTTTATTTTTAATTTTCATTTTTTGATATATTGAAAATTACTCAAAGAGAAAAATTACAGAGTGTGACCAATTTTATTCTTCTTTGTTTTATCTTGTCTTTGCTTGGTACCCTCATTCTATCAATCTTCAATATCCAAATAACTAAATAACAAAATTTCTGACATATATCTGTGTAATTTCTGGAATATTATATTTCAAATGAGTTTTTTTTATAGGAGGGGTTAGTTTTAATGGTAGTAAATGTGATTTAGTTGGAAAAAAAAATAAGTGCTTTGAACATTCTTTTCCAAAAATGAGTAGTTACTATTGTGAGCCAATGGCAAATCTACTTTCAAGTAGGTATCAAAATTATTTCTGTACAAGGTGCTCTTTAACTTTCTAGAAAGTAAAATCACCTGAGAAAGTATAGATGGGTGACTTAATGGAGAGCCCTTGATATCAGGGACTCTCTTAATAGGAGCCTTTGATATCATGGGTCCAATTCAATAAACCCTGAGCAAGAGCCAATAATGTGCAAGGCACTGTTAGACAAGTGAAGGGAAGAACATAGTGATTATTGTCCTTCATTAAATCATAATTAGTAGGTCAGCATTTTTGAATTATTGAAAGTATAAATCACTCTGCTAGAAATGTGACAAGTGTGTGAATGTATAAGGTCATAGGTTGACAACCATAGAGCTATACATGGATATACACTGATAAACAACCCAGCCTTGTATATTTTAGGTAATATGATCATATAATTCATACAGCTTTTATTTCCTTTTTATTTTTTTTTAAATATGATTTATTGTCCAATTGGCTAACATACAGTGTGTAAAGTGTGCTCTTGGTTTTGGGGGTAGATTCACGTGGTTCATTGCTTACATGCAACACCCAGTGCTCATCCCAACAAGTGCCCTCCTCAATGCCCACCACCCATTTTCCCCTCTCCCCCACCCCCCATCCACCCTCAGTTTGTTCTCTGTATTTACGAGTCTCTTATGGTTTGCCTCCCTCCCTCTCGATTTGCAACTATTTTTCCCCTTTCCCTTCCCCCATGGTCTTCTGTTAAGTTTCTCAAGATCCATACATGAGTGAAAACATGATATGTGTCTTTCTCTGACTCACTTACTTCACTCAGCATAATACCTTATTCAAAATGGTACATTTTTGAGAACCAGTGAAGAGGGTAATAATTATTTTAAGGACAACAGTAAAAACTTAGACCATCCCAGTGCAAACCAAAGCATGGCATTATCTAATCCTTATAAATACATTTTATGTAGGAAAGTTTTGGTCCTAAGTATTCTATCATATTGCAGAGGTCAAATTGTTGCCACCTATCAGTCTGGGATGTCCAGACTCCTTTTTAGTTCCATCATGATTTTTTTTTCCTTGGTCGGGCTGAATGACACAAATGCTCCAATGACTGCAGAAAGTAGTTATTTGTCTCTCAGTTTGATTTGCATCTTCACCTTCTTTCCCAATTTTCTCAAAAGTATATCATGTCTACTGTTCAACATCTTTCTTCCTCCACAATTGTATTTTGAATTGTTTCGTGGGACTTACTTTTCTGAAATCCTCAAATGAAAATAGTGAAAAAAGTTGAAACATTCAATTAGTCACTCAATATGTGAAGGCATTATATCCTATGCACTTTAAGGAAGCCAAAGACATTAAGATATCATCTCTACTGCTATGGACTGAATGTTTGTGTCCCTCCCCAAAGCCATATGTTGAAATTCTAACCTCCAAAGAAAATGGTATTAGGAGGTAGGGCCTTTGAGAGGTAATTAGGTCAATGAAGATAGAGCCCTCGTGAATGGAATTAGAGCCTTATAAAAAAAGAGACCTGAGAGAAAGCCCTCACCCCTTCCACCATGTTAGGCCACAGGGAGAAGGCACGAGCTATGAACCAAGAAGTGAGCCTTTATCAGAACATGACCATGCCAGCCCTTCCATCTTAGACTTCCGGCTTCCAGAACTGTGAGAGAAATTTCCATTGTTTATAAGCCATCCAGTCTATGGTACTTTGTTATAACAGTCCAAATGAACTAAAATACCTACCTTGAAAAAGATTATGATTGAATAGACAGGATTAAACAAATATATAATAGCAAAAACAAGTAGAGTAAGACAAGCCGTAAACAAAGTACAAACCACATTGAAGGAATAATCATCCTATCCATATTGGGGAATCAGGAAGAGTTTCATTAAAAATAATACATTTGAGACAAATCTTGAATAGAGATTTCAGCAGGATGAGGTGGGGAAGAGAGAGAAGATAGCATGCGGGGTGGGGGGGGGGGCTGGACCAAAGTAAACAACACAAAAAATAAGAAAAATAAATACTGTGTAAATATGCTATAATTAAATTGAGTAACTGGTTTGGTGCTCAGGTTCTTTTTCTTAGGAAAAGATTTGTGTCATCTATATTAAAACAGAAATTTAAGCTATACGGTTGGTTGGATTAATCCCTGAGGAGAATGTAGTGAAAAGAGAATGGAATTGAGACCCGGACTTTAGAAAATATCTATTTTTATAGTGTAGAAATATAACAACAACAACAATAAAAAGAACTACCAGACAGTTAGGAAAGTAAAACAAAGTAGACAGACCTAAAGGTAGAAATGATTGCAAGAATTTGGTTAGACCAAATCATTTAGAGAAATCCAGAAGGATGGGAATGAAAATACATAAACTATATTTTATTAACTAGATACTACAACAGCAGTTTTAGCACAGTAGTAAAGGTCGATGGTAGATCTAAATAGTGTAGAATTGAACTGGAATGGGGTGAAGATAGCCTGTGTCGGTTACCTGTTCGACAACATTGGCATTATAAAGAGGAAAGAGAGCATGATCCACATCATACCAACAATGAGCAACAGTTAACTGAGGTTCTTAGGATTGTCACACAGTCCTTATATTGCACTAAACAGGAAATGAAATCTTTAACAGAAGACATAAGAGGATAATTCACCCTACGTTTTATTTTCATGCATGTTCCCAATGGCTGAACGCAGACCTAGAAATAAATAGCTGTGGCACGATTTAGAGAAAAAAGGCTAAATGCGACCCAGTATGTGGATTAGAAAGTGATCAAGTATCATGATCTGTGGTAAAAAGCATAAACATAGCACACTACTAAGATAATTCAGTTGGAAAACAGCAAAAGAAGGGTTATAAAAGAAAATGATGGATTTTAAGAATTTGAAACCTCTAAGTATCTTTATTTGATTTGCTATTTTTATGTTGTCTCTCTTTTGTTTCTACTTTTAATTTTTTATTGGAAATATACTAAACTTAAATCAAACTTTTGAGTTTCGTTTATTTTAAAGCTTAAGATACTTTATATCTTGCTACCCATGCAATACAAATGTAATTATTTTATCAATGTACCATGTAACTAAATTGGCTTAAAATGGAAATATTTGGACGCCTGGGTGGCTCAGTCCATTAAGCGTCCGACTTTGGCTCAGGTCATGATCTGGCTGTTGGTGGGTTTGAACTCGGTGTAGGGCTCTGCACTGACTGCTGGGAGCCTGGAACCTGCTTTCAATTCTGTGTCTCCATCTCTCTCTGCCCTTCCCCTACTCACGCTCTTTCTCTCTGTGCCTCAAAAATAAATAAACATTTAAAATCTTTTTTTTTTAATGGAAATATTAATTTCTGTGGAATACTTCCCAAAGACATCATGATCTTGGAACTAATTTTATAATTATAAAGTTCACATGTAAATACATTTTGTGATTGGTTGCTTCCAAAATTGTCTCTGGTAAAGATTGTATTTTCTTTCATGTTGAGATATATATATATATATATATATATATATATAACTTAAAATAATCTCTCTTTTTTTGTGAACATTCTCATGTGGATGTTAGAAACTATTTTTAGGCAGTGAATAGCAAATAAGTGGTTGCTACTTATTTATTTAAAATGATAAAGCAAATCTTAATGATTCCTTTATCTTAAAAATTAAGATGAAAGACAGTGCCACCAATTTTGCTGATGGAGGAACATTATATATAAGGCAAAGAGAGAGAGGAGGAAGGGTGAACTGGTATTGCAGCATTAAAGTCCAGAGTAAGTGGCAAACAGAAATTCAGGGAGAAAATAGCCTAAGTTTTGGTGATTTAGAAGAAATCTTGTGATAGCATTTTAAATTCAGATGGGTAAGGACTAAAATGGGCCACAGGCTAGGCTGTTGTCCAGGAGTTGTCTGTAGGGAAAAGCATAGCTTCCCGCTCTATTAAGAACAGAAATAAGAAAAAGAAAAAAAGAGAAAGAAAAGAAAATGCCTAAATGTGCTCAGAAATCGAATTTAAGGATTGGGGGAATTGTTACACTAAACACTTCTACTCTGCCAGATAGGAGAAATTTAAAGATTTGTTTCAAAGAAGTAAAGGATGAAAAGTGTACCAATTATTCTTTCTACTTTGTCGTTCAAATAGTTTTCACCTTTCTGGATTTTGTTTTGGATGTCCTTCTAATACTGAAATACATATTACATATTTTGATAGGTCATTGTTAATTTGAACAAAGAAAATCATAAACTACACTTCAATGTATTCTAAATATACTCAAGAGACTCCCATGGTTTGCAAGAAAACATCATATTTCTTTGATTGAAATAAAAATATACATACATATTTTTTTCCATCAGCAAATTCACATTGTTTCCTGACCAAGAAACATAGGTTTCTCTACATATTTTTAAATTTTGTTCTTAGTCTGGTGGGCCCATAGGATAGAGAGTGATGCCTTAATTGCTTATATACTTGAAAAGGCTGGTATTTTCTTGACGTGAGACCTTTGGTGCACTTTCTTAGGAAATGACATATGATGACCTGTAGATATTAAAATTATGTTCATCTACAGCATGGGAAGAATTGATGTAAGCTATTTTTGGATGACTCTTTTTATTTATTTATTTATTTATTTATTCTCATTTTATTAATTTTTTTTTAATATGAAATTTATTGTCAAATTGGTTTCCATACAACACCCAGTGCTCATCCCAACAGGTGCCCTTCTTAATGCCCATCACCCACTTTCCCCTCCCGCCCACCCCCCATCAACCCTCAGTTTATTCTCAGTTTTTAAGAGTCTCTTATGGTTTGGCTCCCTCTCTCTCTCTTTTTTTTTTTTCCCTTCCCCTCCCTCATGGTCTTCTGTTAGGTTTCTCAGAGTCCACATAAGAGTGAAAACATATGGTATCTGTCTTTCTCTGTATGACTTACTTCACTTAGCATAACACTCTCCAGGATGACTCTTGAAATTATAAAGTGCATAAGAAGAGAATGAAAAATATTTTAGTTATTTAATAGAAAATCTAGATTATTTTCAGAGAATGGGAATAAGAATTTATAATACTGTAACAAGATTCTGTATTCTCAAACATTGGGCAAAAACTATTGTGTTTCAATTTCCATGTTACAGGCAAAGAAGGCTAATAGTATCAGAATTAAACAGGACAGAAAATTGGAATTTTTTTATAGCTTGCTGTGGGTGGCTTCCAATTATTTATCAATAAAGGTTTTGTGTAAATTTTATAAATCTCAGGCATTTCAGCAGATATTCCTTTCCATATATTGCAGACATTTTCTTTTTGCATTGTCTAAAATAATTAAACTTTTTGGCTCTGGCAATTTCAATGGATGAGGATCCAGAATGGGTTTATCATATGGAAATAACTTTAGTACGATGAATTTTGCCCCTCTCTTTATTCAACTAGCTGGATTAACTGAGAGCTCTTTGTTGCTGTTATTAAGAGATTTTAAAGATAGGCATAAATAAACATTTCACATTTCATCAAATAACACTGTCTTTAGAAGGACTTCTGTTATTAGAAGACATAAGAGTGGGTAATAGAGATGAGGAAAGAGAATGCTAACCAATACGATTTCCCAAGACATCAGATTTGGCCACAAAGGATCTGCTTGCTGAGAAAGAGGCCACTGTGTCTTCTCTCACTAACAGCTCAGCAGGGTTTCTTATAGAAATACTTCCTATATCTGGGGCTCCTGGGTGGCTCAGTCAGTTGAGTATCCAACTTCAGATCAGGTCATAATCTCATAGTTCATGGGTTCAAGCCCCGCATCAGGCTGTGTGCTGACAGGGCAGACCTGCTTCAGATCCTCTGTCTCCCTCTCTCTCTCTGCCCCTCCCTCCCACAAATAAATAAACATTAAAAAAAGTACTTCCTATATCTAAACTGTCCTAACATGCTAATGTTTCTCTGTTGTATTAACTCTGACATGGTAGTAGGTAGTATTATCAGGTTCTATTAGTTACACAAATAATAGCATTTGACTATAATGGGGAACACTATTACCACATTGAAAAAATAGAATTGCATTCCCTATGAATTGTATTGATAGGTTATTGAAAACCATGTTGCAATTCAATAATGCACCTACAAAAATGACAGTCACTGCAGCAACTAATCACATTTTAGGTCATTTAGAGAAAAAGTATATTCTTGGTTCACACAATTGGAAAAGCAAGGTAAGAAATCTACCGAACATCAATGGCACTTAGCTTTCCACTCAGGGAGGAAAGAGGCATGCATACTCAATTGTCCTTTACAGGATCCCTGATATAATGCAAGGGTGGGGAAGACATTATGACTTTGATTAAAGGTTTTAAAAGTAAAAGAGCTGATCTTGATTAACATTTTATTCAAAAGAATTGCCATAGTCACTTAATAAAACAAGTTTTCTCTAACTTCCAAATACAGGGAGCTGTAGGTATTGAAGAGGAGATCTGCTTTAGTTTGTTTTCGGCATTTCCTCCAGGGACCTCCATAGGGATACATTGACTTTGTATCCTGTATGAGACTAATGATGAAATGCACAAGTCTTGAATAATATTTTATTTTGTACTTTCATAGCATTCCTTTCTTTGGTCAAACAAAAATTCAGCCTGGTTGGTTTCCTAACATCAAATCTTAAAAAACAAAAGACAGTAGGGTGTTTACTTTTTTTTTTTTCTTTTAAGAAAATGTCTGATTACATAATACTCTTTGTTGCTTTTCAAACATTCTATAATATGGTTTTATCTGCATGATGATATCTGCAGTTCATAGAAAAGAGAAGGTGTGCTTGCTTTGCTCAGAGGAATACTAAACTCCGTGGAGTTTTCTGTGACATCATACTCATTAACATTTTGAAATTTATGAAGAATTATACATAATTTAGTTCATATTGTGTGCTATAATTATTTCTACCCCTGGAAACAGGCTGATGAAAAGAATGTCTCTATAGATACAGATATCCACTGGGAGAAATTATTCCCTCCAGAGAGTGTAGCCTAATTTATTGGTACAAATCTATATATCCATAAATATTTGCAGAACATTTACCATGTTCCTGACATTGTATCATTTATAGCAAGAATAGAAGTATAGGACACTGTGTGTTAATTATCTAGAGCAAAAACTCAGCTTTTAAAAAGTTTGTTTTGTTGTAAAAACTATACTTCTGTAAAATTCAATAAAATGAGTTACTAGGAAAATGAAATCAACGTAAAAAACAGAAAAAAATACAAGCCAAATTTTCATTATTGGATTCAACTGAAACTATGTAACATTTTAACAAATATAATCGGAACAAGCATTATGAAGGAAGAAAGATTTAAAAACTGTACATATTGCTCATTGAAAGTTTCCATCTCTGTGATCATATACAGAATCACTATTACACTTGAACTTGTTATAGGTCCATAATAGAAATGAAAAATTTATGAGTAAAATAGCGATTCTCCATATTGAACACCTATTTTGTCCTTTGAAGACACATCTACACATCAAAATATAATGTTTTAATGTAACAAATGAACCAGTTCCTTGCTTAACTCATCTAACATAGATTCTATTGACAACAACAGTAGTCACAGGGAACAACATATCTAACTGTTCCAATGTTTATAAACTCATCATAGGGAAATCTCTCACAAATATATTTTGATAGCAATGAAAGGAGTGATTTTAAAGCAATTTAAACAAGCTCATTTTTAATTTTTTTCTAGGATAAAGAAAGTGATGCTGTATTTTCAAAGTTCAACTTTAATTCTTCATCAGTCTCCCATGCCAACAATTTATCTTGAAAGTCACTGCTTAGCTTTAACTTACGATGAAATAAATTGATTTTGGATTCCATTGATATCTGATAAATGAATATTCTTTTGATGGAAAAGGAATTTAAGTCATCTACCAAATTTATAAGGTGTTTGTTGATAACTTTACACAGATGTAAATTATCAAGATTACTACCTACCTACTTAACAATTGTTACTGAATTCTGGGTCACATCTTAACACGCTGTAGCAGCTCTCTTACTTCAAGCTTCTCACTTTTGTTTTCACCTTTAAGTCTTATCTGCTGTTGAACATCGTTCATTCCTCCTTTGCATGAAAGTATTATGATAATTAGAAATTCCAAAGATACCAGATAAATAGCAAGGCTGGATGCTTAATTCACAACTTTAAAATGTTGAAACCAAACTGGATTCTTACATTGCATAAGCGATGACATTTTATTCTGCAGCCCAAATATTTCAACAGAAGTTTTCATCTTAATAGCCATTATACTTCAGCATGAGACAATTAAATTTTTGATTAGCTTTCATATTCTCTCCTTATAAAAAGAATAATCTCAAACTTGACCCTTTAGATTTTAGTGATCACAATTTTTATTATATCACTAAGTAAATTATTTAGTGCACCTATAAAAAATCAAAACATTTCAGTGAAGTAAGGAATGTGGAGATTAATAATATTCTGGCACCAGCTTCTAAATCTGGATGATTACTCCAGAATGCTTACTTGTCTTTGCAGCTGTACCATTAGAGCATACTCCTACACAGAACTTGAACTCCAAGCTGAATATTTTTATATACTTCACGTCTAGCTGTGTTTTTTAGCGCTGAAGCTAAAAAAAAACCCTGTTCACGTGCAAATTTGCACAAATACTCAAAGGGTTTCCATGCTAAGAATATCCCTGGATTTGTTAAGCCACAATGACAAACACTTTGCTGACTTTATGTATTGTATGAGTTAGTCTTCCCTATCATTAGTTGGTTTCTGAGGTTGATGTATGTTGTCACTGGAAAGCGGTACTTGAGTGATCTTTTTTGTTGCCTCTTCACTCACTCTTTTCAAGCTAATGCATCTGAAATGGCCTCGCACTGAGCACTCAGCAGTTACCTATACATATACTTTTAGTGTTCACTCATAGTGTTACTCGCAATCAGCTCACAAAACACTAATGGTCCTATACAAAATATTCAACATTTACTTCCGTCAGCTTTTTAATTCAATACCTTTTCTTTTACAAGATACTTTTGATTTTGAACATTTCTTTACGTGTATATTTAACCTATTTAGGTTTCATTGGTTCCATTGGTGTGTTAGGCAGCACAGTTAGCTAAAACACACTGTAATTTTAACACTTCATCATCGATCACAGCTACTAAACAGAACTTAATATAAACACTTTCTATCTTCATTTCTTCTGAATCACTTTCATCATCATATATCAATTTATTACTGCTGCTATATTTTTAAAAGGCTTATCTTCTCTTTTTTAATAAGGTTTTATTTTTTTTTTATTTTAGAGAGAGAGTGCATGCAGGTGGGGGAGAAGGGCAGAAAGAGAGAGCGAGAGCGAGCGAGCGAGCGAGAGAGAGAATCTTATTAAGCAGGCTCCATGCTCAGTACAGAGTCTGATGTGGGGCTTGATCCTATGACCCTGGGAACATGACCTGAGCTGAAATCAAGAGTTGGTCACTAGGGGCGCCTGGGTGGCGCAGTCGGTTAAGCGTCCGACTTCAGCCAGGTCACGATCTCGTGGTCCGTGAGTTCGAGCCCCGCATCAGGCTCTGGGCTGACGGCTCAGAGCCTGGAGCCTGCTTCCGATTCTGTGTCTCCCTCTCTCTCTGCCCCTCCCCCGTTCATGCTCTGTCTCTCTCTGTCCCAAAAATAAATAAACGTTGAAAAAAAAAAATTAAAAAAAAAAAAAGAGTTGGTCACTCAATCTACTGAGCCACCAGGCACCCCAAGTTTATCGTGGCAAAAATGTCCAATGAAGCTTATTTGGATATCATAATTAAATTAAGGTTAAAAATAAATAATAGAGATATTAATTCCCTGACTTAGCTAATGATGTTAAACTGTAAATTAAAAAATGCTCCTAAAAATAACTTTCAAATGTAAATAAATCTTTAGATAGTCTCATATATTTATACAAACAATCGGCAGTTGTCAAACAAAGTAATTGTAGAGTGTATTGTGGTCTTACTGGGTGTGACCCCTGTGCAGATCCCGCTGTGTTACTCACTGTGCCAGTTTAGAAACACTAAAACTGTTCAGAAACGCAAGTGCATTCATCATGAGCTTGGGTATCATGACAATGTCAAATTGCTACAAAAGTTTCTAAATACTCTCCTTCTGCACTTATATTGTCACAGCCTGTAAGAAATTCATGGACTGGTAGCACTTCCAGTTTCACTGCTATGGCGCTCAGTTATGGTTCCCGAAGAGGTGAGCTTAAATCCTGGACCACCTCTCTGATGTGGAGTGTGTGTGTGTGTGTATCAGAGAAGTGACTGTTACTATGAGGGAGAGCAACTCTTGAAGGTGGAGAGCCTGGAAATACTAACAGCGGAATCTGATCTCTTAGCAGCAGGTACCTGGGGGCCAGCATGGCTTCTGGGGGCCAGCAAGGGAATAACATGATGCTAGCCATGTTTTAGCAGCCAGGCCTCTGGCAGAATGTTGGAACATCATGATGATCTTGTGCAATTAATGACCTACTCATTTTACAGATAAGAAAAGCATTCACCAATAGAACCAATAGAATAAACAATTCACCAAGAGAAACAAAGCTAGCACCCCAAAACTGAGTACATTACATTTATAAATAAGATGGTTTTGAAAAAAAGAGCTAAATAAAATAAACACAGGAAAAGCGTCCATACATTGCCATAAAGTTAGGTGACATTGGTGGATCCTGAGAAACTTAACAGAAGACCATGGGGGAGGGGAAGGAAAAAAAAAAGGTTAGAGAGGGAGGGAGCCAAAACATAAGAGACTCTTAAAAACTGAGAACAAACTGAGGGTTCATGGGGGGGTGGGAAGAAGGGGAGGGTGGGTGATGGGTATTGAGGAGGGCGCCTGTTGGAAAGAGCACTGGGTGTTGTATGGAAACCAATTTGACAATAAATTTCGTATTAAAAAAATAAAAATGGAAAGCTATATTTCAACATATAAAAAAAAAAAACAGGTGACATTGGAATGGCAAGAAGAGTTAAATTTACAAAAACACTGTAGAAGACCTTAACTTGACCCTCCCTGAGAAAAATTCTCTGATATTTAATTGTCTTTGCAAAGTTACTCTTAATTCAATGACTTGGGCAGTTTTCAGGTCACTCGATTCCCAAAAGCTATGTGACATGCATTAGCCATGACCATGGAAGCGTGAAGAAATTAAGCAACTACAGAAGACATTAGGGAACTATAAAAACTCAAGGACTGAAAGTGGCAGTATAAAGTTGCAATTAGCCTATTTTTATTCTTTTTTAGGATGACATTTCACTAATGTACATAAACTTGCAAATAGCAGAATAGAATGTAAAGACACGTTCCCTGATTTTTTTTTTAAATGTAAGCTTATTATGGTAATAGTAGTTTGAATTAATTTAAAACCATCAATTCTTCCAGGGATATACTACACATTGTGAGATGCCTTTAAACAACCATTTCCCATTTTTAAATTTGGTAAGCATTACTTTGCCACATATGCAAGATCTTTGGAAAAATCTGACTCCATCTCCAGTGCGAGAGCTGGGCGAAGAAACTGGGCCACGATTTAGAGGAAGATAAAACGGAGCACACCTTAATCCTTACATCTTCAGTCATCCCGTAATTACCTCCTGCTACACCATCTGCAACCCACACACAAAAAAGGTAATTACATTCTTTGAGAAAATGAGTAAAGAACCTTATTTAATAGCAGAAACAACCTCAGAAGAATAAGAGCTGGAGGAGAATAATGGATTGTACATAGCGATTTTTCTTTATAGGGTAGCTTGTGGAAATAGTGGTCAGGAAAGGGAATGGCTGGAACTCTATCTATGAAGATAAACTCTGGTCAACAAATGGGGTTCAGTTGCTTCTCCTTTCTCATGATTTTTGCATGACATTGTATCTGAAGATAGCCTCTGTACAATAATCATTGCACTATAATGAAAGCCCTCCACAGAAGTTAACTTCACAATAACAAAAAACTGTTATATATTTATTTTCTTATGGATGAATTAGTAAATTAATTCAAGAAACATTTATTGAAAATCTCTGCAGAGGATATTGGGCACTTTGCTGGAGGTGCTACAGGGTCTACTCTATGGGATTTTCATTATACTTGGGTAGAAAATCAAGAAAAAAAGAAAACGAAAATGTAAATATAATAATTTTAAAAAGTAATTAAGCAAACCAAACATAGTGTTGTGATAGAAGATGACGGGAGTAATGGACCATTCCGTAGGAAGATCACGGGGGCCTAAAGAGAGATATTTTACTAAGAACTGAATGAAGGGTAGGTAGATGAATGATAACCAGAGGAATTGCCTTCCTGTTAGATGCGAGCATAAATTCAAAGGCCCCAAAATAGAAAGAGTTGGAATTTGATTTGTCAATTTGCCACTGAATCCCCAGTACCTGGAAAGTATGGAGTACATGTTAAGCGTTAATTAAGTTAATAAGTGATGATATCTTCTTTACATTTGGAAAGATTAAATAAGGGAGAGTTTTATTTGCACAGGGCCATGTACACATTTGAGGAAGCTGGAAGTCATAGATGACCCATGTGCTTCCTTGAGTTTTGTCATAGTTTGTATTCTGTAATATACTGTTTATTAATTTGATTTATCAATGTGTTCTCAAACCCACAAGCAGAATTATATTACTTGTTTCTATTACATATGAGAATTAATTACTGATTTCATAATAAGCAATGTGAAATTTTTTTACTTAAACTCTTAACGGACCCAAAAGTGCTGGAGGATTGACATAAGAAGATGGAAACATGCGGAACTAGACGTTCATGTAGGAGGAAAAACTGAACATGGGAAAGATCTGTTACATAGGCTAAGAGCAATATTTATTTAAATGCATGTGATGAATGTTTTTTACCACCTTGGTTTTTGTTAGAACAAATTTACAATATTCCTAATGAATTATGGAAGGTTTTTTAACTTGGGAAGTAAATAAAAGCAAGGTAGCACTGAATTGTAAAAATACTGGGGATGAAAATACTCAGATGTGTTAAAATATTTTTAGCATGTTGTATTTCTGAAGAGGCTACAACTGCTTCTCTTGTTGTAAACTTCCCACCTGGTTGGGTAGAATTATTTAAAATATGGGAAATGAGTCTCCGTGCAGAGCCTCTTGGCAAACATAGTGAGTGCTTCGTATTGAGTCTGTCATCCTACTACTATGGCAATTTCACACTTGTTACCATAGCAAAATTTAAAATTACTTTTGTGTTCTACCTAAATCTCAGTACATAAATAATAAATATCATAGACTGTTTTGCCTGCAACTTAGATGTAACTTGAAGTAGTGACTTTCTATATAAAAGAAAATATGCTATACCAGTACAGAAATCTAGCTTTCTTAAATCATCTCTCCCCAGTGCATTGTCCTTCTATTGCTTATGGATTTCCCACTTGTAACTGTCAAAAAACCTGTTGGAATTCATAGTTTAAATTACTTCCAAGGACCACAACGGCCTTAACTTAGTGTTTGCTTCATTTGGTAATGAAAATAATTTTCATGAAAAATTTAAAATCTTTCTTACATGATACCATATTCTGCCTGCAAAAGATACAATCTAGAGACCAAATGGTTTATTAACTAGACGTAACAACAGATAATAGAAATGGAAGAAATTCACTGATGGTTTCTTCTACTGGACGGTGAAATCGTAAAACCAGTTGCATTATATATCTTGGTTACAAGTTACTGTTTAATTCCCTTCAGCTTGCAGAAGCCTTATCTAATTTAGTAGGTACTTTGTAATGTTTACTCAGAGAATGATTTGATTGGTGATAATCAGTCTTGACTTGTAAAGGCAAGTCAGAAAAGTGATTTAAGAGTTGGAGAAATTTGAAAATGTTGATTAAAAAATAAGCATAATTGGTTTGACAAATAAGGAGCTTAGAAATTGTCACTCTATCCTAACAACAAATAAAAATCTGAAATAACTGAAAAAATAAGCAACTCTCCTTAGATCTTTCAGAGAGTGAGTTCACAAGGACAAAGTACTGCCCCCAAAATTGGAGAGACAGGCAGGCTGATACAGAGAATCACAACTTTTCCAGAGCAAAAACCAACACAGAAACAAGTACTGAGGTTGGGAAACCTAAACTGTAATTAGTGAATTGCTGGAGCTTAAACTGTGGTTATAACTGAAATAAAAACTCCAAGGGGACCCAGCCATAGAGAGACTCTATAATTTGTGAGTTTTACCTTCAGGAGCTCTAGCAGGTTCTCACAGTAAATAGTGGAGAAAAATTCCATGATGCTTCCAGAAGGAGAAAGGGAAAAGGAACCATTCTGAAAAAACACCCTTTTTATCTAAGAACAACTCAACACTCTGATGGAAGATATCAAAGAACTAAAGAAATTGAGAGAGACTCTATATTTATGGATAAAAAGACTCGATATGGTCAAGATGTAAGGTCTTCCCAAGTTGATCTATAGATTCAACCGACCCAAATCAAAATCTTATCAAGCTGATTTATAGATATCAGAAAACTAATTCTAAAGTTTACTTGGAGGAGCTAAAGATCATGAAACCCAACATAATATTGAAAGAGAAGACAAAGTCAGGGCACAGATACTACTCATCTTGAAGGCTTACTATACAGCTGTAGTAATCAAGACCGTAAAGAATAGACAGATCAATGGAATGGAATAGAAAGCCCATAAATAGACCCACAGAAGTGTGTCAACTGATCTCTGACAAAGGAACAAAGACAACAGAGCAAAGAGGGTCTTTTCAACAAATAGTGCTGGAACTGGACATCTACATCACTAAAAATAAATCTAGATAGAGACCATATGCCCTTCACAAAAATTAACTCAAGATGGATCACAGACCTAAATGTAAAATGCAAAAGTATACAACTCCTACAACATAGCATAGTAGAAAATCCATGGCCTTGGATCTGGTGATGTCTTTTCAGATACAACACTAAAGGCACAATCCATGAAAGAAACAATTGATAAACTGGACCTTTTTAAAATTAAAAAACTCCTGTTCTGCAGAAAGACAATATCAAGAGAATGAGGGGCGACTTTGTGGCTCAGTGGGTTAAGCATCTGACTCTCAATTTCAGCTTAGGTCATGACCTCACAGTTTGTGAGTTCGAGCCCCACACTGGGCTCTGCGCTGAGAGTACAGAGCCTGCTTGAGATTATATCCCTCTCTCTCTGCACCTCCCCCGCTTGTGCTCTCTCTCTCTCTCTCTCAAAAAAAAAATAAAGTAAAAAACAATTTTAAAAAATAAAGATTGAGAAGACAATTTTAAAAAATAATAAAGATTGGGAGAAAATATTTACACAAGACACATCTGACAAAGAATCATTATCCAAAATACACAAAGAACTCTTAAAATTCAACATTAGAAAATGAACAATCCAATTAAAATTAGACAAAAGATATGAATAGTCACCTCACCAAAAAGATATACAGTTGGCAAGGAGGCAGTTGGAAAGATGTTCAACATCCTATGACATTAAGAAATTGCAAATTAAAATGAGGTGCACCACTCACCTGTGAGAATGGACAATGGAAACTTTCATTCATGGCTGGTGAGAATGAAATGGTGCAGCTACTTTGGAAGACACTTTGGTGGAATCTTCCAGAATTAAACATACCCTTAACCATGTGATCAAACAAGTGCACTCTATTTACCTGAATGAGTTGAAAACTTATGTCAACATACAACTTGCCCATGGATGTTAATAACAGTTTTAATAATAATTGCCAAAAACTTGGAAACAACTAAGATACCTTTTAGTAGGTGAATACATCAATAAACTTTGGCCAATCAAAGTAGAATGATATTCAGTGCTATGAAGAAATAACTATCAAGTCACAAATAGACGTGGAAGAAACTTAAATATTTATTATTGACTAAAAGAAGACAATATGAAAAGTCTACATATTGTGTGATTACAGCATATGACATTCTATAAAAGTGAGAATTATGAAGACGGTTAAAATAGTTGTGTTTGCCAGGGTATAGAAGGAAGGAAGGAATGAACAAGCAGAGCGCAGAGGATTTGTAAGGCAGTGAAAATGCTCCATGTGATACTATAATAGTAGATGCACCTGATTATACATTTACAAGATTCATATAATGCACAACATCATTAGTGAACCCTAATGTAAACTATGGATTTTGGAAGCTAAAGAGATGTTAAATTAGGTTCATTGATCAAAATGAATGTACTACTATCATGCTGGATATTAATAGTGGGGGAGGTTGTGCATGTGGGAAGACAAGGAATGTGAAGGAACGCTCTGGTTTCTGCTCAGTTTTGCAGTGAACCTAAAACTTCTCTTAAACATACAGTCTTTTTAAGTTTAAAAAAATAAGCATAATTGAATGATTAGTGTAAGATAATTGAGTAATGAATAAGTGCATTGGCATTGGAATCAGTCCAACTTGGGTTTGAATCTTGGCTTCATCTTTCATAAGTATAGTGTGACTTTGGGTTTAATTTTTCAAATTTCATTTTCCTTCTGTCTAAAATAGGATTCATAATTCCTAAATTATATGCTCTTTGTGAGGTTTTTGTGAGGTGATATTTGTAAAGGCACCCTCTTCCCCTCTTTTCTTCCTTCTCTTCTCTTGCCCCTCCCCTTCTTTCTCCCTGATCCCTCCTACATACTCTTTAGGCTGGGAATGAAGAGCAATGAAGTCAGAAATGGATGGAAAAAAAAAAACCACCAAAATAGCCAGACATCCACAATACAGTAATGCAGAGGATAGGCCAATTGATTCCTCATATGCAGATTTAGTTCAAGTCAGCTTTCTGGGATTCCTTCTGATGTGAGGCATGAGAAACTGATGCTATCCCTGTACCAAGTACCAAGTGCTAATAACCTATCTTCAGCAGATGCCCTGCCTTGTTAGCTAGGCTTCTGATTTGCCTCGAGAATGCCAACATTCTCTAAAATTCTCAGCCCTTAGAAGGAGTCCATATTTTTGCATTCTTATTGCAGTGCCCTCTTGATTCATGTATTCCCTCCTCAGAATTAGAGTCTCGCCATGTTCTTGCTAGTTTCTTCCAGGGTCATTAGTCCAGCCTCTGAACTCAAAGACTGGAATGATTTTGTCTGCATATTAGCATTCTTGATGCTGATTGTTAAATTCCAAAAGGTGGTAATAGATATATGGCACAGTCATTATTTCCAATGTCTGAGTTCTTCTCAGAAATTCTTTTCTTGAATTTAGTCATTTCCTCTCCTCTTCCTCAAAAAGGCTGTTTGTCATACCTGCTCTAGAGGACAGGAGGCGTACAAAGCTCAGATAATACTTCATTCTTATTTTAATAAGAAATGAAACCACCTGGTAAGGACATTCTCAACTTCCTTCTCCTATATCTCTGATCTTATCCAAACCCCAATTCATGTGTATCAGTTTCCAAGGACTGCCATGTGGACTTGGTGGCTTAAATCAACAGAAATTTAGTCTTTCCCACTTCTGGAGGCCAGAATTCAAGATCAAGTGTCAGCAGGGCCATACTCCCTATAGAGGGTCTAGGGGATAATCCCTTCTTTGCATCTTCTTGCTTCTGGTGGTTACCAGCTTCCTAGTTTGTGATCACAACACTCCAGTATCTGCTTCTGTCTTTATTTTCCTTTCTTTTCTGTGTGTCTGTGTCAAATCTGCCTTGACTTTCTTTCATAAGGCCACTTGTGATGGCATTTAGAACCCAACCTGGATAATCCAGGAATATTTCCTCAAGATCCTCAGCATAATCACATTTGCAAAGATACTTTCTCCAAATAAAGTAGCATTCATATGTTCCAAGGACTTGACATGGATATTTTTTGGAGGGCTGTTTTTAAGCCTATCACACGTTTCTCTCCCTTTCCTATGTCAGTGGAAGAGCCATTCTTTATTTGTTGGTCTTTACCTTTGATCTCATTCTTTTGTGAGGTGACTGTTAGCGTCTTTAACCCATTCTTAAAAATTGTACTGTTTGCCATTTGTTATTGATTTTAAAGAGATCTGTATATACTTTAGATACAAGCACTTTGACAGATTTAACTATTGAAAGTATCTTATTTCACTCTGTGGTCTATCTTTTCACTTACTACCTATCAGTCAGGGCCAAAGAGCTCTCTCTCTTCATTATTTCTTGGTCATGTCACTCAATCTTTCTAAACAAAGCTTCAATTTAGTCCTATAATATTCACATTACTTTGATTCTTTTTATAAAGAAATTTAATTTTCCATTTCTTGAAATATATTCTGTTATAAGTACATCTATTTCAAAGTGTTAGGTCCCCGTACATTGATTTTCCTAGGAAATTTCATTAGTAACCTCCTGACTTTCACATAGAATAATACACAAAAAGAGCTCTTTGGCTTCTTTTGTTCTAAGTATCCTGAAAACAAGACTTTTTTTTTTTGCCAGTCTTTTGAATCATACTTTCAGAAAAAAAAAATGGCCTCTCTACATCAGGCCTGTATACATACAAACAGTCAATTTCATTTAATTTGGTGCAAACATGAGCAAGATAGACTGTGTCCTGAAGAGGTTTACCATGCAGGAAAGAGAATAAAACAAATGAACAAATCACAGTGAACCTCAAGATAGAATAGACTTTTAAAAAGAAAGTAAAGGAAAGTACAAAGTTAGTAGCACACAATGTCTCCTAGAATAGTGCCTGAGATGAACTGCAGTTGTAATTGAAATGACTTGTTTGTTTATATCTCGTTGGGGGGGTTGGAACAAAGCTAGGGAGAAGGTGGCTGGTGAAGTCAACTTAATAGATGAATGTCTTTTCTTGCCCAGGGTGTAGAGAGTGATACAATCAGATAACACAGTAACAACAGGATCAAAGATGGCCAGTGGTGGAGTTTTGGTTGGTGTCTATGCAATCTATGGGTATGCCTTAAGTTTCAACAGCATTGGTTACAAATGAGGTCACATGTGTATTACCACAGCAAAATCCCAACAACTGTAAGTTACTACTCATTTATTAGCAAAATTCTTGTCTCTAGTGTATCCTTTTTCCTAAGTATTTCTGAAGTTCTTTGGGGGGAACTTTCTATGTCGTTGATTCAAGCCTCCTTGTGGATTGATTGCTGTCAACCTATTGGGGAATACAGACATAGATCTCAACTCTAATTCCTAGTCTCTAAAGCCTAACTCGCTTGTTCTTTTGCCTTAAGTGATTATTGTCATGCTACTGATGGTGGGGGCTGATAATCATTTGATGCTCCAGAGGGTCCCCAGGAATTTACATCTTTCTGAACTGCTTGTTCAGGTGATCCCAACTACCCTCTCTCATATTGCTGAGCTACCCTCTCATTAACCCAGTATTTGTCTTCACTGTATCCTTCCCATCCTATAGTCTGGCAGATATGTTCCACTGCAAATTCAAATTTACACACACACACACACACACACACACAAGCATGCCAAATACTAGAGAATGTTTGAAGGATTCCAGTATAAGCTACACCCAGTTTCCTTTTAACAATCTAGACTGGTGTGAAGTCCAGCTCACTGATTCATAATTCCCACTTTTATGGAGATGGAGATACATATATATCTCCCCAAGACAAACCATAGACCCCCAATGCATATTTTTTAATGACTGAATAAATGAATGAATTGAATTTTCTTCGATGATTTCAATGTCATTTCTTTCTTTTTGGCCTTTGTAAGGATGGACTCAGTCTTACAATTAAAAAAATCTATATTTATAACTTTCAGAGTGAGAAAATGTCTGTGAGGATCCTGCAGATTTTCCTACCTAAAACTCCTTTAAAACTTTATAGTTAGTAGATGCAAACAGATGAATGAAGTTGACTGCTTTACCTCTTTGAAGAGCCAACATATGTATTAGACACGAATTTGGGCAACTACTGGGCTCAAAACTGGCCATTTATATGCTAAGACTCCTGTCTTCTGGATATAACTAAATGAGCCAAAGTTCAGTCTTGTGACCCAATCAATCTAGGACAACCAGAATTTACCTTTCAGGTTTTTGAAAAATTACATGCACACAAAGACAGAAGTGGTTGAAACTGAGTCATCTTATGGTAGAACCTGCTGCTAAGATCCCTGCAGCTGCCCTAGTGGTTGCCATTATGATCTTGGAGACTCAGTGTTTGCTTTAATTCTAAGATTTATCCCAACATCCTTCCAATAAACTTCTGTTTTACTTAGGTTAGCTAGTGCCAATATCTGTTATTTGCAACCTACAGAATCTTAGCAAGTAAATCATATTGCCCTAAATATAAATGACAACACGTGGCAGAAGGATGTTTTACTCACCACAGTAAAATTGGGAGCCAAGTCCTAGAATACAGTTAAGATGTCTTGTCAGGGAGTGATGACTCAATAGAATTGGGTACTCAGGTTTATTAGAAACCCCAAGGACTTTGGCATTAGCAAATCTAAATCTGAATCATAGCAATGTCTTCTTATGTGGAATTTGGTGAAATTAGTGTTAATTATAAAAATATAAAGTTAACATATAACTATGAATAATATTAACATTAGTAAATATTATTTTATACTTCTATAAATTGGAAATGCTAATACAGTACCAGATCACGGAGCTGCTGTAAAAAGTCATAGTGTAGAGTCAGCATCTATAGGGTTTCTGTAGGAGTAGTTGCAGATAAGGCTAGAAAGACAAATTGGAGGTACACCTTGGAGAGCCTTACTTCCATAGTGAAAAATTGAAAGTTGATTTATTTGGAAACTGGAAGGCATTGAAGGTCTTTGAGTGAGGAAGTGATATGATTTGAGTACTAATGCAACACCATGATACAAGTTGGACAACTCGGTGATGGTAAATGGCAAATTCTCAGGAAATGTTATTGTAATCCAGGTGATAGCAATAAGAGCCTGCACTAGGCTGGTCAGAGAGAGAACAGAACAGACTGAAGGTATATGAGACACATAACTTGCAATGCGTTGTTTGTGGAGGTAGGTGAAGGAGAAATATTTAAATCAGAGATTCTTGAGGCTCCAAGCCTACTGTCTTGGGATAAAAGCAAATATAGTTCAAGATGCTAGAGATACTACATGAGCTATAACTAAGCAAAATTTAAAAATGGACAGAGGATGACAGAAATCATGCTTTGAACATTGACCGTAACATTTGTACATCTTATAACATGTTAAGGTTTTGAACCATTATTATCTTTTGTGTTAACTTATCAGTACTGGGTTATGAATCATTCACCATCTATGTATTAAGCTGATTATATTCCTTTAGAATTGTCTTAAAAGCAATAGTTTTTGGCTTTTCCTCAGACCTCCCATGCTTTCCTATGTAGAACACATCCTTAAATTGTTTCAAACTTCTACTTTAATACCACCTACAATTGATTGAGCGATTCCTTTGTACCTGAAATACTGCCATTATTTCACATTAATTATCTGGCTTAATTTGTTTAATCTTCACAAGTCCCTTTTTTGCTGTCATCATTATTATTCTTGTTTCAAAAATAAGGTGGCTGAAGTTCCAAGAGGTGGTCGTTATTCATCCCATGGCCAGACTTACTGCTTGGAATTGCCTTCCATTCATTTTCCAGCAAATCAACATCATGAACACGCATTTGAGACAAATGAGAAAGGGTTATGAATGATTATTTTCTCCTTCTGAAGCTTAAATAAGCTTTCCTGGAAAGATTTACTACCAGTGAAGATATGCTACCAAATGTTAAAGGTAATTACTCTGAAATAAACAAAATTAAATTGCAGATAGGAGTCTTAAAATGTGTTTTTATGGCAATGTTTTTCAAACTTCCTTATGCCACAAAACACTGAGTCTAAGTTACAAAACTACCAATGACAATGGTTCCTTAAAGCAGTTGGTTCTTATGGGTTGGGTTAAGTATGGACAGCACAAGCACGTCTGAAAGTGTGTAACATTGCAAAAATGACCAGGTTGCTTTTTTTCCCGATAAGTACTTTTACGTGGTGTGGTGAGCAGACATCTAATCCCTACTTGATCTCTATAAATAATAAATGTATTCTTAATGTGCTAAATCTGTCCCAGCTAAATCATCCTAATTTGTAACTATATTCATAAATTTTTTAAAAGCCTATCGCTTAAAATTCCCTTTGAAAAAGAGGGAAAACAACCACAAAACAAAGGGCTAAAATAAGTCTTCTTAATTATATATTTAACATTTATGTTCTAGCTATGAATTATTTTCTTATCCTAGATATCACTTGCCAACAAAACAAGGCAAACATATGAAGAAGAAGAAGGAGAAGAAGAAGAAGAAGAAGAAGAAGAAGAAGAAGAAAGATGGACTTTAGAGACAAGTTTAGAGGTATCTGTTAATATCTAGGTACCTGGGCAAGCTCTGGTAAATTTCTGGCCTTTTCTGCACCTCAGCTTCATTATGAGTAAAATAGAGGTTTATGAGGATGTATCCCTGACAAATAGTAGGTACTCTGTAAACAGTTTCCTTCCTACCTCAATGCTTTACTAGCCTCAGCTTCATGTTCTAAGAGGTTTTCTCAGTTCAAGTTTCTTCCCATCGACCACAGGTGCTACATTCACTCCTGTTTTGTCCCCCATTTTCTCTTGCCCAAATCTGCTTTAGAAAACATTTTGAAGTAGTTTAAACTCAATTTCCAAGATATCTGTGTTAACTATTTTTAGTAATTGTGGATTATTAAGTGAATGATTATCTGACAAAATGAGAGAGGATCCTGGAGGGTAAGGTAGTAGACCTTCCTGAATCCAAAACATTTGCCTATGTTGGCCAGTATCCTCCACTGAATACATTTTCACTAAGGAGAGATGGATATATACAATTAACAACAATTCCTTAAAATAAAGGTGTGAACTTAGACATTAGACAATGCAAGAGTGGCATTGATTGATTCTGTCCAAAGTCAGATGGAAAGGAGGAGTGTCAGTGGGTAGGATTGATGCTTAAAGAATATCATTTAAGCGGTGTCTTGAAAGATGAATAGGACTTTTCTAAGTTTAGGAAGAAAAGAAAATGTCTCAATTAATTTACCCAAAAATATATTACTTTATTCTAACTTGTGTTTCCACCTGAAAACTCTGGTCTAGGAATGTTATGTAGTCTTTATACAGAAGTCTTAACTGTTGTCAGTTTATAAAAGCTGACATTCCATGACTAGCTAATAATTTGAGTCATGACTCTATTGCTATCTTAAATGACTCCCACAGAAAGAGAAAATGTGAAATTAAATTGTCTTGAAATCATTTCATTTGGATTACTTTATTTCTCAGGAATTTTTAGACTAATATATATCTCAAAGGGAAACCATACAAAAATATGGCCAATTTGGTAACTTGCTGAGTTCTATATTTCTATTTAATTTTTATATTAAAAAATACAATGTACTTTGGAATTAAAAGTGATTCAAATTTTAATAAGATAAATAAAGATATGACACATTTTGATATTAGTGTATTTATTAACATGGATAGTCACAATGAATGACAAATGTATAAAAAGCTCATAGAATACATATTCATATATAGTAGCCACATGTACATATTTTGCTATATAGAGCATACTAAGTACAATCTTTTTTTCTGGAGGCTTTTACATATATTTAAGTGTAAAAATCTTAAATACAGCATCCAGTGAATTTTACAGAGTGACCAATATATCAATGTAAGGACCACTACCTGACTCAAGATATAGAACATTAACAGCCCAGAAGCAACGCTCATGGTCCTTTTGTAGTCGTAAACCTCTACAAAGAGAATCACAAATAAACCATCAAGACTTTGTCACCATAGATCAATTGTGTCTGTTTTAGAAATTTATGGAAAGGAAATCATACCGTATATATTCTTTTGTTTTTAGTATCTTTCACTTAACATAATGTATGTTGTTGGATAACAGGGATGTACAGATATATATTATGCATATAATATATATGAATCAATTAAATGAATATTTTCTTTGATGACTATATACTTTCTACAGGTGTAGATGGATATTTGAGATTTTGTTCCCCATTTTTGACTATTAAGAATAATGGTTCTGTAGACATTCTTGATTTAATGGTTAAAAGAATGGAATCTGGAATCCCACAGCTTAACTTCAAATCCCAATTTCAAAACATATTAACTGTGTGATCTTGAACAAGTTATTTAGCTATATTTGCCTTAGTTTCTTTATCTTTATAGTGGGTAATTATATTTACACTGCTGGTTAATCTGACCATTCATTATATTAAGAATGCAAAGTCCCTGAAACAGTGCCCATGGTAAGAACTCAATATTTGTTTGTTTTCCAGGTACTTTTTCTTTTTGCCTTGAATTGTAAGTCTATTATTAATGTTGCCATTTCTATATATGTTATTTTTATTTCTGTAGTGCATTTGTGTCTACTCCCTTTCTTTCAACAATTCTGTATTAATCTTTTAAAATTTTTGCTGGAACATGCATATGTGGAATCCTTTCAGAAGAAGTTTATGGATAATAAGCTTTTTGAATTCTTGAATGTCCAAAAATGCTTCTAGAGTCAGTGCCATCACATCAGAAGGTAGTTTAACTAGATGCACACTTCTAAGTTCTAATGAGTATTTTTCTTCAGAACTTTGTTATCCTGTAGCTAATTAGCTGGTGTTCTGTCCCAAACTTGCTCTTTCTTCCATAGCCCCCAGCTCTTTTCTTAGCACTCTTCCAGAGTTATTCTAGACTTGGCGGGGGAGCCTCTCTCCACGCATGGGATTACAGATGCCTCAGCCCTTTGGGCTTCCACTTTCAATCAGGTCCCTCCACTGAGCCCCTTGTTGCATGGTAACACGCTTTTTCACTTCTCGCACTGCTATGGATTTATTTTATGCCTTTCTTGTTATTTCAGGACAATTTCGAGAGAAAAGCAGGATAATATCTTGAACAGGAAATAGGATTTTTTTTTTGGACATAGTCCTTAGCATTTTACTTATTTTATCCTTTATAATTTAATATTGGGAACAATGTGGCTTTTTATTCAGAGACCTATGCTCATACTCTAGCCCTGCGTCCATAAATAGCTGTGTGCTCACAAGCAAGTAATAGGTCCTTCTTTTAGATCTGGTATCCTCATCTCTAATATGGCATTAGCTATCATGTAGTAGTAGCAAATGTACTAAGAAAAGCAGGCAATTAATTTAATACCAATCATGTGTTTCTCTGTAAGCCTTTTGTGAAATGGGGCCAGGGTTGGAAGACAATGCACGGGGACTTAGAAGCTTGGGATTCTAATTCTAGCTAGCATGGCCTTGTCTTGGTGAGTAAGCCCGGACATGTGATTCCAAGTTTTTGAGCCCCAATTTCTCCTCATTTTTAGAACAAAGAGGGGTTGTATAAAACAATTAAAATCCCACAAAATCCTTAAAATATCATGTGTTTTAGAAGCCTAGGTTTCTAAGCTTAATTTGAGAAGGCACGATTTCGCTACTGCAGAGTTAATGTGTGTGTGTGTGTGTGTGTGTGTGTGTGTGCTGTGAATGGATATCTGAGTATGTGTGTGTGTTTGTGTGTGTGGTATGTTGTGTATGTATGTGGGGACTCCAGAAGGAAAATTTATCTTTAGAGAAGACATTATTTTTGGTGTTGAAATTGAATGGTTCTTTCGGAATGAATTTAGCTTTGATCTATTTATGTTGGCAGAACTCTCAGGAAGTGTACTCAGTGGAGAGAGGGACTGTTGACTGGGTGTTTGAACAGAAGCCGTTTTGCATATTTATCTGTCATCTCTTCTGGCCCTGGGGGAGCCTGAGGCTTCTGTCTGGTCTGATTTCCCTGCCGGGTAAGTCCAGAGACTGTCCCTTCCCTCTCTTTTCTCCCTTGATATACATTCACATTTGTGAGATTTTAAATACTGATTTCAGAGACAGCCTATGAAATTTTCAACCGTCTATGTTTCTTAAAGAATTATCATTGCTTCTTTAACAAAGTAGTCATAGAAATCTCCATCATACAGCTCACGAGCTGAAAAGGCTCTCTCCACCTAGTGCTTCACTGCAAAGGAAAAGAGCACACAGCACAGTTTCATCACATTCTTTGCAGTTAAGGGATGGTACCTGTGTTACTATTGCAATCCTTTCGCAAGGTTGTTCTGTCTTCCCCGCTCTAGGCCACTTTAGAAATATCTTCATTCAGTTAAGGTTCTGAAGCCACTAATTCTGTCACTGAAGGCTATATCTAATCTTTGAGTGTCATTTACACTTCAGATTATTATTTCTCATTCAATCGACTATAGCATTCATTTACTCAATTTTAAAAATTCTTTTAGAGACAGAGAAAGAGAGAGTGAGTGTGTGAGCAGGGGAGAGGTAGAGAGAGAGACAGAGAGAGAGAGAGAGAATGAGCATCTTAAGCAAGCTCCACGCTCAGTGTGGAGCCTGATGTGGGGCTCAATCCCACAACACTGGAATCATGACTTGAGCTTCAATGAAGAGTCGGACACTCAACTAACTGAGCCACCAGGTGCCTCTCATTTTTTCTTTAAGTTAGAAAAATAACACATTCATTATGCATGGACACTGGGCATGGTTGAAAATACTCAATGTATGTCTACCCCTACAGAGCTTGGAGATGAACAAAAAACATATGAATAATGAGGTAAACACACATATACAGATTTTGAGCAATGGAGGAAAAAAAACTGGCTGCTAGGAAAGAGAATAGCTGAGGAATTACTTTGTTGGGTCGTCAGGAAGTCATGGAGGGCTTCTCTGAAGGTGATATTTAAAAGGAGACCTGGAAGGTGAGAAGAGTAAGGTGAAGATTTGGGACAAAGCATTCTGTAGGGGGTGGGGCTACTAAAATCTTTTGGGCTTGGGAATTATCCATATTCTGTTCAATTAGCTCCAGTCCTTAGAAAACCACTCTGACAGGTCCAGATGGACCTTTTCTGGTTGAATATGGCTGAAATGGGGGAATGTCAGAAAGCAACGAGTCGTACTTGCTTTCCATGACAACATGAGATTTCTGAGATTATGAAGAGAGATGAGGGGAGTGGAGATGAAGGAAGAGTAGAGGAGAGAGAGAGAGAGAGATGGAAGGAGGGCCTGAGAGTGGGACACCAATCAGGGACAGAATTCCAGAGAAAGCACAGAGAACGGTTCATGGAGAATCGTAAACGAGGGCATACTTCATAATTTCACAGACACAGTGATGATTAATGTTGATTGTAAAATGTCTCTTGCCTTTTGATGTGATTATTCTCTTACATGTATCAATGTTCTATGAAATTTGTCAAACACATTAGCCTTAAGTTCAGTGGTAGTGGTAATTTTTGAAGAATAAAAGAAGAGAGTTGGCGTTGACAAGAGTAGGAGCTGGGGTAGTCATAGGAGCCAGGTAGAGTGGAGGCTCAGGCTGCCACATGGATGGAATCAGGAGCAACTGAAAAGCCCACCACCAAGTAACCCCTGCATGTAACTGGATGGGAACTGAGGATACATACTGAGATACTCAAGAAGAGGATGATCCTGGAAGCCTGGAGAATTTGGGACGATCTAGCCCAGCCAATCTCAGCTGGGGGTGATTTTGCCTTCGGGGCACATTTGGCAATATGTGGCAATATTTTTTGGTTATTAGCAACTAGGGAGGCGAGTGCTACTGCTTTCACTGATTATAGGCCAGGGTTACTGCTAAATCTCCTGCCAGGCACAGGAAAACCCACCCCACTCTCTGCACCGAATAAAGAATTATCTGGCCCAGAATGTCAATAGTGCTGAAATTGAGAAACTCTGATGTAGACTGAAGGCATTTTGATCATATCTAGTTCCTAGTCTTGTTAAAAATGTTGGTTAAAAAAATTAGTCCTAAAGAATGTGTGTGATCTGTATGTTAGACCCCTCTGTGATTCAATTTACTTCCCATAGTATCATAACAAAATCATGCATAAACTCACATTTTTTGGGTTCAAAAATTTTCCTTGCAGTCAGATCCAGGGCTTTAACAGATATACCAGTTTGATCCTAGTAGGTCTAGACAAGAGAGTCTATATATTTAAATGAAACTTATTCCTACATATATCAATCATTTCAAAATGGCAGTTTTGTTAGTAGCACAATTCATAAGAAATGACATAAGCTGAATTTTGAAAGATGAGCCCATATGACATTTGTGGAAGGACAGGAAGGCATATGGCATTTGTGTCATAAAGGAGGCAGTGTGGTGCACATATTGGATAAGAGAGAGAGAGAAGAAGGGATACTAGTGAGGATGCTATAGGGGTGGGTTTGGTTAATTTTGATCAGAGTCCTGCAGGTATGAATGAAGAAGAATCTGGAACAATGCTGATGCTCAAATGCCATCTCTTGAATGAATAAATAAGTAGAATGGGTATGACTTGATGGTGAATAGTGTATGGGGGCAGTAAGAAACATCTGAGGTGACTCTAGGGTTTCTGAAATGGGAACACTAGGTGAATGGCTGTGTGTAGCATGGAGATAGGAAAGAGTGGATTTGTAGGCAGGATGTAGAAGAGTTGGTCAGAACTGGAGAAGCAGAGCTGAAGGTACCTAGATATCCCTGTGGACATATATGACAGTGAAGTGTACCTAGACGTCTGGGGTTCCAGGGAGAATTCCAGTTTAGAACTAGCCATTGGAAACAGTTTGCACAATGGGAAAATGACTTGGCCAGGACTAGATGGCTATTTTCCTGACTTTCCAGTTCACTTAACAGAAACGTCAAGCTAACCTGCCAGTGCATTCAGGCACAGTGACAAGATCATTTAAATAATCACTTTTGCTTACTATTACCGCAGATGTCTTGAGAAGCATTGAATACAAAACCCCTCTCCTTCTTGGAAGCAGCTGCCTCAGAAATGCAGCAAACTTGTTACGACGATGCTGCCAATACTCACATTTTTAGGTTTCCTTTTTAGGATTTCCCTGGAAATTTTACAGATCTTCTCTAGGAAGCTCACCTTTTCAGAAATGCATTTAAATGCATATGCTGTTTGAAAAATACAAACTAAAAATGGTGACAGTAACAACTAATGTTGACTGAGCCCCTACTCTGAGCCCTGGACAGAGTACTTAATGGACATTGTCATATTTAGTCTTCATAAATCCCCGGTTTTCTATGTTTCATATTTTTAGTTGAGAAAACAGGCTTAAAGGGGTTAAAATAATTTGCCCGAGGCCACAGGGGTCTGCCTGACTCTCAGAGAGTCTTTTGAATAGCTGGAGTAATAATAATTTGATCTTAAAATGTAAGTATAGAATAACGAAACTAACTTCTTATGGTATCCCTGGAGAACCCCTTTCCCCCTCAAAAAACAAAGAAATTCCAGGACTCCTGGGTGGCTCAGTCAGTTAAGTGACCGACTTTTGATTTTGGCTCAGGTCACGATCTCACAGTTTGTGAGTTCCACCCCGCGTGGAACTCTGTGCTGACAGTGTGGAGCCTGCTTGGAATTCTCTCTCTGTCTGCCTCTCGCCTGCTCTCTCTTTCTCTTTCTCTCATTCTCTCAAAATAAATACGTAAACTTAAAAAAAAAAAAAAAGAGCAGCGCCTTTGTGGCTCAGTTGGCTAAGCATCCAACTTCAGCTCAGGTCATGATCTCACTGTTCGTGGGTTCAAGCCCTGTGCTGACAGCTCAGAGCCTGAATACTGCTTCGGGTTCTGCATCTCTCTCTCTCTCTCTCTGCCCCTTCCTCACTTGCCTTCTCTCTCTCTCTCTCTCTCTCTCTCTGATTTCAGAGATAATCAAAAATAAAATAATCAATCAAAAATAAATAAACATTAAAAACAAGGAAAAACATTTAAAAAAAGGAAATTCCAAAAAGGACTGAAGTGTGTATGTATTAAAAATATTATTTTGAGGAATAACCTCCGTTTAGGTTATATTTTGTTTGTGCAGTGTCTAGCTACCCATTTTGTTCTAGTCACAGGAGGAAAAGAAAAACTGAATTATGACTCCTCCACTCATTTGGAATTTAATCACAGATCTCTTTCATTTTTTAGTTTTCCAGATTTGTTCCATTTGTCCTTCCTAGATAACATGGTCCTGAGACAAGTGACTGATTTTTTAAAACTTTCACATCATAGAGGTATCACACACTACTTTGTATAGAAGGGAATCAATTAAAACTTGTTAGGCTAAATGAATGAAGTTAAAATATTCAGTATTTTCAAGCACCAAAAACAACAACAACAACAACAACAACAAAACAAAGCACAAAGGCACACACTCCAGGAGTGAATCCATACATATATCTTTGGTGTACTCTAATTTCTTCCCATAAGTAAAGTTTCCAATAGTCACCCAAGAAGTTATTTTCAAAGATTGGTAACATGATAAATATTGACTGTTAAAGTGAATAGCTTCTAAAATCTGTGATTTTACTAAAATGCACAGCTACAGAATATTTTTGAGTGTTCATGTGAGGTCAAGTGCTAGTGTCTTGCTTTTTGCTGGGTAAACAAATGATAGAAAAGTTTCATCTTCTTTTTTTCCTGCTTTAGTTATATGAAGAGGGAAGGAAAGAATATCAGTTAAAACAACAACAAGATTCTACCTCCCCCCCCCAAACCCTATTTCCTTCAGTAATATCTTTCTTGTTAAATTCATGAATGAGGACACCCTTCATGTATACATTGCCTAAAGAGTCCAAGTTTGTTTCTTTGTTTTTTTTAATTCTTGGAATGCCTAAAGAGTCAAACTATTTTTTTAATCTTTTTTTAAATTAAAAAAAAAATTAACGTTTCTTTATTTTTGAGACAGAGAGAGACAAAGCATGAACAGGGGAGGGTCAGAGAGAGGGAGACACAGAATCTGAAACAGGCTCCAGGCTCTGAGCTGTCAGCACAGAGCCGGACGCAGGGCTTGAACTTACAGACCGTGAGATCATGACCTGAGCCGAAGTTGGCCGCTCAACCAACTGAGCCACCCAGGCGCCCCAATTTTTTTTTTAACTCTTAGAAATATCTGCTGGCCATTTCTTTGAGTAATTATCAAAATTAAAAATGAAGTGAATTTTTTTAGTCAGTGGTGCTTGTATGATTTTAGTGTAGTGCCTTGGAGTCAAAGCCAGGATGTCACTCAAAATCCAATAGAAACTAACTTGAGATCTACATCAAGTCTGTGGGGGTTGTGAGACCAGAAAAAGGAAGAATGTGGAATTTCATCTGCACAGTTCAAATGGTAAAATTCAGAAGCATTGCAAGAACCATTCAAGGGAATGTTATTGTAGCATCTTCAGAGATAGAAGACAATACAATCTCTTCGAGAGCCAGTCAACTGAAAAATCAGAAAAGAATTAGTTAAAGCTCGATGAATACGTGAAAGATTTAAGTCAGATGGACTAGTCAGACTAATGTGGAACTTGAATGTAGGGAAAGAGGAGGGTAAGACCAAACACCCTTACAAATATGGAGTCTGTTTAGTTAGCACATAGGCTTCAGCATTTTCCAATTTCCTTCTGGGAGGAAAAAGGAAAACAAAGGGAAGGGAAAGAGGAAGGGAGGGGAGGGGAGGAAAGGAAACCCTCTTCCCCAGGGTTCCGGCTAAACCTTTCTTTGGTCAATATACAACCTCATTTTTCAGACATGTAAATCCTAGTTTGCTTGGCAAAGTATAACAGTTTCTTTATTGGGTAAATATCTTTGATCAAAGATAAAAGATTTACTCCATACGATGAAGCAAATCAAATATACAGTATTAGTACTTTTATGTTATTTTAAGAAAAAAATTGTGTGTTTTGATAAATTGAGGTGCTTGTTTACTGCTTATTTCCTTAATTGTATTATATTACGGTATCTAACCGGTAATTTCAACTTAAAATATTTTTAATGTTTTAAATATTGTTTAATATTTCAACTTAAAATAATTTTGGATTGAAATTTTAATTTGAAAATAAGAATATTATTCTGCTGTTTGAAAACAATGAGAATGATTTCAAAAACGTGAATGTTTGCTATATTTAGAAGGATAACTTGTTCAGGGTAAAATTCTTAAGTGAAAGAATTACTTACAAATTTGTGAGATCGTTGTTTGTTAGAAGAGTTTTTGCCACTCTTTTTCATTTTATGCACCTAAAGACACGGGAGCTCCAGGCATGCAAAATCCCACCCAGACATCATCCTAAAGTCTGAGGAGACAGATTTGGTAATCTCTGCACACCAATATGCTTTTGCATCTCCATTTAGAAGGCCTTCAGTGATTTAGTTACATCTCACATAATTGAAATTGAATATTGAGTATTTATGGAGCATCTGGGTGGCACAGTCAGTCGAGCCTCTGACTTCGGTTCAGGTCACGATCTCAGTTTGTGGGTTCAAGCCCACTGTCGGGCTCTGCGATGACAGCTCAGAGCCTGGAGCTTGCTTCAGATTCTGTCTCCCTCTTTGCCCCTCCCCCACTCATGCTCTCTCTTTCTCTCTCTCTCTCTGTCTCTCAAAACTAAGTAAACGTTAAAAAGATGAATATTTAAAATGATAAATGCAGATTAAATATTTTGGGGAAGCGAAATATAATTATAAATTGGGCAAAATACTAATCAAAAGCTACCTTTAAAGTGATTGTTAATTACTGGATTTATACTAAGAGAATAAGATTGTGAATTAACTTACAAAGTTTAATGGGTAACTTAGGATAGTAGGGACCAAAAATATTTTCCCACCAGAAACAACTGAAAAAACAAACAATATGAAACAGTTCTCAAGAAATCAGACACGCGGCAACAGTGACCACTGAGAGATGGGAAACAAATAAGGTGAGCTTTTTGTTCCATGTTACTTCCAGAAGGAAGTTTCCAGGCAACGGCACAGAAAGCACATCTCTGCCATCCCCCTAGGTTAAGGAGACACAAGTGGGAGCCCAGGGAGGCCAAAGCAGCTACATTTTGCAGAGCAGAATACCAGAGAGAAGATTGCTGCCTAGAGAAACAACCAGAGCCCTGCGAGGACCTCCCTGGAGTTTTCAGCTGCGTTCTGATCAGCACACATCTGTAAGGAAGCTATTCGCGGCGGAAAAAAGAGCTATCCAAAAGGATTAGAGGGAAAAACACTTGGAGCTCACACAGGGTCCAGACAATGCTGTCCCCACAGCCAGAGTGGAAAACCTCACAATTCACAGGACAGGGGTAAATTACTGAGAAGGTTCTCGCATCTTTAATGCGGGGGAATTAACCCTAGACCATACCCTGGTCCTGCCAAACAAAACTTAAAGCAGGCCTAAAAGGATTGGATTGTTTCCAAGTAACCTAGTGGCTTCCTATAACAAAGCTCAAGAACTGTCCTGGAATACAGACATACTCAGCATCCTCAGGGTGGAATTCACAGTTTCTGAGATCTAATTAAAAATCGCCACACCCACAAGCAAGCAGGAAAATACTAACCATAACTAGAAGAAGCCCCATCAAAACTGATCCAGAATGACATAGATAAATTATTAGAAATACAATTCACAAGAATTAAAATTGATTCCTGATAAAAACCTCAATTAAAACTGAAGAGAATCTTCTCACCTTGCTAAGGAACATGTTTGGGAAATCTACACCTAATAACCTAATTTATAAATGGACAGCAGATTTGAACTAATAATTCACTAAAGATAAGCTACAGGTGGGAAAGTAAGTGCATGGAAGGAACCACGGCATCAGTGGTCATAGGAAAATGCAAACTGAACCCACAACAAGAAGCTCCTGCATGCCTACTGGAATTAGAATCAGTCTAACATTTAAAATGTTGAAAATAGAACTATGCTATGACCCAGCAGTATCACCACTAGGAATTTATCCAAAGGATGCAGGAGTGCTGATTCATAGGAGCACATGTTTTTAGCAGCACTTTCAACAATAGCCAAATTATGGAAAGAGCCTAAATGTCCATCAACTGACAAATGGGTAAAGAAGACGTGGTTTATATATACAATGGAATACTACTCGGCAATGAGAAAGAATGAAATCCTACCATTTGCAGCAACACAGATGGAACTGGAAGGTATTATGCTGAGTGAAATAAGTCAATCAGAGAAAGATATCATATGTTTTCACTCATATGTGGATCTTGAGAAACTTAAATGAAGACCATGGGGAAAGGGAAGGGGAAAAATAGTTGCAAAGAGAGAGGGCGGAAGGCAAACCATAAGAGACTCTTAAACACAGAGAACAAACTGAGGGTTGGGGGGGTGAGGGAGGGGAAAATGGGTGATGGGCATTGAGGAGGGCACTTGTTTGGATGAGCACTGGGTGTTGTATGTAAGCTATGAATCACGGGAATCTACCCCAAACCAAGAGCACACTTTATACAGTGTATGTTAGCCAATTGGACAATAAATTATATTAAAACAATTTAAAAAATAAAAGAGAACTACCACGTGTGTTGGTAAGGTTGTGAAGCCACTGGATCCCTCAGATACCACTAGTGATAATATGAAAGAGTACAACCACTTTGAAAAACAATTTGGTAGTTTAGCAAAAAATTAAACATGTACTTACCACATGACACTACTGTTAAACCTTTCAGTATTTACACAAATGAAATGAAAGCATTGTACATGCAAAGACTTGTACAAAAATGTTTAATTCAGCTTTGTTTGTAATAGACAAAATCTGGAAATAATCCAAAAGTCCATCAATAGGAAAATGCATAAACCAATTTTGGTATATCCATATAATGTAACGCTACTCAGAAATAAAAGAAATTGGGGGCACCTGGGTGGCTCATTCGGTTGAACGTTTAACTTCAGCTCAGGTCATGATCTCATGGTTCCATGAGTTCAGGTCCCGCATTGGGCTCTGCACTGACAGCAAGGAGCCTGCTTGGGATTCTCTCCATCTCTCTCTCTCTGCCCTGTCCCATTCATGCTCTCTCTCTCTCTTTAAATAAACTTAAAAAAAAGAAATAAAAAAAAATGAACTTATACTACATATATAACATATATGTGTCTCGAAATCATTCCGAATGAAAGAAACCAGAGACCTTTCCCTCTGAAAAATGAAAGAACAATAATATATTCTATATGATTCCATTCATATAAAATTTGAGAAATACAGCTAATATCTAGTGACTGAAAGCAAACCAGTGATTGGCCACGAGTGGGAGGAGAGGTGCAGAGAGAGAAAAGGAGCATTACAAATGGGAACGAATGAGGACATTTTGAGGGATGATGAGTATGTTCATCATCTTGAATGTGGTGATAGTTTCATGGTTATATAATTTAAATATATGTAATCTATCATATATCAATTACACTTCCTTAAAGCTATTTTTAAGATCATAAGGGGAATCTGGATTTCCAAATTCATTACCTTAATAAATTAATTGTTAATTTTTAAAAGCAAATAATTAATTAAAGGTCTTCTCTATAAATAAATCTCTTAAGGGCATCCAAAAGATTGCTACCGTCAGACATACACCAGATTTATTAAAACTCTTGGATGTGGGGTTCAGAAATTTCTACAATTTTAAAAACAGTCCCAGTTGATTCTTATGCACATGAGGTTTGAGAATCATGCCCTAAAGCAGTCAGAAGGTTTATAAATTTTAAATTTTGCACAAATCAATTGAGGGTCTTATAATTCCCCTAATAATCTTACAACTTAAGCTTAAAAGTTTCTCAAAGGATGCGTAATACTTGAACTGTTTGGCCAGGGAGATGATAGAATATATCCAAGAATAAATAAACAAATAAACTGGCTTGGTATCGTATATATTTTCACATGCTGGAAAAATATTAGAAATAATTACCTAAGAAACCCACAACATTGGAGCTCTTTCTAGCAAATATCACTCCACTACTTCTTGAGTTTCATTAATGCAGCAGGGTGTAGTGGGAAACTAAATGGCTAGCGGCAGAGAAGATACATAGGCTGATGCCTCTGTATTTCTGCTAAATACCATTGAGAACAGGTGGCTGAGATGTTTGAAGAGAGGAATCTGAGGAGATAGTAAAAAATACAGAGAAATGCCAAGAGGAGAGCGACAAGAACAGAATGTCACAGTGCCGAAGAAAGGAGCCTTGAATGTAAATGGAACCCCAAAACATGGTTATAGTAGGTTTATTGCTGTATATACTCGCCTTTGTTTTATGCCAAGAAGAGCAACTGAGTCATAATTAGCTCAGTAAATTAGGAAATTCTCAATTCTCTAGGTAATAATCCTCACCTTTGTATACATTTTAATTATTGATTTTTTTTAAATAAGTCTGGAATAGTAAAAACATACTATTTAGTGGGATTCTGATAGTACTAATGCTCGCTCCATTAACCCATCCTCATTGCTGAGGACTGAATGCGATATGTACCATTTTCTTAAACCACAGAGCTGTCTCTCAAAGTTGTGATTGTAATTCAGAGTAGTAGCTGGCAGGGGTGGATTCTACAACTGCTTACAGATTCTCTCTGTTGAATTAATGTTATTGAATATATAGTACGGACCTTGCAATCAGTTTAATTCAATGAAGGATGTTTCCTCCTTGCTTGTTGTAAGAATTCATTAATGTAATGCATGAAGAGCACTTCACCATTGCATGAGACATAGTGAGTGTCCAACAAATATTAGCTACTAGATATAGTATGGAGGCAACAGGGCACAGCTAAGAGCCTCTAACTTACGAAGAAGACCAAGCTACTAATTCCCTCAGCGTAGTAATTTGGGAAAATCTCTTATCCCACTCAAGATTCCTTCATTTAGTCTGTAAAATTGATTTAATATAATCTTTGACTGGGAGCTAGATCTCCAGTTGGATATGTTGAGATCCTTTTCAGGCCTAGGTTTTCTTCCATCAAAAGAGGACCTCAAAAAACAAAATGAAAAGTCCCAAGGGATTAGATAGAGGCCTGTTTGGAAAAGCTACGGTAAAATGACATTCACAAGGTATATCTTCGATGTGTTGATCCTGTTGATCCTGACGTGTTGTGACTTGCTGCTTGCCCCCCAAATAATTCTGTTGGAAACATTTTATAGTAAGATAGAGTCACAATAGAGGCAGATAGAATGAGTGGCGCTCTCGTTGTGCATGGAACTAGATGAAGAAAAATAATGAGTTGAAGAGAACTGCTAAACAGACTGAGTACTGAGGTTGCTGATCCATTTCTGATTCCAATTAACCTTAATTTGTTTAGAGGCTCGGCAACACCAAATGAATCTAACTGGCCAATTAGCAGACCAGCAACATGAGTTCAGCTCACCAAAGGCTGTTTATCAGCTGGACATGATGAGGGCGAAATTCTGCTAATCCTGTGATAAGTGTCGGGGCACGGCTCCGTCTTGTAGCACTCCTTGCCTTGGGAGCTACAGAACGTACACATTCTGAGATGCTAAGTGTAGAGACTGCGGGAGGAATGGCCTGCACTTCATTTGGGGATTTTATTAACAAGTACAACTGCAGCTACTTACAAGAGAATATTAATAGGACTATTGCCTGAGCCCATGAGGTTTCAACTATGATTAATTTTTTTGCCACATACAGTTCTTAGCAAGGACTCAGTGTTCAACAAATGCTAATGAGGATATTTCTTTCATTTTTAAACTTTACCAGGTATTTCCTTGGTATATATATTCATTAGTCTTGCCGAAAGTCCATTCTACCTATTATGGTAAAAATATGATATGTCCTATTTTAAGAACAAAATTTTAAAACACAGATCTGCTAACACACTTGTTGAAAATAGCATCATTTCCTCCCTGGACAGCCATCATCTGCTCCCTTGTTTAAAGGTGAAATCCTTCAGTCATTGTCAGAACAAGCTGAAATAAAATCTATTTCATAGCATTACCAGTTACGAGACTTGAATTTGCCATGTCCAAAATTATTAAATACACAAATTGTATTTGCAACACACTGTTGATCCAGTGGAAACTATGTACAAGGTGGACTTGGGTTCTTATTCGGACAGGAGGGGACCTGGTGAGGTCTTCAAATGAGAATGGGAAGCAGCGCCTCATTCCAGCTCTGATAATAACTTGATACGTAGCCTCCGGCAACTCATTTAATTTCAGGGAGGCTCCGGTTTTGTTACGGTGGTAATAACGTATACCTGCTTCCCAAATGTGTTGTGGGGATTATCTAATGTTTACCAAGTCCTTTGAAGATGCAGACAAGATTAGATGCTAAGTTTATTACTTGGAGTAGGATGCATCAGGAAGTTGCATTCTTTTTCTCCAGTGAGTGCCGGTGTGCAGCGAGGGAAGCTTGAAGCAAGAACAGCTCAAAGTGTACAAGAAATGAAGATGAAATAGCCACTTCTCAATGGATCAGAATTTCTTTCCTGCCCTCTACTTTTGAAGAACTGTGTTTGACAGCTAAGCATAACAGGAATGTATTTAAAAGTTACGTCTGGAAAATATCTCCAGGGCCAAAGCAATGTCAGCTTGATTTTCTACCACACCTATATCAACTGCACAGTGAGAGTTTATATTCTAAATAATGGCTTTCAGACAATAGGAACTTCCTTCAATGAAGAACGGCTTATGTTTAATCTACTTGTTAAAAAGTAATAAAGTGGACAAATTTAAATTGTTGGTTTGAATATGGTTTTAAAATTAAGAAATAGAAATAATTAAAATTTATGGTTTCTAATAGGGGTAGAAGCCAAAAAGATTTTCTAGCTAATTGTAAACAGAAAATCATATTGATCAGTTAGTGTTCTTGTGCCCATCTATTTCCTAAGCATTGAAATGTGCAAGGAATTTAATTAGTAGATTTGAGTGGTAATGAAAGCTCTCTTTTCTATCAGAAGGATTCTGCAGGAGGCTTTATAGCAAGCAAAAGTAGAGGTTAGTAATTGTTCATTTGGTTAATTCAAAATTAATGCAGTGCTCTCTTTTAAATATTGTGAGTCACTAGCCACAGATTGAATGACCAAAGACCTTTAAGAGTTTGCATTTCTTCTATGGATGAATTCTGGACTGCTACTAGAAAAAATCATAGAAATATGGAAAAATGAAGTTACCAAGTTTGCATTATGCAAATGAAGAAACCAAGGCCCGACAGTTGACCCAGTTAGACAAAGTTTTCACTGCTAGTTGATAGCTGATACATATCCTGATATGTATCATTTTTCTCTTCCACACTGAACCCAATTAGTTATGTTCTAATGGCTAAAAATAACAAAAATATAACACAAGGGATTTACTTATATTTGCATGTCCAGATGATGATCTTAGAAGAGAACACAGTGAACTTTTGCCAGACCATTATTCATAGCTGAACACATTTCATTCTTCTACAGAAACTTCCTCTACCTGAATCCCAAGAACTGAATGTGAAGGCACCTTGTGATGTTTATAGGGCCAGGGAGTGCTTTCAAGATATTTGGCTCCCAACTAAGGGCAGAGCCAACCTCAGATATTATGGCAAATATGGTTTGTCATTTAACTACCCTTTCCTTCTATCACATTTCTCTGTTGATCGGATTTTTAGTCCTCACTTTCTGCTGACCCAGCTGTTCTATATATTTCTCTATGTTTTCTTCTTTCTCTGGAACCATTGTTGAATTTAAAGCTTGAGCCATCTTTATAAAGTCCTTTTTTAGTCTTCCTCCTTCTTCCTCCTCCTTTTCTCTCATTGTGATCCGAAGTGAAGGACAGAGAAAAGAAGAAGGCAACAAGATGAAAAGATGAAAAACAAAAGAGAGGAGGATATTCTGGAAGGATGAAAGGCTTCCATATTCTTTCTCTTTGAATTAAAGATCTATTAGTGTAACAAAAATGGCTTATCACTAACCTTTGTGAAATCATACTCACTCTGCTAAACCATTCATATATCATTTAATCCTGTAATATCCATTGAAGTAGTTTCTATTTTCTCCCCAAATTATTTGCTTAAGATCAAAAACAAGTGTGAGAACTATAATTTTAAATTTGATTTTCTGACTCTAAATGATTTGAGAATTCGCTGAGATTAATTAACTGAAGTTGAATAAATGAAAAGGAATGTTAGCACCTCTGAAAAAGATGTGTAATGGGAAGTATGAACAACGATAATCAATATACTCCTTTCCTATGTACCCCTAAAAGAAAAATTCCATGTTCATGGTTTGGGAGAACAAATATATTGTTAAAATGTCTATACTGCTGAAAGCAATATACAGATTTAATGTAATTCCTGTCAAAATACCAACAGCATTTTTCGCAGAACTAGAACAAATAATCCTGAAATTTGAATGGAACTACAAAGGACCCCAAATAACCAAAGCAAGCTCAAAAAAGAAAAAACTGTAAGTTTCACAATCCCAGATTTAAAGATATAGTACAAAGTTGTAGTAATCAAAGCAGTATGATTATGGCACAAAAATAGATATAAAAATCAATGGACCAGAATAGAAAGCCCAGAAATAAACCAATTATTATATGGTCCATTAATCTTTGACAAAGGAAGTGAGAATATGTGATGGGAAAAAGATAGTATTTTCAACAAATGATATTGGAAAAACTGGACAGCTACATGCAATAGAATGAAACTGGACCACTTTCTTACACCATACACAAAAGTAAACTCAAAATGGATTAAAGCCCTAAGTGTGAGACCTGAAACCAGAAAAATCCTAAAAGAGAGCACAGGCAGTAATTTCTCTGACATTGGCCATTGCAACATTTTTCTATACATGCCTCCTGAGGCAAGGGAAACACAAGCAAAAATAAGCTATTGGGACTACATAAAAATAAAAAAAAAAAGTTTTGCACAGCAAAGGAAACAGTCCACAAAACTAAAAGGCAACCTATTTAATGGGAGAAGATAGTTGCAAATGCCATATTTGGTAAGGAGTTAGTATCCAAAATATATAAAGAACATATACAACACAATACTCAAAACCCAAATAATCCAACTAAAAGTGGGCAGAAGACATAAATAGACATTTCTCCAAAGAAGACATCCACATGGCCGACAAACACATGGAAAGATGCTCAATATCACTCATTATCAGGGAAATGCAAATCAAAACTACAATGTGAAAACATGTCACACCTGTCAGAATGGCTAAAATCAACAGCACAAGAAACAACAAAGTTGGTAAGAATGTGTAGAAAAAGGAACCTTCATGCATTGTTGTTGGGAATGCAAACTGGTGCAGCTACTGTCAAAAACAGTATGGAGGTTCCTCAAAAAGCTGAAGATAGAACTACCTTATTATCCAGCCATGGCACTATTGGGTATTTACCCAAAGAATACAAGAACATTAAATCAAAGGGATACATGCACCTCCATATTTATAAAAGCATTATTTACAATAGCCAAGATACAAAAGCAGCCCAAGTGTCCATCAATTGATGAATGGATAAAGAAGAGGTGAATGGAATATTGTTCAGCCACAAAAAAGAATGAAATTTTGCCATTTGCAACAACATGAATGGCTCCAGTATTTTGCTTTACTAACTAGCAAAATAAGTTAGTCAGAAAAATAAAAATATCATATGATTTCACTCATATGTGGAATTTTAAAAACAAAACCAATGACAAATTTTAAAAAGAGACAAACAACAAACAGACTCTTAAATATAGGGAACAAATTGATTGTTCCAGAGGGGAGTTGGTTGGGGGGGAATGGGTGAAATAGTTGAGAAATATTAAAAGTACACTTATCATCATGTACACTGAGTAATGAGTTATTGAATCCTATATTGTATACCTAAAACTAATATAACAATGTATATTAATTATACTGGAAAAAAAGAACATTTCAGAAGAATATTTAAGATACTTGTTTAAAGTTTAAGGCATGCAAAATAACATGTTGTTTATGAGGACATGTGTAGTAAAAAACTATATGAATGGAAATGAAAAGCATCACATACTAGGGAGGAATTGCTTCAAGGGAGAAAAGTTAAAATGTTGTATCTTAAACCAGGTGATGGGAATACAGATGTTGATTGTAATACAGTCTATACCTTTTTATGCCTAAACATTTCATGATAATGTTTAAAAGATGAGTCAACCTGGCATGCTATTGTGCTAGGGCGAAATGCATCTCTAGCTATGTCCAACCATCATTGCAATTGTAGCATTCCACCCAATCCATGGACTTGGAATGCAATCCACAATGCCCACTACCCCATGTTTCTGGAAACTCAGGAAAAAAATTAAGAAAAGGTTATATATTTGAAAATCCACAAGATTTTACTTCCATTTTCAATCTCATGACCTCTGAAGCATCCTTTCCTGTGCCCTTAAGTATAAATATTAACACACCCAATTATGATTAATATACAATTACAATTGTACTTTGTACTTTGACTGAATTGGACCCTCAATATTTAGTCACTCAGCTCCTATTTGGATCCTCTTTCTTCAACTCCTAGTTCTACATTGCTGTGTTTTGTGATATTGTGTGTTTGCACGCTAGTGTGTCTTTAAATGATCCCATGCTTATGTTGGACCCGAAATTCTAATTCACATGCTCAGCCTCTTGGTCTGAATCCATTCAAAGTTTAGTCTTAGAGGGAGGAAATTTCAGCTTTATATCTGTAGCTTTTCTATTTCTATTTCCTTTTAGCTAAAGCATACTCTTTACGAAGTTGATTCTTGTATGTGTGCATTTTCATATTTACTTTCCACTATGGGAGAGAATGACTTTCTGAAAGTTATGTGGTGAGAATAAGGCTCATATAGACGTTTCTGGCTTTTGGCCAAAAGAGAAAATCTTTTCTTCTTTAATGTTTGTTTTTGAGAAGGAGAGAGAGAGCAAGCAAGGGAGGGGCAGAGAGAAGGGAACAGAGGATCTGATGCAGTCTCTGCAGTGATAGCAGTGAGCCCAATGTGGGGCTCGAATTCACCTGCAAGATCATGACCTGATCCTAAGTCAGAGATGCTCAAACCACTGAGCCACCGAGGCACCCCAAGAGAAAAATCTTTCTGTTTGAGGGTCACTTCTGAAAGTATCTCCCTCACTTTATGTTTGCTTCCAATAGTTTTCTACACACATTCCCCTGGCTATTGCAACCTCAGATTTGGATGTTTTCTGTTTCATACCCAATCATGTATTCTTACAAAAGAATAGAAGGAAGGAATATAACAGAAAAATGAAAACGTGGAAGAGAACAGTTCTTTGAATCATTTGTTGGCCCAGTCACTTTTCAATGGTAAATACTTGTAGCTAACAGACATAGCTGTGCCATCTATGGGATATTTCCACCTGTTCCACAGCAATGACAGTAATACTTCCAATAAATAACGTATAATATTTTAAGTCAACTAAATACTTCAACATATGCTATAGCATTTAGTCTTCACAGTAACCCTTTGGGTTTAGTATTCTCCACATTAATGACAACATAGGAAGAAGGAAGGCTCCAAATTCATAGCTGTTGATATAATGATAATGATAATGTTAATAGCAGTAACAATGATTATAACAATAATAATTTACAGAAGTGCTTTCTGTGTGCTAGTCTGACAACTCATTTAATCCTAACAATTATGACAACAGTTTATTATTGTTAATGTTCAATGGCAGGGTAGATGAAGGTCTGCAGGTCAACGATGACACAGCCATTAATTCACAAAGCTGGATTCAAATGCAAGTCTCTCCAAAATGGTATAGAGGTTACTGAAACACAAGTTCCAGACTGAAAACTTCCTGCCACTCTGTGCTGTATTTTGTTTGTACTACAGACATTACATGACTCCATTATGAGTCATCTTTCATGTATATTCATCTCTGAAGGCAGAAACTGTGCCATTTACCTTGTATCTTTACGGTTTCTAAATTGTCATCATTACTAGTATTAATAAGTAGATCTAGGCGTTTTGAGGAGATCCTGTGGAAACAGTGAAGATTATTATTTTGTAGTAGAAATAACTATACATACTTAGCCCAAATCAAATTGTCCAGATGATGTTATGATCATATTAACTGAAGTCACTGTCATTACAAATGTCATGCAATTCATTCTGTGATGGTTAATTTTATGTGTCAACTTGATTGGATCACGGACTACCCAGATATTTGGTCAGACACTATTCTGGATGCGTCTATGAGGGTGTTTTCATATGAGATTAACATTTGAATCAATAGACTGAGTGAAGCAGATTGTCCTCCCCATTTTGGGGGCCTATTCAATCAGTTGAAAGCCAGAGTAGAACAAGAAGGCTGACCTTCCCACAAGTAGAAGGAAATTCCTGACTATGTTGAGATAATCAGTCTTTTCCTGCTTTAGGACTTGAAGTGAAAATTCAGCTCTTTTTGGGTCTTGAGCATGTTGGTTTTCAGACTGGAACTCTCATCATTAACTCTCCTGGTTCTCAGGTCTTCATGACTCAAACTGGAACCACACATTGGCTCTCTTGGGTCTCCAGTTTACCAGCTATAGATCTTAGTACTTCTCAGCCTCCATGGTCATGTAAACTAATCCTTTATTATAAAATATTTTTACTATAGGGGCGCCTGGGTGGCGCAGTCGGTTAAGCGTCCGGCTTCAGCCAGGTCACGATCTCACGGTCCGGGAGTTCGAGCCCCGCGTCAGGCTCTGGGCTGATGGCTCAGAGTCTGGAGCCTGTTTCCGATTCTGTGTCTCCCTCTCTCTCTGCCCCTCCCCCGTTCATGCTCTGTCTCTCTCTGTCCCAAAAATAAATAAACGTTGAAAAAAAAATTTTTTTTAATATTTTTACTATAAAGGATGTTATGTATATACATAACATATACATACATACATGTTATGTATATACATAACATATACATACATAAAAATATATAAATATATAAACATATATATATAGCAGAACCCATGGGCTCTGTGTTTCTTGAGAACCCTAATACAGATTCCTTCAACAAACATAAATTAAGTATTAATTCTGTTCATGCACTGCCTTAAACATATCTAGTGAGTGCATGTGATATATAAGGTTTGATTTAGGATCTGGAGTAACAAACAAGTGAAAGCCATCCTCCTTCTCCTCTCAAAAGATACTAAAAAGCAAATCAAGTCCCCAGAACACACACATAAAATATAAGTCACACCCAGTAGCATATGCTGAATGTCAAGTAAGTAAAACCTGCAGTAAATACTATTAGAATCTTGAAGGGATAGTGGTGGCTTCATGGGTAGGGTGGCCATCCATCCCAGTTTGGCAAAGGGACAGCCCAGTTTATGCCTGTTGTCTCAGCCCCATTATTTGTAGCCCCATTTCACTGTTAACAGTGTTCCATTAGACAATAAACTATAAGGTCACCTTACTCACAGATGGGAATAGAAGGAAAGGTTTCTTTGAAAGGTGAATTGTGAGCCATGTCTTAAAAGAAGTAACAGACATGAATCACAGATCTGGCATTTTGAAATGTGTCTTTTATCATTTCCTAAAATCTGCAGCCATGAATTGCTTCAGTCCCACTGTCTGCCTTCATTCTAGGGAGTCCTGTGAGAAAATGAGGCATAATTTACACGAAGGGAACAGAATGTTTCATTGACGTATCAGCTCTCCTTCTCTCAGAGGTTGACAGTTCAAGCTGGCCATCACTGCGCGGGCTTGTGTGGTAAGGAGGCACGTGGTACCATAAGGGCCTTCATCTTTACAGTCTCTAAAGCAATTACTTGCTGGGAATTAATATTAACCAGAGTAAATTAGCTAAAAAGTCACGTATTTAACTTCCATTCACTCAAAATAATTGCCTGCTAAATTAAAATGGGCTCACATTTGAGAAAATAATGTAAAAATGTCTTCAGTGGACATATTTGAATGCTTATCAACACAGATGGAAAGGGGAGGCATTTGAGGAATGCTAATATAACATTTAAGTATGTTTTGCATGAAAATCACATTCAACTTTTCAAAGCAATATAAAGAGGCCACCCTTGGCAACTAATGCCATACCCTCTGATAGAACTGGCTTCAGGATTAGTGTTCAAGAACAGCAGAATTTTTAAAATAAAAGAGAAATAAAATAAAAGGTCATAGATATATGTTTCATGCAGGAAAGAGGGGTGCTGTGGTCTTCATGACTACATTTACATAAATTAAACATTTAGATTATGTGATTTCACAGTGAAAGGGCCACACCAGCTCTTAGATCTCTGGGTGTCTGTTTTTGAACGTGGACACTTCTGAGAACAAATGCCATAATATATTCACCTCGGTATTTCTCATATATAAGAGGGTGCCTGATAAATGTTAGGCAGTTAAAAACTGTTGAATTAATTTGATTGCACTGCGTATTTTTCAGTGACCAAATTATGCATAAAAGTAGATATAAGTGGTGATTGATTTCTAAAATATATTCTTGGGAATTTTCTGTGCATATACTGTATTTGACTTCTGGAGATGTGAATTATATTTTTTGAGTCATATTCTTACTTGCCATGTCCTTAACGATCACCAAATGCACCCAGAACCTAGTTCAGAAACTTTGAATAGAATTATTGAAGAACAATAAAGGGAGAGTAGGTCACAGGGAAACTTCTTAGGACTTTAAACAGTTTTGCATCTGAAGCCCTTAGACAATCATGGTATTAAGTTTTGTCAAGGGCTGATCAAGAATGACAACATTCCTGGGGCGCCTGGGTGGCTCAGTCGGTTAAGCAGCCGACTTGGGCTCAGGTCATGATTTCGAGGTCCGTGAGTCCGAGCCCCGAGTCAGGCTCTGTGCTGACAGCTCAGAGCCTGGAGCCTGTTTCAGATTCTATGTCTCCCTCTCTCTGACCCTCCCCCATTCATGCTCTGTCTCTCTCTGTCTCAAAAATAAATAAACTTAAACAAAAATTAAAAAAAAAGAATGACAACATTCCTGAGTGTTCTCAAATTCTGTTTACCTATTAATGCTCAAGTCAATCAGTCTAGAGGCTATTTGTTCAGACTCTTTTAAATCACAGCATGTTTTAATAACAGTGAGCAGATTAAGAGTACAAATCATAGGCCAAAGTCTGAGTTCTGAATTTCACAGGTGTGCGAGCTTAATCATATCTTTAACCTCTGGACCTCAGTGTGCTTATCTACAACAGGCCACTGAAGTTGAGTGTTGCTCTATGGATCTCCATATCTTGCAAATTATGAGTCCAAGAATTTCAGAAATCTGGACACCGAGTATTGAACAACAGATTAGTAGCATGTGTGACATCTTTCAGTAATATATAGTTGAAAATAGAACAGACATATGCTTCAAATATTTAAATGACTATTCATGTTCTAAAGTGCTTGGAAAAGATTGGAATGCAACTTTCATCATAACAGTTTTCTAGTTCTTAACCTTTGTTAATTAGAAATCCAGGGGTGCAAAAAAGATTTCAGCAAGGAACAAGTAAGACTTCAATGAAGAAGTTAGAGGCTAAAACACTAGAGTAATTTACTTTTCCATATTGTGAGGATAAACTAAATGATAATCATGATTAACGTGAAAATCTTTTCCGAGGGTGAACCTGGAGGCTGACTTATCTGGCTTGGCAGAGTATCATGATGAAATACAGCAGAGAATTGCTAAATATCCGCATCCCTGTGTGCTGTCAGGGCACATTATATACTAGTAACTCTTGGCCTTTTGGGGGATAACAAACCTCATCTGAGACTATGATCAAAGGTACCAGCTAGCACATTAATCATCTTTTGCTAGATTATGCTATGTAACTTCCAGATTTTAGGGACTTATAGCCCAAAACACATTTATTTCTTGCCGAGAGGTCATAAAGTCTGCCGGGCTACCGTGATTGTGTTCCAGACTGGTGACCAGTGGTAAGTCTGCACCAAAGTCCTTTTTCATAATCTACCCTTATCTGGGGCATGCTATTCTCATAGCATAGAATGGTAACACAAGAGAGCCCGAAACAGACTCTAGAATAATTTTAAAGTTTCTGCTTAACGTGATCAACAGCACATCTACTCACACATCCCATTGTCAAGAGTATGTCACCTGGTTAAGCCTAAAAATCACTGAGGCAGGGATATATACTCTTCCCACATTATTCATTAGCAGGTCTTATAACATTGGACAGGTGTTATCATACTGTTGACGTGGGGGTGGGGGTGTAAATGTTGAGAACAAATAATCCGGTCTATCACTGTTTCCACAGGAAATTGTAACTGCAAGCATAGAGGTTCCAAGTAATAGGTTATGTCTCTTAAGCAAATAGCCAAATGGCAAAGTAGTACTTTTCTTCTCAAAGTAGTTCAACATGTTTGGTGAATAGTCTTGAATAAATTATATCAGGCAGGACTTTTCAAAAGACATTTTTTTCCCTCTACTACTGCTTGACTTACTGAATTTTTGCATTTGTGAACATTTCCATGGAAAAGATTTGTTTTTGGAATGAGATATCTAGATGTATAGTAGGGAAAGGACTGATAATTTGGTCTACTTGAAAAATTCTTGAGTGACAATAATGCCTTAATTTAAACTTAGAAATTGAGTTTGAATATTTGGTTCACATTGTTTTTTTCTAGTAAACATGAGAGGGTAGTGCACTGATTAGCTGGCTAGTGTGACCTAACAGAACTCAAATTAACCCCAGGTCACACTCACTTAAAAACTTGCAAAAAAAATTTTGTTGTATTTTCTCTGACGGGGGTAATGAAATGATTCTATGCAAAGCTTCAGGGGTGAGTGGTGGACAAAGAAACAAAAACAAACAAACAAACAAACAAACAAAAAGCCCCGCAAAAACACCAAAAAACTTAATCAAACAAATAAAAATAGTTGAATAATTTGGAAACTCAATAGCAATGATTCTTGTTAATAGGAGTCATAGCTAGAGTTAATGTCTTAACATTTCCAGAGGACAAAGAATGCCTGAAAGATACCAGGCCGTATTTCCAACGTGGTTGACTTACTCCCAAAAGTAAGCAAACCAGAATTACTACACTTTTTGAAGTTATGTCTTCACGATGAAGTGCAAAATGAAAAATGACTAATTTTCCAGATACGAAGCTCAAAATAAGGTTGACCTACAGAAATAGAAGAAAGGAAGATTTTGGCTTAATGTTAGCATTTACTAATTTATTAACCTATATAACAGTTGCATTTAATTCATTAAGAATGGCCTTACCATTTTCTAGAAAACCTTCTTTTATTAACTAGTTTAGGTAGCTCAGTGTGATGACTTCTTAGGTCACTTTTACCACGAAGATTCTATATTTCATAATTTCTTTGGTTTTTTTCTTCCTTCCTTTCCTCCTTCTCTCCCTTTCTCTCCCCTCTCCTTCCTTCCTTCCTTCCTTCCCTCCTTCCTTCCTTTCTTTTTCTTTCTTTCTTTCTTTCTTTCTTTCTTTCTTTCTTTTTTTTCTTTCTTTCTTTCAGCTGTTTAAAATTAAAGCACAGATGAAAATGCATTTTTCTCCTCTCTGAATATGTTATTTTGGTATATTTGAATCACATTGTAAAGAATGTAATGCTCATATATTCTTTTGTTAAAATATTAAATTTTTCTCATGTCCTCAGTACTATCTGTACAAAGGGATATTTCTCCTTAATTACCTTTAGAAATCTATTTTAAATTTCCAGTGTCTTATATATTTAATCTTAACTAGACAGTTCTGAAATTTAGTTATAAGAATAATTCTAATTAATTTTCTTACTGAAAAAAAATGAATATCAGGAGACTCTCAAAATCTTACTTTATTGGCAATACTAGATGGGTCTTCTTTTGAAGGCTAAAAATATCAATGCTTGAGCAATATGGCTTTTACTTTAACTCATAATGTTGTCCAACTGATTTGGTGAAATTACAGACTTGATTACTATATTGTAACCACAGCATAAGATACATTTTATTATTCTTCCTTTCTGACCCTTTTCTAGAACCATTATAGAAGTAACTCATATAAGCCCTTTACTAAAAGAATAACTTAAAAAGATTTTTAAGAACTGTGTAAACCATTTTGAGCTATATTCATTGTACATAAATCATTAAAGGCATTATTTTTTCTGGTTACATGAACATTGTACTGAATGATAAGTTGCTTTATGTTAACTACATTGACCACCAATTTCAAAGATTTAGATGTCAATAAAATACACTTAATACTAAAGGATTCAGAATGTTTGTTTGTTTATTTTTTAAGCAGGCCTTACCCCTAATGTGGGGCCTAGCACAGCGCTCGATCTCATGACCCTAAGATCAAGAACTGAGCTGAGATCAAGAGTTGAAGCTCAATCAACTGAGCCACCCAGGTGCCCCCATTATGTTTTGAACATTACAAAGTTCTATAAAACACATTCTATTTTTTTTTCTAGCTATTTATATTCTTGAAAAATAAGTGTCCATACTTTGACCAGTAGTGATGTGTCTTACAACATTCTCAGCTCAGCCAAGAGCTTGATCCAAACCTGGACAACAACTCAAATTCTTTATCCTTTCCATCTTTCTCCTTTGATATAAAGTGTTACGAATATAAATGCCTATGGGGCCAGGAGGGACCTGAATGTATTTAAGGATAACAATAGGCAGTGGCAGAGGCTGTGGTGAAATGAGGTCTTGTTTGTCCTCGCTAAACAGAACAGTGATTACTCCATTCCCTCTGACTGTCACCATCTAGGGAAGTTGATCTTTGTCATAAAATAAACAATTTTTCTTTTTCTTTTTTTTTTTTTTCAACATTTATTTATTCTGGGGACAGAGAGAGACAGAGCATGAACCGGGGAGGGGCAGAGAGAGAGGGAGACACAGAATCGGAAACGGCCTCCAGGCTCTGAGCCATCAGCCCAGAGCCTGACGCGGGGCTCGAACTCACAGACCGCGAGATCGTGACCTGGCTGAAGTCAGATGCTTAACCGACTGCGCCACCCAGGCGCCCCAATAAACAATTTTTCAAAATAAGCCACGAATATGGAATTTTATTTAAAGTCTTCAGATAATAATTATTGTCCGCTAACATTTCTTTTGTCTTGGTTGTACCAAGTAAAACAAATTCATTTAAGACAAAATCCAACTGCCAGTGTGAGACATCTATTTTATCTCACATCAATATTTACTTGCTCAAAGTTCTATTATCTTAGGATATTTTTATGATGACATTTAGGTAATGAGATGAACCAACCAGTCATGGCTATAATAACTTCAATCAATTATTGCATATATTACCCAATAAAAATAAAAGCATGTGTATTCAATTCACTATTTAATATAAATGCTCTATAGTCTGAATAATAGTAATTTGGAAATTACTGGGACTGAAATAATCATGTCATATTCTTAGATATTTGTCAATCTCTGAGAATTAATTCAAATCAATTCCTCATTTTGATTGACTGTGTTTAACTATTTTTCTGGATTTACAAGATGAAGGATACTAAGGTCATTGGAAATTTCAAGAATCTTAATAGTAATTTAAGTCATTAACAATAATATGTGAAATAGCATAAGATTAAAATATATTGAAAATAAGAATTTTGGACTTCTACTGAATGGCCAACTACTTGAAAAAAACTTTTGCTGAAAGTAATTAAAATATTGGATGATCTTTAAAATTTAAAAATATCTTAATTTTTTTCTTTTAACGTACCCATGAGTTGTCAAAATTCAAAGCCTACACAGGAAAGTGAAGTTGAAATCTAAGGAAAGCATGTAAGCAGACTTCACACTGAAATAATTTGTTGAATGGTTGAACTTGATTGCTCACCTTCTTGGCCTGCAGTGCTTAGTGCACAGGGAGTGATTTAGGGTCCTCATAATACTTCTCTTGTATCTATATTTTTCAGAAGGATGCAATAACAAATATTTCTGAATTTACATTTGTAATGAAATGTATAGTTCACACAGACCCAGGCTTAATTGTAGGTATGTAAATTCATAAGTAGGGTAAGTTGGTTTATGTTTCATATTTGGCCATAGATCTGACATTTATAGAACTTTTACTAAAGGGAGTGACGACTTTAGATATGACTCTGGATATCTTTAGGAAAATATGAAATGAGAAGGTACAGATCAGAGAAACAGATAAAAGATTATTACTAATTTTCATAAACTCTTTTATAAAGCTAACAACCTATATTCATTCCTTTTATAAATAACTTTCTCCCTTGGAGTTGAACATTTTTCTAAAGATGCTGGATTATTGGATAGTGAGAAAAATCTTAAAGCATTAGGAGTTACAGGAAATCCAGTCATCTAGTCAAAAATGAGTCATCTGAGTGGGTCTTAATCCCACTCATACTCCCATTATTATGACTGGTGTCTTAATAATAAGAGGAGATTAGAACATAGACACACAGAGAAGACCATGTAAAAACATCAGAATAAGATGGCCATCTAGAAGCCAAGGAGAGAGGCTTCAGAACCAGCTCTGTAGAGACCTGGACCTTAGAACTGAGGAAATACATTTCTGTTGTTTCAACCACCCAGTCTTGGTACTTTGTTATAGCAGCCCAAGCAAACTAATATAGCAGACAAGTGGAAACACAGACCAAAGAGACCTGACATGAGTGGTCTCCTATTAAGAGATATTTGTCTAGAAAGAAAACTTCATGGAGGAGATGAAGTGAAAGATGAAAAAGGGTAGGTATATTGTGTTTACATCAATTTAAGAGAGCATCTAACGTGAAAACAAGGAAGCTGAATTGCATTAAAATGTATTCTATGGAGGAGTTGAATAATACGAATTGATTCAATTCATATTTATTGAATTGAATGCTTTGTTCACTTACATTTGTGTGTGAGTGTGCTAATGAACCCCTTTAAAGCATTGTTTTTTGTTTATTTTTTTTTGAAATTGAGCTTTGGCTGAATTTCTTACATTTTGAATTATGCAAAAATAATTGGTTTTGCTTCTTTGGGGATTCAGATCTTCATAGGCTCTTTAAATTAAAGTAAATCATAAAGTGAGATATGGCTGAATGAAAGGTGCTGATGTGGCACACTGCAGAAACGAATTGGGCTTTGCATAGAGTCATTTGGCAGCATAGAATAGGACTGTTATCCCGAACTTGTCTTTTCAAGCTAAATATTCTAAGATCAGATAAAAATTATTGAAAAGAAGCCTTACATATTGAAAGATAAAGTGGATAAATGGTTATGTATTCTTAAGTTATCTTACAGTTCTGTGTTTTGATTTTGGTACTTATTTTGACATTACATTTCTACAATGCAGAGATTACTGAAAAAAAAAACCTTTAAGTTCATTTCCTGATTCATTAATATTTTAAGGTACTTGATTATTCAAAGCTTTGCCAATGTATAAAACTATTGTACTTCTTAATAAAATACAATGGTCCGTTATCTTTCCCTTTTATTTAGTATTGAAATATTTCAATTCATAACAAAACTAGAGAATGATGCATTAAAATGGCATCTAAGATATCTAAGTTTCCTCTCAGTATAGGAATCTTTTCAGTTCTATAACTGACGGGTCATTATCTAATCTCCAACAGAAAATCTGCAAGAGTAGATTTTTCACTTTATCACAATTTAACCTTTTGAAAGTTTTCTAAATACTGAAATTTGTATCATCACCATATGGTAAGTTGTCCATGAGATACACCATGACTTATTCATACTTATATCTCCAAAGTCTATTCTGGTCCATAAAAAAAGCTCAGTAAAAATGGATGCAATAAAATTGAGTTGAATAGCCCAAGATTACCTGTCAACAGTTCAGTCACGTTGTTGTTATTGTTTGCTTTGTATCCTGGAACAAAGCTGAGTATTTCTTTGTTTTCTGCAAGAGCTCCAAGGACATGTGAAAGATCTAAAGTTTCTGCTATATTCTTAAATGTCCTTGGGATTGTAGCCCATTCCTATCTGATGCCAAGTTAAAACATTTACTGATCAAGGTTTAATGCTAATCTCAAAGGTGTTCAGAAGTCTTGAGGTCTTGCTTTGTTTTGCTCATTTCGGGTGTACTATTTGGCTGTTTTTGTGTCTACTAATCCCTGGTGGTTTGTCCGAGCTAGAGTGCACACGGACTTATGTTGTTAGTGGCAGGAGGCTTACAAATAGACATTGGAACACAGTCCAGGAGAACCGTTAATGGAACTATTTCCACTTTATTTTAATCATTAGTATAACTATTCTTATGCCAATAAAAAAAAAATGCCTTCTCGTTGAAAAGGGTAAATAGTTTTACAAAGTTTGTTGAATCCTGAGAGACTCCTGGCTCAAATCTTTGTATACTTTCCAGAGAAGGAAAATAACAGGTTAGGAAGAATATTTCAAATGAAGCCTATGAAGAAAATCCTTAGTAGATTAAAATTCTATATCTGGGCCAGGTGAATGAAGTAATAATAAATTGACATATAGATTGAAACATTCACAAATTAATATTTAGGAGAAGAATTTAGGTCAAAGAATGAAAAGGATGTCTCATACACTATTTTCAATACATTAAGAAAAGCAATTGTGCTTAAGCATATATTTGTTCCAGTGCTAGAGATGTTATTCAAACAGCTTTGGAAATTATGCTATACAAAAAAATGTGTACTAGATGGCAGTCTAAGTACCCTTTTCATTTATGTCTCAGTCTTATTTTTTATTCCAATCCATGAGTGGAGGAGAAAAGAAAGTATTGTTCATTATCTCATCAAATAAGTGTTTTTATTGTTACATAAGAGCATAGTGTTTAAATAATTGAACAAATGAGTTGTGGTTCAAGTTTAAAATGTCATAATGCATCTTTTACTGGTACATCATCTGGAATTATAATTGCATCTAGACGAAAAATACCCTTTGAGATACCTTGACACAAGTTAAATTTGTGTTTGTTAGATCCTTACCACCCTTCCTTTACATAGTTCCTTATTGCTTGTCCTTACTGGATTATTCTAAGTAAATCAATGATAAACTGAAATTAGAAGCAGAACTCATAGATATTTTAGAATTTTTTCAGGAACTTCAGGACTCTGAGGATGCAGATACAATCAAATTACAGCCACATCTTAGATTATTATAGAGTGTTTTAATTACCTGGGTGGATTTATGCTGTCCTTAAGTTAGACAACTTTCTTCTTAAAATCTTATGTCTATTCTCATTCTTTTTTCTATACTGGTGCAGAATTTTTTATTCTCAGTTTCTTTGTATATTTACCTTCTTTTGGGGTTTTGTGTCTTTGTGAACGTTATACAGGCCCAAAATATATCTAAGTAAAAAGTCAAAGTCATACCTTTGGAGTTTTATTTTTCTTTCACTATATTTGATCATGGTCTTGTCTTTTTGTTATTTTTACCGAAGGTGTTTGTAAGTGTTGGAATCATTTCCTCATATGTAATCCAAGCTAGCTGTTTAAATCCAATTTGCATACTTGTTTTGAGGATGTCTGGAAAGCTACAGACAGCCCCTCTAGTTTCATTTGCATAAAAGCTCCAAAGCTCCAAGTTGCTGGATGGCACTGGCAGCCACATGGTCCAGGCTACTGAAGAAGCTGAGGAGTTCACGGGGAATGATAGACCATTAAGCTTGGAGCTGAGAACATAATAAAAATAACAGCTGACATCTCTTTTGAATTTACTAAATGCCAAGCACTGCAATAAACTCATTACATGGATTTCATTTAACTTTTAATCCTATGAGGTAGGTAGTACTATTCATCCCACTTTCTAAATCAATAAACTAAGGTTCAGGTTGGCTAAGGAGCTGCCTAATGTCATAGAAGCAGTAATTCTGGAGTCAAGGTGAGAATCCAGGCAGTCTAAGTGGCAGACTGACTCCTAACCACTACAATGATTTTAAGCACAAAATTATACTACCATAGCCCACATTATAGGATCCAAACAACTTTGAAGTTCTAGATAAGGGTGATACTTAAAATCCGTTTAAGTAGCATTATCACAGTTCCTGATAGTCCATGGTCACCTAGGGCCCAAAGATATATGTCGATTGAGGGTCCAGTGTCTACTCCCAGAGACTGGGACTGGTAAGAATTAGGCAATTGACTGACCAACCAGTTGACAATTTTCAGCAGGAAACACAAGTGATTATCAAGAATGGAGGGAGCCGTTCATGCACGTAGAGACAACTTCCATAAATACTGGTACCAGCTGTGCAACAAATGATTAAATCAGCTGACCCCATCATATCTGAAGTGCAGATTTTCCTATACTGTGCAGACAATTTAAAGAGAGAAATAGTTCCGCACACCTTGTTCCACAGCAGTGGTATCGCAACCCCACCCAGGCTTGCTACTTCACAGAGGCGGCCCTTAGTTTTTCAGTGTCCCCTGTATATATCCACCACTTTTTGAGTTTTCTCTTGTGGCATTATCAATTTACTTCCCACTACAGAAGAGGAAGACTGACTCTTTTTCATGCATAACCCATCATACCTCCCCTCTGTTATTATTCTCTCATCTCGTCATTATCCTTATATACTTTCTGTAAGATTGATATTTAATATTTACATTACTAAAACTTTCATGATTATATGACGGCTTTCCCAACTGACCCATATGGTAGGCCATGATTAATTTTAATTCCTGTGCTTTTTAAAAAATTCTTTATAGTTAAAAATTGCCCCTTTTTACATGTTTGCTCAGTTTTCAAAATGTTTATTACTTAGCTATCCCCAATTTGGTCACTAATTTTGTAATCTCCCTTTAGTTCATTCGGTTATATTAGTTATTCTATCAATTTCATATTTTTGGAGAAATACTTTCCAGAAATTTCGTGTTCTGACCTAGACTTCTTCATTCCCAACTCTCCCTACACCATCACACTAAGAATTCTATTCCCTTTCTTAATTTGGATCTCCAGTTTTCTGAATCACATACTTTCCATAATCTGTTTTCCTTTGATTTTGCTGGATCAGATGCCCAGGAGCTTCCTAAGCACATTGGGAGGTACATTTGTTGATAGCTTGGATGTATGAAAATATCAGTTTTATGCTCACAATTGACTTCTTATGGGATTATATTTGGGAAAGCATTTTTCCCTGAGAGTTTCATGGATTTTTCTCTGTTGTTTTCTAGCTTCCAGTATTATTGTTGAGAAATCTGATATCTTTATAAGAAGCTTCCTCCTCAGAAATTCCTTGAGATTTTCTCTGTATCTTGCTTTCTAAAAATTCAAGATGGCATACATTGCTGAAAAGGGCCACTGAAGTGCAGTGGTCCAGGGCACTATTACAGAGAGCACATGTGAAGGGACATTCATTCACATTGTCATTTACAACATTGCCCCTAAAGTTGTGTGTTTTACAATCTGCCTGGCCAATGAGACAATGCTATTGGATGAGGCTATTTTCACCTATCACACTGGATACCAAGTGAATGTTTCAATGTAGAATCATGAATCTAAGCTCTGGAATAATTTCTCGACTTGTTTTGCTTTTCTTTCTTCTTCCATCTCCATTTCTCTGATTTTCTTCTGGAACACCCATTTTTAGGATGTTACAAACCCTAGCTTGGTCCTCTAGCCTATTTTATTTTATTTCCTTTTTTTAAAATCCCATTGTTCTACTTTCTAGGAGATTTTCTCAACTTTGTCTTCCATTTATCTTACTAATCTTTTCATTTCTAATATTATATATTTATTTTCCAGGAACTCATTTCTTTGTTCTATAAATGTCTCCCCCCCCCCTTTTTTTTTTACTATATTCTCATTCTTTTTATTTCTTTGAAAATTATTTAAGTGTGTGTGTATTTGTGTGTGTGTGTGTGTGTGTGTGTGTGTGTGTGTGTGATTTTCTTCTCTCTTTGTAATCACTTTTCTCTGTTACTTGTTTCTGTATTTGTCTTGGCTTTTGTCTTTCACAGTAGAGATGTGTCTCAAACGTCTATTCATTTTTTACCGTAGACTTGTATTTTAAAAAGGGCACTAAAGACTGATTGAAGATTCTATGCATTTGGAAAAGACCATGGGTTTCCCTATAGGGTAATCTAGCAGGCCTGCTTATTAGAGAAATCCTTGATGTTATTACCTTCAAGACTTTTCTGTTGGGCTGGCCAGACTCCCAGGAAAACTCTTTCAAGTGGCTCACAGGACATAAATTAGAGCTTTCAGTTCTGGGATCCTGGCAAGATAATGTATTTGGCATTTAAATTTCCCTAAATTTCCTTCTTTTTAGTATAGTATTCTGTCTTCAAATTAGACCAAAGATATTTTAATTATTCTTACCCTGTTGATAAACCACCAATCATCTGCCTACTTGGGGTGTACACGTGTGTGTGAGAGAGAGTGTGTGTGTGTTTAATGTAGTAGATCCTTAGCTATACAGAGGAAGAGAAGTGATGATCTAGACATCCAAACAAACTTTCAACTGACCTTGATTTCATTCTGCCACCTTTTTCAACTTCCATGAGTACTTGATACTTCCAACTCCTGAGTCATTGATTCGTTGGTGTGCATCGGGTCACATGAGAGATTCTCAAGTTTCATTGTTGCGTTAGGATTCAGCTTTCTTCGATCTATTTAACCAATTACTATTCTTCCATCTGGTTTCAGTTTCCAGCATTTTTCTCTTTGTTCTTAGAGCTTATTCCTCTTTCAAAAATAGCTGTTCAAAAATGATATTTTAGGAAGGAGTGGAAACTATTGCTTATGTTAAACTTGTCCTCTTTAACCAGGTGTCACGTAGTTATTTTAAAAATCTATTGCATGTGAAAAGAAGCCAATGATAAATCATGGCAATATGCCTTATTGTCCCTTTTATTGGGGATATATCTTATATTGCATGTTACACAACATTGAAGTATTATAAACACTTACTCACATAGGCTATTGTGATATATTTATCATATATAGCGTTCCCTTTTTTCAACCTCCACGTATCTCTTGAAAATTTCCCTTTCCTCATACATGCTGTATAGTTTTTCCACTAGATTTTTTGGACTTTTATCATATTTAATTTAAAACCAATCTGGGATACCTCTGTATCTGCTTTCATTGACTGTTTACTCTCTTGATCATGAATCTCACTTTCTTGCCTTTTGTTGTTGCTGTTGCTGTTTGTTTTATTTTTTTAAGGTTAGAAGACATAAATGTTTTATCTATTATAAAGGGCTGGGTACTTTTTGAAGTTTATTTCAATTAGGGCTCTTTGTATTGTCAACTCTTCAAAGAATTTTTTAAGTGATGTTTATAGCAATTGTCTCTTGAAACTTTTGTATTCACATAGGAGCATGAATTTTGTAAATTATTCTGAAAAAGTGAATTTTGAATGCAACATGTCTTACCTGCACGTATGTAAACATATTTTCACATTGAAAAGTGGTGATGCCTATAGACTGCAACTTTTGAGGTAGGATAGGATGAAATAGACAAATAGATCAGTGTGAGGTTAGCATTCCATCTGACAGTAACAACATGAATACCCACAGAAATTTTAAAGAATAATATTATACTGGTAGTGCAGATTGTAAAACAGCTTGACACAGGATTTGCCACTAGAGATGCAAACAATCTGTGCTTCTGTTCATAAGAATTCATGTTCATAAAGGTTTGCTTCACGTTTTCAATATTACAAATGGCAGTTGGAACTCTTGACTGCATGTAATTCTTGGGTATCAGAAAACTGATGTTGATTTGAATCATATAGGAAAAAATTTTTAAAGATGAAACATTTTGTGCATAAATACTTATTTTTTTAAAATAACACTTTTTTAAATAACACTTTTAATACTGAAAAATCTGAGTCAGAAAAGATTACAGCATTTGTGAATGATGTGTATATCACTCTTTTATCACAGCCCAAATAATGGCCTTGTAAGCTCTTTCCAAATGCATCAGCGATATATGTGAAATTGGAATTAAAATAAGAGAAGTTAACATAATTACATACTTCAGCTAGTTCAGTGAGCAGAAATTGTTGGCACCATCTTGCTAGATTTTTCCAAACTGAAGCTGCCATGTTTTGTATTATGAGCAGTTCAGCAGCTTTGTGCATCTGTCCCTCCCCTCCAATTTAATTAGACTGTCTGTTGCAGACAAATCAGACTGTGGCTTTTTTTTAACCCAACTGCTATAAATGCCAAGTCAAAATATGAATAAAAGGAAAACAAGATGTTCTGCAAACACATGCCACTTTAGTGGGTAAAAACATGATAGGTGGGTCTGCTCACACTCTCCATGAGAGATGAGAGAAGTAAGGCCTGGAGAATGAGGTTATAAAAGGGTCAGATTGATGCTATTGTCTTTGTCGGCTCCAATAGAGCAGGGACTTGATTCTTCCCCCCAGTGTAATCTTGCTTTGACACTATAGCCAACACAGATTTATGATTACACATTCTCCTATCACGAAGGAAGTGAGAATTGCAGCAGAGGAAACACAAGAGACAAATAAGCCACAGATTATTGTAGTAGTTTATACTCTTATGTGCTTTGCATTCTGTGTATAGTTTGAGCCAAAATGCCCTAGTAGGTCACTATAATGTTACATTTTAATCATTTTAATAATACTATAATAAGGTTGAAAAATAGTTGATTTTACAGAAGGAGAATGTTATCTATAGGCAGCCATTAGTTATAGTCCGTGGAGGATAATAGATGAATTCTATGGGATGCCTCTCTCTGGATTATTGTGCAAGTTAACAGTGATACATAGAAAAAGCTGGTTCTTAAAGTTAAGAGCCATCACAGGTGTGATGCAAAGGTGAAACAATAGAATGGTTAAGACTCTCAACAGGTAAGTAAAATGTAGTGGCTTATGTCAGTTAGGTATGTTATTCGAAGCAGAAACTTAGATACAGCTATGAGTGCAGAATAAATAAGGTCAGGTAAATGAAGTCCTAGGCTGCAGGATGGTGTGGAAAGCAACAGGGTGTTAATTACCAGAGAATGGATACATGTGACTTGTAAACACAGTTCTTCAATAAGTAAGTCTGGAAAAAGAGATTCACATTTCCTTTGAACTTTACTTAGAAACTCTGAGAAACGGGATCCTCCTTTTTGAGAACATGAAGCTATACTTGACTACCAAATTATCCTACTGTTCTCTTGAAATTATCACTTTTTCTAATAATTGTAATGTACAGCATGAAACTATCCAAACCTTTCTTAATTTCCACTGGAATGTTGATAAAGAAGTTTATTGAAATCGAGGTTTTAGTTTGCATTCATGGGGGAATATGAAGATAATTTGCTCATCTTAAAACTTGTTACATCTCATTTGGCTTTAATGCATTTCTTTTAATGTTTATTTATTTATTTTTGAGTGAGAGAGAGAGAGAGAGAGCTCCCACACTTGAGGGGAAGGGACAGAGAGAGAGGGAGAGAGAGAATCCCAAGCAGGCTCCAAAGCCTGATGCGGGGCTTGACCTCATAAACCATGAGATTATCAAAACCAAGAGTTGGACACCCAACCAACTGAGCCACCCAGATGCCCCAAGTTTAGTGTATGTTTAATGCACTTAGCAGATGAGCTCTTTGGATCTAAAATATGACTCCTCACTGTTTCCTCTTGGAAAATTTCTCACCACCAAACAATATGGTACTTCCTCTTTTAAGCTTTTCTAATCCCTAAAGAATCAGTTACTCTATAGCAACTTTTGCACTTAATTTTACTACAGGCACTATTCTTTCCAAGAGGCCATTCACCTGAAGAGTTGTGATACCTGTATGGTTCTAAGTTAATATGAAGAAGATAAATAATCTGAATGGCTACTGGCATTTTGGAGACTGAAAATTGCATACCCCAAGCCCAATTTCTAGGAATTATATAAACTGTGCTCATGTACAGAGAAAATATCTTCTATATCACCTCCCTGTCTTATCCCTCCTTCAGTTACCATAACAGACAGGGTGAAGGTCAATAAAGGCAGAAAGGAAGATGTGTTGACATTTCTCTTTGGGAATTTCATCTTATTTTCTGATTTTTTTTATGTGGGATCTTGGTTGCTTATTACAGACAATACTCAGACTTGCACCATAAATGTTCCCAGGGAACCATATAATCCCCCGTCTTGGAAACAAGTATCAAATTAAAATACATTTGTGTCTAGCATACACATATCAAAATTTGAGTGTGAATTCAGATATTCCTTCATAGCTAATAGAGGAAAGGTAAAATTTACAACTCAAACAAATAATTATACATATTTTATTTGCATGATAATAGAAAGCTATCAAAATTCTCTGAGTCAAAGGAAAATGCAGAGTGCCACCAGTGGTCCTACCTTTAGAAAAGGAAATGAAGATGTTTGAGGAGATGTTGTCTGTTATAAAGGATTCTTCTCACTTAGAAGACAGAAGAGAGTAGTGTAAGTTAGCCTGAATATCCTCCCTTTTAAATCTGCTTTGCAATTTCCCTTAGTGTGGTGTATTGAAATAGTATTTGTAGGCATATGTACTGGGAATGTAGTCATTTTTAAATAAATCTTTGTGAGTTGAAGGAATTGATAATTCTAGACAAGGAGAAGTAGAAAACTTGAGACATGTTATTCTTTATATCAGGATGTAAACAGTTCATATTATTTTCAATTTGTAGGTGGAGGACTTTGTAAATTATAAAGCTGTTGACCTGAGGCCAATTAAAAGTAAAGTTACAAAGATTCTTTCTATCATGAAAACTATAATGAATGTCAATCTCTTTAACAGACAAAAAAAAAAAAAAACCACTGAATTAAAAAAACTGGGTATTAATAGCTCCTTTACTTGAGATAAAGGGTTTATTTAATTCTGCCAGGCCCATGGACTTGCTCATTAAAGTCATGTGCTGAAATATTTGAGATAATTATATTATCAGAATTCTGGCACTTGTTCTTAAACAAAACAAAAAAAAACAAGGCACATATGCTAGGCGATGTGCTAAAATTCCAAAGTTTTGTGGCTAATTTTTGCATTTTAAGCATATACCACATAGTTTTAATATACCACTTATGCAACAAAATTAATCTGTAGAACCATAAATGAATGAAGTCTTTGTCATTCTTCAGAGAATTAGGATTTGTCTTATCCAAATTGTTAAGAAGGCATCTCCATTCCACAGGAAGTTTCCTACAAAAATCGTGTACAATAGTGATGTGGTCTCTCGTTGAGTTATTTACTGTATTTGTATCATGTCATAAAAACCTTTGAAAGAAAATATTATTTAGGAAAAAGGTTATTATACTTTTAGAAGGCATAAATAATTTTTTGCGGATGCTGAAAGCTTTATTCTGTCTTCAGGAAAACTGTAAGAAGAAAAAAGGACAATATAAGAGATGAACCTTATCATATTTGCTTTTAAAAGGGCTCTTTCATGTGCTCATGTTAATGACAAGAAATTTATTTTAATGACGACACTTGAACATTGCATAACTGATAATAGTTCAGTATGTTTTTCCTCAATCTTTTTATGAATATTAAATAAGATTGTTTTCTTTTTAATTATTTTTGAGAGAATCCCAAACTTTCACTTCCCATCTCTCTTGATATCATATCCTTCAATATGACTTGAGTTGACACATAATTTCTCTCACTAAACTCCTAAAATTTCACTAAACTCCATTGCATTTTTCAGTATTTTTTTTTCCTGGATAGCCTGGTAAGATTCTCTAGATTCACATTTATTTCCTTGCATACTTCTGAAACGAAACTGTGTGGGTGTTTCAATTCTGAATTCAACCTTCTATAATGGACCACCCAACTTAAAAATATTTTCACTGGTGACTAACTACATGGACCTTTGTCTCCCAACTCCTCCTCCCTCCTTCCCAACACATGGTTCACCAGATTTACCCATTATGTCTTGCATTGTTAGGTCTAAAATATATTTACACATGGAAACAAAATATGGTGTAGGTATTTAGATGAGAAAATTAGAAGATATGGAATTTAGTCTTATACTTGTTACTCTGAAACTTACATTATAAAATTAGAGCATGTACTTTATACATTTTTCTCAAATATATTACGTCTTTCGTAATTTTTTGTAACATTGCTTTTTCTGTTCAAGATCTATTTCCTTTCTTTTATTTTCTAGAACAGCCCTGAGGGCTTTCCACAGAAATGGGCATGAGATCCAGGATGCCCTTATCTGAGCAACCCAAGTGTGTGGCACATGCTTCAAGGTTAAGTAGAACATATTGTAAAGATTGGCATAGATATATGGTAAGGAATGTTCTTCTAAAATGGAAATGCTGGGGACCATTTAAGCCTCGAGTTTCCAGGAGACAACTTTGCTATCACATGGACAGAATCAAACATAGAATGAGGCCAAAAAGAAAGAACTAAGAGATGGAGAGACAATTTCAAGACCATGCTAACAGACTTTGAATCTCTGAATTCAGCTTTATTTGAAAATATTCTTGAACTTTTCAGTTACATAAGCCAAGTACTCATTTTGTTATTGTTTACATGGATTTCTGATGTTTCTGTCACTTGCAACTAATATTTTAACAATCAAGACTGCTCTACTTGATGATGATTATGAGGATGACAATGATGGTGATGTTAAAAGTAACAAAATATGCACACACACACACACCACATTTTCTTTATTCATCTGATAGACACTTAGGTTATTTTTGTATTTTGGCTATTATAAATGTTGCAATGAACACAAGGCACATGTATCTTTTCAAATTAGTGTTTTTATATTCTTCAAATACACAAGCAGAATAGCTGGATAGTATATTAAATCCATTTTTCATCTTTTGAGGAATCTCCATACTGTTTTTCACTGTGGCTTCACCAATTTACATTCCCACCAAAAATATAGAGGAGTTCCCTTTTCTCTGCATCTTTTTCAACACTTACCATTTCTCCTTTTTTGGTAACAGCCATTCTAACAAGTGTGAGGTGATACCTCATTGTTGTTTTGACTTGCATTTCCCTGATAATTAGCCATGTTGAAAATCTTTTCATGTGTCTGTTGATCATCTGTATGTCTTTTTTGGAAAAATGTCTGTTTAGATACTCTGCCCATTTTTTAAAATTTGTTTATTTTTTTGCTATTGAGTTGTTGAAGTTCATTATATATTTTGGATATTATCTTCTTATTGGATATATGATTTGAAAGTATCTTCTCCTATTCAGTACATTGCCTTTTCATTTTGTTGATGGTTTCCTTTGCTGTGCAGATTTTTAGTTTGATGTACTTATTTATCTTTGCTTTTTACTTATTTCTTTCTAATTTGGAAGCTTCTTTTCTTTCTTTCTTTCTTTCTTTCTTTCTTTCTTTCTTTCCTCCCTCCCTCCCTCCCTCCCTCCCTCTCATCTTTCTTTCTTTCTTTCTTTCTTTCTTTCTTTCTTTCTTTCTTCCTTTGCCTAATTGCCATATCTAGGAATTTCAATAACATGTTGAATAAATAAAATAAATTTGGAGAAAGTGGACATCTGTCTTGTTCCTGATCTTAGAGAAAAGCTTTCAGCTTTTCAATTGTTGAGTATGATATTAACTATAGGTTTATTGTATATGGCTTTTCTTAGGTTGAGGCATGTTCCATCTATACCTACTTTGCTGAGTGTTTTTATCATAAATAGATGTTGAAATTTGTCAAATGCTTTCTTGTATCTATTGAAATGATCATATGATTTTTATCTTTCATTTTGTGAAAGTGGTGTGTCACATTTATTTGTGGATATTGACCCATTCTTGAATCCCTGGAATAAATCCCACCTGATCATGGTGTATGATCCTTTTAATGTATTTTTAAACCTGGCTTACTAATATTTTGTTGAGAATTTTTGCATCTATGTTCATCAGGGATACTGGCCTGTAAATTTCCTTTTTGTGTGTTGTCTTTGACTGTTTTTCATATTAGCGTAATTCTGGTCCCCCCAAAATGAGTTTAGAAGCATTTCCTCCTTTTCATTTATTTTAAAACAGTCTGAGAAGGATGTGTATGAAATATGTCTTCAACGTTTGATAGAATGCACCAGTGAAATTGTCTGATCCTAGACTTTTTCTTGTTGGGAAGTTTTTGATTATTGATTCAATCTTATTAATGGTAATCAGTCTATTCTGATTTTGTATGTTTCTAGGAATCTACCCATTTCTACTATGTTATTCAGTTAGTTGCATTTTAATTGTTCATAGTGGTCTCATGATCCTTTGTAATTCTGTTGTATCAGTTGCAACTTCTCTTTCATTTCTGATTTCACTTGTTTGAGCATCTTTCTTTTTTTCTTGGCAAATCTAGCTAAAGGTTTATTAATTTTGTTTATCTTTTCGAAGAAACAGCTCTTGGTTTCACTGATCTTTTCTATTGTTTTTGTTTTATCTTTTAGTTCTTATTTCATTTTTTTTCTGCTGTGATCATTATTTTATTCCTTCTATAAACTTTGGGCTTTGTGCTTCCTTTTCTAATTCCTTTAGGCATAAAGTTTATTCAAGATTTTTCTTATTTCTTGAGGTAGCCTGATATCATTGTGAACTTCTCTCTTAGAACTGCTTTTGCTGCATACCAAAGATTAGAATTGAAATGTTATATTTCTATTTTCATTTGTTTTAAGGAATTTTTTTTAAATTTCTCCTTTGATTTCTTCATTGAGCCATTATTTGTTAAGTAGTATGTTGTTTAATCTCCACATGTTTGTATATGATTGTACAGATTCTGTTGGTCAGAAAAGATGCTTGATATAATTTTGGACTTCTTAAATTTATTAAGAATTGTTTTGTGGCCTAATATTTATCTATCCTGGAAAATATTCTGTGTACAGTTGAGAAGAATGTGTGTTCTGCTGCTTTTGTATGGAATGTTCTGTAAATATCTATAAAGCCCATTGGTTTAATGTGTTGTTTAAAGCCAATGTTTTATTTATTAAGTTTTTGTCTGGGTAATCTATCCAGTGACTTAAGTGGGGTATTAAAGTCCCCTACAATTGAATTACTGTCAACTTCTCCCTTAAGTCTTTTATATTTTATATTTTGGGGTGTTTTTTAATGTTATATTTTACACCTTTTTATTTTGTGTATCCCTTGACTAATTATTATAGTTATAGTTGACTTTACCACTTTTGTCTTTCAACTTTCATACTAGCTTTTCAAGTGGTTAATTCACTACCTTTGCTATATATTTGCTTATACCAGTGAGATTTTACTTTCATATATTTTATTGTTATTAGTTAATGCCTTTCATTTCTGCTTAAAAAATTACCTTTGACATTTCCTCCAAGGCTGGGTTAGTAATGAATTCCTATAGGTTTTGCTTGTTTGGGAAACTCTTTATCTTTCCTTGAATTCTGAGTGGCAGCCTGGCCAGGTATTCTTTGTTGGAAATTTTTTCCTTTCAGCACTTTGGATCTATTATGCCATTCCCTTGTGGCCTGAAAAGTTTCTGCTGAAAAATCAGCTGATAGTCTTATAGAGGTTCCCTTGTATATAGCAAATTGTTTTTCTCTCACTATTTTTGAGATACTCTCTTTACCTTTAACTTTTGATATTTTAATTATAATGTCTTGATGTGGATCTCTTTGGGTTTACCTTATTTGAAACTCTCTGCTTCCTGAACCTGAATGTCTGTCTGTTGCCTTTTCCAGGTTAGGGAAGTTTTCAAGCATTATTTCTTCAAATAAGTTTTCTGCCTTTCTCTCTCTCATTTCCTTCTGGAGCCCTTAACATATGAATATTGTTCCACTTAATGTTGCTCCATAAGTCTCTTAAGCTATCCTTACTTTTTTAAAATTCTGTTTTCTTTTTGTTATTCTGTTTGGGTGAGTTCCACTGCCCTGTCATCAAGCTCGCTGATCAGTCTGTTTCAGCCAGTCTTATTTCACACCTGTCCAATGTAATTTTTAGTTTAGTTATTGTATTATTAAGACTTCTGATTGGTACTTTCTTATATTTTTATCTCTTTGTTGAAGTTCTTGTGACAAAGTTCATTCTGTGAGGTTCTCTAGAAGTTGGTGAGAACCTTTATGACTGTTACTTTGAATTTTCTATCAGGTAGATTAGTTATCTCCATTTCATTAGTCTTTTTCTGATGTTTTGTCTTGTTCTCTCATTTGGAACATATCCATTTCTGTTTCTTTATTTTACTCGACTCTGCATTTGTTTCTATGTATTATGTGAAACAGCTACCTCTCCTAGACTTGAAGGAGAGAACTTGTGTAGGAGATGAAATATCTTTCAACCTTGACCTAGATCTTGGTTGTGATTGCCTAAGTAGTTTGATTTATTCTTCATAGGTCTTAATTGTTGAGGTTGTGCCAAGGTTTGTAGAGTTCCAGAGGGAGGAATCTCAGTCAGCACCTAGTTCCAGGCTGACTGGAAGTTAGATCCTTTGCACTGACTCCCAAGACAAGTGAGTCCACACACAAGTCCCTCAAAAGGAGTATTTCAGATTCCCACAGCCCCTCAGACCCTGTGAGTGTAAGCCTGTTGGTTTCCAAAGCCATACTTGTTTCTCTGGTGTTAAGTCTAAAATGTTGGGGTACCTGATGTGGGGCACAAGCCCCTTGCTTCTTGAACAGAATATTTATACCTATGAGATTCCTCCTTACTGTGTGTCCATGTGCTGGGTTGGGTTTTAGGCAAGAGCATAACTCTGCTTCTCCCACTCATCTCAATGTGGTCTTTTTATCCCTAGTAGTAGGAGGAGCTGTTCAACTAGTTTTCAGTTCTTTTTTTAGTGGGAATTATTCCATAAGTAACTGTAAACTTGCTCTGTTCTTGCAAGAAGGTGAGTTCAGGCTCTTCCTTTGCCTCAATGTTGGACCCTCCTCCCATGGTTATTTATTTGTAAAGTTTAAAAAGAGAGTGTCAAGAGAGCGCTACCTTTTAAGATGTTTCAGCAGACTGTAAACCTATTTTTATGAAGGAGAAAACCATACAGACTTAATTGTGGATAATTTCTGTGAACTTTTATGTAAAACCCTCTGTTTCTATGTTTTATCATAGTTAAACTGGGTGATAATGTTTAAATGACATAAAATTAGCATGCATTAAATGAAACAACACATGTGGAAGCAGTTATGTACCTGACACATAATAAATACTCATATTTCAATTCTTGTTGATATTCTATATTCGATCCAATCTCAACAGAGGTATAGAATAAAAGAATAATGTGGGTTTTCTGAATATATAGCTTATGTCTGAGTCATAGTTTGTAATAAAAAGATGTTTTAATTTTTCCCTGTATCATCTGTATTCTCAACTACAAACACAGAGCACTCCTATATTGAAAGGTGACTAACACATCATTCTTAATGGCAGCCGTCATATTGCCTTTATAGGATGACATACAGATTTCAAAATGATTTATCCATTCGGACTTTGCACATAATTGAGAAGAAGCAAAGCAAGAAAGTAAAGCTCTCCTTACACCCCTAAGTATGCTATGTTAAATGCACATAGAATTTACAAACCTTAAAGACTCTTAGAGACCAGCTAGTAAATTTCTTCCTCACTTCCCACTCCCCGCTACTATAATGAATCCTATCTGTTAAAACATAAAATAATGTAGCTTAATGCCCTGACTTCTGAGGGAATGGAATAGCATCCTAAGTAAATTAGACTATAATGTGTTTTTAACACATTGGACCATTAAAACCCAAAGAAAAACCTCAACACTACCTGTAAACAGTATCCTATGGTTTACAAAAAGTCTCATCAGACGTAAAACAGATACTTTCTTTTGCTACCTTTGAGAAAATGCATAGGGAATGAGATAGTGTTAATAAAACCAAAGAAAATCATTCAGGCTATAGGTTCACCTTGTATGAGCTTGTACATTCCTTGAAGTCAAATATATAAATGTAAACCACATCTCAGGATTTTTCTCATAATCCTGAGGAGTTAGGTAAACTTAGATCTTTACCAGATGAGATTTGGTCTTCTTAAGAATGTTAATAATGCCCCCTCTCTGATCCCTTGCCCATAAAAGCTTGGCTGAACATGTAGAAATGTAAGATTATCTTGTTTTTATCCTACAGACAGAACAGTGATTTAGCACTTTACCAACATGTGTGTGTCATATGTACTGTAAATCACTGTTTTCTATTGCTCTGACCTTGCAGGATATAAAGTAATGCTAATGTCAAAAATAACACTTACGTAAGTACTTTATCATCTGCAAAGAGCATTCACATGTGTTACCTCACTTATCTATAAATATATCACTACTAGTCAAAAACCTCTCCAAAGTTCTCCAGATTCTTTTTCTTTAAGTTTATTTTTATTTATTTTGAGAGCAAGATAGAGAACAAGAGGGGAAAGGGCAAAGAGAGAAGAAGACAGAATCACAAGCAGGCTACGTGCTGTCAGCTGAGTGCCGGACTTGGGGCTCAAACTTATGAACTGTGAGATCATGACCTGAACTGAAATCAAGGGTCAGATGCTTAACTGACTGAGCCAGCCAGGTGCCCCCTCCAGATCCTTAAAAATACAATGCAGTAAGGGGCGCCTGGGTGGCTCAGTCTGTTAAGTGTTTGACTTTGCCTTAGATCATGATCTCACAGTTTGTGAGTTCAAGCCCTGCATCAGGCTCTGTGCTGACAGCTCAGAGCCTGGAGCCTGCTTTGGATTCTGTGTCTCCAAGTATCTCTGCTCCTCCCCTGCTCTCTCTTTCTCTCTCTCTCTCAAAAATAAATAAATATTTAAAAAATTTTTAAAAATATATAATGCAGTTAATTTTTGATGTCTCACTGCTGTTATCAGTTCCATGCAAACAATATTGATATGAAGCCACTCAATGCTGGGAACTATGTATCAGGAGGTTATGATGATGATAATGATAACTGGGACCATATAATGATGATCATAATCATAAAGATGGCAATGTTGATTGCAGCATTTAAAAAAATGATTTCCACGTGCCAAGTTCTCATATATACCAGGATCTCTGGTTCATTTTCACTGCTTTACTTTCCATTTCAATGCCAAGAATGTTTTACAGAGGCTTTATAATGTGTTGTGATATCTGATAAGAAAGTTTTTGTTCATTATTCTTTTCCAAATTTTTCTCAGTGATTCTTAAGCATTTATTTTTTCATATGAAATATAAGATCCTAACTTATTTTCAATTCCTCTCAAACTCCTCCTTTCCTTCCCAGAAGTTCATCTCTGTTTGGATTCTATGAGAATGGTGTTAACATTTACTCATTAATTTTGGAGCAACTAGCTTGTTAATGGTATTAAGGCTTCCTATTCAAGACTATGACAGGGTTTTAATTGGTTCATTGTGTTTTATGTTTTTCAATATGATATTATACATGTAGATCCTGTGCCTTTACTATTAAATTCAATCACGTGCGTTTTATAATTTTATAGCTAATATGAATGAAAAATGTTTTCTTTTCTTCTCTTTCTTAAATGTTCATTGCTAAATTAGAAACATTATTGAATTGGGGCGCCTGGGTGGCTCAGTCGGTTAAGCGTCCGAATTCAGCTCAGGTCATGATCTCATGGTCCATGAGTTCAAGCCCTGTGTCGGGCTCTGTGCTGACAGCTCAGAACCTGGAGCCCGTTTCAGATTCTGTGTCTCCCTCTCTCTCTATCCCTCCCCTGCTCACGCTCTGTCTCTCTCTGTCTCAAAAATAAATAAACATTAAAAACAAAGAAAAAAAAGAAACATTATTGAATTGATGTTTGTTTATCAAATGTGCAGGAACTTTATGTCTTATTTTTTCTCTCAGTTAATTTTTCATAAGCGTAGTCTGTTTTTTCTGTTTTAAAAATCAAATCACCCATGAGTCACATTGCTTATATTTTATATTTTGTAAGTATTACTTATATTTTGTAAATACGATTTTATTTCATTGCACGATTGCATTTGCTAGAAACTTTGAAGCAATACTGAATAATAATGGTGATGGTTTGTATGCCTGCATGATTCTTGGATTTAAATGAAATCGTTTTGGTGTCTTTACCTATGGTAATATTTAATGTTGATGAAGCCTTTAGTATAGTTGGGTAATTTTTCCTCTTCCAATTTAATTATAATTTTATTAGAAGTTCTTAAAGATTAATACATATATATGTGTGTGTATATATATATGTGTGTGTGTATATATATATATATATATATATATGTTAGTATATGTTTATCTCATGGTTACATGAATTTTATCCTTAAATTGCCTGATGTAGTGAGCTATATTGATAGATTTTAGGATAACATGCCTGAAATTATCCTGGCTTGGTAATGGTATCATGGTATTTTGATATTTTAGTAGTATTGGTTTTTTGCCATGTTAATTTAAGGGGTCTGGAAGGAAAGTGTGGGAGTCTCATGAGGAGCACTTATAAGGAATACCAGAGCATTTTACCAAAATCTCACCAAGCTTTGCAGACCACTCTTCATCTTGCCAGTGGTGGTGTGAAAGCCATCATACTTACCTGTCAGAACACCTGTCTTGGATAATGCAATCCTTCACCTAGTCTGCACCTCCCCTGAGCTTCCATAATTTTCTGTTCATGACCACTACTCTGAAGAAGGTTATCTGGAAATACTTTTAGACTTCCTTAATCCCCTCTACCAATTCCCTGGTTATCTATTTCATACCTTCTCCTCTACCCCCAAATCGAGAATCTTCTTCCAAATATTCATCTTGGATTTCATTTGGTAATAAAGGGAAGAATAGTTACATTCAAGTCTCAATATTCCCAGAATTTCCTGCTCGCAAGTGCTGTAGAATAATTTATAGTCGCTCGTTCTCCTATTCAAATAATGAACAAGGAGATATACTAAGTCATGGTTTAAGGAAAATTGACACATATAAACAATGAGAAAAAATTAGTCTTTATTTCATTTCATTTTATACAAGCAGAGCAATCTTCAAAATTTAAACAAGTACCATTTAAAGAAAATTGAAGACAAAATGACAAATAATAGTAATAAAAATAGCACGTTGTATAGACAGACATTGTAACCACTTTAAATACAGTATTTGGCAATCCACACGGTACCCTGAGAAAGTAGAAATCATTAATGTCCACATTGTAAAAATGAGAAATGGGAGGGCACAGGGAGATTAATAAATTTATCTGATATCACACAGTTACTAAAAGGTGGAGGCAGGATTTGAACACAGGTAGTATGACTGTGATTCCTTTTCTGTGTGGTGGAATGAAAGGGGAGGAGGGAGTGGAACAGGTGAGATATGTTCACGGAAACTCTCTCCTCATAGATATCAGGAGTGGAGAAAAGAGTTGCCCCACTTTTTACTCCCATAAACGCATGAGGTTAAACAAAAAGGGGGTTTGGCCCTTGTCTCTCAAGAGAAGTGATCAGCAGTGGGTTTGGACAGTCTCCCATTTTTCAAGATGCCACACCCACATACTACCCACTTCTCTTTTTAGCCTTTTCTTGGGATCAAGTGTGAACATATAACGTTTGATTCCAAAGTTCTAAAATGGATCAAACTCGGGGCGCCTGGGTGGCGCAGTTGGTTGAGCGTCCGACTTCAGCCAGGTCACGATCTCGCGGTCCTTGAGTTCCAGCCCCGCGTGGGGCTCTGTGCTGACAGCTCGGAGCCTGGAGCCTGTTTCCGATTCTGTGTCTCCCTCTCTCTGACCCTCCCCCGTTCATGCTCTGTCTCTCTCTGTCCCAAAAATAAACAAACGTTGAAAAAAAAAAATTAAAATGGATCAAACTCATGTATTAATTAAACCCAATCCAAGGCCATTCCAGTTCACTTCCTATTCTGTTTCTTACCCGGTAATATGTCCAACCACCTACCGTAATTTATTAGAGACTGCAGTGAGATTACACAGCATTGAGACTTTCTAAGATGCTAACATTTGAATACACACCCCTGTGAACTTTGCAGAAAGAAATTAAAGTCTAAATATATAACACACTTTTATACTCAAGAAATCAAGTTATTCTTACCCTTTTAATCAAAATTTGATGAAAAAGAAGTGCCTCCTCTCCAACTTCTTTTGTTCAGTCTGCGCTTGAATGATTCTTCATGCTGGAGTAAAGCTGGGTTCTATCAGCAGCTACAGCTTGCACCGTTCTCTGGAATAAGTCAAATTCTTTTAAATGGTCTGAGAAGTTGTATTAGTTCAACTGAATTTGTAGCGCCTCCCTTTTTAAACAGTTTGAAAACTTAATAAGGTAAAAAATTCATCATATTCCTCAAATTAAGGTAACAAGCCAAACCTCACTTCTAAAACCAGTTCTCCAGGAAAAACAAACAAACAAAATCCCCCCAAAACAACCGAAGAAACAAAAAGCAGTTCCAGGACCCAGATTTTAATGGTGCCAAAGACCAGAGAAGAAACTCATTATAAGCGAGTGGGAACATTCTCTTGGTCGTGGCCTTGCCAGGACACCACTCAGTTTGTTCCAGGTGCTCTAAATCCATGACGTGTGAATTTAAACTCAATTGTGAGAACTCTTCGAGCAAGAAGTTAGTTTTGACGCTGGGCAATCACATTTCTGAGGGGATAATCCATTTATGCAGCCAGGCTCCTGTCTCTGAGAGTGACACTTAGCCTACTTACAAAGTTTAGAAGTTTGCAAAGGTGGCAGCTCAGGGGCCAGGTGCATATTCTGTTGTAAATATGCATTTGCAGGCGTGCGCCATAGTGCACATTTTCAGGGCCTCCTGCCAAGAAACCTGCCTCCTCGCCAAGTTTTCTCCCTTAACCAGGAGTGAACCAATTTAATGTCGTCCTGAAACTGTGAAGAAGAAAGGATTTTGAGTTGGTGGACGATTTTCATGATTTGTCTTCCTACACTTGTTTTCTTGGTTCTACATGCAGAATGGAATGTGGTTCATCTGGTCCAGAGATGTCTGACAATAACAATTAAAACCTAAATCCTCAGGAGTGCTTAGAGGCATATGCAGAACTTTGCTACCTGGCAACTTAAAAGCAGCAAATACTGCTTTTCCCACTAATATCTAAGAGGACTGGACTCTTTTCCCTGCAATAAAAACATTTGTCTTAGCCAGGAAAAAAAAAAATAGAGGAGGGGGCTGCAGCTTGCTGAATCTGGAACTCTGCCCTTTCTAAGCCCTAGTTTTGAGTCTTTACCAGACTCTGTACCTCTGCTGAAAACCGAGTGGCCCTGTCCCCCTCTGCTGAGGCGCCCACATTCTGTCCCTGGTTTCAAAACATCTCTCACAGTCCCTCTCTCATTGACACCCCTACTGGAGGATCTTTCCTGAAGCCCATGGACCTTTGTCTAAATTTTTGGTTCCAGGAAAATAAAGCCGTGTACTTTTGGACAAAAAGACCGCAAGCCACAGTCATCTACCACAGCCAAAATATCATGAGGTTGAGTTAAAATATTTCCATTTAGTCAATCACAGAATGTAAAAGTGACTATGAACCTGAAAGTGACCTCGACAAATCATCATGGTCAGAGCACCAAGGCCCAAATCACAACCTTCAGCCACTAAGGCTTTCCGTGTGTGTGCTCGACTCTCCCAAATTCCATTCTTTTGGTCTTAATTTTCGGTATTTCTGGCTGATGCATTTAATGCTGGGTTTTCAACAAAAACACCACAAAATTACTACTGTTCCTCTCTTACCCTGGTGTAATCTGAAGAAATTGAGAAAAAAAAAAATCAAGGCCTCAAAATGAGATCAAAATAATAGAGACCTAGTTGACAAGAGTGGCTCTCAGTTGGTGAGCTAAATGCTTCTCCTAATCCTGAACCTCAGAACTAGGTGAATTTATGCTCCCAATCACGGGCAATCTAGAGGAATGGAGGGAAGTGTGCACTCTTTGAGGGCAAGTTTTGTAGCAAAAGAGAAAAGAGTGAAATTAAACCACACATGCAGTTATTCTTCCCTAAATAATCAATTAGTTATGTCACCATCACTTCTACTAGGGTGGAGTGAATGAAGAAGTGGAGAAAGGCCAGAGTATGTGGAGGAAAGACACCTCCTCTTGAAGCCTGGAGTGGGAAAAGGCATTCTCCTCCAGACAGGACCAGTAACATGCCCAATGTTAAATAACTCACATAAGGAAACCATGGATGTCTGTTCCAAGACTCCTGCTTTTCACAATGACCTGCTACCTGCTGTCTGTGTGTCTATGGGTAACTTAACGACCCAGTCTGATAGCCTTATTGGAATTATTAGTTGCCATCACAGTGGTAATGAGATTACATTTCAAGTATGGGATTCTATGTATCTACTTATATCTCAAGAAATGCCTTGCTAAGATTACTTCATATCCTATAATACTGTGCTCTGAGGCCACGGGCATATTTTTAATTGAAAGGCAGAATTATCCATTTAATTATTTTATCATGTGTCTTTGCTCATTTCATTGACTAATAATTAAAATCAATTCTCTGGGGTTTGGACACCATACTAGAGTTTCTTAAAATGATCCAAATTATCTGCAATTATACTATTCCTTATTCAAGAATTATTTTAGGAGTCACCAATTCTCAACATTTTGAAATAATATCAACTTCAAATTTTAAAAAAATATATGATTAATATATTGATCTTATAATTATAACACCTAAGACTTTAAAGTGCTCACATACATCAATTTCACTTAAACTTCACATCATTCTATAAGTATTATTGTTCTCTTTGTCAGTGGCTCTCCAGAGTCATACTCTTAAGAAATGGCATAAGGCTTGAACTTAGACTGTTATGACTTCTAGGTTAGTGTTTGTTTCATGACACAGGCTTCCTCTATGTAACAGGCAAAGAAGGACTCACACAGATTGGCTAAACTCTATAGACCTAATTAATGTCCAGTTCTGTTGCAGATGAGGTATGTCCTCAAATAACATGTTCCTCAAAGTTCTCTGGAAATTTAGAGTATTAAGTGGTGGTTCAACATTTCCATAAAGATTCATTAATGCATATACTGTATTTCTTCTAGAATCCATTATTGTAAATTATTTGCATAAATTTCACATTACATTATTAACATAACCCAAAGCCTAGGCATATGATAGATTCTGCTTAAGGACCAAATGAAGATGGCGTCTAATATCTGAAACTCTCCAACGTAAGACTTTCTTTTTTTTATTTTTTTTTTAATTTTTTTTTTTCTCAACGTTTATCCATTTTTGGGACAGAGAGAGACAGAGCATGAACGGGGGAGGGGCAGAGAGAGAGGGAGACACAGAATCGGAAACAGGCTCCAGGCTCTGAGCCATCAACCCAGAGCCTGACGCGGGGCCCGAACTCACGTACCGCGAGATCGTGACCTGGCTGAAGTCGGACGCCCAACCGACTGTGCCACCCAGGCGCCCCTCCAACGTAAGACTTTCCCATGGAAATGTGACTGCAGAGTTTGGTGTGAATAAAAATTACTGTAAATTAGTATAATAATGAAGAGTAGTTTGTTTCATTGATGCTAGGTAACATGTTCCCTGGTTTCTTTATCATTTTCACATTTTCTTGCAAAAAGTGAACAAATTATGAAATACCAAATGCAAAATCAAATGCATTTATATTTAAAAAACCCCGCAATTTGAGGGAGATTTCTCACGATAAATGATGAATTCGTCCTAAGAATCTAGAGTCATGTGTTCAAGTCTCAGCTCAGCAGTCAGGAAGAAACCCATGAAATTAGCCATAGCACTTCATCTCTTTGGGTCCATTTTGCTAGAATCAGATATAGAGTCATTTGATTGCACTCGAATGTTTCCTCTATGGTTCGTGCATGAAGCGTTGCTGCCATTGGCTAGTGTTTCTGACCATACTCTAGAGAATCATGAAGGAGAATGCTGTTCACCTATGAAGACTGCATTTTTTATTTGCACCACTTAAAGGCAGAATTGCAACCATGGCTTAACATGATTATTGCAGAAAAATATAATGGCCACACGTTATCTCAAGGGTCATTGAAAATAAGATGAAAGAATGATGTGACCTTCAATTACTCATGTGAAAAGAAAGAGTTCCAGATGTGGAAACATGGATTCCCTATACTGCTATACTAGTAGCAATGGAGATAGGAAGACTGTGTCCCTTGGAAAGAGAGCGGAGGGCCTTCCTAAAAAGAATTCATCATCCATGGTAGTATTTAATCTGTTATCTGCTTCTCTTACTCACCATCTTTGAGGCTTGACCTCTAAAGATTTTTTGTTGTTGTTGTTTCTGTAAGGGGACAGTGATGAATCTTTTTATTTTTATTGGGATGTGATTTGTAGTTTCTTTATTCATCAGTCTTATTTCTGGAAAGCTCTGCACAAAGCATGAGCCTTTTAAAATTTATAAAACCTAAGGTGCCTGGGTAGCTCAGTTGATTAAGCATCTGACTCTTGGTCAGATCAGGTCATGATCTCGCTGTTCGTGAGGTCGAGCCCCACGTTGGGCTCTGCGCTGACTGCTCAGAACTTGCTTGGGATTCTCTCTCTCCCTTTCTCTGCCCGCCCCCCAAATAAATATATAAACATAAAAAAATAAAATTTCTAGAACCCAGAAGAAAGTATTCAGGTTTATCTTTCTTCCCCATCTTTTTCCTCCTGGATCTACTCTCTTTCTTAATGAGGTCTTCCCTCACTCTCCTCAATGAATGAATAATGAGTGAACCAATGAAAAAATGAGACTGTAGAATGGAACGGAGAGAACGCAAGTGGGGAAAAAGTTACCTGAGAAACAGTTGATAGGGGAAAACAGAGCTAGAATGCTAGGTATTAACAAGAAGGGAAATCTGTACACATAAAGTTACAAATCAGATAGATCACTGCAAAGTACTGAAAAGCCTTCATGAAAAACAGCACCAGCCGTCCTAGTTGCCATATATAGATCGATAAAAATAACTAGAAATGACAATCTAGGCAAGCAAATCATTTAATATTTATACTTGCAATGCCAATGACAGCAATAAACATCTCACTATTTAGCCTTCACATCATCACTAAACACAAAAAGGTAAGAGAAGGGTCATGATTTCCTTCCTGCTCTGTTCTCACTCAGCCTTATTCAGCATATTGTTATCTTCTCAGGGGACAGGTTATACACCTGACCTGCATTAGAAAAGTTAGCAAGTGAAATGAGATTTCCCCTAAGCCTCTAACAGTGTTCTTTGGAATATATTTGAAAGCTTATCCTTTAATATAGTAATATTCCATTCTCTACACTTTTATTACTTTGCAGTTGAATCCAATCCCCACAGTCAGCACAGAGGCACACAATGAAACAGTATCTTACTACCTCATGGAGAAACATATTGGTGTTCACACACACACACACACACACACACTTATTTCCTTTATACGGCCAAGGGGTTTATATGGCAAACAGAGAAGGGAAGAATTAGATCTAGACCCAGATTTTGATGGAATTAGACTTTAGCTGCATATATTCTACTATTTTCAGTGGAACTTTACATACAGTACATTTATGCGCCCATCATTAATCACAGATTGCCCTCTTCCTTCCCAAACATTTTCACTTGCTAAATCCTATCTATCTTCACAAACTAACTAAGGTTATTTACAACCCATGAGACAGTTCTAGACCAATCCAGATGCAGACATGTCTTTTTTTCCTAAACTTATGGCACTTCTGGTTATTATCAAAATCAATCACTTGCAAATGCACCAGGCACATTCTTGAGATACTGTGAAACTTGCTTTCAAATTCTGTTCTATTTCACTTAATTTTGTATAAATTGAAGCTAAGTAGTTTATTCCTATGTATGTTCTTTGCATAAGATCCACTACTAAAAGCCAACTGCCATGTCATGAGTAATAGCTCCAGAAAGGTGTTTTCTAAAGTTTCATGTGGTGTTGAACTTTACATTTTTCACTAGGGCAGCAAAGGGGAAATGAAAGAAGAAAACATTAATAATGCAGAAAAAGAGACTGAGGCAAAAGAATAAATACACTCTAGATAAGATTTGAACTTCATGTAAAGGAAGCACTCAGGAGAGCAGGGCACAGAGATAAGAATGTATGAAGGGAACGGAGTCAATAATGGGTCTGGAGAGACAAAAATTGAGCCTCAGAGAGAATCTAGAAGGATAATAGGGACACAAGTGTGCCAATAGCTCTAGAAGTAAAGCAGTTGAATGAATCTCTGCTTCTCAGAAACTGTTAAGAGATTAAAACATGGAGATTTAGCTAAACTTTCAGTTTGCACATATAATTTCTTGAATTAATTTCTGATTTTTTTTCTCTTAACTTTTTTTTCTCCCTCATATTAAGACCATTTGCAAAAAAGGATCGTTTTCTACTCAATATGTCATGTTTCCCAGAGCACTGAGTCCTATAGGCTCAGGCTTATGCAATAGGATTTTCCTCAAGCAACTTGAGGGTTATGGTTCCAGAATTATGCCTTATTTATCTTATCTATACCTCAATAGTGAAGTCCTTGAGATCAACAACTATTTTTAGTCATGTTATAGACTTAATATTTGTGTCCCTTAAAAATTCATATATTAAAACCCTAATCCCATTAAGATGGTGTTTGGAGGTGGGGCCTTTGGAAATAATTAGGTCATGAGAGTGGAGCCCTCATGAAAAAGATTAGTGTCCTCCTAGGAAGAGGTCAGAGAGCTAGCTAGCTCTCTTTTCACCACATGAGCATTCAATGAGCAGGTAGCTATCTGTAACATGGAAGAGGGATCTCACCAGAACCTGACTATGCTGGCACTCCAATCTCTGACTTATTGCCTCCAAAATGATAGAAACACATTTCTATTGTTGATTAGCTACTCAGTTAATGGTATTTTGTTATAGCACCCCAAGCTAAGACATCATCCTTATATTCCCCTAAAACCTATCGCAATACTTTTCATATGGTAGATATTCCATTAATGTTGATTAACCTGTCCTTCTTAATTCTGCATACTTAACACTTAATATATGAGTATTCAAATATCTTTTTCTGAATGATGTAACCCTGTCTAGTTAATAAAAAATCATTAAAAATTCAATCACATCAGTAATGTATCTTGAGTGCAATGAAAAGTCAGGTGGGCGGAAAGATAATACACCAAAGGATTCTTTTTCATCATTATTTCAGTTTTGAGCTGCGATTGGAATTGCCTTTGAAAACATTTGTACTTCTCATTTAGATGAGCTCTGTGACATGCAGAGAAAGATGAAAAACAATCTCTGTGTGAAGTCGCATATGAGGGGTTAGTCCTAAATTTACCAGCCACTAATTCCTTTGAGTGATCGTATTTGTTCTTTGATTACACATAACCTTACTGATTTCAAAGCAAAAGAGCAGGAGGAGATGACAATGCTTGAATCACACAACAGCCTCAGGTGGTGCCTCTGGCACTGAAGAGCTAACGTTCCATTTCCAAATCTCAAAATACATGAGACATAACTAGACTTTGGACAAATCTGATGCAGTGGCAACAGCCCATGGCAATACAAGGCTAAATACCAAGCAGAAGACAGTTTGTTTAGTGTGGATGGGAGCCCATGGAGCCGTGATAAGGAGTGTGAAGGGACGAAGTAGGAACTCCCTGACATATGGTTGGTTTCCTGGGGAAAGTTTAGTGGCGAAAAGAACCATGGGGGCAATGCTTCCTAAACATGGGAAAGGTCTTTGCCGAGCAAGAATGGATTCTTTCTTCAGAACGGGGATTAAAACTCTTTCTTATTATTGATTGAACAAAGAACAATATTCCCACAGAGTGGCTGGTAATGACCGAGAGCAATCTGGTGAAATATAATTGCAGAAGAGACTAGAGAAAATAAAGTCTTCCCCCTAGGAATAAGGGATCAAAATAGTGAAGTCTTGTGTTGAACAAGCACATAAAATTATACTTTACATCATTTTATTCTATAAATGTTTAATTAATCATTTTTGTTTTTTATACTAGTTCACATTTGTTAAGTGATTACCATATGCCAAGTACTGTATTGAATATTTCACAATAGTATTGCTTTTAAGCCTCATTGATAATCATAGAAAACATGTACAATTATCAATTCCATTTTTTAATATAGGGAACTGGAGGAGTACCTGGGTGGCTGAGTCGGTTGAGCATCAGACTTTGGCTCAGTTCGAGATCTCAGGTTTGTGAGTTCGAGCCCCCTGTTGGGCTCTCTGCTATCAGTACGGCTCCCACTTTGGATCCCCTATCCCTCTCTCTCTGCCCCTCCCTTGCTTGTGCTCTCCCTCTGTCTCTCTCAAAAATAAATAAATAAACTTAAAAACAAAGGGGGAATTGGAGCTTAGAGAAGTTAAGTAAACAACTAGTAATTTCAACAATAAGACTTGAAGCCAGTTCTAACTCCAAATCGTATGTTCATAATCATTAATGTGGACTATCCCTGAAGCAAGAAACAGACATTTTTAAATTTATTTATTTATTTATTTATTTGTCTATTTTAGAGAGAGTGTATGTGTGAGCAGAGGAGAGGGGCAGAGGGGGAGAGAGAGAAAGAATCTTAAGCAAGTTCCCTGCTCAGCATGGAGTCTGATGCAGGGCTCGATCCCACAACCCTGGGATCATGCCCTGAGCTGAAATCAAGAGTGGGTTGCTCACCTGACTGAGCTACCCAGGCACCCCAAGAACCAGACCTTTTAACATGGACTGTGATGATCTGTAGTAAAACTATGCACTAGAGAAAGCATTCAGATGGGACAAAATTTGTTTCTTAATAATGTGGCACTGGAGACTTCTATCAGGAATCAAGAATTATTGTATATCCTTGTTCCATTAATTGTATGTAAGTATATACATATATATATGTACATATATACATATGTCTCATGTATAAACATATATGTGTTTCACTTAGACATATTTTATTATAGTGTGTCTCAACTTAGATTCATTTATTCTCCAAAAAATGGTTATTTTTATAGATTCGTTGGTTGAAAGAGACTTACCAGATATTATCATATAAGGGGTACTGTAATGCTTAATTTTATGTGTCAACTTTATTGGTCATGGGATGCCCAGATTAAACATTATTTCCAGGTGTGTTTGTGAGGGTGTGTCTGGATAATATTAGCATTTGAATCAGTAAACTCAGTAAATAACTCTCCCTGTTGTGGGTGGACATCATCAATAGCTTGATGTCCTGAATAGAACAAAAGTTGAAGGAAGAAAGAATTCACCCTTTTTCTGCCTCACTCCTGGAGTGGGACATCTGATCTCATCTTTTCTTGCTATCAGAGTATGATTTATGTATTGGTTACCTTGGCTCTCAAGCTGTTGGACTCCAATTGGAATATACCACCAGCTTTCCTGGGGAGCTCCAGTTTGCAGATGGCAGATCATTGAACCTCTAGGTCATGTAATTGTGTGAACCAGTTATCTATCTATCTAGCTAGCTATCTACCTATCCTCTATCTATCTATCCATCTCTTATCTATCAATCTTCTATCTATCAATCTATCAATATCATTTATCTATCTTCTATCTATATACTATTGGTAGCTTCCATCTAAATATTTTATATACATATATAGATTTTTTTTCTTGGTTCCATTTCTCTGGAGAGCATTATTACAAACACTTAGGTTAGGCAATAAAGACTTCAGTACCCAGAAAAGATAAAGGAAAGTAAAGAAAACCCATACAGGGGCGCCTGGGTGGCGCAGTCGGTTGAGCGTCCGACTTCAGCCAGGTCACAATCTCGCGGTCCGTGAGTTCGAGCCCCGCGTCGGGCTCTGGGCTAATGGCTCGGAGCCTGGAGCCTGTTTCCAATTCTGTGTCTCCCTCTCTCTCTGCCCCTCCCCCGTTCATGCTCTGTCTCTCTCTGTCCCAAAAATAAATAAACGTTGAAAAAAAAAATTTAAAAAAGAAAACCCATACAGAATCCTGCCTCAACAAGAATTTTCTGGGAGGAGGGGCGCTGTGAGCTACTCCTACAACTATGAGCAGTTAGTCAATAGCATTGTAAACAAAGGCTGCTGTGTTTTGTAGTTCATAGCAATTCAATTAGAAATAAATTTAACGCTTTTTTCTCCCTTGTGAAAACTGCCTTCACTTCACTAAACTTAAGACTGGTGGTCCCAGGGTGTACAAGTGTCTTGACATTGCTGAGTTGTAGTAAAGTCTTCAAATCTTCTTGCCATGTCTTTGCAGAATACAATGCATTCATATACTAACTCATCTGTTTGTTCCTTTAGGCATTCACAACAATGTGTGGAATAGTACATGCCCGGCATGTTTTTCACGTTAACAAGGAAGTGATGTGCAAACGGGCACATTCCTTGTGCTAACAAACACATAAACGAACAAATATGCAACATAATACCAGTTATAAGTGGTAAGAGAATGAATAAACCTGGGAAAGGAAAGACAGGGTATGTAGGAAGTTGGAGTGCTATTTAAAATAAGGTGTTCAAAGATGGCCTCAGTGAGGAAGTAGCAGTTGAGTAACATCATGAATAAGACAAAGAAGCTAGGGAAAGAATCTTAGGTAAAGACATTCCAGGCTAAACAAAAAATCACAAACACTCTTAAATGGAAGCCCTGCTAAATATATACAAGGTTTGGCGAGGAATCTAGAGTGCCAGCACAAAATGAGAAATAAGGAATAAGGTTGGAGTAATAATCAGGGACCAGATTGCTTATAGCCTTGCTCACTGTGGATTTTGTTCTAAGAGTGACAAGATGTCATTGAGGGTTTTGGGTTGGATGTAGCAAGATCTGATTTGTGTTTAACAAATAAGATTTTTATTTGTTAGACTAGATAGCACACCATGTAGATAAGTCCTCTACTACTCTAAAGTCATAGAAAAACAAACAGACTCAACGTGTCAGTTTTTAAAAATGTTTTATTTATTTTTGAGGCGGGGTGGAGCAGACAGTGGAGGACAGAGGAAGCAAAGTGGGCTCTGTGCTGATAACAGAAAGCCCAATGCAGGGCTCAAACTCATGAACCACAGGATCATAAACTGAGCCGAAATCAGATGCTTAACTGACTGAGGCACCCAGGCACCTCTATTGTCATTTTTAAAGAGGATTATATCATTGTCAGTTGCTCTGTTGTTGAGGTTTTTTTTTTTTTCCCTTTCAATTGAATTGACTTAACATATATACAGAAAAGTTATATGGATCATAAATGTACAGCTTAATAATTTATTACAAGGTAATTAGAACTGAAAAGGTATTGTTGTGTCAGGAAATAGAGTATTTCCATTGTTTTAGGAAACTTCACTTGTGACTTCTCCCAATCAGACTCCTTCCCTCCTGCCAAAGGTATTATTATCCTGACTTCTAAAAGCACAAATTTGATCTGTTTTAAAAGTAGAGATGGAATCATCGCAATAATTAATTGAGACCTGGCTTCTTTTGTTCAACATTGTATTTGTAGGATTTGGCATTGGAGACCCATCTCCAATGCATCAATTTATTAATTGATCTTCTAATCTTTATTGTGTTTCTTCTACATTCTTTTGTGTTCAGTTCTCTTTTTAATGCCAGAAAGTCTATTTTTTTCTCTTTGTCCTAAAATGTGTCCTTTTGGGCCCTGAACCAAACCCCAATGTGTTTACCACAGCCTCTAATCCTTAGTGGCCTCTTGACTGGAGTTTTTGTCCTTGCTGTACATGAATCTCTCCAATGCTGTGCTCGAATTCTCAGTCTCTCAGTGATCTTCTCTATAATTGGCATTTGCCTCTCGAGAAAATATGGCCCTGTATTCTGGATTTACCTTCATGGGTTTTCCTTTTCTCCCAGATCTTTACCTTACAATTTTCTGCCTTGGGAAGGCTTGAGCATCACCAAACAGGTTATTTTTTGTTCCACATTTTCTCATTCTTCCTAGTGAGAATGCAGATATGAACAAATGGGTTCACCTTTACCAGAACATTTTGATACAGTTTTAATCATTTTTTAAGATAGCCAATATTCTAAGTGCCTTGAATTTACTGTAAGTGTTGTCATCAATTTGGGATTTTACTGATGATTTTTAAATGAAAACCTCTTCATCCACAAATGGAGTGGCTTTCCAAAACAGTTAAAAACTGAAGAGAAGGATAAATTTTTTCTCATTTTTACTAATTCTGTTCTGGAAAAAAACTTTAGGAAATCACATATAGGACTTCTAAGTGCTGAATTTAAAATTATGTTTCCTGGGATGGGAGTTGCGGCAAGATGGCGGCTTAGGAGGACGCTGGGCTCACCGCACGTCCTGCTGATCACTTAGATTCCATCTACACCTGCCTAAATAACCCAGAAAACCGCCAGAGGATTAGCAGAACGGAGTCGCCGGAGCCAAACGCAGACGAGAGGCCCACGGAAGAGGGTAGGAAGGGCGGCAAGGCGGTGCGCGCTCCACGGACTGGCGGGAGGGGGCCGGGGCGGAGGGGCGGCTCGCCGGCCAAGCAGAGCCCCCGAGTCTGGCTTGCAAAAGCGGAGGGGCCTGACGGACTGTGTTCCCACAACAAGCGCGACTTAGCGTCTGGGAGGTCATAAGTTAACAGCTCTGCTCGGAAAACGGGAAGGCTGGAGGACAAAGGGAGGGAGAGCTGCTGAACCCCCTGACAACAGAGCTCAGTTTGGTGGGGAACAAGGGCGCTCGCCAGCGCCATTTCCCCCGCCCATCCCCCAGCCGAAATCCCAAAGGGAACCGGTTCCTGCCAGGGAACTTGCTCGCTCTGCGCAAACACCCAACTCTGCGCTTCGGCGGAGCCAAACCTCCGGCAGCGGATCTGACTCCCTCCCGCTGCCACAGGGCCCCTCCTGAAGTGGATCACCTAAAGAGAAGCGATCTAAGCCTGCCCCTACTGCCCCCGAGCACCTTGCCTACCCACCCCAGCTAATACGCCAGATCCCCAGCATCACAAGCCTGGCAGTGTACAAGTAGCCCAGACGAGCCACACCACCCCACAGTGAATCCCCCTAGGAGAGGGGAAGAGAAGGCACACACCAGTCTGACTGTGGCCCCAGCGGTGGGCTGGGGGCAGACATCAGGTCGGACTGCGGCCCCGCCCACCAACTCCAGTTATACACCACAGCACAGGGGAACTGCCCTGCAGGTCCTCACCACGCCAGGGACTATCCAAAATGACCAAGCGGAAGAATTCCCCTCAGAAGAATCTCCAGGAAATAACAACAGCTAATGAGCTGATCAAAAAGGACTTAAATAACATAACAGAAAGTGAATTTAGAATAATAGTCATAAAATTAATCGCTGGGCTTGAAAACAGTATACAGGACAGCAGAGAATCTCTTGCTACAGAGATCAAGGGACTAAGGAACAGTCACGAGGAGCTGAAAAATGCGTTAAACGAAATGCATAACAAAATGGAAACCACCACAGCGCGGCTTGAAGAGGCAGAGGAGAGAATAGGTGAACTAGAAGATAAAGTTATGGAAAAAGAGGAAGCTGAGAAAAAGAGAGATAAAAAAATCCAGGAGTATGAGGGGAAAATTAGAGAATTAAGTGATACACTAAAAAGAAATAATATACGCATAATTGGTATCCCAGAGGAGGAAGAGAGAGGGAAAGGTGCTGAAGGGGTACTTGAAGAAATCATAGCTGAGAACTTCCCTGAACTGGGGAAGGAAAAAGGCATTGAAATCCAAGAGGCACAGAGAACTCCCTTCAGACGTAACTTGAATCGACCTTCTGCACAACATATCATAGTGAAACTGGCAAAATACAAGGATAAAGAGAAAATTCTGAAAGCAGCAAGGGGTAAACGTGCCCTCACATATAAAGGGAGACCTATAAGACTCGTGACTGATCTCTCTTTTGAAACTTGGCAGGCCAGAAAGAATTGGCACGAGATTTTCAGGGTGCTAGACAGAAAAAATATGCAGCCAAGAATCCTTTATCCAGCAAGTCTGTCATTTAGAATAGAAGGAGAGATAAAGGTCTTCCCAAACAAACAAAAACTGAAGGAATTTGTCACCACTAAACCAGCCCTACAAGAGATCCTAAGGGGGACCCTGTGAGACAAAGTCCCAGAGACATCACTATAAGCATAAAACATACAGACATCACAATGACTCTAAACCTGTATCTTTCTATAATAACACTGAATGTAAATGGATTAAATGTGCCAACCAAAAGACATAGGGTATCAGAATGGATAAAAAAACAAGACCCATCTATTTGCTGTCTACAAGAGACTCATTTTAGACCTGAGGACACCTTTAGATTGAGAGTGAGGGGATGGAGAACTATTTATCATGCGACTGGAAGCCAAAAGAAAGCTGGAGTAGCCATACTTATATCAGACAAACTAGACTTTAAATTAAAGGCTGTAACAAGAGATGAAGAAGGACATTATATAATAGTTACAGGGTCTATCCATCAGGAAGAGCTAACAATTATAAATGTCTATGCACCGAATACAGGAGCCCCCAAATATATAAAACAATTACTCATAAACATAAGCAACCTTATTGATAAGAATGTGGTGATTGCAGGGGACTTTAATACACCACTTACAGAAATGGATAGATCATCTAGACACACGGTCAATAAAGAAACAAGGGCCCTGAATGAGACATTGGATCAGATGGACTTGACAGATATATTTAGAACTCTGCATCCCAAAGCAACAGAATATACTTTCTTCTCGAGTGCACATGGAACATTCTCCAAGATAGACCATATACTGGGTCACAAAACAGCCCTTCATAAGTTTACAAGAATTGAAATTATACCATGCTTACTTTCAGACCACAATGCTATGAAGCTTGAAACCAACCACAGAAAAAAGTCTGGAAAACCTCCAAAAGCATGGAGGTTAAAGAACACCCTACTAACGAATGAGTGGGTCAACCAGACAATTAGAGAAGAAATTAAAAAATATATGGAAACAAACGAAAATGAAAATACAACAATCCAAACGCTTTGGGACGCAGCAAAGGCAGTCCTGAGAGGAAAATACATTGCAATCCAGGCCTATCTCAAGAAACAAGAAAAATCCCAAATACAAAATCTAACAGCACACCTAAAGGAACTAGAAGCAGAACAGCAAAGGCAGCCTAAGCCCAGCAGAAGAAGAGAAATAATAAAGATCAGAGCAGAAATAAACAATATAGAAACTAAAAAAACTGTAGAGCAGATCAATGAAACCAAGAGTTGGTTTTTTGAAAAAATAAACAAAATCGACAAACCTCTAGCCAGGCTTCTCAAAAAGAAAAGGGAGATGACCCAAACAGATAAAATCATGAATGAAAATGGAATGATTACAACCAATCCCTCAGAGATACAAACAATTATCACGGAATACTATGAAAAATTATACGCCAACAAATTGGACAACCTAGAAGAAATGGACAAATTCCTGAACACCCACACTCTTCCAAAACTCAATCAGGAGGAAATAGAAAGCTTGAACAGACCCATAACCAGTGAAGAAATTGAATCGGTTATCAAAAATCTCCCAACAAATAAGAGTCCAGGACCAGATGGCTTCCCAGGGGAGTTCTACCAGACGTTTAAAGCAGAGATAATACCTATCCTTCTCAAGCTATTCCAAGAAATAGAAAGGGAAGGAAAACTTCCAGACTCATTCTATGAAGCCAGTATTACTTTGATTCCTAAACCAGACAGAGACCCAGTAAAAAAAAGAGAACTACAGGCCAATATCCCTGATGAATATGGATGCAAAAATTCTCAATAAGGTACTAGCAAATCGAATTCAACGGCATATAAAAAGAATTATTCACCATGATCAAGTGGGATTCATTCCTGGGATGCAGGGCTGGTTCACCATTCGCAAATCAATCAACGTGATACATCACATTAACAAAAAAAAAGAGAAGAACCATATGATCCTGTCAATCGATGCAGAAAAGGCCTTCGACAAAATCCAGCACCCTTTCTTAATAAAAACCCTTGAGAAAGTCGGGATAGAAGGAACATACTTAAAGATCATAAAAGCCATTTATGAAAAGCCCACAGCTAACATCATCCTCAATGTGGAAAAACTGAGAGCTTTTTCCCTGAGATCAGGAACACGACAGGGATGCCCACTCTCACCGCTGCTGTTTAACATAGTACTGGAAGTTCTAGCATCAGCAATCAGACAACAAAAGGAAATCAAAGGCATCAAAATTGGCAAAGATGAAGTCAAGCTTTCGCTTTTTGCAGATGACATGATATTATACATGGAAAATCCGAAAGACTCCACCAAAAGTCTGCTAGAACTGATACATGAATTCAGCAAAGTTGCAGGATACAAAATCAATGTACAGAAATCAGTTGCATTCTTATACACTAACAATGAAGCAACAGAAAGACAAATAAAGAAACTGATCCCATTCACAATTGCACCAAGAAGCATAAAATACCTAGGAATAAATCTAACCAAAGATGTAAAGGATCTGTATGCTGAAAACTATAGAAAGCTTATGAAGGAAATTGAAGAAGATTTAAAGAAATGGAAAGACATTCCCTGCTCATGGATTGGAAAAATAAATATTGTCAAAATGTCAATACTACCCAAAGCTATCTACACATTCAATGCAATCCCAATCAAAATTGCACCAGCATTCTTCTCGAAACTAGAACAAGCAATCCTAAAATTCATATGGAACCACAAAAGGCCCCGAATAGCCAAAGGAATTTTGAAGAAGAAGACCAAAGCAGGAGGCATCACAATCCCAGACTTTAGCCTCTACTACAAAGCTGTCATCATCAAGACAGCATGGTATTGGCACCAAAACAGACACATAGACCAATGGAATAGAATAGAAACCCCAGAACTAGACCCACAAACGTATGGCCAACTCATCTTTGACAAAGCAGGAAAGAACATCCAATGGAAAAAAGACAGCCTCTTTAACAAATGGTGCTGGGAGAACTGGACAGCAACATGCAGAAGGTTGAAACTAGACCACTTTCTCACACCATTCACAAAAATAAACCAAAATGGATAAAGGACCTAAATGTGAGACAGGAAACCATCAAAACCTTAGAGGAGAAAGCAGGAAAAGACCTCTCTGACCTCAGCCGTAGCAATCTCTTACTCGACACATCCCCAAAGGCAAGGGAATTAAAAGCAAAAGTGAATTACTGGGACCTTATGAAGATAAAAAGCTTCTGCACAGCAAAGGAAACAACCAACAAAACTAAAAGGCAACCAACGGAATGGGAAAAGATATTCGCAAATGACATATCTGACAAAGGGCTAGTATCCAAAATCTATAAAGAGCTCACCAAACTCCACACCCGAAAAACAAATAACCCAGTGAAGAAATGGGCAGAAAACATGAATAGACACTTCTCTAAAGAAGACATCCGGATGGCCAACAGGCACATGAAAAGATGTTCAGCGTCGCTCCTTATCAGGGAAATACAAATCAAAACCACACTCAGGTATCACCTCACGCCAGTCAGAGTGGCCAAAATGAACAACTCAGGAGACTATAGATGCTGGAGAGGATGTGGAGAAACGGGAACCCTCTTGCACTGTTGGTGGGAATGCAAATTGGTGCAGCCGCTCTGGAAAGCAGTGTGGAGGTTCCTCAGAAAATTAAAAATAGACCTACCCTATGACCCAGCAATAGCACTGCTAGGAATTTATCCAAGGGATACAGGAGCACTGATGCATAGGGCCACTTGTACCCCAATGTTCATAGCAGCACTCTCAACAATAGCCAAATTATGGAAAGAGCCTAAATGTCCATCAACTGATGAATGGATAAAGAAATTGTGGTTTATATACACAATGGAATATTACGTGGCAATGAGAAAAAATGAAATATGGCCTTTTGTAGCAACGTGGATGGAACTGGAGAGTGTGATGCTAAGTGAAATAAGCCACACAGAGAAAGACAGATACCATATGGTTTCACTCTTATGTGGATCCTGAGAAACTTAACAGGAACCCATGGGGGAGGGGAAGGAAAAAAAAAAAAGAGGTTAGAATGGGAGAGAGCCAAAGCATAAGAGACTGTTAAAAACTGAGAACAAACTGAGGGTTGATGGGGGGTGGGAGGGAGGAGAGGGTGGGTGATGGGTATTGAGGAGGGCACCTTTTGGGATGAGCCCTGGGTGTTGTATGGAAACCAATTTGTCAATAAATTTCATAAAAAAAAAAATAAAAAAATAAATTAAAAAAAAACAAAAATAAAATAAATAAAATAAAATAAAATAAAATAAAGTAAAATTATGTTTCCTGGGGCACCTGGGTGGCACAGTCGGTTAAGCGTCCGACTTCAGCCAGGTCACGATCTCGCGGTCCGTGAGTTCGAGCCCCGCGTCGGGCTCTGGGCTGATGGCTCAGAGCCTGGAGCCTGTTTCCGATTCTGTGTCTCCCTCTCTCTCTGCCCCTCCCCCGTTCATGCTCTGTCTCTCTCTGTCCCAAAAATAAATAAACGTTGAAAAAAAAAATTAAAAAATTAAAAAAAAAATTATGTTTCCTCGAAAAGAAAGGCAAACTTTAAGCATAATCTTTACAAGTATTTCCCGTCATTCAGAAATAAGTTTAATAGTGAGTATAAACCAAATTAACTTGAAGAAGAGAACATCTTATATTCTAACACCTGATAAAAGATCTTGGAGAGAACACTCATATTAAGATGAAATGTGTCTATAAAGTGATTTCATTCCATTGTGAACTTTTTTTCTAACTTCATAGATAAGCAAGGAGAAGTAATTCCTCTATGTCACACAGCAAAGATGTTAACAGGGATGGACTTCAAACTGTCCTGCTGTAAATATTCTCAGATGACTCATAGCATCACCAAACCCTCTTTAAATCTTGGTCCTTGCCTAGTTGCTATGTTCTTCTTTCCCAGTGTTTCCTAATAAAATTTCTTGAAAATAAAAGAGCAAGGCCTCCTCTGTGAACTTCCTCACTTCCTCTCTTCACAGTTGAACTATTAGGGATCACTTATATTCCTAAGTTTGGGGATTTTATGAAGCTCACCAGACAAATAATAATTTAAATCAATGGGTGAAGATATTAAAGACTGGATTCTTGCTTTAGCTGTAAGGTTGGATGAAATTATTTCAAGATCACCTGCCGAGTTCAATAGTATAATGTTACAACCAACTTCCAGTTGTTTTATTATTTAAAATAAATAATTTTAAATATTTTGAAAATAACAGTTTATAATAGTGATAGTGATTTTTTTCAAATATAAGATGCATTAATGTGCAAGTTACTTTAATCATTTTTGAAATTTGTATGGACAACATAATGCTCCAGGACTATTTTGTCTTCCTATTTGACACTTACACTTCTCTTTCTAAATATATATAGTTTGTTTTGCTACAAATAGTCTATCTTTTGAGCCCAGCCATTATGGTATCTGATAATGACTCTCTGACATCAATCAGCAGTGCATTTTTCTCCAGAATATGGTATAGTCTATGTGTAATGTGTATTGTTTTGTGGTACATAAGTATCGATGTGGTAATTAAAGCAAATAGCTAGTGCAGTCATGTGCTATTAGGGGTTGGGATTAGAATAAAAGATGATTATTATATTAATATTTCAGGTGGCAGAATACATCTACAAGATGCATATACTGTCTTTCAGATGCATATATTCATCCCAGATTTCATAACCAAAAACCTAACTACATTTATCTAACATGAATCTGCATGACTTTCCCACAGACTGCTTGAGATTTGTTGGATTATAGAGAGAAGGGTAGAAAGCAGAGTATAATACTGTAAGGGGAGAATCAAATCAAATAAACACTGAACCATTCCATCTATACTCAAACAACAGGTTAGATGCTACAGGTTATAGACAGGTCAGATGCCTGACCTCAGAAAGCAAGGGGGCAAGACAATGCACATGCTTTTTAATTGAACATCACAATATAATGGTGTATTAGTTTCTTGTTGCTGCTGTGACAAATTGTCATCAACAGTGGATTAAAACAACAGAAATTTATTATCTTACAGTTCTGTAGCTTTGAAGTATCACCTGGCTAAAATAAAGACATCTCTCAGCGTTTTTATCTTTCTGGAAGCTCTAAGGGGAGAAATGATTTCTTCACCTTTTCCACTTTCCAGAATCTGTCTGCATTCATCCTCTTGGGGCTCCATTACTCTATCTTCAAAGTCAGCAATATCAGAGTTCTTTCTGAACCTTCTTCTATCATTGTATCTCCATCTGATATCAGAAGAGAAAGATTCTGCACTTTTAAGAACTCATATGCTTAGACTGGTCTCACCTGGATAATCCAAGGTAACATATTTCAATATTCTTAACTTTTATCATAACTTCAAAGTCCCTTTTGCTATGTAAGGTGACATTCCAGGTTTTGAGAATTAGAGCGTGGATATCTTTGGGAGCGATTATCTTGCCTACCGTAAGTCCTGAAAAGGTAGTTTAAAAATGAAGCTTATGTTACGGTTTGGAGAAAGAGGAGAGAAAGTTCGTTGGCAGGATGTAAAGGAAGAATTTATCAAGGAAGTGGAATATGATCCTTGAAAAGTGAAGTTTGGTTTTTGATGTTTTTTTTTTTTTCTGACTCTTGGATCAATTTTATTTCAGAAAAACCAAGTATTTTATCAAAGTTTTGCAAGCATAGGTGATAACATTATTTACATTATCTCATATTATGCTCAAAACAATCCTACTAGAGAGGTATGATTATTATCCTTGTTATATAGATAAAGAAAAATCAAGTAAATTACCCCAAATCACATACCTTGTATGTATTGAAACTGAATGCAAACTTACATAATTGACACCTGTGTCCACAGTTAATCACCATACTCTACACCCCTTGTTTACATTTTCCTTTGAATTTCTGTATTTGTTGCAGTATTTTCTTAAGACAAAAGGAAAATTATTTATTTTTTATTTATTTGTTTATTTATCTTGAGAGAGAGGGTGAAAGAGAACACGAGCAGGCTCTAAGCTGCCAGTGCAGAACCCCATGTGGCACTCAAACTCAGGAACTGCGGGATCATGACCTGAGCTGAAATCCAGAGTTGGATACTTAACACAGCGAGCCACCCAGGTGCCCCTGTAGTATTTTTCTTTTTTTTTTTTTTTAAAGTTTATTTATTTATTTTGAGAGAGAAAGCATGAGTGGAGGAGGGGCAGAGTATGGGAAACAGAGAGAATCCTGAGCAGGCTTCTACCCTGTCAGCCCAGAGCCCAACGGGGGGGGCTCGAACTCATGAACTACAAGGTCATGATCTGAGCCGAAGACAGACACTTAACCAATTGAGCCACCCAGGCACCCCTAGTATTTTCTTTTCCTTTCTTTCTCTTTTTTAGTGTTTATTATTATTTTATTTTATTTATTTTATTTTTGAGACAGAGAGACAGAGCTGAGCGGGAAAGGGCACAGAGCGGGAGACACAGAATCTGAAGCAGGTTTCAGGCTCCAAGCTGTCAGCACAGAGCCCAAAGCGGGGCTTGAATTCACAAACCATGAAATCATGACCTGAGCCAAAGTCTGATGCTTAACCAACTGAGCCACCCAGGTGCCCCTAGTATTTTCCTTTTCAAAACCATATTTATTTTTTAGAGAATAAAATATGACATTTGATGTTCCTTACTTGATATTTTTGTTATTTTCAAATGTATTGGTTTGTCTTTTCATGTTTATAATTTTCCTACTCCTTTTTTCTTCAAAGTATTTTTTTTCAAACATCTGGCGTTGAATGCTTAATTATTTTCTTCAAAAAGTGTAAGGCATGAAATTAGCTTCAGAGTATAAATTTTAACATATTTGAAAAATATTGAAAGGCAGTATTCTCATTCTATTTATTTTAAGAAGGTTGGTAATTATATTGTTGAAGGTTTTCCCCCGTGGCAATTCATGATTATTACAGACAAATAAAAATCAAGAAAATAAGTAAATAAATAAATAAATACTCTTATCACCTAGAGATCTAGAGATCTCAAAATTATTCTGGGTAGTCATTTGGTAAGCAGGCATCAAAGACTGTTTTTTTTTTTCTTTGTATACATTTACAAAAGTAACATAACATGTAAACTGCTTACAATGCTTCAGTTTCCTTATAAAAATATATGAAAGAGATGCTATTATGTCAACAAATCTATCTTTTGTCATCCCTGCTGATTGCATGGTAAGCCTTCAATGAAGATTATTATAATGCATCTAACTAATCATCCATAATGAAGCATTTTTTCCCAATTTTTCATCAGTGTAAACAACACAGCAATGAGCATTTATGTACTTCTGTCTCTGTCTCTTTATCTATCCTCCCCATATATGTTATTTGCCTCTCTGATTATGTGCTTTGGAAATAACAGTATATAGCATATAGCTGAGTATGTGAGTCCTTGTCTCCATTTTCTTGGAATTGAATCTCTTTACCACCCACTCAAAATGTGAGTTTAGGCTAGTCACCTAGGCTCTCTGTGACTCAGTTATCTCATGCATGTCTAAGTAATAATATTGACCTCATAGGATTTTAGTGAGAATTAAACATGACAATTCATGTTAACTGCTCACAAAAGTGCCTGACAAATATTGTCAATAAATGTGAGCTGTTATCATTTGGATTTATTTCTAGAAATGAATTTCAAAAGGTCAGAAAGAATTCACACTTTATCGTGATGTAAGATTGCTAACATACCATTTGAACACAGAAGATGTTTACAAGATAGTTTCTCCTACAGTAAATAAGCCCTTTAAAAACAAAAACAAAAACAAAAACAAAAACAAAACATTGAAATGGAAGATGCTTTTTTTTTCCTTTTCTGGTTGTAGGCATTGAATCCAAAGAACAGTTCTAAAGTAATAGAATATATCAGGAAAACTATCTAGAGAAAGAGATGGAAAATTCTGCCACTTTGAGAATGAAAGAAAAAGTAATAACATATAAATCTAGAAACATCATTAATATTCAATATGTATTTCTAATTGTTCTATTGTTCTCAATCCAGTTAGTGCCCATATCATAATATGTGTACAAATATCATCTTAGGGAGTCATTTCATCTGTCTGTAAGAGTATTAGGAGAATTTATATTTAGCAAATAAAGCTTTACTTCAAATAATAGAATTGTTGCATTTATAAAGGAGGCTTATATTAAAGAAGTGTAAAAATACCATCTGTCTTTATTTTGTTAATACTGTTAATGCACTCAGTTAGCCATGGAATATTCTGTTGGATAGGTTTTTGTCAGAAAAAGATGGAATCATTTCTGTAGATAGGCTATGATGTTTTCCAAAAAATCACTTATAATGCATACATTTATGCCAACAGTCTTAAGTAATAATCTAAATAAACATTTTTTGGACTAAATACAATTCATTGCCAAATGGTTAATTGGTCTGTCATTGTGGGTGAACCCTAGATTACTTCAGGGGCAGAGAGATTTATTGACTTCAGGAAGGCTATGTATCTAACACTCTTATATCCATATGGAGTTCTCATCAATTTCACCATGGGCTAATGATAACATGACACACAGACTTTGTGGATAGGCCAGAGTATGATTTACTTTTATGTAATTAACAATTAATAAAAAATAAATATATTGTTAAATGAAAGACATTTAGGTTAAAAGAGCATAATCAAAGAGAATTAAAGAAAAACCTACATTTGCTTACTAAGTAGCACAAGTGAACCTTTATATAGACCTTAGGCTCTCCTGTGTACTTTTCTTCTCCCTTGTGTTAATGTTAGTAAGTGAAATGTAATGATCCTATGGAGATAATTGTCTCTTTTATTCCTAAGTATAAAATGAACTCTCATTACTTGCTTTTATGACCTTAAATATATTTAGGTGGGGCTAATATCCAAGGTTTACCGCTAGAGATCACTAGTATATGTAACCATCAGCATGCTATATTGCCTATCTCATTTAAAAACTGGTATCATATGACTTCTACCACCAGCTGGGATAGAGTAACAGGGACTGGATTTACCCTCTTACTTGGAACAACTGAAATACTGTATAAAATATAAGAAACAATAGTTTCATGATTGTATATCAGGCAAAAAAAAAAAAAGACCATGATCCTTGAGCATGGTGAGAGCTATAGTTGGCCCAGAGTAACACTTGGAGAGAGTTTCCAGGCTGCCGTACAGAAAGTGAAAACCAGGAAAAAGCCAGTGGTCTCCTATATTGAGGATATGGGGCTGGAAGTAGTTTTACTTACTAAATGGGGAGCAGATAGAGTTGGCAGGAGAGAGTGGTAGAGAGGAGAGATTCATGGAAAATGAGCTCTGAAAATCTGCAGAAGGTCTGCATTCTGGAGTCTTCAGCTGATATGGATCAGTGGATGTAGGTCAAGAAGCTGCCCCAGGCTGGGGAAAAAAGAAAATGCCCCAAACAGTAACAAAAAACAATACCAAGAACTCACACAGACCAGGAAAAATGCGTGTTCCCAGCAGCCAAAGAGGATAAATCTCATAATTCATCGGGCAATGAGTACTAGACTCAGACAAACTTTGCTTCAGGAATGGGGCAAAATTAGCCTTAAACTAAATGCTTTTCTCATCCTGCCGAGCAAAAACTAAATGTTTTGAAGTAAATTAACTTTATCATAAGATAAATTTCAAGAATACTTATAGATAAGTGCAACAATATATTTTATATGTATATACATATATACACACACACATACATATCTATACTATAAACATAGTCCATATATGTATGCACATATATACATACTATATGGACAACTGATACTGCATGTTTTGATGAATAATACATTTTCAAGTAGATAACCACATTATAGATGAATACTCTATTAGAAGTGTGGTGCCTTCATTTCAATTTGCTGATTAATACTATTTTAGGATTCTGACCAAAAAAGAGAAGGGCAAATATGTGAATTATACCTCTACACCAAATGATAACGTGTTACATCACACAAAGGATTTACATTGTAAAATGCATTTTGGCAGAATTATACTTTCATCTGGCACACTGAAGCCAGAACACATTGAAGTAGATCATTTCATATAGTGCCACCAATAGTTTATCACATTAAATTAATAATTTGCAGGATTAATTCAAGGCTTGCAGTGTTCTTTGCTTTCACCCTTAAAATTTTTATAGTTTTAAAGCAGTCATAAGCATAATGAGTTTATACCTAGTTTTATTTTTCTGCATGTCAGATAAATAATTTCACTGAGACAACATGAGATTATTTTTTGAAAAAAATTCACATAGTAATTAATTTAGACTTTTACAGATCTCTTGTACTGTATACATGGAGAAGAAGTTCTTATCATCCCAGAGGATGGTAATCATGTCTAAACACATTGTAACTATTAACTTTGGAGGAGAGTCTTGAATTCAAAGTGGAAATATGTTATCTCTTTTTGGTCTCTTGATAATTTTCTTCTTTTCCTCTATTAAAATGCAACTGTTTGGCATTCCATTTACTTTCCATATCTGTGCTGTGTAAAGTACAAAACAAACAAAAACAAAACAAAACAAAAACTTGTGCCTCGCCAGAAATTTCAATCCAATATCTGTAGGAGATGGAGGTTTGGGGGAGGGTAGACCTCTTGTTTCCTCTTGTTACTAAAATCGTGCTTCCTTGCCAGTGTATTTCACTAGTGCAGCATCAATGCAAAGAAACACAGAATCAGCTTGCATTCATTGGTGGCATGCAAGAAAAAATAGCCGTAGGCAAGTTAAATGAAACGATGATTTATTAGGAGTCTATGAGATGACAAAAAACCTAAAAACCTGGCTTTAGAATAAAATGAAAATGGTAGCAGCCCCAGGGATCTAGGCAGGCAGGCAGTGGAGACAATCCCTTAAGAATACCCCCTTGGGGGGCGCCTGGGGGGCGCAGTCGGTTAAGCGTCCGACTTCAGCCAGGTCACGATCTCGCGGTCCGTGAGTTCGAGCCCCGCGTCGGGCTCTGGGCTGATGGCTCAGAGCCTGGAGCCTGTTTCCGATTCTGTGTCTCCCTCTCTCTCTGCCCCTCCCCCGTTCATGCTCTGTCTCTCTCTGTCCCAAAAATAAATAAACGTTGAAAAAAAAAAATTTAAAGAATACCCCCTTGGAACTGAATGGGCTCCATCCATGTGCTGGCTCTTATGCCTTCATAACAAAATTACGTCCATACTTAGCAACTTAAAACAGCCATTTTATCATGCTTATGGATCTGCAGGTCAGAAATCCAGACAGGGCCCCTCATATTGAAGCCTTAGCTAGAAAGACACAACAAAACGTCTATGTCTGGATACTGAAATGATTTCCAGGCATCCTTATTCTCAGTTGACAGTTGATGCTAGCTGTAAGTTAGGACTTCAACTGGAGCACTATCACAAAGTCTGTCCATATGGCGTGGGCTTCCTCACTACATAAAGGCCTCAGGGTACTTAGAAATTTTGTGTCCACTCGGGGTGTCATAAAAAATGTCCCAAATACAAGGCAAAAGTTTCACTGCTTTTTAGAACCTAGCCATAGAAGTCATATAATGTCATTCCCGCCATATTCTATTGGTTGAGTTAGCCATAAGTCCGTTCAGATTCAAATGGAAAAGATAGATTCCACTTTTCAAAGTGTGTGTGGTAACACTACCTATTAATGTAGGAGGCCATGTGGGTTGAGAGATGTTGCAGTCACCTTTGTAAAATATCATCTGTCAATACCTCTTTTCTCTTTACACAGAAACACACATTTGATTCCAGTGGACATCTCAATGGATAGGTTTTATGTCTATATTTCTGTCTAGGATTTCACCTTCTTTACCAGGAAGAAGGTGCTTTGTGGAGAAGAAGGTCTTCAGATTTTGAGGAAAGGAAACATCTGAGGGAAATGGAGGCTGGAGGAAATATCAAAGAAGAGGATTGGAGTCCAGTGTGCCTTTTGGTATCATAAATGTCACAGCGACAGGCAAAATAGACCAGGGGCAATGACTCTATGAACTTCATAAGATTTCTTAAAACTTTGAATTTTCCTTCGTTTGTTCTTCAGGCTGTTTCCCCAAAGGGATTTGAAGTAAAAAACTTCATATCAAAAAGGCATGCATTTGTTCAAGAAAATGTTGAGCTGGAGTAAAGACAAACCACTAAGGAGCAAATGTGAGAGGGGAAGGAGCCCCAAAAGAAAGTGGGTGTACTGCTAACAATTAAAGAGGAAGGAAAAGCAAGCTGGGTCCATGGGGATCACACAGGGAAAAAAGAACGTAACAGGAAATTGGCCTTCACCTCACACATAGCCCTGCAAGTTTTATAATCTGAAATCCCAAGAAAAGTGATACAATGGCTTAAAGCAAGTCTACCATTAACTATGCCAGCCACATCAAACTAGTTACAAAAATTTAAACATGACAGATGTCTGGATGTAAACCAGGAACTGTCTGCAGTGGCTAATGTAGCATTGTGATTCTTTTCTCTTAAACCTTCCCATTCGTTCTACCTATGTTCTCCTTTTCCCTCTTTCTTTTCTATACATCCCTTTTTTGTTTATTTTTAAGTCATTTTTAGTGTTTTCTCTCCTTTTACAATTAGTGAAAGTAGAAAAAGAAATGAAAATATTAAAAATCATCTAATGCAACATCTCATTTTAACAAAAAGGAAGCAGCCTCAGAGAAGTAGCAATGTACATGCTCAGAGTCGGTGTAGATTCTTGGTAACAGCAGAGATGTGAACGAACATTGCTGTACTTACCATTCATATGTTCCCTAGTTTATGAGACTGCCTTTCCAGCCTAGCTTGAGGCTGAAGTCCCAGACAAGGAAAATTATAAAACTATCAAAAGTTCCCTATGTCAGTTTGAGCTCTCTGGGGAAGCTGATGGCAAGACAGAATTAGAAAGGCAAGAGATTTATTGGGAGAGGTACCTATGAAGCATAAAGAAGAATAAGAAGAATGAAAGAAAGGGAGAGAGGCTTCAGATCACAATGCTAGTCTGACACTGTGAAGGAGAAGGGGAAGAGAGAAGAGACTCTGATTGCTGTAGAGTTCTGAGAAAGTGTCAGCTAGGTTGATGGAGTGTCCAGAGCAAAGATTAATCTTTAGAGGAGTCCCACATTGGGCAGAAATGTCTCAGCTCTAATATCACTAGTCATTGTTCAGCCATTGGCTAAGAGGAGCCAGGGGTAGTAGGAGGAAGACAGGAGGGGTGAGAACACTGCAGTGGGTCCCCAAAGTGTAGTAGCTGCAGGCTTGGTTAACTACCCTCCTTGCAGCAGATTTTCTCTTGAAGTAGGTCTGAGTCATACACTCTAATGACAGTCTTGGTTTGCTTCTGTATCACTTACTTCGAACAGGTCTGTAGTGAAGTGGGCAAGTGAATTAGTTGTCTTCTGCTGTGTAACAAATTACCACAAGCATAGTGGCTTGAAACCACATACAGGTATTATTTCACAGTTTCTATTGGTTGAGTCTGAGCCTAGCTTCTCTGGGTCTTCTTGATGGTTACCATTCAAGTGTCAGCCATGATTGCATTCTCATCCGAGGCTCAACTTGGGAAAGATATAGTTCTCCAAACTCATATGGTTGTTGGTAGAATCCAATTCCTCACAGATCATCCATTCATAAGCTTCAGTTTCTTCTTGGCTGCTAACCAGAGACTGTCCTCAGTTCCTTGCTATGTGACTTTCTCAATAAGGCAGCTTGCTTTTTCAAAGCCAGCAAGGGAGAGATTCTTCTAGCAAGGTGGACATTATAATCTTATGTAACATAATAATGTCCACAAAATTGTTTCTATCCCATCATTTTTGTTGTATTCTATTGGCCAGAAGCAAGTCACAGGTCCCACCCCTACTCAAGGGGAGGTGAATAGAGAAGGGCAGGAGTACCAGGAGACGTGGATAATTGGGCCATCTTAGACCCTCTGCTACAGTGAGAGGTTGTGTTCACTGCACCCAAAGGGCTATTGGGCTTTTGTATACTTGAGCACTCGAATTCTCCCCTCTGAGACTAAACCTTGAAAAATTCAAATATAGGGGTGTTGGATTCATGATCTCAAATTATTTTGAACATTCATGAGTAGAACAAGTTTATTCACTTGTTGTAAGTCATATACATTATCAGAATGGGTTTGATGGGAAAGTTGGAAGACATTGAGTATGTGAGTTTTCTAATGACTGAAAATATTTTTTCCTCTGCCCATTATATTCCACACCTGCTGATACACTCTTTCACTTAGATTCATCCAAACTGGATCAAGTCACTTAATATTCTTGAGCTTCTGTTTCCATACCCATTATCTCCTGCTCCCATCTTAGGAGCCTTAGGCACCTGAAGTTATTCCTTCAGCTATGAGCGCTCTCCCCAGACTTTGCAATCATCTTCCATAGGTCATTTCTCAAAAGGCATTTTCTCAGTGAAATCTATCCAACCAATTTATTTTAAATTGCAAGCTACCCCTTCCTTCAATGCTCTTGATTCTTTTTACCATGCTAAACTTTTACTTATGGCTTTCAAGTACACCATATATCATTACTCACTTATTAGATTTTTTTTACTGTCTGTCTTTGCCTTTAGAATGTAAATTTTATGACAGCAGAGATATTTGCCACTTTTGTTCATTCATGCAGCTCAAGTACCTAGAGAAACAATGTCTGGCAGATAGTAGGCGCTCAACGAAAAATACTTATAGAATGAATTAATGTCTTCAAACAACTCTCCATGATAGGTGTTATTATTATTTCCTTCAGGTTACAAAGCAGCAAACAGATGAACAAAGAGGCAAGAAAATTTCTCTGATTGTTCAAATAATAATTGACAGAACCCAAGTCAAAGGCAGATAGTATGATTATAGAATCTGAGCTCAAAAAAACGTGCAATATTGCTTTGCATTGAGAGAAAGGAAAACAACATGCAAACCTTAAACTTTCACATTGCCTGTAAAAACAGATGACCCTTCTTAACAATTTTGCTTCTCTGTCCCATTACCACATCCCATTACCATGTCCCCAGTTTAAACACACATTTGCAGAATTTTTAGAAAATTACAATATAACAAGAAACAAGTCCATCACACAGACGCATATTTTACATTTAAGTATTGTTAAAATTTCCCCTCAAATAATATAAGCAATATTATCCCTTCCAGAATTCTAACATTTTTCCTTTGTAATTGAAAATATCAAGAGTAGAAAGAAAGCAACTACAATTGATGTGGTTCTTTTTAGTGCATCTTTCTAGATGAATCCTTAGCAAGAAGAATGACTGAGGAGATTTAATTTAATGACTGGAGGTTTTCAAGCAATTTATAGATCTCAATATTTGGTGTAGTTGATTATTCTTCATGGCTCTTACTCCCTTTCAGTAAAATATGTCTTTACAGTCAAGTTTCACATCAAAATCTGGGTCAAAATCATCTAAGATTGACCTTGAAGGAAACTACAAAAATAGGATGATAATGGCATTATCTAATCAGGGAATTCCTGAGCAAGTTCATTGTCACCATGAATGCTTTTAATAAATATCTTTCACAGGTAGTTTTCCTAATCCCCAACTATGCTGTGAGAATCATTATAGAAAAGTTCTGGATTAGGAGTCAGGAAACCCAATGTGTAATGTTGTAACTGTTGTTGTCTTATAGTGTGGCTTCATGTAAATAATTTTGCCTCTGTGGGTCTCAAATATTTCATCAATTGGAGGGTTATGGTGTAGCTTCTACTGTGATTTCCAGCCCTAATAAGACCTATGAATCCATGAAAAGTGAGGAAGCCATCCTTAATAGTAAGGTTACATGAAGCAACATTCCTTGCTGAAACTGTGATTTAAAGTCTGCTAAACTGAAATTTAGGATCTGTGTATATTTAAGAAACTGGTGAACAGATGGGTCCAGTTATCTACTGGCTTTATTTTCTGTGAATGATGGAAGGGCTCTCAAGGAGGACAGTTGTTATTCACTTTCTTTAGATATTGTATCAGTCAGCCATTGTCAACAACAAAACATATAAAAAAAACACCCCAAACTACAGTGGCTTGCAACAAGAAAGATTTATTCATATGCTCACAGGTCAGAACATTGAATGGTTTGCTGATCTAAGCTGGGTCCATCGAGCAGCATGCTTCAGGCTGTGTATAAGCTAAGCCTAGCTCTAGGATATCAGCTGGGTTCAAGGCTCATATTTATTTCATGTGGTTTGTTCTAGGACAAGTTGATGGGGCATCAGCTGTTATGAAAAATTATGGCAGATTTCTGAACCACAAGAGGTAAGCCAAACCATGCAAAGTCATCTAAGGCTTCTGCTTCTGTTATACATGTCGGTATCACATGGGCCAAGGCAAGTCATGTGACCAAGCCTAATATTAAGGAGCCAGAAGGTATACTCTGTCCAGCACGAGGTATATGGCATGCATATTGATGTAGGGTAGTGAAGAATTACCAATAATGGTCCAATGTATCACAGAGGCAAGATGAAGGGAAACACACATGCTCCTGAAACTAGCCTCGTGGACAGGTTTGAACCATATCAAAGGAAAAATAAAAAGTTTTCCCAATTTGGAAAATCCTCACAGGATTTATCGAGATTCAGGCCTTAGTAAGGACTGGAGGAACATAGTGCTGTTTTGCTCATGGGAGATCATTACAGTGTTCTGTTTAAGGTGGAGGTGTCTGGGTGGCACCACCATGGGCTAGGAAGCAGTGCAATGTGGGGCACCAGCAGCATCAGTGACACTGGTTTGTGACTCTCAGGTGCCTCTTAAAGTGGTAGCCCTCACTGAAGAACACCAGGACTTGAGCAGATTTGTTCATAAACCAATGTCTCTTTTTTCCCGCGGTGGTGGTGGTGGTGGTGGTCGGGTCTCAAAATTAAATGGAGAAAATAACAAGTGTTAGGACTGAATCATGTTGTTCTGCAAATTCATATGCTGAAGTCCTAACCCCCCCGACCCGAGAACACTTCAAGATGTGACTGTGCTTAGAGATAGCAATTAGGTTACATTAAATCACAAGGCGGGGCCCTACTCCAATAAGACGTGTGTCCTTATAAGAAGAGGAAGAGACACAAGGGATGGACACGCACAGACAAAGGCCATGTGAGGACACAGCAAGAAGGTGCTGTCTGCAAGCCAGGAAGAGATGCTTCAGGAGAAACCAAAGCTCCTGACACCTTGATCTTGGACTTCCAACTCCAGAGTTCTGAAAAAAATAAATTTCTGTTGCTTAAGCCACCCAGTCTGGTGTCTATTTTGTTGACACAGCCGTAGCAAATGAACACAGATTTTGGTATTGAAAAGCGGGACGCTGCTGTAACCAATACCTACAAATGTGGAAGTGGGATGGGAGAGGCAGGAAGAGTTTTAAGGTGAATGTAGAAAAGACTGGATTGCCTTGATGGGACTGTTGGTAGAGTCTGAGCATTTAAAGATGATGCTCATGAGCTCCCAGATGCAAATGAGGAATGGTAATCGGAAGCTGGAGGTAAGGCAATCTATGTTATAAAGTGGCAAAGCACTTGGCTGAATTGCGCTTACTGTTTTGTGGGAAGTGGAACTTGTTTGTGGTGAACTTAGATATTTATCGGAGGAGGTTTCTAAGAAAAAAAATGTGGAATCTAAGAAACAAAACAAACAAAAAACAAATGAGCTCCTAAATACAGAGAATAAACGGGTGGTTGCCACAGGGGAGGTGGGTGAAAGTATGGGCAAAACAGAAAAAGGGGATTAAGAAGCACAAACTTTCAGTTACAAAATAAATAAGTCACAGAGATTGAAAGTACAGCATAGGGAACATAGTTAATAATAACATTGTATGGTGATAGATTGTGGCTATGCTTATTGTGGTGAGCAATAAGTAATGTACAGAATTATCACATCATTCTATTGTACACCTGAAACTAATATAACATTGTATGTTAATGTCACTTCAATAAAAAGTTTAATGAATTTTTAAATGTTTTAAAAATAAATAAAATTAAATTAAAAGAATAATACTAGTTCCAGGGGTGACTGAGATGTTAAAGGGACATTTTTCAGCATGAGAGTTTGTGTCCACAAACGTGATGTGGAAAGGCTTGATCTTGTGTTTTTTGGAGTGAGTTGAGCAGTAACTTACGTTTGCTAGAAAGAGAGGAGGCTCCCCACACCCCATTGTCAATATTTCACAAGGGTTTTAATATATAGGTGCTAAGCATCATTGGAAAATGCTGCAGATCTCTGAAATTAATTGAAAACTGAGAGGAAATTTTTTTTGTCCATAGTAAGCTCATTGGCAGCTTCTAAGGAAGACATTTATTTCAGTCGGATAATAAGAAAGTTCCAGCTTAATGGAGCCATGCATTAAAAGATGGTGTACTCTTGTCAGATATTCTTTGTTTTTTTGTTTTTGAGATTTTCTGCTCTGGATTTTTATGTAAAATTGCCATTTTTAAACATCAGGAAGTAGTTAGAATTAGGTATGGCGAAAGCAAAGGACAGTGTCTATGCCCATTTGTAATCTCTGGCTTGCAAAAAGTGATGGAAATGAAAAGAATAAGCAAGTCTCATAACAGACCAGGTAAGGTCGTATAGCATAGCAAAAATGTGTAGTGCAGCCTTTAAGCTTGGCCATAGTTAGCAGTATGGGGTTGGAGCAAAGGAAATGGATGGCTCTACCTAACATAGAGGTTTTGTTATGAGGCACCTGGGTGACTCTGTCGGTTAAGCAGCCGACTCTTGATTTCGGCTCAGGTTAAGACCTCACAGTTCCTGAGTTTGAGCCCCGTGTCAGGCTCTATACTGACAGCGTGAAGCCTGCTTGGGATTCTACCTCTCTCTCTGCCCCTCCCCTGCTCATTTGTGCTCTCTCTGTCTCTCTGAAAATAAATAAATAAACTTAAAAAAAATATCTCTTAAGAAGTTCTGGTTTGTGGGTCTGGCAGGTGGTTGAGAGACGGAATGGAATTTGTGTATGAAGGGAGGGGCATTCATGAAGCCCATGGTTGGCAAGCTAAAACAGCCTGGAAATGCACTCTTTTCTCTTTCAAGGATGAACTTATAGAAAGGATAAATAATAGATAAACTTTCAGAGCCACAGAATGAGACACGCGAGGCCCCTAGAATACAAAGTTTAAGGAGGCACTTACTCGCAGGGTCATGAAGGTTCAGGGTCAGGGTTTGCACAAACCTAGGAGTGAATGCCTGCTCACATTGTGTTCCCTGGACGCCATCAGTTGCCTCGCCTTAGACCAGTTCTGGTGCTTACATTATGTTAAAAACATATTTATTTACTCTTTTCTCATATGATATGGCCATGTTTCAGGTTTGGGAATAGCACATCTCAATGCAGAGTAGTAATAAAAGAGTATCAAAAAGGAAAGAAAAAATCAGGACACTAATGGCCCATTTTGTGATGACAAATTTGCAATGATTTGTCCCGGCAAATCAATGTTTATTTTGTACTTATAGATTTTTAATTATGCCTCCAAACTGTATTATAATTTCACTTTCCTGGTTTATATATTTATTCACTCAAAGGTGTTTATTGAGTGCCTACCTAATGTGCCCGTCCTTGTGCCTAGCGGTGATTATGCATTGGTGAATAAAATGGAAAGGTGACCTCCCCTTTGGAGTGGATAAATGAGAGAAAAGGAGGCATTTAACATGTATATAAGTAAAATAACATGTGCTTATCACTGTGGTAAGGACAATAAAAGAAAAAAAGATGCAGGAATATCTACTGTTGTTGGTTCATATTACATAAAACTGTTAAGGATCACCTCCAAGACCTAAACAGTGAGGGAGATCAGCCACATACAAAAAGTTTGGGAGTGTGGTGTGGTTGAAGAGAATTCCTGCTGGAAGTCCTGGGACCTTTGAGAAAGTAAACCATATAACATCTTTTCTTTAAATATTAAATTTTTAATGTTTATTTTTGAGAGAGGGAGGCAGAAAGAGACAGAGAGAGACAGAGCATGAGTGGGGAAGGGCAGAGAGAGAGAGGGGGAGACACAGAATCCCAAGCAGGCTCCAGGCTCTGAGCTGTCAGCACAGACCCTAACACGGGGCTCTTGAATGCATAAACTGCAAGATCAAAACCTGCACTGAAGTCAGACGCTTAACGACTGAGCCACCTGGGCACCCCCTTTTCTTTAAATATTAAAAATAAAATTGCAATAATTCACACATGCTTTAAAAGATAAGAAGATATTTTTTCAAGTATGTAGAATAAAAACAAAACACATATGGTCATATCAGGAAGATACTACTATTAAAGTTAGTTTTTGGTTCTTTCTCGTTTTGTCCCATGCCACACTTCAGTAAAATTCATATTATTCCTTGAATATTCTTCTGCTCTTCTCTCTTCTTTCACTTCCTTCTCCTACTCTTCCTTTTTATACTTACACATTAAGGACTGATATAATTTTAATTTTAATTTCTTCTCGTTTAAAGCTACTCTCGAACGGGGCACCTGGGTGGCTCAGTCGGTTAAACATCTGACTCTTGATTTTGGCCCAGGTCATGATCTCACAGTTCATGAGTTGTGGCCCCACATGGGGCTCTCTCTGTGCTGACAGCTCAGAGCCTGGAGCCTGCCTAAGATTCTCTCTCCCTCTCTCTCTGCCCCTCCCCCACTCATGCTCTTTTGCTCTCTCTCTCTCTCTCTCAAAATAAATAAAAAACATTAAAAATTAAAAAAAAATAAAGCTCCTCTTAAAAATTTAAATTTTCATTACTGTTGTGAATGAGGTCTGGTCTCTATATTTTCTTTTCCTAGTTTTCATAATCTACATAGTCTAAATGTTTCACTGTAGAGAAATTTTTAAAATAGAGAAAATTCTAATGCAGAAAGAAAAATCACCCACAGTATGTTATCTGGTTAATGTTTGCAGCATAATCTTCAGGGCGTATGTTTACATTTATAAAATAGAACATCTTTGTCGGTCGTGGGTAATGATTATATTTTGTAACTATTATTTACTTATATAAAAGAAAGTATTCAATTTTTCTATATGTTGCTTTCATATGCCATTATCCCATTGTGCCTAATCACTAATCAAGTGCATTATCTTCATCTATTGAAGTAACCATTTTTTAAAATATTTTACCAATCGATGAATAACAGATTAAATTTATAGATTTTTTGGAACAGTAATGACCTTGCATTCCTGGGACAGAATGATCTATCCATCGTATGTTATTTCTATTTACTTTGTGTAAATTTATATAGATTACAAAACTTACTACAATTGCAAATTCCACATGCATTATATATCAAAACTGTTCCTCTTTACTTATAAGAGAATCTTCTAGTAGAACCTAATACTTCCTCCATGTTCACCACTTTTCCTTCAAAGGCTAATATTTCTTTGACCTTTCCATATCTTGCTCTAAAGTCCACTTATCTGACATCAAAAATGTAATTTTATATTTCTAGCCATTTTAATAGTGGAATTGTACAGAATTCATTATTACAAATAGTGGTGTGCTGGAAAATGTTTCTTTTCAGAAAAAAAGTCATAATTTATAACATTTGTTACCATGGTGTGAATACTCCCACCATGGCTTTTTTTCAAGCTACCGGTGTGACCTCACTGAACACAGATTTGAGACTTTCAGCAACTTGTAGAATCCAGCTCTAGCACCCTGCTGAAGCTGATGGTGAACGAATTAGCCATTGAGATGGCTGAATATAAGCGAAATCTTAACAGTCCTAATATCTCTAAATGGAAATGGCCTTATGCAGTAAGATAGGATTGTCCATATTTTATATAAATAATTCAAGAAGCTTTTGAAGGCTTGCTCATTCAACATATTGCAGCAAAAAAGGAGACAGGAACAGAACACCTAGACATCAGTTTGAACTTAACTACTGACTAGTATTACCTAAGCAAGCAACAAAAATTTTCTAATCTACTTATGAGAGAGAGAAAGAGAGAGAGATTGTGTGTGTGTGAGTATATATATTAAATATAAGTATACGTAGATATATAAGTATGTATATTAAATCTATTTAACTCCAGGTCTTTGTGAGTGAGACATACTCATATTCATTCTTTCATAATCTGTACAAATTGACTATTTTCCAGTTATTATAGGAATTACAACTACCGTGTGGCACCTGGGTGGCTCAGTCAGTTGAGTGTCCGACTTCAGCTCAGGTCATGATCTCAACAGTCCGTGGGTTTGAGCCTTGTGTTGGGCTCTGTGTTGACAGCTCAGAGCCTGGAGTCTGTTTGGGACTCTGTCTCCTTCTCTCTGCCTCTACCCCACTTGTACTCTGTTGCTCTCTTTCTCTCAAAAATGAATAAGTATTTAAAAAAAGAAAAAAGAAACTACAACTACCTTTCAGGAATATACTCAGGTTCCTAAGTCCTTTATCAAGCCTTTCTTGAATATATAAAAATCTTCCTTTTTATTCATTTTCTTCTTTTTAATTCTTACATTCATTTTCCCTATTACACAATGCAACATGTATAAATGTATCATTTACATTATTCACAGCTTCATACATCCTGATCTTTCCATTTCAGATAGATTTAAATCCCTTAATGTTTGGAATCATAAAGCCCCTAATATTTATTATGTTGCAACACATGTAGCAATTGTCCAATTAATAACTGTAAACTAAATATGAAAATAGAATGTAACCCTACACTTGAAAGAGCAAGAAAATAAAAATTCTTATGCAAAGATAATTTAGACCTGTGTTAGTTTTTGAACTTGAATTATGGCTGTTTTTTTGTTGATTGCTTAATGTAACAGTGTCTGACAAATTATTAAACCTATCATTTATTAAAGGCTTCCTACATTGCCAAGAACCCTACTAGGAGCTTTTATTATCTTATTCATCCTTACATTAACTCCAATAAGATAGGTTGTTTCATTCCTTATTTTTGAAACAAGGAAATTGTGCCTTAGAGATATTAACATGTTCAAGGTTATAAAGTTTAAACGATAGATCCAGGAATCAAATCCAGGTGTGTCTGACTACAAAGCCCATGTCTTAAAGTACTGTATCAGAAGAAGTGCCAAAAGTATATCCCAGAAGCTGACAGTGAAATTAAGAATATATTCAAACTTATGTAAAAGAGAAATAAAATGTTCTGGGTCTAAATAATACTAATGGTTGACCATATAGGAAATCATAAGAGAGCTACTTGAATTTAACCTTACCCTAGAAAGAACTCTAATTCTAGCCAGCAAAATTGAATCAGCCATTAATAATGCAAGGTGACGTGCAGAGAAAGACTCTTAGCCCATAAAAGTGATTCATGCACCCTCTTTCCGGAAACAACATTCCACTGGGGCAAATCAAAGCCATAAGCTGCTACTGAGGACACTATCTACATGAGCCAAAAATCATTGAAGTTCACTTTTATTTTTTGATTGCAATTCTAAAAGGTACTTGGCAAATGTTGCAGGATGTTCTGTACAAGAAGGCAAATGGTAATAATTGGGGAAAATTGGGCATTGCACATGAATGGACTTCTGAAGGATCTCTGGCATTAATTTTCCTTTTATTCTCTTTTATAAGTTTTAATTGAGGGTTATCAATAAAACAATTGTATGGAAAAAAGGTTGTGTTGCTTTAAATTCTAACCAAAAATACCTGGAAGAAAGATAAAATAAATATTGTAATAAGATGCATACGCAAAACAAATCTCAAACTCTAGGATTATATTAATGTTTATTTCCTTTTCATAAACAAAGATTTCTATTACGCATAAAGTTAGCATTGAGGTTTATTGGTTTCCAATTTTTGATACTTTGACCTAAAAGAAAAGATGGAGCTAAGTTCACATTTGTAAGTTGCTCAACTTGCCTACACACAGCTATTCAAGAAGTGTTTGTTAAATGAATAAAAAAACCTCTGCCTATGAATACATGCATGTGTGTACATATATACCTATTTCATGCATATGTATGTACATATATACCTGTTTCTAGGTTTTTGCACAGGAAGAGTTATAAACACATATTTATAGTCACATATATTCACATATAACATGTATATTCAGTGTATATGTGTGTGTGTGTGTGTGTGTGTGTGTGTGTTATTGAAATATAAGACCTGAGTAAGAAAAATACTAGATCCCTGGCCATCATGTAGTCTGTGCTATAGGGGAATAGTAGATATTAGAGATAAACACACTTGGCTTTGAACCCTGATTTGACCATTAACCACCACTCTCTAACCTTGAGCAATCTGTGTAATGTTTCTAGGTCCCACTTGTATCTGTCAGTTCACAATAATGCTACTTTTTCAGACTTTTCAGATTTGGGGGACAAGGATTTCAAATAGGAAGTGTAAAAGAATCCAGGTGGCCCCAACATTTTAATGTTATGTGGTCTTAAGTTTTCAGATTTGATTGTGAAATATTTCAGAATTTCAGCATAGCCATGTAGGGCTTCAGTTCCCCAGTATGCTGCATCTTTCAAGGATATGACGTTTGTGATTCCTCCTATAATTTTTAATGCAATAGATGTATGATTATGAGAAGAAAAAGGCAAATACTGAAACTGTAGATCAATATAGCTGAAATATTACCTTCACTTCAGATTTTCAAAATAGGTTATTATCTTATGGGTTTGGATGTATATAGTTTGTGTTGAAATACATAAGCTCACCTGCTTGGTTCTTAGGTTAGCATACAACCTAGTAAGTTCAGATACAATTTCCTTTTTTAATATTCATGGACTAATTAACTTGTTTTCCTGCTAGAGTTTAGGCCGCCTTTATTTTATTTTATAATAGAGTGTGATTCCAGACATTCTATCAAATTAAGTAGACTTGGAGAGAAACCAAATGTATAATTCAATGAGAAAACAAATCTTTAAAAAAATCGAATAAGCTCTTAGAATTTTACAAATAAGTAGCAGAAGTTTGAAACCAATAAGCATATACCATGATTCTGCATTTATAGAAAACTGGAAATAATATGATTGAAAACTGACTCACCATATAAGTGGATAATAACTTTAATTTTTAATTAGATAATTTACATTGGGCAGTGCTTTTCTTAATTAATCTTTTAATTTGAATAAAAGTAGCATTGATAAAGCTCTGGTTCTCATCACATTTAATGAATCATTTCTAGGTGTATGTGTACTTTTCTTAAGATTTCTAATTCCAAAATAGTACACTACATTCATACTTCATTTCTTCTGTATCTGTCAAACTCAGAAACAATAGAACCATTATCAAAAGAAATAAGTACATATCATGCCGGAAAGTAAGAAAGGGAACTATCAATAAACAAGAACTGAAATGAATTCCCCACCAAAATAAGGAAAGTGAAAGGGAACTTGCATCTACAATTCATGACTATCATTAGAAATAGAACTAACACAGGTATTTGAGGTCAGTCACCCCATGAGGCCCATGGCTGTTTTAGAAAGGTGCAGTTAAAAAAATGTGGAAAGTGTTGCAAATATGTGTTACAATAAACTTCATCACCAGGGGCATCTGGGTGGCTCAGTCAGTTTAGCAACTGACTCTTGATTTCAGTTCTGGTCATGATCTCACGTTTCCTGAGTTCAAGCCCCGCATAGGGTTCTGTGCTGACAGCACGGAGCCTGCTTGGGATTCTCTTTCTCCCTCTCTCTGCCCTTCCCCTGCTCATGTTCTCTCTCTCTTTCTAAATAAATAAATAAATAAATAAATACTTAAACATTAAAAATAAATAAAATAAACTCAATCATCAAATATTTAAGAAAATCCAAGCTTAGAAAAGACTACCAAACTCAACAATTAGGATTTGCACTCAAAGAAATAGTTAAGAGAATAATTAGATGCTGCCTAGCCAGTAAACATATTTAGTGTGTCAGATAAATGAAGCAAGGACTTACACCCTTGGGAATAAAAAATAGGAGATTGTAAAACATAGAGAAGTGATGCTGGTAAAGAAGTCAATTCAATGTATGTGTATAATTGTTGAAATGTATTTTTATTTGTTTTGAAGGTAATGTCAGAGAAAATGGTAGTCACTGGGCTTCATTCTTTTCTTCCTTCTTTTCTTTCTCCTTCCTTTCTTTTATAAATTCCAAGATCCTTTTGTTTGTCATTTTTGGTGTAGTTTATTATTATTTTTTTGCCTGAGAATGAAATCCTCTTTATTCATTCATTAGGAGATTCCATGAATTTGCACGTTAACTTTGCCTCTGTGAGTTATATAGATTTTGGCTCTGTTATCTTATATTCTGAGTATATAAATAAACAAAGGCTAAGTATAGCAACTTAGATCCAGATGCTTCAGTTTGAACCTTCTTCTACTTCCTATGACTGCAGTACAATCATCTAACTCTTTGATGCCAGCCTCAATTTTAAGTAGGTATTACATTTCCCTATTTCCTCCAACTTGCTCTCTTGTAGACACTGCTTCCTCTGCCATCCCCTTTGGGATGTAATTGACAAAACACAGACTCCAGACTAATTCTCACCTATGAGCTTGTGAAATGCCTTTTTATTTTTCCAGCTCTACAGAGTTCCAGGCTTCCCTCTGAATAGCATTAGCTCATCTTATGAAATCCACATTAGTGAAGACTTCCATTCCTGGTCCACAGACTCCTCCAATCCTGCTGCATCTCACTGAAAGTAACATCTTCTCCAGGATCACTCATCCATCTAATCTCACCCTCTGCAGTCACCCTAACTCTCCCATTTCCATTTGAAACATTCCATCCTCCAACCCCAACATACTACCTTCCAGAATGCTTGTATAATCATTTATTTTCTTTCTTTGGCCTTATTGAGGTTTTCAGCTCACTGATATCTCATTTTTCTCATTACCCATCACTACCACCTTTCTTTACCTCCTTCTCTCTTCAGATTAGATTACATATTCCCTTGTTTCAGTCACTCCTTCAAACCTGAAACTCTTTGCCTCTGTTCCAATGAGCCCGCCTGTTCTCTCTATCTCCGCCTGGGCGAGTGATCATTGCTGAAGGCAATCACACAACCAGATTGGAATAAGATCATCCACAATTTTGGTTCACTAGTATAAACACTGCTTAAATTTTTTTTTAATTTAAAAACAATTTTTTTTTTCAACGTTTATTTATTTTTGGGACAGAGAGAGACAGAGCATGAACGGGGGAGGGGCAGAGAGAGAGGGAGACACAGAATCAGAAACAGGCTCCAGGCTCTGAGCCATCAGCCCAGAGCCCGACGCGGGGCTCGAACTCACGGACCGCGAGATCGTGACCTGGCTGAAGTCGGACGCTTAACCGACTGCGCCACCCAGGTGCCCCAACACTGCTTAAATTTTAAATGACGTTTTCCTATTTGGCTAATTGTCCTACTTTCCATAATAACAATTTCAGTTCTATCCATTCTATCCAGACTCCCAGCCTCTCCTACTTCACCATACTAAGCAGTTTCAGAAATCTCTTACTTCCTGTAGAAAGTAAAAGCCAGCATTCTGGAACTCCTTCAACCTCCCACCACTAAACATAAATACCTCTCTGAATCCTCAGCCATCCTCCTTTTTCCCATGTTTAAAATAGAGAAAACATTCTTTCTCAGGAGCTGCCTAGAACTTCCATTTTCTTTACATTTCTTCACTCTTTAACCCACTCCAATCCAATTTATTGATTTGAACATGGCGGATCCACTTCAATAAAACTATAGAATCTTAATTTAATGTTACTTAATTTTTCAACAGTATGATCCTTTGTTCCATAATACACTCCTCTTGGTTTTCTTCTTACCATTTCTTTACTATTCAGCCTTGTCTCTTGGCTGTTTTTTTTTTTAATTTTTTTAATGTTTATTTATTTTTGAGAGAGAGAGAGACAGACAGAGCATGAGCAGGGGAGGGGTAGAGAGAGGGAGACACAGAAACCGAAGCAGGCTCCAGGCTCCGAGCCATCAGCACAGAGCCCAACGTGGGGCTCGAACTCATGAATTGTGAGATCATGACCTGAGCCGAAGTTGGACACTCAACTGACTGAGCCACCCAGGCACCCTTATCTCTTGGCTGTTTTTATCTACAAGATCTTTAAATATCATAGTTCCTAAGTATTTTCCTACTTTCTTCTCTTAGCATAACCTCCCCACACACATCCATTTCCAGAACTTCAATCAATATCTATAAACTGAATGTTTTCATATTTATACATTGAGTCAAGACTTTTTTTCTGAGTTATAGATCTATATAACTATTTGCCTCCTTGACATTTACACTTGGATTTTTCAGAAGCATTTCAAATTTTACAATGCTAAAACTGAACTCATGATTCCTTATTTCCCTGAAACGTCTTGCTCTCCATAATCTCCCACACAGGAGGACTCCAAACAAGTCCTCAATAAGAAATATGGAAATCCTTCTTGACATTAATTCACCAAACAATGTTATTATGTCTTATCTATTTTATCTACTTTTATCTTATTTATTTCTTATCACTGGAAGTCATCATTTCTCCCCACCTCTACCCTACTCATCTATCTCCTAAACTACTACAATAATCTTCCAAATAGTCTACTTTTATCCAAATATTTGTTCCATCAATGACATAATAATTGAAGGAATAAATGAGTTATTCCAATTATCACTGTTGGAACAGCTTACATCCTACCTAGAAATTAATTAATCCTCTAAGATCTGGGACAAATTTGTTTCTGTACACTTAACAGATAGTGTGGCTTTAGCCCCTCCTTTTCTTGATATTATGTAACTCTAGGGACTCCTATTAAATTAATTCATGAAGTTATTCCCTCTTGTCTCTTTGCACACTGTATAGTGTGAGAGATAGACCTGGACATCTGTGTAGTACTAGGATGCGGACATTTAGCATTTGCCAAGGTCCATTGCTCTAAGCTTTAGGATAACGTCTTTTTCCATTAGAGAAATCAGAGTTCTAAGACCAAGATTAGTGAAGAAGCCTAGTAGAATTGTGCAGGTAGAACACATAATATCCTTTCACATAAGTTCTGGCTCTGCTTCCCATGGTCAGGGTTTCCATGGAGGTATACGGAACTGACAGGTACTTGTCCTTTCTATAGAGATCCTAATATACTCATCTACAGCAAGATTCAGCAGTTTGATGATTTGGGATTTGGGATTTGGGATTTGGCTATCTCTAGCTTGCTATCTTGAGATAATTCCTGAGATGATGGCTCTGTTTGACCTGGTCCTCACTTCCCCTGAGAAATGGAGATATCGCTGAAACCCATGGTTGGTGCTTGTGTCCTTGATTCCTGCTGATACTTTTGGTACTAAGTTCCAGCTAGGTTGGTTTTATATCCCATGGTACTACCTGGTTTCTCTGCCTTTATTTATCGCTGGAAGCTTTCTCAAAACTTTTTCTGATCTTGGATATGTTAGCTGTACTGATTTCGTCATGAAGGCTATGTTCCAACATGCAGGACCCATGGAATTTTGTGTCTGTTTATTTTGATCTGATTGAGATGATACTTACCCAATATAGAAAATTTGGAAGGTCTAGTAAAGCATTCAGTCACAATCACCCAACACAAATAAACATATATACTCATAGTCACTTAGAGGATTAGTGCTGAATTAATGTCAAAATGTTAAATTCTTGGATTTTAGGAAGATTTTGAAATCACTTGATGCTTTGATAACTGAATATACTGACACAAAATCTGACACAAAACATTGTTACTGCTACTTATTGACCAAATGAAATGAATATGGAAGTAATGGAAGTAATTTAATCAGCTGAGGGGAAAAAGACACACTTGGTGACCCAATTAATATGGGTTTTAAAATTATTAAAAATATTGCTCATATTTTATCCAAATATTTTTTACAATTATATATGTATTTTTATTTATTTTTATTTTATTCTTTGATTTAAATTCCAGTTACTTAACATAATATTATTTTCAGGTATAGAATTTAGTGATTCAACACTTCCATACAATAAAGTCCTGTGCTCATCACAAGTGCCCTCCTTGTTCCCCATCACCTATTTAACTCATCCCCCCACCCACTCCCTTCTGGTAACCATCAGTTTGTTCTTTAAAATTAACAGTCTATTTTTTGGTTTTCTTTATTTTTCTTTTTGATGGAATATAAACAGTCGACACATTAAAAAGATGGGTTCTCTACTTCAAAAGAATCTAAAATTTAAAATACATGTAACAGGGAATAATAAAATCCAAGGGAAATAACTTAATCTCATGCATAACAAACAAATTCAAATAATACAAAAGGATGTGAAAGAATCTAGTCAACAAATTGATAGTTTTGTTATTTAAAGAATGAAAGAATATTTTAATTGAATCTTATAGTGGTATTTTAGGAGGAACTTCAGGTTAAAATGAAATATTTGTTATTTGGAGAACTCCGAAGGCCAAGATTTATTTACTGAAAGAAGGTTGATCCTCCTGTCAAATACTGTCACATTCCTTAATTGACATGACATAAAACTACAGGGTTTATTTCATGCATTTTCTTAGAGAATAGAAAGTACCTTCCCCCCCCCCCCCCCCCCCCGCAAGCTTAGATCCTAAGCAGGTATCAGAATCCAAGTAATGAAGTAAGTTGGCTTCTGATGGAATTAGCACATATTTTAGCCATCTTCTTCTATTATATTTTTCTTCCAAGATCTGCTCCTTTAATATATTTTCTGGAACACTTTACTATATATCTGCTTTGCTAAAAAATGACTCACCTATTTCTTGAGGTAAATTATGTTGCCTCTCCTACTTTGCAGCTGAGATGAACTGCACAGTAAGTAAAATGTCCGAAATGGAGCTTTCAACTTGAACATTGCTTTGGAATTATGCCAGCTTTTCCTGGGTATTAACCACTCTACTAATGGTTGTCTAATTCTTCAAGAAGCAGTTTGAATTACGGCCATTTAAGACCTACAGATAGAAAAATTCAGATGTTTCACAGGGATTTGGAGAATTAATTTTCCAAGCCAATAAGATTTACCATGTCCTAGAAGAGGAAATAAGTTAAATATTTTGTATGGTTTAATAAGACTTAAAGAAGGGAAATGGGGTCAATATCTATATTTTCATAGAAATATCTTTATAATAGTCTTAAAAATTATAGTTTGATTTCTAATTTTCCCAATAGTTTAATTTGCTTTATCTTTCTTCTGCTTACCAAAAAAAAAAAAAAAAAAAAAAAAAAAAAGCACTAATCCATTCATTGGACTTTGTCTTTGGGTCCAGTGATAGGGAGAAAAGACTAGCCTTGTCATCTTCCCTGTGATATTCAGTGCAGCTTCATTGGAATTCAGTGATGGTTCCAAGTTCATTTTACTTCTTTAAGGCACAAAGTAGGATATAAAATGGGGCCATGCCTTCCTCTCAATGGAATTTTTAATGAATAGTTTAAATACCATACTAATTTGTGTTTTCTTTCTGCCCTTGGAGCAATGACCTAAGAACAGGGAAGAATCTGTTACTTGATCTCATTAAACCCTGGAGAAGAGGCTCATCACTGATCTCATCTTTCTTTGTTTGTTGTTATTTGTTTGTTTGTTTGTTTTTAGATCTCTGTTGATGCTCTGTGGAATAGAAATAGAGAGGTGCCAGCACTAAAATATGGTTTTAGACTTCATTTTCACTAATGGCTTAATTTCTCTATTTAAAAAAGTAACTAAGTTGCTAAAAAACAAAACAAAAAGTGCTGACCAAGATTTATAGCATGTTCAGCAAACTTTTAATTGATGTCTGATAATCTATTAAAGATGCTGAGTACATAACCTTGAATATTTCCTTTTTTGTAACTATAAGATTAAACTTCAGACTGACACAGCATTCTCCTCCAAGAGAACTCAGCATGAACCTCGCCCTTTCCTAGCAACCCCATAGGGATAAAGTTGTTCTACCTGTATCTGTCAGGATACGTACTTAAGTAGGGTGACCATGTGTCGTTGCTCGCATAAAGACACTTTAGAGAGGAAAACAAGATGCTATTAATAATTAAGTCAGGCATAAATAGATATGTTCCAAGAAAATAAAGACATAAAATGACAGTAGATATCAGAATAAAGTAGGTCAAATAAGTCACTGAATTTGAATTCCAACTTGAACTGAAACCCGAGTTTCATGATCACCAACCAGATCTCTCTATAGATCCTACATATATATATATATATTTCAGAATTACTTAAAGCCCCAGTTTACTAGTTCCAACAATGAAAAATATTCTCTAATGTTGTCAATGAACATACTAAGCTTTTGCTTGACTCTCATGGGTTTCTCCTTGCTCTTTTCCAATAAGATTCTCTGTTTTATTGGCTTGTGTTAAATCAAGATCATGGGGGTATACATATAGTAAAATACACTCTTTAGATATACAGTTACATGACTATTCCCACCACATCATCAAGCTATGGCATATATCTATCAGAATACACAGTTTCCTTAGGCTCTTTAACAAGTCACTTTCCTCTGCCCCAAGTCAGAAACTGGCAACTACTTACCTATACCTTTTCTAGAGTGTCATATAAATGAAATTATATAGTACGCAACTTTTAGAGTCTGGCTTCTTTCACTTTGCATAATGCATTTGAGATTTGCCCATGCTATTGCATGGATCAGTAGTTTGTTACTTTTATTGACCTTTTTGCTAAGTGTCATTCCACTGTATAGTGGCACCACAGTTTACCCATTCACCAGTTGAAGGACATTTGTGTTTTGGGTAATTGTGATTACAACCACTATAACTCTTGCACACAGATCTTTGAGTGAACGTTGCTTTTATTATTTCAGAGAAATACTTCCGGACAGGATCTTTGAGTTGGATGGTAAATGTATGCTTAATTTTACAAGACACTCCCAATTTGCTTTCCACTGTGACTATTCTGCATTCCCACAAGCAATGTATGGGAATTGCTGGTGTTTTGCACTCTCACCAGCAACTGATATTGCCATTGCATTGTTTTTTTTATCCATTCTTATAGATGTGTGCTGGTATCTTATGATAGGTCTAATGGGCATTTCCCTATTGGTAGTAATGTTGAACATCTTTGTGTGTGCATATGTATCATCCATATATCTTCTTTTGTGAAGCAGCTGTCCAAACCTTTTACCTATTTTACTCATTATCATGAAGTATGATTTACCTGTAGTTTTTGTTGTTGTTTTGGTTTGGTTCAGTTTGGCTTTGATATTATAGATGCTCATTATCAGTTTGAAGACGTTTCCTTCTATTCTTAGCTTGTGAAGATATTTTTGTCATAAATTAATTGTTGAATTGTATCACAGATATTATCTGTTTCTATTGAGGTGGCTATATGTTTTTCTTCTTCAGTTTATTAAATGTAAAATTAAATTTATTCATTTTCATATGTGAAAATGCATTCCTGCATTCCTGACATAATGCCCACTTGCCATGATGTTTTATGCCTTTCTGGATTTAGATTTATAGTATTGTTTGAGGCTTTTTTTGTCTATATTCATGAGGGATGTTGGTATGTATTTTCTTTTCTTGTAATATCTTTATCTGGTTTCTGTATCAGTGTAATAGTGGTCTTGTAAAATGTATTGGGAGTGTTCTTTACCCTCTGTTTTATGGAGGCTTGTATACTGATGTTATCTTCCTTAAATGTTTGGTAAAATTCACTACGGACCTATCTGGGCCTTGAATTGTTTTTGTGGCTTGTTTTTGTTTTTGTGGTAGTTGGTGGTGGAAAATTATTAACTTATGATTAAATTTCCTAAATAAATATAGAATTATTCTGGAAATACAAGATTCTAGTAATATATGCATTCTTGAATAATCTTTGGTATTGTGTCATTCAAGAAATTTGTCTATTTTATCTAAAGTTCAGAATTTATTAACATCAATTGCTTATAATACTCCCTGATTAATCTATTAATATTATGGTGACCTGCTGGTGTGTCCCTTTCTTTATTGCTAATATTATTTATTTTTACATTCTTTTTTCCCTAAGCAATACTGCTAAGGTTTAATGATTATACTGATATTTTTTAATAATCACAATTTGGTTTCATTTATTTTATTATTTTTTTAATGTTATTGTTTCTACTTTTTTCTTAATTATTATCTTCCTTTTGTGTGACTTGAGTTTCATTTGCTCTTCTCATTCTAGTTTCTTAAGATGAAAGTTAATGACATTGTTTTGAAACTTATTTTCTAATATCAGCATTTGACAGTATTATTTTCCTATTCATTAGCCACATCACACTAATTTTGATATATTATTTTAATTTTCAATAAAATAATAAATCTATTTTCTAATTCTCCTTGTGACTCCTACTTCAACCCATGGGTTATTTAGAAGTGTGCTGTTTAGTTTCAGGTCTACTGAGGAGCCGAGGGCAGATACTCTGGTTCTTTGTTATCAGGTTTTTGTATTTCTTTAATTTCACTTGATTCCTCTCTATCATTTCTAATGTTCTGAAAAAATTCTCATTTGTTCATTCTTGATATCCATTTCTCTCATGAAAACCTTTAACATATTAATCATCATTATTTTGAATTCTCTACCTGATAGTTCCAACATCTGGTCATCTTTGAGTCCTTTCCTATTGATTGATTTGTCTCTTGACAATGGTTTTTTTTTTTTTTTTTTTTATTGTGTGTCTTGTAATTTTTTTACATGGAACACAATATCTTTTGTAGAACAGGTGATGATGTGGTAAATATTAATAGCTGGAAAGGACATAACTTTCCTCAAGAAGTTTATATGGATGATGGACTCAATCTAATTATGAACTAAGCTTTATTGTTGTTGTGGTCATCTTCAGAGCACTACAGACTCCAAATTCCTGTGACATGATGATGTCAGCAAAAATGGCATAATAAAGAACTCCAAAAGTTTGTACTAACATAAAAACAGTGGGGAAAAAAACTGTAAAAGTCAAATTTTTCAGACTTCTGCAAATTAATCGAAGCCAATAGGACCCTGTGAGATGTTTAATCAAAAAAACCCAACTGAATCTCAGTGAATAACAGTGAGCTTTGTGGTTTCTAACACACTCTGGCCCCATCTACTGCTTTCTAATTCATAAGTGGCCCTAAAGAAAACAGCGTATGGGTACAGGAAGAAGTAAAATAAACCTCATGGGCCAAGAAATGTAGTTAGGTTTTTGTTGGTGTTGTTTTTGTTTGTTTGTTTTTACCTCTCTGGTGGCTTCCTGAAGGACCATTGCAAAGGGCTTGCTCACCTTACTCACAATTCCTGTAGTATCAGGCAGCTACTCAGGGGACATATGTTCAAAACTTTTACAGGCAATTATGTTAGTGCCTGTTGCCTTGGGAACTAGATAAAAGTTGGAGTAATCAATAGACTAACCTAAAGTTTGGAAGGAAAAGCTGGGTATGGAGATGCTTTGGGTCATAAGGCCATGATAAGCTCTGATACATTCCTGGCAATCTAAAAGGCTGTGCACCTACCAAGGCAATGCTATTATTCTGTGATTGGAGTGACAGTTGTTCACTGGTGGAGGGTTTCTCTCAAAGTTTGTGTTCCACTCTCAGTTTCAGCCATCTTGTATGCCTGTGTTACAGTGGTGTTCTCTCACACCACTCATTTCTCCTCCAAGGTTAGACTCTTGCTTGTACTTGGTGCTTGCTCTTGTGTGACATAGTTCACCTTCAAGTCTTAGATAAGCTCTGTGTGGCCTCAGAAGTAGGTTTCTTTCAATGTTCCTGCTCATCCTTCCCATAGTAGGTAGCCAACCTGTGACTTGTGTCTGTGGTAGGTATTAAGCAGCAGAAAGTTTTGTGCTTTTCCCCAGATGTAGAAAACCTCTATTAGTATTGGTGTAAGATAATGTTCTCAGAGATATTAGCTGAGTCTTCCCCTGGGGTTAATGGCTTTTTCCCATGCCTGGTAGTGACAGAGTTGGCTGTCCCTTCTTCAGAGATTTAAGTTTTTTGAGAGAAAGTTATGGGGTTTTGTGACTTTCCTAAGGGAAAGTTCCTGCATGCCTTCAATTAAAAAGGAGACCCATCCACCTGTCCTCAGTCTTTCTTATGAGTACCCAAAGGCAGTCCATGGATGGATACAGGTCTACCTATGGGTTCAAAGTCCCTTGTTTTCACAGTTATAGGAGTTCTACATAGTCATATTAATCTATACCAAGCCTTCATACATTTATAAAAAGTTAGCTGATTTCTCCCTACTTGCTTGTGTAGTGACACTATCTGTTCTCATAGTCTGTTGGTCTGTGATAAACCAGTCTTGTTTTTATCTTGGCAGAACCTGTCTCTTCTTGGATTTCAGGCTTCTTGTGTGATTTGGGAATTCAGCTCCCTGATGTGCTAAGGAAAATTTATTTTGTGGTTTATCTATCTGGTTGTTTCTTGTTGCTATCCAGGTAGTGGCAACACTTTCTCCAGAACTCCACATTCTAGGTATAAAGGGAACCTCCAGCAAATTTTTTAATATTAAAAACATATGAAACTATTAAACAAAGGTATGGAGAAACTAACTCTCTACATTATAGTTGCTGTTTCTCAACTGTGGAAATTTATGGAGAAGGTGTCTTCATGCCTTAATGATATATTTTTCTAGAATATTCCTCATGGACAAGACATCTGTGACACAGTAATTTCTTTCATGTGTCTTAAGTCACTGCTAAATTTATCTAAATTTAGTTACTCTTTACCACAGGGTATTTTTATTTTTATGATTCTATCAAATCATACTTCTTGCCTTAAGAACTGCTCTTAAATTTTTTTTTATTTTTTTAACATTTATTTATTTTTGAAAGAGAGAGAGAGAGAGAGAGCAGGGGAGGAGGAGAGACAGGGAAACACAGAATCCGAAGCAGGCTCCAGGCTACGAACTGTCAACACAGAGCCTGACATGGGGCTCAAACCCAGAAACCATAAGATCATGACCTGAGCCAAAGTCGGATGCTCAACTGACAGAACCACCCAGGTGCCTCTGTTCTTAAAATGTTTGTTATGCTTACAAAAGACATTTGGAGAGGAGAGGGAGGATCTGTGTGTCCGCATGCATTTTTAAATTAATGTAAAAAGCCTGGGTGGCTCAGTTGGTTGAGTGTCTGACTCTTGGTTTTCAGCTTAGGTCATGGTTGCAGGGTTGTGGGATTGGACCCCACATCAAGCTCCATGCTTTCACTCTCACCCTCTTCTCCCCCCCCCCCATTTGCGATCTCTGTCTCTAAAAAATAAAAAATATATATATTTTTTTAAATACTAAAATTTCAAAATAACAGACTTTCACACATTGAATTGACTTGTCCACATTCTTCTCACTTGATGGTTTTGGACAATTTTCACCTCCAACAAAATAGAAACATTTTTATAGTGAAGCAGCAAGGCTTTTTAAAATTATATGCCAGACTATCTGCACATAAAACTCAGATCATCACCCTCAATTATTTTCCTTATTATTATGTTACCATTTGTTGAATTATTTCTTGATTCATGTCCTTTACTGTATCTAAGCATGTGTTTGAATATTCACCTTTACAGAAGGCTATTCCTGTCTTATACAATCTAAAATAATAGCCATCCTCCTAAATATCATCTATTCTGCTACACAGTCCTCCCATTTTCTTCAGAATATTACAACATGACATTATGTATTTTTTCACCCAAGATATGGAACCTTTATGTTTACATAATTACTGTATGTCAGAAGTATGCAAGTGATCTTTCTTATAAATGGAAATGATTACCAGAAGAAACAATGGCAAAAACAACTGGTACTTTATGTGAACCCATAGGAGCTTAAGTTTCAACCCCAGCCAAAAAGTTTGTTATAATGTCTTTCAGTTTTGCCTCTGACGGTTCTGAGATCTTTCCTTTAGTCCTGAAGTTGCCCAGCAGGCTTGGTGTTGGCCGACAGCATGAGCTAAGAGAGCATTCTCGACCATCATTATTTTGCCAGACGCCAACTTATCAAGATACCTGTTTACACCAGCATAGATGACAGCCACTTGTTCTTGGCCAGCCATGAGAGAACACTGTGCCTTTTTCAAGAGCTCAGTCACACACACACTATGAATCAAGAATGGTGCGTAGCAGCGTCAAGATCAGAACTGAACTGGGCAAAAGTAGTGACCGCATGATGATGAAGCAATTCGTCATAACTTCTACCTGGTTCCTAACTCTGGCTTGGGCAGCAGACCCAATGCAGAGAATAGACTCACCGACATTAACGGAAGGTGGATACATTTGAAGAACAATTCTGTCTCACAAGAATGAAAGTACAAGAGAGTTGGGATGTGTTGTGAACATTGACATATCTTGATGTTGCAAGAGTGCCTGGTAGACAGGCAGATGTTTTGAGCAGATGCTTAAAAAGTATTCATTGGATGAATGAGTGAAATAATGTACAACTTCTTAGCAAAACTCATTTTTGTCTGTGTATCTTGATATGAAAATGGCTGAGAAGCATCACTCATTCTACATTTCCAGCACATTTTTAAGGTGAGTATAAGGCACTGGAGAAGCAAAATCTGGCTACAGAGTACATACTAATAGATAAGAAGAGAAGAGATAGGTTGCAGGCATAACATAATTAGAGCAAGTATATATTTCAGAGATGCAAAGAAGGTAGATGTCAGAGAGCCACAAATATACACAGTGAGCAGAGAGGTCTGGAATGAAGAGGAAGTGAGAAATCTGGGACAAACATTTATTTAAGGATCTGGTAACAATAATAGTGTTTGGGGCAGGGATATTTTAGCTAACCTGTAACTGACATCAGGATCCCTAATTTCTATGTGCACATTACTATTCTAAGTGTTAAACATATGCATTAACACCTTTTTACACTATTAATTTGCCTTGCAGCAATTCCACCATATATGTATACAATAGAAAACATTGCTATTACACATTTCAGATGATGATGTCACAAATGAAGGAATGAAAGGAAATATTAATTTTTCTAATGAAAAGCTATTCTTTCCATATCAGTTCAGGCCTCCTTATCATACTCTGGCCTCCAGTGATACAGAGAAGACAGTCTCTAGGGAATTTTATAGTATAGTCTTTGTACTATTAACAATTCTTTTTTTCCCTTTTCAGTTTTTTTCTTTAAATTCTAGTTAGTTAACATACAGTGCAATATTGGTTTCCAGAGTAGAATTCAGTGATTCATCACTTACATACATCACTCAGTGCTCATCACAACAAGTGCCCTCCTTAATATCCATCACCCATCTAGCTCATCTCCTACCCACCTCCCTTCCATCAACCCTCAGTTTGTTCTCTATCTTTAAGAGTCTCTCATGGTTTGTTGTCTTTCTCTCTCTCTCTTTTTTATTCCCCCCCCACCCATGTTCATCTGTTTTGTTGCTTAAATTCCACATATGAATGAAATCATTTGGTATTCATCTTTTCTCTGACTGACTTATCTTGCTTGGCATGATACACTCCAGCTGCATCCATGTTGTTACAAATGTCAAGATTTCATTCTTTTAAAAACAATTTTTTTTAATGTTTTTATTTTTGAGAGACAGAGAGACATAGCATGAGTGGGGGAGGGGCAAAGAGAGAGGGAGACACAGAATCCGAAGCAGGCTCCAGGCTCTGAGCTGTCAGCACAGAGCCCAATGAGGGGCTTGAACCCACAAACTGTGAAATCATGACCTGAGCTGAAGTCAGACCCTTAACCGACTGAGTCACTCATGCGCCCCAAGATTCCATTCTTTTTGATGGCTGAGTAACATTCCAGTGTGTGTGTGTGTGTGTGTGTGTGTGTGTGTGTGAGTGTGTGTCCCATCTTCTTTATCCATTCATCAATTGATGTACATTTGGACTCTCTCCATAGTTTGGCTATTGTTGATACATTAACAGTTCTTAATGTCTATCTCACGGCATTGTGTGGGGAAGCAGTTTTCTATGCTACATAAATGGCAAGAAGTATTGTTGGTGGTATTCTTGAAGGGGTCATAAATGGCTCATTGTCCAAAATCATCTCTATCACCAACACAACCAAACATAATTACTTCTACATTATTCTCTCTTTTCTAACTTCATATAAATACATTGGGAGACCAAAGAATATAAAAGCACATTTGCTTACTTCACAGCTTTATCTAGGCCTGACTTTAATAATCACAATGAAATGTTCTTTATTCAGAGAGTAAAGGACTCAAAACAGTCGATTATGTGATCTTAGGTAGTCTCATGACACTTTGGGAATAGTAAAAGGCAGAGTATAATTTCCCCAATCTACAAATGGAGCCCTGGATAAAGCTATTAGTTTTCAAAGTCACAATATAGGGTGAGGGCCAGGTAGGTACTAGGACAACTGTCTCCTAGTGTTTTACTGACTGTTCCTAGGACTTTCCTGTACCAGTAATGTCTCCATAACAAAAACATAAACAAAACCCAGGCCTATAAAAGGTACATGAAATCAGGAGAATCATGGTCAAGTGGTCACATCTGCTCATAAAAAACTGAGCACCAACCTATTATAAGTACCCTTGCATCCTTTCTTACATATATAATTCTTATAAAGTTGTTACTTCTGAAACTCCTTTTGGTGAACCAACTTATCCTTAGGAAGGTTCAGCCTGAAACAAATGGTTTTGTATTTTTACTGTATTTTTTAATGTTTATTTATTTTTGACAGAGAGAGGGGAGAGGGATAAAGAGAGAGGGAGACACAGAATCCGAAGCAGGCTTCAGGCTCTGAGCTGTCAGCACAGAGCCTGAGGCAGGACTCAAACTCCTGAGACGGGAGATCATGGCCTGAGCCGAAGCTGGATGCTTAACCAATTGAGCCACCAAGGCGCCCCTACTGTACTTTTAGTAATTTGTTCTAAAAGCTATTACATGCACAATAATGCATTGGCAACACTGATAAGATTCAGTCTCACTAAATTAAGGGATTACAAGTTGTTTGGAGAGATCATATTAATATATATGAAATAAGATCAGAATGTTTAAAATAAACATACAAAATGTGATAACACTTACTAGTACTCCATGAATTCATAAAAGAAATAAATCAGTGTGCCCTGGAAGAGACAGTGAACAGTGCACCAGGGAGCTGCTTTGAAGGAGCAGACCCAGGGTCTGATTCAGATCTCACTTCCTCTCCATGGTAGCATGCCTCACAACTTCCCTGTAGCAACTTTTGAACATTGCTGTTGACCAATCCCTGTCATATGCTGCTTCTTTTTTCCTTTCTAAATTTGAATACTTACTAGTATTTTTATGTCCCCCTACTACCATAGGGTATGTTGTGGGCATATTTTAGTTCATAAATATATAAATCAAGAGGAACCATATCTTGACCTGATGTAGATACAGAATATCATAAGATTAGTGTTGATCTTGTGTGTTGAATGTTGAATTACCATTCTTGAAGAGGAAGTAAGTATATTTTGTGGGCAGACAAAAGTAAATATTTGTGACAAAGAGAGTAAACTGTAATAGACTTGATACATTTTCAAAATACTAGCTGCTCCTCTTTATGGAAGTATTATACATCCCAGTTCTGTTGACACCAGGCTTAGCCATGGGATTTTCTGTGCCTCTTCATGTGAAAAGGCATCCTTTTCATGTTGTAATATGCACACATCAAAACCCTTCAGTTGTAGTCCAGATTACTGACATCCTATGGATACCAAGCTTCACCAAATGACTTACTTTGTCCAGAGAAATGCGAACGGATATAAAATGTTACAGTTTGAGCAAAAGCTTTAATAACCCATGTTGCTTTTTGTACCCTCTGCAAGAAGAATGTCATTGTCCCACGTGAGACTGCTCTGTCAGGTTGAGACTAGCATAGAGATTATGTAGAGAGAATCTCAGAGCAATTGAGATTAGCACAGCATGCGTGAGAAATAAACTTTTGTTTTTGTGAACCACTAAGAACTAGGAGCTGTGTATTACAATAGTATAACTTACACAAGCTGACACTACCACAAGAGTGGTAGAGTTTGCCCTGGTGGAAAGAAAGATACATTCTCATATAACAATAGCTGATATGATTAAAGAATGCAGCAAAATGTTTTTGAGGAGAAATGAAGAGGTAAGCCTGGGTAGAACAGAAGTGTTACAAAGAAGTGAGGTATGAACACATGTATATAGGTCTTCTTTAGGCAGTGGGGAATCTGAAAACCAGGCACAGGAGTTTAGACTTGAAATAGTAACACTGATGGACATTTAGGCTTTCAGTCAGGGGCTCACAAGATGAAAACCCATGTAATGATAACTAATTTGGCTGTTAATTATAAAAACTGGGTGACAGGGGCTCCTGGGTGGCGCAGTCGGTTAAGCGTCCGACTTCAGCCAGGTCACGATCTCGCGGTTCATGAGTTCGAGCCCCGCGTCAGGCTCTGGGCTGATGGCTCAGAGCCTGGAGCCTGTTTCCGATTCTGTGTCTCCCTCTCTCTCTGCCCCTCCCCCGTTCAGGCTCTGTCTCTCTCTGTCCCAAAAATAAATAAACGTTGAAAAAATAAATTAAAAAAAATAAAATAAAAACTGGGTGACAAAGCAACGGAAATTCTGGAAAAGCTAAAGAAAGAGCTGTAATTATCATTTGATTATGAGTAAAATGTGGCCCATAACAGTGGAAATAGGAAGAAGGGGAAGACCGAAATAATTCTCTATCAGTAAAACTATGGATTTCTCTATCTTTACAGAATATAGAGAATAGAGATAAGGAGTGAGTCAAAGATAACTTTATAGTTTCAAATCTAAGGAGCTGGGACAATAAAAACGCCAGGAATAGGGACAGGTAAATTGGAAGACAAGGCTAATTTTGAGTGAAAACTTTGTGTTTGGAGTAAATATGTTATTTTTATTTATTATTTGAGATAAACCCTTCAGTGGAAAGTTGAGTAGCCTACTGCCTGGAACGGAGATAGGGTCCCATGATAGAAATATGATATGTGAGTCATCTTCATAGGGATTATCACTAAAGCCAAGAAAATGAATGAGTTACCTTGAATAAAAGAGTACAAAAATAAAAGAAGTTTAAGAGAGAAGTTACAGTTAGGGGGGGTGGAAGGAGGCAGAGAAGTTACAGAAGCATGAAATTAGATACGCATGTATCCGACATACATGTATTAGCACAGAATTAACTTTTCCCCCAAAGATAGTTTAATTAGAATTATCCGAGCCATGATAGAGAACAATAGAGAGGATAGAAAAAAATTCATTAGAAGTATCAATTCTCAGAGTCTATTGAAAGAGTCATTTAGTAATGAAGAATTGAGAACCTCATGAGGTTTAAAGATAGCAAGCATACAATAAGCATTGAAAATCAAAGGTTCTCAGAAAAGAGAAAAGGAGAGAAGCATAGGAAGAAGCAGGGTCTTTTAAGAATGAGACATGGATGGGCTGGGGGACACAGGTGGGAGGATCAAGTTGCCTTTAGGTGGGATAAGTGTTTTTACTTTATTTGACTATGTCATCTGGTGTGCAAATAATGAAAATAGCCAAAATGTATTGGTCCGAACACGTATGTGTGAAGCGTTGTACTGAGAACTTGACATATATTATGTCATTGAATCCTCTAAATAACCTTATTGGTTAAGTAGTGTTATTACTATCCCCATTTATAGAGCAGAAAACATAAGGCAGTGAAAAGTAAAATGAATTAACATAGGTCACTACTAAGTGGCAGAAGTGAGAGTCCAACTCATGAGTTTGGATTCAGAACCAGTACCCTAAACCACTAAATTTAGAATGGAAGTGATAAATGTTGAATTTGAAACAAGGAAAAAGGGAGGTGTGGCCATTATAAGAAGCAAATTGAGGGGTAGCATTTTAAACAAAATGTCACTAAATATATATATATATATATATATATATATATATATATATATATATATATATCTGGTCTAGTTCCTACCATTTCAAATACTGGAACGTCTCACAATAAAATAAATACTTCCAAAAATCTAGTAAGTGATTCAGCATAACTCTTCATCATTTATGATTCACCTATAGTATTTCATATGATTCTTACAGCAAAACTATGTAAAAAGTAATATTGGCTTTTTTCCCCCCACAAATGAGATAAACTGAAGAGGAGAAGGGGAAGAGTTAATTTTGTCAAAGTTGCAGTAATAGAATGTGGCATAGCCCGAGCTCAAACCAGATCAATTCTCTTACTCCGAACTTGGGGTTCTTTCCACTTTGCTAACTGATTTTCTACCAAGCATCCATTCTTTTGAAAATAGCAGCATATATACATTCTCATCATTTTCTAAGTCCTCTAAGTTTCTCTAATTATTCCTGAAGAAAGCATAATGTAAGAATCAGAGAAATCTAACTCTTCAAGAGATAAGTTCCACTCTGGACTGACTTCCTGACTTCCCCCTTCTCTGCACAAAGTCCACTTACTATATTGAACAGAAACACTGATCGTTTGTTCACAGGGAATGCTTCAGACTTATTTCTCTATTACTTTTGAGAACCAGTTCCCTGAGACATTAACAAAGCTCCTGTGCAGCCCTTTCTTCACCCGATCCAAAATATAAAGTATCTTGTAGCTTTGAAATTGAGCATCACTAGGGCTGGAAAGGCATAATTTATCCCATGTTCCTATGAGTCACATATTTTAACAAAGCTCAACTTGTAATCTTTTGTCACAATGTTGTAAAAGCTTTTCTCCAGTGTTATTCCTGTTCTTGCTTAAGTTATTAGGAATAATTTAAGCTGTAATTAAAAACAACATTTTAGCTTCCATTCTTCCAGTAGGCCTTTGCAAATTATTTTTGTTTACTTCAATCCAGCACTGTGAAATTACCAGCAAATGTTTGGATTTTGGTCAAAACATAATACATTATTTATTAGGTACAAAATAAAGAAACATGAAATTTATTGCCGTTGTTCTTAGTTGTTTTCTTTTCCCCAAGATTGCCTAAATAATTTAGCTTCATAAACTATCATACTTCACTTTGGAAAAGCAGACCTAAAGAGTTTGTTTGTTTAACTGAACCTAGAAATTAGGTTTCCTGATTAACAATACATGAAAGTGAACATACATAAGCAGACGTTGCTTCATATCTTGTGCAGGGGTCTTCTGTGCTGCTGATCCAGCTCTCCAGACTCTAGCTGACCCCCAAGGAGATGCCAAATGAAACTCCAGCAATTTCATATTGACACAGCTGATTGGAACCCCAAAGACTCCATACATGCATAGCATAACCCCTGGGAGAATAAAATAATCTAGGAAGAGCTGAATTTAAGAAGAGCTTACAAAGCCTGGAATTATCTCAGTATGTTTAGAGCCAGCTGTGATAAGAAAATGTGGTGTGTGTGGTTCTTAGGCTTCTGCATCAATAACTTGGGAGTATGGAGGAAGATGAGCCATTTCATTTCTTCTGCACGGTAGGAGATATCTCTATCCCCAAAATAGCTCCTTTCACTTAAATGGCAAAGTCATACCAACTGAAACTCCTCTTCCAGCTTCACTTGGATCAGTAGGTCATCTTTTAAAATGCAGATATCCTGGACCAATTAAGGAGTTAATACATTAGTGGAAAAATCCTTCAGATCACTTTTTTCTCCCTAACATTGAAAAAAAATCCGTCCGCTCTGAAGGACAGCTAAAGACCAAATTTCTGAGGATCTTGAAAGTCAAGAATCCTTTGTCTGAGTTGTGTTAGGCAATGCTGCACTTTCTTATACTTCTGCAAGAGTGAAGACATACTGTTTAAGCAAAATTAGTCAATAAGATGTTTGGGTATGGGTTAGATAATTACAAAATAATAAACAAGCATAATTTCAGACCCATGAGTCCATGGGCTTTCCCTATTCTCTGCTCTGTAACAAACCTACTATGTGATCATCAACAATCCATCTTATGTTTCTTAGTTTCAGTTTTATCATTTCTAAAAAGAGAGTGTTACAAAAGAAAGCAGACACCAACCCATAAATATAGAGAACAAATTGATGGTTGTCAACTGGTAAGGAAGGTGGAGGGATGGGCAAAATGGGTGAAGGGGAGTGGGAGGTACAGGCTTCCAAGTATAGAATGAATTAAGTCATGGGGAGGAAAGACTCAGCGTAGGGAATATAGTTAATAGTATCGTAATAGCATTGTATGGTGACAGATGCTGACTATACTTGTGGGGAGCATAGCATCGAGTATAGAATTGTCAAATCACTATGTTGTATGCCCGAAAGTAATGTACCATTGTGTGTCAACTATACTTCAATAAAAAAATAATAATCCTATCGATTCCCTAAAATTACTGATTGAATTGCATTTCACAAGAAAAAAAATTTAAATAAAATGAGGGTGTTTTTTATATTTGTATCTATGCATTGATTATTTTACAGAGATTAACCTTCCTAAGGTCACTTAGCTAGTGAGCAGGGATTCACACTCAGAAAGGCATAACCCTAAAGCTCCAATGGTCAACCATGGAGCTATATCTACATTGTTAACTAGAGTCACAATAATTATTACCTATAGTCACCATGCTCCCCACAATGAGATACCACCTCATACCTGTTAGAATGGCTATTGTAGAAAAAAAAAAAAAAGACAAGAAATAACTAGTGTTGAAAGGATGTGGAAAAAAGTTAGATTATTTTAAGATTCCTTCTGGCCCAGATTAAAAATGAAAGTGATCATCACAGTAGAATCATAAAGCCATGGGCACTTAAAGTTAGAACATACCTCAGCAATCTCTTTACCTCCTATACATTTCATTTAGCAGATGGGTGGGAGAGGTCCATGGTTGACAGTTGGTTAACCTCTGTAAGCCTCAATGTTATCATTTATTTAAAAAGATGATATTATTACTATCATTAGTATTACTATTATTGACAAAGACTCTCTCTTTGATTAAATTTTAGTTAGGCTTCTTTGAGCCCTCTTCTCAACTAGGTTTCTTGTCCATCTGTGCTAAGTTTAGTTGCAGCAAGAATTCTGTCAAGTCAGTTTATTGAGAATTCCCCACCCTTGGTAAACGTCACCCTGATAGCTGATGAAATCCCTCATCCCCACCCTTTATATCTAATCCCTCTGGTCCGCCTTCTGTAAGAATCCTATTAAGTAAGTTTAATAAGCATGTCTCCTCTTAGCAGTTTTCCAAATACTGACCCCCTCACTCTTCTTTTTGATTATAAATCCCCAATTGTCTTTGTTGTATTTGGAGTTGAGCCTAATCTCTCTCCCCTGTTCAATACCTGCTTTGCAGTAGTCTTGACAGAAGTCTTCCTTACCATTTTAACAAGTGCCAAGATAATTTTTCTTTAACATTATATCCAATTATCAGAAAGTTCTCCTTCATGTTGAGCTGAGAACTTACCTATTATCACTTCCTCCCCACTGGTCCTAGCACTTTCCTTTCAGAAACATAAATAACATTTCTATTCCTTCTTTCACATGAACATCCTTCAAATACATGAAGGAAGAGATCACATGTAGCAAATCTTCTTTATTTTGGGTTAAATATGTCTACTTTCTTCAGAGTTCCAGATCATTACCATTTTGGTCCTTCTTCTATGAACATGTTTGAATTGTGACAGTCATAATACTTCAAAAGTGAGCATAAAATCTGAGGACACAATGACACCATTATCTTTCTTGGTCTAAGCCCTACAATTCTATGAAGTTGACCTGAGATGTAGCTCAGAGACTCATTAAATGCTGGCAGCTGCGTCACACCTTGGCACACAGATACTGATATGAATCTGGGTTTTCTCTAACCTTGACTTTTTTTTTAAACTAAGTATTGGATTTAAAAATAGGATGGAATTATTCAGGATAGGCTTCCCAAAAAAGGCATTTCTATTCATCTGATGACACAATGATGGACATGTGTCTTGTGAACTGAGGCTTGAAAAAGATGACGGACAGTAATGATGAAGTATGAATATTTTCTAATAGTAGGGTACAATACAGAAAAGCATGGAGAAGGAAATTAAGGAAGGTAACATCTCAGTTAAAGCTGATTTATCATGATTCACTGCTTTGCTTTCTTCTTACCCTTCTTAGCCATTGGCTAATTCCTATCTCCATGCCTTTCACCCCTTTCTTCAATAGGGGAGAATTTGTCTCCAAAACACCTTAGACTCTGATTATGCCAGTTTTAAAACTGTGGTTTTTCAATATGTATTACTGTTTTTCTGGAACAAAAAAGCAATTTACTGGAGAAAATTTGGAAGTATAGAAAAACATCTTTGATATGAATTATAAATATAGCCTTATATATGTGTGTGTGTGTCACTAAATTACATATAAAGACATACATATATATATTTATTTTACTATCTCTCTATATATAGAGATGATAGATATAGATATGGAAATAGATATAGATAGATAAGTTATCTATCTATCTATCTATAATATATGCCTTACAGATTCCACTTCTCAGAGATAGCTATTGTGATTTACTTATCTGGGTCCATCCTCCTCTTAAGCTCTTAATTCCTTAAATATGTAAACTGAATTCAAGGTTGTAAACCCACGATCAAAGATAAAGTCTTTATGAAGATGAGATATATTAAGTAGTAACTCCTCTTAGACAAAATTTCAATATGCAATCAGTACTGCATATTACACATTATATGGAAGTAATACATAAGGGAGAGAAGGAGAATTCTCTACCTTATAACACAATTACCAGGTAAGTGAGAATATATTTTTACTTGAAAAAAACTTGGCACAAGCTAAGCATTCTTGATACCATTTCAACTTTGAAAAATTACTCTGGGAAAAGAGCTTAAGTTGCACCCTGGTAGAGGAATTTTGCCTGAAGACACAGTGTTGTTACCCTTTTGTGCATCTCAGCAGCATGCAACCGCACTAAAAATGAGAATTGGATTTAACTATAGCAACAAACATTGTCACATAGGATAGACAGAACAAAAGTAACCAGGAGAACAAGCGTTAGAGATGATGAAAGCTCAGTATCTTGGCAACCTTTTGTGTTGCGTTATTTTTAAAAAATGGGTAATATTGTGCTCTATTTCTAATTTATTCAGCCACTTGCTGAGTGATAGGAACGTTATAATTACAGAAACTGTATGTCATCTTGACATTATAAGTCTTTCTTAAATACAGTAATGCTTGTTTTATTTGTTCTTGTTTAGTTTTCCTGTGGTGGGAAGAAATCTTTAAAGTAGCACTTAACTTGATTAACTCAATGATGCTGCCTGACAAGTCACTATTTTGTCCAATTTTTTTTTAATTTTGGGAAATATTTCTTAATGTTTCCATTGGAGAAAGATCGTAGAAAATAGAACTTCAGCTTCCTCTTGTTAGCTAGAAATATGTTCCCAGAGTGTTCTGGGATTTAATTTATTAGCCTAGGCATACCCGTGAAAAACGTTTACAAAGTGTATGGTGTAAAGGCATAAGTAAACAGGGTCACTGAAAGACAAACAAGTACTCAAGTTCAACAAATACTAAATGCCATGTCTGTGCAGGGCACTGTGCTAGGAGCTAGCTGTGTAGGTACAGATAAATATGAAAAATCCTGGCCCTTGCGTAGTTCATGGACCAGTAGCAAATAATAATCTCTTATAATTTTTATAATTTATATCTTTTAAAGATCTCTTATATCTACCGTGGGTGAATAGTTTCAAGTTTATTTATGCGTGATTCATACCTAGCTGACCTCTTAGACATTGTTCAGAAGCAGCGCTAACCATCGTTACATTCATACATTTCTGCTCCTTCTCTTCCATCAAAGCTACGAACTCTGGATGTTCAAAGCAGCTCAAAGGCAAACCAAAAACCTCTGTGAAGCATGCCTCCCTCTCTATGCCCCAAGTGCGAGTTGCAGGTTGAGTCAGACCAACTAAAATATTCTCTCAAATTTGTGAAAATCAGACCAGGGATTTCACACGAGGCTGTCATATATGTAGTGCCCTAAATTTCTTCTTCCTTCCTTTCTTTTTTTTATAAAGGCATGAACACCTTTTCATTTTTTAAAGTAAATTCTACACCCAGCATGGGGCTCAAAACTCAAGACCCTGAGACCAAAAGTTGCATGCTCTATGGACTGAGGCAACCAGGCGCCCTGTAAATTTCTTGATGAAGATTCTTATCCTCCTATAATCGACATCTCATGTATCATGATTTAATTAATGCGAACAAATGTGTGTGTGCTCTTAATCTCCTTTTTGAATGTAATTTCTTTTCTCAGTTATTTCTTTTAACTATTTCAGCATGGTTAGCACAGTAAATATTTGTCAAATCTATAAGTGAATGAATGAACGCATGAATGAAGGAATGAATAATAATTTTTTCTTTCTGCTCTTTGCTATTCTCTTTGAATATTGCCCCCATCAACACTGTAGTTGCCATTGAGAGTTTCCACTACCCCAGCCTCCCCCCGCCCAACCACCCCTGCTTAAAGGAGTGTCTCCAAAAGCCTTCTTATGTTGTTGCATTGTCTCCTCACGTTTCTCATGCTTGGGAGGTGTTTCTGTGTTTTTTTGTTTTTGTTTTATGCAAAACATTCCACATCACCATGATTTCCAGGACCTACCTAAAAACATTTCTAAGCCTCTCAACATTAAAATCTTCAATTTGTTTTATTATTTCAATGCTGTCTTCCCATGCAACCCCCCTTTCTGAGTCTTCAGATTTTCAAATTCGACCTCTCTGAAAATCTACCGACATATTTGAGCACTTTGCATATATTACCTCATTTAATGCTCACCGTAACTTCAGGATGCAGACACAATAGAGCGGTGAGTTAAGTGGCCCAGCCCTGCAGCTGAGATCATAAAACCTGACGTCAAAGGGGCTTTGCGCCGACAAAGCGGGTGCTTTCCCACTGTGCTGTGCATCATCATCTGGCCCACTTTTTGCCACCTTCTGCCTTCACGTATTTGAAAGACAAAAACACGGACTGATAAAATACTTTGACATTGATCATCTTCTCATGAGACATACAAAACCTCCTGTTAAGTTTTCTTGCCCCTGTTGTGCTATGAGAACTTTAAATGATGGGCACTGAGGAGGGCACCTGTGGGGATGAGCACTGGGTGTTCATGGAAACCAATTTCCATGGTTTCAATGGAAACCAATTTGACAATAAATTTCATATTTAAAAAATTAAATAAATAAATAAAAATAAATAAATGACATGACTGTTTAATGAAGGAGCTGCACACAGTGGTGGGAACAGTGATGTGGAAACACGAATTGGCACTTGGCAGTGCTTAATTATATGTATCCGGCTTCCAAATAACGTTCAAATCCCCTCTGTTTATTTTCATCGTCTGTTCTCTTATTTTCATTACACTAATGCCAGTTTGCGTCTTTTCCCTCTCCAAAGCAAGTCAAGAATCGCCAGTGGCCCAGCCTGCACTCTGAGGTTTTCAGTTTCATCTCCCTCTGTCTCATTTGATAGCACTGTGCCTCTTGCCCCAGCTCTCCTGGGCTTTATCGATTTTAAATATTCACGTCTCGGGTTTGTCTGCTATTGTCAAAATGATGTTATCTGCATAAGGCACCTAGGCTTATTAACTAACCACTGATAGCATCTCTTTTTTTTAATCATTCCCATTTGTCTTCTCTCTGATTTGTTATTTATTTTCTTTTGAGAGGGTCTGCAAAGCACACACGAAAAGAAAGGCCTGTGTGGGTAGACTTGCCTCACTCTCTTTGGCACATTAATTTATTTCTTCCTCCACCCATTGAGCATTAGAATGTGGGTCACTTTGATATATAACATCCTTGCTTATTTTAGCAGCTTATCTGGCAAACACTATTTTGGTTTGGGATTTAAGGGAAGAATTATTATAGTTAATCATCAAAGCCATATTTTTGAATAAGCTAATTAATAACTTTTCCCACCTCCCTATTTTGTCCTGTTTCAGATCTCCTCTGAAATTCACAATGAGCTATTTTTGGATCTCTGTGGCACATCATTTGCCCCGTGTGTCATGCCTTCTGCCGAGCCAACCTTTGCAATGAGATGTCTACATAAGTCTTGTGACCAGTGTTCATTCAGTTATGTTAGTGGTCTCTAGGTTCTAATGTTTCTACCCTCTCTTTCATAAGTATTACTGGTAATTTTCCTGTACTGACCTTTTATTAATATACCTTTAATCCAAAGGTTTTTTAGAACGCCTTTTGTTTAAAGAGCTGAAAGACTCAGCAGAGAACCATCAAATATCAAACCCAAGAGAAACACCAAACTCTACCTTAATTATTCTGTGCAATTTTTAAGTTGATATGTTTGCTGTAGAATAATTTTTGACTTCTTGATTAATTCCTTGGCATTGGCACACGTTGCTTTTCTTTCTTAAGGATCATTTCCTTCATTTCTGATCTCTCTTTCTCTTCCATCTTATTGTCCATTTTTTAATATGTTAAAACTAATTCTAACTTTCTCTTCTTTGCCTATTCTGTGTTTTCTGTCTGATATTTTATTCTTGTCTGACATTTTCTTTGTACTTTCTACCTTAATGATATAGACAAATTCTCTGACCTGAATTTAGATTTTTGCTATTTTACGTTTAACTGATTTTCTCTCTTTTTGCTGTTCTGTTATTACGCTCTCCATCAAATGCTTCTGCAGTCTTAGAGAATATTGACTTTCTTCTTGAAAGCCTTTCCTTTACTCAGCTCCTTTTAAAATCATTCCTCATATCACTTTTAACTTTTTCACTCACTCTGACATCTAAAAAGGGCATCCAAACTCCACTCTCTTAATCAATCCTCCTAGAAGTTCTTCCTGTTCTAGCCCCGAATGGTTCTGCTTGGCAGGGTAGTGGCCCATTAAAATATGCATGCGCTTTTTATTACAAGTGGAGCTCTGGAGGGCGAGTCAGACATCACCTCTTTGGACAGACCTGTAAGAGAAGAATTGGGTCTGCAGCTCTAGCATCCTGACTTTGTTTTCTTAAATCTTTGGGCTCATCCTCATCATCTCTCCCCTTCAGGTCCAATCAACTTTACTTCATTTCTCAAACGGACCAGATCTTATTCCCCCTTACCTTGGGGACTTCGTGTTGTTTCCTCTTCCTGGAACATTTTGGCTTCCCATCCTGACATCCAATTATTATACTTCATACATCAGGCTTCAGTTTAGATAAGCTCTTTTCTGTTCTCATTCTTTAGGTTGGATACTTAGTATATGTGTTCTCATAATACCTTAAATATACCCCAACATAGTTTTTGTCATGTTTTATTGTAACTATTTGGTTCCTTGTGCCTGTCTATAAGTTTTCTGAGAGCATATATATGCTCATCAGAGGCATCTTCAACATGGTGGCTAGAGGTATAGACTAGAGTTATGCTACCTATGACATCTACTGGCTTATGGACTTGGGGGAGTTACCTCTCTGTGACTCATTTCTTCACCTATAAATCAGGGATATTATCATACTAGTCTTGACATTTTTTGTTTATGATAATCAAATGCTTAGAAAAATTCCCAACAGGACTCATAGTAAGTGCTCTGTAAAGTTTCTATAAAGTTTACCATAATAATAATTATTATTACATATAATTATATATTGTTATACATTATTGTATATGGTATATATTATATGATGTTATTATTATTATTATTTATCACAGACACATTCTCAGGATATCTAGCACAATATTTGCCATAGAATAGTGCTAAATCAATACTTATTGAATAAATAAACTATTGAAAGAATGAAGGATATTAAAATAATGCATTCAGATAAACAACCTGGCAACACAAGAGAATGTATATAACCTAGAATATGTAAGGGAGCAGACCTTCCAGGGGAAACTTCACCTAAAAATAGCTGGGCATTGATAATTAGTATGTGCTTTAGTGATATCCTTTGTTATCTCAAGAAACTTCCTTTCTGGCCTCTTTCCAAATAAAACTTCTGCCAAATTTCTCAGCTTATGGGAAATTTCTGCTTTTCCTATGGCATTGTAAGAAAAGGGAACTTCTTTTATATTTTACAATCCTATGTTCTTTCAAGTTTCTAGATAATTTTTGTATAGACTATTAGTTGTTGCTATTATTGTTCTCATTCCTATTGCCTTTATGAATAAGCAACCAAAATCTTCTCAGTTGGTTGTATGCATAAAAAAGCAGGATACTAGGGCACCTGGGTGGCTCAGTTGGTTGAGTGTCCAACTCTTGATTTCGGCTCAGGTCATGATCTCACTGTTCATGAGTTTGAGCCCCATGTTGGGCTCTGTGCAGACAGTGCTGGGCCTGGTTAGAATTCTCTCTTTCCCTTTTTCTCTCTGCCCCTCACATGCTCGTGCTCCCTCTTAAAGAAATAAACCTTTGGGGCGCCTGGGTGGCGCAGCCGGTTAAGCGTCCGACTTCAGCCAGGTCACGATCTCACGGTCTGTGAGTTCGAGCCCCGCGTCAGGCTCTGGGCTGATGGCTCAGAGCCTGGAGCCTGTTTCCGATTCTGTGTCTCCCTCTCTCTCTGCCCCTCCCCCATTCATGCTCTGTCTCTCTCTGTCCCAAAAATAAATAAAAACGTTGAAAAAAAATTAAAAAAAAAAAAGAAATAAACTTTAAAAAAAGCAGGGTACTTATATATTCCTCATTCTTCCTGTTTTTTTTTTTGAAATACATATACATTCACACGTCCAATCACACATCAAATTTTCCCTGAAATTACTGTGTCCAAATCTCAATTTTCCACAATGCGCTTTTCCATTTTGCATTCATTGACTTGATATCTGTTGAAAACTTACCATGTAGTATAAGGAAGGTATAAAAGAAGTGTATTGTCTTTTGTAATGTTAATTTTATGGTGTTTTGCATATATAATAATAAATGATAATAGTAATAAACATTCTAATAAAAATAATATTTATTTAGCCTTTTCTTGTGCCAAGCATTGTTCCAAGAATTTTACATACATAAACTCTGTTTTCACAAAAAGGCTGTAAGTACTATATTTATTCCATTTTATAAATGAGGAAACTGAGTAGCAGACCCTAACAATTGCTTGTTATTATACATACATTGAATAAAAATATGTAAAAAATAAATATTAAGGGGTACCTTGGTGGCTCAGTTGGTTGAGCATCCAACTTCAGCTCAGGTCATGATCTCACGGTCCATGGGTTCAAGCCCCACACCGACCTCCACACTGACAGCTTAGATTTTGGAGCCTAAATACTTAGGAAAAATTGGCATAAAAACAAAATTGTCATAGTACTTTCTTGAGCATTTGGGATTTAAGATACTTTTTAGTTTTTAATACTTGCTTCTATTTTCTAAAATTTCCACAATGAATAGATATTATGGCCATGTTTGGGGAAAATTGGAAAAATTAATAAAAATAAAAGTAACTCATATGTACAATTGCTAAGAATATTCTTACATGAGTAGTTGCAAATAGCTGCCTTCTCTCTGGAGGCCTCCAGCCTAGCACAAGAGATGAGAGAATCATCACTAAGATAGGGCCCTGGCTTCCTTTCCAATCTCCTCGCCCAGCCCTCTCCCCCTCGTTCAGGTTTCTAGCCACACTCCCCTTCTCTCCTTGCAAATAAACCAAACTCATTCTGTCATCATGGCCTCTACATTTGCTTCTCCCTAGAGAGCCCCTCCTCCAGATTCTCACATGGCTGACAACTTTGTCATTCAGATCTTAGCACAAATGTCACCTCATGAGAGATCTCTTCTGACTCCTCTGTGTAATGTTGTACACTATCACAGTCAGTTTCTATAACATTTTCCTGTTTTCTTTTCTCTTTGCACATACCACTATCTGCTTTATTTCATCTATTTATATTCTTATTGTCTGTGAGAACTAAAAATCCATGAATGCAGACTACTTATCAGTCTTCTATCACTGCTCTATCTTGGAACATTAGACAATGAATAACAAAGGATATATATAGAATGAAGTGTGTATATATGTGTTTGTGTATATATATATATATATATATATATACACACACACACACACACACACACACACACACTGAATAATAATTGTTTCAATTATAACATCAATGTGTAATGTTATGTCCACATTGACACCTTGAAGAATCCCAATAAAAAACCAATTCCTTCAGGAAAAAGCCTTTTTAGTTAGCAAAATCCCTAACGTTGTGTTATCTACTGACAATTGAATTTTAAATTTAACTGTGCCAGTGATGGAGAAAGTCCATTATATCTGACATATTAATATTGCCTGTGAAAGCAAAATATGCAACTCTAAGCAAATTTAGTGCAAATAATTAAGAAGAATTTCTTTGAAAAATCATAAACAGTGATTTCATTGTTCACTAACAAAGTTCTAATTTTCTGACCACATGCTGATGATTGGACAAAATGTACGAATGTGTACCTAACCAACATCAACAACATACATTTATTAGATATCTGATTTGTGAAAAGATACATGAGAAATGTTGCCATTTTCAAGAACAAAGAAAATGAGGGAGAGAGATCTGTGTAATCAGGTTGTAAAGATGAAATATAAAAATAAAATGCATTGCCAATATAAATGTAATATACTATAATAGCCAAATTTATGTTATGAGAATCATATCCCCAAGTCTTAACTGCTAATGGGAGAAAGCTAAATATTCTTGAAAATCAAAATGAAACTAAGTTTTTGCAACTTAATCTTTTGCCTGTGGAATCTGAACTTTGCTGTTAGAGGAGGACAGATAAGTGTCATAGATTCTGGGTCTGGAGTTCTCTCTTGTCCAGCAAGTGAGTGGGATGCAGGATTGAAAATACGAGAGAGGCTAATGTCCAGGAAGAGACAAGAGCCACGAGTAAGGGTCCTTGCTCCTTTTTTATTAGGATCGGAAGGCTTACAAGCATGATGGGTGTGCACAGAGAGACAATGAAACTGTGAACATTAACTCATGGGTGGGGAAAAGTGGGTTTTGGAAATATGTGGTTTTAGTGGTTTGGATCAATACAAAACAAGATTCTGGTGCTGGGTGGAAGGTTGTTTACAGCAAACATGAGGCCCCACCTCTGTTTACCTAAACTGGCCTAAGGGACAAGAAAGATAGAGCAAGCCACCTCATGGTCAACAAGGCATCTTTCTTTTGCTAATTAGCACTCCTCTGGGCAACTTCCCCCTGCTGAGGCCTATAGCCCTATTTACCTGTTTACCTAATTTGGTCCTTCCTTCCTGTGAAAGCAGATTTCTGCTGTTGTTCTATACTGTACTGGGGGCCTTTGCCCCATTTACCTAATCTTAACCCAAACTCGAGTGGGTTTGGCTTGGCTTTCTAATTTTTGGGTATGGTTTTCTAATTTTTCATGCCTTGTTAACCCATTGGTGCCAGCTCAGGGAATTCCAAAACTTATTCCCCACAGATAAGTTTCCATGGCTTAACCAAAAAAACATTTCTTACAATCTATTATTCTTCAGGACTAAGACCTGATTCTCTTCTTCAAGTTATAGTCTTGGGAATGTTGTCTCTGATTCCTCCTTTTTTTTTTTTTTTTTTTTTTTTGTATAATCGATGTTCATATAATATCATTCAAAATACATAAAACCAGCTATTGTCAAAAATTAATTTACTGGATTTAAGGCATTCAAAAAACTAAAAATGTACAGGAAGAAGCAAATTTCATAGATTTAGGGCAGCTATAGAATTTTACCCTTTTTCTAAAAGTCTTTATCTGTCACATGCCCTTCCGTTTCTTTCAACTCTTCACAGTTCTTATCTTTTTTTTTTTTTTTTGCATACATCCACTTAGATTTAATATCAATCTCCTTTTTGAAGGGTCCACTCTTAAGGATTAAAAGTTAGGATTAGTGTTAATTAAATGAAATTCCCATGAAATGCAATGGGTGGAGGAGCAGTGCACTCCATGTCCAGAAGCAGGAAATACCTCATTTGGGGAGAAGTGGCAACTGTGACCTGCCTTCCTTGGAAAATGTTTAGATGCTTAATGCAATGCAAATGACCTCCGTGTGTTATGTAGAAAAAGATAAATCTCACAAACTGTTATCTACCACTCAAAGGTATATTAACACCCAACTTTGTGGTCCCAGAAGGTTATTTACAGTCCTATCATTACTACTTTGACAGATAAGATGTTTCTGTGTATACTTTTGGTAATGTCTCTCAAAAACAGCATTCACAATACAATTTACTGTAAGGATTCTCTTTTAATTTTTAAAATTGTTTTTGTTTTGGCGAGAAAGAGAGAGAGTACACACAGGAAAGGGATGGGAGAGAGATTGAAAATCTTAAGCAGCCTTCACACTTAGTGAATTTCTAGAAACCAAATGCTACATTTTCTCTTCCAACACTGCCACAAAGTCAGTTATGCCCATTAAAATCTGTTTCTGGGGCGCCTGGGTGGCTTAGTTGCTTAAGCGTCCAACTCTTGATTTCGGCTTAGGTCATGATCTCACAGTTATGAGATCAAGCCCCATGCTGGGCTAAGTGTGAAGCCTTCTTGGGATTCTTCTCTCTCTGTCTCTGCTCCTCCCCTGCTCATGCTCATTCTCTCTCTCTCTCTCTCTCTCTCTCTCTCAAAATAAAATAAACATTAAATTTTTTTTAATTAAAAAAAAAATAAAATCTATTTCCAATCCTTCCTGTGGATAAAATGAACAACGCTACTGTATTCCCTGTCCCCCGGGTAGTCATCTGGAGCTGTGTGACCTATCAATGTCAGGTGAATGAAAATTATGTGTACCCCTTCAAGGCCTGGACCATAAGCACTTTTACCCTTCTGAATGCCAACTGAATGTCGACCCAGGCTCCAGAAGGTTGCTATTTTCAATGCATTGCTCCCAAACTACCCAGTCCATGCATGAGATGTGAAGCAAAGGAACCCCCAATCCTCCCACTGCCTATAAATTCACCCAACTGTGAAAAACGAACTACTATTCCTTTAAGCCACTGAAATTTCATGGATTGTGTTTTATCTTTGTGACTAATGATAGTAAATAATACGTAAGTCTACAACAATATGTCTAACAGTATTGATCGCCAGCTTTCTTCATGGCCATCATTAACTCTCTTACATTCTTTAGCCATTTGCCCAAATGAATTTGGAGCGGTGTAATAGAGAAGAAAGAAGATCCGTTCATCTCTTCAGTAAATACTCATTGGCTATCTCCCTCATGCTAAGCATTGCATCTCACGGACACACGAAGATGAGCTACATAGTGCTGGTGTGTATTGTAGCCGAGGCTGCGTGGTTCTGGGCCACTAATTGTGATATCAGTTTGCTGACTCCATGGGCAGCACTCATATGATGTCAGCAGCAGCAGCAGCAGCAGCAACTTTGGCTTCTATTTCTGTAGCATCTTTGGGAATTGTTCTTACTGAGATATAGTTCTTTTGACCTCCCAGTGACTTTGAACATTTAATAATTCTCTGTACTAAATTGTTTTCTGCTTAAACTAGCTTCAGTGGCTTCTATTCTCTGCAACTGAAACCTGCACCCCAAGTATTCAGCATTCCAAGAACGCATTTTCAGATGCCTCAGTCTCTGAACTCCAGTTTGAGAAGCATTGAAATTAATGTTAAATGCCATTATTTTAGAGTTGGTAAAGGGCATGTTATTGCAAATCCCAATTCCAAAGCAGGAATGAAAACTTTTCAGCATTCAATTATAAGATGATCATTCAGATAATTCAGAATAAGTTCATGTTTTGTACTAATAACATGAAATAGAAAATTAAAGAAAAAAAGTAATGTGTAAATTTGCATACACCAGGGGGGCTCCTGATCCAAGATGGAAAAATCCAGGTTGAAAGCATATAGCTCTGTGGTGCTTGGCACATTCAGGAGAAAGCACTCAGTCGGTTGTTCACAATTTTAAACATGATGTTATTGCTAAATACCAAATGCGATAATAATGTAGAAGTACTTTGTAAGGCAGTAAAGTGCTGTACCCATTGTTGAGAGTATCATCTACATAAATGTTTCACATTTCCTTAGTGCCATAGTGACAATCGTCCAGTGTCCCGTTATTGTAACTGAAGGATAATACACTGTATATTTTATCTATTGAAGGCATGGATAGAAATTACATAAAGGACCCTTTGCTCTACAGACAAGATTGAAGTTAAGGAGCATTAGTATAAACAAAAGAGGAATTCAATAACTGAATGACCTCACAGTAGGTCAAGATAGAGGCCTACGTGGAGAACAGTTTAAATTACTGCTTCTCATGTTCTACTTTACCTTGGGGATCTCAAGCTGCCATTATCACACCTTTCACCAGACTGAACTTGCAATTGAAAATAAATCAATCTTGAGGTGATTGAAATTACTATTGCCTGACTTGTCTTACTTTGTCATTCCACAGGAAGCCAGTATCGGCAGTGGATAGAGAATGAACTGACATTTTTGTTGCATCACAGGCTTCAGGAAAAATTAATCAAAATGTTATTTTTTCTATGACCACTAACACATGAATTACAAGTTTGAGTATATGTTTCCCATCTTTATTTTAAATGTATTTTCCTCAGTAAATGTTCTCTGAACTCAGTATTAAAATCTCCTTTGTGGGGTGCCTGGGTGCCTCATCGATTAAGTATCCAACTCTTGATTTTAGCTCAGGTCCTGATCTCAAGGTCATTGAACCCACATCGGGCTCTGTGCTGACAGCAAGGAGCATGCTTGGGATTCTCTCTCTACTTCTTCTCTGTCTCTCATTCTGCACCTTTATCACTCCCATGCACTCCCTCTCACTCAAAAATAAACAAAATAAACATTTAAAATCTCCTTGAGTTCCAGACTTTACAACTCAAAAACAAAAAAACCTGACATAATATTTATATGTATGTACCAATATATAACATTGATAGGGTAGATTTATATATATGTAAATAGTGCAGATATATAAATATTAATATCACGGGTGACCTAAATTTCATAGATTATTTTCTTGATTGATGTACTAGTTAACTATCTTCCATTTTCTTTGAATTCCTTAATCCTACTTTTATTCTGCATAGAATCTACACGTTTACCATAGAACTTCGTTTTTGTCCTCACTGACTTCTTTAAGCCCTTTTCTGCCTTTTTAAAACATGTATATATATATATATGTATATATATATATATATACACTTATTTTTACAGTTTGTTTTTTTATCTTTGACAGAGAAAGAGAGAGCAGGGGAGGGGTTGACAGTGCAAAGCCGGATGCAGGGCTGGGACCCAGGAACCTGGAGATCATGAATGAGCCAGTCAAGAGTCAGACACTTAACTGCCTGGGCCACCCAGGTGCCCTGAGCTCTTTCTGCCTTTTAAAGACAATAAAGAGAAAAAAGCTAGTTAAGTGGCTTTCACTAACTCATAGCTGTTTTTGTCCCTCCCTTTTGTTTGTTCCTTTATATCCAAGCAACCAATATGTTCTTTTCATTTGCTTCATTGTCTCAATGCTTCATTGTCTCTCAGACTGCACCCCTTCTTATTTCCTTTGTGCCATGCAGGTCTCATCCTTGCTACCTGACACCTGCAGGAAGGATTTAGCCACCTTGCCAATTTTCTGACATGATTCTGTCTTCCCCTCTCCACCTCCATAGATTTCTTTCACCAGGTTCCAGCCTTCCCTCCCAAAGATGATGTTTACCAGGTTGCAAAATTGTTCAAGAATCTATACTCATTCTCACTATCTCTTGCAAATGTTACCAAACCCTAAAATGGTTACTCTTATGAAAAAGAGCTCAGGGACTAAAGTGAACAAATGTAAAGATGTTTCTTTGCTATACAACCGCAGAGGAACTAAGATATGCTAATACTTGTTGTAAATTGCCAGGAGGGTACAGAGTAGGTAGCAGTTCCCAAATAGAATACATTATTTTGGAGGGGAAGTGAGATAGCGTTAATATCTAACAGAAAGCCAGTGTGTTTCAAATCACCATGAGGGTAACTGGGTGGCTCGGTCGGTTGAACGTCTGGGTCCTGATTTCAGCTCAGGGCATGATCTCACCGTTAGTGGGATTGAGTCCCACTATACTGACAGCATGGAGCCTATTTGGAATTTTCTCTCTCCCTTTCTCTCTGGTACCTCCCCCCAACACTCCATCTCTCTCCCTCTCTCTCTCTCTCTCTCTCTCTCACTCTCTCTCTCAAAATAAATGAACATTAAAAAAAAAAAAACACCATGAAAGGAAAGCTAAACTTTGAAAATCATTTTGAAAAAGCCTACTGTTTAAATCTATCAGCTCACCCATTTTTAAAATCTCAACAAGTGTCATGAGCCATAGTCTAGGTGGTCCTGTGAGATGGTCTACACAAGGCTTATTCATTTCCATTTCTGCGACTTTGTGCATGAATCGTTTCCAGAAAAGGTCATCTTCCTTTTCCCCTCCCTTAATTATTGCCAGGATTGCTACGATTTAGGTCAAAATCCCCCTGTCCCCAAAGGCCTTTCTTGATGATCTCCATTATAGGCTATTATGCTTTATTTTAGAGCCGTAGTAGTTACGCAAATTTTTACTCCTCCGTCTAAGATTTATATCCTTTTATATATCAATATTTCTGTTTGCAGTATATGCTCCTTTTTGAAGGATGAAATTTCTAACTCTTTTTGTCTTAATCCTTACTGTTGATTCATGCTTCTAAAATGAGTGCAGTCATAATTTTTTATGTGATATTTTCCTCTTATATTATTTGTTTGTATCTACGAATGTAAAATATCCTTCTAGCTGCTATACGGAGTAAGCACCCTGTCAATACCGCTGGATGCATTTCAAAGGGATTGACGGTAGCAGCATGGTAAGCTAACAGCTGACAGTGACAGGATGGCAACAGACATTCAGTACTTTCATGTAAGTGAACATTATTCCTGACAGCTTATGCATGATGCAAGAAAACAACTTGCAATATGCTATAAAAGAAGGGGCTAAATGGTTTTCAACAGGGACTTCATCAATGTTTTATAAGCTAAGGCACAATATATGCACATATCATATGTACAATATATATGTATAGTATGTATGTATCATATGTATAAATTATGTGAATTAAGTGTGAATGGATTAATGCATTTAAGAATGAAATATATTACACTTGTAACATTTGTTCATTCTGAGTGATAGATATATGAAGGAGTATTGTGTTCTTTGTAAGTTTCCATACATTTATATCCATCAAAATGAAAACCATTCTGCATAATTAACAAGTTGTGTGTGTGTGTGTGTGTGTGTGTGTGAAATCAATACCAATATACCAATGTATAACTTGATGCTACTTTATTTGAATTCTATAGATCATTTTGTTTTGAGACTCTATTTTTCAGGCAGCTTTCTGATTCTGTCTTCCTTAGTGATCTAAGTGTACTTCTTTGCATGAGTTATAGTTTTTCTTTTAATTAACACTTTAGCATTTTGTTACATACAGTTGAACGTGATGATTAAGGGTGCTAACCCTTACTGACCCAGGTGTTTGAAATCTGCATATAACTCTTGACTCCCCCAAAACTTTACTCCTAATTGCCTACTGTTGACCAGAAGCCTTACTGATAGCATAAAGAGTTGATTAGCACATATTTTATATGTTATACATATGTATAATATGCTATACTCTTCCAATAAAGTATGGTAAAAATGTTATTAAGAAAATCATAAGAAAGTGAAATACATTTACAGTACTGGACTGTATTGAAAAGAGTCTGCACATGAGTGGACCCACAGAATTCAAACTTGTATTGTTTGTTCAAGGGTCAACTATACATTTCTCTCTGTGCACATGATTCTGCTCCAGACAGAGAGATCCATTCTTGACATACTTAAAAAATTTTCCAGCTTTGTGAGTCTGTAAGGATGTGAGTCAGACTCTTTAGCAGTGTTTCTCAAAGTTTGGTCAAGGACAACCTACAGCAGAATCAACTGGGCAAGGGTCTGGCTTTTAGGTCTGGTAAGTGGGAGTATTCATGCGTGAATCCCAAGCATCTCTGTCCATATTCTCACTCATGTGTGAAGTAACATTGTCCCTAGATCACTGAGTAAAGGCCCCTTGTAAGTCTTCTTACTGTAAGGATAAGGCTTCTCTTGGTAACACTTCAATCTTAGCAAATTATTTTTTATTGCAACTACATTAAAACTTTCTACTCCATGGACACATTGATGCAAAATTTCCTGTACAACTCTTATTATCAAATATTAAAAATAGAAAACTCTTCTATTAAGAGCAGAATTCTGTAATTATAAATCATTATTTTACACGAAAAACATCATTCTTTATTATTATACTTGTGGTATCATAATTTCTTTACAATTTTTAAGCTTAAGCAAATTACCATATTCACTGTACAAAATCTATTTTCTATATTAGTATGTCATCTCACTAAAATTTTACAAAGGCACAGTTAACATTTTTTTTAAAGGAGACAATAAAAGTAATACAATTACCTAAGGATTAAAACATATATAACTTTATTTCAGTGCCTTGGACTTCATGTATTTATCCAGACATTAGTTTAAATTTGACTCTTCCCTGAAAATGCATTGGCACAGTGTAAAATTGTATCACTTAAAAAATATTTTCAAGGCATATCATTCAAGGTATGTTCTGAAAGAACAAAGGTACACTCTGAAAGAGGATATTTAAGATTTCATTTTGACTAACATGTGAGAACCAATTAGCATTGCTCTGTGTTCTAAGTGTCTTGTCTCTTAGAGGTTCCGTGCTAAAAGAGCAGCATAGAAAAAGCTACAATGGAAACTTTTCTCAAGAATAGTCTACTATTGTTCCTGTATATATAGTCCTTTTCTGCTGAAGGGCAAATCTTAAATAATTTTAAGTACAGTAGAAATCTAGAAAGTTTATTTTTACAAAGGTAATAAATGAGGTAAGTTTTATCAACATGAGAATGTAGATCATAGATGTTTGGCTTTAAAAATTTCCTCATAAGGGAGCCTGGGTGGCTCAGTCGGTTAAGCATCCAACTCTTGGTTTCAGCTCAGGTCATGGTCTCCTGGTCGTGGGATCGAGCCCCATGTCGAGCTCCATGCAGGGTGTGGAGCCTACTTGGGAATCTCTCTATCCCTCTGCCCCATGCACTCTCACTCTCTTGTTTCTCTCTTTTTCAAAATAAATACACTTAAAAACATCTCCTCATAAAGATACGAAATACCATCATTATTATATTTTACATAAAATGCATTCTTTTTTTGGTTCAAAATCATTTTAGCTCAGTGTCCACACCACTCTGACAGCCTGATATCTTGCTTTCTCCATGATACGGAAATTTCACTGAGAATTTTGAGTTAAGTCTTCAAAGGAAAATACTTCCAGTCTTAAAGTCACGTTAGGATTTTAAAATATTTTATGTAAGTATCAATTCTCTTTTGTGATGAAATCTATTACATTTCATTCTGAAGCTTCAAGTCCATCTTTAGAGGGCATCATTTTTTTTTTTTTCCTCAATAACATTGATGTACATGTTTTGAGGAGGCTGAGGTAAGGCTTGCAAGTCTGTCTTTCCCTTTGTGGGGAAAGGGGGAAGGGAAATGTCAAGCCAGAAGCACCCGTGCAAATTAAAGAAGATCATGATACGAATGTCATGAGTCACTCACCCCCAGCAATGACATGAACCACTAGAAAGCTGGGTGGTTAGGAAGCTAACTACTCTGATACCTAGACAGCTAGACAGCTAGCTAGCCAGTTAGTTAGATAAATAGCAGAGAGACTATATAAACACTATAAACACATGGACTTACTATCTTTACTCGCATTGGGATATATAACGTTTGTTTATTATTCTTCGCGCCTGCCAACGAAATGAATGCATTGTTGGTTTTTGTTGTTGTTTGTTGCTTTTCCCTTTCCCTCCCCAGTTTCTTAGGAGCAGAGGTTAATTTAATCCTAAGGCCTAGGTGCACTGTTGTTGTAGGTCGGTACAAGGTCCCTCTCCTGTTTGCCACCCCCTCCATCCCAGATCCTCATCTACGTCCTTCTCTTTCTTTCCAGAGTAACTTCTACAATGCATTTGATATATTTTTCCGAATATATCAGGTGAAGAAAATTTATTTTCATGTTTTAAAGTCTAATTTTATTTTTTTATCATTTTTTTTTTTTAATTTTTTTTTCCAACGTTTTTTATTTATTTTTGGGACAGAGAGAGACAGAGCATGAACGGGGGAGGGGCAGAGAGAGAGGGAGACACAGGATCGGAAACAGGCTCCAGGCTCCGAGCCATCAGCCCAGAGCCTGACGCGGGGCTCGAACTCACGGACCGCGAGATCGTGACCTGGCTGAAGTCGGACGCTTAACCGACTGCGCCACCCAGGTGCCCCTATCATTCTTTTTTTAATGTGTGTGTGTGTGTGACAGAGAGAGAGAGAAACATAGTGTGAGTGGGGGAGGGGCAGAGAGAGAGAAATACAGAATCTGAAGCAGGCTCCAGCCTGCCCTGTCTGTCAGCACAGAGCCTGACACAGGGCTCGAACTCACCAATTGTGAGATCATGCCCTGAGCCGAAGTCAGATACTTAACTGACTGAGCCATCCAGGAGCCCCTAAAGTCTAATTTTATTAAGGACTTAAAGAAGTGAATGGTTACATCTAAACAGATAATTTCTTTGACCAGTTTGATGGAACTAATCAGTTGTTAACATTCAGTTCAGCATTTACCCAGGTCTTAACCCAAGGATATGCAGGAAGGCCTATGTGCTGAGAATCTTCCAGGCTGTGTTTTAGGCCTCTTCCAGAAATTTTTTCATTTAATTTTCGCCGTAATTATAATTCACTTTGCTAGGCCACATATTAGACATGAGAAAACTAAAGCTTGGGGTAGCTAAGTGACTTTTTCTAATTTCAAGTAGGAAAAAGCTGTGGTAGTTTCATGGTAATAAATCCTTTTTGAATGAATGAAATAATGCCCGCATGCACAAGTAAGTGAATTAATATGAAACATCCTGCCTGTAATGAGCTTATATTTACCATCTGGGGAATATCTACTATCTGAGGAAAGAAAAGCAATTGGGATACAATTGGGAAATTCAAATCTGACTGATAGTAAAGACCAAATGTATTATTTAGATGAAATGGGTTATATGAAATCGGGGGAGGTGAGATCAATGTGAGGCATTTTGCAAGTCACAAACATATGCACAGTTGTGGATTTGTGAATGAAGCCTTTAAGGCGAGGTTGGGAGAGCACAAAAAGTATTAAGGAAAAGTAATGTTATTTTCTTGTTTGCTTTTTGCTTTGTTCAACGTGCACAAAGCAAGTATCTGCTGATTGAAGCTCACTTATGCCTAAGTCAATAAAATGGATGGCAGGACAGCAAGCAAAGCCTTTATGGTTCACGATGCCAATTTCATAATCGATAGCAGCAGCGAAAGCTGCAGTGACTGGTATTGACTATTAAGATGCACAGAAATGACCCATGTGTGTTATTTTCCATACTTAATCTTATTTTCCCTCCCTCACATAAATATGTCCTCATGAAGTGGGTTCATTTACTATGAGTCTGGCTGGGCCTTAACCTTTATTAACCACCCAATTTTCAAAAATTTCTATGAAGTGATTTACAGAGACTAAACTCTGTGCACTCAGTTCTGTTATAGATAAAATTTAGTCCATTTATAAACTTTCCAACAACAAGCTTCCTACACAACTTCTGTACATTACTATGTTTGTATGAGCCTTTGTGTAAAAAATAAAATCATAATATTGGTTTTGCTACATTCAAATTGAGCGAATCGTTTGGACAATTTATATACAGTAGGAATATGCAATGATTAAACTAATATTATATAAATACATGATTGTTTATAGATGAACCTTCACATACATGTTTGAACCACTGTAGACAGGACATGCTTTTATATCAGTCCTCTAACCTATATTTTAATTGTTATTAATGACCCTGTTGAGAGGGGAAATTTTTTTCTCTGCCCTTAAAGATTCTTCTGGCTGATATAAGACTCAAATTGACACGAGACAGATTAACAGAAGAAAATCAAATTTAATTACATTATATCTGCACAGGGAATGCATATAAACATGTGAGCTTCTGAAAACAATCAGGCAAAATGAGGTATATATGTCCTCCTGAACCAAGGAGAGGAGGTAGGGGTCTGAGACTTCAAAGGGAAGGAAAACAACTTATAGGAAGATGAAAAAGAGGAAACGCTTGGTAAACATATGTTTGCTGTATCATACAGAAATAATGGGACACAGAGAGGAATTTTAACAAACTAACTGTGCTAAGTTCCTCACCATCGACCATTCCTAGCTCATATTGTACTATAGCTATCTCTGGTGATAGCTTCCGTCCTGGAGCAGGTGCTCTATCTAAATTCTTTTAGGTAGTTAGGGGAAAGTTCAAAGCATCTTCCTGAGTTTTTCAGACCTTGATTGTTTTCAGCTTGAAAAATCTGTATGCCAAAATGGAACATCTTGGGGTCACTGCTTTTGTATGCCTACAGACCTACAACCTTTGTTAAACTGAAATAATTCTTTCTTAGACATGCTGAATAGTACAATAGGTCAGAGAAGAAATCTGGCATCAGACAAACCTGGAACTGAATCTTGACAATGTTATTTATTAGCTTTGTGCAATACACTATACTATTTTTTTCACCTGAAACAAACAAACAAAACAGAAGAAGATAATAAGAAGTTCATATATGTTTCTTTTAGGTTCAAAAGAGTTAATGCATGTAGTCACTTACCAAAGTACCTGGCATAAGGAAACACTCAAAAGTTATAGCTTTAGAGCTGTCTATATCATTTTTCTTATTTACTAGAACCTGTCTCATTCACAACTAATAATCAAGTCACAATTTATAAAAAGATGTTTGAAATTGAAACAAACTATCTGGACAATTCAGATTTTACAATTTGGATATGAAATACAATGAAATTGAAGTACTGACAAAAAAATCAATTACCTATTTAAATTCTGGCTGAGACATGACCTAACTTTGTTAAAATGCAGTCAGACAGACAGACAAAATATGTGCACTTATAGAACAGTTATCACTTTGGTGTTGCATTATTCATTCTCCCTCATTTGTTCTCTAGCACTTGACAAGCTTTTAATGCATTTTTAGTTTGGGCATTTTATTAATTGAAATTTCAATTAATCTAAAGTTATCCAGGAAGATTGGAAGCTGCCAAATTTGTTTTTTTTCTTTGAAAACTTCATTGTGCAGTAATATTCATAGCTACACCCACTCTCCAGCAATTTTGAGTTGTGTGGAATGAGTCATGCAGACATATGCATGTGTATTTTTATCTGGCTAGAAAATGTCATGCCCACCGAATTCTCAGTCTTCCAAATACATGCACTTCTGGGCTTCAATTCTCTTTCTCACATGCATGGAATGCAAGATAGGGAATGCTGTTCTGTAATGTATGTAAGTTTTTTTTTTTTTTTTAATTTTTTTTTCAACGTTTATTTATTTTTGGGACAGAGAGAGACAGAGCATGAACGGGGGAGGGGCAGAGAGAGAGGGAGACACAGAATCGGAAACTGGCTCCAGGCTCTGAGCCATCAGCCCAGAGCCTGACGCGGGGCTCGAACTCCCGGACCAGGAGATCGTGACCTGGCTGAAGTCGGACGCTTAACCGACTGCGCCACCCAGGCGCCCCTTTTTTTTTTTTTAATTTTTTTTTCAACGTTTATTTATTTTTGGGACAGAGAGAGACAGTGTAAGTTATTTTTTAAGTCACCCAATGGAAACTATTTGGTGCTTTGAAATGTTCTTTTAATGAGAACTACCATTGTGTTTATAATTTTTTAATAAATAATTTTTTAAAAACTAAGAGAAAACTACATGCAGGTCATTATTTGAGAGGCTGCCTAATAATTAATATAACTTACTATTTTTATTTGATTTCACATACTGCATAAAACAACAGAAAATGTGCAAAGATGGACATTTTACGTTTGGATATTTCTAAGAAAGTTGAATGAAGACATGGTCAAATTGATCAAAAGCATTTTTAAATGATAAGAATTTTTAAGTTAAATTTCTACACTGATTAATGAAATATCTGCTATTATTTACTATCATAGTACATATCCTATAATAGGTTGGTTTGGCTATCTTATTTCATCAAAACAACGACTTCTGTTTATTACTTTCACCTTTTGAAAGTAATTAAATTTTTTTCCCTAAGTTTTATTTATTTACTTTGAGAAAGAGAAAGCACGAGTGGGGTAGGGGCAGAGAGAGAGAGGGAGAGAGAATTCCAAGCAGTCTCCACACTGTCAGTGCAGAACTCCATGTGGGGCTACAACTCACCAACCATGAGATCATGACCTCAGCTGAGATCAAGAGTCAGATGCTCAACCAACTGAGCCACCCAGGTGCCCCCAAAATAATTTTATATTATTAGCTTTGCTTAAAGGTCTTTGGCATTTCCCTCACCCTGACACTTCTTAAAATCTTGAGAAAATCAAAAACCTTGGTTCAAGATTACCTTACAGTCCACATTAACCATTTAGTTATTTGAAGCAACCTAATCTCGCTGATTTTACATTCCAATTTCTTTAATCATGCTCATACAAACCAAAAATAAAGATAGCTTGTTTTTTAGACACAAACATCAAAACATTGGAAAAAATAGAGACTTTCCCCCCAACACATACAGAGCCCACCTAGGCACCCCCACCTCTACCAAAAGTCAAAGTGATTTGACTCCAGGCCAGAAGTTAAACTTAACTCTCATGAGACTCAAATTTTTCTGCATTCTGGCCACAATCTACTTTCTAGCTTAGTCCCCACTACCCTGCAGGTAGCCCTCCCCTGTCCTCAAACACTCGACACTTCCCAGCTTCTGTACATGCATAGTCTTCAGAGGAAATGCGACATTGTAAATTGACTGGAGTACTGGTTATATGCCTCGAAATGGGGGGAGATAGCACTGGAGAGGTGAATTGGATCCAAAGTATGAAAGGTTTAGCTATATATTTTGAGTTGCTTTTATTAAGCAGTGGAAATATTTATGACCTTATAGTAAGAAAGTGCTGGAGAAAGGTAGCTAGACAGCAGTCTACCAAAAGTTTAAAAGGCCCAAAAAAGTGATAAAATCCTGAATGAGGAGAATGCATCTCTATAGAAAGGAGATGGACTACAGCATATTGGTGGGAGCATAAATTCATATTCTTGTTGCACTCCTTACCAGCAGCATTGATTTGTAGAAGTTATTCAGTTGCTCTAGTCTTTACCTCATTTTACAAATGAGGATAATATAGCCACTACATATGGATTTGTATGAGGATGGGGATTGAATGAAAAATACAAAGCGTTTAGCACAGAGTCTAGCTCACAGTAGGTCCTCAAGAAATATTGCCTATTTCATTATGTTATTGTAAAGTCAAATGAGTTTGATATCATATTGGCTATGAATACCAAGACAAAAGAACGAATAGAAAATCATTCTAAAATTTCTAGCTTGAGTGCCTGGAATAAGAATGATGTCAACAGAATTTGAGAATGCAGGAGGCAAAAGAGCTATAGAAGAGAAGATAATAACCACATTTTTTGTTACATCTTTTCTTTGAAAGGGTTGGTGGGATGTCCAGATAGGATTTATTCAGTAGGCAGTTAGAACTAATGGCCCTAATAGTTAGGAATGAGCTGCCAACTCACCATGTTGTAAGAAGTTAGGCTATGACAAGATCCAAACAGATAACCATATTTTCAATTGTGCCTTTGATTTTTATCCAGTGAATTAGTTTTCATTAAGCTGATCATCACGATCATGCAGGAATCAAACTCTGTCTGGAATGAAATCTAAGCAAAGAGATAAACTCTTTCACAATCAAGCCTTATAGTCTCATGGATACAGACTTTGAGTCATTTCCTACACTTACATAATCGCATTGTATGTTTTTATTTTCAGAAGAAGAATGCAGGCATAATTTTGGACATTTTCATCTACAAAAAAAAATGTTTCTATTACCTCAGGAACAGTAAAGATGACTCAGGGAATCTCCCCATAATCAATTCAGGGAATTTTCTCAATGTTGATGACTCCAAGAATTGAGCTGTGCTGTTTGGCTCTAGCTGGGTTCTCAATGAAAATAACATTATTCATATCTTGATGGTTTGCCAACACATTCACTGTAACAATTATTCTAAAATATCCCTTCCTTCTTTCACCTCTCCATTCCATTCCTTTACCTGTCCCTTTCAGATTATCACATTTCCTTCTTCCTTTGAAAATTAAGTTTGATGTCTCAATATTGTCTATTTTATGTAGAAAAATTGGTATGATCTCTGTCATCTTCTCCAATCTCTACCTCGCTTTAAGATTCTCACGTTATGACTTTTCTCTTCTGCCCATTTATAAGGTACATGTTTTGAAAATGTGACCTTTCAGAACAACTCCAAGATCTGGCCCCCTAGTGATTTGCTTCATTTTAGCACCTTCAATCTCACTGCCTCTGCCCTTAAACATATCTGGTCTATAGTTTCTGAATCATTGCTCAGTGCATATGTATCTCATAACAGGAAACAGTAAAACCACTTTCCCCAAAGATTGGAATGCCCAGGATAACTTTAATAATGAAGAAGTGCAAATAAGAAGTTATTCATATTTACTTTCATCCTCACTCATAGAAAAGAGAAGTGTTTCTTCTCCCCACTAAGCGTTTTTAGTTCCTCTTTTCTGCATACCTCGTAAGATGCTGGTCCTACAATGCCTTGTGTTGGACTTATTTCTATGCTGTCTTGCTACATAGCGAGCACCTTGAAACCTGGCTAAATTTGTTATATATCCTTGTGTAAGTATTGATCATAATATAATGATTGAAGATGATTTATTTGAAGCAGGTTGCATTATCATCCTTATTTTTAAGAGAAAGCTTTTAAAAGCGAAGGTTATATACATAGGGGGTAATAGCTTGTCTTTTATGTGAACAAAGAACACAGTAACTCCTATCATCACGATATTTTCAGGCATGCTAGGGGAAGGGAAAAGGAGATAACTATATTGTCTTCATTATTCTTTTTGAGTCCTATCACCTGTTTATACTTGCCATCTGATTTAGTCATTTCATAAACACATTAAGATGGGGCTGAGAAGTTGTCCTTCCTACCTATCTCCTTCATAGACTGACTTTTTGTCATTAAAAATAATTTCTTTCTGAGGGTATAGGAAGATGAGGGGACTGCTGTGAAATGGGTACAGAGCTTCCCCAGATGGAAACATTCTAGAGACTGTTGTATGACACTATGCTTATACTTAACAATACTGGACTCTGCACTTAAACGTTTGTTAAGAGAGTAGATTTCCTGTTACGTGTTCTTTACCAGAATAAAAAAAATAATTTCTCTGAAATTATTTAAGGCCTTTCAGTCTTCACCAACTCACGTATAAAATGCAAATGTCTCGGGGCGCCTGGGTGGCTTGGTCGGTTAAGCGTCCGACTTCAGCTCAGGTCATGATCTCGCGGTCCGTGAGTTCAAGCCCCGCGTCAGGCTCTGTGCTGACTGCTCAGAGCCTGGAGCCTGTTTCGGATTCTGTGTCTCCCTCTCTCTGACCCTCCCCCGTTCATGCTCTGTCTCTCTCTGTCTCAAAAATAAATAAACGTTAAAAAAAAATTTTTTTTTAAAATAAAAAATAAAAAAAATAAAAAAATAAAATGCAAATGTCTCTAGAAAATCATACATTCCATCTCCAGTGGTCTATAATAGTGCTGCACAAAGTGTGGACCAATTAACTGGTGCTGGTCTGTGAACTAATGTTACTGATATGTAATTAGTACAAAAAATTGAGAGCATGCACTTAGAAATTTGTACACAAGTTTGACATTGCTGCATTTCAAAATTTTATTTTTCGACTGTGTCTCTTTACAACAGACCAGGGAGAAATAGGAGGAGAAGGTCTTTCTTCACAGATAATTTGCTTCTCACTGGGGACTTGTTCCCAAGATCCTATAAAACTAGAACTTATGGGATATAGCTTGATGCTTGAAGGATTTTTAGCACAAGAAAATGGAAATAATTACTTTCTATAATGGACAGTAGCCTTGTGGAATTCAATGCCCAGAATATACCATAAGCTAAAAACCTAAGTAAGTGTAATAGATATGTAAATAAATTTAAAGTTGGTGAAAAATTATGCTATATCCACAGTTGTGGTAAAGGATGGCCCAGAATTATGATTAATTTTTAAAGCAAATTTGGGGCCTCATAGACCCCTTTGAGACTCTGATGAAAAACATTGTTCTTAAGGAAAAATAAAGTTTAGAAGGTACATATGAACAGACATTTGCATATAATTTTGGGATATTTGCAGTTGGGTTGGAACTAGTATAAGTATTATACATATACTAGGAGAGTAGATCTTAAAAGTTCTCATCACAAGGAAAGAAACTGTAACTCTGTATGGTGATAGATGTTAACTAGAATTATTGTGGTGATCATTTCTCAATATTTACAACCATTATGTTGTACACCTGAACTAATATAATGTTATATGTCACTTATACCTCAATACTAAAAAAAAAGAAATACATAGGAAGACTTTGGGCATTCAGGTGTCTACCCAATGGGAGTTTGGTTTAACTTTGAACAGGAATTGCTTTCTCACCACACAGTGAATATGGCAAATCATGCTTTAGGTGCCACAGCATGGCACAGAAATTGGTGCTTGGGGATGAGGAAACACTAAGATAAGGCAGAGGAAGCAACAGGCTTCAAATTGAGAGAAAATACTGTTGCAGCAAAAATTCATTAGTAACAGATGTCGTTGAAAGAACTGTCTTCCATAAGCTCTGCTCTTAATTTCCCCCATCCTTACCCATGAATTAGACCCTCTCTTTCACCCTCCCCTCCTTACTGCTTCAGTTCTTTGATGACCCTTACTCATTGTTCATGACTCGGAATAAGAATGATGGTAATGATACTATAGTAATAACAATGATGATAATTGATAACATTCATTGAGTGGTTTATTAGGTAAAGGTCATTATATACACACACACACATCACAGGTATATGAAATTTGCTCTTTATAATAGCCCCATAGAGGAGGTACCATTTTATAGATAAAGAAAGTGATACACAGAGGGAACAATTAATTAATTGTTCAAGATAACATAGCTATTAAGCGACAGAAATAGAATAGAGATATCATTTTTGCTGGGAACATTTCTGAGATAGGCTTATTCCCTTTCCTGTGTGCTCTCGGGTAGCCCGTGTTGACTGCATTATAAACCTTATCACTGTTACAGTTTATGATAGCCTCAAGTTCATGGGATACCTCCCTAACTAGACTATGAATTCCAGAGGGGAAAGAGGCTATCTTGTTTATGTTTTTAAGTACCTCCAGTAATGAGCACAGAAAAGCTAGCACAGAAGAGGCAATCAATAAATATTTGTTGAAGTAAGTATGAATGAATGGAATAAGTTCTTGGATGAATGAATAAATGCTTGGATGAATAAGTGAACCTAATAATTAAAGACTGTATAATCAGAGACTGAATAAATGAATCTCATAATTAAGGACTGTAAGTAGTAACAAAAATCCTGTTAGGAAGAAGTGACATCTTTGTTTTCCAACTTGGTTAATGAAGGTTATTTCTGTTGTTTATGGAACAATGGAGCTGCATTTCCCTTGACTACTCTGGGCAGATCCTACAACCACAAATTAACAGCAACAATGGAATGAAGGACCAAATGCCATTGATCTGCATTTCTCTTTCTGTATCAACTGGAGACTCCCATACTGAACAAGAAGCTCTATTACAATAATGGTAATTTTCCAGAGAGAAAAATCAATCAATATATTGCTTATTAATCGACATGATATCAAATACCTTGCACTTGGTTTTCTTCTTTTACTGAATTGTCAATCTCCTTCAAGTCAATTTAGTTCTAGTTAGTGACAACCTTGCTTAATGATGTGAATTATGAGCTTAGCTTTTGCTCAAGAGAACAGATTTTTGCAACAGCTTATTCACTGCATCCTGCTTCCAATTCTTCCCTTCCAATCCTTCACACAGACATCAGATTTTTCTTTCAGGTAGATTGTTTTCAGTATTGTATTTCCCTGTTCAAAATCTCCAATTACATTTTCACCTATAGAATCAGGGTCAGACTTCTTGCTCTGATGTCCAAGGGTTCCAGAATTAATCTACACTTGTGTGCTTCTCTTATTTCTGACTCCTTTCTTATATCATCCTTGTTTCATGTTCTTGTGAACATACCTGGTACAGTTGCTGAATAAACTGGGGAGACCCTGGATCCTGGGATCTCGACACAGCCAGAAGGTGTCACTGAAAGTTTGATCTTGTCACTAGAATTTAAGGACAGAAACACTGCACAGTGGATGAGTAACACAAGTGGGAAAGTTTATTGAAGGGAAAAGTACACTCCAGAGATATGAGAGAAGGTGAGCTCAAGAGAGAGAGCTGTGCGCCCTGGGGGTTGGGTTTCTATCCTGTCCTAGTTGTTAACCAGGAGTTGGAGTATTTACTATTGGGGGCAGAGTTGAGGGTTTTGTACTTTTTTCTTGTTAATTTCTTCAGGGGTTTTCTGTCAAGGCATCTGCCATCTGGGGCTGTCTGGTTTTATCCAGCTGCTTGTGGAGTACGGCCAGGACAGGCCTCTGATCTTCCTGATAGCTGGCCATGCTTTTTCAGTGCTGGCCTCCAGGTATCCTATTAGAACCTAACTACCTGCCTCCTCTAACAGTTCCATGCAGAGTTAAAGAATAACACTGAAAAATCTTTTCTCTTCCTTTCTGAATCTCCCTATTCTACTTGTCTAATAGGCCTACGATAAACTCCATCATCGCTGAGTGCGCTAGATTATATATTTTTTCTCTTTTCAGTTTGTAGGATATATTTCTGACACCATTTATTTAGCACTTGGTTTTATGCCATCTATGATATTATTTTCATGTATATATGAAATTTATTTTTTTATGCTTTCTTCTGTTAACTTGATGGTCAGCATCATAAGGGCAGAGATCATGTTTTAGACTTATGCTATATTCTGTATGATTCCTAGTTTCTTTTTTTTAAATGTTTTTATTTATTTTTGAGAGAGAGAGAGAGAGAGAGAGAGAGAGAGAGAGAGCAAGCAGCGAAGAGGCAGAGCGAGAGGGAGACACGGAATCCAAAGCAGGCACCAGGTTCCAGGCTGTCAGCACAGCCCGACGCGGGGCTCGAACTAACGAACCATGAGATCGTGACCTGAGCTGAAGTCAGACGCCCAACCAAACTGAGCCACCCAGGTGCCCCGATTCCTAGGTTTAAGAATGAGTGTCTAATAAATATCTGCTGAATGCATGTACTTATGCTCCTGGGATAAATGTTTGATGAGTGGTGCTCAGAGCAGCCCATAGTTCCAGACAGGAAACTCGCCAGGCTGAGTCATTCAGTAAGCTGCAAACATGTTTGCAATCTATTTCCTTATCTGGGTATGAGAATTAGGAATAAAAGAATCTCAGTTTGAAGTGTAGTGAATAAATGTGCATTTTGTGGCTTCGTGTAATTTAATTATGCATCTTAAAAATTATTTCTATTTATGATTCTTCCCCTTGATTTTCTATAAAGGAGTTTTGGCTGCAAGTAACAAAACAGCATCAATAATGAGGAAAGAATCACACCAAAAGAAAGAAAAAACAAAGAAAAAGTTCAAGATAGAATGGTTTCAGATTTGGTTAATTTTGTAAACCAGTGATGTCATCTGGGGCAAGGTTTTTTCCATCTTTCTGTTCTCATGCCTCCTACTAGTGTAGTACCCCCGGGCTGAGTCTCTTTTTAATTGCAAAATGGCTGTTACAGATTCATCGCTTTGTTGAAAATGTCACAGTGTTTAGTGGGAGAAACAGAATCATTTCTTCTTTGGTGACTCTATTTAGGCATGAAGAAGCATGTTCCAGGAGCCCCTAGGAGACTTCCTATGTCTTATTAGTTGAAACTGGATTATGTGCTTGCCTCTACACCAATAGATGGAAGTAAGAATACTACTACTATGTTTCTTAGTTCTGGACGAATTCTGGTCACATGGGGTGAGCAGATGGATATTAGGACAAAACTGAGGCTTTTCAGTGTGTTAAAAATGTCTACTAGTAAAGCAGCCAACAGTGGGGCTCAGATTCAAGCATTACCGGCCCTTCTCAAAACCAATGGCCCTTCTCAAAAAGGTGAATAGTGTTCTTCCTTCTCAAGTTGGTTTTCAGAGGATTGCGGAGGCCAATACATATCCTGAGTCAGGGGGATACTATCCAGATGATCAGTGGCTGGAATCCTCTGCCAGAACATTTTAATTGTCTTAATGACCATACATTACATATATTGTCTGCATTAAAATATTGGCTATGACTAAGCTTAAAGTTCTCTAAGTCACCTTTTTAAATAATAAATTTTAGACTAGATAACTTCCTAAGCCAATTTGTAAATTAGGGAGATCTTACACTCAGTTATCCTCACCTCTCTGTTTCTTTCACTTAACCTTCTTAATCTGTCTTCTATCCTTCCTCCAGAGGCCCAAAGCTATGTCAGAATCTGTTTATTGGAAATTTTCTGTTGCCAGTCAGTTATGCTGGAGGGTGAATTTGAACATGTGTGCCTCCATCTGAATTATGTGATTTAAAAACTTATTATGTGATTTAAAAATTTAATTAATCCTAAAAAGGATGTTTTGTTTTTATGTGCCAAAAATTGTAGATAGTAGCTAAGAGTGGGTACAATAATTTAAGAGAATTTAGGAGTTTTCTGGCACCCCAAGCGACTCATTGTAAGTTAAAACTTGTTGAAAACCTATTTCAATTAACCAGGTAAAATCTGTGTGTTTGCGTGCACGCACATGTGCACGTGTATGTGTGTGTTGGAAATAGAATGGAGGAAACAATGTTGAGATGCATGTTTTATATTGCTATCCTAATTAGTTTCATATATGCTATTTCCATCAGTTTATAGAAATTTTACTTTAAATGCATAGACAAAGTAATTAAGCTGAATATATAGGAAAAAATATATATAGTATAGTATATATAGTATGGTGTTTTTAAGCCACTTGGAAATAATTTTGTTTCTTGTCAACTGCTTCTAGAAAATACTTCTCAAGGATTATAAAAAAGCTATGTCATTAAAATATTTCCCCTCTTCATTTCTTTCTTTTTAGAGTCTGTTTCAACCTATATCATCTGCTTAGTTGAGCTGAATGCTACACATAAAACAGCCAAAGTCACCAAAGTGTTCAGATTTGCCTAGTGAATTTTGTGTAAACATTAAAAAAAGAACAAAAACTGAAACTCTGGTAATGTAAGATATCTGACATGTATCCTGCCTCACTAACTACATTATATTTTTTCTACATTTCCTTTGGATAGACTGATGAGAAAACTACTTGTCTCTAATCTTTCGAGAAGGAATACTAAGCTGAATGAAGTTTCCAACAGAATAAATTATAATTTCTGAGAATAAACTATGATTTCTTTATCAAGCCAATTTATAAGAAGTTAAAAGACATACATTATATACAGAATTTTAGCTAAAAGATTAATTTGGCACAAGAATCCTTTGTGAAGTCTTCCACAACTCAGCTCCATTGAGCCTAGTATGAGCCCTTCCCGATTTGGGTTCCACGAAATATACACAGGGTTCATACATCTATTTTACTTACCACAGTGCACTGTATTTATTTCAGCGTTTTCCTCCACTTCAAACCTTTGAAACTCAAGGAGCGTTTCTTTTTTTCTTTTTTCTTGCTTTCTTGCTTTCTTAGAGTGAGAGAGAGAGAGCAGGAGAGGAGGCAGAGGGAGAGAGATAATCTTAAGCAGTCTCCACAGGTGATCCAGGGACCATCTCTAAATCATCTCTGAGTGTTCAATACTCAGCCAAGTACCCAGCTTACACTAGGTGCTCAATTCCCATTAAAAATGCATCACTTAGGGACGCCTGGGTGGCTCAGTCGGTTGAGCGGCCGACTTCGGCTCAGGTCATGATCTCACGGTCCGTGAGTTTGAGCCCCGCGTCGGGCTCTGTGCTGACAGCTCAGAGCCTGGAGCCTGCTTCTGATTCTGTGTCTCCCTCTCTCTCTGACCCTCCCCCATTCATGCTCTGTCTCTCTCTGTCTCAAAAATAAATAAACATTAAAAAAAAATTAAAAAAAATGCATCACTTAGGGCACCTGGGTGACTCAGTCGGTTAAGTGTCCAACCCTTGGTTTCTGCTGGGGTCATAAATCCAGAGTGGTGGGTCCAGCCCCACATCAGGCTCCATACTTGGCATGGAGCCTGTTTGGGATTCTCTCTCTCCCTCTGTTTCTCTCCCCTGTGCATGCTCTTTCAATCTCTCTTTCTAAAAATAAAAATTAAATTAAATTAAATTATTAAATTAAAGTAAAAATTTTAAAAAAAGAGATGCCTCACTCATGTTTGGCTCCTTACTTTGTTTTTTTATATATATAATTTATTGTCAAGCTAATATATAATGTACAGTGTGCTCTTGGCTTGGGGAGTAGATTCCATGATACATCACTTACATACAATACCCACTCCTCATCCCAACAAGTGCCTTTCTCATTGCCCATCACTCATTTTCCCCACTCCCTTTCCCCTCTACCCCCATCAACCCTCAGTTTGTTCTCTGTATTTAAGAGTCTCTTATGGTTTGCCTCCCTCTCTGTTTTTAGCTACTTTTTTTTCCCTTCCCTTCCCCCATGGTCTTCTGTTAAGTTTCTCAAATTCCACATATGAGTGAAAACATATGATATCTGTCTTTCTCTGACTGATTTATTTCACGTAGCAGAATACCTCCAGTTCCATCCACATTGTTGCAAATGGCAGGATTCCATTCTTTCTCATTGCTGAGGAGTATTCCATTGTATACATACACACACACACACACACACACACACACACACACACATATATATATATATATATATATATATATATATCACATCTTCTTTATCCATTCATCAGTGGGCATTTGGGCTCTTTCCACAATTTGGCTATTGTTGATAGTGCTGCTATAAACATTGGGGTGCCCCTATGAATCAGCACTCCTGTATTCTCTGATAAATTCCTAGTAGTGCTATTGCTGGGTTGTAGGGTAACCCTTTTTTTAATTTTTTGAGGAAGCTCCACACTGTTTTCCAGAGCGGCTGCACCAGGTTGCATTCCCACCAACAGTGCAAGAGGGTTCCCATTTCTCCACATCTTCGCCAACATCTGTTGTTTCCTGAGTTGTTCATTTTAGCCACTCTGACTGGTTTGAGGTGGTATCTCAATGTAGTTTTGATGTGTATTTCCCTTATGATGAGAAATATTGAACATCTTTTCATGTGTCTGTTAGCCATTTGCATGTCTTCTTTGGAAAAGTGTCTATTCGTGTCTTCTGCTCATTTCTTCACTGGATTATTTATTTTTTCGGTTTTGAGTTTGGTAAGTTCTTTATAGAGTTGGATAGTAACCCTTTATCTGATATGTCATTTACAAACATATTCTCCCATTCAATTGGTTGCCTTTTAGTCTTGTTGATTGTTTCCTTTCTTATGCAGAAGCTTTTTATCTTGATGAGGTCCCAATAGTTCATTTTTGCTCTTATTTCCCTTGACTCTGGAGACATGTCAAGTAAGAAGTTGCTGTGGCCAAGGTCAAAGAGGTTACTTCCTGTTTTCTCCTGGAGGATTTTGATGGTTTCCTATCTCACATTTAGGTCTTTCCTCCATTTTGAGTTTATTTTTGTCTATGTTGTAAGAAAGTGGTCCAGTTTCATTCTTCTGCATGTTGCTGTCCAGTTTTCCCAGCACCATTTGCTGAAGAGACTGCCTTGGATACTCTCTCCTGCTTTGTTGAAGATTAGTTGGCCATAAACCATAAAAGACTTTTAAATACAGAGAACAAACTGAGGGTTGCTGGAGGGGAATGGGGGTGGGGATGGTTTAAATGGGTGATGGGCATTAAGAATGGCACTTTGCAGGATGAGCACTGGGTGTCATACGTAAGAGATGAATCACTGGGTTCTACTCCTAAAGCCAAGACTACACTGTATATTAACTAACTTGAATTTAAATTGAAAAAAAAAAATGCACTGACTGATAACAATAGTTGCCAATTGCTCCCACACATAGGCTTCTCTCTACAATGTCTGTGCTCTTCTACTCCCTCTAGGATTAGGATGTTTCTCAAGACTGTCTTTGTTCCCAATCCGTATCTGCCAATTATACTTATCAAGGCAATACTTAACTTGATGAGATATTCGTAAACTGATATTACATGAAAACAATGTAGTGCACTGTTAAGTGTGGTTGAATAAGGGTTGCTAAAGTAAGTCTGAGGATTTGGTGTTGGAGAGATAACTAAAAACTAGGATGGAATTATAAAGATTAATGAAGGATTATAACCAAGTCCTGAGTTGTAATCAAGTTTGGAATCCAGATTGTTCCACCTGACTTTTCAAGCTCTCATTAAACTGGAAAGAGTGGAGGGAGGAGGTCCAAAAGGAGGAATGGAAGGTTGCAAACAGAAATCTGTGAAGAAAGGGAAAAAAAAAAAAGAAAGAAAAAACCAAAAAAGAAGCAAATTGGAACCAAAAATGATGTATTTGGGATGTGATTCATGTAAGAGAGACAATGTAAAACTTTAATTAAATCCAGAGAAAACGCCATATTTCTGCATCTCTATATCAAATATTCACCAATAAATGCACATGTATGTTTTCAAAGTTAAAACTAAAATGTTTAAGAATTGTCTGTATCATTTTTATTGGATGCACTGTAAAACTAACTTTTATACCTACCACTGATTTTCTTATTGTATTCGTATTTATGTGTATGTATTTATTTCTGGCTTAGAATGATTGATTAGTGTTTTTTCAGTAGACTCCACACTCAATGTGGGGCTCAAACTCACAACTCTGAGAATAAGGTCTCAGGCTCTTTCTACTGAGCCAGCCAGGCACCCTAATAACAGATTAGTTTTATTTTAAAGGGTCCAATGCTGCTGCAAAACAACTCAGGCAAAAATAGTTTATGATGAAAGAATTTAAGAATCAGTTGACCTGCGTCTTTGAACTTTTCATCCTATTCTTGTCATTGCATATGCATTTATTCTTGTCATTATATATTCATGTAAATAAAGTTTAAATTTAAATTTGAAATATGTGAGGTACTCTTTACAAATTTGGCTTTAATAGTATAAAATCATCAAGATTTATCAGTTTCTTATTTGTTAATTTTGAAAAACATTACATAAATAATATAATTGAAAATGCTTATTTGGAAAACATGTAGTAAAACAGGTGAGTCTTCCAAAAAATAAAAGGCGAGAAAATTGATTCAGAAGAAGAAATGGAAGAACTACAAAGAAAACACGCTTCCTGTGTCATTTTTGAATTCTCAGAGTAGAATGCATTTGTGTCTAGTTGGGTAGAGAATTGTGCAGACTTTCATGATTTTTTCTAATTTGCAAATCTGTGTTAACCAACTTTTATGTGATTTAGTAAAGAAAGAACAGCCCAGTTCCAAGCTTAGTTTTATTGTGAGTCCCCTTTGAGATAGCTCCCATTTTCGAGTATTTACTCTAAGTCAGGCACTATAAGTAACCCATTTAACCCTTCTAACAATCCTTCCAGATAAATATTGTCATCATTTTCTACATGAGAATTAGAGGCTTGGAAAGAGGCAAAACACACAATCAATGGCCGAATAGGGGTGTGAGCTAACCTCTGCCTGATAACAAAGCCTGCCTATTTCACCATACCCCGAACTGTCTCATTTCATCTGTTCAGGTCTCAATATCATCTTCTATAAATTTGTGGGTAAAATCATCTGCCTTCCCCAGAGTAGGTCAAATGAAATGAAAGATGGGAAAAAAAAATTCTTGGTGTTTTGCAAATGTCAGGTAATGTGTATTATGATTATGATCTCTCAAAGAAAGCTGGAAAACAATTGGAGAAAACAGAGTGGAGGGGCTTGTCTTGGCGTGTTTAGCTCTCAGTCTTGGCTAGTGCTTCCAATCTGCCCTGGCTTGTCACCCCTATGCTCCCAGCAAGGGCTCTGTTGGGCTGGACCCTGCATTTTTTCTGCTACCTATCAATGGCTCAGGGAGTTGTCAGATTAACTCCCCCAACAACTTCCTTTCATAACAAGGAAAAACTGGAGGTTGTGTAAGTCCCAGTTTCCTTTTTTTTTAAGTTTATTTATTTATTTTGAGAGAGAGAGAGTGCTCAAGCAAGCATGAGTGGGGGAGGGGTGGAGAGAGAGAAAGAGAATCTCAAGCAGACTCCACATTACCTGCACAGAGTCCAATGTGGGGCTCAATCTCATGAACCATGAGACCATGCTCTGAGCCGAAACCAAGAATCTGATGCTTAAACAACTGAGCCACCCAGGCACCGCCCCCCCCCCCCCTACAAGTTCCCTTTTTAACAGGAGTCAGTGACCAGCTTTCAGCAAGGGTGGCTGCTCCCGATGAAAAGAAATGATAAAATGAACACTGCAGAGAGTTGTTTTACTGTCTGTTGAGTAAAAGTTATGAATACTAATTTTAGAATACATTTGAACACATGCCTGGCTTTATTAAAATGTGCCCTCAATGACGACATCTTTGTAATCTTCCTAAAAACACAAGCAAAAACAAAAAATTCCCCCTTGAATTACTTAGGAAACAAAAAATCCTGAGAGATGACAAAAATTTAGTGTCTTTTTCAATGTAGTTTAATAAATCAGTTTTTAAAAATTTGTCACTGAAATAAATGGTTCTTGATTATATCAGCAGAAAAAAAACAAAACAAACAAACAAAAAAACCAACCATCCAGGGATTACAAGTTAAAATGAATGGCCAGATAGAAGTGGCGTGGGGGTAGTTATAATTGAGATTTTACTGAACAGGGTTTAAGACGATGTACCCCAGGAGTGAGTTTTAGGGCAGACAGTGTGAACAATATAGTGTTTAGGTGATAGTACTATGTAAAGTATTTTCAGTAGCATGTCCTTTCAGAAACTCTTCATTATTTTTTTGAACATAATGTGTTAGTTTTGACTTGACACCTCAGGAAGCAGAGGGGCTAGAAGGCGGCGAAGGGAGGGTTAAGATATATATTAAATAAATAATAAAAAACAGAAAAGAGAACTGTTCAAATTCCCATCCTTGGGGGCCTGATTTCACGGTATCAACAGATGGTGTTTCTTCTAGTTTCCCACCGTGTCCTAAATGGGAAAGTTTTCAAAATACTTAGCTGAAAAAAAAATCGGAGTTTTCCATCTGAAATTCAAGTCAAATCACCAAAGAAAATAGAAACAATGTTTACAGGTGAACTTTTTTTATGTGCTTGACACATGAGGACTGTGATACGATTGTGAAAGAAAATGCTCTACTTGTCAAATTCTCAAATGGCAATGTTCTGTCAGATTTTAGTGGGAGCACATGTCAGTGATCAGATACGCTTAGGAATTTGTATTTTTGTTTTATTTTGGTGATTCACAGTGCATGAGAAGTTGTGCTGTAAAGAAATCAGTCTAGCTTTGTTAGTACCGCTATTTTCTATTTTATTTCCCTATAGTACACTTAAAAAAAATTTCTAAATAAAACACTAAATAACAGCTTCCTGATTACCTACAGATATGGTTGTCATGCATTGGAACTCATTCATCGAATATCTCCCTGCATTCTTCCCTGTAGATGCTGTATGGCAAAGAATGCCTTCTATCTCCTCATATATGTTTACCACCTAGTACAGTGCCTAGCATATAATAGATGCTCAAGGAATATCTGTTGAATTGACTTGAACAAGGCAGGGTATTCCTTGATTGATATTTAGTCAGGCATGTGGTCCTAATAAGGAAATATTCACACTTCACGCACACGCACATGCATACTCACACACGGAGCTCATATTTTAATCACAGGTTGGAGTTTACACAATAGTTTAAGGTGTATTATCAGCTTTTATGTCCATAAACATCTGTGAAAGAATGCAGAGAAGATGGCTAGCTGCCCACAAAATTTCTATTTCTTCATCTGTAACATAAAGTAGTTGCTGAAAAGTGACTATCTACACAGGACCCCCTACGCTCTCATTTGGCTGGGACTATTTTTCGATAGTTACCCTGACGAAATAAAAACAGCTATTTCTACTCTAGTATGTTATAGAAGGTGAAATGTGGAAAAGTTAAATGACTTAATTAAAGTCAATTCATGAAAAACCCGTTTCCAACCCAGGTCTTTTCAATACAAAGGCTGTGCTCCTTTGAATAGTCTATGCTGCCTCCCAGCTAAACAGCTAACTGGTGTTGGCTAGGCAGGGTTACTGGTAGAGAAGCCCCTTCTTTCTGACGTCTTGAACTTAGTATCTTGCATTCATGAAGTTGATTTGACAACTCAACATGAGAATGGTAATTTTAATAATGATAATAATAAAGGGGCGCCTGGGTGGCTCAGTCAGTTAAGTGTCTGACTTTGGCTCAGGTCACGATCTCAGAGTTTGTGGGTCTGAGCCCCGTGTCAGTCTCTGTGCTGACAGCTCAGAGCCTGGAGCCTGCTTGGGATTCTGTGGCTCCCTCTCTCTCTGCCCGCCCCCCCACTTGAGCACACATGCGTGAGCATGCTCTCTCTCTCTCTCTCTCAAAAATAAGTAAATAAACATTAAAAAATAATAATACCATCATGTATTTTTAGTGGTTTATAGTCGATCAGGTGTTTTCTTATATTTAAGCTTCATAATAACTATACATGGTATATAGAAGATTTTTCCTATCTCTGTGTTATATGTAATCAAATGAATCTTAACTAAATATTTTTGTTGCAAATTTTATTATTCAGTTTAGGAGAATGACAACTCCAGCAAGAAGGTCCTTACGAGGGAAAGGAAGAAGTAAAGAGAGAGTCTCAGTAGAATACCTGACATCATTGAGTGTTTGAAGCAACATTTGAGGATATAGCCAGCAAAGTGAAAAATAATTAAAACTTTAGGGAAAAAGAAAATACTGTGAAAGAAAGAAAATGGAATAAGAATTACCCTACTTGGCTCTCTAGAGCAAAATATTTACCTAGCCATAATCGTGTATGTACTATTTATTCATTCAACTAGCTATAGTGATAAAACCAAATAGGGCCTGTGAGATAGAAAGGTGAGGCTGAGTTGTAAGAAGTCTAAATCTTCCCAGCAGGAACTCTGTGGATAATGTTTGAAATCAAACAATCAGAAAACATCAGTCTGGGCATGTTGCTTGTATGAAGAGAAACAGCTGCCAGAGGAAACCAGTGGGAAGGGTTAGACCTTGTTGCCTCTGACGTGGTGCAACTTATGAGTGGGAAGCAGGGTTTAGATTCTCAGTATACATCTCTGTAATACTGGAAGTTTTAATCACACATATATATCACTCGAATTAGAAATACCATTTATTTTAAGTGATTTAAGAAACGAGAAATACTTAATACTAGTCAGAATGATACATATTTATAGATCTGGCATCTACTTCTTCTCCCAGGAGGACAGGTGGTACAGTTGGCTTCGATCCCATGGCTGGGGCTAGAAGTGGTGAAAGCACTTCTTTTTTTTTTTTTTTTTAATTTTTTTTTTCAACGTTTATTTATTTTTGGGACAGAGAGAGACAGAGCATGAACGGGGGAGGGGCAGAGAGAGAGGGAGACACAGAATCGGAAGCAGGCTCCAGGCTCTGAGCCATCAGCCCAGAGCCCGACGCGGGGCTCGAACTCACGGACTGCGAGATCGTGACCTGGCTGAAGTCGGACGCTTAACCGACTGCGCCACCCAGGCGCCCCGAAAGCACTTCTTATACAGAAATGCAGACATATAGGGACTAGGCTGTAGGGAGGTATGAAGAGATGCTGAGAGAACATTCAGCAGTGACTTTCATAGTGTAAGCAACAGAGCTTAAGCCTCGACTAAACAATAGAATCAGTGAGCATGGGAAGGACTCTAGTTTCAAAGGCAGGAACAACAGACTTGCAGATGGACCGGATATTGACTCTGAGAAAAAGAGGGGAATCAACAAGGACTTTACAGTTTGGATCTGTACAACATAAATAATTTAATTGCCATTTATGGAGAAGACTGTATGAGGAACATATCTGGGGGATTAAAACCAGCGGTTCTGCATTGGACATGAGAAACGTGCTGGACCTACCAAACATCTCAGCGGAAATGTCAAGTAAGTCTTCAGACATAGGAGTCTGGAATTTGGGAATAGTTCTAAGATAGAGATACAGACTGGAGAGTCAGTGTATAGATGGTATTTAAAGCCATGAATGAATGAGGTCACCTAAGGAGTGAGCATAGAGAGTAAAGGTATACTGTCTGAGGGTGGAGTCCTAGTCAGTCTGAAGTTTAGAGGTAGGGATGGTGAGAAGGATCTAGCACAGGAGACAAAGTAATGGCTTAGTGGTACATGGGACATAACAGAAAAAAGGGCCCCAGTTTCTGAGGACTACAGGCAATTTAGCCCTCCGTGGATAGACAGATTTCAGACTGCCTCCCAAGAAAAAGAGTGCCAATTTATCCTAGTTTCTAATTTTTAAAAAGTGTGCTATACTATATATACATCTCTTGTAGAAATAAGGACTTGTAATATTTTCTAATAATGTAAAGTAGACAAAGTGTAACTTATATGTGTATCTTTACGCATTTGTTCTCTGTTATTTTACAAGAATAAAAGGAAAACAAAACAGGTTTCAAGAAACATTAATATATTACACACACCATTACTTGACTGTCAGGCTACTTTCTTTGAATTTTGTTAACTTATATCTTCTACGTTAGCTCAAGTTTAAATATTCTTTTTGTCACTTAATTATTCGCCACTCAGCGCTTTGCAAACGACTTCAGCGTATTTTGTTAGCAATAACTGCCTTTGGCTCCTTTGCCAAGTAGTTGATATCCAGATGCTCGTAAGCACAATGATGTGTTGGCATAAACTAATTATCTGCCATGTGCAACTATTTATACATCCTCACTACATTGGTAAGATATGAAAGCGATTTACAATTCACTTTAAATAGCCACATGCACCTGCAGGCAGTTCAATAATACAGAAATGAATGATAAAGATAGGTTAGGCGTCTTTGTTCTTTATGGCTTTAAGAGTTCAAACGATTATGAACAAAACATTTCCTTTCACTTTGCAGCATTGCAAACACTGTGACAACTTTCTTTGTAAATTCTTGAATTAATTCTGGAGTGTTGTTCTTTGGAAGCAAAGAAACCAGAGTTCTACCTCTCATAAAATTCAGGCAGATGAGTTTGTTATATTATTATTATTTTTTAATTTGGGAGAAGTGGGAAAAAATGTGAGATTGGTGATTTGATGGTCAAACTGAGAAAAGTAAGTGGAAGAACATGGCTTCTGAATTCACTTCATAGGACTGAGTTTGAATCCTGTGGCTGTATGGCCAGCATACCTCTGAGGCACTGTAGGCATGGTACTTGGGCCCATGCTTTTTTAAATTTTTAAATTTTTTATTTTTAGTGATTCACAAAATATTTTGATTTTAGTTTCTCTTAAAAATATTTTTAATGTTTATTTATTTTTGAGAGACAGAGAGAGGCAGAGCACAAGCAGGGGAGGGGCAGAGAGAGAGAGGGAGACACAGAATCCGAAGCAGGCTCCAGGCTTTGAGCTGTCAGCACAGAGCCCGATGCAAGGCTCAAACCCACAAATTGTGAGATCATGACCTGAGCCAAAGTCAAATGCTTAACAGACTGAGTCACCCAGGCACCCCGATTTTAGTTTTTCTTAAAAACAGAAATAAAAGCAGACCTAGCCTGGATAATAAGTCTTTATACTTAGGCAATTAACAAAATATTGCTTTTATTTTATATCTATCTATCTATCTATCTATCTATCTATCTATCATTTATTTACAGAGGAAGGGGTCCACAAAGGTAAAACAGCCTGGGGCTTATGAAGTTATAATATGTATCTGAGTGGCTCTATCACCGTGAATGAATAGCTTAACCAGGTTGAACCTTACTCTCCTAATCTTTAAGGCAGAGCTAACATCTCAGAGTGCTATTACAAGAAACTGGTGAGATGCTATATATAAAGTTCTTCATATAGTGTCATGCACAGTGTTGATGCTCAGTAAGTGTGAAATAGTATTGTTTTAGTAAAAACGGGGCATTTGCCTCCATAGTAAAATGGCTAAAGAGCTCCATTTCTCTGTCTCCATTTCTTCCTTTTAACACTACATTGCTGCTGGATGAAGCTGATTGAGAGGGTAAGTAAACTCAATTAGAAGAGTTCTTTATAAAGATAACTGATGGCATTAAACTGAAATGTCTTGTGCTATACAATCAGTTTCCTTAGCTTATACGAAGCCCATGTACTTTATGAACTGTGTGTCAGTTTACATTAATCTTTTATTTTGATGATTGATAAATGAGTGAAAAACTAAATTTTCGACCAAATTCCTAAAAAAGTGACTACAGACAATTTATTTTAATTTGAAAAAGGATTGTGTATAAACCTTACATCTACCATATGAAGTATGCTAGAATTCTTGTGAAAAGGAATTGAAGAAAATAAAATCATAGTATATCTTTCCTTCCCTGGCAGCCAGAGTTTCGGCCTAATAGAAAAAAACCGAAACATTCCTAATTTTATTTGCTGCTTTTTTGATAAAAAGATGATGGAAAGTGAAGGGAAAGAGTGACCTGAACATTAATCTTCTCCAAATAGATATAAATGTCAATCTGCACATGGGGACAATGTAGACCTTCTCAAGGTCAGGTGGTTTAAGACTCTGTGTAGTTTTCTGTTCCTGCAATTTCTGTTCCTGTTTCTAACCTTCCCAATTCTGGTTACTAACTCATTAATCATGCCCTCCCCCAAGTAGAGAATCTAATACTAATAGTATCAAATGGTTTCTTGGCCAGCAGCTTAGACTTACTAACTTTTCATCGTTTTCTTGAGCTCTGATTTGTGGCTATAAATCTGTTATCTTTCGATTTCAATCCTACTCATGCTAGCATGTGCCATGGTGAGGCTTCTTTGGGGAAAGATACTAAGACTTAAAATATCTTTGGCTCTGACTTATGTACCAACCACCATGTTCAAGAGTTGCTTTCCATATTATCGGCAAGTGTTCTAGAAATAAAACACCTTTTCTGCCCCAAACTCTCCTACTTCTGTTGTAAGTTTCTTTCCCCAGGGAAGCCCTGTCCAAATTTAAGAGCCTAGGCTCAGATGTGAGTAAGCCTTCCCTTTCTGTACCCACTCCAGCCAACTTGTGTCACTATTGCTACCTTTAGCCCTATGCCAACTATAAAGCCCTGGCAACATTTTCTTAAACACCAGCTGCTCACTCCTTGTTTTCTCATTTTCAAACTCTACAGTTCCTTTGAACAGTTCCAAATTACTCAAGTGTGCCAAAACCAATTCAGTCCTTCAGTGAATGTCAGGTTTTCTAGGTAAACATCAGTAACCACCTCTGGTTAGAGGCAATCCCCACCCTGCAACCTCTCTGGCAGATGTTAGTCACAGTGAAAACAAATCTTAGGCCAAAATCTGCCTGCCCTATAAAATACATTCATTAACAAGCAGACATAATCGCAGAACTTTTTAAGCTTAATTAAGAAAGGTTTGTTCTTTTGCCCCCTCAGGTTCACAGATGAGCATCGTCCATGAAAAACACTCACTCTGAGTAAGGCACAAGAGGTTCTAATGGCAGGATATGCAGGCTTTGTAACTGGAACCAGTGGCAAAACGTCTCTGGGTAAAACATCCTAAAGACGGAGTGTTGCACTCTGGGTGTTGATTGTTATTGAGCTCAGTTTTCTCATACTTTATTCATGCAAGGATCTTAAACTCCTCTTTACTTTTCATATATACCAAATCCCATTACTATTACCAACAAAAGGTTATTTCCTATAGGTCTCATGTAAATTAATTAACCCAAAGGGGTTGATTGATAGTGAGACATTTCTTAGGCTAATTAACTCTCTCTCGAGTGTTAGTTAAATTTAATTTGTCCATACACATATGTCATACTACTTATACTGAAATATTTAAAGTTAATCACACCCAGAAAATAAAGCAAACAAACTAGCTGGTGAGAGGATTCTTCAGTAATGTCCTCCATGACTTAATAAATAAAGTCAATGGAATTTGAGGTTATTCAGCTTTATAGATCAGACATACTCCTAGGTAGAAGAGGTTAGTAGAATAGGTATAGGTTTCTTGCAACACTTAAGTCTATGATTCTCTAAAGTCAGTGTTTTTCTTTATCCATTAGGCTTTGTCAGCCTTTTCTAGGATTGTGCTATTTTATGGGCCAGACCCTTTTTCACTGTTACATAAAACCCTAAGAAAAGGCAAAGGAACAGAATAAACAACAACAACAAAAAATAGGAACAGAGCTAGGGAGACACACAGTTCAAGACTGTGATTTGAGCTCCCAGAGGACAAAAAAGAAGAAAATGGTAACTGATTCTTTAAAGAGAGGGGATATTAAAGAAGGATCCAAAGCCAGAGTCAGGTGTGAAATAATAAAGTGGGATCCTGCTTACCAGAACCAAGTATTAGCTGGGAATTAATCTCAACCGAAGAACTCTATTACTTACTACAACTATAAGGACAGATCAGAATGGAACCCCAAGTAGGTTGACTTGAGGTCTGGTCATCGAATTCTAGTTCCAGGATATTCTACATTATTTTTCTCTAATTATTTTCTGAGCCTAGGGTGGGATCCATCCTTGGGAGCAGTTAAATGACCTACAAAAATTTTACAGGAACAAAATAGCACCTCCTTGCTTTCCCCCCAAAGTTCTGTCTATTCTTAACTTTGTCTACGTTAAGAATAGTTAGGTCATTACACTAATATTTTCATGTAGTCATTCAATGTTCCTACTGTATATTTGAAGGAAATCTCTCTATTGCTGCCTCCATGTTTTATTTAGATATCTATAACTTCCACCAAATAATGGTAGAAAAGTCAAAGCTCAAGAGTTCATATTCATCTGCAGAAAGACCAGCATACTAGAATTTGATTTTGAAAAGAATCAATTGTTTGACAATTGGCAGGAAATGATACCTGAATAAAGAATTCAATCTGCTCTTGTTTAATTCAATTTAGTTTTATCTCTGCTTTCAGGTACTTTGGTAAAACTTCAGTCCATGTGAATGATGGTTGTAGTTCTGTTGACTGCATTTGGTAAGTTAAATAGTAGAAATGTTTTAGGACAATTCTGTGACAAAAGAAAAACTGTGCTAAAACACCAGGAAATTCCTACATTGAGTGTAGGTAACAATGCACAGCTGACATCAACACAAGTATTTATAGAATTATCAGGTAGGAAGATGTTTATCTGTACACAACATATTTTTCCACCTCTTCAGGCCAACTTGTTTCAGGATATGACTGATGGCTGGTATAATCATACAGAATATCAATGTTCATTTGACCTAGTCATCCATCCATATACCCATTTATCCATTTTTTCAACAAATTTTTATTGAGAATTCATTACTGTGCTATACAGAAGGGGACACAGAAATAAATCATTCCACTTGAGGAGATGGGTGAACATGTTTTGCCAATGTAGTGTGATGATTTGAGCAGAGGGTGGTATGGGCACAGAGGGGAAGGGCATGCACCAATATGGAGGATGTATACAGACCTTTTATTTTAGTTTTTTGGTACAAATCACACATTCTTTCATCAAACTGTTTGTTGAAGAGGTGGTGACTGGTTTTTTTTTCTGTTTTTAATTTAAAATAAGGCCTACCATAGTGCTTTACATTTTAAAAATTGTACACAAAAATATTTTTCAATTCTTCTTTTGAAAAACAAAAAGATAACTACTTAATTATCCAAATCATTTTTTTGATACTGACTGAACAATATTTCCATAGGAGCTAGCTAGAAAGAAGCCTTTTAAATAGTAATTGTCAAAGGAAGATGTAAAAGAACCATCTTGTTATGCAGTTCAATGTACAACTCTTTCACTTAGTTCACTTAGTTCAGAGGCTGGAAAATTTTTTGTCTTAAAGGATCAGATAGAAATGTTTTAGGCTTTGTGGGCACATGGATTCTATTGCAACTACTGGGTTCTGCCATTATAGCACAAAGGAGCTATTAGATAATACATAAATAAATGTGCATGGCTATGACCCAGTAAACTTTCATACACAAAAGCAGGTGGCAGAACGTATTTGTGCAACAGCTATTTACTGGCTCCTGTCTTAACTAACTAGTACTATGGTAATTACTATAGTACCTCTCATGCTATAAATGTGTGCATGTACAGATATATAAATATTCCTTTAGTTATATATTTAAGTAGAAAACATTTCTCTGAACATACACTTGGATTTATAGGGATAAAGAACAGATGAACAGTTCATTTGACTCAAGACCTTAAGATATAGCAATAAGTGATTCGAAAGGATAATTATCATTTGTAATAAAATTCCTAAGAAAATTAGTCTCTTAGTAGATAAGGAGAATTTTTACAAAATAAGAATATATAAGTGATAAAAGGCATCTTATAGTTCATCCACTGCAACTCCTTCATGACAAAGATCTTATAGAATAATTGTTGATTTTGCATCCACATGGTTCAGCTACAGGGCAGCTAATTAGTCCTATACCCCAGCTAAATAAGAATGCATCATCCCATTCTAGGCAGAGAATACTAAGGCAAGGTTTATTGGAATTCTCTATTCTTGAACACTGGAAAATACATGTATATGGTCTTATCCTTTGAAGTTGAGAATCCATTGACCTCTATAATTACCAAACACCACTGGATAAGCAGAAACAGCCTTCCGTGTTGTGAACCAACACATTGTTAACTTTCTTATCATTTTCTTTTGCTGGTCTACCTTGATCAAACTACTTTCCAGCACCTTGCTATCAATAACATGTACTTTCTTCTCATTTCTCATGACATGTCTTCAGCCATTAATTCTCCATAGACTCTATGAATGTGGCAACAATCCAAGTGACTGAATTGCAGTATTTATTTTCAGGGATATGAAAAATTTTTAAATGTTTTTATTTATTTTTGAAGGAGAGAGAGAGAGAGAGAGAGAGAGAGAGAGAGCATGAGCGGGAGAGGAGCAGAGAGAGAGGGAGACACAGAATTCGAAGCAGGCTCCAGGCTCTGAGCTGTCAGCACAGAGCCTCATGCAGGGCCCGAACTACTGAACTGTGAGATCATGACCTGAGCCGAAGTCGGACGCTTAACCGGCTGAGCCACCCAGGCACCCCTGAAATGTTTTAAAAGTAACATTACACATTTAAACCTATGTGTGCTACACATTCATTTATTCCTTCATTTTTTTTTCACAACAGCTATTTATTGAGTGCTTACTCTAAGTCAGGCAGTGCACTAATTGCAGGGGATACAATGTTAAGTAAAAATAAGCATGGTCTCTGAACTCCTGTAACATATAGCATAGTTGGTTAACAGATGTTAATAATCACACACAATGATAAACAGGGACATGAAAGACAGACAAATCCCCAACAGAAAGTACATATAATAAAAGAATCTAATGGAGACTGGTAGGTAGAGGATATGTCAGGGAGACTTCTTGAGTAAGTGCTTCCTAATTTTTTATACGAAGGATGAACAGGTGTGCAGATGGGCCAGGAGCTTTCCAGCAGAGAGAACTTGTGCTACAATGCCTTATGGCAGGAGAAGAAATGACAGTAGGAAGCCAAGTACATTCCAGGAACTGAAAGGCTGGTGTTTATGGAGCAAAGAAAACAACGGTTCAAGGCCAGGCAGGAGTCAAGGCATCCAGGACAAAGGCCATGATAAGGATCTTCATCTTGACCTTACAAGAAATAGGAAATACCAGAAGGATTTTAAGTTTTGCAGTGATATGAACAGGTCTGTATTTTGGAAAGATCACTCAGACCACTGCATGGAGGCCAGCCTGGAACATCAACATGAATAAGGGGAAAACAGGAGCTACAGTGAACATTTATGAACTCTTTGACACATACTTGCAGTAATTTATTAATTTATTCAATTATTTATCCATTCATTTATTCTTCTATTAACACTTACTGAACCCCTACAATATGAGAAGCGTGGTAAGGGATAGAAAAAAAAAAAGAGAGACAAATCATAGTCCCATCTCTAGTCCCTCAAGAGCTTATTAAAAACTTATATAGTTTTCTTCTCACAATGTGAATGTTAAATTGTTATAGTGGTTTGTATTTGAATGATGTTGATGGACTATCTAAAAGCAGTTTGAACCTAGAAATTTTTGGTCCAGTGAGTTGTGTAATGACAATAGCATAATTCCTATTAAAATCCATGACTAACTAACCTTTCCTACCTTGTTGAAAAAATCTCTGAAAATGGCTTTGAAATTTGCGCACTCTATATTTAGGTCAGAGTCAATTTCTTTTGTTTTTCTTTATGAAATAGAGATAGGGAAATATATTCCTAACATGAATTTCTATTCAGAACCAGTCTTTTTACCCATCTCTCTTCAACTTGAACATCTAGCACTTGCTGGGCCAGTTAGATGTCTTTTTTCACCCCTTCTCTTTTTATCAATTTTCATTCCATTTATAGGACCTGTTGGATGTTTGGCAATGTGAGTTCCTGTTGGAATTTAATGAATACCACCACCCCTTTCTCCTGCCACCACCCCTCTCCCCTCAAAGTCCCATTGCCACCACTTTCAATGTCTGGCCACCATGGGGATAATGAACTATTTTGAACTATTTGTCAAAAATAACCTCAGACTTTGTCTCAATCCCTCTGAGTGCTTAGATACAGAAAGACAGCAAAGGACCATTAAGAGATGGAAACAAATCACAGATATTACCGAAGATCAATTGGTTCAGACTTAAGCAAGTGACCATTTATATGCTGTGATTTCAAGATCTTTAAGAAAGTCTCCTCTGCCTGAAAATATTTTATGTGCCACTCCATCATTCCATAGTTGGTATTTTAAAAAGATACATAGGGGCACCTAAGTTGCTCAGTTGGTTAAGCATCCAACTCATGGTTTAGAATCAGGTCATGATCTCATGGTTTGTGGGATCAAGCCCCACATCAGGCTCTGCACTGACAGCATGAAGTCTGCTTGGGATTCTCTCTCTCTCTCTCTCTCTCTCTCTGCTCTTCCCCTGCTTGCTCTCTCTCTCTCTCTCTCTCAAAATAAATAAATGGAAAATTCAAAAAGAAGAAGTAAAAAGACACACAACGAAATTTCCTTTTCATCTTTCAAAAGTCAGACCAAGTTATTTTGTGATTATATATCACCCCAAATTTTAGAGACTTAAAACAAATGTTTATTTGTAGTTCACACTATAATCCAATGAAGGTCAGCTAGGCCTTTGATCTTTGTTGTCCTCACTCAAGGTCCCACTGAGTGACCGACATATAGAGTTCTCACTGGCCACAAGCAGACAGTAGGGCAGGAGGCAGCACGGTGAATCTGACACTGGCTCATTCAGCCTCCATCTAGAAATGCCCCATGTCTCTTGCTTTTCATTGATCAGAGAAGCAAGTTCCATTGCCACCTGTAATTTCAAGGAGAGTGAAGTAATTCAATCTGTTCATACACCTAGGCTGCAAAATGGCACTGTTTGCTGGGTGGCACTAATGTCTGTCGTAAGTCTCTTTGAAAATATCTCTCTTCAAAAGGAAATCATTTTAAGTATTAATTTGTTATCTCCTAACTCATAATGCCGAGTTCCTTTATTTCTTGCTTCCAAATGAGCAGCATAAGGATACAGATACCGAGAAGTTACACATACACAAAAAGGAAGAGCAGCTTGTAACCATATTTTAATCGAGGGTATGACTAGGACGATAGCAGGAAGCTTCTATGTTGATTACTGACTATGGCTCTCTGCATATTACAGATATGGATCTCTTTTAAACTGAAGATTCAACATAGAGCAATTTCTTTGTTGCAGGCAAACCAGGAGCCCATTCAAAAGAAAAAGTCACCTGACTTTTCTATTCAATTCAAACAGCGAATCAATAAAATACACTTGAGCAGATTTGATACATGACTTACACAGAGACCTACACACCAAAACACAGACAGGGATGCCCATGCCTTGGCAGGGCCGGCATTCACATTTCTATGCCTAAAGAGACACCTCCTTATCCATATCTATTCTTCTAACACACCTTCTTCCATATGCCAAAAGACAAGCGTACACGCAAATGCAGACTTATGCTGTGCATGAATCTTACTGAGAAACGGAGAGGAAAAGGGAACGATAGAGAACTAATAAAAGAGGGACGTGCAGGCCAAGCTGGAATGAAAAGGAGGGCATCGTATACTAAAAAGAGGATGAGGAAAAAAGCGCAGGGAAAAAAAAGAGAGAGAGAGAATGAGGGAAATAATGCATTCATGAGAAAATAAAAGACACCATAAGAGAATGTGGGGAGATGAGGGTTTTGACTGACTGCTCTGCAAAGGTGGGCACGTGAATGTCACTGGGAAAGAGCGGACGGGAACAGATGGAAAAAGATGAGTCAGAAGATTCAATAAATTTAATAGCATCTCATCTCATCTACTACATGTCGAGGCAGTGAACTAACAGCTTTCAAATACTTCAGTAACATCAGCAAACACTGTGTAGTATTGTCTATGATCCAGATGCTGTCCTGTGCACAAATATTAACTTGCAGAGTATTCACAAAGATCATGTGAGGTGGACTCACAATTACTCTTATTCTACAGGTAAGAAAACTAAGGCGTAGCAAAGTGAAGGAATTAATCCAAGGTTGCATAGTGAGTAAGTAGTAGATCTAGGATGTGAACTAGGATGTGAACCTCGCACCAGAATCAGAATTCTTAACGATAACTGCTTTTTTGTACTGCATCTCATTTCCTTGGAAGAAAGTACCATGGTTCTCATGTCCATATGAAGGCACCGATGCTCACGTAGGCACTTATTTATTCATTTGGTTGTTCACTCATTCATTGATTCCTCAAGAATCTCTTGAGAGATGATATATGCCCAGTTCTGTGCTAGACACTTGGTAGGTAAAGATAATTGAGATGAGTTCATTGCTTTAAAAGGGCTTACAGGCTAATAGGGTAAGATAGAAAAGTTAGTAAATATGTTCAATGGGGTGGTCTTTAGGTTTCATGTTAAATGCCTGTACAAAGTCCAGCAGGAGTACAAAGGCTGGGGTGGGCAATTTTATCTGGAAGGGTAAGAAGTAGTTTGTAGGGCTGAGGTCTGAAGTGTCACCATGCAGACAGTGGCATATTCCAGTTGAAAGGGGGAATGGGAACCAAGAGCATGGAGGCATGAAATATTTAGTTGTTGAGAGAAACACAGACATTTTCCTTTGCAGGGAGCAAAGAGGACAGAGTGATGTTGAAAAATTAATGCTGGGGTGCCTGGGGGGCTCCGTCGAGTGCCTGGCTTCAGCTCAGGTCACGATCTCGCAGTTTGTGAGTTCGAGTCCCGCATCGGGCTCTGTGCTAACAGCTCAGAGCCTGGAGCCTGCTTGGGATTCTGTGTCTCCCTCTCTCTCTCTGTCCCTCCCCTGCTTGCACTCTGTCTTTCTCTCTCAAAAATAATAAACATTAAAAATTTTTTTAAAAAAAGAAAAAATAATGGTGATTATGGAGGGTGTATGTGTATACACATGTGCACATGTCTGACAAGATGTGTGCAGAAAGAGCAGAGTTGAGGCTGGAGATATAAACAGTACACTGGTGATATGCAAAGGAGCTCACACCTTATACTTTTATCAAGAAAGGATTTTAGATGATCAAATGACACTATCAAATTGGTTTAGGAAGACTCATGTTGGCCCTATAGAAAGCCAGTTAGAGAAAGCAGAGATTGGAGGAGAGAAACTAGTTAGTAAGCTACTGCTTACTTGTAATGCAGTAGTTCAAGCAAGGAAGGGGCTAAGGCTATGGAATTGGTAATGAAGGGAATGGATCAGAGACAATGGATTGATAGGAGGCATTATCTCAGCAACAGCAAATGAGTGGTGGTGGTGGTGGTGGTGGTGGGTGGGTGTGTGTGTGTGTGTGTGTGTGTGTGTGTGTGTGTCTGTCGACAAAAAAGAGTCTAGAATGACTCTCAGTTTTCAGGATTTTGGTGGCAGGATGGAGCTAAGATAGAGAACACCAGTGGAGATTCTTTTTGAGAAAAAAAAAATGTCTATTGGTGATGCATAGTGAGCTTTTAGAGATAGACAGCTTTGAGACTTTTCAGTAGATATTATAGCCGAGGCTACCCAAGGTCATGCCTCTGGTACCAAGACTCCCAATTTGTATTCTAAAGTGCTTAACTCTACAAAGAAATCAGCAATTATTTATTGTGCATCTATGAGCAAGTCCCTTTGGCAAATACAAAGAGATTTGTAGCAAGGAGAAATGATCTCCATATTATTATTTAAAATCACTTGATATCCATAATTAATTTGCCATGGCATTATTCACTTTTTCTTAGAAGTAATTGGTTTCTATTTTCTCTTTCATGTCTTTTTAACTGACCACTAAATACTCATAGCCTGATTATATTTTTAATTTATTTCTTTGCAATTCATATACTCTCTCTTCCTCTCAAGATGGAATACTTTTGATGCTAAAAATAATGCTATTGAAATAATCCTTCATTTGGGACCAATCTTAGCCCACTTGAAATGTATGTAAATGGGCTCAAATAGGGTCCTGGATTCCTTCTATCCTCTGATTTTGTTGTTTTTGTTATTAGCTTCTTCTGCATAATTTTGGCTGATGAGGTATTATTCAGAAAATATCCATACCATACAGGGGCCCCTGGTTGGCTCAGTCAGTTGAGCTTCTGACTTTGGCTCAGGTCATGAACTTGTGGTTTGTCACTTTGAGACCAGTTCTATGCTGACAGCTCTGAGCCTGGAGCCTACTTTGGGTTCTGTGTCTCCCTCTCTCTCTGTTCTTCCCTCTCTCACACTCTGTCTCTCTCTCTCAAAAATAAAGATTAAAAAACTAAAAAAAAAAAAAAAAGAAAAAAGAAAAGAAAAGAAAAGAAAAGAAAAGAAAAGGAAAGAAAAGAAACCATCCATATAAAACGGGAATTGTTTTCATTCTGGACATGAACTTTCCCAGTCCTGGGAGTTCTTAAGTGTCCTAGAAAATGCTTACTTATGTTCTTAGTAATCATCCATTTATTAATTATTATATGGGAACAACTAAATTTGTAAATCATTAATTAAATGTAAAGCTTCTTTTTCTCGCATTCTTTTTCTTAAGCTGCATGTTACTCCTTAGGGAAGATAGTGTGAGTTTTTAGAGTATATGTAGAAGCCTTGGTCTTATGTTACTTCATGCTTTTCAATTTGCTGTAAGCTCTCTGAGGGTAGAGACCATGCCTTAGTCATTATTATATCCAGAGTGGTACAGAATAGAGTGTCTGGTAAATTGCAGATACTCAGCAAGAATTGTTGAATGAATATTTGGCTATTATTCACAGACTTACACTGCCTTCATAACACCACCATGTTAACAGTTAAATATCTTGCCCAAAGCTTCAATGGTATGGTTGTTAAGCATGGAGACTATGGAGCCGTATTACTGGACTCTACCAGGAGGAGACTTTCAGCCAGATTCAGCTTTCTGTGTCTCAATTTTTCATCAGTGAAATGGGAATAATAAAAACCTAATCCTTACTTGTTAAGATTAAATAAGTAAATACACGCAAAATATTTGGAATGGGATCTATTTATTATACCAGTGAAGATATTTTAAGTTTATTTTTATTATTCATTACTGTAATTTTATAAAACATGCCTCAGAGGGAAAAGCTGCCAATCACATAGCTTCATGAAAGGCACAGTAAATTTTTGTTTTGCGTTACTGGAATGTTATCTTTGTTTTAGGAAGTAGTTGAATAACTTGAGAATAAATTTTATCTATAATTTCACAAAATGAAGGTAAAAGGATTTCCTTACAAATTACTCTTTATAAGTGTTTGATGTAAAGAGTTTTCAAAATCTCAGAAACCACCAGGATGTCCTGAATGCATTATATATTTGATTTGCAACGTAGGTAAGGATCTGCAAACTTACTTTATTAACAGAGTTACTCTGTTTGAAGAAGGTGAAATGCATACTATATCCAAGCTAGTATACATGATATATTTAGTTCGAATGAAATGTGATCTAAATGCATTGGTGTAAGAGAGTAGTTTTGGAATTATTTGTTTATAAGGCTGGTTACTCCCCCTTTCCAGCTGTTTCTTCTTTCAGAAGCTTGGAGTCTAGTGCACACATTAGAACCGTTCATCTAAATTCAACTTACAGGGAAAAAAGGGAGCTTGACCAAACCACAGTTTTGACCTAAGAATTACCAAATTGGTATTCGCTCTAGCTTTTGTTTGTTTGTCTGCTTGTTTTGTTTTTAATGATAATGTGGCCAATATATGAGAACAGACTAGTACTCCAAGCAAACTTTGAAATTAGTAAAGCATTCTGGGGAAACGTACAGGATAGTATTTAATTCTGTGAAAACAGGAAAATTTATGCTTTAGTTCTTAATTTTTCACAAATTTATATTCTCATTCAAATGGATGACACAGATGGGAAGGTGTAGTTAAAGTGTACATAAATTTATTAGAATACATGCTTAGAATAGAATAAATTTATTGTGGAATACATGCTTATATTTTAAAATTTGTAAATATAGTGAGAGGCTATTCTTGCTGAATTCTGGTACTTCTTTTCAAAGTATGTAAAAATCACCCTGATTAAGTTATGTTAGTGAGACTAAATGCATTTTGTTTTTTTAAATTTTTTTTTCAACGTTTATTTATTTTTGGGACAGAGAGAGACAGAGCATGAACGGGGGAGGGGCAGAGAGAGAGGGAGACACAGAATCGGAAACAGGCTCCAGGCTCTGAGCCATCAGCCCAGAGCCTGACGCGGGGCTCAAACTCACGGACCGCGAGATCGTGACCTGGCTGAAGTCGGACGCTTAACCGACTGCGCCACCCAGGCGCCCCACTAAATGCATTTTGTAGAAATGCGTTATATAAATGCTATTCTCATTAAAATGCTTATGCCTATTTTTATGAGTTTAGATACCTATCTTCCTACAGATAAATATCTGTATATCTATATGCATGTATTTGTGTATATTACATATATGTGTGTGTGCATTATATATAATATACACATATTACCTTATGGAACTTAAAGATTTATGAGGTCGCCTAGGGTATAGAGAGTGGTAGTTCCCTGGAACAGTAGTGCAAAGTCTATATAGCTGGGCCCTAAAAGGGAAAACTCCACAGAATGTCTGTTCAAGAGCACAAACGGTTTTATAATGAATTTTAAAACTGTACAATATTGTAAGATATCAGGAAAGAAAAATCAAACAAAACCAAGATCTCGCTAATTCCTTGCCTTTCTTTTATTCTTGTTCCTCATGTGGAAATCCTCTTTCAGATTTGGGAGTTAAAGATGAGGAATATCTAAGAAGTGACCCATACCTCCCAATCTAATCTGTAGGAGGGTAATTCAAACAAATTCAAACAGGAGGTTTTGCACTGCCCTAGCCTGGGCAGGAACAAATTTAGATTTACTGGCAACCAATTAGTTGTCAATTCTTCTACAGGATTGGTTGCCTTAAGACATGCTCCAGAAGGAGTGGGTAGGAAGAGCTTAGTCACGACCTACCCAGGCTGGCTCTCAAATCACAGTTCACTGTGCTCCATCACAGAGAGGAGAAAAAAATCAGACTGGATTTATTAGATATTTGTGGGACAAACCTAGAAGATATTCAGCTGGACTAGCAACACAGTGAAATACCAGTAAAGATACAGCAGTAAAAGTAGAGGTCCACTGCCTGCAATCAGCTTTTCTGATTTTCATGTCCTTTAAGGTGCTTTGAAGTTTAAATCACAGCTACCCAACTTCAGTAAAATTGCAAAACATTTTGTGGGGAAGAACTAAAAATTATGGTTTATTTTGTATTTTAATTTTTAAAATATTTATTTATTTTTGAAAGAGAGAGAGAGAGAGAGAGAGTGCCAGAGGGGTAGGGGCAGACAGAGAGGGAGACACAGAATCCCAAGCAGGCTCCAGGCTCTGAGCTGTCAGCACAGAGCCTGGGCTGGAAGTCATGAACCACAAGATCACAACCTGGGCCGAAGTCAGATGCTTAACCAACTGAGCCACCTAGGCATCCCTAAAAATTACGGTTTATAATGAAATTTTGGAATCTAGTTTTTACTGAGTCTGTCTCAAGTAAGTGCATAGTCAAATCTATAGCCAGTTCTAACATACAGTTAAAAAAGTAAACAAATGGTGAAAATCATCCCAAATAGCACGAACTTTGTCAAGTTCCATGTAAATGGGTCATATGGCAAGGAGATTACAAATTTATTAAGGGCGCTAAAGGGAAAGCCTAATTTTTTAGGACAAATCATTCAAATAGATACAGATTTTGAGATAAAACAAACCTAAATACTGTAACTCAGCATTAGAATCCGGGGGTTGGGGGGGAATACTACAGTGGTAAATATGAAAATAATCTATGAAGGTATTTATAAAAATTGTGACATTGATAAAAGAGTTTTGTTGGAGCATAGCAATTAAGGTCAGGAAGAAACCACGAGCTGTTCAACTTCCATTATCAAAATATAAACAATTTAGTAGGAATGTAAATGGCAAAGTGTTGGAGATCTTAATGAAGACTGACTTATAGAAATGGAAAATGGGAAAATACAGCAGGAAGTAAAGTGTTCACACCAAGTAGATGTTTAGATTCCCTAGTTGCAAGGTTTTAAATGGCAAGCTTTTTATCTTTGTGAATTTCAATTAGATTCTGCAACGGGCAAGTCAGGAAGGGAATATTAATGATGGAGAAAAAAGCTGGGTGGTGTTCCATTCTTCACAGAGCCAGCTACATAAGAGAGCAAATGTTTGTTTAGGCGGTAGCATATTCAATGCTCATTCAGAAAGTGGTGATTAATAGGTTAAAGAGAACAGCTTGAAATATTTACAAGGTAAAGGTTTTACTCTCCTCACATATCTTCAAGGCAAAGCTAAAATTGACTGTAGATTAGCAGTGCCCGTTGTTATAAAAGCTGCACCATCTAGGAAAAACGTCTGAATTTCTGGTTCATAACTAACGAAATTGAAGTGTTTGGCACATATTGACTCCAAATGTAATATGAGAAAAACGTATCAGCATACTTCTCTTTTTTCCCCTTTTAAAGTGTCTAACGTTTATAACAACTTCTTGAAGAGATAAACACCCGCTCTGTTTTGCCTTAGTAAGATACAAGCATAACATTGTTATGTGCAGTACAAAAAGGAAAATGTCTCTCTCTCTCTCTCCTTTTTTTTTTTTTTTGGTTTTTGGTTCAAGTTGCACGTTTGGATTTTATCGCCTCAGATAAAACAGAAGAGAAAGGAGACAGATCAAACACAACGCTCAAAGTGCACTGTAGGACTGGAATTACAACAGGTCCCTCCACCACCAAAAAGCCCTACAGGGGGAAAAACTCAAACCCCACTACACTACATCTCCTTCCCGCCCCCTTACCCCCCCCCCCCCAAAGAATTGCAGACGTAGTAGAAGCACAACAGGTACCTTTTTACTTGGGGTGGTGGTGGTGCGGGGTTGCAGAATGTAAACTTTTTTAGAGCTGTGGATTGAATTTGATCACCACGAAGGGAGGACGCCTGTGAATAGACGTTGGGGAAAAGAATGGTTGAGAGTGAGCGGGAGGTTTCCCCAGGTGCATAATCTGCAGACGGACTTTCCCGACCGGCTGGAGGGAGGTCTCCAGCCCTCAGGGCTTTGTAGGGAAACTGGTGCTGACTGCAGGAGTGTGAAGGAATGAGTGGTGTATCAAGACGGCTCAGGAAATCAAAGAAACTTCCTGCTGTCTGATTCCACGCAACATGCGTTGAACTTGCTCCTGCGTGGATGCGCTGATGACTAAGTACAGGCTGATTAGAGTCCCCTCGCCCTCCAGCGGGAGTGGTATCTCTTTACCTCTCCTCAGCAGCCACGTCGCTCCAGAGCCAGGGGATGTTGGGGGGCGGGCGGCAGGGCGAGGCCCCGGGGATCTAGGGCCGCACAGACACATTGCGTTCCCGACTCTGCACCAACACCCACCGGCAGCCGCCCCCCCCCCCCAGGAACCCCGGGGCCTCGGGGGGAGCCCCAGCGGGCTGCCGCCGGGAGCAGTCCCGGGTGGAGCGTGGGCTCCGTTCCTCCGGCGCGGCGTGGGCGCGGGCAGCAGCGCTCGGGGCGCACCGGGGAGCTCGCCGCCGCCCCGGGCTGTGCCGCTGCAGGTGCCCGGCGGGCGACGGGGCGGTTACCTTGGACTGGGGCGGGGGTGTGGGGGGGGTCCCTGCGTTCCCGGGAACCTCGCTAGCCCTCCTCCCGGGCCTGGCTCCTCCTCCTCCAGGCGTGGGGCTCGTGCCCGCCACTGCCGGCGCGCACCGCGCCTGGGCTCGCGTTCCACCCCCCCCCCCCCCCCCCCGCCCGCTCCTGCCAACGCTTCCCCTCCTCCTCTTCCTCCTCCTCCGCCCATCACCGCCACTACGGACGCCTTCGCCTCCATCTACTCCCCGCGCCGCGGCCGTCGCTCTCCGCGCTCGCTCCGGCTTCCACCAGCCCATCGCTGCCCGCTCGCTCGGCTGCTGCAGTCGCTCTCTCTTCTCTCTCTCTCACTCGCGCTCTCTGTCGCTCTCCCTCAAGTTTCCCGTCTCCTCAGATCAGGGCAAAGGGAGGAAAACACCCGATTCTGCCTGCTGTCTCAGGTAAGGTCGCGCACGTTGGCCCCAGCAGGGACCCCTTGGCGCCTGCCTTTGCCTCGCGTGCCTGCCTCGTCTCCCCCACCCCACTCTCCGATGTTCCCTGCAACCCGAGGCGGTTCAGCTCGCCTCCTCCTCCCCAACACGTTTAAAACATAATTTCGATACTCATCACCAGAAGCGCATCTGCAACTACAATAAGATCCTAGACGCCGGCCCGCCCGCCCGGCAGGCAGCGCGTTAGCCTGGCTCTTTTATAGTCTGCAACTTTGCACACTGTGATTGCCGCTGCCTGCCTGCCGGTGCTGGATCCGGGAGCCTCACGCTCCTGCTCCGATTGTGGTCTCGGCTCCGGAACAGCTGTCCAACGCGTCGTTTCGCAGCAGTTGAGCCGAACCCGGCTGCCTCCGAGACGTGGTCTCGGGCAACTGTGCACGGGCGGGGAGGGAGCTTCTTTTATTTTATTTTCTATTATTTTAGAGGGAGCGAAGAAGTGAAGACGCGAGGGCTGCAGTTCCCTGTAACGAAAAGAATAATAATCGAAAAAAGTGGGCTGCCTGCCCCTTGCTTTTCCCGTTGGGGTTGCGGGGGTGGTCTTGGTTGAGGGGGCTGTGGCACGGGGGACCCATCTCTCCTCCTCCTTTACACTCCCCCCCTCCTCCGGACCCGTTCTCTTCTCTAGCTCCTATGTCAGTCAGTTCAGGGTCCCGTGTGTTGTTGTTACGTGTGTGTGTGTGTGTGTGTGTGTGTGTGAGCACAAAACAGTGTTTGCTGACGATGGGGCTGGGGGAAGTTCCTGGCAGAGCAGTCTGATTATTTGGTCATCTTACTGCCAAGATTAAAAAAAAAGAAGAAAGAAAGAAAAGACTCTCGCCCCCCCCCCAACCCATTCATCACACCCCACACTGCTCCAGTGGAATAATTCAATAGCTTTAACTCCAGTTCTCACACCAATTGACATTCTTTTGGGCTTTCTGGGACTGAATGTAATTTTAAGTGTATTTTTTTTTTTCCATGGCTTTCCAAAGAGCGACAATGAAGACGAAATTAAACACCTACAACATGCATTTGCTTCTTCTTGTTTTCTTGCTGTGGGACCCAGCCAGGTGAGACATTTATTTATTGTATTTGACTTTTTAGATTCAGGGTAAAGGTGTGTTTCTTGAATGTCATCAATGCAGGGCTGGCCTTTGAGAAGCCGAAGTATTTTGAAGAATCAATTCTAATGAAGGGGAGAAAAAAAAAAAAAAGCTTGTATCAAGAAATTGAACTATGAAGTGGGAGAGACTATCAAAAAAAAGTTCACTGCTTCTGGATTTTAGTGATAAAATACGCAAGTGATCAGGAACATTTTCTTACAAAAAGAAAAGAAAATCACCCAAGAAAAGAATATCTTTTGGATGGCATATTTTTGCAAGTTTTGAAGTGGTTAAGTTGTATGCGTTTATAATGACACCAACATTCAGTAAAGAAGCCAACAGTGTTTCTTTAAGCCAAACAGAAAAGCAGAAGCTAAAATGGTTTGGTTGTTGATTTTTTGTTCCTTCCTTCCTTCCTTCCTTCTTTCCTTCCTTCCTTCCTTCCTTCCTTCCTTCCTTCCTTCCTTTTTTTCTTTTCTTTCTTCCTTCTTCTTCTTTTTTTTTTTAGTGGTCTATGCTCTTTAGTCCACATAGAAAACCCAAAGGATGTGTGAGTCTTTAACCTCTAGGTAGAAGTAGTATACAACTTCACAATTACAAACAATAAAACAAAGCTTGATTTATTCATCAACTTTTCATATTACTGATTTAGAGATCTTTTATTGCTAAAGTGGTCACTGTCATAAACAGTACTTATTTTAAACATGTAACTAATTTTGCTTTGCCTGTGTTCTACAAACATAAAATTAATTCTTATTGCTTTCCATAACATCATCTTAGTTGTAGTCTTTTCTGATTTTGTATTATCAATGGGCATTTTTTATTTTGTCTAAACTTAGGATATGATTTTCAAAATATTAGAGGGCTTGAAATATAAATGATAAGAATGTTCATCTAATCATTCCTTTTAAAAAATAATGTCTTTATTATATCTTTATTTGCCTTTTAATTTTTCATTTTCCTGTCAAGTAATTGTCAAAGAATGAAAATATTTTGTGGAATTGAGAAGAAATCTCTTCATAAAGGCTTATTTTTAGTTTGAAAGTAGCTCCTCATTTAACATCTTAATACTGAATTTAGAAAAAGAATTTGACATATGATTAAATACCACTTTTCAGTGAAAACCTCTGTGTGGAACTTTACAATTATTGTAGTGATTGGTTTTAGAATTAGCTTAAGGTAACATAGAAACTTTTGATGCTGGAGTTTTGATAAACTCGTTTGCTGACATAATTTTTAAATGTTTACCTGTATATCGGTGTTTCAGTATTTTCTGTGCTCTCAAGACAATATTTGTTTGAAGTTGGTTACCAATTTTTTAATGTGTTATGACTGTTTCTAGCTGTGTAATCATTTAAATGCAGATTGACTCCGTCAATGATACTTTACACGGTACACCTTGATCAGACAGCTCTCACATATAGTCTTTGATTTTAAAGGAGTGAACCTACCATGGTCGATTAGTAATCACTGAAGGTCCTCAGTGCTTAACCATTATTTCCCTCTACTAGTTTTCTGTTCTATATTTGACCAGTAATGCTCATGCCAGTATTTTATTCTATTATATAAATGATTCTTTTTTGGGGCCAGTAATTTAAATCTCTGAATCATTCTAGGGGAAAAAAAATGGCAGTGAAAAGGGACATTCTGTTTTATGCGCCAAATTGCTGGATGTCACAAAATCAGGTCTCTGGCTTTCTGATGGAGAAATAATGGAGAAAATCACTCTTTCTAACCCTTTTCTGGTGATATTTTAAGACCATTTGTTTTCTCTGCAAATTTATCACACACATACACACACACACACACACACGCACACACACAAGTAGCAAGATTTTTAATCTTTAGGTAACCCTTAGCGCTCTCCTCAGAGACCAGTCAAGAGGGGTATGCCTCCAGGGTTGTCTGTACCCCTGTATGTGCCCCTGCTCCTTTCAGAGCCCACTTCCACCACCTGGCTACAGTGGAGCCTGGAACACAGCCAGTGGAGTTTCCCTGATGTCTATATTGCACTTGGCCATTGGGTGGCGGTATACCCAAAGTAAGGAAATAATCTCTGAAAGAGAAAAACGACATAAAGAAAAAAGGAAAGGCACTTATGAGGAAGATAGAGAAATTTTCTGCCTCCAAGGAGGCAATTTATTCTCCAATTAATATTCAAATCGCTGCAGTAGTATTTCAGGAGTCGTTTTGTTATTGTACCTTTCTTAATGCAGAGTCACATTACTAACAGTGTCAGCATGTGGCCATCTACAATCATAATATATTCTAGGGGACGGATTTTAGAAAATGAATATTCCACACTGGGTGCTAAGTGGCAGAAACCTGAAATAAGTTTGACGTCAATCTTTCTGATAATCTAGTATTTAGTATCCATTTTCAACAACATATTTATCTTCTCCATAGACATGCTGGTATTTATAGAAGTGACCAAAGAAGGAAAATGGGTGGCCCTAATAGCTTAGAGAGACTTAAAATTCAAATCAAGGAAGTAGAGCATGTTGGTACTGGTACAACACACATACGTATATATATGTATATATATATGTACATATATATATATATATCAGCTTCTAAAATTATCTGTTTAGGTTGGTGCTGGCTAACATCCAAGAAGATGAAGCTAAAAATAACATTACCATCTTTACAAGAATTCTAGACAGACTTCTGGATGGTTACGATAATCGGCTTAGACCAGGACTGGGAGGTAAAAGTAGTTTTACTTTTTTTAAACTCTTACAAAATAATGCTTCTAAAAGTTAAGAGTAATATACATATTTTAATACACTCTATCTATGAATGCATGTATTAAATAACTGAATAATAGAAAGTAAGGTATATGAAATAAACATTATTTGTGTTTCTTTTCTACACACACAAAGTGTTTAACATATTTTTGTAGAATGCCTGAAGTCATATAGAGCCCAGACTTTCTGCATGAGGTTTTTAAATTAGTTTATATATAATGGCTAAGTTTTTAAAACTTAAAATATATTAAAATGAAACATTGTCGGGCAGACATGCTCGTGTAATATCTTCACATTTTACAGACGTTTATTTTCACAGCAGTACAGATATGAAGAAATGAGGCACATAATAAAAAGTATGTTAGGGTTATATTTTAACTAATACACAACTTAGGATTCTATGATGATATTTCTTTATCCATGCTTATGGTATTTCTAAAGTACAGCACAGGTTTGGCGTTATTGAAACTCTCAAAGACATTTCAGGTATACATTGGCTGTAGGCCTAAGTTTATTGGACTGGCATAGTTTGATTTCAGATTTAAACATTAACTTTCAATTCAGAAAAACAAATCTGTTTTAATCCATAAAGATAAAGGAAATTAGGCTTGGCTAATATATTAATTTTTTAAAATATGTTAAATTTTAATTAACTTCTATTTATCCTTAGGTGATACTAAGGAAATTAGGTAAAAGTAAAGTAGGTGTGTAATTTCTAAAGGATTCTGACTCAAAATATTGTTACTCTTCAATTATACATACACACATTTCACACGTGTATGTTATACTTATTTGGGTGTTCAGGTTAACCGTTAATTAAAAATAAAGGAAAATTAGTTGGACAATTGGTACTAATCAAAGATTTATATACTCATATAGTTAGCTAGTTTATTATGAGGCTGACAACTTTGTAATATTAAATTGCTTGTAAAGACGCATATTGATTAATGCCTAGGTGTTTATGTAAATACTTTCTTTGAAAAATCTAGGTTGTTGTTAATTCTATATATATTTGCCAGTGTATGGTTTGGATTGTCCAAGAGTCAGAAAAAGTCAGGAAAGACCCAACTTGTTGTTAAATAGTATACTATTTAATGCAGTTAATTTTTCTTGGAATCCCTGAGAGGTACCTCTCATTTTAGGAGAAGTACAGGGAGGAATAATGTTCAGAAATAAGGCCTATTGTATTTTTCAGAGCAAACTCAGTTGTTTATTATATACTTGGTTTTCTAAAAGGAAAAAAAAAAACTAAAAGGAAAATAATGCTTCTTTAGTAATTAATATCTCTAATGAGCATGAATATAAGGAATTAGTCTCCATGTTAGCATATGAAAATGAACTATTGCCAAGCGTAAGGCTATCCTAATTCAGGATGGTGGTTTATGAGGAAGATTACACTAAGGCAGACGTTTGTCCTAAATCATAGATTTTATTTTTTTAAATAAATTATGCACTGTCAAAAATCTCAATATTTGAGCAAGACCTTGAGTTTTGTCTCTGTGAGTTCTTAGGGGAAATATCTACCTTGTGGGTGTGTGGTTGGGGAGTAGAAACTACCTGTTTCAGGACGTGGCTATTGCCACTTAGCTCTTCATATTTTTTTCTGTAATATCTCTTACATTCTTTTTTACTTCCATTGTCACCACTGAAGCATAGATCCTTGTCACTGTATTATTTGCATTAATGCAATAGACTAAGCGGCTCTTCTTGTCTAGGGTCTTCCTCAATCCTTCTCTGATATTGGGCATATGCTAATATCTCCCATTCAGATAGTTTTCTTTTATTCTTACAATGCTTTCCACATATCCCTCTCTTTTCTTGATCATCTTTTCTTGATCCCCCATGTTTTCTGCACCAGATCAACTGTTTTTCATCTAAAAGGGCCATGACACAGCTACCTTTCTGCCTTACAGGATTATTGAGAGAATTCTATAAACAAAAAGTACATACAAAGCCGGTGCCCCATAGTAGGAATTCAACAAAGATCTAGTTCGTCCTTCCTCCCTTAGGTTCCTAGTTTGCCAAGTAAGGTTTTCTACATTCTACTTCCCGGCTTCGTTTGTATTTTGCCTCCCTTTCATCCTGCACTTCGGATGCATTTGTTCATCTTCTCTTGATAATCCATTCACATCTGTTCCCTTGGCCTTTGGTCGTATTATTTCCTCTCACTGGAAGTGTTTTTCTCATCATCTTTGATGATCGAAACCCTTCTTCTATAAAGACCACCTCAACACTGGTGCTCTAGTAAAGATCTTTCTTAAGTGAATTGAAACACCCAGATTCAATTTTCTCTCTGTTGAATTTCTTTAGCAGTTGTTGGCTCTGTATCTCATCTGGAACTTATTATGTGCTATCTTGGATTATTTATTACCTTTTTGTGTGCCTCTTGTTACCTTAACAAGATTGTAAGCTCGTTGAGGCAAGACATTGTATCATAAATCCTCTATTATCTCAGCAACTAAATATTGATTTGCATATTGTGGCCATCAAATAAATGTTGATTGCTTGACTAACTTTTCTATGACCAGTTCATCATCTGTAAAATGGGGTTATCCATATTTGGCCGACCTTTTGGTTAGGAATGTTGAGTAATATGTTGGGCAGCATGCTACAGGAAGGTAACGAGGCTTAGTAAAGACCTAGCTTTAGATTTTGGAGATTTAGGTAAAATCCCAGCTCTGGTCCTGAGCGGTCCAATGACCTTTCAATACTTTGCCTCTTTAGGTCCACATCTGTCATCTATAGAGTGTGATTACTCATACTGTTCTTAGAGCATTTGATGAATATTAAGTACGATGATATATGCTAAGAAGTTAGCACAGTGCCTGGCATATGGTAGAGAATTAATAAATAACAGTACCTAAAAGACTTTCAGAAACTTTCTAAATGTACTGCTGTAAATTTACATCATTATTGTGATTACTTCTGCATCCAAAATTCTTCTCCTGCTTGTTCATATGTCATTTCACATAGAAAGTCCAAGGAAATTACTTGTGTCATTATGTCCCAGAAATTAATAAGAAGGAAAATATGTATTTGATTCAGTTTTAATATATCAAACAAAACATCCCTATTGATGAAAAATCTGGATAATTAATTTCAATTATCATTTCTTTCCTTTATAACTAATACAAATCGCTATATAGGAAAGCACACTCGGTTTTGGACTGCGAGTTAAAAAAAAATTGTTCTTTTCACTTGGCTCGACCACTTACTAGATTTTACCCTGGCCAAGTTCCTTAGACATTCTGAAACTTGGGATTTCCCTTAGGAAAATGGAAATAATGGTTTTTTATGCTGAACGGAGGAAGGTAAATTGAGATTCATATATGTGATGAAGATCATACAATCCACTGAGTGAATGAAAGAGGCACCTGGGTGCTTCAGTCGGTTAAGCGTCTGGCTCTTGATTTCGGCTCAGGTCATGCATGATCTGGTGGTTCATGAGATCGAGCCCCACATGGGGCTCTGCACTGACAGAGTGGTACCTGCTTGGGATTCTCTCTCTCTCTGTCTCTCTCCCTCTTTCTCTGTCTCTTCCCTGCTTGTGCTGTCTCTCTCTGTCTCAAAATAAATAAACATGAAAAAAATTAAAAATACATTGAGTGATAAAATTTTAAGATATTTTATGATTAATAATGGAGTTTCTTTAAAATTTAAGTTGTATCATGCCATTCAACTGCTCAAAATTCTGCAATCGTTTCTACTTCATTCAGAATAAAAATTGGGTTTCTTGTGGTGGTCTCCAAGGCCGTGCATGATGATCTGTCTCCTTATTCTTTCTTTGACCTCACAACAACTCACCTTCTTGCTCATCCTGCTGCAGTCACACTGGCTTCCTTTCTGTTCTTTGAACACACCAGGATACTCTTTGGAGCTTTTCCTCTGACTATTCTCTCTTCCCTGGGTATCCTTTGATCTCTCCTCCTCAATGAGGCCTACCCTGACCAAACAAATAAATACTATAACCTGGCTACCTCTTAATAATTCTAATCTCCCTTACCCAGCTTATTTTTCCCCCTTATTTTAATATATAGAATAATTTATTTCTTTATTACTTTAGTGGCAATTGCTTATTTTTGTCTCTTTTGCTAGAATGTAGGCTCATTGAGGTCAGGGATTCTTGTCTATTTTGTTGCTTTATTCACTGGGGCATCATCTGTTCCCAGCATCTAGAACAGGACCTGGCATATAGTAAGCACTGAAATATTTCTTGAAGGATTTTAATTTTATTCATGTATTTTATTATCATCATTATCATCATCATCATCATCATCATCATCATCATCATTATTATTTACTGTGCTGCCATGAAAAGAATCAACTATAGAACTTACCTTATCCTTAAAATTGGTGGAGCAGTTATCATTTAATTCACACACTGACCTTCCACTGTTAGCATCAGCATATTTTGGGATGACATCTTGGTGAATTAGAGCTATTATAACCCCAGTTACTCAAATCCTGACTTATGTTAGTTGTGATTCTGCCTTTGAACTGTGTGATTTGGGGTGATTCATTTATCCCATATGTGACTTAATTTACTCATCTATGAAATGGCAAGAGAGGATCCACTTATTCTGTTTATATCTCACAGAAACATGATGTGGTTCAAGTAAATTAAAATTCTTAAGAGAGCGTGATGTGACATACAATTGATAAGTGTTAGTGTTGCTAGGAGTACGAGGAGAACTCTTCAAGAAAAACATCTTAGGAGGTAGTGTTCCTTGAAAACGTGCCAAGGAAATATTGGTAGTTCTTGTACATTTGGTAGGCTTACTTCTTTGTGAGCCTGGAAACCTGAGATGGGTTTGCCTTGATATCTTATCTGTTGAGACCATGCATTTAGATTAGCTAGAACTAATAACTGAATCAGTTTTTCCTCTTCATTTTAGTCATTAGAGCTAACAACTTGGAGTATAACACATATATTTTTATATTCCATAAGAAGCTTTCAAACTGTTAACTAAATAAAAAGCAGCATTTGTGTTTTGGACCAATTTTATGGGGTCATTGGAAAAATGAATGTGTAGACAGGCCTTGGACATTTATGACAGCTAGCATCCACAATGCTCAACAGTGACAACTATTAGAAATGACAAGGCTTGGTATCTAAATTATAGATCCAATCTGGAAAATCTAGATTGAGTACCATGCTTAACTGCATTTTGAAAAGCTCTTTCGAAGAGGTCGTCTAGATAGATTTTTTTCTTTCCATGTTCTTGTTTTATACTCTGAAACCTTGAAGAAACGTTATGCTTAAAGCTATGAAAAATATGACGTCAGATCGTAGGCTTAGGGTCTGAGGGTCGGTTTCCAGCTTTGCTCGTGGGTATTTACTGCAGGCTGTAGACAGGTGGATGACAACATGTTTCTATGGATTTTACTACTCTCCAATTTATAAAAAATAAAATATAGGCTATTCAGTGGGAGAAATTAATAAATAAAAATCTGATCTGTCCCAGAACCTAAGAGGGATTCTGTCCTCAAAACAGCATGGTATTACTTTATAAAGTAATGCTTAAGATCAATGCCTCTAGAGACTAACACCTTTGGATTTGAATTCTGTTGCCACTGTAAAATAACTACAAAACTTTCAGGATGCTACTCAATCTCTCCTTGCTTTGGTTTCTTTATTTGTAAAATAGGAGTAAAAATATGTGACTTTTCGTTTTGTTAGAGACTTTTTTTTTTTAACATTTAAATCCTTTGGACAGTATATGGCAAGCAGAGTAGCAACTCAATACTTGTAAGTGTTATTGCTGCTGTTGTTATAATAGAATGCGATACAGGGCATCACTCTGTTTCACTTAATCTACAAAAGCTATGGCTTCATAAAAAAATGATAAGTTTGTGGCACACATAACCCAGTTGTAAAGACAGGAGAGGTTGTATATTTCTTATGTGATTAGTTTCATTTTTGTAGACACACCCTTTGTATATGTACAGAATCTCTGAAAACAAAATCACTCACAGAAGAGGTATGACATATGTATTGCTCTTTATAATTTATTATCATGACATGTAATAATTTGGCATCATCAATTCATGGTGATGAATTTGCCTTTAGGAGAAAAAGATATATTTTACAGAGTAAAACTTTGCTATATAACATTAATGATGATTTTAGGGACATAAAACTGAAAGCATGTCCATCAATCTAACCTGGGATGTGCTAGGTACTTGGATGGCAATTGCTCTGGAGTGGGTCTTGCAGCCACAGAGTATATGTCTGATGCTTGACAGTGTCTTAGGAAGTGACGGGCGGTGGAGCCACTGGGACTGAAAGAACGCACGAAGAATAGTCTGAAATCTCTAGGTAGAATTGGAAGTTGGGGAGGGGGAAAAGTGGATTGCGAGATGAGCAGGAAAAGAGAGATTGCCTGTTAAGAAGTTCTGGTCTCAGATGGAGACAGAGTAAACGCCATTACTGGGGTCTCTGCTCTCTGTAAAGCTGTGATGTTTGGCATTCTCCTCATTCAGCGGCTGTGGTTGGGACCGACGTTCCCAAAGAGGCCTGAGGCAGCTGAGAATCTTATCTCTCTTCCCTTCTAACTCAGGCTCCTGGGGTTCCCTGCAGTGCTGGAGTAGGATATCCTTCAGAATAAGCTGTAGGCAAAAGAAGATTTCAGTCTTTCAGTGCTCTCGGCTACTGTCTTCTCCACTCACTTAAGTTTGCCTGAAGGTCACAGGGAACAGTGCATTTGATTATTTCATGAATGAGAAAATAGAAATAAGTTGGGGAGATTTCACACAAGTGTGGAAAAGAATTTTTGCTAAAAGTGCAGAGGGCCATTATCAATTGTCATTTCCTGTGTAAAGTTATCGGAGGCACGAAACACAAAAAAGCAGAAAGGTACTCGGCTGCCTGAAGTGGGGTGCTATTGGGAGGCTGGAAACTCTGGGTCTGACTTCCAAAATCAGTTCCTTCAATTTTGTTTGGGGTCTGTTTGTAGTGTTCTCCTTCTGGTGTGGACATAGTATGGGCTTCGCCACAATGCATGCTACCTTAAACTGGAAGCATGGTAATGTTATGTACAGGTTTCTGTATTCTTCTCAGTATTTCGAGGCAAGACCGAGGAACATCTTAGCATTTCTGCACACCCTCCCTAACGCTGTGCTGCTTGTCCACTCCCTGGCAGAGAATGCTATCAAGACAGGCTTCTTCAGAAATGGTTAGATTGAGGTAGTTTTGCAGAACTCTTTCTTAGTCCGTTATTTGAACTAGGTACACAGCTTGTGATTTATTTGATAGGAAGGCAAACTGGATACACGGCAGCAGAGGTATGCATTGGATTAGATGGTGGCATTTTCTTCCCAAACAGCATCTCTCCAGCAAAACTCATGGTGACATCACTGAAGTGCATGACCAAGAGAATACTGCTCATGTTTTCGTAAACTAAGGCTTTGTTTTCAACTTAAAACGTACTTGGTTAATAGCAGTTTGTTCTCTCAACCATCACTGCTGGAAAAGCATTGCTCTCAGTCATAATTTTGAGGGACTGTTATTTTTGCTTTTTCAGGCACAAGCATGCCTCTCACTAGCATTTAAGCTCAGGTGCAATCAGTGTTTCTCTTTGTACCCCCTTAACACAGTGGATAAATTGGACCATAAGCATGACCGATCCATTTGTTTTGGTGTTATTTTTTGATTGCTACAGCTCAATCATATTGTAGAAATCTATATTGGTAGTGGAGGTGGCCAAGTGAACAGCTTGGCCAGTCAGCAAATCATTACTTTTCAGTGTGTTAACATGGAAAGAGTCAAATTAAATTATTCTAGTATTCTGTTTCTTAATCCATGTCTATTGAAGGCTGATGATGTGTCAGACATTCTGCAGAATATAAAGATGTACAGGGTGAGGTATTGGTCTCCGGTGGTTGAAGTCCCTTGGAGGACAGATAAGGTAGATATACTATGATTCTTGAAATAGCTTGAAATAGTACAACATATGTTTCATTATAAGAACATGCTATTGAAATTTAGAGATGTAAGAAATCACTTTTCTTGTACTATAACTGGAGTTGGCCAAGTTCTATGTCTATAACATGATTCATGCATTCAACTATTTCTTGCTAACAGCCAAGTATTTTCTGGGTTTTATTTGAAATGCTGGAAATATTTTGATGAATAAGACCTAGACTTTGCGGAAATTCATTTCACACCATATTTGGGGGCTTTCTGCCTTTCAAGTGTTGTAGACATTGGTTTCTTCTTTCCCTGCCTAATTAAAAATACTGTATAACTACTCTGTGTTTTCTTTATTGGACATTATTGTCTTTTCTCATAGTGGCAAGAGTGATTTGGGGTATATTTACTGTCAGACTGAGAATTTTATCTGTAGAAGAGTATAACATCCAGAGAGCATGGCTTTCTGCGTATGTAGCAGAGGTGTTGAGGGTATCTATGTTAAGAAAAGCTTTCTCAGAGGTAGTAAGATAAGTGTTAATTCCAGTTGAAATTTCTGGACAATTCTCAGTTCTCTCTGTTTTGTTTTTTGTTTTTTTTTTTTTTAATGTCTATTTATTTTTGAGAGAGAGAGAAACAGTACCAGTGGGGGAGAGGCAGAGAGGGAGATACAGGATCCAAAGCAGTCTCCATGCTCTGAGCTGTCAGCACAGAGCCTGATGTGGGGTTTGAACCCACGAACTGTGAGATAATGAGCTGAGCCGAAGTCAGACGCTTTTAACCAACTGAGCCACCCAGGGGTCCCTTCTCAGTTCTCTTTGTAGAGAAAACTTTTCTTTCTGCCTTATTTTAATTTCTTTTGAGCTAGAGATGAGTTAAATAATAACTAGACATTTCCTGTGAAATAAAAAAATAAATTACATGATGTGTAATGTGATGAGTATTGTTTATTTCTTTTGAATTTTTAATGGTCCCGACCCAACACAGAATTCTGAAAACTTGTTTTTAACTTGAAATACCCTCATCCCTTGAGGTACAGAACTTATCATTTAAAAGTAATGTATAAGAATACAATTAATGTTTAAATCTAAAAGTATTTCATATAGAAGCTCGTAAAATTAAGGATATCACTTACCATAAAATGTAGATCTCTCAAATTTCCACTAGTTTATTGCATTTTTAGTAACTTCGATTAAGTAGTAATTTGATATCTTTGTATGTTTTCATTTTACCTTTTTAATAAACTGAAAAACTAGCATGTAGAAAAATATTAGTTCCTATGAGGTCTTAACTTGACCTAAGTTGTGATGTTGGTTTTTATTTTATCCTTTTATGTTCCTTCTTGTTTATTTCAATATTTAAAGTATGTCAAAACAAAAAAAAAGTTTTCACGTAAAATTAAAAAAATAGTGCTCTTATGAAAGCATCATTTTCAAAAGTATCTTTATTAACATTTGGGATCTTAGTTCTTTTTTAGGGGAATGAATGCAAAATGTAGTACAAAGATTGTTCCAGGAACATGTGTGGTGACATTCTTTCTGCATAAAAGTATTTCAGCATTCTTCAAGGATATGTTCAGTTAGGGCATTGTTAATTTGCTTTAAAACACAATAAAAGAAAAAGTATGGTTCTTCTTTTGATATAGTAGCCATAGGAAAAATATATGTCAAAAAGAAGATAACTGCTATTTCAACTATTTTGTGGAGGTGGTTAGTACATTGTAATCGATTTGGGGGATATTTCATGATTATGATATAATGAATAGTACAATTGAATTTTGTGTCTGAATAGAAGAGTAGAGTTATGTCACAAGGTTAAGGAAGGTTGAAGAAAGGATAAAAATTATAAACGTTGGGGCGCCAGGTGGCTCAGTCAGTTGAGCATCTGACTCTTGATTTTGGCCTAGGTGATGATCTCAAGGCCATGTTGGGCTCTGCACTGAGTGTAGAGCCTGCTTAAGGTTCTCTGTCTGTCTCCCTCTGTCCCTCTCCTGGCGCATGCTCTCTCACTCTCTCTCTCATAAAATAGTAAATTAAAAAAATATATAAATTTATATATATATACACATATACAGTATCTTTTAATAGCATCCCCAAGCCCATATTTAGATTATGTTTTTTGGGATGCCTATGGTATTTTAGCAAGTATTTGGGAACCATTTGATTTTCATTAAGAAGGTAAAAGGATCAGGTGGTTTTAGAATGGTATATGTTAAAAAGTTTTCTGGGACCTAAAAGATCTCCAAACTTGAACTGGAGGAGTGGTTTGAAGAGGAAGAGGGTGTCACTGGGGGGCTTTTAGAAAAAGATGAAAAGTCCATTTTACCTCTAATTCCTCATAAGAAGATTTCAGCATTTGAAGCAAGATGCTGACTTCCTACTCATATATTTGGGTTGGAGAGTCCAAATATATTCAATTATATGAATTCTTTAGAAGCCTTTACAGTGGAAGTTAAGCAAATCAGCCATAGTCAGAAAATTAGGGTACATAGAAAAAATTCATTTTTGTTACCAAGATTACATAAACTCTCCAATTTCTCAAGAAAGGACAGAGTGGGCTAAAATGCCAGCTAGGTTTACAAGGAAGATTAAAGTTTGGATACCAAGAGAGAGGAAGTCTTAATTAAAAGAAAATGGAATCACATGGCTGGTGTTCAGGTCGGGTAGAGGGGAATATGGGAGGGTAGATTTAATTAGTTATCTAGGGCATGTGAGAAGATAATCATTGAAGCAAAAAATGTGAGGCTGATGATCGTGCTTTGTAGAACAGCAAAATAATCCGTCCAGCAGATATCAGAAGAAGAGAAACTTTACACTCTTAGGAGAGTAAGTGGGCTGGTTTTAGGTGGTGAAAATGTTATAAAAGAATGGGGGTGAATGTAGACCCATTTAAAAAGAAGTCATCATGAGGGCATTGCTGGGAGAACAGCGAGTCCCTCGATACTAAGAATTAAAACTAAGCTATCCTTTCATCATTTTGAGTAGCTTTTGCCTTAATAAGGATAACAGAATTGTAGGATCAAAGATAACTAACAAGAAAGCTATATTTAGAACCATATGATTAGCAGTGCTTATATTAGAGTATGTCACCCTTTAAAATAGTTTAAATATAAAAAAAATGGACTCATTATCCTTGAAACAGATAAATTCGAGTAACAGTGTCTGAATTCTTAAAGGAGAGGACCAGGCAGATAAAGGAGTGAGGGGACTGTGGGTGCAGCCGACTTCTTTTCAACTTTCCTTGTTTCAAGGTTCCCAGATAATCTGAAGGGCTCTTGGAGGTATTTTTGGCTGCCACCAAGCTGATGGAATGACTCATAACTCTAGCAGGCAGGGTGGGTCATTTAAGATTTACATTACTCTCCGTGAAATACGGGGGGGTGATGGCAAGTCCCCTGGGACCCAGCTGCTGACTCAGAAATGCATACATTTCGATGCAGTTCTGTGTGTTACACTGCTGTTGCCCGCCTTTGTCACTCCTCTTTGACTGCTGCCACACCCAATCTAGACCTTGTCATTTTTGGTGACAGCTTCTAATACGGGCATCTTCCTCTCAGACATCTGATTGCCACCAGGTGCAGAGGGCAGCTGCAATTTCTGCTGCTGTTGCTGTTGCCTTGGACCAGCTGGGAGGTTAAGCAAAGTGGGCAGGTGCGTGTTTAAGTGAGTGGATATGAAAGTTAGTGGAGTGGAAAGCACATGTCTCTTCATCACATCCCTTCCTTTTAGGGAACTGTTTTATGGCCTGTCGTTTCTATCATTTGCCCCACCCGGTCAGAGAGGATGGATGACACTTTACGTGCTTCTGCTTGAAGACATTAGAGGAGGATATAGTAATTCCGAGTGGCTTTTTAGGGTGCAGATTTAATGCCAGTTGGAAATAAAGGAAACCTTGCTTCCTAGTGTTGGAATAAAACAATAAAATATAGGTGAAACAATATTATTATGGCCTTTATCAGTTAGGGATGTGTTTGTCGGAAATTAACAGAAAACTCTATCTATGGTGATTTCACTGGGAGTCAGTTTTTCCTCACAAAGGTCTGTAAGTAGGTGGCTCCAAATGAAGACTGAGTTCTTAAGTGATGGCATCAAGAGCCTCAAGAACCCAGATTGTTTTTATTTTACCACTTCCTCTTCCTTAGGGTTGGCTTCTGTCCTTATGCTGTCACCTCGTGATCCCAAGATGGCTGCTGCAGCTCCAGCTATCATATCCATGGTAAAGGCTGGAATAAAAGGAGGGGATGGCACTATCTCTGTTAGTTCCTTTCATTAGAAAAGGAAAGCTTCCCAGGTCTTGCAGCTGATTTCCACATTTATCTCATTGCTATTTCAAGCTAGGAGAGCGTCTGGGAAAATTGGAGATTTATTAAAAAGATGCGTTGGATATTCAGTAGGTATCTAGCAATGGCTGTCACATCTACTGATGCTAATAGAAAAATTAATCTCTTTGTGCCTCAATTTCCTGCTCTGTAAAATGGAAAACATGAGTTCCAATGAGTTGATTTTCCTGAAGTATTTAAAAACTTAATTTGCATATGAATAACTTGGATAGTGATTGTTAAACATGCAGATTTTGATTCCATATGTCCCTGTGGAGCTCAAGATGCTGCATTTGTAACAAGCTCCTAAATGATACCAATGCTGCTGGTCCCTGGGCTGCACTTTGAGTAGCCAGGAGGTACTCATTTATGGCTACCGTGTTGTACAACATTAGGGGCATTCATAAAGAATATAATGCAAGGTGGAGATTCTTTAAGTGCTCATTAAATGTTGTTTTGTTGTTGTTATTATTATTATTACTACTATTACTATTTTCATGCTTCACTCTGACAATTAGAAATTCATAATTTCTGTTTCTAAAGGTTGTGGTGATAAACCTTATTTTTATCAAAAGTATAATCATAGACCGATTTATTCCTTATCATATGCTTTCATAAGATTCCTAGTAAATTATTAGATTGACCACTGATTTCTGTGAATATGCTGCATAATATTAAGTGAAGTGTCTTTATCAGCTATGAGTATACCTTAATTCTACCATAGTCTATAAGTAAGAACGTATCCTTATATTTATTGAAAAATTAACACTAATCTCTGGTAATGCCATGATGATATTTGAACTCTGCTTCATTAAAATGTGTTGGATATTGCAGCACTCACTAGTTGTGGAAAAAATATTATTAATATGAAGGTTGTAAACTAAGGTAGTGTAAATAATTGATTATAAAAGAACTAATTTAATCCTTAATACAGAATTGTGGTAAATAAAATTTTACTACGTGTGTAATCTCCAGGGTAAAAATATAATAGAACCCTCTCCCTGTTGTACGTTCTATTTAAGATGCTTCAAAATTTTCTCTTTGGACAGATAAAAAGTGAGATTTCCTTTAAAAAATATTATACATGGTTTGTATTCTAGTGCCTGACAGAGACAAGGTTATAAACGTGGAGGATCCTAAATTCTTAAATAACTGTTTATATTTTAATTTAATTTAATTTTATTTTTTTTTTTTTTTTAATTTTTTTTTTCAACATTTTTTATTTATTTTTGGGACAGAGAGAGACAGAGCATGAACGGGGGAGGGGCAGAGAGAGAGGGAGACACAGAATCGGAAACAGGCTCCAGGCTCCGAGCCATCAGCCCAGAGCCCGACGCGGGGCTCGAACTCACGGACCGTGAGATCGTGACCTGGCTGAAGTCGGACGCTTAACCGACTGCGCCACCCAGGAGCCCCTATATTTTAATTTTAAAGACACTGAGGGAAAGGGCCTCTGCCTTGATCAGAAGAGGCTGTGATGGCAAAGCAGTGTATAAAAGCATAAAAACCACTATTTATATATGAAAAGCCCCATTTTCTAAAATAAAAGCTCTATGACCTTGAGCAAGCCAGTCATCATCTCTGTGTCTCAGTTTCCCCAACATGAAGAGGGAGAGACTGTAGCTGAGAACGGCACTGGCCCCGCCATCTGAAATTTCTCTCATCTTTTGTGGCTTGTTTCAAGGCAAATAGAGTAGAAAATAAGGTTCTTGGACCAGAAGTCTAAAACCAATTGTTTTCTTTATTGTAGAGAAATAGAGTACGAGCCCGCATACAAGCTAGCCCAATAAGGCTGCTAAACGGCTCCAGTCTGGCCTGCCAAGGAAAAGTACAAAGGCTGTTGGGTTTTCCCACTGCCAGCAATTAGGAGTTTGCACAAAACTAGGTAGTTCCATTGCATGAAAATTTCAATCAAGAGCTTCTCTTAAAGCTGGGTACGGTTTGATGAGGAAGTGACTGCCACAGTGAGGTAGCAATAAGTGTACAAAATTATATTTACCGATACTGTTGTTTACGTTCCTACACATTGCTCTGCACGCTTTGTGTCAGTGATACGAACCGTGGCTCCTTTCAGAGCTCACCCTCTGTGACTTCTGTGCTCTGCTTGATATCATAGATCTGCCCTCTCTTGAAACTCTTTCCTCTTGGTCTCTTTACCCTTCTGGATCTGTCTCATTCTTTGGTTTCTCTTTATTCTCTTCTTAAATGTGCTCCCCGAGGTTCTTTACTTTCAACACCTACTGATTAGCACTTTAATGATTTTCTCAGAACATTCTCATTAAATTCCATATCCTCAAATATTGACCCACATGTAGATTTTTCTCTGGTTCTGACGCTGTTTTCTGACGTGGATTTGCTTGTGATTGTCCAGATGGACTCCCATCTGTGTCCACCCACCACTTTCAGGAGCAAGTCTAGAGCACGTAGGGTAGTCAGTCCCTCCAGACTCTGGCCTCTGATCACCTTTCTGTCCTCATTTCTCACTATAATCACTACCTTTCACAAAGTGGTTTAGATTCACTCTCCTTGTTTCAGTTTTTATGTTTTAATACATTTGGCTTTCCTGAGTCTGTGGACCTTTACACAGGCTGTTATTTCTCTTGGGACATACATTTTCCTTTCTTCAGGCTCTAACGTAGATGTCACTACTTACATGACTCACCCTGTCATACAACACATATCTATGGAACAAGTCATCCATTACTATATTTGGCACAACATGAATGTACTGTTTTGTAACTCGGTGCCCCACCTATTAGAATCTAAGATCTCTACAGGCGAAGATTTGTGACCCCTTGCCTCTTGTTCTAGCCCCAGTACCACATGTAAAGCTTCGAGGAGGGAGATAGTAATCATAGTACCTGTTGCATAGATGATGAACTAATGAGGAACTGATAAACTGTGTCCTTTTGTATGAATTTCTTAAACTTCCAGAAACGAAATGCGAAATTTTGTCACCTAAAACTGGTTTTCATCCTGTAGTTCTTCATGGAGTCCATATTTGTCAATCTACAAGGGCTAAAAATCCATTGAGAACAATTTTTCAAATTCTCTTGACTTCTTTCCAGTCTCCCGGCTCCAATTCTGCTGTCCCCTAATACATAGATATAAACCCAATTGATTGGCTTATTTTTTTGTTTAAAATAAATAATCAACTTAAAGCATTTAGAAATCAGGACATTTCCAATAAAAATGTGGATTTCTGTCTTCTCTTTTAATAATCGCAGAGCTGCTGAGCCCAGGCTGAAATTCCTGATGACAGAAACTGAAATAGAAATTGAATTGATGACAGCAATTGAAACTAAGTAACAGCTTTCCAAATGGTGGAGGTATGTCCTTCACGTTTAGCCAGAGATCTCATTTAGTCCATGTCACTGAGTCAGGTCACCTGCCTGGCCAGTAAATCATGTGCTGTCCCCCCAACCCCAAACACTTGAGTATGTAAACCTAGCCCTAGTCTATCTTCTATATTTCCAGCTTTTTATTTTTCAGTTAAATTTGATTATGGAATTCTTTTGCTCAACATTCTTCAGTGATTTTCCTTTTTCTCACTTTCCGGAATACAATTTCCAATCTATAAACACAGCAGTCAGAAATCAGAATAAAGGAACCAAACTCCATTATTCCCTTGGGCAGGTCAAATAAAAGAATGAGTTGACATTATGAGCGGAGAACTGAAAGAACTGAGGCAGGAGCATGTCTTATGCAAAGGTGGCTGAGTTTTACGTAAGTGTTTTAGATAAGAGCTGCCGGATATTCTAGTTAGTTTTCAAAAGCTGGAAATACCAGTTTTTTGAGAAGTTTCTTAATACTTAAAGGCCAACCAGTTCTAATTCAAATCAAAACAAATAAAATCTTGGTGCATCGCAAACAAAACGCACCTGAGCATTATTAGTTTACAGCCTCTGGCCACACACCAGGATTTTTTATAAAGGTTATGAAGGAATCAGTTGGGGAATTTGTTAAATACCAATTTAGCAAATCCTCAAAGATTTAATCAGCTTTGGCTTAGGTCCAGGAATCTGCATTTCACGAAATGTTCTTGATTCTGATGCAAGTGGTCTGTGTGGACTCACTGTACTGAATCATGCGTCTTCAAGTGTCTGTTTAAAAATGATGGTATCTCTTTCTTTTCTCTCATAGTACTTTTTTGTGCCCTCTTAGTGAAAAGTGAGAAGTCAACGTGTGTAGGAGGATCAGTCTGTTACCAGCATTTTCCTCAATAACTTTCAAGAGGGGCTTTTTTGCACGACTGTTCTGAGCCAGCTCTGTTTTATAGGGTCAGAGACCTCCTTTTGTTTCCTAAGTGTATGAGTCTGAATTAACTGGCTTAGGTGTCATTAACAATGCTTAGCTTAAAACATCAGGTGTTATTCCTCTCCCATTTACCTTGCTCAGGACCTACCGCTGTTCACTGAGGGTGGATGGGTCTGTAGGGCCTGAGCCGTCCGAGACATCAGCCTCACTTAAGGTCTCAGGCTGCTGGACTTACGCCACCTAAAATATTGCTGGACGCTGTGTCAGGGAAAGGACGTGTGGTCCATATTGTTACTTAGAGGTTGTGCCCAGATGTGACACTGTGTCACCTCTGCTCAGATCCTTTGCTCAAAGGCAGGCATATAGACATGCTTAACTTCAAGGAGGAGGGGAAGTACAACTCAGAAGTAGAATCGAAGATCCTTGGCAGCTTCATATTTACCATAACTTGCAAGAAGTACCCATTTCTCAGGGCGCAGCTATCTTCTTCAGTCGTGACACACAATACACCATTTGGTGGCACAGGTCATATCTCCTTTCAAGATGTATAATTTATGAACTGTGTTTTGTGTATAACATACACAGTATGTTTTTTAGTTAATTGTTAATACTTTTTTGACATATTGACTTGATATGCCTTCAGGGCCTCTGCCAGATCCCAGGAATAGAGAGTTTTGCCACTTGGGCTGTAAAACCATAACCTGAATTGCAGGTGTTTAAGAGGAGCTAGTCATTGAAGTGTTAGCCTGAATTCTCAAACCTCTGTGACAGTAATTGCCAGGGAGAGTGCAATTAAATGGGCAAGGAGCAGAGGCCATGTCATTCCAGTTCATTACTAGGTCCTCAGGGGCTGGCATAGTACCTAGAATTCATTATTTGCCAATGATTATGTATGGGAATCCAACACTCATATATATAAAAATACATAGACACATCCTTAGGACAGTTACTTATTTTGGGTTCCCATATACGTTGTAGGCATTTAACAGTCAGTTTTATCTTTAAATTTTAGTGACTTAGACTTCTGACATCCCTTACAATGAGTCATCTTTCTCAGAAACAATGTTGATTGATAAATGGGTTCGGTGGCTATGCCGAACTTTGAATTCAGTAGCACATGAAGTTAGAACCATTAGGATGAGCTTGTACTTAATACGGTAAAGTAGACTAATGTAGTGGCCCTTGCTGTTATTGAATTGGGGACCATATGAGCGATGGTCATGGACAGAAGACGGCATGGGTTCTGTTTTCTGTAGTGCTTGGGGCGCTGCATTCTAAGTCTGAAACCAGAGCTCTGGAAGAGCCACTAGTTCCATAAGAAAGAAACAGAAACAAAACTGCAGAAATGTATTTCAAAAACCTGGGTAGCCTAAGTCTAAAATGTTTTTTGTGTTAAGATTATGCAACAACCATTATTAACATTATGCAGTCTATTCAGATTTCTCAATTGTCTTGTGGAGGTTAATTAAATATTATAAAATATTGCTAATCATAATAAATTACTACTAAAATCTAACATGTTTTGGGTAATAGGTAATATGCTAAGCACTTTACCTGTGATTTAATGCTCATTATTAGTCCCACGAGGTAGGTAATTTGGTGGCCCTTGCCTTCCTAGTAAGAAAAGGAGAACCAGAGGCCAAGTGTTTGCCCTTTGTCACATAATTATGTTGAGATAGTGTGGACATTCCAATGGATACATCTTTCTCCACAGCCTTTGATAAATCAGAAATCAAGCACTCCCAAATCCTGGGGCACCTGGGTGGCTCAGTCCGTTAAGCATCCGACTTTGGCCCAGGTCATGATTTCACAGTTTGTGAGTTCAAGCCCTGTGTTGGGCTCTGTGCTGACAGCTCGGAGCCTGGAGCCTACTTCAGATTCTGTGCCTCCCTCTCTCTCTGCTCATCTCCCACTCATGCTCTGTCGCTCTGTCTCTCAAAAATAAATAAATGTTAAAAAAAAATTAAAAAAAAAGAACTCCCTAATCCAACAAAGGTGCCAAATAGCAATGAGAATATCTCTGCTCTGGAAGCCGGGAGGTCATTGTTTATTACAATCATGCAACCATTAGCTTCTGGATAAGTACCTCTGGAAAGAGAAGGATGGTTTGCAACACTACTCATCTATTTGCTTGGGGGTTCTTATTATCACATTTCTTAGTCAGCCTTGACATTGACATACATCTTGGACTTGGATTTGGCTTTAGATACAAAGAGACAGAAAGAACATTTATTAGTAGAAAATCTCTTAGGGCATTGGTGAATTAAAGCCAGAATCTTTGATTTTCACTGCTGCTTTTACCCCTTACTTGATGTGAGTCAGAATTTTCCCTGTTTCTATGCTCAAGAGTAGCTAATGATGACACGAGAAAAACATGTGGTTTAGGTAGATAATTCAAACGTTATCTGATACATAGTATAGTGGTACTTAGATTATTTGTGCAATTAATGCAATCATTCATACACATTTCCACTTTAATTGGCTTATTGTAAGTTAAATTTAAAGAATATGACATGGTGAAGAAGGTGTAAGTCTATGAAAGCCAAAGGAATGAAGGATTATTACATGCAAGAAGCCTTTTCCTTAGATGCATTTTCTTTTGCCACTATTTGACTCATGTTAATCTTGTGAGGCAGTGCAGCGTACTTTGGAAAGAGATCAGGCTTTGGAGTCTGATAAACCTAGATTTCTATTCTGGCTTTAGAATGTTCTATTTATGTGGTTTTTGTACACATTAGTTACCTTCTCCGAGCCCCAGTTTCTTCATGGGTAAAATAGGTATTAAAATAGGTGCCCTACCATTGGGTGGCTGAGTGATTCAGTTGGTTAAACGTCTGATCCTGAGATCAACTAAGGTCATGATTTCAGTTCATGAGATGGAGCCCCAGGTCTGGCTCTTGCGCTGACCACGTGGACCGGACACAATCTGCTTGGTATTCTCTCTGCCCCTCTCCCACTCGTGCTCTCCCTCTATCTCTCTCTCAAAATAAATCAATTACCTTAAAAAAAAAACACTACCATTCACAGCAATGTTAAAAGGATTAAATGAAATTATGTGTGTAAAGTTCCCATAAAAGTGTCTGGCGTGAGGTAGGTAGGTGTTCCTTGGTGGCCAACTTCCCAGTTGCCCTTTGGTTTTTGCTAATATGTCATCCCATGGAGATTTGTTCACAGTTTAGGAAATAACAAATTTAAATGAGAGATCCTTTAAAAATAGGGCATGAGTAGCTATTTTTTAAAGAGAATTCATGAAGTTGGATGATCTTTAACTAGTTACCCTAGGGTTACTTGTGATTAAACTTTTCCTTTATGGTATACCTTTCCAGTAAAAGTTTCTTACAGAATTAAACTTTAGAAGTTTGTCAGAATCTGTGAATCACATGGTATTTCTTGCCACACATTGGAACCAAATGAAAAGGAATTTCTGGCTTTCAAGATTATGTCTATGGAAGTGTAGAACAAAGCAGGAGAAGAAGGTGTTTCTGGGAAAACATGAGCTGGCAGGTAAAAGGTAGTTTCTTCTGGATTTTCTTTAGAAATTCAAACTCCCATAAATATGTTGTATCTCCTGTGTATAAATATACGTAAACATTAAATTGGTATGACAACATAAGGGGCTTTATTAGGCTTCTCATCCTAATTACCTATTTCTTCGAAACTTAAAGAAAGGTAACTTTTTAAAAAGATTGAAAGTGTTATCCAATAGACAGTTATTAGGACTGTTACCACAACTATGGTGGTAGATAGAATTCTAAGGTGTCCCTCATTATTCCTGTAGCATGTTTTACAAGTCCTTTAAAATCCCTGGGACTGTGAACTTATCAGTCTCATGAGTAGACTTTGTTATATGGCACTTTACCTTTAAGAAAAGACAGATTATTCGGGTGGACTTGACCTAATTTTATAAGCCCTTTAAATCAGGTTCTGGAGGCCAGAGGTGCAGAAGTCAGGGAGAATTCAAACTGGATAGGGAGTTAATGTGAAGGAGAGTCTCCACTGATGGAGTGGAGCACACAGCAAGGAGCATGGACAGCCACTAGGGGATGAGACATGGCAGCCGGCGAGGATATGGGGACCTTAATTTTACAAATGCAAGGAACTGAATTTGGTGAACAATTTGAACGAGCTTGTAAGCTGATCTTTCTGTCCCCCAACTCCAGAAAGGAACACAGCCCAGCTTGATTTCCGCTCCATACACTGAGCAGAGAACACAATTACACCAAGCTGGGCTACTGACCTACACAGCTAAGAAATGTGTGTTGTTTCAAGCTGGAATAATTTGTTATGCAATATAAAATTAATACAATTCCTATTGCTAATTAAAATATACCATTTTTAAGAATTGTTTAAACTGTGCTAGACGGTATACTTTACAAACACCACTTTAGTTAGTTCTTATAAAAACACAGTGAGGTTAGCATTTCTATCTGTAAGAAAATTGTTAACACGTACAATTTAAGTAATGTGCACAGGTCTACAAAATTATTAGTATATAACTCTGATTTGAACTTAGATTTCTCTAAGTTTTGGGATACTATATGTCCACTTATTGTGTAGGAATGGACATTTCATGGAGGTGGTAACATGCCATGGATAGGATGAGATACGCATTGATGTGATACAAGATCTTCAAAATATCTTCTTTATGAAGCCTTAGCAAGAGATAAAGAAATTCCATTTTATTTTTTTATGTGACAAGATTACCAGCTGTAGGTGTTGTAGTTTTAAGCCATTATATGTAATGCATTTTTCTCTTAAAATTGTTCTGGAAAAGTTGAATTAGGTTTAATAATGTTTTTTAGATGTCTGTTGTTGCTCAGAATTGACATTCATCTGAATAAAATGACACCTTCTGAAATGACTGAGTTTTAAAGTGCATTATTGATAATTCATAGTAATTATTTTTATTTTTATCACCCTTGCCTATATTGAATAAATGTCTTTGGAAACCATTTTAAGATTGTTAATGGTTTTGCATCTTTATTAAATATTTTATGAAATCTCAGAATATTAATTTTACAGTTGAAAGGCTAAACTAATGCACATTAGAAATTCTATATAATAAAGTGCATTTTTTTCTTTAAGCATTCCATTGCTAAACTGATCTTTAAATTAGTTAAAAGTCATTATATATTCTCCAGTAGGCCATTATCTTGTCGTGTTATTATTGGTGCGTTTCTTCCTCTTTTCTCTCTGATGACCACTTACTTCTCTTTCTCCTTCCATCCATGTAGATATTTCTTACTCTCATTTTCATTCTTGATGGTGGTCTCGTCTATTCCCAGGGACTTAGCTGCTCTTGTGTGTTCATGTTTCTAAAGTCTTTTCTTAACTTGGAGGCTTCATGCCTTCTGCACCTCTGCAGGTGTAAACATCTCCTAGCTCTGCCCATTAATGCTTACCTATTAGCTATCTCCACTAATTTTTAACACTCTCCTTGCCACCTGTCTCCTTTCTGGCCTTTTGAAATACTTTATTCTTTAATTCCTTATATTCATTATCCATGCTTTATCATTTATCGTATCCATTGCTGCTTCACCCATTTTATTTATTTTTTTTTCTTTTTTTTTTTTCCTCCCTCCCACCCCCCATCAACCCTCAGTTTGTCCTCAGTTTTTAACAGTCTCTTATGCTTTGGCTCTCTCCCCCTCTAACCTCTTTTTTTTTTTTTTTCCTTCCCCTCCCCCATGGGTTCCTGTTCAGTTTCTCAGGATCCACATAAGAGTGAAACCATATGGTATCTGTCTTTCTCTGTGTGGCTTATTTCACTTAGCATCACACTCTCCAGTTCCATCCACGTTGCTACAAAAGGCCATATTTCATTTTTTCTCATTGCCACGTAGTACTCCATTGTGTATATAAACCACAATTTCTTTATCCATTCATCAGTTGATGGACATTTAGGCTCTTAACATATTTTGGCTATTGTTGAGAGTGCTGCTATGAACATTGGGGTACAAGTGCCCCTCTGCATCAGTACTCCTGTATCCCTTGGGTAAATTCCTAGCAGTGCTATTGCTGGGTCATAGGGTAGGTCTATTTTTAATTTTCTGAGGAACCTCCACACTGCTTTCCAGAGCGGCTGCATCAATTTGCATTCCCACCAACAGTGCAAGAGGGTTCCCGTTGCTTCACCCATTTTCAAAAACACCTGATTATGGATGTGTCTTGCAGTTAGTGCATATATAACTTGTTAGACTAGACGAGCCAAGGATGGCTCAAAGGATTTTGACTTAGGCAAATTTGGTGGAAAAAAACTGCTGACTTTTACTTAAATAGGGAAGATCTGAATTATTGTTATTTTTGTACATGCCTTAGCTTCCTGAGAAGATTACGAATTTCTTGACTGTAGGAGCTAAGTCTTCTTGATTGTTTCATCCTTACAGCACTGAGCACAACACCCTGCACAGAGTGTCACTCAGTAAATGTTTAATAATTGAATAAGCCAGTTTAACTTCATCATCTTTGTCTGTTGGCAAACCATAGCTTTGCTGCATGTGAGTCTGCTAAGACTTGAATTTCTCTCTTCTTTTTTTTTTTATTTTTTTAAAAAATTTTTTTTTTCAACGTTTATTTATTTTTGGGACAGAGAGAGACAGAGCATGAACGGGGGAGGGGCAGAGAGAGAGGGAGACACAGAATCGGAAACAGGCTCCAGGCTCCGAGCCATCAGCCCAGAGCCCGACGCGGGGCTCGAACTCACGGACCGCGAGATCGTGACCTGGCTGAAATCGGACGCTTAACCGACTGCGCCACCCAGGCGCCCCTTCTCTCTTCTTAATAATGACCAGCAACCATATGGTAGATGCTTATAACCAGTCATTAAAACTTTAGAAAGAATCCCAAATCATTTGCTTAGTAGCTTTTTATGGTTTTGTTGTGATGATACCATCTAAAGATTTTTGAATCTAGTTCTGTTTGTAAACTGTTTTCTTGTTGGATGGAATATAAGTTAACCTTTACCATACAAAACCTTTTTTATTTTTTAATGAAGTTTCTTTTTTCGAGCTTCAAGGAATGCCATCTTTATTATTGTTGGATTTCCTGAATGTATCGCATTCCCAAAGAGCTCTGAGGCACTGTATCTAGTTTCATTGCTCCAGTTTCATTCATTCACAACTGGTAGGACAGGAGAGGGGACTCTTGTTTTCCCCAGTTTTTCTTCTTTCCACCCCTATCTTTTCAGGGATGCGAATGGAGATCCTACTGCTCTTGAGGTCACTTATCGTTGCATTGTAACGTAAAAATAAAAGTCACTATGTGAGGAGTCCTTTCATGCTGAAAGTAATTACTTTAAAAAAAAAAAAAAGAATTCCCAACAGCAGAAAGCTCATCAGATGTTTTCCAAATATTTCTTGGTTTATTAAAAATATATTAGAAACAGGCAACTGTAGATACGTTGTTTAACATATAGAACACATAACCAAGTAGAGGATAGGACACTTATCGGTTGGTTATATGTGACAGGACTACTACTGCCTTTGTTTGGGTCCTACAGAGTTAAGAATAATGAATATCATGAGTGGCCACTATAAAAAGTGGGCTCTAAAGTGTCAGAAATGTTAAGTCCCATTAAGTGGTAGTTTAAGAATATCTCCTTAAATTTGAAGTATAAGTGGAGACAATGTATAAAAAGAATGTTAGGTATCATAAGGAATTTGTTCCACAATATCTTCTTAAATTTTCAGTGAATTATTTTCATTAGATTTTAAAACATGAATGGCCAGCTTTTGACAAAATTTTTCAGACCAGTGTCTGTACTTTGATAGACTTTGGGTCAGGAGGAACATATTTTAGTGAATGTGTCAGCTACTTATTATCTTTATGACCCCATGTACACTACAATATTCAAGTTCTCCAAGTTTTGATTTCCTGTTTCAAAATGAAGACAAAATTGCAGATCACAACATTTGGAAATAACAACACGAGTCTTGGTGGTTGAACGGATGGATGAAGAAATGAGCTGTGTTTGATAGTTAATCCATTACCTGTGAAAACAATTCATCAGTCCTTCTGTATAGAACATTAGTGTGGCTGATAAATAGATCTGTCACAGATGGTTAAACAGGAATCCAAATGGACGAATTCTAACAAGTAACCAAGCTACTACATAAGATCCTCATAACTGTCATGGCATGTAGATAAAAGGATTCTGAGAGAAAAGTATGCAGAGAGTTCCATCTGAGACAAATCTAGACCAGTTGCATGGGAGAACATGGCTGTACGTGGACCTAAGGTCAGGAGTGTGTTAGTGTAGCCATTTCTATACCAGAACCAACCCCGTATATATGTAAGTCTGGAATCCCTCACTGGCCAATGTGTGTAACTGAGATAATAATTAGAATACTCTTAAAGAAATGCCAGTTCTGTGTGCAAAAGTGCTGGGCGGGATGGCGGGAGGCCCAGGGGCTGCTGAGCTCTGTGATTGGGATGAAGCTTGTGAGAAGGAAGGGGAGAAAATCCATTGAAGCCTACTGACCTGTCTCTGCAATGGCAAAAACAACTTGAATGAACCAGTAATTGTACAAAGGCCTCTGAGATCTTCACCACCCCCCACCCACCAAACATCTTACTTCCTTCTCTCTCTCCTTTCCCTTCCCTTCCTCTCCCCTCCTTCTTTCTCTACACTTCTGCCTGGTTCCTTTGACAGTTAAATAAAGCCCTAGATCATGAGTGTAAAAAAAAGAAATGCCAGCTCTGTTTGTCAACATCCGCGTTGACTGCATGGTTGTGTGTTTATTTAGCAGTGCCCTACTGTCCTAAGGAGACTATGAGAGAATAATTTCTTCAATATTGCCACCACAATCCAATTAAAAGTATGATATACAGAGGATGTTTTACTTGAATGTTGCAAAACAAAACACACGCCAAATGAAAGTCCTGTATTTTCAAAGTCAGAAAAATATTTCCCCTGACCCAGCATGGTATATTAATCAACAGTGTCCTCTAAGGAGCCAAGCATAGGATTTGCAAGTGTAGTTGAGAAATCAGGAGTGAGAAGATATTTTCACCTGAGAAGCATCATTACATCCTGGGGCTCTGAAACTCAGAGATAATCACAGAGAAAGAAGAACGCATTAGTAGCAAGAATTGCTCAGTTAGGGTTGGCATTGCTTCCCTAACTGGAGGAAAGAATATCATCATCATCAAAGAAGAATCCCAAGAAGGCTCCATGGGGTCAGTGCAGGGACCAATATGGGGCTCAATCTCACCAGCCATGAGATCATGACCTGAGCCAAAATCCAGAGTCAGAAGCATGACTGACTGAGCCACCCAGGTGCCCCTGTAGGTGCATCTTATATACTAACCCAGTTAATCCTCATACCGACCATAAGTCATACAGCTATTTCCATTTTACAGAATGAAAGCTCTGTGAATGCAGACATTTTAGTCTGGTTGTTCATTGTTTGTGCTCAGACCCTAAAACCGTGCCTGGCACTTGTTATGTGTTCATTAAATATTAGTTGAATGCACAATTGAGGAAACTGAGGCACTAATTAAGTGAAGTTTCACATTTGGGGTGAAAAGTACATGTAATTGCTCCTGGCCAGCTGTTGAGGGTTTGTAAGGCCAGTATGAAGACTCTTTTTTTCCCCCATCCTAAATCCCAACTCAAAACCGAGACATAAAGAGCACAAAATATCAGTTTTGTTACCGGCAAGTCTAGATTGGAGAATATCGCTTAGGTGTTGGTCATCCTCAGTCTCCCTAATACTCCACCCTAAGGAGTATTTGGGCCTGAGGAGGCACACACATACCCCGGTCACCGTTCCAGGTGTGTAGAACCACCGAAAGTAGAACCAGAAGGGGACACTGTCAGCTGTGTCTCTAGATGACAGGCTTATGCCTGATGTACGCTTGTCATGGGAAGAAAAAAAAGAACACAGGATGTGGCTGTCCCGGGGCAGGTAGATGGTAAACCAGAGAAGGTGGCAGAGCTGATATCTTCAGTTCTTGCTCCCAACCTCACTTGCCATAAAAGTTACTTGTCTCTCAGGGAGGTATGAACACGTAGTGAATGGGGCTGGAAATGTTATTTCCTTCCCCACCCAGTATGCTTCTTTGGATATCGTCATCATCATCATATTTGGGTATAGTTGACACCCATGTTATATTAGTTTCAGGTATAGAGCATAGTGATTCAGCATCTCTACCCTGCTATCCTCACCAGAAGTGGAGCTAAAAGTGGTATTTCAATATTACTCCCACTTGGGAGGGGAACGTCCATGAAAATGTGAGGCATGAGAGATGGGGGTTCCGTCTAACACTAGATCAAACGACCGCAGGGCAGCAGTTTTGTCTTGATCCTCCTGCCTCCCTAGGAAATTAGAATATGCTAATTCAGAAACCATTAGATTTGTCCCTGATTGTCCCGTGACAATCTCTGCAGACCCAGGGTTCACGTAAATCTTGGTGATTTGGATATGCAGATTCCAGATCCCTCAAAGGCATACTTACTCTGATACAGCTGCCACCAGCCCCCTGTGACTGCCTGATAAACATCAAGGAGAGGAGCTGGTCGATTTCATAAATTTGGGAAGCTGGAAAGCAGTGGCCACTTTCTGCTCAGTGGGTTTGGTCGTATCCCCCAGGTAACTGTGAGGATGCTTTGTACCTGGGCAAGCATGTAAAGAATCTGTAGCAAACAGATTCTTGAATGGGAGATTTCAAGAAAGTCACAAAATTGACTAGCTGCCTGGCTTTGGCAGATTCATAGAGAAGGACTGGACAAGATAAAATCAGAAATCAGAGGTCTTGGGAAAAGAGATTACAACTGAGCAAAGGAAAGCAGATTTTGATTTTTAGAGAACTCCAGAATTGTTAACGTTTTGCGAGAAGCATAGTAGAACAGTGGTCGAGGAAATCGATTTTAGGAGCTTGAAAGGTGAATTTGGAAGTAAGTGGTATACTTTCATGAGGATTGATGTGGTCTGGAGCACTGGGAGGTGTGGTCCAGCCAGCAGCGAACAGGGAGATGACGTTGGAGATTTACAGGAAGCAAGAGATGTTACATTCGAGCAGTTTCAATGAAGCTGGAGAGAAGTGCTCATGACTCTTGGAATAGACAATGCATCGGTGCCATTATGAGAATAATGGAAGAGCGACGTAAACAAAAGTGTAACCACATTTAGTTCCAAGTGGTCTAATAAGCTGATGAAGCATATATTTAGAAAGAGCCGTAATGAGTCTTACTGTTGAACTGCCATTCTTGATTGACCTAGTTATATTTTAAAGTGATGCAGAAAATTATAAAGAAATGAAAACAAGGCAGAAAACTTGTAGCATATTAGACTGTGATGTAGTTTCTTCCAGTGGTGTTCTGGTAGTGCTGTGCCGAACATAGTCCTTTGTTCTGGTAGTGCTGTGCCGAACATTGTTGGAGGGTTCTTATGCTCAAGGGGGCATGTTTGGCAGTGGGAAAATCAGGAATCCTGCATATTTAAATGAGCCACCCTGCAGGAAGTGCTGTCGTGAATGCTTTGTACATGTAACAATTCATCTCTTATTTTCTTTAATTTAATAATAACTTTGATTTAAAAAGAAATTTGAGAATCCATTTAAGAAAAGTTATTTGCAATTAAAGGGTCTACTGGGGAGAAAATGGAGCATAGCCTGACCCCAAAGGATGTATTATCTCTTCACTGAGCTTGCGAAGGAAGGGACAACTGCTGTTTAAGGCACCATTTAGAAAGACAATCTGTTGAAGTATTTTTAAAGCATGATGGATGTTTAATCCTAAAAAAAATATTGTTTAGAGCATTGAAAATAGTAGGAGTCTATTGACTGCCATACATTCCTCCCTGTTTCTACTGTAGGAAGTGAACAATTGCAGTTATAAGGACTATTCAAGTTAAGGAAATACTGGCAAAAAAAAGAAAGCAAGAAATTGGGATTGAAGCATTTAATATAAATTGCCAGCACTGATATGACTCACCAGGCAAATGAGAAAGAAAGTGAAGTGTTGGTGTGGGTGGAGGGTGCCTCCGAAGGGAGTAGACCAGGATATTTTTATCAGAATGCACATATTAAGAATCTGCTCCGTTGATGGCTGCCTGTAAGGGATGTATCAAGTGAGTTAGTGTGCATAATTATAGTTAGGCCTCTCCTCCTCCAAGGAATTTTGGGATCTAAGACACAAGTGGTGCCAGGTCTGGCATGGATGGGGCGAAACTGGATGGCAGATTCAAATCTGAAATGAGATCATGTGCACAAGAAGAGGGAAGGTATAGATAGGTATGGGATTCACTGAAGGTCAAGAGCAGAGGTCAAGCATTAGAGAAAGTTAGGAATAATTCCCAGGAGAAAACTGAGAATCAAGATATAAGGAAATGAATTAAAAGGATAACAAATTAAAAATAATTCATGTTCCCAGTGTTTTTCTTGCCTTTTTCTATGAAACATTGTGAGCCAGTGTCTTGTTTTGAAAATTGTTGTAAATTAGGATTAGACTCTGGGAATAACCTATCTCTTGATAATTACTTTCCGCTTCCCAGTCTACGAAGCTTAAATCCTTTCCTAATCTAACAGAGTTTATGATTATGCAGAGCTGAGTAGTGAATCCAGTTGCTATTTTCAGCATGTCACAGTGCTAACATCCAAAGTCTCAGAGTTGGGCATGAGTTTCAATCCCAGCTCTGCCACTTACCTGCTGTGTAACCTTGGACAAGTAACAAACCTTTTTTTTTCTTTAATTTTTAAAAAAATGTTTAAAGTTTACTTATTTTTGAGGGAGAGAGAGAGAGTGGGGAGGGGCAGAGAGAGAAGGAGACACAGAATCCGAAGCAGGCTCCGGGCTCTGAGCTGACAGCACAGAGCCTGATGCAGGGCTCAAACCCACAGACCACGAGATCATGACCTGAGGCAAAGTTGGATGCCCAACCAACTGAGCCACCCAGGTGCCCCAAGTAACAGACTTTTCTACATGTCAGTTTCTGCATTTGCCAAGAGGAGGAATAGTACCTACCTCACGGGGTTTTATGAGAGGAGGCAAGATAATGTATGCAAAATACTAAGCAGAGCACTGGCATAGAGTATGCATTCAGTAAAAGCTATTTTTATTCATTCTTTCATAAATTTAGTCATTCATTTAATAAGTATTTATTGGGTGCCTAGTATTTATTACCAGCAATTGTTTTAATCCATTGGCATACATCAGTGGCAAAACAGATGCCTGCGCCTGCTTACATCTTTGTGAATTGAGCAGAAATAAACAAACATAGAAAATAAGTACAATATATAGTCTGGCTATAAGGGATGAATACTATGGAGAAAATTAAAAACGAATACAAAGTAGAGCAGGGACATGAATAGTGAGAGAAAACTGGGAGTAAGAGAGCATTTTCCAGTTTATACAGAGTCAATATGGGCCACATTGAGATATTGGCATTTCCATGAGGATATCAAGAAGGTCAAAGGAGTCATCTATGGTTACAGCTGGGAAAAGAGCAACTTTAGGATGGGGAAGGGTGCAGTCAGTTCAAAGCCTGTAAGGTGAAAGTGTGCCTAGAGCAAGGAGGCCAAGGTGATAAAGGGGGAAATTACTAGGAGACAAAGTTAGATATGTAATGGGGAGGATGGCTCACATCACTTAGGGCTCTGTTGGCCATCATATGAGCCTTGGCATTTACTCTAAGTGAAATGGGTAATAAATCTCAGAGTTCCAGGAGAAACATGGCAAGATTCCATTTTCTTATGTTTTATAAGATCTACTCAGTGTGATGTGATGAAAGGAGACTCTATGAGGGCAAAGATAGAAGCTGGGGGACCGGTTAAGAGGGCATTATCGTTATCAAGGTGAGAGACAATGATGGGGTGGATCACAGGTGGACAGGTGGTAGGATTTGGGATATATTTTGATGACAGAGCCAACAGATTTCCTCATGGCTGGATGTGGGTATGGAAAATGAAAGTCAAGGATAATTACAAGGTCTTGGCCTAAGCATCTGGAATGGTTACAATAAATACAATGATTATTATTATCTTAAAATTTGTAGCTTCTCGTTTTACACACTTAAAAAAACAGTGAACTCACCTGTGCTTCTTTGCATCTTCTTTGCTGCATTTCACAGCACCATGAAAATGACATGCACAAAGTTGGTGCTGAATAATTGTTGAACCCTTGAGATGTATGGGGGCAGCTCTGTTACTCAGAGAAAGCAGTATGCATGAAAAAATAACAAGGCCTTTTGGAGAAAATTTCTTTATAGCTTGATCTAGGTCCAGCCCTGCCTGTTCATCCCCCGTCAAGTTGTCTGATCCAGGTACTTGCTACAGACAATCTCCAAAATCAATATGGATGCCCACAGCCTTCTTGATTGCAGAAAATAGTCTCCCTTGTTAAGAGCCTTGGTAGTGATCTGGCCTCATTTTTTTATGGCCACACAGAGGCAAGTACTATGCAGTCAATGGAAATGGACAATGGATGAAATTACCTGACTAAATAAGTCCTAAAAAAGTCCATCTAAATTTCCTCCTACATGGGCAAAAGGGGACCTTAGCTCTTCTCTTTATGTGGTGATACATCCTTAGGAACTAAAGAGAACTGCCACAATATTTTCTGGAAATGATGTATTTTCTCTCTGCATTGGATTTATATTCTTGTGAATACTTACAGATGGGATACATAAAAACTTTCACACTGAGAGGAGAAGCAAACATTATTTCTGGGAGGACCAAAGGAAAAATAAATTCTGTAGCTCACTTACTATTTCTGTTTTTTCATCGTAATCAGTGAGTCACAAATATAAGCAGAATGTTGAAGCTTAACAGTTGTAAATAGAGTTCAGAGATGTAGTGTCCGTTCCGACCAGGAGAGCTGTGGGTGAAGAAGCGTATCAGGGCACAAATGAAATACCTTGATTTAGCTGTAACTGTCCCTGTGAAAATAAACCGGCTGTGTTTTTATTGCATGAGGTGCAAAGGCTCATTTGTCAGTGATTCTCTGCCCTTCCAGCAAAGGGCTGAGAGTCCCACATTCTGAGCTCAGTGAAGGCAAACATGGGGTGAATATCTTTGATCTGTTAGCTGGGGTTGTACCACAGCTGCCTTTTAAAACTGTCTGGAGAGTTGAAACAGCAGTTTAAAAGACTACCAGGAACGACTGGAATAAGTAAGGGGGAACAGGGAGAATGATTTTCTGGGAAAACCCCAAATGTACCAACTGACAAATTTATATAACAAATACTTTTAGTGCTGGAGTCTGACTTTAGGGTGGGGTGGGGATCTCCTGTTGATAACATTGTATCAGAGCACAGAAGGAAAAAGGATAAAATTTAAGTGCAAATACAAAAGGTATAAAGCAACTGGAGTATTTACATTGAAATATTTTATGTGAGACATATGATCAGAGCTGAGAAACTAAAAGTATGCTATAGACTAATAAATCACTATTTTAAAATGTCAGTTTTTCATACATAAGTCTTACGTGTTATTATATATGTATATCTTCCCAAGTATTCTGACTTTAAAAATTTTTGGTTGTAAAAAAATTCTGGCATCTCTACATTGCAGTTGTCTAAAATAAAAATATTTTGCTTGTTCTGAAAAATACGCAGATGTAATTAGTATTCAGGGATAGATCTCGGACAGATCAAAGTAAAATAGTGTTGCGAATCACAAAGAATGATGAATTTGGGAGCTTGAATTAAATGAAAAATGAGCATTCCTGACCACATCTAGGTGCAGCATCCAAAACAGTTATAAAGACCACCAGAAAGTTCTAGATCACCTTAATTTCATAGTTAATTTTTAAAAATCCTCCCATTTCTCTCTTGCATCTAGTGAATCATTTGAGCTTCTTCTACTACAGGTTTTTGTACTCATTTTTGAAGCACAAATTCTATAATTCCATAATCTACTTGCCTAATATTTTCTTCCTCAGGAAAAATCCAGGTCTCCTAAAATTTCACCCAAGGGGCCTATCACAAGTATAAATATTTTAGTAAAGGTAATAGGTACCCCTCCCCTTTCTTCTTAGCTTGCAGCTGTGAAGCCCTGTAATCAAATGAGGTGAAGTGATAGAGGGAAAGGCTCTGAGACCAAAGGAAAAAAAAATGAGTAAAAAGAAGCATGCTTTGTAGATAGAAGGATGGCTGGGGCGCCTGGGTGGCTCAGTCGGTTAAGCATCCGACTTCAGCTCAGATCATGATCTCACTATTCAGAGTTTGAGCCCTTTATCGGGCTCTGTGACAGCTCAGAGCCTGGAGCCTGCTTCCAATTCTGTGTCTCCCTCTCCCTCTGCCCCTCCCCAGCCCCCCCCTCTCAAAAATAAGCATTAAAAAAATTAAAAGATGAAAAAGGATAGCTTAAGAAGCCTCCTCTGACTCCCCAGCTCTGACTGCACTGCATCCTGTCTCCTCACCATCACGTTTCCCACATCCTCACGCCGCACCGTAGCATGTTTGACCATCTTTACCGTTTGTGCACACTTCATGGACAATAATCTGTTTATTTGATTCTTTTCCCTCCAAGGTCACAGTGGCCACATAATATGTTCTTTGTCTTTTATCTAAGAGAATAGTGTAACAGGCACTCAATTATGTTTTATTTTGAAGGAAGAAAAATAGGAAGAAAGAAACAAGGCAAGAAAGAAAATTCATGTATCCATTTCTCTGTGGCTTGCTACATATAGCTGTTTTCAGAAGTTCCAGATTTAAGCTAGAATGATATGTGTTTTGATTTCAATATGGGGGCAGTTCAGCACCAAAAGTTATATATTGGTATGTGTACACACAAAGGTACATATAACACATGTTAATATATATATATGTATATATATGTATATAATTATATATACACCAACATGTATATGTTATATATACCATTATATAACACACGCATATAGCATGTATTGTGTATATACATGATAAGATACATATATGATATATACGATAAGATGAAAAACTTATGTGTGTGTCCCATGCATATCCATATAAACTTTTCATATTGAACTTTAAATGACATTATGTTTTGCATACAACTAGCACTGATTACTGAACTGTATGGCAGGTTTCTTCACTGTTATTTCTATATTATTGTATCTTTCTATATATGTATTACCCTGAGGCTCATGTTTGACAGATGTGTAGTAAATGTATATGGTTTGATTATACTGGCACTACTCATGATACCAAACAGTCTGAAACTAAAGGAAAAATCTTTGAATTTTTGAATGACATTTTACTATTGAGTAGTTATGAGCATAAGATTTAAGCTAGAGAAAAATGTTTTAGTGCAGCTCTGTGTCTTATTAGCTATTGAATTTAGATGAAGAATAAATTGAATATAATTATGTATAGTTCATAGGGTGATCCTGAAAATAAATTTTAATCAACTATATATAAAAATTTAACCTAGTCCAGGCATACAGTAAATGCTTAATAGACAGTAAGTTCCTTTTATTATCACACAATGAGAATTCAACAGATAGGACAAGTATTTAAGAGTTGCTATGTAAGTTTCTAAAAGTTTCTAATTATAGGTTAAATGTAGAGTAATCATAATATTTTTCAATGCACATGCCATCAGGAAATAGCATCCAGTAATGGGTGATAAAGTTAATTACTTCAAAAGATTTCTTTTTCCTTCCATTCTACTTTAAGCCAAATTTAGTTTTAAGAAGAAAAGTGATACTATCATCAAATTAGAATATCAATAAGCTCTATGTTATAAGTACAGTTTCTTTTGAGGCTGATCCAGGAGATTCAGGTAAAGATAGCAAGGGTTTGTAATATTGCCAACAAGGCTCCCCATGCATTTAACTCTGGAATGTTGTAGATGGAAAATGTTGGATTTTTGAATGTGAGAACTGCATTCTACTTGAAAAGAAAAGAAGAAAATGAACTGTTTTTAGCATCTAAATCCAAAAGTTTGCCTTAAAATTTTTTCCAAATATGATTAATGTAATTCAGCAATTTTAGCATCATCATAATACTCCTTCCTATGTGTAATTTATTTCAGAAAAAAGTTATCTAAGTTATAAGATATTACTTGATTTATTTCATATTTAAGTGTGTCAGGATTAGTATTGGCCTTATCCTTGATCATAATCTGCTATCCACTTAGAGTTGAACAGGAAGATCAAAATGAATTTCCTACTTAAGCCATATCTCTAAAGAAAATGTAAATTGCATGATAGAAAACAGTGAATGATAAATGACTTAAATGACTGTTGTTAGGATGTTGCTTTATATCATTCTATGATTATCTATGACACTCTATGGTACTCCTATAAAACAAAGTTCTGGGAGTTGTAGAGTGGTGAATTAGAGTATGTAACACAGGATGATCTGATAACTTCTCATGCATTAAAAGTTGCAAGGTGATTTGATTACTTCATTTGAAGGAGTAAAAACTCCTGGAACCAAGAGAAAGACTAATTAAATACCCCAGGGATGGTAAGGGCAGCTTCACTTGAACTGTTATCTGAGCTCAATTTTTAAGAACAAGCATTAATTGAGAGGACATTTTATATAGAGGAAATTGCAAGTGTAAAAAAAAAACAAAGAAAAGAAATGAAGGAGAATGACATGGAGTGTTGTATGGTTAAGGTACTCATTATAGAACAGCAATGGGTGAGAATGGAAATGTGGACAAAGACAGATCATGAATGGTCTTTTGTGCCATGCTATAATCTTCAAACTTGACCCTTAGGTAAAGGAGAGTCATTGAGAAAAAGATTGATCAGATGGTCAGAGAAGAAACATCACAATTTCTACTTGGGCGAGAATACTCTACCAGTATCATGGAGGGTTGATAGGAGTTGGCAAAATGCCCAAGAGGCCATTCCAGAGGTCATTGCCAGTGAGATGTGGATGAAAGGAAAATTCAAGAAATCTGTAGGAAATGTAACTGTCAGAGGCTGGCGAATGATGAAGATGTAGAATATGTGTAAGAAGGTCAGACTGAGTCTAAGAGAGTGACGATTGGCATGGTACCTTTCACCAAGACTGGAAATAGAGGAGGCAGAATTTTGAATATTTGAAAGCCATGTTCAATATAAGCTTTTGAAATTGTTCGGATTGTATTTTTCAACAGTTATACTTGTATTACATTTAAATGCTTCCCTTTTACAAAATAGTGAAGAAAGAACAGAAAAGTTATTTTTCAAGGTGAATGTTATTTTGCTGTTGACAGCAGTATTCTACGGGGATGGTGAAAAGATCATAAAAAAAACCTGTCAGCATGCTTTAACTTATGTACCATTTTATAATAAAGAAAATGAATATAGTAAGATTTTTTCAATTCCATGATGTTAGTAATATATATGAATTATATTTCTTAGTGCATTTAGAATTTTCAATTCATTTTGGCTTATAAAATAATTCACTCTTAAAAAGATAAAAGTTTATCCTTATTGTATATTGGATATGAGAATCCTTATTAATGTGTATTTGGGGAGCAAAGTATAAATTTATATGAGCACAGTTTTTATTTTTAAATTCTCACAGCTTAGTTGTTAATCTCGTTTCTATCAGTACTTAGAAAACAACTAAAAAGCTCCAGGTTACTAACTCAGGAATACTAGATTTGTAACATCCTGTGCCCAGACTCTTTATTTTATGGACTCTTTATTTTATTTCATTTTTTTATTTTACAGAGAGCTGGGAGAGAGAGGGGCAGAAGGAGAGAGAGAAAGAGAGAGAGAGAGAGAGAGAGAGAGAGAGAGAGAGAGAGAGAGAATGAACCCAAGCAGACTCTGTGGTCAGCAGGGAGCCTGGAATGGGATTCAATCCCACAACCCTGAGATCATGAGCTGAGCCAAAATCAAGAGTCTGATGCTTAACCGACTGAGCCACCCAGGTGCCCCTGGAACATGGACATCCCATGTGCTGTGTATGTCATCTTTTACAATCTGAAAGAATGGGGGTCACTAGATTTTTTTCACAAGGGAATAAGTGGCAGTAGTAGCAGTGATATTTTGGAGCACATCTTCTGTCTTTTGCTTGTCAGGGTCCCAGGCTGAGAATGTAGCAATTGCTTGATGAAACATTACCTTGAGGAATGTAAATTGCTTCTGGTGCCATATACAACTTCCCTTCGGAAACATTCTCTCCTTGTCTGTCAGGCTGTGGATGTCTCTGAACTGTAGTTAGTAAACCCTTAGTAGCTGTTTGTTAGTTGGACCAAATGGCACCACTAAACTGATGGGAATCAGGTGTCTTCAGTGTCTCCTTCCCTTTCCTATGTGATTTCTTTTAGTAGTGCTTTGGGGAGAGAGGTGTGGCTTCAGCTTCCTCGCCAGAGTAAGCGGGATCATTAAGTATTAAAGAAAAGACATTTCAAAGAGGGAGAAGGCACTACAAATGTTCTACCTGGCCAGAAGAGTCCCAAACTCTGTTGGGGACAGACTGTACCTACAGGGATCTTAATTCAGGTTCATTTGTAACCCATAATCAGTGACTGTCATGATTGGATGTATTTAGTTTATTTCTTAAGGACTTCTTGTGTCCTCTTCATAAGCATATAGTCATCTTGCTTCTTGTTCAGGATTCTTAAATAGGTAATTTAGAAATTACCTATTAAACTAATGCATTTTCATTAGTAGGAAAAGATCACAGTAAATAAAGTATAAAAACAAACAGAATATATAAAGAAGCAACAGTTAAAAAGCACCAGAGATCTTAACACTGAGAGGAAATTTTATATATTTAATATATGTTGATAATTTAAAATTTCCAAATCCTCACAAAGAATCAAAGACCAAAATGTAAAGCTATAGTGAAAAATGATTGTATTGAAACAGTACATACTGGTTTTATTATTGTTCTTAATCGTCCTCCTTTTAAAGGCATTTTTGCTGACCATTTAAATGCAGCACTGTACTGGCCATCATTCCTTTTTTAAAAATTTTTTATTAATTTTGTTAATGTTTATTTATTTTTGAGAGAGAGAGAGAGATAGAGCATGAGTGGGGAAGGGGCAGAGAGAGAGGGAAACACGGAATCCAAAGCAGGCCCCAGACTCTGAGCTGTCAGCACAGAGCCCGACATGGGGCTCAAACTCATGAGCTATGAGATCATGACCTGAGTTGAAGTCAGATACTTAACCAACTGAGCCACCTAGGTGCCCCACTTTTTTTTAATGTTTATGTCTTTATTTTGAGAGAGAGAACAAGCGAGCAGGGGAGGTACAGAGAGAGGGAGAGAGAGAGAGAGAGAGAGAGAGAATCCCAAACAGGTTCCTTGTTTTCATTGTAGAGCCTGATGCAGGGCTTGAACCCAAAAAACCATGAGATCATGACCTGAGCCAAAACCAAGAGTTGGAGGCTTAACCGAGTGAGCCACCCAGGCACCGCATGTACGGGTCATCATTCCTTTTTATTTTTATTTTTTCAACGTTTATTTATTTTTGGGACAGAGAGAGACAGAGCATGAACGGGGGAGGGGCAGAGAGAGAGGGAGACACAGAATCGGAAACAGGCTCCAGGCTCTGAGCCATCAGCCCAGAGCCTGACCGAGAGATCGTGACCTGGCTGAAGTCGGACGCTTAACCGACTGCGCCACCCAGGCGCCCCATCCCCATCATTCCTTTTTAAAAAACATGTATTGAGTGTCTACTGGGAGGAAGCTGTTGGACAAGGTGCAAAAGTTCCTTTGTGGTAGAATGGCAGCATATTGTATTATCAAATGCAAAGTTTACAGCTTTTAATAGAGAACACTAAATGCCTTATACCCAAGTCACTTAGTATTTGTTGACTTTAAGCAAATTGAATGATGACAAATGGCACATGTAGGTGTGATGGGAATCATCCCAGGAAGCAAAGTGTCTTTGTTGTTGCTGAGAGAGTTAAAGTAAAACACAGCAGTGACTAACTTGTTTTAAAATATATGCGTGACATTCTATTTATGATGCATGGTAAGCAAAATTATTAGTATGATCTAATTTCATCCACAGTTTGATTTTTCTGCCAGTATTGTAAGTTCGTGTCCTTATTAATATCACTGTTAATATCCAAACTACAGACGTAAAGACAGTATAGCTTATTGTTTGGATGGTTAGCTCCAGTGAATACAATTAATGTCTTTCCCATGTCTTTCATTATTATCACTTTTTTCTTCTTAGAATAACTGAATAATTTTGCATTTAGCTTTGGTTTCTCTCAGAAGCAGACTCTCAGATAAGCATTAACTTTGGAATTAGTATCAGGAGGTACTAGAAGAGGAGACAGCTAAGCAACACAGGGAAGAGAAAGGACCCCAAACAGGGTATGCTACCGAGCAGGTTACTGCTGAGGGCAACTGGGGTTTAATTCCCTCTCGCCCGCTGAGTTTTCTAGGAAATGGTGTGGAACAGGACTGAGAGTTGTCTCCAGTGAGGAGGAGTGAAAGCTGCATTCTATGTCCTCCCACTCCCATCAATCAGTGATTGATGGTTGTTCCCAACTTCCCTGCAATTCCAGTCTGGCCTGCACAGCCAGGGAGAGCCGTGAGGCAGAGAATCAAAGGTGCTTGCGTCAGAATACCTTAGCTCTTAGGAGAATTGTCATTGTCAAGGGAGTATGGACAAAGAACTGGCAGCAGACATCACTGTGGTCTTCAATGCATAGGTACTGTTTTAAATGTTGTTACTATAATTGCTGAAATATCAAACTTTTTGCTGGAATCTTTATCTATTATACTGAGAATGAGGTACAGATATTCTGCACATAACATTTCTCTTTTCTCCAGTAACTTACTTTACCCTCCTGCCACCAGACCTAAAAACCTACTTCCATTTATTTCCACACTCTGTTCACTCCCAATGTAATCAAGGATATTCCCTCCTCCTCCTTCTTTCTGTGTATGCGTTGTCAGTCTCTTTTAATGCATGCACTGCCTGCTTACTCAGAAATGTTCCTCTATCACTGATCTTTTCTCTCTACCTCAGTCCCTCCATCTGTATTGCCATCTGCTCAAACATCTTCCACCTTAAACAAGCAAACAAAGAACTGTGTCTTCCCCCTGCACCTTCCTCTGTTGCTAGAGTTCTCTTCCCCTTTACAGTCAAACGTCTTAACAGTTGTTTAAAATCACTCCAGCTTTTTCTTCTTCTCTCCCACTTCTCCTACTCCATGTTGGCCTCTGTGCATATTCTTTCCTCCATGAATGGCCCCCATGTCTCCAAATGCAGTGAAAATTCTAGACCTCAGATTGCTTCGTCTTTCACCAACAGTGACTGTTTATCACTCCCTTCTTCATAGGAGTGTAAATTGCCTAACACTCCTATCTCTAGTCTTTCAGACACCATATTCTTCTCTACTTTTGATTCCATTGCTTCTCTGGATTCTCCTTCCTGGCTAATCATTTTCTTTTAGGAGGAGTGTTTTGTTCTTATTGTTGTGGGATTTTTTTTTTTTTTGGTGCCTCTTAATCTCCTTTTTCTATATTGCTTATCCTTCCACCCACCGTTCCCCCAGAAAACTACCAGTTTGTTCTCTGTATTTGAAAGTCTGTTTGTTTTCTCCGTTTGTTCATTTTGTTTTTAGATTCCACATATAAATTAAATCGTGTGGAATTTGTTTTTTTCCTCTCTGACCTATTTCACTTAGTGTAATACCCTCTAGGCCCATCCATGTTGTTGCAAATGGCAAGATCTTTCTTTTTTACGGATGAGTAATATTCCATTCTTTATATACACCACATCTTCTTTCTCCATTCATCAGTCATTGGGCACTTGGGTTGCTTTCATATCTTGGCTGTTGTAAATAATGCTTCAATGATCTTACAAAAATACTCTAGGGGGATATATTTGTATTGCATTTATAGGACATGAAATTAAATAACCTAGATGAATTGGACAAATTCCTAGAAAGATTCAAACTACCAACACTCACTCAAAAAAATTGAAAATCTGAATAGACCTAAATAAAGAAAGAGATAGAATTAATAATAATAATACTAATAATAATATACAGCTTCTGTCTTAGCAAATTACAAGTTTATATGGCTTCACTGATGAATCTTGCTAAACATTTATGGGAACATTAACACCAATACTCCATAAATTCTCCTTTAAAAATAAGAGAATACTTACCAGCTCATTCTTTTACTCCAGTATTACTCTGATACTAAAATAAGACAAAGGCATTACATGAAAAGAAAACTACAGACCAGTATCCATTATGAACATAGACATTGAAATGCTCAACAAAATAGTAGCAAATTAAATCCAGCAACATATAAAAAATTAGGCACCCAAACCAAGTGAAACTTATTCCAGGAATGTAAATTTGCTTTAATACATAAGAATAAATTGGTGTAATATGCCATATTAATAGAATAAAAAGGGCAAATAATTTATCTGCATATTCCGTAAAAAGTATTTGGCACAACACCGTTTCTTCAGTTTAAAAAAAAAAACAAAACCTTTCTATGAACTAGGAATAGGAAGAGAAGGGATTCTGTTCATATGATATGTCCAGAATAGGCAAATCCATAGAAACTGAAACTGAATTATTAGTTTTGAGAGCCTGGAGGAAGTAGGATAGGGGATGTGTGCAAGGCTTCTTTATGATGTTAAAAATGTTCTAAGGTTAAGCATGATCAAAAAATCATGGATTTTCAGACACCAGGTGAATTGGGTATTTCCAGGAGTCTTATATGCTCTTATAGCATATTATCATGTCAGTAATTGTATATTTATTTGATTTTGCATAGTATCTCTCCTCAATAGGCTATTGCATTATGATAGCAGATGCAATGTCTGCTTTAAATGACTCTGAACTAAGAATGATAATTCATGTATTAATTTATTTGAGAAAAATTTATTAAGAAAATGCACTATGCCAGGGGTTGTTCTGTACTAGGGCTTTACTTTTCTAAACAGGCAGAAGTCCCTGTCTTCATGGAGTTTAGCTTCTAGTGGGAGGATGTAAACCAGTATTATCTGATAGAACTTCCTGCAACAATAGAAATGTTCATCTGGGCTGTGCAATGTGGTAGCAATAGTTACATGTGGATGAAATGTAGCAAGTATAACTGAGGAACCAAATATTTTAACTAATTGAAATTAAATTTAGATAGCCATATTTAGCTTGTGTCTACCCTATTAATGGATATAGACAGTAAACAGTGAACATAAGTTGGTGAACACGGAAAGCCAGGGAGAAACATTGTGGAGCACTTGCACTTTAAAATAGGATGGTAAGAGGGACCTCATTGAGGATGTAATGATTTCCAGTCCTCTCTCATTTGTTTTATGCCCTACAATTCTATGGCAACTGCTCATTTTCAGGTTCTACAGGTCCTTTGTACCAAACAAAAGGTCCTATTTCAGCATCTTTTAACAATACTACTGGGGCACCTGGGTGGCTTAGTCGGTGAGCATGTGATTTCTGCTCAGGTCATGGTCTTACGGTTCTTGAGTTCTAGCCCCACATCAGGCTCAATGCTGTCAGCACAGAGCCTGCTTCAGATCCTCTGTCCCCCTCTCTCTGCCCCTCCCCTGATTGCACTCTCTCAAAAATAAAGATTAAAAAACAACAAAAAAAAAACAGTACTACTTTACAAAACCCAAACTTTATTCTCTTGATTTCTTCTACACTTTCCTTTTCTCAATGTCATGTTTTGTTTTGCTTTGTTTTGTTTTTTCTTTCTTTAGCTACTGCAACATCTCCCAAACTGGATACATTGTCTTCAATCTCCATTGATTCAGGAGAACCACATTAAAAATGTAACATAACATTTCCAGTATAATAACCTTGCAACTAACATTCTCCCAGAGTCCTTCAGTGAATTCCCTGCTGCCATATATGTAGAGAGAATATTCTCATCTTTGTGGCACGTTGTATCTCTTTTGATACAACATCTGTCTTTCTTTACAACTGATACCCCACATTCCTACACATGTTAACTGTCTTCAGGAACCAAACTTAGCTATTTGCAAAGGATTTTAAAAAAGTGAGTTTGGTTTTTATTGTATGCTGCATTACTCAATGAAGAACAATTTTATCAATGAATTTAAGCCCTTCTTAAAACTATTGATATGTTCATTTTGGATAGCCTTCAGGGCCATTTTTGCTATTTTTTATGAAGTATTTCAAACATTCAGTAGAGTATAGAGAATAGTATCATTTATTTCATGTCAAGCTTCATCAAACCTTAGAATTTGCCAAAATTAAGATGAATTTTAAAAGAAGGAAAACAACAGAATATATTAGAAAACCCCCCCTGTAACCTTGTGCAGATTATTCCCTTTTCTCTCCCCAGTGATAGGTGCCTTTCAAATCCTGAATTTGATGATTGTTCCTAAGGATCACACCTTTGTTAACGTTTACTGCGTGCATTCATTATTTCTCCTCAAGTACCTAATATTAACCTCGTGTTGTTTTGCCTTTGGAAAAATCTATATAGAAGATCCTCTTTGGCATATTATTCTGTTGGCATTTCTAAAGCCAAGAATTTAGCTTATAAATAATTATTTTGAGGTAACTCATGGTATACATTTCTGTTAAAAGTCGCTTACTGATCAGCAGTTAAGTCTTTGTTTCCACTAAAATAGTGCTTTCTCTAGGTCTATTCTTCCCTTTTCCTAGATTTAAATTTTCTTCACTGGGATGCAATTTCATATGCTTTCAACCTCCCTCTGTCAGTGGATAGTTTGGGCTCTGTCTTCACTAATGACAGTGCCCATTTAGCTATTCATGGCCATTTGTAATGTTGATGAGATATTTGGGAGAAAGGTGTATAATCTACATGAACTATAATTAGAAATTATTTGTTAATTCAAACATAAAGCACCTAATATGTGGCAGGCATTGTGCTAAGCACTGGTGATAGAACAGTGGGCAGAAATGACATAGTCCTTGTCTTTTTGTGAATCTGAATTGGGTTGGGGAGATAAACCAACCAAACAAACAAACAAACAAAAACCCTAAAAAATGAATACAAAAATTAAGGAATAAAAATAATGACAAATTCTAAAATATCTTATGAAAAAACGAAGTGTAAGAGGGAAAAAATGAGGGAAGTAGACTTTCATTATACAGGGGGCAGAGTGGACCTCTCTCGGAGGAGAGAACATTTAAATAGAGACTTAGAGGCAGATAAGAAGGGAAGAGAAAGAGATAATAGTCAATGTGAAAGCAGTGAGTCAGGAGAGTCAAGGTGGGTCCACTCAATTTGATCAGGACTTGAGAAGGTCTTCATAGTCCTTAAACTGAAGAGACAGGGGTTGCCACCAGATTTTCAGTTCATTTGTTTACTCTAGTAGACATCTGTCCACGTGAATCAGAATATTATAGCAGGTATTAACCACACAATTCAACCCTGTTCTAAATCCATATGGGGAAACAAAAATTAACCAGAAGATACTATGGACTTTGACATATTAGTGTCACAAGATACCAAACTAACTTATACTCACAAAATCTCATTTCTTCGCTCCTCCTCTCCCCTCCCCTTCCTTCCCTTCCCTTCTCTTCTCTTATGGAAAGGCAAATTATAATCAACAACAGCATTTTGAATGTAGAACCTTAGAAAGCTGTGTTAGATGTATTAGATATCTGTAGTCATCACAGCAAAATGTTTTACTGTTTCACGTTTGTCGTTTACAGCTCTTTTCCCACAACCAAGAATCACGTTCTCGATCTCAGACAGCTCTTGGGTATTCATGGTCCGTGTTTGCCTTGCTGATATTCCTTCTTTTGAACTTCCGTAGCAGGAGAATATTCCCTGCAATGCATACGTTCTTTAACTCTGCTTATGAAGTTAATAAACCATGAAATCATTTATTTAAGGTAATTTTGCATATCTGTGTCTTTAGGTGTTGCTCTTACTGCTTAGAGCTTTGAGGGTAATCTTATTTTTCTCTCTTTGGATTCTTAGCTGGCACTTTTCCTGCAGCCACGAGGTACTGATAACACTCTTCTGTACTCTTTCCTTGCCATTTGGCATATAGGGGATATTCCTCATATCCTTAGCATGAATATATTCACACATTTTGTCATCTCTCTTCTCTAACTTGACTACTCCAGACTAAGGAGAGTAATTTCATTTGCCTCTATTTGGCTGAAGACTACCTCAGCATTTACGTTTTTCTTCTCTGGAACATTTTAAATCGATATCTATAGTGACTAAAGTTGTATTCAATTGCTTATTGAATAAATGTGACAGTATTGATTCGGTATGAATAAGAGGAAAAAGCAAAGAAACCTGAGTCTCATTTCCGTAAGTTCTTTCTAATAGCACATATAATTCATGTCTAGGACCAGCTACGTAATTTGTGAGGCCTAGTCCAAGATGAAAATGAAGGGCCCTTTATTCAAAAGATGAGTAAGAAATTTCAGGAGAGCAAAAACAGGACATTAAACCCAAGTGGGTTTTTCTGAGCACAGGGCTGTATGACACTGTAGGAGCTGCATGCCCATGAACTTGACCCTGTTCAGGTCTTTGGGGTATCTGGCGGCTGAGAATTAACTTTATAAATATATTTGTGTCTCATGTGAGTTTTATGGTAAAATTTCATGAAAACAGTTTTGGGAGTCAACTAGGATAGAAAAATAATAAAGCTGAATAAATGCCTTTATTTAGAACACTACATGTTTTTGGTGCAGAGTATTACAGCGAACAGAAAGCTAATGAGAAAACATTTTTAGTTTCAAATGTATTATTGACTGTGGTTAGTGCTTTGGTTTTTACCCTGACGGCTTAGGAGCCTGATTGCTTGGGTTCTAAAACCTGGCTGTTTTCCCTCTACCATGTGTGGTCACTGGGCACATTTCCTTACCTTTATGCATGCACATCAGAGTACATGTATAGTGAGATGACAACAGAGATACTACCTCGTAGGTCTGTCATGCAGGTTATTATCTTTCAAGCCTTTTGAAGCATAAACATTCAAAGCCTCCTCTGTTACTTCAAAATCCTTTTTACTATTAATTTTTGCCTCAGTAGAAACAATACCCCAAACTTTGTTTACTCTCTCTTTCATGGTGGTGACTTAGTGTCCAGCATAATATTAAAAATAGTCTGTGATATTGTTTGCGTGGAATTACAGATTTGACAGGAGAGGAGACACTCAATTCATGATAATAAAAATTAGGGATTTATTATTGTTGTTTTTTTTTTAATATAAGTACCTTGGAAGAATTTTTCTTTTGAAATCTTTTCTTTGAGCCTTTCCCCCATCACCATTTGGCTTATTTAAAGCCAAAGATCTAAATCACCTGGTTAAAAGAACAATCTAGTTAAATGTGTTATAGTTAATAAGTTGCATAACTTTTGAATCTAATTCAATTCAATCTTAGCATTTCATACATTCCTAAGGACATGTAAAGGCAAGTTTGTTTGGAAGTAATCCATTGTGATTAATGTGTTATTTGCTTTTATTTTTAAGGCACTGAATAATTATGCTTTTTATATTAATTTGAACTACTTCTAATGATTAATAATCCATTTTTATGCTTTATTGAGAAGATATACTAGTTTACAATCTACAAACTAAACCTGTACCATCATGAAATACCATCCGAAATATTTACTTTAAAAATAAAATTTAGGACTATATCAAACAGTAACCATACGAACCATACTTTGTTTTTAACACTGATAGTAAATTTATTGTAAACTAGTTAATCGAAGATAGATTCTAAGACTTTACTAATTCTCAGAACTATGTTTAAAACGAAATGCTCTAAATCCAGTGTAGTTTCCAAGTAAGAATGTCATAATACTTCTACGCGTTTAGCATTTATGATTGTGAGAACCTATAAAATAATTGAGCAATGTAGAAATGTTTGTTGTTTGTGAAGGTTGAAAAGAAAGTAAAGGCCAATATTCCTAAGTATCACACAGCCTTCTAATCATTCCATGTACTTGACCCCTTCTCTTTCCGTGGCTCTCATTATGTATTATCTATGTTTAATCTCTTTTTCTCATGCCAGACAGTATTACTGAAGTCTTCACTAACATCTACGTGACCAGTTTTGGCCCTGTCTCAGATACAGACATGGTGAGTTTTTCATTAAATAGTATTTTTACTTCATAGAATGTTCCCGTTATATGGGGGGAAGTTAAAATAAACAAGCAATTTTCGTGTTGTAGAATTATGTGTCTGCCTATTTAGTCTATCCCAATACTTGGAGAATTAAAGATACTTGTTTATATCAATACACTACCCCTGCTTGAGTGTTTATATTAACACTTTGTATTTCATATTCTTTTCATAGCTTGTACCTAGCTACAGTGTGGTAAACAATTAGTTAAATAAAAATAATTATATTACTGAGGACCATTTTCTAGGATTCAAGGACCTGCTTGGAGTTTGATAAGTAAAATCTGGACAGTTTTGTAGACCACTGTCTATTTATTTATTTTTAATGAGATGAGTGTAAGAGGGAAATTGTTAAGTTGGGTTACAAACTGGTGGGCTAGACACATCATAGATAATTATTGATTAAGCATAAATATTTTAGTATTAACTCTTCCAGTTCTACTGCTAACTATAGTGCTCAGTTGCAGAAATTTTTGTTGAAATACTTTTCATCCACCTTCCTTATGGCCCAGGAAGTGAGAATTAGAGGAAATGCCCTTATCCTTTCTTTGTCTGGTTACCCTCCACCATGTCACCCTTCCCTGACTTCTTTCTCTGATAACCCATGGGGAGGGATGCCAAATGTGGAGGTTTTTCATTGGAATAAACACAAAAACAAAGTTTTCCTTTAATGCGGACAATTATAAACGTTAGCCAATTCGTTGGGACCTCTCTACCTTTCCTTCAGGAAGCAGATATGCTACTTCTATCCTTTAAGAAATTTGCTTTGTCTGCCACCAGAATCACTTGTTTGACCTCACAGTACTTTTTAAAATTTTTGATGTTTATTTACTTTTGAGAGAGAAAGAGCACGCACTCTCACCCACATGCACTTGGGGGAGGGTCATAGAGAGGATCCAAAGTGGGCTCTACCCTGACAGCAGAGAGCCCTGGGGCTGGAACTCAGGAACTGTGAGATCAAGATCATAACCTGAGCTGAAGTGAGACGCTTAGCCGACTGAGCCACCCAGGTACCCCTCATGGGCCTTTTCATAAATTGACTTGGACACCTGAAAATGAAAGGTGGCAGAGGGGTAATGATCCCCAGCTTTGGGGATGGGGTTGATACCGAGCACTGGCAAGTCTCTGAAGTTCTTTCGTATTATAATGTGCAGAATTAAGTGCTTTTTTCCCTCTTAACTCCAGGCCTTAGCCACAATTGTACAACAACAGAAAAAAATACTACTCTTCAACATAATCCTCCTCCCTCCCTTGCAGTATCTCTATTGTGATCTGAAATATTAATCTGCCTCTTTCTACGGGTCAATTTTAAGTGTACAGGAACTTGAAAAGATGACAGAGACCTATTTAGCCTGAATACATCTTCCAAACATTACTGGTTGGCTATAAAGACAATATATCTGTACACTTGGTCTCGGTAGATGCTCTCAAATATTAGAAAGAGAGAGAATGAGCACCTGACCTCTATGTGGAATCAGAGTCAGAATTTCATCAAGCACTACACTGAAAAACTAGCAGGATAGTATATAAATGGAGGTTCTTTTAATGTTACTTTTGATGTCTTATTATCAGCCAAATCAGAAAGGCAAATAAGATAGGACCCCAAATATCAAATTTTTCAATGTTGTGGATTTTTTGTTGTGAATATTGGTGCTTACAGTTACTTTTAATGCTTTTGCTTTTTTGTGTTTTTATTTTTGCAAAGTTTATTATTCTAACTAAAAAAATCAAAAATAGAAAAATATATACTTATTTTAGACATATGAAATGTTTATTTTCTGGAGGTTTTCTAAATTTTTTTTAATGTTTATTTACTCTTGAGACAGAGACAGAGCGTGAACAGGGGAGGGGCAGAGAGAGAGGGAAGACACAGAATCTGAAACAGGCTCCAGGCTCTGAGCTGTCAGCACAGAGCCCGAAGCGGGGCTTGAACCCACGAACTGTGAGATCATGACCTGAGCCGAAGTCAGACACTTAACCGACTGAGCCACCCCAAGCGCCCCTATTTCCTGGAGGTTTTAGACACACTCACTCGTATATTTTTGGCAAAATGTTTAAGTTGACTTTTTTCCAGTGGTGACAATGGATTAGACTAATCCTCCTTCTTTTTCTTCTGACCATACTGTGGGATACATTTAGAAAGCAGGGAGCTTCAACTCAAAATGGATTAAAGACTTGTACAGAACACCCAAAACCATAATGACCCTAGAAGAAAACATGGGAGAGAAGCCCTTTAACATCAGTCTTGGTAATGTTTTTTTGGATCTAACAACAAAGGCAAAACTTAACAAGTGGGACTACATCAAACTACAAAGTTTCTGCATAGCAAAAGAAGCTGTCGACAGAATGGAAAGGCAGCCTACACAATGGGAGAAAATACCTGCAAATCATATGTCTGATAAGGTGTTAATAGCCAAAATAAAGAACTGACACAACTCAATAGAAAAGAAGACAAACAGTCCAATTTATAAAGGAAGACCGAATAGACATTTTTACAAAGAAGACATACAAATGACCAACTGGTACATGACAAGTGCCCGACATCACTGAGCATCAGGAAAATGCAAATCAATACCACCGTGAGGTATCACCTCACGCCTGTTAGTGTGGCTGTCATTCAAAAGACAAGAGATAAGGGTTGTTTATGATGTGGAGGAAAGGGAACCCTTGTGCACCATTGGTGGAAATGTATATTGGTGCAGCCACTGTGGAAAACTGTAAGAGGGTTTCTCAAAATTTGAAAAGAGAACTATTGTATGATTCAGCAATTCCCCCTCTGGGTATATACGCAAAGGTCATGAAAACAGGATTTCAAAGAGATTTCTGCACTCCCAGGTTCATTGCAACATTATTCACAAGAGCCAAGATAGGGAAACGTTATATATGTTATACACACATATGTAATTCATATAGATTTGTATATGAATAATATTTGGCCATGGGGGAAAAAACAAAAATCTGGATTTGCGGCAACAATCTGGACCTTGAGGGTGTTATGCTAAGTGAAATAAGCCAGACAGAAGAAGACCGATACTGCATGCTATCTCTTGTATGTGGAATACATTTAAAAAAAATTTCAGGGGCGCCTGGGTGGCTCAGTTGGTTGAGCCTCCGACTTCAGCTCAGGTCATGATCTTGTGGTTTGCGGGTTCAAGCTCCGCGTCGGGCTCTGTGCTGACAGCTCAGAACCTGGAGCCTGTTTCAGATTCTGTGTCTCCTCTCTCTCTCTCTGTCCCTCCCCGACTTGTGCTCTGTCTTTCTCTGTCTCTCAAAAGTAAATAAATGTAAAAAAAAAATTAAAAAAATAAAAATATTTCAACCTCAGAAACAGAGGATAGATAAGTAGTTGCTAGGGGCTAGGGGTGGAGGAAATAGGGAGAGGTTGGCGAAAGAGTACAAATTTTCAGCTACAAGATGAATAAGGTCTGAAGATCCAATGTAAAACATGGTGACTGTAGTTAATAACATTATATTTTATAATTGAAATTAGCTAAGAGAGTAGTGCTTGAATGTTTTCACACACACACACACACACACACAGAGAAATATAAGTTGATAGATGTGTTAATTAACCAAATGGGGGAAGCCTTTCACAATGTATATGTATATCAGTCATTACTTTGTACCCTTAATTGTCTTATAATTTTATTGTCAATTATACCTTACTTAAGCTGAAATTTAGAGGAAAAAAAGAAAAAAGGAAAAGAAACTGTGATCATTTGGTGTTTCATGCATGAATTCCTTGCGGGCATTTGTTGGGAAATTTATGTTTTTTCTTTTTGTTTTTTTTGTTTTTAATTTTTGTTTTTAATTTTTTTTAACGTTTATTTATTTTTGAGACAGAGAGAGACAGAGCATGAACGGGGGAGGGTCAGAGAGAGGGAGACACAGAATCCGAAACAGGCTCCAGGCTCCGAGCTGTCAGCACAGAGCCCGACGCGGGGCTTGAACTCACGGACCGTGAGATCATGACCTGAGCCGAAGTCGGCCGCTCAACCGACTGAGCCACCCAGGCGCCCCTGTTTTTAATTTTTAAATGTTTATTCATTTTTGAGAGGGAGAGAGGCAGAGCATGCATGAGGGAGGGGCAGAGAGAGGGAGACACAGAATCGGAAGTAGGCTCCAGGCTCTGAGCTGTCAACACAGACCCTGACGCAGAGCTCGAACCCACAAACCGCAAGATCATGACCTGAGCCAAAGCCGGACACTCAACCGACTGAGCCACCCAGGTGCCCTGGGAAATTTATATATATTTTTTTTACAAATCCTAAATTCTGGTTCAAGTCAAGTAAGAAAAAAAAATGGAGAAAGCATTACGATTCTCCTGCAAGAATTAAAGCTTAGCATTTGACATAAGGAATCCACGGATGTCAAGTTGAAACCAAGAGCAGGGAGTGCTGACATGTGAAGTTGAAGACTGAAAGGTTAAGGTCAACATGCCCCAGAACTGGGCAGGACCATGTGTGAGTAAAGCAGTCATTATCTGGGAATCATAATCCTAGCAGTTACATGCCTTTGGTTCTGTTTGCTGCAGTCATTCTTAAAAATAAGGTACATATTAACAAGCTGATGCACAAAAGTTAAAAGTAAAAAGCTGGTAGCTGTTGTTAGGTGTGCAGTCATTAGCAACAGAACAAATTTAAGCTCCTTCATCTGAATTGAATTAAAAATTGTGCCCTCTTCAGTGAATCTAGCTCAGGAACTTTAAAACAATTCTAGCCGGCTCCAAATATGCTTCATATATGGGGGGCCCTGCCACACTTTGTATTAAACATTAAAATGCACTCAGGATCCATATGATATAGGTTAAATTGAGTTGAGTGGAATTGAAGTTGGCAAAATTTAAACAAAATTACTTATTTTGATTTTTTTACTTTCCCTTTTCTATTTTGGAGTGTGTATGTGTGTGTGTACATGTCCACTTTTATATGGAGATATTCCCTAAACTGAAGTACATATTTAACATCTAGTAGACTCTTGAGACACTTGAAGGCCCTAGACCTTTTTCCTAATGATACATTTTCCTTGAATTACCTAGCCTATTACGGTCTATAGAATTATTTTGGTTATGTCAGATTTTCTACATTATTTCCATCTTTATTCACCTTGCTTACTTAATCTTACCAATAGTTGGCTTGGAGGAAGTCTGATGAATTGCAAGACCACTGAGAGGGTACATACTTACTCTGTCATCAGACCAGTTCAGTCAAACCAAAGGATCTATAACAGAACTTGAACACACAAAATCTAATAAAATGAATTATTAGCTAGAACAGGTGCTTTAATAATAGAACAGGGTAGGGGTGCCTGGGTGGCTCAGTCGATTGAGCATCCGACTCTTGGTTTTGGCTCAGGTCATGATCTCATGGTTGTGGGATCGAGCTGTGTGTTGGGCTTTGCACTGGGCATAGATCCTGCTTAAGATTCCTTCTCTCTCTGTCTCAAGAAAAAAAAAAAAATATATATATATATATAATAAAACAGGGTAAAAGAAGACTCTAAGCAACACAGAACTAGCAAATTCAGAAAGCAGCATCTACTTCTAGGGGTGAAGCATCATGAACAAGCAAGGAACACCCCCCCCCAACACACACACACACACGTGCACAGATACACACATACTTTCTCACAAAAAAGGGGAGCCTGGATGGGAGCTGAGAGTTGATACACTGATAATTGGTGTACATAACAATGTGTGATATGGGAAGGATTTTGAGAGTCAAGAGGTATTTTTGTCAGTCAGCAGGTGCTGTTTGATATTAGTTCAAATCTAAAGAAAGAAGGTGGGAAAAATTACAGTTGAGTGACCTCTATATGCATATAACACATGCACGTGCGCACGCACACACACACACACACACACACACACACACATTGTAAACCTATTAGAAAAGACAATTCAAAAACATATACGCATTTTATGAAAAGGAATTATTTGGTCTTCATGATAACCAAATGGAATTATTTTCAGTATTGATATTACTTTTCCTGAGAAGCAATATATAAATGAGGAAAAATCTGAATTTGTGTTAGTATAGATGGCAAAGAAATGAAACTTACATGTGACACTCTGAAGAGGAAGACATTTATTATATATGGAAGATGCACTTATATTACTATTACTCATATATACAGGTAGATATGAAGATATTTAACTCATATCTTATAGGAGCAACTTGGTAATGAGAAAAAAAAGTAAAGAATAAGTCTAATTTCACTTATAGTAGCTTAGCTGATACACTCATTTATTTCTATGCAGTGTGCATAGACCCAAACCCTTACGTCCTGTTCAGGTCAGTGATGCAGATTTGTTGTGACATTAGCCTGAGAGGAAAAAGCAGCATAGCAAAAAGAATTAAGAACCAAAAGAACAAACACACATGCACACACACACACACACACACACACACACTGCTAGCTCAGAATCATTAACTAGTGTAATTGTCCAAAGAAAGTTGCATATCTAAATTATAATTAAAGATTCTAATTACAGTGTCTGCAATTAAGTTTAAAAATCTTTTATTTCAACATTTAAAAAATTCATGAGTAAGAAGGTAATTAAAATTGGGAATGTACTAGTAACTGACAGTTGACAAAGTTTGTAGTAGGCATGTGCATTTTAGCAATTTGTAACTCACTCCTCTGTTGTTTTGTTTTTCTTTTCTTCTTGGTTTCTATATAGGTCTTTTTTCATATTAGTAAACATTTTCGCTATATGTGCATATTCTTCAGGTTGAGCTACCAATTACTGCACTAGACTAGAACCTCAGCCCAAACGATAATCTCTTGCAGTGCTAAGTGTTAGCGTTAGAAATTGAACAGTGCAAACTTTGAAGTCACCTCCAGGTTTCTGAGCCAAAGTTTCCCATTAGGCTGTTAAGCAGCAAGCAGTCAGGTAAGCTTTGACCTTGATTTGTTGATCATTTCAGTCCTTTGGTTGGTACTTTTCTGTCTCTATGAAAACAGACTGCGTTGTCTCTTAGACTCCCCAGAAGCTAGTGAGATATAAAGTATTCTGGTAGTTAACATCATAGGGAGGTTGAGAGTTATTAGATCTTGACATTTGGTCAAAAATTGACACCAGACTTAGGTGATAACCCTTATCAACTTGTTATTTGTCAATGTAGCTAGATAAGGAGACCTGTTATAAATGTGGTGAATTCTGTATACCGTATCACAAGTAAAGTAATCATCTTTACTCACTTCAAAGCTAGCGTGTAGAATTTGGTTACTGGAAGGGTATTGATATTTTGAAGGATAGAAATTAGACTTTGAGAGCATTCATTCAGTCAGTCAATATTTTTCAGTATCGTCTTAAAGGTTTATTTGTTTGTGTGATGTTTGTTTTTGAGAGAGAGAGAGAGGGAGAGAGGGAGTGTGTGTGTGTGTGTGTGTGTGTGTGTGTGTGTGACAGAGAGAGCAGGGGAAAGGGGCAGAGGGAGAGGGGCAGCGAGAGAGAGAAAGAGAGAATCTCAAACAGGCTCCAGGCCCAGCACGGAGCCAGACAAAGGGGCTCAATCCCACAACCTTGGGATCATGACCTGAGTCAAAATAGTCAAACGCTCAACCGACTGAGCCACCCAGGTGCCCCTCCTCTTAGAGTTTTTAATAATGTTCCTTAAAATGTTATTCAATAGGCACTTGGATTGGATTGTTTCCTGGGCTCCTTCTACAATCTGTGCGATCATAATTGCTAGTTGTGTGGGATGCCAGTCTGCATTTTAACAGTTTAAGGTATTTGATTTTATGCTGAAGGCAGCAAAAAGCCATTTTTAGGTTGGGGGGGGGTTGGGGTAATACAGAAGGCATGTGATGGAGTCAGATTTTCTTCAATCCAGTAATTTGTATTAGAGGATAGGGAAAGGAAATGATAGTTTGAAAGCTGTTTTATTCCACTCAAGAATGACTCTGGACTGGGCCTGAATTGTGGTCCCAAAGATGGAAAACCTGAAAAGATTTATTAGATCTCCACATGATCGGATCTGTAAGACTGGGTGATCTGTTGGATGTAGGAGTTAAAGGAAAAGCACAGGATGAAGGCCTGGGGCATTGGGTTGATGGTACCACTCACTGGGCTATGACAAACAGCAGGAAAAATTTTAGTTTGCTTTTGTTTTGGTGTTTGGGGAATGAGAACTTATGCCTTGGGTCACCGAGTTAGGGTCTCTGTGAGAAATGTAATTGGAGATGTCTAAGTGCAGGCATATATCCAGAGCTCAGAAGAAGGGCTGGAGTGCAGATAGTTTGGGAAGCCATTTGATGGTAATTGAAACCATGAGCATGCATAACATTGGGCAAGGAAAGAGATTTCAAGTGAAATGGTCATCATGCTTTCACAGAAACTCTAGAATACAAGAATATAAATAAGATTTTGGGGGGGGGCAGAGGGAGATGGAGAGAGAGACTCTTAAGCAGATCCCACTTCCAGTGTGGAGTTCGACATGGGAGTCAATCTCACGACGGTGAATCATGATCTGAGCCGAAATCAAGAGGTGGATGCTTAACTGACTGAGCCACCCTGACACCCCAGAGAATAAAAAAAAATTAAAGGAGACTGAGAAGCAGCCATGGATATCTGTCAACATGAAGGGGGATTCTCTTCTCTGAAACAGACTATGTTTTGATCCTTAACAGCAGAAGTTAGAAACTACTGCCTTTTATTCCGCCTCAGATGCAGTGATGTGCAATAGTCATATATTCGTATCACTTACAGGCTTCTGTCAAGGTAGGATTCTGTATATTGAAGGTGGTATTGTTTGTTCCGTAATGAGAAGGACCCAAGTGTGTTGCTCAGAGTAAAACCTCAGGGGTGTGGCAAAAGTTTCAGAAAAGAGGGCAAATAAAGACGGTGTGACTAGTTTGACTCCATCCTACCTTCTTGCAAGAGGGAGGTTTCAGGAACCAAATACATCAAGTCGCAGGTGTCTTGGCTTCCTAAGTAGAGGGGTATTGCTTAATATTTGCCCATTCCTTTTATAAACCAAATAATAAACAGCTATGATTGCTGAAAATGAGTGATTTTTTTCAATTAAAATCGCTGAGGTCGCGTATTCTTTCGTCAGGTTTCAAGAGTGGAATCTGTCTTTTGGGGAGAGCCACGTAGAACTTGTTTGCCTTGGTCAAGAATAATGGATATTATCTATTGGGGCTACTCCCATACATTTTCCCGGGGTTACCGTTGCATGTAGATTGTTGGCAGACACAGAAGGTCTCGGATCCCATGGTGAAGATTTTCCCAATGGTGTCCCACAACACCAGGAGAAAATAGTTTAATACCAAATGCAAAGGATCAGTGCAAAAGTAGGGAGAGGACAACAGTGTCATGTGTTGTGGTAAAGCCAAGAAAAGGATTCAAATGTGTCATTAGATTAGGAACAAGGAGGTATTTGCTGATCGTGGTAAAAGCAACCAGATTGCAGTGGGTTGAGCGTGTGGGAGGTGAGGAAATGCAGAAATTGTGGAGGCAACATTTTTAAGCAACATGGTTGAGGAGAGGAGGCGAGACAGAGGGCAGTAGCTGTAAGGCATTATAACTATCGGTGAGGATTTTATTTTTAAAGACTACATTGAACTTCTCACTGTTTTCTGAACATGCCATTATCTTTAACAACTCCATGGAGATGTTTTTCACTTTTCTTGTTAGGCTTCCCTTCTCCTTTGCCAACTGGAGATCTTTCATTTATTCAAGGCCAAGCTCAAATTTCATCTTCTCTGGTGTCTCTGTTGGCTACTCCAAGTAGGGTCAGTCCTTTTTGTCCTTGTGTTCTATCACAGGGTGTTCACACGTTTTTATGTCTTTATATACTGGAATATAAAAATCTTTACATGTCTTTCTTCTTTACCACCATCAGAGCGACTACAAGGCATGAGTTGTGTTTGTTCATTTCAGCAAGATTTACTAAGTACATGCTCTGTGTCTGTCACAGTGTGGGAGCTGAAATACCTAAGTATAACCAGTGCTTATCCTCAAGTTGTTCACAGTGATGTGGGGAAACAGCTAAGAAAAGTTATCAACTCTAGAACAGTGGGATCACGCTTTTATTGAAGTACTTATGGATTAATATAGAGCAGAGGGGATGTGGGTATAGGATATCTCTATCTGAGAAGGTTTCCAGGAAAAGAACATAACCAAAGAGGACAAATGAGGGGAGAGTTTTAGCATAAATTGGAAGAGCCGATTGAATTTAGTAAAATGCAAAAATTCAGTGTGACTAGAGCTTGGAATGCTTCAAGGGATTTGGGGTGAGATGAGGCTAGAAAAGAACTCAGAGCCAGATCACGAAGGCCTTATAGCCAATTGCCCAAAAAAGAAAGCTGCAAAACCATCCACAAACGAAACTTTAAAACATAGTAGATCGCTTTTTCCAGAGCATTTGTTATGGCATGGCTTTTTTGAGATGTGCCAACATAACTAAATGTAACTATTGTACACAATAAAGAACTACTGTGGTTATTTTAATATAGTTACACAGACACACACATGTAAACGTGCACACTTCACACTTGTGAAATTAAGGATTGGGGTATCGCATGCAGGTAACTGGTTGCTGCAAGATATCTGAGAACTTTTCTACCATCTGTCTGCTGATGACTTTCTCTTTATAGATTTAGAGTTGTTTTTGCCCAGAATCCTTGTTGCTACGTTTAATTTCTTTTTATTCTTATTTTTATTTTTACTTATTTACTTATTTTGAGTGAAAGAGAGAGATACAGACAGACAGACAGACCGTCCCAAGCAGGCTTTGCGCTCCAACCCACGAACCATGAGGTCATGACCTGAGCCAAAATTAAGAGTTGGACATTTCACTGACTGAGCCATCCAGGTGCCTCAACTACATATCATTTCTAATGATGTCTCTCATTCACTCATTCATGGACTAATTGTTGTTTATTTCCTATGTTCCAGGCGGTTTGTTAGATGCTGGTGATACAGCATTGAAGAATGTGTTCATAGTACTTGTTCTCAGTGTGGAGTAAAAGTTGGCCAAATGTAGGGACTGGCAGGGAAAAGCCGCTGCAGCAGACATCAGTGAGTTTGGGTAGTAAGGTGGAACATGGCACATCAGAGGCAGTATCCAGCATTGCTACAGGCGGAGTGCAGTTGGAGGAGCGACTGCTTAACACCAGGCTAGAGAGGAGAGGGAGGGAGAAATCATGCTGGGACTTGGATGCTGTGAAGAAAGTATCTGGACATCCCCCCCAAGGGCTTTAGAGATTCAACCAACCAAACTCACCAACACTTCATTTTTGGATCTCCTTTTCCCACATCATGACAATATCTTGAGTGTACCCTGTAGCTCTCCATTCACTCAAATATCAAAGGGTCCAAGACAGTCCAATTTAAACATCAGTCTTTTATGCTAGTTAGATCATCTCCCCTTTTCTCAGCCATGTTCACAGCTAAGGCATGTGCCGTGGACAAAAGGCTCTTCCTCTCTTCTTTCTGAGTCTTCCAGAGTTGGGGCAAGGGAAAGAGAGATTATACAAAGGAGGAAAATATGTTTCACTTATAGCTTACTCTGTTGGTGGTTCTCTCTTGGCAATTAGTGCCATTTGTGTCAGTGACATATGCAGGTTCTCTCATGGGACACAGTTGTGATTTCTTTGCAGTTACTTCTTTATTGCCCCCCACACCAAAACACAGGTAGCTTTTTCTTTAATGGGCTTTTTGTGACCTTTTGTGGCTCAGCCTGTGCCCCTGGCACTTTACTTCATGATCTTTTGTTGCTGAGTGTCTCTTACTTGTCCCGCTGCCCTTTTGTTGAGTCTGGGGAATGGGGGGAGAAATAGATTTTGAAGGTGATTCATATCAGGCTACCCCTCCTGATGTCCAAACTGTTTCTAAGAACTTCACACATATTATTTAACTTGATCCTTGTAAGAAGTAGGTTTTATTATTATCACCATTTTATAGATAAGTCAACTGAAATAGTAAGACTAAATAAACTGGTCAAGGTCAAGAACCCTAATCAATCTGACTTCAGAGCCCATGCTCTTAACATCTATTTTATATTACCTAACTTATTATTTTTGTTGTCTTTTTATCTAATGTTTAAGTCAGTTTTGAATGTGGAAAGAAGACTTTGGCAGAGATTCTAAAGCTTCATTTTCAGCTCTGCAACTAAATTCTCCCTATAATCTTCCATAATCTGTGACTCTCATCTGTTTATTGGTCTAAAAAGATGGAAATTTCACTCTGACGTCCTGCCTCCAGTGATTATTTTTATATATGGTACAACAAAAAGAGCGTGGTATTAGAAAGCATAATTGAGTGCAAAGATTAGCATTCTCTCTTTTTTAATGAGTATGGCTTCTGAAGTATTTTCCACTGTGAAATGGGGATATTTAGCATATTTAATAAGGTTATTGTGAAGTTTAAATAAACCATTATATTAAAGTGAATTGCAATTAACTATTATAACTATTAATCATTTTGAATATTTCAATTAGATAGATTTTAACAATCCGCTATCAGATTCTGAATCTTCAGTATCAGTTTTTAATTTTTTCATGAAACTTACCCGGCCTCTGGTTCCAAGTAGAAATCCCAGACATCTATCTTCCTTGCACAGTGGTCAGAAGTTGCGGTAGCTGTGGTATTCTGCAATCTCTGTTTGTGTGAGCTTGCATAGTAGAGTTTTATGGTCTTGTATTAATGGGGTTGATTGGCACTCTGCTGCTCTGTTCTTAAGCTTCTCTGTTTTTTTGTGTGTGTGTTTTTTGTTTGTTTTGTTTTGCTTTTGCATTTTTTGCAATGCTAATAGTGGGCTACATGTGTTGTTCACACCCTTTTGAGTACCAGCTTGAAGTGTTTGAGCTTAACCATTCCATATATTCCAAGGGTATCGTTTCTTTAATAGCTATATACCTGCTTCATAAACCACATTTTTCTCTGTTATAGAAGAAATACACTGGTTGGATTTACTCAGAAGAGACTAGTCTTTATTAGCAAAAAGGGTAAAACAAAATAAATTTTGCTACTTTAAAATACGTTCACTAAATCACAGTAAATGAGAAATCACCCCAAGAGCAGCCTTGCAATTTGGTTATATTTCAGTGAGGAGATATAATTCTTCAGAAATTGGCTACATGCATTGACTTATAATTAATGTAGTCAGGCACTAAAAAATATGCTGCCTCCGCTGACTTAACGTGGTCTTGAAATCATGTTTATACAATGAACTTCAATAAAGAGTGACTTCCTTGTTTGCAATACAAATTATGGAAGCCATACTTATTGGTAGTTAAAATATTGGATTGGAAATTATATCCTTGTCTACATTCTGCCCCTACCAAGCATGGAAACAGGAAATTGACTCAATTTATCTATAACTGTATCTCTAAGAAAAAGAATTTGGATTAAGTTTCCTGTAAAGAATTTTTCAATACTTGAAGTGTGTGGATTCTTCAACTCCTCAGTCTCACCTCACAGTCAGACTCACGTCTCCTGAGCATAGGCCATGGGACAGCTGCATGCTGCTACATCTTTGTGAATTGTTTGTTTTTTTCTAAATTTGCTTCTTAGTTATTTGTTTATTACTTGAGGGATTTTGTAGTTGATCTTGTTATTGTTTATTTCTTTTAGAGTCTCAATTCATGGGTCCGAGTCTTAGGATGTATGAAGAAATTGCATTGTTCTGTACTTCTGGCAATATTCTTGTACACACAAATCAAGCAATTATTTACTCTGTTAGCACATACTCATGGCAAACCTGAAGTTTATTTTAAGGAATCTTTCAAGAATATTTTTTTCATATATTGAGAATGTGCATTTTATATGCATATTCAAATGCAAATAATTTGGAAATCCTTTTTTTCTTAGTGGATATGCAATAAATATTATTTGATTGAAATATTTCCTGGGGTGCCTGGGTGGCTTAGTTAGTTAAACATCCGACTTTGGCTTAGGTCATGATCTCAAGGTTCGTGGATTTGAGCCCCGTGTCAGTTCTGTGCTGACAGCTCAGAGCCTGGAGCCTACTTCAGATTCTGTGTCTCCCTCTCTCTCTCTGCCCCTCCCCAGCTCTCTCTCTCTCTCTCTCTCTCTCTCTCTCAAGAACAAATAAACATTAATAAAATTAAAAAAAAAAGAAATATCTCCTTACTCTGCCTTTTTAATTTAGAAAACAAAACCACAAAAACTAGTGAATCAGTTGTTTTTATTTATATATTTATATATCTTTATGCTTTTATATTAACATATGAAATATTGTGAGATAAGCACTAAAGTAGAAATTGGAATAATATAAAGTTAAAATATATATTATTTCAGAAATAGTTATATTTATTAATAAAATAGATTCATTTTTGCTCTCATTTAAGATTGCTGTTTATAATATTTTAGCAATCTGTTTAAATGGACTTTATTATTTTTAAGTATCTTTCTTAAGTATTTTAAAATAATAGCAATCAAAGTCTGATTCTAAATTTATATTTTAATATATATTTTGATAACTCATGAATGAAAAAGATACATAAATTCAAACTTAAGAAGTACATCATTAGCTATTAGTTACTGAACCATTATGACAATTTTTAAAAAGTCATCCAGAAATTCTAGATGCTTGTCCTTATGTTCTGGATGTTTAGTTTTTAAAACAACTTGCTGTTTGCAACCTTATGGCACAGTAACCAGTATTTCAGGGTACAGCATGTGCTTAAGATGAATGTTAGCATTACAAATAGTGGGTATACCATAAGAAACTCTTAAAAACTGAGAACAATCTGAGGGTTGATGGGGGGTGGGAGGGTGGGTGATGGGTATTGAGGAAGGCACCTGTTGGGATGAGCACTGGGTGTTGTATGGAAACCAGTTAGACAATAAACTATATTAACAAAAATAGTGGCTATAAACTCATAGTTTAAATAGCCTCATTGATAATTATAAATTTGCTTTTGCAGACTTCTTTTTAGAATTGATTTGTTCATCAGTCTTTATGTGGCTACTGAAGAGCTCAGGTTAAGCATAGAACTGACCTCCCTGATTTTGTTGTTGTCGCTTATGCTCGTGTGATTATTTGTCTTTTCTTCAATCCATGGCATCCTGTAGCAATACTTTTTGAAGCCACTTGTCTATTTTTATTAGACTTAGTTTAATCAAAACTAGATGTTGTAACTTGCAAATTCACCCAATTCCAAATCACAGTGCACTACAAGCAAATGAATGAGACATCACTTGACCATTTTCTGTGCCTTCTTTTCCCATAGAATGGCTTATGGGTGCACTGAGAGTGCCAATATCATTCCTTATATTATCTATTAGCTATTATCTATGTGAACTATTAACAAAGTTTCATTTACTTCTTAGATTTGGATAAGAATTTTATACAAAAAAAAAGTATTCTCTATTTTCTTCTTACACCTAAAGGAATGTACATATGCCACTTTGTAAACCACTGCTCTAAGCTGAATATCCTGTTTCTGCTCACAGTCTCTCCCTTCATTTATTACAATACAGCTGATTGTATTATATTTACTGACTTAAAACCAAACTGCCTCCCTGATATTAGGCCCATGTAACTTTCTTTAGAGTCCCTAATGAAGTAAAGTCTCAGATTTTCTCAAACTCTTCATTCATTCACAAAAACCTTTAATTTTCTCCCACATGGGCTGGTGTGATAGGTTGCAGTCATAGCCCCCACTCTTTACTCCTTTTTATGTACACATCTTTTTCCACTTAACTGTATAACGCCTTTCCACTGAGACTGGACCTACTATAACAGGGTGACCTGCTATAACACTTGTCACTGAATTCAGCCATGTGACTTGCTTTGGCCAATGGGATGTTAACAGACATTACTTACATAAGTAAAGACTTAAAATGGCATTGGGTTTTGCCGTTTTGTACTTCTGCCACTGTCATGAGAAAGATGTGCCCGAGGTAGCCCTGTGGCCCCTACAGGAGGATTAGAGGCACATGGAGCAGAGCTGAGTTGCCCCCGTGGCCCTACACAGTGGCAGCCTAGATCAGCCAATGGCTGCTACCACAGGAGCAGAAACAGCTGAGATCAGCAGAGCCCAGGTGACATCAACTGATTCCTGGTCTCATGTCTTCTGAGGTAATAATACATAGGTGCTGTTATAAACTACTGCATTTTAGGTGTTTCTTACACAGCAGTAGCCAATTGCTCTTAAGTAGTCTCTAGATTTTATGGTTAAACTGATTTCCCTTAATGGCATTTACAAACTCAGGAGTAGGGAGAGTACTTTAAGCTTCCCCCATTTGTATCTTCTGTTCATTTCTCAACCCATTGCATTCTGGCTTCTGAACTCTTTTCTAAACTAAGCTCAAGATCTTTCAGCACTGTTAGACACTGTTTATCTTAAGTTATATGTCACATGAAATAAAGTGGTTCTTTAAGTTTTCTCTTAGTTTGGTATTTTCTTTTCTTCTACGTGTGTGTGTGTGTGTGTGTGTGTGTGTGTGTGTGTGTATTCTTTTATGGTTAATTTTCTAGAGTTTTTTTTCCTTATTTATTTTCATCAATCATGAAAAATATCTATATTAGGGGTGCCATCATAATTATCACTTTGTCACTGCTCAAAACAGTATAGCCTGGGGACATGTCTGATATATTAATAATCACATGATATGTAAATGAGCTCAATTACCATTAAAAGACAGAGATGGTCAGATTCAATAATAAAATATCCCAAGATGTTGTTAATAAATTGGAAATGGTATCTTCAGAACATAGTTTCCTGTTACAAATGCAGTAAAATTAAACATCAATGACAAAAAATATGAATAAAAGAAACCAACACATTTGGAAACATAAAAACACTTCACATTATCTCCTACATATAGAAAAAGGAAAGACATAATGGAAATTATAAAATGTCTTTGAATAATAATGAAAATACTATTAATTATGCTTACTAGATAGCTATAGCAATCATGGCTGTGGAATTGATGCTTGGATAGACAAACAATAGAAAAGAAGAGAAATCTCAGTAACATTTTCATACCTATATGCACACTATATACATGAGAGAAATGCCATTGCAGATCTATAGGGAAAGATGGACCAGTCACTAAATGAACTAGAAAGTTGTTTTCTATTTGAAAACAAACAAACCAAGTAGAATCTTTGTTTCATGTGACACATAATAATTCCAGGACCTAAATTTTAAAAAGCAGAACTTTTATCTTTAGAGGAAATGTACAGGGATATATTTGTGATACTTGTATATCTTTATAATCTTAGTATAATTCTTACTGAGTAGTATATTTAATAAAATATATAATATATATATAATATAAATAATTTCTATAACTCAGTAAGAAAAAGATAACCTAAAAGGAAATTGAGTAAATGAAATGAACACTTCATAAAAGAGAAAACTAGAGTACTTAATAAACATACGAAAATGTGGTAAATTTCATTATTAATAGAGAATGGTAGCACTATGAACCATTCACACGAATCTTAAAGGCTAAAATGAAACATTCTGTTTATACCGGGTTGTACAGAAACAAGACTTCTAGGATTTCAACTTAAAAATATCTTGTTGAGGATGCACATATAGTACATTCTAGTAATCCTACTTGTAGATTTATTCTAGAATAGTGGTGGCGTACCATGGTCCATGGGTCAAATTCTGTCAGTTACTTATTTTTATATATAAAGACTTACTGGAATATAGCCACACTGACTCATTTAAGTACTATTTGTGAGGACTTTCACACTACAATAGCAAAGTTGGGTGGTTGTGATACCATATATAAAGCCTATAATGTTTACTTACTGGCCCCTTATGGAAAAGTTTGCTAACCTCTGGCTTAGAGTAACTCTGGGGCCTTTGTCCTAAAAGCATTGTATAATAAGGCTCTTTGCAGTATTGCTTTGCAATAGTTACAGTTTGGAAATAGAAAAAAAAGGAATATAGAAACAGGATGAATATTGTGAAGTATTCTTAAAAAGTCATGCTATGTAGCAATGAAAATGAGTCCAAGTACAAGATACATTGCCATGAATGGATTTCAGTAATATGACTAAAAAGTCAGTGTCAGAAATGTATGCACTGTATAATACCATTTACATAAGTGTTAAAAATGTGATACAGAAACATATACTTATGTAATAAAATTTTAAGCACGTGTAGGAGAATGATAAACACCAAATCCAAGATAATTATTTCCTCAGAGAGTAGGGGAATGTGATTGAGGAGGAATAAACGAGAAAGAAGGCTTCAATAATATTTGTGATGGCATTTCTGCTGGTGATGGTTCCAAGATGTTTATGATATTCTTTATACTCTTGCATATGTCTGAAGACAAGCTAAGATAATACACAAAAGAAAGCCATGGTGCCTTTTGTGAAGATTTGCAAGCTCGTTGGGAGGAACAAACGTACAGTTGCAGTATGGGATCTGAAAGTAATGGAAAGCTTTAGGAGTAATGAAGATACACAGATAGCTGACTGGGTATTTTCCAGGTGTTCGAGGGACCGGGAATGTGGTTGTGAGTAGTTCCCCACTCAGGCAGGTAGGAAACTTGCTTTAGGTGAGGCCTGGTAGTGTGGATTATTAAAATTGCCTACAATATAACACGAACGCCTGGTTAGGGTGGGGCGGGGGAGAAAGAGTCAGAGATTACTCTCTGTAAGAGGTTGGCAGGCACACCTGGGACACCATGAATGCTCAGGAACAAACAGTATTCCCGAAAGCAGTTTTTAAAAAGAACTCACCTGAAACTTACTGTGTATAAAGCTTACATATCTCCTATGTGTTAGATCTGCAGGAAATGATTGCCATAGAAATAGCTTCTGAAACAGATAAAACCTATCCTAGTTTTACAGAAATGGAAAATCTGAATTTGATGTTTTATAAAAGGTTACAAAATGCATTCAGTTTGCCTGGACAAGTAAATATCCTATGTATTCACGTTAGGCTTGGATTTGATGGAACCGTGGTTGGAAAGAAACGTGCATAAAAACTTAAGATAACAAAGACTCATCTCTTAATCTAGATCTTTCTTTAAAAAATTGAGTTACACCTATATGAAATTAAACATTTTTAAGAAAGGACTCACTGAGAGCATCAATTCAACCGTGAAATTTTCTCCTAAGGATCAGGGACACAGCCCAGAGCCTCTCCTTATTTTCTGTTCGTATGTCATGACCTATGGCTGATACCTACTGTCTTCATCCATTCAGGTTTTGAGAGTTCACTGAGAGTCATTTGTTTGATTAAGGTTTGTGCAAATGATTTGATATTTTCATAAGTAGATGGCCTTTTTCATCTATCCTTTTTTACACGCATAATTGTAGTTGAGTGAAACTGCCAATTGCTAAGGTGTTAATTTCAAATGTGATGACTGTGGCTTTGGGCTCAAAAGACAGTTTCTGATTTTCCAATCTCGGCTGTGTAATTGAACATTTTGGTGATCTATCATGTGAGTTTGCACAAACATATTGACAAAAGTTTTAATATCTAAAGATTGTCAGTATTAATCACAATTGTGAATTGTACCTCTTGTCTAAAATGCATACATTCTCTTCTGAGAGAGAGAGAGAGAGAGGAAGTCAGGGAGTGGAGGAATGAGAGAGAGGGCAAGAAAGAGATTGATTAAGCTAACTTAAAGTGTTAGAGAATCATAATATAGGAATTGATCACTAGCTGTCTGTATGAATATTTAAAAGTATGTTTTAACCTGAGGGAGTTTATCTGCAAAATATTTGTATTTTAAGTATTCCAATAACTTGTCAAGTATGTTTTTTATGACTAATTTTATAAAATAAATTCTGTTGAAATAATCATCCCCTAATACTTCTTGCTAGCAATACTGTATCTCACCATTTTTAAGATTAAAAAAGAAATATGATATTTTATAGTTCCTTTGGCAACAGCAGATGACTCATACAGATTTGACAGTGTGTTTAATAGTTGTTTCTTTTTTCCTTCTTTTTTGGGGGGGCGGGGGAGCTACTAAGAAGGCCACCTGCTTTTTCTTGAGATAAATACTTAGAATAATCACCCAGACCCTGGCCAAACATGCCCCCTTTCCTATACTTGGAAACTATAGGATGCAGTAACGCCGTTTAAAACCTTGTTCAGTTTAAAGAAGCCAGATAGATTTATTCTTTTCTTTTAATAGTAATATGTAGCTAATTGTATAAACACAATACTTATCCCATTAAGTGTCAACATTTATTGATAAAGAAATAACCTTTCAAAACTTCTGTCAGTATAGTGTTCCCTCTTTATAAACTATTGATATTATTTTTGGTGGAATTTTATAGTGTCCTTGTATCTGAAACATTTATTATTTTCAAAAGAATTATATTTTATATTTCAGGAATATACAATTGATGTTTTCTTTCGACAAAAATGGAAAGATGAACGGTTAAAATTTAAAGGCCCAATGAACATTCTTCGACTCAACAATTTAATGGCTAGCAAAATCTGGACTCCTGATACCTTCTTTCATAATGGGAAAAAATCGGTAGCTCATAATATGACAATGCCAAATAAGCTTCTTCGAATCCAGGATGATGGGACTCTGCTGTACACAATGAGGTATGTTTTTAAGTTTGATATGTTGCATTTAGGGGCACCTGGGTGGCTCAATCGGTTGAGCCTCTGACTTCGGCTCAGGTCATGATCTCGCAGTTGGTGGGTTCAAACCCCGCATCAGGCTCTGGGCTCATAGCTCAGAGCCTGGAGCCTGCTTCGGATTCTGTGTCTCCTCTCTCTGTTCCTCCCCAACTCATGCTCTCTCTCTCTCTCTCTCTCTCTCAAAAATAAATGAGCATCAAAAAAAAATTTAAATACTAAGAAATCCATGTATTAACAACCAACCAACTTAGTCATCAAGTATTAACACAAGTTGAACATTTTTATAACAGATTATGGAAGTACTCATAGTATGCTTTGTAAATCTCTGGATTTTAAAATAAGGTAAAATAGTATTTATGAGATTGATTCTCATCTTAGTCTTAAAGCTTAAACATTACCTTAATTATTAAGAATTTATTATTTTTGGGGTGCCTGGGTGGCTCAGTCAGTTAAGTGTCAGACTTGGTTTCAGCTCAGGTCACGATCTCATGGTTATGAGATCGAGCCCTGGGTCAGGCTCCTCACTAGACATGGAGCCTGCTTGAGACTCTCTTCCTCCCTCTCCTGCGCCTCTCCAGCATGCACCAAAATAAATAAATAAATAAATTAATTAATTAATTAATTAATTATAAAAATAAAAAGAAAAAAGAAAACGACGAATTGATTATTTTTGGCTATTTCTTTTTGACACTACATTTTAATCAAGTGGAGTTTAAATATCGTGATTTAAAATTTCCTTTATACCAACCTGTAATTTTATTTTTAATATTTCATCAGATATGCCATCAAAATTTTAAGTGATTTTTTTAAGCTAACTTTTACTTAATATTTTGGTCCTCCTTATAGAAGTTACTCTAAAGAAAAAAATATTTTTTAAAGAGGTAGTTTTTATTCAATAAGCCTTACAGGTACCATAATCACATACATTAAGTAATCTGAATTGCCATTTTGTAAATCAAATAATATCATGTAGTGTCAATTTTATGTGATTCAACCTTTCAAAAATCATATAAAGAAATATATAGCTGTTGACTTTAGCAAGTATTCCATTAAACTCTTCTCATGAATTAATCTTTTAAAATAAGTTACTTATATAACAAAACAATCACAAATCTAATTAAGTGGTGTATAATCTAAAATGTAAATGTTTAATAAAGGCTTTGAAGCATTGGTAACTATCAGCATTAAATACAGATTAGTCATGGGTGCCTGGATGGCTCAGTCGGTCAAGCATCTGACTCTTGATTTTGGCTCAGGTCACGATCTCATAATTCGTGAGTTCGAGCCCTGTGTCAGGCTCTGTGTTGACCGTGCAGAGCCTGCTTAGGATTCTGTCTTTCTCCCTCTCTCTTTGCCCCTCCCCAACTTGCACTCTTTCTCAAAATAAATAAACTTAACTAAGTAAATATAGATTAATCATATATTTGAGACAATTGATGTAATATTATTTCATATGAAATGTTAAGTGGTGGATTTCAGTTGTGTAAATTATTTAAGAAGGGGCAATCATAGAGTCCTCATCTTTAAAGAAGAAACTCTTAAGGACTCACTAAATGACCATTGCCTAACACAGAGATGCTAGCTATTCTCTGCCTCTCTCTCTGAATCCTGCAATACAGATGCATTACCCCTGTTGAACGTATACTTTGATCATTCCTGTGGATTAATCCAATGACTGGAAATTTTGGCTTTAAACAAATGATTGGCAGAGAACACACAGTTTTGGAAAATATTGCATGGAGTTCTACTTAAATACTCTCTTAGAAGTATATAAGCTATAATTAAATTGTTGGCCACATTTTTTTATTGTGATGAGAAGTTCAATTTAATACCTTTTCTATACACTTTACCTATGTGAGACATGGAATAATTGATAGTTTTCTTTATAGCAAGTTTGCTGTGATTACTCTTTAATGTGATCATGTAGATGCAGAAAAAAATATTTGTTTAACAATATGTGTCCATAATTTAGCAAATAGTCTAATTTCAACAAGATATTTCTAGGAGGCACAGTCATATATGTACCTCTTTCTACTTCTACATTTAAATTCATGTACCTAAATGTAGTATGTGATACTCATTTTACGTATTTTTGAAGGGAGCTCCTGTGAGCCGATACTGAATTCTTGTATCAGTTTTGCTCTGTGGTTGCTGAGGAGCTGATGGGTGAAAGTCATGTTCTTTTTATAATACAGATTCTTTTCTTTTTTTTCTCTAGGATTTCAAATGTTAATAGTGAATATTATTGTGCAAATAGCCCTTCAAATATATATATATATATATATATATATATATATATATATATATATATAACTTCTTAACAAATCACAGAGTACAAATTGGTTAAGAATATTTGTAAATAAATATTGTTATTTGAGCTCAGATTTTGTATATGCTAATGTCTTCTGAAGGATCACCTAAAAGTGAAAGAACAAAAACATTTCAATGTGAATTAACCTCATACAGTGCTCTAATGAAGATCCCACCTCATCACTGATGCTGTTCCCAACAGTAGGGAGTGATTTGTCGTCACGTGCCAATTTACTTAAACAAAGAGTGAAATTTTCACTTTTAGGCTTACAGTTCAAGCTGAATGTCCAATGCACTTGGAGGATTTTCCTATGGATGCTCATTCGTGTCCTCTGAAATTTGGCAGCTGTAAGTATGGGGATGGAGGTACATATTTTGGGTCTGTATAATCAAGGAGAGCTTGCTGCAATGCTCAACTATAGCGTTTTCTTCTAGTATTGTGAAATGCTTAATATTTACCCAAAAAGATATAGAAGTAAAAGACTTGCTGATTTCCCTCAAGGAACTAATTTGCTAGCCCTGTTGTACTCTCAAATATCATTATATTTTAATCATGGTGTTTAAATTATCCCTTGTTTTACTGCTGATAAAGAACATCATGTGTTTTTATACATGGGAAAAGGTAGTCTAGTAGCTCCTTGTCAAGGTCCAGACCATGTCATTTACCTTCTTTTCCAAGTTCCAGCACACTAAAAATGCAAAAATAATTTTTTTTTGATAACTAGGAATGAATTGTAAGGGTTAGATTCTGTTGTTTATTAAAGCAATAATCAGCGTGTTGCAAATGGCAGGCACAGAAGCTGGATCTGTGCAATTATCTTCCTACTTTTCAACTAAATGGAAGTGATTTTTTTTAATTTCCTAAAATAAATTTGAAGGGGATGATGCAGTTGGATTGCTGCATGCAGGCACCTTCTGTGTACATGAAATATTTCAGAAAAGGCTCTGTGTATTTGGCTATTCTCTGGGTCACTGAGGTTATATCTTGTATGTCAAGCAGAAGCATCCACTCTGCTGGAATAATTGAAAAGAGGGAAGGTCAAATCATCTCCCAAGGCCCACAAAGCATTTAGGGCAGGTTTGGGATAAATTCATGGAGAGGACTGTCACAGCTTCTCTCTTGTGTTAGCCTGTCCCATTACCTAAGCTTTTCAGAAACCTACCTTGCTCTTTCAGGTATCCCCATCTTTGTCCATTCAGGGCACCTTTTGATTTTTCATTCCCTTGAATAGAAATGAAGTGCTCTCACCTGGTTAAAAAGATGCATGATTGAATAAGTGCCTTTACCCTACAGACTGTATCAAGTGAAAGAAAAGGGAAGAAAGATAGCTAATATGAATGCAAACTCCTCTAATTATTTTGATGACCACAGTCTTGTGGACTGAGAAGTTCAATCTCGTTTGTTCTGTTCATTCTGACAAAAGGTGTCAGCTCCCAATTTTCTTTGAGACTCTCTTCTTTAAGTACAAAGCCTTCTGTTATTGTCATGGAAACCATCACTTCAATACTGGCATTTTTTCCAAAATTATTTAAGATAGTCAATCATGTTATACAACATAAACATGATGCTGAAAAAACTACAGCAGATGCAGCAGAGAAAACCTCATTTGCATTACATAAATGGCATTAAAGAGAAAATTGAAAAGGCTTGATACCAAGGAAAGGATTTATTCAAAATGCAGCAACGGCTCAAGAAGGGAAGGAATTTTTCACTGGGCAAGTCAGTACCATTAAGGCACCAAATATAAATGATTTGATGTCTCCATTTTGAATATGCAATAAATATGCTTAAAAATATGTTAAATGAAATTTAAAAATCCCCTGTAGTGTGTCCACAGAGTAGTGAAATATTGCATGCTTGAGAACATGGCTTTCTCCATCTCAAAGTGATACTGACAACACGCAAAGTTTATTGTTAGGCATTCTCTAAGTAATTGCTTTTGGATTTAATTTTCTTCATGTTTGTTTTCTGACACTTTGAATGAACAATTTGTATATTCTTTTACTGATCCTTGACGATAGTAGGTGCCTGATCCATAAGTGTTAAAAGTATGGACATTGAGCATGGTATAACAAACCAACCCAAACCTTAAAATGTTGGCACAACAGATTTTGGCAGAAACAGCCATTTGTTTGTTCCTCTCTTGCTTACAAGCCCCCTTGTCTCCCCTAAAGTGATAGAATTTATGGAAACTTATCATTGTCCTCAAATTAAAGAAGCATCTTTTGTATAAATGTACAATTTTGAATTCATTTTTGTTTTGCTTTATCTCTGTTGCCTTACCTCTTTATATATTTTCTTGCTATTTAAAAGTTCCTGAATGGGAGTCTGGATATATTCTGTCCATTTGTCCAAAGGAGATTGTAAATCATCTTCTGGGATAAAAGTTAATAATTAAAAATAATTTGGGTTTTTTTTCTGGTTATCAAATATTCAGAATCGAGTCAAGGTGCATTTGATGTTTAATGCAGATTAGGACTCAAAAATGGGCTAGTTACCAGAATTAAATGTAATTATTTAATGAAAATCCAATTTAGAGATAGAGTTTATAGTAAAATGTGTAAAACAAGCTATCTTTCTCTCCTTTTTTACACTTTACTGATAAACACTGCAATGGTCTCCTGGTTTACATGTGTGTTTGTGGGCCAAGAATGCCTTTCTGGTCTTTCGTAACTTTCTGCTTTGTCTTCTCTCACCAGTCTCTAAAAACCATATTCCTGTCTGACTAATGAAATGCTATCATTGCTTTTTCATGAAACACATGGGAAGTATCAGTCACTTTCTTTAACAGATTCTTGGGCTCCTATGCAGATTTCCATCTTCTGTAAAATTAAATAACATAAGAAAATATTGCGAGTTTATTGATCAATCTAGCAAGAATGAACCAAGAACTTTTTCTGGGTGACAGCCTCTGTGCCAGGTGCAAGCAGTGTAGACATGAGCAAGATAGAGTCCCTGCCCTTCAGGTTCTCACTAGTTCCTCAAAAGTGTCACTTCACTTGTAGGGTGTTATTTTCTCTTATTGATGTTTAAATGTTAAACATCACAATTCAAAAGTAGAATGATTACACGTAAGAAAACTTCATAATTTATTAATATTCACAACTATTGATGTATATTCATGGGGAAAACAAAACAAGCCACTTGATGATCTGCAAATGGATTGCTAGTTATCCACATTACCAATGTTACTTATTTAATCATAATAGCAGAATCATCAGCGATTAACTAATTGAAATTAATACAGACTTAGACTTTAGAGTAACTAGAATTCATATGCCAACTATAGGAATATAACTGCTATTAAATGTGTATACACACACACACATATATTTAGAATCCTATTTCAAATATTGGTTCACAGAATATAATATAATTATGGATATAGGTGAATATGGAAACAGTGAAAAGAGTATTTCACTGATACTAACATTTAGTAGTAACACTCAGAAACCAGGCAACATTGTAGTATGCTATTAAAGACCACACAGAAAATAAGATGCAAACTCATAAACATTCACTTTATTGTTACTGATGCTTAAGTGTGAATTTATTTGTGATCTCAGACCTTGGATCAACGTAGGTAGCAGGGTCATCCCAGAACAATGTTATCGAACTAGAAACCTTGTCGATGGCATGTAAATGAATTTTCCGGAATCCCAGAGAGCTAGGGGCAGGGATATTGCTGGAGACAGCTAATCCTTTCTCTCTTCTAATTGACAACGTAACTCTAATGCTGAGGTTTGCTCAAGAACCAGGAGTAACTAATGCTTCTAAAACATTCCCATGAGCAAAAGTACATAGAAGTTCTTCAACAGGTCAGTAGTATAACAAGAATTATCTGTTAATTCAACTGCCGGAGAGACTATCTTCATGGAGAGGTCATAACAGCTACACGGGAAATTCCGGGGCCAGAGAAAGGCTAAGACAAGATATGCTGCCTGCCCTCCAGCACTAGAATCATCTAACTTCTGCTAAGTTCTGTATCTTTGGCCAAATAAATCAGAAGGTTATACCGGGTCTGTATATGTTTTGTCTATTGCCAGTCCATAAATTAACTGGGATGCTATAAAAGTATAGTCCAGTGAGATCTATGTGCATTGATTTTAAAATGAACATCTTTTAAGGAGTACATATATCTTGATGAGATTATGGCATTCTGATTTATTTTACATGTTCTGCAATAACTAGTTCTCATTCTTCTAATGAAATACATTGAATCATGAGAGCCAAGTCATTTAGTTCTTAACCAGGGAAAGGTTTTGAAGAAAAACTTACAAAACTAACTACAAAAACAGTCCTTAAACTAAATACAATGCAATTCATCAGTATTCTCATATGGTAATAAGTTACCTTTATGTCCAGAGAGTGCTATCATTTTGAATTATAAACGTTATTTCGTAAGAGATTGCTATTGCTATTTAGAAGCGAGCCATTTAAATGGACTTTGGGTATTTAAAAGCTATTTATTACAATGTCTTCATCTACTGCATTGGAATTATGGAAGATATTTTAACCATCTCAGGGCTCAGTGATTTTTGTAAGCTCTGAAGAGATATTTGCTGTTCACTTCTCAAAGTGATTGCAATGAAAATAGTCTGCGGTCATGATTTTCTCTCTTGATCTGCTTCAACATTCTTCATATTGAAAGTTGTAAATTTCAAAGACTTTTTTTTACTCTATAAAATATTATCTATAAATATCAAGTTTTATAATAAATAGTGTTTCTATGTAATATATAACTTGATGTTGCACTTTGTTGATGGTTCTTAACTAAAGTGCTTAATTTTTTTTTTTTTTCTACAGATGCATATACCACTTCAGAGGTCACTTATATTTGGACTTACAATGCATCTGATTCAGTGCAAGTTGCTCCTGATGGTTCCAGGTTAAATCAATATGATCTGCTGGGCCAATCAATTGGGAAGGAGACAATTAAATCCAGTACAGGTTAGTAAAATAAGCCTAAAAAAGAGCAACTTTTTTTTTTAATGTTTATTTATTTTTGAGACAGAGAGAGACAGAGCACGAGTGGGGGAGGGGCAGAGAGAAAGGGAGACACAGAATCCAAAGCAGGCTCCAGGCTCTGAGCTGTCAGCACAGAGCCCGTCACAGCGCTGGAACTCACAAATTGTGAGATCATGACCTGAGCCGAAGTTGGACGCTTAACCAACTGAGCCACCCAGGTGCCCCCTGCAAAAAAGCACGTTTATAATAAAATTGATGGGTTGAAGTCATTGGAAATACGTTAGTTTGCTTAACAACTTTTGCTCCTGGGCTCAAGAACTAGCAGCACAGATTGTAGGAGCTTGTTAGATATTTACAGTCTCAGACCTGACTTCCTACTAAGTCTGGATCTGCATTTTAACAAGATTCCAAGGAGATTCCAAGGAGGTGTGCATAAAGTTTAGAAACAGTGGTCTAAAATATACTGCCAATTCAAAGAGTGCATGTCTTTTCAGACAAGACAATTTTACCCTCAAACAGTGTTACAATTTCCCTAGTTTTCTAATTATTTTCCTCCTATTTTGGATAATTTATGACTATTCAACTCTTGATTTCTGGATAATTACTACTGGCCTGCATGGGAAAGCTGATGCCTTTTCTTTCTTAGAAAAAAAAAAATTTTTTTACTGTTTATTCAGTTTTGAGAGAGAGAGAGACAGAGCGTGAGCAGAGTAGGGCTAGAGAGAGAGGGAGACACAGAATCTGAAGCAGTCTCCAGGCTCTGAGCTGTCAGCACAGAGCCTGATGCAGGGCTTGAACTCACAAACCATGAGATCATGACTTGAGCCGAAGTCAGACATTTAACTGACTGAGCCACCCAGGTGCCCCAAGCTGATGCCTTTTCTAAGGGCCACACTCATCTAAGAAAAAGCAGTCACATTGAACTAATGATTGTATATCTGTCAGGTGTAACCTCAGAGACCAGAAAGGAAGATAGCTCTCAGGACTGGATAGAAATAATGGTAGTGGATTAGAGTACACATACAACATTGAGACAATCAGAAGACAGGGTCAAAGTGGAAAATTTGGGCCAGAAGACTGGGTCAGTTTTGGAGATGTGACCAGAGACTGGCACTTTAAAAAGCCGGAGAGTTAGAACAATCAGAGCAGAGACTGGAACTTGGTATCAGTGGGGATAAGAGACCTGAGCAAGTAAGATAATTCATGATCAGAGAGCATTTGTGCATCCTGTATCCCCTTGGTCAACAAGCATGACCTGGAGAGAAAGAGAAATGCCGTACCTCAGGCATGTAGTGCAAGTTTCTTGGTAATATTAAAATTCACTTTTAAAAATCCTTGCTATGCTAAAGAGGCATTTAAAGGTTTATACTTTTCATGGCGTATATGTGATAAATTCTTTTTTTTTTTTTTAAATCAGGGACTGTTCTTTCTCAAATCCGTTCCATTTCCAAAATGTTCAAACTATTGACTATTACAGTTCCTTAAGCTTCTTAAATTTTTCTTCTAGGTGAATATACCGTAATGACAGCTCATTTCCACTTGAAAAGAAAAATTGGGTATTTTGTGATTCAGACTTATCTGCCTTGCATCATGACTGTCATTCTCTCCCAAGTGTCATTCTGGCTTAACAGAGAATCTGTTCCTGCAAGAACTGTGTTCGGTGAGTGAATAACTACACACTTTCTTGTACAGCACATTATGTTTTGTAGCAAACTTTCAAAGGCATTATCTCTCTTGATACTCACACCAGTAATTTGTGGTGTGTGGGGCTGGGCATATTGGCTCCTTTTAGAGGTGAGGAAGCTGAGGCTCAGAGAGTTAAATACAGAGTCAGTGCCACCCTGTTAATAAGAGATGTAAACACTACTCAGATTTTCTGGAAGTATATTCAGTCTTCTTTCTGTTTTGCTCTTCTTTTATTGTCAAATTGGTTTCCATACAACACCCAGTGCTCATCCCAACAGGTGCCCTCCTCAATGCCCATCACCCACTTTCCCCTCTCCCCCACCCCCCATCAACCCTCAGTTTGTTCTCAGTATTTAAGAGTCTCTTATTGTTTGCTTCCTTCCCTCTCTGTTTGCTCTTCTTTTCATTTTGCTTTGCAGCATTTGTTTCCATGTTAGCATAAAGAGAATATTCTTAGAGGCTTTGACTTGGAGTATAATAGTACCATATTTCTGGGTTTTCTATGTTTATTTCTGCTTTGTTCTCTTTTTAGATGGACAAAGATGATTTTTGTATTTCAGGTTAGACAGAGAAAGGGAAGAAGAGAAAGAGAAAGAGACCCCTCATTCACTACGACTAGTGTGTTTAATAAAGTAATTTTCTTGATTTTAACGATGCAGGGGAATTACTGCTTTTTGGATGAATCGAAGTAGGCTGAACACATTTTGCGCAAAGTATATTACCTTTGTGTGTTTGTTCCCCTCGTTCATTTAACGTTTTATTGAGGATACACTCTGTTGGATATTGTACCAGGCCTTAGAGCTTAAATACATATAAAGTATAGTCCCTGCATTCAACTAGCTCAGTAATAGCGGAGGGCGACAGAATAAGCAGAAGAGATAATGGTGATACAAGATTAAGGCATTATAAAAGAGGTATATAAAAGTTTTTACAAGAAAGCAGCAAGGATCCTCTCTAAAAGAACTGGTTAAGTAGTTTAGTTAACACTTGAGCTAAGTCTTGAAGGATGATGGGAGTTTCCCAGACAGATGGAATTAGGCAGGAATCCTACCAGAAAGGTAGACTGTGCCATATCATCAAGGGATGGAAGCACATAGTGTGTTCAGTTGCCGTGAACTTCTTCAGTGTTAGTGTAGATACATACAGATAGAAGTATTGTTTGAGGCCTAGATGACAAAGGCCTTGTAACCCAGGCTAGCACAAGGCATCTCTATCTTAACAGGCTACAGCAACTCATTTTAGTATTTTGAAGGCATGTAAAATGTTTAGAACAATGACTGACATTTAATACGTGCTATATGATAGCACAAAAATTGGTTTGATTTTCAACACCAGCAAGTAATCATTCAAAAGGAAATTAAGACAATGATTCTATTTACAATGCATTGAAAAATAATAAAATACCTAGGGATAAATTTAACCAAGTAGGTGAAGGACTTGTCCACTGAAAAACTAAAAAAACTTTGCTGAGAGAAATTAAAGAATACCTAATTAAATGGAAAGACATGCCATGATCATGGATTAGAAGACAGTACTGTTAAAATGGGAATAATCCCCAAAGTGGTCTATAGATTCAATTCAATACCTGTCAAAAGTCCAATGGCCTTCTTTTACAGAAATGGCAAAAGGCAATCCTCAAATTCATAGGGAATTATAAGAGGCTCCAAATAATTAAAATAATATGGAAAAAGAAAAACAAAGTTGGCTACTACACATTTCCCAGTTTCAAAACAGTACAAAGAAAGCTACATTAATCAAAACAGTGTGGTAGTGGCATAAGGATAGACATATAGATCAATAGAATAAAATCAAGAGACAAACAAACATTCATGGTGAATTGAGTGTATTAACACCACTCTAGGGACTTTTGGCAAGGGTACCTACAGCTAAAATACCACCACATACAAAGAAATGAAGTTGGACTCCTACCTCACTCCAGATACAGCAGTGAACTCAAATGGATATAAAACTTTAATATAAAATCTAAAACCATAAAGCTATTGAAAGAAAGCATATGATACATCTTTACAACCTTAGGCCTAGCAATGGATTCTTAGATTTGACACCAAAGGCATGAGTGACAAAGAAAAAATAAATAAATTGGATTCGTGAAATTTGAAAATTTTTGTGCCTCAAGGAACATTATCAAGAATGTGAAAAGACAACTTACATGTGGGAGAAAATACTTTCAAATTGTATATCTGATAAGGATTTAATGTCCTGAATTAATAAAGAACTCTAAGACTCCAAAAAAAAAAAAAAAAACCCTAAGACCAGACTTAAAAAATGGACAAAGAACTTGAATAGACTTTTTTTCTAAAGAAAGTATACAAATGGCAAACAAGAACATGAAATGCTGTGAAACAACATTGGACATTAAAGAAATACAAATCAAAACCACAATAAAATACATTTCACACACATTGGGATGGTAATAATAATATCAAAACAAAACCACAAGAAATAAGTGTTGGTGATGTTGTGGAGAAATAGAAACCCTTATGTATTGCTGGTGGGAATGTAAAATGATGCAACCTCAGTGGGCAGTAGTTTGGCACTTCCTTAAAAAGTTCAATACAGAATTTTTTCCCATATGACCTATGGTTCCACCTTGAGGTATATACCTAAGATTAGCGAAAACATATGTTCCCATGGAAACTTGTATGCAAATGTTTATAGCAGCATCGTTTGTAATAATCAAAAGGTAGAAACAACACAGATTTCCTTCAGAAGGTGAATGGATAGCCAAAATGTGCTTTACACTTAACAATGGGACATTATTCACCGATAAAAGTGACTAAATACTAATAGCATGCTACCACATGGGTGAACTTGAAAAACGTGCTAAGTGAAAGAACGTGGCCACAAAACGTCTTTGTATGATTCCTTTCATAAGAATTATCCAAATAGGCAAATCCATAGAGATGGACGGCATTTAGTGGTTGCCAGTAAATGGAGGCAGGGAAAATGGGGGGTTGGTTGTTCCTTAATAGGAACAGGATGTTCCTCTAGGGTAATGAAAGGGTTTGAAACTAGAGAGAGGTGGTGGTTTGCAGAACACTGTGAATGCATAAATGCCGCTGAATTGTATACTTTAAAATGGTTAATTATATATATATATATATATGTGTGTATATATATATGTGTGTATATATATATACATATATATATATATGAATTTCACCTTAGTAAAATACTTTTTAAAAGTCACGGATTAAAAAAAAAAAAACAGCAAGGAATGATCACATCAAAGATTTCCCAGGATTTAGACTCAGAAGTATCTTCTCAGATACCTATTTCAAAAATTGCAAATTTTTGAGGCAAAAGCAGAAAAAAAAATGATGTGGCAAAAAATAAGAGAAAACTTCCATTCAGATAGTTTAAACAATAAAGGTGCATGATTTTCAGAGCATAAGTAATACAGAAAAAAATTTAGGATAAAATTACATAATTGTTACTGAATTAATATTCCAGAAGGATCTAAATTTATATGTAAATATGTGTCAGATAAAATAGAATGATGAAGTACTTGTTTAATAGAGGTTGTGAAGAAAATAAATTGAGGCAAATAAAGACAGATTTCATAGTATAAATGACATAGATGTATACATTAAAAGAGGCCAACAGGACTCTAATTAAATATACAGGAGAGATATATACATGAATAAATATTTAACTTTGAATCAATGGAATGTGTTAGAGTCAAGGCTGCTAGGTTGGAGTATAACAAATGTACCAAAGCTTTTAACGATTGGTTGTAAAAGTTAACATGTATAAAATTAAGAATCCAGGCTATATTTGAATGTGTACACTTTATGTGAATTATTTACACTGAAGATGTAGGGATCCATCCAAAAGTCAGATGTTCGTATCAATTAAAACCATTAGGTGGTAAGAACATTTTTAGTATTATCTCTACAAATTATTCTGTGTAAAGTTTTGTAATAAATGTAATCCTGTGTGAGTGTATGTGATATGTGCGTGTGCACAAGTAGAAGATAAACAAAAATCTGATGTCTTGCCTCAGTGGAACTTGAAAGCTGCGTAGCCAACCTATTCCACCTTCATTCCACCATTGCCTGTTTTCTGCCTCTATCTGTATCTGAACATCATCATCTGACTGATACAGAGCAGATACCTAAGCCAAACTCTAACCTCTTCAGATCTCTGTCTCTGAAATCATAGTCCGGTTTACAAGCTAGTGAGAGATCATTAAATCATCTGCCCTCCTCATGCTTGTAAGGCCTTCTGTGATGGATAACCCATTCAGGTTAAAAACTATCACAGTTGAGAAATTAATATGCCCTGAGAGACAGAAGTCAAATTTTTCAACCTTTGAGATCTGGCTTCATGCTATGAATAGAATAAGAACAGAGTCTGGAGCCTGATTCAGATCTGTGTCTCCCTCTGTGCCCCCCCCACCCCCCCCCCCCACCAAATAAATAAACATTAAAACAAAAAAGAAAAGAAAAAAAAATAGAGCAAACAAGATAGTAGGCATAGGAATAAAAATTACAATATGGGGGCGCCTAGGTGGCTCAGTCAGTAAAGCATCTTCTGACTTCTGCTCAGGTCATGATCTCACGGCGAGTTCGAGTCCCGCGTTGGGCTCTGTGCTGATGGCTCAGAGCCTGGAGCCCACTTCAGATTCTGTGTCTCCCCCTCTCTCTGCGCCGCCCCCCCCCCATGCTCATGCTCTGTCTGTCTCTGTCTTTCAATAATAAATAAATGTTAAAAAAAAAGAAAGTATAATATGTATCCCTTGGTATTAGAGACTTTGTTCCATTATATTGGGCTTTATCTGTTCAGGTTTTTGTCTATTGCATTCATTTTGTGACTGTAGAGCCAGCTTGATATTTTTCAAAGATCTTTTTTCAAAGGAACTGCCCGTGTATCTTGCGATGACAAAAGCCTTCTTTGATATTTCTCTGAGTGTTCATGCCCAATTCATTCAACACCAGCAAAATACTTACTGAGCATCTATTTATCAGCACTGTTCTAGATCTTTGGGGGATGTACCTTAATAAAAATCAAACACAGCTCCCTTCCTGATGAGGTAACTGCCCCCTGTTGCCAATAGAATAAGAAAGCACTTGGGTGATTTTAACCCTATATCTCAGGCTTTGTGCTTTCAAAGCTCCTGTGAGTAGACAGTACATTTGCAACATACCAACCTCGTTTTGTGTTTGTATAAACATATCTATACATTTCTTTATTTTGTGAAATTGTGGCCCTGGTCCTTTCAGTTGCTTAACATCCTTCAGAACTTTATATAAATGAAAAATAATCATAACAGATTGGTCAATTATTACCTTTATATTTGAATTCAAATCACTTTTCAGATTTATTGATAAGTTTATGCCTATATGACTAAGTTTATATAAAAGTTTATATATGAACATATGAATATATGAATAAGATTATATATAAGAAATATATATTGGTATTTTTGTCTTAATATTATATTCAGCATGGAAAAGAGGGCTTTCTCTATTAAAAACTAAAATCCAATAACAAACATCTGTTAGGGTGTAAGTTTGTCGGGTAAAAAAGTACAGGGAGGTCAAATGCTTTATATTTCATGCTTCATTCATGGTATATACAAGGGCCTTAGCTGCTTGTCTTATATGATGAATTAGGAAATAATTAAAATTCCAAACAAGATATATTTGGATTGCTCATTTTTCTTCTTAGTTCTACAGATTTCTATGATTCAGTTTGACTGTATATACCAGGGAATCCAAAATATAGTGACTGAATATATGAGGGTCTTTTTTTTTCCCATATAAAAGTCTACAAGTAGATGGTCCAAGGCAAGTATGGCCATACTATGGGCATCAGGGACTCAGTTTCTTTCTGTCTTTCTTCTTTGATATCCTTAGCATGGAGTTTTGCTTCATGGGCCAAAAAGGCTGTTGGTGCTACAGCCATCACATTCATATCCAGGAAACAGGAAGAAATAACCAAAAAGGGCAAAAGACCTCTTCATAAGGTTTCCCAGTAGTCCCACCCAATAATCTCTATTTATATATCATTAGCCCAACTAGGTCTCATAACTGAGAATCTGAGAAATTGCCATGTGGAATAAATTCAGTGTTCAAATATTATACTCTGGCTAAATATTGGATTGGTAGCTAGCAGTTTCTGCTACCATAAGAAAAATATAGTAGTTTGCTATAAAGGCCGTAAAATTATTAAGAGCACATATTCTGGAACCATGGTTTCTTGGTTCAAAATCTGGTTCTGTTACTATCAATTTAGGTCACTTCTGGCCAGTTTATTTTTTTTCAATTTCTTTGCACCTTAGTTTCACCCCTCTGTAAAATTAGGATTATGAAAACTCCATCATGACATAGTTAAAGAATAAACACACATACACATATTTGTGCACACATGGAACACTTAGAACAATTCTGGCACATAATAAGTGCTATGCAATTATTTGCATTATTGTTACTATTTATTATCTATGACTTAATTCTCTCCTTCTTGTCAGGATATACATAAAGGATGGTCAGATCTTGCTTTAGTTTTAGTAGCAGTAATCACTTCCCAAGTGGCATATTTCGAGAGTTACGAACTCCGTAAACCTCTGGGGAAGACAGATCTGGGCAGGAATCCAGCTTCTTTGACATCATATCATCAGTGTTTTGTTTGTCTGAAGGGAATTTCAGAATCTTTCATATATGCTAGTGTGTATTCAATTTTAGTCAAGGCTCTTTTAATTACAGTGACGTGAAACACAAGTCAAGCTGGCTTATACCCCTTAGTTAACTTCGTTTGTAATTAACCATGAGCTTGTGTAAGTGTAGACAAAAAACACATCTTAGATGTGCATTCCATCTCAAAATTCCATAACTGAGTCTCATTGGTTTAACACAGTTCACATTCTTGTCCTAATGCATAATCGCGGGCAGGTACACAATTATTAGCGGGACTTGGGTTACAAGCCACCCTTTGAACCAGTGGGTATTGTCAGATCCACTGTGCAAATGGAGAAGGACTAGTTCCTACAGGAAAGAAGAATTGTGGGTTCCTATTAGAAAAAGTAATTCCTCACACATCCTCACACTGCTGTTTGTATCACATTTATATCTCACTTAGCTCTGTGATGATGACCTTGATTTCTACTTCACTGAGAAAACTGAAGCAATTGGAAAGAACCTCCCTAGAATCCCAAAGCCTCATCTATTCAAGCGCCTACACTCACAAACTCTGCTTGACTATGTTTCTATACAATGCTGACCCTTTCACCCGTGCACTATAACTCATCCCTTCTCAGCTGCTTCAAGGACATTATTCCAACAATACCTGCCCATTCTCTCTAACATCAGCAGTGTCTGTGATCCTTTATAATCTCAACAGAAATACAAATAACATGTTATTTACCTCATCCTCAAACCAAATTCCCATGACTCTACTAACCCTCTCTCTGCCACCTCATTTCATTTCTCTTCTTTTCAGTAGTTTTACTTGGAAGTTTATTTAATTAAATATTAAATGTTTATTTTAAACATTTAATTAAATATTAAATGTTTATTTTCAACATGTTAATTAAATATTAAATGTTTATTTAATATCTTCCATTTTTCTTCTCCCATGATCTCTCATACCCACTCAACTCAAGCTTGTCTTTACTGTTTCACCAAAACTATTCCTGTCGAAATCCTCATCATTGCTAAATCCAGTGGCCAATTCTCAGATCAATTTACTTGATCTAATAGCAGCCTTGAAAGGGTACTTTCTTCCCACTAAATGAGAAGACATTTGTTGGAAAGAATTTCTTCATTTGGTTTCCAAGATAGGCATATGGTCTTGAGCTGTCCCTTACTTTTCATGCTTTCTGAGTCTACTTTGCTCCATACTCTTTTCCAGACCACTTAGATATCAGAGGGCTCGAGGGATCAATATTTAGCCATTCTCTTCTCTATATTTTCTACTTTGGGTAACTTCATCCTTTATCATGGTATGCTACAATTTTGATGGGATAATTACCAAATTTATATCTCTGTCCAGACCTCCTCCCTCCAACTGTCTTCCTTACATCTCCCCTTGGATTTTCAGTATACATCTCAAACTCACTATGCACAAAATTGAACTTTCATTCCTCCTCTCCTTAAAACCTATAACCTTGCTTATACCCTAGACTGAACCACCATCATATCTCTCCTTGGTCACTGAATGTCTTAGTCTGCTTGGGATGCCACAACATAATGCCACAGACTGGGAGGCTTGAACAACAGAAATTTATTTTGTCACAATCCTGGAGGCTAAATATCCATCATCAAGGCCCAGCAGGGTTGGCTTCTGGTGAGAGTTTTCTTTCTGGCTTACAGATGGCTACCTTTTCATATGTCCTCACCTGGCCTTCACATGGGGTTGAGGGGGGACAAGGGAAAGACAGGGAGGACATTAATCCTATTGAGTCCTATTGAATCAGAACCCCATCCTTATGACCTCAATTAATATCAGTTACTTCCTTAGAGACTCCATCCCTAAATACAGCCACACTAAGCATTGAGGCTTCAACATATGAATTTTGGAAGAATGTAAACATTCAACCCATAACACTGCACTAGACTTTTTGCTGTTTCTTGTTTCCACTGTTGTGGGACTTTGTTCCCAACATGGTAGCCAGAGGGATACTTTCAAAACGTAAGTCAGATCATGTCACGCCTGTTCTCTAAACCCACTGGCTCACCAATATAGTCAGAGTAAAAATGAAAGGCCCTTCAGAAGTCAGTAAGTCTTTATTCAGTATGAGCTCGCCCCACTTCCAAGCTCTACTTCTGCTACCCTTCCTATCTCCTACGCTTAGCCTAACATCCAGACTGGCCTCCTCCTTATTACATGAACATGCCACTCATTCACTTATGAGCTTTGTCTCTTCTTACTGCCCAGACCTCTCTTACCGCAGATACCTGTGTGGCTCATTCCTTCCATTTCCTTAGGGCTTTTCTAAACTGTCTTTTTCTCAAAGAGAAACACCTAACAGTCTACCTGAACTTTGTAAACAACTTCCCAATCCTATTTCTGTTCCTCCAGCCTACTCTACTTTTTTTCTCCATTGCATATATCATCTTTTGGTATGTTACAGAAAAATATTTTTTATGTAATTTGTCTCCCCCTCTGGAATTTAAATTTAAGGAGTGCAGTTATTTTTGTTTCTTTCTAAATGGATAGGAAATAAGTTGAATTAAGACAATAAGTAAATGAAAACTGATTTTAAATAGGTAGATGGTAGATATAGGTAGACAGACAAGCATATACATTTGTGAGTTCAAAAAGAGGTAGACTGGCAAAACTAAAATCATATAAACTACAAGGTAGTTTCTTAATTCTTTAAATTTTGAAGTCAGAGGGCTACTTCCAAAAGAAGATTGAATGGCTATTGGGAAAGCAATTAATAAAAATTATCCATTGCAATTGATCAGCTAATTATGTTTAGAAGGAACACAGTGCAGAGGGCTACAATCACTCTGACACTAACTGTAAGGTCAAGGGGTTCCCAAGACTAGCCTCAAGTTTGATAACCCGCTAGAACTTATAAAATACACTGAACGCTGTTATACTCACGGTTATGGCTTATTACAGGGAAAAGGTACAGACTAAAATCAGCCAGGGGAAGAAACGCATAGAGTCTGGGCAAAGTTCAGATGCAGAGCTTTGTCCTTTCCACATGGAACATGGGCAGCATTGCTTTCCTGGCATTGATATGTGACTATACATACAGAACGTTGCCCACCAGGAAGGCTCACCTACACTTGAATGTCCAGAGTCTTTGTTGGGGCTCTGTCACATGGGTGTGGTTGACTGGTCTTGTGGCTGATCTCAGTTTCCATTGCCTAGAAGGACAAGCTAATGTGGCATAGTAAAAACAAACAAACAAACAAACAACAAGAACAAAATGCCACCCTGGGGCGCCTGAGTGGCTCATTTGTTTAAACATCTGACTCTTGATTTTGGCTCAGATCATGATCTCATGGTTCGTGAGTTCAAGCCCCATGTCAGGCTCTGTGCTGGCAGCATGGAGCCTGCTTTGGATTCTCTCTCTCTCTCTCTCTCTCTCTCTCTCTCTCTCTCTCTCTCCCTCTCTCTCCCAAGTAAATAAGTGAACATTAAAAAAACATAAAAAACAAAATGTTAAATATCTAATTATTAGATTTTCATTTTGAGTTATCAATATACCTGCTTTCTGCATACTTTTATCAATGTTGTCTCTAGTCTTCTTCCTCCCTTCCCCATTCTTACCTTCCCTTTATCCTGTTTCCCTCATCATTGTCTGATTCTCTCAACATTTAGTCCTACTCTGGGGCATTCCTTTCCCCTCAGCAGCATGTCCAGCAAGTTATTTAATATTAGAAACATCTTGTTTACAGTGGAATTGGTTAGTGAAAAACCTGTTCCTTCCTTTAGTTCTAAAAAGCTATACACAAAATGGGCTCTGTGCACCTGGTATGTGAACATATGAGCTACATACTGTAGGTGGTCATAAAATTGGTACATAAGAAGAACATTCCACTAAAACTTTGGGGAGACCAGTCATCTATCTGGCAGAAAGTTCCTTAATTATGAGGTGTCTGGTGTTCAGTGAATAGAGAATTGTGATCTGAAATAAGGAATATAAATCTTTTTCTTTAATTATAAAGCAGCTAATACTCTTGAGTGCTTACTACATGTTCGAAAAAATACTACACCAGGAGCAAAGAGAGCTTAGCTTCTGTCTCCTGTCAGGTCCTGTCTCCACTTCTAGATTAAACAAGTGTGTAACCTCTCTAAACACGATTTTCTCCACTGTAAATGGATGTAAAATGTGTGTCATCTACCTCATAGAGGTGCTGAGAGGATCCATGAAACAGTATGTGCACAGGGTTTCTTAAGTCTTAAAGTAAACGGATACTTTTATTGCTTTATATATTTAACAAAGAGCAACTTTGATTATTTCCTGAGAACCAAGGATACTGTAGAATGTTCTGTGAATCCAAGTGGGGTGTGTGTGTGTGTGTGTGTGTGTGTGTGTGTGTGTGTTTCTTTCTTGAATTCAAGTTCTTTTAGCTAGAGTTTATAATCTCCGGTTCTGCAGTTTCAACTACTTCCCATATTCATATACAAGACCATTTCTTTCACTTTATCTGAACCGGCTGCTGAATACCGTAGAGTTACATAGGATAAAAAAGATAGTAGATAGATGGCAAATAGATAGACAGATTTTACATATAATATATCTTTTATTATCTTAATGTATGCATATATAATTATGGGAACATATGTATATGTGTAGATGCTAGTCGTTTCCATTGTTTAAAAAAGGGTGATTGTAAAAAATCTGAAAATTTGGTAAAACAGGGACTCGTATTCTTGCATGGCACACTGAACGGGAACTGAGTAGCAACAACCCCTTTGGACATGCAGTCTCTGGTCTGCCACAGCCCCTACTACTCCTCACTGTTGCCCACCTTCCCTATGTATTTTCCCTGTCTAGTTCCTATGGACATAGGAATTTGCAGCCTATGATTAAGCCACAAAGAGATAGGAAAAAGCATTCCGTAAGAACTGGACAAAAAATCAAAAGCAAAGAGAGAGACAGTTGAACTCACAGAAACAGTGGAATGGTGCCTGGCAAGGGCTGGAGGGTGAGGAAAATAGGAAAAGGCTGGTAAAAGGGCACAAACTTTCAGTTATAAGAAGAATGAGGTTTGAAGATCTAATGTATAGCATGGTAACTGTGGTTGATAATACTGTATTGTATTGAAACTTTCTAAGGGACTAGAACTCAAATGTTTTTGCCAAAAGAAGGGGGGGAAAGGTAAATATGTGAGGTGATGGGTCTATTAATTAACTATGGTGGGGATTTGACAATGTATAGCAATTCATCACATGGTACACTTTAAATATGTTACGATTTTATCTGTCAATTTATACCTCAATAAAGGTGAAAAAAAATTTAATTAAAAGCAAAAAAGAGAAACTCAGAAAGTCACTTGGAGCAGCCTTAGAAGGAGACGTACATGGTTTTAAATGGAAAGCAGCAAGAAGCTGGCCAAGGGAGTAGAATGCCTGGGTGGTAACAGGAATTGAAACCAACAAAAGGAAAGCCCGTGCAGGGCAGAAGCAGTCTCTGCAACACGCATTCCAGATCCCCGTCTTCCACAAGGCTTGGGCTGCAGAGTGCTAACAGGAGGCACACCTGGCATCCCAGAATTGACTTTGGCACAAGGCAGCACATGCTAATCAGCAAGCTGCCAGCCCACCAGCCGCCCTCCTTCCCGCTGTCGGCGATGCATCCCAGTCAGCCACTGCCAATTAGGAAAGTGACTGAGGCAAAATACATTAATAAACCATGGCAAGGAAAATTAGAAAGCCTTGCTAGTTCTAGTCTGGAGGCAGATTTAGAAGCTGTTTCGGGAATATAGGTGGCCTGGTTAAGCTTGATTGATGAGAATGACTTATTAGTAAGGGCACGGGAAAAGAGTTAAAAGTGTATCCTATGATTTTGTCGAGTGGTACAAGTATCACTTCAATAGAGTTATAACCATTCAAATAATGAGGGCAGGTTATCCTGTCCCATTGTCTATACCGAAATCTGTGTAATCATAATGATAATGATATATCATTATGATATATATGATATATATGATATTATTATGATAATCATAATGATAATGAGGAAAAAAATACAATAGCATTTATTGTGCACCTTCTGGTCCTCATATACTCTCTTAGACACTTCAGATTTGCTCATTATTTAATTCTGAAAAGAAAACAAAAACCAGAACTCCAGTTAGGAAAGTAATTATCCCCCTTTTCAGACAAGAACATTGAAACCTGGAGATATAAGTGACTATTTCATTATCAGACAGCAGGTCAGTAACAAAGAATTTGACCTTACAGCTCTTTGATTCCAATGCTTTCACATTTTCTATGGCACTGTTATGCTGTGAAACTACTTTTTTCCTTTTTTTCCCTTTTTCTTTTAGAGCCTGAAGTCAGAAATATCCTGGGTGATTTCTTCATACAGGGCTAATTTCTGTTTGAGAGTCAGGCTTACTAAACATAGATCAGAACTTGAGGTGAACCTTCAGATTTGAGTTTGCTAGTTAGCTGTTAGTATCAGTAGTTACTTATTAAGGTATTTCAGATTCCTCGCTTGCCCTATTCCTTGCCCCAAAGTTGATGCAATCTGATTATGGTTCAGCATCTAATATATTAAATGGCTTTTCAAAGTTCAATCCTTCCAGGTGTCATATTCTGCGTTTTTAAGCAGAATTAACTGGGTTAACCCAGGTCTTTAAAAGTATAGCTCCATGAAATAACATCACTGTAGTCATTAGAAACTTCTGTTTAGTCCTAGGTGAAGAATTTGATTACTGCTTTTGACTGCAGTCTATAAAGTCATTTCTCTATAATTTACTTTGTTTTGGAACTCATCCGTGAAAGCTGATACCCTTATAGCATATATGAGGGAGAATTCAGGTGTTTCAAAAGGGGGGCGTTTTGCTTCAATTTTTTTGTAAATATAATTTTTGTTTTCTTCCTTTTAAGCTTTGCAATAACAAAATGGAAAATAATGTCTTTTATAGTCTGAGTATTTCACTGTTCATACAGGTTTAGGTCATTAAATATTTAGTTTCACTAGAGCAAAATTTTGACTGCATACTTATCCTTAGTTTTTAAACTGCCAAAAAAAAAAAGCTATTATTTATTTTCAAAAATCCTGGTCTTTCAAGGAAATGATTTCCACTTGGGCGACTTTTTTGTGATAAAATTTTTTTTTAATAATGTATTATTCATCACAAATAACATACTATCTCCCAGCTAAATCACCTCAGGGAGCTATAAGAAGTCACCAAAACTATTAACATTTGAACAGTCACTCTGCATTTTATGGCAATGCAATTACAAAGCTGAAATAGTAAAAGGATTTGAAAACAATGGAAAGTTTATACAGATGGTGTTTTATGCAGTCTCCTGTTCTTTCATTGTCTTATTGTCATCATACTGGATATATTATTTTTTTAAACTCATGAAATCTGAATATTACTGTTTTAATTCAGGCTGCTTCAATGAAGTACATAGACTGCGTGGCTTGTAGACAAGAGAAATTTATCTCACACGGTTTGGGAGACTGGAAGTCTGGGATCCGGATGCTAGCATGATGGGGTTCTGGTGAGGGCCTCTCCTCAGGTGTGGACTGTTGATCTCTCATTATGTCCTCACATGGCTGAAAGAGAGTTAGCTTTCTGGCCTCTTCTTAGAAGGGCAGTAGTCCCATTCATGAGGGCTCCACCTATATGACCAAATCACCTCCTAAAGGCTCCACCTCCCTAACACTGGGGATTAGATTTCAACATATGAATTTGGGGAAACATAGACATATGAATTGTGCTGTCCAAAATAATTACTGTGACATTTATAGTAACACCAGACTAGATTCTTATTTCTTAAGTAATGAAATAGAGGTTCAGGGATCTCACAGTGCTCCTCCTGACCGGCTGTATTCAACCATTTTTACATCCAGCCTTACTTTCATCCAGAACGTCTACCTCTTTCCTGTTATTATTTGAGCTTAGATGTGAACCATGCTAGGTTTCTTATAAGTCACCTCTCAAATATAATAAATTATGGTTGATGGGCAATTCTTACAAGACATTGGTCTTAAGTCATCATGACACTTCTAAACCCATGTGACAACAAAAGGCTATCAAAATATGCCTAATCAAAGTGCTGAATCATAACCTTTTAGAAATCTAGGAAGAAAGTAGTTCAGTCATGAAAATGATAGGTTAACAAGACCAGAAATTTGTGGATCCACTCTGAAAAGACCTGAGGGCTTTCTTGGAACAATGGAAGAATGGAGGGTAATCCAGTTCAAAGCTTTCCTTTCTCTTGTAAGCCCCATGGTTTCTCAAGATAGGAAATGAATAACTAAAGTAAAATAGCCCAAGGCTTTCTAGGGATCCATTTAAGCAGTGTAATCCTGTGTCTTTTGATTTTACTTAAACCACCACTAGATGGGACTCTTGCATCCTTGGTTTAGATTCTTAGCTTTATCCAAACTTTGGGGGCCTTAATAAACTCCGAAATAACAGGGAAGCTAGTACCCTTTGTCTTACGGGTTCTAAAAGGGACATTCGCTTATATCATTTAATGTTCAGGCATATAAAATATATAATTCCCATTTTAGAGATAAAGTCACTGAGGCTGAGAGAGAGAGCAAAAAGGGAGAATCTAATATTTGTTGAGCAATTCTGTGTACCAGGCATATATGATGCTTCTACAATCCTCCCAAATCCATTAAAAATACCATTTCCATTTTGCAGATTGGGGGAGGGACTGAAGCTTAGGAAAGTCACCTAACTGCTCTGGCAGAAGCAGAATCCAAACTCTTGCCTGATTTTAGTGCACATTTCTCTGTGCATAGCCACTGCTCAAGCAATGTAAATACTTTAATGCATGATATAACTTTAAAATTTCTTAAGATATTAGGGGCTTTAGCAGTAAAATGCAAGGGTTAGAATTCATGATCTTGAAAAATACATGATATGGTCATACAACTGACTTTGAAAGAGGATTCTATTTATAGATTAGGCAGGGTAATGTAGTAGTATGGGTTTTTGAGATTGACTACTAGTTTTGTATCCCACTTCCCCTACTTGGTAACAGTATGAACTTCAGTAAGGTAGTTAACTCACTTAGCCTCAGTTTCCTCAACAGCAAATGAGTATGATGATAGTACTTACAGTAGGTGCTTCTAAGTGACACATTTTATTGTCGTATCTGGAGTAATATAAGAATATGAGACTTGTGTGCAACAGATTTATACTATCTTTACATCACATATATATTACAATGTTCTGATTAAACTTACTTTATTTTAAAGCTTACTAAATTCTTAACTTGTATTTTCCTTCGTATAGAATTACAAATATGGTCCACCGCTGTTACTGTTCAGTTTTTAAAATTAGTTCTTTCAATCAGTGAACCAACAGATAATGAGTATTCACTGTTGCCAGAATCTGAGTTAGGTGGCAGCATTTTCAAAAGACACAATGAGCCACATGCCCACAAGCCGCTCAGAGTGTGGAGGAGTGAAAGAGAAGTAAAGAATTATGGGTGCCAAGAGAGAAGTATATTAAAATAAGGTAAGAGCAAAAAGAAGAAACAATTATATCTGAAGAAGAAGACTTCAGAGAATCCCAAAGGGAAGAAGAATCAAGTCAAGCCTTGCAAATTAGTATGCTGGAAAAGGACATATTCTAAGCAGAGGGTACATAGTTACCAAAAGCAACATGAAGCTTATAGAGAACAACCAATTATTGATGGGTGTGCCTTAGGCGTGGGATTCATTTATTTGTAACGATAGTTAGACAGATGGAGGCCAGTTCCTCTACAGCCTTACATCCCATGCTAAAGCCATGGAAACTGCTTGAAGCGTGTTTTAGCAAAGGAGTAAGATCGATATATTTGAGCTTGGCGAAGAGTCTTATACGGAATATCAGATAAAAAGACTGAAATGGCATGAATGATAACAGGGTGATTATTAAGAGGTAATTGACATCAGCTGGGTGAGAAATAATAAAAGCGTAAAATAGGACAATGGATATTGGTGGAGAGGGAGTTACAGACTTGAGATGTCGACACTAGGGAGGGAGAATATGCAGGACCTGGTGAGTCTGAAGGGTTTGAGAAATGCAGGCATTGCAGAATACCCCTAGATTTCCAACTAAATGACTAGATAAATGTACTGTTCTCCCCTACAATAGAGAATTATGGAAGACATCGTAGGTTTTGGTTCAGTTGTGACAGTTTAAAATTTGAGATTTCTGTGGGACTCCTTTGTGTCGGATTACTATAAAAGTTTTCTCTGCTCTCCCTGTCCCTAATCTTACCTTCCTCTGTTCCATTCTACGCAGTACAGCAAGAGTGATCTTTCTGAAGCTCAAATTTAGTTATATAACCCTCTCCTGCATGAGCCCTTTCTGTGGCTTTACAATGCAACCACTGACAGAAACTTTTACCATGACTACATCTTTGTGAGGCCTCCCTAGCCTAACCCACTCTATTAGCCCCCTTTTGCTATGTTGACCTACATCAGACCTAGTACCATGTTTTTCCTTCAATAAACATATTTCCCAGACTTTACAAATCTCCTTTTATGTCTTGATTCTTCCTGGAAACCTCCTCTTACTCCAAAATGTGAATAGATATCCATAGGGAGTCTTAGAAGACCCTATACTTTTCCAGCATTTGCTATACTATCTGTGTAACATGTCTACAATTATCTGCATCTTCTGGTAGATTATATTCTCCTTGAGCATTTCATTCATGTTTTTATATAGGCATGTCTAACAAAGTGACAGGTATGTAGGAGACTGAATACATCTTTAATGAGGAAATGAATGTCGCATAGGAGATTCAGTAAATCTGAACATTCAGGAGATGTTCAGATATTTGGGACTGGAGCTCATGAGATATATCCTTGAAGATCTTCATGATATGGAAGGAGGTTAGGAAATGGGAATAAACGATACTGTCAAGAGAAAGCAGTAACATAAGAAGACTAGAAAAGCAGCGTGTTGCTTTGTGGAATGTGAACGATTAAGTGATCAGTGGTGAAGGACAGCCCACAAAGAGAATGGAAGAAGAGTAGTTAAAAGACAGAATGTGCATCGAATACTGGTAGCTGTGAAGTCTCTACTTAATGGGACTGCACTGTTTAGAAGTGGGCCTTGGGGCTGTCTTAAGCTGCATTTGCACAGCCATTACATTGGCATGAGTAGCCGGAGGCCAGTGTGTGTCTGTTCAGTTTAGATGTATTTATCAGGTAGTTGGGCACGTTAGAGGGTCAATATAAAACATTCCTTTCTTCCTTTCCTAAATTTTCATAGGAAAATTTCTGGATAGTCCCAAGTGTACATTTGTTAGATGATTAATTGTCTTTTAATAACTTACAGAATACTAGAAATCTTGAGTCTACCAGTGGACTCCCAATCAGGATTACCTTTCTTTGCCTCTCTTATTGCTCGATGTAGTCGTGTGACTAGTTCTCAAAGACATAGGAGCAAAAATTAAGTATAATTTTCCATTTGTAGCCTTAGGCTCAGAAACTTGCCCTTAAAGTGAGTGGATGTGGCTCTCCTCCTTTCCCCTTTTGTTTGCTGAAATGCAGATCAGGTGTTGGCAAGCCCTCTTGAACCTCCAGAATATGGGCAACACCTTAAAAATGGAAAAGAAATAAGAAGGAGGAAGCCTAAGTCTTTGGTACCAAGGCCATCATGTCCTTGGATGTCTTACACCAAAATTGTCAAAGGAAAGTTGGGAGGTGGAGGCTTTCAGTGTATTTTGTCCACTTTCCTACCTGTTCCAGACAATAGTCTTTACCTGGTGCTTAGCTTAATAACTTTCTAAAGCTTAACTAACTGTAACATTATATATGTGTAATATGTATATATACATATATATCTCCACATTATGTACTACATATTCTCTATATTCCATATACACACTATTATATATACAATATTTTGAATGAGGTTATTGAACACAAAAATGTTTCTATAAAAACTCTGTTGCAATGATCATACATACTCTCTGATCTTAAATATTACAAGGCATCCATTTCCTTGGAAATTGAATTCTGGAAAAAATAGCTGGCATTAGGCTATTTTTTTTAATTTTTTTTTAACATTTATTTATTTTTGAGACAGAGAGAGACAGAGCATGAACGGGGGAGGGTCAGAGAGAGAGGGAGACACAGAATCCGAAACAGGCTCCAGGCTCTGAGCTGTCAGCACAGAGCCCAACGCGGGGCTCGAGCTCACGGACCACAAGATCATGACCTGAGCTGAAGTCGGACGCTTAACCGACTGAGCCACCCAGGCGCCCCTGAGTTAGGCTATTTTTATGTATTTATGTATTTAACTCCAAGCACACACAAATATAGGCACTCATTTCTGTTTCTGTACCTCAACAAATAGGTGTACTTGCTTCATAAACTATATTTATTCATTCATTTAATGCAAAAATATGTTCCAGGCACTATGCTACACCTTTCAGATACAAGGTAAACAAGAAAGATATAATTCCTACTCTTCGCAGAGGTTACAGTCTGTCTGAGGAGATAGGAGGGTAAACAATATATATAACATATATTATGATATGTTGTGTTCTGGGAATATGCAGGGTGCTCTCTGGTAACATGAAAGGGGCACTTAACCCAGATTTGGAATAGTAACTGATCCTCATAGCTTGAGGCTGTGTTACTGATTCTCTAGAGTCTCTGAATATTCATATACATTTTCATGTATGTACTTTCACATTCATCATGATTGCAAATAAACTTTAGTCTGTAGCCATGAGCTTTTAACATAGTGCTAATTTAACAGTGTATATAGATGCTAAATTAAGGTTAGTAACATTACCGTATGAAGTTCTTACTTTCAATCTTAAAATATAATTTTGATTTTGCTTATGGGGAAAGAATGAAATAATTGGCCAGATTTCATACATAACATTTTTTGCCAAAAATACAATCAAGGCAGTTAATGTGTGTGTTTGGTGGGGGGTTGGGGGAGTGGAATATTAGGTAAGCTAATTGAATAAATTAAGTGCATAGGATTAAAAACTTGGTTTTTCTTGAATTTTCCTATTTTCCACAAGTTATTTTAAAATGATGTAAATACAGCAATATTATACCAAACTCTCATAATTCATTTTGATTCATGTTTATATGCTTTCAAAGTCCCCCTTTTAACATTCAGTTAGCAGGAACACAGTGAACTGTCAGAGCATCTATGTTTCAAATTTAATTATGCTGGCCGAATTCAGAGATTTCCGAATTTGCCTTATGACTATCAGTCATCTGCTGACATCAGTTCCAGAAGGTTGCCTATATTGTATTGATTGCTAAATGTTCCCCAGTGTTTCTGATTATCTGTCAAGCTCAACTACCCAGAACACAACCAGAAATTCAGAAGTAGAAAAAATAGACATCTGACTAATAACATGGGAAGTTATACAAAATAATGCATTAAAATCAAGGCACTGGGCTTCAGGCTTCAGCACCGACATGTGAAGAGCTTGCAAGTTGTCACTCTTATCCCCGCCACAAGAAAAAGCTGAGCAAACTGAAAATTAAAGACTTTTATTGCATTTGTAAGAGAATTGAGGTGACAGGCAAAGTGCCATCCCAAACTGTGAAGAGGCAGACACATTGAGAGAGATGCAGCTAAGTTTTTTTTTTTTTGTTTTTTTTTTTTTTAACCTGAAAGGGATGCTACTAAAGCATCATGCACTGCAATGATACACTGAGAGCCTCATCTATAACTGAAGCCATGTCCAGGAGAAGGGACAGGGCAGAACCTCATCCCAACCAACAGGAGGGCGATCCTCCCACTCCAGCCCCTCTGCTCGCTCCCTCATCTAAGGGGTGTGAACTCATGAAAACTCAACAGAGATCAGAACTTCAAGGAAATGGATTGGGCATGCGGCAGCCAGGGAAGGGAGTAAGAAGAATGGGGAATAAAACGTACCAGAGGAGACACAGTTGTGAAGATTACAGCCTAAGACACAGGCCCACCGGAAGACTGAGTTTCAATCAGAAGATTATAGAACAGCCCCCCTCCCTTACACCTTCCTGCCACACCAGCAAAGCTCCGGGAGTGACCTAGCCATAGCTTTTAGCAGAAAGATCTGAAGTCTGGGAGGAAAAGTGCTTTGGGAAGTCCAAAGTCAAGAGGGTAAAACCGCAAAAAGAAAATGAAAGGAACTTGGATCCTGTGGCACCTATAGTGATAGCAAACACTAACCCTATAGCCAACACTAAACACTAGTGTTTAGCAAACACTAAACACAGCCACCCTATAGCCAGACTGACATAAATCCTGCACTAAACGTCTGTTTATCTCAGTTTCCATTACCCAAATGAACATGGTCAAAGTTCAACGAGACAGTATCGGGGATGTGTGTCAATTATATCTCAATAAAACTTGGGGGTGGGAGGGCAGATGAAGAAAAATTAGAAGGCATGCCAAAAGGAAAAAATACAAATCAAACCAGTTGGAAGAGGAAAAGCAGACCGCAGAACCAGACTCAGTTATGACAGAGATGTTGGAATGATTAAACAAGGAATTAAAAATAACTAAGATGAATCTGTTAAGTCTGTTAATGTCCCTACTGGAAAAAATAAACAACATGCACGAAGAGATCAGTCATGTAAGTAAAGAATTGGAAGCTCTAAGAATCAAAAGGAGTGATCTTACATAAGAAGTGATCATGCCATTACCCTGCTTAAAATGAACAGTATAATGGTTTCCCATTGCTCTTGATGAGAAGTTAGATTACCTTAACACCATCCAACAGGTTCTGAATGATCTGGCTCCTACCTCCCGCTCTGGCCTCATCTTCCATGAAACTGTAATCTGTCTTCCTGCCTTCCAGGCTTCTTTTCATTTCTCTTAAATGCTTTCCTTATGTCCCCGGCTTCCTATGCATGCTATTTCCCCAGTCTAGCATTATCTTCCCTTGCCTGGTGACCGCTTTAACTTTTCCCCTTATTTCCTTAGCGAAGCCTACTTCAAATTCCCAGTCTAGGTAGATCACTTGATTACAGTCCATCATAGACCTTGCCCAGTTGTGATGTTAGGTTACTTTGTGCTCTTTTAAAAAATATATATATTTTAACTTTTATCTTTTTGTGGCTTTGCTCACATTCCATTCACAGCTCTACCATATGTAGCACAAAATGAGGACTAAATGTTTATGTGTGTTATAAAAGAAGGAATAGATTTCTTGCAGGTATCCTAATGAAGTTAATGCTTATCAGTTGCAGATCATTGGAGACGTAGTTTCAGTAAATATGTATTAATTCATTTAGAAACTATTTGATGGCCTCCTACTCTCTGCTGAGCACCCTTTTACTTTTGGGGGAGAAGACAACGAACAAGGCTCTACTCCATGTAGTTCACTGGAAGGATGCAGTCATGTAAACCAACAGAAAATTCAAGGACACAACGTGATGGAGGTAGCCATAGGACCAGGTCACAGGTGCCTTTAGGGGTGAAATCCTGCAGAATGCATTAGCGGAGTGTGCGCTCTGAAGTGCAGGAATCTTTGCACTCGTGTTCGTTGCTGTGTTCCCAGTGCCTGCAAAAATAACTGGCGTTGAGTAGGCACTCAGTAACGTACTTAGGGAAGGAATGATAATTAGGTATTCTTAAAAAAGAGGGGGAAGGATCCTAGGTAGAGGAAATAATATGTTGCCTAGACTGACAAATTGCTCAAACTGAGAAAACATTCATGTCACTGCAGCTTCAACCTCAAATATGAAAATGGCTTCCTTTAGGTCATAGGGGCCTTTCTCCGAGAAAAATGGCTTCAGGAAGAAAAGGATTGGGTAGAGAGATGTGAGTTTTAAATGTATTAAGTCCAGGATACATTCAGGTAAGCAAAAAAAAAAAAAAAAAAGTTATAATCTTTCACAATATTGTGCACACTAAAAGTGTCCTTTCAGACATCTTCTTCTAGATTATAGTTGATGGTTTCTAAATTCTCACAAATTTTAATTTAGTGGAGTTTGAGTTCATTAGGCTTATGGCAAGATATGTTATCTAAGTTCTCATTTCTGCACCTAACACAAAATTTCAGTGTTTTTATCCTTCAGATGTAGGACAGTCACGAGTTAAAATTGCAACCTTAAAAATAAAATAAGTGCATTTATTACTCTATTTGTAAGTGCTAAAAAAAAAAACAAATCTAGCACTTTTGTTTTCAGAATGTCTGGTTGTTTTTTCTGCCATTTCTGCCAGTAACCAGCAGGTGGTGTCACACAATTTTACATTTGTGTCCTATTGCGGTTGCGCCGTTTGGTTTCCAAGACTTCCACCCCACACCCCAACCACAAACACTCACACACAACATCTGATGGGGATGAAAGTCTAAAGGAGGACTGTATCGTATCGTATCGTATCGTATCGTATCGATTTTGCTTCATTTCATCTTGTTTCATTTCATTTCATTTCATTTCATTTCATTTCATTTCTCTGATTTAAATCTGTCTTGATTTTGCTTTCAGGGTAATATTTTTCTGCACATGCACTGAGGCACCTTTTTATAATAGAGACACTGGTTCACATGCAGTAACTCTTTGGTCACTGTATCAACATTATGGGAAAACACTATTCATAATCTTCACTTCACAAATGAGGATACTGTGGAACAAAGGGGCTGGGGAATGTCCCCCAAGTTCACAAGATTAAGATTTAGGCATCTGGCTGTGGAGCTCACAGTGTCAGTCTCTGTGCTGAAATCACCGCCCCCCCCCCGACCCCCCCGATTTGATTTTATACTCTCAGCACATATTTGCAGCCAACACTTGGTGTTCCTTTACTTTGATGCTATTTGTTCAGCTCCTGAGTTCAGGTCTTGGCACTTAACCTTACATAAGAAATGTTAACATAGAATGAAACCTGAATATCAAAGAACTGTATGTCAGATATTGTCTATGTGTGGGGAATGATGACACATTTCACATATATGCATTGAATTTTAGTGCTAAAACACTGTAAGTTATTTGCCTTTTGTTTCACTGAGAAAGAAACTTAGGCCTCCCAAGGAAGCATTGAGTTATGGTAGTCACACAGAGGAGATAAAGAAAGAGACCGTCTGGTAAAAAATGTGGGAACATTCATTTTTGGAGGCCCTAGTAGGTATAGAAAAATGCCTATTGTTGGCAGACAGGCATGTGGAAGGTCTGAGCTTACCAAGTAAGTGCACCTCTTTTTTTAATGCCCAGATCTTCTATTTATAGTGTCATGGGAACAGGCGAGGCTGAACTAGCAGGCAGGAAAGCTAGCATATGAGAACCACACCCTTCCAGTGAAAAGAAAAAAAGGGGAAGGGGGGGAAAGGTAGAAACTCATAGTCAGTGTTACCAATTTTATTGTCAAGTTTACACAGTCAGATGAAAGAAAAAAATTAGATATAGGGAAGATTTGAATATGGTGAAAAATAACCTCATAGTAGACTCATTGAACTGCTAGAATGTTTTAGTAGTTTGAATGACTAGACCCAGATCTAATTTTAAACTAGCAGTGTAGAATTAGAATCATAGTTAAATTTGTGGTTTGCCATAATTTGAACTTTGCATTTTTTGATTAACCTACTTTAAATTAGTCAACATTCATGTAATGATCAGTCATTCCCAGAAATTCACACTTGAATTATAAATGATAAATGTCATCAGGTATCCCTTCTTTAAATTAAAAATCTTGTATTTTTTTTGTCTTATCGCAAAAACAAAGCAAGTTCACTGCAAGAAAAAAGGAAAAAATAAAAAAATGAATTGCCTCCAATGTTAATTCCCCAAGTAACTAATATTACCGTCTTAGATTATATCCTTACAGATTGTATTCTTTCATGCTTGTCTAGTAAAATACCAAAGAAATGAAACAACAAAAAATCAGTCACAAGTCCATTTTCTATTTTATCCATCCAGACCACATAACACTTTCTTCCCCAAAGTGGTAACTGAAGTGTCCTTTTTCATTTTATGTTCTATTTACTAAGCTCATACAGGTATATCTATATTGATACACAAATCCAAGTGCAGATATTTTCATGAAAATTGAATCATGAACTATTTTTAAGCAAAATGTACGGTAGATACATTTGCAATGAATTAACAGCCCTGCTTTACTCTTTGTAATATTGTTGTGCTATTCCTAGTGTAGGTAATCAACAATTTATTAAACTACTTCCTAATCAATGAATATGCCAATGGTTGCCACCTTTTTACTTTTACAAGGTGTGTTCATGTGAAGAGTCTTGTGTATCATTTATCGTTTTATATTTTCCTGCTGTCATTTCAGTAAGAGACATTTCTAATAGCAGTAGTGATAACAAAAAAGAATTAAAGTAGCTGACATTTCCTGCACACTTATGATGTGCCAGATTTTATGCCAAGTTCATACTAAACCATCACAGCGTACCTCTAAAGAAGGTAGAGTTTATAATTCCATTTTGTATTTGAAGAAAGTAATAGTTGAGGAACTTGCTGTAAGTCACAGAAAAACAGCGAGTATTGGAGCCAGGATTCAAACCCAGGCCATGTGACTGGGAGGCCATCGGAGGACATAACAGTACAGTTCACCGGTATTTTATACTGCCCTGCCCCATCTAGAAGAACTGCTGGGGATCAGGGTAGATACCAGCAAAAATGGTGGAGTACAAAATTCCAAATAAAAGCCTCCTGGTATTAGGGTGAGGAAATGGGGCTCATTCAGAAAGTATTATCAGCACTTTATGGTGCCTCCCTGGAAGACATTTGCAAAAAGCTTGTCTTTGTATGTTACCTGACTCAGAATTCTCCTGGTGCAAAAGTTGCTACCAGGGAGATGTCACTGAAAGTATTTATAGGCAGATGTTTTAGTTGCTTCTGCCTGAGGTGATGGATAACATTTGGGACAAACAATGGTCTAACCAAAGAGTTTGAGAGGAAGGGCTAAGGAAGAATTGTACAAAAGTAGTTTCAAAAGCACTGACATGTATTTTGGAATCTAAAAGTCCACGTGTATACACAGAGCTTTGTAAACACTCAATAAAGACCCGAGACAGTCAGTTAAGCGTCCGACTTCGGCTAAGGTCATGATCTCACAGTCCATGCATTCGAGCCCCGCGTTGGGCTCTGTGCTGACAGCTCAGAGCCTGGAGTCTGCTTCCGATTCTGTGTCTCCCTCTCTCTCTGACCCTCCCCCATTCATGCTCTGTCTCTCTCTGTCTCAAAAATAAATAAACATTAAAAAAAATTTAAAAAAAAAGACCCGAGAAAGCCCTAAACTTTCACCTCTTGAGGCCCTACAGAAGCAGAAGGTGTATGTATGCTAAAGCAGGGTTGTAAACTACCTGGCTGAAAGTTGAAGACATATCCCAACCTGCAAACAGAGCCACTTGGCAAAGACTGAGGAAATTTTTTGTTCCAGGTATTTAAGGAAAACTGTCTAATCATCAGATAGCCACTACGCTAAAACAAACAAAATCCCAAAGAACTCAGTGGCCCCAAACAAAAAGAATCAGACTTTACAGAATAAGTTAAGAAAAGTCACTAGGGGTGCCTGGGTGGCTCAGTCGGTGAGCGTACAACTCTTTATTTCGGCTCAGGTCATGATCTCGCGGTTCACAAGTTGAAGTCCTGCATCTGGCTCTGCCCTGACAGCTCAGAGCCTAGAGCCTGCTTCGGATTCTGTGTCTCCCTCTCTCTCTGCCCCTCCCCTGCTCATGCTCTGTCTCTGTCTCTCTCTCAAAAATAAATAAAACGTTAAAAAAATTAAAATAGTAAAACTAAAATACCTATAAATACATTTAAATAAAAAAAAATTTTAATGTTTATTTTTGAGAGAGGGAGAGACAGAGCGTGAGTGGGGGAGGGGCAGAGAGAGGGAGACACAGAATCCAAAGCAGGCTCCAGGCTCTGAGCTGTCAGCACAGAGCCCAACGCAGGGATTGAACCCATGAACCACAAGATCATGACCTGAGATGAAGTCGGACGCTCAACCAACTGAGCCACCCAGGCGTCCCTAAATCTTTATGACCTTGAATTAGGTAACAATTTCTTAGGTATGACACCAATTTGTAATCCCTATTCAGAAAGGATGCCCATTGCCGACATTCTCTTCAACACTAGCGTAGTATAAATCTTTTGAAGTTTGCTAATATTTTGGTGACTATATTGTTTTAAAAAGGCATCTTGAGGCGCCTGGGTGGCTCAGTCAGTTAAGCATCCAACTTCGGCTCAGGTCATGATCTCACAGTTTGTGGGTTCGAGCCCCGCGTCGGGCTCTGTGCTGATCACTTGCTCAGAACCTGGAGCCTGCTTCAGATTCTGTGTCTCCTTCTCTCTCTGCCCCTCCCCCGCTCACACTTGGTCTCACTTTGTTTCTCAAAAATAAATAAATGTAAAAAAAAAGAAAATTAAAAAAGGCATCTCATTATCACTTTGTTTATATTTCCTCAACTGCTAAGGAAGTTAAATATATTTTCCTGTATTGATTTGTCATTTGCATTGCTATATTTTGCATGTGTGTGTGTACATGTGTGCGCATGCATGTGTTTGTGCAAGCACATGCGTTAGGGAAGATGTGGTTTTGCTTGTGGATATGTGTGGTTTTATCTGTCTTGTTTTCTGTTTAAGTATTCTCCTGTACCCAGTTCTCAAAAGAATACATCTTCACAGTCGTCTAAAACTTTGCACTTTGAGACATGAAAGGGCAGTGTGTTTCTGTAAATGTGTTTTTTAATATTGACTTAGTAGCAGGTGAAGTAAATTTACCTTTCTACCTTTTATTCTTACTACTACCATCATATTCCTAGATGCATTCACTCATGATGAAAGACTCACTGCTATTTTGAATTCCTAACTCTATTGCAGATGAGAAGAAAAAGCTGCTTTATTTATCCTCAGGGAAAGCAAAAAATACAATAGTATACAACTGTAACATATGAATGAACGTTTCTTTAACATTTTAACTCTTTTAATTTAATGTGTCCTCTATGTACGAAATTAAACTTCTATTGGATCTCTGATAAAACAGGTAATTGCAGACATTTGACTGCTGATGTTACAGCTTACCTCCTGAGTTATTGCTTTCTTTTTACTTAATCATTATGACTTCCCTGACTACTGGCAGAAAAGCTCTGCAGTGAAGGGAACTAAATTATTTTTTAAATGAACAGAGTATGGGGCACCTGGGTGGCGCAGTCGGCTAAGCGTCCGACTTCAGCCAGGTCACGATCTCGCGATCTGTGAGTTCGAGCCCCGCGTCAGGCTCTGGGCTGATGGCTCAGAGCCTGGAGCCTGTTTCCGATTCTGTGTCTCCCTCTCTCTCTGCCCCTCCCCCGTTCATGCTCTGTCTCTCTCTGTCCCAAAAATAAATAAACGTTGAAAAAAAAAAAGTTTAAATGAACAGGGTATAAAATATTCCTTAAAGTGTAGTGATTTGCATTTTATAAGATTTAGGGTTTAGTTGCTTGTTTTATTTTCTATAGATTCTAAGCTTCGTTATGAAAGAAATTATGTCCTCATGACGCTAAGCGATCCAGAATTAATTTCATATTTAGGTAGCTATACTTAGAATGAAGAACTTCTTAATCATAGTTCCATTGTGATCACTGGTGTGGATGATTGGTCCATTGCTTAGCGTGTTTTAAATAAACGATGAATAAATGCATGTGAGGCTTTGTGTGGGATTTTTAAAAATAAGGTTAATGCACGATGGATCAATTTAAAGTACCTACTTTCCTCATAGGAAATTCTACTTCAGTTATCACCACCTTTGTACCCTTCACAGTATTCAAAAGAGAAAAAGGAGATTCATAACAACAAAAATGAAAACTTAAAGCATTTCAGAGTTATTACTTCAAGAATTATAACAGCCATTTGTGATAATTAACTTTGCTCTGTTCTTCCAGTTTTTTTTTTTTTTAAGTGGATACAGTGGCAGTGAAAGTAACTTTGAAAAAAGAATATTTCCAATGCTGTCTTGTATCTGTTGATGTTTTTGGTTCCTGTCTTTCTGCAGGAGTCACAACTGTTCTAACAATGACAACTCTAAGCATCAGTGCTCGGAACTCCCTCCCCAAAGTGGCTTATGCAACCGCCATGGACTGGTTTATTGCTGTTTGTTATGCATTTGTGTTCTCTGCCCTAATTGAATTTGCAACTGTTAACTACTTCACCAAAAGAGGATGGGCTTGGGATGGGAAGAGTGTAGTCAATGACAAGGTAAGTGAGAATCCCCTAACAGATTTAGTTTATAACAGACATGTTCCTAAAAATTGACATTAAAAACATTCAAATGTAAATTTTATGTGTGTGTGTGTGTGTGTGAATCATATTTCTTTTAAAGTATGCTTTTGCCTGAAATCCTTTAGGAGTGCTTGTTAGAGTATGACTTCTGTTGAAACCACTCCCTAGCATCTGCTGAGCTCTGACTGTGTGTCAGGCACTGTGCTAAGTTGTTTACATATGTTCTATCACGTAATCTTTACAACTTTATGACTAGTGTCTCTTTTTAATTCTCATTTTTCTGATGAAGGAGCTAAGGCTTAGTGAAGTTATTTACTTGCCCAAGCTCACACAACAAGTTAGTAGCTATATGTGATGGCAGATCTGACCATGAAGTTCATGCTCTGAAATACCACACTGCTTTATAATAAAGAGATTTGAAAAGAAAGTGGACTTTAATTTACCTGTTGTAGAATCTCGGGCTCTATCAGCAGTTGAGTTACTCTTCACCTACCCTCATCGCTGTTGCTTGGATAGAAAGGTTCAAGCGGCATTGTTATCTCTTCCATGTTGTATGGAGTAAGTACTTAGGTGCTGGAATGCTCAGAAAGTTTAAGTCGCTCATGTAGTCTATGAGACTCCTTTGTTTTTAAGATTACTTTCTTTGGGAATTGTTGGTGTCCATTTTTAGGTTTCAAGTACTGAAGCTAGTGGAAGTTTTGAGCATTAATGTAACATCTGTTCCCTTTCTTATTTAATGGATTATTATTCATCTGCATTAAGAGGAAGCTTTGGCTGTATCACAGTGAGATATAAAGTATTCTTAATAGTTAAGTTCTACTTGGAAGGCTCCTTTTTAACAATATATCTATTAAAATGTTTCTTCCATTAAATTTGGAATAACATACTTGGTGATTTTACTTCTTTGTCAGTTATTTAAATATAATTTTTTCTCATTTCTAGAACCATATTGCAGTTTAAGCATACAAATGATTGATGTTATAATTTAAAAGTCTTGCTCTTTTTCCTAATTTTGTAAACTGTAAGTTTTAATAAGTGCTGGTTTATTTCATTTTATAAGCAACGTTTTGCATACTAACAGCCACTGAGTAAATATTAAAGGGAATCCAATTAGCTCTCTATGCTTAACTTCTAGGTTATTTCAGCATTTCCATTACATTTTATTATTGATTTGTGTTTTCATTTTCCATATAGTGTACTGCTTTTTCATTGCTATCTATGCAATTACTTCTTTTTAGTTATATTAGTTACACATGCGCTTTCATACTAACTTTTTTTGAAGGTGAAATGCCAGATGTATTTATAAATGCCAGACATGTTTATAAATATGTCACAAAAGATAAATAGTGGTTTGTGGTAAATTCTCCATATAGATATTCATTGATATATCACTTTTTAATGCTATGAGGGTGCCAATCAAATTGACATTGTGATTTGGCATATCAAATTGACATTGTGATTTGGCATATCAAATAAAATACCTTCTCCCTGTACTTGGAAAATAGAAGTACCTATAAATGCAAAAAACCCATTCATGATGATGCATTCTAAAAACAATTACCTAGTACTGAGGAATGCTGGAATTAAGTCAAACCACATATCAAATCACACAGAGCAAAGATAAATCCAGGACAAAATCATTGATGTTTGGGTCTCATCTGCAAGAAAACAGCTAACAAATGTTGTATTATTTCAGTCCTAAGTGGTTGGAATTCAGTGGTTAATTTAAAGGGAACATTGTATCAGGCACGTTGCTTGTTCTTACTTTTCCATAGCTAGGCCTTTGAGAATTTTTTGTTGAATAAAGAATCTAAGAGTTTCTTTTATGAAGTCTGCACTTGTAACACCAAGGAAAAACTTCATTGCCTTCACGGAAGGAATGTTCAGTCTTTACAATGGTGAATTTATCAGCGGGTACTCAACCCAATTTCATGATTCAAATGAATTTTGGGAGGTGCTTCCTAAACTTACCTTGGAAATAACCACATTCTTAGGACTGAAAGGAAATCGAGTGCCCCAAACTAGCACATCTGCCTGAAAAAAAATTTCAGTGCAGTCTACTTTCAGGCTTCTCTGCTTTAGTTTTCCTTAGGAAGAAATTTTTTTAAGTGGAAAATGATAATTTATTTGAATTATAGAATTTTTGTCCACTGCCCATATCGGTGTCCTTCCAGTTTTATCAGACTGGAAAAAGTCCTCAGCTTTCGAAGTTGGTATCATAAGTCAATGCAGTTCAGTCATCTGTCAATAGAAAGAGCATATGAAAAGTTCTTAAACATTTGTAAACTGGCAAGTATTAATTTGCATCATAAGAATAATAATGACTCAAAGATGCATACCACTAGCGTATGTTTGAAAAAGGAAATACACATTTAACATACAATTTGTATGTAGATTGCACTCTGCTGATCTTGAAAGTTAGTTTTTGCAAATACATAAATCCACTCCATTCATATTCAAGCTACATTTGAGCCCTCTGTTAGAAGACATAGCCTACCTACTGTGCTCTGTGATCTTGGACAAGATGTTTTACTACTTTTAGCCTCAGGTGTGACATTAGATTACAAAACCTTATCACTCTAAAAGTGTAGTGCTGGATCAAATGTTCTATCTCCAGTTGTTATTCCTTTCCATATACAGAAAGTGTCTTATTATGAAATCCCCCAAGTTCTTCTGGAAGCTTCCCTCACAACCAACATTCTTCCACTTGCCCAAGACTAATTCTTCCACTGCAGCTCTCGATCTCTTTCTCTCTTGTTCTTTTCTCAGCCTTGAAGCATCAGTTATTGTTTTCTTCTCATTTCATCAAGGCCATCTTCTCCTTTCCAGCTGCCTCCTTCCTTTCAGTAAGGAGTATGCTTACTCTGTTTCATTAACCATGGAGGCAAGAACTCTCTCTAGATCCTATGTCACCCATTCCCCCATCTTCAGATTCTACCATCTTCTTCTCCAATTCAAGCTTTTTGAAAACCGTGCTACCATGTCTGTGTTCTCACTTTCAATTTAATTCTCAGCCCACTGTAATCTGATTTCCTTTTCATGTATTGTCCTGTAACTGACGAACACCAATAACCTCCACATTTTCAGAACAGATAATAATTTTTCATTTTTCTCAAGGGATCCCCATTCAACCCATTGAATATTGTTGGGCTTCAGAACTCCATTCAGGTGCAAGTCAGCAGCATTTCTTTACAAGAAGCCTTCGAATAGCAACTTCCTGCCCTCAAATCCTGGCCTGGCAGCTGCCTTTATTCATTCTATTCTGAGAGTCCCTGCCCGAGTTCACAGTAGATCCTGTCTCCCTAACATCTGCTCTTGTTTACCCCCAAAGACAGTCATTTGGCTTTATTTTATTGTTTTTGGTTTTACTATTCACTATGTGATTCTCACTTTAAGGGTTTTATAGATAGTATTTGTGGGAATGTCTACAACACTAAACAGTGTCCACCCATTTACTGTCCCCAAATAGATAATCCTACTCGTCCTGAGAACAAATGTCAATCTTCAGGAAATTTCTGAACCCTGCACCCCCGAAATGATTCAGTCCCATTTAAGTGTGTCTAGCACCCTGATTTTTTACATTAAATCCTTTATTACAGTTTGTAATTGTATATAATGCCTCATCTCCTTCACTGATCATTATAACATGTCCGTGTTTATTTCAGTAAATCATTCACTGTTGGCCTTTTGCACTGGGTCTTGTGTGTATCAGTTGCTCAGTAAATATGGTCTGAATGAATAAAATACAGCCCAATCAAATCTACAGCTCATGCTTTTATAGTATCTATAACTGTACCCCATACCTTTCTTTTAAGTTCTGGGATCATATATCCATCCTATTCCCTAGGCATTTCTATATGACTCTACTATCTCAATCTTTACATATCTTTTTTTAAATAAATATACAACAAACAAAGATAAAAGCTTCTAAATTGATTTTGTATATTTCCCCTGCCCACATTTCCTTTTTTAAATCTCTGGCAAAACCTAATCTCACATACCAACAATTTGGAAATACCCCTTAACATCTAACCTGTCATCACATGGTGCCTATTTTCTTGTCCTTTCATGGACTATGCCCTTGCTCAGTGTTCTCTGAGAACACTGTCTCTAATCATGTCTCCCTCCAGTCCATCCTCTACATTAGTGCTAGGGTCATTTTTCAGCTCTTCAGTGAATTGTTGAAATCTTAATGCTAATTATTGAACTCTTTAATGAATTCTTCAAGTTGGTCAGCTGATATCGTCCAAGTACATAACTTTCTCATAAGTTTGTTTCACATGTTGAGTTACTTGTTGTTTTACAGATGTCTATATTTTAGCAAGAGCGTTTGCTCAAGTTATTACTACTATTATTCATTGTGCATTACCACCATGTGCCTAGGAATATCTCTGTGTTAGAAATGAGAAACTGCAGGGACATGTGGGTGGCTCAGTTGGTTAAGCATCCGACTCTTGGTTTTGGCTTCAGTCATTATCTCACTGATTCCTGAATTTCAGCCCCACGTCGACTCCGTGCTGATGGAGCAGAGCCTGCTTGGGATTCTCCTTACCTCTGTTTCTGTCCCTCCCCCGCTCATGCTCTATCCCTCTCTCAAATAAACAAACAAATAAATAAAAACCTTAAGGAAAAAAAAAAAGAGATGAGAAACCATAGATTTGTTCCCATAAAGTTACTTACTCAGGATCACATCTAATAAGTGGTACATCCAAGATTGAACACAGATCTGAAGTCCATGCTTGTGTTCTTCCTCTAGCCATTAACCCATCCCCCAATATCCATGCTGCTACACATCTCCATGACATTAGATTCCTCTTACCAAAATGCCCCCTCCTTCCTTCTGTAACTGATGAATTCCTACTTCTTTCTTAATACCCATCTGATTTTACTTAACACTGAAACTTTCTCAGTGAATCCAATTACTGCCCTCTATTATCTTTCTGCAGTACCTGACACAAATTCATTTTATGTGACCTTAGTAAATTATACTTTTATCATAAATTTGTGTTTCTAACACTAGGTTACATGGTCTAAGAAGATAGTAGTATTGTCACACTCATCATTTTCTCTGCTATAACCTGGAATAATAGTTAGCACATAATTTATTTGAATTAAATTTAAAGAATAAATAACTCTAATCTCTTGAGACTGATTCCATTTCTAAATCTGAGTCAGTGGTTCTACACTGGCCAAGAAAAGCATATTCTCTGCAAACACATCATATATTAAATTACTTAAAACACAGACTTAGTTGGGGCACCTGGGTGGCTCAGTCGGTTAAGTGACCGACTTTAGCTCAGGTCATGATCTCACAGTGCATGGATTCAAGCCCCGCGTCGGGCTCTGTGCTGACAGTTCAGAGCCTGGAGCCTGCTTATGATTCTATGTTTCCTTCTATGTCTGCCCTTTACCAGATCCAATTCTGTCTCTCTTTCTCTCTCAAAAATAAATAAACACTAAAAAATTAAAAAAAAAAGATTTAGCAACATAGTATGCAAACTAACATGAAATGTGCCATTGTTTTGTGATTCACTCCATGCAATCCATAGAAAACATCACATTTCAAGTGTTTTCTTCATTTATTTGCGTTTTTCAACACCCTGCCTTGTTCCAAAAGCATTTCAGGCAGTTTACCAAAAGAATGCATGCACTTAACTATTATAAAATAAAATATAAATAGAAGTAAGATATCAGGATGAAGGAAAATACAATGCAAATGTGTCCACCGTTTGGGCCAGAACATTAGCTATAGTCCATAGCTAGAGGAGTTGAGCTTTAAATTCTGAGCTTCTTGGCTGCCAAAGTAAACCATGGGGTGGGGGGCGGGAGTTACTCTTATTTGTAATCAAAAAATGGAAGCATAGATTTTCTTAGAGAAAATATTTTCCGACATTGAATTCTTTAAAACAGTATCATATGGGTTTTATATTAGGGAAAGCTGGGTACTATTGAAAGTAATGTCAACATTTTCCCAATAAACTCAGTAATGAATTTCATATTGATGTCTCTTGTAGTCCCCTTCAATAAAAGCTGAAGGCATTACATTAACATACAACTCAGTGAAGGCAATTCTTCAAGGAGCTAAGCTAATATGGTCCAAGTATATAGCTTTCTCATGGCCCAATTTAATCCAAGGAAAGACTTTAGAGTACTTAGAGAAGTGGATGGACTGTATAACCTTCAAACAATCTTCTGTAAGTATCACTTTTCTCAGTCAGGATGGTTAGCAGACAGTTAACAATAGCATTATCTGACCCAGGAGCATGTTGTTGCTTTACAAGAAATGGGCTGGCTAGTAGCCACAATGACTGTAAAAAAAGCAACATGGTATATAGAAAGAGCATAGATTTGCCACTCTGGCAACCTTGGGTTTTTTCCAAAGTCTGTCTTATCTAGTGTTACATTTATGAGCGCTCCCTTTCCTTATTCTAAGGACAATATCTGCGATTCTTTCCAATTCTGCAACCATGTGATTATTATTTTTATTCATATCCCAGGTCACTATGCTAACAGATGTCTATATTTTAGCAAGAGCATTTGCTCAAGTTATTAACACGTTATTTTATCTACTACTCTAAGGAAGCTGAAACTGGTTTGCCCCATGGTGTAAGACATTTTGATTTCTACAATCAAGAATTTTCCAGACTTGAAATTTTACATGTGTTCAGACATTCTAATGAAGTAATAAACTCAGAATATTCTGAATCCTATAAAACATTGTTTAAAAAAATAGAAAATGTAATTAGTATGTGCTGTATTTACTTTTCATTCCACTTCAGCTGCAGCATCAACAAATTCTATAGTAGCATATTTTCCTCTTTTTTCCCCAATTAATGTGTAAAAACACATAATCTATTGATTTTGTGATTAGCCATATTTTCCCCTTCCCACTTAATATGAGTCTCAATTACAAGCAAAACAACTTCCACAAACATGTGGAATGGTAAAATTGTGGACTTTCAGGATAATTACATAATAGAATTACAGAACAGACTATGGGAATCTAAATTTTATGAATCTCATAAATACTATACTCTACAAAATAGCTTTATATGTTTGTATATATCATATACTTTCTAAATATATATTTTTTTGTTCCAGTGATCATTCTAGTACATGTCATTCATGATAAAGCAAACATTTTTTGAGCCTCTTCTGTGCCAGGAACTATGCTAGCAGCTCTGCATTGCAGTCTGTGCTCTCAAGCAGCTTACAGTCAAGTGGAAGAAAAAAAATAAGTGAGAGAAGTATACATGCCACTGTAGAGACAGACACTAGGGTGTCGTGGAAGCCCATGGAAAGAGTAATTATTGCAGTAAGAAGTAATGTTTCAATACATGTGATTTTGAGCTGAGTTTGTATAAAATGGATCTAACTAGGGGAACAGCATGGGTTGGTAATCAGCTCCTGGCTCAATTGTGGTATCATGCACAGGTTAGGGAATAAAGGAGAGTGTATAGAATTAGGTTGGGAGTGAAAGTAACCTGTAATCATTTCTGGATATTTTGTGTTTTGATTACCTATGGAATATGTAGATAGAGAAGTCTAATGAAACATAATGGGTGGTAATTCTGGTGAGAGGTATTAGGTCAGTCATCTGCATATTGGTAACAGAGCCATTCAAGAGTCACTTAAAATTATTAGAAAATAGCAGTGGGTAGAAGTTAGCAGTGAATACGGCAAGGTGATATCTTCTGTAATAGCCTAGCATACTAATATTTTTTAGTACGATCAATAGTAGATCTATGAATTACAAAGAAAAGTAATAGAATATATTATGGGGACTTAATCTGTATACTCTGCTTTAGCAGATCTAAGAACTGTAAGTCAGCTATCAATTCAATAGTATTTTTTCTCTAGATACATGATTTTAATTTTAAATAGATAGCAATTTGCTTTACTGTATATTTGTGATAATTACTTTCAAATGGACTGAGGGGAGTTACTTTATAACTTTGTAAGACTTTGTAAGATCTACGCCAGAAAGGCTTTCTTGGGCTATGGCTAAGAATTGAGAAGTTTTGGTACCATGAGAGTGCCCTGCGCTTCATTCAGTGAATTGGTAAGAAATCACAAGTGCCAACCACTGGGTTTTGACTAAACATAGTACTCGGGACTCTTGCACTTTCGCTTGCTATTGGTTCTGAAAATAATCAAGTTTCCAAGTTCCTAGAGAGCATTCTGAAGCCAAGCCATCATCTTGTCAGGTACTAAGCTTGCCTCCGAAGTTCACACTTATATTCAGAAATTGGAGCCATTCTTTGAACAATGAAGAAAAAATAAAATGAAATTGTATTCTTAGTAGTTAAGTCAATAAAAGTTACAAATACACATTAAAATTATTTTTAACACTGCTTATGATAATATCCACAGTATTGGGATGGAAAAAAAAACCCAGCCACATACAAAAATATTTGAGGGTGATATTTGGCTGGTACATTCTGGCACAGCCCTTCTGGGTATTTACAGCCAATGTTTGTTCAGGTTGATCAGAGTATCTGTTTTGTTTTGTTAGGGCCCCTGCTTCAGAGTTTGTTAAATAATTTAGCATCACCTGTGGGTTTGTATACAGTTGAAGGGTGTTAAGTCAGGCAGGAAGGGTGCTGGTGAGAGTACAAAGTCTATCTGTACACCCTTCTTGCAACAAAGGACATTTACATTTATGTTTCTTTGTCAAAATGTCTAAACCTTGCACCATAAATCCTGACCTAACTTAAATGTCCCTCTTCCAAGATACCTTTTTTGGGTTCCTCCATGCAATGTTTATGTCTTCTTTCAAAGATATAAATGGATCTTGTAAGCCAGTAATCAAGATTTTGTAACTGAGTTATACCCATTCCTACTCTCTGCTAAGAGACTGTGCTTTTCAATGTGGCTTGAGTATTCATTTGCGCACTGAATTCTCACAGTGGTTCATTATGGCTTTGGTATAATTATCTCCCTGTTTTCAAACTAGAAGCTGAAGCAGGTAGAGGTTAAAGAATATTCTCATGGTCAGTCCAAATTCTCTATAAGTGCCATTTGAGATTACTTTAAATGATATCTAGGTATATTCGAAATAATGATAATATAAACCCTGTATGTTACATACTTTATGGTTTAAAGGGTCTTTTTAGAAGATTGACCTCGTGATATAAACTAGGAATTTAGGAAAGAGTGTACTCCCAAGTTTCAAACACCTTCTCCAAAGAGTAATATCACATAGTATGATATTTAAAGCAGAGGTTTAAAGTCACACACATGGGAGTTTTTGTGCTTTTTCAGCCACTTAACAGACAGGAGACCTGGTTGTATCACGAAACCTCTTTAGCCTCTAGTTTGAAATTTGTAACATGGGGTTAAGTATCGAACTTACCTCCTACCCAGTAGTGATGTTTTTTTACAAATAATACTGTCAGTCTTAACCCTCCACCTGACACATCCTAGTGTTCAGCACGTGTTACCATCTCTCTGTCAGTTACATACTTGGAAATTCCCCTGCATTTGTAACATGGGAACTTTGTGTGCCATTGCAGAAGAAAAGCTGTTTTATAGCTTTCATAGTGGTAGACCCTCAACCCCTTTCCTTTTATACTCCAGCCACATCTGGAAGAATGCCTTATCAGCTAGGGAAAGAGAGGAGGGAGAAACCTGATGTCAGTAAAGGACAGGAAAACCAGGCCCGTTTTTAGATCTTCTGGGCTCCCTGAGGACCTTTCTTATCTCATTTTACCTGAACATTTTTAGAATTCTTTAAAAAAATTTCTTTAGTGTTTATTTATGAGAGAGAGAGAGAGAGAGAGAGAGAACATGAGTAGGGAGGGGCAGAGAGAGAGGGAGACACAGAATCTAAAGCAGGCTCCAGGCTCCAAGTTATCAGCACAGAACCTGATGCAGGGCTCGAACCCACGAACCGCAAGACCATGACCTGAGCCAAAGTCAGACACTTAACTGACTGAGCCACCCAGGCGCCCCGAACATTTTGAGAATTCTTAATTGAAAATAATTGATATTTGAAATTCTGTTCTAGGCCAATTCGTCCTCTAAATCTGTTGATTTACACTCTTCACTGTTTTGGATAATTCATAGCTGGCTCAATTTTGTTTGCATTTAGATAACTAAGAAGACATTTATGTTAGATAGAAATGCAGATAAATGTTATTTATGTTTCCAGGTTCATTAATTCAGCTGCATATTATGTGCCTACCAGGTAGAAGGCACCATGCTAAGTGTAAGTTTATAATGGTAAACAAGATAGATGTAGCACCAGCCTTTATTGAACTTAGATTCTAATGAGAAAAGAAGACGTCAATCAAATAATCTCACTAGAAAGAATTTATACATTTTGAAAAATGCCACGATGGAAGTAAACTGAGTGCTGTGAAGCATGCATATGGGCAAAAAGACTGTGCTGCATAGAGTGGCTGGGAAGGTCTTTTTGAGGACAAAGACTAAACCAAGACCAAAGTATGAGAGGGGATTGATAACAGGAAATGCAGGATGGAGAGAGGCAATTCAAGTAAGGAAGTGGCATGGCCAAAGGTACCAAACAAGGAAATATTCTGAAAACTGAAGTTATTTCCTGGGACTGGTATATAACAAAGAAAAGAAGCCATGGTAAGAGGTATTGATTTTATTCTCAGGACCTTGAGAGTGTATTTAAGGGATTTAAGCTAAGGAGTGACGTGATCCCATTTGTGTCTTGAAAAAAATCCCTGTGACTACAGTGTGTCTAATGATTGGACAAGGTCAAGCCAAGCTGGGAGAGCACAAAACATTTCATTTGGTCCAGGCAGGAGATAATTGTGAGCCAGATTAGAGCGGGTGGGAACTGAACTGGGGATTATGAGGAGAAACAGCTTGTGGTTGAGCTAGGCAAAAAGCAGAATTTGTATTTTATCTTTGTCCTGTGTTTTTAGTATTTATTTCACTGCCACCCGTATATGGTTAGTTTATCACCAAATGAATAAAGCATTTGACACCAGGGAGAGAAATACTGTTATCTAGTTCAAGAAGATAAATTTCTTTGTTCAGAAATTGAGGTTATATGTTGTAGATGATCATTTCTCTTGTTAAAATATCTCTACATTCCATTTATTCATTCACTCATTCATTCAACAAATATTCGAATAACTACTTGTAAGAGTCAAAATGTTGCATCGTTTATTACATTTATGGTTTTGATTGTTTTCCATGTAAACAACAAAAAAACATGGTTCTTCAGGTAAATGGTATCATTGATTTTTACACTGGGGATTTCCTCATGGTTTTAGGACTCCTTTTATTTATTTTCCTAAATGTCACCTTTCTAATTGATAATGATGTTTTTATCAAGATGCTTTTCTGCAGAATTTGAACTGGAGTTTGGAAAATGTTAAGTGGCAGGCTCAACCCACATTCTGTTAATTCTTGTATTTTTCAATAGAAAAAAGAAAAAGCCTCTGTCATGATACAGAACAATGCTTACGCCGTGGCTGTTGCCAATTACGCCCCGAATCTTTCAAAAGACCCAGTTCTCTCCACCATCTCCAAGAGTGCAACCACACCAGAACCCAACAAGAAGCCGGAAAACAAGCCAGCAGAAGCCAAGAAAACCTTCAACAGTGTTAGCAAAATTGACAGAATGTCTAGAATAGTTTTCCCAGTTTTGTTTGGTACATTTAATTTAGTTTACTGGGCTACGTATTTAAACAGAGAACCTGTATTAGGGGTCAGTCCTTGAATCTAGACACAGGTGATCTTTGGGATGTATAGGAACATACAACTTTGTTTGTTTTGCTATGTACAGTCTGACTAATAACTGCTAATCTGTGAACCAACATGTACAGTATGTATATAGCTATATAGCTTACCAGTAGACCTCTAATGGAGACACGCATTTGCTAACTTGCGGAACCGCAGGCAGAAAGCACCCCGTGCCCAAAGAGCCATTGCCTTTTTTAAAGATTTACCCTAGGAACTCGTTCAAAGTGGATTTCACGTGACCTGATTCATTTCCTACTGTTCTAATTGTGATGAAAATGGGGATCCTATACCACACTTTATGAACTCTTTTGATTTAAGTCTTAAATAGAACTATTTTGTACTGTTGCCTAACGATAACGTAAGATAACGTTTTCATTCCAAGGGGAATTCTTCTAAATCACAGAACTCGTTGTATCTGCCACATCAGTGCCCTTCATGAGTGCTCAGAATCCCTGCTAGTGTAATTGGAAGCTTAGCACACATCAGAAGAAAAACTAGAGATTTGAAATCAGTTTTTAATTACTCTGTATAGCATCTATAGCACATATTACAGCATGACAAGCTCAAATAGTTAAGAGTCACTCCTGACAGAATGTTAATTATGCCTAGAATTTAATAACTATCAGAATGTCATGGCCATTACATTTTAGCATCAGAGTTTATTTGAAAGTAAAATTCAAATCCTACAGAGTATTATAATCATTGGAAACTACCTTAAATTAAAACAATAAAAATTAAAAAAAAGACAAATGTGTCTTACTCTTTCCAGGTATGTGTTGTATTGAAATTGATCAGCTAAATTTTCTTGGTGCTGGAGACTGGAAAAAGCATCCAGTTTGGCTGCTGTGGAACAACATTCACATTGGATTAGAAAATTGTGCCAAAAACTCCCACTGATGAGAATTCATAGGTGTCACAGTATCTAGATGGGCACTTATACGATTCTCTTCTTTCCTGTTTACTGCAAATTCTGCCTTAAGGCTTCTTTTCATCAGGACTCAGAAGCCACTAATTACAAAGGAAAGGGCAGTGAATTGGCACATTTTTCTGTCTTGAAGCAGTGCTTTCAGATAAGAATTATGTAAATCTGCTTTTGTAAATTGCAACTTTAAATTTCATTGACTCAAATTTACAACAGCTTTGTATACCAGAAGAGGTTTTGGTAAGAGTTGAACATTTTTAAACAGAAACTTTAAAGCATCACCAACAGATTGTGGATTAGTTCACATGCACAAATATAAACATGCACACACGTATACACACACACACACACACACACTAACTAAATTAGAGTGCACACACATAGCTAAATTAGAAACCACAATTTTCAATTTTATATAATTACTAAATATTAATGGGTAAAATTCATTTTTCTTTTAATATTTAAAATATACTCTCTATGCCCCTGAAATATGTTAATAGAAGTTAACAATTGTGTCTCATGCCTAGATTTAAGATTTTTGGCAAACCCCAAATCCTTTTGACTCACATCTACATTAGCAGTTATTAGTTGACTTTTACTAATAGATACACCTTTATGATGGTGTTTTTGTAGAAACATAAGTAGTCAAATAGTGGCATTTCTTGCAGTTTTGTACAGTATTTCAGTATAGTGCATAAATAAGTATGTTCATAAAATCAATAAAAGAAGTATCTTATGGAAATAAGCAAAATCACAACAAAAATTGCTATTCCTTTGCCTCGTTTAAATTTATTTTTTTCATTTTCTTTGTTTTAGTGTGATTCTATTATGTGCTTTGCATGACTGTATTAATACCAAGGTCACAAATGCATCTTATTAACAGAATTTGCCGTGAAGACAGGCTTGACATTAAAAGTTCCCTCACAAAAGGTAATCCATAATCCTTAATAAAATAAAATTGTTAACATGAGCTAATAAATGTATTTCTTTAATTCCCTTCCAATTACAGCTTACTTGTCATCTAAATAGTTTTAACACATACACTTTATACATTGAAATGGAAGATTCCCTATTTTCCTACACACTTAAATATAACATAGATCTGTAGAGTTTAGGGAAGTGTGTAAGAGTCTGAGAACATGCACCTTGCTTGAAGGCAAGCAATAAAAATGCTTTGTACGGTATACATTACTTTACACTTTAAAAACATTGTGCTTGTAAGTTCTACATTTCCCCCTTAATATCTGACTCTAAATTATAAATTTATAAATATGTACATATGTAAAAATAGTTGTAAATAGCAGTTTCTGTAAGACAACAGAAGAGACTCCTCTTTACCTTTGACAAAGGGCTGCGCCTACATCGATGACACCAGTTTCATTAAAATTTAAGGTAGAGTGGCCAGAAAAGTTATTCTTGTTATTCTTATTTTTAGTTTGAATTGCCAAAATCTTATTTGAACCTAATAACATCCTGACAGTTCAGATTTTCTGATGATGTGGATTGGGATTTTTGATTATTTCTCTCATGTTGGTGTATTTTTTTACACATTTCTCCAACTTTTAAAATTTATACATCAAAGGGAACTTTTGGTGTTTCTGGAGAGAGGGAGGATGCTGCATGGAAAATTATTTTAAATCAGAACCGTAGTGTTTAAAATTATTCTGCTTTCCATTAACCGTTGTAAAGATGCAAAAGAAAAGTGACACAAATTTATTAAAATAAGACCAAATTTTCAAGAATTACATTTTTAATACACTATCAGAGGTCTCTTTGGCCCACATTATGCCTATTTTATGCAGTTGCACATTGACATAAAGAATTATGGTATGTACAAAATGTAGATAAGTACATGTACATATATTAGAGATAAAGTCTCATTTTTGTATAGCTGCTGCTCTGATTCAGCTAATATTTATTCAACAAATATTTTTTTTTACCTCGTACTGTGTGTCACATCATGATGGTGTTAATAACACTCATACTGCACCCTCAGAATTTAGATGAAAATTAAAGTGCATCTCCTTCTTCTAAAGACTGAAAATCAAAGACGAAATGGAACACGTGAATTAATTTAGCACTGAGAGTTGTTTTAATAAGTTATAAGATCATGAGTGTGCTAAGATAGTGTCTGTTTTGTTTTTTCCTCCTATTCGTGTTCCTATGTTTTAAATACAAAAACGGAACAAATATGACTGGTTAGTAATTATTTTAAACTTCCGTGATTTTTAAAATGCCAGTGTTACTGCTTAGCAATCTTCAGGGATCTCTCTCTTTCGAATTTATCTCAGGTTTGAATAAGTGATCCCCTTGAGCGACATTTCCAATTTTTTTCTTAAATATTTCATAGTTTATCTTATAAACGACACAGATGCTGTTATTTCACTCATATTTTTCTTTGGTGTGTGTGTGTACATATATATACACACATATGTGTATGTATATATACACACATATATGTATATATATGTATACATACGTGTGTGTGTGTGTGTGTGTGTGTGTGTGTATATCTCATGTGTTTATGATGTGGTTCTTTTTATAGTCCTGGCTGAGGCTAAGGGAACTGAACTCTGCCATGATATCGTAGATTGTAGAGGGACACCAAAGCTCTATGGAATCTGTTTCTACTGTATTTGTCTCTACTATATTTGGCATAGCCTATCATTTCAGTGGGAGGACAAGGGAAGTAAATCAAGTCACCTTCTGCAAAATCATGTTTCTTCAGCATCAAAACTTTTTTCAAATGCTTCCTTCTTGATGCCTTAGACAATACCAATGAAGCACTGAAATGTTTATTCTTTAATTTGCGATCCAAGACCATATCAATAGGTTTATTAGTATTAATAACTTTACCAAACACCAAATATTAATAACTTTACCAAACATCAAACCGTATAGGTTGATCCTGTTCTTTGTCTTGTAACAGTCTTACAACCATCTGCATATTTTTGAAACAACTTCCAGGATTTTTTTTTTCATATAAAAAGGTTTGGAATTTTAAGGGAATCAAGCTAACTCATTGTTACCCTGTAGTGCATTTTTCCGTGTAATTGAGGTCTCATGGGAACCGTGGGTTTCCCTCTTATTAATCCAGAGTATACAGAAGCATAACATTTATACTGGGAAGGGCTGGGGCGCCTGGGTGGTACAGTCAGTTAAGCGTCCGAATTCAGCCAGGTCACCATCTCGCGGTCCGTGAGTTCGAGCCCTGCGTCGGGCTCTGGGCTGATGGCTCGGAGCCTGGAGCCTGTTTCCGATTCTGTGTCTCCCTCTCTCTCTGACCCTCCCCCGTTCATGCTCTGTCTCTCTCTGTCCCAAAAATAAATAAAAACGTTGAAAAAAAAATTAAAAAAAAAATAAACTGGGAAGGGCTGTGGTTATTTTTAATATCCATGCTTGGAAGCCAGAGACACTTTATAAAAATCACTCGTAACAGTGTGGACAAGACAAATTATAATCTTTTTCTTTATTGAATTCATGCTTAAAAGATGAAATTCAGTATTTAATGAAATTTTTAATATCCATCTTTCATAATCAACATTTGTATAAAAGATAATAATGTTTTCCATTAGTGTAAGCACTCATATTTTCATCAAGTTCAGAACAAATTCAGGACCTCAAAAATAGTGAAAGAAATATCAAAGAGAAAAACTTCCTGGAAAAAATGAGTCTGTTACTAATTAAACCCAGTGAAGCATTTTCCCTTTTAACGCCCAAGAAAAGGGAGAAATTAAATATGCATAAATATATACAGAAACATTTAACAGTTATGATTCTATCATGGTAAGCACCATGATTAAAATGCTAAAGTAGATGGAGTTCTTGTGAAGGCATGTGGGAATGGTAATCAAAAAATTATTCAAAATCTATCTGTTTCTTATCAGAATTTTGTATCCTCATGTTTTTCTTGAAAATTCTTAAATATCCAACATATTTGGACCACCGTTTTCAACTTTATTTAGTTGAAGTATTCTGTATTTGTCTGTATATGTAAAGAACATCTTCTTATATACATACTAATATACCCCACTTCAAATCACTGTCTCTATGTTGCAGTTTATACATAACATCACTTAATATGTTGCCTGATGGGAAGAACCACTGATAGATGTTTCAGTTTATAGTAGTCTTCCCCAAGAACCCTTAATAAGTTCTTAGCTTTGATTAGAAAAGTGTGTGTATGTGAGTGTGTGTGTGTGTGTGTGTGTGTGTGTGTGTGTGTGTATTTGCAGGTATGAAAGAACATTTTGAGGAATTCAAACAAATTTATACAATTTATTTTATTAATGGGCCCAATCCCAAATGTAGCTCTTATTACTAGCAATTAACTTAGTCAATAGAATAGTTTTTTCAGTAGATCCATAACAAACATACTAATTGGAATTTAGTCTTGAGCCATACATATGGTTACATATATCCTTCCTATAAAAGTTGTTAACATTTTTCTGATGTACTTCTAGTTGGCCCAGATGATTTCACAATTCTGCTTGTAAGGCAAGAAAGAAAATCTTTGAATTCCAAGTTTCTCAATGGGGGTTTGTAAAAGCTTTCATTAAATTAAATATCTGGTTGATCGTATGCAGATGCCAAGTCCTCTCTATATGCATTACTGGTTAGTTTCATACCTTTTTGAATTGAAATGGTCTGAGTTCATTCTAAGCCCTTCACATAGATTACCTCATTCAGTCCTCGCAACAACCGTAAATCACTGTGTGATTCTTGAAGTTCTGGACACCAACATGCCAACCCAACACATATTTTAGACGAAGTAAAAAAAAAAAGCTGTATTTTTCTTTGCTTTAATTCAAATTTATATTCATACATTTTGGGGAGCACCAATCCAATAAAAAGACCACTATCTGGTTTTCTATATGACAAAACCAAGCAAACAGCAAACACTAAACTGTACAGCAACCAAGAATCCATTTTTGTGAAACTAGTTATTAATTAATATCAGTCACAATTTAGTTTCTAGGAATGTGTTGCATTTTTGTTTTTTGATCCATAGGTAATGATAACATATAAAAATGCTTAAAGTTGATTAAGAACACTATTTTGTTTTCTTCTTCATTTTCTTCTCTCTCTCTCTTTTTTTTTTTTTTTGCCAGTTTTGTTGGGGTCAGAGAGGTTTTGTTTTTGTTTACCATATCGTTGGTTTCATGACATTTAAACTCATTGGACTACAAGGATTATGTATTGACTTCATCAGTTTGTTGCAAGTTACTATTTATAGAAAGAAGTCTACAGTGGCCACAAATAAATGCCAGAATTGGGATTGTCAGTGTTGAATTAACTCAGTTTGTGTGAAAATTTCAGTTCTTCATGCTTTGTTTTAGAAGACTTACTTTACCTATAGCATACTGTCAAATTCCAGCCTATGTTATTGAATAAATATGAGTGTCTCCAAAAAAGTTTATTTGTGAGAACAAATCATATTAGGAAAGCAAAACAAAGAAGTTAGGTATAGAATTAGTTTAGACATAATGGGTGATAGATTTGTTCCCATTTATTTATTTATTTTTAAAAATCTTCCACATAGTAATTGAAGCATTTGACTGTTTTAAACTCTACATAATGTGTGAAATTTGATATACGATTAGAATGGTCTAAATGAAACTGAACTTTGAGCCCCAGTTTTTACAAATTAAACTTTACCATCCATGGATAAATCCTCGATTACTTATTGATCTTAGGTGCCTGCTCCATAATTGACTTCACGTTTATTGGGATCCAAATTTTTTTCAAGATTCTTCTGAGCGTATACAAATTCAGGTTTTGGTGGGCTCTAAAATGAGGAATGTGACCTTTCGTGAAATATTCCCTTTGGAGTTGACATGCATGAAAACTTATGAAAGCTTCATATTTGTTGCTAAATTTGAAAAAAAAAAACAGAAATGAAATGTTTTTCCCTTGCTGCACATTAATAATAAAATTACATGCATAGGGAATGCATGATAAAGCTCCAACAGTAAACTTTAATTATTCACATTAGGTGAAATTTGAAATTTTCTGGGTGACAATACACTTGTATGGTAGTTTTTCTCATTTGAGAAAATCATTTGAGAGCTAATAATATTTGTAATTTGTGACCTTGTTGTAATTGGGAAAAGTCACTATTTTTCACATGTGTAAGATAATTTGACCTTTATTGAATGTCATTCAATATGCTGTGTCATTATGCTTGCTGTTTAAAAAAAGGTACTAATCAGTCCCATGCAAATTAATGCTAAACATTATCTTTTTGTACTTATTAAAATTAATTTAAATATATTTGATCTGAAAATTGTGTTTTTTGTACTCTGGTCATTCACTACATGTTTGCTTATAAGAATTGAACTTATTGTAAATGTGACCTTTTTTACATTGGGATATAACACTGATATTTTGTAATAGTGATTTTAAATGTTGTTAGTTTCTTAAATTTCTTTTTAAAATAAAAAATTACAGGGTGACAAATTTTAGGAGGGGTTCATAAATTGCAAATGTCAATTCCTTTAACACTTTAAGAAAGTAGTGCTATGGAAAACCTAAGTTCACCCAGAAAATTGACTGCCTTCTATCATAAAAAGTTCACATTTACGTAAAAGTATTCAACAAAATAAATAAGATTTTCTTTTTGTTAGATAGACTCAAGTTCATCATTCTGTTTGTAAATGGGAAATATTACAGCTTTCTTATTCTTTCAATAATGCAATATTATTTAAATGAGCTCTTTTTATTATTATTGCAAGTAGCACTGATATGATATACTTTTAAAAGTCAAAAAGATATAAGAGCAAAGCAATTTTTATCAACATGGTAAGTTCTCATGCAATATTTCTCAACTCTACCCACATTTTAAAATCACTTGAAGTTAAAAAAAAAAAATTGGTCCTACACTGCTTGTCTATAGCTTTTTGTTTAGTCACTATTAGTAAAGAAAAAAAAAAGAACCATAAAATGAAATGAATGTTACGAGTTAATTTTTAACATCATATAGTGACCTTAAGTGACAGTTTCAAACCTTATATAACAAAGTATGCATTCTGGAAATTTAATAATTAATTAAAATCACTCTTACTCTTAATTTAAATATTTTTAAAAAGTCATTTAGACTAACATGTTTTTGCTACTATTTTCCTGAGGGGAAAGTGTGCTAAATTTAAATACCGAGGTAAGTATTTACATCCTCAAATTCACATCTCCGTAAAATTATAGCCAGCAAAATGCTACATTCTTCAACAGCATTCAGCTCATTTCCCCAGTATCAATAGATAGTCTCAGCGCTGTCAAATTCTTGTAGATGAAAGCATGCTATAAATGGAAGCATTTCTGTCACGTTTGCTCTGAAGAATTCAGGAAAGGAGCAACTGAAGTTTTGTAGGGCTTTCTATGGAGTTAGAAGTTTTGTCCCCCCTTTAAAATGTAAATCCAAAGAAACTGCTGAGAAAGCAGTAAGACTCAAATAACAGTCATACCTGAAGATTGTTAAACTACAACACAGAAAAAGGTTTATATTGTCAGGTCTGTAGTCCATACTAACTCTTGAAGGTTTTCCAGTGCAGATAGGAAACTAGAAAAGTGGAACAACCAGAAGCAAAGAGTAAAAATAGCACTGAATCCCTCAATTGCCCCTTGAGAAAACGTTGAATGATATCCAGTGTCTTTGGTTTAAGAAATCAAGGAAATGAATATTTTTAAAAATTTTAACCTTTCATTAGTGCACATTAAGGAGTTTAATTACTTGGTGTCCATTTACCAAACTCACTCCTGTGGAACACTTTATTCCATTAATGGTTTAAGATTTTATACCTTTCTTCCATGAATCAATAGTCTTATAGAGAATTTCTAAATTATGTCTTAATATGTGGAATAATAAAAACATCTGAACTAATAACTGACGGGTGCCTGGGTGGCTCAGTCGGTTAAGTGACCAGCTGTTGATCTCGGCTCAGGTCGTGAACTCACGGTTCTTGAGACTGAGCCCCAGGTCAGTGCAGAGCCTGCTTGGGATTCTCTCTCTCCCGCTCTATTTCTGCCCCTCCCCCGCTCATGTGCATGCTCCTCTCATCTATCTCTCTCCCTCAAAATAAATCAAATAAACTTAAAAAAAATAAAGTAACTGAAACATACCAGTTTTGAGTTGCTTTTATACTTACTGTTTAAAAGCTAACTTTAATTCCAAACTAAAATGCACATGAAAGGTCAGATAAATGTAAAAATGAAAGCCAACCACTATGAGCACAAAAGGAACCCAGCAAAAGGATATATGACATCTCAGAGTAAGCATTAAAGCACCTGAAGTCAGGGAAGGTAGAACTGGGTTTTTATGGACTTTATTGACGTGTTAGAGTAATAACTCAGTGCTTGTGTAGCTTGATTCAAATTTTTGAGTAAAATAATCTCAATCAGCTGCATCATCTAAAGTAAAGAAGATAAACACAGCCACTCTTCCCCTCTCCCCGCCTACAGAGAGAGAGGCAGTGCCCATTGAAGAGGGGCGACGCTCAGCCTACACCTCAAACATTGGCCGTTACACTCAAAGACGCTTATTGTTCCTTTGGAAAACTCCAAAAAGAAAAACACAATTTAAAAATATGTAAAAAAGGGAGACAAATAAAAATACTATTGTTCTCAATGCTCATATACATACCTTTGTACTTTCCAAACGATACAAATCAACTACTTAAGGATGATATAGTTTATATTTGAGCTGTTAATATGTGTATGTCTGCATAATGTATGTAACATAGAAATACAACTAATTAACGTGTAGGAGAGCAGACAACACATCCAAATCATAGATTTTGTCGCATACGTCTCCATTACCAAAGTCACCCATGCTTAGTCTACACTGGGATGACAAGCCGTCTACTGTATGATACTGACAACTGCCCATCTCAACACGGTCCCTCAAGAAGTATAGAGGTGATTGGTGACTTAGGTAAGTGGGTTGTGATTTAGATGTCAGGTCCTCCTAGAGGACACATATTTTTCATCACGAAAGAAATTTACTAGAAATTATATTCTCATAGAAAAAAATTTGCTGTTGTTGGAAGAGTGAAAAAGAATTATGTTTTCATCACAAAAATGTAGGAGAGAAATATTCCATATGTGTTCTTTCCAGTTTTTTTGATTGTGGTAAATATATATAACATTACATGTACTACCTTAATCATTTTAAGTGTACAGTCAGTGGTGTTAAGTATACTTACATTGTTGTGCCATCACTACCATCCACCTCCACAACTCTTTTCATCTTGCAAAACCAAAACTCTGTATCCATTAAACAATTATTCCCCATGACCCTCTTTCCTTTAGCCCCTGGCAACTACCACCCTACCTTTCCCCCAGCCTTTCCACCACATCCCTGCCTCTGATAACTCCCATTCTACTGTTACTATGAATTCAGGTTTTGGTTTTTTACCTCTTTTAAAATTCTTTTTTTATTTTTATTTTTTTATTTTTTATTTGTTTAAGTTTACATCCAAATTAGGCAGCATATAGTGAAACAATGATTTCCAGAGTAGATTCCTTAGTGCCCCTTACCCATTTAGCCCATCCCCCGTCCCACAACCCCTCCCATAACCCTCAGTTTGTTCTCCATATTTATGAGTCTCTTCTCTTTTGTCCCCCTCCCTGTTTTTATATTATTTTTGTTTCCCTTCCCTTATGTTCATCTGTTTTGTCTCATATGAGTGAAGTCATATGATTTTTGTCTCTCTGACTAATTTCACTTAGCATAATACCCTCCAGTTCCATTCACGTGGTTGCAAATGGCAAGATTTCATTCTTTTTGATTGCTGAGTAATACTCCATTGTATATATATACCACACCTTCTTTATCCATTCATCCATCGATGGACATTTGGGCTCTTTCCATTCTTTGGTTATTGTTGATAGTGCTGCTATAAACATGGGGGTGCATGTGTCCCTTCAAAACAGCACACCTCTATCCCTTGGATAAATGCCTAGCAGTGCAATTGCTGGGTCATAGGGTAGTTCTATTTTTAGTTTTTTGAGGAAACTCCATACTGTTTTCTAGAGTGGCTGCACCAGCTTGCATACCCATGAATTCAGGTTTTTTAATTAAATTAATTTTTGGAGCACCTGGGTAGCTCAGTCAAATGACCAACTTCAGCTCAGGTCATGATCTCATGGTTTGTGAGTTCAAGCCCCACATCAGGCTGTGTGTGGACAACTCAGAGCCTGGAGTCTGCTTTGCATTCTGTGTCTCCCTCTCTCTCTGCCCCTCCCACACTCACACTCTCTCTCTCTCTCTCTCAAAAATAAATAAACATTGTTTAAAAATTTTAATTAAATTAACTTTTTAGATTCCATATATAAAAGGACAACATTTTTATTTTGCTCAGTAGTTTTCAGAAAGGGAGGAACTGAGGTATCAAAGTGTTTTCTATGGAGTTAGAAGTTAGGCCTTCTGTTTCCTTTCCTAAAATTTCCAGAACTAAATAGAGACTAAAGCTGAATGTCAAATGGAAATTATTCCGGCAAGAAATATTATAGAACAATTACAAACAACACATTTCAACTGCAGGAACAATGCCAAAACTAGAGGGCTAAGAGATGAGCGGAATGGAATTGGAACATGTGTTGTAAGTGGAGTCCGTATTGATGACCAAGAATGAGCTAGAAAACCTTGTTTTCATCACCCCAGACTGTATGCTGGGTAACACTAATATTACATAAAATAGGTAAGATGAAATAAAAGTTTTAAGAACAGAATACAATGTTATTTCAATTAGTGGCAGAAACAGAGACTAAATAATTAGTCTTAGAATTTGAGTAAAGGGAAGTAGCCATCAAGATTTGAAGACTTCGTCTTCTCTGTTTCCACACACTCAAATTTGCCATTTACCGTTACTTAAATATTAAATTTTACAGTTAAAATGTGCATGGAGTACATTGCTGCTTCTTTATTCAAACATAATTACTTAGGGCACTTTTTATACCACTTGAGAAATTTTGATACAGATCTAACAGTTGCATCTAAAATTTAATATGTACTTAACTTATTTGATTAGCATATTTCAAGGTAGTACAGTACTAATTTCTGAAGGCACGATTTTACCATTTCACTTTCTACTCAGAAAAATGAAGTTTTGTTTATACAAGGTGTCACTATCAATGACTTGTTAAGCATATATCATTATTAAGCTTAGGTCTTTATAATTTCTATAATACTGAATCCCAGTTAGTACTTTAAATTTGATGGAGCTATAGCTGATATTTTAATAGCAATAGAACTGAAACACTAGATAACAATTTATAATTTTTTTGATTTGAGCACACCATCAGCAAACCTTTATAACACTTCTTAAGCTTACATTAAGTAAAATTAGGCTCCACATCATTTTTTTTTTGTTTGCATTTCTCAGCAATTTCACAAATAGGCATTGCATTGGAGTGGGGGAGTTCTGTTTATGTATGAAGCTCCTACTATTTCCACGCCCTTCCCACTGACCTGGACTGTGCATGAAGCATAAGTCACCTTTGTGGAAAACTTATGCTTGCATGGCCCAGTGCTTATCAGTGGGCTCCTATGTTGCCCACATTTACTAATATATGTTTTCCCTATTAATCTATAATGTTCGGTTTTTTTTAATTTTTTTTTTAACGTTTTTTATTTTTAGGACAGGGAGAGATAGAGCATGAACAGGGGAGGGTCAGAGAGAGGGAGACACAGAATCTGAAACAGGCTCCAGGTTCTGAGCTGTCAGCACAGAGCCTGATGCGGGGCTCGAACTCACGGACTGCGAGATCATGACCTGAGCTGAAGTCAGCCGCTTAACCGACTGAGCCACCCAGGCGCCCCATATAATGTTCGTTTTTTAATATAATTTATTGTCATATTAGCTAACATACAGTATGTACAGTGTGCTCCTGGCCTCTGGAGCAGATTCCCATGATTCATCACTTACATATTACACCCAGGGCTCATCCCAACAAGTGGTTCCTCAACACCCATCACCCATTTTCTCTACCCCCCTTCCCCTCCACTCCCATCAACCCTCAGTTTTTTCTCTGTATTTAAGAGTCATGGTTTGCCTCCCTCTCTGGTTGTAACTACTTTTTTTTTTCCTTCCCTTCCCCCATGGTCTTCTGTTAAGTTTCTCAAATTCCACATATGAGTGAAAACATATGATATCTGTATTTCTCTGACTGATTTATTTCCCTTAGCATCATACCCTTCAGTTCCACCCACATTGTTGCAAATGGCAAGGTTTCATTCTTTTCCACTGCCAAGCAGTATTCCAGTACTCATAGTAGTATTATTTATCCATTCATCAGTTGATGGTCATTTGGGCTCTTTCTATAATTTGGCTATTGTGAACACTGGGCTACATATTCCCCTATGAATCAGCACTCTTGTATCCTTTGTGTAAATTCCTATAGTGCTATTGCTGGGTTGTAGGGTAGTTCTATTTTTAATTTCTTGAGGAAGCTCCACACTGTTTTCTAGAGTGGCTGCACCAGTTTGCATTCTCACCAACAGTGCAAGAGGGTTCCTGTTTCTCCACATCCTCTCCAACATCTGTTGTTTCCTAAGTTGTTAATTTTAGCCATTCTGACATGTGTGAAGTGGTATCTCAGTGTACATTTGATTTGTTTTTCCCTGATGATGAGCAATGTTGAGCATCTTTTCATGTGTCTGTTAACCATTTGGATATCTTCTTTGGAAAAATGTCTATTCGTGTCTTCTGCCCATTTCTTCACTGGATTGTTTTTCAGGTGTTGAGTTTGGTGAGTTCTTTATAGAGTTTGGATAATAACCCTTTATCCAATATGTCAATTGCAAATATGTTCTCCCATTCCATCGGTTGCCTTTCAGTCTTTGGTTGTTTCCTTTGCTGTGCAGATGGTTTTTATCTTGATGAAGTCCTAATAGTTCATTTTTGCTTTTAATTCCCTTGCTTTCAGAGACATAAGTAAGAAGTTGCTGCATCTGAGGACGAAGAAGTTGTTGCCTGTCTTCTCTTCTAGAACTTGAATGCGTTCCTGTCTCACATTTAGGTATTTCATCCATTTTGAGATTATTTTTGTGTATGGTGTAAGAAAGTAGTCTAGTTTCATTCTTCTGCATATTGCTATCCAGTTTTCACAGCACCATTTGCTAAAGAGACTCTTTTTTCCATTGGATACTCTTTCCTGTTTTGTCGAAGATTAGTTGGCCACACATTTCTGGGTCCAGCTCTGGGCTCCCTATTCTATTCCTTTGGTCTATTTGTCTGTTTTTGCACCAATACCATACTGTTTTGATGATTACAGCTTTGTAGTCCAGGTGAAAGTCTGGTATTGTGATGTCTTCAGCTTTAGTTTTCTTTCCCAACATTATTTGGCTATCCAGGGTCTTTTGTGGTTCCATTCAAATTTTGGGATCATTTGTTCTAGCTCTGAGAAGAATTCTGGTACTATTTTGATTGGGATTGCATTGAATATGTAGATTGCTTTGGATAGTATCAACATTTTAACAATATTTGTTCTTTCAATCAATGAGCATGGAATGTTTCTCCATTTCTTTGTGTCTTCCTCAATTTCCTTCATAAGCTTTCTATAGTTTTCAGCAAACAGATCTTTTTACCTCTTTGGTTAGGTTTATTCCTAGGCATTTTATGGTTATGGTGCAGTTTTAAATGGGGTCGATTACCTGATATCTCTTTCTGTTGCTTCATTATTGGTGTGTAGAAATACAACCAATTTCTGTATACTGACTTTCTATATCCTCTTTCTATATCCTGCGACTTTGCTGAATTCATTTATCAGTTCTGGCAGTTTTTTTGGTGGTGGCTTTCAAGTTTTCCATGTAGAGTATCATGTCATCTGCAAAAAGTGGAAGTCTGACTTCTTCTTTGCCAGTTTGGATCCTTTTATTTCATTCTGTTGTCTGATTGCTGAGTCTAGGACTTCCAGCACTATGTTCAACAACAGTGGTGAGAGTGGACATCCCTGTCATATAATATTCTTAATGGCAAGCAGTAAGGCCATCTGACATCAAAGTGTTTGATTGAAATTCAGTGAGAGTCTTTGAACCTGTGGGTTGTTTCTTTTATCAGTTCTGGAAAATTGTCATCCATTGTATCTTTAATAATCCTTCTTTCTCCTTTCTCCCAACCCTTTCTGGAATGTTCATTATGTTAACTCTTATAGTTGTATCCCCCATGTTCCTTAAACTTTCTTCTTTTGTTTTCCATGTCTTTAATTCTACGTGCTGCATTCTGGATAGTTTGTTTTGAGCTAAGGTTAAATGACTTGCCTAAAACCACACTTTTAATATTTTGAATTTCAAATTCCCTGGTCTTGCCATTAAATTACGCAGTCATTCTGTAAGTCTCTTGGCTTGAAAGGAATTAATATGAATATAAACACCTTACATATTTAATAGTATTTCACAAAAATCATATTAGCCCATGAAGAACCTCCAGGCTGAAACTCTGTGATCCGTAGCAGAGTACTAGGAAAGGTACTCAAGGAAACCAGCTCAGTTGGTTGCCCTCAGATCCTAGCCCTGAGAGTTTTGTTTGTTTCTCTTTCTGCATGTAGTTTCAGGCATGGGTAACTAAATGTCATCATTTCAAAATGATGCTTTGTCTATTGTTTTTCCTATGCTCTATTGCAGACTTCAGTTCTTTGTATATACTAAATATTCAATAAACGTGAACAGATTTCCTGACTGAGTAATTCTCTAAAAAGAAATTCTGGTGATTGACTTAGCCAGATTTTACTTGAAATCTCAAAGGGAAGTGACTTTATCTTAATGATGCGGAAACATTCGATCTTTCATCATTGTCTGTGATAGCTGTGCCTTCTATTATTCAATTGAATAACAAAGTAGGCTCATGTTATTAAAGAGATAAATGTCTAGAAAACATCTTCAGATTGCATACATCAGGATGCAGCTGGGGCCATCGTGTTAGTATTTGCTGTTAAAAAAGCCACTTCATTTGTAATTAACAGCTCATAGAAAAACTGCAAGTATCTCCATAAACACTGAAATATGAAATTACTTAAAAATTCAGTGCCTGGAGGGGACAATTACTCAAAGCAGTAAAATCGAACTGAATTGATTTTGATTTTAGGTTTGAAGGAGTCAGAACTATTGGATATAATTTTAGAAAAAAAAACTATAGGAACATGAAGTATATTCTTATAAGAGCTCTGTCATAGTTTGTAGGGCATTAAAGATATATACCTCATTAAAAAATAAATACTTTTATAGAGTAAACTTATGGCACTATATTAATCATACCTCACTTGCCAAAAATAGTCGACCGAGGTATTTTAAGCAGGAACTAACTTATCACAGAGTTTTAAAAATAGCCCATGGGCTTGTTAGGAAGGCTAATAAAACAGAACTTGGGATGAATTTACAGAAAAATTTATAATATCTACACTGGAGGACTGGGCCAAGAAGGCTGTTATCTGTTCTATGATTAAGAGATCACTGATCCGAATCCATATACACTACGGCCACAGTCAAGGAAACTCCTAATCAGAAAGCTAGTATGATATTGCTTGGTCCAGACCCACCTTGTGCTTCCAGTTTTTAGCAACTAAATTTTTACTCTGTGTTCTGCCTCTTAACATCTGTCATGTTAGTGAAAAGAGATGCACAGTCTTCATCTTGCATAAGTCTCCCAAATCTCAGAGAATTGCTTCTGATTGGTCATACATACATCATCCAGAACTTGGGTTATATAATATTTAATAGCTGTCAAACTCCCAAAATGTACGAAGTCACTCTACCATCAGTTTGGCATGTTAACCACAGTTTGCCCATTTGGCAATTCTATTTCGACTAGTACCCTTCCCATACTTAAATTTAGAAAATAAAATAAAATAAAAATAACAATAAGCTTATCTGAAACATAATGAAACCATCACCGAACAGCAAAAAATATATTCAACAATGCTCCAAAAGGAAAAAAAAATATTCTAGAAGCCTTTGAATTTTTCTTTGGAAGCTGTTTAATTTCAATCCTTCATTTGTACAGTCATAATTCTGTGTTGATATTCATAATTTTTTTTCAACGTTTATTTATTTTTGGGACAGAGAGAGACAGAGCATGAACGGGGGAGGGTCAGAGAGAGAGGGAGACACAGAATCAGAAACAGGCTCCAGGCTCTGAGCCATCAGCCTAGAGCCCGACGCGGGGCTCGAACTCACGGACCGCGAGATCGTGACCTGGCTGAAGTCGGACACTTAACCGACAGCGCCACCCAGGCGCCCCAATATTCATAATTATATAAAACTATCTCCACAACTATAGGCTATGTGAAATATGAACCAAAGTGGGAGAGAAACAAAAAGAAAGCTATCAGAGTAGGGCAAGAGAAATTACGAATAAATACTTCTGTTCGTTGTTTTTTTTCCAACTGATGATGAAATATGCTTCATAATTGTAACTTCTCTCCTCTTCTGGCCATTTCATATTTATTTTGTCCTCAGCCACATTGGAAGCACTGCCATCCTGTGCTTCTCTCAACTTATATAGGTCCCAGCTGGAGATCTCTGACAATTGCAAATAACACTTTTTTCCCTAAGGGTATCCCGTGTGCTCCAGGAGTACATTTTTTGCATGGAAACTAGGCACAAACTTTCTTTTCTCCTTAAAACATGGTAAATTGTACTTTAGAGACCTTCAAGTATTTAAGGAAACATTGCCTGCCAGTAGATCATTTAGACTTCAGACCGCAGAACTCTTTCCAAAATGAGGTTATCCTTGATTATTCAAAGGGGCTTCCTGGAGAGATAACTGACTCATTATTTATATGCATCCTGAGGGCAGTTTATCCCTATAATTAGAGTCATCCAATTAGAAAAGGTAGTAGGACATTGGTTTCCTGACTTTATCTGAAGTGATCAATGACACCACCTTGACCCATAAAGACATTCAGCTCACCCTCAACTCACTGGCTGGGGTTATTAGGGATGATAGAATAGTCCTAAGACTAAGTCCTAAGTCTGTGATTGTTAATGCATTCTTTTCTGCATGGATTAATGTGTCAGGACAAGTGGAAAGGTTTATATGAAAGCTTATAGAGAAGATTTCCTGGCTTCCTAAAATAAGCCCTGGTGATTTATGGGATTTTCTCAGCTGGTTGGGTTTGAGAACCTGGGGGACCACCGTTGTGGTCAATACTGCAGGTTTGCTTCATCCTGTTTCTTAAAGTGCCTTGATAATAGGCTTAGTCAAATGCTATATGAGATAAAGTGAACAGATATAATCCAAGCCTCTATCAGTCTGACTTATCAGAGGAATCACTAAGGTGGCATATACCCGTGGAAAAATTCACCAGAAGCCAAGGCAGTATACAAGTAAGAGGGACATCTTTTTGAAACAATTCTCTATGAGTCTTTAATGTTTCTGCACATATGTAAAGGCACTGGCTGCCTTTGTTTCAAATGATCTTTTCAAACATGTTTGTATAGTAAACAGCCCTAAAAGATAAAGACAATAGCAAAATCAAGTTGTTTTAGGTGCAGTATGATAAAGGTAATGTCTCTCTCTGGGGCACAAGTCAGGCTTATTTTCCATACAAAAAAAAACCACAATAACGTAGTTTCCCTGAACTGGAAGATCTTCTCTTATAATATAACCCATTGTGTGTGTGCAGGTGCCTCCTGAATTTCTTCTTGTTGCTCTGTAAGAAATGGACTCAGGAAATGGATGCAAACTTAACGTTATGCTGGCTATTGTTATTGCTTTGAGTATAGAACTGATTTTTGTCTCTGACCCAGGAATCTCATATCTTCTGCCAGTATTCAGAAAATTGTGGCTAGTTCACTTGTGAACAAGACTTCACAGTTCTTGACAAAAACAACCACCACAGCAATAATAGTAACAACGATGATAACAATACTTAAAAAAATAATAACAAAACCACTCCTGCCAGACATCTTTTTAGGCACTTTAAATATATGATTTTATTTATCTTTCTAACAAAGCCACCAGTTTGTACTATTATACAGATGAGGAAATTGAGGCAGGTAATTTAAATTAAATAACTTGGCAAAGATCACACTGCAACTCAGAATTTGAGCAACTTCTTTACCAGAGACTACCTGTGGCCTATCTCATGTTGGTAACTACACTGCCTTTTTAAAACTGAACCAGATCCCTTGATCAACTCCAAATTCTCATTTCTTTAAGAATCTATTATTTTCAAACGCTTTTGCCACCAGCTGTTTTACCAATCGTTGTGAAAGTGTAGACCCCCCCCCCCAAAAAAAAAGAATGGATTTCGTATAGGATATAAATTGTAGAGAGACTCTTTGGAAGATTATGAAAAGAAGGTCTAGATTAGGAAAGTCTCTCAAAGATGTGCTACAGAACAGCTACCAAGAAAACTAGTACCTCCTCTATAATCAGGAAGCCACAGGTTCCAGAACTAACCCCACTGCCACAATCAAACATCATAACCAAGGAAGCGCTGTTATGTAACTGCTGTTATGTCCAGATGCAGAAGAGTGCTGTTCTCCACAATCCAAGTTAGGAGAAGGTCTGTGCCCTGCTTCCAAGTCCTGTGAAGTTAGAAGAGCTATTTGCTATGGCTAATATTGATGGAGAGACTTCCAAATCTTCTAGACCATGCTTTACTAGAATAAACAGAAGCAGGAGATGCCCTTCATTCTTCTGGCTTTCACTTTTCAGGTCTTGTGTAAGTTTCTCTGTTTGGCTGAATCCAGATCAAATCTGGACCTCTTGCCACACAGGAGTCTGAAAAATGAAGATGCCAGCCTGGCTTCTCAGAGTGTGATGTCATGGATGTTAAGAACTATTCCATCAAACTATTCACAAAACATTGATTTCTAATGTGTTAGAAATAAACTCTGCTCCAAGTCAACCACAGCATTTAAAAAAAATCACAATGATATGCAAATACGTTTTGGTTTTGCTTCTTTTTTTTTTTTTTTTGAAAATTACAACCTAGTAAACAGCAGAGAAAGGATTGCACGTAGCTCTCATTTTCTGATGCCTTCCTGCTACTCTTAATGTAGGTAGATGGATTTAGAGCTACCCTTTGATCTCATTAACATAAACTAGTATGAAAAACAAAGGGATCTGAGCTGATTAATGCCCTTTCTTTAAGGCAGAACTTTCATCTGCCACATTGCAGGAAGATGAGGAAAAGAGGAATAATTGTGGGAAGTGGAATCTATATGGTGAGAAAGAAAATTATGTATCAGACACTAAAATATGATAATGTCAGAAGCCAATAGTTTTTCAAATTGGTTTGTTCATCAGCAGTTATATAGGCCTAGAATAAGGCAACTGAGAAGTCTGGGTCAGAATTTTTTTTTTAATGTTTTTATTCATTTTTCAGACAGAGAGAGACAGAGCATGAGCAGGGGAGGGGCAGAGAGAGAGGGAGACACAGAATCCAAAGCAGGCTCCAGGTTCTGAGCTGTCAGCACTGAGCCTGACATGGGGCTCGAACTCACGGACTGTGAGATCATGACCTGAGCTGAAGTCGGACACTTAACCTACTGAGCCACCCAGGCACCCCTGGGTCAGAATTTTTTTTAATGTAATTTGTATACAGACCACAATTGAATCTCTATAAGACTCTTGAAATTGTAGAAATGTTTAGAGAACAAAATGATGAAATGCTTTAGAAATGTACACTAGGCAAATGTGGCAGGAAAATACCCTAAAATTACAGCATTCCTCAAGCTAAAATGACATCAGCGATGAAGTGCTGTACTGGATAAATTTCCGGTGCTGTTATGTGATAATTTTGTGGGTAGTGAAGGGAGAAATTAAGAGCATGGTACAATCTGTCCCTCAGAAGATGCACGGTGAAGTGCTCTCAGGAGAATGAAAAGGGAATGACTGAATGCATGAAAAGAGAGCAGTTTGTGAACCAAAATACCGATGAATAACGACGGGGCAACTCTTGGGAAAGAAACAAAGCCAGGGAAGACAAGTGGATTTTAAACTTCCAGATCAGTTTCTTCCTGAATTATGGGAGAGTATGAATGTGAGGCAACTCCAAAGTTATAATTAGAGGGAAATCTATAACAATCACTCTCGCAAACACTTCTAAAAGTGACAGTGGGAAAGATTTTTAAACAAATAATTTTCAGGCCAATTGAAAAGATAATGAAGTGTGTCGTTCTCTCTTGGCACACACACCAGCTCGCTCTGTCCAGAAAATTATAGGGCAAGCAATACAGGACACTTGGGCTTCATTAAGAAGAGCAGAGTGCTCTGGAGACAGGGAAACAAGGAGATACTGGCACAGAAAGCCAGGAAAGGCATCCACATCGTGCCTATTTGCCACTTCATTGTTGTAAATGTTTAAAATTATTCTCTCATCTCATTCTCTGCAGAAGAGAAAGAAAGTTCTGTTTCCGTAATGAATCCAGCTGTTCACGCAGGTTAAGAATAATGGGATGAGTGGGTATGCATATTTAAAGCTAATGTACAAAGAAAGGGAAGTTATTTATGGTATAACAATTGCAGACTGAAAGTCAGGGAGAATGGGATTTGTCTTGCAGAGGTTCTGAGCAAGCAGATCACGACGGCATGTGTTCTCACTTTTTATGTGGTTCCAATTATTATTCTTAGGCTATTCTAAGAATGACATAGTAAACTCGCATATGGCACGCTGAACATTTCGGTAGGGAGAAATTTGGCTAATCAGAAAATTGACTTAAAATTTTAGAATCAGAATTTTTTTTACATAATTCAAAAGTTAAGGGCTCAATTAGGTATGCACCCCAACTCAAAATGCAGGAAATCAAAGAATTAAATTTGGTCTCAGAGCGTTGAACACAAAAGTCAAAAAAGAAGTTTCAAATTCGCATTTAAGTGACAAAATATCTTCCAGGTTTTACGGACTGGAATATAACCTGATTCCAAGTTTCAACATTTCAAAATAGAAAATTTAAATCGCCAAGTGTTGTTAGTCAGCTGCAGAAGCCTAACAAAGATCCTTGGAAGCAAATGTCTGCAGTGCCCATCTAAGCTCTACCAGAGGAGCAAGAGACTTAGCAAACACATTATTAGAACATCCTGGTCCTTGAAATGGGCAAAATCATCCTTATTGGCAGATGGTTGCATCAGGCAAAGTAAGCCTAATTTAAACTAATATTCAATTTATCATATTTCTTTGTTCTGATTACTTACACACTGAGCTAACTCTTCACCAGTATCTGATTTCTCATTTAGATCTGCCTACAGTGAGATAATGTGTTAAGACATATGGAGTATGTCCTTGCTTCTTTTTTTTTTTTTTTTTAAATGATTTTTTTAATGGTTTTGGTTTTGGGTTTTTTTTTTTGTTTTTTTTTTTTTTGTATTTGTTTGTTTTTGAGAGAGAGAGACAGAGACAGAGCATGAGCAGAGGAGGGGCAGAGACAGAGGGAGACACAGACTCCGAAGCAGGCTCCAGGCCCTAACCTGTCAGCACTAGAGCCCCGCGTGGGACTTGAACTCACGAACTGTGAGATCATGACCTGAGTCAAAGTTGGACACTTAACTGACTGAGCCACCCAGGAACGCCAGAATGTTCTTGCTTCTTTAATAGTTTTTTGTTATTATTATAGATTAGCATCATAATTGTTCCGATTTTATACATTACCTTCACATTTTTATTATTATGGGTCTGTCACCAAGAGAAGAACTGTCAGTAGTCTGTTGACAGTGTCTTATTTCTGAATCAGATATTAGATATTAGGAACAGGTAATTAGGTAAAATTACCAATGTCACAGGTGGACTCCTGAGAGTCTTTTTGAAGGGAAGCCTGTGTTCCCCATCTCTCTAGCACTGTGCTAGGAAGAAAAAAGTCACACATTTATATTTCCCCAGGTCATAGCTTATTGCTATAGTTAACCATAACACAATCACTTCCTTATTATATTTCCTCCATATATGTAATGCTGTTTATATTCATTATCAGATACTACCTGAATTGGATAACATACCGTGCCCAGTACAAGTGGATTGTTCCGTAAATATTAGAAATCATTGACATTCTTCTAGTCATTATTATTATTCTAAATCCAATCACCAGAAGACACTGTTGCCACAGATCTTTATCTCTTCATCTGAGGACTTAAGTTTTGGGAATTAAGCTTTTCATGGTACAATGTTCAAGCGTCATTTCCAATTCCCAGGTCCCAATCAACTAGATCAAGGGTTGTTGTTAAGAATGAATAGCATTGGGGCGCCTGGGTGGCGCAGTTGGTTAAGCGTCCGACTTCAGCCAGGTCACGATCTCGCGGCCGGTGAGTTCGAGCCCCGCGTCAGGTTCTGGGCTGATGGCTCAGAGCCTGGAGCCTGTTTCCGATTCTGTGTCTCCCTCTCTCTCTGCCCCTCGCCCGTTCATGCTCTGTCTCTCTCTGTCCCCCAAAAAATAAATAAACGTTGAAAAAAAAATTAAAAAAAAAAAGAATGAATAGCATTAATATATACTATTAGTATTAATTAGTGGGTCTGGTATATAGTATTATAGGACTTTCTATTTCAGAGGATATATAGATGGTAGAAAAAAGAATTGTCCTGCTCAACTTTCAGGTGGCAGATATGAATAAATGATCCATGTTTTGTTTTAAATAAAGTTTCCATCATCCTTGTAATTAGCAAAAAAAAAGTCTTATGGGAACTAGCCGTAGGTTAACTGTTAGAACTTTTGATTGTAATAGTTTGAACTTTAAAATTTTTACATGTGTGTATGTATAGATGTTTAAATTAAAAAGGGAGAAGTGTGTTGGACCTCACAAATCAGAACCCTGTGTAACAGAGATAATATGTCTACTGCTGACCTTACTCACAGGGAAATCTCTATCTGCTCATCTCCAGTCCTACCTTGATCATAGGGTGAAACTGACCCAATGTTCCATGATCCCCCATGCAGTCGCCATGTCCACATGTTCAGAGGTATTTGGGATTATCTTCCATCGTCAGCTGGTTTCCAGACTCTATCTTGGGAATGAATTCTTCAAGCAACTCGGCCTTGAACCTGCTTCCAGGTTCCCTTGCTGGAGAGGTCCTCATTCTTATCAGCCTCACCGTAGAGTCTACCAGGATCCAGATTTATTTACTTCTTTATTTGCCTTTTAAGTTGTCTCATTTTCTCTTCCTTTCTGCACAGTTCAATTCTTACCAATAATAACATTTAGGGGCGCCTGGGTGGCTTAGTCGGTTGAGCACCTGACTTCGGCTCGGGTCATGATCTCCGGTCTGAGTTCAAGCCCCATGTCGGGCTCTGTGCTGACAGCTCAGAGCCTGAAGCCTGCTTCGGATTCTGTGTTTCCTTCTCTGTCTTTCCCCACCCCTCCACTCTCTGTCTCTGTCTCTGTCTCTCTTTCTCTCAAAAATAAACAAAAACATTAAAAATTTTTAAAGAAAATAATAACTAACATTTATTGAGCTAGGTTTCCTTTGGTAGGCACTACACACATAATATTTCATAAATCCACTTATTTAAGGATCATAGAAAATACAAGGCAAGTACTAATACTATGGCAATTTTACCAGTGGGAAGCCTGAGGCATAGTGGAGTTAAGTCACTTGCCCAGTGTCACACAACCAGGAAGAGGTGGAAGAAGGGACATAAGCACCAGCTTTATTATTATGCAGCACCGGTGACTTACTATTTTCTGAGGGTGGAAAATCTTGCTTATATACATGTATGATAACATTTCTGTCTATTTATAGTCTTTGTGATTGCTCATGAAGTGAATATCTGAAACCTAGTGAATTATAAATGGAACAAGGGGAAAATGCCCAGGAGGAGGGATATACGAAAATCACGTAGATGAATACTTCAGGTTAACTCAGCCACAACTTATGCTACCAGATTCTTACAACCACAAATTGTACTGGATTCTTTGTTGCATAGTTTTGATATATAAATTAAAATACCCTGAATTTTATTCATTTGTCCAAGTCCTGAGTAAGATTTAATCTTTGCATCACGTTTCTTTTTACTAAAATCTCGACAAATTGCTCATGTTCAATGGAGTTAACTCATTTAGCCGTGTTTTGGAAGCTGTCTTAAAATACAGTGATACTCTTAAAATGCTTTTCCTTGGAAATAGTTTTTTTTTGGGAGATGCTCAAGATTTAATTGCATAGATGTATGGTAGTCAAGGAAACCTGGGACAAATGCAAATATGATCATTTAATTTTTGGTTTATATTCACTAATATCATTTACAGTGTAAAGGGAAAAACGTTTTTAGTACACAATAAACATAATTGTTAAGTGCAGAGACACAACTGCTTACAAAGAAGTGACAAATAAGGGCATTTGTGGTTGCCGTGAGGTACATGATTCATCCATTTAACATCTCCTTCTCAAGGGATATTTGCATAACCTTGTAGCACCATCATTTTGGTAATTTCCAGAGTTCCTGTGATGAATGAAGGGCATAACATAAAATGAATTAATCTCTGTTTTTGTGAGGATGGTGGTAATAATGGGTCTGTCACCCTTATTTCAGACTGATAAACTTTGATTTGGATTGCATGAGGCTTTTTATTTACGAATCAATCCCCAAAGGCCCATCTCCAAGCAGCCACTAGTAAAGGCGTGTTGATAATGCAGGACTCACCAAGGAAAACTATTTCAGAGAGGTGATGTTCCTTCATAAAGCTTTGTACCTTGGTAGTCTCTGAAAGATGTGGTCTGTGTAACTTGTGTGACCAATCTGCAACACTTCATATATAGGTGAATGCTTTAGTAATATTTTTTTTGTGGACAAATAATAGTGGTGGCACTTAGGGAAAATGTATATTAAAGGTATCTATATTTATTGTCGTCAACGCCTCATTTTAACAAAGTGGATTTGCCCGAGCAACATACAGTTGACTGCCAGGGTCCTTTAGTGAATGTGGAGTGACGTTCACCTTTTTTTCTCAATTAGTTACACGGGTTTTTGTTTGTTTTGTTTCATCTTGTTTTCTGTGAAGAAGCAATTTCAAAGAGAATGGTATCTGAAAGCCTTTGTGGAAACATATTATTAAGACTTTCATGTGTATGTATGAAAATTCTTGCAACCACCACCCTGTGAATATCTGAGTGGTGGAACCATCCACTCAGAAAGGTCATCTTAGTACTGACCATGTTGGTGACCATCTGTTTCAAAAAAGAATGCTTATCATCACTGTTGTCTCTGGTTTTTGTTCCACTCTCATGTTCAATCCCTCATCAGTTCTTGTGTCCAGTTGAAAAAAAGAAATTGTTGCTTCTTTCCCTGAAACATCTCTTTTATTTCTCTCCTTTTCTTGATCGCAATGCTTCTGCCTTCACTCAATCTCTGTTTCTCTCCTTTGGCTTCTTGAATGACTTCCTCACCTTGTCTCTCTCCATTCCTGTTCATCTTCCATCTCTCTAGTAGAGTTTCCGGCTAAAATCCAGATCGCATCATGTCAGGGTACTATTTCATAGCTAATCATTAGACAAGGATAAAATTCAAACTAAATAGAGATAGTTCTTCATAATATAACTGACCATATCCTAAATTATAGAGCCTAGTTGTCTTTGTCTTTTCCTTCGAGTACTTTATCCACTATCCTCAGTGGAGGATTTCCTGACCTGCAAATGGGTTGTATGTATTTATTCCTTCTTTGTGACTTTGTGTTTCCCTTTTCCTGGGTGTATACCTTATCTTCCCTCCATTTCTGCTTGTTGAAAATTCTTCGAGACACAGCTTTACCTGGGAATTATTCTTATTCTTCTCTTTCTATGAATCACTTTTGTATTTCCCAGAGTTAGTTTTTATACTTAAGCCTCATTAGAACTTTAAATTAAAGACATTATTATGTTTCAAGAGTAAGAATAATGCCTATTGAAGCAAAGTATATTCATTTTGTGTCTGACAGTCTCTTTTTTAGGCTCTGTTCAATGTGTCTGAGGCTAATAGCCTATGGAAGCCTGTGAGTTCCACAGATCATTTTAAATCATGCCTTTCATAAATTCTCAAAGTCCATAATTCTTCACCATCTATACATTATATTGATACGGAATTTTTTTCTATTTCTCTCTTTAATGGAAATAACAAGGAGGTTAAAGCTTATGTCTGTTTCAAGAATCCTCATTCCCCTAGGAATGAAATTGACTCCCACAATCATATATTACAATTTATGATCTTTCTTTGTCTGCAGACTTCCAAGCATCCGAAATTATGCTCATAACCTATCCAATTTAAATCACTTGGCGATGCTAATGAACTATACTATTATGCTATTTCCCCCACCTGGGAAACACAAAAGAGATGTGAATACCCATTAGCGGCAGCAATCTCAGCCAAGCCTGACCACCTCTGTACATTGAACACCACTCTTTGAAAATAGCTTCTGACATACGCAGCTGTTTGAAATCTTATAAGCCATTTAGCATGAAAAAGTTTCAGAAACATAGATTTTTTAAATGTATTTTTTTATGTTTTTGTCAAGATTGTCTTTTAAAACATAGCCAAATGAAAAACCTAAGTAAAATGGTTTAAAAATGTCTGAGGAAGCAGAAAACTTTTAAGACTGAAGCCAGCAGGATATCATTGAAGCGTCAGATTAAGTGGAGATGTGAAGAAAAATGTGAAGAGCAGCATTAAAATATTTTACTAAGGTTTATTAATAATATAGTACAAAAATTTGAAATTGAAAATTTATTTAGTTTGAAGATATGAAGAAAATTGTAACATATATACCTAAATGTATTCTCTTGCTGCAAAAAATATATTTGACTCCCTGTTTCAAATATCAAAGAGAGTTCAGATCTAAGAATTTAGATATAGGGAAGGATAGAGTTTCCTCCACAAGAATCTATGAAACAATATGATTCTATTAGGTTTGTCAGTTCACATGAGTTCGAATGGTGAGGGATGCCTATATTTTTATTAGCATTGTACGTTTACCCTAGTTGCTAAAATAATCTTTTGGGCAATAGTAGTTCTACACTTCAAGAAAACCTTCTGTGTAGCCCTTGGGATCGTGTCTCTCTGAAGATCATTTTCTTTCTTTTTTTGAAATGTTTAAAATTTTTTCATTAAGAACTTTAATTTTATTTGCAATACAGAAGACAACTTGTCCCAATTTTTTGTTCGGTCCTGTTTTCACCAGGACAGGGGGAAAAATTATTAGGAAGAGAAGATAGAAAATCTTGAACTCAATTTCAATAATCATACTTTCTCAGACAACAATCTTCGAATTGTCCACATCTCTTCCCACGTATCTACAAAGTTCTTGAACTTCATTAAGACCTACAACCTACCGACCTCATCATTTCCTCACTTCTTTTCCTTTGAACTGGTCTCAGTCTTGTGCACCATTTACGATAATAAGTACCTGGCAAACACTCTCAACTTTTCGGCATACTTTCTCTCCTTAATACTTTCCCAGTAAAACCTGTATCTTGTTGTTTCCAACTATCTGCCTTCTCTATACTTCAACCCAAACAACTAAACCAGGCTGGAGAAAAGTTATACCACTTGGCAAATTGGTGCAATTTTAAGTCGCTGTCACGATTGTCAGGGGCCCCTGAGAACTCCCCGTTAATACTAGCTTGTTCCCTAATGTATTTATTTTCTGAGATGATTGTGATTATTTTATTTTTTTAATAAGAAATTTATTGTAAAATTGGTTTCCATACAACACCCAGTGCTCATCCCAACAGGTGCCCTCCTGAATACCCATCACTCACTTTCCCCTCCTTCCCACGCCCCATCAATCCTCAGTTTGTTCTCTTTTTGAGTCTCTTATGTTTTGGCTCCCTCCGTCTCTAACCTTTTTTTTTTTTCTTCCCCTCCCCCACGGTCTTCTGTTAAGTTTCTCATGAGAGGCCTGAGAAAATTGAAACTTAAAAGCTTAAGTTATGGGAAACTGAAACCTAACCAAGCTTAACCAGCTTGTTCCGCTTCTGTACAATTGCTTGGCATGCCCATGTATTCCTGATCAATCATTATTGCCTGGCACATCCGTATATTCTTGATCAACCATTGTTACTTGGCACATCCGTGTACTCCTGATCAATCATTGTTGCTTGGCACATCTGTGTATTCCTGATCAATCATTGTCATACCCGTACCCCCGGTTGTGGTCTGACCTAAAGGCAGGAACCAATCGAATACTGTTAAGTGTCCAACTTTAAACACCAACCAATCGCAGCTCTGTAACTGTGGAAAATTCCTGATTTCCCCATGACTTGTTTGTACCTGTCTATAAAAGGGGTGTAAAAACCTCTCTCAGGGCCTCTTGGCGTCACCGGCAACGGGGGCGCAGAGGTCCAGGTTCGAACCTGCAATAAATGACCCTTGCTGCTTAGCTTTGACTCTGGACTCTGGTGGTTCGTTTTGGGGGTCTCTTAGACTCTGGGCGTTTCACTCAGGATCCACATAAGAGTGAAAACATATGGTATCTGTCTTTCTCCGTATGACTTATTTCACTTAGCATAACACTTTCCAGTTCCATCCATGTTGCTACAAAAGGCCATATTTCATTCTTTCTCATTGCCACGTAGTATTCAAGATTGTGATTAGTTTATATCTCGTCTCTCTTTAAAGCTTCATCTCTTCCTCACTCCCCAATTAATTCTCAATTTATGAGTCACCTTTTATTTTTTAATTGAAAAAATAGAAGCTATCTCTTGTTTTTTTTTTTATGTTTTTTAATTTATTTTTGAAGGAGAGAGTGAGACAGAGCATGAGCGGGGGAGGAGCAGAGAGAGAGGGAGACACAGAATCTGAAGCAGGCTCCAGGCTCTGACCTGTCAGCACAGAGCCCGATGCGGGGCTCAAACTCACAAACTGTGAGATCATGACCTGAGCCGAAGCCAGACGCTCAACCGGCTGAGCCACCCAGGCGCCCCAAAGCTATCTCTTGTGATAGTCTTTTCCTTCTACATTTTATCTACATCAGGATTAGTTTTGGATGCAAGTTAATAGTGACTAAAAATAACAGTGGCTTAAGTAAGGTGGAAATACATTACTTTAAAAAAATTTTTTTAATATTTATTGATGTTTTGGGGGAGAGAGTGCAAGCAAGGGACAGAGAGAGAGGGAGACACAGAATCCAAAGCAGGGTCCAGGCTCTGAACTGTCAGCACAGAGCTCCCCATGTGGGGCTACAACTCACCAACTGCAAGATCGTGACCTGAGCTGAAGTCAGACAATCGACAGAGCCACTGGGTGCCCCGAAATACATTATTTTTGTTTAGGTCTGAGGGCGGGCAGTCCAGGGCTAATATAGGGCTTTGCTTTACAGATTTATAGGGTTTCATCTTGTTCTAGCCTATTCAATATTTCAGAGCCTCTACTCCCCAAATCACTTCCTGACTTAACATGGCTAGTCATTCTCAGCCATCATATTTTTATAAGCAAGAAGGAAGGCAAAAAGGCCAAAGCAAAAGGGACATGTGGTATGTGCCAGCTGTCTTTCAAGGAACATTCTTCTTTCAAGGAAGCATTCTTCATGCTTCTTTTCAAGGAACATTCTTAAGTTCTTACTGTTCAGAACTTTATCACATAGGCAAACCAGCTACCAGAGATGCTAAAGAATGTAGCAATTATTCGGGTGACCAAGTGCATAGCCAATAATAGGGATTCTATTACTATAGAACTCTAATGGAAAGTTTGCTAATTTTATTAATATTTTACAAGAAAACATGACTTTTGGCTTTGGTGAAAATTTCCCTAATAGGCATATATTTCTTTTTTTGTTAATTTCTGTGATCTTCATTATTTCTCTTTAGATTCTCAGGTTTCATTCTTGTGTTTTTTTGCTACTTTTTTCATTTAATCATTGGAATCTTGTCATGTTTTGGGGCACCTGGGTGGCTCAGTTAGTTAAGCATCCAACTCTTGATTTCAGCTCAGGTCATGATCTCATGGTCAAAAGATTCTCTCTTTCTCCTTCTTCCTCTTCCACCCGTCCCTCTCTCCATGCTTGTGTGTGCACAGGAGCTCTCTCTCTTTCTTTCTCAAAAAAAAAAAAAAAATTGTCAGGTTTTCTTTTTTTCTTTTTTAAGTTTATTTTCTTTGAGAATGGGGAAGGGACAGAGGCAAGGAGAGAGAATCCCAAGCAGGCCCCACGCTGTCAGCACAGAGCACAGAGCCCGATCTCACCCATCATGAGCTCATAACCTGAGTTGAAATCAAGAACCAGAGGCTTAACTGACTGAGCCACCCAGGTGCCCCAAGAAAAGTCTACTCTTCTAATATAAACATTGATAGCTACGTATTATTTTCGAAATATTGCTTTAACTGTATTTCACAAATTTTCTGTGTAATAGTTTTCATTACTCCATTATATTTAATTTTAAATTTCCTTCAAAATTTCTTTTTTAGTCCTAGTTATGAAGAAGTATGCTTTAAAAATTTCCAGAATAAAGGGGAATTTTTATTTATTTCTTTTTTTTTAATTTTTTTAAATGTTTTTATTTATTTTTGAAAGAGAGAGACAGAGCATGAGTGGGGGAGGAGCAGAGAGAGAGGGAGACACAGAATTCGAAGCAGGCTCCAGGCTCTGAGCCGTCAGCACAGAGCCCGATGTGGGGCTCGAACTCACAAACTGTGAGATCATGACCTGAGCTGAAGCCAGACGCTCAACCGACTGAGCCACCCAGGTGCCCCTCTTTTTTGTTGATTTCTAATAAGTTCAGGAAAGAGGTTCTGTTTGATACAGATTTCTTTTTAATTTGTTGACATTAGCTTCCTGTGTGAGGAGAATGTTTATTCTTCAAATGCTGGGTTGAGAGTTCTAAATATAACTTTTCAAACAAAATTGTTACTTGTATTATTTAAAAATATTTTCCACTTCTTCCTTTTTATTTTATCTTATTTTAGTTTTGACTGAGATATAATTAACATAGTAGTTTCTAAGTGCACAACATAATGATTCAACAATTCTATACATTATTCAGTAATAGGTGTAGTGGCCTTTTCTCACCAAACAACATTATTGCAATCTTCTTGACTATATATTTCCCATGATGTACTTTTCATTTCCATGACTTATTTATTTTTTAACTGGAAGTTTGTCCCTCCTAATCTCTATTATCTATTTCATTCATCCCCCCATGCACCTCCCCTCTAGCAACCACCAGTTTGTTTTCTGTATTTGAGAGTCTGTTTTTTTGTTTGTCTCTCTTTCCCTTTTTTTTTAGTTTTTTCATTTGTTTTGTTTTTTAAATTTCACATATGAGTGAAAGCGTAAGGTATTTGTTTTTCTCTCTCTGATTTATTTTACTTAGCATTATACCCTCTAAGTCCATCCATGTTGTCACAAATGGCATATCACATTTTTTTTTATGGCTGATATTTCATTGTGTGTATATACACCACATCTTATCTATCCATTCATCTATTGATGAGCACTTAGGTTGCTTCCATATCTTGGCTATTGTAAATAATGATGCAATAAACATAGCGGTGCATGTATCTTTTTGAATTACTGTTCTCACTTTCTTTGGGTAAATACCCAGTAGTATAATTACTGGATAATATGGCATTTCTGTTTTCAATTTTTTGAAATTGAATTTTTTGAATCCCTGTACTGTTTTCTACCTTGGTTTCAATTCACATTCCTATCTACAGCGCAGGAGGGTTCCCTTTTCCCCACATCCTCACCAAAAAAGTATTTTGTCATTTCTTATCTTTTTTTTCTTTTTTTTTTCTTTTTTAATATATGAAATTTATTGTCAAATTGGTTTCTTTTTTTTTTTTTAATTTTTTTTTTCAATCTTTATTTATTTTTGGGACAGAGAGAGACAGAGCATAAACGGGGGAGGGGCAGAGAGAGAGGGAGACACAGAATCGGAAACAGGCTCCAGGCTCCGAGCAATCGGCCCAGAGCCTGACGCGGGGCTCGAACTCACGGACCACGAGATCGTGACCTGGCTGAAGTCGGACACTTAACCGACTGCGCCACCCAGGCGCCCCTATCAAATTGGTTTCTATACAACACCCAGTGCTCATCCCAAAAGGTGCCCTCCTCAATACCCATCACCCACCCTCCCCTCCCTCCCACCCCCCATCAACCCTCAGTTTGTTCTCAGTTTTTAACAGTCTCTTATGCTTTGGCTCTCTCTCCCACTCTAACCTCTTTTTTTTTTTTTTCCTTCCCCTCCCCCATGGGTTCCTGATAAGTTTCTCAGGATCCACATAAGAGTGAAACCATATGGTATCTGTCTTTCTCTGTATGGCTTATTTCACTTAGCATCACACTCTCCAGTTCCATCCACGTTGCTACAAAAGGCCATATTTCATTTTTTCTCATTGCCATGTAGTATTCCATTGTGTATATAAACCACATATTGGACAAAGGGCTAGTATCCAAAATCTATAAAGAGCTCACCAAACTCCACACCTGAAAAACAAATAACCCAGTGAAGAAATGGGCAGAAAACATGAATAGACACTTCTCTAAAGAAGACATCCGGATGGCCAACAGGCACATGAACAGATGTTCAGCGTCGCTCCTTATCAGGGAAATACAAATCAAAACCACACTCAGGTATCACCTCACGCCAGTCAGAGTGGCCAAAATGAACAAATCAGGAGACTATAGATGCTGGAGAGGATGTGGAGAAACGGGAACCCTCTTGCACTGTTGGTGGGAATGCAAAGTGGTGCAGCCGCTCTGGAAAGCAGTGTGGAGGTTCCTCAGAAAATTAAAAATAGACCTACCCTATGACCCAGCAATAGCACTGCTAGGAATTTATCCAAGGGATACAGGAGTACTGATGCATAGGGCCACTTGTACCCCAATGTTCATAGCAGCACTCTCAACAATAGCCAAATTATGGAAAGAGCCTAAATGTCCATCAACTGATGTCATTTCGTATCTTTTTGATTCTAGCTATTTTGACTCATGGAGGTGAAATCTCATTGTGGTTTTGATTTTTAGTTCTCTGATGATTAGTGGTGGTTGAACATCTTTTCACGTATCTGTTGGTCATCTGTGTGTCTCTTTTTGGAAAAGATGTCTATTTAGATCCTCTGTCGTTTTTTAATAAAATTATTTGGGTTTTTTTGGTGTCAAGTTGTGGAAGTTCTTTATACGTTCTGGATATTAACCACTTATTGAATATGTCATTCACAAATATCTTCTCCCATTCAGTAGGTTGGCTTTTCATTTTGTTGATGGTTTCCTTCACTATGCAAAAGTTTTTAAATCATTTTTTATTATTCAAAATTTAGAAATATTTATAAAAATTTTCTGTCTTATCAATCAATAACTGAGAAAATTATGAGTGTCACTTTATCATGTTTTCCTGTAGTTTTTATCAATTTTCACTTTCTATGGTTGAGACAATTTTATTAGGAGCATATGGATTTAGAATTATTGTATCTTCTTGGTGAAATAAGTATCTTATAATTTTGTAGTGATCCTACTTACTTTTAATAAATCTTTTTATCTTAAAAATATGTTATCTAAATGTAATGTAATTTTCATTTGTGTGAACATTTTTCCTGATTTAACATTTTCTCATCTTTTTGCTTCACACCTTTAACTATTCATATACTTTAAATGAGTTGCATTTTAAAAACAATGTTTTAAATGTTTTTTTAAATTTATTTTGAGAGAGAGAGTGTGTGTGAGTTAGGGGTGGGCAGAAAGAGAGGAAGAGAGAGAAAATCCCACGCTGACAGTGTGGAGCCTGATGCAGTGCTCGATCTCATAAACACTGAGATCATAACCTCAGCCAAAATCAAAGGTCACACGCTTAACTGACTGAGCCACCCAAGGTGCCCCATGAGTTGCTTTTAAATAGCATATAGCTGGATATTTTCAACCTGCATTGTCAATTTATCCTTAAATATTAAGTTTAATTTATTTTTATCAAGAGTTTTTAAAACTATGTTTGGATTAATTTCTACTTTCATATTTTCTTGATTCCTATTTGTCCCTTCCTTTTTGTGATTTCTATTTTCTTTTCTACTCTCTCTTTTTTTTTTTTTTTTGCAATACTTAACATTTTTTTCTTTCATACCCTACTTTTTCCTTTTTGTATGTTTAGAGATTATACCTTTAGTTTTCTTATGCATTCTATTTTTGTTTTTTAGTTGGTCCCTGTCCTGTTTGTAATCTCACATCTTCTCCAAATTCATTTTCTCATTTCCCCTTTTTCTACATTTTGTAGGAAGCACTTTCTTTTTTTTTTTTTTTTTTTTAATTTTTTTTAACATTTATTTATTTTTGAGACAGAGAGAGACAGAGCATGAACAGGGGAGGGGCAGAGAGAGAGGGAGACACAGAATCTGAAACAGACTCCAGGCTCTGAGCTGTCAGCACAGAGCTCCACACGGGGCTTGAACTCACGGACCGCGAGATCATGACCTGAGCCGAGGTCGGCCGCTTAACCGACTGAGCCACCCAGTCTCCCCGGAAGCACTTTCATATAATTCTACACATAGTCACTTTTCCAAAAATATACTAATATCAATCTTACTCTACTAGTACATGTTTTTCTTAAAAAAAAATCCTCAGGGGCGCCTGGGTGGCGCAGTCGGTTAAGCGTCCGACTTCAGCCAGGTCACGATCTCGCGGTCCGTGAGTTCGAGCCCCGCGACGGGCTCTGGGCCGATGGCTCAGAGCCTGGAGCCTGTTTCCGATTCTGTGTCTCCCTCTCTCTCTGCCCCTCCCCCGTTCATGCTCTGTCTCTCTCTCCCAAAAATAAATAAACGTTGAAAAGAAAAAAATTAAAAAAAAAAAAATCCTCAAACTTTTTATAATGATCCCTGTGTTCTCTGGCTTAGACTGTTTCTGTTAAGAGGTTTGATTTCAATATTATTGATTTCTTTTAGGGTCAACCCTTTGTGTTCAAATGTTTTCAATTTATATAGATTGTTTTTTCATCCTGCTTAGTATATCCTGTGACTTTATGTCTGTGGATTTGTGTCCTTCGCCATTGTAGAGTTTACTCAGTGATTTTTTTTTTCCAATGTCGGATTTCTCCCATTTTCTCTAAACTCCTTTATAATAGTTCGATTAAATATTAGAATATCATCTATCCTTTACATTGATTCATTTTTGTCCTTCTTCTCTTTGTCTCTCTGAATTGCTTTCTGGGTAATTTCCTCAAGTCCTTCAGTTCACTAGAGATTTCTTCAACTGTATCCAACCTGTTATTCATCCATTGATGTGTTTATATCAATATTATGTATATGTTTCTAAAATTCTCTTGCTTCATTTTTGTATCTATGGGAATTTTTTTTTTTTTTCAACGTTTTTATTTTATTTTTGGGACAGAGAGAGACAGAGCATGAACGGGGGAGGGACAGAGAGAGAGGGAGACACAGAATCGGAAACAGGCTCCAGGCTCTGAGCCATCAGCCCAGAGCCCGACGCGGGGCTCGAACTCACGGACCGCGAGATCGTGACCTGGCTGAAGTCGGACACTTAACCGACTGCGCCACCCAGGCGCCCCTATGGGAATTTTTTATATTCACTGATTTCCTACTCATTTTTTATGATTTTGTCTTTTATTTTAAAAATGATTTCTCAATAATTATTTTTATTTTCTATTTTCTCTTCTATGATCTAAATGTTTTAGGGGATTTAAGTTAATTAGGAATGTTTCATCAATATGTTTGTTTCTCTGACCCTAATAGTTCCATATTCTCTTATATGCTCAATGATTTTTGCTTATGAATTCAACATTTTTCATTTTAATATGTGGGAATCTAGGGAATCCATGTTGGGTATCTTTTAGTCCAGATAAAATTTGTATTTGTTCTTACATGGCTCCAAGGGTACTATTTTTCTGAGATGCCTTGTCCCTTGTAAATACAAGGTACACAGGTTTAGTGTTATCACTTTAACCCAGATTCAAGATTGTGTCTCTGAGTTATTATTAGTATTTCCTTCAGGCTTCCACACTTTTTAGCTTACTGGTACTTGTTTGTGTTTGCTTTTTTGAGAAGAGCAAATGTTCCACAGAGATTTTTCTTCCTTGTTTGAATTTCAGATATTAATAATAATGTTTTATGTAGGATCTAGTTATATTAAGATTCTTTTGAGATTTCCTGGTTTATTATATCCCCAGACAATGTTGTCCCATAGTATTTTGTTGTCTTTTGTTTGTGAATGATTTCTTTTTTCAAGTTCCTTATTACTACTTTGACAAAGTTTATAGTTTTAGCTTCTAAAAACACTCAACAATAACTTAAAATATATTATCACTTATAGCATAGTCCGCAGTATATATAATATATATATGTATATATATATATATAATGAATAACCTCTAATGTGCAAAATATTGAATAGTTTTGCTTATTTATTAAATTGTAAATGGCAGTTTCAAGCTAAAATACATGTGTTCTTTAGTGCTCATTGACAGAATGACACGTGAATCTTCATATTAGGAAGAATCTTTTTCTAATTGGGGAAATTTTTTTTGAAACAAATCTTTAATTGAGAAGATACACTCTCAGTTTGCTACAATTCATAGTATATTTAATTTAATCTTTTTTAAATGTTTATTTATGTATGGTGGGTGTGTGTTTGTGTGTGTGTGTGTGTGAGAGAGAGAGAGAGAGAGGAGAGAGAAAGAGAGAGAGAGAGAATGAGTGGGACAGCAGCAGAGAGAGAAAGAGAGAATCCCAAGCAGACTCCATGCTGTCAGCCCTGACCCTGATGTGGGGCTTAAATTCATGAACCATAAGATCATGACCTAAGCTGAAATCAAGAGTCAGACACTTAACCAACTGAACTACCCAGGCACCCCAGTTAATCTTATATATTACAATAAAGCTGTTGAAATATTTAATAATGCAGAATGATTATATCATAAGTGTGCATATATAAAGCTCTGCAAAATTAGTTTCCACAGCAAATTTGTAGATAGAATTAATATTGTGATTTTATAGATGAGGATACTTATACTCAGAAAATTTAAGTAATTTTCCAAGCTCAAACACATGCTGAATCCAAACTAACTTATTTTTCTGTTCCAAGTTGAGTATACAATTCACTGAATCAGAAAAACTATTTTTTTGTCTATAAAACATTAATTTGTCTCAACACCAATCAAAATAGATCATTAGCTTTCATTTTCCTGCATTATCTGCATTGCCTATACCATTTGTTTTTTTTTCTGATTTTTCAGAAAGGTTTACATAAAAAAAAGAAAATTATGTGAAGTCTTTTTCAATTTTTTCTGAGCCAGTAATCTGTCAAATGAAGTAAGACATGCGAATATTATTGCTGATTGAAAATTAATCATCCTTTTTCATATTTGTCCATATTTGTTTCAACTGGGATTTCATGAAATAATTTAAATTGAGCATGCTTTTGGTAAATTACTCAAGTGCATTCAGTATTAGATATCCTGATTAAGTGACAAGAATCATTTCTTGATGAAAGTTAATTTTAATTAACTCAAAAACTGTTTCTATATGTCAGATTGCAAGTGACAATATATTTTCTTTCTGTCTCTAAGGAGCAACTGTAATTGGTCTATCTACTGAAGATAAGAAAATGTAATAGTTTTTATTTCCCATTTATTTTAGCTTATTCAAATGAATGTAAGCTTTCTTCATAGTTTAGCAAAATGTAAATTACATAAATATTTTAAGAGTAACTGTGAAAATGAAGCTCTATGAAGTAGTTAAAAGAAGAAAAATGCACAACACACTAATTGTACTAAGAAGTACATATATGTGTTATGTAGCTATATTTGAAAATATCATCTCTTATTTTCTTTCCTCCTTTAAAAATCCACAGGACAACTTTTGCAGCTGTTCAAATTGGAGCAACAGGGATGTGATTTGCTGTTACATCTGAAAGTTCCAAAAAAATCAGGCAAAATAGATAAAGCAACATTTTTTTTTTAAACATTAGATATCAGGCGATGAAAGACAGTGATCCCTGAGAGACAGGAAACAGATGAAGTGAGGCCCACAGCTTTGAGAGAGTTTAGAATCCACAGCATGGGTGGGGCAACTAAAGCTGAGCCTGGAGGATTTCATAAATTGAGGAGATGAAGCTAACAAAACCAATCCAGTTATAGTTCATTGGACAGACTGCTAGAAATGAGAGAGCTTCACAAAAGGAGAGAACTCTGGAAATCTGCAGAGGGTACCATAAGCATTCTGAAAAATTACTCAGAACAAATGTATGAGGAATCAATGTTAGAAGAATAACCATCCAAAGAGACAGAGAGACTCACACAACACTCACACAGGCTGATATCAATGCCTTATCTCATGAGCTGGATTAGAGAAATTCACAATTCACAAGGCATTGAATAGGGGACTCGGGGTGATCTGGCCTCAATACTCGGGGATAATTAGCCATAGACTGAGCCCTGCTCGGGCCTACCTACCAAATCAGAAGTAAGACTTGAAAGGATCAAATCATTTAGAACTAAATATACTACATCCCAGAACAAAGGTTAAGAAGATTTATAAGAGTGCAAAAATATCCAGCACCCAAGAAGGTAAAACTCATAATGTCTGATATTCAAACACAGCCCACCATGGAGAGAATAATCAATCAATAAAAACTGACCTGTATTTTAGAATCAGCAGAAAAGGATATTGTAACTGTATTACATTTGATCAAATAGTTACATAGAAACACAAAAGATATAAATAAGACACAAATCAAGTATCTAGCAATAAAAACTACAAGAACTGAGATGAAAAATACACTGGGTGGGATTAATGATATTAATGGGTAAAAATGGGTAATTAGGCATGACAAAAGAAAAGTTTAGTGAAATTGGAGACATCGGAATTGAAACTATCCAAAATAAAGAGAGGAACAAAAATTAACTGAAAGAGCAGAAATGAGTTGTAGACAACTTCAAACAGAGGGGTGAGACAAAATTTTGAAGGTGTATGGCTTTAAACTTTCCAAACTTGATGGAAATTATAAATTCACAGGTCGAAATTTTAGGATGTATTTCAGAGGTGCAGCCAACTGGACTACCTGATAAGTTGGATGTGGTGTTTGGGAGAAATGGAGTCAAGTACCATATGATCCTGCAATACTACTTCTTTCTATGTATTTATCCAAAGAATTTGAAATCAAGATCTTGAAGAGACATGAACATTTCCACAATCTTTGCAGCACTATTCACAATATCTAAGATGTGGAAACAACCTAAATATCCATTGACAGCTGAATGGATAAAGAAAAAGTGGTAGATATATACAATGCAATATTATCTGGTCCTTAAAAGGAAGGAAATTCTGCAATATGTGACAACATGAATGAACCTTGAGGATATTATGCTAAGTGAAATAAACTAGTGAAATAACTAAATACTGCATAATTCCAGTTAGATGAGGTATTAAGAATAGTTGAATTCACAGAATCAAAGAGTGGAATGATGGTTTCCAGGGGATGAGAGAAGGAAATGTCTAAGCTCTAGACATCTGCTGCACAACATTGTACCTATAGTCAACAATAACATATACACTGAAAAAAATTTGTTGAGAGTAGGTCTATTGGTAAGTGTTCTTACGATCATAAGGTAAATAAAAGAATAATTTTTTAAAAGAATGACTTAAGTATGATTTTTTAAAATCTGAGCTAATAAAATAATTTATCTTATCTGACATGGGAATTAAGGAGGATAAAAGAGGAGGGGTTTTGTTGTTGTTTTGTTTTGTTTTTAGTTGTAGATACCTTGAGTTTGAAAAGATATCAGATGTCTAGGTAGAGATATCAAGTATGAAGTTATGAAGTTATATATGATCTAATGTCCAGGGCAGAGGTCTAGGATGGAAATATTAAGCTGAGTATTAAACCAAGTAAGTCAGTGTAGAGATGATGAGACTGGGTGGATATCCAAGGGATAGAATCTGGATAGAAAAGATAAACGTTCCAAACTGAATCCTGGGGTGTTAACTTATTAAGCAATTGATGAGGAGAACATACAACAACAACAAAAATAATTAGAAGAAATAATGTTGGGGGAAATAGAAAAATCAAGAGTGTGGTGTATCCCGAAAACCAAGTGTATATAGAAAATGTATAGAGGGACGCCTGGGTGGTTCAGTATGTTAAGCAACTGGCTTTGGCTGAGGTCATGATCTTGGGGTTTGTGAGTTCAAGCCCTACATTGAGCTCTGCGCTGGTGGTGCAGAGCCTGCTTAGAATTCTCTCTCTGTGCCCCTTCCCCACTTGCTCTCTCTCTCTCTCTCTCTCTCTCTGTCTCTCTCTCTCTCTCAAAAATAAATAAACTAAAAAAAAAAAAAAAAGAAAACGAATGTATGGGGAAAAATAAGCAGTTGTCTCTGTTAAATGCTACAGTTTGCTATAACATGGTGACGACTTGAAGTTTACCCCTGATTTTAGCCAAGTGAAGGTCATTGACAATCTGGACAAGAGTAGTTTTTGAAAAGCAGAAAAGTCAAAGCCAGATGAATGAATTTAAGAGAGAAACATTAAGGAAGAAATTGGATAGAAGGAGTATAAACACTTTGCAGAATTTCATTCAAAAGAAGTGTCGATAAATGGGACAGGAACTAGTAGGAAAAGAAAAGGCAAGTTTTTTAATGATTGGGGAGATTTCACCATGTTGTACACCGTTAGGAACTATGTGTTGAGCTGCACAGAGTCAGAAGTAGAGTAGGTGGCATTTAACTAGGCTGTGAATTTTTCAAGGAAGTGTGATAAAGGAATAAGGAACAAGAGGACCATTCTTTAATTGTGAAATTGTATTTTCTTCCTTCGTATGCTTCCCTATTTTGGAATTGTCATCTACCAGAGTTGTTAGCAACTTAAACTTTTTTTTTGTTTCCCCAGATAGTTCTTGGTTTGAATCTATATCCTATTTCTGAAGTGTCTAATGTTGAACAAATTAATTATCTCTGTTCCTCAGATTCCTCTTTGACAAAATAGAGTTAATAGTAATATCTATCTTCACAGGATTATTGGAAGAATTAAATGAGACAATGTGTGTAAAGTATAATGCACAGTGTCTCAAATAGAGCACATGGCAAAAACCCAATTATTGCTGGCTATTTAATATATTAAATATATTTCTGGTTGTTTACTTATTCATTTCTGATGTAATTATATTGTTCTTGCTAATCTGAATGACACATTTATGACTTAAAAATTGACCTTTCACCTTCCACTTGTGTTGTAAATATTTTTTCTTTTTATTTGTTTCAAATTTTTGTTTTACATTACTCTGTATCTACTAAGTTTTAAGTTGTATGTAGTTTAACCTACTGATCTTAATTTTATGTCTTCTTTCTGCTTTTAAATTTAGAAACAATTGTCTTATTGAAGAATTAAATAATATTTACAAATATATAGTTTTTGTTATCTTACCATTTAATCCTTCCTTCTCTATCTTACCATTTAATCAGTTCGGGTGTTCTTTCATAATGAAAAACATCTGTGATGTCTTTAACAGCATGGAAAAGGCCATCTACTTTTGGCTATCACCAACCGTGCCTCCTTTTCTTGTATTCAGAAGAAATCACATTAGCTTATGTGTGACTTTGTTCACTGACAGGTTTTTACTGAGCACATGCTAGATATTAGGTAACATTCCAGATGCTGGAGATAAAGCAGTGAATGACTCAAAGGCTGAATCATACTTTCCTTTGTGGAGTTTAACTTCCATACAGAAAGAAAAACTCTAACAGAAAGTGTCAAAATTGCAACTGAAATGGCATGAATAAAACAAAAGGTAGAGAATAGGAAAATATGGGAATAATAGGAGGAGGGAACTGCTTCCTAAAATTTGGTCAAAATCATATTCTATAGGGTGATGTTGAAAAGAAAGCAGGAAGGATGAGAAGAAATTTTGCAGCAGTAAGGGCACTGCTCACAGAATAGTCACCAGGTACAAACTGGGGGAGGGGTTGAGGTTATTAAAGAAAAGGGAAGAAAACATTATGGTTAAAACAGGGAAAGATGGCAGAAGATGAAGTCATAGTCAGGGGTCACACAGTATGGTAAGAAAACATCATAATTACAGCTCATAATAAATACTTAATAAATAGACGAACAGTTAGAATGTGCAATTAAGCTTTTGGGATTTGTATCACATAACTGAACAGATTTTATGAAATATTATTGAACCTTTAGCTGGCATGTTAAAAATCACTTTTATATTAAATAAGAATGGCCTTTTGATTTTGTAACCATTCCACTTAAAGCTAATGTTTCTCAGATGTACTGATATTATTGTTATGGTGAAAAAAAGTGTCTTTCAAATCTAATACCATAATTTTGTACAATAAAAAAACGATTTTGGAGACAATGAATGATTCAATTCAAAATACAAGTGGAGTGAAATTCTCAAATACTTTATTTCTTGTAGCAAGAAATAAAAACTAAAAAATGAGAAATAGAGACCACTTGACAATGAGAATTAGCCTCATTTGTAATATTGAAGGGCCTTTTCTGAAAGGGATGGCTTATACGATTGTTCATTTTTGGCTCAAGAAAACATTTGTCCAGAGATAATGAATTTTCTTTATTTATAAAAACATTGAATGTTCTAAAATGCACTTATTTACAGGTATTTACTCATCTTAAAAACTACTGACAACACTATTACTACTATTAACATTTATTCGATCAACACTATGTACCAGGCACTGTTATAAGAACTATTTTGTGTGTTTTAACTTATTTAATTATTTAAACATTTTTTTAATGTTCATTTTTGAGAGAGAGAGAGAGAGAGCACACAAGCAGAGAAGGGGCAGAGAGAGAGGGAGACAGAATCTGAAGCAGGCTCCAGGCTCTGAGCTGTCAGCACACAGCCCAACTCGGGGCTCAAACTCATAAGCTGTGAGATCATGACCTGAGCTGAAGTCAGATGCTCTACTGACTGAGCCACCCAGGCGCCTCTTATTTAATTATTATAACAACATAACAACTCTATGAGATGAAATTTTTATCACTTGTTTTCAAGCAAAGACACTGAAATTCAAACTAATTAAGTTACATCCCACATTTGTAGAGCTAGTAAATGTTAAAGTGGGGATCTAAACCTAAGCAATTTGGCAATAACAGAGCGTAACCTCTCTGCTAAAATGTTTATATGTGTTTTTCATTTTTCCTCCTCAATTTGGCCTTGTTGATATTAGATTCATTTTAAATAATCATACAACAGTACTGTTATCTGGTGCAGTGAAAACGAATGGTGACTCCTATCTGTTAAAATCATCCCTAATGATAAAGCATAATTTAAGTTGCAGAAAGATTTTTCTTCTCTTCAGTCATATTAAATTAACAGTAAAGTTAGGCGGCCGTTTTATCACTTTTTCACCACAGAAGTCTTGTAATGAACATAGTGTGTTAAGACTTTCTCGCTCTGCCCTCATACACTGATTTTGGGGTCAACAGTGGTGAACAGTGTTCAGGGAGGGGCTTCTAGAGGCAGGGATTGCTAAACTAAGAGTTGAATGATGAGTAGGAAAGTAACAAGAGGATGCTTCAGAATGATAGTATGTAAAGCATGTGAATTTAAAGAAAAAAAGAGAGAACCATGAGGCTGGAATTATAAATTGATAAAGTAATGGGATTTTATGTTCAACAAATAAGGAAAAGCAAGTCACAAAGAGTCTTATAAGCTAAGGAGACATTTGGATTTAATTCTATGTACTTTGAGGAGATATTGAAGGTTTATGTATGGTAATAAGAGGCCAATATTTTTTTCAAATTTTTTAATGTTTATTTTTGAAGGAGAGAGAGTGTGAGCAGGGAGGGGAAAAGAGAGAGGGGGACACAGAATCTGAAGCAGGCTTTAAGCTGTCAGCACAGAGCCCAATGTGGGGCTCAAACTCATGAGTCGTGAGATCATGATCTCAGCCAAAGTCAGACGCTTAACCGACTGAGCCACCCAGGTGTTGCAATAGGTCAATATTTTCATTCTAGAAGCACTCTGGCTATAGTGAAGACAATGGAAAAAGGAGATGAAGACTGAATGCGGGGATATCACTTAAAGATTTTTGTAGTGATCTTAATAGAGGATGGTGTTTCTTCAAGTAGATTCAGGAAATGTGGGCATATATATATAGATTTAAGATCCAATTAGGAGGTTGAAGAGATCTCAGCAACTGATTAGATATAGGTTGTAAAGGGAGAAACAAGATCTAAGATTAATTGTGTTTCTGGCTTTCAAAACTGGATGAATAATAAGAATGGCACCACTTGGGGCGCCTGGGTGGCGCAGTCGGTTAAGAGTCCGACTTCAGCCAGGTCACGATCTCGCGGTCTGTGAGTTCGAGCCCCGCGTTGGGCTCTGGGCTGATGGCTCAGAGCCTGGAGCCTGTTTCCGATTCTGTGTCTCCCTCTCTCTCTGCCCCTCCCCCGTTCATGCTCTGTCTCTCTCTGTCCCAAAAATAAATAAACGTTGAAAAAAAAATTTTTTAAAAGAATGGCACCACTTACTAAAATGAAGAGAGCATTGGAGGACACACATTTAGTTGGAGTGGGGAGTAAGTTGGGAAAGGAAGATAATGAGTTTGGTTTTTTTGAGTTCGCACTCCTTGAGGATCTGAAGGAACTTACAGCAAACTGAACCAGAGCTAGAGATTTGGAAATAATAGCAAAGTTAGTATTCCCTGAAGCAATGGCTGTGGATGACATCAGGAAAAAATGTGTCTGAAACAGAGAACTGAATTTTTAAGGCCTAACATGATGGAGGAACACTGTCATTTACAAAAGAAACATAAATATAAAAGCCTCCAGATAATACCGAAAAAAAAAAAAAAGACTGAGAGGGTCACTATGTCTTTTACAAATATACTTTCAATAGAAAAATTTTAAGATATTAAAGTTATTCCACTTCACCAACATTCTTGAGTTGACCTTCCCCCTTAGGTAGATGGACTTGGTCTAGAGTTATACCATACAAATATGCTAACTTGGTAGTCTCAGGAAGACAGACAGAAAATGGAATTTTCTGTTCTTTGGGTTCAGCCCCAAAGAATCCAGATCTAGAACAAGTTTAGGAACAAGAGTCCCATTTGTCTGAAATCACAGATCAGATTGGATCCCTGTTACATTAGACACTCAAATTCCTGTATTTTGATATCCGTGGTGTTTCAATCACAAGATACCTAAAGAACAATTATGTTTGGTACTAAACACATCAAGGAAATGATATATTGTGGTATAGACGTAAAGATTCCTCATTAGTCAAAAACTTGAGAAACCTGAGACTCCAAAAGCTATTCTTGCTCTTTTTTTCCTCCTCTTTCAGCAATACACTAGCTACAGTTTTAGAAAATAAAAAAGAAAAATTGTGTTCTGTTTCTGGTTGAAAAAGTGAATATTTAGAAGAGGTTTTTCGATATAATTTAATATCATTAACTGTCTTTTCCCTTACAATAAGTAATCAACAAATAATTTTATATATGAAATTTCCAGCAATATATTATAAAAAAATTTAAATGTTTATTTATTTCTGAGACAGAGAGACAGAGAGAACATAAGCAGGGGAGAGACAGAAAGAGAGGGAGACACAGAATCAGAAGGAGACTCCAGGTTCTGAGCTGTCAGCACAAAGCCTGATGTGGGGCTCGAACTCACAGACCATGAGATCATGACCTGAGATGAAGTTGGACGCCCAACCGATTGAACCACCTAGGCACCCCTCCAACAATGTATTTTTAAAAGTCAACAGTCTTATTGTAGAACAAGTAAGTACCATGCTTCTTGGAATTTTGATCATTTTTTTGGCTCTGTCCAAATCATATGTTTTACAATGGTTTCAACTATCAGCAAAGCAAATAATGGAAGATGAAATGATATTTTCAATCGTGTTTTTCTGAAATGGAAAAAATTTAATCTTTGTGATTACAAGGTATTGTTTGAATTTTATTTTAGTCCAGTCTCATAATGTTTATAAATCTTACCCACCTGAGTTACATCCTTCTCTTCGGTTGAGTGTAATGATAATTCTTGCTGTGATGGAGAAACTGTCAGGTACAGAACGTGTCATGTTTTATTTGTGCAGTAGACTTCAATCGTGTTAAGATCCCACACTGTATGCTTTTCTGTTGGTTTGTTGGGCAGGAGTGTAGAATAAAATGTGACATGTTTTAGTGTGATGAGTCATTTTGTCTCTCTACCTCTAATCTAACACCTTGAACAATGGTTATTTTACCCTTGTCAAGTGACTGTAGGCTATTAAAAAAAAGTCCCGCTCAAGTATCAAAAAAAAATGGAATAAGTAAAGGAGTTTCATATTTATTGGAAGTTTTGTATATACCTCCTGGAGCATGCCACTGATTGTATCACTGAATCCCTGGAACAATACTTCAAGGTAGGATTAACTGTGCCCATTTTACAGATAAGGAAATTGAAGCCCAGGTGGCTTAGGTAATAACTTGAAGCTCCATAGCTGTTAAAGAGTGGAGGTAGAAGTCAAAAACCTTCCCGTTTCCAAGAACACATTACTTTGATTTTCTTTTAGTTTGGAATTTCACAGATAATAGTTATATATTATATTTTAGAAGCATTTGATAATAATTATAATATTAATAATCAGTGCATATATGGTTCTAATTATGTGCCAGGCACTGCCTTTCATAAATTATTTCACAACAACCCTATGGAATATATCCCATTATTCTTTCCATTTCATAAGTAAGGAAGAGAGCATAATCAGTCAAATGTCATCCAGCAAATAAATGGTAGAATTGTGATTCAGTCCCCATAGGTTATTTCGGGATCATGAGTATCTTTAATAATACATTTGCTGCAATACTTTGAAAAACGTTCCAGGAGTTTCTTGATTCTTGGAGTCTACCAAGAACTAAACACTCACAGGAGTCCATCGATCCTGACATTGGGAGGTAGGTCTTAAAGTAACTTTAAAACACAATGAATATATTTATGATAGAACTTAAACTGTGTTATGTATTTTTTAAACATAAAGAATGACAATGGAGTAATGCAATAAAGGAAGCAAAAAATAAAAATGATAATTTAAAACTACCACTGATGGGATCAGCTTGCACCACTAGTGGAGAGTGTTATTTCCTTTTAAGTTAAATGTACTTTTGTTTAAGCAAAATACTTTCATGGGTTCAGTTTGGCCTAAAAGAAGAGACACGTGGGGCCAGAGGTGATGAGAAGAAAAATAGTTTCTCTGACTCAGACTGCACCAAGCAGCCAGGCATCTGAAGATATAAGAAGGGTCTTAGATGTCCAACTGAGTGGATGAAGAGATATTCATTTTATTTGAATTATAAAGGAAAAGTAATCTCAGCAGGCTGGAACACTTGGGCCATTTCAACGTACATTTGTGCTTTTATCGAGAGCAATAATATGGACCTTCTAATTCAGAGGCAGTGCATCTGGTCGGAAGTCCCATCTGATTGAACATCATTGGCAGGCGGCCAAAGAATAGCCTGGATAACATGGAGAGGTTGCCTTATTCCTTGTCACATGTATTTAAGGATTTAACTGTTCAATTTCTCTTTAATCATGATGCATGATCTTGGATTCTTTACAATCCCTCAGGGCAAAGGAAACTAATTCTGCACATATCATGAATAATATAGCATCTCTGAATAAGATGTCAGAATAAGCCCTTTAATGGTCAAGCAAGTTCTAAGTTGAATATGTTGAAGAAGTTTTACATTTGTTGAAAGTTTGGAATAGAAGATTGTACAATAGAACACTGACTCCCACGTGTCAGAATATTGATATGCCAAGACTCATTCCACTATTTGCAATAGATTGTTTGCACCGCATAGTTTTTCAACTGTACATGAGGTTTTTCATAGTGTTTTTTAAAGTACTCAAAAATATGTTTTAAACATTTATTTTTTTTATTTATTTAAAAAAAAAGTTTTTTTTAACGTTTATTTATTTTTGATACAGAGAGAGACAGAGCATGAACGGGGGAGGGGCAGAGAGAGAGGGAGACACAGAATTGGAAGCAGGCTCCAGGCTCTGAGCCATCAGCCCAGAGCCTGACGCGGGGCTCGAACTTACGGACTGTGAGATCATGACCTGAGCTGAAGTCGGACGCTTAACCGACTGCGCCACCCAGGCGCCCCTGTTTTAAACATTTAAAAAATAATTTAAAAACTCAGAACTATTGGGAATAATTAGCTAGTGGTCCAACATGCTCACTACTCAAATATGCATCAAAAGTAGATTGGATAAATAATTATATAGTATTATAATATATATTTTGTATATATATACATGTATATATATACACATATGTATGTATGTATATATATTTTGTATATATATATAGTACACATATAAAGTACATATATAGTCATTTACAGATTGGGAATAATAATGTACAGTAGTGTATGGACTGAGAATAAAAAAATTACATCCAATATTATGGATGAATATATGTGATTTCATTAGTTAAAAAACTGATTAAACTAATCCGTTACGTTAAAAGTACTTAATACTCGTGAAGTTGTAAATTGGAAGGTGGTAGGAGGGAGTCTTCTTGGATTCAGATTATATTCTTTTTGACTTGACTACTGGTTACATATGCATGTTTAATTTGTGAAAATTTATTGATTTGCACACTTGTGATTTATGCGTTTCTGTATGTGTATTCTACTTCATAAAAAGTTTATATTAAAGAAATATACACACATATGTATTCATTACATATAAATTCAACATCCTGAATGTATTGATCTTATTTGAAAAATAGGCAAAACTAATTATTTTGATGTGTTTTGAGAAACATGCTTGCAAATAAGTCATTCTCACCCAAGCTAAAATAACTGGTAGGCTATTTTGTTTTTTATACATATTATAACACTAAGCACTAGCTCATTTTATAAACTTGATCACTTTTATTAGTTGTTCCAGAATTGAGAAAGTGTACATGGCTTCACTTTTAGTTGAAGAGACATTTAGAATTTGTAACAATAGATATCTCTGAAATATTTCATATGTGAATATTAACAATATTTTAAGATGTAGTCAAAGTCTGACACTTTAGATTATTTTTCCAAAGACTATTTTTTAAGTTTATTTATTTATTTTGAGAGAGAGAGAGACAGAGAGAGAGTGGGGGAGGGACAGAGAGAGAATCCCAAGCAGGGTCCACACTGTTACCACAGTACCCAATGCAGGGCTCAGTCTCATGCACCGGGAGATCATGACCTGAGCCGAAATCAAGAGTTGGATGCGTAACCTACTGAGCCAACCAGGCACCATGCCAAAGACTATTTTTTTAAAATGTTATTACACACCGGTGTAGGATAAATAAATCACAAATAAAAAAGGCACAGCATAAGGAAACAGTCAATAATATTGTGATACTGTGGGAATGGGGCCAGATGGTAGTTACACTTGCCGTGAACATAGCATAATGTATAAACTTGTCAAATCACTATGTTGTACACCCGAAACTAATGTAACATTGTGTGCCAACTATACTCAAATAAAAAATTTTGATGTTAATATGTATCTTAAGAGTCACATCAATTATTTGTGGCATAAAATGGGGTAAAAATAAACAGAGATATGGAGTTCTGAAACTACATAGCAACAGGTCAGAAATTTGCCTCAGTTTGTTTCTGAGGTCCTTAAGGAATGGAAAGTTTCCTCACTTTGGAATCACCTACTGTATCTAGCAATATACTCTATGCTTGATAGCTGTCAATAAATAATCGACAGTGAATTAACACTCTTGATCCTTCCATTTGTCTGTAGATGCATATCATGATATAAATCAAGGTTCCATAATTATTGTGATATTCGTGTTCTACAGTGATTAGATGGAAGGGATTGAGTGAAGATACAAAGGAAATATAGAGCAGAAAGAGTGCCTGATCTGAAAAAGCATACTCACTAATTGGTGCTGAATGAACAACACGATTACCCAGATGGTAGAACTTTATAATTATACAGATAGAGAAAGTTTAAAATTACTTTCACTTTTTTCAACATCCTTGGATTACCTCAAGAAAGTTGTCAGGAGCTTTTATTCCTAATATGATTAATTCCTAATTTCATATCATCAGGTAGAAATGAGCCCAATTTTGGTTTTGTTTCTAGTCCATTCTATTAGAGAAACTTTATAGGCTTGGAGAATGCAAGTGAAAAAAAAAGACAAAACTATATATCCAGATAATCCAAGACAATATGAAATAAAAGTATTTATACACTAATAGTTTATAGTTTTCCAGTATATTTTTAGCCTAAAAAATCACCTAAAAATTATAATCATCTTATTCACTATCCTGACAGGTACTTGATTGTAGTACTTTAAAATATGTAAATTAAGAAAAAATCTACTTTCATACGTTATTATAAGGCTGTTAAGAGTTGAATTGTGTCCTTCAAAAAGATAGGCTGAAGTCCTAATCCTCAGTTCCTCAGCAAGTGACCTTATTTGGAAAAAGAGTCCTTGCAGATGTAATTAGTTAAATTGAGGTCACATCGGACTAGGATGGGCCCTTAGCCCAATGAACTAATGAGGAGAGAGAAACATGCAAGGAGAATACCATATGAAGAAGCAGGCACAGAGGTAAGTCAGCCATGTAAAGACCAAGGCAGCTTGAAGTTATGCAGCCACAGGTAGCAAATGCCTGGGTCTACCCGTAGCTAGAAGAGGCAAGAAATGATCCTCCCCTACAGCTTTCAGAGGGAGTGTGGCACCACCAACATCTTAATTTCAGACTTCTATCCTCCAGAGCCTTGAGAGAATAAATTTATGTTGCTTTAAGCCATCTTGTTTGTGATACTTTGTTCTGGCAACCCCAAGAAACTAAAATAAAGAATATGTTAAAAATCATAATAAACAATCTGACCAAAACAAGTACTGGTAAGACATATCCTGAATATAACAATGCTTACTTCTGGTCAGGGGGTTTATGGGTGGGCAGTGAGATTTCTGGGTAGTGGAATCGTGGAGGACCCTTGTGTAGTATGACACTTAAAAGTTCACACTTGGCCCCTTCCATAATTTGGCTATTGTTGAGAGTGCTGCTATAAACATTGGGGTACAAGTGCCCCTATGCATCAGTACTCCTGTATCCCTTGGGTAAATTCCTAGCAGTGCTATTGCTGGGTCATAGGGTAGGTCTATTTTTAATTTTCTGAGGAACCTCCACACTGTTTTCCAGAGTGGCTGCACCAGTTTGCATTCCCACCAATAGTGCATCAACTGATGAATGGATAAAGAAATTGTGGTTTATATACACAATGGAGTACTATGTGGCAATGAGAAAGAATGCAATATGGCCCTTTGTAGCAACGTGGATGGAACTGGAGAGTGTGATGCTAAGTGAAATAAGCCATACAGAGAAAGACAGATACCATATGTTTTCACTATTATGTGGATCCTGAGAAACTTAACAGAAACCCATGGGGGAGGGGAAGGAAGAAGAAAAAAAAAAAAAAGAGGTTAGAGTGGGAGAGAGCCAAAGCATAAGAGACTCTTAAAAACTGAGAACAAACTGAGGGTTGATGGGGGGGTGGGAGGGAGGGGAGGGTGGGTGATGGGTATTGAGGAGGGCACCTTTTGGGATGAGCACTGGGTGTTGTATGGAAACCAATTTGACAATAAATTTCATATATTGAAAAAAAAAGTTCACACTTGGAAATCATTTTAATTTATCTTAACTCTGGTCCTGTGTTCTTGATTAGTTTACTTCATCTTTTCTGAGCCTAAGTTTTCTCTTTGATAGAAAACTAGGTTGCTTTTAAAGGTTACAAGAGTTAAACGTAGAAAATTCTTTAAAAGGAGTCTAGCAACTTGAAAATGTTCAACAAGGATTTGTTCGTATCATTTTATTGTGTTTCTATGTATTCCCTATTTTGTATGAAGTTTTGCGTGTTACTTCATAATTAGGGGGGAAAAGAATAATGAAGGTTATTAGAAAAGATGTTTAACATTTATTGGAAGCTGGTCATGTGCCAAACACTGTGTTAAATATCATGAACATATCATATTATTTAAATCTCACGTGTATTGTATGTATTATTTCTAGTCACATTACATATGAGGCTAGCAAAGTTCAAAGATGTGAAATAAAATGGCCAAGGACTCACAGTTGGCAAAGGACAGAATAAATCTAGACCATTCAAACTTCAAAACTTTGTTGATTACTATGCTGTACAACCTTTTGGGTCTGTCATCAATCTCTCCCCACCACCAAATAATACAATCTTGTGTGAACTGATTATGCTCTGTGTGGTGTAAATAATGTTGATGTAGTGAAATTACTTTTCAACTTACTTTACTGTTCTTTTAAATTGTGACATGCAAGTTAGAAAAGAGTAACCATATCACTTCTGTATGTTACCAGAAAGCCTAATTGTGTGCATTTGCAACCTCAGGAGTTTTCTGGGTGAAAACTGAAACTGGTCCTTGCACACCCAGGTGAAGAGAGACCACAGGAAGTGGGACATTGCAGATTGGTAAGTGGCGGGTTTAATAAGCAAGGGAACCTACATAAGAGGCATGTCTTTGGCAGTCACAAGTAGAGCAGATCTCTAGCCCCATCCACTAGCATCTTAAAAGTTTACATAGAGGTCTTACCTGGGTTCAGTCACATGTTCAGTCCAGATGGTCTCAACAACACCTTACTCTTTCAAGGCCACATCTTTGAAACAGCTGCTAGTATGGGAGGTACATTCCAAGGCCAGGGGAGAGGGTAAGGAGCCTCTGATTACCCAGGTCTAGCTCACCAGCCAATCAGTAGTCACATCCTCTCAATGACCAATTCCAACACTAATCTAGAGCCTATTGTTTTAGCCTCCCCTGTAACCCTTATTCTCTTTATTGACTTCTCATACCATTTCATAGCTTTTATGTAAGTTGCCACCTTTTAGATAGGACTGTATATGGGCTATATTGGGACTAAATGTCAATCTAAAGACCAAATAAGAGGAGCATGTAATGCCCCCAACCGAACCATAAACACCCCTTGCAAAACCTAACTGTAATACTGCATGCAGATCTTTTATTGAATATAAGCAGAAATGAACATGACAATCTTCTCTTATTATCCCAACATGTGACATGAGTGTCCCAAGAGTGTAGAAGTAGGTTAAAAGTAAAACATAATTTTCTTAGTTATGTGAACATATTTCTTACTCCAACAAATGTTATTAATAATTTGTTCTCCTTTCTATTTTCCGATAATCCAATTTTATCTGTTCTTGTTAAATCTCTCTGGCAGTCAATGGTCTGATAATTATAAGAGGGCTGTGTAGCTAGTGCAAAAGATTTATTTTTCCTAAAGGAAGACTATCCTTGAAGGGTTGTGTGTTTGAACACTCAGATGTTTCAGATCCTCTTAGAAATACTTTATGACTTTGTTAACATCACTTTGTTTGGTATTTCAGGAAAGAACCAGCTTTTCCAAATTTTCTTTTTCTGAATTAAAATATAACGCTTGTTTTATCCTCAAGACAATAATTGTTGAAATAAATGCATCAAAAAAATGGCTTACACACATGAAAATTGGATTTCTTACATAAAGTGCCAAATGGGCATTCCTGATGAATGTGGCTTTCCACCGAACGATTGGGGATTGAAGTTTCTTCACCTGTGTCTCCGCCATCTTCTCTACCTTGCTTTTAGGTTTGCAGTGTTTGTCTTCATCAATCTGACGGGTGAGGCAATAATGTGATCATTTGCACCTGGGCATACGTAGGGTTCAGAAAATGATAGAGTCCTCTTTTGCATATCTTATGTTGACTAGCAATAGATAAATCACTAAATCTGTCTGCAGTGTTAGACAGGAAATGTAGCCTCACAATACGCATGGAAAAAGGAGTAAAAGTTTGCTTAATAGATTTGCCAGTCACTCTCACACTCTTGAACTCCCATTACGGTGTAAATGGTCAAGGGCAAAGAATTAGAAGAGGATTAACTCATGCTCTCCTACTCTCACCAGAGAAAGAAAACTTATCCATGTATAGCCAGCCAATGAACGGGGAGATTAGCAACCATCAAAACATGGTCCAAATGAGTCACACCCACAGAAACTGTTGCCAGTTAAAGACATTATGGGGGAAATGCTCTTTTCTCGAGAGGCTTTTGCCTTGGGAGACTGGGAGATTGGGAGAATTGTGGGGAGGGAAAGGATCAGTCTGCTATTTCCTTGTTTTTCCTCAACATTTAAATGAATGGTCCCTTGCCTTAGTGCTGTGATACTCAGTGCTTACTTTGAAACTCACATATGAGTGAATCAGGAAAGAGAATGAAGGAATGGCATCTTATTTCTATATTCCTCCAGTTATTCCTAGGGCATTCCAGAAAAATCAATTGTTCCTTAAAGAGTTAAACAGAAGATTTAGGACTTGTTAAAGAAATATTTTAATCCCTAATATGGGAGAGAATAGTGTAATACACTATTTTTAATATCATTTTTATTGTATAATCATGTGGTACTTAAAGGGAACAAAATAAACTTTCTTCCTTTTAGCCTCTTAAAACAAACTATTCATCCACAAAATTAGTTTAAGATGATTAATACTTAGTTATTGGATTTTGAGACAATGGGCTTTGCTTAGAACAAAGTGTAAGCAAAGCAAAATACCTGACATCTTTAAGCCAGTTGTCGCAGCAGTCAAGAAACAAAGTCTTCGGTTCAAGTGGGTGCATGTGATCACAGTTGATTTGAGGAAGTCTCATCCCTACAGCACTCCTGGATCACAGCCAACATGGGGTTCCCCAGATACTGTTAACCCCATTAACAGGAAGTAACAAACTGTTCACATAGCTGTTCCGAAACTAAGGAGAGTTAACCTTCAGGCTTAACCAGATATACAAGACAATAAAGGATCTGGCCATTGTTTACCGATACAATCTCATCTTACTCCATTCTCAATCTCATAAATGATGGTCATGGTATCTCTTTCTGCTTGCAATTTCCATTCCTCTGGTCTTTTCATGCATCTTTCCTTTTTGTCATGCAAATCTCATTTCCAATCCAATAACATTAGAGAGGTCTTCCCCGACTATCCTGTGTAATATTTTGCCTTTTTTCCCTGTTCCTGAGTCACTCTATCAAATCACTGTTTTGTTTTCTTCATGGTGCTTAACCTACCCAAAATGACTTTACTTATATATTTATTTCTTATTTTTCTCTTTGTATTCTAAGCTTGACCAGAAAAGTAAATTTGTCTATCTTGTTCATTATTGATGTGTTTCTAGACCTGAGAACAGTGATTGACCTATAGTAAGGATACAGTCAATATTTGTTGAAAGAAAAAGACAGTCGGTGTTGATAAGTGGGTTAGAGAAGTTGATATTTGTCCTTCTTAGTATGTAGGGGGGTTCTGAGACTGACCAATGAATTGCACATTTTCCCTGAAATATTGTTTGGGCAAAAGATTCTTCTCATCAAAGCTAAGTGAATATGCAAGGCATTCACCATCTTTTTATGGTTGCTTACCAAGAGAACTGCCCTCTAATATTTTTACTAATTGATCTTGGTAGAATTATATTTATATGTCAGACATCTCTGAATTACTTTGTTAATGCTGGTTCATAAAATTACCTAGTCAGGGTAATAATGCACAAAATAATTCCTTATGAAGATCAATATGTCACATAGGATAATTAGGCCTTGTAATTCTCAAAGATAGCAGTAATAATTAATAATTTATAATTCTCAATAATCTAATTAATAATGAATAGCAATCATTATTAGTTTGACAAACTTTGTGGGTATTTTTTAAGTTTATTTATTTTATTTTTGAGAGAGAGAGAGAGAGAGGCAGAGAGAGAGGGAAAGAGAGAGACGTTCCCAAGTAGGCTCTGATCTGTCAGCACAGAGTCCAATGTGGGGCTCGAATTCATGAACCATGAGGTCATGACCTGAGCCAAAATCAAGAGTCAGATGCTCAACCAACTAAGCCACCCAGATGCCACCGACAGACTTTGTAAACAAAGTTTTATATTTCTTTTACACACGAAAACGCTGAGGGTTAGAGAGGTTCAGTAGTCTGTAGATGGTCATAAATGCAACAATAATGGGGCCACTTTTCCAACACAAGTTGTATTGATGCTAAAGTTTGCACGCCTTAACGATTTCGCCTACTTGTCATTACCAGCAAATGTCTATTGTGTATTATTATGTCATACAGAGTTTGGATATGAACCCGAATAGTTTGATTTCAGAGCCGTGTTTGTAACCAGTATTCTAAGCTATTCCTATCTTGTTTTAAATGTTTCCTCTGGTCTTTAATAGAAATATTTTGTTCTTTTAAAAAGTTATTTCATGTTACATGATATATTTTTAAGGGCTATCTGGCCAGGAAGTTTCAAAATGAACTAAAATAAATTTTGAAAACTTCTAACAGTTATAGATTGGGGATTATAAATCCCATGCATGCTTATTGCAGAAAAATGAAAAAAGAAACGAGGAAAAGTCGTCTATAATCCTCTCCTTACAGAAATAACTACTGTCAAGAAATCGTTAGATCAGAAAACAAAATTGCACTTAGTAGTAAAAGAGACGAAATTTTAGAGAATATAAAACACTTTAAACTCTCCAAACAGTCAAAAAGTGTTCTGATCCTTAGACAACCCATTAAAACTTTCAGTTTTCACATGGTGTTATAGATAGAAACCACCAAAATATGCACACGTATTGTCATGTAACATGGTCACTTAACCTTTTTACACTCAGGTACTCCTTTGAAATACAAAAATAGTGAGCCCTAGCTTATCTGTCTTGTGGATGTTAAGGATAAAATTAGATTGTAAATGTGGCAGTTCTTTGAAATATCTTCTCTTGCTGAGCACTTCCCCATAACTGTGTTCTATTACTCTGCCCTCTGACCTTCATTCTCACTTGAGAATCGCTGTGTCTAAGTCGGGGCTCTCTTTGCTTCCTTTAACACAGCATGGAGAATCACTGGACTACATACTTTCTAGGCTAATTTCTGATTCAGTGCTATGATTCTGGGGAAGACTTAAGTGACAAAGTTGCTAGGTCGGGGGGGGGGGGGAGGGGGAAGACATATAGAAAAATGTTGGAAAATAGTTTTAAGATGTGCCCAAAGTCCAATCCATCCAGGTGTGTGAATCTTCCCTGAGTAGTAAGCTGATTGTCAAATGGGGCACCTGAGTGCCTCAGTCAGTTAAGCAGCCTAATCTTGATTTTGGCTCAGGTCATGATCTCAAGGTCGTAAGATCAAGCCCCGAGTCAGTCTCTGCACCCTGCAAGAGGCCTGCTTCAGATTTTTTTTTTCTCTCTCTCTCACTGCCCGCTCCCACACTCTTTCCCTTTCTCTCTCTCTTAAAAAAAAAAAAAGGTGGGGGGACTCCTGAAGGCTCCGTCGGTTAAGCATCTGACCTCAGCTCAGGTCCGACTTGGGCTCAGTTCATGGTCTCACAGTTCGTGGGTGTAAGTCCCACCTCAGGCTCTGTACTGACAGCTCACAGCCTGAAGCCTGCTTCGGATTCTGTGTATCCCTCTCTCTCTCTGCCCCTCTCCCACTCATGCTCTCTCTCTCAAAAATGAATAAATGTTAACAACAACAAAAGACTGGTTGCCAAGTGATGAAGCATTGAGTTGTTTTCATAACCACTACTTTATTTCTTCATTCTTGGGACTCTCATTCTACCATTTGCCATTCTGTTTTATTTTCAAACTCTCTTTATTCCTGTGTCTTTTCTACCAGCATTTAAATATCTAATTTCTGTGTCATTGTGCCTTGTCTAATATCTTATTTTTATGGATAGTCTCTCCACACTTGTTGGTTTGCACTGATCTACTTACTTCCCTCCTCAAGTATACTTTCTTAAAATCAGTTATGAAAGTAATAGATGCAATAATAAACATTTCAAGGTAAAAGAATGTATAATTACAATCCAGAGTCTCTCAGTCTCATTTCCCAAAGTAATATGTTCAAAGTCCATCTCAGGTCCTAGAGGCCACCCATTGTCCCCCACCTCATGGCCCTTTCACAGTCCCTCTTATATAAGAGGGCTGGAATCTTCAAGATGGGGAGGAAAAATTCTGGTGCTTTGTTCTTTCAAGGAAGGTCTGTATCTTTTTTAAAAATGGCTCAGCCCTTAGATCAGGACAGACTCAAAACCCTTTTTGGTTAACTCAAAGTTGACCATCTGGACCTTAATGAAGTTTGTAAAATCCATTCACCTTTGCCATATTCTATCAGTTAGAAGCAAGTCACAAATTCCTCCTACATTTAAGACAAAAGAATTTACACTCCTATGATTTTCAGAGGCTAGAAATCTTGTGGGCCATATTAAAATTCTGCCTACCATAGATTCCTCAGTGCAATGTTTGCTTTTATGACACATATAACCATTTATGATGGTTTTTCTATAAATGTGTTAAAATTTTATGTAAACTCTATTTTTATCAGTCTTTTTCTATCTTTTGGGTTTATGCCTTATTAGTAAATCTTTCCCATCCTAATATTATGAAATGGCATATATGATTTTTTTCAAGTGCTTTTAAAGCTTTATTTCTTTTTTTTTTTTGTGTTGCATTTTCTTTGACATATCCAGATGTTTCCTTTTCTCCCTTCCTTCCTCCCTCCCTCCTTCCCTCCCTCCATCCCTCTTTGTCTCTCTTTCTTTCTTTCCTTCTATTGTTTTTTTTTTTGTTTGTTTATTTTTAATGCTGTTGCTTAAAGATCTTTCCAGTTGCCTCAGTGCTATTTATGGATTAATGCATTTTTTTTACTTGCTGCCTTTAAATGCTACCTTTATCATAATAAATGTTGTGAGCAGTTCATTCTCTTGCTAAAGTCTCAGTTCTATTTCATGAGTCTATTTTTTTCTGTCCCCAAACTAAATACTTTTTATTTCTGTGGCGTTACACATGTATCTACTCTCTTGGAGAAATACTATCCACTGTTTCCTTTTCTTTTACTCAGAATTTTCTTGGATATTTCCACATGTTTATTTTTCCAAGTATATTGCAGAAACAGTTTCCCTAAATAAAAATAGTATTGGTAATTTTCATAGGGTCATGGTACGCCGTATTAATTTAGGAATAATTTATACTATAACAATATTGCATGTTATAGTGATGAAAAATGGATTTGGTTTAGTTAATTTTTTTACGTCCTTTAACAGTTTTGCTTTCAGATATCTTTATGATTTGGTCCTGCACTCTACTTTCATGTTTGATTTTATAAATGGAATATTTTTTCTTATACTTTTAACAAAAGTTGTTTATTTCCACTGATTCTTATTAAATAACTGGTGTCAAGAATCATTTTTAAATATTTTATTTTTAATAGTTTTTCACTAATTATTTTGAATTTTCCAATTATATAATCAAATAAATTGAAGGTGTTGATATTTTGCCTCTTTGTTTTCAAATATAGTCCTCTATTTTTCCCCCTCTATAAATAACGTTGGAAAATGCAGCCCCCAAAATATTAAATAATGATAATCATAGTGAGTTTTCTCGACTTTTTTTTTTTACCATGTTACTTGTTAGAAATTAAGCATTATGGGGGCAACTAGGTGGCTCAATTGGTTAAATTCAGACTCCTGATTTCAGCTCATGTCATGATATCACAGTTCATGGGTTCAAGCCCCCTGTTGGGCTCTGTGCTGGCAGTGCAGAGTCTGCTTGGGATCCTCTCTCTCCCTCTGCCTCTGCCCCTCCCCTACTTGTGCTCTCTCTCTCAAAATAAATAAATAAACTTAAAAAAATTAAGCATTATGCTAGAATTTTGATATCTCTATATATATGTACGTGTGTGTGTGTGTATATATATATATATATATATACACACACACACATATATATGTACATACATATTATAAAACCCAAATAAATAATCATCTTATTTAAAAAATTTTTTTTCAATGTTTTTATTTTTTTATTTTTTTTTTTTTTTAATTTTTTTTTTCAACGTTTATTTATTTTTGGGACAGAGAGAGACAGAGCATGAACGGGGGAGGGGCAGAGAGAGAGGGAGACACAGAATCAGAAGCAGGCTCCAGGCTCCGAGCCATCAGCCCAGAGCCTGACGCGGGGCTCGAACTCACGGACCGCGAGATCGTGACCTGGCTGAAGTCGGACGCTTAACCGACTGCGCCACCCAGGCGCCCCTATTTTTTTATTTTTGAACATCAGATTGCAAGTGGAGGAGAGACAGAGACAGAGGGGAACAGAAGATCTGAAGCGGCTCTATGCAGCAGCAAGCCTGATGCGGGGGCTCAAACGCACAAACTGTGAGATCATGATCTGAGCTGATGTTGGACACTCAACTAACTGAGCCTCCCAGGGACGCCAATCATTTGACTTATTTTAATGAGCACTTTCTTTTTTCCTTTTTGTAGTTCATCATTTTTCTTATTTTATTTTATTTTTAAATTTTTATTATTGGATTATAGTTCTATACATTACAGAATGGTCACCAGGTAAGTGTAGTTACCATCTGTCACCATACAGTATTATTATAATATTATTGACTATGTTCCCTATGTTGTACTTTTCATCTCCATGACTTATTTATTTTATAACTGTAAGTTTGTACCTCTTAATCCCCTTCACCTATTTCACCAACTTGCCTACCGCCTTCTCCTCCACCAGTTTGTTCTCTGTATTTATGAGTATTTTTATTTTGTTTTGCTTTTAGTAAGTTTTTTTGTTTTTTAGATTCCACATATGAGTGAAATCATATGACATTTATCTTTCTCTGTCTGACTTATGTCACTTAGCACAGTATCCTCTAGGGCTATCCATTGTCACAAATGGCAAGATTACATACTATTTTATTTATGGCTGAGAAACATTATATATATATATATATATATATATATATATATCACTTCATCCATTCATGGACTGATGGACACTTCCATATATGGCTATTGTAAATATGCTGTAATAAATATAGGGGTACATATGTCTTTTCAAATTAGTGTTTTTGTTTTCTTTGGGTAAATATCTAGTAGTGGAATCACTGGATCATATGGCAATTCTATTTTTAGGTTTTTGAGCAATCTCTTTATTATTTTCAACCTGGATTGTACCAATTTACATTCCCACCACTGTGGAACCCTTTTCTCCACATCCTCACCGACACTTGTTATTTCTTGTCTTTTTGATTCTAGTCATTTTGCCTGGTGTGAGGTGATATCTTAATGTGTTTTTTTTTTTTTTTTTTGCATTTCTCTGATGATTAGTGATGCTGAGCATCTTTTCCTGTGTCCCTTGGTCATTTGTTTGTCTTCTTCAGAAAAATGGCTGTTTGTCATTTGTTTATCATTTCAGAAAAATGGCTATTCAAGTCCTCTGTCCATTTTTTAATCATATTGGGTTTTTTTTTGATGTTGAGTTGTATAAATTCTTTACACATTTTAGTTGTTAACACTTTATTATTTTAACTCTTTGTTGATGTTGCATATATCTTCTCCCATTCAGTAGGTTGCTTTTTGTTTTGTTAGTGGCTACTTTTGCTGCAGAAAATATTTTTATTTTGGGGTAGCCCCAATAGTTTATTTTGCTTTTGTTTCCCTTTCCTAAGGAGGCATATTCTTATATAAACCTGTTACTAAGGCTAATATCCAAGAGATTCCTGCCTGTCTTCTTCCAGAAATTTAATGTTTCCAAGACTCATATTTAGGTCTTTGATGAATTTTGAGTTTATTGTTGTGTAAAGTATAAGAAGTGGTTCAGCATCATTCTTTTGCATGCAGCCGGCCAGGTTTCCAACACCAATACCATCTTCCCCTATATACAGACTTGCCTCCTTTTTGTAGATTAATTGGCCATATAAGCATGGCTTACTTCTAGGTTTTCAATCTTATTCCATTGATATATGTGCCAGTACAACACATTTTGATTACTATAGCTTTGTAGTATATCTTGAAATGTGGGATGGTGATATCTCCAGTTCTGTACTTCTTTCTCAAGATGGCTTTGGCTATTTGAGATCTTTTGTGCTTCAAAACAAATTTTAGAATTCTTTGTTGTAGTTCTGTGAACAAGACTATTGGTCTTTTGATAGGGATTGCATTGAATGTATCCATTGCTTTGGGCAGTAACATTTTAATAATATTATTTCTTCTAAATCATGAGCATGGTACATCTTCCTATTTGTGTTGTCTTCAATGTCTTATGTTTTCAGAGTATAGGTCTTCTACCTCTTCGGTTAAATTTATTCCTAGGTATTTTATTCTTTTTGATGCAATTGTAAATGGGATTTTTCTCTTAATTTCCCTTTCTGCTGCTTGTCGTAAGTGTATAGAAATGCAACAGATTTATATATATTAATTTTGTGTCCTGCAACTTCACTGAATTTATTTATAAGTTCCAATAGTTGTTTGGTGCAGTCTTTAGGGTTTTCCATATATATTATTATGTCACCTGCTAATAGTAACCATTTTATTTCTTTACCAATTTAGACGCCTTTCATTTTTTCTTGTCTGATTGCTGAGGCTAGGATTTCCAGTACTATGTTGTGGGGAGATTGGACATCCTTGTCTTGTTGCCAATTTTAAATGTAAAGCTTTCAGTTTTTCACCATAATAAGCATTTTCTTTTTTAAAGTTTATTTTTTTTAAGTTTATTTATTTATTTATTTATTTATTTAAATTTATTTCTTTTGAGAGAGAGAGAGAGAGAGACAGAGAGAGAGAGAGACAGTGCTTGAGTGGGGGAGGGACAGAGACAGAGGGAGAGAGAGAATCCCAAGGAGGCTGTGTACTGTCAGCATGGAGCCCAATGTGGGGCTTGATCTCACCAACTGTAAAATCATGACCTGAGCCAAAATCAAGAGTTGGACATGTAACCGAGTGAATCACCCAGAAACCCCAATAAACATTTTCTTAAAGTATAATTTGATATTGTGCTTTAGAAATTCCATTTTAAAATTCTATCAAGTTGATCATATGTTTATTTTAGCATATTAGTATAGTGAATATTTTATAATATCATTAAACTTCTGTGCTTCACAGTATAATATTTTTAAAGTGCTACTGCTTTATAATAATATATTGAAGTTTTACATTAGGATATATAAGAAAGATTAGGCCTTTTTTTGTTTACATACATAATTCTTTCTCAGTTTGGCCCTTATTAGTGAAATTTTATAGTGTACAATACATAGAGACTTTTTTTAATGTTTCTTTATTTTTGAGAGAGAGAGCACAAGTGGGAGAGGGGCAGAGAGAGAGAGAGAGAGAGACAGAGAATCTGAAGCAGGCTCTGTGCTGTCAGAGTAAAGCCCTATGTGGAGCTCGAATCCACAAACCCTGAGATCATGACCTGAGCTGAAGTCAGACGCTTAACCAACTGAGCCACCCAGGAGCCCCTGAAATTAGGCTATTACTTATTATCCTTCCTATTTTCATATGAAAGTTATGCTGCTTTTAAAAATAGTTTTCCATAGAATTCCATAACTTAGAAGCTTTCATTATCTCCTTATGCTCTAAAATACTTAAATGACACTAGAATGATCTTCTCCTGGAATGTTTGATACAAGTCACTTCTGAAGTATTGTCACCTCTAGAACAATATATACTGAACTTCATAGTGAATACAAGTTACTGAAGATTTTGTTAATATACAGACTGAGTAAGTGTAAAGATTCGGAGGCCAAGATTATGAATTTTTTTTTAATGTGTCTTTATTTTCAAGAGAAAGAGAGAGTACAAGCAGGGTGGGGACAGAGAGAGAGGAAGGCACAGAATCTGAAGCAGCTTCCAGTCTCTGAACTGTCAGTACAGAGCCCGACGCGGGGTTCAAACCCACAAACTGTGAGATCATGACCTGAGCCGAAGTCAAACGCTGAGCCACCAAATGTCCCAAGGTTTTGAATTTCTAACAAGCTCCCAGGTGATGCTGATGAAGCTTGTCTTCAGAACACATCTGAAGTGTCAATATCTAGAGTTTGTTCATGTTGAGTTTTCTGTGTTATTTTCATGACAATTCAGTGCAGTTGCAGCTTTTCCTTTTTTAATTTTTAAGGTTAAACTTAGAAATTGTATTTTCTAAAAAGTTTTCCTTCCATACCAGATTTTCTCATCTATAAGAAAAATATTGGGCAAATTCTTGAAATTCTAAAAAATATTTTGCATCACTGTGGATTTACAGACTCCTTTCTATAATTTTGTGACTTTGAGCTTTCTCTTTTATATTCATCTACTTTATTTTTTAAAAATGAAATGTCTCTAAGATTACTTGTGTTGGCTGGTTTTATTCATCTAATTGATTAATTTATGCTTTTATATTTATTATTTTCCAGTTGAGTATGTTTTTTTTTTTTTGTTTATATATATATATATATATATATATATATATATATATATATTTATTTAATTTTGCTATTTTCTAATTTCTGGAGTTGGACTTTTAACTCAAAGAGTATTAATTCATAATAATCATGTTATTATCTTACCATAACATTACTCTTTTACAATTTTATTGAACTATATTTTACATACACAATGCACACATTTCCAGTGTAATATTTTCAACAGTTATCGATTTTACCACATTGTGCTTCCATTACCATAGATCAGTTTTAGCATATTTCACAATCACAATATAATACTACTTTTTGATAAACAATAGGAGTGTTTGGCTGCCAATTTTCCACTGTACTCTTTAACCTTATACATTTTTTTTCTTAATGTTTTGTTAGGACTTTCTACTTATTTTATAATTTTAATCTTTATTTTTCATTGACCAGTTTTTTTTAATTAAGAAAGAAGATATACTTAATATCTCCATATAACATACTTGGAATTTTGTTTCATATTCATTAAATTAACTTCTATTTTCATTGCATTTATTGTATTTCCCAGGCTTCTAGAACATCACAGTTTTCCTGTATTGTCTACCTCCCTGTGCTATTTCTGGGTTCCTCTAGTATTCTCCTTCCTCTGATCTTCTCTTACATAGTTTGTTTCTTCATGAATTTATTCTTTTCCTTACAATCTTTCTCTCTTTCAAAACATTTTGCCTGGATATCATTCATCCACATGACTTAAGTACTATTCTTTTGCCAATAACCTCATGGCAACATATTCACCTTACGCCCTTTACCAAGCCACACATTTGTGCAACTGTACAGGAACATCTCCCTTGGAATAACACACAGGCACTTAACATAAAATGTTCCGAATAGAGTTTACCGAGTTCTACCTCTTATCCCCTAAGTTTTGCCGATTTGGTGCCAAATAAATCATAAGATACTAACTCTGTTACCGGCTTTGGAACAAGGCTTTTTGTTCTGTACTTTGGGTATACTGGTTTAGAATGTTTAGAACGTACTCTACTACCCTTCCTTCTTCGTTCATTTCCCTTTTCCTGCTATCCTGCTGTCAACTGCTTTATTTACATAGCTTACAGAAAGACATTTCAGTGTGTGGTTAAAGACATGGCCTCGAGCACCAGACTGCCTTCTTTTAAATCTGATTCAGTCACTCAGCTGTGTGATTTTAAGTCTCTCAGTGAACTTCATCTCTCTCTGCCTCATAAAATAGTACATTCATTACAGGGCTGTAATAATGATTTAATCATAAGCATATAAAGTAACCTTGCCCAACAAAATGTAAGAACCCAGTAAATGTTTGCTCTTATTTTAGGTTCAAGATCATCTGTTTCCTCTTTCAAAACCCAAAAAGCTCTGGAAACAAGAAGAGTTTTGGAATTTATTTGGCAAGAAACTTGGACCTAACCTGACCTGTGCTTATTTGGAAACAAGATCTGACTTGAACTAATGTGATGTTATTATTTACTAATTAAAGTGAACATTTCCATTTCTCTGCTGAAATAGAAATATCTTAATACTGGAGTGCTACCATTCCCCGTTAGGGATATTACATGACCTACTATATAATCACCATATTTACCTTACTAAAATGTAAAAAATTCTGAAGTTGGAAACACATCCGGCTCCAGGATTTCTGAAAAGGAAGGGATCATGGAATATATCACACTTTGGACCTTAGATTCAGCATCACCTTCTTGTCAAAGCCTTCCCTGAATTCCAAAACTGATTCAGTAATACCTCTTACTTGTGACTTAAGCTTACCTCTTCATAGTAGTTTTGAACTATTTTATTTGCTTATAAAGTGTGTAGTCTTTTATCCAAAATAGCACCTGGTACCTGGTGGGTATTCTGTAATTATTTATTAGAGATTATCTGAATAAATGTGTTGGTGTATCCCTACACCAAAACAGTCATGTTAACATTTATTTCATGCCTGTTGGGGATTAAATTTGATGCTAGGATTGTAGCGATGAATGAGACACAGAATCTTCCTTTGAGTAAGTTGTAACATAGTGGTTGAAACAAGAATTTCGACATATGATTCTCTATAAACATATTTATGCTTTGTTGATGTGTGCTTTAACCCACAGATGCTTTGGGAACTTTGAGGAAGCATCTTTGGGATCGTGGCAATATTTCCTAGGGAAAAAAAGCACATTTGAACTCAGGGTGAAGGAGGAAAAGTTGTTAGCTCTACAAAGAGAGAGAACTGAGCAGTGAGAGCTAATGAGAAAAACTCGAAAGCATGACACTGCTGGATGAGCTTGAGGAATCAGAAGCAATATGATTTCCTGGAGACAAGGAAGGGTAGGAGAGGAAATTAATAAGATAAGATTAATAAGCATCAATTGATATATATCCTGAAGACTAATTAGTAATAATTTGTAAACAGGAAAGCCCAAGGACAACTGAAACTCTGCCTGAGAAGAATAAACTGTGAATCTGTACTAATTGACTGACTCTTCCAGTGAGGGTCTCAGAACCTGAGATTTTCTTCAAATTTAACTTTTAACTAACTATGATTATTTGATGATCAGGTTCTATAAACTTTGGTTTTCTTACCTGGACATTTTACGACTCAATTTCTGCCTCTCACAAGAATGACATGAGAAGAAGTGCAAAATGATTTTTGTCTAAATATGTGACTCTGAAAAATCTAGGGTCCAATAAATATCAAAATCGTTATCAAGACTACTAAAGATTAGAACATCGTCCATTGAGGGGTGCCTGGGTGGCACAGTCTGTTAAATGACTGACTCTTGGCTTTGGCTTAGGTCATGATCTCACAGTTTGGGAGATCTAGCCCCACTTTGGGCTCTGTGCTGACAGCATAGAGTCTGCTTGGGATTCTCTCTCCCTTTCTCTGGCCCTCCCCCACTCAATCTCTGCCCTTCCCTCTTTCTCACCATAAATAAATAAACTTTTAAAAAATAGTAAAAAAAGAACATCATCTGTTGCAATAATTTTGCTAGCAATATTCTGATATGATATTCAAAAGTTCAAATTACTGTTCTGAGGAAGGTTAAGATTAAGACTTACTAGATAAGCTTTAATATGAACAGCTGGGGTAGCAACTTGTTGCAATAAGAAAGGAAATATGATCAGATTTAGAGTTATAGAGTAACCCTCTATGTTGTTGGCTTTTGTAACCCCTGTATACAAAATGGCAATGGGGTATTTGAGTTAAAGTAGAAAAAATGGCAATGGGGTATTTGAGTAGAAAAAAGGAATGACAAATACAGAGGCTAGCCATTGGCCCCCATTATAACTTCTGGCCTCAAACTTCTATTCTAGAATTGTAGGCCTTTGGCTCATTAATTCAAAATTGAGTAGTGAAAACACGGATTTTTTTCCTGGAATATTTGGAAACTTAATTTCTTTTTGTAAAGACAACAATGAATTGTGTTTTGCTATTTGATTCCTAGGCATAATGGTAGCTTTTAGGATTTCTTTTTCTTTCTTTCTTTCCTTCCTTCCTTCCTTCTTTCTTTCTCTCTTTCTCTTTCTTCTTTCTTTCTTTCTTTCTTTCTTTCTTTCTTTCTTTCTTTCTTTCTTTTTCTTCCTCTCTTTCCTTTTGAGAGAGAAAGAGAGTACAAGCAGGCAAGGGGCAGAAAGCGAGGGAAACAGGGAGTCCCAAGCAGGCTCTGCACTGTCAGCATGAAACCCTATGTGGGGCTTGAACTCATGAACTGAAAGCTCATGATCTGAGCCAAAATCAAGAGTCAGATGCTTAACCAACAGAGCCACTCAGGTGCCCCAACTTTTAGGATTTAAAAAGAACCACAGTCAGAGGCTATGTCTAGGGGATATCAAAGATAACCAGTGGAAAACTGGCTGTATTGAACAATAAGAGAACAAAACTGTGGACAAATGTAGGAACTTCCCTTTTCTGTATTTTTTTTTTTACAATATCTTTTTTGGATGCTTGGGCACTACTCAATATTAAAATATTAAAATGAGGTTATAAGTATAAGATTATGAAAGGCAGAAGGTAAATAGGGTAATTATTTCATTGAAACAGCAAAGGAAGGGTCATTTATTTAGACATTACCTTCAAAGAATTAGTCACCAAAAGTGTGGAGTAAAAATCAGGAAATCAAAAGTTTCATAAATGATTTTTTTCTTTTTAAGTGTACAGAGTTAATAAAATATGAGTTCCACAAGGGCAGTTACTTTGAATGTGTTTTATTACACAAAGAATCCCCAGTGTCTGCATGGTACTTGGAAACTGACATGTGTTAAAAAATAAAATAAGATGCTGAATGAATGAATAAAAAATGACCATAAAACGGGACACTTAATAGACGCAGGAGGAGAGTATTTGCATGTTGACAATTACCTTACTTAATCCTCATAGTAAGTCAGTGAGGTAGATGTTAGTACCCTCATTTTATAAGTAAGAAAATTCAAGCACAGGTGTAATGTACAGCACCCAAGTTTGTATATATGAATTTATATACATATAATATTTATATACATATTATATTATGTATGTTACACAGGTGTGTGTGTATATATGCAGCACCTGTCTATCAGCTATCTTACCTCTTCCCTACCTGTCCATATGCCTACCATCATGTCTAAAAGACAGTAGGTGCTCAATGGATGTAAGTCTGCTTTTCCATTTATTTTATTAAGGCTCTATATTTAATATGCAGATTAAATAAAATCTTACAATGAGTTAATATTTAGCTCATACTATAAGTTCATAAGATGATTTAAACTGCAAAACTTTCTCTCTTTCTCTCCTTCTCCTTCTCATATATATAATAATTTGATTTGTCTAGCTTTCTTTCCCAATGACTTAGAAAAAGATTTTTGTGTCTCAAAAATTATAGCCACCTTACTTGTTCAGAACTTTTATTCGTTTCCATGAAAACCTTGACATTTTTCTATATTTCACACAAATTACAACGTAATATACTTTTCACATTATTTGAATTTGTGTCTAGGGATGTCAAAAGGCCAAGAGCTTAAAAGATAGATACAGTGAATCAGGGAGCTAAAGGGATATAAAATTTAAAGTAATATATTCATTTTGATTGTGCTAACCTTTCCCCACAGACTTGAAGTAAAATTACTTCTGGAAAGGAAGTAGTGTTCACAGGCTTTAAGTTATTGAGCAAATGAGGTCAGTACATAAACAGTGGTTAAATGCATCCATAAAAACGACAACTTGAAATTCTGGTACACTTGAAGGAAGTATTTATCAAGTCATACAGAAGATTTTCTTATAAAACTCAGGCAACTTAACATTGCTCATTTGGGGATTATTTAGAAAGGCGTATTTAAATATCTCAATGTATGATTTTCAGAACTCATTCTTTATAAATAATCCAACTACCTCACTGTGATTTGTAGTCATTTGGAAGAGATTTTGGGTCTTTTTGCCAAATATTGGGCCAAAGGTAGAATCTGATTCATCTTTATTTTTCCAATAAAAAATATTACAGATTTTTAAGAAGAGAAACAGATTCATTAGATAAAGTGTGTTGCTCAGACTGATCACAAACTGTTTACTATTACACCACTAGCCAGAAAATATAGAAATTTTATTTTTTTATATAATACAATGTTTTCAAATATTTTTATACTATTAAATTTAAGTTACTGCAAATTATTTTTAGCCACTCCCACACACATTTTTAGGTCAAGTTGAAGAATTATCTTACATATCTTGGGGCGCCTGAGTGGCTCAGTCGGTTGAATGTCCAACTTTGGCTCAGGTCATGATCTCATGGTTCCTGGGTTTGAGCCCCATGTCGGGCTCTGCGCTGACAGCTAAGAGCCTGGAGCCTGCTTCAGGTTCTGTGTCTTCCTCTCTCTTTGCCCCTCCTCTACTCGTGCTCTGTCTCTCTCTCTATCAACAATAAATAAGCATAAAAAAAGACTTTTTGAATAAAAAAAAGAAAAATTCTCTTACACATCTTTGTTGTGTTCCTTAGGGTTCTTCAGATACAGTTTTCCTTCCAAGTTTGATGTGGCTGTGTGACTTGCTTTGGCTACAGTAATGTGTCTTTTTTTCTGAACGAAAGCCTTCAAATCCAGTGGTTAATTGTATGTTATTCCTTCCACTGCAGTAAACTTGAGAACATGTCAAGGCAGAGTCCTCAGCCCAGGTCTCTGACTTAACAATGACCAGAGCTCCTTTGCTGGCTTTTGTTGCATATGGAACATACATGAGACATGCATATTTGTCCAGTTCTGTGATTGTTTGTTTCTGCAGTAGCATTTAGCATTTTATCACTGAAACACCATTTGGGAAAAATATTTTTTATGTATATAAATGGCATTTGTGTGCATTTAAAAGCATAAAGTTGCACATTAAAATGATTGTTAGTAGTTTTATCTAAAAAAAACCCCTTGATACAATGGTGCCTTGTGCTATAGTAGCTAGGAGTAAATGATTAATCATTGTGAATTATGACTATGTTAATTAAAATCTAGTCTTCAAGGTTGTTGAGAGAATTTAATCTGAAAATAATTGTACGGCTGGTACAGCATGGGGGCATAGTGGGTACACTTATAAAGAACCCCCTTCTTTCTTTAGCATTTAAATGGTAAGGCTCTAATGAGTTTATTTGAAATAAGAATTTTGAACTTGACTAAGATCAACGTGAGCCATGCAAAACTTGAATTATTGAATTCTCAGATTATTGCATTAATAGAAATTCAGCCTTTGCTCCCAAAAGGCTATAGTTTTTTTCTTTTTTCTTTATTTTCTTTATGTTTTATTTTATTTGATTTCCAGTATAGTTTACGTGCGGTATTATATTAATTTCAGATGTACAATAGAGTGATTCAACACTTCCACGCATCAATAGGCTATAGTCTATCATTAAAGCATAAAGCTCTAAATTACCAGTGACCTACTTCTTCTAAAATAAAATCATCATACTAGGTGGATTTGTATGTACCGATCCCTCAAAATTAATATAAATCCTAAATCATATGTGTATATGTGTCATATATGGTTGGTATGTCAGTGTTGGTATATGATATGTGCCATGTCTTGTCGTATCCACATGCTTACACATATGATGTTTAATACATATTCACCAAGTGCCTAATAACCTACCGCATACTATGATCAGATATAGTTGTTTCTTTTCCAGAAATGTTAATTTTGTCCCAAACATTCTGATTTTCTCTATTCAAAAAAGAGACTTCGTTCACAATTTTATATATTTTCATATTCAAAATAGTGTCTGCTACATAGAAAGGACAGAAAGAAGAAACTAAACCTGATTAGGATTTTACTTATTTCCACATTTACATTTTCCTTTGATGAAAGTGGCCATTTATATCCAAGAAATACCCAAAGTCTGGGGCGCCTGGGTGGCGCAGTCGGTTAAGCGTCCGACTTCAGCCAGGTCACGATCTCGCGGTGCGGGAGTTCGAGCCCCGCGTCAGGCTCTGGGCTGACGGCTCAGAGCCTGGAGCCTGTTTCCGATTCTGTGTCTCCCTCTCTCTCTGCCCCTCCCCCATTCATGCTCTGTCTCTCTCTGTCCCAAAAATAAATAAACGTTGAAAAAAAATTAAAAAAAAAAGAAATACCCAAAGTCTGACAAATTTCGACCACATTTCCACCTGCCACTACTTTAATTTTGACCTTTATCGTTTCACAGAAATTACCGCAGTAACTTTTAACTGGTTTACTGCAGTCAGTTCCCCTCTTCTTATTAATTCTGCATTCAATCACTAGAGTAAATCTCCTGTCTCTATTCTGTACAAATAAAACAAGGACAGCGATACCAGGAGACAGCACTCCTAAGATGACCCTCAAATTTCTCCCATACTTCTATATCCAAGTAGTATGAGCCAAACATCAGTTTTTCACCAGAGTGGTCAGTTGCTGGCCACTGTCCTAGTAAGTTTTCATCTTTCCATATGCAGGTTAAGTTCCCCTATTAAGCAAATTTGTTCATTTGTACAAGAGCTATTTGTAAATAGCTTTTAACCCATAAAATTCATTTGGTATTTATTATTTACTGCCTAGTATTATGAATTCCTCTGTATTGTATCCACACATTGTTTCTGTAACTAAATTTTAAACTCAGAGAGACAGAGTTTGTTTTGTATCCTCCCTAAATATCTATGACGCTTAATGGATATTATCAATTTGATTCTAAAAATTGTTATACTTTAATTTTTGAAAAGAACATTGAAAATTATTACATTATCAAGAATTTACATGTGAATTGCCCTAAAAATGATAAATAAACATAAATAAATATGTTCTGAGACTTAAGAAAAATCAGAGATTTTATATTCCCTAATATTCAGAAACTTTTACTAGTGTCAAGATCTCTTTCTGGGAAAACTAGTTCAATGAGAGAATTGGTCTTTCCTCTCCAACGTCCAGCCTTCATCTTTTGGCATTTATAAATAATAATCCAAGCAAGGTGACTTCCATTTTAGTGTGATACTATCTCAAAATAGAGAAAATAAAAAATCTCCAAATATCGTTTAAAAGAGAAATATGATTAACAATAAAAAAACAAAGAAATGAAGAGAAAGAGAAAGAAAGAAAGAAAGAAAGAAAGAAAGAAAGTTTGCTGTTGTCAGAGCAAACAAGAGATAAAGTGGTGAGAAGACTGAATTCGTTAGTGAACAAATGGAGCATTTGTGTTGTGAATTTATGTACAAAAATAAAGATTGAAAAAGATGAGAAGAATTCATAAAATGTAAAGAACGTAAACGGAATTTCAAGCCTAATTTTTACCAGTGTGTGGTGAGTTAAAATTGCACCTTGGAAAAGACCTTGCCTTTCCCACTCTTTTGCACAAAGCTGGGAGCAGGAAGCAGCAGATTATAAATTATAAAGTCTGAGGTGTTTTATGAGCAGAAAGTCAGTCTATTCTCTTCTCTAAGAGTCTGGGAAAGAAGGAAAACTGTCTCAGTTTTCAAAGGCTACAAGTTTACAAAGGCTAAAGTTAAGGATAGCTATCCAATTGCTTAAATACTAGATATTGAAAAGTAAGTCCTACAAATGATCACATAGCTTCTTTCTGTTTTCCAGATCACATTAAGAAATAATAATTTCAGGTTAATATTTATAAAATATTTGGCAGCATGAAGATGGAACTGGTTTTGAGACTTTTAGAGAGACGACTAGAACAAATTAAAAAAAAAAAAAAAAGCTAACTAAATCTAAAACAACAGTAAATGCTTCCAGAGAGGAATTATAAAGGCAACTCTACTGTTTCCCTTTCTCCTGGTATTAACCAAGGACAAGGACAGGATTCAGCTCTGGTGAATCTTGGGGTTTATCAGCTGAAGACCCAGATTTCCCGTTGTCTAGTACACACAGAGAACAAATATCATTCATCTTAGAGATGGTGTTCAGTCATGAGGATGGTATGCTTTCAGAGTTTGTATACAGGATTCCTGCTCTTCCTAGTATTTGGAAGCCTAACTGTTGCCTTTGCTTTACCTCATCACGCCAGATTAAATTTCTGTACTGTGCAGCATTTCCTCTGTCCCTTTCCCCGCCCACCCCCTATCCAGTCTACAACACTCCTAAATTTAGATTGCGTTGTCTTGTTCAACCATAAGTGTTCCTTCATGCCGTGCCCCTATTCTAGAGATGACGGCTTATGTGTCAAACAACACAGGTCTCTAGTCAAGTATTGAGTCTTGTCACGGACGATTAACAGCCAGCAAGTGGACTGCTCAAATAACAGTGATCACTGTGCTTGATAACAGCACTATTTTTTTGCTTTCTTTTAGATGGAAAGAATAATGTATTACTATAAAGGATCTCCCCATTTCCTTATTGTCACAGCTCATCTTTAATAAAAAATATTAACTATAATAGTAGTGTCAGCAGTAAGGTTAATGTTTATGCAAATAATGTGCCAAAATTCGTAAGTAAATGTGACTTTAAATATTTCCACTTGCCCTAAAGAAAATGGAGATAATCCAATCCATTAAGAATGCTGGTCATTAGAGCTGTGCAAATAGTACCTGGGCAAAGTTCATTGGAGTTCCCATACGTAAAAATGGGAGATCGACACTTAATAGTGTGTATTAAATGCCAGATGATGTGGAGAATGCTGTCAGTGCCCTGATCCACGTAGTTATTGCTTTGTGACATAAGTACTTGTATTTGGATCTTATTCTTTCAAGCTCTCATTCACGCTCTTCTTTCTTCCTCTCTCCCTTTCTCTGTCTTTTTTATAAACAGATTCTTGGGAAAACTTTCTTTCTTTTTTTTTTTTTTTACAACAGAGTATGTTTTCAGTTGTGTATGTGTGAATGTGTGTGTGTGTATGCTATGTATCTATTTTTTATAATATAAAAACATTAGCATTTTATATGTTTTCAAAATGTTTGTTATTTCTCAGCCTAAACATCCATAATTTCTATTATCTTTCATAAATCTACCCTAGGCATTGGTCTCACGTTAGTGATTCCTAATCTCTAGATGGCCATTACCATGTTATCTCTCTTTGGGCTTCATACTTGCTCATCCTTAGCCTGACATTCTCCCCTTCAGGTTTAGGTCAATTTTTACTTCTGTTATGCCATGTTGATAATATCCAGAAAAGGAAGGCTATTTTCCCCTGTGTTCTGATGGCATATTATCATTTTTTACTTAAACCATATTAATTATACATAATACTTCTTCGGAATGTGCAAGGGATTTTCTATTTAGGAAAAAAATGAATTTTGTTCACTGTACCCTTTTTTCTTTTTTTTTCTATTGTGTTCAGTTTTTAGTTTTGTCCGTTTTCACTTTTCTAGGCATATATGGCCCTTCCTCCACCACATTTCCACCTCTACCCAGCTATCCTTCTGGTCCATGCATGCTGTTTGCCATTGTTTTTCTCAGTTTTTTTTTTTTAAATGTTCTTCTTACCTTTAATGCATGACATCTGACATATTTACCTGTTGGTTCCATGCTGGAACTTTCTTACCAAAATTTCACCTGCAAAGCATCTTAATATAACAAAGTTTCAAATAATTGTTGCCCATCTAAATTGTGAAACATTATATCCACTGTCATTTTAATTTACATTTGCTTACTTTTATTACTACCTTTCGATTTGACAGTACTATAAAACCTTAGTTTGCAAGCATAATTCATTCCAGAAACATGCTTGGAATTCAAAGCACTTGCATATCAAAGCAAATTTCAAGAACCATTGGCTCAGTTGTGATCATGTGATGTTCAGCAACACGTACTGATTGTATTGTAAGACATTGCTCATTTATCAAGTTAAAATGTATTACAGATGTTTGCTTGTCTTGCAGAATATTTGCAGAACAAGTTACTCACAGTCAACATTTTATTATATTTCTGAATACTTATAAGTTATTTATTGGTGAACTATCCATGTCTGTTAATGTGTTTTTGCAAATTCTTTAACTCTCTATATATTCTGCTACTAATGCATTTTGCATATTTCAAGTATTTTCTTAGAGTCTGTCATTTGTCTTTTTATTTTGTTTAAAGTTTAACATTGGTTTTAGTAGTATTCACATCTTTATGTTTACAAAGACTTCCTATTCCAGAATATAAAATATTCTAATTTATTGTCAAGTTGTCTTATAGGTCCTTAATGAAAGTGTCAACATTATCTTTACATGGGCCCTACACTCTTATTTAATTTAATTTTTTTTTCTTATTTGAGAGAGAGAGTATGTGCATGTGAGTGAGTGGGGGAGGGGCAGAGGGAGAGGGAGAGGGAGAGAGAGAGAGAGAATCCCAAGCAGGCTGCATGCTCAGCATGGAGCCCAGCTCAGGGCCCAGTCTCACGACCTGGGATCATTTACCTAAGCCAAAATCCACAGTTAGACTCTCAATTGACTGAGCCACCCAGGACCCCCTGGACCCTACACATTTATGTTCTATTCCTAGATTTTTCATAAGTTTGTTTTTTTTCTTCATTTTAATTTCTTCTATGTTGCTTAGAAAAGCTATCAACATTTACACATCATTATTTTGTATGGTCACTTTAACACTTATATTTTAAGTATTGCTATATGCAATGCAATTTCTAGCCTCTGAGGACAGAATAGTCCTTGTTCTTATGGAGTTTACACATCAACTTACATGATGTATTTAATGACAATTACAAATCTTCCTTTCCAATAGATATAATGTATGTGTTTTTTATCAAAATACTTCCAAGTTCCCCTCAATTTTTCTGTGAACCTTAAACTGCTCTAAAAATATAAAGCCAATTAAAATAATTCTTCTAGGATGATACTGAATAATAACATCATTCTTATCTAGTCTGACTATAATTTACATGTATCTAATTTTTCACCATCACATTTGAAGTTTTTGATAGATTTCTGATAGATATTTTCTATTAAATAAAAAATTTATTTTTATATCTAAATTTGTTACTATTTCTTTGTAATCATAAGTGCATGTTAGATTTTCTTGAATACTTTTTCAGTGTGTATGAAGATTATAATGGGATTTTTCCATTGTATTCAGGAAGGATAATGAAATTAACCCTCTTTTCATTCCTGAAATTAATCATATTTTCATAATATATGATTATTTTAATCAGTTCTAGATTTTATGTCATAATAATCAACTATTTTAAAATATGAACTGTGATTGATAGCTTAATGTCTTTCATTATGCTTTAGAAGTAATTTAGATTTGGAACACTGGCTCAACCATTTTAAATTGTAGCTAATGTTTATTGTATTCTACATCTATCTCTTTATTTAAATTGCCTTGTAAAAAATTCTGCCTTATATTCTCATAGAATTCTTTAAAAATGCTTTAAATGATAAACTGATGAACTAACAATGATTATTTGAAGAGTAGTTTTTGACTGAAAAAATACATTTCATCTTTCAAAGTTAAAGTATTACTGAGAATACAGCTTTGAGTTGAAGACAAATTTCATTCAGAAATTTAAAGACATGATTCTATTCCTAATATTTAGCATCAAAAAAGAGGAATTTGATGCAAACTTTAATCTTTTTTTTTTGTTAGATTTTATTTATTTCTTTTGACAGAGACAGAGCACACGTAGGGGAGGGGGAGAGAGAGAGAGAGAGACAGAGAATCCAAAGCGGGTTCTGTGCTGACAGCAGTGAGCCTGATGTGGGGCTGGAACCCACGAACCATGAGATCATGACCTGAGCCAAAGTTGGACGTTTAACCAACTGAGCCACCCAGGCGCCTCCAAATTTTATTCTTACTCCTTTACAGTTGATGGTTTATTTCCCTCTGAAAGTTTTTAAAGTCTTTCATCTTAAGATTTCCAGAATTTTGCCACTTTATTAATAGGTCTGTGTTAAAGGAAAGAATGAAATAATGGTTTCTCAGCATCTGATAGACTCTTTCTTTTTGAAAAAAACCTTTTTTTCAAATGTTTTTATTTTTGAAAGACAGAGAGAGATACAGAGCGCCAGCAGGGGAGGGGCAGAGAGAGAGGGAGACACAGAATCCGAAGCAGGCTCCAGGCTCTGAGCTGTCAGCACAGAGCCTGACGTGGGGCTTGAACTCACCAACTCTGGTGAGATCATGACCTGAGCTGAAGTCAGACGCTCAACCAACTGAGCTACCCAGGCGCCCCTGATAGACTCTTTCAATCTGAGGATAGTTCTAGGGAAATTAACCCCCCCAAAAATAAAACAAGGTCAACAACAAACAACAGCAACAACAAAAGCAGCATATCTTTCTCCTCTTCCATTTTCTTTGTTCTCTTCTTAAGGAAAACACATTAGGCCTCTAAATATCTCCTTTAGAATGATGCTCTAGGTTCTGAAAGACTTCGCTGATTTTTCCTTTCAGGTGATAAATTTTATTTTTAGTCAAATCCACACTTACTTAGTTTATATTTTTAAATTGTTAGTGTATCATATTATTTAATACTTTCTCCTTTATCCAAGCAGAACTTTTTCCCCCTGGATTAATTTCCCCCCAAAACTGCTCTGAGAATTTCTAGTACTCAGGATTTTCTTTGGGTCATTTTGTTGCTTCTGGGTTCAGTTATTCTGATCACTCATTTTTTTTTCCTTTTCTTTAGGTTTATAATCTTCAAAATTCTAGGAAATTTATTACATTAAGGAAAGAAAATGCAGATTTATTTATATAGGTACTTAATGTAGGTTTCCATTCAAGTGTTATAGGTTGATTTCCCAAGCAAGTCTCACCCCAGAAATGGGGCATGGGGAGGGAGGCTATTGGCCATCTTCATATTTTGTATAAGAAAGTGAAGTCTTGGGGCGCCTGGGTGGCTCAGTCGGTTGAGCTTCCGACTTAGGCTCAGGTCATGATCTTGCAGTCTGTGGGTTCAAGCCCCGCGTTGGGCTCTGTGCTGACAGCTCAGAGCCTGGAGCCTGCTTCAGATTCTGTGTCTCCCTCTCTCTCTGCCCCTCCCCTGTTCATGCTCTGTCTCTCTCTCTCTCTCTCTCTCTCTCTCTCTCTCTCTGTCAAAAATAAATAAACATTAAATTTTTTTTTTTAAAGAAAGTGAAGTCTTACCTGGCAGGCTGCACTTGACACCATATGGGTGAAACACAGAAAGTCTGGTTATGTGCCTTCCTAATTGCCAAAATAAAGAGTCTTTTATTCTTGGGATATTGATTTTTTTAAGGAGTCCCAAATTTCTAGTTGCCCCCTTTTAGTAGGCCCCACCTCCAAAACACAACACTACTAAAACTCTTTAGACAGCTGTGCTGTTATAACAAATTTAACTTCAAGGAGAGGTGTATTATTAACTAACTAACTTAATAAATAAATAAATTAATTAATTAATTAAAAACTCTGAGAATTGACAAGGAGTCCCCCTTGATCACTTGTTTCTTGATGTTAGTTTGGGAATGTCGTGGAATTACAATAATCTTTGCAGTGGCTTGGTTTGTATTTTAAGTTGTGATGAGTTTGCTTCAATCTTACTTCTTCATCATTTTGATCCTAAAGATCCTCTATCTCCTAAAAGTTTTAAAAAATACATGGCCTACTAATGGTGCACTTTTGTTTTCCAGGGCTATTAGGGGTTTTCCCTGAACAAAAATATTATTTATGCCAATTCCTGATATAGGCCTGGAGGAAATATACAGGTTTTCTTGATCCTCTGCCTTGATTCAACTTTTCAAACAACCAATCTCAATTTGTAAAATAATGCACAACCTTAACACACAAAAATAGTACTTGGGGTGAATTGGCCCACTTGAAACACTTTTTAAACCTCCGTCAAGTGTGCCGAAACTGTCTTTCCCAGTTTCCTAGATTTGGGATCTGGGATCCGATTTCAGCTTTGCCAAACAGATGAATTAGAGATTTGAATTTGGAAATGAGCTAAGTGGTATGAGAGGCGTCCCAAGGACTTTTTATTTTATTTTATTTTATTTTTTGCTAGGAGATAGTGAAATGGCTCTGAATCCAACATTCTAGATGGCAATTCCTAAATCCTGGTTATAACTGCAAACGAGTTGCTCTTGGAGCTAATAATTGCAGTGGGGGCTTTTTGACCCTTTAATTTCCCGGTGCTGACAGAGGGTTAGGGAATCATTCCAAGGGGCTTAGTTTTGAGTCTGCTCCTAAATTCATTTCTGTTTAACATTTTCAAAAATATTAGAACAGTGCCAGGCACAAACTGAGCACTCAAAAAACTTTGAGTATTATTATTAAATGGATTTTTGTTTTTTCCTCGCTATATAGCTTCCACAAAATCAAGGACTGTGTTTAGCTGAATCTTCTACACTAATGTTCCCTTGCTAAATATGTAAGTACAAAAGGAACATAAAACTTATTCAAAACATGATTTTAAATTCACAAATGTATAAAACCTATATTTGGTTTAAATTCTGCATTTGAAACATACAAAGGAGATTTTATTCTATTTCCTTGGCAGTGAATAACTTCAAACGAATGCTTATCTTCCATTTTCATAAAAGGTAAACAATATTTTAAAGTGTATACGTCACGGGGCGCCTGGGTGGCTCAGTGGGTTGAGCATCCGACTTCGGCTCAGGTCATGATCTTGCAGTTGATGAGTTCGAGCCCCGCGTCGGGCTCTGTGCTGACAGCTTAGAGCCTGGAGCCTGCTTCTGATTCTGTGCCTCCTTCTCTCTCTGCCCCTCCCCCGCTCATGCTCTGTCTCTCTCTGTCTCAAAAATAATAAGATAAACATTAAAAAGAAAACTAAAAGAAAAAATAAAGTGCATACATCACGGCACACTATTAATAAAAAGGGTAATAATAGGCGGGAACTCAATATGTATGATCATATTTAGGTCAAGATTATAAAGTAATTATCAAGTAAAACACAACCTACACCACTTTTAAATAATGACAAACCTGTAATAGCAATTTAAAAATTATTTTTCATTAATATTTTCAAGTTATTTTTAGAGAAAATATTTACTATATAATTGTGCACTTATTAAATTCATGAGTAAGGGAATAATTTGATTAGGTTAAGAAAACGGTCTTTACAAAGTAGCTGAAGAGTAAACTGTGGAATTCAAAATGAACCACACATGAGAAAGAATCTTTAATATTGAATTGCTTTCTTATTTTGTATACTTCTAGTACTACAACTGGGTTAGACATTATAAAGCAGGTGTATAGGGATGCCTGGGTGGCTCAGTTGGTTAAGCATCCAACTCTTGATTTCGACTTGGGTCATGATCTCATAATTTGTGAAATTGAGCCCCGCGTCGGGCTCTGTGCTGAGCCCCATGTGGGACGTGGAGCCTGCTTGGGATTCTTTTTCTTCCCCTCTCGCTGGCCCTACCCCATACACACATCTGTGCTCTCTCTCTCTCAAAATAAATAAACATTAAAAATTTATTAAAAAAAATAAGGTATATTAATTAAAAGGGGTCATACAATTATAAAAATGAGAACAAATATGTTTAAAAATAAGTAGAGAAATATTTCATTCCTAACAACTTATTGATCATTATAATAGTTTATAGGAAAGCCCGACGATTGCTCAATCATAGCAAGATGCACCAAGAACGGGGTATGGAGATGGTATGTTACTTTAATTATAAAAACTCTTTTATTATAATTTCTTTGTGTATTTATATTTAATATATGTCATATCTTTTAATATATTATATACTTATCTATATTGTTATTTACACATGCATTCTATAAATATGTCATTTCTTATATCTACTCATTGCTTAACGATCATGTAGTAGAATGATGGTTTTCAACTATACTCTTTACAATTCTCATTTAGGAGATTGATTAAGGATTGTTGTTGTTGAATGATACATGATAACAAATAGGAATGGAAGAAGCAGACAGGGCTCCATTACCTATGTCCCTGATGTATCCAGTACGACTCTACCCTTTTTGTATATTGGGATTTGTGGTGAGTTTTCTTCTGAGAACACACACACAAAAATAAACAAATATTTAAAAGCAACTGATCTAGTTGAGACTCAATGTCGGATGAAGGAATTTAAGCCTTAAAACATGCTTAGATTGGGGCGCCTGGGTGGCGCAGTCGGTTAAGCGTCCGACTTCAGCCAGGTCACGATCTCGCGGTCCGTGAGTTCGAGCCCCGCGTCGGGCTCTGGGTTGATGGCTCAGAGCCTGGAGCCTGTTTCCGATTCTGTGACTCCCTCTCTCTCTGCCCCTCCCCCGTTCATGCTCTGTCTCTCTCTGTCCCAAAAATAAATAAACGTTGAAAAAAAAAAAATTAAAAAAAAAAAAAAAAACATGCTTAGATTAATGCCAAAATCACCATCCAAGACCAATTGTTAATCCATGCTCCAGTCGTCTTTATGCAACGACACATTGTTTCTCTTTATGTTAGTCTTTATTCATTCCACCTTATTGCTTATTTCAGTGAACTTATGATGCCCCTCCTGTATTCCACGCATACATTAAGCACTAGAGAGACACGAAGATGAATAATACACGATTTCCTCCCCTCCAAAATCTCAGTTTATTTAGAAGACAAGCTGTGAATACAGATTTTTCAGAATACACAAGTAAATGGTACTGAGGCGCATCATACTCAAATAGAATTAAGGCTTGTTACAGCAGAAATATTTGAGAAAGTTCTTTTATTCCTGATTTTGTACATTCTGGGAACCAAAATGTTAATTCTAACTTTCAGAAAATATCCACATGGTTCATATATGCGTATGAAACAGGATTTAGATATTTTCTTTTTTGTTTTACTCAGGAATGTTTGAAGTTGACAAAAAGATTTATTAGGCATAAGTAAGTCTACACTCATTTATGAAAACTACATGTAATTTACTGTACCATTATTATACACAGTGAATTCTAAGGGAGTGGCTTTTGTTATTGATTTCTAGTTTCTCTGCATTAAGTAACAGGTAAATAACATTTACCCTTTTTTATAAAAGAGAGGCTGTCATTGAATCTGTGGTGTTTTTTTGCTTGTTCTTCTGGGTGTTCACCCTGTCCTTTTCCACATCTTCCAATCAATCCAGGAATGTTCATATTTTACTTCTTGTTGCTAAAGGCTTTTCTCCCTGTCACTGTAATGACTGATCTCTATCTCTGATCTGAATAATTGTGTCTCTTGAGTCTCCACTGAATCCATGAGTTCCCAAATGTATCAGTGTTCTGTCTGGTAGCTAGAGATGGGTTGTACTTTAAATCCCTTTGGCTACAAGACTTCCTCTGTTCAACATAAAACAGGGCTTGCATTTGCACAGATGACATTCCCAACAAATCATCATCAGGATGATAGCTCAGGATCTGACTTTTTATTCGTGTACTAGTCAATATCACATGTAATGCATGAGGTGAAGCTCAGTGTAGGCTTAATTTATCAGAATTTGCTGCAGACTTCATTGGAAATGGTCCTACAAGGAAATATCATAACCTGACAGAACTCTTCTCTACCTTGAGTTATATATAATACTAGCTTCAAATAGCTTTGAGATATTACCAAGCACCTATTTTATTACCAGACAGTGACTTAAAGATTCAGAGACCATGGCTCATATGCTTATATGAATGATTTTTATTTTCTAGTATTTCTCTGTAGTCACATTTACTGCTTGTACTTCTATACCTGATAAATTATGTTCACCTTTGTAACATTGTGATTATTTAATCTTGTCTCTTAGTAAGCTTATGATCTCTTTAATGAGATGCTATAATAAAGACACTTGAGCTGATGTTGTGAGACTGATTTCTTCATTAGCAGATTCTGATACCCTGAGCTTAATTTACAATCATCAAGTACTGTCAATGAACCCATGCATCTAATAAATTAGAACGAACAAAGAAAAACATTGAGAGGACATCTTTAAATTTAGGTAGGATACATAGTTTTAGTTACTTTGAGTATTCAAGTCCCAAGTTTCTCTGATGATTAAAGAAATCAATGCTTTTTTACCATTGGTATCTAATTTGCAATTTCCTTCTTTGATGTTTTGCTAGCATCATGTTACTTAAATGAAGCAAATGTGCTCTTAGCTTTAAGCAACCTTAAATCCTTTTGATGTATAGTAGAAAGCAACAGGGTTTTACAGTTAGGAAGATCTGAGATTTAAATATCAGCTCTGCTATTAAGTAGCTGTGTAACCCTGGGCAAGTTATTTAACTTCTCTGAGTTTCCATTACTTTGTCTATAAAATAGATATAGTAATATTAAAGTGGAAGACTTCTTCTAGGGATTCAATGAAATGAAAAATCTATGCAAAAAGACTTAACACACATCCTACTAAAAAGTAATTGTTCATTTAATGGCACCTATTGTTAATTTTATATACCAATATAATTTTTCATTGTAATAAAAATACAAATATGTGTATTTTTACAAATCCATGTGTATTTGTATATACAAGTATACAAATATTTTAGAATAATATTGTATCTAATTTCAACTAATTTTTATTTTGAATATTCTAGAAGATTTCAATTAGTTTTTCTAATATAGTTTTTTTTTTCCTATCTCAATCTTCGTCCTCAATTGTGAAATCAACTCTTTATCTCCAGACGAAAGATATTTGACTAGGAAATCAAACCACCGAATGCTAAACCAGTGTCCCAAAGCTACCACATGTTTGTGAAGGAAACATGCCAAGAAGACACTATAGCAACATCATTTTTTATTACAGTGGAGCGTTTTGTAAAACATTCTATAGAATCTTTAAACTGTGAGTTAATCCAAGAAAACAGACTAAAGAAAACAAAAATGAAGATGGAGATTTTATAATTAATCCTAAATATTAATTACCCTTCTTGGAAATTCCCAAAACACATGAAAGCCTTTGAGAATCCCTATAGGATGGGGGCCTGAGTCTTCTTAGTCCAGTATTGTCATATTTATTTGAATCAGAAACAGTTGACCCTTGGACGACATGGATTTGAACTGCACAGGTCCACTTCTATGTAGACTTTTTCAATAAATATAGTACAATGCTGTAAATGTAGTTTCTCTTTATGATTCTCTTAACATTTTCTTTTCTTAATAAGCTTACTTTATTGTAAGAATACAGTATATACTACATAACACATACAAAATATGTGTTAATTGACTGTTAACTTGTAACATCAGCTTATGGTCACCAGTTGGTTTTTAGCAATAAAGATTTGTGGAGTCAAAAGTTTACATGGATTTTTGACTTCAAGGTTATTGGCCCTACCTCCTGCATTTTCAAGGGTCACCTATAACTACTTTTTGGAATAAATTTTTGGAAATGATTAAAATCTTATGGAATTAGTGTTTGTGTGTGAAACACGTTGGCAAATCCCATCACAGGGCTCTGACACCACACCTCTGTGTAGAACATTGAGCTCTGATCAACAGGCTTTTACTCCACATATTTGTATCATGAAGGCAATGTATACTTTTTTCTATGATCTTCATTATGTATACCAAGTTACTCCTTGGCTCTTTTCTTATGGACTCACAAATTTCAATCTTAATTCTTAAGACTTTAATGGCAAGCAGAATAAACTGATGACAAACTCAAAGAAAAGTAAGCAAGCAGCACCAAGTATATTTCTTATCTGAGTATTAAATACCGGTATTATAGTTTTGGCGATGGAGCAGTTAGGTGCAGAAATAGTGGTGGGTCTCTAAATTTGAATGGTGGCAGAGATCAAGAACCTAAGAGACTAGAAAATACAGTTGTTAAAATACATTATTCCTGAGGTCTCCTAAATCTATAATAATCCAGATAATTTGATATTGACATAAGGATAGGCATGTAGATCATAAGACCAGAATAGATAGCCCAGAAATATGACTACATATATTTTATAAATTAATTTTCAACAGAAGGTGGTAAGGCAATTCAGTCAAAAAAGGATAGTCTTTCCAACAAATGGTTGGACCATTTGGTTGTCCATACACCAACTGGACATATAAATGAAAAAAAGGGGATTTGATGCATCATTTGCAAAATAAATAAAAATCAACACAAACTGAATGATAAAATTAAGCACAAAACCTAGAACTGCAAAGAAGTCATAAGAGAAAATCTTTCTGACTTTGGATTAGGCAAGAGTTTTTAGATAGTACAAACAAAGCAGAAACCGTAAAAGAAAACCAAATTGACAACTGTACTTCATCAAAATAAAAAAAAAACTTTTGGTATTCAAAGAACTAAAGAAAATAAAAATGCAAACTACATTCTTGAAGGAAATATTTACAAATTATATATAAGCGTACTTCCGAGATACTCTGGGTTTGGTTCCAGACGACCGCAATAAAACAAATATCACAATAAAGTGATTTAAATGAGTGTTTTGGTTTCCCAGTACATATACAAGTTCTGTTTATACTATGCTATAGTCTGTTGAGTGTGTAATATCATTATGTTTAAAAACACAATGCACATACCTTAATCAAAACATTCTGTGTTGCTGAAAACACTACCCATCATCTGAGCTTTCATCTGAGTTGTTAACTTTTTGCTGGTGGAGAGTCTTGTCTTTTTTTTTTCCTAATTTTTTTTTAACATTTACTTATTGAGAGACAGAGACAGAGCGTGAGCAGGGGAGGGGCAGAGAGAGAGGGAGACACAGAGTCTGAAGCAGGCTCCAGGCTCTGAGCTGTCAGCACAGAGCCTGTCAAGGGGCTTGAACTCAGAAACCACAAGATCATGACCTGAGCTGAAGTCGACCACTTAACTGACTGAGCCACCCAGGTGCTCCAAGAGTCTTGTCTTAATGTTGATGCCTGCTGACATCACAGTGGTGGTTGCTGAAGGTTGGGGTGGTTGTGGCAATTTCTTAAAATAAAACAGCAATGGCAAAAAATAAGACAATAATGAAGTTTGCTATATCTATCCATTCTTTCTTTTATCAATTCTTTCTTTTGTGAAAAATTTCTCTGTAACATGCAATGCTCTTTGACAAGTTTTTACTCTAGTCAAACTTCTTTCAACATTGGAATCTTCTCAAATCATGTCACTGCTTTATCAACTACATTTATATAATATTCTAATTGCTTTGTTGTCATTTCAACAATCTTCACAGAATTTTCACCAGGAATAGATTCCTTAAGAAACCACTTTTTTTTCTCATCCCTAAGAAGCAACACCTCAGTCTTTAAAGTTTGATCATGAGATGGCAGAAATTAAGTCCCATCTTCAGGCTTCACTTCTCATTCTATTTCTCTTGCTATTTCCACCGCATCTGCAGTTACTTCCTCTACTGTCGTTGTGAACTCCTAAAAGTCATCCGTGAGGGTCGGAATCCACTTCTTCCAAACTCCTGTTCATGTTGATATTTTTGCCTTTTCCTGTGAATCACAAATGGACTTAATGGCATCTAGAATGGCGAATCATTCAAGAAGTTTTTCAATTTACTTCACCATCAGAGGAATCATTATCTAAGACAGCTATAGCCTTACCAATTATATATTTCTTAAATAATCAGACTTCAAAGTTGAAATTACTCTTTGATCTATAGGCTTCAGAATGGATGTTGTGTTAGCAGGCATGAAAATAACATTAATCTTGTTGTACATCTGTTTTTTAGGATATCATTTTTAAGTAATCTCCACTCCCAATGTGAGACAAATTCACAACACTGAGATCAGGAGTCACATGTTCTATCAACTGAGTCAGCCAGGCACCACTGAGCAGAAATATAAAGGAATCTTTTTTTGAGCAGTAGATTTCAACAGTGGGGTTAAAATACTCAGTAAACCATGTTGTCAACAGATGTGCTTCATCCAAGCATTGCTGTTCCAGTTACAGAGCACTTAGCATAATTCTTAAACACCCTAGAAGTTTTTGGAATGGTAAATGAGCATTGGCTTCCACTTAAAGTTGCTAGCTGCATCAGCCCCAACAGGAGAGTCAGCCTGTCCTTTGAAGCTTTGAAGCCAGGCCTTGACTTCTCCTCTCTAGCTATGAAAGTCCTAGATAGCATCTTATTCCAATAAAAGGCCATTTCGTCTCTATTAAAAATCTGTTGTTTAGTGTAGTCATGGTCATTAACTATTTTAGCTAGATCTTCTGAAAAACTGCTGCAGCTTCTACATCAGCACTTGCTGCCTCAACTTGAACTTTTGTGTTATGGAGAACGGCTTCTTTCCTTAAACCTCATGAACCAACCTCTGCTAGCTTTAAACTTTTTTCTTGCAGCTTCCTCACCTCTCTCAGCCTTCACAGAATTGGTGAGATTAGCCTTTAGCCTCACGGAATGTTATGACTGGTGGTCTTTTATGCAGACAACTCAAACTTTCTCCATATGAGCAGTAAGGCTGTTTCTCTTTCTTATCATTCCTGTCTTCCTTGAATACCACTTTTAATTTCCTTCAAGAACTTTTCCTCTGCCTTCAAAACTTGGCTAGTTTTTGGTGCAACAGTCTTAGCTTTCCACTGATCTCGGCTTTCGACATGCCTTCCTCACTAAGCGTAATCATTTCTAGCTTTTGATTTAAAGTGAGAGATATGTAGCTCTTTCTTTCACTTGAACACTTAGAGGCCACTGTAAGGTTATTAGCTGGCCTAATTTTAATATTGGTGTATTTTAGGGAGTAAGGAAGCCTGAGGAGAGGGAGAAAGGAGGGGGAATAGCCAGTTGGTGGAGCGGTCAGAACACATACATTTACCAATTAAATTTGCCATCCTATATGGGCATGGTTTATGGTGCCCCAAAACAATTACAATAGTACATTAAAAATCACTGATCACAGACCACCATAACAAATACCACAATAATGAAAAAGTCTGAAATATTGTGAGCATTACCAAAATGTATCACAGAGATGTAAAGTGAGCAAATGCGGTTGGAAAAATGGCACCAATAGACTTGCTCAATGCAGAGTTGCCACAAAACTTCAATCTCTAAAAAACACAGTATCTGTGAAGCACAATATACCTGTATCAATTAAAAGGCTTGTGTGAACTCTCACAATTCAACAATAATGATAATAATAATAATACATCCACTAAAAGTAGAAAAAATGAACAGATTCTTCATTATAAAAGAGATATAGGGGCACCTAGGTGGGTCAGTTGGTTAAGCATCGGACTCTTGGGGTCAGCTCAGGTCATGAGCACAAGGTTCATGAGTCTGAACCCTGCATTGGCCTCTGTCCTGACAGTGCATAGCCTGCTTGGGATTCTCTGTCTCCCTCTCTCTCTGCCCCTCACCCACTCACACTATCTCTCTCTCTCTCTCTCTCTCTCTCTCTCAAAATAAATAAATTTTAAAAAAAGATACGGATGGCAAACACATTCAAGAAGTTCAGTGTTATTATTTATTAGGGAAATGCAAATTAAAACCCAAATGAGTTTTCATTGCACACTTAGTAACATGGCTAAAAAAAAATTGGCAATGCCAAGTGTTGACAAGGATGCAGAACCACTCTTAAACATTGCATTCAGGAAAACAAAATGGTACAGCCACTTTGGAGAGCAATTTAGCACTTCATATATAATATATAAGATGTGAATATTAGTATATAACATAATTAGATATAATATGAAAATAACATAATATAGATAATATAATATAAATAATATAGTACAACAATATAATATGTGGTGAACAATTACCCTCCCAGGCATCCAACTAACAGAATAAAGATATATGTATCCAGTAAAGGACCTATATACAAATGTGTATAGCAGCAACTACATGCATTGGGAAAAATGTACATAAACTGTTGAATGAATAAATAAGTCTTGGTACAGCTCTAAAATTAAATATTGTTTAGCAACAAAGGAACATAAATTGATGAACACCTGATGAGGCAGAATCTTAAATTTATTAAGCAAAATGAAAGACACAGACACAAAAGATTGCATAATTTATGGTTCTGTTTATATGACTTTCTGGAAAAAGGCAAAGTATAGAGTTAGAAATCAAGTCAACAATTTCCAGGGCTGGATGTGACATGACTAACTATGAAGTTTATGGGGAGACCTTTGTAATAATAGGAATATTCTACATCTTCATAGCAACGGTGGTTACATAGCAACGGTGGTATATGTTTGTTAAAACCTATGTAATTGTACACCTACACAGGGTAAATTTACCATTTGTAGATTACATTTCAATAACCATTATTTAAAACAACTGAAATGATGTTCTTTACATTCATTTCTGCATCAAGGTTTTTTTCAAAACTTAATTCTGTCATTCAGCATATTAGGAAGCTTTCTTTCCTAGCCTCCTGTGTTTCACTACCTTACAAAAAAGGCCTTTTAATCTCCCTTCAAGGTGACATTGATCAATTCAATCTATACTGTCCTTGTTTGGTTGACTAAACAACTTTAAACTCACAAAGAGTACAGCTACTAGACAGATTGAAATAATGTGGACTACAAGGACATCAAAACTGTGAACTGTCGCCCTGTCAGCAGCAAGTTCTTGCAATGTAGACAATTGAACCATAGAAGAGGATTGACGAAATTATCTCAAAGCACCAATCTCTATCTTGATCCCTTTATGAAAAAAACAAAACAAAACCAAACCAAAAAAACCCCAAAACTTCTGAGGCTATTCCCTGTGTAAATTAATGTGGATAAGTCTTATTATCTGACTTTTTTTTCTTGATCATACTGTATTCTTTTTTATTCTGAGGATATATGGATTCATGGTCATTTAAAATTTAAATGATGTTGGTGGTGGGCCTAGAGGATATATCAGCACACATGCAAATCAACAGCTATATGAGTACTTTAGGGCAATAGTTCTCAACCTTTGAAAGAGGGAAGTACAGATCCCTGTAGGTAGTCATGTATTTGCTGAATCAATGAGAATGAGATGGAACTTCTTTCCAGAAAAAAAAAGGGTATGCATACTATTTGTGTAAAAAGGAGTTCAAAGACTATGAATTCCATCCATTCTTTCATTATAAGGTCACCAAACCCTAAGAGAAGAATCACTATTATATTGGCTTATAAATGTTTGCTAAATTCCTAGAAATATTCTAACATTTTAGGAAGGTGATAAATTTAGCAAAATATTAATTAGTTTACTTATATATTCATCAAACAAATATGTATCGATTGCATTTTGCCATTATATTTGGTATTAGTGATTTCTTTCTTTCTGTTTCTCCTTTCCTTCCTTCCTTCCTTCCCTCCTTCTTTCCATCCTTCCCTCTCTCTTCCCCTCTTTCTTTCTTTCTTTCTTTCTTCCAATGATTCATATGTTTTATAAGTTTTATCCTTCCTATCTACTCTACCTACAAAATATTTTAATATAAATTTGTTTCTATATTCCTTGCTTCACAATTTGCTTCAGAGACTGATTATCCATACTCCTGGTATATACCACTATCCTGAATATCCAGACAAATATATTCCTCTTTTGTGCTCAAGACACAATTTCCCTCATTAACTTTCAAGTCTTGTTTTGATCAACAAAAATGCAGTATACACAATTCTGAAGGGCTCAGCTTGCACCAAATCCTTGTATCGTCTCTATTGCTTATGAGAAAACTCTACCCTTATTAACCCATATTATTCCATCTTGTGCACCCAAATATAACAAATCTCCAATGCTTGATTATGTTGTTATGACTTAGATGTTGTTCTCATTTCTATAGATGGACATACTGACTGACAGGTAATTCATAAATTCACTCTTTTCCATTCAACAGTTTTACAGGGTGCCCACTATAGCCAGACATTAGGAATACAAAGACAAAAAAAGAGAACCTTTGCCATAGACACTTTACCATTTAGTGACAAACACTATAATACAAAAGAGCAACTGCTGTAAATGGAACACAAATACGGTATAGAAGTATGAAGAAATAGATGTAGATATCTGATAATGATTGCTGTATTATCTGAGATTTGTCCATTAAGCTGTTAATGTAAAAGGGCTTCAATACTGTGAACCAACACATGAGACCTTATTTATTTTCAAGTATTTAGATACTAATATTCTTAGACACTTTGTAATTTGGACTTTTTTTTCAGGTCACCTTTTACTTTTGCTAAAAATGAGTCAGGCTTGTGTAGTTTTGTGGGTGGTGGCAGGACCGAAATGATTATAGGTCATCAAGGATGTCAGTTGTGGGACAAGCAAAAGGAGAGAGTGAAGAAAAACTGGAAGCTGGGGTGTTTTTCACGACCTCTCATCTTGACACCTCAGCTAACTTGCAGAAGAAAATAGCATCCTTGGAAGGGTCCAATTTAATCAATTTGTTCCTGGGTAGATGGTTGATGTCCTTGGGGAATGGTACCATACTGGGAGCTAAGTATTATTATCTATTACTGAAAACCTGGGAATTTGCAAGCCAGACCATATTTGTTGAATCTATTTGTTGATACTATGTACAACATTCATCCCTGCTGCTGTGCCCACTTTGTGTAGGAGTACAGTCTGTAAGAATGAGGATGGCTGGAGAAAGAGGCTAATTGACAGTCATACAACATCATCTTGTTGATGAAAGTATAAACATCTTATTCTGCTGAAACTATTCCTTGTGAGTATTCACAGATGATGGATCAAAAAATATGCTGGCATTATGCGTTCATTCAGATAAATTTATCTAGATGTCTCTTCCCATACCCTTTTGTCACTTTTTTTCCAACTATATCTTTTCCAAGTCTCTGATCTTTAGTCACAGCCTGTGAATCCGTGTGGATTCTGCCTCTGACCATCTCTAATTTCAGGAAAAAAAAACAAACACAACAAAACAGGTATACTACTCACAAGTTCTTCCTACTGTGATGACCTTTCTTTACCAATTTATTTGGAAATGTCATGGAGTGGAACTGTAGAGCTGCAGTTGTCTACTTTGGAATTGTTCTCGTCAATCCTGCAGAGCCATTTGTAAGTAAGGCCTGACTTTTTTTGTTCCTCAGTAGTTAGTCTCAGGGAACTCCTAATGGGGCTCTAAGGACAATGATTGAGAAAGAAGGGCAATGGAGATGGAGTATGGGCCATAGGCATATGAGCCATTTGCTCATGTGACTTAATCTATGCTTCATGCTTCGCTCAATCCTGATCTCGTGTGTGTTGCTTTCATTTGATGATAGACTTCTGTCCGTTCCCTACAATATCAATTCATGAAGGGTAGTGCGTATTGTATAGTAATTTGGTGGCCCGTGGAAAGTGTTCATTCTCTATGTTACAGATCAGTTACAAGCCAGAATGTATAGCTTAAAAGAAGATAATAATCTGAAGAGAATGGCGTAGGTTTGCTCTAAAATCTTAAAAGTCTACTTTGTGAGTCACCAATAAGAGTTTGCCCATAAGTGCCATACAGTATCCCCATCTGCCACAATCATGTCAAACATAATTGGATTTACAGTATCCTGTGGCCCAAGTGGTAGAGCAGCTTGTGCAATAATCTAAACTTAGTGCGCAATTTTCTCTTTTATAGAATCCCAATAAAAATAATAAAAGCACTAATAAAGCATAGACTTTGTTACTTGGCAAATGGGTTGGAATAATGAACCCAAATAAGGAATCTGTTGTCTCCAAAATCCAGAGGAATTATGTTCCTTCCTCAATAATAGGAAAGACCTGATACAGCACAGTTCCCTTCACCTTCACAGGGATATCTGAACATGTACAGGCCATTGATCCTCTAGAAAGTTCATCAAGGTGAAAGCCTCTGAATTTTTGTGGAATTCTTTTCCACCTTCCATTAGCATGCGCCTTACCAAGGTGTTTAGAATAGTTCCTTCTTTTTGTTTCCCAAGTCCTACCAGCATGGTGTCATCAATGTAATTGAACACTATGACACCTTATGCAATAGAAGGGCAACAGAAGTGCCTTTAGACTAGATTCTGTCCTTAGGACGGATGTTAGATTTAGCCCTGAGGTAATTCAGCAACAGTGTATTGTTGACCTTAACTAAAAAGTAAGCTTCTAATGGGATTCAGCAATAAAATATTTGCTGCAAACCATGTGTCAGGGGATTGCAGAAACTCCAGCAATGAAAAAATGTGGATAACGGTTCTAATTGGAATCATTACTACTTAGATATTTTATAATCCGTTATTCTTTTATATCCATCTGCCTTCGGCATATGCCCACAGAAAAACTGAATGCAAATGTTGCAAGAAGTACTACTTTTTCTCCTTTGAAGTCCTTGATGTGGCAGAAATGTGGTATTGCATTTTGTTTATTATGTTGATAGATAAAGGTCTTTCTGTGGCCTTTACTTGGGTTTTTCTCCACAGGTCAAGGAACTAATCTGGCATTCTGCCAGTTGCTGAGTGTGTGCCTCACACCCACGCATTTTTAACTAGGATAAAATCACATGATGAGTTTAAGTGCACACCGGCTCACTGTGGTAACCAAACCATACATCGGTTATCTCTGTAGATCTCTACTGTGGTTACTATACTACAGTTGCATGTTGGATCTCCAGGAACTGCTGTCAGACCCAGGGCCTTTTTGGCCTTAGAGTCTAGATATTCAACTTCTGCAATATAGTCACTCTGATAATTGTTGGCAGAATTTCTGGGAGGAAGGCTAGGAGGTAGATTTACAGAATAAGTTTTTGTCTGTGTCGCCACAACCTTTTACAAGGAAACTGAATATCCCCTTTATTAAGAGACTTTGGGTCCAGAAACTGACTCAAGAGTAAAAACTGGTTGAGGGGCTTGGACTCTCTTCTGGAAATTCAAATCACCTCTCTTCACAAGAGCTAGTAATTTTCATAATACACAAATCAATACGAAGTCTATAGATTGTCCATCTACTTTAGTTCTAAGGACACCTTGATCAGTTGACTAACACCGAGAACCTCCACAGGTCAAAGTATGCTGATCACTGTTACTGCTTATAGTGCCAATTTCTGTAACCATGCCCACCTTAATTTTGGTAATTAAGTGCTGCCACTCAGCTCTTGCTGTTCTGGGGTTTTATCATGCACATTGAATATAAGGGATCCCTGGTATCCCATTATCCTCATTGGATTTCGGGAATTCCATTTAATGGCAGCATTTTCCACTGTCATCCCCAGGCTACAGGTAATAGTCCCCCTAGAATCCTTCAAGGCTGCTGGAGCTTCCATGATTAATACATTAAAGTTAAAGGAGTGTCCTTGAACAAATTTAGGTGCATAGATTAGAGTTGGTGAGTGAGACAAATTCATACTAACTACCTTTTCTTCCTCATACTTTGGATATCTGCTTTTCAGTATCACAAATGTTTTAACTTAATTATTTGTTACCTTTGGGTGAAGGTTTGATCAACCATTAAAGCAAACTGGTAGAAATACTCTTAGCCCCTTGAATAAACATATTGAATCTAGAATCTTTGCTTAGTGCATGTACTCATTTAAAACATTTGACAATCCAGCATTATAATCCTTCCACCCTGATCCAATAAGCTTAGAACCTATGTTTATAAGGGCTCCCAAGATTTTTGTAATTAAAAACAATTATTTTCACATGTATGGCACTTCCTCACATGCCTAAGAGTACACTTGAAGACTATCCATGGTTTCCCAGTATTTACATGTAGTTGCTGTGTTCTTTGCTGGACCAAGAGCTACAGTGAGACAGAAGACCGAGGACATAGCAAGGTGAAGGATGTTCTCTCTGTCTGGACCTTAATGGCCATAGGAAACTATATTACTCATTAGCTACTAGTCAAAACCACACAAATAGACACATTGAGGGCTATATACTGAATGTTAAGGGAGTTAGGTACTGGATAGGGCCCATTCAAAGATGCCCTGGGGTTACTGTTTCAATGCCAGTCCTGCCAGCAAGGTATGTTTAAAATAAAATATATTAGACTATATAAGTAATTGATATAATAAAGCTCCATCAAGACCTTTTAAGTTTTCCATTAAATGTCAGGCTTTGATGAATCTCCAAGTGCTGGACCTCTTTCCTGTAAGTGTCTCATATCCTAAACAGGACTTACATTCTTTTGAAACATGGCTGCTTAAGGGTCATTCTTCAAAAACTCTTTCCCACCTTTGACATTTTTATGGGCTGGTCTTTTAAAATAAAATATGAAAGGTTTTCACAATAATGATGCCTTAGTATGTAGTCACTGAAATAACAGTGTTGGTTAAACTGAGAGGGGAAAGTTGTCTTAGAAGAAATATGGATGATTTTCTGTGAAGCTGACATTATGCTTTATCTCTCATCTAAAACACAATATCACACGGCAGGTCAAAACATGGGCTCCTGAATCCCTAGATTCAAATCCCAGCTCTAGCACTTACTTGCTGTGTCATATGGGGAAGTAAATCTCTGCTCTTCAGTTTTCTCATCTGTAAACTAAAGGAATTATAATTGTACCTGCCTCCTACAATTGTTGTATGCTTCCAATAAGTTAGGATATCTAAATAAACTAAGACATACAATGTTTAGAAAACTGTAGGACTACATCAATGTTAGCTCTTGATATTTTGTATTTCCTTGTCATGCTTTCTTTACTTACTACAATTCTGTACTGATTATCAAAAAATAATTACAACAATGTCAACAACTAGTATTTCTAAATCATTTAATGGTTTATAAAAAGTAATACTAAAATTATTTTTTTAATCTTCATATCTGTTTTGGTAGGAGTAATTGTCATCTCCATTTTCTGAGAAACCTGACATTACTGAGATAATTGAGAGATGTCATGGTTTGCTAAAAATCACGGAAAAATAATTAGTGTAGACAGGATTTAAATGTATGTGACCTAACTCTACATTCCATCTTTTCCAAATATTAATTAACCGTATGATGCATGATGCTTATGAAGGCTTACTCATGTAATTCCAACTTCTGGTACTTGTAATTCATTCCTTCATTCATTTATTCATTCAGTTAATGGCTATGATGGGGCAGTATCCCAGACATGATGGGGCACTATCCCAGACATTGGGGGCCGTGGGAAAAAAGAAAAGACAAAAACTTTTGTTATCAAAGAATGACAGCCTGGATAAGAGACAAAAATTAAACAAATGTTTATAAAAGTATGTTTAAGAATGAAGATACATATAATCTATATTATAGAGAGCTCAATAAAATGCTAGCTCCATAAGAGCATGAAACTGTTGGTTATTATGGTATCTTTAGTATATAGAAGAATGCTTGAAGCCATAAGGCTTAGTAACTAATGCAAATTAAATATATTGGTGAATTATGAAATATAGCAAGTGGAAGGAAGAGAGGAGGAAGGAAGGAAGGAAAGAAACAAAGAAACAAAGAAACAAAGACAGAAAGAAAAGTACTGAGGAAGGAAAGGAAAAGTGCCGTGGGAAGGAAAAGAAAGGAAGGAAAAGTACTGAGTGATATTAGATGACACAATGGAGGACTTAAACTGGGGAATTGGGGCTTGTTTGAAGATGTGCCAGTTAAGCTGAGAAAAGAGGACAATAGCAGACAAAGGGTGAAGGGTGAATGCAGTGATCAAGGTATAGGGAAATCACCCGCAAAAGCCAAAGGTATCAATGAGTCACAATAAAAAATAAACAACAATAACAACAAACAAACAAACAAAAAAACAAAGGAGTGTGATTCTAGCTAGAACACATTGAAGGAAGGAGATAGTTGCTAAGGTGGAGTAGGGGAGAGAGGGAGGGGCCAGAAGCTAGAGGGTCTCAAAGACCATAATAATAATATGACATTTTTGTCCTAAATGCAATAGGAAATCATTGAATGGTTTGAATAGAACATAGCTTTCTATTTGTTAAAAGACCATCTGGTAGTTATATAAAAAATAAATTAGAGGTAGGCATGATTGGATATGGAGGGTGTTGTGGTAGTCCAAGTAAAAGATGATGGCTGCTTGGATTAATTGGCAGGAGAAATAGAAAGAAATTGGAGAATGGTAATAACAATAGCAAGAATTAAGATTAACTGAGCACTTACTATGTGCCAGGCACTATCTAAGAGCTTTATATAAATTGACTAACTTAATTTTTGTAGCAATCATATGGGAATTAAACTGAAGAGTTTATGATAGATCAGATAATACATATTTCTAGAGAAACTGTGAGGTTTCTGGTTTGACTAGGCTGGTATTAGTTGGACATATGCATCTAAAGTCCAATAGAAATTCAAGATTTGAAATGTGATTTGAAGGGATATATTTCCATTAAAAAATATATATATATATGTGTATATATATATACACGTATATATATATACATGTATATATACATATATGTACATGTATATACATATATGTGCATATATACATATATGTACATATATGTATATATACGTATATATACATGTATATATACGTGTGTATATATATATATATATACACATATATATATAATCTTGGAAAATAGATGAGGTTGCTCAATGTGAGAGTTTGAAGCAAAAAGAAATTGAACTGATATTTGAGTAATTCTACAATGTTGGGGCCAGATGGAACAAACATGTATAGAAGCCTAAAAAGAGTTACTAAAGATACTTGAGGAAAACCAGGAAAGCATGGTACCATGGCATGGAGGAGGGTTTTGGGAAAGAGGGAATGGTCAACTGGAAGAAATGCAGGTGAATGGATGATCATACACGATGACCAGGGGAAATGTCTACTGGATTTAGCAACATAGAGGCATTGGCGTCATGGGGGCAGAAGCCAGAACACAGAGTTTGGTGAGTGGTGAACGGTGAAGGAATAGGGAGGGATGGCTATTAATGGGAGTCAGTGATAAAAATGGAAGATAGAGTGGGAAATGAGGTTAATAGTGTGTATATGCATATTTTGATGTTGTATATGAGCATATTTGCACGTTGGTGGGTAAATCAGATAGAAAGGAAAATATGGAAGATACAAGAAAAACTAGAGATAACCAGCAGCAAAAAGCCATATTAAGAAATTAGAATACAGATACAAACAAACAAACAAAAAAATGGGATGGACTTAGAGTTGGAAGCTATAGTTCCATTGCAGTCTGCCACCAAGGCTCCGCTTCTAAACTCCCTCTCTTGGCTGTACTGGAGAGGCCACATAACAAGATTAAGGAGGTTGAACAGATTGACAAAAAAGAGTCTGTGCCTTCAGTCTTGAAATCTCTTTGTGCTGGCCCTCTCTCCTTGTTTGTTTTAAATAATAACTTGATTACATAAATTAAGATGTCTTGGTTTGTTAAATTTGATCATGTTGACCTGCAAATAGGAAAAATAATTAATTTCCCTGGTCAATGGGAAGGAACAAGTCAAGCAACAAAATTTAGATTTTGTCCACTTAGAGACGGGCACTTGAGACTTGTGCTGTTGAATAGAGATCCCTTAACGGCTCCAGAAATATATAAAAGGATTAAAGCCATTCATGTGTTTATTTATTCAATTATACATTGAATACTTATTTATTCTGCAGATATTTACTGAATGTCTAGTACTTGTTAGCCACTGTTTCTGGCAAACAGGGTGATGAAAACAAATGGAATCTCTGCCTTCATTATGCTACATTTTAGGGACAGAAAGGTATGAATTAAATATACAAATAATATTAAATATACACATAGTTAATATGAGTTCTGATAAGCACTTATGTAACTCTTTGATACAAAATTTAAAAACATAAAACTGAGAATTTAGGTAGCAATACAGGTAGTTTCCAAAAATGGTGATACGTTCTATGATATGAATATGAAATGGTTGCTTTAAGTGATAGAAGACTATTGCACCTATGTGTATTATAGAACTGTTAAGTATAATGCCTGGTGACACGTAGTGAATACTTAGTAGATTTTAACTATTACTATAGGACAGCCTATACAACAGACTAGCATGGTGTGAAGAATCAGTAAAGGTTTGGGGGTGGGGGAAATGAGACTGAAACTTAACTAGAAAAGAATGACAAGAGTAGGCAAGTGAAAAGGAGGAAAGACATCTTTTTTTTTTTAATGTTTATTTATTTTTGAGACAGAGACAGCGCATGAGCAGGGGAGGGGCAGAGAGAGGGGGAGACACAGAATCTGAAGCAGGCTCTAGGCTCCGAGCTGCCAGCACAGAGCCCGACACGGGGCTCGAACTCACGGAGTGTGAGAGACCATGACCTGAGCCGAAGTGGGACACTCAACCGACTGAGCCACCCAGGCACCCCAGGAAAGACCTCTTAAGCTGAGGGAGTTGCATATGGCAAGACAAAACAAGTAAGATACTGAGACATAAGTTTAGGAATCTGTTATTATTTTTCTGACTGATGTACAGTTTGTGGCCATCTGACTAAAAGTGCATTGGGAGAGCTCAAACAGGACTCAAAGTGTCTTCTCCCTTTGGAGAAACCAGGTATCATGATAATATTTAGGATGTGGTGAGAACAGCTGATCCTCTCCATCCCCTAATCCTGTCCATCCACCCTATTAGACTATACCTACTAGAAATTTCTACTTGGTGCCAAGGACTAACTAGGACTGGGGTACATGAATCAAATTTGAAGCCTACTCTCAGTGAGTTAACAACAATGACGTTTTTTGAGTAATTCCTACCATCCATGTACTGTTTTAGTGATCCCCATGTATTAATCCATTTAATCCTTAAAACAACTCTATAAGCTAAATGTAATTCTTATCTATTTTATATAAGTGAAGAAACTGAAGCAAAAATTGCAAGTCTTGTTCATTATTGTATTCTTACTTCCAGGCACAGTGTCTGACATCAGAATTTTTCAATACTATTTTTTAATGAATAAATTAATAACAGACAGATGAGTATGTCAAAACCTGGCTTTGCTAAGGCCAGGGCTGCACGGACATAATCAGGTCACATTGCACTGGCTATATTGTGAGATGATTATGGGACAATTGTTCTCAAACTTTCTGAATGCATGATAATTGCCAGAGGTTCTTGTTATAAATCATAATTCAGTAGGTCTGGAGAGAAGCCCACGAATCTGCATTTTTAATAGGAACCTCAAGCATTTTATTCTCAGATGATACCTTTGGAACAAATTCTGGAAAAAAGAAAATTGCTGTGCACAGTGCTTTGGTCATCATTACAGCTAGATACAACTGGATAAGGGTTGTGGCTCAGCCTATCAAAGGAAGGAGGAAGAGAATGGTGACTCAAAGACAATATAAGGAAATCATCAGCTACAGTAGAATCTGGGTATCTATCTTCTTCAACTGTACTGTGGGGCTTCTCAACCTTGGTACTGTTGATAGTGTGAACTTTGTAAGTTTTTGTGGTGGGACAGCTTTCTTTTGAATTTTAGAATGTGTGGCAGCAACTCTGGACTCTACCCACTAGATGCCAGTAGTTTCCCCCACCCACCAAATTGTGACAACTGAAGATGTATCTCCAGATATTGCTAAATGTCTCAGGTGGCCCAACTGTCTTAAGTTGGAAATGATGGCCACAATGGAAGACAGAGAGCTTCCTCCAGTCCCTTACTGGCCCAATTTCTGGCCTTCTCCTCTGGAATTGTGCAAGGCACCTGATCTGTTTCCCCTTGAGTGCCAGGGGGCACATAGTCTGTGAGACTATGGTTTGTTTGCTTACCTACTTGGATTTTTCTAGAACTCACAATATATGTCACCATTCCCCTGCCCCATTTGATTTATTAAATCAAATGAGACAGACATCAGGGTCAAGACATGGCTGATATCCAAAATAATTATTCCTTCTCCAGGTTCCGGAGGGCTCAGACCCTTTTTACTCAGTTTACAGGGAATTATAATTAACTATGACAGCAGAATAAGATCAGTTTTCCAGAAGACATGTATTATAAAAAGGGGGAAAATCAAAGGAAGAGATAGAAATAAAGTCAGATAAAATTACTCGAAAGAAAAGAGTGAGATAAATTGGAAAATATTACAACACAAAATTGTTCAAAAATCTAGATTTTGTAAAATACAGGAAATTTCCCAGTCTAGAAATTACTCCAGTCTTTTATCTTTCATAAGAGTAAACAGTCAACATGTAATTACCCAAGGGTATATCCTTCACCTTTCCTCTCCATTAATTTTCCTTAACTGTTTTCAGCATCTTTCAGATATCTATGAGAACAAGAAGAGTGAAATCTTGTTAAGAATTTTTGATGGATGAACTATCAACTACTATTGTATAACACCATGCAGTGTCATATTCCTATTAATATATGCAAAAATCTTCCCTAATGCTAACATAATGCAAAGAGTAACCAGGCAGGTATTTGGTATTCACTGGATACTTAGTGAATTAATTCCTGGTTCACTGGCTAATCAGATCAGTGTATTAGTGCGGGCATCCAATGAAACAGTTAAATAGCTATCCAAAGCACATTCTTAATTAAAGGAGAAAAAAAAAACCTAGTCAGATTTATATTGGCATCAACTTTTAACTAAATTTATTCGCCTCTAAATCTATTATAATGAAACTTTATTGTTATATAAATTATTTGGTATAAGCTACCTTGACTAGCATGCTTTGTGAAAGAGAATAATGCCGCCTCATTAATGGTTGGTAGGAGAAGGAAAACAAGGAAGTCAATACTATTTTCAGAGGAGACTAAAAAGATGGAGAATCAATCAGAGAGAAGAGAAAAGCCCAGCACTGCACCATCTGTTATTCTGGGCAAGAAAATATTTGTAACCTTGTTACCTCCATCCAGTTCCTTTAAGTGATTTCAGAAGATAAGGTAGCAGCAACAGTTACCTTATGCTCCTGTGCAAACACTGTTACTTCTGCCTTGAATTGTTTGCCCTGGAGACAAATACTCTCAAGTAACTTCCGTGGTTTTTACACACGGTTCACCCCGAATCTGGTCAATTCCAGGGAGTGGTGGGGTGATTAGTGAGACTGCCAAAGACCTCCACCCCAGTTGGCTTCAGTGGGAAGCAGGGATTGAGGAAGGCATAAAGGCAGAAGATGGCTGGGCAGAGCGAGCCTGCTTCCACCACCACCACCACTGTCTTCGTCTGTACAGTTGTTCAAGCTGCCAGAGGCTTCCGGTTGCCATGGTAACTGTTGGGCTCTGCTGCAAACTCAAAGCAGAGCCTCTGAAGTTAGGTACCAAACACTGGAGCTCCACAAACGCTAAGCCAACTGGGGAGGGAGCAGAGAGCAAGGACTACCCATGTAATAGGTCTCCAACTCCTATGGCTAAGAGGACCTTTTTAAAATAGAATTTTTGCTTATGTTTTTGTAAAATGAGATTGTTCTTGCCGGGGATTATTCATGAGCATCATTTTTGGTGCCCTGGGAGAAGCGACTGCCAATCCTCTCACTCATAAGGGCAGCGGAAGGGGGGGGGGGGGGGGTGGAAACGTGATTACCAGGAATGCACCAAGCCCGCTCATTCATTCATTCAGTTATATATTCAGCATCTCCCGAGAGCTCATCTATGCCGGGCATTGTGCCAGCTGCTGGGTCTGCAAAGAGAAACGAGACACCGGCCGACACTCCAAATTACCAACGATGATTAACAAAAAATAGCAGAACCTTCGTGAGCCTGGGGAAACGGATTAGGTACTGCCTTCCCTTGGAACGCAGATTCAGAATCCAAACTCGGGAGAGAAAAAGGCAGCAGCCCCCGAAATAGTCAGGCAGAAGGGAAGGTCGGGGGAAGAGGGAGACTTCTTTTCCCAGAGAGGGAATCTGTCAAGGCCACTCAAACGTTTCTCCAAGGCTGCGTGAGAGAAGAGGTTTGTTTTTCTTTTGGAAAGACGGAGCCCTTTTCCCTACTGGGCTCTGATTTCTAGTAGGAGAAGCTCCGCCTCTCAGGGCCGGAGATTGGCCCAACTCGTTCTCAGATAATTTATGCCAGCATCCTCTCGGTCTTATTGGCTCCCCTGCTCCATTCCGCTGGGAGTCGCATCCTACCTGGTTGGGAGGTGTACTGCCTTCCCACACTCTCCCTTCTCGTACTCACTCACCCGGCTGCTGCTGAGGTGGGAGAAAAAGTCCTGGCTGGGAGAGCTGAGCGGAAAAAGCAATCCTGATGGGTTCTTGGAAAGCTGCTCTCTTCTCCCCTTTTCTTTTGTGGAGCCAAAGTAGAGTGGTGAGGCTGATGTTCTTGTTACTGACCCTGCATTTGGGAAACTGGTGAGTACATTCAAGGACTTGAAACTATTCCGTGGTATCAACCCCCTCCCCCCTCATTTCTCTTTCTTAAAAAAAAAAAAATTCTAAGTAATTTGCATTCCCCTGGGCACAAGTGCGATATTTTACCGTCGTTTTATTTTCCGATTAGATCTACTTGTTTTCAGATAGAATGAAAGGAACCTATGTGTGAAAGCGCAGAGGGGAGTTGAGTTTGGGTTTGTTTTGTTTTGTTTTGTGTGACTTGACACAGTGGAAACTAGTAAAGGTTCAGTTACTGGGAGCAGGGAGGGGGAGTAGAAATGATTTTGCTACTAAATTTAGTGAATGGGTGTCACTGATGAACTTTCTGGATAATTCTGCATTTTAAAGAGAAAGTTATTTTAGAAACTTGTTACACAACATGGTATGTATGATGCTTTTCTATAAAGTAACGTTGATTTTTCCCTTATCTTTTTTTTTTTTTGGTATTCTGGAAAAACCAAAGTTTTATATCAAGAGAGATTATAAATATGGCTTAAAAATCTTTTGGGTTTGAGGGTGTGCTATATTTAATTTGGAGATAACCATGTATATTTTATTGAGGTATGTAAATAATTTTTATTTTAATTGGTTGTCTACAAGTAAGAAAAAAAATGTATGGATGTGAATGTGGTGTGTGTGTGTGTGTGTGTGTGTGTGTGACAGAGAAAGAGAGACAGAGAGGCAAAGAGAGAGACAGTAGCATCCCCAAGCCTCCAATTTAACAGGAACAAGACTTGAGCTTCTTGGATTGTAATATCTTCCAATAAAACTTTGAAATAATTCTGGTAGAAAAATAAAATGGTCAGGTATAGAGGAGTAGTGGTTGAATGGAATTAAAATATATTAACAGACACTATTTAGGTCTTGGATATACAATACATATCATGTAAATGTATTTTGTATAAGTGCATATTTAAAATTATATTATTATATTATGTTATCCTGTTTAGAACTCCAGAATAAAATCACTATGCAGATGGAAACATGCCTCTATAACTACTTGTATCATTACTGAAATAAATTATTATGACGATTAATTGTAATATATAGCTAGAGTGAATATTGTTGTCATTACCAGCAGATAGAACAACTGTATTTTCTCTCCAAAAACAGGAAATGGATTAAGGTATACTAAGCAATTTTAGGCTTGTCAGAAAATGTTTGACATGCAATGTTTTTTTTAAGTATTACAGTTTTAGTTTATTTACCTTTTTCCCTTAGAAACTTAAATGTTCTGCATGGGCACAAACATACTACCGACTAATTATTTGTGGTATATAAGTTGTACCATGATGGCTTATTTCTTTGAATATATTATAAAATTATAGAAGATATTTTGATAGATCATGTATCAGTGCTTTCATGAATCTTCATAATACTACAAATGAATCTGTGTTCTCATAAGTAAAAACAGATTTACCCAGTGGCTTTCTGAAATAACAACCTGTATGCTCCTTTACCTTTATAAGTAGGAGTTTCCCTTGCAACCTAATAGGCTGATCTTTAAAGGACATACCGTCTATCTTCAAAGATGTTTTATTTAAGTAATATCTTTTGTTTTTGAGGATATTTACATTGCAATCCTCATAATTCGCTCCAGAAGTCTCTTCAAGCTGCTTAGAATTAAAGAGTTGTGCAGTGTAGTTGACAGGGATGGGTTCTAGAAGTCTGGAGACATGATCACCTGTGTCAAGAGTCCCTAACCTCCTTGAACAGGTTTTTCATCTAGGAAATGAAGGGTGGTTGGAGATCATTAATGGTTTCTACACATTTTCGTAGTCAATATGTTTACTATTTGAACTGAAACATAAAATATCCCAGTGGTTGCTCTACTGGGTTTTCTTTGCAGTTTTCAAGAGTGAAATTCTAATTGAAATTCCATGTACTTTGTTTTACCTTATGTATGAGTCAGAGAGGAGGCTTATGCAGTTAAAATTATATATAGATAAATAATTATATATAGATAGATAGATAGATAGATAGATAGATATAGGTATATATAGATAAATAATATGTATATATAAATAATTCATTTTATCACAAGACTACAGATAATTTGGATTATTCTGGCCAATAAATAAAAGAATATTAAAAAATAAAGCTATATATTGCTGTTATAATTAGCTCTCAGGGCCTCCATAATGAGAGTTTGTGTCTTCACTTTAAAGTAGCTACAGTTGTGGTGAAGTTTTCATCCTTTTAATATTTAGTTGGAGATAATTGGTTTCAGCATATAAACCATTTACATTCATATTTCCTTCTCCCTTTCTCCTTCTTTTGAGGGGCCTTTCTAAAAGTAATCACAGTTCTGTTTTTAAGAATTTTGATATGCTGGTTTCTAAAATAAATCTTTAGAGTCATCTATTTGGGGATTTACCAAATTGGGGGTTATTATTTCTTATATCTAATCAGAGACAATAGCTTGCTTCCTCATTAGTTTCCATCAAGTGCACAGAGAAGAGACACTATATTGATTTTTATATTGCTGAACTCTGAAAGCCTATCCTCTTATTGTAACTAAAAGCTGTAGTCATGGTACCTGTGTTTCATTCTCTGTGAGGCTCTATGGCATCTTGATAAGTTGGTTAAAATCTCTTAAGCCTGATTTGACTTATTTGTAATGTTGAGAAAAGCTAATTATAATCAGATTTTTAACAAGAGTTGAAAAAGTAGTCGGAGGTCTTAGTTCTTTTAAAAAGTAATTTATGATAAGCTTTGACTAAGAAGTTATATTCCGAAAGAGCCCAGGGAAAATAACTTGTTTTTTTTTTTTTCAAACAATTTCATGAGTCAATAACCATACAGTTTAGCGTTCAGTTGCCCAAATGAAAATATTCAAATACATTTGCTTTATAAAATATATTATTTTCAAGTAATTTCAGTAATATATTTTATGGAGGTACTAGTGAATGATTTTTCTTTAGGCATTTAGATTTTTGACTTAATTTTCTAATACAATACAATGCAAACTTGAAGACAAAATTACTGAGTAATGATATTCCATGATCATAAAATATTCAAAGAAAGACTAAGAGACAAATGCGTTTGAAGCTAAAATGCAAATATCACTATTGATAAATCTCTTGTGTTTAGACTCTTTTGGTTATGCCCTTCTTCCATTTTATTCCATAATATATTATGAGACACGCTTTTGACTAAGCAACAAAAGGACATGTTTGACTTTTTATTCAATCATTAAATAGGCTAACCTAATATTTTATAGTTATATAAAGGTGATTAAAATTTGTCTAAGAAAATATTAATGAAGGCAGGGTCCCAAAGGAGAGGAGGCAAGGTAGGGTGGAAAACCAAAAAAAAAAAAAAAAAAAAAAAAAAAGGGCTCTTGAGATTTATTTATTTAATTATTTATATCAAAATAGAATAAATGACTGCCATGAGAGAAAGAGGAAAGGTGGGCATAAATTAAATGTATGGACCTCAAGAGAATAATTCACAGGTACACATGGTACCGATTGAGAATCCTGGACTTGGCCATTAGAATGTAAATTCTAGTTTTAGCTCCATCATTTCCCACTAGGGTGATTTCAGGAAAATCTTTGAGACAGAGTCCTCATTTGTGAAAATAGAAATGACACTCTCCTTTCCAGCTTGTTTCAAGACCAAGAGAGAAAATTTGTGCAAAGTACATAGCATTTAAAATTTTAACTGAAAAGATATAACGATGGATATTCTGGGAATTACAGTGATTCTGGTATAATTTATACTGGTTAAAGTTGTCTCAAGTATGGTAAAGTCCTTCAACCCTTATGCATTATTAGGTATCTTTGGGATTCCAGTGAGATCATTCATAATTTCATTCAACAAATACTTCCTGAATGCCTGTTACATGCCAAACAAAGTGCAACGGGCTGCGTTTGCAGTGGCAAATAGACTAGATATGCGTACAACCTATATGCAGCTTTTACTCATGGTAACTCCTGGATTTATGGTATTAATCAAAGCAAAACATCTTATAGTCACAATAAGGAAGTATATATTCAGAACGCCAATGATAAACAGAAGAGTCTGCTGTTGGAACAGATCTCAATCAAGGAAAGAGAATTAAAGAGCCAACAGATTTCTCACCAGCAATACCCGAAGGGGGAAATGTCTCCAGAATTCTAAAGCCACATGTTCAGCATAGAACATTATACTTAGCCAAATTACCAATCAAGTATGAAGGGGGAATAATATTTGCTTCTATTATTCTCCCCGTTTTACAGATGGGAAAACTGGGGCACAGCAATTTTTAAACTCGCTAAACATCTTGCTGATAAGTGCTGAATCCAACACTCAAATCCATGTATTCAATGCCCAGAGCCTGCATTCTTAACCACCACACTTCTCAGATTACAAATGCAATTTAAATCAAAGCAATTAGCATGACTGTAGATGGAGGGGGGGAAGAAGGAAGAGAGGGATGAAAAGAATGATGGAAAGAAAGGACAGACCATGCAGTTGATGGAAGCATAGTAAGTATAAAAATTTGCGTCGCTATCACATAATCTGGAATACTATGTATAGTGCCAGATTAATTATTTTAAGAAAACCTTTAACAAAGTGGAACACTTGATCTAGAAAAAAACACCATAGGATAAAGAGTTAATAGCAAGAATTTGGAATCCAGAAAAGGTTTTCTGAGGACTCGGAATGGCAACTTATTTTTCAGGATGCTAAATAAAATCATGGTTGAATTTATTACACATAGGTATAATAGACATACCATCACTGACTAGTGGAAGCTACGTGAAGTCACATTTTCTTTCAACACAAAAGGCCTCTAACAAAATTATGGATGCCTTATCACCAGACTTCTTCAAGCAGAAGCTTGTTAGAGTTCTTGTGCTCTGTGGGAGGCAGATGAAATTTATGTCTCTTTCTATTTTTAAATATCTCAGAATCTAATTCTATCTACACTAAAATAGTGTAACCAATTGAAGCCTCATGTTTCAGGAAATAGTCTTAGCTATTAATTCACTCAGTAAACATCTATGGAGCATTAGCACTCATTCAACAAATATTTACTCAGAGCCCACGGTGTGTTAAGCAGAGTTCTGACAGCTGGAGATGCACTGGTAAGTAAGACAGAATCCTTGCCCTAATAACATTTGGGTCCTGTGTATGGGGCGTATATGGAACAGAATATATGCTCAATGTACAGAACAAAGAAGGCAGAGTCCCTGTCCTCAGTGAACCTGCATTCTGGTAGTTTATGTTGATGATAAAATGCTATATAATTGGTATTCCGAATTCTAGATGAACTAACTATAGTGCAGGCATCATAGAGGCTGGCATCAACTGCAACTCTGGGAAAGGACTCAATGTCATGGGCATAAGTTTGGGTCAGTATTAGTGAAGAAGAAAGACAGAGTGGGAGAGACAGAGAGAGAGAGAGAACATTTCCTTAGTAACAGTTCTTTTTGAAAAACCTTCAAATTGTCAGAACCGGAATGACTAGACAGATATTTTTCTTGTTTCAGTTCTACCCATTTGTATTCTCTTCTTTTTTAAGTGAATGGTCTGAGAGGATCCTTATGTCAATGAATATATTTTAACCTCTCATTTTGTGATTCTAAGAGTTAGGGAAAAAAGGTATATTTTTCTGCATTCAGAGGAACTCATTGCCATGTCTTTATTCCACTCGATTTTAAGATCTTTTAATATGTTTTATAATTTAATAAGCTTCCATATTATGCCTCCACTTTGTAAAATTTGTAGCAAAATTATAGATTTTATCTGATGCATAAGAACATCAAAGGCGTAGAGAATGTGAGTGTCATGAAGAATTTTACTGTTTCTATTGTATGTTCTCTCAGGGTCTATGTATATAAATTCGAACAATAGAGAATTTGGTGTTAATTTTAATACACTTTTAGCCCAATGGTCACTTTTTAATAGATTATAATGAAAATTATGGTTTATTTTCCTTCCTGTAAGAATATGTTTTCTTTTTATTCTGGCAGGGCCAACTTCATCTAATAATTCTTTTTTCGATAATTTCCTATAAACTCTCATACTGATCCTTCTATTTAGTTATGAGGATTTTAACCTCATACGTGTGAACTATGGGATTCTGATTAAAACTTCATTAAATTTACAAGCTGATTTGGGGATTATATATTAACGGTAGTGTCTTGTAGCCAAAATATATACGTTGCCTTTATGTTTTGTTTCTGTTCCGATAGTCTCTGTTTTTTTTCACATAAGACTTGTACCTTCCCTGTTACATTTCCTCTAATTTTATGTCAATTTTATAAGTCTGACAGTAGTACTAGTATCAGAAAGTTACTTTGTTCTTTGAAATTAATTTATATTAGGTTAGCTACATTAATAAGTTCCTATTAAGGCCAATGATTTTTGTTTTTATTTGTTTGTTTTCTTGATTCACTTTAATTTTACTTGCCAACAGCAAGATGGGCTCGAATATTCTTTCCATTCATCCAGTGAATTTTTTTTATGGGACACCTACTGGGTGTCAGGCACTGGTCTGGGTGCCAATGATATAACATTGAAAACCCTAACCGCTGCCTTCAAGGAGTTTAGAGATGTCCATAAATAAATAAGGTAGTTAAGAGGCCCCTGGGTGGCCCAGTCGATTGAGCATCTGATTTGGGCTCATGTCACGGTGTTGCGGTTCATGAGTTTGAGCCCCACGTCAGGCTCTGTGCTGACAGCTCAGAGCCTGGAGCGTGCTTCGGATTCTGTGTCTCCCTGTCTCTCTGCCCCTTCCCTGCTCGCACTCTGTCTCTCTCTCTCTCTCTCTCCAAAATAAACATAAATAAATAAAGTAGTTAATTAAGATGCAGTGTGGTCAATTTTATGGGAGAATTAGATACTGGACACTTTGGAAACAGAGTGGAACACACTTAATGTTCCAGGTTAGGGTCCCTTCTCCTTCCTCAAATTTCCTAAGTATTCCTTTTTGTGTGTGTTAAGTGATGAGTCTTACATTCTCTCGTGCTAAAAGAAAAATCATAGAATTGAGTGGGCTATCATTTCACCTCTCTAAACCTCCGAAAGTTCAGATCTGTAACCCTGTTGTCTACCAGGCTTTTACTTCTTCTGCTTCCCTAGTAACTTGTACAAACAATAAAAATGATTCAGAGCTGCAATTGTAGAAGGGAGCTTTGTATAAAAAAAAAAAAATTAGCAGCTAGAATATAGAGGAAAAAAGAAAGCAAGAAAATTCGCTTTTCTATTTTACTTTCATTTTCTTGGAATTTCAGATCTAAAATCAATATCTAGTCTCTAAAAACTAGCTCCTGTAGGCTTTGGCATTAGGATATCTCCTACTCAGAAACATGAGAACAGGTATGTTTCTTTCCTGGAACTTATCACTTGTCTTATGCTTATAAAAGCATATTTGAAATTTATAAACAAAGGCTAATCTGTCATGAACAACAGATCACAGATGAGGCCTGGCTTTGAAGTATCATCTTGACCCTCTAAACAGATTAATGGAAGAGTTTTCCCCAGGTGTCAGAAACAGGGCATTTGAAGTCACCTTTATATGCACTATATACAGGGTGACTATATAATTTATCATCCAAATTAGGTCATTTTGTGAGTAAAAGAGGGTGCAATTATTATTCTAGGACAACAGATAGAAACCATGGCCATCCTGGGCAAACTCTGATGAATGTTTAGCCTATGTATGAAAGACAGGTTATATTACTTGATTGACTTGCTATAGACCTATATTATTTTTCTCTGGCTATAAAGACGGTATAGCATATATAGTGTTACAATTCTGTTTGTAATTCTCCTTATAATTATAGGGTTTAGCATACTTTGGTTTACTTAGTCTGTTTTAATTATTATTAGTTCAAAGCTTTTGCTTGTTTCATTAAGAATAGTAATAACTCATTAGAGTAGTTTTTCACAAACAGTAAGTATATAAACTGATTGATTTGTATAATGTATTAAAATAGCTTAGTAAAACAAAAACAAAAACAAGAAAACCCAATACTGATGCATGTGACTCAAAATTTTTCTTTAGTAAATAGTTAGCAGTGTCAGTTAAAAAATATGTGGGAGGCAGAAGCTTTGGAGAAGCAGATACCAAGCTGAGATTAAACACGTAAGAGAGTTTTTAATTTTTTTTTCTTACATTTATTTATTTTTGCGAGACAGAGAGAGATAGAGCATGAGCAGGGGAGGGGCAGAGAGAGAGAGGGAGATACAGAATCAGAAGCAGGGCTCCAGGCTCTGAGCTGTCATCACAGAGCGGACGCCAGGCTCAAACTCATGAACCCCGAGACCATGACCTGCGCTGAAATCAGATGCTCATCCGACTGAGCCACCCAGGGGCCCCAAGAGATTTTTGAGAGCAATGCCTATGTAAGGTAAGCAGGAGGAAGTGGACATAAGGAAAGAGAGGCTTCAGATAATAATGGAAGTCTGACACCTGTGAACACAGGGGAGAAAGAAAGTTTGTGTCAAAAGAGTCTCAGGCTTCTAATCAAGTTTTGTGCAGGCTAGTGAGAGTTGTCTAACATAAGCTGCCCTTTAGAGGAGTCCCTGGTCCTGTAGGAATGGAGCGGTACGACTAGGATTTCTACTACGTTCAGTTATTGCTACGAGCAGCCCAAGGGAACCTTGGGTCTCCTGTAGATGCAGGTCTGGTCCAGAGGTCCGGCAACTGGGCCATCAGTCAACCACGTTCCCGTGGAGGGAAAACTGAGGAGCGAATTTTCAGGGCTGCCCCTGCTGTTTTCTTGGCAGAATATAAAGCCCGCTTCTCTCTATAAAAGGCTCTGTTGAATTACTTAAGTTTATGATTAGAAATTTATTTCCGAACACTATCTGATGTATAGGAAAAGGCAGTTCATTTTTTAGGTAGGCATTAATGACAAATTAACTCCTTTTCATGTATTTGTATTATAAAATTCCTCAGAAAGGTCATAGCATACTATTAATATACAAACAAAATTTAATTTTCTATAGCTCCACTAGTGTAGAATACTTAGAATACTCATTATGCAGCTTTCCCACCAAATCTTCAGGCATTTTATACATAGGCTTTGATAAAAGCAAATTGTTATATGTTATATATAACATTAAATCATGAAAATAATGTTCTATTTTTTTACAGACTGTTCAGTCTGTATGGTACATCAGTCAAATGGGTACAATCAATCAAATCAATCAAGTGGGTACATTCATTACATCATAGGGCTCTATAATTATTTACTTAAATGTCCTCTTAGTATTTAAAATTTGTGCTATTTAGGGGCGCCTGGGTGGCTCAGTCGGTTGAGCGTCCGACTTCGCTCAGGTCACCATCTCACGGTCCGTGAGTTCGAGCCCCGCATCAGGCTCTGGGCTGACGGCTCAGAGCCTGGAGCCTGCTTCAGATTCTGTGTCTCCCTCTCTCTCTGGCCCTCCCCCCGTTCATGCTCTGTCTCTCTCTGTCTCAAAAATAAATAAATGTTAAAAAAAATTTTTTTAAAATAAAATTTGTGCTATTTAAAAATTTTTTTAACGTTTTTATTTATTTTTGAGACAGAGACAGAGCATGAATGGGGAGGGGCAGAGAGAGAGGGAGACACAGAATCAGAAGCAGGCTCCAGGCTATGAGCCATCAGCCCAGAGCCTGACCCGGGGCTCGAACTCACGGACCATGAGATCGTGACCTGAGCCGAAGTCGGACGCTTAACCGACTGAGCCACCCAGGCGCCCCTAAAATTTGTGCTATTATAAATAATACTGTAATAAATATCTTTATATGTTATGGATTTCTGTGTCATTTGTTTAAATAGGTTTCTCCTTTATTAAAAAATAAGGTAATCTAGATCAGTAAAGCAACTTTGTCTTATTTTCAGGACTTAGCACATTTGTAGTACATGATATGTACTCTATAAATGAGTTAAAGCATTGGATTGGAAGTTGAGCACACATGTTAGAAAGTCTTTTTCATCAGAGCATATGTTTGTGATTCCTTGAAATTATTATTCTAACCCTTTGGAATTCAAGGATGGAGATTAAGCATCCTATTCATGCACAATCCAAATATCCTAATTACTTACCGTAAGAGTTGCTGTGTTCTTATGAATTAGAAAACTCACAGTCCAACCATCCTGAAATTTTTAATGAAGATAAAATGTGATGATATTATGGAAACTTCCAAAAAAAAAAAAAAAAAGAAAAAATTTGAGAGAGACAAAACAAGTCTTCAAATTAATCAATATTCCTGGTTCTATTTTTTAAAAGGGTGTATCCTGGAAATTCTAGAAATTTATTTTTTCTTATCTGTAAAATAGAAACATTAATATTTATTTCGTGGGATTACTCTGGATTAAATGACATAAAATGTGGAAAGAACATAGCACACAATTATTAAAACATGGTAAGAACTTAATGATGCACTATAGGTATTCAGTAGTTGATAGTAACAATAAAAATGTCAATAATTAAGATAACAATTATTAAAATTTTATACTCAGTGGTCTAAATGTATTTCCACTAACTATAAAATTATACTTAAATTATTTAAAAGAAGTGCTTGAGCATGAGTCAAGAAATTCTCAGTGTTACCTAAGAAAATCATACATCTTTCCCCTATGTGAATAGTCACTCAACATATGTAAACATTACAAATATCCCCCAGCCTGTGAAAGATATTGAGACATCAGATCAACTATGTGAATTATTTTTAAAATTATGACAAGTACTTTTTAATCACCAAAATAATACCAATAAGGTCTTCACATACTTAATGAATATTCCAAAGGTAATTTAGAAAGCTTGGAGGGAAGATACAGAAAAATTAACCATCATGAAATTTCCTTTCTATTATTGCCAAAAATGAGGACAGTTAGCTTTGTGATAGCACTGAGAGTCTCATATTACCTTCAAGCCAGCTGGGAAAAGAGGACTATAAATCACTATGAACTTGTACTTTGGGATTATCAGGACATTGCTACTGTTAAAAAATAGAAAAGGCTTTTATTTTTTTTTTTCATGGAAACTTCCATTTGACTACAATCATATTTCAAAGAAAGATCGACTGCTTCTATGTTCAGTGGCCTGCTTCAAACCACCAGATGTTTCACTCCATAAACTGGGAGTTTAAGCGAAATGGATGCTCTAGAATTTGGGTTGTTGCCAATATCTTAGCAATTCTAATTGGATAAGATAATGTTCCTGGAGGACACACCAGCAGGGACTCTTAATACTTCACTATTTTTAGTGATTTCGTTTATGAATGAATGTAGGTGTGTGTATATTTCATTGAGAGAAAATAAATTATTTTAAAGATGATCATATAGCTAGATTTCAGTAGTGTATACTTTTTGAAGTTAAATACAGCAATACAAATCATATAAATGAGTGCTTCCTTGAAAACCTGTTAACTAAATGTACCATTGGAGTTTACGTAGGAATTTAAGTTGTATACAGTGGTAATAAAGTACCCCCAAATCGCAGTGGCTTACAACACTAAATGTTTCTCACTGAGGATGCATGTCCCTTGTAGATCAGCTGTGGCTCTGTCCGTGTTGCCTTCGCTCTGGGAGTGAAGTAATGGAGTAGCTTCTACATGTTTCTGGTCATTTGGCAGAAAGACAAGAGAGATATGATGAACTGTGCTCTGACATCAAATCTGCTCGGTAGTGATGCAGGCCACATATATTCCATTAGCTAAAGCAAACCACAGGGCCACCCCTGAATTCAGTAGAACAGGGAAGTACAATCCTCCAGCAAGGAAGGAGCATTTCGAGTCACATGACCAAATTAGAAGTCAGTGGAGTGAGAAGTATAATTTTCTGACAGGAAGGAGAGAAGAAATACTGAGAATAATAGTCCTCTCCATTATCTGTTGATAATAACCATCAATAGAATTACAATGGAGAAGAAATGACTAGTCGATACTTTAAAGATGAAGTTTTCATTTATAATGTTAATTTGTACTCATTAAGAATAAAAAGGGTGGATGTTAATTAAGCTTATTTATCTTTAAATATACATATAATTATGTTGTACACCTTAAATTTGTACTATAATATACATTGGCTATATCTCAATAAAACTGGAAAAAGTTTTTAAAAGATAAAGAGGGAGAAGGCTGCATTAGCAAAGATGTTTTAGGTCCAAAGCAAAAGAAATCTAAATGGATAGTGTGGAAAAATAAACTAAAGATACTGAGATAAATTTGCATGTTTACTGCTAGAGGGAAGCCTATCTCTGAAATATTTGGAAATAACTGATATATTTTGGATTTACCTAATTTCACCAATGTAAGTGTTTATCCTTTTGACCCTTTTTCACTGGAGGGCTGAGATTTGCTGGAGTAGGTGTTAAGTCTAGGATGATCATACTCATTTGAGGATGGCATTCTTTATGAATAATGAAGAGTAGTTTGTTACTTCTGATGAATTGTAGATGAATATCTATATTGCTGCATTTTCTACCACAACGCAGGATTAAGCTGCATCCTTATGCTTGTTAAACACAGGGGTGTAGTAGGAAGCATTAACTGAAGAGTTAGTTAGGACTTGTTTTTCAGTTTTCCTAATAAAAGTGAGTTTGTGCATTGGCTAGTTCCCTACTGTCTTCAGTTTTCTCATTTACAAAATGAAAGCAATGGTGTTATTTGGTTTCTAAAGTTTCACTTCTGTTCATAAAACTTGATAGTCGTGTCCCCCTTCATATATGTCAGGTGAGTCACCCATTCAAGATTTGATGACAAGACAATCTCTGAAAAAGTTCTTAGAATATGATATCTAGGTTCTTCTGAATTGAAAGAAGAGGCATAGATGTATTGAATACTTTTTCCTTTATTCTTCTTTTCTACACATGCATTTTTAAATATCTCACTACAGCAATTATTACAACTTTTCCTGTATTTATTTACCTTTTAATTTTTTGGGGGGATGTGTTGTGGTTGAGTCACCATAAACAGTTGTGCAGATTCTATACTGCTCAAATCTAAGACCATCATTCACATTTCCAGTGCATAATCTCTATGACCTTAAATGACAACTGTGGATGTGGTCAAGATTTAATTTATTATTTAAAAATTATGTGCTACACTTCTTGTACTGAATTCTTAATTTTTGAGTATTATTATATCAGCATGATTCATATGAAGAAAGTATCAGTCTTACTGAATGTAAAATATTTTTAATGCTTTTTTCTCCTCTTACTACTTCCTAACAAAGAAATAAGAATTATGATTATCTTAAACTGTGTTTTTTAAGTACACAATTTGTTGAAATTTCTATCATTTTTGAATTATTTAGTGTTGATAAAGTGGATGACGAAGATGATGAGGATTTAACAGTGAACAAAACTTGGGTCTTGGCACCAAAGATTCATGAAGGAGATATAACACAAATTCTCAACTCATTGCTTCAAGGCTATGACAATAAACTTCGCCCAGATATAGGAGGTAAGTTTGAATTATCTGTTTGGGGACTATGAAAATCTTATTTACTGATGTCATTTTAGTCATATAACTCATATTCCTTGAGTGTCTGATGTATGTCAGAGACTAAGTTTGATAATTTATTAGTTAAATTGGCAGTGTTACGAATTCACAGTCTGATGTGGGAAGAAAGACATAAATATTTTTGATATAATTATTTTACAACTGCTACAATAAAGAGTACAACAGCAAAGTTTTGATAAAACTGCCTGAAAAGCTGAGAGATATTTCCTAAAAGAGATTATTTGAAAGGTAGGTAGGGATCTAGTTTTGTGCCCGTGCAGCACTGTTTTAATTAATGAATTCTAAGCCAGTAATAGTGCAGGTAATCTTACTTTGTTCTTGTCAGTCATTTGTATTTAAGTGTAAGTTTTATAATAATTAACTTCTAAGTGCCCCCCCATGACTTTTTTAAAACAAACAAAAAATATAGATCAGCCAACATTTTCATTGGGATTGCATTAAATCTATGCTCAATATAGAGAAGTTGAAATCTTTACCATATTGAATTTTTACCATACCAAGTTCATAAGCATCATCCCTCTCTCTCTCTCTATATATATATACATATATATATGTATATATATACATATGCATATGCATATGTGTATATATGTATATATGTATATACATATGCATGTGTATATATGTATATATATGTATATATGTATATATAGTTTCCTGTGAAGAAATGTTCAATATATTTTACTAGATTTAATTCTATATATTTGGATTTTGTGTTGTAAGTGTAAATACATTTTTAAAAATTTATTTTCTAATTTTACATTAGCAATATATATAAAAATGGCTAAATTGCATATTTTTTGTCTTCAGAAGCCTTGTGAAATTTCTGTATCAATTTTAATCATTTAGTGTTATATTCTTCTAGATTTTCTATAAAGATAGTTGACCATTACAAATAATTACTGCATTGCAAATAGTGTCTACTTTGCAAACAAAGAATATTTTACTTTATTTCCAAAATTATGCTTTTTTTCATGCCATGTTGAATTGGGTAGGACTAGAGTACATTTTGAATAGTCTTGGATTGTTCCTGGTATCAGGGAGAGCAATTCATACTTCACTATTAGGTATGATTGCTGTAGGATTCTTTTTTAAGATGCTTGTTAGTTTCTCTTATTTGCTAGAATTCTTTTTTTCCTCAATGTTTTGAATAATTTCTGTGCAACCACTGAAACAATCATATTGATTGTGTTTTGCCCTTTATTCTACTTACTGTTTGTTCTATAAGTAGCTTTGTCTGATTTTTAAAACTTTGCAGTTCTGTAACAAATACCAGTTGGTTGTGATATGGTAACTATAAAATATCACTAGATTCAATTTGATAATATTTTGTGTTGGAATTTTGTATCTATGTTCATGAAAGACATTAGCCATTTATTTTACTTATTTAATGTCTCTTTTAGTTGCAGAACTGAGATCATGATAGCATCTAAAAATGAGTTATGGTTTACCTCCCTTTTCATCTCTGAGTTTATCTAAAATGGATGATATTTTTTCCTTAAATATTCAGGAAAATTATTTGGGAAGTCATGCTGGTCTAGAGTTTGATTTGGGAAAAAAATTTTAACAGTTCAATTACTGTATTTTATTTTTTTAATGTTTATTTATCATTTTATTTTGAGAGCGAGAGAGTGCGTGCAAGCACAAGTGGGGGAGGGGCAGAGAGAGAGGGAGAAAGAGAGAGAGAATCCAAAGCAATCTCCACGCTATCAGCACATAGCCCAACTCAGAGCTTGATCCCACAGATCATGAACTGAGCCCATATCAGGAGTCAGACGCTAAACCAGCTCAACAGAGTGTGAGCCATCCAGGTGTGCTGGTTCAATGAATTTAATAATCAGGTTTAGTAGACTGAACCTCTTAAGGAGTATAAATTTTCAAATTTACTAGTGTTAAGTTGTTTCATAATAACATTTGCGATATTTTTTGTATTTAAGATCTGAGGTTTTTTTCCCTTTTTTGTCATTTCTTTTTTTAAAACTTTTAAAAGTGTTTATTTATTTTGAGAGAGAGAGAGAGAGAGAGAGAGAGAGAGAAAGAATGAGAATGCACAAATGAGAGCCAGTGTGTGAACAGGGGAGAGGCAGAGAAAGAGGGAGAGATAGAATCTCAAGCAGGCTCCATGCTGTCAGTGCAAAACCAATGCAGGGCTGTATCTCATGAACCACGAGATCATGACCTGAGCGGAAATCAAGAGTCAGACACTTAACTGACTGAGTCACCCAAGTGCCCCAAATATCCATGTATTTTTATCTTATATTTTGAAATACCAAAATTCACTCTTATTATCAAAGTGTTTAAAAGCAATTAGTTTTTACCATGAAATTATCCCATTTGTTATTCTTTACTTTCTTCAGTACTGTGTCCCCATTTAGAAAAAATATTCCTTACAGTGTTTCTTTTGGTGTAAATTTCAGGGCAAAAAATTATTTCTGTTTTTACATGAAAAATATTTTTATGTTGCCTTCATTTGAATGATATTTTCAGTTAACATTTAAACCCAGGATAGTTGCTGTTTCCTTTCCAAATTTTATTAACCTCACTCCATTTTATTCTATATTCTATTATTTCTGTTGAAAATCACTTTTCAACAACAATGTTGCTGTTCTAGAAATAAACTATCTTTTATCTCTGCAGGGTTTTTTTTTGTCTTTGGGTTTCTGCAGTTTTATGTAAGGTCCCCAGACTTTTTGTTTTGTTTTTGGTATTTGGGAGAGTTCATAGGGCTTCTTGAATCTATTTGTTGGAATCTTTGATTGCTTTTGGAAAATTCTTCGTGAATATTTCTTCAAATATTTTTTCTAAGTCAATTTCTTTGTGACTCCATTGCACATATGTTTGACGTTTTCCCTAAGTCTTTTTTTTTTAAATTAATGTTTATTTTATTTTTGAGAGAGAGTGGGGGAGAGAGTGTGAATGGTGGAGGAGCAGAGAGAGAGGGAGAGAGAGAATCCCAAGAAGGCTCTGTGCTGTCAGTGCAGAGCTCACTGTGGTGCTTGACTTCATGAACCATGAGATCATGACCTGAACCAAAAATCAAGAGTCAGATGCTTAAGTGACTGAGCCACCTAGGTGCCCCTCATTCTCTTTTATTATTGGCCTCTTTTCTGGATCAATAATTCTTACTTGCAGTATTTGCAAATTATTTTTAAAGTATTTCAAGTATTTATCAAATTTGCCATCTTTTTATCTATTTTCTTATACATATTAGCTGTAATTATTTTAGTCTTTGATAATCACAGTATCTTGATCACTTGTGTAACTTTAAAAATTTTTTTTTTCATTTTATGTCTTGGTTTAAGTTGATTTGCTTGTTTCATTTATTGTATGTTAATTTTTTATTGAATGCCAGTAGAGTATATTAAAAATAATGGAGGGGCGCCTGGGTGGCTCAGTCGGTTGAGCGTCCGACTTCAGCTCAGGTCACGATCTCACGGTCTGTGAGTTCGAGCCCCACGTCGGGCTCTGGGCTGATGGCTCAGAGCCTGGAGCCTGCTTCCGATTCTGTGTCTCCCTCTCTCTCTGCCCCTCCCCCGTTCATGCTCTGTCTCTCTCTGTCCCAAAAATAAATAAACGTTAAAAAAAATTAAAAAAAATAATGGAGACTTAGATGATGTTATTTCCTTCCAGAGAGGATTCTAATTTTGTTTTAGTAGTCAAGTTAAGGAAATTGCCTTTATTTGGCCCAAACTGGTGTATTTCTTTTTGTAAAACTTTGCTTTTCCTCAGGGCATAACCATTTGAAGTGTTTCCACTGACAGCCTGAGGTTTGTACTAGGAACCCCTCTCCTTGATGGCCCCACATATGCCAGAAATAGCTGAAATCTCTACATATTATTTTAGATTCTGATTTATATTTGGTTTCTTAACAACACACTGTGCATATGCACAATTTAGGAATTAGTAAATACCTTAAGGAGAAATTGGAGGTAGAATGTTTGATTAAATTCTTCTCTGTTGGTTCCTTTTTTTCTTTTTTTAATATGAAATTTATTGTCAAATTGGTTTCCATACAATACCCAGTGCTCATCCCAACAGATGCCCTCCTCAATGCCCATCACCCACTTTCCCCTCCCTCCCACCCACATCAACCCTCAGTTTATTCTCAGTTTTTAGGAGTCTCTTATGGTTTGCCTCCCTCCCTCTCTAACTTTTTTTTCCCCTTCCCCTCCCCCATGGTCTTCTGTTAAGTTTCTCAGGATCCACATAAGAGTGAAAACATATGGTATCTGTCTTTCTCTGTATGACTTATTTCACTTAGCATAACACTCTCCAGTTCCATCCACGTTGCTACAAAAGGCCATATGTCATTCTTTCTCATTGCCAAGTAGTATTCCATTGTGTATATAAACCACATTTTCTTTATCCATTCATCAGTTGATGGACATTTAGGCTCTTTCCATAATTTGGCTATTGTTGAAAGTGCTGCTATAAACATTAGGGTACAAGTGCCCCTATGCATCAGCACTCCTGTATCCCTTGGGTTAATTCTTAGCAGTGCTATTGCTGGGTCATAGGGTAGATCTATTTTTAATTTTTTGAGGAACCTCCACACTGTTTTCCAGAGCGGTGCACCAGTTGGCATTCCCACCAACAGTGCAAGAGTGTTCCCGTTTCTCCATATCCTCTCCAGCATCTATAGTCTCCTGATTTGTTCATTGTAGCCACTCTGACTGGCAGAGAAGTCATAGCTGTTTGGACAGACGTTAACTTCAATTTTTGTTTCTCCAGCCCAATGTGGCAGATGCAAATTCTAAGCCATTTCTGTGCAGTAAAACAGCAAATGCACCAATGGGGAAAAGTGGCCAGCATAATGTAGAGCTTACATCACTGCATTTCCAATCCTTCAAGGAAATTGTTGCATCAAATCCTGATTTTGTTAGCTGCTGTGTGATTCTTTCAATAATTTTAAAATTTTTAAATAAATTTTATAGTTATGTTCATTGGGAAGATTAGTTTGATACCAAATATTTACCACAAGAAGCAGAAAACTGGGGGCTCCTGGGTGGCGCAGTCGGTTAAGCGTCCGACTTCAGCCAGGTCACGATCTCGCGGTCCATGAGTTCGAGCCCCGCGTCGGGCTCTGGGCTGATGGCTCAGAGCCTGGAGCCTGTTTCCGAGTCTGTGTCTCCCTCTCTCTCTGCCCCTCCCCCGTTCATGCTCTGTCTCTCTCTGTCCCAAAAATAAATAAATGTTGAAAAAAAAAAATTAAAAAAAAAAAAAAGAAGCAGAAAACTGTAGTTCCATTTTACTTATCATACTTCACTATTATTAGTTGATAGTCTGTTTTCTTCCAATAAATAAATTCCCTGAAAGTAGAAATCACCATATCCCTAGTTGTTAAAGCAATGCCTGAAGCATAAGGTTCACTTAATATTTGCTGAATGTATATCTTCTGAATAGAAGCCAGTATATATAGTCTTTTTTATTCCATACGTAGGTATTTTGATAGCTCTATTTCATCAATTTACATTTAAAGTATATTATTTCAGATCAAGATATGGGATTTCAAATTCTATGTACATCTGTGACATCATCACTTTGCTTAATAGTGTAGATTAAACATGTCCCAAGAACCTTGATAATCGTACCATGCATAGTAGCACTTTATCTGTGTACCTCAGAGTATACATAATGAATAGTTGACTTGTTTAGGTGACCTTTGCAGGAATTCCTCTCTGTCCAGAATTTCATTGCTATCTTTACTCTTCATTGATGCTATGAAAATTTATACAGTCAACTTATTGAGGACTTCTAAGCTTAAGGCAAATTAACATTAAAAGGTTGTCTAATTCTAGTGAATTTTCAACTAGTCTATGTTGAATCTTCTTTTTTTTATTTCTTAACAACTATTAGGATAGGGTCTATGGCTTTCCAAGGAGTTTTAGTGATTCAAATAGTTTGAGCTAATCTAAAAATTAATATCTGAACAGAATTAATGCTATCACTCTCCTAGGTCATGGGAGTAGACCATGGGAGTAGACCATGGGAGGTCTAGTAGCAAGTGCTACTAGAGAGGGACTTGGTGGGGTGAGGTGGTGAGGAGGTGTGATCTGCTCTTTTATTCCATCTGCTTAAGTCTTTGAGGTTCTTAGTGATGGGAACATGCAGGAACTACCAAGGGGGATGGTCTTCCTGTTCATTTCATTGGATGCAGTTGAAACCTTTGTCTTGTTAGTTTCCACTTCATTTCAGGCAAATCCTAATTAGCCCTTGATATCCTTTGAGAGGCATTTGTATAAATAACAACGTTTATGAGTAGGAGGGTAGGATTGTTTTCTGTTGTTTGTTCATAGGCGTTTTATACTGTTTACTTCCTTGACCTGGGAAACCTAGATGGTTCTACCTTTCACCAGCATTAGCCCTTCCATCAGTAGATATGAGATGTGTGCTGCTGGTGCACAACTTTCTTGGGTCAAAAACCTAGTGAGATCCTTCTAGCCCAGTCAGCTTCTTTTGATGTGAATTATGCCCACAAGAAATTAAAATATCCTAGACACACAAAAGAATGGGTGTGAAGATACTCCACTGCTTTTCTCTCTAGAACCCATGGCTCCTCTGTTTCTTTTACCTTGATCATGTGTAGGAGCAGGAGCAGGTTGCTAAGTCTGCTGCCTACAGAGATGTTTAACTACAGAACAAGAGGCCCATCTTATATTTTCCTAAGAAGACAATTTCAGTAAATAAATATATATATGCTTAATTAAATATATATAAATTAGCTTATATTAAAAAAATTTAATGTTTATTTATTTTTGAGAGAGAGACAGAGCATGGGGGAAGGGCAGAGAGAGACAGAGACATGGAATCTGAAGCAGGCTCCAGGCTCTGAGCTGTCAGCACAGAACTCGACATGGGGCTCGAACCTGTCAATTGCGAGATCATGACCTGAGCTGAAGTCAGATGCTTAACCAACTGAGCCACCTTAATTTATAGGTGCCCCCATAAATTAAGTTATATTAAAATAGATAGTTAAATATATATTAAAATTGTCATATATGTTCATTGGATACTTAAATTGGTTATTGGCTAGTGAGTATTGAAATGTTGTTTGTTTGGCTAAGAGAATACAGTTTTACTTTAATTTGATTAATTTCTATTTAAGTAAGCATATGTACCATGCATAGTAGCATTTTACCTGTATCCATAATAAATGACTTGACTGTTGAAGTGCTCTTTGTAGGCATTTTTTTCTATCCAAAATTTGTGTTAGTATCTTTTCTGGATTTTTGTGTTAGTATTGTGGCTACAGTATTAGACTCACTTAAGTACTTATTTACCCATGTGTACCTTTTCATCCACACATAGCCAAATACCTATGTGCCCGTATGTAACCTGCAGAGGGAAATGGTGAGTGCTAGTTGACATTTCCCTGTTAGCAAGTCCTGGAAAGAAGTATCTGGACCCAAACCCAAAAAAGTATCTGGGTTGAGAACCCCTGCTGTCTTTTCTATGGCAAGAAAAACATTAATTATGGTTCTTTCAGAGTCAGTGTGTTATAATGGTATCATATGAATCAATGGGTTTGTTTCTTTTTTTAATGGAAAAGACTGTTAAACTTATGTTCTAGGATTAGAGTTTTTAATTGACCAGAATTAATTTTTAATTAACCTTAATTAATTAATCGGAATTAATATAAAAAAGTGACCCAGAAGCTACATGATCTGCCAAAGATATCTTTATTTGAATATGTCATCCAAGAAAACATGGTTAAAAATGATTATGAAGAGAATATTTTTTAAATCCATTTTATTTTATGTCTGGAAAAGAGGTATCTGGTTTTAGCTATCTGGAAGCTGAACATGGAAATTTCATTGACCTCACTGCTTTCTTTTTTTTTTTTTAATTCTTTTTCCTTCTTCATACTATTCTCTGCACTTTCTTTAAGGTGCCCAAAATGTCTATTCTTTCCATATATTCACTCTCACCAAGAGTTTATATTCTGGTGAGATACTTAAAGCAAAGTACTTAGAATCACAATGCGGAGAGGGGCTTTGCAAAAATAATCCAGTGTCGTCTACCTGCCTTCCATCTATGAAAAATGTAATTTGCTATGGAAGTACATGTTTTTTCAGCATTGTTATGTTGTCACAAAAAAAGGAGATCTCTCATTTCCATGTGTGTTGAAGAATTAAACATAGTCTATGGCCACTTTCTAATGATCACTTAATGAGCCTGGAATGACAACGTCCTTTTAGTTTTCTTTTTTAAATACCACCCCTGCAAATTAAACAACTTTGGACTGAGAAAATCATGGTGCTAAGAAAAAATATTTACTCTTCCAAGAAGCCTATATTTTCAGTGATTTCACCCACAAGTATTGTTTATAGTATGAAGCAATAAAAGTGGTAATGAGTCACTATTAAGGAACAATGCAGATTTCTGTTGTTTTCCTCATTACTGTATATTTTGAAGGATATCATCTCTAGCTGTAGTTTCAAAATTAATCTGAAATATTTTAGTCCACCTGCAGGCTTATTCTTCCTCATGTTTTGGGCCTGAGGTTTAAAGAACCGAGTGAAATACAAAGAGCCCAAAGATATTATACTCCTGGTATGCAAATATATATTTGTTAAGTTATTTATTGAATATCTTCATCAATAGCTATGTTCTACATGGGACTCACTAAATGTGATTCTTCATTCGTCCCATCCCAGATGGACTTGTTTTATGTTGCTCATGAAATATTTCTGTGTGGCTATGCCCTAATGCAAGAGTTAATACTTTATAGTATACATATATTTGTCTTATAATTGGTTAAGGAAATATTGATATCAGGAAACCAGGATAGATCACTCAAATCTAAAATGTTCTACACTGTAAATGTGAAAAGTACATCCTGTATATAGAAATGTCTTCAGGAATCTTATTTCTTGGCATAGACAATGTTCAGCCCTTACTATCATGCAGTAAAGAGATGTTTAGTGTTTGTTGATTTATCAGATGAGCTGAAAAATAATCTAATTAAATAAGTTTGAACGTTGCCCTTAATTGCTTTAACTGGCAATATATATACTTACATATGGAACGAATCAACCTATTTTTTATTAATTGGGTTTCATAAAATCCATTACTGTAAATCTGACCAAAATTATCTTAATTTTGTATGGTATTTATTGGCTTCATTTCATAGTCAAAAATAAATGGCAAATCATCTCAGAAGTAATCAGGCTTTATAAAGCCTTCTATAAATCATGTGACCTTATGTTTATACAAAATATAATTATTGGCTAGCAGATTGAATAACACAGTCATGTATTGTACAGGTCTACAGACCTAAAGTTTTGCATACTAAATCTACTTTTAGCAAATCTCATTTATCTTTCTAGTAAGGAAATATATATGCCACCTACTAAAATCTTTATTTGAGGAAAAACAAACTATGTAAATGTTATTATGTTTTTCTAAGTGTAGTTTAGTTTTAATCACAAATGGTAAAATTTAACATTGTTTCAAAATTCTCTAGGCACTGTTTTTGCCAAATGCCTCAATTATTCCATTGAATCTTGCTGGCGTGGGAGACCCTCTAGCTTGGAAGTTTCCAATACAGGGGCCTTGGAGCAGGATAGAGACTCTGACAGGTGGACTCAGCTATGTGTTAGAGGTGGATGTGTGTCCTGAGAGGTTGAACATAGTGTCAGAATTGTAAGAATGATAAATATTAGGCAAGAAATGGGAAATCAGATAAAATTTAGCAAGGGGAGCTGAGTAAATACTACTAAACATGCTACTTTGGTATAGAAACTTTCAATCTACAAGGTGTTTTTTTTTTCTGTTTTCTTTTGTTTGCATCATCTCTCTATAAATCTCTGTGAGGTATCTAATAGGTTTTCTTCTTGAAATGGTTTTCTTCTTATCTACTTTGTGAACGCTTTACATTCACTCCTCAACAAGTATTGGCTAAATCAATAAATGAACCCTTTATGTTTTATTTAGTAGGATAAGGAGAATAAAAGAAACTACGTGACAATGTTTTTCACGGCAAACAAAAAAGCACAATTAAATATGGTGGCATTGCAGGTGTTTATTTAATCATGTCATTTGACAACATTTAAAAGGCTGACCTGCACTACACATTTTGATAGAATATAAAAACAATGATATACAGTATATACCATTTAAGACCAACTGGAAAGACAGAAATGGTTATGTATGAAACACAATAGATGAACTCTATAGTGACATCTCTACAATATACTCTGTGAAAGTTAGATAAAAATACACCTAACTCTGGGGCACCTGGGTGGCTCAGTTGGTTGAGCATCCGACTTCGGCTCAGGTCATGATCTCACAGTCTGTGTGTTCGAGCCCCGCATCGAGCTCTGTGCTGATGGCTCAGAGTCTGGAGCCTGCTTCCGATTCTGTGTCTCCCTCTCTCTCTGTCCCTTCCCTGCTCATGCTCTGTCTCTCTCTGTCTCAAAAATAATAAAAACATAAAAAAAATACACCTAACTCTGGAGCCAACTTAAACAACCTAAAGGAATGCTGTTAACACGGGAGAAAGAAGTAACAGCAAATATTTATGAAGCTCCCCATAAGAATCAGACCTGAACGTAGATGCTTGACAGACATTATCTCTTTAATCCTCAGAACCATGCTTCAAGTCCATTGTGTGCTAGAACATGCTTATATTCGCTCACAATAGCTACTTGATATTGTCCCAAGTCTGCTTTCAGCAACTTCCCATTGGTATCCTTAAATGAGTCTCTGTGGGAATAGTCACCCATGGATATCTGTAAGAACGATAAATCAAGGCTTCCTCCCCACCCACTACTGGAGCAAGGCTGTTGTTTAACATTTACCAGCACACCATTGATATGCATTAAGTAGGATTATTTTATATTTAGCTTCTAATACCCATTCCAATTCTGAAATCCTATAATATTGCAGAAAGCAAATTATCTAGCAATTTTTATTGAATTAACTTTGTTAATTTTAATGAATGATTTAAATATTTATAACACTTTTAGGTTGTACATTAAAATATTTTAGTTAAAAGTGTTAATTTTTACATACATAATTGATTAGTAAACTGAAAGGTGTTTGTGTTTTTGTAATGGGCTATGTTTCCTCATTTTCTAATGAGGGATATTTTACTATTTAAATGGTAAATGTTATTATTTATGAAGATTTATTAAAGCTAAAATTTCTTTAACACAACTTCTGATCTTACCTTTGACCACTCCTTGTGTTGGTATTTTGCAGTGAGGCCCACAGTAATTGAAACTGATGTTTATGTAAACAGCATTGGACCAGTTGACCCCATAAATATGGTGAGTAATGAATATTAAATAATTGTCTGCCATAGAGTTCTTGAGTATATACCTTCACAAAAAAAATGGTTATGTGACTAATTCTGATAGCTAATTCTGAATGAGCTCAAGGCAACTTGTGAAATTACTGTGTGCCAGGTTCAGGGACTAGAGCTAGAATATTCCATATCTATGACTGTGTAGTCTGTTATTCCGAAGTGCTGTGTTTGGTAGGAGCGATGCCAAGGCATAAAAAATTATCTGTAGAAATCTGGAAAGAGAACCAGAAGGACTGAAGGGAAAACAGAGAAGAAAAGGACTTATTGGGAGAGTGGAGAGCACACACAGAGTCATGGAGAAATGAAACAACCTAACAGGATCAGGGGAACTTCCAGCAGTTTGATAACACTGGAACATAAGGTGATATGTGAGGAAGTGAGGCTGAAAGATGCTTAAGGTCTTTATTAAAGATAGTCTTCCAAGCCATAACAGAAGGCCGTGTGTTGCATGAATTATATCCACTTGGATCAGAGAAATGACTGGAAGCTTTTCATCAGGAGGGTATGTGGATGTATATTTTAATAGATCACCATTATAACAGTGTAGAAGATGGGTAAGACCAGTTAAGAGAGTTAGAGAGACCACTTGAGAGGTTGCTTTAATCTGGGCAACAGATCTTCTATTCTGGGGCAATCTAAAATTCATATTCTGAGGGAGTAGGGCTTAGGGCTTTAACATATAAATTTTAGGGTGACACAATTCAGCCCATAACACCACCTAAAGATAATTCTTAAGACTGCTGATTTACTCTCTTACTTCATTTATCCATTAGTACAACAGTCAAATCATGTCTTTATTATAGATCTTAACCACTTTTTTATCTGAATAACCATCATGCCTAACAATTGCCTGTGTCTGCTGATTCCTACAGTATTACTGTGAGCCCCAGGTTTTCTCTCACTTAATATGATGTTCACGCAATTGTCATTAGCTTTCACAGCTGCCTGCATTGACTACTGTACTGACAGTATTTTGGCCACACCATAACTGACATCCTTGTCTCCTTGTTGCAAATGAATATGAATTGGCTGTGGAAAGAAGTTGAATGTGAGAATCCGAAATGAGGAGCTAACTCTCAGGAAAAAGAGCTAGAACAAGTATTTGTCAGAAATTAGCTAAACCTCTGAGAGATGGGAAAAACAATCTTAAAGAGAAGGAAAGAAGGAATAAATATCAGACCGTAAGGAACACATACATTGAAAGACCTGAAAAGTGAAGTTGAGGTAGTAAATGAAACATCAAAGCTGGCAACAAAAAGAAGATAAAACAGTGGCAAAGAAACCAAGGAAAAAGGAAGCTCTAATAAGTTTTTGAGTATTAGCTCTGCCCAAATCGAATTCCTAAACAAATAGTTGATTTTTGTAAAGATGAAGCATTCTATATACTTGTGTGTATCAACATTATGTAAATTTGATTACCAAAATGCTCATTTTCTCCTTAGGAGAATCTTACATAATGTTTAATTCTAATTAACCAATGCTTAAAGAAAACAACCCTACTGCAGTTTATGGAAGGCTACGTTTTCTGAACTGTGTGTGTTTTGTCTTGGGCTCTTGTTTTCAATTTGTTGAATTCATTTTAAAAATGTGGTCATTGGGGCGCCTGGGTGGCTCAGTCGGTTAAGCGTCTGACTTCGGTTCAGGTCATGATCTCATGGTCCGTGGGTTCGAGCCCCACGTCGGGCTCTGTGCTGACAGCTCAGAGCCTGGAGCCTGCTTCAGATTCTGTGTCTCCCTCTCTCTCTGACCCTCCCCCATTCATGCTCTATCTCTCTCTGTCTCAAATAAACATTAAAAAAAATTTTTAAAAAATAAATATTTAAAAATGTGGTCATTAAAATAAAGAGAAATAGGATTTAAGGCTTTGTTAGTATTCCAGAGATGTTTTGACAAGAATGGCTACTGAGAGGCTTCTATGGTGTTTTTGTGTATAAAAGTTTCATAGGATTAAAGATTTAGTTTTCCCAGTAGGGCAAACTACACACATGTAACCCTGGCCAGTGATAGTTTTTTAAAAAGCTAATTAAATGAAGTTGCTATTTAAACTGGTGATACTAAAAGCACATACGAGGGGAAAAAAAACACATGGAATAATTGATAATGTTTATTAAAAGGGAAACATTGTCATACTGGGGATTAATAAGAAGCAGTTTACCTGGAAGTCTGTTTTATCTAAACAATGCAGGAAAATTAGAATTCAGTTTTCATAAAATGAACAAAATTGCTTTGAATGTGAGTGTCCTAGAGCAAGCAGACTTGAGTGTAATTAAGCAAGTAGGAGGAGAGGGTGTTCTTTTTTTTCCCCTGTTAACTACTCACAAATTTAAGTTACTGGTAAGGAACAAAATTAATGTAATAGTTTAATGGTTTTATTTGTTTTAATTAGCCAAAATTTGGTTTCATGTACAACGGTTATTTCTTTTTCAGCTTGGCTATATAAAATGGTATCTCTGTAAATTACTGAGAAGACCTAAAACATTATTCTACAGTAAGATATATTTTTCCTTTTTTCTTTTTCATGGTTAGATTAATGGTTTCAATTTTGGTTTCACTATCAAAACTTAGGATATTCAGTAATTGACCACTGAAGAAATTAGTCAATAAATAGATTATTTCTATAGTTTACATTTAAATTCAAAATGAGTAACAGAGGCATTAATGAAGACTGAACAAAAATAAAGTAACTTGGATAAAGGCTGTTCAACTACTTGTGCTCTAATTAAAACTCAGTAATTTATGAGCACAACAGTGTATAAAATTGTTGAATCACTATATTGTACACTTGAAACTAATATAACACCATATATTAACTATACTGGAGTTAAAATTAAAAAAAAAACCTGAATAATAATAAACAACCTTAAAAAGAAAGAGAACAAAAACATACAATTGGAATTAAAGGAAAAATAATGTTAAAAGAGGTTATTAGCCTGGAATTAAAATGTGTTTTAACCTCTTCATTTTGGGGGCTTTGGGAAAATTATGAGTTGTTACTCTTCTGAATAAATATCTCAGGATAATGTAACAATACCAGCTTACCCTCTGATAGCTAAGACAGCATTCAACGCGTGCAGCAATTCTCTGACTCAAAGGGAAATCACTAAGAGTTCTAGGCAATCCAGGATGACGTTATGGGTATCTAACAGGAGGGTAAGCACAAGGGGGATAAGTACAGAAACAGTCATAGGTGAAAATTCCAGGTATAGTTTGGAGGGAAAGACCAAGCAGGCACTGCACCAGGTGGTGGAGATGGGCTGGGGAATTGCGCAGGCAGGCACCATGATCTCCCTGGAAAACAAGCTCACCTTTTTCACTGAGGACCACTCCCACATCTTCACCTTTGGCGGATACAACCTCCAACCCCTGTGGCGACTCTATCTTTGGTCTGGCCCCCATGGCGAGCGACACGGACCAGAAGCCCTCCAGTGCCATCCTGTGTGGCAATGGGCCTGGCTACAAGGTGGTAGGCGTAAGAGAATGTTTCCATAGTGGATTATACTCACAACAAACACCAGGCTCAATCTGCCGTGCCCCTGTGCCCTTAGACCCATGGCAGGGAAGATGTAGTGGTCTTCGCCAAGGGCCCCACCTGCTGCATGGCAATCATAAGCAGAACTACTTTCCCCACACAATGGTTTATGTGGCCTGCGTCGGTAACAACCACGACCACTGTGCTTTGGCCAGCTGGAGAAGCAGATCCTCTTCAGGCCTCCTGCTCCTTCTGCTGGCCCTGCTCTCCTGGGCATTTTATTTTGAGGGCCCAGGGCCTGGGCCCCCACCAGCCTGTGACAGATGGCCAGTCTTCCTCTCTCAGTGCTGCCCACTGCCTGGGAGACCACACCTCAAGAACCGGGTAGGCGGGAGGCTTCACAGCCTCTACAGCTGCCAGGAAGAGGACCCAGGAAACCAAAGACTGCTGCCTGCCTCACTCTCCTCTGGAATTTTTCACTGGAGCCAGACCAGTTCCTGGCCTCCAGCCTTTGCTCCCCTCCCTCCCTGCTGCCCCTTTGACCAACAGAGTAGGTTTCTCTTGGGTAGTCAGAGAATACAGACTGCAGAAATTCTCAAAGCATCTTATTTTCCTAGCAGACATATTTCTCCAGACCTGGAAGCCCTGGAGATTCCATGGAACATTTCGGATCTGACCTTTCCACTCCCCTCACCTCTAGAACCACCAGGTCTCACCATGCTCATGTCCCAACCTGCAGGGGAGAGAAAATCCTTCTCTGCAGGATGGGCAGTTTGCTCACTCACTTTCCAAGGCCCAGGAATGAGTGAACTCCTGGGACTGGCCATCCAACCCCAGAGTGGCAGGGCTGGGAAGAGCAGCCTGGAGAAGTAGGCACTGCCCAGCTCTTAACATCCATGCCCACTCCTCTCTGAAGCGACACTCGTGTTTGGAATGGCAGTAACTTATTTTCTCTTTTTGGTGTTGGTTAAAAGGGAATACAAACCATTTAAATAAAACTTTCCAAATATTTCTGAGGCAACAAAAAAAAAAAAAAAAGGAAAGAAAATTACAGGTATAATTTGGATGTGACTTTACTTATAGAAACCGGTGCACCCTTATATAGTTCAATATTAAGAGATAATCTCGGTTATCTTGAAGAAATGTATTTATATTTAACAATTTTAAGTTTATTTGTTTGGTTTGTACGATATTTTAAGGCTTGTTTCCATGGTTTTAATTTTTTAACTTCTGCATATTATATTAATTTTTTGGCATTTGTTACCCTAAAATCTATTTATTTCATAAGCTTTGTCTTAAAAACAATATAAAATTTAGGAACTTTTTGATTGAACACTAGCAAATATAAAATTATAAACAAACAAATGTTATTCTCATCTTTATGCTTCTTTGATCCAGTGTGCTCATTTGCCCCATAAGTGAGAAGTTAAAGCTCTAAGATTAAGAAATTAAATTAATAGCTGAATATCTAAAAGTTATTAAAATAATATTATTATTATTTGATGTAAACAAATACATTTTCATTTTTATTTTGTGGTTTTGTTTATCATGCATTTATTTCCTGCCTGTATTATGACAGTTGGTGCATTGGCTACTAAGTTATAAAAGATAAGACCGTTTTCCTTCAGAGAAGCATAAATCCTAATGGAGAAGATGGCTAAAAAATGCAAATCAGATCACTACAGAAGGGGGAGTACCCAAAAGAATGCTGTGTATGAACCCATATGTATTTAAGTTACAAATGGTGACCTTATACTATTTATGTATGTATGTGTGTATGTATTTGTTTATTGTTATTTATTTATTTTTGAGAGAGAGAGAGAGAGAGACAGCAGGGGAGGAGCACAGAGCAAGGGGGCTTTATGTACATAGTATTACCAAATGCTGCAATATTATATATATTGTTTTATAACTTTGTATATTTGCACTTATTATATCATGACTGTTATTCCATTAATTATTTTTTTAAATACCATTAAATGTCGCATAATATTTGGGAATGTATTTGTGCCATAATATATTAATAATCCATTATTTAACATTTCGAATGTTCCCACTTTATTGTGATTAAGGAGGTGCATATTTTGAATTCTTTTCTAATGATATGCCTCATGGTAGAGACTCTGGGCTAGCTACAATTTGAGTCCTTTATGAATTAGTAAATATAGAATGTTGTAGAATGTGCCTGTACTTCTTGGTAGTTCTGGCCTCAAGCTAGGCTTTAAGAGGGAAAGTTCTGGCAGAATGAGGGTCTAGATAGTATGTTTCAACTTGTGACTTTCACACATGTGATTAAAAGCTGTTTTTGGCCTTGCTTTCTTCTTCCCAGCTGCTCTAAGGCACTTTTTCATTCGTTATGGTAGATTCAAACATATCTCTGGATTCCTCCTTTTTTCACCCCTTTGTTTAAAACTGAATTATTTGAGTTATTTGGTACCTACCAAGGGCTTTCAATACTGAACCCAAAGTTAACAGGCAACCACTTGAAAAAAATTGTTTTGTATCTCAATATAAAATGTATTTATAGGAGAATAGTGATATGTGTTAATGCTTTGCTAATAATATAAAAACATAACCAAACAATAAACGTCTAGGAAAAGGCAGTTTTGTACATGTAGTGGTACTTTAGCAATGGCCTACGTTAACTTCAAGGGGTTACTATTTCCTCATTTTAGAAGATTACTTTCTAAAATTGTGTAGAGGTACATATTTTAGTTGAATGTTAAAAACCATACTTCTCTTAAATACACACACACACAAGTTCTGCTATGCTGTTTAATAAAGGGAGCTTGTATTTAGAAAGATGGCAGTCTACATGGTTCAGTTTGAGAGAAAACTACACAAATCTTCCCATTCGTAGATATCAACTCCAAAGTGTGCCCAAATGTCCTCAGCTTCTGCAATTAAAGATCTATTATTCTGTATAGCAAGGGTGTCTCTCTTTCTGTCTTTTTCTTATTTTCTTCTACTTTTTTCTTCCCTATGCAAAAGCCTAGTCAATATAGTATAGAAATGCATTGAGGAAGGGCTAGAATCTTGGCAATATTTTCCAACCCTGTATTACCGAAACTGTATATAAATACCTTTTTTAAAGAAAAATCCAAATTCTCAGCCATTGTTCCAAGAGACTTCGGTTAAGTAATTCATGACAGGGATCTGGAATCAGAAATTTGAAGTGTTCTTCAAAAACTTCTAGTCAACCAGGTTTGGCAGCCACAGCCTGAAGCCATATCCAACAATCAGAAATTAAATGGGATTAAATGAAAGTAACAAAAACACCTACAGAAGTATTTTTATGGGAGGAAGGGTCATTGAAAGATGACACGTCCATTTCAGTCTTTATCCTAGCTTATGTTTAAAAATTTTAAAGTTAATTTCTAACATTTTATAACATTCTCATGATCAACAATGTTCTCATGATCACTGGACTTTAGAGCTCAGAAAGATCATAATAATGATCTTGCCTTGTGCCCTCATTTTTCCAGTGAGACAGAATAAGTGACTTGGTCAGCATTATATTCTAGAAAGTCACAGCTTGGGACTATAGTATGATTTCCTGATTCCATCCAGCCAGTGGATATTCTCACTGCAATATACCCTTTCAGTATCAGTATCCATTCTGTTATCTAACATGTATTTAAAATTGTGCATATAATTCAAAGAAATGTCTTATCTCTTATTCAATGTGTTATTTGTTCATTTTTTAGTAGAAAGGATTTTAATAAAATACTAAAGCTTTAGGTCTTAAATTGGCAGTGAATATGAATGAACATCAATTGCTCTACAATTTAATTAAAATGTGAAAGGAGAAAAACTTGTATAAATGTCTTGACATTTGATGTTTTGCTAAAATGTAAATTATGGCAAATTTCTATAATGGGAATTCTGCAAATTATGTGCTAAGCCTTGGATTTTCTAATAACACTCAGCTTTGTGATATGCACAATTATACCCAAACTATTCAGGTAAACACTGGAAGTCAGTGCTTCTAAAACAGTACACACAATGCCATTCTAGCAGCATACGACAGTGTCAGAAAATTCATTTTCTGCATTAAGAATATGGACAATGGAAATAATCTATAAAGTGGTAATTAATATAAATAATGTAATTATTTATAATGTAATAATAAAATAAATAATTTAATATAAATAATGTAATTATTTATAATGTAATAATAAAATTATTATTATTTATAATAAAGCAATTAATATAAATAAGACATGAGACATGTAGATTCTTTCTAAATACAGTATTCCATCTTGCTTAGATAGGAAGAATAATTCTTACAGCAAGAAATGCTTTTTTCAGCTTTATTGAGGTGTAATTGACAAAAATGTATATATTTAAGGTGCACCACTTGGTGTTTTGATGTATATATACCTTGTGAAGTGATCAGCGTAATTAAGCTAATGACATATCCATCACCTCAGAGTTACTTTTTTTTTCTTTTTTTCCTTTTCCTTTTCCTTTTCCTTTTCCTTCTCCTTCTCCTTCTTTTTCTTTTTCCTTTACTCTTTCCTTTTCTCTATGTGTGTGTGTGTGTATGTGTGTGTGTACGTGTTGAGAGCATTTAAGAACTATCCTTTTGGGGCACCAGGGTGGCTCAGTCCATTGAGTGTCTAATTCTTGGTTTCAGCTCAGGTCATGATCTCACAGTTTCATGAGTTCAACCCCTATGTGGGGCTCCTACACTGGCAGCAGAGGGCCTGCTTGCAATCCTCAGTCTCTCTCTGGGACTACCCCACTTGCACTGTCTCTGTCTCTCTCAAAATAAATAAATAAACTTAAAAAAAGAGAAAGACCTGTCCTCTTGGGTTGTCTGGGTGGCTCAGTCAGTTAAGTGTTCATCTCTTGATTTGGGCTTAGGTCATGATCTCAGAGTTCCTGAGATTGAGCCCCATGTCAGGCTCTGCATTGATCGCCTGTAGCCTGCTTGGGATTCTCTCTCCCCTTCTATCTCTGCCCCTTCCCATCTTATGCTCACTCTCTCACTCTCTCAAAATAAATGAATAAACTCAAAACAAAATCTATCTTCTTAACAAATTTCAAGTATACTATTGTTAACGAATATATTTTTAATACAGTGTAGTTACAGATGCAGGAATACTTGTCACACTCAGACCACAGACAAAAAATCTAGCCATCTCGCATTGAACCAATCAATGGCATTTTGCACATGTAGATGGAAAACAGATGGTTCATTGGTGATAGGGCTTCTCTAGGAAGCAGAGCCCTCATTTGAATGCCAATCCTCTGTTGCAGGGAATTCCTTACCATGCTTTTAAATGTTTATTTTTGAGAGAGAAAGAGAGAGAGGGAGAAAGTGTGTGTATCGGGGGTGAGGGGCAGAGAGAGAGTGGGACACAGGATTCAAAGCAGGCCAAGCACTGACCGCAAAGAACAGAGAGCCTGATGCAGGGCTCAAACTCATGAGCTGTGAGATCATGACCTGAGCCAAAATTGGACACTTAACCTACTGAGCCATCCAGGTGCCCCTACCATGCTTTTAAGAGTACCCATGATGATTATTTCTTTCTAGATGTCATGATATGTATTTATAGGTTTCCCATTTAGAATGTAACCTTCTCTCACATGTTGACCTATATTTGTATGACTTTAGTTTAGATCAAAGACCTGTAACTATGAACTTAGCCATGAATTTATGAGATTTTGGCCTAATTCTTGAAGATTAATTCAAATGCATTGTAGACACCAGGGAGGTGTCTACATTTATTCCATAAACAACTATTTATTGTCTTTTATATGCCAGATGCTGTTTTTCAGCTTTGAGTTTACAGGTCTGATTCTGCTTTTTATTGTTTGTTGATTCATTTGTTTTGTTTTTTAGAGTCCACATCTAAGTGAAATCATATGGTATTTTGTCTTTCTCTGTCTGGTTTATTTCACTTAGTATACCTTTTAGTCCCACCCATATTGTCACAAATAGCAAGATTTCATCCTTTATATATGGCTAGGTAGCATTCCATAGTGTGTGTGTGTGTGTGTGTGTGTGTGTGTGTTTGTATGTGTGTGTATACATATATATACATATGACATCTTTATTCATTCATCATTCAATGACACAAGCTGCTTGTATATCTTGGCTATTGTAAATAATGCTGCAATAAGCATAGAGATGCATATGTCTTTTCAAATTAGTGTTTTCATTTTCTTTGGGTAAATACCTAGGGGTGGAATTATGAGATCATATGGTATATCTATTTTTAATTTTTTGAAGAAGCTCCATATTATTTCTACAGTGGCTATACCAACTTAGATTCTTGCCAACAATGCACAAGGGTGGGAGGTATATAGAGGTTGGACAAAATGAGTAAAGCGGAGTGGGAGATATAGTCTTCCAGTTTTGGAATGAATATGACATGGGAATAAAAGGTACTACATAGGGAATATAGTCAATGGTATTGTAATAGCGTTGCATGGTGACAGAAGGTAGCTACACTTGTGTTGAGCATAGCAAATCATATACAGGCGTTAAATCATTATGTGGTATGCTTGCAATTAGTGTACTATTGTGTGTCAACTGTACTTCAATTAAAAAATAAAAAAAAATAAAAGAAGAATGCATGCTAAACAAGAGTTTAGGTTATAGTATTGGATAATCAAACACCCTTTGTCCTCATGGAGCTTATATTCTAGTTGGGGCAACACTATAAAATAAGTAAATATACAACATATTAAGTGATAACTAATAAAATATAGAGAAGTGAAGCAGAGCACTTGGTAGAGAGAGTCAGGATGATGGGAAGGTTTTAGTGTATGCAGTATACAAGGGAAACATCACTCATTAGGTGACATTTGAATAGAAATCAACAGTGTTCAAGAAGAAAGTCATGCAGATATCTGGAGAGTGCTTTGTCAGAGGCAATAGCAGGAGTAAAGGCTCTGAGAAGTGCATGGAACAGCAAGGAGAACAGTAGTGTTTGTAGTAAAATTAAGAAGAGTTAAAAGAGGTAGAAGTTGTAATTAGGGTTCAGATCATCTGGAATTCTAAATACATTTAAAGGTTGTAGTGTATTTTTTTTTGTCTGAATGAGTGTGAGAATGTGATAGAAAAGTGTTGATCCACAGGAGTGATAATGATATGACTTAATGTTTTCAGTGAGACCACTATCCTTCTGAATGAAGGACTAAGTATAAGAGAACAGTTGTGGAAGCAGGGAAATTAGTTATAAGTAATTGCAATAATTAAGGAAAAAGTTGGTGGTGAAGCAAATCAGAAGTTACCAGATCCTGGAAGTAATTTGAAAATGGTGATTCCAGGGTATTTTGATAGACCAGATGTGGAGTTTTAGAGAAAAAGAGGAGTCAAGTATAACTCCAAGATTTTTTTACTTTAACTCAGAAGGATAAAGTTGTCACTTGATGAGATGGAGAAAAGATACAAGATTTTTTTGTTTTGTTTTGTAGGATAATGGAGATCAAGAGTTCTGTTTTGAAACTTTAAACATGAGGTGTCTGTTAACCAATCCAGATGAAAATGTTAAGGAGGCAGTTACACATACACGTTGGGATTTCCGGGGAAGCAGCTGTATATGGAATGTAGCTTTTGCAATTTTCAGGCCATATACGTGATACTTATAGTCACGAGATTGGATGAGATTACCTTGGGAGTAAAGAGAAGGGAACAGAGTGGTGCTAAACTAGGGCACGGCATTGCTCAGGCAGATTAAAGATGTAGAGGGACTAGCAAAGGAGACGGAGAAAGAGTGGCCACTGAAATAGGAAAAAAAACAACTCAACTGGTGTCCCAAGTTTTGAGTGGGCCAGATATTTCATGAAACAGAAACTGATTAACTGATTCAAATTCTGCAAATGAACTAATAATATGAATATTTAGAATAAATTAGTTTTCCGACTTGGAATATTGGTATTAGAACTGGCAGTCTCTATACATGAAGAAATTTCTTCAAAAATAAAACTATGTCTATAAAATGTTCACATCTTCCAGAGGAGGCATTGCATGGCTTTGTCTTATAATCCCTGTAAATTGGATTGTTTGCAAAAGCCCTGTTGCCCCCTTTTAAAAATGCTAAGAAGAGGGTGCCTGGGTGGCTCAGTTGGTTAAGCATCCAAATGTCAGTTTCCGCTCAGGTCATGAGCTCACAGTTCTGTGAGTTTGAGCCCTGCATCAGGCTCTGCACTGATGGTGTGGAGCCTACTTGGGATTCTCTCTCTCACTCTCTCTGCCTCTTTCTCTCTCAAAATAAATAAATAAATAAACTTTTAAAAAATAAAAATGCTATGAAGTCTTTCCTTTATTATTATGACCATAATATTATAGTATGCTTACCGTGTGTGAAATCATTATTTTAAGTAATTTACATTAAATATTAGCAAGAACCTTATGTACTAAACTCTGTATTATCCCGATTCAAGAGGAGGAAGAGAGCCATAAAGAGCTGAGAAATTTGGAGTACCTGGATGGCTCAGTCAGTTAAATGCATCTAACTCCTGATTTTGGCTGGAGTCATGATCTCATGAATGTGAGAGTGAGCCCTGCGTTAGGCTGGGCCCGGGGTGTGGAGGTTGATTGAGAGTCTCTCTCTCTCCTTCTGCCCCCCGCCCCAGCTCACACGCGTGTGCACACACACACACACACACACACACACACTTCCTCTCTCTCAAACAGACAAGCAAAAAAGAAAAAAAGAAAGAAAAGAAAAAAAAAAGAAAAGAAAAAGCTGAGAAATTTACTTAAGGTCAACTAAAAATTATTATATTCAGAAGTCAAGCCCTAGAAGTCTTCCCCAAAGTGCCATTCACCCCACGATCACTACACCAAATTGCCCCTTTTTAAATGCAGTCTCACCTCATGGGTTCAGAATAGTCCAATTATGCATACTGAAAATAATTTGGGTTTCTCTTGATTATATATCAGATTCCTCACTTGGCTGCTTTTTCTCCAGCCATTTATGTTTCTGTTTTGGTGCTCGATGCAGTGCTATAGTGAATCCGGAGAATCTTTCTTTTGCCTTCCAGATTGTCTTTGTATCTCACTTCAGCTCCCTGTGTGGCAGACATGTCTGTTCCTCTTTTATATCCATCTCAGAAAAACGTGGTGATGTTAAACATCGTTTTGATGCCTATGCATTGGGGAAGTTCCTAGAATTTTTTCAAGAAATTGTCCTTCCATGTGATATTTGGTATCAGTTGCTCATAATTTTGATAAAATTTCACAAGACATGCATAACTATGGAAGGTTGAATTCACAAATTTATAAATGTTTAGGGGACCTTATTTTCTTTTTTTATTTAAATTTTTTTTTCAACGTTTATTTATTTTTGGGGGGACAGAGAGAGACAGAGCATGAACGGGGGAGGGGCAGAGAGAGAGGGAGACACAGAATCGGAAACAGGCTCCAGGCTCTGAGCCATCAGCCCAGAGCCTGACGCGGGGCTCGAACTCACCGACTGCGAGATCGTGACCTAGCTGAAGTCGGACGCTTAACCGACTGCGCCACCCAGGCGCCAGAAAACTAGTACTTTTAATTGTGAGACACAGTGCATAACTGCAAGTCTGACCATGTGGTAAGAAGACTACAAGACATATACTTTCGTCAACTGTGCTTTGATTTGATTGAGTTAAAAATAAAATGACTCACTTCTTCGCCTTTATTCATGAATGCTGTTTTCTCAGCTAACTTGCAAGGAAAAAAGTAAGTCTCATAATGTACATTGGATCTCAAATGTTAAATGTACTGTGCCTTATTTCAAATTGTTTATCCTAGAAGCTATTGTACTTGTCCTGAGTGAATGGACATTCCTTTTCATGTTTTGTTTTTTTTCACTTATTTATTATCCAGTTAATTATAGCTTCTAAATAAGAACATGAAGAACAATAACACAGTTTGATCACTTTCTGGAAGTTGTACTAATACAAATGAGTAAACGAAATTGGATTTTTCGATTACATATAAAGTAGCAGAAACTTTAATGACCTTCTTATCTCAGTGAGGCACTTATTAAGGATTAGCAGTTTAAAAGAGCTTGAAAGTATTAGCATCTGCAAGGGGTTTAGGAAGGTTGGATTATCAAGACATATGCTCTGTATCTTTCTCTTCTTGGTCCTCGCTTGAGGGAATAATTATGAGTAGAAAAATTTTCCCATTTCCCCCAAGACTCTCTCCTGGGAGAGTTTACTCTTTAGAAATCATAACTCTTTCAATGGCAATTAGCAGTTTTATCAACAGGTATTCTAAAGAAGATCCTGTCAGCTGCTAAGCAGGATTTTCAGCTGCTTGCTAAATCCCACCCCTAGACATGTTAGTTCTCAAGCTCAGCCTTTAATGCCCTGTTAGTTAGGAATACTGCAGCCAAGTATATATCAGGTAGCATGATGTCCCCTTTACCAACCAATGTCGGAGCTTTGCGAAGCCATAGTCCTGGCAGGAATGTAAGCCTTATCCGTTATCTTAAGCAGTTTATACTGTTTGATTCCATCCAAAAATAAAAAATAATTCTGGCACATAATGTTATTAAATACTCTTTTTCGGATCCACCAGAGAAGAGACATGAGCATTCTTCTATTTGCATTTGCTTTTAAAACAGAAACCATGTCATTAACACAAGTTACAGTTAGACTCTGAGCGGTTAATTATTTGTGTCAGTCGAAGAGGCTGCTTTGATAAATCATAATTTATTCTAAAGAAAAGACATCTGGCCTGAGAAGCAGGAGGTCAGAATAGGGGTTAAAGATAACTGTTGTAAAGCTGGCCAAGGATTTTCCACAAGATTTAGGGAGAAAGTACCACTGATACTGTCTGGAAGGACCCATTTTCGCCGCCCACCCCCAATAATGCATGCCTAATCCATTCATATTCCTTAGTGAGATGATTAAGCATCTACAGAGTAAATATACTTCAGTATTATGTATTATGAGATATGTCTTGCGTTACAACTCAGCTTGAGTTGTGAACATCAGCAAGTTTGTGCCTATGGAAGGTACTTGGTTGCAAAAGAAACTTCAGCCTATATTCCACAGTACAATTTGATCCCGTGCCATTCCGTACTCAGTTGGAAAAAACTAAATCTCAGTCATCTCTCCCTCTCTAAATTTCTCTGGCAACCTCATGGCAATCAAAACTATGTGAAGGGGAGATCATGATGTGAGTGTTTTTGTGCCTAAGGACTTCAAATCTTCACATCCATGCAAAACAATTGACTGGCTAGATGCTAGATGATACTAGACACTAAATATATGGGTAGAGTATTGAATGATCACATATTACATCATTATATGGACAAATTATCCTGAGTTATTTATCTATATTTCTTAACCCCTTTATAAAGGACATTTCAACTGTGTAATGTTTAGGCCCCTGTTAGATTTAAAATACAATAAGACCTTGCATTGCAAGTAACTTGTTCTGTGAGTGTTCTGCAAGACAAGAAAACATTTCTAATAAATTTTAACTTGACAAACGAGCGATGTCCTGCAATATGAGTGGTACGTGATGTCAAACATCACAGGATCACAACTGATCCAATGGCTCTTGAAATTTGCTTTGATATACAGGTGCTTTGGATTATCAGCATGCTTCCAGAATGAATATGCTCACAAACCAAGGTTTTATTTTAACTATTAATATGTACGTGCCTTCCCCAAATTGCAACACTATTCATCTAAAATAGATAAGATGATGGTGGTTAAGGTGGTTAAGGGTACAAACTTGTAGTAAGTAGTAAATAAGCCATAGACGTCAAATGTACAATATAATTAATATAGACAATAATATACCTTAACTATATAATATGATAAATATTGCTACATTGGCAATCTTTGACAGTACAGAAATATATCAAAGTAACTTTATGTATGCTGTATGCTGTATGCCTTCAAATCATACAATGATGGGGGCACCTGGGTGGCTCAGTCAGTTGAGCGTCTGACTTTGGCTCGGTTCATGATCTCGCGGTCTGTGAGCTCGAGCCGCGCGTAGGCCTCTGTGCTGGCAGCTCAGAGACTGGAGCCTGCTTCGGATTCTGTGTCTCCCTCCTTCTCTCTCTGCCCCTCCCCCGCTCATGCTCTGTCTCTCTCTCTGTCAAAAATAAATAAACATTAAAAAAATTTTAAATTATACAATGTTACATGTCAAATTTATTCTATAAATAAAAATAAAACGTCAAAATACATAAAATAAGGTTTTCCTTTCTATTCTACATTCCTTATCTATTCTATTTCCTCTATATTCTAGTCAAGTAAATTATACTTATAAATATTCTGCTGGGAATTAGGATTTGATACAACTTTCCTAATAACAAGTTAACTCCTAGTCTGTGTACTTATTATTCTCTCTACCTTTTTAAAAAATCTTCATTCAATTGGCCAAACTCCTGATTACACTTCTCTTTCTTACACTAAACATGTCCGTCCATGTAAATTGGCCAATTGCTAGCCTTACATCGAGAGTGAGCAACCAATCTCTCCCACAAGTACATAATCACTTTCCTCAACAGCATCGATAATTACCGCATTCTTATTCATTAATTTTATCAAATCAATTTTCTTGCTTATAATGTGGCAGACATTTTGTCAGGATACGAAGGTAGGTAATACCTAATCACTTCCTCCAGGGTTCTCTCATAACCCTGGAATTTCTTATCTACAGTCGCTGATAATGGGCACAGCCTGTGCTCTAATACCAGCACCCATCAGGCTCCACTATGACCACCATTATGTATGGTTGTCGTGGATGTGGATTTTGGATTCAGCCTGTGGTGATTCAGTCTCCTTATCATTTGCTTATTACCTCTGTGATGTGGGGAGAATTATTTTACTTCTATATTGCTCAGTAAATGCGACTTAAAAATAAAGGTTATAGCAGTACCTATTTCACAGGGTTGCAGTAAGGATTTAATGACATGATACATACAAAACTCAACATACAGTGCTTGGCATGTTAAAAGCGCTTAATAAGGGTGTGTGTGTGTGCTTTGAAAATTTTGAGAACAGCGGATCTAAATAATTGTAATTAATTTTTTGGACAAAAGAAAATGTAAGGGATTTTAGGTAATTTGGTATTTGCATCTTGATTTTGTATTTATTTGTGATTTTTTTAAACTGATGCTCCATGTGAATGTCACAAAAATTGATACAATTGTTGACATTAAGGTAATTTGCTTTTATATTAAATGACTATATACTACATATTATAAAATCTTGAATAAAATTTACAAAACAATTATGAAGCCTCACTAGGAAGCAGTTATTACTAGAAATCTTGGACTTTATCTTATATGACTCAGGCAAATAATTAAAAATGAAAATTAAGGTAATGGCATATTTTTTATTTGAAAACACTGAGTTTCAGTGCTATTCACTTACAGAAATTTTATAATGTAAAAATGAAAACATCTAAAAAAAGTCTAAGTAGTGACTTTACTATATTATAAGTTGTTACCTTTCTTTTTATCTTTCAGGAATACACAATAGATATAATTTTTGCCCAAACCTGGTTTGATAGTCGTTTAAAATTCAATAGTACCATGAAAGTGCTTATGCTTAACAGTAATATGGTAGGAAAAATTTGGATTCCTGACACTTTCTTCAGAAACTCAAGAAAATCTGATGCACATTGGATAACAACTCCTAATCGTCTGCTTCGAATTTGGAATGATGGACGAGTTTTATATACTTTAAGGTAATACTGTTTTAAAAAATATAGCTGCTTTAATTTATTTTCCATACTAATATTTGGTCAAGTCATAAATTTTCCTTTTTCAGTATTACAAAGAAAGAAATATGGAGTTCCTTTCATACACTAACATCTAAAATAGCGGTATACTTTGGAAACTTTTTTTAAAGCTCAGAGTAACTAGCATATGAAAGGAATGAAAAGCAAACAAGAAAAATCTCTTGATTCCTCCCTCCTTCCCTCCCCAACTCTGCAACAAAAGAGGGTGTGGTGTGAGCATTATGTGTTTTAACCTATGGTGCAAATAGTTGAGATTTTCTCTAGGAGCCCAATCTACTATAAAATTTTCAATAATGTAATAAAACATCCTTCAGAAAGGATTAAATAAAGGTTGATGTATATAAGATTCTAGTTTATTTAATTCGTTGTCTTGAACATATCTTAACATATCTTATCAAGGATCATCCTAATCTTAAGAATCATCCTTAATGAGAAGATGTTCATGAAAACTTAAAACAATCACCTTACATAACCATGTATACTGAGTTAATTGTGTGTGAGTGTGTGTGTGTGTGTGTGTGTGTGTGTGTGTGCAATGTGTTTTTGTGATCCTGAAGTATAAAGTTTTAACCGTAAGCAGATTTACTGAAATGTATATAGTGGTAGCTTAATTGGCTAGAAAGGAAAATGTTAGAATTTTCATACTCACTTATGAATGTTACAATATTAACATTTAAAACTTTGAAGTATTATAATTATTATTATTTTCTAATATATCACAGACTGCTATTACAGGCCAAAATCATTCTTGAATATTAGACAAAGGATTTTTAATGCTTGAAATTATTTATTATTTAATATTTATTTTTTCATTTAAATAGATTGACAATTAATGCAGAATGTTATCTTCAGCTTCATAACTTTCCTATGGATGAACATTCCTGTCCGCTGGAATTTTCAAGCTGTAAGTGACAAAATGCATGATAAGTTCATAGAATTTTAGCCTCAGACCTGTTTATTTAAAAATGTAAAATAAAGTGAGATAAATGCAATTTATATAATTTTCTGAGGTGGGGATTATATTTTTCTCTCAGATAAAATAATTACAAATGACATATTTGTTTCTGGCTTTTGAATTAAAAAGTGACAATGAATGCATAGTAAATGTATATTTTATTATTTCATTCCTTACAAATTTTGGTTTTATCCTAGTGCCTTTTCTTATTTTGATTAAATAAAGTAGTCCTGAAGATAGTGTTCAAATGTTTTAATACTCCCATGAATAAAATGTTGATTCAAATTTTATTCGTCTCCCTGAGTCAAGATTTAACTTTATTACATTGGATTTTAAAATATGTTTCAAAGATTGGTTTGGTGAATAATATTTACTACATGAATACTAAATCTTTGAGACTTTAATGAGTTGGAAAAGCCAAGGTAGAAATAAGTTTATTTTATTTGAAAGAAATATTGAAATACAGAGAAATGATTAGAACCAAGTAATTTTGATATAAAAATATTTTATTTCAAGAAAATAATTGTTACCTTTCTATATGAATATCAATTCTATTTCATAATTACTGACATATTTACATATATATCTTCTAAAAGGTTTTTCTAGACAATATATAAATGAGTAAGTCTTAAAAACATGTAAAATGATTTTAAGAAATATAATTGCCTATATCCACAAATTGTCTAGTACTATTTTCCTTCTATTGAAATTTGACTTCTTTGTATATTACATACTAAAATCTATTCACACTACATTTTATGTATTCACAAGTATTATCCTGCTTCTTCACTCACAAAAATCCCCAAATATCTCTTGTTGCTTTTATTGGATTTTCTTGACTTTTCTTAATGATTTGTGTCATATTAAAATATCCTTTTAAAGTTATAATCTATCTCACTGGCCAAATCATACCAAAGACTTGATGAATACAACATTCAAAGAATAGTTGATATGAAAATATTTGAAAATGTAGCAATTATTGTACTTGCCTCTGGATACCATGACTACATCTTTGGTGTGATATCTCTTTGACTATGATTTGGAAATTAACTGTTGGAAATTAATACTCTATCCTTGTGAATTCAATTGGTTGTCACCTATATAAACATAATGATCACAGCTAACTTTTTTCAGGTATTCCATATCGATCCAGTAGAGAATTGAGTTTTCTATTCCTAATGTTTTACAACAAATATATTCAAAATATTTCAATATATCCCCATTTCAATAGTCAATATCATGAAATTTAGAGTAATTAAGTAATGAGGTCAATGTTTTTATTTCTACCCACACTCCTATATACTATATTGGATCAACAATGATAATTAAAAAAATAGAGATTATGGAAAAGCAAGATGGTTAGAGCCTATCAAACAAGACAGAATGCGAAAAAAGAAAAGAGAAAACAGATTTTTAAAACAAGTTAGTGGAGAGATGACAGCTATTTTATCATGGCTGATGAAGAGATCCTGGTACAAAATGATATAATGTTCTGGAAATTTTTAAGGTTGATAGTGGATTCTGTTCTTATAATATGGTAGACCAACTCTTCTGTTGAAAACAATTTAAAACTTATATCATTAAAAACATTCTCAAAAACATGTGAGTAATCACCAGGAAAGAATTGAAGCAATAAAAATGAAACCAGAAAGTTGAGCTTTGAATTTGACAGATTTGTGGATTAGAGATCTATTAGAACATAATTTGTACATACAGCTGGGTTACAAAGGCTGGGAGCTTAGGGTAACATGAATAACCTCCCCTTCCCCCATATACACACACTCTCTCTCTCTCTCTCTCTCTCACACACACACACACACACACACACACAACCACTAAAGTCTAAAAGAACAGTTGCCTCTGCAATCAGCATACTAGGGGTGAAATAACTCCTTGAGAGGATATAATTGCAGACCCACCCTCACATGAATTTTCAGCCTGAATTTCCTTCACTCGATTACTTTAAAAAGCCCTTGTGGATTTTCCTGACCTGTGTCAGAAACAAAAATTTTTTGAAAGAATGCATCTCCATGTTAGGCAACTACATTTCAACACAAGTAACTAACAAAACTCTAGTATTCAGAGTATGTAGGTAACAGACTAAAAAAAGGGGGGTGGGAAGAAAATCCAATAAAAGAACAGGTAATAGAACAAGCAGTTCTCCAAAGTAGAAACCCAAGAATCTAATAAACATATGAAAAAATTACTAAGTTTCATTCATAATAAGGAAAATGTGAAATAAAATATACTTAGAGACCAGTAAAAATAGGCTGTCCACATCAAGTTAAATGAGACTGTGGATCCACGTGTATTTTCACACACTGGCTGGTGAGAGAATATATGGTATGCTCTCTATGAATAGAAGATTGGCACTGTTTCATAAAGTGGAAATCCTATGCCATCCATGACCTAGCTCTTCCATACATAGATATATGTCCCAGAGAAATTTTGTGCATATGTATTTTGTGAGGCATGCATGGTAATGGTACAAACAACACTGTTAGTAATAGCCAACAAGAAACATTATAAGCATCTACAATAGCAAAATGGATTAGTAAATTTCAGTACATCAGCTATGTACATTGGCATGGATGACTATTACAAATATCACATCAAAAGAAGTAAAATATAAGTAATGCATCTAGTATGGCACCCGTCAAGTAGAGTTGAAAAAGAACCTAAAATAAGCTATATATTTCAGAAATGCATATCAGGACATCTATTTTCTGATTTCAGAAATCAGGTTAGTGGTTACATTTAATTGGGTGAGGGACTACTACATTGGGATGGGGACATGAATTTCCCTAAGAGACCAGCATGATTCTGCTTTTTGATTTAAGTGGAGTGGCATGGATTATCATTATTGGATCATTATATGGTAATTTTTAAACTATACACATATATTTTATGCTGTATTTTCTATATTTGACATATCCTATCATACAAAAATGAATTTCAAAGAACTTGTCTTTGAATAATGGCATTTCAACAGTAACAGATTTGGATCTTGCTAATCTCTATATGTTTATTTTAATTTTTTTATCTAGATGGGTACCCTAAAAATGAAATTGAGTATAAGTGGAAAAAACCTTCTGTAGAAGTGGCTGATCCTAAATACTGGAGATTATATCAGTTTGCATTTGTAGGGTTACGGAACTCAACTGAAATTTCTCACACCATCTCTGGTAAGGAAACACCAATCAGTGAATGATGCTAGCATCAAACAGCTTTGTATTTAAATCTATTGGTTCAAACCTATGCTTTTACGTATTTTAATAGCAAAAATAAAACTTTTTTTTTCTTCTAGGGGATTATATTATTATGACAATTTTTTTTGACCTGAGCAGACGAATGGGATATTTCACTATTCAGACCTACATTCCGTGTATTCTGACAGTTGTTCTTTCTTGGGTGTCTTTTTGGATCAATAAAGATGCAGTACCTGCAAGAACATCACTTGGTATGATATGTAATATTATGCTATAGTATCATAGGACTGTTGAAATATTTCAATGTGAAAGAGTTTGTAGTTGAATATATTCGAATATCCCTCTACATTACAATCAAGCAAAAATTTAAAAAATACTCCAATGCAATACAATGTTGAAAGGAATATATGAAAAACAAGTAGTAAATTGAATCACAAAGAATTTAATTTCAGAAAATTTTATATTTTTTCCTGCTCATGGAGTTCAAGGGAAGCATAAATACTCAGCAAGAATTAATAAGCAAAAACCACGCATAATTCCTGAATCTTCATTTGGTCAATATTTTCAATCACTTTTCATCAAGATTTTTATTCTTTTGCTGAATCATTGATAGCCAGCATTTATTGACTGATGTGTGTTTAGAAGGCTTCGGAATCTCCTGCTCTTACAATGGTGCTAATCAACAGCCAACTTTTCTAAAGGGCAAGTCGCTGAAAGGGACAAAAACTGCCAGGCTTCTGTAATCTATAAAATGTGTAATTAGTCTATGAATATTTTGAGAGTTGCCTGTACAATAACACTGATTAAAAGGGCAATTTGTGATTCATACTTGATAAAATAGACCTTTGGTTTCTTTCTTTAGCAGCCAATTGCAATAATCAAAATCATATAAGAAAATATGCCTAATTACTATACATTTGCTTAAAAGAAAATAACATCCATTTATGTATTGATATACAAAGATATCTTATTGATCAATTTCATTCCCAAGATCAGTGCAAAACATGATCATACTACTGAAAATTGTGTCTTAAAAAATATAAAGTTGGGATAGTCTATTTTCAACAAAGGAGGTTTTCATGTGGTTTCTATGATAGCTGGTGAATAACTACATTTAATAAATACAGTAAAATGCAAATCACAGAAAAGTGGCAAGATAAAGCCCGAGGCACCCAGCTCTGTATTTGAAAATTCAGTGCCTTTGAGAGTCTAAAGAGAGGTGTAGATATAGCCAGTGAATAAAATGTACTCATACCTGTGTTTCGTTTCCCTATTTAAACTAGTATTATAATTTCATATTATTTTATGTCCTAAAGTAAGTAAAGTATTTCAGATTCTTTGTATGCTACCATGAGTTGTTTTAAGAAAATTGGAATGGGTTGTTTCTATTCTACTATTATATTTGTATAAAGCCAAAAAACATGCCATAGTTTCAGAAAGGGTATAGCCAACTGTGGAATTGTGTTGTTATGTGAATTCATAGTTTTAAGTTTTAGCATATCAACTATGAAGCCATAGCCAGATCTATCTTGAAGAATATCTCTTATAATTGTGGGCCCTATGTGTTTGGAGGACCAAGATTTTTCTTGAAACGAGTGTAGGTACATACATACATACATACGCACATAATTGAAGGACAATTTCCTGAGTTTATTTATGTCACATTTATCAAATTTTTTTTTATGAAACAGGCAGTGCTTTGGGGGCTTTAGTGTTAACAGTGAACAGTAGTTATAAAATCCTCATGTTTATGGCATTTATGTTTTAGTGGGGTATGCAGGTAATGTACAAATATAAAAAGCATATAATATCAGTGAGTAATAAAGGTTATGAAGAGAAAGCAAAATAAATATAAGAGTATGTCAGGGGATGTGCATAAATATGCTGTTTGCTATTTTGTGTTATGGAGTCAGGCCAGACTGGTTTGAGGAGGGAGCAGAGACCCAGTCAAGTGTGGGAGCTAACCTGGTGGATATCTGGTAGAACAATAATCCAGGCAGGGAGAACCACCAGGTCCTAAAGTGGGATCTTCTTTGCCATGCCGTGCTTGAAGGCCCGAAGAAAAAAAAAAGCAACAATGGCTAGACTGAGAGGTGGTAGAAAATGAGATTGGAGACATGCCGGTCATTAGATCATATTTTTAACAGGTCATTTTACAGACTTTGGATTTTATTCTCAATGTGACGTGGAAGACTTGTAGGATTTTGAGCAAGGGAAACCAAGGAGGCAATATCAATGAATCTGCTTAATAACCCAAATATTTTTTTTATTATTATGGATTCAAAGATATTTTATAGGAAATCCACTATCTTATTTTTATGTGAAAGACTGTGATATTAATTACTAAATTAAAGACATACATATCTGAAAGCTAAGTCCTGTAGTTTTCATTGATTTATGAATACAAATGTAATAGTACTTTAGTAAAGTGAAATTTAATGCAGTCACTGATATTGAAATCAAAGCACACATTGTCTTTAAATTTTTTTTGAGTCAATTGGGACAAAAGTATGGAAGCCAGGAATACATTTGGAAATCTATCGTTTTCTGAGTGTGGCAATGTTGTGATTTGATAAGTTACCAGAAAAAAAGGTGTAAGGTGAGGAAGAGGAAAGACTTGTTTATTCGTGGTAATTGTTGAGCACTTCCTGCATGCCTAGCCTTAATAAATAGTTTTGGTTTAAAAATCATTGCAGCAAAATTGTCAGGAATAATAGGGTAAAAGAGAAATCTGTTATCATATTTGGATATTTTAACATTCCTTCTCACTCATGGTAGAACAATTACGTGGGAGAAAGATCAATGAAGATGTAAAAAATCTGAATGAAATTATCAACTACTTGACCTGATTAATATGCATAGACTATCCCTAACTACAAAACATACCATACTTTCAAGTGCATATGGAAGTAAATTAAGAATTAATATACATAATATAGATAATAGTGGCCTTATCTATTTGGAAATTTTAAAATGACCTTTTAGATAACCCTTGGGTCAAAATGGAAATTAGAAAATATTTCAAACTAAATTTTAATAAGAATTTAACACATAAATATCTGTAGATGCAACTAAAGCATTGCTCAGAAAGGAAGTTATAGTTTTACAATGCTAATGTTAGAAAGGAAGATATAAAATCAATATTCTAAGTATCTACTTTAAGAACTAATAAATAAAATAAATACCTCATGTGTAAATTCATTATAAGTAGTAAGATATTACTGTGCCAGTTTTTTAGATGAAAGGCATAGAGACGTTAAGAAACTTCCTTAAGGTCACAGAACTGAAGGAAGAGTCAGAATTTGGGGCCATGTCTGGTGGACATAGAATGAGAATTGTAGCAGTTTAGGTAAGAAGAGATATGGTATGTGCAGCTGTGAGTTAAGGGTGCCAAGATGAGCTGGGGTAAGAACCACAAGAAAGCCATAACTAAAAACAAACAGATACTCCCAGAGATACATACACAGGGCTGGGGCCCAGGGTGACATCCCAATTTTATATGCTGAATTCTTCAAAATATGAAGATTTTCTCTGTGCTTTTTAGGTATTCCATTGTCATAATCTTGCTCCTATTCTTAAACTTGAGATTAAAAAATAACTTTAATTCAAGATATTGTATAAGAAAACACTGTACTAGTTTGGATTAATTTTAATTGTTTGTGACAGAAAACTGCAAATCTCTATAGCTTAAATTAGGTGGAAGAGGATTCGTTTCTCATGTGAGAAGCCCAGAGGTAGGTAGTGGAAGGGCGATTGCAGTGTGAGGGGCTCAGGCTCCTTCTAGTTTTTTGCTGTGTTGTGGATGATTTTAATTCTCATGATTATCTAATGTTCTAAGATGGCTGCTGGTGCTCTAGCCATTGTATTCCTGCAGAAAGCTCTGAGGAACAGGGAAAGATGGGCATTTCCTATCTCTTTAATGCCATCTTTTATTTTTATTGAAATACAATTGACATTATATTAGTTCTAGAAGTACAACATAATGATTCATTATTTGTGTATATTGCAGATCGATTACCGCTGTAGGTCTGGTTAACATCCATCATTATACAGTTACAAAATGTATTTTTTTGTGATGAAAATTCTTTTTAAGTTTATTTATTTTGAGAGAGAGAGAGAGAGAGAGAGAGAAGAGGAGGAGCAGAGAGGAGGGAAAGAATCCTCTAAGTAGGCTCCAAGGTGTCAGCATGGCCAGACCTCACAAATCGTGAGCTGAAATCGAACGTGAGTTGCTTAACTGACTGAGCCATCCAGGTGCCCCTGTGATGAGAACTTTTAAGATCTACTCTCAGCAACTTTTAGATATACAACACAGTATTATTAACTATAATCACCATGCTTTATATTACATCTCCATGACTTACTTTATACCTGGAAATTTGACATTTTTGACTCCCTTTTTGCATTTTTAATGCCATCCATTGGCCATTATTTACACCCTTGACTTACTTCTCCTCAGCTGTGTCCACACATAACTGAGAGAAGGGGGCAAAGAAGTTCCTCCAGGCAGCCACATGCCAGCTAAAACTTGGAGAATTTATTGCTGTGGAGGAATGGAAGAATGAGTACAGGGAGTCAGATATCTGCAGTCCACAAATTTAGATGAGGAAAACTCATACAGAAACATGGGTCTCCTGGGTGGCTCAGTCAGCTAAGCATCTGACTCTTGATTTCTGCTCATCGTAATCTCATGGTTCCTGAGATCGAGTCCCACGTTGCGTTCTGCACTTACAGCACAAAGCCCACTTGGGATTCTCTCTCTTTTTCTCTCTCTCTGTCCCTCTCTCACTCACTGTCTCACTACAAAATAAATAAATAAGCTTAAAAAGAAAAATAAAATTCATACAGACACAAAGAGCACATTGAACATAATGTAGCTATGGTTACCAGTAATTTTTTGTGTAAATCAGGAATAATCATATCCTTTTGTTTCCATTGTTTGTGACCGCTTACAGCATTGCCAAATCAGATGGCAGAACTAAAATAGTCTGTTACTTTTTATCTCCTATTTTCCCCTCCCTCCGCAGGTATCACCACAGTCCTGACTATGACAACTCTGAGCACAATCGCCAGGAAGTCATTACCTAAGGTTTCTTATGTGACTGCGATGGACCTCTTTGTTTCTGTTTGTTTCATTTTTGTTTTTGCAGCCTTAATGGAATATGGCACCTTGCATTATTTTACCAGCAACAAAAAAGGAAAGACTACTAGAGACAGAAAGCAAAAAAATAAGAGCTCGGTATGTTATAAAAATCTGTATTTTATAAACATCAACTTATTATAATAGAGATGGTGTTCTGAATACTCATGTTATACTTGCTTAGACAAATATGGATTCTTTTTTTTTTTTTCTACGTTTAATTATTTGTGGGACAGAGAGAGACAGAGCATGAACGGGGGAGGGGCAGAGAGAGAGGGAGACACAGAATTGGAAACAGGCTCCAGGCTCTGAGCCATCAGCCCAGAGCCCGACGCGGGGCTCGAACTCCCAGACCGCGAGATCGTGACCTGGCTGAAGTCGGACGCTTAACCGACTGCGCCACCCAGGCGCCCCACAAATATGGATTCTTGAAGTACCCAACAAAAGATAAATAACATTAAGATGACACCAGAGTACCTAACATGGCCTACCAGGAGAGGTCTATTAATAGTGCCCCTTGGAAAAGACTCTAAATCCCCTTGTAAAGGGTGGTTTCTTACATTGTGGATTTTCCCCAACTGGTAGATTTTTTGTACCCCCCAAATTATTTAAGATCTCTCTTTGATGCTACTTTTGTGTTAGGATTTTCACTTCTAACAAAAGGTGGCCCACAAAATTACTTGATTTTTAGAGATAAAGAACCCTCTTTAATATTAGTATTCAGCTGTGTTTGAAAGTCATAGCTATGAAGTGTTTTTGATTCGCCTATATTTGTGCTCTCTTACTCCCCCTTCCCTATCATGTATCTACCCCAACATACACCACATCAAATTGATATATTAGAAGTGGCTCTATTAATTTCAATATACTTAAGTATCGGATGACCAACTATAATCTATTATAATGGCAATTGTAACAACCTTCAAGTAATATCCAGCACTTACTGAGTATGCCAGGTATTTTATGTGCATGATTTCATTTATGTTCCTATGAGGACAAGTTCAGCGATTTGCAGGACAGACAGCCTTAGGAACTGAAGAATCCAAGACTCAAACCTAGGTCTTTTTTGGTGCCAGAGCTGAAGCTTGTAATCACTCCTTGGTGTTTCTTGTTCTTATAGGACTCAGAAAAGTCAACATCTGTTCCTCCAGTATTGACCAAAAAAAAAAAAAAAAAAAGGCCACTTTTTTCCTGATTCCAGGAAATGTTTTTTTTTTTTCAAAGCGGATTTGTTCCCAAATACCTAAATTAACGAGAACAGCTATCCTGAGTGGCAAGCTTGTAAGCCTACCATAGAGCATATATAATAAGTCACGGAGTTTTCTATATTATCTCCTAACTTAGCAAGTTCTAGGATTCAATGCTTTTCTCCCCTCCTCCCAGTTTTCATTAATTTCTTTATCAAACTTTGACATCATTTTCAATTGTATTTTACTTTTCATATTACACTCCAAGGACCAAACCTATGTGTATTTGCTTTCAGTTTCCCGCAATATTCCAAGAAAGTGGAGCACATTGATGGCAGTACACATTTGATAACCTACATTGCAGAATTAGTCTGTGACTTTCTCAATTTGACTTATTTTAGCTTACCCATAGGACATAATATAACCCCTGAATGGATAAACCATCAGGGAGCCATAATGTCAATGTTAATATCCATTTGCTAAATTTTTAGGTAAAGAAAAATGCACGTTTTCTACCATTTTCCTTTAATCAAAGCCAAGCATCCTCTCTGGATTTTCCATTTCATCATTTACTCATCCATAGCTATGTTCAATGACTACTTTGAAAATTTTACTTCTGGAAACTGGATAAAAGGCAGGAAATCTATAATCTCACATAGATTCTCTAATTTCATTATAAAAATATACAATGTAGTGACTATTATTATATTATCAAAGACACTCAACCAAAAAGTGGCTACTCTACGACTATAGCAAATCAATTTGGCTATCACATTCACTCAGTAAACTTAACCATTGGAGTGCAAATTTTAAAATTATGATTTTTTAAAATAATTCATTCACCAAATATTTGTTAGGGACACCCATATCCTAGGCAATGTTCTAGAATTTAAGGGAAAACAATCTATACATTGGGTATTTAAAATTTAGCATCAGGCCCAGGAGGCAAAATAATAAACATGAAAAAATAAGGAATAAAAATTAAATAAGAGCTTTGAAGCACTAAATTTCAAACATTAAAAGTTAAATTGATATATATTGTTGACTACCTAGGTACAAAAATATTTTTATTAGAGCTATCCAGAATAAAGTTCTATAGTTTCTCCTTTCTGTTCAGTTATGTGATTTATGAGCTCTTTTAATAGTAAATGACATTTTGATTGAAAAACCAGGATCAGTAATCAAATCTGACTCCCTGCTTGGTTTTGTGTTCAACCATATGGTCTTGCTAATTGAGTAAATCAGATTGCACTTTCATGAAGAATAAACAGCTTTGCTTGTTGTCTCGAGTGCTCTACTTAATGGTTTTGTGGAGTCTGTTCTTTCTTCTGCCAGCCAGGACAAAAAATTGCATAACCTAGACCCAGAAGTCTTGAAGCATCTTGGCTTTACACCTTTTCAAATGTTTCGGTTGTTGTTGTTGTTGTTGTTACTGTTCTCATCTTCCTGTTTTTCTTTTCCTTCCTCTTGTTCTTCCTCCTCTTTTTCCTCCTCCCCTCTCCCTCCTCCTCCTTCTCTCACTTCTCCTCCTTCTTCTTCCCCTTCTCTCTCTCTTCCTTCCATACCCCCACTTTCTTTCATAAACTCAAAACTCTGAGTAGTTTAAAACATAGCATTTTCCCCTTTTTGTTCTCTGAATGACTTATAGGAACAGTCAAGTCAGAACCAAAGACCTCGACTAGAGTCACTGAAAGATCAACATGTCTATTATTAAGCAAAACCAAAATCCCCTTCTTGAGGTCTCTTTGCTTAACTGAATCTCAGATTATTTCAATTTATTTAAAAAAGCGATAATATTTGAATACAATAGATTTTTAGCTCCAATGACCCTCTTAAAAAAACAAATTAATAATAATACTTTTTACCTTACTCTCCATGTGATACATTAGGCCTTTTCTCTATTTCCCTTCCTTTTTCTTTTCTTTCTCTCTCTCTCACTCTCTGTGTCTCCCCCTTTACCTCCCATCTTCCTTCCTTTCTTCCGCCCCCTGCTTCCGTCTTTCCATATCTATTTCTTTCCTCTTTATTTTTTTTTATTGTGAATATCATTGACATTTTAATTTGGCCCATATTTCCATCCCATATAATACATATTATTGTGTTTTTACTCATACTCATTAAGAACATGCTTCAGGTGTGTTTATGTCAACATCTGTTTTTTTTTTTTTTTTAATGTAAGAGTGTTGTAGCATGGAATCCAGACTCTACGAAAGTAAAGGTCATAGAAATACAATTGTAGCAAGCCATTCATTATTAACTAAAGAGTAGTTTGTGTTGAAACTAGAATATTCATCCCATAGATTATTAGAAATCTCAGAAAACCATATTATACCTATATCAGGGGCCTGGAATACCCATCTGAGGAGAGACTTACTTATTTGTAATCTCTTAATTTGGTTAAAGTATGCAATCATGGAAATGTATTTCACCGATCATGGACAAGGCACTTTGGAGAGAAAAAACAATAGAATGTGTTCTTTGCTTTCATAGATCTTAAATGTAGTTATGGAAAAATATAATATACATGTAAACATAAGATAAAGTATAATACAAATTAAAAATAAAAATGAAGATAATAAGAGCATTAGCTCAGAAGACTGGGTTCAAATACTTTTTCAGAAGCAGTGTTTTCTATAGTAAATATATATTAGCATATTTTAAAGGAAATGTTCATATTGAAATAGAGACAAGTACCATGAAGCCTGACCTATGTGGTTTATCCCTCGCATTGAGGAAATCCAGAAACACCAGGTGATGTGGTCTGTGAAACACTGACTTCAGCACACAGTGCTGAGAGGAGGTTATGTTAATGTGAGTCACGATGGAGTGGGTGGTTTCCTTTCATTTCAGGTGTAAATAACTCACTCAGAAAGTTGTAAAGTAATGTTTTCAAAGGGGATTTGACAGAGAAAAATTCATAGGAAGTGTGATGTCATCGAATTCGTTCTTTCAAGAGTAAGTTACAAAGTTCAGGAGAATTAGGAAGAATATTTAAGATAGAGAAAGAACCATGTGAGCCAAGATGAGTCTTATGTGAGAATAAGATATAGATAGACTTATGAGACTTATGAGAATAAGATATAGATAGACTGATATATGTTCCAAGCTGTATTGTCCAGTGCAGTAGCCATTGGCCATATATCGCTAGGTTGATTTAAATTGATTAAAATTAACCCAAATTTAAAATTCAGTATCTTAGTATCATTAGTCATATTTCAAGTGCTCAATAGCTGCATCTTACTAGTGACTACCATGTTGAACAGTGCAGACACAGGACATTTTTGTCATCATAGAAAATTGTACTGGACAGTGCTGGTCTAGAAAATAGGAATCTTAGGAAAGAAAATAACCTAGGTTGAGGATAGAAAAGCGGTATATGGCCAAGTTGTGGAAAGTCTCCAGTACCAAGCTAAAGAATCTATGTTTTGTACTGTCAGGACTGTTAAGCCATGAATGTTTTTAGGCAAGATGGCATATTTGTATCTATGTTTCTGAAAGACGATTAGAGGTAGCCTGGAATATACACTTGAATGACAAACAAGGCAGGGAGATAAATTTGGAAACTATTGCAATAGTTCAAGAAGTAATATATCACAGAGAGCAGGACCCAGGATATTAGAGTGAAGATAATGTGTGGGAAAGTTTTTGTTTGTTTTGCCCATAATCCCCACCCCTCAGCTCCTTCTCTTCAAATAAATGATCTTATTTTCAGTTAGTACATATCTATATAAATAAACATTCATCTACCTTTGAGAATACTGAAATAAAAGCCATACAAATACGCAGTTTCACAAATTATAAATCTTTCCCCTGATGGCATTTGGCAAAGCCTCTAGGAGAGATCATTTGATATTGATGAGATGTGAAATACAAGGTTATTTAAAATAACTCTAAGGTGTCAGTAGGTGTGGGATGTTGTCAACAGACGGCATAGCCATTTAATATCAGCTGTGACAATGGTCATATAAAGATCCTCGGGAGGTATATAAATGCCAACAACAGTAGCTCTTTGTTTTTTTAACCTTGATTTCCAAATAACACTCATATTTCTCTACCTACTTAAACCATCATAGATTATTATAGCTGAAAGGGACCAGATTAGTCACAAGTAAAAAAAAATCTCATTGAAAAAATTAATTTTAGGAGTGCCTGGGTGGCTCAGTCAATTAAACATGGAACTCTTGATTTCAGCTCAGATCATGATCTCACGGTCCATGGGATGGAGCGCCATGCTGTCAGCACAGAACCTGCTTGGGATTCTCTCTCTCCCTTTCTCTCCGCCCCTTACCCACTCGTGCGTGCACATGCTCTTTCTCTCTCTCTCCCAAAAAATAAACTTAAAAAATTAAGTTTAATAATAAGTGCACAGTTGAACAAATCAAAAAGTATAAAATGTACAAGTGAAGAATAAAATTCTGTACCGTGAACACTTGCTCCTAGTCTTTAGAATTAACCACATTTTATCATTTTGCTCTTACTTTCCTCTGATGATTATTTCCATTATATATCCGATTCTTAAGGTACCAAGTTTATTAAAGTTGTGACTCTTTGGTATAAAAGAAAAATATAGCTTTCCCACCATCTCCATCTTATGCTTTCCTTTAATATTTTATCTTCCCTTTAATAACTATTGTTGACTACTTCTCAAATTTCAAATAATACACTTAAATATCTACCTTTTAATTCATTATCACTAATTATAATCCCAATCTGATTATTATTTTTGATAGTAAATCTTTCTCTCTCTGACCTGAAAATTTTCATCTCGTCTCTTTTTCCATGGTGTTAAAATTTCTTAGGGCCAATACACTCTCTGTTTTTTTTTTACCTCATTTATTTCATTACTTAATATTCCTATCTTCTATTTCTGAGAATTTCCTTGATTCTTTATTTCAATTATTTTCTGTTTTCTCCTAAATTCCTCATAGAATTCTTATTAGATACATGTAGGCCTCCTAGGTTAATTTTCCATGTGTTGCAGATACTCTTTTTTTTTTTTTTATCCTATTTTTTACTATCCTATTTGTTATTGATACATTCTTTGCCTGTATATTGCGGGCAACTTCCTTCCTTAAGATTTTATTTCACAATGTTTTAGAATTTTTTTTTCCTGAATTTACAATGTTTTCCTTAATTTCTGAGAGCTTTTATTTTCTAACTGTTCTCTATCCTGTTTTCCTTAAATGGATACAACTTATCTCTTTAAGTATTTCTGAGTGAACTAATGCAAAAGGTTAATATTCTCTTATGTTTCCTGAATTATTAGAATCAGTAATTCTAGCTGTTCATCTCCATGTTTTTCTTTTGTAGTGTTAGTACCTTGAAAGTTCACCTTGGAAGTTCTTGGCGATTTTTCTCCGATAGGCCCTGCAAGCTTGGCATGTCACTCTTGAATTTCCAAGTGTCAGATTTCACTTCCGTGGTGGGGGTGAGGATGGGGACCACGACATCTTAGTGCTTCCAAACATGCACACATACACTCTAAATGATGATGAGGGTTTTACTAGGACATTCCAATACCAACTTCAGGAGCCCTAATCCTCCCTGGAGTGGCATGGGATGATCTGATGGTCGAAGTTTCAAGGTTCTAAACGTGAGCAGACATCAACCTGTCAGCATCTCTACTTTCTACATGCGTGGATGAGTGATGGTTCAGACCGCGGTAGCTATTCCGGAGATGGACAGTTCACAAAGGCCATGTTTTCCATCCTGTTTTATCATTCCCATTCTTCCTGCTTTAGAGTAAGCATCTCTGAAGCTTTGATGGGAAGAACAGCTCTTCCCCTCATGCTTCCATTTCCTGAGCCTCTTCCAAAATGCGGCTTCCTTTGGTCCACTTCGCTTGTTGGCTTGTTTTCACCTGTTCTTTGTCTTTCAGGAACAGCACAAACTCTGACATGCTGATTGGCCACTCAGCATCACTAAGATCCATCTCACGTCTGTTGTTAACACTGATGTGGATTTTTGTAGGTTTTGAAATGGATTTTATAAAAGTACAGTGTCTTGAGAAAACCTGTGCTCAGGCTGGCATTCTCGCATGTAAAGTTTTAAATGGGAAATTAAGGACAGTAATATTAGTCAGTGTTTCATAATATTGATAACATGACCTAATAATATTTCATATTCACATTATTGATATTTCATAACATTAATGATGTTAGTGTATGATACAAATAATAATATATAAGCATACATAAATATAATTTGTGCATAAATGTTTTATTTACTACTTAATATTTATTTGACATTAATGTGTCTTGATGCTTGAAATATATTTTGTATACCTATCTCCTTTATTAATATCTACATAGTGTAGTCCTTAATATATAACCAGACATACATATCTTTAATAATGAGACCGTGATCAATTTATTGTAATGTTAAGTTCAGCTATATTCTTAGTGACGTTTTCAAATAACAGTATAATGGTATATTCTCAAAACTATATTATTTAAATTAAAAAAATCTTTGATTATGTAGTTTATTTTTATATCACTTAACCTGATTTATTTTTTTAATTTTTTCAATTCTTGCTATTTTTGGGGGGGAACAGGACCTTTACTTGAGAAATTATAAGATGGGTAATAAAGTTGCACTTCAGATAAATGAGGTTTGGAATGTGCATGTTCTACTGATTAATTTTTTAGTGGTTTCCAGGTCACAATCTGTGTGTCAAAATATTTTATTTTATTGCTACTGTGTCAGCTCTTGGGATATTTTTCTCAGCACATATAAAATATATTTCTGTTCACATCCATCATTCATTAAAGTGTAGCTTCTTTCAATTTATGGACTTGTGGTGTTTTGAGGGACAGCAGGAAACTGGAAAATTGTCCATTTAAAGTGTCACTGCAATAGAAGCTCTCCATGATTTTGAACACTACAGATTAGTCCATTTTTAAAATTAACCACTTGGAGTTTTTCTCCACCTTTGTGCACTTTAATGTTTAATCATCCCCTCATACACAACTGATATCTTCTAACAAACACACCGTCTTCCTATTTATGGCAGTGCTGAGGGATATTTGGAATGTATTTTGTGCCATATAACCTTGAAATTGCCTATTAACAAAGTTGTATTTAATTTTTTTAACGTATTTATTTATTTATTTTGAGAGACAGAGCGTGGGCAGGGGAAGGGCAGAGAGAGAGAGGGAGACACAGAATCCAAAGCAGGCTCCAGACTCCAGGCTGTCAGAACAGAGCCTGACGCAGGGCTCGAACTCCCGAACTGCCCCGGTGCCCCAAACAAACTTGTATTTTAATCAGTTTCCGCTCTGATTAGCACTTGAACATATGTTATTTAAGTACTAAGTGACAAAGAAATGAATACCAACTTGCCTCATTTTGTACATAATTTTAGTGCTCCATTAAAGTTTCAGAGTCTTAGTCAAGTATCCCCAAGTGTCAACCTGAAAAGATATGTCATTAACATTTAATAATATACTGCTTCTGCTTTTTATGATACATCCAGGCAAGTGGAGTCATGAATTGATTTGTGTTTAGGGCATTGCTCCTTATCTTTAGGCTGCACATTTTGTTTCTAATATTGTGACTTGTGTGATGCATTTATCTATTTAAAATATCACTCTATGTAATTATTTGCTACTTTTTACATCTACTGAATTTTAACATTTAGTAGTTTGGTTTCTATGTTTCTGTTGAAATAAAATGGATTTTAGTGTAGGTCCAAATTTTTTTAAATTCTCTTTTGTTTAATTTTTAAAATCTTTTCCATACAATATTTAATATTCAAGGCTTTGAGATTTGTCTCTTTCAAAATGCGGGATGAAAAAATGTAAACATTTTCATTAGGAAGAATTTAGGATCAGGTTAAAATAATTTTTGTGATCTCAGCATTATATTTAGTGTTCAGGTAATAAAATTAATGATTCTTACAAGTTGTAGGATTTACATTTTAAGATAATCCCTAAATATGGAGAAGTTCTGAAGGAAGAGTTATGAAAACTGGAATCTTCATTAATATTTTAATTGCTGTTTTATTCAAGGGTTCATTAATTTTTTTCCAGTAACACTAAAAAAAATTTTTGACATTATTTATTATTGAGAGACAGAGAGAGAAAGAGCATGAGCAGGGGAGGGGCAGAGAGAGGGGGAGACACAGAATCCAAAGCAGGGTCTAGGCTCTGAGCTGTCAGCACAGAGCCTATTGGGGGCTCAAACTCACAAACCAGGAGATCATGACCTGAGCTGAAGTCAGAAGCTCAACTGACTGAGCCATCCAGGTGCCCCTCCAGTAACATTTTTTATAAGGTCCATGTTGTTGTTGTTACTGTTATCGTTCCTTAGCACGTCTTTTATACCAAATTGTGATATGTCTCCCCCAGGCATCAACACTAGCAATGGCAATAAGATTACCTATTGGCAGCTGAATACTTGTATGTTTCATATTTTGCTTTGTGCTTTATGCACATCATCTCATTTAATCACCAAATGGATCTGTGTACTACTGTGACTTTTGTACAGCAGAAGACACGGAGACAGAAGGAAGAGCACTAACAATTCCTGTTCGAGGTGACATAACTCTGCTGGGCAGAAATGGAATTGTTGACCAAACCTGTCTGACTCCAACGTGATTGCTTTAATGTCTCACAGTATCCTGGACTTGCTTGATTTTAAAATGTTAAAAAATTTTTTATTATATAAGTATTATTCAGAACCTGGTATCATAAAAAATTAATTTGATATGGGTCCCACATGATCCTGATAAAAGTAGCTGCTATAAGTGGGCAAGATGGAGCACTTATCATTTAAATAAGCCATGTAATATACTCATCACAGCCATCACAAAAATCAGGTGCTGATATAATTCCAACTATGAGGCTAGCTATATTGGTAGAATGTACCAAATTTTGGACACAGTTGTCAAACAAAAACCTGAGTTTTTAACTCCTGCATGTTGTCTCTTCCAAATATGATGCCTTGCACTTATCCTCTACTACAAACCCTATCCACGTCTTTTTTTATTCATTCACAATTCTTCAAAGCTTTTCTGCATTATCAAAATTCCATCGTTGCTATTTCCTCTCATTATCACCAAAATAAATAAATTATGTAATATAATAGTAGCAAACAGACACTTAGAGAATTATAAATGTTTTAGTGTAAAATATATATTTTTGTTTTAGAATTAGATTCATGGTTAACAATATTTCGGTGGACCAGTTTTCTAAAGGTATACAATATATTGCACATTTGAGCGTTTTTTTCCCTGAAAGGTCTTTGGAATGTATAATAATATTAAGTTATGTGTTACAAAGTAAATTATAATCTAAAAACGCATTAGGATTGAACACCTCTCCGATTTCTAAAAACTAAGATTATTTTTATTGCAGAGTTTGCCTTGAGGAGCCAAACTGATCTTTCTTTATGAGATTTTTTTTCTGAAAAACTCATTTATTATTTTACTCAGATGTCCCCTGGACTCCATCCTGGATCCACTCTGATTCCAATGAATAGCATTTCTCTGCCACACGGAGAAGAGGATTATGGGTACCAGTGTTTGGAGGGCAAAGATTGTGCCAGTTTCTTCTGCTGCTTTGAAGACTGCAGAACAGGATCATGGAGGGAAGGAAGGATACACATACGCATTGCCAAAATTGACTCCTATTCTCGAATATTTTTCCCAACAGCTTTTGCCCTATTCAATTTGGTTTATTGGGTTGGCTACCTTTATTTATAAATTCTGTTCACTAGGCAAAAACCATAAGAAGTTTAACTAAATCCGATAAAATCTACTACACTTCAGTAACAGGAAGTTTTAAATTTAAAATGCAGAAAACCAATGTAAAATTAAAACTATTAAAATGTAAAACTATTGAACCATTCTATGGCTTCAAAGGTAAATAAAGTAGCAGCTTTCATATTAATTTACTTAAATGTATGTAAAATAGATTAGTTGCAAAATTCAGTATATAAAATACTATTATATATTTTTACTTTAATCTTATTTATTTTACTTATATCCCATTAGGGTTTTGAATTTGTTAAGTTCTGTGATTCATATTTTAAAGATGGATTACTTTAATTATTTTAATAATACTATATTTAAATATGATCTGTCCCTTTTTGTAATGGGAGCATAATCTCATGCCTAATGTTTATATAGTAATTTTTTGCTTGGAAAATATTGTTATTTTGATTTTTCTCTTACTTTTTATTTCTATGCCCTGTTTGCAATAGAGCTAGTGACAACCATGATTTCCTGGCATTTCTATCCAGATGTTTTACTCCCAAGAACAAATTAAATTAGAAGAAAAGGCCAGTTTTTACCTTATTATAAGACCAGTTTTTAATCTGTATTTTAGTCAAGTCCATTTCCTGACACAATATTAAATAGAACTCTAGTTACATTTAGTTTTGGTGACTTACAAACTAGGATGGAAACCACCAAGGTCATTTCTTTTAAATACAAGGGGAAAATAAAATGTTACACTTATCATTTTATTCTCTGCCTCACAGCATTTATGAAGTATGAAGAAGTTAACACTGAAATGTTTGGATCTACCAAGACTGAAATTAAATACAGAAAGAATTGATTTTTTTCTTTATGCTCTACAAAAGCATTGCATTCTCTAAATTAACAAAACGTTGAAGAATAGTGCTTGTATATACTTATTGTGGATAAAGAATTATTATGTAACAAAGTGAGTAACAGTTCATATTGAGGATATGGGCTTAAATATGTATCATTAATAATTGCCGGACTAAAAACATTCTAGAAATATAGTTTTAGGTGCGTGTCATATATTGTCTTTTCCAGCTCCTACGTTTGGCTCCTGTCAGTTTTACATCTTTGTTATAAATTGTTATGATGTTCTCTTTTTTAAAAAATGAAAGCAGGCTCAAAAATAATGTTAAAAGTAAAATTCTATTATAGGCATCTCTAAGGAACATGAGTGCGGGAGCCCTCTAACTTCTTAGAGATAAAAGCAGAGAAAGCCTCACTGTAGTGTTAAAGCCTGTTGGTTAATAGTTTCCCAAATGCCTCTTTCATGAAGAGGAGAGTTAAATTTAGGCTTTAATCATTACATTCTTGTAAATAGTTTGGCATATCAGTTGTTTATTAAGAACCCCATACTCATTCATCTAATTTTGGGGGAAATCACCCAAGTGATCTTGGTAATAACCTCTAAAAATAGTTTCCATTGCCAGGAGCAAGTATGAGGATAAAGAGTGCTGTGATCAAAGCCTAGCCTACGGAATGTGGAGGAAGCTCACACCTGTGCATTTGACACTAGTTTTTAGTACCGAAATTCCCCCAACTGGTTAGTGAATACATGAGTGAGGCTTTGACATGGTTATACTTATCCTTTTAGAATATATAGTTTTTTTTAAATCTAAATACATTTCATTGTGTGTTCCTTAGCTAAATCAGATTTTTTTTTTACTTTGATTATAAACCTCTGAAAAAAAAGTAAGCATGAATTGACTGATAATGCCCAAAATATCCACCGACACTACCTTTTTTGAATGGAGAGCCAAATTAAACTTTGGCCATGTATATATTCACGTACAAATTATTCACGCGTTCATTTTTATAACGTTGAGTATTGATGGATATTCTTAATGTGAACATTCATTTATGGATAAATGAAAAATGAAGTATCCATGGAGAATAAAACACTTCACTAAAATGTACTATGGCTATTTCTGTGTATTAAGCTATAACCTGTTCATTTTCATGAAGGCAATTTTAATTCTGGGATTCCTCAACTCTATCTGAGCATGACTGTATTTTAAAATACTTTAAAATGCTTAATATAAATAGCTTGGATGTTCTCATTGGTGTTCCATGAACTTGGCTTCAAATGTTGGCAATATTAAGAAGCGGAAATAAAATTGATGAAAATATGAAAGATGCTTTACTATATACATTCATTGTATATATCATGGAAACAAGCACTTTGCTTTCAAAGCAAGTGGCATTTTGAGCAGTTTAATTTAAACATGTAGATCAGAAAGAGAGGTGTACAAATCTTGGTATTTCTAAAAATGAGAATAAAAAGGGGAAGATGCAGCTAGTCTCTTTTTACAAGAATTCGGGATGAACTTATTTTCAAAGGGAATGCAGTCTAATTCCTGACGGTCTCTTCCTCCAGGAAGTTTGACCATCTTGAAAAACAATTTTCGGGGGCTCCTGGGTGGCTCAGTCAGTTAAGCGTCAGACTTCAGCTCAGGTCATGATCTCACAATTCCTGAGTTTTGAGACCCGCATTGGGCTCTGATCTGACAGCCTAGAGCCTGCTTCGGATTTTGTGTCTTCCTCTCTCTCTGCCCCTTCCCTGCTTGCACTCTGCCTCTCTCTCAAAAATAAATAAACATTAAAAAGAAGAAGAAGAAGAAGAAGAAGAATGATTGATAGTACTCTCACATCAAGGGGCCCATAATTGTAAAATGTGAAATTGTATTCCAAGTCAATATTGTTGACTGTTATGGAGCCCTTGACAAGCCACTGTAAAGTCACAGAAACCATTACCAAATCACCGTCAAAAGCATTCCACATGGAGTTTTCAGACACAATTGACATGGTTTTAGTAAATACAAGGTCAGTTGTGCCTCTTTTGTGTTTGCATTTTAGAAGTGACATAACCTAATTCAAAATGTTTATGCAGCACTTTCTATGGACAAGGTCCTGATTTAGATACAGTGGGGAAGGTATAAAGATGAACTACCAAGAAACATATATGAGAGGATTAGTTATATAATTTAAGGGAGGGAGGGTAACTGGGAAACTTTCTAGAGATGCGAGCTTGCGAATTCACTATGTCAGTAGGTATGGGTAACTAGAGATCACACTCTCCAGTTGAGTAACCAACTCAATTAAAACTTCCATTTTCATTGAAAGTTAAGATGCATACGTAGACAAAGATGAGGCTACAAAGCTGGGTCGGGCCCTATGGTAAAGGGGCAAGAATACAAATCTCAGTAGGCTGCATGGCATTCTAAATTCATGGAGAGTTCACAAAGATACCTAAGTACAAGAGACAGTATTAATACTGCAGAAGTTTCATCTTACCAGGGTCTGATGTTTGGAGTAAGAAAAGCCAAAGCCAGTTCTAAAGCAACTATAAAACATGAGGTGAGGGAGGATGAAGGTTAGTACTGCGGGGATAGACATTCAGGGGAGGAGGGGGAAGATAGCCCCTAAGTAAGAAAGGACAAATGGAGACATGAAGCTGTAATTAACAGGCAACATTAACAGAGTGACACCGTGTGTGTGTGAGGGGAGCAGGGGTCCTGTATTGAAGAGTACGGATATGTAAATAGATACTAAAACACTACAAGGATGCATTACAATCTTGTTTGCTGTTACTTTAAACATTTTAATCAAATGTCATTTTTTTCTATTGATCTATGTTTTTACCATATTAGGGATGAAGAACAAGAATAATCTGAAGTACATATCACAAAGAAGGTCTACTAAGATTTATTATTATTGTTATTATTTAAATCTGTTTCTCATTACTAGGGATTTCTCTTCAGATAATTTTCTCTTCTTTCTGAGGAAGAAAAAATGTATTTGGGCAAAGAATGGAGGAAAATGGGGAATAGAACTAGGCTGTTGTGGGACCAGACAAATCCAGGAAGTTGATTTGTATTCTCAATTTCTGAAATATTTGTCTCAAAATGAATAAATACATTTTTATTGTTGGACAATGACATGTACCTGGACCATGAATAGTTTGAATGTGAATAGTTAAGATAAGCCTGTGATAATTATAATGCAATTAAGCAGAAAGGACTAATGAACAGATTTACAGACATGGCTGACCTAAATGGAAATAGTTTGGATTTCAGTAAGTTCCTGTAATAACAGTTATTTGAATCCATTAAGTGTATGCAGTCACTCCATATAATAAAAGTTTTATGGCTTGTGGTTGTAATGGCTCCTGTTGTCTGTCTCTGCTTTATCATTTTGGGGAGCATTTTGTGAGTGTAAGGCAAAGTTATCTCAACTTTTCAAAGTATTGTGTGCTTTCATGATCCTAAGGGCAAAAAAAAAAGTCAGTAACTTGTAATAAAAAAAAAGTTACTTTCTCTTAAAATGTGTTTTATAAAAATAGTTTTCATATAGATACATCCCTTTATTGTTTTATAGTATATAATCATGACTTTAGCAATGAAATTAATTTCTGATCAATGTTGTTTCATATTTTTCCAATTAGGAAATTAAATGTAAGGGTTTCCCTTTGACAGAGAGTTCTGAAAATGAATTGAACTTTAAAAAAGTAGATAAGGAGAGCTCGTATTTATGCATGCTTTTCACTGCAAAGGCTATGAATTTCTGGATTCTTCTAAACAACTTGTGACTTCACCCTAATATGAACTGCCTGATATGCTTCCCCAGGTGAGTCAGTGAGAGCAATATATATTGCATGGATTGATACCCAGGCCTTTCCAAATACCCCATGTTATGAAAATGTCTTATGTTATTTGAGGAAATAGTGCAGGAAAATTAAAAGCCAGAAAATCAGCAAAGTGGGTATTTCCTGCTGCATCTTGCAGTCCTCTGTTCTCTGCCACCATGGTCCAGTACTTTTTTTTTTTTGAAGGCTTTTTTTAATGCATCTTCCTTCAGGGCCAATGTTGTTTCCATAAAATGCTGAAGAAGATGGAGGAGGATTTTTTTTAAAGCTTCTTTTCTGTTATTTAAATTTTATTTTATTTTATTTTATTTTATTTATTTTATTTTATTTTATTTTATTTTTTTATTTTATTTTATTTTAAATATTAAATTTATTGTCAAATTGGTTTTCATACAACACCCGGTGCTCATCCCAACAGGTGCCCAAAGATGGAGGACAATTTAATGTTACCTGAGCACCTGCCATTGTCTGGAACTTCAAGCATTATATATTAATAATATAGTATTCACAGCAAAGAGCTCTATTTCATAGATGGGAAAAACAAGCTAAGAATATTAGATTCATACTGTAACCTGAAGTTAAATGCAGGGACCTTTATCTTTCAATTACATGGAACTACTCTGATGACAAAATGGTTGTTCATATTCCAACACTAGAGCGGGTTTCCTTCTCCAAAGAGGAGTTTAGATCTAAAGCACAGCCACTCACCTCTTCAAAGCACAGAAACACCCTATAATTTAGTAGGAGCATGATCTTCATCAGCTTATTTGTTATTTCTAATGTGAACTTCATTTCGGCTGAAATGTTTGAAATATGTACTGAAAGTGTTCTGAAAAAGTCTCCGGCCATCCAGTCAAATGTAATACAGAGTACTGACTTTTTAGAAAAGGAGTTGGCAGACGATGGTCACAGCACTGGTGATTTGAACACAGCCTTTCCCATCCGTGTACATATTATCTACGGTTACATTTGCACTGTAATAGCAGAGGTAGGTAGCTGTAACAGAAAGCAAGTGGCCCATATAGTGTAAATATTTTTCTCTGGCACTTTACAGAGAAGGTTGGCCAACTTGTATTTTTGAATAACTTTACTTGTGGCATTTAAAAAGGGACCACATTTTATTTTATTTATTTATTTTTTTTTAATTTTTTTTTCAACTTTTTTTTTAATTTATTTTTGGGACAGAGAGAGACAGAGCATGAACGGGGGAGGGGCAGAGAGAGAGGGAGACACAGAATCGGAAAGAGGCTCCAGGTTCCGAGCCATCAGCCCAGAGCCTGACGTGGGGCTCGAACTCACGGACTGCGAGATCGTGACCTGGCTGAAGTCGGACGCTTAACCGACTGCGCCACCCAGGCGCCCCAAAAAAGGACCACATTTTAAAAAAGGCCTTTTCTTAATTTTCTTTTTAATTTTAATTTTAAAGGAAGATAGTCTTGGCTGAAAAGAGTTTTATGGGAAATAAATGCAATTAATCGCCCTCCAGTGTACTTTAAAGTTTCAGCTCCTCTCAAAGAGACACTAATCGAAGCTATGTTCTCTTATTTAGAATTTGTAAAAAAAAACATGCTGTAAATCTGTTTTATTAATGGAAATACATGCTTCCTCATAATTGTGTCAATGTTATTTGAAACAGATAAAGTAGATTAATCTAGAAAGAAGATTGCTGTTTCTGTTAAAATTGACACAAGATGCTTTAAGTAAAAGAAAAGTGATAAATGCAAATCTTAAAGTAATTTTAATATTTTCCCTCTTGAGACAACATGAAGTATGTTTCCTCATTAAAATTGTTTGTGTCAATATAAAATCTTGCTTTTAACATTTTTCACAGTATTAAAAATCTAAGCAGCCCTTTCTGAATAATTTCACTGGGATAAATATTTAATTTACTTTGCACATTACTCATGTACTTTCCCTCCACATTTCAGGGTGTGCACTTTAATTATTAAAATTTACATTTCAAATAGTCACAAGGAGTAGTTTGTTAAAAAGTGCACATTCTGAATAAAATAGGAAAGCTTCTTTAAGATAATACTATAAGAAACTTTAAGATAATAAGAAACTTTAGTAACCTACTACATGTTGACATATTCAACATTTACCATAAACCAAATTCTTAATATTGTTTCAAGTACACCACTAAAGTTTTCTTATATTCATACTAAGATTGAGATTTTTAATTATTTTTTAGCTTCTAACCTTCAAATTATTGTGCCAACATTTCTTCATTCTGATTTGTCTTTTTAAATGATTACTCATAATAAACATTTTGACAACCTCACTTTACACTAATATGAATAATTAATATTAGCCTACTGCTTTACTGCACAAGCTTCTTTATATTAATGATCTCAGCTGACCATTAGCAAAGTCTATGGGATATGAGAGACCAATAGTAAGCACTCCATTTGGCAAACAAAACAATAGTGAACCAGACACTGTGGGAGATCTAGTCAATAACACGCATCAAGCTCAAGCCTTTTTCTTATAAATTCTGTGTTACAATGTAAACTCCAAATTTTAAGAAATTTAAGAATATTTATTCTAAGAATAAATACAATATTTAAGAAATATCGTAAAAGAAATTGAACCATTTGTACAGCATGGATAATCCCACCCATCTTCCTTAACTCTGTCTCTCTTTTTGTAAGAAAATGTATTTCCACCTCAGTGTTTTTGATGTGTTTTTCATTATGGTCCCAAAAAGAGAATAATGAGATATTGGAGTTGTGTCATGTGAGAAGGATTTAATAAAAGGATAATTTATGAAAGTATGGACAAGTATTAGAAAAGTTCCCAAGCATCTTCCAGAATCCTGAAACTAATTATAGAAGGAGGAGCTGGTGCTAAAGGACCAATGGTAGGGGAAAAGGCAGGAAGCTAGAAAGAAATATCTGTGGGCCAAAAGACATTTGACAGGCATTGTGACCTTCAGCTGAAGGACACTGACAACTCATGGCATCTTTGCTGGAGGGAACTTGTAGAATAAAAATCTCATGGCATCTCTTCCCTCTGATTTTCTGCTAGTGTTCATCATTGGCAAACCCTACTGGAAGCCAGGGGTCAAGGGCGATTTTGATATCATCCTTCCAGGTCAGTTTTCTGGGATACAGAGCAGACAGCAGAAGGCTAGAGAGATTTAAAGGGGATATGAAAATACCAAGAATAACGTTTGAGGACACAACTGGGAGATTCAGAATTGATTACAATTAATACACCTTATGGTCATATATTTATTTTCTCTCTACCTGGAAAATAAGAGGTAGAGGCACCCCAGGCAATTCTGAGGTCTGTGCTTCCCACTGCAGGGTCAGCGGCCATGATTGGGCCAGGATGCCTTGGCAAGCTAGACTTATTCATCCAGGAAGCTTCTCTGTCTCTCTGGCTCCATTTTCTATGATATTGCCATGTAAAATTTTTGGCACATTGTTGCAGTAAATTTCTAAGTATATATTTGCTCTAAGAACCAAGGACTATTTTGCTAGATTTTTTAAATTTTCATTTGTTGCCCAAGTTCCAATAATAATGTCTTCTTTTTTTTTTTATTTTTTGTCTCCATTGTACATTTTTTTTCTTGACAGTTTGAATGGAGAAAGAGAAGCTGGACTAAGAACAACTAGATCTGGATATTCCTACTTCCTCCTTTCTTGCTAGGATTACAATGAAGTGACATACTTTCTGACTTTGATAGTTGTTATAAAGCAGAAAATAATATATGCTGAGCTTTTACTCTGTGCATAGAATTGTTTACAAAAATTCAATCATGCATGAGTGTGCAAGTTTAAAATGTATTGACAGTATTGGCTGCTCTCACAATTGAATATTTGTGATTCAACATGAGCACACCATATAGTTCAATTCTAATGTAACCACTTTTGACAAATAATCAATATAGGAAATTGCAGGTGGCCGGTTGAATAACTATGGCGGGACTAAGAGCCATGTTTTTTTATCATGACTTATGAGACAGAATGGCTTCTGAGAATAAAAAATGAGTGTGCAATAACAAATATCATGACAGTAAGAAAAGTAATTATAGTTAGCACATAATATTTACTTGATATTATCTGAAGAACTTTCTTCACAATAACTAGCCTAATCCTTAAAACATCCTAAGAAGTAGCTAGTATTATTATCCCCAATTTACACAAAGGGAAGCTGAGGCACAGGGTGGTTGAGATACTTGCCCAAAAACACAGAGAAAATGAATAGTACAAACAGGATTAAACCCAGGCGTCCCAGCCTGTTCTCTGTATCACACTACAAAACTGTCTCTCGAGGTAGCCAGGCTCCATATACCCCCTGCCAAGCCCTAAAGTATTACTGTAAATGCATTTCTTCTGTAGTCACTGACATTGAAGGATAGAATCAGCAGGACATGCATGTCCAGAATGGGATTAAAAGCAGAAGATTTCATTAAGAGTCTGACAATCTTGAGAAACAAGATTATATATATGGATCCATATAACTGGAGAGTCAAAGGCCACAGGTTAGTTCTTGTAACATAAAACTACAAGGATGCAGGGGAAAGATTTCCAAATGAAATATATATATACATATATATTTTTAATTATTTTATTGATTAAAATTACTTCCAGAATGATCCAGCAATACTGTCTATGTCCAAAAGAATTGAAAGCAGGATCCCAAATGGATTATTTGCACACCCATGTTAATTGCAGCGTTATTCACAATAACAGGTGGAAACAACACGATGACCATCGATAGAAAAATGGATAAAGAAAATGTAGTATACACATGCAATGGAATATTATTAAGCTTTTAAAAAGGAGTAAATTATATGGCATGCTACACCATGGGGGAAACTTGAGGACAATATGCCAAGTAAAATAAACCAGTGACAAAAACACAAATACTGTAGATTCTATTACTATGAGGTATGTATGTATGGTGGTCAAATTCATAGAAACAGAAAATTGAGTGGTAGTTGTCATGAATGGGGGAAATTCAAAGTTGTTCAATAGGTATAAAATTTCAGTTTTGCAAACTGAAAAGTTCTAAAGATCTGTTGCAAAATAATGAAAATATAGTTAACACAATTATACATTTAAAAATGGTTAAACAGATAAATTTCATGTTCTGTGCTTTTACCACAATTAAATATATATCTGTTAGTAGATTGGTAGATGATAGATAGATAATAGAGAGATGATAGATAAATTAGAGATGATAAATTAGTTTTAAAATCTTTTACAGAATGGATATAGATGGGTGGCATCTGGAATAGTCATTATATTTAGGAAAATTGAAACCCTTTTTGTATAGTATAAAAAGAAACAGCTTTTGAAATTATGTAGAATTGGAATAAAATTCTAGCCCTCTCTTACTTTGTGTGGCCAAGGACAGATTCCTTACACTTACAAGCCTTGCCATTTTGTTTTAACTGATTTAAGAAACATTACTTTTACAGAAACTTTTGGCATCTTTCAGATGCTCCAAAACTATTAATATCTTCCCTGATGATTATGTGAGGAGAAAGACTTATGAAAAGGAGGTTTCTTGAAATAATGACTTTCTGATCCAGGATGATAATAAGAAGCATCATTGTACCCCTGCTGAAAATGTGATGCCGATTCAGATGCCCAGTTTGTAGCCCAGCTTTATTAGCTACTGACCATAGGGCAGTGGGAAAACTGCTTAACACTTCCAAGCCACCCTCATCTCAAGTATAAAACATGGACAATAAATGCGGTGACTTTATAGGCTATGTGTAGACAAGGTGAAGTGAGTGCTAAAAAAGAATATTAACAGGTCCTTTCTTCCCCCAGCCTTTCTATTCTACAGAGTCAAAAGAAGAAAATAAATATTTGTCTCCTTATACTTTTTTATAATTTAAAGATGACCACGTGAGCCAATTCCCGGATTAGTTCCATTAATTTAAAGAGTATCTGAGTATTCTTTCTGGAAAACTCCTTTTTCTGTTAAAAATTATACTAGACTGGTGTGTGCATCCAGTCCTTAGATCTGTTAGCTTTTGGCCTTTCTTTCCTTCCTCCCTTGAATTCAGACACAAGACCTGGAGGTGTAAAAGTTGATGTTTGGGAAGAACAGGGATCATTGTACACTTCTGTGTTGCCAAATAAGCCTTGGACTTCTTATTCCAGATTTCTTGTCTTTATGAGTTAAAAAAAAATAAACCTCTATTTTTTCAGACACTGTACAGGCATATTGCAAGCAGTGAAAGAAGCAAAGGAAATAAAGCACTTATCACAGTGACTTGCCTACAGCAAATTATTATTGAGAGACATATATGTCAAGTTGAATATACATCTCATGATGCTTCTATTTCATATTCTATGATGCAAAACACATGTTAGAAGAAGAATGCATTAGTATCAATTTCCTTGTAAGTGATAATTCAATATTTTTATCACTTTATTAACTTTTGCCAATAAATACATGATCATAAGAGGCCAATTGTATTATGGGTTTCCTCAGTTTTTTACAGGGCTGGTGTCCAATATATTTTGACCGATTAGTTGAACAGTAAGAAAGGTAGACATTCAAGAATGTACGTGAACATATGCTAAGAACTTTCAAAGGGTTTGCAAAAATAATCATTTTTGGTAAGGACTTCATTTTGCATTAAAAATTTGCATGTGCATCTATCTGGTTTGGACCATTTTAATGAGTTTAAAATATCTTGGGGGGAGTAGAGTGTCTATACCATATGCTGAAGCCTTAGTTCATTGATTAGTTTATTGAGCCGTGCTGACTTCCTAGTATAAAGCTGATTCATTTTGTGATTCATCATAGGAAAGTTAATAAGTTGAAATGCTTCTTTGACTGTTCAGAAAAATGTGTTTCTTAATGGTCTTTAAATGGTGTGGTTTTCAACCATGACCCACTCTCCTTAAACTATCAAGCTGAAAATTAAGATAACATTTAAAGTTAAGATGATACATTCAATGAAGTAATGATGTGACTGACTCTTTGCAAGTAGCATATAAAGCAAATCATACTTGCAGAGTTCCATTATTTACTGAATCAATTGCACGGTGGATTGTGTTTTCCAGAAAGAGGTGTAACAACATTTATAATGCACATGCTCTTTTTACAATGTGATTTTGACCTTCCTCCAATTAAGAGGTAAGACTTATGTTGTTTCTTTATAATCTAGAAAGGCTTGTAACTCTAGTGGAAGTAATGATGTGAGCATTCCAATGTTGGATTGTGAAAAGAATATAACTTTTACCTAGTTCTTTTGGGGTACTTGGTCCTACAACCTAGCTAGTCTGCTGTGAAGAAGCCCAAAATAGCCTACACAGAGAAATCACATGGAGAGATAATATGCGGGTGGTCTAGCCCTTCGTCCAGCTAAGGTCCCAGCTGACAGCATCAAATTACTAAACATGTGACTGAGATGTCAACAGATTAATTCCTGTCCTCATTGAATCGCCTCTATCCAATCTTCTTCCCTGAGGTTCCAGACATATTGGAATCAAGACAAATCATCTCCATTGTGCCATATCTGAATTCTTACTCTACAAAAACTGAGAGCATATTAACATGAATGTTTCATGCAGTAAGTTTTGAGGTATTTTAAGCAGTAATAGCAACTACTGAAACTTTTATTCTTTAGAAATCATGTAGCTATGAGTGATAGAACCTAGGATTCTCACTATATCCTCTCTCCAATTATTCTGAATAATGTGAACCTCACAAATTCAGGGATATGTATTTATCTTTTAATTTAAATACCCTCTAGGCCAGGTGGATTATCTAAATATACAATTTCTGAAACAACCTACCCAATACTGGTATTGGTAGATAGCGTAGCCACCCTAAAGCATATAGTCTAAGTAAGGCATTTAAATTAATATTTGCTTCAATATTCTGGGAAAACCTATATATACTATACACACTACATACCTATTGTTTCTACCTTCAGATTTCTTTCTTTTTTTTAATTTTTTTTTACATTATTTATTTTTGAGAGACAGAGAGAGAGCATGAGCAGGGGAGGGGCAGAGAGAGAGGGAGACACAGAATCTGAAGCAGGCTCCAGGCTCCAAGCTGTCAGCACAGAGCCCAACGCGGGGCTGGAACCCACGAACCGGGAGATCATGACCTGAGCCTAAGTTGGACACTTAACCGACTGAGCCACCCAGGCACCCCCAGATTTCTTTCTTTTTTTTTTTAAATTTTTTTTTCAACGTTTATTTATTTTTGGGACAGAGAGACAGAGCATGAACAGGGGAGGGGCAGAGAGAGAGAGACACAGAATCGGAAACAGGCTCCAGGCTCTGAGCCATCAGCCCAGAGCCTGACGCAGGGCTCGAACTCCCAGACCGCGAGATCGTGACCTGGCTGAAGTCGGACGCTTAACCGACTGTGCCACCCAGGCACCCCCAGATTTATTTCTTTATAGCTCTACTCATAAACACTATCTTCATTACATCTCTTGAACTCCTAAATTGGCTCAAGACTCTGTTGTTACCCTTTCCACCCTTGTTCATTACAGTCTATTCTCCACACAGCAATTTGAGGATTGTTTGTTAATATAAATTCATTACTTATTTACTAGAAAGTCCTTTAATATATGGCCTTGCCAACAAGGCCAAACTAAACTATACAAGATTATTTAGTGCCATTTCAAAGATGCCGGGATATTCACAACTAAGAACTTTAAGTATAATTTATTATTTCTGTTTAGATCATTCTTTCCCTTACAGTTTGCTTTGTTGGCCCTTTGTTATATTTTAGATCTAAGCTTAATTGTAATCTAAAGGAAGCATCCTCTGACTTTTCTATATGTGGAATCCCACCATTATTTTCTGTTCTCTACATCTGACTGATCTGAGTCCATTTATTCACTTTATAGCACTTATTATAACAAGTAACTTTTATAAATGTATACACAAATATTGATTGATTAATTAATTGATTGTTTTCTGTGTTGTAAATTTCAGAAAGTCGGGGCCAAAATAGCTACCACATAAGAGGAAATCAATAACTATTATTGAAAAAATTATTGAAATAATGATTTAAACAGAGAAAAGCTGGAGTGTCTAGGTGGATCAGTCAGTTAAGTGTCTGACTCTTGATTTCAGCTCAAGTAATAATCCCAAAATTGTGAGATTGAGACCCATGTTAGGCTCCACACTGAGCATGGTATCTGCTTAAGATTCTCTCTCTCCCTCTCTGTCTCTCTCTCTTAAAATAAATAAATAAACAAACAAAAACAAAGAGAGAAAAACTATAATCATACTCCAAGTTGAATACAACAAATTTGTGAAAAATTAAGTTGGAATGCAAGATATAGTCAGTCAAGTAAATAGACAATATTTAATGTTATCATCATCAACTAGAATAAAAGAAAACAGATTGAATAAAAATTCAGACAAATAATATAGCATGTGCAAGAAAACTGGAAAATAAAATAATAAAGACAGAAAATTATAAATTGATAAACATGACACGAATTTAATGGATCAACACAAGCAAGCAACTAAAAAGTAAAGATGAAAAATCATGGTTAAATAAGTGAGAATAAAGAAGATAATTCATGTAATCAATATTGGAAATGTAAGGAAGATGAAACATCAGATAAAGACTTGAGACATCTTAGAATACTTTGTACAATTACACAATAGTAACAGGGCAACAAGAACTACCCAAGATTGACATGGAAATATTAACTATTGAAATAACAATGGGAATCAAGAATGAAAGACACTAGAGCCAGAGAAATGTAACAAGGAACTATTTTACATTTAAAGGAAAAGATTAGAAATATTTTTTTTAATTTCTCAATTAAACTTTCCCAGAAAATTTATTTAAAATCTGAGAAAAGGAAAAGAGGAACTGGTAAAACTATAGCCCTGTTGCCTAAGTGTTAGTAATACATTTTATACAAAATTCTAGCCAATAAAATTCAGCAATCATAATTCCACGACTGACAGAAAATGCTGGCTACATATCACTAAGATCTTCTGAAATGATAATCCAAGAGGGTTGTGATCACCAATATCTCACAGAAATCGTGAAGACATAGCTAAAATATATTATGATACATTCCTTATGCATTTCTATTATAGATGTGTATGTGTGTGTGTGTGTGTGTGTGTGTGTGTATAATATGTATATAAATAAATACATTATTTCACTTAATTTTTGCAGTTCCCCTATGAAGGGAAATGAAGTAGTGCAGGTTTTGGTGCTAGAATTTTCTGTTCATATCATGTTGTTGGTAAATGGCAGAGTACGACTTGAAGTTTGATTAGCCTGACTAATTACAGTGTGTGTGTGTGTGTGTGTGTGTTTCCTTCCTTCACAGTTTGATATAGAGAAAAATGAAAGAAATGTGGTTACCTCTATAAAAAGCAAAATAAATTAACAATCAAATCACATAAACATTAGGAACAGTGGCTCTCAATGTGAAATATTATAAACACCATGGATTTTTTCCCCAGATGGTATTGTTTTAGAATAATATTTCCAGCTTGCTGAAGTACCACAAACACAAACATGTTCTCATCTCAAAAGTACATTAATAAGTAATAAAAGTGAAGTGAAAGTAATAAAGTAAAGCCAAATTGCCCTCAGGATTGATGAGAGCACCTATTAATGAAATAAGACTTTTAAATGCCATAAAAATAACAAGTAACAAACTTAAACTTTTCTAGTAAATTGTAAAAAATGGAAATAATCAGGCTGTTTGTGATAATCATTCAGTGCTTGAGGAATATTGCTATTGTTTTAATGCCTATTTAAATTGATTGGAATCTCAATGTGATTTCTTTGGCAATGGATTTCAGTGTTCACAAACCATCCATAAGAAAGAAAAAAAACCATGGACTCAGCTTTCCTCTTCTGCCTCTATCAACTTTCCCATGGATCACTTAAAATTTTCAGTTCTACTAAATATAGAAATCCTTCACTAAATATTCAACATTGAATTTCAGTGGACATTTACTCAAGGGTATATTAACAAATTTCAAGTTTGAAAATGTTTTCTGTTATATTTGTTTTGTGAAATTCTGACTATAATTCTAAAGGTAACCATTTGATATATATTACACCTAGTCGTTTCATATACCCCAGGAAAAAAGGTGCAATTAGAGTCAAACAGACCACTATCCATCTACTCTATCCAATCACATTAAATAAATTACTTGAGTTTTCCATTTACCAGTCTGGAACAATTAGATACAGTCCAAGTGTTTTGAATCTCATCTTTAATATCTGAATCAAAAGTCCTTCCAATGTATGAAAAACCATCTGTTACTCACTTCTGTTTCAGAAACTTCTTCCAGACACACTGCATGACATCTATTCATCTTGAGAATTAGCATGGAAATATTTGGAGACATAAGATCTAACATTAGAAATTAAAAACCATCAAGCAATTTGAAATACAGTTGATTGTATTAAGAGTAACAAGACAGCCTCATCTCACCAGAGAATCAATGTTTTTTCTCCCTGGTACTGGTTTCAAACTACAGGTGTATTCTATCCATTTTTTAATATGACCTTTTTGAAGTAATGTATGTGTGCAGGGTAGGGTAGTACATGTAAATGTATGGTGGGATGGTTGGTAGTTCTCTAAGAAAAAGAAAGCCATGATGGGATAAGTTATGTAAAATATTTATTAGGAGGGATGCTAGAGGAATTACCATTACCATTTCTACCTTGTATGGTTTTTTAAAATTAAAAATTAGATATAATATAGTTAAATGGTATATTTCTACACCTAGGTTATCAGTAAATGTTATCAGTTTCTTAATATGGAAATGATATCTATAGATATCTATATCTATATTTATCTCTTGACTAAATTTACCTCATTCCTAGGCAGTATTCCATGACATTCCCATCATTTCAACAATAGAGGAGAGATCTCATCTCTGGAAACTTCTGATAAATATTCAAACACCTCTTCATAATGGCAGAAGGCTTCCAGGGAATTGTCACTGCCTTCCTTCCACTGGCATGGATATGTTTATCTGAATTGTAATATCTACTTGCTTTTTATGTGTTTTACTGTTTACAAGGCACCTTAGGGAACCTTATTTCATTTAATCTTCAAACATTAAAAATACAGCTACAGAGAATTACTTAGCCCCACCACACAGTTAAGAAAACAAGAGCTAGCTGTTTTCTGAAAGTTAGGGAAGTAGTCAATGAAGGCCAAAGATTTGAGACCTTTCAGGGCTAATTCCAGAGTTCTTTCTGCCATGACACCATTCCTTTCTGATTAGTGACTTTCACTTTGTCCAGCCCAGAAAAATCTAGCCTTGTGGGATGTGAGGAAGGAGACAGAGGATTCTGGCTGAGATAAGGGACTGGGCCCACAAGAACAAACATCCCTTGTTAAAAGACTGAGATAATTTGGCCTGGTGGGCAACAAGGAAGCAGAGTGGCGAAAAGCTGAAAGCATTGAGAAGTAGAAAAGGAAGACTACAAACTTCCCTAGGTGTGGTCTACCTATTGCCACAAAGGAGATCCAGTACATTTCCCCAAGAAATTCTACAAATCTGATATTGTAATAAAAATATTACAGTGTTGAATAGTCACCGTATATGTCATAATTAAACTATACCAACTAACTTGATTCATGAAATAATGTTTTGATATTTAATTTTACAGCTAAGAAGATTGGAATTTAGAGAGGTTTGGTGACTTTGATAGAACTCATCAGCCAGCAGTTTCCAGATTTGAAAACAGAACCAGCTATTGACAATCTATTCGTGCTTAATTTTCTCTACATAAATCTCAGTGAACCATGCTTGTCATGTGTAAGACATTTTGGTCCTTTGAGTCCTAATGACAACATTAAGAATAGAATTAAGAATAATATTTAAATAATATTATAATTCCTATGAAACATGAAGTACTAGGTAAAAGGGAAATCATCTGAATAGACAGATTTCACTTTTCATGATGATGCATGAGTATCTTTATTTCTACATATCTAGAATCAAAATGGAATTGGTTTTGACTGAATTTTAGTATTTTGTCTTTTCAAGAAAATCTTATAACATGTTACATATTCAGGTGTCTGGGTGGCTCAGTCAGTTAAGTGTCCAACTCTATTTCAGCTCTAGTCATGATCTCACAGTTCATGAGGTCAAGCCCCACCTTGGGCTCTGTGCTGATAGCATGGAGCCTGCTTGGTATTCTCTCTCCCTCTCTCTCTCCCCTCCCCAGCTCCTGTGCTCTCTCTCTCCTCTCTCTAAATAAATAAATAAACTTTAACAGCAACAATAACAAAACCATGTTACATGTTCAATAATGAGAGATTTTCATACAGATTATTTCTTGTTTATCAATTATCGTACTGAGCAAGTAATAAAAATAAGTTTGGGAAGATTAATTAATTATAGTTATACTCCAGTAATTTATATAAAACCAAATCTGTGGCTTACCATTAATTCATTGGGGGTATAATTATTTAACAGTGTTGCTAGAAGAGTTAGCAGGAGAAAGAGCCTAGTGAGTAAAATATGATTTATTGATTTTAGTATCATTTTTTTGCGAAGGAATTCATGGGAACATGAAAGCATTAACATAAGGCCAGAGCAGTATTTGCCTACAAAAATAGTGCTTATAGGATTTTTGGAATAACTACTTGAACATCAAGAAATGTTACTTACGAAAGTCACTGCTTATAATATATTTCACCGCAGAAAAACACCTCACTATAAATTTAATCTACACAATGTTAGTAAAATGTACTGACTTTTTTTCTGATAACACTTACAAAAAGATGATTTACACTGTTACAAGCTCAGTTAAACTAAAAAAGAGAACTGAGCCATCAGTGATGGAGTAACCCATTCAGGCAACAAACCAAAATGAAAGTGTTAAATCTGTAATTACTTACTGCTATAATTTATTTTATTTTATTTTATTTTTTTTATTTTTGACAGAGAGAGAGAGAGAGACAGTGAGCACAGGGTAGGGACAGAGAGAGGGAGAGAGAAAATTCCAAGTAGCCTCCATACTGTGGAGCTGAGCCTGACATGGGGCCCAAACACATGAACCATGAGATCATGACTTGTGCTGAAATCAAGAGTTGGGCACTTAACCAACTAAGCCACCCAAGAACCCCTACTTACTGCTACAATTTAAGCAAAAGTTTGAAACTGGAAAAAGTTTCCCCCCATTCCATTTCCCCACCTCAAACAGCACACCCGTCCAGGGTCAGGAGAATAGACAAAGACATTGGGGTTGGGTTGGTTCACTGTTGAAGAAGCCCTGAACAAGAGGTGCTGGCAGACTTATGGACTTGGGATTGGGGGAGAGACCAAAGAGGAAGGGCTAGGAGTGGAAAAGTACTGGGTCAGCCTGAGTAAATGTGCCATCAGGTTTTCTTCCCCCTTCCCACATAAGGAGGCCTCAACAGAGGCACTCAAAGACCTCTGCCCCAGGCCTCAAGATAGAGACGTAAGGAAAAAAAGTCCTATAGATAGGAATGTACATAAGAGAAGAGAATGTACATATGAGAAGAGAATGAGAAGTGGGTCCTGAGCTCTTGACTTCCCTTCCCCCCAGTGGCTGCAAAATTGTGGCTATGCCCCAAATCTGCTATGGAGTCTGGTGTCCCCATGAGGTCTGCCATGCAAAGCCTTTGCAATTATCTGTGGCTGGGTCTGAAAAAATCACACAGGTTTGTAAACAGAAGCTATATTCCTCGTACATATTTCTCTCTTTCTCCTTGTGGAGGCAAAATGTACTCCATTTCTTTTTAATTCTAAAAAATAAATGATAATTCATGATGAGTGCAGATAATTATTCTTTATTTTCAAGATGTATCTTCATTTGTCAACTGTTGCAACTATGGTACTTGATAGGTCTGATTAAGGAACTTTAATCCTCTGTTCTGTTTTTAGGGGATAGGAGTTGGTACTTAGGTCTTAACCATTAGACCATTTTCTTTACTAATTCACTCACATCCTAACTGATTTCATCCAATAAACATTACTTAATGCTAATGAGTCCCCAATTCATATCTCTTCCTTGAACTCTATACCCAGCTACCAAATTATCATATTTTGTTGGTTCTCCAGTAGACATCATCCTCTTGCCACAAGCTCTTGAGTTCCATCTCCTTAAACATGCCCCTCCTTTAGTCCTCTCCCTGTTAATAAAAGATATCTGCATCCTTCCAGTTAGTTGCTCAGGCTCAGTTTGGGCCTGGCCAAACATTTAGCTTAGGCACAAATCATGCTGGTTCTTCCTAAAAACATGTCCAATTTATGGTCACTTTCTGGTTCTTCCAAAGCTCTTTCCATGGTGACAAGTTACTATCATATCTTGCCTGGATTGAATAGACCCTTCATTTGCCTCCTCTGTTCTCCACACACCACAGAGTGATCCCTTTGAAATGTATGTAAGACAGATCATGCAAGTCCTCTGCTTGAAATTTTTTCATGGCTTCCCATCTCTATCAAGTAAAAATCCAAAATTTTCAAGCCATAAGGTTACATGAACTGAGATGGTATTACCCTCCAGACTTTATCTACTTTAACCCTCTTCCTCTTTTTTCCCCACCTCAGCTGCACTGGTTTCCTTGCAGTTTGCTCAAATACAACGTGCACACTCCAGACCACACTGTGTACTTGCTGTTTCTTCTGCCTAAAAATGTCCTCCTTTGGATATCTTCATGATTAGCCTGCTCACATATCACTGCTCACATATCACCTTATCAAAGAGGCCTTCCATAACCTACACAAAATAGCAACAACTCCTTTCCCCTGTCTCCACTGCAGTTGATAACCCCTCACTTTGCTTGACTTTTCTCCCTGAATTTTGGTGGCCATGGTGAATAAATCAAATGATTATTCCCTGCTGTTTTTTCTAAATATTCTATTAAAGTGTTACTAAGGTTAAGTATTTTTTACTTAGGATTTTTAATGGATAAAACTATTGTGTTACAACCCAGAACTGGCGCTCAACAAATCCTTTTGAAATTACGTTCTTTCAGTATTCATTTTAACTAAGCTGAAGCCATTTTTAATTTTCTTAACAAGTCAATATGTGGGGCTAGAGTTTACTATTATGTAAAAAAAAATTATAGGGGATAATAAGTAATTTGTGAGATACTTTGTTCTGTTGAAACAAACTCCTCAAGCATAGTCATTCATTTTTCTTTTCATTTAACCATTTATATGTACAGAAAACTTTTACTTGGTTCCTTCTATATATATCAGGCTCTAAGTTAGCCATCCTATTTGCAAATCAAAAAAAAAAAGCATGGCCCCCACCTTTATCTTTTTCAGAAATAAAATGTCCGATTTAATCATAATTGTGATCTAATCAATAAAGCAGGTCCAGTTAAACTATCCTTACGTGTCAACACCATTGAAAACGACTTCATATTTTATTATCTTGGTAAAAGCTGATCATCTTTAACCAACTTCCCAAAGATTCTGGTTTTTCAGCAATTCGGGTAGTATTTCCTAATTCCACATCAGTGAAGTTTGATATTATCATTTATTTCTCCCTTGCCAGAAACTGTTTTGGGGCCATTTAAAAGAAGACTAATTTGTTCCTGCAATATCTTGCTGAGTTAATTGACATAATTTTCATCCACCTACATCCTTTGCAAGATGGATATACTCATATTTCAAGAAACTAAACTTATACAGTATCTGCTGTAATTCTTAAATCATGAAGAATAGGACTACTTACACTGTTTTATTCAAGGAGGGCTAAATTCACATCTAGATGACTTTGGATATACATAGACTAGTGGAAAATGTTTGCATTTTCTTCATTAATCAGAGTTTTCATTCTTGCTCCATAAAAGATTTCTTTAAAGCAGTGAGGTGTCCTAACAACAATTATCACATGGTATTACTTATTATAATAGATCCACATGCATATGAAGTTAGATGTTAGAACATCTAGGTTAGATGATTTTTTATAATATATGTTCTAGTTATAGAGAATCTATTTTTAAATGCCTTGATATCTGACTTTCCAACTTTAGAGAAGACAATGAAATTTGATAAATCGAAGAATGATCTAGCAATTTTAATAAACCATCCATACTGTAATAATTGTTTTATACTTGTCATTTTGTGACAGTAGCTTCAAGAGATATTTCAAATTAGATTTTTAAGTAGTGATCAAACAGATGTCCATTATGACAGGATACCTGCCTACATCAAGCTTTGAATTACATCAAAAAGTTACCAAATGACTTTCTGTTTCTATAACTAACTATTAGCTTTTAATCTTAAGTCAAAATGATCTTCTAGTCTCATGGTGCATACCTGCACCTTCCCAGAAACTAAGAAGGAAAGAAGAGATATAAAAAAGGATAAAATAATGCCCCTTAATTGTAAAAAATTACAATTTTGTTAGTTGTTATGACAAAGTCAGCTGACATTTCAATTACTTTAGGATATGAAAATTATGATATTTTTAGTCAGCATTATAAAAATATGTTCAACTTGGGAAAAGGGATAAATACAGAGAGCTGCTAAATTTTTTTCTTATAAGGTCAATATTGTTTCTGATAGGTTTCTTTATTGCTTCCTTATTGTTTCCTTAATTTTCACCAACTTAGGAAATGTAACCAATGGAAAAATAAAATTGAGGTAGAGAGAAAGTACTATGGATCAGGTGGTCAACAAGGAAATATCTAAACAAACAATTATAAAAAAATAAAGAAAAGAAACGGAATGTGTAGGTAAAATACTTTGGTCTTATACAGTGATGTTAGCTGCAGTTTGCTGGAATGATACAAAAATAATTGAGAAAGAACATATGGCACATCAGAATTCATCAAGAAAAGAGTTAATGATTCTGAAGATTAGGGCCAGAAGTGGAGAATAAGCTACTTGATTTAGATAATTGGTCAAAATATTGCTAAGAATTCTAAGTCACATCATTGAATTCAGAATCATTTTGGGGGAAAAAATAAAACCATCAGCACTGCATCCAGACTTTTAACATAACTTTTCTATAAAACCTCATTCTTTTATGTTTGTCAATCAGTGCTCATAGTTTCAGTTACAAAGAATTAAGCCAAAGGTAGTGTAGAAAAAACACTGTATGGCACAAAAACAGACACATAGACCAATGGAATAGAATAGAAACCCCAGAACTAGACCCACAAACGTATGGCCAACTCATCTTTGACAAAGCAGGAAAGAACATCCAATGGAAAAAAGACAGCCTCTTTAACAAATGGTGCTGGGAGAACTGGACAGCAACATGCAGAAGGTTGAAACTAGACCACTTTCTCACACCATTCACAAAAATAAACTCAAAATGGAGAAAGGACCTAAATGTGAGACAGGAAACCATCAAAACCTTAGAGGAGAAAGCAGGAAAAGACCTCTCTGACCTCAGCCGTAGCAATCTCTTACTCGACACATCCCCAAAGGCAAGGGAATTAAAAGCAAAAGTGAATTACTGGGACCTTATGAAGATAAAAAGCTTCTGCACAGCAAAGGAAACAACCAACAAAACTAAAAGGCAACCAATGGAATGGGAAAAGATATTCGCAAATGACATATCGGACAAAGGGCTAGTATCCAAAATCTATAAAGAGCTCACCAAACTCCACACCCGAAAAACAAATAACCCAGTGAAGAAATGGGCAGAAAACATGAATAGACACTTCTCTAAAGAAGACATCCGGATGGCCAACAGGCACATGAAAAGATGTTCAGCGTCGCTCCTTATCAGGGAAATACAAATCAAAACCACACTCAGGTATCACCTCACGCCAGTCAGAGTGGCCAAAATGAACAACTCAGGAGACTATAGATGCTGGAGAGGATGTGGAGAAACGGGAACCCTCTTGCACTGTTGGTGGGAATGCAAATTGGTGCAGCCGCTCTGGAAAGCAGTGTGGAGGTTCCTCAGAAAATTAAAAATAGACCTACCCTATGACCCAGCAATAGCACTGCTAGGAATTTATCCAAGGGATACAGGAGTACTGATGCATAGGGCCACTTGTACCCCAATGTTTATAACAGCACTTTCAACAATAGCCAAATTATGGAAAGAGCCTAAATGTCCATCAACTGATGAATGGATAAAGAAATTGTGGTTTATATACACAATGGAATATTACGTGGCAATGAGAAAAAATGAAATATGGCCTTTTGTAGCAACGTGGATGGAACTGGAGAGTGTGATGCTAAGTGAAATAAGCCATACAGAGAAAGACAGATACCATATGGTTTCACTCTTATGTGGATCCTGAGAAACTTAACAGGAACCCATGGGGGAGGGGAAGGAAAAAAAAAAAGAGGTTAGAGTGGGAGAGAGCCAAAGCATAAGGGACTGTTAAAAACTGAGAACAAACTGAGGGTTGATGGGGGTGGGAGGGAGGGGAGGGTGGGTGATGGGTATTGAGGAGGGCACCTTTTGGGATGAGCACTGGGTGTTGTATGGAAACCAACTGGTCAATAAATTTCATATATATATAAAAAAAAAAGAGAAAAAAAAGAAAAAAAGAAAAAGAAAAAACACTGTATGAAAAGTCATCCTGGCCTGAATTTAATCTTACTATGCTAGTTACAGAATAGTGATTTTTCTAAGTCCATCAATCTTTTGGCAATTATTAGTTGGCATTCTACTGTAAGAAAGAGCTTTCTCTTCTCCCTGAGTTTATTTGTTTGCTTGGTCTTTAGAGTAAATATGTGATTCGTGAATTCTTTTGTGCTTGCTGTGGCTTTTTTGTTCATTGACAAAATTTCTTCTCACCTATTTTCACAGCATCCTTGGGTAGTAGGAAACTAATCCTTTAGAAAACTATAAATGAGTGAGCCACTTATTCAAAATATTTAGCATACTGTATATAAATAAACAATGTTTAGTTCTTCTCTAGATTTTTAATTTTACAAGATAATAGTCCCTGTGTAGCTTGATAGTTACATCTGAACCCTTGACAACACAAGGATTTGGGGCACCAACCCCTTGTGAAGTCAAAAATCCGCATAAAACTTTTGACTCCCTCAAAACTTACCTCCTAATAGCCTACTGCTGACCTGAAGTTTTGCTGATAACCAAGTTAATTAACTCATATTTTGTATGCTATATTACAATAAAGTAACCTAGAGTGAAGAAAATGTTATTACGAAAATCATAAAAAGAGAAAATATATACAAATTACAAAAATTTCCACTTTGTGCTGATGATACCAACTAAATACAGTAAGGTTTTACTTTCCCCATTCTGCCTTTATTTGTGTTTTCTTCCATAATAAGAACCCTGGCTCCCACAATATCAATGTATTTGCTCATTTGCTGAGCCTTACAATACACATGACATAATTTCTGTTTCTGTATTCTTCTTTTTTAAAGTAGGACCCACGCCCAATATTCAGCTTGAACTCATAACCCTGGGATCAAGAGTCACATTTTCTATGGCTGAGCCAGCCAAGCACCCCTCCTGTTTCTACATTCTGAAAGGATATAGAAGTAATGGAATACTAGTCTCAGTGAGCACACCTCACAGCTTATTTTCTAAATAAGTACTATACTTTATTTATATTTTTAAAAATCTGTGTGTAAGTGACCTGTTAAGTTCACCAGTCCAAACCCCTGTTGTTTAAGGTCAACTGTATGTATGTGTGTGTGTATTACATATATATATATATATATATATATATATATATATATACATTCCTGCTGCACATCTCAGCTTTCTGCAATACTTTTTAAAAATACTCCATTGTGTTCTGTGTGTTTTGATTCATGACAGTCATTCTTTATTTTGAAGATTTACTTTCCCATATTTGGTCAGTGGCCCATTTGTCAAATTGGTTCTTGTATCATTTGTATATGATCCCTCCTTTTTGAGTGATTGCATCCTTTCTGGCTCAATTAGATATTCCAGAATCATCTTGTGATCAGCCGTAACTCTAAGTACTCCTGCGCTTAATGAGACAGTATTTAGAAGACAAGTTGTGAGGTGTGCTCACTGTGACAATAGTTCCATTACTACCATATCCTTTTAGAATATAGAAATAGGAATTAAATCATGTTGTATTATAGAACTGAGCAAATGAGCAAACACAGTCGTACTGTTGGGAGCCAGGGTTCTTACTATGGAAGAAAAGACAAAGACAGAATGGAGAAAGAAAAAAAATCTTACTGTATTCAGTTGGTGTTATCGCATAAAGTGATACTTTTTGTTTTTGTCATTTGAACTTATTTTTAGTTTTCTCAACTAATGGACTGTTGTTCTTTAACTTCCATTCCCATTGACATCAATACAAGTTTTGTAAGTGTTTTTAACGGAACACTATTCCCACAAGATGCTTGAGAGTTGAATAAAGATTCTGTAGTCATTAAGTTTGAAAAACACTGTGTTCTCCACCTCCTTTCTCGAGACAGATAACGTGTAACTGCATTTTAAACTCTTAAGAAATCCATCAGTAAAGGAACCTGTCTAATCAGTTTCCCTAAACTATTTGATCACAGAAGCCTTTTCCCCTTTTGAAAGGCAAACCTAATCAAACTTGTATTACACAGAATATGTTTTAAGAATGCTTTTCTATATCCTTTCTACAGAAATATATCCACTAGTTTGTCAATGGGGCCCTTAAGCAGCAAGGACAAAGCTAGAGGGAACATATTATTTTCACAGGTGCAAACTGTGAGGTATTCTTTGCTGCCTTGTAAAAGGAAGACATCCAAGGGTCACTTTTTCTGGCAAGATCCAAAGGCAAATTTAACCAGAGTCTGCTGATGAGGCTCTTCCCTGCCTCCTGTTTACGGCTTGTAGGTGATGGTTCGATATTTATTAGGCAGCTCTAGTCAGTGGCTTAATGATCATTTGTCCAAAGCCTCTTTTTAACACCAAATCCAGGAAACAAATTGCTGCCTCCTCAGTCCCAAAGAGATTGTCTTTCCTTATGTAACAGCAACGATTTAAGTGTAAAAAGACTTGGAATTACCATATGAGAAATGTTACTATATGTCTAAGATCCGATTACTACACATCTACCTCTGCTGTGGAAATATTTATGTCAGCCTGAAATGAACAAAGACTAGTTGAAAGTGTCAAAAGTGAAGTTAGCATATGTAATACAATTTTACTAGTCTTTAGCAAAATTATATTACATATGCTAACTTCATTTTTTATACAAATTATACATTTTTACACAAATTATACAACAATTATACATTTTTATACAGATATGCTAACGTCATTACCTTATAAAAATTAAAACTCAAAGAAACTCATTGCAAACCCTAGATAGACATACAATTTTGTTTGTTTGAAATGATGGACCAGTTCAAGTCACTATTTCTTAAACTGCGTAACCCTTTAATAAATGAGAGAATACACAATTTAAATGATCTAGCTTCTTTTACTATTTCTTTCCTGGTTGCATATAAGGAATTGGAATCATGTTAGAAGTTTCAAAAATTATTTTCTTCAGATTTGTATCATGCCTCCATAAGCATCAAAGCTCTAAAGATAAGATATCTTAAATAAAATTCACTGACATATATTTTTGCATGATTTTTATACTGCCTTTATTTCATATAGGTGACACTGTCTCTTCCGTTCAAAACTAAAGTTTTATTTACTCTGCAAATATTCACTCAGCCCTTTCTATTTGCTGGATACAATTTTAGAAGTTTAGAATACAAAAATAAAGAATACATGGGTCCTGCCATCAAGATGCTTACAGTATAAAAAGAAGACAGGCATGCAACGAGACACATGAGTGAACAGTGGCAGAGGAGCCCTAATATAATGAATGAAGCATTATGGGACGTCAAGAATAAATAGATCAATACTGCCTCTAGTGTCTATAAACACTGATGCTTTTCTGAATTAATTTTCATCAACAACTTCACCTGAACTATCAGGCTAAAATTCTGTAAAGGCAGGAACAGAATGAATTCTAGCATTCAGGAAAAACACTGATATGTGAATTAGAAAATTTCAGAAACAGAAATACCATTTTATTGCCTTTTATTGAGTTCAGAATGATGGCAAAGAGATTGCCAGCGTGGTAATAGAAGGAAGGAGTCTTCTTCAGTATTGTGGCTTGACATGAAGCATCCTTTTCCTATTTATTTGGTCCTGACTCAGAACAGGATTGAGAAGACACAGGATGCCAGAGACTTCCAACTCAGTTGTTGGAGCAGTCTGATGAACCTGTTGGATTATATGATTCTTAAAGGGCGTTTGAAGTTTAAGATTTTATATATCTGGTCATAACACCATTAAGTACGAATAGAGTAGAATGTAAAAGAGGCACATCGGAGCAGGAGGTGGGCCAAGTAGATCACTGGACTGAAAAAATTCTGACAATCGGGGGATCCAAAAGTGTGTGGGCCCCTCATGGCGAAAGGCTATAAATGATGGAGAAGGTAGCAACAGAGTTGGGGCGTGGGGAGTGATGTGTAAGAAAGAGAAGGCCAGGTGAGGACTCTTGTCCAGTTCTTTCTCGATTACCACTACCAATGGCAGGAACCTGGTTTTTTTTTTCCAGGTATTATTAAAAAAAAATGCTTGCTTTGATTTTCCATGTGGTAACTCGGAAAAGCCAAACACCTATATATTCGTCTCCACTCTTTGCTAGACTGCAAGCACATAGATCAGGGAGCTGGACAGCCAACCTGGAGAGAGCATCTTCTCTGGACAAGGTAACAGGTCTCTCTTTTTGCTCAGATGAAAAGGTCCTGGGCTAAGGGGAAAACATTCCCCAAATCTGAATGAAATCCCTTTGGTGTAACATTTATGCATAAACTGGAAGGGGGCAGTTTTCATGTGGTTTGGGGTTTTCCGATAAAAATTTCACACTGTTCTAGTTTGTTGGTTTTCCCTAGGAATCTTCACAAATGAGCCTGTGTGAAGCAGTTCCCAGCAGACATTTCACTTTATTAGCTTTCCTCTTTCTCTTGTGGCTGCTTTTTATCTTTCTCTTTCAAACTCTCACAGCCTAGTCCCTCACAGCTATGTGGTAAGTCAAATTTTCATGGCACTGCTCTCTGAAGGCCCCTGGTGGGGGTGAAATGCTCCTTTCAGTGTAACATGAGCTGAACACTCTGGGGTGTATTTTTCCAACGGAAAGCGAATGGGAGTCCATCCAACCCAACATCTTTATTTCCTAGAAGATGAACTTGAGGCTCAAGGAGGTTAAGTGAAATTGACTTCTTTACGTCTATGACCCTAGTGACTTGAAACTGCCACTATGCCTTCCCTTGTTCGCTGCTATACCTTAAGTGGTATCATTGTCTTTAGATTTGTCTGTTTCAATCCTCTCTCCACAGCGATAAATGAGTGATCATTCAAACATATTCTCTTCACGGTGATGTCATAAAATTTCTAGGGTTTACCATTGCCTTAAAATAACCCCTAACTCCATTACAAGTCTGTGACTCATCTGGCCACTTCTGATTTTCTGCTTGAACTCTTCTCATCTCTCCTTCTCAAGGGCTATCCTCCAGCCGTACTGACCTCAGCATGCTTTGGCATGCCTCTGCGATTTGTAAGTGCTGCTCTCTTCTCTACATGGACTTCCACCTTCCCCTTAAATTTGACTCCTACAGATTACAGGTCAGAACTTGAATGTCACTAATATCTCCTACATACTGCCTTAATTCCCTGTACACACGCCCTCCCCCCCTCCCCCCGCCCCAGATACCACTTAACAACTATAAGATATATTATAAATATTTTTTTAAAAATGTATGTTTATCTGCTAGACTATGAGCTCCACTGGGACAGGGTTTTTATTTGTCTTTGCTAATTGCCATAAGCTCCAAAAGTAGTACTGTGTCTAGCACATAAAAGACTCATGATAATTGCTAATAACAAAGGCAAAACTGGAAACAAACATTTCTCCTTTTCAGTCCAATGTTCTTTTCACTACTCCATATATTTTAATCACACTCGAATCACCTATAATTCCGCAGTAAGCTTGTTCATGTCCTAGCTCTATGCACTATTTTTTTCACACTGTGGTTGCAGCTTAGAGGAGGATTACTTACTGTTCCTCTAAAGCGCCACCTGACTTGTGAATTTGTTTCTCTACTTCCTCTTCAATCTGGTGAAATCTAGTTCATAGATCACCATTTCTATGAAGCCTTTTCTGACTCCCCAGGTTGACATTCTTATGCCTCCACTATATTTTCATTGCAATAGGGACATGCTTCCAAGATGATTTTTACTATGTGTATTTGGCACATACTTCCAAGATGACATTTTCTGTATTTGTTTCTTTGCTTGTCACCATAAAAGCCTCAAGATCCATGTGTTTAGGATTATGATTTACTTTTTTAAAGTTTTTTGATGTTTATTTATATTTGAGAGACAGAGAGAGACAGAGCGTGAGTGGGGGAGAGGCAGAGAGAGAAGGAGACACAGAATCTGAAGCAGGCTCCAGGCTCTGAGCTGTCAGCACAGAACCCGATGTGGGGCTTGAACTCATGAACATGGGTATCATGACCTGAACCGAAGTCTGACACTTAACTGACTGAACCACCTAGGCACCCCTGATTTACTTTTTAATGTCAGTATTTATCACATGGTCTGATGCCAGTCATACCCAATGAATACCTGTTGAATAAATAACAAAACTGGTATAGTATTTTACCTGTTTTTTGTCCCTTTAATTCTTACAAATAAGAGAGAAGCACCCACATAGTTTAAAGCCAAACATACATTTAATATCAGAATACCCCAGGGTTCCACTTTTACCATTTATGAGCTCAGTTATCTGGGGCTGTTCATCTCACTATTCTGAACTTCAACTTCCTGATTAATAAAATGGGTTGAGAATAAATAATTGAATAAATAAATAAAGCTTAAAATTAAGATATTTAGAGGGAATCCTTAGGAATCATTATGACAATGAATAAAGTTTTTTAAATCAGTGGCATGATATTCTGATGTTGTTATTATTAGAAATATACAGATTGAAATTGAGATCTGGAGGGGGAGGTAAGACCGTGGTGTAGTAAGAGGACACTAAGCTTGCTTCGTCCACCAAACACAGCTGGATAACTATCAAATCATTCCAAATATCCAAGACATTGGCCTGAGGACTGGTTGAACAGACTGCACAACTAGAGAGAGGGAACAGGCCACATGGAGAAAGGTAGGAAGTGTAAAGATGTGGTTTGGGGGAGAAACTGGTCCTGGGTGCTGTGGACCAGGGAGCCCTGGTCATGGAGAAAGGCACGAGAGGGTAGGAGTGCACAAGGGGAACACTTGTCCAAAGCCATTGGCCGGGAAATGAGAGCATCTGAATTTTGTGAGTTTTTGTTACTAGCGGCGCTCAATGACTGAAGTTTTAGACGTCTGTGGGCTTGGCTAGGATAGAGACCTGGGGACACTGCCCTACTTGGGGAAAGAAAGCACCCAAGCAACCCCAGGGTAGATGGGCACAATCTGAGGATCACCTAAGGTGTACGGGGAGAGACTGTTCCTACTTCTTAATGTACATCTGTGAGAGATGTCATTGCCGCTCCTGGAATAAAATAGCCAGCAGGTGCCATTTCTTTCCCTACCCCTCAGCATAGGTACAGAGACACCTGCTGAGGGCGGCCAAACCAGACATTGGCTGTTCAGCTTGCTTTGCTCCCAAATCCACGCCCTATACTCTGGTGGGACTGCCCTTCTGGGTCAAACATATATTCATCTGAGCACGGTGAAACCCTCCCCCAGAAGACCAGTGCAGGCCCCTGCCACACCAGGTTCCTAACGTTTGGAGTGTAAAAAGTCAGCAGACTTGGGGCGCCTGGGTGGCTCAGTCAGTTAAGCATCTGACTTCGGCTCAGGTCACGCTCTAGAGGTTCGTGGGTTTGGGCCCCATGTTAGTTTCTGTGCTGACAGCTCAGAGCCTGGAGCCTGTTTCAGATTCTGTGTCTCCCTCTCTCTCTCTGCCCCTCCCCCACTCATGCTCTGTCTCTCTGTCTCTCTTTCTTAAAAATTAATAAACGTTAAAAAGATTTTTTTTAAAAAGTCAGCAGACTTGGCTAGTATACAGCCCAAAGTGCCCTGCACTGCTCTAGCAGGCAAGCAACCCAGACACAGACAGTGTGAAAACAGTGATCTGTAAAATGCCTAAGATGCGTTGAGGGGAAATTATTCACTCTTCTGAAAGTGCTTCTCTGAGATCAGCAAGCACAGACTCCCCTCAGAGGGCACAAATGGCTGGAGACATTTTGCTCCCCTACCCCTCATCATAAACTAACTTCGATAAACAGCACAGTGCCAACACTGGCTCCCTAACCTACTTACAACAAGTTCTGTCACCCTGCAGTCTGCTGGTATTCCTTTCCTTGGGCAAGCATGTCTAAAAATCAGTGCAGCAGGCCCCTTCCCTAGAAGACCAGGACAAACACCCACGCGCACCACATCTACTAAGCATAGAGTCCTGCAAAGCTTCACTTCTAGTGGAAAGAGCATCAGATCTCATTTAACAGACCAGAGCACACCTAATTAAAAGTTGCCACACTCTGGACAAGGTCCAAACACTCCCACTGCAGGCAAAGAAAAACTCAGCAGACAAATGACCTGAGGAAAAGAGCAGCCAAACACGGGTGCAGAATGCACGCAGCACATACCAGAGACAATTCCTGAAGCACCAGGCAATAGACATTACATGACCTCTTCTTCATAAAGCCATTACTCTCAGGAGCATGAAACATAACAAGATATTCTAACACACGTTGGAAAACAGAGACTTACACAAAATGCCAAGATGGAGGAATTCATCCCAAAAGAGAGAACAAGAAAAGGTCACAGCAAGAGATCTAATCCAAACAGATATAGTAATATGCTTGATGTTGAATTTAAAGCAACAATCATAAAGATTTTTGGGTAGGGGACTATCCAACAAGAATATCTAACAATTTTAACTGTTAACGCCCCCAACTTGAGAGACCTAAATATACGAAACAATTATTAACAAACATAAAGGAATTCATTAATAATAATAACAATAATAGTAGGGGACTTTAACATCCTACTTACATCAATAGACAGATCATCTAGGTAGAAAATCAACAAGAAAACAATGGCTTTGAATGACACACTGGACCAGGTGACTTAACAGATATATTCATCCTAAAGCAGCTGAATAGAATAGACAGTCTTTTCAAGTGGACATGGACATTCTCCAGAATAGATCACATACTAGGTCACAAATCAAGCCTCGACAAGTACAAAAAGATTGAGATTATATCATGCATCTTTTCTGACCACAATGCTGTGAAACTTGAATTCAACCACAAGAAAAAATTTGGCAAGACCACAAATACATGGAGGCTAAAGAAGATGCTACTAAATTGGGGTGCCTGGGTGGCTCAGACATTTGAGTGTCCTATTCTTGGTTTTAGCTCAGGTCATGGTCTCAGGGTCATGGGATAGTGCCCCAAGTTTGGCTCTGTGCTGTGCGTGGAACCTGATTACGATTCTCTTTTTCTTTTGGGGTTCCCGGGCAGCTCAGTCAGTTAAGTGTCCAACTTCAGCTCAGGTCATGATCTCACGCTTGGTGGGTTCGAACTCCACCTCCTTGTCGGACCCTGTGCTGACAGCTCAGAGCCTGAAGCTTGCTTTGGACTCTGTCTCCTTCTCTCTCTGCCCTTCCCTGCTCATGTTCTCTCTCTCTTTCTCTCTCTCTCTCTCTCTCTCTCTCTCTCTCTCCCTCCCTCTCTCTCTCTCTCAAATAAATTACAAACTCAAAAATTTTTTTTTGAAATAAGAAAAAATAGGGTCGCCTGGGTGGCTCAGTCGGTTAGGCATCCGACTTTGGCTCAGGTCTTGATCTCACAGTTTGTGGGTTCAAGCCCCACATCGGGCTCTGTGCTGACAGCTCAGAGCCTGGAACCTGCTTTGGATTCTGTGTCTCCCTCTCTCTCTGTCCCTCCCCCACTCATGCTCTGTCTCTCTCTCTCTCAAAAATAAATTTAAAAAATATTTAAAAAATTCTCTCTCTCTGTCTCTCTGTCTGCTCCTCTCCCCGGGTTACACTTTCTCTTCCTCTCTCTAAAAAAAAAAAAAAAAAGAAAAAGAAAGAAAGAATATATATTCTACTGAATAATGAATAGATCAAACAGGAAATTAATAAAGAACTTTAAAAAAATACATGGAAACAAATGAAAATTTAAACACAAGGGAACAAAACCTTTGGGATTCAGCAACGGCAATCAGAAGAGGGAAGGTTATAGCAATAGAGACCTACCTCAAGAAGCTAGAAAAATCTCAAATACACAACCTAACCTTATACCTAAAGGAGTTAGAAAAAGTACAACACACAATGCCTAAAGCCGGCAGAAGAGAAATAAAGATTGGAGCAGAAATAAATGATAAGCAAACTAAAAAATGGTAGAACAGATCAATAAAATCAGGAGCTGGTTCTTTGAAAGAATGAATAAAATTGATAAGCTCTTAGCCAGACTTATCAGAAAGCAATGAGAAAGAGGCAAAATAAATAAATCACAGATGAGATAGGAGAAATAACAACCAACACCACAGAAATACAAATAATTATAAAAGAATATTATGAAAAATTTTATGCCAACAAATTGGATAATCTGACTTCACAGGGGAAGTCTCCCAAACATTTAAAGAAGAGTTAATATAATTTCTTCTCAAATTATTCCACAAAGTAGAAATGGAAGGAAAACTTCCAAACCCATTCTATGGGGCCAGTATTAACCCTGATTCTAAAACAAGACAAAGACTCCGCTATAAAAGAGAACAAGCCAAAGTTCCTGATAAACATGGATGCAAAAATTCCCTACAAAATACTAGCGTTTGAACCCAACATTATATTAAAAGAATCATTCACCATGATCAGATGGGATTTATTCCTGGGCTGCAAGTGTGCTTCAATATTCATAAATCAATCAACCTGGTACGCCACATTAATCAAAGAAAGAGTAAGAACCATATGGTCCTCTCAATAGATGCAGAAAGCATTTGACAAAGGACAACATCTATTCATGATAAAAACCTCAAAAAAGTAGATTTAGAGGGAACCTAACTCAAGATAGTAAAAGCCATATATGAAAAACCTATAGTTAGTATCATCCTCAATGGGGAAAAACTGAAAGCTTTTCCTCTACAGTGAGGAATAATACAGAAATGCCCACTCTCAACACTGTTATTTAAATAGTACTGGAAGTACTAGCCTCAGCAATGAGACAACAAAAAAGACATAAAAGCCATCAGAATAGGCAAGGAAGAAGTCAAACTTTCACCATTCCCAGATGACATTATATAGAAAATCCAAAAGGATCCACCAAAAAATTGCTAGAACCGATACACGAATTTAGTAAAGTAGTAAGATACATAATCAATATAGTCAATGTATATACATCTTTTGCATTTCTATACACCAATAATGAAGGAGCAGAAAGAGAACTCAAGTAATTGATCCCATGTACAATGACACCAAAAATAATAAAACACCTAGGAATAAACATAACCAAAAAGGTGAAAGGCCGGTATTCTGAAAACTATAAAACATTGATGAAAGAAATTAAAAACACAAAAAAATGATAAAACATTCCGTGCTTGTGTATTGGAAGAACAATTATTGTTAAAATGTCTACACTGCCCAAAGCAATCTGCACATCTAATGCAATCCCTATCAAAATACCAACAGCATTTTTCACAGAACCAGAACAATCCTAAAATCTGTATGGAACCACAAAATACCCCGAATAGCCTTAGCAATCTTGAAAATCTTTAAAAAGAAAAGCAAAGCTGGAGGCATCATAATTCTGGACTTCAAGTTATATTACAAAACTGTAGTGCTGAAGACAGTATGGTACTCGCACAAAAATGAACGTATAGATCAATTGGAACAGAACAGAAAACCCAGAAATGAACCCACAACTATATGGCCAACCACTATTTGACAAAGTAGCAATCATTTGTAAATAATTATAATTATTTATAAATAATTTAAAATTCTACTTTGATGTATTTCTCTCAGCCTTGCTTCTGAGTACCCAATGGAAAAAAAGTATCTTCAACAAATGGTTTTGGAAAAACTGGACAGCACATTCAAAATGGATGAAAGGCTTTAATGCGAGACTTGAAACCATCAAAATGCTAGGGGAGAACACAGGCAGTAATCTCTTTGACATCAACGTTAGCAACTTCTTACTAAATATGTCTCCTGAGGCAAGGGAAACAAAAGCAAAAATGAACTATTGGGATTTCATCAGATAAAGTTTCTCACAATGAAGGAAACAACAAAACTAAAAGGCAGCCTATGGAATGGGAGAGGATATTTGCAATGACATATCTGATAAAGGGTTAGTATCCAAAAAATATGAAGAACTTATGAAACTCAACACCCCCCAAAGCCCCCAAATAATCCAGTTAAAAAATAGGAGAAGATATGAATATAGTTTTTTTTTCCAAATAAGACATACAGATGGCTAACAGACATAAGAAAAGATAATCAACATCACTAATCATCAGGGAAATATAAATCAAAACTACAATGAAATATCACTTCACACCTGTCAGAATGGCTAAAATCAACAACACAAGAAACAACAGATGTTGGTGAGGATGTGGAAAAAGGGGAACCCTCTTGCCCTGTTGGTGGAAATGCAAACTGGTGCAGCCACTCTGGAAAACAGTATGAAGGTTGCTCAAAAAGTTAAAAATAGAATTACCCTACCATCAAGCAATTGCACTACTAGGTATTTTCCCAAAGGATACAAAAATACTGATTCAAAGGGATACGTGCTTCCTAGTGTTTATAGCAGTATTATCAGCAATAGTCAAATTACGGAAAGAGCCCAAATGTCCATTGACTAATGAGTGGATAAAGAAGTGGCATATATACACAGAAGAATATTACTCAGCCATAACAAAGAATGAAATCTTGCTATTTGCAATGGCATGAATGGAGCTAGAATGTATGATGCTAAGTGAAATAAGTCAATCAGAGAAAGACAAATACCACACGTTTTAAGTTTTATGTGGAATTTAAGAAACAAAACCTATGAACATAGGAGGAAAAAGAGACAGAAGCAAATCAGAAAATAGACTTTTAACTATAGCGAATAAACTGAGGGTTACTGGAGGGGAGATGGGCAGGGGGAATGGGTTAAAGGTTTATGAGGGATTAAGGAGGGCACTTGTGATGAGCGTTAGGTGTGTAGTTTGTTAGTAATGAAACACTGAATTCTACACCTGAAACTAATACTGCATGGCATGTTAACTGTTAACTGTGTTTATAATAAAAACTTGTTCTTTCTGTTAAAAATAAAACAACATGAAGTAAATATAAAAATAAGATCTGAATTTTTCCTATAGCAATGAATTAATTTTATTTCAAATGCTCTTTTTAGTGATTTAAATGTCTATGAATTATTTTCTCCCTAAAGCAAAGTTTGCTTTGTTATTTTATAATATATCCTAATTATATAAATATGAAACATTTAGAAAGGTATAAATAACAAATCATATTTTGTTTTTTTATCTGTAAATAATTTAAAATCATACTTTGATGTATTTCTCTCAGCCTTGCTTCTGAGTACTTTTTATTTCCTTGTTTTACATAGCTGTGATCATAGCACATAGTGTACCTTTTATTCTTCTTTTTTAAATAAACAGTTCACCATAATCATAGCTCATGTTATGTTCCAAAATGCATCTTAATAATTGAAATTAACATAATTAAGTTACTTTTATAATTTTTCATTGTTTAAAAATTCACAGTTATGAATTATGTTATACTAAATTTTTGCCTACAGCTATTTTAACCTAACAGCAAAATTGCAAAATATCGTTTTTAGGTCAAATAATAAAAACATTTTAACTCTCATGATAAATATTGCCAGATCGATTTCCAAAATTGTTATATGAATTCACATTCCCATTAGCAATATGCAAGAATGTTTTTAAGGGTAAACTTCCTGAATAATGTTTTCTTACATTTTCCCATATCTATGCTACTTTTTTTAGTTTTTTAAAGTTTATTTTTATTTATTTTGAGAGAGAGAGAGCAAGTCGGGGAGGGACAGAGAGAGAGGGAGACAGAATCCAAGCAGGCTCCATGCCATCAGCACAGAGTCCGACGTGGGTCTCAAACTCACAAATGTGAGATCATGATCTGAGCTGAAGTCAAGAGTCAAACGCTCAACCAGCTGAGCCACCCGGGGGCCCCTATACTACTTTAAAAGACAAGAAATATTTTATTTTTTTTCAATATATATTTCTTTGCTTACCAGTGAAGTTTACATTTCTCATAAACAATCTATATTCTTTTTTTTGAGTTATGTATTTATGTCTTTTCTCCATTGATCTATTTTAAATATTTCTAATAGATTTATGAGAAAAATTAGTATAGCCAAATATCATCACATTTATTGAAAACATTCGTTCTCCTTGTTCTTCATGATGACTTTTGATATTAAAAATTATTTGAGTGCTTATTTTATATCATGTGCTTTATCAAAACAACCCATGCAGTTGGGCACTGTGACTATCCTTACTTTTGATAATATATGAGTTTAATGCACAGAGAAGTTAAATAATTTGCAGTGGGAAGTTCGAATTCTTACCAGATGGTGTGCTTCAAAACCTATAGTGCTTGGCAGAGTGTTGTGCTGTGTCAAGATCCAAATTAATTTAAAGAATGTGATTATTTGAAAAAAAAAATTCTTTCATCTTACAGTTTTCTACCATTCTTGATGTTATTCAAAACCTATTAGTTCTTTTTTGCTGAGTAGTAAACTATGTGGTTCCACCAATTTGGATTGTTATAATGTTGACATATAACATAAATATATATTTAAATTCCAGATTCGGAACTCTACTAGTCCCAGAAGTCCATATGAAATTGCCAAGCATTCACATGCCTTCAATCACTTAACTGACTGTAGAAAAGCAAGAATCTTTCATCAGACACTGGGATATGAAAAAACGAAATCTCTTCTAAATTCACCATGCACTCCAATTTGATATACAGATCTGGCTTTGGTAAAGTGAAACTTTACCTGCTCAAAATGACCTGCTGAAATCTCATTTGACTTTTATTCTCCCTGGAGTGGAATTCAAAAATATCAACTATGGGGTTTTTTTGAAATGTCATTATTCATAAATATTGCATTTACTATTTCAAAGAGATTCTCTGACTTCCCATGAGTTGCCTGAGAAATTATTTGCAATCTTGAGATAGCAGGTCCTATGTAAACATCAAACAATTTGATCTATTAGATAATATAGTGGCAGGGTAATTTACAATGTACATTAAATAAGCAAGAGAGCACATAAAACAAACCTTCCAGCTTGAATTTTTGTACATGAGACAAAGGTTATATAACTAACATCAATATAAAAAATGGTACTTACAGCATTCTCACTGAAAAAGAAATAAAAGAGCAAAATCCGTCCTGATTTTTGAAAAAGCTGACCTTGGTTTTGAATAAAAGGACAGACTGCATTAAACAATACAACATGGAAACGAATCTTGTCATGTTAGTTCTCTGTGTAGCATGAGGTGATAGGCATTGTGTTTTACGACCAGTGGTAATATCTACCATCGGAGATGGCAGGAAGACATTTTATTCTGAAATTTCAACTCTAAAGTCCTGCTTAGTGTCTTTCAGATAAAATGAATTGTTTAAGAAAAACCCATAGGAAGATGCAATTATTCTTCTCTACTATTATCAGCAACGTAATTTCTGGATGAATACAATTACCACACATCACACTTGTTTTGCTGTTATGTATTAATATAAAGCTATGCTGAATATTTCCTCTTATATGTTATATGGCACCATAGTATATAACATGTATTGAACACTTAATATGTACCAAACTTACTTCCTATAGGAATCCTTAGTGGTAGGTGTTGCTAGTATCTACTTTGAGAAAAATTAAGACATGCTCATAACACTTTCTGTTGATCCTAAAACATAATATTGGCTATATTTGTTGTCATCATTGCTATCATTCTATAATTAGTAACTAATACATATTGAAGGCACATGTGATTAATTTAATCACTAAGATTTATGCAGTGAGAAAATTTCAAAACCATGTTTTAAATTCTTAATGAATAGGAAGAAAAAGAGGAGATAAAGGGGCTGTTAATGAAGACATATTGTATACAGTACAAAGCAACATTTTATTAATATGTATTATTGAAGTGACTTAAAAAGAAGACTGAAGTTTTATGTCATTCAAATACCAAAGACAATGATCCTTCTCATCAGGGGGAAAATGCTGCTTACTGTAGTTACAAATCAAGACATAAACATATTCTTTGTCATATGTTCTGTTTTAATGAACAGAGTTCTGTTGGGGTTGCTAATCTTGGATAACTGAAAAGAAAATAGCAAACACATTTACACAGACAATGTATTATGTTAACATGTGGAAGCCCAATCACAGATCAGTATGGGAATCAGGCAGGCAGGAAGAGGGAAGTGGCTTGGGAATTGATCTGGCCAAGATTTGAGGAACACAAGAGAAGGACCCAGAGCACTACACCCAGAGATGTGGAATAAATAAGCCTTGGTCTGATTCACATCCACTAAATATCTAGGGGCACTAGTCAGGCAGGTGGCATGCATCCATCATAGGAGTCTCTAAGCACAAATGAGGGGATGATGAGCCTAAGTCTCACTGAGATCATAGTGAGTAGAATCTCCTCAACCACGGAGGACATACTGATGAGGATTTTAACCAGTTGCTATAGCTTCTGACAAGTACAAGATGAAACGAAGGCATAATCAAAATGCTGTGGCAGAAATGTCCTCACACTGATTTTCTACACTTGGCAGAGAGAAGGGAATGGGGAGCAGTTCAGTTCAGGCCTGGGGGCCTCGCTTTAACCATTTTAGATAATGGGCTGGAAACAGAAAACAAAACGCTGACTCTGGCTTTTGCATCCAAAGACTTCTAATATGCTATCAGGTTCATTGTTAGTTGCCTGGGGACAGAAAGGAACAGCGGCGGCATCTGTCAGGCTTCATTAATTGGGCAGCTCAGCACAGGCACGAAGGGACAGAGATCATAAAGCATTAGGATTACATTTGTTATTTGTGAAGTAGTGACCACTGAATCCCTGGGAAAGAATAAGCTCTTAAATACACAAGCAAAATCCACCAGTGAGAGAGGAGTGGACATCTCTGATTATAATATCTATTCATTACCTCAACAAATCATAACTGAGAATCTAAGTGTCAGACATGTTTACAGGTGCTAGGGTTAAAACTATTAAAAATAGTCGATGCTTATACTCTAGCAGGGCAAACTCGATTTCCCTTTCCCTTTATGCAAACCAAAAAATAATTTGTTTTACAATCAGAAGTTCTGTATGTATATTATTGTTATGGTAAGACTGAGCAACACTGAATTTTGATTGTATGTCTTTATATGATTTCCTAGAAGGTTTTTAGGGTATTATTCTCTAGATACATGATCAAATGTAAATTTCGTTAAGGATTTGTGCAAAAATGGTATTTTAACTAACTGTGACAAGTTGTCCTGAAAAAGCCTGAATACAGATGAAGTTGTTAAAATAGCAAGGTAGTTTTATTTAGATTTCAACTGAGAATAGGTTAGATCATGCTTCACTTCCACTCACGGGACTCTATCATCGTCAATCTTTACAAGCCCTCTCCTGTACTTTATGTTTTATTTTATTTCTTTCCTGCATTTTATTTTATTTTATGCCTATCCTTCCCTTAAATAGACTCTCACATTCATATACCATCAGGGAAGTGCATCGAACTTTAAAAAATATACAGCATTGTTGAGTGTATGTACATGTTTTAAATACATTTTACAATAAATTATAAAGTTTTAAGAATTATTCGGCTCTTATTAAGTGCCAGGCACTCTTGAAAGTGGTTTTGAGGGGCACCTGGGTGGTTCAGTCAGTTAAGCATCCAACTCTTGGTTTCACTCAGGTCATGATCTCGTGGTTTGTGAGATTGAGCCCTGCATCGGGCTCTGTGCTGTCAGCTTGGGATACTCTGCTTGGGATTCTCTCCCTCTCTCTTTGCCCCTCCCCTGCTCATACTCTCTCTCTCTTTCTGTCTCAAAAATAAATAAATAAACTTAAAAAAAAAAGAGAAAAGAAAGTGGCTTTCATATATACTGACTCATTTAATTATTACAACAATTTTATTGTGGTGTAAGTACTACCACAATAAAAATAGTACTATTTTTTTCTATTATTTACAGATGAGGAAACTGAGACACAGAGCTAGTGAGAGTTCCTCAAGTTTACACAGCTAACAAGAAGTCATATGCAGGTAATATGGCTATGGGATCTGGAAGTTTTAACTTGCCTCTATGCATGCTGCCTTTATATGTGTCGCATTGTGATGTAGCTCTATTTTCCATATCTGATTTTCCACTTAACACTGTATTTTTTAAGATCTGTCCACCTCAGTGTAAGAATGTTATTCATTGCTTCCAACTAGTACAGCTGCATACCATTCTATAGTATATATTAAGTGCATTTTTCTTTAACTTCTTGTTAGAGACACCTAGATTATTCCAACTCTGTTTCTACAAACAATACTGTGGTAGACATTCTACAGGATTCTCTTTTGAGGCCAGCTTGTATGTTTGGATGTGGAATGGAATTGTTGGGTCATGCTACATACGCATGTTAAATTGTACTACATCTTATTAAAGTGCTCTCCAAAATGGCTATACCAGTTTTCATTCCAAGAGGTAGACGTGCACATCGCTGTTTTGTTACCTAATACACAATCCTTGATGTTTATCACAGCATTTGTCAGTTTGCCAGTCTGATTGAAGGTATATCACGTCATTTGCTGTTTCTCCTTTTAGAGGAGTTGTCTTTTCATACGGGTTTTGCCATTGGAGTTTTTTGTTCGGTAATCGGATCCTGTTCTTCATCCATTTTTATAATGTGTTTAGCTGTATTTTCTTGTTGGACATTTTTTAGACTAATGTAGAAATCTTTAAAAATTTTTATTTTTTTTTTATTTTTATTTTTTTTTAGTTTCAAGATCCTTTTTTTTTTTTTTTTGGTTTTATTTATTTATTTATTTATTTATTTATTTTTTATGAAATTTATTGACAAATTGGTTTCCATACAACACCCAGTGCTCATCCCAAAAGGTGCCCTCCTCAATACCCATCACCCACCCTCTCCTCCCTCCCACCCCCCATCAACCCTCAGTTTGTTCTCAGTTTTTAACAGTCTCTTATGCTTTGGCTCTCTCCCATTCTAACCTCTTTTTTTTTTTTTTCCTTCCCCTCCCCCATGGGTTCCTGTTAAGTTTCTCAAGATCCACATAAGAGTGAAACCATATGGTATCTGTCTTTCTCTGTATGGCTTATTTCACTTAGCATCACACTCTCCAGTTCCATCCACGTTGCTACAAAAGGCCATATTTCATTTTTTCTCATTGCCACGTAATATTCCATTGTGTATATAAACCACAATTTCTTTATCCATTCATCAGTTGATGGACATTTAGGCTCTTTCCATAATTTGGCTATTGTTGAGAGTGCTGCTATGAACATTGGGGTACAAGTGCCCCTATGCATCAGTACTCCTGTATCCCTTGGATAAATTCCTAGCAGTGCTATTGCTGGGTCATAGGGTAGGTCTATTTTTAATTTTCTGAGGAACCTCCACACTGCTTTCCAGAGCGGCTGCACCAATTTGCATTCCCACCAACAGTGCAAGAGGGTTCCCGTTTCTCCACATCCTCTCCAGCATCTATAGTCTCCTGAGTTGTTCATTTTGGCCACTCTGACTGGCGTGAGGTGATACCTGAGTGTGGTTTTGATTTGTATTTCCCTGATAAGGAGCGACGCTGAACATCTTTTCATGTGCCTGTTGGCCATCCGGATGTCTTCTTTAGAGAAGTGTCTATTCATGTTTTCTGCCCATTTCTTCACTGGGTTATTTGTTTTTCGGGTGTGGAGTTTGGTGAGCTCTTTATAGATTTTGGATACTAGCCCTTTGTCCGATATGTCATTTGTGAATATCTTTTCCCATTCCGTTGGTTGCCTTTTAGTTTTGTTGGTTGTGTCCTTTGCTGTGCAGAAGCTTTTTATCTTCATAAGGTCCCAGTAATTCACTTTTGCTTTTAATTCCCTTGCCTTTGGGGATGTGTCGAGTAAGAGATTGCTATGGCTGAGGTCAGAGAGGTCTTTTCCTGCTTTCTCCTCTAAGGTTTTGATGGTTTCCTGTCTCACATTCAGGTCCTTTATCCATATTGAGTTTATTTTTGTGAATGGTGTGAGAAAGTGGTCTAGTTTCAACCTTCTGCATGTTGCTGTCCAGTTCTCCCAGCACCATTTGTTAAAGAGGCTGTCTTTTTTCCATTGGATGTTCTTTCCTGCTTTGTCAAAGATGAGTTGGCCATACGTTTGTGGGTCTAGTTCTGGGGTTTCTATTCTATTCCATTGGTCTATGTGTCTGTTTTGGTGCCAATACCATGCTGTCTTGATGATGACAGCTTTGTAGTAGAGGCTAAAGTCTGGGATTGTGATGCCTCCTGCTTTGGTCTTCTTCTTCAAAATTCCTTTGGCTATTCGGGGCCTTTTGTGGTTCCATATGAATTTTAGGATTGCTTGTTCTAGTTTCGAGAAGAATGCTGGTGCAATGAATTCAGCAAAGTTGCAGGATACAAAATCAATGTACAGAAATCAGTTGCATTCTTATACACTAACAATGAAGCAACAGAAAGACAAATAAAGAAACTGATCCCATTCACAATTGCACCAAGAAGCATAAAATACCTAGGAATAAATCTAACCAAAGATGTAAAGGGTCTGTATGCTGAAAACTATAGAAAGCTTATGAAGGAAATTGAAGAAGATTTAAAGAAATGGAAAGACATTCCCTGCTCATGGATTGGAAAAATAAATATTGTCAAAATGTCAATACTACCCAAAGCTATCTACACATTCAATGCAATCCCAATTAAAAATTTTTAAATTTAAACCCTTTTGATTTTTTTTTTAACTGGCAGTTCTGGTATTAACAATCACAAATTGCAAGCAGATGTCTGTAGTGGAACCAAGAAATTCAGTGATAATCACAGATTATCATGACTGAAACAAAGAGAATAATGACAAGGACAGCAAATCCATAGCACAATGTTAGAGAAAACAGACTAGTGTACTGCATAACAAGGTTTACTAAGCATAACAACCTGGGGAAGCCGGTGTTGTTATCCCAATTTTAATGATGATTAAACTGAAACTTTGGACAGTTAAGTTACTTAACCATAGGACTGGTAACTGAAGGTCAATAGTACTTGGGCAAAGTAAGATACAGTGGGTCCTGTATATTCATTTCTTATCAATAGAAAGAGTGATTCTGATGGATTCGTTCTTTGCTAGCACTTATGAAAGACTGTCTGTCTAGGGGAGCCTGGGTGGCTCGGTTGGTTAAGCGTCTGAGTCTAGATTTCAGATCAGGTCATGATCTCATGGTTTATGAGTTTGAGATCCACATCGGACTCTACACTGACAGTGTGGAGCTTGCTTGAGAATCTCTCTCTCCCTCTCTCTCTGCCCCTCCCCTGCTTGTGCTCTCTCTCAAAATAAATAAATAAACATTAAAAAAAAAGAAAGACTGTCTATCTAAATTCTATATGAGTGAGATTTGGTGACTACTGCTTTATATACAGAGGAGAAAAAAAATTATCAAAGCATAAGTAAGGGGGAAATGCCAGCTGTCCTCTTTCTTCTCTCTAAAGCTATAAATGCCAGAGTATCTCTTGGTGCACATAGAAGGGAAAGGTAAGTTTTGGTAAAATATGATTGAAAACAAAATCTTCTGTCAATCCAGGAAACCTGTCCATAAATAGAGTAGAGAAAGAAAACAGTTTATTACTGAGGAAGCATTAAGTCAGAAGGTGATGTCCTTCACAGGCAGTTGGCTAGGAGGTTGCAAAGACAAAAAGAAATGTTATCCTTTCATATAGTCAAGAAGACACAACCTGTTGTGTATATGTTTTGAAGATAAACAATAACTAGTCTTCCAGCAAAGGGCTTGACAGCCTCCTGATCACCCATAGGGTAATCACCTATGATCACCTGGCAATTGGGGTGACTCAAAGGAATGATAAACTTTTCATATCTCTGTGACAGAAGACAATTTTGCAGCTGGAAGCCAGCTGAAGTTAGTCTCCTAGACAGGGATCCTACCTTCCTTGGATGTTTATATTCCAAGGTCCTCAAGAAGGCCATTTCTGAGTGTTCACACAGCTAACAAAACACTTGTTTCGTTTTAAAAATGATTTCCATACATTTAAAAAGAGAATTTACGATGATGAATATTCTAAAGCAAATTGTCAAAAGAAAAAAGGGGCAGAGGCAGAGGGAAATCTTTTTCCTTATTTCCAACAAGGAGCATTACATCTTTTATTTTTATTTATTATTTATTTATTTTTAAAAGTTTATTTATTTTGAGATAGTGTGCACGTGTGCACTAGCGAGCACAAGTAGGGGAGGGGGCAGAGAGGAAATGGGGCAGAGAAAGAGGGAGAGAGAGAGAAAGCTAAGCTGGCTCCATGTTGTCAGGGCAGAGCCCAACACAGGTCTCAAACTCACGAACCCTCACATCATGACCTGAGCCAAAATCAAGAGTCCCAAGCTTAACCAACTGAGCCACCCAGGCACCCCTGTCTCTTATTTTTAATTTGTACTTGCCTTTACAGCTGCTAATGTATTCTGCAGTTAATACTCAGGGGTACTCTACAATGTCTGAGTGTCTTTTACCCACTGGTAATTTTAGGCTAACAATGAATATATTAGGGTAGAACAAGGCATATGCTTTGATAAAGTGTTTTGTGTGTATTAAAGAGATTTGTTCTCACCACAACCTAGGAGAACAATACTATTACACTCTCCTTTTCTGGATGAGAAAGTAGAGCACAGAACGGAAATAATAAATCCAGGTAGCCTGGTTCTGAAGTCTAGATAATTAGCCACTCTAATATTCTAGAATCTCTTTCAGCTCTGATTTTATCTCTCTCCTCACCCCCTTATATCTTACGCCTTTCCTTAAGGCAATTTTGATGACATTTTAATTCTGAAAAGCACTAATAGTTTCCTTCCACACACATACAAGCTTAATTTTCTGAAGGAACCAGACTACTGTTCTGACAGCAAATGACTGCTAATAATTTTAAATGTTTGGAATTTATGTGTTAATTTCTGCTCAACAAAACAAAAATGTATAAAGATTTAAGACATGGGATACAAAATCAAAAAGTGCTTGCCTCATAGTCTTTGTTTCTTCACATCATAAAGTATATAAGATGTCTTAAAAAAATCTGGAATAGTTTATTATATTTCTATTAAAGTGATTTTTTTTTTGTATAAGACAGTCATGCCTATGAGTATATAGGTACCAAACCAAAAATCTTGCCTTCCAAATATATGTTTCTTATTGAATCTCCAAGGTAAATTCACTGTGAGTATTGGGCTAAACACTGAGAATAGTTGAGGAGGATAAGGTCCTGGCCTTCAGACATTTACACACTAATGGGCAAGGTGGATCCATTAATGTTCCAAACAGTGTAGCAGTTCCAAACCTCTTTTACATTCATTAGCTCATATGATCTCCATTGTAACTAGCAATAGAGGTCTTATTTTAATTCTCGCTTTGCAGGTAAGGGAATTGAGGCTCAGAAAGGTTAATTAATTTGTTCAAATTTATACTCTAAATGAGAGCTGAAACCAGAACTTTCCCCTAAATTTTATGCTCAATAAAACTGCACAATAGCTGTTTCATTTTCTAATCCTGCCCTTTAAAATATAAAACCAAGATTTCCAGTATTAACCAATTAGCCAATATTTTACTAAGAGGTATTTTAGTTTGTTTCTAGAATTTGATTTGGAGAATGTAGTGGAGCTCTCTTGTTTTGTACTACACAGAACTCATTTTACCCATATTCTGGTAGCTGCAGCCTGGCTTTCAACAGGACAGAATCCCTAGCTACTCCTTGACCTTAGGGTTTGGAGTAAACACTGCTGCTCCAATCTTTTCAGGTTCTTCATGTCCCTGCTCAGAACCCATGTGCATTTGCTTCCAGTGCCCTGAGTTTAAGACTTCTTTTCCAAAGAGTGCCCTCAGGACTGTGGACCACTCTGCCCTCACACACAGGAGGCCTGGAGTTTATGTTTACTTATGTCCAATAACTGAAAAGAGTAGGAGTAAAATGGAAGAAAGGTTAAAGACATCTCCTTCTGGACAGTATCTGAAACACACTCTTATTCTAGATTCTGTCTTAAATTGCACCTTTGTTTGGTTTCCTTCCCATCTCTATCCTCCTTTCTGGTTTCTCCCAGGAGTAGTATCTTAATCAACTACAGAGGGATCATTGCCTTTGGGATCAGATTCTGGAGAATCATGTGAGTGACCTGGCCCTCAAACAATTGAGGACTCATATTCTTCTGACATACATTTGTGTTAAGGCTTGGTATCCAATTTAAACCAAAGAGATGCACTAAAATTGTCCCGATAACTCTATTGGAAAGAACATTGCCTCTTCCTTAGAGAACTGAAGTTGAAAGAATATAAAACCTTGACCTCCTACAGCTAGTATTTCTAAGCCTGTTAGAGAGCAGAGCCAAAGCATGAAGTCAAGTTAAGCCAAGTGATGAGGAGAAAACAGATGCTTAAGGATGTCGTTTATGCCAGTACATCAAGCTGTGCTCAAAGGCAGCCCTACCTCTGGACTTCTCAGTTACATGAGCCAAAAAATTTCCCTTTTTGTTTCCGCCAGATTGGCAATTGGCACAAATTCTCTGAGAAATAAAGAACTACTCCTTCTTTTTTTTAAAGTGTCAGGGGTGGGAGGGAGACTCTAAATACTCTTTATTTATTTTTTTAAGTTTCTGTTTAAATTCCAGCTCTTTTCTTTTCTTCTTTTCTTTTCTTTTTTCTTTTCTTTTCTTTTTTTTTCTTTCTTTTCTCTTCCCTTTTCTTTTCTTTTGCATTTTTGTGCATTTTTGAGAGAGAAACAGAGATAGAGACAGAGTGTGAGTGGGGGAGGGTCAGAGAGAGAGGGAGAGACAGAATCCAAAGGAAGCTCCAGGCTCTGAGCTGTCAGCACAGAGCCCGACGCGGGGCTTGAACTCATGAGCTGTGAGATCATGACCTGAGCCGAAGTTGGATGCCCAACTGACTGAGCCACACAGGCACTCCTCCAGCTCTTTCTTAATAGAGAAAACTGAAATACACTTTTCAATTGGGATAAAGGAGAGTTGAATCCTCTTTTTCTCAGCAGTTAAAAAAAAAATCTTGATAACCATTCAGTATACCCAAATTTAGGTCTATATAATAAAGACAAAGATCAGGTCACTGCCTTTTTAAGCTATTGGTACAAATGTTTTCCAGCAAAATAAAAAGCTTTCTCTGAAATATTGTTTCTGTGCTGAGAAAAATTCCATCTTTGGCAGTAAAACCAGGTTGTAAAGTTAGTGCAATACAAACGATTTTAGTAATTTTTCACTAAATTAACCCAAAGCTTTATATATTTTATGTAAATATACATAAATTTATATATATTATACTATCAATTACTATTTATAAATGTTGAGAGATAAGGGGTGGTATGAGGTAGTACATCCTTACCAAAAAGAGATAATGCTGTTATTATTATTACTATTATTATTAATTTTTATTGGGGGTTCCTGACTGGCTCAGTTGGTAGATGTGTGACTCTTGATCATGGGGTCGTGAGTTCAAGCCCCATGTTGGGTGTAGAGCTTACATTAAAAAGAAGTTATTATTATTATTTCTACTCTTATTAATTAGAAGCACTACATCACTGAGAGTATGGTTCTGAAATAGTATGAAAATTCTGACAGATTCTAGCTGTCTACTTGTATAGTTTTGGGGAAGCAAAACTTTTCTGAGACTGAATAACCTTAACTGTAAAATGAGAATTATGATGGTATTTATATATTTAAGTTATCTGATGAATAAGTGAGATAATGTACATTTAAATTCTTAGCACAATGTTGACCATGTAATAAAAATTTTAAATTAGCAATTGTCATTGTTTCCATGGGGGAAATAATTTACTCACATTTGTTATATACACAATTTTTACAAAAACTACTCTTTTTTTATGAAAAATATCTTAGTATGTAAAAAGCTCACATAGCTAAAAGTAAAATATTTTACTTTATATCATATCTCTGGAGAAGTTCTCCCTGTCGTATGTACAGTGATTAAAATTAGAAAATGTGTGATATGTTTTGAAAAGGTGCATTAGGAGTGTTTTTTGAATTAATGAATGCCTCTTCACTGTGAGGTTGTGCTTATGTGACATCAAAAAGGTGTGAAAATTCAATTTTAACTGGTCGCTTGCTTTTTTATATGACATGTTTGAACAAAAAGTGTTATTAACTTTTAATGAATGTTTGTATTTATTTTACTCTATTAATAAACATGTGCAATTAGTATTAATACAAATGGGCAAAAATCACAACTAACCAGTGTAGTGTTACAAAGCTTTTACAATTACGAAATAGTTTTAAATATATTAGCACATTTAACTCAAAATCTCTATGGTTAAGAGGTAGTAATACTACCTCCATATCACAAATTAATAAACTGATACTTATAGAAATACAATACATTGAATGAAGTTATGGAATTGAGATACTGAATCTGCCACTTGACCCTAAATCTCATTTTGCTCCAAACAATTCTGCCATTTTGAATTACTCACTCATGGGGTCTATGAGAAAAGCTGATGAAGGAAAATTTGGTGATTAAATTTGTGACAGGCAAAGGCAGGGGATCTCTGCATGATCTAAATCCAATCAAACCTGATACATAGCATATCTAGACTAGAGCCAAAGACAATGCCTTTATTCTGTGACAGGATGGTAAACAGGGTTCTGACCTTCACAGTGTTCTCTTGGTAGGCATTCACCAAACTGGTAGAACCCTGCCTGTTATTTTAGCTGAGAAAGCTTAATAGAAGAAATGCTAAGCGAGAATTGATTTTTTTTTAAATTATAAAATTGTAAAAAAGCAGAAACGGAACACTAAAGCAGTGGTTATTAAAGTATGGTCCTGGGGATCACTAGGACTATTTTGGGAGGTCTGTGAGATATAAAAATATATATGTGGTAATACTATGGCAAGATTTCCTTTTTTTCACTCTCACTTTTGTCCCCTACCACTGGAATTTTTATAGAGAATATATAATGTGATGACATCATCAGTAATGATTAACAAAATATGTGGTGTGTATTATGTTTTCCAGAATTTCCAGTTAATAAGTTTGGAAATAATTAAATATGTACATACTTAAAGATTACCTCAGTTTTTTCTTCTATTATGATCTTTCTAGGGTATCTGTGGTCATACCTGTTACAATGTCTATAACATCCTTATTGTCTAAAAAATAATTATCTTGAAATCCAAAATAATTTCCTTATGCGTATATGTAAGTAGTAATGAAAAAAGTGCACTTTGTTATGTTTTTTGCAATAATATTTTTATTTTTTCTAAACACTTCTATGAATTTACAAATTTCATGTATATCTGTTATTATTTTAGAATTTATAATATTTTACTTAAAGTAAGATAAAAATTTTAAGGTTTTTCAGTTGTAGGAGTTGTAAACTCCTAAAAAAGGTGTTTAAGTGCGCCTAGGTGACTCCGTTAGTTAAGCATCAACTCTTGATCTCGGCTCAGGTCATGATCTCACAGGTTCTTGAGTTTGAGCCCTGCATCGGGCTATGGACTGTCAGTGCAGAGGCTGCTTGGGATTCTCTCTCTCCTTCTCTCTCTGCCCCTCCCCTGCTCTCTCTCTCTCTCTCTTTCTTTCTTTCCGAATAAACTTTTAAAAGGGGGGAGTTTAGAAGAGTTGCTTTCTCAAAACACAGCATATCTTACTCTTAACTGTAGAGAACAAATGGTTACCAGAGGGTAGGTAGGTAGGGGGATGGCTTAAATAAGTGATGGGGATTCTGGAGTGCGCTTGTGATGAGCACTGGGTGTTGTATGGAAGGTATATTATACACATGAAATAATATTACACTGAGGTAACTACCTAAAATTGAAATAAAAACCTAAATAAAAGTAAAAGAGCTAAAAAAGATGAAACTGATGCGAAGAACTTTTGGACTCAAAAAAAAAATCTAACAAAAACACTGGCACAAACTTAAACATAATGAAAACTGTTTTCCTCATGTTTATAGGTGTTAATAATTTCCCTGATTTTGTCTTATGAACCAACATTTTCTAAGAGTATTACTGAAATATTTAAGTTGTGTTGTTATCAGAGGTAATGAATTTCTTCAATGGACATTTGAGAAGACTGGACACAGCAGAAGGAGAAAAATAAGTGAGCGTGAAAAGAGGCTCATTAAAATTATTCAAATCTAAAGGCAAAGAGAAAAATGAGTGAAAAAAAAAGCAAAACAAACCATTCAAGAAGTATGGGACATTATTAAATGTTCAGACATATGAATATGGTAATGGAGTCTTTAAAGGAAAAGAGTGAAAACTGGTCATAATAAATATTTGAAAAGACAATGGCCATTTTTTTTCTTAATTAATGAGAAGCAGTGAAACATCGTCTTAAATCTTAGAGAAATCCAATGAGAGACACAAAGAAAGAAACCCTTAGTTATATCATAATCAAAGTGCTAAAAACCAAGGATTAAAAAAGTAAATAAGTCTAGAAAAAAGAAAAAAAATATTAGAGAGGAAAAAAGAAATATAGGAGCTTTCAGAAACAATGCAAGCCAGAAAATAGTGGTGAGACTTATTTAAAATATTGAAGAAAAAAATACATTCTCAAAACAGAAATCAATAACCATTGCGAATAACTTTAAAAAAATCAAGATAAAATAATAGCAAGAGAATCTATTGCCAGCACACCTGCCCTCAAGAAAATATTAAAGGAGGTATTCAGGCAGAAGGAAATGATACTTGATCATTGATAATTTGGATGTATACAAAAAATGAAGATCAGTGAAGATAGTGAAAATAAGTGTAAATGTAAAGAATTTTTATTTTTAATCTCTTTAAAATACAATTTATTACTTAAGGGAAAATATTAACACAGTATTGTGATGTTTATAGCACATGTACAAATTAAATTTACAAAAATAATAGCACAATTGTAGGTAAGAAATAAAATAAACATTCTATACAGAAAATAATATTATTTTGAGGTAGACTATGGTAAGTTATATATATTTTGTTAACACAAAAGTATGCTGTAAAGTAATAAAAATATTTTATAAAATAAAAATACCAATGTTTTAGATTTCAAAATTGGAAAATGATATTAGTTTCACATTTAAAAGATATAAAAAGTCCTGGGATTTTACTTTAAACTATATTCTAAAATTAATATGCATGGGTGCCTGGGTGGCTCAGTCGGTTAAGCGTCCGACTTCAGCTCAGTTCACGATCTCGCGGTCCGTGAGTTCGAGCCCCGCGTCAGGCTCTGGGCTGATGGCTCCGAGCCTGGAGCCTGCTTCCTATTCTGTGTCTCCCGCTCTCTCTGCCCCTCCCCGTTCATGCTCTGTCTCTCTCTGTCTCAAACAAACAAACAAAAAAACCCAAAAAACCCGCAATTTCACAGGTATAGTTGGAGTTTTCAACATACATCTTCTTGTCATTAATTTTTTTTTAAATACAAAAAAAGCAACTTTATCAATAATCACAAAAAAACTCTTCATCAAATGTTAAGTGGATAAGTAAGGCATGGGATGTCCATACAGAGCAGTACTATGTAACACAAAGGAATGAAGTACTGACAAATGCAACGAGAGGGATGATGTCGATTGCATTGTGCTAAGAAACACAAGTAAAGAAACCAAACACTACATACAGTATAATTCTATTTATATGGCATCTGAAAATGCAAAACTATAGAGACAGACTATCAGTTGTTGCCTGGAGCTGGATTCACCTTAAAGTGGGACAGGGGAACATTTGGGGATGATGGAAATGCTCTATGTATTGATGCGGTAGTGTTTGCGTGACATACATTTGTAAAAAACTACTCAAACTATGACTCAAAAAGAAGTGGACTGTTGGGATATGTATACAAACATGAATAACTAAACCGGAGTTTAGACAAATTTTTAAGGTAAAAAATTCATCTGAAACTTTGTAGTGGGTAGCAATTTACTTCTACTCAAGAGTCTGCTCTTTTTGTGTAAAGTGATAATAAAAATATGTAGCTTTGATCAGTGTTATGGGGCTGGCACTCAGTAAGCATGAAATCAATAATAGCTACCTTTATTATTTTTTTTATAAATTATGATATATTACAAGCCTTATAAATATATAAATTATCTGACTGGCACATCAAAAAAAAATCAATTAAAAATTTGTCTTTTTATCTCTAGACAATGGAAATAAATTAAATCTATTAGTTTAACAAGAATTTCCAAAGTCTAGTACTTAGTTCCTAATTTTAAAAATTATTTATATATAATTTTTCTTTTCTATTTTGAAGTAGTCTGTATAATGGAATATTTTTAAACCATTTAGCATAAATTTATGGAAGAATATTCAGATTTGTAGATATGGACATTATATATTTTAAGTCAAAGAATCAGGATAAAATTGTATGTATAGTAAGATCTCATATTTGTAAAAATGAATAATATATGTGGATTGAAAAATGTCTGGAAAGATGTACTCTGAAATTTGAATATTGGCCAATTCTGAGTTACAAGATACTAGTGTTATTTCAATCCTTTCTCTTAATCATATTGTCATTTTTCATATCATTACTATGTTTTACTTTTCAAATAGAAAACAAAAGAAAAAGACATAAAGAAAAAAGTAAGCAATAAAAAACATGGCTACCATTGCACATGCTCATCATAGCTAGAGAACACACTGAAGCAAGCAGAAATTTGTTGTTTCCCTAATTGCTGAGACTCATCTACACATGGCAAATTTCCTAAAAACCATCTATCTGTCAGAGTATAAGTAGGAGTTATAAAGAACACATTCCCAAGTATTCCAGAGCCACCTAGGTCAGAAAATCTCAAGTACTGCCAATAGCCTTGTTTTCTATGGTTTAAGCCATGCCTTCTAGAAAGACATGCATTTAAATAATTTAGAATCCACACAGTTGAAAAACAGAGTTTATGGGCCATTTCTCTAAAGGGAAAAATAAATAAAAGCTGTCTCTTTAACAAGATTTTCAAAGTCTACCATTCAGTTTCTTAGATATTTTATTGTTTAAATTTTTAATTTCCTTCCTCTGGTTCTAGTTTCGAAAATTCCGAGTGGAGAGAACATTAAAGCGGAAGCATACAGCAAAATAAGTACAGATGACTTAAGAGCTTTGGTCTTTGATTCAGAAGAAAGACCTGGGTCTTAGCTGACTCTGAACTAGGGGAGACATGGGTCTTCAAGAGTCATATTAAGTGGGTGTTGGGTGGCTCAGTTGGTTAAGGATCTGACTCTTGGTTTCAGCTCAGCTCATGATCTCAAAGTCATGTTAAGTATCTCTGAGACTTAATTGCCTTATGTAATAATTAAAGTTAGGATTAGGTGAATAAGAAGTTCTTTTCAGTCCCTAAAATTACATTTATGCATTTATACATTTATAGCTAAAGGCCTATGGTCAAAAATAAACACAAAAAATCTCAATACAGATTAATGTGTTAACTATTTTCACTATAAATTCTCATGTCTGCCAAGATCACATAAACAAAGTTTTCTTATGAGCAATACCTCAAAGCTTGACAATTAACTCTCCTAAGTGATATTCTGCTGCTTTCTCTATTGAGAGCAATAATATATATTTATCTGAAGGTTGGTTATGATATTAGCTCCATTTAGGGGCACCTGTGTGGCCCCATCGGTTAAGCATCCAATGTCTTGATTTCAGCTCAGGTCATGATCCCAGAGTCATGGGATCGAGCCCTGCTTCGGGTTCTGCTCTGAGTGTGGAACCTGCTTAAGATTCTCTCTCTTTCTCTCTCTCTCTCTCTCTCTCTCTTTCTCTCCCTCCCTCCACCCCTCTCCCCTGTTTGTGCTCTCTCTCACTCTAAAATAATAATAATAATAAAAAATATCAGCTCCATTTAAAGGAAAAAGCAGCATAACTTGTATTTCCTCCAAAAATTTATAAAATTGTTTTGGCTCTTTCTAAATTCATAGAATAGCTTAAACATTAGTTACAAAATTTAAATAAGAGACAAAAATTAGAGATGAAAGAAGGAAAGAATATAGGAAAAAAAGAAGTAGGGATGTATGGAAATGGAAGAGAGAGAAGTACAATTGTTCTTGATTCCATTAAGAATATTTACGTTATGGATGTCTCAGCTCAGGCTCTCTTAAAAAACAAAGCCTGAAGTGAAACCTTAAATGCTAACATTTTGTGGGTGAGTGAAATCTCAGGAAAACTGGAGTGAGGTAAAATGAGCTATGGATGGAGGAACACCCCATACAAAGGGGTGCATTTCTGAGCTGGCTATATAGCCAGAAACAAGCACAGCCAGTTGTTCAGTGTGAGGGACATCTGAGACAACCACTGGGTGCAGAGTTACTTGGTTTCCTACCTCCTACTGGCTAAGTTCACCCCATAGAGTTTTTTTATACTCAGAGTTCTAGGCTTTCCCATTCAGTATTACTGGGAAACTTCTGGGGAAGCTGAGCTCAAAGCCAATTTCCTGTGGGACTAATAGGAGAACTCATGGTAGAAGGCAATTGGTGTGGCTAAAGGTGTGTGTGGTGAAATGCCGTCCATTTATGTCAATGAACAACATGGCAAACCAAGAACCACGGCTTGAGGGTGGCTGAGGGTCTGGCCACCCAGCCAGGTAGAGTACATGAATCTCATCACAAGGTGGCATTGAAGCTCAGAGGGACTTCCTCTCAAGATTAAACCCATCATAATGAGGATAATTCCAGGCAATATTCTTGGAGGTGAATCACAAGCAAAGAACAGAAAGTGATGGCTGAGCAAACCTGGAGAGATACATAAACTGAGTCCCACATATGGGGTGAAAATTCTCCATTTCTGTACTTTGACTTAGAATTACAACTTTTGTGTTAACTCGTACACGTTTCTAATTTATGCATATTCTGAAGATAGGTGGTGTTCTGAAGGAGGCTAATTCATGGCAAATCAGTCTGCAAGGAAGTTATTGATAACAGAAAAGAACAGATCTCCATGATAGCCAGGTGTATTCACTGTCTGAAATATTCTGTCAGATTGTAAGGGGAGGCATAGTAATATAATTTCCACCAATTAGCTTTTATGTAATCCTTAGGCGACCAATGAAAGGATTTTTCTTTACAATGATTATGTAAGGATGAATTTCAACTAGACAAAAGATTTTTGGTAATGGTTGTCTTGTCTTTTTTAAAAATATCAAAAAAAGAAAACAACCAGCAACTGTCTCCCTTAAGTTGATTTTGATATAATTATAGGACTGGAACATTAGCTCTTGGTCCTGTCAAACTTGTGTTTTTTAAAGAATTGAGCCTTACTTGAGAGAGAAAGGAAGCCATCAACACTCTGCTGAGCAGTGTTAATGGATGACTGGTTTTTCCTTGTGTAACTGCAGAGAAAGATAAACCACGAACCATAAATCTGTTTCATTTTTCCTTAATCTGTATTCAACTTCAGTTCACTGACATCCGAAAGATTCCTTGTCATTAAAAGCCTGCACGTTACTGAGTTAATTCAGAAGAAATTACTTGTGAATAGGAAAAAAGATGGTATTTCAATAGATCAGTAGACTGCTTATTGATTTTAAAATAATTATTTTGGTGACACATATGAAGTACCTTAAGATGGCTTTGAATTCTGAATTTTTATTTATAACAGAATCCAGACCTTCAGATATTTCCTAAAAATGAACTGAACATAAATAATTTTGTCCACAAATTTTGTACCTGAGACTGAAATTTTTTTTTTACTCTTTTGAAAGTTTATTTATTAATTTTAGAGAGAGAGTTCAGAGGTGGGAAGACAGATAGGAGGGAGAATCCCAGTCAGGCTCTGCACTGCTAGTGCAGAATCTGATGCAGGGCTTGAACCTACCAACTGTGAGATCATGACCTGAGTCAAAATCAAGAGTCAGATGCTTAACCTACTGAGTCACCCAGGTATCCTAATACTGCAATTCTTATTTCAATATACATTCTCACTGCTTTTTAGTAATAGAATCCTTAAATATTAGCAAGCTATATGGTTGTCAGAATAAAGATCGTATTGCATGGTGTTCCTTGCAGGTAGGTATAGCCACCTAACTGAGTTTGGCTCATGACTTGTGAATGAAAGTATATGTACACCTTCTAGATCTTGTTCTTGAAGAAAAGGAGAACACCCTCCACTTCTATTTTTATTTCTTGCCTCTGGCTGAAAGAGATTACAGTGGCAAGCCCTTTTAGAAAATGTAGGCTGCAGCAGAGATAGTAATGCTCACAAAACATTCTATGCATTCCCAACATAGCTTAAGCCCATATAGTCCAATAAGACCAAATGACAACTTTTGTTCAATAAAATATGAGTAGAAGTTACCTATATCACTAACTGGCTTAGTCAGAGAAAAACTCTGGTAACAATTTTCACTCTCTTCCTCTCCAGGGTGACCAGGAAGCCTCATATTCCATCTGATGGTGCTCTAAAATGGTAGAGCGGCCATTGGCCCATGTCCCTAAGTGACTTTTGGGAGCAGAACCCTTTGCTGATGGTATGTTACAGAGTGAGTAGACAATAACCTTATTTACATTAAGCCTCTGGGACTTAATCTGTTACATAAGGTAGTTTATCCTCACTAACAAATGGATAGAGACAACATCCCGTGAAAGGCGGAACACAAAGTTGAAGGAACGTGGGTCTCCAGCATTGCAGGTCTTCTGCATAAGTTTTGGTTCTCTTATATAGTTAGGCAAGAGGGAAATTAACATCTTCTTTGTTTAAGTTCCTGCTTATATGGCCTTATATATGAAGTTCCACACTATCCCAAGGGTCATTTACCAAACATGAATTTAAATTCCCTTTGTTCACATTTTCTAACATAAGAATTATAATTATACATAATAAAATAATAATTGTTAGGACTTTCCAAGCCACCATTTCGATATCTCCTTTGAATAATAGTCTGTGAAAATGTTCTCATCCAAGATTGCTGTATTTTAAAATATATATAACTTTGAACCTTTATTGCCTCTTTCACATAGAAATGAACTTTTATTGAACTATGACTACATTCTTGGAGTTACACTAAGTAATTTATGCCCGTGAATTTGTTTACTCTTTACAAAACTATGGAGTAGATACTATAATTATAATCTATATTTTAGGTGGATGTGTGTGTGTGTGTGTGTGTGTGTATGAAACTGAAATATACAGAGGAAAGTAACTTGCTGAAAATCACATAGACAATAAATGACCAAGACAAGATGCAAACCAAGTTCTTAATTATTCCAGAACCTAATCTATATTCATATTCATGATACTGTATTCATGTTCATGGTGAGATACATGCATACATGTTAAAAAATCCTTTCTCTGTTGCTAATTTTATATTTATTTCTTCTCTCTTCTTTCCTTCCTTCCTTCCTACCTTCCCTCACTTTCATCCCTCCTTCTCCTACCTTTCCTTTCTTTCTTTCTTGTATTCTTGTGTCTTTTTTTATCTTTCTTTGATTTTTTCTTCTTTTAAGAATGGAATGCACCCTATATTCAAGATTAGAAGTCTGTAGGATTGCTGTGTTTGTCTTTCACTGTATGACAATAAATCTGTTTGAGAAATCATGAGTTCTCTCTGCTTGCATCAAATCTCCCATGACTCCTGTAGCCATAATTTTATATCCAGGAAATTACTTTTTGAAGACAGCAAATTCATTCTGGAGGATTGTTGTGCCGACAGTTCCAAGGATGGGATCAATCTCCTTTTTATTGTCCCTTTCTCTCCATTTAGTAAAGGTGCCTGTGTTGCTCTTTGCATCCCAAGTGGCTGGATAGACAGTCCCTCAGTGTACAGAAAGCAGCCTGCATGTGGGGCTAGGGGCTTGCTTCTAGGTAGGCTCACAGGGTGAGTGTGAAACTTATGGCAATGTGAGAAGAAAAATTATTGCTACTGTCACTTCTAATATAATTTTTATATGTCAACATGTGAAATATATGGCAAGTGCTAAAGCTACAGGATTAAAAAGCATAATCTTACAAAAGGTATTTCAAGACTGAGAAATAAACAAAGAACACACATGATTAAAGTTTGATAGAGATCTCTTCCCTGTACTGTGGTAACAAAATGAGATGTGGAACTGAATTTAGTCAGAAAGCAGAGGGTAAAGGGTTGGGGAGGCTCTGGGAGGAAGTGGTCATTGCTCTGAATCTTAAATAATGAGTGGTAGTTAGCGAGAGAGATAATAATAGTAATATTAAGTTGGGATGTATGGAACTGCTGACATGCAACCTTTTTTTTTAATTATAAAAATGACAGTTTCACGTGGTTTAACTTATCTAACCTAACCTATGCTTTTCACTGATCTAAAGTTCAATAATCATTCATTCCTGTAGTTCTCAGAACAATCAAAGAAGGTAAGTCCTGCTGTTTTACATATGAAGAAATGGCCATAGGAAGGTTAAGTATATTCTTCAATATCAAAAAACTACTAAATGAAAAATCACAGTTCAAATTCATGCCTTTTTGCTCCAGAGGGCATCTTTTTAACAGCACTGATTTGTAGCAAGGACAGTAAGGGACATTCCATTCCCCTTTAAAAGTGGATGATTCTGTTTACACACATCCACATCCAACTCATAAACTTCCAGAATTCATGCTAGTCTAGAGCCCTCTTAAATAATAGAAAAGGGGAATGCTTATCTAAAATATCGATTCACAGAGAAGTGTCTACCTCTTGATGTCTTTTGGATTATGACATCAGCAAAGTGACATTATTAAGATGTTAAAATTTCTAAGATATAAAGCAAAAGTTTACTAAATTCTTTTTTTAATGCTTATTCACTTTTTGAGAGAAAGAGTGCAAGCAGGGGAGGGGCAGAGAGAGAGGCACACATAGAATCTGAAGCAAGGCTCCAGGTCCTTAGCTATCAGCCCAGAGCCCGATGTAGGACTTGAACTCACAACCTGTGAGATCATGACCTGAGCAAAGTTGAACGCTCAACTGACCAAGCCACCCAGGGGCCCCTTACTAAATTCTTAACAGTTTAAAAAAAATGAAAATTGAAATATAATTGACATAGACATGGTATTAGTTTCAGGTATATAACATTATCATTCTATAAATGCATACATTGAGAAACGATCACTACAGCAAGTCTTCTTAACATTTGTCACAAAAACATACAATCACAGATGTTTTTTTTAATGCGATGAAAACTTTCAAAATCTACCTTCCCGACAACTCTCAATTATACAATGCAGTAATATCAACCATAGTCACAAGGGCTGTGCACTATACCCCCAGGGCTCATTAATTTTATAACTGGAAATTTGTACCTCCGGTGTTTTTTCCCCCAAATTAATTGTATCTGTTTTAAAGACTTAAGAGTGTATAAGTTTCGGGGCGTCTGGGTGGCTCATTCACTTAGGCATCCAACTTCGGCTCACGTCATGATCTCGTGGGTTCGTGAGTTACAGCCCCGCGTCAGGCTCTGTGCTCACAGCTCAGAGTCTGGAGCCTGCTTCAGATTCTGTGTCTCCCCCTTTCTCTGCCCCTCCCCTGCTGGCACTCTGTCTCTGTCTCTCAAAAATGAATAAATGTTAAAAAAATTAAAAAAAAAAGAGTGTGTAAGTTTCTGTTTGATTTCTTCAGTGTGCCTCAGATATAACCATTCCAATGTGAAACTCTCTTTAGTCAAATGAGGCCAAATTTTACTTTTTGTTTCAGGCTTTTAAATATAAAATGTATTTATAGCTTAAAAATTCACCCAAAGTGACAGCTAATATTTCATAAACAAGGTTGAAAGCCAACTTCCAAAAAGATTTTATTCATTTACTTTTACTGCAAGTCTAAACAATTTTAAATGAAGAAAGAAAATTCAATAAATGTACACATTTTATGCTCAGCCACTGAACTCAAATTGTGTGTAATCAGGGTAAAATCACAATGTCGCACTGTGACGGCTTATAGTATTGATATGACACAGTTATTCATAGGTAATTGCAATTCTCATATCCACATCTAGAAATGAAGGAAAAATATTAATAGAAAAGATTAACCGTAAGGGAATTTTAATTTGTTTCTGGTGTCACCACCACCACCACCACCATCATCATTAGTTAGCTAAGGAGAATGGCTAGTTTGCTACATTTGGAGTAAAATTAATAGATATTTCCTGTGTCCCTGAAACCTCTTTTCAATATCAATAATTTACCAGCCCTACTAAAGACCTCCTCAGGACTTCATCAACTTGTGTAACTTTTACGTAGTGTCTGTGTGTTTGCTTATCTTTATATCCATCCAGGATAGGCTTTCCACATATCCAAACTTTGTTGAGGCTTCTTGCTCTCATTGTTCCTTCCTGAGAAGGGGAAGCTAGGACCTTTTTCAGCCAGTATTAAGTGGTGAAAGACCTTGAACCATTTGCCTCCACACAACTGAATATCCTTATTCTAGTAAACACTTCTAGAAAAAAATGAGTGTGTTTCCCCAGTCAGGAGTATCTTCCCTTACCATTTCTCTTCTAATTCCGGGAATAGGTTTCCCAAAAATTCCTCCCAGGATTAAAGAAAATCATGGGCTGGGGTCCATGCTCAGTGTCCCCTGCTCAGTAAATCCTGCTGGATAAATAGCACCCCTTGATGATGAGCGCGAGCATGAAGCTTGTGTGCCTAGCCATCTCACAATGGATTGAACTCGCTCAAGTTTACTCTATATCCTGGTCAGCACTGTTATCAATTTTACTGTTTGTCTCAGTCAAGCTCCTACTTTGTGCCAGGAACTTTGAGGAACCAGGTATGTTCTGGGGATCAAAAAATCCTGGGTGCTTATTGAATGCTGCGGTTGGTGTCCTCACCTACTCAAAGACCTTTTTTGTTTAGATGAAGGCAACTAAGTCACCTCCTTCACTGCTGTGCCTGTTTCCTACAAAGAAGATAAGTCCCACTAGAGGTTCCTGAGGCCAACGAAAAAGTTGCTCTTTAGAGATGTTTCCTAGGTAGGGTTTTACCTTTTATAACTCCTTTTAAAATGCCCCCTTATTTTTAGTGTATCTTAAGAGCTTAACATATGCTTGGAATAATGAAGAGGCCTATCTTACCGGGATAAGAGAAAGGAGAGAAATCTGTGGCATTCTTACCTACAAAAGTGTCAATGATTTAGGCCTTTGGTAATGTTTGAATTGCAGGTGTTTGAGAAAACTTGGATCATGAATCAAAAAATTGGATTATAATTTGGAGAAAAGCAGAGTAGAAGACGTTCAGATAGGGAGCATGGATGTTAAATTTTTTTTTTTCCCTCTCATTTCCATGTAGTTGAGTTTATTCCTCTCCTTTGAATTTGTTCAAAGAGCATGGAAGTCCAAGTCTCCTGGCTCAAAATTTGGAACGCTGCCTCAGGGACCTGCATTTTGACTGAGGAAGTTCTCTTCTCTAACCGAAGAGAACACGTGTGACGCAAAGTCAAAACAGTGAACAGACAAATAAAAAAGTGAAAACATGAAAGTTTGAGCCAAAAGACCAGGGTTTATCTAGCTGCTACTATTTAGTAAGTTGGATAGATATATAGATAGATAGATATTATAGATAGATATCATACCAAAATATATTTAATTTTTTTATCCTGAAGTTTCTCATCTATGTAAAATGGGAGTAAAATACTTGCCCTCCCAACATCACCTGATTTTCATGGCAATTCTATAAGATGGTGAACATTATAGGTATTTGGAAAAACAAATTGCATTTCGAGTGCAGTATGGCTGTAACAAAGTGTGTGTAGGAAAATTAGTAGTTAAGTGCATGTACTTGGAAATCAGACAGATTTTGCTACTTATTATCTGTGCTATTCAGCAATTTCTTTAACCTTTCAAAGCGTACTTTCCTCATTAGAAAAATGATGATAATCACTCCTCATAGGGTTTTATGATATTTCCGTGACATAGTGTATATTAATAGTCTCAACATAAAGCCTGGCATATATGAGCACTTAGAAAATGGCAGCTGGCATTTTTCTTCTTCTAGAGAAATGCATATATATTGCACCTTGATATAAATGATTTTTGATTCGACTAAAGCCCCATATATTTTAAATATTATGTCAAAGTTAAACCAGAAAGCCTGTGTATGTTGGAGAGGTACAACATCCTTGGGACTCAGGATCCTAAATCAAACCAATGATGCATAAAATTATTTCTATCCTGTGATATTATTTACCATGCTACTGCATTCTCAGTCAAGTAGAGGCGATGAAACATGGCAGACTATGGTCTTATGATCTATCTCCTCATTTCATGTTTGCTCCATTTGTGTAGTGTTAGACAAAGGACAGCTTGGAACACAAGAGCTTGTTTGTTCCGGATGGTGAGAGATTAGTTGGCTCTTGCATTTCTCAGCTTCTTTTTGTCTTTAGAGAACACTTTTGTCATGCAACCAGATTTTTTTTTTGTCTAAACATCAAAAATTATACAGTTTATGGGCTATCAGTCTGTAAATCAGGTTTCCTTAATGGGTATAGGCTAATTATCGCCACTCTAAATGACTGTTAATAAAATGCAAATATAGACATTCACCACAAGAAACTTTTTCGATCCATTTTAACGTGTTTCTTGTTCAATTCATGGGAGTCATTCCTTAAATATGTTCATGTCCTTTGTTTATATTTAGCTAAATTAAAAAATTATATTTCATTTTAAAGTTCTCTTCAGGTAATGAAATATTTTTCATTAATAGAAAAGCTTGCTAGTTTGGGAAGGAAATGTGTACTTGTTATCATTTTTATAATTTACTTTGCTAATAAAATAAATGATTTAAAATTTCTACATTACAAAGAATCCTAAAAGATATGTTCAATTACTTCAAAATTAATTTACATTTAAACTTATTTTTCAGGTACATCTACCTGAATATTTTTAAAAAGTCACTTAGCAGAATAAAACTTGAACTTTCTCCTATATGGTGTTCTATAGAACTCTGTGCTTGTTGTGATCCTTATCACAATTTTAATTACTTGTTCTATGATTGCCTTACCCATCAGGCCAGAGACTATTTCCATTTTGTTCCCTGTTATATCATCCAATTTTCTAAGATAGTGCTGGAATATAGTAGGAGCTCAATACTTATTTGTCACTGACTGAATCAACGAATAAACTGAAGATACAATTTCAATTGTAAGTATTTATCTTATTCAATAAACAGAATGGCATCTTAAAAAACATAACAGGCTTTTCCTCTTCTATTTTTCCATGTAAGCATCTTGCTTCTACTTCACCAGAAGTATCCAATGCCTGAGGGGTAACTAGAATTGTCATAGAATGCACAGAGGGGGAGAACAGTGATCAGCTGTTAACTTGGAAGAAATATAGTGTGTGTGTATGTGTGTGTGTGTGTGTGTGTGTGTGTGTATACATGCTTGTAAAGCAAGATAATAACCTCAAATAACAGGCTTTGGGTAGACAAACAAAGGATTTTTCAAATTTCATTTTTATGTCAAAAATGTCAGGCCACTAAAGACTATATAAGTCTCAACGAAGACAGGGCTCAAAATGAGACAGAAGGGAATTCTCACCCACTGGAAGAAAAGAATGAGCACTTTTAAGACCTCAAGAAAAAGAAGATAAGACAGAGAAAGGAGAAAATAAGAAGTTAGATGACAGACAGTTCTTGATTCTTCCTCTACTTCTCATTTGGGGTTGAGCTTTATGGGGAATAACAGAAAGTACACAGCTAAGTTGGGGCGTGAAAGAGAGTCCAAAGCAGAAATATTTTTTAGCCTGTTTGAGTTCACCTACCTTCAGTGTAGACCACCACTGAAGGTGCACTTACTCCCTCATGGACATTATGGAGGAGGAAGGGAAGCATGTTCCAGTTGCAAAGGTCAACACTAGTACTCCACCATCGCTTGGTTCCATTATTTCCTCTTGGCTCCTTACGGAATGCAAGGTAGACTTTTCTCTCTTGTTCTTTTAAGAAGAACCAGAAAAATAGACTGGTTCTATCCTGCCTGCTGTTGTGACGAAGGGAAAGGAACATCATGAAGATGACAGCCCAACCAGGAAGGGTAGGAGTGCCAGTGATCGCTGTGCTGGGACTACCGTCAATGCTGTGAGGGCAGATGCAGGGGCCCTGATAATTCACAAAGAATTGTTCTTTGAAGTTGCATCAAGAGATAACTCTCTACAAGTGTCTGCAGTAATGTATTAGCTCAGCAACTGCATAGGAGAAGATACATTTCCTGGGGAATCCAGATTTGAGGACGGCAGACCAGGTAGACCCATCCCTGCTGCCATGAGATCACTTATGTGCTCTCTGACACCCAGGAGTCTTTCTAGGTAAATGGAAAGAAGAAAAGTTACCAGTTGAGAGGAGAGAATTATCCCTACTAGACGGTTAACTTTGAATTGACTGAATATTTGCCCCCTAAGAGATCATTTTATATTGAGAGAGATTGTTTATATTCAGAGGGGGCTAAACTTAGTTTTCTTGGCAAGTGAACCACATCCTCCTCTCACCTCTAAAAGGGATATGGACTTGAAAATAAGAAGACAGATGGACTCTGTTGTATCCCATGACTAATGTTTGACATAAATTTCTTCTTTACATCTTTAGAATAATTTTATATAAAATACATTATTCTCATTTTGTAGATGAGGCAAATGACAGAGTAAAAGACAAATCTATGAGATTTCAAACACAGGTGTGCTTTTCTTTAAAAGCAGCCCTTGTAAATGTCATGACCCACTAGTTCACTCCTAAAGCAATAAACTTGTCAAGACCTCTCATATAGTTTATTATTCAAAGAGCCATTAATAAGAGCATTTGGTAGCCCCTTCTTGCTTCACATAATAATAATTGTTATTATTGCTATGATTATTGTTATTATTCTGTAGCACTATCTAAATATCTTACTAAGCAAAATTTGCATCCTCATCTTGTTACTAAATGTGATGCTTTTCTTTTTCCACCAGTGAATTTTTGTAACCGTGTGCACTGCTTGCTTTAAGAGCGCCCACAGTCTTGTGGAGAACTCCCTTACCTTATCAAGGTTTACTGTGACTCATCTAAACATCAGTATTCAACTAAAGATCTTTCACGGTTAGTGTTCTTGGTTAAAAACTACAGAAACCAAATCACATTAACTTACACAGAAAAGAGGATGTATTCAAAGTGTGTCCAGAGGTTTGTAGAAGTGATAGAATGCTTCAAACCAGAATGACCACAGACAAGGCAGAGCAAAGGTGCAGGTTGATACTAGTCAGGTACAAGACAATAGCCAATACTGGATACTTTGGGCAAGGGCACCCATCTAATCAGCTGTGGGAAGACTCTGGCTCTTAATTGTTATTTCATGTCTGTGTTAGGTAGGGTTGCTATAATATAATGCCATAGATTGGGTCAACTGAAAAAATCAGAAATTTGTTTTCTCACAGTTCCAAAGGCTGGAAGTCCAAGATCAGGGCACTGGCAGGGTTGATTTCTTTTGAGACTTCTTCTTGGCCTGTAGTTGGCTGCCTTCTCACTGTGGCCTCACATGCCTTTCCTCTGTGCATATGAGGAAAGATGCATGGGCATTGCTACTGTCTCTCAGATGTCCACATCTCTTCTTCATCTGATTTGATAAGGACCCTCCCTAAAGGCCTCATTTTAATTTTATCACCTCTTTAAAGGTCCTCACGTTCTGAGGTACTGAGGATTAGGACATCAACATATGAGATTGGGGTGATACATTTCAGTGCAAACACTGTCATAAGGTCCAAAGTCCTGGGTAGAATCTTTAACCTACGTGCCGGGGCGCCTGGGTGGCTTAGTCCGTTAAGTGACCGACTTCGGCTCAGGTCATGATCTCGCGGTCCGTGAGTTCGAGCCCCGCATCGGGCTTTCTGCTGACAGCTCAGAGCCTGGAGCCTGTTTCAGATTCTGTGTCTCCCTCTCTCTGACCCTCCCCCATTCATGCTCTGTCTCTCTCTGTCTCAAAAATAAATAAACGTTAAAAAAATTTAAAAAAAGAATCTTTAACCTATGTGTAGATTTATTTATTTATTTATTTATTTATTTATTTATTTATTTATTTTAGCTTGTGTTAAGTTTGGTTATATTCTTAAATGTTTTTGGAGAAATCAGTCTAAAGTATCTATAAGTTACAATTACATTTTTAACCAACAAAAGGTATTTTTTTTCCATTTCTTTCAAATTAAGTATAAAAAAATGTTTTCTATCGTATTGCTGTATAACAGATCACCTTAAAAAACTGGCTTAAACGGGCGCCTGGATGGCTAAATCAGTTAAGCGTCAGACTTCAGCTCAGTTTCATGACCTTGAGGTCATGATCTCAAGGTTTGGTGCGTGAATTCGAGCCTCGCTTCAGGCTCTGTGCTGACAGCTCAGAGCCTGGAGCCTGCTTCAGATTCTGTGTCTCCCTCTCTCTCTGCCCTTCCCCCGCTCATGGTCTGTCTCTCTCGGAAAAAAAAAAAAAAAAGCTGGCTTAAAAATATGCTACTATCTTTTATGGTTCTATAGGTTAATTGGATTTATCTGAATGGTTTTCATTCAGAGTTCAAATGTTGTTTTAGTACTTGAGTCATGGGCTTTTACTAGAGTCATCTGAAAGTATACCCGGGCTGGATGTCCAGATGGTTTCTTCACTCACATATCTGGCACCTAAGCAGGAATGGCTGGAATAGCTGGAGACTGGCTGGCATATATTTCTTTCCATATTGCCTCTCCACATGAGTAGCCTTGGTTTTCCTACAGGATGGCAGTTCAGGATAGCAGAACTTCATAAAAGGTCACCAGCTTTATTCATTATGCTTTCCAAGATGCCCAGATAGATGCTGCAAGCTTTCTTATGAGCTTGTCTTTGAAATCACTATCACCACATTCTATTTGTTCCATGGGACCAGCCCAAATTCAACTCCAGAGGGGACTAAACCAGAGCATGAATATCAGAAGCATGGTTCAGTGGGAGAACACTTGGTATATGAACTACAACAATTATTTTATAATGGGATTAACAACAATGACTGCAATTAGATAGAGATAAGGAGAAATTTTCAACTATTCCCTAAAAACTGTATCGGTAAGTACAGAATCCACAGTGCCATAAATAAATTTTACCTAGTTGTTGAAGTAAAACTGAGTCGAAAAGTCTCTTAAATATTCTTTGTTGATGATGGCAATATCCTATATAATCATTTGCACACTGAATGCATAACTAAAGTACTCCCTTATAGGCACTTAACATAAGAGGAAGTCAGCAGCCACTAGGAAGTTGTCCTGCAAACCCTTTCTACCCAATAGGAAATGACAATGAACAATAGATAACCATTAGCAGAAAAAATGAAATGTACCACTAATTGTAAAGACTTTTTAAAACAAATTGCCTCATCATATCCTCACTGCAGCCTTTTTGAAAGAGCTATTATTATTCTCCCTCTACTGGTGAAGAAAAGATAAGAGGAGAAATGGAGTAACTCTTCCTAGTTAGCATATCTAGTCAAGGCCAGAGCTGGGATTTAACTGGGATTGATTGACACTATGTTTTCAACTAGGTACCAGCTCTAGGAATATTTAAGGTAAATCTACGACATGCTTTCTAATCAATCTACCATTTTGGAATTAGTTGAATGGCCAGTGTAATAAAAAGTCCATGGTGGTAAGAGGAACGGGCAGCTGTACTAAGAGATTTTCACCTGCTTTGCCAGTCATTGTCAAGGGAAGAAGAACCTTGTACTGAGGGTGACTTTACAGACACTCGGAGGCAAGAGGTGGCAAGCCTCTGAAGCAAGCTAAAGTTAAATGTTACCTCTTTTTTCTCTATAGACAATGCAGGCATATCATCCTTTGAATAGTAGACAGGTAGACAGTACAACAGTTACTATATTCCTGTAACTGTCTTTGTGGAGTCACAGCATCACATTCTCTCTTACCATTAGTGTTTTGACAAGCATTTAGTTGTTGTGATATTAGTGATCAATACAAGTATTTACAGATTGATGTAGTGTTTGCTGATCACGGTGAAGACTTTTAAAGGCAAAAGTGATAAATAAAGAGTTAGCAAGCAAAACCACTCAATACTACAGATACTTTACAAATTACATATCTAGCTGGCAACTTCAAACCTAATAGTAAAAACCAAATCAGAAATTACCTCAAATATAATTTGAAACTTAAATGTAATTTAAAATATTTTCCCATGTATTAAACACAAGATCCTAGGCTAAGTTTATATTGTCAATTTAATGTTTTACAAACTTCTGAAGGAGAGATATTTAATTACATTCTTATGGTTTTGAAAAACCCTACTTTGAATCTGTTCATATAGGTGATATCTGAGAGCGAAAAATAGACACCATTTTTAATGGGATGGCAAATCAGAGAGTGCACGGATTACTTAGTAGAGTCTATTTGGGGAAATACAATTAAAAACAAAATTTCCTACCAACCCAGGAAACCTCTCCACAAAGGCAGAAGAGAAAGAAAACCGTTTTGCTATTGAATAAGCAGTAAGTTGCAGTATGATGTGCTTCACCGGCAATCTGCTGAAAGACTGCAGAGAGAGATACCAATCTTAGCTTTTTATAGAGCCAGACACAACCTGTTACACACACATTCCCCAAACCAACACTGACCAGCGTTCAAGTAAGAGGGCATGACAAAACCATTTGTCACACATGGTTCATCCTAAATCCCCCTGGTAATTGAGGTGACCGTGAGGGTTAGTTAATTGACTTTAACCAAAGGAAAATAAACTTTTCATGTCTTCCTGACAGGAGGTTGTTTGGGAGCAGGCACCTGCTGTAGTTAGGTTCCTATTCTCCCACCGAAACTGGTAGATAAGGACAGAGTCTTTCTTGATGATTACATTTCAAAGAGATGATTTCTGGGCCCTGGGGAAAGACATTCTGGTTCTTGAAGTTGGCAAGAGGCTTATTTAGCTTTTAAAAAATATCTTGGGGCACCTGGATGGCTTAGTCAGTTGGGCATCGGACATCAGCTCGGGTCATGATCGCAGGGTCCTTAATTATAGCCCCGCATCTGGCTCTGTGCTGACAACTCAGAGCCTGGAGCCTGCTTCAGATTCTGTGTCTCCCTCTCTTCTGTCCCTTCCCCCACTTGTGTTCTGTCTCTCTCTGTGTCTGAAAAATAAATTAAAAACTTTAAAAAAATTTTAAAAAGAATACCTATATACATTTCAAAGAGACAGGAAAATAACTTATATTTGTGAGTTTTCTAAAGTAAATGCTTTAAGAAAAAAAGGGCAGGAAGGAAAAGGAGTCCCTTTCCTTATTTTTATCAGGGAGAATTAAATCTCTCATTTTTAATTTTTTATGGGTCCTGGAAGCAGTGAATCAATTTATGAAAGAAGACCAACATAAGGATTCTATGAGAATCGGGAATACTAGAAACTATCCATGTTTTTAGAAGAACATATTTGGGGGGTGCCTGGGTGGCACAGGGGGTTAAGTGTCCAACTCTTGATTTCAGATCAGGTCATGATCCCAAAGTCAGGCTCAGTGCTGAGCATGGAGCCTTCTTGAGAGTTTCTCTCTCTCCCTCTCCCTCTGCTCCTCCTCCGCTCACTCCCTCTCTCGCTCTCTTTCTCTCTCTCGAAAAAAAAAAAAAAATTATACCAAAGTTTTAGATTTCAAAATTGGAAAATGATATTAATTTCACATTTAAAAGATATAAAGAGAAAAGTCCTGGGATTTTAATTTAAACTATATTCTAAAATTAATATGCAGGGGCGCCTGGGTGGCTCAGTCGGTTAAGCATCAGATTTCAGCTCAGGTCACGATCTTGCCATCCGTGTCAGTGAGTTCGAGCCCCACGTCCGGCTCTGTGCTGACGGCTCAGAGCCTGGAGCCTGCTTCCTATTCTGTGTCTCCCTCTCTCTCTGCCCCTCCCCCGTTCATGCTCTGTCTCTCTCTGTCTCAAAAATAAAATAAGTGTTAATTTTTTTTAAATAATAAAATTAATATGCAAAATAACAAGGTATTTATGTGGTATTATTTTTTTAAAAAATGCTTATCATTTTTAGACTGTCTAACCTCTGACCTTTCAAGATAGAAATATTCATTTTATCCCGTGCCTAAATAAGTCACTGTGAAAATGAATCTCCTTTGAGTTAGGCTGTTATTCGTAACTTCCTTTTATAGGACCTTTATAACTGCAACTTTATAGATCTCATTGCTTAATACAGAAAAAAGAACAATGCTCCATTTTTTGTTTTACCACTTTGCTTTTTCGTGATTCCTTCAATTACCCCAGGAGGGTTTTCTTTTCTTTCTTTCTTTTTTTTTTTTAAGTAAATACTTTAATGACTTCATGAAACTTCTTTCAATAGCTAAATGAATAAAGAACAATAAAACTGTGTGAAGCTTGGATATTGGGAGTTTGTCCAGGCTCCCTTCATAGTGAAGGGAATTAATCATATATACAGGTTTTTCATGCAAAAAATGTAATTTAAATCATTATTTCAGCAAAATCACAATTAGTACATCTGAAATTTTGAGATAACAGAGTGCCTGGGTAGTTACTTCATACTCAGTGGTCAGGCATGCCTCTGTGTGGAAGTAAAATTTAAGGTAAGGTTATTGTGGGATAAATCAGGGGGAAGAATGCTACCTTGACTTTCTTAGGTTGATGGTGGGGGAATGTTTGTTATATTCTCAAACCTAGAAGAAATTAAAAATGCTTATACTGATTGAATAGCGTTTCCCTCAAATTCATGTCCATCTGGAACCTCAGAATGTGACCTTATGTGGAAATAGTCTAGTTATTAGTGACAGGAGGCCATACTGGATTGGGGGAAAGGGGTCCTAATCCAATGACTGGTGTCTACCAGAAAACAGAGACCTCCAGACTGGAGAAGAATGCCCTGTAATGAGATTGGGGTGACACACCTAAAGCCAGGGAATACCAATGATTGCAGGCCAACCACCAACAGCTCAGAGAGATGCATGGAATGAATTCTTCTCAGAGCCTCTAGAAGGAAACAATCCTGTTGACATCTTGATTCAGACTTCTGAATTCCAGAACTGTGAGAGAATCAATTTCTGTTGTTTTCAACTGCCCAGTTTGCTGTCATTTGTTACAGCAGCCCCAGGAAACTAATACAATGTGTTATCCAGACGTTGACAAATTTTCCTGTGAAGTGCCAATCAAAAATATTCTAGGCTTTGTGGATCACATAAAATCATTGTTGCTTGTTCTTCTTTGTTTCATTTTTATTATCCTTTAAGTGTAAAACCCATTCTTAGCTCTGTGGGCCACACCCAAATCGGCCCCAGGCTGGGTTGCCTCCCCTGCCTTATTCTCTCAATCTATTGCTTGATGAGAAGAAGAGATTACATGGTCAAAAATACAAGGATAAAACTGATGTGGTTTGAAGTGGGGTTTGGGAGCCAAAAGCCTGGAAAGAATTCTTGAGATTTTGGTGCAAAAATAGTGTTTTTATTATAGCACTGGGGCAGGACCTGTGGGCAGAAAGAGCTGTACTGATGTTGTGAGGACTGACTGATTATGTAAGATTTTATATCCTATGGAGGAGCCGGTGATGTTAGGGCCCTGGGAAAATTGAGTCTATAGGTTTCTGGAGGACTGTCTATTGATAAGATTGCTTTTTTTCTTGTAAATCACTAAGACAGTTGCAAACTGATGGGGATTCCGGTTCTGCATGACTATTATCTCTATCAATTAACCATTTGTTTTTCCTCTTCCTTTGTTCTTGGGCAGCCAGGAGTGCCTGAGGAATGTCATACATACCCACCTGGGGTTGGGGGTGTTGTGGGGTGCTAGCTTGTGCTTTGTTCTCAGCTTGCCTTTTGCTTTCTCATCAAAAAGGAGTCTGTTAGGAGGTGAAGTGTGTGTATGGGGGGGGGTATGAATATAAACAAAGATGGATTTGGAAAACTCCTTTACATAGTGAACGTTTTGTTGGATTTCTTTTTTCCCCTCACATTTATAGGACACTTCAGTGCAATGCCTGGTTCAGAATTAAAGTTTAAAGAATGGAAGCTGTGCTAATTATGGTTGTCAACTTGAGGCATAAAACATGAGCATTGGTTCAAAATGAAAGAAGTTTGACTCGTTGCAATGATCAGAGTAGAATCACATTTGGATCATTGTCATTATCATCTCCTTGTTTTGCTGTTACACATTGCATACTTCTGTTCAGTGTTTGATTGGAAAATTCAGCTGCTCAGCTCAGTTACAGATGATATGGAATGGGTGATGGTATTGTTTCTGGGATGATATCTCAGCCTAATGAGATAAAATTAATTTAAGCACGGCATCAACCTGGCCCTACTTGACCTTGAGATTGACAGAGATTAACTGATTTCCTATCTTTACAGAAACTCAGTAAACCATCTCTCCTCTGGTCAGTTCTTGAAGGACACAATCTAAGAATGAAATGAGCCATCTTTCCCCTGGGTGCTGCGTTATAAGAAGTAGGATAAATACATTGATTTGGAACTAACTCTTCCTTTTGGAAGGTTGACTGTACTAGGCTTTTGCCCTTTCTTAACTCTCCTTGCCTATCAAGGTTATACTGTTTGTAGACCAAAGGAAAAAGCCTGCCAAGAATAATTCCTCATGTAGTTTGCATGATACACCATGATCAGATTATACATGAAACTGGTTTGGAATATGAAACAGTGTAATTTTTGTTCTGTGCATCCCTTCTGGATATCTCTGTCCAGTTCTTGTGGCTACTTTTTCTATTAATTGTTTGGCTAGCTTCTTACATTGGAATGATTAACAGAAAAGATTAGATCAGTTTTCATAAACTTTGAAAACAAACTTTTTTGAAGTTAAGAGATTTAAATTCAGAATTTTCTTCTTATCATTTCATCTTTGCCTCATTTTTTGCTTCAGTGGCTGCTTACTAGTTAAAGGATTACAATAATTGAATTGGTAAAACTAGATTTCTTATAGAAGTTATAGGAAAGGAAAGTTTTCTCAATAGTAGCGATAAATGTTTGAGCCAAACCATGTTCCCAAGATTCTTTTGAGATTGCCTTCTTTCCCATTAAATTAAAAGTATTCTGCAATGCCACTAAGCATGGAAAATACAACTACAGTTCAAAATAGTTACAAATCAGTAACAGCAATGTATTTCAAAGTTTCTTTCAAAGTCTGATCTTCATTAGTTTCAGAACTCCCCATGTAGAAACATTTCTAACACCAATTACAATGAAACATAGAAACCAAAAGAGGATTTTTCTCTGCTTTTTAATTGATGTATTTGTTTATATTCTACCTTGTTTCAAAACAGAGTTAAGAAGGTGCTGCAGATGACTTAATCCCTTCCCAGTGAGATGCATGAATATACAATATCGTTACCTAGCCTTGAGTACAAAGCTGATATATAAAATTGAATACAAAAATTGGAATGAGATTTAAAAATGGCTACTTAGAAATGCTGCATTTATTCAAATAATTATTAGAGGGAAGATTCTATGAGTCAAAAATGGAAAAAGGACCCTAAGCCAACATTTTGTCTCTTGGTAGATTTTTCTCAAATATATTCTGATAGAAATGTCTGGCTTTTAGATTTCTCAAGGGGAAATGGATTTCATAGCATCCCTAAATAACTTATTCTAAAGCTTAAAAAGCTACTGTCAGAAAATATTGGTTAAGCAAGTTTGAAATCTGTTCTGTTGCTTTCTCTGTTCGAACTGAAGTATAGAGAAGCAAAACAAAAGGACAGTACTGTTCATATAAAAATACTTGTGCAGGTATGCCCCTCTGGTGATATGATCCCATCAACTTGTGTGTCTCCAGATACACGATAGGACATTGTAATTAGCGAGGCCTCAGATAATCTCTATACATAGGGAGGAAAATTTGTCATAGCCAGGGACATAATTACAAAGTCAGTATGAATACATGCATTAAACATTGCTCCAAAAGAGAATAGGGGAAAATCAGGTGATCAGTATCATTTTAAAATTCTCTTGTCATATTCATATATCACAGCACACATTTTCACAATTCTATAATGCTGCCATATGTTTGATCCATACAATCATTTTCTAGCTTAAGTACGTGGTTATTTTCCTTATTATTACTCTGCAGTTATTTCTGCTGTTGTATTCTGTAGGCAATCACTGTGGATTTTCCAAACTGTGTTAGAAAATAAAACTTGCTCAAGGTTTGCACACACAAATAGAAGCAGACCTTTTAGCCACTAAGAAGTACTTGTGGAGACGTTTTCAAAAATCAGAGAACTCTTTAAGACAATATGCATTTAGAGGTTGGTTATTTAGCACACAATTTAAGGGACATGGGAGTTCAGAAAAGATGAAGATAAATGAACACAATTTCCTTTCCTTTCCTAACCCAGATGGAGAGATTCAAAAAGTTAAATTTCAGAGGGTTTTTTAGTCTTCCACATCAGGAAAACCAACCATGACATAGCAGGAACAAAGAAAGACAAAAACATAGGACTCAGAAACCCAACAGATCTTGGATTATAATGTGACATTGATATTTAGCTATATGATCTTTGCACAAGACAACTAAACACTTGGGTTCTCAGTACCTTTACTGTCCAAATCAAGGTAATGCTCCTTCACACGGTTTATTTAAGGATTGGAGAAAAATATCAAACACTATGTCACATAGAAGTTATTTGATACATGATAGCCACTCAACCATCAAAGTTATTAGGGAAGTCAGGAAAAAAAACAAACCATTCCAACTCACAATTACCTAAACCTTTACACCTGAATAAAAGTCTCTCTTTTCATGATGCACAAAATTAGTGCCAATTTTGGAAATACACATGAAATAGGTCAGCTCCATTTCAGGCAAAGATACAGTGCTAATGGTTTTTGTGATTTTTTTCCCTCAACAATAAAAGGAATAACAGACGTCAATACTTTCAGAGTTCTGTGACGGCAGTAACTTTTTACCCTGGACACTTTTAACAGGAGGATTTTGAATCTTAGACAACAACATCTTTTAGAGTTGCTCTTAGGTTTCTAGAAGGTGCTCTTTATCTGGTGAAAGACCTGGAACTTTTTCCAGGGGAAACAAAAAGTAATTGTAAACTGGAAGAGATGGTTGGCCTTCTGTTCTCACTTCAGGTCAGGGCCTTTAAGAGAAGAATGGTTGTTCAGAGACAAAAAGTGCTTGGCAGAATTCTACCTTTCTATGATTTCAGTTTAATTAAATGAAACTGATGAATCATGCAATGAGGAAATAGCATTATGGCGTCAGTGATTCAAAGCTGGAAATGAAAGCTTGTATATGAAATGAATAAAATTTCCCTTAGTGGAAACACAGATGGTGAATTCTAAATTCTGCTTCCCCATGTTAGTGAACCTGCACAGAGCAATGTGTCTTTTCCGTCATTTTTACATACAGAAGATATAAGATGTGCTGAATTTGTCTCAAGTCACCATTACCCTTAAGGATCCATTATGAATTTCCAGGTTTTACACATGCAAATTTTAAGTCAGGTTTTCCCTCAGATGTCAGTAACAGACTGTAAAGCACAACTTATTTTATGCCTCAATGATTTCAATTAACTAGACCAAACCTGAACGTCCATTCCTCTCTGCTTGGTGTATCAGACAAGGATAAATGCCTGAATATCATATAATTCTTATTCTCTGCAAGGATAGGGATAGCAGGATTGTGGGGATCAGCACAAGGAAAGAAAAATCAAAGCAAAAAGTGGATACCCCCAACTGATCTCCTCTGGAACATTTGATCTATCCTTTCTACAAATCAAAAGATCTTGTTTCAGTAGCTGAAAAGTGACCTTTAGATCTTGTCAGATCATAGCCATGCTAGCCTCTGGAAAAAGTGAGCCTATGGGTAAGTATCAGGATCAGCTTTCAGAGGCCAGGAAGGTTTAGATGCATGGCTTCCATGTTTCCAAACAACTATACAGTTACTCTCCCATAAGGGTCAGCCAATTGTGATCTGCAGGCCAAATCTGGCCCACTGTCTGTTTTTATAAAGAAAATTTTATTGGAATTTGTATTTTAATTTGGAAGATCATCAAATGATCACATTTCTCCTGCCTAATCATCTTTAAAAATCTTATCAATCCGTGGGACACCTGGGTGGCTTGGTAGGTTAAGTATTTGACTTCCGCTCAGGTCATGATCTCACAGTTCATGGGTTTGAGCCCCACGTTGGGCTCTGTGCTGACAGCTCAGAGCCTGGAGCTGGCTTCAGATTCTGTGTCTCCCTCTCTAACTCTCTGTCCTTCCCTGCATATGCTATATCTCTTTCTGTCTCTCTCTCTCAAAAATAAGTAAACATTAAGAAAAATTTTTTAAAAATCTTATCAATCCATGTTTCTATATATTTCATTAGAGAAAATAGAATACTTTTAGGCTGTGCTATACTCATAATAAAAACAGAGTATTGAGCATAGTAAACATAAACAACATTGCTTGATTTATTTTCTCTGGGTATATGAGGGTCATGTTAAAAATCAAAGCCAAATTCTTATCAAACCATCATAAAATGTGGCCAACTTCTCTTAAATAATTGCATTTTACACTTGATATTTCCATTTGACCCCAGGGCCAAGCCAGGAGTGACTCACAGGTCATTGCAAATAAAACTCTGTAAACTAAGGGCAAGATTGAGTAAAAAAACCCATCCATCTTCTTCAACCCAGAAACCAATGTGATACAGATCTGTCCTGAGCTAGACCTAAAATATAACAAATTTCTTATTTGTAATCAAGGCACACACTTAAAAGTCTGTGGGAGTTTGAGCAGATTTGCAGAAAGATCCCTTCCTCGGTTGTATTTTATATAATGTGTGTTATCCCAGATATTTCATATTAATTTAAGCCTTCTAGTCCTCCCCCACTGCTCCATGTAAGAGGGATCCTAATGCCTTATCTTCATGAAAGCAAGAAACCAAGCACTATAGTATCCTGAGACCCCTTCTAGGTCTGAGATGAATGTGGCAGGTGCTCACTGACAATTAAGTCAATCATTATTTTTTGTTTCCACTGACAGCTTCTACTGCTGCTTTAACAAGAGAAAAAGAAAACACTCATTCATACACACAATTAAGTTTGTTTAAATGATTGATTGGACCTATTCATATTGAATATGTCATTGTCAGAATTTTCTAATCTGAATTCCTTAAAACACCAGTTGCAGCAGCCATTGGAGATATACCACTTGGATCTCCTGTCATATAGTACCCACTGTTCAGTGGGAAGGAGGACAGTGGGCTGACAGCCTCCTGGTATTAATGTCTTCACAATTGCCTCAGCTTTTCAAGTTATACCATGCTCTTTCTGGACCCCCCTCCCCCCCACTCCAAGCCAATTACCGAGAATGCTAGAGGCACCAGGACAATGCATTTGTCCTCAACATAGGGTTCTTGGAGCAAGCTTTTTATTTTTTTATTTTTAAAATTTTATTATTTATTTATTTATTTATTTATTTATTTAATCCAGAGCTGCCTGTGGTTTGGTGAAGATTCACGTCTTCATTGCCATCTGACACTCTCTCTGCCCAGTCTTACTATCTCAACCTTTCCCCCTTTCATAAGCATTGCCTCCTGGTGGGGAAGGCCATCAAGAAAACATGACCACTGGTTGACACACAAGCTGGACCCAGGCGATTGGAAGCTCTCTAACCCCTTCCTTGTCCTTGGAATATGTACTCTGCCTGCTTTCTCTATTCCCAAAAGCTGTCCAAGAATATAATTTTAAGGTAGAAATACAGTCTTGAGAATCTCTGGATGTTATATGTGACTGAACCCAGTTAGAGCCTCTATCTCAACTTTTACAATCTGGTGGGTGAATATGGAAATTTACTAGTCTTGCAGTCTCTTAAGACAAACCTTACAAATAAGTCACTTTGCTTATTACAGCTGCCACCTACTAATCTGGAGTGGTCTGCCTCTTTCTTTGGTCTCTCCCTGCCCTACACATATAGGGGCCAGTTTCAGATTATACCCAGAAGCTCCCTAGGAAGTTGCAAAACAACACCTTCCCAATAAAACTCTTGTAAGGCTAATAACCGTGCCTCAGCCCCCACTTCTCAGGCTACCTAACTGACACAGATGTTTAATGAGCTATTAATATGGTTCTTCAATAAAGTCCATAGCCAAAAAAGTTGATTTCACATAGATATTCACAAATACACGATAGCATTTGTATTTTACAAATAGAAATTGTAAAGCAATTATATTTGTTTATTATTGTTTCAATCTGCATTTCTAGACCCATCTAGGAACAAAATGCTTTTCATCAAAGTTTCCTTTCAATAGCTCTATTGATTCTAGTGTTCTACAGATTTTGATATGTTTGCTATAATGGTATTACAAGAAATGTTTTTATGCTGGAAAGAAGGAAGACTCTTCAGCCCCTCTTTGAGCTTGCCTTATACTCCCAAACTTTGCTTCTTTGAGAGTTAGTCCAATTGGTAATATTCAATCACAATTACTTGGCTTTCTTACTAGAGACCAGGATCACTCAGAAATTAAAGGTCAGGGCATGGAAGGTCTTTTCTCTTTCTTTTTCTACCCATGCTCTGATTGGCTCTCATTCTTCTTTCCAACCACATGGTTGCTCACAGTGTAAAGAGATACTGAGTTAGGAATATGGGGAATATGGCTTGAGAAAGTTTCTTTGCCCTTTGATTTGGGCCTTAAGATGAAGCTCAGCATACCAGAGCACTCTTCTGCTCAGGCTGGGAGTAGGATTGGTGATACGAGGACACTGTTCCAGCTAACAATAATTCTAATTTTCTTTCTTCTGACTTTTGCATTGTAATTCACCTTACATTTTTTTTTCTTATTGAAATATAGTTGACACACAATGCAACATTAGTTTTAGGTGTGTAATATAGTGATTTGACAAGTTTATATGTTATTCTATGCTTTTTTAAAAATTCTAATTTGGGTGGCCTGGGTGGCTAAGTCGGTTAAGCGGCCGACTTCGGCTCAGGTCATGATCTCACGGTCCGTGAGTTCAAGCCCCGCGTCGGGCTCTGTGCTGACAGCTCAGAGCCTGGAGCCTATTTCAGATTCTGTGTCTCCCTCTCTCTCTGCCTCTCCCCTGTTCATGCTCTGTCTCTCTCTGTCTCAAAAATAAAATAAAAAACGTTAAAAAAAATTCTAATTTACCTTTGCCTTCTAATACTTGGTCTGATCAGCTTTGAAATTTAGGTCCACTTTGGATTTTATTTTAAAGACGTATTTATTTTTCAACCAACTTTTTCTAGCACTCTTACACTTAGTCATAAGGAGCATATTGACCCAGAATAGTAATAAAGATATACCATGGCCAACTTGGTATATTTTACTAATGGAAATCTGAAGCTCAGTACTATTTCTGAGATTTATATCATGGCTCTAGTGAATAGATCCTGAAAGCAAATACTAAAAACAGGGATCTTGTTAGAAATTTTGTTAGTACATCAGTATCTGGATTGGTATCTCTATATGTCACCTAAAGAAAAATCTTTATATTAGCTTCAGAGATGGAAGGAAATATGACAGTGGCTTCACAATATCCTTATTGTCAGAAAATACAATCAAAAATACTTTCATGTCTCTGTGTATTTGTTGACATCTAGTCCAATTTGCCTGTTGTGCATACCATATAATTCTGTAATCAGTTTCTTATATGTGGAATTAGGGGATGCTAAGGTAATCCTTATAGCTACTGTAAGATACCTAGTAAGGCAAGCTTTATAGAGATATGATGCTTATGATATGTGATATCACATTACAAACAGAAGCCAGGATATCTGAAACAGTTCCCAGCTCTACCTTCTTATTACCTAAGAGAATTTGAGCTTGTTAATAACCTCTCTGAAGCTCAGTATCTTACACAGTAAAAATGGGAATCACAACATCCTTATTCCATCATAGGAATGATATGAACAGCAAGATAGGAAAGGTATGGGAATTACTTTTTAAATGGGAAATAAAACTATACAAATGAAAATGAAAAACCTCAGGATAAACCATAGACAGAGGGTATAAAGGAAATAAGTTTTTGTTCTGGTTCTCGCATTTTACTATAGATAGCCCAAACACTCCTTGGGAGTCTAAAATCTGTTAGATTGCAGACCAGCTACAGTAAGTAGCATTCTGAGATGGCCCCCATGATCTTGCTTCTAGTCAACAGAATATAGCAAAGGGACGAGATCTAATTCCATTGACTGAGTTACATTATCTGGAAAAGTGATGATGGTGAGATGTCATTCCCTTGATCTTATTATGTTATAAAAAAACCTCCCTTCTTCCAGACTAGAGTAAGAGACAATCCTAGTGGCTCTCAAAGAAGCAAGCCACCATGATGTGAATTGCCCATGCACAGCATCATGTAGCGAGCCAGTAGGGGATCTGGATGCTGAGGGCCTCAGTCTTACAACCACAAGAAACTAAATTCTGCTAACAAGCACATGATCTTGGAACAGGATCCAGAACCTCAGATGAAATCATAACCCTGCTACATTTTGACTGTAATCAGTGGAGCCTTAAGCAGAAGACTCCCCAAAGCCATTCCAGAATCATGAAGATATGAGCTAATAGATATGTGTCGTTTTAAATCACAAAGGCTATGGAAATGTGTTTTATAGCCTTGAAAAACTAATGCACCAGATTGCAGATCTTTCCTTTCACATTCAAATTAAACTGGTTTTAGTTGGGTTTAGTCTGGTTTTCCAAAGCTAATCTGATTCAAGAAGTGACACTGTGTTAATGTTCAATATTCTATTTTTTCTAGTCAATATACATACATGATAAGTAGATGTATACATAAGTAATAAATGCCTTAACGTGATGGTTGTCAAAAGGAGTTACTCAGAGCCTTAGAGAGGTTTCATAGAGGAGACTTAGAGTTATAGATGAATAAAATGACAGAAGAGGAACATGTAAAAAAAATCTAAGCCCTAACACCTGCTTCTTTACTACAAGTTCAACTAATCATTTAGACACACAAGTTAGAAATTACTTTAAAATGGATTATTCTTTTTTTTTTTTTTTTTTTTTTTATTTTTTATTTTTTTATGAAATTTATTGACAAATTGGTTTCCATACAACACCCAGTGCTCATCCCAAAAGGTGCCCTCCTCAATACCCATCACCCACCCTCTCCTCCCTCCCACCCCCCATCAACCCTCAGTTTGTTCTCAGTTTTTAAGTCTCTTATGCTTTGGCTCTCTCCCATTCTAACCTCTTTTTTTTTTTTTTCCTTCCCCTCCCCCATGGGTTCCTGTGAAGTTTCTCAGGATCCACATAAGAGTGAAACCATATGGTATCTGTCTTTCTCTGTATGGCTTATTTCACTTAGCATCACACTCTCCAGTTCCATCCACGTTGCTACGAAAGGCCATATTTCATTTTTTCTCATTGCCACGTAATATTCCATTGTGTATATAAACCACAATTTCTTTATCCATTCATCAGTTGATGGACATTTAGGCTCTTTCCATAATTTGGCTATTGTTGAGAGTGCTGCTATGAACATTGGGGTACACGTGGCCCTATGCATCAGCGCTCCTGTATCCCTTGGATAAATTCCTAGCAGTGCTATTGCTGGGTCATAGGGTAGGTCTATTTTTAATTTTCTGAGGAACCTCCACACTGCTTTCCAGAGCGGCTGCACCAATTTGCATTCCCACCAACAGTGCAAGAGGGTTCCCGTTTCTCCACATCCTCTCCAGCATCTATAGTCTCCAGATTTGTTCATTTTGGCCACTCTGACTGGCGTGAGGTGATACCTGAGTGTGGTTTTGATTTGTATTTCCCTGATAAGGAGCGACGCTGAACATCTTTTCATGTGCCTGTTGGCCATCCGGATGTCTTCTTTAGAGAAGTGTCTATTCATGTTTTCTGCCCATTTCTTCACTGGGTTATTTGTTTTTCGGGTGTGGAGTTTGGTGAGCTCTTTATAGATTTTGGATACTAGCCCTTTGTCCGATATGTCATTTGCGAATATCTTTTCCCATTCCGTTGGTTGCCTTTTAGTTTTGTTGATTGTTTCCTTGGCTGTGCAGAAGCTTTTTATCTTCATAAGGTCCCAGTAATTCACTTTTGCTTTTAATTCCCTTGCCTTTGGGGATGTGTCGAGTAAGAGATTGCTACGGCTGAGGTCAGAGAGGTCTTTTCCTGCTTTCTCCTCTAAGGTTTTGATGGTTTCCTGTCTCACATTTAGGTCCTTTATCCATTTTGAGTTTATTTTTGTGAATGGTGTGAGAAAGTGGTCTAGTTTCAACCTTCTGCATGTTGCTGTCCAGTTCTCCCAGCACCATTTGTTAAAGAGGCTGTCTTTTTTCCATTGGATGTTCTTTCCTGCTTTGTCAAAGATGAGTTGGCCATACGTTTGTGGGTCTAGTTCTGGGGTTTCTATTCTATTCCATTGGTCTATGTGTCTGTTTTGGTGCCAATACCATGCTGTCTTGATGATGACAGCTTTGTAGTAGAGGCTAAAGTCTGGGATTGTGATGCCTCCTGCTTTGGTCTTCTTCTTCAAAATTCCTTTGGCTATTCGGGGCCTTTTGTGGTTCCATATGAATTTTAGGATTGCTTGTTCTAGTTTCAAGAAGAATGCTGGTGCAATTTTGATTGGGATTGCATTGAATGTGTAGATAGCTTTGGGTAGTATTGACATTTTGACAATATTTATTTTTCCAATCCATGAGCAGGGAATGTCTTTCCATTTCTTTAAATCTTCTTCAATTTCCTTCATAAGCTTTCTATAATTTTCAGCATACAGATCCTTTACATCTTTGGTTAGATTTATTCCTAGGTATTTTATGCTTCTTGGTGCAATTGTGAATGGGATCAGTTTCTTTATTTGTCTTTCTGTTGCTTCATTGTTAGTGTATAAGAATGCAACTGATTTCTGTACATTGATTTTGTATCCTGAAACTTTGCTGAATTCCTGTATCAGTTCTAGCAGACTTTTGGTGGAGTCTATCGGATTTTCCATGTATAATATCATGTCATCTGCAAAAAGCGAAAGCTTGACTTCATCTTTGCCAATTTTGATGCCTTTGATTTCCTTTTGTTGTCTGATTGCTGATGCTAGAACTTCCAGCACTATGTTAAACAGCAGCGGTGAGAGTGGGCATCCTTGTCGTGTTCCTGATCTCAGGGAAAAAGCTCTCAGTTTTTCCCCGTTGAGGATGATGTTAGCTGTGGGCTTTTCATAAATGGCTTTTATGATCTTTAAGTATGTTCCTTCTATCCCGACTTTCTCAAGGGTTTTTATTAAGAAAGGGTGCTGGATTTTGTCGAAGGCCTTTTCTGCATCGATTGACAGGATCATATGGTTCTTCTCTTTTTTTTTGTTAATGTGATGTATCACGTTGATTGATTTGCGAATGTTGAACCAGCCCTGCATCCCAGGAATGAATCCCACTTGATCATGGTGAATAATTCTTTTTATATGCCATTGAATTCGATTTGCTAGTACCTTATTGAGAATTTTTGCATCCATATTCATCAGGGATATTGGCCTGTAGTTCTCTTTTTTTACTGGGTCCCTGTCTGGTTTAGGAATCAAAGTAATACTGGCTTCATAGAATGAGTCTGGAAGTTTTCCTTCCCTTTCTATTTCTTGGAATAGCTTCAGAAGGATAGGTATTATCTCTGCTTTAAACGTCTGGTAGAACTCCCCTGGGAAGCCATCTGGTCCTGGACTCTTATTTGTTGGGAGATTTTTGATAACCGATTCAATTTCTTCGCTGGTTATGGGTCTGTTCAAGCTTTCTATTTCCTCCTGATTGAGTTTTGGAAGAGTGTGGTTGTTCAGGAATTTGTCCATTTCTTCCAGGTTGTCCAGTTTGTTGGCATATAATTTTTCATAGTATTCCCTGATAATTGTTTGTATCTCTGAGGGATTGGTTGTAATAATTCCATTTTCATTCATGATTTTATCTATTTGGGTCATCTCCCTTTTCTTTTTGAGAAGCCTGGCTAGAGGTTTGTCAATTTTGTTTATTTTTTCAAAAAACCAACTCTTGGTTTCGTTGATCTGCTCTACAGTTTTTTTAGTTTCTATATTGTTTATTTCTGCCCTGATCTTTATTATTTCTCTTCTTCTGCTGGGCTTAGGCTGCCTTTGCTGTTCTGCTTCTAGTTCCTTTAGGTGTGCTGTTAGATTTTGTATTTGGGATTTTTCTTGTTTCTTGAGATAGGCCTGGATTGCAATGTATTTTCCTCTCAGGACTGCCTTTGCTGCGTCCCAAAGCGTTTGGATTGTTGTATTTTCATTTTCATTTGTTTCCATATATTTTTTAATTTCTTCTCTAATTGCCTGGTTGACCCACTCATTCGTTAGTAGGGTGTTCTTTAACCTCCATGCTTTTGGAGGTTTTCCAGACTTTTTTCTGTGGTTGATTTCAAGCTTCATAGCATTGTGGTCTGAAAGTAAGCATGGTATAATTTCAATTCTTGTAAACTTATGAAGGGCTGTTTTGTGACCCAGTATATGATCTATCTTGGAGAATGTTCCATGTGCACTCGAGAAGAAAGTATATTCTGTTGCTTTGGGATGCAGAGTTCTAAATATATCTGTCAAGTCCATCTGATCCAATGTCTCATTCAGGGCCCTTGTTTCTTTATTGACCGTGTGTCTAGATGATCTATCCATTTCTGTAAGTGGTGTATTAAAGTCCCCTGCAATTACCACATTCTTATCAATAAGGTTGCTTATGTTTATGAGTAATTGTTTTATATATTTGGGGGCTCCGGTATTCGGTGCATAGACATTTATAATTGTTAGCTCTTCCTGATGGATAGACCCTGTAACTATTATATAATGTCCTTCTTCATCTCTTGTTACAGCCTTTAATTTAAAGTCTAGTTTGTCTGATATAAGTATGGCTACTCCAGCTTTCTTTTGGCTTCCAGTCGCATGATAAATAGTTCTCCATCCCCTCACTCTCAATCTAAAGGTGTCCTCAGGTCTAAAATGAGTCTCTTGTAGACAGCAAATAGATGGGTCTTGTTTTTTTATCCATTCTGATACCCTATGTCTTTTGGTTGGCGCATTTAATCCATTTACATTCAGTGTTATTATAGAAAGATACGGGTTTAGAGTCATTGTGATGTCTGTATGTTTTATGCTTGTAGTGATGTCTCTGGGACTTTGTCTCACAGGGTCCCCCTTAGGATCTCTTGTAGGGCTGGTTTAGTGGTGACAAATTCCTTCAGTTTTTGTTTGTTTGGGAAGACCTTTATCTCTCCTTCTATTCTAAATGACAGACTTGCTGGATAAAGGATTCTTGGCTGCATATTTTTTCTGTCTAGCACCCTGAAAATCTCGTGCCAATTCTTTCTGGCCTGCCAAGTTTCAAAAGAGAGATCAGTCACGAGTCTTATAGGTCTCCCTTTATATGTGAGGGCACGTTTACCCCTTGCTGCTTTCAGAATTTTCTCTTTATCCTTGTATTTTGCCAGTTTCACTATGATATGTCGTGCAGAAGATCGATTCAAGTTACGTCTGAAGGGAGTTCTCTGTGCCTCTTGGATTTCAATGCCTTTTTCCTTCCCCAGTTCAGGGAAGTTCTCAGCTATTATTTCTTCAAGTACCCCTTCAGCACCTTTCCCTCTCTCTTCCTCCTCTGGGATACCAATTATGCGTATATTATTTCTTTTTAGTGTATCACTTAATTCTCTAATTTTCCCCTCATACTCCTGGATTTTTTTATCTCTCTTTTTCTCAGCTTCCTCTTTTTCCATAACTTTATCTTCTAGTTCACCTATTCTCTCCTCTGCCTCTTCAAGCCGAGCTGTGGTGGTTTCCATTTTGTTATGCATTTCGTTTAAAGCGTTTTTCAGCTCCTCGTGACTGTTCCTTAGTCCCTTGATCTCTGTAGCAAGAGATTCTCTGCTGTCCTGTATACTGTTTTCAAGCCCAGCGATTAATTTTATGACTATTATTCTAAATTCACTTTCTGTTATATTATTTAAATCCTTTTTGATCAGCTCATTAGCTGTTGTTATTTCCTGGAGATTCTTCTGAGGGGAGTTCTTCCGCTTGGTCATTTTGGATAGTCCCTGGAGTGGTGCGGACCTGCAGGGCACTTCCCCTGTGCTGTAGTGTATAACTGGAGTTGGTGGGCGGGGCCGCAGTCAGACCTGATGTCTGTCCCCAGCCCACCGCTGGGGCCACGGTCAGACTGGTGTGTGCCTTCTCTTCCCCTCTCCTAGGGGCGGGATTCACTGTGGGGTGGTGTGGCTTGTCTGGGCTACTTGCACCGTGCCAGGCTTGTGATGCTGGGGATCTGGCGTATTAGCTGGGGTGGGTAGGCAAGGTGCTCGGGGGCAGGAGGGGCAGGCTTAGATCGCTTCTCCTTAGGTGATCCACTTCAGGAGGGGCCCTGCGGCAGCGGGAGGGAGTCAGATCCGCTGCCGGAGGTTTGGCTCCGCCGAAGCGCAGAGTTGGGTGTTTGCGCGGAGCGAGCAAGTTCCCCGGCAGGAACAGGTTCTCTTTGGGATTTCGGCTGGGGGATGGGCGGGGGAGATGGCGCTGGCGAGCGCCTTTGTTCCCCACCAAACTGAGCTCTGTTGTCAGGGGGCTCAGCAGCTCTCCCTCCCTTTGTCCTCCAGCCTTCCCGCTTTCCGAGCAGAGCTGTTAACTTATGACCTCCCAGACGCTAAGTCGCGCTTGTTGTGGGAACACAGTCCGTCAGGCCCCTCCGCTTTTGCAAGCCAGACTCGGTGGCTGTGCTTGGCCGGCGAGCCGCCCCTCCGCCCCGGCTCCCTCCCGCCAGTCCGTGGAGCGCGCACCGCCTCGCCGCCCTTCCTACCATCTTCCGTGGGCCTCTCGTCTGCGTTTGGCTCCGGCGACTCCGTTCTGCTAATCCTCTGGCGGTTTTCTGGGTTATTTAGGCAGATGTAGATGGAATCTAAGTGATCAGCAGGACGTGCGGTGAGCCCAGCGTCCTCCTAAGCCGCCATCTTGCCGCCGACCTCTGGATTATTCTTATAAAATATCTGAAAATGATTTCTTTAAGCCAAATCATTGGGGGGTGGTATGGAGTTTAAGTGAGAGAAGGGAGGCATTATCATAATCCTAGTATATGTAGATATTCAGCAAAGAAAGGAAGGAGGAAAGAAGGAAAGAAAGAATGAAACAATGCATGTAAAAACCTAAGCTCCAAAACACACTTAAAAATGTTAGCATTTAAAATAATTTATTTTGTATATTTACGGAATTTTATTTTCTTATAATCTTGAGAAATAGTAATATCTGCCCTTTTAACTGGCAACTTACAACCACATTAATACCTTTTTTTGTTTGTTTAAAGGTGCCAAAATCCAAGCACACTGATAATGACCAACAGATAAAACATGAAATAAAATATGTATCACTCTGCATATATAAAGAAGAAAGCAATGATCAATGTGAGTGAATTCCCTAACTTGTGATTCTTTAATGGCTGCTCCCTGGTAGGCTTACATATATGTGCCTTCACCATTGAACACAGCATTCACTAAAAAACATATTCAAAGGGGTTAAATCTGCTTTCTAATCCATTGAGCTAAAAGGTGAATGCATTAGGAAGTTAAAGCAATTCAAGGAGTTCACTTGCATTCACTGAATTGAGATACTTTCAGACAGCAGCTGGATTTCAAATGGCAACATGGAATTCAAGTTCCCATGAATACAGAGAAGCAATTCCTGGCATGACAACATTGAACAAGTGCAAAGCAGCTCCAGAGATGGGCTGTGGTTTTTAAGCAAATTCACACTCCAAACCAATGAACTCTTTATAACATTTTATATTAGTTACAGAGCTGTAAATAGCACAGCGCTTAAATGTGTCAACCCATTTAATCTCCAGCATGCCTATCTTGGATATAATGCAAGCCTATCCACTGGCTTTTATCTAATATGCTTCTAGCATCTTAAACTTTCCCTTTGACATCCTTGCTATTAAAAAGCCTGGAGCTTCAGCAAGTTGTAGACATGTGGAAATCTTTTCTTTTTTTTTCTTTTTTTTGCTATTCAATCAACTCTGAGAATATTTTAAAATGTACTTGAGTCTTTAAGCCCCTAAAATGTAGATAGGGGTTTTTCCCCTACAGGCTGCCAAGTCCCAGATTTCATTTCCGATCTGCTATGCTCTTTTGTACCTGATTTAAAAAAATTTTTTTTTCAACGTTTATCTATTTTTGGGACAGAGAGAGACAGAGCATGAACGGGGGAGGGGCAGAGAGAGAGGGAGACACAGAATCGGAAACAGGCTCCAGGCTCTGAGCCATCAGCCCAGAGCCCGACGCGGGGCTCGAACTCACGGAGCGCGAGATCGTGACCTGGCTGAAGTCGGACGCTTAACCGACTGCGCCACCCAGGCGCCCCTGTACCTGATTTTAAAACCAAGCCATGAGAAAATGATTTGTCAGTGCTCATTACTGTACACATTTTAAGAATCATTCATTTGGATCTTGTGTATTACTTATGTACAAATTATGTTATAGGCAGTCTGGTAGGAAGGGAAAGTAATAATAACAATAACAACAACAACAACAAAAACAAAAGACTAGTCCAGTTTGACCAGAGGGACTGTATAGGTCACTCATGTTCATGACTCATTTTGAAAGTAGAAAAAAATTATATGCTCAATTATTTCTGTCCTAGAAAGTCAGTGAGTAAAAGAAATTTCTATACAACATTACAACCTAAAAATAAAAAGAAATTAGTAGATAACTAAATTAATAGGGTGTTATGAGAGGCGTGCCTGGATGACTCAGTCAGTTGAGCATCCGACTCTTAATTTCAGCTCCGGTCATGATCTCATGATTTGTGGAATCCAGCCCCGTGTCACGCTCTGCACTATTCACTGCTTGGGATTCTCTCCCTTTCTCTGTCCCTTCCCTCCTCCCTAAAAATAAATAAATAAACATCAAAAAAAGATTGTTACGAGGATTCCAATATTATTGTGGTGGCCCTGAGGTCATAGTGTTCAATCCCCTCATCAAGAGAACGCATTTCAAAGAGTCTGTTGGCTCACAGTCTGCAGTTGAGGCACCTGGAGATTTACTTGCTCATGCTGGGGCCACGTGCTCTTTTGGGCTGCTCCTGGCCAATGACTGAACACATTCAGGGTACTGGAGAGGTTATTTCTGTCATCTGCTGAACTCCTCTAAAAGGCAATCTTTGCTGGGAGACTCCCTGCTGTCCTGTATAATCCTTTCTCAGGGCTGCTGATCCCTTTTATTCTTTTGTGTCAGTAGAAGCTCTGTATAGAGGACATGTGTGATTATAATATTGAATTTAAGGTCCAGATCCGAAGCTGTGCTTTTCTATGATTTCATGAAAAAAACCTAAAATAACAGCAGAGTTGTCAGTGTGAGCAGTCAATGACTTGGTAGCAGTTTCTATTGTTATTTTTTTTTTTATTGGTTTTGCCTTTTTTTAATGCACAGAAATGAGAAGTCCTAGCATATCACTAGTGGCAAGGTGTTAGTAACAGTGAAGCTGGACATGAGTTAATGTATTAAAAATAAGAATGGCTTGGTGGCTCATCTAAAAAATCATATAAAATATTCATTTTTAAAACTGTCATGTCCTTGGGCAGTATTATGGAAGTCCCTGAAACTGACAGTTCTCTATGGTACAACAATGGTTGATCATTCTTCTTGTGAGCATGCATGGGTCAGTGAGTGTCTTCATGCCTTTTATGCTATAAATATATAGAACTTTCTTCAGAACTGGTATAGCTGGCACTTCTTTGGTGCTTAGGGTAGCTTTTCAGTTAAAATCAAAAGTGTCATTTATATTCGAACAGTCATTACTTTCCATAGTTCTGTTAAACACCATCCCAAAGAATATTGTACAGATGGCATCTGTTGAATGAATACTAAGCAAAATCATATTGATTTCAGTTGCACTTTGCCTACTAGCATTTGCATCATAAATGTAGAGCTTAGATATCACACAATGCGAAGAGAGTGAACACACTGACGCTTCTCCTCCACCAAATGACAGATTCAACAGCTTCATTTACATTACTTTATGTCTAGTTGGCTGAGTTTTGATGTCCTGAAAATATAAATTTTTTCATTTCTTATATTTATAGGCTTGAAATTGGTATGTTCGACATGAGAAGGAAATTGTGCTAACATGGGGTTAAGCGAATTTTAACAAGAGCATTTGTTTATCTATTGCGTGAAAGCACAAATCTCTAGGTGTCTAGTTAAAACTCACAGGTTCTTACGTCATAGGCCTAAGTCATTGGCTCACCCCAGTGTTGGAACAATGCAATTCATCCCAGGACTGTGGGTACACAGTTGACAGCTTGCCCACAAGAAAGAGCTCAGAGAGACCCTGGATAGTTCCATTTCAAATTATGGGCTGGATGATGGTAAGAACCTTCACAATATGTCACGTTCCTATCAGTATTTTGTATTTTGTACTGAGAAACAGGAGTAATATTTAAAGGTAGCTACTCCTACATCCAGATAGCTTACTACCAGGAATGAGAATTAAGGAAGTCTTCATTAACCTGACAATACTATGTGTTCCAGAAATTCTTGCTAGGAGGTAAGACTACAGACCAGTAAATAACTTCATTGAATACTTTGGGAATTTCTCTTGATGAATATTTTCTTTCAAAATTCTAAGTTGAAGTTTAAAGTTCTCCTGGAAAATTCTTTGTAGTGAGTAGAACAGAAAACTCCATGGTCTGTTTCCCCAGATGGATAGAAGAAGTGGTATTATGCTGGCTGCTCCAAGACATAGTTAAATACAATCATCAGAAATCCTTGCTCCCATGTGTTGCCATCAGCAGTGCTGTCTAAGGAAGGAGGCTCAGATTCCAAGAGGCTAAAGCACATCACTTGGATTTAGATAGATGAGACAGCCACTTTCCCTGCCGTTTGGGGAGTTCCTCACTTGGCTTGCTTCTTGGGGCTTATTGGTCCCATAGCACTAGTTGTTAAGTGCCTTTTAAGTATCTTACCAGATCCTCAAATACATATATAACTGGAGGGGCCCTCTTGGGGCATTAGTCACAGGCATAAACACACACACACACACACACACACACACACACAGAACTCAAAGATCCTGAGAAAGCCCTAAAAGGGATTACCAGTGATAATGGAAATGCAAATGGGTCCCAGGGACACTATTAGGAAGCTCTTCCAAAGTTAGAGTACTGAAGCTAAGCCTTCCTATAGCTGTAGACTTAAGAAGGCATTCATTAGGAGAGCTCTCACCACTACCCCTGGTGAACATGCAACAGCTTTATATCAGTAGCTTGAATCTGTTCATGAGCTTATTAGCTCAAGAAGGATTTGCCAGCTTCAGGGTGAGACTGTATTTAGTGTAAGTAATTATTACCAGGGGGAAAAAAGTCCTTTACATTTGAAAATAATACAAGTGTAAAGGCCACTTTTAAGCAACCAACTTGAGTAATGGAAACCTGATTAAGGTAAAAGTTTTCAGAGTGGCCACCAGGCTGAATACAAACAGACCCATTAGGTGACCCACCTCAAAACATCCATATGACCTAGCTGACCAATGGGTTACTTACACCTGGGCACAGGTACCAAAAAAAGAAAATTCCATAGGTTTCCATACCTCCTCACATTCCCCACTTAACTTCAGGCCCCCACCACTGCCTCTTGGCAGGCAGTCTCTCCCTTGCTGTCCTGCCCATCGCTCTCTTGCCATATGTTCAATAAACTATTTCCTTTGTTATGCCTTGGGTGAATTCTTTCACCACCTGTGCCACTAGCTTCCACTGACTGGGTCACTCAACAACTAACATCAATCATTAATTGAACATTTGCTATGAGAAAGGAGCTCCTTCTATGTCAGTCCTTTACATGGTTTGTCTTATATAAATTCCAAATTAAACTGACAAGATTGGTACAGTTACAGCCATCTCATGATTGAAGATATGAGGCTCTCGGTGATAAAGCAATTTTTGTCTGATCAAAAACTACTAAGTGAAGAACACTACCAGAGTGACCCCATCAGTCTGATCTTTACTTATAACCAATGGATGATACTGACGGGATTAACTCCTTCAGATGCAGATCTCTTGACTAGCAGATTTGGGTTTGTGTTAACAAGTACATTTTCAGTCATTGCCTGAGGTAGCCAGTGGCATATATTTTTTTCTTGATGGTACTTGCTCTATGAAAACTTTCTCTGGTCCAGGAATACCAACCAACAAAATTATATAAAATTACATAATTCCTGGCCCATGAAACCATATCTTCCAGCAACTTGTCTATCTTCTCTGATTCTTGATATCTCATTTTTTGGCTGGGTATATATATATCATCTCCATTTCTCATCTCATAGTCACATCAAATAGAAGCATTATTAGAATTATTCCTCTAACATGGACACTTGTCCATTTCCTGCTTCATCTTTATCCCCTGTCTCTTTCCAAATGTTTACCTTGTAGCCACTTCTTTCTTCCAACCTACATCTCTTTGTAAGTTGAATTCCCAGTTTTAACTTCTTGGATTACTATTTGAAAAACCTTTTTTTCTTGCTGATAGAGGAGCTAAGGTGGCAGAGCAGCAGGAGGACCCTAGGCTTGCCTTCTTCCTTGAACATAGCTAGATAAATATCAAATCATTCTGAACACACAAGAAATCAATCTAAAGACTGATAGAACAAATTGAACACCTAGAGACAGAAGAGGCCACATGAAGAAAGGTAGGAAGTGTGGAGACGTGGTTTGGAGGAGAAACTCATAGTGGATGCTGTGGAGGAGAGTGGGTCCTGGTTGCAGAAAGGAGAGAGAGAGAGAGAGAGAGACAGAGACAGAGACAGAGAGACAGAGAGACAGATAGGCAGAGACAGAGAGAGGAGCACACAGGGGACTGGACAAAGAAAACACTTTCCCAAAGTCATTGACTGGGAAAACAAGAGGAACTGATTTTCATGAGTTTTTGCAATGAGCAGGGCTCAAAGACTAGAGTTTTAGAGGTCCAAATTGTAAGTGGTGTTGAGCCAGGTGAATGCTGCAGTGGTCTTGTGGTGAAAGAAGGTAGGTAACTGGGGGGGCAGACAGTGTGATCTGAGGATGGCATAAGATGTACTAGTAGAGACAGTTTCCTCTTCTTGAAGCACATCTGAGAGTGGTGGCATTGCCTCTCCAGGAACAAAAGAACAAGCAGGCACCATTTTTCTCCCCTGCCCCTCAGCACAGGTACACAGACACCTCTGAGGGTGGCTAACCTGGACCCTGGCTCCTTTATGTACTTTGTCGCAGACTCCACCCTCCTGTGTTCTGGTGCAACTGCCTTGCTAGGTCAAACCTGCATCAAGCCCAGCACACTGAAACCCTCCCCCAGAAGACTGGTGCAGGTCTCTGCCACACCGGGTCCCTAAAGTTTGGAGTTTTCAAACTCAGCTGGCCTGGTTGGGATAGAGTCCAAAGTGCACTACGCTGCTCCAGGCATGCAAGCAGCCCAGATACAGAGAGTGTGAAAATAGTGATCTGAAAAACACCCATGATGCACTTTTGGGTGCATGCAATAAAAGCAGGCACAAGAGTGAAGTATACAGCAAGAGAGGCCTACATCAAGAAGCAAGAAAAATCTCAAATATATCACAGAACCTTACACCTAAAGGAGCTAGACAAAAAAAAAAGAAAAAAGAAAACTTAAAGCCAGCAGAAGAAGGGAAGCAGAAGTAAATGCTATGGAAACAAAGAAAAAAAGCAGTAGAACAGAATAATGAAACAAGGAAGTATCTAAAGTGGCAAGGAAAAAGTGAAACTTTCATTTTTGCAAATGACATGATACTCTAGATGTAAAGCCAAAGGACACCTGGGCGGCTCAGTTCATTAAGTGTCTGACTTTGCCTCAGTCATGACCTCATGGCTCATGGGTTCAAGTCCCATGTCAAGTTCTGTGCTGACAGCATTGAGTTTGTTTGGGATTCTTTCTCTTGCCTTTCTCTTTGTCCCTCCATGACTTGTGTTTTCTCTCTCTCTCTCAAAACAAATAAATAAACTGAAAAAAAAAAGAAACCTGGAAGTTTCCACCAAAAATTGGTAGAACTGAGATGTAAATTCAATAAAGTAGTAGGATACAAAATCAACATATATAAATCTGTTGCATTGCTATACATCAATAAGGAAGCAGCAGAAAGCAAAATCCCGGAACTATTCCATTTACAATTGCATCAAAACCTATAAGATACCTAGGAATAAACCTAACAAAGGAGGTAAAAGACCTATACTCTGAAAACTACAGAACACTTTTAAAGGAAATTGAAGATGGCACAAAAAATGAAAAAACATTCCATATTTTGGATTGGAAGAACAAATATTACTAAGATGTCTATACTACCCAAAGCAATTTATACATTTAATGAAATCTCTATCAAAATGCCACCAGCATTTTTTACAGAGCTAGAACAAATAATCCTAAAATTTGTATGGAACCACAAAAGACCCTGAATAGTGAACACAATCTTGAAAAAGCAAAGCAAAGCTGGAGGCATCATAATTCTGGACTTCAAGTTATATAATAAAGCTCTAGTGCTGAAGACAATATGGTACTGGCACAAAAACAGACACATAGATCAATGGAACAGAATGGAAAACCCCGAAATGAACCCACAACTATATGGCCAACTAATCTTTGACACAGCAGGAAAGAATATCCAATGGAAAAGAGACAGTCTTTTCAACAAATGCTGTTGGAAAAACTGGACATCAACATGCAAAAGAATGCAACTGGACACTTGCTTACATAACACAACATAAATAAAGTAAAAATGGTTAAAAGACCTAAATGTGAAACAAGAAACCATCAAAATCCTAGAGGAGAACACCTAGGCAAGGAAAACGAAGGAAACAATGAAGTATTGAGACTTCACCAAGAGAAAAAGCTTCTGCACAGTGAAGGAAAAAGTCTACAGAATTATAAGGTAACCTTTGGAATGGGAGAAGACATTTGCAAACGACATATCAGATAAAGGGTTAGCATCCAAACCTATAAAGAACCTATCAAACTCAATACCCAAAAAACAAATAATCCAGTAAGAAATAGGTAGAAGACATGGATAGACATTTTTCCAAAGAAGACATACAGATGACTACCAGACACATAAAATGTTGCTCAACATCACTCATCAGCAGGGAAATACAAATCAAAGCTACAATGAGATATCATCTCACATCTGTCAGAATGGCTACAATAAACAACAGGTGTCGGTGAGGATGTGGAGAAAGGGAAGCACTTTTGTACTACTGGGTGTGAATACAGACTGGTACAGTCACTTTGGAAAACAGTATGGAGGTTTCTCAAAAGGTTGAAAATAGAACTACCCTATGATCCACAATTATACTACTAGGTATTTACCCAAAAGATAAAAAAATACTGATTTGAAGGGACACATGCACCCTAATATTTATAGAATCATTATCAACAATAACCAAACAATAGAAAGAGCCTAAATGTCCAATGTCCATTAACTGCATCAACTGATGAATGGATAAAGAAGTGGTACACACACACACACACACACACACACACACACACAGGAATATTACTCAGCCATGACAAAGAATGGAATCTATGAAATCTTGCTATTTGCAATGATGTGAATGGAGCTAGAATGTATTATGCTAAGTGAAATAAGTCAATCAGAGGAAAATAAATACCAGATTGTTTCATTCATAGGTGGAATTTAAGAAACAAAACAGATGAACGTAGGGGGAAAAAAAGAGAGGCAAACCAAAAAACAGACTCTTAACTATAGAGAACAAAATGAGGGTTACTGGAGGGAAGGTGGGCAGGGGAACGGGTTAAATGGTTGATGGGTATTAAAGAGGGCACTAGATGTGTAGCAGATGTGTCTTATATTATATGCAAACATAAGGGTCCTAATTTATATAGAATGTCATCAGAATGAGAGAGGTTAACTTTGCAGGAAACAGGGTAGAGAACTATTAGAATTTATCTCAGAGTAGAAAATTGATAATACTCTTTATGTGTTTGTGTAATTAGTTACATTTTTGCCTTTTGCGTTAGGACATACACTATGCCTTTTAAGTACGTAGTATTAAGAGATTGTGACATAATTCATGGGGTTGGAGTGTATTGGCCACTTCCTCTGGCTTTTGATGAGGTCCTACAAGCAGAGCAGGTTCGGAGCAAAGGCGAACTAACTTATAGAGAGGAAAAAAGAAAAGTACTGCTTTGTTAAAAAAAAAAGGCCCTTTCCTTTTATAGTCTGTAATCTGTAATCTTAGTTAAAGATAATGCATTAATTTTGATCATGCTTGGATTGATAAATAAGTTTTTTTTTCTTTTTCTTATACTAAATCCTGTATAAGCAGTTTTGGAAAAAAATAGACTCAACAGACGACATAACTAGATGAAAAAAGAGCATGTCTGCCTCAGTATCTCAAGCAAGATCCTTAACATTTAGCTTGAACTAACTTAGTCCACATCTGAGCCATTTTTTTCTGTAACCAAAGAAATGTAATGTGCTGAATTATTTAAACCAATCAAACCTTAAAAAAAAAACAGCCTTGTTAAGGTATATTGGCACAAAAAATGTCCTACATATAATGCATACAAGTTGATGCATGCACCTATGAAACTATCATGACAATCAAACTAATAGATATATCCATCACCTCCAAAATTTCCTTATATCCCACTGTTTTTTTTTACTGGTTTCTTTTGTGATGAGAATTCTTAACACAAGATATACCCTCTTAACAAATTTTTAAGTGCAGGATACAGTATTACTAACTACAGGCAGTATGTTGTATAGTAGAACTCTAGAATTTATTAATCTCATATAAATCAAATTTTATAACCTATAGCTGGCTTTGCTCACCCAGGGGATTTTGTAAGCACCTAAAACCTATCTGCTAAAACTAGGTAGAGATTTTCTTTGGTTTTTAACAGAAACCTTAAATATTAACTTATTGCTTTTTTTATAGAAGATGAAAATGAGGCTTGAAGAACTCAAGAAAGTTACCTAAGATCATTTTGCTAGTAAATACCAGAGTCAGGAACACAAATGTGTCTGCCGGCAAAACTCAAACTCAGCTTCTGTCCTATGTGTCCTTTTAATTAAAGTGTGCAGAGACCAGCATATTCCTGAGGATTGGCATTTTGAAGTGAGTAATAGTTAAAGCAAGCAGCTGTAAGAGGACAGTGAGCAGTAGAAAGACAATGTCAAAATACTGTGCAACTTAATCTTTAAAATTGGAGATTTCCCCTCCAAAATCAATCTTATAAGATTCTAGATTTTGCTTGATTAGTTTAATGTACTTTTTATCACATAGTTGTACTCTTCATGTAGGGCAGTATTATTATTTGTACATAATAATTATTTCTGTTTTAACATACGATGACAATTCAATAGCTTTGACAGGGTCCTTTTTTTTCTTTTTTCTTTTTAATGGAAGGCTACTGATGCAAGTTAATACCATCTATTTCAACCCTCCTGAGATGGACAGAGATAATATTGCATGATTTAAGCATGATACTATGTGGAGTTGAAGACACGAACTCTAGTCACAATTCGTTCATTTATATGATACATAATCCAAGTTGTCAATTTCCCGGAGTCAGTTTTCTTTATGTATAAAATGGAATACTGTCTACCTCAGGGGTGAGGTACAAATCGTATAGGGTAATATGTAGTCAGATGCTTCATAAATTATACATCCTTGCCCATGTGCTCACTCTTGTCAGTGTTAAAGGATATAAGAAACCATACAATTACTAATTTAAAATCATCCGGCCTTACTATATTCTTATAAAAGATTATATATTAAATCCTCTCCTTTATTTCATAGCCATTTTAGTGTACTCAGAAATTGCACAAGGGTGATCTTAAACGTACTTAGAATACTGAAGAAATATTGATTGTCAAATTTGGGATAACAGGTACAAAATTTAATAGCCATTCAATATATGAAGCCAAAAAAATCCATGAAAAATAGCATTATACTGGAATTCAGAAAGCTGTGAGTGAATATGCAAGTAACTTCCCAACTGTGCAAAATATTTTTGGCAGTTTCTTCAGTCCAAATATAATGACAAAATCAGCAAGTCATTGTCTATGAGTCAGGTACTGTACTGTTAGCACTTAAGAAAAGTGACTATTGTTGCTTCCAATTTGTTGTACTTCAGAAATAAATTGGATTGAATCAATGCATGAGCTGACATGTTTTTTAGTCTGAATGAGTAAGGTGAAACAAATAGGGCAATTATGTAAAAAAGGCATGTGAGAGAACCATAATGAGTGTTTCAGATAATGTGGGATGTAATTAGAACTGATTAAGCTTTGCTTTATTATAATTAATTATCATAAATGTGCCTTCAGTAATTTAAGGACATGTTTCAGGTTTTCAATAGAGATACCTCATTTTCAATAAAATTATTAAAAATAAATTTTTAAAAGAAATAACTAATTTACAAAGGTGAATTAGGATGAATTGCAGGAATGTGGTCAAAAGACACAAACTTCCAGTTACAAGACAAAGAAGTACTGGGAATGTAACCAACATCATGACTATAGTTAGCACTACTATGGGGTATATTTAAAGTCTGTTAAGAATTTAGATCCTAAAGTTCTCATTACAAGGAAAAAAATCTATAGAAGATAATGGATGTGAACTGAGTGCATTGGGGTAATCATTTCACAATATATGTTAATTAAAACCATTATGCTATACAACTTAAACAGTGCTATGTGTCAATTATATCTTAATAAAACTGGGGAGCAAAAATTAGGGATCTGGAAAACAGGAAGAGAGAGTCTAACATATATTTAGCATTTACTGCATGTCAAACATGGACTGAGTACTTTACATATATTATCTTATTTAATTTCCACAATGACCCTTTGAAGAAGATCTCAGTTATGTTATTTGCAATTGAGGAAAGTGATACTCAGGGTGGTCTTATGATTAGGCAGTGATAAAAGTGGGCTTTTAATGCATGTCTATCTGGTTCGACAGCCCTATTCTATTGAGTAAAGGGTCTTTCTAAATGGGCAGAATCGGAGCAAAACGTGACCAGAATGCTGCAGGAACTGTGATTATACAATATCTTCACTGGAATAACCTTCAATATTATGATACCAACTTAGTATGTTTTCTTACCAATAACAAAAAAAAGTTTTTGGAGAAAATATAATCTTCAAGGTCGGAAAGGGCATTGAGATCATGTACACTTGCTGTCTTCAATTTTAGAAGAAACAATTGTGGATTAAGTCATTCACTTATTCATTCAAAAAAAATATGTCTGATGCTGGGCACTCTGCTAAATGTTAGGAAGCCCAAATTGGTAAAGGGTGTGTTTAAGACATGAGGATAGTTATCAATACTGGAGCTAAGAGGTCTGAATCTTGACCTTACATCTCCAGCCCTGAGTGCTTGGTTTATCTGCACTGAGTCGACCCACCATGTAGTGAATACCCATGTTTCTTAAAGATACGCTATTGCATGTACACATAAACATGAAAGCTAGAGGGTGAAGCAAGTCGTATTGCAATATCCTAATTTTGCACACAATCTCTTACTACTTAATGTTTATGTTGATATAATTTCATCATTATTATATTGTTGTTTATTCATACACACAAAAATATAGAAATATATTTTAGCAATATATCTGCCTGACAATAGATTTGTTCATTTATTCAACAGTCAGCAAATATTTATTGATGATCAATATGAGCAGGACATTTTCAACATGTTTGGGGGATTTCAAGGAACAAAACAGGCAAAACTCTCTGCCCTTGAAAAACTTGAATTCTGGTGTGAGAAATACACAATAAGTGATAAGCAGAAAATTGTAAGTTATGTAGAATGTTTGAAGGTAAGATTGAAGAAGAAAGAAAGTAAAGCAGGTTATGGAGGGTAATTGGTCTGGTTGGGGAGTGGAGTTGTAATTTTACTGGGAATAAGTGGGAACATACAATGCAAAGTCTGTAAGGAGAAAGCGTGCCTGGCAGTTGGGATAGACATAGAATTGAGAAGGGTAAAAATAACTCCTTAAATTTTTGCTCATAACTATGGACATGAACATGTTCTTATATTCTGTTCTATATTTGTATCTTAAAATTATCACAGGTACAATCTTACAAGGTGTCAATATTCGTAGGAAACACAATATATGCTTGAAACATTTTGGAACAATATGGGCCAGTTTGCCACATAAAACCGTCTACTTCCTCTTGACTTAACTTATGTAATCATTTTGTTTATATGAAAAAGTCACAATATTTTGAATCAAGGTATTTTGAAATTCTGCTTACTTTAAGGTTTATTGGTGGTTCAAGACCTTACTGTTTTAAAATGTTTTATGCATTTTGCAGTGTAGGAAATCAGGATTGCGCAGTTTGGCTATCTCACCATTTTCTCTTCAACTATGTGAAAGAGTACTAACCTTCAATACCCTCATCCCAAATCCTTTGCTCTTTGCACTATATCAAGAGAGAGATTTTCTCTTATGCTTTGTCTAGAGGTATTACACCCCCTTTCTTCCTTCTTTTTCTTTCTTTTTCTCTCTTTTTCTTTCTTTCTTTCTTTCTTTCTTTCTTTCTTTCTTTCTTTCGAGAGTATATTTTGTTTCCAAATAGTTTTTCATGCAACAGATGGTGCCTTCTTAATAATATCCTAGCTTTACAAATCATGTCAAAGATATCAGGAGGCAATATCCAGTATGCTCTATATCTATATAAAGCATTCATCTTGGAGAGTTTTTATAATGTTCCACTTTGAGCTTCTAGTTCCCTAAATATCCTACATCAGAAAGATGGTTCAGAGGTATTAATTTAGATGACACAGTTATCCACATATTCTTTATAACCAGTCATAGACATCAGAATTATTATGTTTGTTCAGTAGTTGTATTTTTGGTATAGACGCAAAAAAATCATGGCTCTTAAATCTTAAATCATACTGAATTCTAGTCCATGAAAGAAAACTGAAACCTTGTACATTTTTTATTTTTTATGTGATTCATTTTATGTTTAGATATACTTACGGAAGCACCACATTTATTTATTTATATATATTATACATAATATAATAAAATATGTATATATATTACAAATAGTATATAATATGCATAAATATTCCATTATATATTTTAACTTGTATCAATATACTTTCATGTTTAAGAGATTAAAATCCAACTCAAAATAACTCATACAATGGAGGAATTTATTATGTTACATAACAAGAGTTATAGAATTCTTCATTTTCAAGATTGGTGATGTTTTGTTATTTACTTAACCAAAGGTTCATATTCATTTCATTTATTTATGTATTTGTTTTTTTCTAGCCCTCCTCAGAGCATTACCTTACTCCTTTTATGATAGTGAAATGGTGCTATAGCTCCAGATCACATACTGACAAAGCAATGGTGAGAGGCAGGAGAATCTCTTTCTCCTTTGCCTCTGTCTCTCTCTCTGCCTCTGTCTCTCTTTTCCTATCTCTGTTTCTGAATGTGTTTCTCTCCTTTCTCTCTCTGTCTCTGTCTCTCATTGAGGAACAAATAGATATAATGAAGAACACAGCTATTTAACAATTGAGTTTTGACAAATATATATATTTGTGTATCTAGAAATAACTACTACTCCAAAAGGATAGAGAAACATAGCCATCACCTCAAAAAGCTCCCCATGCCCACTTCTAGTAAAACTCCTGCTCCCAGGGGCAAGCACTCTCATTATTTCTATTACCATAATTTAGTCTTGCTAGTTCTTAAATTCAAGGTTAATGAAATCATGTAATGGATTTGTGTGTGTGTGTGTGTGTGTGGCTGGTTTCTTTTTTCTCAACATAATGTTTTTATATTAATCCATTTTATTGTTGTCTGTATCATTATATATTCCTTTTAATTTCTGAGTAGTGTTATATTCTATGAATATACCATAATCTGTTATTTATTTACATGTTGATTTCCGTTTGTGTTGTTTGCAACCCAAATTATATATAGCTATTATAAAGAGAGATACTATAAGTATTCTTATACACTTATTTTTATAAATATATATTTCTATGTCTCTTGTGTAAATGCCTAGTAGTGGAATTGCTGGACTATAGAGTATGAAATAAATTAATAATAAATGGATGGCAAAAATAATTTTCAAAGAAGGTTTTGTTACTTTACATCTTCACCAGCTTCTCATCATCTTTGCCAACTTTCAGTTGTTGCTGGTCTAATGGCTTTGGAATTATATCTCCTCGCACCTTTTAATTTGTAATGATTAATAATGTTGATCACTTTCTTACAAACTTAGTCTTTAAGTATGCCTTCTTTTGTAAAGTGGCTGCCTTCTCAGTCATCTATTCAGTTGTCTTTTTTACTTGCAAGATTTTTTGGTATATTCTATTGAAATATATAAATTCAAGTCCTTGGTCAGAGACTTGCATTTAGATTATTTCTCCTAGTCTGTGGCTTGACTTTTTATATCTTTAACAATGTGTTTTGATGAGCATAAGTTTTCAATTTTGTGAAATACAGCTTATTTTTTTCTTTTGTTTCTTTCTATTTTCTAAGAAATCTTGCTTACCACAAAACAATGAATATATTCTCTTAAGTTTTATTCTAGTAGTATAATATTTGAACTTTCAAATTTAGGTCAATGGCCCATCATAAATCAGCATTTTTATGTATGGGGTGAGGTAGTCCTGAAAATGTACTTTTTCAATTTGCCCTACACCATTTGTTGAAAATACTTTTCCTTTTCTATTCATTGCTATGACATTTTTGTTCAAATTAATCGACTATATATGTGTGTTAATATTTCTGGACACTTTATTCTATTTCAATAATTTATTTGCCAATAAACCGACCAATGAGAATACCACATTGTTTAAGTTATTTTGGTTATTGTAGATCCCTTGCATCTCCTTACTTAAAAACAAACAAACAAACAAACAAACAAACAAAAAACAAAGTTATCTTGGGATTTTTACTGAGATTACATTAAGTTTATAGACCAATCTAAGATGACCCCCAATCATCCAAATCCTTGTTTAATAAGCACTCCTTGAATGTGTGTTGGATCTGTGAATATAAAAGGATATCAATCCTATGATTATGTTAAATGGCAAACGTAAAGAAATTTTGAAGAAATTCAGATCCCAAGTCAGCTCAGCTTCAATTAATCAAAAGGGAGATTTTCCTAGATGAGTCCATGTGGTCAGGCCAGCACCTTCAAAGAGTGACCCAGCCCCTTGTGCTGGTCTGGAAGCAGCAAGACCACAAGAGTTGAATGAGGACTCTTAACCCCAGATGATTTCACAGTCCCAGCCACCAATCTCATTGCAGCTTGTGAGATCCTGAGCAGAGGATCTGATTAGGCCATGTCCAGACATTGATCCATAGAATGAGGATATTACATGCATGCTGTTTTAGGTTGCTATATTTGTGGTAATTTGTTACACAACCATGGAAAACTAATCCAAGTATCTGTTTTAGAGGAACAATAGAGAGTCTTAAATGTTAATAATTAAGAAAGAAGTCAGGCCACCAGTCAATATCAGGAGTGATATTAGTTCAGAAATTAAATTGGCAAACCTATTGCTAGAGGTCAGTAATGAAGACATAAACTGGGAGTCAAAAGCTAGGTGAGAATCACAGAATAAATTGGGAGCAAAGAACAAGGAAAACTTATGGCCTATTAATAGGTAATTAGGTAAATTGGTAAATTGAGTAAGCAGTAATTAGGTAAACAGTTAGAAGAGGTCAGAATTCTCTGGGATTTCTGTCTTTAGCATACAATATGCATACAAACAAGGAGAGAGCAGGTAGCAGTCCTAGGGCATGATTGCCCTCAGTCTCTGCAATGAAAATAGCTAAATCTGTTTAAGACTATTATTCATGGATTAGCATTTTAGCAGAGGGAGTCAGAGGTTTTAGAGGTATAAGAAAAATCATGCATGACAGATACTTGGAGGAATATTCAAGAAAATTCCCTGAAAGGAGGAAAATGGCAAAGAAGTAGAAAACAATGAAGGACTGGAGGAAAAAGGACAACAGAATTCTAACCTGGTCATAACATCGTTTACCTGAGAAAGAGACCCACTGAGAAACAAAAGAATAATACTTACTAGGGCTGGTTAGAGACATGAGTTTGAAGAGAGAAGAGCCCATTCTACTTCCACGATTACAGCCACAATTGACTGTAATAAATTCTCTAGGATAGTATTTGAATTTTAATAATGAAAGAAGAATCCGATAAATATCCAGGCAGAAAACTCTACATTAGCTACCAAGAAAAATATTCAGACTTTCCTTACTCATCTCCTTAGCAAAGTTAAATATTCAGGCTTTCCTTAAATACTATTGGGATAGGGATATGAAGAACATTTCTAAATCTGCCTCTGCATCCAGTTGTTAGATTTGGTTCATAGAGAAAGGTTCTTCTTCCCCCTCTCCCTGTTTTGATGAATATTGAAAGGAACACTTTTTCCTCTAACCCTATCACTTGCTCTAGCACCCAAAGTGAATCTTAGTTGTCAGAAAATGACATCCATCCCTATTTGTCTGTTGAGTTACTGTGTATTAAAATTCACAGCCCATAAAAATCAGACTTCTAGCCCTCTTGTGGGTGGATACTGAATGAGAACCTGCGCCTTCTGAATAAGCTGACTCTTTTTAGTGTCTCAGACGGCAAAGAACACTCATGCTGTTTCCAGCCTCATCTAAGATTAAAAGGACCAGGGTCCTCCCTGCCCACTGCCACACCCCTCGCCAGAGTCTAACACAAAACAGGCAGGAGCTCGGAGGCCTCTTCCCTGTCCAACTACACAGACCACGTAGGGTAGGCCAGTACATGGCTCGTCAATCTTGAATAGCTGAGCTAGCTTCTTGTTTGTCTATCTGAAACATTTTCCTAAATGTTTAAAAAATATTTTGTTTATATATTTTTGAAGAGATGACATGTTCACTTGGTTGACAGTTCAAAAGGTACAAAGGGATTAGCATTAAAACACCAGCCACTTGCCCCTTGTTCCTCCATTATTTCGTTCTGCATGGAAACAAACTGTGCCATTATGTTAAGTGTTTGCGTTTTGTTTTGTTTACTCATGGCTTACTGTGACACTCTTCTGCGCTGTCCTTTTTTTTTTTTTTTTTTTTTTTTTTACTTACATATACACACAGATTGGTCCTTTATCAATCAGTGAAGATGTCCTCATTTTTTAAATAGTACTTAGTATGGTTGTATATGATTTTTTATACTAGTCCCATAGATTTCGATTATTATTTGGATGATTTCTAAGCTGTGGTAACTAAAAACATAGTTATTAACATAATCCTGCATGCGTAAATGTATTTCAAATATTTAGAGATGGAATTGCCAGGTAAAAGAAATTTGCATGTATAAGTTTGATAGATCCTACCAGGTTTCTTACCATGGAGACTATACCTATTTATTCTCTTAACTATAATAGCTACACTTGTTTCTCCACACTCTTGAAAACAGTTTTTTTTTTTTTCAAAATTTTTGGAAATCTAGTAAATGGATTTATTATTTTAACATAGTTTAAATTACATTTTTCCTATCACATTGAGATTCTTTTTAGTTGTTTAAGAGCTGTTTAAACTCCCGTTTATCTTACCTGTCCTTTGCCAATTCTCTTTTGGGTATGTGTATTATTAATTTGTAGGATCATTTTACATATTAAAAGTATTATTTATTGATTGATTATACAACTTGCAATATTTTCCCAATTGATAATTTGTCTTTTATCTGATCGGTTTGGCAATATTTTGTATTTTTTTATTTAGGCAAATTTGTCAGTTTTATCTTCTATGATTTCTGACTTTTGCGTCCTGGTTTCTTCCTGCTTTTCTTTCCCAATATCCCACGGCCCCTTCAAATATTGTTATGATGTTAGATTTTACACTTAAATTTAATCCATCAGAATTTATCTTGGTGTTTACTGTGAGGTAAGAATGCACATTTGCTCTTTTCCCTGAAAAGGCTACTTTGTGTATCTAACAAAATTTCTTTTGTAAACCATAATAGTCTCACTGATTTGAAAAGGGACTTTCCATGTAATAATTAAAAATTCCATTTACTTCTGGACTCTCTATTTTGTTATTTTGATGTGTATGTCTATGCCTACACCAGAACCAAACTACAAATGTGGCTTTTATACCAGATTACTCATTTATTCTTATTTATTCTGATTCTCAAAAACCTAGCTGAATTTATGGAAGATTTAGATGATCAGCCTGGTGTTTCAAAAAAAGCATTTAAGCTTTTTCATCTTGAGGTGTGTGCTTTGCTTCCTAGAAATGTACTTTAATGACTTTTTCTGAAATCTGTAGGTCTGTAGTACTCTCTTTGTAACCTTGGTTGATAGCCTTGTTTTTGAAAGACATAGGAGCCCGTCCAATTATTTTACCATTTGGGTTTTATCTATCACCTAGCTCATTAACATGGTCTTTTCATAACTATTTCTTATTCTAAATGATGATTTGGGTGATTTTCCAAAGGATAAAATGGTTTCTTGCTGATATCTGCATACCAGAAGTGCTCTGAATTAGTCATTCTGTTCATAGCAGTTATAAGCCTCATTTTTAATTATTGGACAAGAAAATAGGTACATACCCCAAAGTCTTATCATTAAAGCACAAATTCTAGTATTTTAAGATGATAGCACCACCTATAACAATAGATGCTGAGCTGGTACTTAATTTTCAAAAATAAGAGTTGTTTAAAATCTAGGTGAAGTTCCTGTTAAAAGATAGAGGGTTAAGTGTATGGGAATTTTAAGCTTAGCAAATAAAAGACATTTCACTACTAGCTGGTCCTCTCCTCAACCTTATTCAATTTCTTATCCAATAGTATAGGATGAAATTAAATCCTCCCCCAAGTAATTTCTACCAAGGTTACAAACCAAAATTTAAAAGTTTTGGGTTTTCAGATAAATAGTACTTATATGAGTGAACAGCTTTATATTGGCTACCTCAATATCAAGTTTGATCTATATTCAAGGTAAATAAGGAAACTATAAAGTCTGCTGTATTTTCTTTACCCAAAATATGACATCAATAGACTCTGGAATTGTCTTTACATAGACCCTGCATGTTTACAAACTTCAATGACCCAGCATGTAGACCGGTAAAAGTAAGGGGATTATTTTATCAGTTGGTAGGTGGAAACCAATGAAGACCTCTCACAATTCAGAGGGATATTTCATCTTTGTTATTGAGAGAAGAAAATAAAAACATTAAAAACTCTTGTATATTCAAAAGATAAGGAATGTAAAAAGCTGATACTACAAAATGCTGTCTCTTCATACTAGATATATTCAGGGATTCTGTGGAAATGAGGGTAGTTTTAGAGAAAATTTGAAGATCAGTCTGTCTAGAAACAGTGGAAATGTGAAAGAAATACAAGAGATAATAAGCTGTTTTACTTGAAGGAGAGTTATTTTGGGAGAAGTATGGTACTCATTGCTAGCTGCCAATCTAATATCATTTCTTCATTTTATTATAAGACATAAAGGTCCATGGTATTAGTTAATGTAATAACAATAAGTAAGTACCTTTTTCTTTTCTTTATCTCTCTTTCTTTTTTTTTTTCTGAAATTACAGGTGTTGTGTGATTTCAGTTCTTGCCTATGAGACAAAAGCAAATTGTAAATAGAGAAGCACTTTGAAAGATGGGTAGCTTCAGCTGGACAAAATTATTTTCCTATGCCCTTGGCCTTCTTCCCATATGGAAAGCAGACATGGTGCCTTGAGCTATAGGATCCATCTTGTGATCATGAAGGCGAAGTGCCAATGTTAAGATATACAAAGTGGAATGAGAGATTTCCATATGCAATGAAATCTTGAGTGAGTCTACTACTACTTATCATGCTCTTCTGGACTTTTTCCTGTGTGAGGAAAAACTTAGCAAATTTGGGCCTTTCGAGAGATGTAAAGACCTCTCTTTCGAGAGATGGTGTGCATGGTTCTTGGCTTGAAGCTGAACACATCTCTAAAATAACACAGAAGGGTTGAAATCTTGGATGCCAAATTATATTTAAATGTTTTAAAACAGGAAACTACAGTACATAGCCCAAACCAGGCCCTTTTAGTTTTCTTGGATTATGGCCACGCTCATTTGTTTAATTATGTCTATGGCTATGTAAATGCTACAACAGCAGAGTTGAGTAATTGTCACAGAGATTGCATCATCCAAGTCTGAAATATTTATTATCTGACACTTTGCGGAAAAGGTTTTTGACCTCTGCTTTTTATGAAATCAAGAGAATAAGGAGAGAATAGTATTTTAATTGTTACTGGGTCAGGGGGATGACTGCAGCAAGAGAGATCTAATAGAAGGTACCAGGCAAAGCATAAGTCAAACCATGAGTAATAAATACCAAGAGAGACTTTATTTTAGCTGCAATATGAATTAATAAAACATTTGTGAAAGTTTCTTTTAATGCTCTGACTATAATAGGTGGTTACATAAATTGTGGATATTTCTGACACAGCAAGATTGTGAAAATAAAGCATACTATTTTTTTTTCAGTTGGAAGATAATTCGTAGTCTGTAAAAGAAAGGGCATTTGTCAGATTAGGGTCTCAGCAAAACCACAAAAGACATGAGAAATCAAAGAGAAATCACATTAACTCACAGCAGAGTCTGAATCTGTGTGTTATGTTGATCATACAGAAAAATGGCTTAGGAAAGAAATTATCCTACTCAAGGTGGTGAAAATGGTTAGCTTTGCTTAAAATAATAGATGCTTTGGAAGATCAAGAAATGATTGATTTCATTTCTCTCACTAGGAGGAAAGATTACAAGTTAGAGCCTGCAGAAGTTGTTAGGGAAACTTATATCCAGACCAGAAATCAAAGAGAAAAATATGAAATGCAAACACTCTGATCCAGGAAACAGAGTGATCATACATAATACAGAGAGAAAAGGAACATGACTAAATAAAGAATGTTACAGCTTTGTAGTTTGGATTTTCACCTCTAAGTAGAACACTGCAAGAAGAAATGATGCATACGAAGCTACCCGCTTCTTCCTGGAAGGAAAGGTAAAAATGGAATATTTCTTTTCCATTAAAAAATCGCAAGTAACTCAACAAGATATTTGGAGAGTGCATGAGGAGACATACTGGTCCCTATTAGTCACATGAGGACAATGGAATCAATAACACTATCAGCATATTTACTTCAAAAGCCTTCTGTTTGCATACAATTAGATTCAAAGTTAAAATTCAATTTTAAGAGTTTTCACAGGCATTCAATAGCATTCTTAATATGATGTTTATACCTTCTATCCCTTTCAAATTTTGGAATGCCTGGTAAATTCAATAACTAATCCAAAGTCAAATGAAATATAAGGAAATTATATTTTATGACTATTCTGTACTCTTGTTTATTCAACTTTTATATAACATTTTATCTCTAAAACCTTCTGAAGGAAATAGCTTTTATACTGATGAGGTATTTTCTTTAATAAACCTCTACAACTCTATTGCTTTAAGTGTGAATAATCTTACTCTGATGAAAACTCTGATGAGTTTTCTACAACTCTGTTCTTATGTTCTTCCAATATAGTCTGATATATACTGATATAGACTATATAATCAGATATATTCTGGTATATAAACATAACTGGAGTCAAAAAGCAAAAGCTATTGGGGTCTTACTTTACGTTATTTTAAATGTATTTTTTGTCAGTTAAAATTCACACATCTGGCAACTATTGATTTGCACTGTATTAAATAAAATTACTTAGATATAATTGAGTTCAAGGGTCTAATTTAAATAATTTGAGTCTAATATTAAATTAGCGATCAGGGAGTATAACATATTCTTCAGGACCCTTAATCTTCAATGTTACTCTGCTAGCCAGAGTTCAATTATCATAATTGCAAAACTCCTTTAGAATTCTACATGCTTATGAGAAGTTCTGTGGTATTTTTCAGTATGAAATCCTTCCTTCTCTTCTCTTCTCTTCTCTTCTTCCTTTCCTTTCCTTTCCTTTCCTTTCCTTTCCTTTCCTTTCCTTTCCTTCCCTTCCCTTCCCTTCCCTTCCCTTCCCTTCCCTTTTCCCTTTCCTTTTCCCTTTCCTTTTCCCTTTCCCTTTCCCTTTCTCTTTTCTTTTCTTTTCTTTTCTTTTCTTTTCTTTTCTTTTCTTTCTTCTTTTCTGTCCTTTCCACCCTTCCTTCCTTTTCTTTCTTTCTTTCTTTCTTTCTTTCTTTCTTTCTTTCTTTCTTCTGTCCCTCTCCTATTATCTATCTATCATCTATCTATCATTTATCTATCATCTATCATCTGTCTATCTATCTACATCTATCTATCTATATATCTATCTATCATCTATCTATCTTTCACCTATCTAATCTATCATCTATCATCTAAAAATAATGTTTTCATTTACTGTAAGGCCCAAATGATCTTTTTATAACCTAGTAGTAAAGAAGATAAGGATTAGAGTTTGCATTTGGAAGTGACTACTTGATCTAAATGGCTCAGGTTCCTATACCAACAGAAGTGTGAGAACTGCATTTAGAAATATTTCTTGTTTATTTAATGCATTTGTGTTTCCTTTGTCTACCTTCTTGTCATTAATCATTACCATTTTAAGTATAGGGAATGCACTTGATTTTCAGAACCTTAGAGAGCAATGCCTTCTGATTGATAAACTTTTACAGTAACTGTATATTTGAAATAGTCATGGAAGAAAGGGAAAGAAACAGTGTGAGAGAAACTCATTAAATTCTGACATGCTTTACTATTTGCTGCCACTATTATAAAGTGTTTATTTAGTATGTTTTCATGTTCAGTGCTTGCCATTGTGATTGCATTCTTGTGGTTTTTTGAGATGGAAAACACACTGCATTTGAACCTCTTAAAAGGAATCTTTAGAATTTTTATTTTAATCAACACTATATTTATTGATTACCTTGCATTAGTTTAGTACTAAATTGATTACCAGAATGATACATATTTCTAATTTTTAAAATTTACTCTTAAGTATTCCAGTAAGATTTTACTTTATTCATATTCATGTTCATATTTATAATTTACTTATTGTTAAGTAATTTATTGTTTTTAATGTGGTATTATATTTACTCCCCTTTATTGTTGGTATTAATCAAAGCACATATCTTTTATGTTTATGGTGTTTCTAAGCATCTCACTGCAATATATAAAATTAAGCAAGAAAAGTATATTATTTACAAATGGTATTAATTTTAGATCTTCACCAACTATATTTGTAAACTTTATTTCCATTTTCTCTCTTATAGTACTCTTTTTATATGACAATGTAATAGTATATTTTAATGCAGATCATGGGAATTTTGGCCTTGGTATTTTCTTTTCTCAAAACAAAGCATTATTGAATTGCTTACTGTATAATGACAAGAAAATTATTGAGCCTGAATGTCAAATTTTAAATAAATAAGAAAAACTAAAGTTAAGAAGATGTAAAAATATGATTTCCTTAATAACATTAAGTTTCTTTATAATAAAAATATAGAGTGTAATACGTGTAACATACAAAATGTGTGTTAATTGCTTATGTTACTGTTAAGGCTTCTGGCCAACAATAGGCTATTAGTAGTTAAGTTTTGGGAGAGTCAAAAGTTTTATGTAGATATTTGACTGCACAGGGGTTGGTGGCCCTAACCTCCTGCCTTGCCCATTGTGCAAAGGTCAACTGTACATAGGTCTTTATGTTGGTTCTCATGTCAGTAATACATGCTCTTGATTACTGTAACTTTATAGTAGGTTTTGAAGATAGACGTGTGAATCATTTTTCTTTCTTTCTTTCTTTTTTTCTTTCTTTCTTTCTTTCTTTCTTTCTTTCTTTCTTTCTTTCTTTCTCTCTCTCTCTTGGATATTCTGGATCCCTTGTATTTCCATATGCAATTCAGGATTAGATTTTTAGTTTCTGGAAATAACACAGCCGTGAGTTGAGGGATATTTCATTGACCATGTAGATCAATTTGGGAAGATAGTCATCTTAATAATATTAAATATTCTTAGTTAGCTTCCTATTTATGAACACAAGGAGTCTTTTAATTTACTTAGGTCTTAATTTCTTTCAACAATGTTTAATCCCCTTAAGACCTGGTACTAAGTAGACTTTTGCAAGCCAAAAAACACAAATATTTATATGTAATCCCTACACAGGGTACTTTAAAAAAAAATCCTAGTTTTTTCTCCATGATCCTTTTGGTCCCATTTCAAATTTTGAGCTCTTTCTCCCTCTTATCTGAAAATGTTCAATGATAGGATACTTTGGATTCAAGTTCTTTTCTTACTCACCTGTCTATTTCTTTGCTCTCCTTTTTTGCTTTCTTTTTTTTCCTTTTCTTGTCTTGTCTTTTCTCTTCTCCTTTTTCTTTTCCTTCTTTCATTTTTTAATTCTTTTTGGTCTGCAGATAACTATGGCTTTTATTCTTCTCTTCTGAGTCCATCTATGATTCTTCCATGATGTCCAATCTTATGTTTCAACCTTCCTGATATACATTTTTATCCCTTCTTACTGCATTTAACACTCTAAAATTACATTAGCACTCTTTGTCACAGAAATTTCTCTGTTAGCACACTCAACTCTTAGACTTGAAATCTCAGGATAATTTTATATTAATGATTTATAGATATAATAATTTACCAACTCATTGCTTTTATATTCTACCTTGTACTCCCTATGCCTTGAGCTTAGTTTAGGCACTCATCACAGGTATCTTTGAGAATACTCTATTTTTTTCTAAATATCTTTCCTTTTCATCTCACACTTTACTTTCTTTGATTCTTTGGATATTTTCAGATATATAGCAAAGTGTGGAAATAAAGAAAGGGAACAATGACGGTGTACCTTCCACAAAACTCGCAGCAAATCTTAACATATTTTTGCAATACTTGTTTCAGATTTATTTATTTATTTATTTATTTATTTATTTATTTATTTATTATTTTTGAGAGAGAGAGTGCACACATGAGTGGGGAAGGAGCATAGTGAGGGGGAGAGAGAGAGAGAGAGAGAGAGAGAGAGAGAGAGAGGATCCCAAGCAGGCTCCATAATGAGCACAGAGCCCAATGCTTGGCTGGATCTCACAACTCCAAGATAGTAACCTGAGGCAAAATCAAGAGTTGGACTCTTAACTGACTGAGTCACCCAGGTGCCCCTCTTTTTTATTTAAAAGTGAATATTCAAAGTTAGTGTTGAAGTCTTCTGTGTTCTTTTCATTGTCCCATCCTTTTCTCTCTTCCCAGATGAAAAAACTATACTGAAGTTCATGTTTATATTTTGCCTGTATGTTATTTACTATTACTTTGTGAGCGTATCCATCCATAAACAATGTATTTGTAACATATTTGTTGCATATTTTCAACCTTTCATTAAATAGTATAAAACAATTTTAAAAGTCAGCTTTAAACTCAACTCTGATTTAGAGATTTATTCATATTGGTATTAATACAAATAAAAAATTAATTTGGTTTAATTATTGTATTTTATTGTATGAACATATAACTATAACCATTTTCATAGATGATTATTTGGGTTTATTGTAGCAACCGTTGCTTCACTGAAGAACCTCATATTTATGTTATTGTTTAATTGTGGAAATAATTGTATTATTTTTATTTAAAATAACTTTAGATTTGCAGGAAATACACATTAATGTTAAAAAAGTTTTCTGTACACCTTTCACTCAGCTTGCCAACATGTTAACATCTTACCTAGCCACAGTAAAGTATAGAAAGCAAAGAATTTACATTAGAACAATAATAGCAAACTACAGAATTTCTTTAAAGTTTCATAATATTTTCCACTAATATCTTTTTCTTTTCTGGGATTCTTTTGAGGATCACTTTTTATAGTTAGTTTTCAAATCTCTTTAGTTTTTAAATCTGTGACAATTCCTCATTTCTTCTTTGACTTTCATGACTGAAACTGTTTTTAGTTCACTGGCCAGTAATTTAGCAGAATATCTCCCAGTTGGAGATTTTCTGATGCTTACTCATAAATTAGTTTAAAACTGTGTATTATTCCATTTGCAGCAACGTAGATGGAACTTGAGGGTATAATGCTAAGTGAAATAAGCCAGGCAGAGAAAGACAGATATCATATGTTTTCAGTCATACGTGGATCTTGAGAAACTTAACAGAGGACCATGGGGGAGCGGAAGGGGGAGAAAAAAGTTACAGAGAGGGAGGGAGGTAAACCATAAGAGACTCTTAAGGACTGGGAACAAATGAAGGGTAGATGGGGGGTGGGGAAGAGGTGAAAGTTGGTGATGAGCAGGGAGGAGGGCACTTTTGGGATGAGCACTCAGTGTTGTATGGAAACCAATTTGACAATAAATTATATTTAAAAAATTGTATTATTGCCAAGGATACCACTAAAGAGTTCTGCCCTCCTCAGTGTCTTATATCAGGACTAGTCAATAATAGATATTATTAATAGTGTTGTTACTTTGATTACTTATTCAAATTAATATCTGCCAAGTTTCTGAACTGTAAAGTAATAATACTCTTCTGGTAATTAAAAAATTTCTTGGGAGATATACTTTTAGACTATGTAAATATCCAATTTCTTCTCAAATCCTCACCCATTATTTTAGCACATATCAGTGGATCACTTTCTCTCTCTCTCTCTCTCTCTCTCTCTCTCTCTTTTTGGAATTTACTGTGTTAAATTTTTTTTAATTTCATTTTTTATTTTTTAAAATTTACATCCAAATTAATTATCATATAGTGCAACAAGGAATTCAGGAGTAGATTCCTTAGTGCCCCTTATCCATTTAGCCCATCCCCGCTTCTGCAACCCCTTCCGTAACCCTCAGTTTGCTCTCCATATTTATGAGTCTCTTCTGTTTTGTCCCCCTCCCTGTTTTTATATTATTTTTGTTTTGCTTCCCTTATGTTCATCTATTTTGTCTCTTAAAGTCCTCATATGAGTGAAGCCATATGTTATTTATCTTTCTCTGAGTGACTAATTTCACTTAGCATAATATCCTCCAGTTCCATCCATGTAGTTGCAAATGGCAAGATTTCATTCTTTTTGATTGCCGAGTAATACTCCATTGTATACTACTTCTTCTTTGTCCATTCATCCATCGATGGACATTTGGGCTCTTTCTATACTTTGGCTATTGTTGATAGTGCTGCTATAAACATGGGGGTGCATGTGTCCCTTTGAAACAGCACACCTGTATCCCTTGGATAAATGCCTAGTAGTGCAATTGCTGGGTCGTGTAGTAGTTCTATTTTTAGTTTTTTGAGGAACCTCCATACTGTTTTCCAGAGTGGCTGCACCAGCTTGCATTCCCACCAACAATGCAAAAGAGATCCTCTTTTTCTGCATCCTTGCCAACATCTGTTTTTGCCTGAATTGTTAATGTTAGCCATTCTGACAGGTGTAAGGTGGTATCTCATTGTGGTTTTGATTTGTATTTCCCTGATGATGAGTGATGTTGAATATTTTTTCATGTGTTGGCTGGCCATCTGGATGTCTTCTTTGGAGAAATGTCTATTCATGTCTTTTGCCCATTTCTTCACTGGATTATTTGTTTTTTTGGGTGTGGAGTTTGATACGTTCTTTATAGATTTTGGATACTAACCCTTTATCTGATATGTCATTTGCAAATATCTTCTCCCATTCCATCAGTTGCCTTTTAGTTTTGCTGATTGTTTCCTTCCCTGTGCAGAAGCTTTTCATTTTGATGAGGTCCCAGTAGATCATTTTTGCTTTTGTTTCCTTTACCTCCGCCTATGTGCTGAGTAAGAAGTTGCTGAGGCCAAGATCAAAGAGGTTTTTGCCTGTTTTCTCCTCGAGGACTTTGATGGCTTCCTGTCTTATATATAGGTCTTTCATCCATTTTGAATTTATTTTTGTGTATTGTGTAAGAAAGTGGTCCAGGTTTATTCTTCTGCATGTCGCTGTCTAGTTTTCCCAGCACCACTTGAAGAGACTGTCTTTATTCCATTGGATATTCTTTGCTGCTTTGTCAAAGATTAGTTGGCCATGTGTTTGTGGGTCCATTTCCGGGTTCTCTATTCTGTTCCATTGATCTGATTGTTTTTGTGCTAGTACCATAATGTCTTGATGAATACAGCTTTGTAATATAGCTTGAAGTCCGGGATTGTGGTGCCTCCTGCTTTGGTTTTATTTTTCAAGATTACTTTGGCTATTGTGGGTCTTTTCTGGTTCCATACAAATTTTAGGATTATTTGTTCTAGCTCTGTGATGAATGCTGGTGTTATTTTGATAGGGATTGCATTGGATGTGTAGATTGCTGGGTAGTAGTATTAACATTTTAACAATATTTGTTCTTCCTATCCAGGAGCATGGAATCTTTTTCCATTTTTTTGTGTCTTCTTCAACTTCTTTCATAAGCTTTCTATAGTTCTCAGCATATAGATGTTTCACCTCTTTGGTTAGATTTATCCCTAGGTGTTTGATAGTTTTTGGTGCAACTGTAAATGGGATCAATTCCTTGATTTCTCTTTGTATCATTTCATTGTTGGTGTATAGGAATGCAACCGATTTCTGTGTGTTGATTTTATATCCTGCAACTTTGCTGCATTCATGAATAAATTCTAGCAGTTTTTTGGTGGAATCTTTTGGGTTTCCCATATAAAGTATCATGTCATCTGCAAAGAGGGAAAATTTGACCTCCTCTTTGGCCGATTTGGATGCCTTTTATTTCTTTGTGTTGTCTGATTGCAGAGGCTAAGACTTCCAATACTGTGTTGAATAACAGTGGTGACAGTGGACATCCTTGTCTCGTTTCTGACCTTAGGGGGAAAGCTCTAAGTTTTTTCCCCATTGAGGATGATATTAGCATTGTGTCGTTCATGTATGGCTTTTATGATCTCTAGGTATGCTCCTTCTATCCCTACTTTCTTGAGGGTTTTTATGAAGAAAGGATGCTGTATTTTGTCAAATGCTTTCTCTGCATCTATTTCTTTCTCTGCATCTGGTTCTTGTCCTTTCTTTTATTGATGTGATGAATCACGTTAATTGTTTTGCGGATATTGAACCAGCCCTGCATCCTAGGTATAAATCCCACTTGGTCGTGGTGAATAAGTTTTTAATGTATTGTTGGACCCGGTTGGCTAATACCTTGTTGAGGATTTTTGCATCCATGTTCATCAGAGAAATTGGTCTATTGTTCTCCTTTTTAGTGGGGTCTCTGTCTGGTTTTGGAATCAGGGTAATGTTGGCTTCATAGAAAGAGTTTGGAAGCTTTCCTTCCATTTCCATTTTTTGGAACAGCTTCAAGAGAATAGGTGTTAACTGTTCCTTAAATGTTTGGTAGAATCCCCCTGGAAAGCCATCTGGCCCTGGACTCCTGTTTTTTGGGAGATTTTTGATTACTAATTCAATTTCCTTATTGGCTATAGGTCTGTTTAAATTTTCTATCTCTCTGTTTCAGTTGTGGTAGTGTATATGTTTCCAGGAATTTGTCCATTTATTCCAGATTGTCCATTTTTTTTGGCATATAATTGCTCATTATATTCTCTTTTTATTGTTTTTATTACTGCTGTGTTGGTTGTGATCTCTCCTCTTTCATTATTGATTTTACTTATTTGGATCATTTCCTTTATCTTTTGATCAAACTGGCAAGTGATTTATCAATTTTGTGAATTCTTTCAAAGAATCAGCTTCTGGTTTCATTAATCTGTTCTACTGTTTTTGTTTTTTGTTTTTATTTTTTGGTTTCAATAGCATTAATTTCTGCTCTAATCTTTTTTTAAAATTTTTTTACATTTATTTATTTTTGAGAAACAGAGTGAGACAAAGTGTGAGAGGGGGAGGGGCAGAGAGAGAAGGAGACACAGAATTCGAAGCAGGCTCCAGGATCTGAGCAAGCGGTCAGGACAGAGCCAGATGCAGATCTCGAACCCACAAACCATGAGATCATGACATGAGCCGAAGACGGATGCTCAACCAACTGAGCCACGTAGGCTTCCCTGCTCTAATCTTTATTATTTCCTGTCTTCTGCTAGTTTGGGTTTTATTTGCTGTTCTTTTTCCAGATCCTTAAGGCACAAGGTTAGGTTGTGTATCTGAGATCTTTCTTCCTTCTTTAGGATTGCTATATACTTTCCTCTAATGACTGCCTTTGCTGTGTCCCAGAGGTTTTGGGTTATGGTGTTATCATTTTCATTGACTTCCATGTACTTTTTAATTTCCTCTTTAACTGCTTGGTTAGACCATTCATTCTTTAGTAGGATGTTCTTCAGTCTCCAAGTATTTGTAAACTTTCCAAATTTTTTCTTGTGGTTGATTTTGAGTTTCATACCATTGTGGTCTGAAAATATGCACAGTATGATCTCGATCGTTTTGTACTTGCTTAGGGCTGATTTGTGTTACACTATATGGTCTATCCAGGAGAATGTTCCATGTGCACTAAGAAAAATGTATATTCTGATGCTTTAGGATGAAATGTTATGAATATATCTGTTAAGTCCATCTGATCCAGTGTGTCATTCAAAGCCACTGTTTCCTTGTTGATTTTTTGATTAGATGATCTGTCCATTGCTGTGAGTAGGGTGTTGAAGTCTCCTACTATTACAGTATTACTATCAATGAGTTTCTTTATGGTTGTGATTAATTGACTTATACATTTGGGTGGCCCACATTTGGCACATAAATGTTTACAATTGTTAGGTCTTCTTGGTGGATAGACCTCTTGATTATGATATAATGCCCTTCTGCATCTCTTGATACAGTCTTTATTTTAAAGTCTAGGTTGTGTGATATAAGTATGGTTACTCCTGCTTTATTTTGTTGATCATTAACATAATAGATGGTTCTCCATCCCCTTATTTTCAAACTGAAGGTGTCTTTAGGTATGAAGTGGGTCTCTTGTAAATAGCATATAGATGGATCTTATTTTTTTTATCCATTCTGTTACCTTATGTCTTTTGATTGGAGCATTGAGTCCATTGACATTTAGAGTGAATACTGAAAGATATGAATTTATTGCCATTATGATGCTTGTAGAGTTGGAGTTTCTGGGGGTGTTCTCTGGTCCTTTCTAATCTTTGTAGCTTTTGGTATTTATTTATTTATTATTTTTTAAATTTATTCATATTTTCATCTTTTCTCCCCTGAGAGAGTTCCCCCCTTAACATTTCTTGCAGGGCTGGTTTAGTGGTCACAAACTCCTTTAATTTTGTTTCTCTGGGAAACTTTTATCTCTCCTTCTATATTGAATGACAGCCTTGCTGGATGAAAAATTCTTGGCTGCATATTTTTCTGATTTATCACATTGAATATATCCTGCCACTCCTTTCTGGCCTTCCAAGTTTTGGTGGATACGTCTGCTGCAAACCTGATCTCTCTTCCCTTGTAGGTTAGGGACTTTTTTTCCCTTGCAGCTTTCATGATTCTCTGCTTGCCTGAGGATTTTGTGAATTTGACTATGATATGCCTTGTTGATTTCAGTTTTTGTTGAGTCTAATGGGGGTCCTCTGGGCTTCCTGGATTTTGATGTCTGTGTCTTTCCCCTGGTTAGGAAAGTTTTCCACTATGATTTGCTCACATTACCTTTCTACCCCAATTTCTCACTCTTCCTCTTCTGTGACCCCTGTGATTCTGATGTTGTTTCTTTTTTTTTTTTAATTTTTTTCAACGTTTATTTATTTTTGGGACAGAGAGACAGAGCATGAACGGGGGAGGGGCAGAGAGAGAGGGAGACACAGAGTCGGAAACAGGGTCCAGGCTCTGAGCCATCAGCCCAGAGCCTGACGCGGGGCTCGAACTCACGGACTGTGAGATCGTGACCTGGCTGAAGTCGGACGCTTAACCGACTGCGCCACCCAGGCGCCCCGATGATGTTGTTTCTTTTTAACGAGTCACTGATTTCTCTAATTCTTAAATCATGCTCCTTTGCCTTCATCTCCCTCTTTTTTCCTGCTTCATTATTTTGTATGTTTGTCCTCTATATCTCTGATTCTCTGTTCTGCCTCACCCATCCTTGCCACCGTGGCATCCTTCTGTGGTGATTTCCCCTAACAAGGGGAAAGACCCAGACACAAAATCCAGGAAGCACAGAGGACCCCCATTAGACTCAACAAAAACTGACAATCAACAAGGCATATCATAGTCAAATTCACAAATCATCTGAAGTGATTGAAGCTCAGTTATAGAATTTTTTATTTCATCCTGACTATTTTTTACTTCTTTTATCTGTGCAGAAAGGGATTGTAATCTATTTTTGACTCCAACTATATTCTTATTATAGTGATGCTACATTCTTGTTCAGACATCTTGATTGTATTTGTGTTGGTTAAATCCCTGGCTGTCGTTTGTTCATGCTTTCTTTTGGGGTGAATTCTTTTGTTTTGTCATTTTGAAGGGAGAAAAGGAGTTAATGAGGTAGAAAAATTAAAATTAAAAAAATTGAAATTAAAAATATTAAATTATAAAATTAAACACACACACAAATAGAATAAATGATGCTAGATCTTAGGTGTGTATTTTTTCTGGGTGTTGAAAATGGTTTGATAGATTAGAGATAAAAGGGGGAAAAAGAGGAAATTGAGAATTTGAAAAAATGAATACACTGAAGTAGACTAAAATGGGAGATGATGGGAGTAAAATAGAATTTGAAATAATTTACACAAACGTAAAGAATACAGTAGATTTAAGAGAAATAATTTTAATAAAAATTGAAAATAAAAATGAATGTTTTCCTGTATTCAGGAAAGAGAAAAGAGATGAAAAAGAGAGGAAAAAAATGAAAGAAAATTGAACAGATGGACCTGCTAACAGATTGAAATACGACTGAAATTACTTCGTTTTCCCCTAGAAGTCAGACTATGAAGCACTTTATAGTTTATAACTAAGCAGGCCATGAGACTTCTGTTCTTGAAGAGCCAGGTTGGCCCAGTTGGATGGCTCTTAGTGTAATGGCTCTGTTCTCCACTAGATGGCGCTGGTAGCCTACTGGGGTGGATTGTTGCGGGGCTCATAGGTGCGTATCCGCATGCGCGGGAGCAGCGAAAAACGGCGTCACCCAGCCACCCAGTCTGTTCTCCCGGATCAGCAATCGCGCACCCATCCTCTGTCTTCAGCTTTCATCCACTTCCCGCTTTTTCACTGTTTGTGACCAAGCCCTCGGCAGTACCTCTCTCCTGAGTTTTGTCTCAGATGCGGCTGTTTTCCCCGGCCCCTTACTTCTGAAGGACTGCGGCTTTGACCCGTTCTGCCCCTTTGTGGCATGGTCTCACCCAGGAATGGCCGAACGTGGGCTTCACCCCGGAATGCTTGTTGTACCCTGCTGCTGCTGGTGCCCCGAGACTGTGGCTAGGTGCCAGCCGGCCTCAGAAAAAAGTTCGTGAAATAGTGTAGCAGCAGCTTTTCAGGGATTATGGAAAATCACAACACACATCTGGCACCAGGCTTCACCCTTAAGGACCTTGTTCCAGCACCAGCGAATGTGGCCATTTTCTGGGGTGCTGGGACCAGGTGGCTTCAACGGTCTCTACCAAATGTCCTTCCGGCAGTGGAACCGCTTTTCCCCATGTGGCCCAAGAACCTCCTGGACCCCACTCTGCTCCTGGGGATTCGCCCTTCCCACCAGAGCACCGCCAGGTATGGAGCTGTGGAGTTGCAGCCTTTGTGCTCCCCTTGTTTACAGTCTTAATGGAATTTAAACCCTCTCCTTTCTCCTTTCTCCCTTTTTAGTCTAGTCCCTGCAGCTGTTTCCAATTTTCTACTTTCTCTCCAGCTGCTTTTGGGGAGGGGTGCTTTTCCCGTATTCTCCCCCCCACCGCCCTCTCCGTCCTCTCTCCACTCGCAAAAGCACCTCCCTTCCTGCGCCTTCTCACTCCCCAAGTCCACTTGTCCGCGCCGTGTACCTGCTGAATTCCGTGGTTCAGGTTGTGCAGATTATTGTGTTAATCCTCAGATCAGTTTTCTAGGTGTGCAGGATGGTTTAGTGTTGGTCTGGCTGTATGTCATGGACGCGAGACACACAAAAAACTTTCATGCTGTTTCTCCATCTTGGCTCCTCTCAGTGGATTACTTTCAACACTTATTTCTATGGTTTCCTAATGATAATTTTCTATTTCCTTCACAGGAAAATTAGTAAAGGGAAACTTCATTTAAAATGGAGTCAAGAGGTTACTGGTGTGTGTGTGGGGGGGGTTCTCTCATGCCTTACCAATGGTGGCCAATTGCAGACCCATCAGGAAGAGGCATTCTTTGTTAGTCTATACTACTTCAGCTACTCTTTTACTATGCCAGTGGGAGCAAGAAGGTTTTTTTTTTCCCCCTTCCCAAAAGCCCAGCAATGGAAAACAGTAACAACTCAGCCAATGAAAATCCACTACACTTTGAAGTCCCAGTTTACTCCAGTGGACTGCTTGTATATTTATAACAGCCCTTCCCAACTCCCCCTTTTCCTCTCCTTTGTTTGCCAGACTTGCCTATGGTTTTGCTGTATTTTGCTTGCCCTGAATTGAAATTCTCTGCTGTTCCTAAATAAGCACATTTTTTGCTGATAAAATAACTGTGAATTTTATTTTTATGATTAACACTTCTATATTTGTTAATTGAAATCTTCAGACAGGGCAAGCTGTCCTTTATTCCCCATATTTTATTCAATTATTCATGTATGTCAGTATTAACTCATGGATATTGGATATTTATTTTGTTGCGTGAGTTTTAATCTAATGTTGTTGTTATGTTTGATGTTTAAATTGGTACAGACTTGGCCATTTGGAACTCTTTCAGACCAGCACCTACGTTTTAGTTTTTATTTTTTTTAAATGGCCCCATATATATATTTTTAAAAATTACTTTCTTGCTATCTGACACGGCCAGTTGCTCTAGGATCATCTTGTGTTTTCTCAGCCCCAGCCCTGAAATCAACCACTTCTCAGGGAATTCTGGTTCCTTTGGTTGGATAATCATATTTAGAAAATAAGGTCTTATTAACAGATGTGCAAAAATATTTAATAAACATATATTACTGGAAATGGAATTGTGGGATCTGAAGGGAATGAAGCTATTCAATTCCATTAGATATTGTCAAGTTGCCAAACAAAGTAGTCTTGCAATTATTTCAGAAACATGCAAGAATTCTGTTTGTTCTACAGTCTTAACAATCTTTGTAATTATCTGACCTAAAAAAATTCACCAATCTAATGGGTGTGAAGCAATGTTCTTTGCTGCCTTTTTAAAAATTTTTTTTTGCATCCCTGAAAACTAGTAAGATAAAACATCTTTTCTTTATATAGTAGCCAATTGATTTTTATTTTATATGCATTGCTTTTAAATGTCCTTGCTAATTTTCCCTTTGCATTATTTGCCTTTTAATTATTGATTTGCAAGTATCCCTAAATACTTTGGATAATAATATTTGTTAATGTATTAAGATTGGAATTGTCTGAATAAGAAAAAGACACTTTAAAAATGGCTTAATTAAAAAAATGAATTTCTCTTTTATGGAAAAAAAAGAAACTCTTGGCTAGATACTGATGAATTGGTGTGTTGGTTTCTAGATAAAATAAAAAATCTAAGCTTTTTTTATTACATTTTTAAATATTTAATTATTTTTGAGAGACAGAGGGAGAAACAGGGAGCAAGTAGGAGAAGAGCAGAGAGAGGAGACACAGAATCCCAAGAAGGCTCCAGGCTCTGAGCTGTCAACACAAAGCCCAAAGCTGGGCTTGAACCCACAAACTGTGAGATCATGACCTGAGCCAAAGTCAGATGCTTAACGAACTGAGCCATACAGGCGCCCTGAGAAATCTAAGCTTCTATTTCTTCTATTGTCCTGAGTACATGATTTCCATCATCAGGAATATTCCAAGATGGCTTCTAGAATCATTTTCTCAGAAACACAGAGCATTTGAGGAACAAAAGTCTTAAACCCTATTAGAATTCATGAGAATTTCTTTCTTACAATTTTCCTTTTTATATCTTTTTTATATTTTATATTTTAAATAAATATTTCCTTTTTATATTTTATTGACTGGAACTTGATCAAAGAGTTACAATAAATGCAATGGAGCCTGGGAAAAGTAGGCTTCTATTTTGAGTGGCAAGATACCCACTGAAGATGATAGTTCTCCCCCCACAGTGTTTATAGATAGCTTGACTTCAGGGTTTTGCTGCCTGGTCAGAAGCTCTTTAGCCTTCTTTCAAGGGATCTCTTATCCTTTATCCAGACTACTGGACGTTTTCACATGTGCGTATTTAATTGCTTGGAAAATGAGTGGAAGCTTCAAGCATCTAAAAGGTAAGCTCAGATTGACACTTTGTAACTCCTATCTCAATTCTGTTAGACAAGGCATATGTTCATAAGGTCAAACCAGGTCAAACCACTTTTGACTCTGGTCAAAAGAGTCAAAAGAGTGGTAGGAGCTACATGGTCACATTCCTAGAGGATGAACATGGATAACTGCAGTCATTTTAATGATCAACGTATTAGTCATACACCGATTGTTGAAAATGAGGCATGTATAAACCTCTCAAATTTACTTTAGATTTATACTTCATTGCCCCTATTATTTTTTTTTCTTTTTTTAACCCTGTTTTCCCCTCTCCTATACCCAGCAAAGTAGTTAAGAGTGGAATCAATGTATGTTTTTTAATAGCAGAGTTGCATGTTTGGCAAATTGTTAAATATGCACTAGAAAACATCTGTTATTTATGTTACGCTGTATCTTGTACAAGTTGTTACAACCACTTTCTAGAGAAAAAAAAATGAAACAACAAAAATAATTACTCTTTTGTGGGTTGAGTAGAGTTTAGGTTAAAACTCTTAGTGACAAACATGGCCGGGCCTTTTGAAAAATATAATTTGAAATTAGCCAAATGACTTTAGTGACATTTTAAAATGTCATTTTGAACAAGCTCAAGAAAAGTGGTTATTAACTTGTAGTGTAATGAATCGACCAGTGTGCTAGAATATTTACCTTTTAAAGTATAAATCTCTAAGTGCTGGCAATGAATTACCAGTTTCCCTCTGTTCCTTTTAACTGGCTAGGTAAATTGTGCATTTCAGAGATGGGGGCTTCCTAGGAATGCCGGAGTCATTTATCTGGAAGGGTCTCTTCTTCAAACAGCCTTCAGGGTTTGTCCTATCCATCTGCTTATTTCCTTCCCTTTGCTTTTTACTACTTAGTGACTTGTAAAAATTCCATTGTGTAGATCTCAGACCTGACACATTTCAGAGAATTGACAAGACTGGGAATGGGTTCATGATGAGTCTGACGGGGAGTAAGTTATGACACTACCTCTCCCATTAAAAACAACATAAAAAATAAGAAAATAAATAAATACAACTGAAACACAAAAACCAAAATAAGTTGTTGCATTAGAGCAGTGATACAATGCCTTTCCAAAAATAATGGTTTTGACCTTACTTTAGAATCACTTTCAGGGAGGAGGTAGGCAGTTATTCTTAAGCTGACTGCAATCAACTCCTCTTTTCCCTTAGTCTTTAGTACACATAGTCTTTATTACCTGCAGTTCAGAACTGACAATCTGGGTCAGAACTGCTGAGCAAAACCCGCTGATGCCAATCACACTTTGTAATCAAAGTTCTTATTATCCCATTGTACTGTGAAAAACATATATTTTTATGTTTTTTTTGTTTTTTGTTTTTGTTTTGTTTTGTTTTTAAATCTCATACATTGAACACAGTAGAGGAAAAGAAACGCCAGATGGGGTTCTTCCATTACTCGCTTTAAAACAAACAAACCAACAAACAAAAACTACCAAAGATATTGCATAAGTACAAAGGTGATCCATAATTTGTGAATAAAAAGTTTTCTTTTCCCTTTTATTTTAGACTTAATAGATAAAATGTAATTTCTCAACCAAAGGTGAAAAACTTTAGATCATGCATTATGATTCTATGGCTGTAATCGCTAACATACTTTGTGATTTATAAATGTGTATATTGTATAAATAGAATGTCAAGAGCTTCAGTTACATACTACACGAGTTGAGTCTAAAGCACACAAGAAAGGAATCTTGTTAAAACTGAAGAAATGCCTTATGGTATTCTACCAATCAATAAAGTCATTTTACAATGGGGAACTGATGTAAAGTTATCATAAATCCTAGTGAAGGAAAACATTTTCAGCTAATCAAATTAGCTGCTTAAATTGCTGAAGCAACTTAATTGAAATTGAATCAAATAATCTGCATAAATCACACCATCAAATGTTTCTCTTGAAATCTATTTAGTTGTGATTTGTATAAAGAATAAGCACTCAAAGATATTAACATAAACCAGGCCTCTGAAACTGATTGTACTATTATGGAACATTTGTAAATGTGTCATTATTTAATTAGATTTAATATTTTAATACTTTGTACAATTTAAAGTTATTTATTTTGGAAACATTGGTTCTAAATTATCTTGCCTTCAGTAGTTTTTCTAAGGAAGAAATCGGTTTATGAAGTGTCTTATTAACCAAATAAGTAAGTGGATTTATTTAAATGCTTTAAAATACATGCCATGTTACTTCTTGGACTGTGACCCATGTACTTGTTTATGAGATAAATCCTTTTATTACTTGATTATGCATGACTTGATCTTCGGAAATGTTTAGCTTTTTGGGAGAGGATATGTATGGATATTTTAAAAATATATTGAAACAGATATTTATTTATATATATTTATTCCTATTTAAGTATTGAATATTGTTTATACAAATCTATATATGATTCATTTTTAAGCCATATGAGTGCATTTTTCCTTTATATTATCTTTGCCAAGATCTTACCAAGAATTGACTTACACTGTTGAGAGTTAATTGCCCCATGCACGGGGGGAGGATATGCTGATATTAAAATGATCTTTTATTGGATCTCTTTTCCTGCTTTATGCCCCATCCATTTTATTCTTTTAAGAAATAATTTAAAAATCAAAATATTTATATAAAGTATATGCACAGTAGAAATAAAAACAATAATGAACGTCATGGACCCACTACACATCTTAAAGAAAGGCCATTACTAATATCATTGAAGCCCCTGTGGACTTCTTTAGAACATTCTTTTATCCCCTTTGCAGAGCTATCTACTGTAATGACACTTGTTCATAATTTACTGTACTTTTTAAAATTTAAGCCATATTCATTGCTATCTCTAAACAATAAATGGTTTAGTTTTAGTTGTTTTTGAAATTTACATCAACTTGGGATTCTTTCATGTACTCATTCAACAAATACCCATTCAGTACATATTATGTTCTAGCGCTGAATATGCAGCAGAAAAGACAACAAGACAAAAATCTCCCGACCTCAAGGCACTTACTTTCCAGTGGTAGAGATGTTCAATGAGCAAAGAAAATGAGCCAAATATATCCAGAATACCTAACAAATAAAAGTTAGGGAGAAAATGCAGCAGAGGACAGCATGAAATAATAAGGATTTTGATACATTGCCTTAAGGTGGTCAGGCAGGGCCTTACTGAAAAAGTGACTTTTGACTAAAGACCTGAAAGAAGCGAGTGAATTAGTCATGTGGATACAGAGAAATAGGAAAGAGTTTGTGCTAAGTCCCTGTTGTGAGGTGTGTCTGCTCTGATCAGGAGACAGCACAGAGAGGCATGTGGCTGAAGCCAACGGAGCAAAGCAGAGAGTATGAGAGGGCTTGGGATCAATGGGGTGACACCAGCCACACCATAGGGGGCTTAGTGAAGACTTTGGCTTTTACTTTGAGTCTTTGGAGGATTTGAGCAGAGGGGAGCCATGATCAATTCTACTTTGTAACAGACTCACTCAGCTCCTCTGCTAAGGTTAGACTACAGGGGCTTAGACCAAGGCGGAAAAGCAAAACCAGTTAGGAGGGTAGATGAAAATCCAGACAAGAGATGATGTCAATTTCTTTTTTGTTTTTAAATTTTTTTTTAACGTTTATTTATTTTTGAGACAGAGAGAGACAGAGCATGAATGGGGGAGGAGCAGAGAGAGAGGGAGACACAGAATCGGAAGCAGGCTCCAGGCTCTGGGCCATCAGCCCAGAGCCCGACGTGGGGCTCGAACTCACTGACAGTGAGATCGTGACCTGAGCTGAAGTCAGACGCTTAACCGACTGAGCCACCCAGGCACCCCGATGATGTCAATTTCTATCAGGAGGATGAAAGCCCACACCCTGAGGAGTGGTTAAAGTGTGGGTGTTTGAAAGCAGAGACAACAGAATTTGCTGACAAATATGGAATGTGAGCAAAAGGATTTAAAGCCTGAGTAGGCACTTGTTGGGATGAACACTGGGTATTGTATGTAAGTGATGAACCATGGGAACCTACCCCCAAAACCAAGAGCACATGGTACACACTGTATGTTAGCCAATTTGACGACAAATTATTCTAAAAAAAAAAAACCTCCCCCAAAATGAATAAAATAAATAAAAGAAAAATAAAATGGCTAAAAAATAAATAAAATAAAATAATAAAATAAAATAAAATTAATTGAAGGAAAACAAAATAAATAAAGCCTGAGTGACTGGAAGAATCGGTATCTCAGTGGTCTACCTGAGTCATTCTGAGAGAGGAGGGTTTTGATTATCTCAGTTACAGTACTGCTAAGACTGAGAGACATAGTCATCAATGTGAGTACGCCATGTCCACCATATTGAATAGCACAGGTCTGAAGTTCAAGCAAAAGGGTTGGGCTAAATATAGACATTTGGGAGCCATCAGTACTTAGATGGTCTTTATTAATTCTTAGAGACACAGTTAATTGAAACTATGAACCTTTGTATGAGTACTTCTTTAGCATTATCCAACAAATTCAAACATGATTTTTTAATTATATTTTTGATTTCTAGAAACTGGCAGTACCATTTTCTATTGACCTTTATTCAGATTTCTGTTTAAAAATTTTAATGTTTATTTATTTTTGAGAGAGAGAGAGAAAGACAGTGTAAACAGAGGAGGGGCAGAGAGGGATACACAGAATCCAAATCAGGCTCCAGGCTCTGAGCTACCAGAATAGAGCCTGATGTGGGACTCAAACTCACAGACTGTGAGATTATGACCTGAGCCGAAGTCAGATACTTAACTGACTGAGCCACCCAGGCACTCCCAGATTTCTGTTTTTAAATGTTTAGAAGAGGTTTAATTTCTTTCTTTCCTTGTTTCTTTTAAAGTTTATTTTATTTATTTTTAGTAATGTCTACACCCAATGTGGAGCTCAAACACACAACCCCAAGATCAACAGTCCAGTGCTCTTCTGACTGAAGAAGAATTTATTTCTGCTTTTGTTATTGATGTTTAATTTGATTGCATTTACGAGTTGTGTGTGTGTGTGTGTGTGTGTGTGTGTGTGTGTGTGTGTGTGTATGTGTGGCCATTTTCCGAAGTGGTTATACCAGTTAATGATCCCATACCGGTTTATAATATTATGGCTACCTTCCTTCCTTCCTTCCTTCCTTCCTTCCTTCCTTCCTTCCTTCCCTCCTTTCTTCTTTCCTTCCTTCCTTCCTCCCTCCCTCCTTCTCTCCCTTCCTTCCTTTCTTTCTTTCCTCATATACCCACTACCCATCTTAAAAGGCCATTACTTTTCTGTATGTATGTTTTAATGTTTGTCTCTCCTGAGGAACTCCTGCACTTTTCCTCCAAGGGCTCAGTTAGCCCTCATGTTTTTTTTTTTTTTTCCTGATACAACAAGCATGTTTCTCAAATATCTAACTCAAGTTTATCCCATGCTTAGATGTAACTCTTCCCTTCTTAATTGAACATCAATACCAGAACCTATTATATTAGCAAAGCATTATCACACTATATATAATTATTCAATATATGTATTAATTATATAAAACATATTACTGTATGATATGACAGGCTTAAATCTTTTCAGCCCCTTTACATGTTTATTTATTTAGCAAATAATATGTCTCTTTTCCTATGAGACAGTTTTTTCCCTTCAGCATTCAGCATAAAGTCTGACACATAGTAGGTATTTACAAAATATGTGTTCAATAAGTTTAGAATGAAGATTTCCCTATTTTTATGTAACTAGGATAATAAATAAGACATGACAAATGTTGAAATAGCATAGAATTAGTATTCTTGCCTATTCCTGGTTAATGAATGATTTTTTAAAGCAGTAATTTCATAATATTGATACTTAAAACATGTTTTAATACATAGAGTAGTATTACTTCATTCAAGACTTATTTAGAAGAAATATAGCAATGATCACCTTATGTCTGATTTTACTTGAACCTACTAAGCTATAAATCAAACTCTAGCATATTTAATAGTCAACAGGGACTTTGATATTTATATCAGAAACAAAGGCTCTTAAAAGTTGTGATTTGTGTTAACAACTTCATGGAAAATCAGTAGTTTGTCCTAGATTGAAGAAGGAAGTCACAGGTGGACAGCATGCTGACTGCTGGTTGAAAATGATTGGGTGGTTATAAAACCTTGAATATTGTCCAAATAATAAATCTTGGGATTGTTATTAGTTTTATTGCTCCAATTTTTCTGTTGTTAATTTCTTCTCTTTCTTTGCATATTTTAGTCCATGTGCTATGAAAACAAAATCAACTTACATAGTTCTCTGGCTCTCAAGTATGAAGGAAAACCATTTTCAGCAAATGAACATAATGCAGTTAATTATCATATAGCACAGGATGGTGCTTAAATTAAAAGATAAGATTGATGACACAAATGACTTTCTAGGTTTAAGTATGTGTGGGAAGATCTTTTTGAAGGGTGGTGCACTTTTTACACAACATTATCAGCTGAAGTCCAGTTACAACCTCTTCTATATCTGCTACAGGCTTTGAAACACAAGAAAGAGCAAGGCTTTCAACTGGTTTGCACATTTTTGGCATGTTGCTGAGTCCTACTCTAGTCCTTGGGCAGGCCACTAAAAATAAATGAACCATGCCCTGAATTTCCAGTCATCAAAGTCTATGTTAGCCTATATTATTTTAAGCTACATCTTCATGGAATTCATGCTATTGCCTTTATTAAGGCTGAATTTTAATATGCTCTTTTATTGCTTAATAATACACATCAGTAGTTTTCAAATTGGGCTCAGAGGAGAACAAAGATTTCATGGAATCCTCCTCAAGGACTTGTCTGATGAAGATTGCAAGGATGAGCAAAGCAGCTCTTTTAAAATCTGTTTTAGCTTGTAGACAGACAGCTGCCTTCTGGCTGTGTGGTCTCATGGCCTTTCTTTCATGCATGCATGTGGGGAGAACTATCTGTCCTCTTCTTATAAGGGGAACTAATCTCATCATGAGAGATTAATCATCATGAGAGCCCTACCCTCATGATATAATCTAATCCTAATTACTTCCTACCGCCCAATACCATCACATAGTAGATTAGGACTTCATCATACTGCGAGAAATAAGTGTTGGTTCTGTAAAAATAAATAAATAAATAATCTGCCTTGTATGCTGGATTTCCACATAAAAGCACCACACAAACATATTGAAGGGAGGATTGTAATACGATCTTATAGGATTCTAGGAAATCTTTCCAAATGAAATATAATATAAATTGATAGTGACATTATGAGTAGCAAGATTTCTTTTCATTATCTAGTATCATTGCACAAAGAGATCTCAACATTTCTGCAATGTGTCATATTCAAAATGTACCTTTTTTTCACAATATAGTTCTCTTCTTCCTCTGCTTAAATTGAGGCTTTTGGCAAGTTACATAAGCCCTCACTCTCAGCTTCCTTCTCTATAAACTATGGGCTTTGGCTAAATTATTATCTGTGAGTTGATTTACAGCACCAAATTCTATGATTCACTGTTTCCAGAAGTGGCGAAGTAATAGGCTCACGTGATTCTGCATTCAGATTAACTCCATAAAATTTACATTTAAATAAAAAATGAGAAATGGCTTCAGACTATGGGAAGTATTACACTGGGAAATTTTCTGACATTCAATAATTTAAATGTATTTTATCTAATATAGCAACTGCCTCTTGGGTGTTAGGCAAAGAAACAGATGTGATGCCTCCTGTAAATCACAAGAAAATTTTCTGTGTAAGATGATTGACCTGAAGCCTGAAGGCAATTTTATGACTGGGAAATATAATAGCCTATGTGCTCTAAAGAGTATTTGCATAACTTAACTTATGTAAAGAAATTCTGATTCGTATATGCCTCTGGGTTACAAATACATGACAAATAAGTAATTGAATATTATAAAAAACAATATTCAAATAACACTCTTGTCAGTCACTGATATGGGAATTGCTACTCATGATTGATAATAGTGTATACTCTTTGTTGATTATTATTTAGAAAAGTGTTTTATTCTACAGGCTTCAGTTGTAGTCCTAAAAAGTGATAACAACATCACACAATATCTGTGTGGAAAAGCCTCTACAAATATAATAGCTTGAATCAATGACATCAGAGAAAACAAAAACTTCTTCTTTAAAAAACTGCAAGTTCCTAATGACACAGGTTGTATAATAAAATCACTATAGACCTGCTTCAGATTGGATATATTAACTTCTTAAAGTATACCAGGAAAAAGCAGTCATTGTCTCTATCATCTGGACCCAGTAAATTGTTTTTCCAAATAATTTTTAGAAGTAAAAATAAAGTGGTAACAAAAAAGAAACTTATTAGAAAAAACTCAACCTTTTTTCATTTTGAGATAATTGTAGATTTATTTGAAGATGTAAGAAATAATAGAGAAGTCCTATGGACTCTTTTCCAATTTTCCCCAGTGATAACACTTGCAAAATGATAATAGAACATCACAAACAGGATATTAACATTGATAGAAGCAGGACACAGAAATTTTCCAGCACCGCAAAGAATCCCCTTGTTGCCTTTCTATAGCCACACCACTTCCCTTCAGCTCCAACCCCATCCTTAATTCCTGTCATCCATTTCTTATTTGTCTTCTCTAATTTTCCATTTCAATGATGTTATAGCAATGGCATAATAGAGTGTGTAACCTTTTGGTATTGGGTTTTTTAAGCATAAATTTATGGAAATTCATCCAGGTCATTCATGTATCAATAGTTTATTCCTTGTTATTGCTTGGTAGTGTTCCATAATGTGAATGTCCCACAGTTTGTTTAGCCAATCACTTATTGAGGACATCTATGTTGTTTCCGTGTTAGGGCTATTATAAATAAAGGTAACATTAACACTTACGTGTATAAGTTTTTTTGTTTTGTTTTGGTGTGTGTAAACATAAGTTTCATTTCTCTGGACTAAAAACCAAGGTGTAAAATTGATGGCCTCTATGCAAACTGAATATTTTGATTTTTAAGAAACTTTCAAAATATTTTCAAGAGCAGCCATATCATTTTACATTCCCATCAACAATGCATGAGTAATTTAGTTTCCCTAGATCCTCACAAACATTTGCTATGGTCACAATTTCAGCCATTCTGATGGTGTACGGTGACATCTTATTGTGCTTTTGATTTATGTTTCCCTTAAGGCTAATGACGTTGAATATCTTTTCACATGCTATTTGACATGTGTAATTTTTTTTCCAGAAAAATATCTTTCCATGACTTTTGTCTTTTTCTATTTTGTTGTTTTTTTTCAACTATTTTGAAAGCTCTCTGTGTATTTAAGACATATGTATACATTAATCATTTGGTGGATATGTGATTTGCAAATTACAGTAGTTAGCTTTTCTTTTCATCCTCTCGTAAGCAAAAGTTTATAACCTAAATGATTACCAATTTACAGGGTTTTTCTTTTAAAGATCATACTTTTTGGTATCAAGAACTTGCTGTCTAGTTCTCTATGAAAATATTTTGTCCTATGTTTTTTCCAAGAGTTTCATAGTTTTAGCTTTGCCATCTAAAACCATGATACATTTTGAGTTCATTTTTGTGTAAGATATGAGAATCAAGTTGAGATTCATATTTTGCAAATAAATGTCCACTTTGTCCAGCATCAATGGTTGACAAGGCACTCTCTTCTTTCCTGAATTGCTTTCCCATCTTTATCTAAAGTTAGCTGGGCAAGAGTTCTGGTTTTTGCTCAGACATATAAAGAACTTGGAATTTGTCACTTTATCCGTGTGGCAAAATAAAACCACAAAAACGAAGCCCCAAAATACTGAACACCAGTGACTTTTCTTAGACTTCTCAGAGAAATGAGATGTCAGGGAACCACTACTGAAATCTGGAGACAAAGGCAAATCCAGAGAGTCACAGCCAAGATTTACTCATCTAGGGTAGAAGCTACTAGAGCTATAAACTGGTAGTAACACTTACATGGCAATTTTGATGAATTACTGGAGGCTGAGGCATGGATTATTTTGAGAAACTACTGTAAGTTACAATTTCTTTTACCTCCAGGACCCCACCAGGTACTTACAGTGAAGATCCCCAAAGAGATTCCCTTGTGGTATTGAAGGTAGAGGGAAGAGCAATCACTTTGAAATATCTCCAGTTCATTGTCCATAAGAAAGGACCACTCTTCAGAGAAAATGACTTTACCAGAGTCCTGTCTGAACTGAGGAAGGGCATTCTTCCCACTCTGTCCTCCTCCAGGCTTACTGTCTTACTTCAGAGGCAGAGAGACACTGAACCACCAGAAAAACACTTTGGAAGGTTACAGTCCAGATACAAAAACCCACTAGAAGATAGATTTAATCCCAAGATTACAGAACACTTCCTCTGCCCCATACCTGATGGCCGTACTAAGAGGTTTCCAGTATAATAACCATGGATTATAAGTGAAAATGCTGCAAGACTCAGACTTTCTCTAAGCAGGAATATTTAGGAAAACCTAAAGTCAAAAAGGGAGACAAAAACAAAGACAACAGAGAAATTTGAAATTTCTGGCACCCATATCTACAGAGAACATTAAATACAGTGCAAATTCAAGCTAGATTAACATAAAACCTCAGATAAAATGACTATTTACACCATTTCCTTTAACCCAAAATTTCATGCCTGGCTTTCAAGAAAATTACAGGCATGCAAAAAAGTAAGAAAAAATTACAGTGCAAAAAAGAAAAAGCAAATATCATAAGTAAACCATACATGACACAAATTTTGGAATTATCAGACAGGGAATTTAAAACAGTTATGATTAATATGTTAAAGGAACTAAAGGAAAAAGTAGGCAACATGCAAGAACAGACTAATAAACAGAGAAATAGAAACTCTAAGCAAAAGCCAAAGGAGAATCTAGAAAAAAAAATTAAGATGAATGAAAATTTCCTTTGTTGGGCTTATCAGTAGACTGAACATGGCTAAAGAAAGGGTAAGTAAACTTGAATGTCTATAGAAACCTCTCAAACTGAAATCCAAGAGTCATATTAAAAATATAAGCAGGGGCACTTGGGTGGCTCAGTCAGGTGAGCCTCTGACTCTTGGTTTCCACTCAGGTCATGGTCTCATGGTTTGTAAGTTTAAGCTCCACTTTAGGCTCTGCACTGTCACTGGGGGATTCTCTCTCTCTCCCTTTCCCTCTGCCCCTCCCCTGTTTGCACACATTCTCTCAAAATAAATAAATAAACTTAAAAATATATAAAATAAAATAAAAGCAAACAAAGATATAGATAACAGAGCATCCAAGATTGTGCATGATTTCAAGATGTATATATATATATATATATATATATATATATATATATAAATGTGTATATATATAAGTAAATGTATACAAATATAAATAAATATATAAATAAATGTATATATATAAATATATATATAAATATATATAAAATTGGAATACTGCAAGAGAAGAAAGAACAGAGGTGAAGAAATATTTGAAGTAATAATGGCCAAGAATTTTCTAAATTAATAAAAGACACCAAAACTACAGACATAGGAAGCTAATATAAACCAAAGGAGGATAACAACAACAACAACAACAACAACAAATCTATACCTAAGCATTTTGTATTCAAATTAAAAAAAAAAACAGCGAGAAAATCTTGAAAGAAGACAGAGGGCAAGATATATCTTATCTATAGGGGATCAATGAAAAGAATTACAATGGACTTTTAATTAGAAACCATACAGGGGCGCCTGGGTGGCGCAGTCGGTTAAGCGTCCGACTTCAGCCAGGTCACGATCTCGCGGTCCATGAGTTCGAGCCCCGCGTCAGGCTCTGGGCTGATGGCTCAGAGCCTGGAGCCTGTTTCCGTTTCTGTGTCTCCCTCTCTCTCTGCCCCTCCCCTGCTCATGCTCTGTCTCTCTCTGTCCCCCCAAAAATAGATAAACGTTGAAAAAAAATTTAAAAAAAAGAAAAATAATTAGAAACCATACAAGCAAGAAGAGAGTCGAAAGAAATAGTTGAAGTGTTGAAAAAAAAATCTCACCAAACTAGCATTCTAAATCTTGTGAAATTATCCTTCAAAAGTGAAGGAGAAATACAAACTTTCTCAAACAAAGAAAAGCTGAGAGAATTCATTCTCAGCAGATCTGTTCTGAGAAAAATGTCAAAGTTCTTCAGGAAGTTACAAAATGATTTTGTTCAAAAAATTTAATCCAGGGCGCCTGGGTGGCTCAGTTGGTTGAGCGTCCAACTTCAGCTCAGTTCATGATCTCATGATTTGTGTGGGTTTGAGCCTCCTGTCAGGCTTTGTGCTTACAGCTCAAAGCCTGGAGGCTGCTTCGGATTCTGTGTCTCCCTCTCTCTCTCCCCTCCCTCTCTCATTCTCTGTCTCTCTCTGTTTCTCAAAAATAATAAAATAAAATGTTAAGAATTTTAATCTACATAAAGAAAAGGATATTGTCAAAGGAATAAATAAAGGAAGTCTGGAGATACAGAATAGAATGCAGAATGTTGTAAAACAATCCAACTGTATTGTCAATGTATGGAACAGCCTTATTGAATGGGGTGGGTGGAAAAGTTGCTGACTTAAATAACAACTGAAAAGCAGAGGAGTTTGTAAGACTAAAAGCAAAGGAAACTACACAAATAATATAGTTGATGAAGTTGTTTCCCATATTTTGATACTTCTATACCTATATCCTGTAAAGAAACAATTATGTGAATGGATGGCAAGTGGTGGAGGCCATGTTCCTCACTGCTGCAGTGAAAGGTTACAAATAAGCAAGGGTGAGAGTCTACAATCATCCATGGGGTAATTAAATCAAGTTTGAGACATCAGTATGAATACATGTTTAGCTTAATATAGACACAGATGGTTACATATAGAACTACTGATACATATGTGTAAATACACGGGTTATATACACACATGCACTTTCTTACTACATCAGCTGAGAGGAGCTAGGAACTATGGTACACCAGTAGCAAGAAGCATGCCCAGCACACAATCTTGGTTTCTAATACCACTCTCCAATAAAACCAGTTCCATGGAGAAATGGTTGATTAGGGTAATGGGATAGGAAATATACAGTATGAGTCTGGGGAATCTCAGAGTGCTAGAAATTAAAGAAATGCTCAAAAATAATTTTAAAAATTACTATAGTGGGTTATGTCAAAGGGACACAATGGTCCGCTGAAACAGCTTCCAGTGGCAAAGTTTAGAGCAATTCGCGTGATAAGATAAATGAATTAGTACTGGATTATAACCTAATGTAAAGTAGAAATATCTCAGTCCATACTGTTATAAATGAATGATTAGATAGCTAAATAAGTGTGGTAGAAAAGACAAATTTGTGCAAAAGAATTCTGAGTAATTTATGTAGATGTTCCACCCTCAACAAAGGAGAGGATCACTCACCACTCATTAAGTGTGGGCTGCACATGGTGACTTCTTCCTAAATAATATAGTGTGAAAACGGGTACAAAAAGAAAAACTTTACAGTGGAGGAACTCGAGAACCAATTTTTCTGCCAGATGAGCCAGGTTAATATTAACAGTAGTAAATCATATTGACTGTATCTCAATATAATCTGATAAAAAGAGGCATTTTGCCTCTTTGATCTCCCTCCCCCAAACATATAACTCTTGCATAATCATGAGAAAAGATCGTTAAAGTCCAGCTGAGGAACATTCTATAAAATACCTTACCTGTAGTTTCAAATCTACTAAGGTTGTTGAAAACCACGCAAGTCTGGGGGGCACCTGGTGGCTGTTAGTTGAGCATCTGGCCTCGGCTCAGGTCTTGATCTTGCAGTTTGAGCTCCAGTATCAGGCTCACTGCTGTTAGCCTTTCAGTGCAGAGCCCACTTCAGGTCCTCTGTTCCCTTTCCTCTGGCCCTCTCCCGCTTGTGCTCTCCCCAAAATAAATAAATATTTAAAAAAAAACCATGAAAGTCTGAGAAACTAACTTAGCCAAGAGAAGTCTAAGGAGACATAATTATTAAATGTAATATGGTATCCTTACTAGGATCCTAGAATAGAAAAAGAACATTAAGTAAAATTAAGAGAATCTGATTAAATCACGAGCTTTATAATCATGTATCATATTGGTTGCTTAATTGTAACAAATGAACCATAACAATGTAAGATGTTAATAATAAGGAAACTGAATGTGGAGTATATATGGGAACTTTTTGTACTATCTTTGCGATTTTGCTGTAAATCTAAAATGTGTCTAAAGTAAAAAAAAATATTTAAAACAAAAAATCAGCTTGCATATTTGTGTGGGTCAATTTCTGGATTCTCTATTCTGTTCCATTTATCTATGTGTCTGTGACCTCACCAATACCACTTAATCTTGATTACGCCAGTTACATGATAAGCCCTGAAATCAGATAGACTGAGCACTCATTGTCATTTTATTTTTCTTCAAATTTTTTTGTTATTCTAGTTTCATTGCCTTCCCATATACATTTTAGAATAATCTTGTCTACACCTGCTATAAATCTTGCTGGGATTTTGACAGCAATTACATTAAACTTAAATATCAATTTTAAGAAAATTGATATCTTTGCTTTGTTGAATTTTCCTATTCATAAATATGGTATGTGTTCACATTTATTTAGATCTTCTGGGATTTCTTTCCTTAGCACTTTGTAGTTTTCAGCATACAAATCTCGCATTTATTACATTTCCTTTTAGGTGTAATATATTTTAGCAGACGCAAAATGGTATTTAATTTCTTTTATTTGTGTATCGTTGACACACAATGTTACATTAGTTTCCAGTGTGCAACTGTAGTGATTCAACATCTCTATATGTTATGCTGTGCTCACCAAAGTGTAGCTATCATCTGTCACCATACAACACTACTACAATATCTTTGACTATATTCCCTATGCTGTACCTTTAATTCCCATGATTTATCTGGAAGCTTGTATTTCCCGCCCATTTTGCCCATCCCACCATCCCCTTCCCTATGGCAACCATCAGTTTGTTCTCTGTATTTATGGGTCTGATTCTGCTTTTTGTGTTTGTTCATTAATTTGTTTTGTTTTGTTAGATTTCACATGTTAGTGAAATCATATGGTATTTGTCTTTTTCAGTCTAATTTTGGCGACCACATTTTCACTATTAGATCACTGAAATACAATTGAGTTTTATAGATTTATCTTATATCATATGACTTTGAAGAACTCACTGATTAGTTCTAGTAATATATTTTTTATAATATATTTTTGTAGTTTTTGTCATAGGCAATTATGTTATCTATATATAGAGATCCTTTTCTTTGAAAATTGTATGCCTTTTATTTCCTCTCCCAGCCCCCTCCCCTCCAGATTTCATTGGCTAGGACTCTTCCAGAACTGTGTTCAATAAGTTGGTTAGATCAGACATTCTTGCTTGTCTGCCAATAGTAGTGGATATGTATTCAGTCTTTCTCCATGAAGAAGCAAGTTAGCAGTAGGCTTTTGGTAGATGCTTTTTATCTTGTTGAGGAAAATGCCCCCTTCCAACTCTTCTGAAAATTTTTGTCATGAATAGATGCTGAATTTTGCTAATTTTTTTTGTATCAACTGATATAATCAACCATTGTAATCCATTATATAAACAGTCTATGGAAGATTACAATGATTGATTTTCAAATATTGGTCCTGCCTACTACAGACTACAGTTAATAACAGTGACTGCAGATAATACTAGATTGCATATTTGGGAGTTGCTATGACAGTAGAGCTCAAAAGTTCTCATCACAAGAAAAAAATCTAACTGTATGGTGACAGAAATTAATTAGGCTTATTTTGATGATAATTTCACAATATATACAAATATCGAATCATTATGTTGTATGCCTAAGATTAATGTAATGTTACATGTCAATTTTACCTCAATGAAAACTTAAACCTGTCTTGCATCTTTGGAAAAAGTCCCAGTCAGTCATGATGTATAATTCTTTCTATATCGCTCAATTCTATTTGGAGAAGATTCAAAATCTGTGCTATTACTGCTACCATTTTCTTAACTTTAGTTTATGTCTGTAATATTATAATAATGTCTTACATTGTTTCATTTTACAATATGCCTCTTTTCATCAACTGCTTCATATCGAATTTAGATATTATGACGTAAGTCAGGTAGTTTAAATTTCTTTAGAATGCTGAAAAGCCATTTTTGCATAAACATTTATTAAAGCAGTAATTTTATATATATTCAATGTATATTTGTATGTGTATGCACCGGCTCCTAGACCTTCTCTAAAATCTCTATAGCATTACTTTTAAAGGAGTTCATCTACTTTTATGGCTCAGATTGACACAGACTTTTTTTAAAATTTTTTATTAGATTTATTTATTTTTGAGAGACAGAGTGAGACAGAGAGCAAGTGGGGAGAGGGGCAGAGAGAGACACATAATCCAAAGCAGTCTCTAGGCTCTGAGCAAATGGTCAGCACAGAGCCTGACCACAGAGCCAGACGCAGGCTCGAACCCATGAACCATGATATCGTGACCTGAGCCAAAGTCTGACACTTAACCGACTGAGCCACCCAGCTGCCCCGACACAAACTTTTTTGAAACCTGGAAATTGTTTATATGCTTTTTGTGGCAATGTATTTTACTTTCAAAAATGAGAACTACATTATTCTTCATTTGAAAATCCGTACTAATGATCCTCCCAAGCATCAAAAGGCTAAACTAAATCAATTTCCCTGCACATATGCTAGTTGTCTATGCCCCTTTGTAGATAGCACTTTTGTCTTTCCTGCGATAGGATGGAAAATATCACATATTTTCTGATGCCTGTTACTCACAGTGTAAATCCTGAGAACAAGAATCATATCAAAAGCTGATTTCACCTAATTTCTTTTGCATTCGGTCCAGTCTGTAGAGTCAGAAATATGTAAAAGTTTTTTGCTGAGCCTTCCAGCTGCATGCTGGGTCTAGAGTTTTACCTGGAGCCACTGTTGCTGGCCTTGCTACTATCTGCACTGATATATCCTACTTCCTCCTGCTGGCTGAAGTCTGGCTGTGAATGGACGAATGACAGAAGTTTCTCTATTTCTGAGATTTAAACTTGGTAATTTCATAGCTACGAGGGGCAAAGTTATTCACTGTGATTGCTGCCAAAATGGCCATTTTTTTAGGATTTCAAAACAAATGAGATTTTCGAGGGCTTAACAGTTTAATATGGTTGATCACAGGGAAGCTTCTGCGTGCAGCAGCAGGATTGCGATGCACCCTTCTTTAATTTCAAGCGTGACATGGTAACAAGAACCGGGTACTGCTTTTATGGCTGCTGGATTGAATATGCCTGAACTTTCCTTGTATACTGGAATCTGTTCCAGCTCAAACGGTAGACAAATTCTTTTCAGTCATCCTTATTACATCTAATCCCAGACCAAAACTCTACAGAATCCAAGTTCTAGGCTATCTTAAGGTGAATTTGACCTCAGTTATGAAATTCCATTTAATCATAGGATAGAGGTTTTTGGTTTTCTTTTTTGTTGGTAGGTTTGTTATACTTTCACAGTAACTCCAACTCTACCTGGCTTAATTAAAACAAAAGCCAAAGAATATCCTGCTTCTACTCTCATTAATATCTGACTTAATATAAGTAGTCTGGCTGGCGAAATTACATTGGTTCACAACTATATTTTTAGTAGGTTGGACAGATTTACTTTTCAATATACATCTTTTTCTTACATTTTACTGTAACCGTCAACCTCAACTTGAATATTTCGCATCTTGAAGGGTTTCCAGGAAACTATGTGGCATAGACCTCTACCTTCAGGCCGGTTAATATCCTCTTAGTGCCCACTAACAGAAATTCTTGTTAGTGAATAATTTTAGAGCATTTAGTACTTCTTGATTCTCCTCTCTAACCACATGTCTAGACCTTTGAATGCTACTATTGCTGGCATACTACTACTACAGGTTATCTGTAGAATCATCTTATGGTTATGACCGTATCATGGCTATGTTTGGGAGATTTTAGATGGGAGAGTGACTGATTACAAAACCTGGGGGTATTTTTTCTGCAGTGGAAAATATGCTCCCTACTTACTAAGTGATTTATTTTGTCTAGAAGAAAGACACTTTAGAGGTGGAGGACAAATGTATCTGTTTATGTAGCTGTCCTTAGCTTAATGTCATTTTTTCTGGATGATAACTTTTTTCTTACAGCCATTGTGTCCTAGAGCTGTAGGATATGGATGATTTTTCCTCCATATAACTTCTTTGTGTTCTTGTTTCTAGACATTCAACTTCATCATCTTTGACAGCCTGGTAAAGTTTGTGGCATAAGGTAAGCAGTATTTTGCTTTGTTTTGTCTAAACTCATTAATATGGGATAAGTACTGCCAACATAGTGTTCAAAAATGATAATGTGCATACAGTAGACACTCCAGGGATGAAGTAAATGAATGAATGTCCCAAGGACCAGTGGCTTCAATATCCAATACTTGAATACCAATCATTTTGGTAGATATGTATTGAAATAGATATTTTGAGACTAAGGGTTACCTGGTGACTTTTAAGTCCGTTGTCTGCTAATTCTCAAAGTTAAAACATACTTGTTTAAGTTAATGCTTTATAATCAGGATGATTAGCACTAAATTAATATTATTAAAACAGTAATAATAGACAATATTAATTGAGTGCTAGGCATTATGTCAATTAAGTATTATTGGATTTGATGCTTATGATGACTTTATGACTCTAAGAATATTTCCTGCTGTTCATTTGAGGTAGAACCCACTCTTATAGAAACACAGCATAAATTTACATTAATTTTTTACCAGATTGTTTTTTTTTTCCCCAAACTATGTTTTCAGCTTATATCCTTGATAGCTAGGTTTTGCTATACCTAGTTTGGACGAGAACAAACATAGTGTACAAAATGATGCTTATTTTGCATGATGTGCCAGCTTACTTTTTCTTTGGTCATCTTCTTATTTGTGGGTTGGATGGGCTGGGGCAGACAGGATTGTTTATTGTTCCTGAAGCAGCCAAGTCCTAAGAGAGTGACTGTTGTCTAGAAGAGGGAAGGGGTTCATCCCAAAGTCAAGGCAGCCCCCATTAGTTCTTTATAAGAATGTGACAAAAGTGTAAACATTAACCAAAGATTAAAAGAAGCAAAAGAATGCAATCAAAATAAGAAATGCAAAAACACATGACCCCATTTCTTTTCACTTCTTTCAGGGTAAAATGCAAGAGGAAGGGAGCTATTATAAACTCAGAAGAATTTCCATATGCTCATAATAATACCAACACCAGAGATCCTCTTGTGGGAACTCAGAAATTTATCTTATTTGATTTTTGGCTCAGTTTGTACACATCAACATTTTCCAAGATGTAGTGTATATATATATATATATATATATATATATATATATATATATATTGGCCCATGTTGTCTTCTTTCATCAACCCCCAACTCCTTGGTCCTTATCCCAAACACTAGAAAATATCAAGTAGAGACAGAGTGGATACTACTTCTGCCTCTCTGCCTTAGCAGCATATGCCTATTATGTCCATATTCATCTTATAGGCTAGTAGGATGTGGTACGTTATCTACAGAAAGCAAGTCAGGGCAAATCTTCAACAATCAATTTGAGAGTTGTAAATCATAAAATCATAGACTGTTAGAACTGAAAGATCATCGGATCCAATCTAATCATTGTAATTTACTTTACAGAGGTAAAAATATAGTCCAAGAATGGTAAAACTGACTTTGTTGTTCAAGGATGCAAAGTTAGTGTCAGTTTCATTGATAATATACTTGTTCTTTTACATTCTGTATGTAGGGGAATATATTTTATTTTGTATCCCTAAAATAAGATTTAATTTTTTTATTGATACACTGCAGCATTTCACATTGTGTATGAAGGGTTTAAGATCTTTTAAATTTACCATTATATTCTATATCAGTATAATTATCCATATTAAGCTGTAGTATTTAGCATTAAGAAAAAAATTATTTTCTATTGGCTTCCTTGAAATGAGCAGTTTGCTTCCTGTTGCTAAGGAAACAGATTTTTGCATAAAATGTAATGTAACATTGATGTCACAGTAAACCAATAAAGTGGAAAGCTTTAAAGTCTGTCAACATCTTGAGAATAAGCAGTTTGCTCTAATCAAAATGAATTCAAAATTATTCTGAGCATGTGCAAATGCAGTATTTTAGAAACACATTTCTGCTGGTAAGGACTTGTTTTGTTTATCTACTTTATTCAAAATCAACATAAAGTATTTTAATATGTGCTTATACTATATACAATTTATATTTTTATAATGACAAATTACTATAAGTATAATTAAAAGATTATTTTAACAAAGCAGTAGTAATTATGCTTAAAAACAGAAAAGATAATTTAAAAATCAAGAGAATTTTCATTCACTTGAATGAATGGTCTTAGTATTATCTTTTTTGAAAAAAAGAAAACTGAACAATACGACATCCTTTATTTCTCAAGTTTTCTTAATAAAATAAAAGATAGTGCAGATATGGAGAGCAGACTATCTTAGGTCAACAGCAAGGAGCATTTTTTTCTAATTATAGCTCAATTAAGGAAAAATAAAATTTATAGTTTATAGGAAACACTACATTTTTATTAACAATACTTATAAACCACTAAAATGTTACTTTTTTGGCATTTTCAAGAAGTAGCAACATGGTAACAGCTGACTAATCCTTTAATTTTAAATAAAATTTTGTGTATGTCATGAAATGAACTAGCCTCTTTAAGATGTAGTTCACTTACTTACTGGCTTAGAGGTTTAGTTGAGTGTCTGGTTATATGCATGAACCCTTTAAAGGGGGCAGAGAACACCTTCCTTTCAAGGGACCTGAAATGGTAGCACAGTGTCCATGGTCCTGCATGGTAGGGTTAAAAGAGCTTCAGGTACCACACAGATCCCTGCTATGCTGGATCCCCTGCGATTAAAACAGGGTCATTGCCTAGATTCTATGGGGACAGAAAACTAGAAATTGGGCTGCATTGGTGGGAGGCTTGAAGAAAATTGGGTTTTGGTTGTTTGTGCAGGAAGTCTACAGTGAAGCCTACACATTTTTTTTCCAAACTCGGGAAAATCTGGTGTCTCATCATAACATTAACAGTTTTGGAAATCAGGAAACCTGAATTTAAAGTTGTATATTTTGATATATTCAATCCTGTTTTGTATTGAAGTTTTTGGTTTATATGCCTGATTCGTGGGGCCACTACAGATTTGATTTATAACTTTCTATGGCCTTTGTCACATTCAGTGCTAGATGAGTGTTGGGAAGTACTCCTTTCTGTCCTGTTTGCAATCTAGTGTTTTAGAGACAATGCAATGATCTGTACATTTCAGCATGCTTGCAGCGTATAATATCCTATATGTCTCAGTATCACAGTCATTACATTTGTGTTGGAAAAATGAGGGAGTTGTTTAACTTTATTTGGGTTGTATCAACAATTCTCTTAACATAGCTTTTATACTTGAGGTAAGAGGGGTGTGTGTGTGTGTTTGTGTGTGTGTGTGTGTGTGTGTGTGTGTGTGTGTATGTGTGTGTGTGTTGATGCAAATGCTTTCATCCTTGTATAATTATTACATTATAAACTTAAATAAAAGGGCTGCTCAAGTCAATTATGCACTTAAAAATTGCTATCAGAGCTGTAGGATATTTGTTAAAAATGTGTGTTCAGTGACACTGTACATATACAATACATTTAAGAAAAATCAAATTATATTTCTCAAACAACAGACCTACTGTTAGAACCACAAGGTAACAAAATAACACATACCACTTCCGCAGCTCTCCTGGAGTTATTTTACAAAACTTTCTCTATGTGATTTTCTCCCCAAATAATCATTATTTCTGAAGTGCTAGTGAATATATTAAGGAGCCCTAGAACATGCCTTAAAATAAAGAAACCTTTTTTTTTTTAATTACTTTAGCATTTGGGTACTTGTGGGTTTAGGATCATAAAATAAATAGACTTGGTTGCAAAGTAAATCTCTGTGCTCACCCACTGCCCTGGTAGCTTGACTTCAGCTTTGTCTGAGACGGTGCTGGAGTAATCTCAATTTTTTTCAAGGTTTATTTATTTTTCAGACAGAGAGACAGAGTGACAGAACATGAGGGGGGGAGGGGCAGAAAGAGAGAGAGACACAGAATTTGAAGCAGGCTCCAGGCTCTGAGCTGTCAGCACTGAGTCAGCCGCAGGGCTCAAACCCAGGAACCATAGGATCATGACCTGAGCCGAAGTGGGATATTTAACCTACTGAGCCACCCAAGAGCCCCTGGAGTGACCCCTCTTTGTCTGTGCTGCCCTTCACGTTCTCCACGGGATCTTTCGTGGCATCACTCTGCCTTTCCCTCTTCCTATAGACCAAGTCCCAATAGAAATTACCAGGCTCAGAAGCTGAAGAAAATACACTCTCATCATGTAGGCTGTCTCTTACTTACTAACCACATGATCTTGGACATGCCAACAAATATCCCCAAACTTCCATTTTCTCAATTGTAAAATAAAGATTAAAAAGAAAGAAACCCACCTGTTGATAAATTATGTACGTAAATCCTGAGGCAGAATGTTTGACATAGAATTAAATGCAGGGAAAGATAGCTATGGTGATGATGATAATGCTCGATGCATAGAAAGAGAAAAAGGCCCCTAGATACATCACAGGGTTGTGAAATCCTGTCATTAATACCTGTGTGAAGGATTCTCTTGAGAAAAATACATTACTAAAAAAGATTAAGATAAAATTATTCTACATTGATTTTAGACCTGACTTTTCTTTCCCATTCTAAAGAAGAAAAGATATTGAATAATGCTACACAGGTTATCAGAGATAAGAAAGTCAACAAGCTTTTAATTAAGTTATTCCAATTATGGGATCAGTGCCCCAGGGTTCAGATATTTTATCTTTACCAAGCAGCTAAGAACCATTTCCACTTAGTGCCATGCTACCACCCTCTTACTTGTTCCACAGTAATGCTGGTAAGTCTTTTGCTTTAAGGATGTGTGTTAAAATATTTGTTACCTTAATGATCCCTGAATTATAGAAATTTTAGTAGTGGACAGTGTTTTGGGGTAGGGGGGCTTCTGGAAGGAAAGAATAAGAAAAATTCTTTCAAATGTTTTCAAATTCAAAAGAAGAGGTTTCTGTACTGTAGAGTTCTGCCTTTTAGTGTGCCATTCATTGTACTAATAAAACTTTTATATACTTGCATAGCAAGCTTGTTAAAAATCAAATCACTTTGAGTGAGTATTGATAACAAAGAAGAGAAAAAAAGAAAAGGAGATAATATAGCTAAAACTGACATTAGTATTCACAAACACTAGTAAAATCTAATAAAGATGAAAAATATATCATGGCCAAGTAACCCACAGACACAGTACGCATTGCTTTGGTGACAAACTATTCTTTTCATTCTAGGCCCATAAATACAAAGTAAAAATCTCTACAGGACAAATTTTATTTACATATTTTCCATGTGCTAAAATTGACATTTGAATTTTAAACCATTTTAAAGACTACTGGAATTCATTTTTATTTGCTCTCTGAAAATATTTTCTTTTTCCCTTATATTAGATTTTGAAGGCTGTTTCCATAGAAACCCCTTCATCAAGCAAGAGCTTGAACTTTTTTTTTAAAGAACACAAAATGGGCTTGACCATCTCTTTTCCTGTAGAGATATAAACAACCTAAAATAGCAAACAAAACAATTTTACATGTAAGCTGACATTTACAGTGTAACCCCTGTGGTCAGTAGGGAGAAAGTGCATGGAATTGTTCTTTGATGGTTTGTCTCTATAATTCTTAGAGTACAGGCTGCTGTGACAATGTTCCTTTTTTCTTTCTTCTCTTTCCTTCCCTTCTTTCCTGTATTAGTGTCCTATGGCTGCTGTAATAAATGACTACACACTTGGTGGCTTATAACAGAGAAAATTTATGTTCTCTTAAAGTTCTAGAGGACAGAAGTCTTTTTTTTCCAATATATGGAATTTATTGTCAAATTGGTTATCATACAACATCGAGTGCTCATCCCAAAAGGTGCCCTCTTCAATGCCCATCACCCACCCTCCCCTCCCTCCCACCCTCCATCAACCCTCAGTTTGTTCTCAGTTTTTAAGAGTCTCTTATGCTTTGGCTCTCTCCCACTCTAACCTCTTTTTTTTTCCTTCCCCTCCCCCATGGGTTTCTGTTAAGTTTCTCAGGATCCACATAAGAGTGAAAACATATGGTATCTGTCTTTCTCTGTATGGCTTATTTCACTTAGCATCACACTCTCCAGTTCCATCCACGTTGCTACAAAGGGCCATATCGCATTCTTTCTCATTGCCACATAGTACTCCATTGTGTATATAAACCACAATTTCTTTATCCATTCATCAGTTGATGGACATTTAGGCTCTTTCCATAATTTGGCTATTGTTGAGAGTGCTGCTATAATTCTTAAAACAGTTTCACTGGGCTAAAGTCAAGGTAAAGGCAGGGCTGGTTCCTTTTGTAGGCTACAGGGAAGAATTCCTTTCCTTGGCTGTTTTAGCATCTGGTAGCAGCCTGTTCCTTGACTGGTGACCTACTTCTTGCATTATTCCAACCACTGGATTCTGTTGCCATTTCTTCTATCATCTCTGCTCTTCTCACTCCCTCTTATTAGAACCCTTGTGATTACATCCCATCTACTTAGATAATCCAGGATGACCTTCCCATCTCAAAATCCTTAATCTTATTACACCAGCAAAGACCTTTTTGCCATAGAAGGTAACATTCATGGTTGTGGGTTTATTTAGCCTCCAATACTTTCTTTCTTTCTGTTTTCTGTATTTCAGGTTATTGTTTGTACAAAAGCAAACAAAAATAATAATAGCATAGTTTGTAGGTTTAGGTAATGAAGAAAGACAAATAAAACTTCTCACCAGCAAAGTTTCAGCTCAAGTAGGGTTTGAAGACAACTGAGATGGTACTTGGTTGCCTGTGTCAACAAAAATACCAGATAACTTGCTCAGTACATTTTCAGAGATGATGATGACAAATTTTTATGTTTGCATAATGCCTTAAATATTTGCATAGAATTTCATGCAATACAGCAATGAGGCTAATAGGATTATGAAGTTTTCCTCATTGGGAAATTAAGGTCCTGAGAGGCTAAGTGCCTGTAGAAGCTTACAACCTTGGAACTACCACTAAGGTTGTGATCAAAGCACTGTCCTGCCTCCTTGCTCGGTGACTTTATCACTGTGTTTAGAGTCTCAGGCTTGGAAGAGTATAGGTTATTTCTTCTTGTACCTTCTTATGAAAGGTACATTGTGTGAATAAATATAACAATGAAGGCTTTAGAAATATATGCCTTATTTTTCTTTAGGAATCTAAGCCATTACCAATGTTTAGATTTGCACCATATGACAAATTTCTTTTTACTCTGAAGAGCCTGGTTTTTTGTCTGCCTTCTTTGTATATTAAAAAAAATAAAAACCTTATTGTTAAATATTTGGAAAAAATATATAAATGTATAAAAATGAAACACTTATGATCCCACGAGAAAAACAACTGTTTTTCTTTATTCTTAGCATGATTACTTCATGTCTTCTTCTATGCAATTTTTCACAAATGTGTTTTTTTTTCAAAACTGAGAGTGCATTGTAACCTTTTTTTTTCTGTGTAATTACAATCATGAACTAGTTATAAAGGTTTCCTTATTATTGTATGCTATTATTATGCTAGAAATTATTTTGTCTTTGGTATATACATTGGATTGTTTTTAGAATTTAAAACTAAAGGCAAAATTGCACACTTAAATATGATTAGAGCTAAGATTCTATATTCAAAGTGCTAATCACTAACCATTAGAATCTTTCTAGCAGTTATCTGCAAATGCCCAATTCCTTGGCATTTTGTCAATATTGGATATACAATTTTCAATGTTTTCCAACAAATAATCCACAGTGTTATTCCTTTGTTGTTATAATTTGCTCTTATATTTAGTTAACAGTAGGATGAACTTTCTTCTTTTGCCATTTTATATCATTATGAATTGTTTGTTTACTTCCTTTGCAGGTATGTCTTTTTGTTGAATTTTAAAATTAATGTAAATGCTTATTAATCCTATTAAAACTCTACTGCTTGGTATATAGAAATATTAAATTATGAGTTTTAATATCACCAGTTAAAAGCTCCTATTTTATATTTAAGAAAAGAAAAAAGTACACTCACCTTTAATTGGCTAAGTTTTTAAGCTGCCAAGTGTCAATAATTATATGTTTATTTTTAAAAATATGTTTACTGTTTTATATTGTTTTTTGTCAGACAATTAATACTAAGTGTTCAATAACACTGTGTATGATTATATGAGAAAAGAAATGTGTTGATACAAATTATAGGCCATATGGATTATTCTTACATGAATAAAATATGGGTTTTGTTTGTTTGTTATTTATTTATTTTTGAGAGAGCGAGGGAGTTAGAGAAAGTGCACACAAGCAGAAAAGGGGTAGAGAGAGAGGAAGAGGGAGAGTTTTCCATGCAGACATTGTGTTGTCAGGTAGGAGCCCAACATGGGGCTTGATCCCACCTTGAGGTCGCAACCTGAGACAAAACCAAGAGCCTGACACTTAACCAACTGAGCCACCTAGGTGCCCCTCAACTATGGTATTCTTCCAAAGTCTTTGTGTACTCAACGGTTTTGTTACCTCTAGAATAGGTATCTCCTATCTCCATTCTCTTTTTTTTTTTTATGAAATTTATTGACAAATTGGTTTCCATACAACACCCAATGCTCATCCCAAAAGGTGCCCTCCTCAATACCCATCACCCACCCTCCCCTCCCTCCCACCCCCCATCAACCCTCAGTTTGTTCTCAGTTTTTAACAGTCTCTTATGCTTTGGCTCTCTCCCATTCTAACCTCTTTTTTTTTTTCCTTCCCCTCCCCCATGGGTTCCTGTTAAGTTTCTCAGGATCCACATAAGAGTGAAACCATATGGTATCTGTCTTTCTCTGTATGGCTTATTTCACTTAGCATCACACTCTCCAGTTCCATCCACGTTGCTACAAAAGGCCATATTTCATTTTTTCTCATTGCCACGTAATATTCCATTGTGTATATAAACCACAATTTCTTTATCCATTCATCAGTTGATGGACATTTAGGCTCTTTCCATAATTTGGCTATTGTTGAGAGTGCTGCTATGAACATTGGGGTACAAGTGCCCCTATGCATCAGTACTCCTGTATCCCTTGGATAAATTCCTAGCAGTGCTATTGCTGGGTCATAGGGTAGGTCTATTTTTAATTTTCTGAGGAACCTCCACACTGCTTTCCAGAGCGGCTGCACCAATTTGCATTCCCACCAACAGTGCAAGAGGGTTCCCGTTTCTCCACATCCTCTCCAGCATCTATAGTCTCCTGATTTGTTCATTTTGGCCACTCTGACTGGCGTGAGGTGATACCTGAGTGTGGTTTTGATTTGTATTTCCCTGATAAGGAGCGACGCTGAACATCTTTTCATGTGCCTGTTGGCCATCCGGATGTCTTCTTTAGAGAAGTGTCTATTCATGTTTTCTGCCCATTTCTTCACTGGGTTATTTGTTTTTCGGGTGTGGAGTTTGGTGAGCTCTTTATAGATTTTGGATACTAGCCCTTTGTCCGATATGTCATTTGCGAATATCTTTTCCCATTCCGTTGGTTGCCTTTTAGTTTTGTTGGTTGTTTCCTTTGCTGTGCAGAAGCTTTTTATCTTCATAAGGTCCCAGTAATTCACTTTTGCTTTTAATTCCCTTGCCTTTGGGGATGTGTCGAGTAAGAGATTGCTACGGCTGAGGTCAGAGAGGTCTTTTCCTGCTTTCTCCTCTAAGGTTTTGATGGTTTCCTGTCTCACATTTAGGTCCTTTATCCATTTTGAGTTTATTTTTGTGAATGGTGTGAGAAAGTGGTCTAGTTTCAACCTTCTGCATGTTGCTGTCCAGTTCTCCCAGCACCATTTGTTAAAGAGGCTGTCTTTTTTCCATTGGATGTTCTTTCCTGCTTTGTCAAAGATGAGTTGGCCATACGTTTGTGGGTCTAGTTCTGGGGTTTCTATTCTATTCCATTGGTCTATGTGTCTGTTTTGGTGCCAATACCATGCTGTCTTGATGATGACAGCTTTGTAGTAGAGGCTAAAGTCTGGGATTGTGATGCCTCCTGCTTTGGTCTTCTTCTTCAAAATTCCTTTGGCTATTCGGGGCCTTTTGTGGTTCCATATGAATTTTAGGATTGCTTGTTCTAGTTTCGAGAAGAATGCTGGTGCAATTTTGATTGGGATTGCATTGTATGTGTAGATAGCTTTGGGTAGTATTGACATTTTGACAATATTTATTTTTCCAATCCATGAGCAGGGAATGTCTTTCCATTTCTTTAAATCTTCTTCAATTTCCTTCATAAGCTTTCTATAGTTTTCAGCATACAGATCCTTTACATCTTTGGTTAGATTTATTCCTAGGTATTTTATGCTTCTTGGTGCAATTGTGAATGGGATCAGTTTCTTTATTTGTCTTTCTGCTGCTTCATTGTTAGTGTATAAGAATGCAACTGATTTCTGTACATTGATTTTGTATCCTGCAACTTTGCTGAATTCATGTATCAGTTCTAGCAGACTTTTGGTGGAGTCTATCGGATTTTCCATGTATAATATCATGTCATCTGCAAAAAGCGAAAGCTTGACTTCATCTTTGCCAATTTTGATGCCTTTGATTTCCTTTTGTTGTCTGATTGCTGATGCTAGAACTTCCAGCACTATGTTAAACAGCAGTGGTGAGAGTGGGCATCCTTGTCGTGTTCCTGATCTCAGGGAAAAAGCTCTCAGTTTTTCCCCGTTGAGGATGATGTTAGCTGTGGGCTTTTCATAAATGGCTTTTATGATCTTTAAGTATGTTCCTTCTATCCCGACTTTCTCAAGGGTTTTTATTAAGAAAGGGTGCTGGATTTTGTCAAAGGCCTTTTCTGCATCGATTGAGAGGATCATATGGTTCTTCTCTTTTTTTTTGTTAATGTGATGTATCACATTGATTGATTTGCGAATGTTGAACCAGCCCTGCATCCCAGGAATGAATCCCACTTGATCATGGTGAATAATTCTTTTTATATGCCGTTGAATTCGATTTGCTAGTATCTTATTGAGAATTTTTGCATCCATATTCATCAGGGATATTGGCCTGGAGTTCTCTTTTTTTACTGGGTCTCTGTCTGGTTTAGGAATCAAAGTAATACTGGCTTCATAGAATGAGTCTGGAAGTTTTCCTTCCCTTTCTATTTCTTGGAATAGCTTGAGAAGGATAGGTATTATCTCTGCTTTAAACGTCTGGTAGAACTCCCCTGGGAAGCCATCTGGTCCTGGACTCTTATTTGTTGGGAGATTTTTGATAACCGATTCAATGTCTTCGCTTGTTATGGGTCTGTTCAAGCTTTCTATTTCCTCCTGATTGAGTTTTGGAAGAGTGTGGGTGTTCAGGAATTTGTCCATTTCTTCCAGGTTGTCCAATTTGTTGGCATATAATTTTTCATAGTATTCCCTGATAATTGTTTGTATCTCTGAGGGATTGGTTGTAATCATTCCATTTTCATTCATGATTTTATCTATTTGGGTCATCTCCCTTTTCTTTTTGAGAAGCCTGGCTAGAGGTTTGTCAATTTTGTTTATTTTTTCAAAAAACCAACTCTTGGTTTCATTGATCTGCTCTACAGTTTTTTTAGATTCTATATTGTTTATTTCTGCTCTGATCTTTATTATTTCTCTTCTTCTGCTGGGTTTAGGCTGCCTTTGCTGTTCTGCTTCTAGTTCCTTTAGGTGTGCTGTTAGATTTTGTATTTGGGATTTTTCTTGTTTCTTGAGATAGGCCTGGATTGCAATGTATTTTCCTCTCAGGACTGCCTTTGCTGCGTCCCAAAGCGTTTGGATTGTTGTATTTTCATTTTCGTTTGTTTCCATATATTTTTTAATTTCTTCTCTAATTGCCTGGTTGACCCACTCATGCGTTAGTAGGGTGTTCTTTAACCTCCATGCTTTTGGAGGTTTTCCAGACTTTTTTCTGTGGTTGATTCCAAGCTTCATAGCATTGTGGTCTGAAAGTAAGCATGGTATAATTTCAATTCTTGTAAACTTATGAAGGGCTGTTTTGTGACCCAGTATATGATCTATCTTGGAGAATGTTCCATGTGCACTCGAGAAGAAAGTATATTCTGTTGCTTTGGGATGCAGAGTTCTAAATATATCTGTCAAGTCCATCTGATCCAATGTCTCATTCAGGGCCCTTGTTTCTTTATTGACCGTGTGTCTAGATGATCTATCCATTTCTGTAAGTGGGGTGTTAAAGTCCCCTGCAATTACCACATTCTTGTCAATAAGGTTGTTTATGTTTATGAGTAATTGTTTTATTAATCAATCTTTTTTTTAATGTTTATTTATTTATTTTGAGACAGAGAGTCTGGGGGAGGGTCACAGAGAGAGAGAGAGAGAAAGAGAGAGAGAGAGAGAGAGAGAGAGAGAGAGAGAATCCCAAGCAGGCTCTGTACTGTCAGCACAGAGCCTAATGCTGGGCTCAGACCCGCAAACTGTGATACCATGACCCAAGCCAAAATCGAGAGACTGACACTCAACCAACTGAGCCACACAGAAGCCCCTTTTCTTTTTAATCATTCTTGAACCTATTCCAATTAGATTTTTTCAGCCAGCCCCACCACACAACACATACTCTCTGAATTCCACATTGCTATGTGAGCTTGATGGATGACCTAGGTCTTGAGGTTACAGGACTGACTGAAGACACCTAAGAAGTTAAGCTTATAGTTTGAGGTAACCAATAAAGGCACATATGGAAATAAGGTCCCTTTGTAGATCTGGAGACTGTAAATACAACATCCCAGTGGTGACACTTTTGTGCCCTGAGGAAGTAATGTCATTATTCAATTTTCAACTAAAATGTCACTTTTTTTTTTGCTTTGTATGTATATGTTTATGTGAGGATATATACAGGGGAAAACATTTGTATAATCAATATATTCATCCACTTAAAAACTGAATTTTAGAAAACAATTTAGAATTATTTTTAATCCTTCAATTACAGATATATTTTTAAGTGATAAATCATTAGATTTCAAAATAGTATCTCAAGGTATTCTCATATAATTATCTTTTTATTAACTTGTTTTATTTTCTATTTTTTTAAAATTTATATCCAAATTAGTAAACATAAAGTGCAACAATGATTTCAGAAATAGATTCCTTAGTGCCCCTTACCCATTTAGCCCATCCACCCTCCCACAGCCCCTCTAGTAATCCCCACTTTGTTCTCCATATTTATGAATCTCTTCTGATTTGTCTCCCTCCCTGTTTTTATATTATTTTTGTTTCACTTCCCTTATGTTCATCTGTTTTGTCTCTTAAAGTCCTCATATGAGTGAAGTTATATGATTTTTGTCTTTCTTTCACTAATTTCACTTAGCATAACAGCCTCCAGTTCCAGCCACATAGTTGCAAATGGCAAGATTTCATTCTTTTTGATTGCCAAGTAATACTCCATTGTATATATATACCACTTCTTCTTTATCCATTCATCCATTGATACACAATTGGCCTTTTTCCATACTTTGGCTATTGTTGATAGTGCTGCTATAAACATGGGGGTGCATGTGTCCCTTTGAAACAGCACACCTGTATCCCTTGGATAAATGCATACTAGTGCAATTGCTGGGTTATAGGGTAGTTCTATTTTTAGTTTTTTGAGGAACCTCCATACTGTTTTCCAGAGTGGCTGCACCAGCTTGCATTCCCACCAACAATGCAAAAGTGATCCTCTTTCTCTGCATCCTCGCCAACATCTGTTATTGTCTGAGTTGTTAATGTTAGCCATTCTGACAGGTGTCAGGGGTATCTCATTGTAGTTTTGATTTGTATTTCCCTGATGATGAGTGATGTGGAGCATTTTTTCATGTGTCAGTTGACAATCTGGATATCTTCTTTTTTTTTTTTAATTTTTTTAAATGTTTATTTATTTATTTTACAGAGAGACAGAGCATGAGCGGGGAGGGGCAGAAAGAGGGGGAGACACAGAATCTGAAGCAGGCTTCAGGCTCTGAGCTGTCAACACAGAGCCCGACGTGGGGCTCAAACTCACAGACCATGAGATCATGACCTGAGCCGAAGTTGGACGCTCAACCGACTGAGCTACCCAGGTGCCCCGGATATCTTCTTGGAGAAGTGTCTATTCATGCCTTTTGCCCATTTCTTCACTGGATTATTTTTTTTTTGGGTGTTAAGTTTGATAAGTTCTTTAGAGATTTTGGATACTAACCCTTTATCTGATATGTCGTTTGCAAATATCTTCTCCCATTATATCATGTGACTTTTAGTTTTGCTGATTGTTTCCTTCGCTGTGCAAAGCTTTTTATTTTGATGCGGTACTAGTAGTTCATTTTTGCTTTTGTTTCCCTTGCCTCCAGAGAAGTGTTGAGTAAGAAGTTGCTGAGGCCAAAATCAAAAGGTTTTTGCCTGTTTTCTTCTTGAGGATTTTGATGGCTTCCTGTCTTAACACTGATGTCTTTCATCCATTTTGAGTTTATTTTTGTGTGGGGTGTAAGAAAGTGGATCAGGTTCATTTTTCTGCATGTCGCTGTCCAGTTTCCCAACACCAGTTGCTGAAGAGGCTGTCTTTATTCCATTGGATATTCTTTCCTACTTTGCCAAAGATTAGTTGGCCATGTGTTTGTGGGTCCATTTCTGGGTTCTCTATTCTGTTCCATTGATCTGATTGTCTGTTCTTGTGCCAGTACCATACTGTCTTGATGATTATAGCTTTGTAGTATAGCTTGAAGTCCAGGATTGTGATGCCTCCTGCTTTGTTTGTTTTTTTTTTTTCAAGATCACTTTAGCTATTGGGGGTATTTTCTGATTCCATACAAATTTTAGGATTATTTGTTCTAGCTCTGTGAAGAATGCTGGTGTTATTTTGATAGGGATTGCATTGAATATGTAGATTGCTTTGGGTGGTATCAACATTTTAACAATATTTGTTCTTCCTATCCAGGAGCATAGAATCTTTTTTCCATTTTTTTGTGTCTTCTTCAACTTCTTTCATAAGTTTTCTATAGTTCTCAGTGTATAGATTTTTCACCTCTTTGGTTATATTTATTCTTAAGTATTTTATGGTTTTTGGTGCAACTTCAAATGGGATCAATTCCTTGATTTGTCTTTCTGCCGCTTCATTGTTAGTGTACAGGAATGCAACCAATTTCTGTGCATTGATTTTATATCCTGCAACTTTGCTGAATTCATGAGTCCTAGCAGTTTTTTGGTGGAATCTTTTGTGTTTTCCATATAAAGTATCATGTCTTCTGTGAAGAGTGAAATTTTGACTTCCTCCTGGCTGATTTGGATGCCTTTTATTTCTATGTGTTGTCTGATTGCAAAGGCTAAGACTTCCAATACTATGTTGAATAACAGTGGTGAGAGTGGACATCCCTGTCTTGTTCCTGACCTTAGGGGGAAAGCTCTAAGTTTTTTCCCCATTGAGGATGATATTAGCATTGTGTCATTCATATATGGCTTTTATGATCTCTAGTTATGCTCCTTCTATCCTTACTTTCTTGAGAGTTTTTATCAAGGAAGGATGCTGTATTTTGTCAAATGCTTTCTCTGCATCTATTGAGAGGATCATATGGTTCTTGACCTTTCTTTTATTGATGTGATGAATCACGTTAATTGTTTTGTGGATATTGAACCAGCCCTGCATCCTAGGTATAAATCCCACTTTGTCGTGGTGAATAATTTTTTAAATGTATTGTTGGATCTGGTTGGCTAATATCTTGTTGAGGATTCTTGCATCCATGTTCATCAGGGAAATTGGTCTATAGTTCTCCTTTTTAGTGGGGTCTCTGTCTGGTTTTGGAATCAAGGTACTGCTGGTTTCAGAGAAATATTTTGGAAGTTTTCCTTCCATTTCTATTTTTTGGAACAGCTTCAAGAGAATAGGTGTTAACTGTGCCTTAAAAATTTGGTAGAATTCCCCTGGAAAGCCATCTGGCCCTGGACTCTTGTTTTGTGGCAGATTTTTGATTACTAATTCGATTTCTTCACTAGTTATGGGTCTGTTCAAATTTTCTATTTCTTCCTGTTTCAGTTTTGGTAGTGTATATGTTTCTAGGAATTTGTCCATTTCTTCCAGATTTCCCATTTTATTGGCATATAATTGCTTATAACATTCTCTTATTATTGTTTCTATTTCTGCTGTGTTTGTTATGATCTCTCCTCTTTCATTCTTGATTTTATTTACTTGGGTTCTTTCCTTTTTCTTTTTGATCAAACTGGCTAGTGGTTTATCAATTTTGTGAATTCTTTCAAAGAACCAGCTTCTGGTTTTATTGATCTTTTCTAGTGTTGTTTTTTTTGTTTGTTTGTTTTTTGTTTCTATAGCATTGGTTTCTGCTCTAATCTTTATTATTTCCTGTCTTCTGCTGGTTTTGGGTTTCATTTGCTGTTCTTTTTCCAGCTCCTTAAGGGATAAGGTTAGGTTGTGTATCTGAGATCTTTCTTCCTTCTTTAGGAAGGCCTGGATTGCTATATACTTTCCTCTTATGCTTTTGCTGCATCCCTGTGGTTTGGGGTTGTGGTGTTATCATTTTCATTGGCTTCCATATACTTTTTAATTTCCTCTTTAACTTCTTGGTTAGCCCATTCATTCTTTAGTAGGATGTTCTTCAGTCTCCAAGTATTTGTTACCTTTCCAAATTTTTTCTTGTGGTTGATTTTGAGTTTCAAATATTGTTGTGGTCTGAAAACATGCACAGTATGATTTTGATCTTTTTGTACTTACTTAGGGCTGATTTGTGTCCCAGTATGTGGTCTATTCTGGATAACGTTCCATGTGCACTGGAGAAGAGTGTATATTCCACTGACTTAGGATGAAATGTTCTGAATATATCTGTTAAGTCTATATGGTCCAGTATGTCATTCAAAGCCATTGTTTCCTTGTTGATTTTTTGATCAGATGATCTGTCCATTGCTGTGAGTGGGGTGTTGAAGTATCCTATTATTATGGTATTACTATCGATGGGTTTCTTTATGTTTGTGATTAAATGATTTCTATATTTGGGTGTCTCACATTTGGCACATAAATGCTTAAAATTGTTAGGTCTCTTTGGTGGATAGACCCCTTGATTATGATACAATGCTCCTCTGCATTTCTTGATACAGTCTTTATTTTAAAGTCTAGATTGTGTGATATTAGTATGATTACTCCAGCTTTCTTTTGTTGACCATTAGCAAGATAGATGGTTCTCCATCCCCTTATTTTCAATCTGAAGGTGTCTTTATGTCTGAAGTGGGTCTCTTGTAAACAAACAGCATATAGATGGATCTTATTTTCTTATCCATTCTGTTACCCTATGTCTTTTGATTGGAGATTGATTCCATTGACATTTAGAGTGATTACTGAAAGATATGAATTTATTGCCATTATGATGCTTGTAGAGTTGGAGTTTCTGGGGGTGTTATCTGGTCCTTTCTAATCTTTGTTGCTTTTGGAATATATATATATATATATAAAACATATATTATATATACATTATTATATAATATATATAACATATATTATATCTATTATATATACATTATATATATAACATATATATTATATCTATTAATGTATATATAATATATATATATAAATATATAATATATATATATATTGTTTTTTTCCATCTTTTCTCCCCTGGGAGAGTCCCCCTTAAAAGTTCTTGCAGGGCTGGTTTAGTGGTCACAAACACCTTTAATTTTCATTTGTCTGGGAAACTTTTTATCTCTCTATTTTGAATGACAGCCTTGCTGGATAAAGAATTCTTGGCTGCGTATTTTTCTGATTCAGCACATTGAATATATCCTGCCAGTCCTTTCTGGCCTGCCAAGTTTCGGTAGATAGGTCTGCTGCAAACTTGATCTGACTTCCCTTGTAGGTTAGGGACTTTTTTCCCCTGCTGCTTTCATGATTCATTCCTTGCCTGAGTATTTTCTGAATTTGATATGATTTGCCTTGTTGATGGTTGGTTTTTGTTGAATCTAATGGGGGTCCTCTGTGCTTCCTGGATTTTGATGTCTGTGTCTTTCCCCAGGTTAGGAAAATTTTCCGCTATGATTTCCTCACATAACCCTTCGACCCCTATTTCTCTTTTCCTCTTCTGGGACCCATAAGATTCTGATGTTGTTCCTTTTTAACGAGTCACTGATTTCTCTAATTCTTAAATCATGCTCTTTTGCCTTCCTCTCCCTCTTTTTTTCTGCTTCATTATTCTGTATAAGTTTGTCCTCTATATCACTGATTCTCTGTTCTGCCTCATCCATCCTTGTCATTGTGGCATCCATCCGTGATTGCAGCTCAGTTATAGCATTTTTTATTTCATCCTGACTAGTTTTTCCTTCTTTTATCTCTGCAGAAAGGTAGCCTAATCTATTTTCGACTCCAGCAAGTTTTCTTATTATCGTGATTCTAAATTCTTGTTCAGACATCTTGCTTGTATCTGTGTTGGTTGAATCCCTGGCTCTCGTTTGTTCGTGCTCTTTCTTTTGGGGTGAATTCCTTCATTTTTTCATTTTTAAGGGAGAAAAGGAAGTAATGAGGTAGAAAAATTAAAATTCAGAAAATTAAAATTAAAAAAATAGTAAAAGTAAAAAATTAAAAACACACACATACACACAAATTCTAATAAATGATACTAGATCCTAGGTGTGTTTTGGTCTGGGTGTTGACAGTCGTTTGACAGATTAGAGAAAAACTGGAGGTGGGGGGAAAGGAAATCATTTGAGAATTGAAAAAGTGAATACGCTGATGTAGGCTAAAATGAAATGATGGGAGTAAAATTGTATTTGAAAAAAATTAGACAAAAGTAAAGAATACAGTAGAAAAAAATAAAGAAACATATTTTTAAGTAACATTGAAAATAAAAATGAATTTTTTTCTCTTTCTGTATTCAAGAAAAGAAAGAAATGAAAAAGAGAAAAAGAAAAAAAAGAAATTGAAAATTTGAAAAAGTGAATACACTGTAGTGGACTAAAATAAATGATGGATAAAATAGAATTGGAAAAATTTATATAAAAGCAAAAAATATAGTAACAATATATTTTTATAAGAAATTGAGGGTAAAAATGAAGTTATTCTCTTTCTGCATTCGAGAAAAAGAAAAAAAACAAAAAAGAGACAAAGAAAAAGAAAGAAAATCGTTTAAAAGTTTGAAAAGGGGAATACACTGAAGTAGACTAAAATAGAATGGTGGAAGTAAGATAGAATTTGAAAAAAATTTACACTAAAGTAAAAAATATAGTAAAAAAATTAAAGAAAAATGTTTTTAATAAAAATTGAAAATAACAATGAATTTTTTCTCTTTATGTATTCAAGAAAAAGAATAGTGCAAAAGAGAAAATAAAGAAAATTGAATAGATGGACTTGCTAACAGATTGTAATAGGACTGAAATTACTTCGTTTTCCCCTAGAAGTGAGACTATGTAGCACTTTATAGTCCATAAACTAACTAGGCGGTGAGATTTGTGTTCTCGAAGAACGAGTTTGGCACAGTTGGGTGGGGCTCAGTGTAACAGCTCCATTCTCCCTAGATGGCCCTGTTAGCCAACTGACATGGAGTGTTGTGTTTGTAGGTGCATATGGTCATGCGCGGGAGTAGTGAAAATGACGTCACCCAGCAACCCAGTCTCTTCATCCCCAGTCAGCAATCATGCACCTGTCCTCTGTCTTCAGCTTTCATCCACTCCCGCTTCTTCACTGTCTGTGACCAATCCCTAGGCAGTGCCTCTTTCCTGAGTTTTGTCTCAGATGCAGCTGTTTTCCCTGGCCCCTTACTTCTGAAGGACTGTAGCTTTGACCTGTTCCACTCCTCTGTGGAAAGTTCTTACTGAGCAATGGCCAGATGCTGGCTGCCCCCAGGAATGCTTGCAGGACCCTGCTGCTGCCAGTGCCCCGAGACTATGGCTAGGTGCCAGCCCACCACAGAAAAAGTTCACAAGATAGTGTAGCAGCAGCTTTTCAGGGATTATGGAAAATCAGAACACACATCTGACACCAGGCTTCACCCTTAAGGACCTTGTTTCAGCACCAGCGAATGTGGGCAGTTTTCTGGGGTCTTCTGGGACCAGGTGGCTTCAACATTCTCCACCAAATGTCCTTCCAGCAGTGGAACCGCTTTTCCCCATGTGGCCCAAGAATCTCCCGGACCCCACTCTATTCCTGGGGATTCACCCTTCCCACCAGAGAGCACTGCCAGGTATGGAGCTGTGGAGTTGCAGCCTTTGCGCTCCCCTTGTTTACAGTCTTACTGGAATCTAAACACTCTCCTTTGTCCTTTGTCCTTTCTCCCTTTTTAGTTTAGTCCCTGTGGCTGTTTCCAATTTTGCACTTTCTCTCCAGCTGCTTTTGGGGAGGGGTGCTTTTCCCGTATTCTCTCCCTCCCCTGCCCCCAGTCTCTGTGCTCTCTCCCCCTGCAAAAGCGGCTCTGTGCCTGCCGCTGGCTTCTCTCTCCCCAAGTTCTCCTCTCTGCGCCACTTACCTGCTGAATTCTGTGGTTCAGGTTGTGCAGATTATTGTGTTAATCCTCCAATCAGTTTTCTAGGTGTGTAGGATGGTTTAGTGTTGGTCTGGCTATATTTCATGGACACGAGACACACAAAAAACTTCCATGCTCTTCTGAAATCTTGGTTCCTACCCCTAAAATGTCATTTTTTTAAGAGAGGCCTCTCTAATGCCCCTGACAAAGTCATATCCTATCTCTATTCTTTCTCATAGTACCTTCTTCACAGGGCATCAACATTTTAATTACAGTTCACGTAAAATTTTATTCATTGTTTGACCCACCCACAAATATATCTAACTTATGGAAGGCTAAAAATATGTTTGCTGTGTAAATAGAGGATAATTTTGAGATGCCTAGTTCAGTTTAATTATAACCTCATTGATTTTTTATTGACACATTTTTCTTTTTAAAAAACTTTTTTTAATGTTCACTTATTTCTGAGACAGAGAAGAGAGACAGAGCATGAGTTGGGGAGGGACAGATAGAGAGGGAGACACAGAATCCGAAGCAGGCTCCAGGCTCAGAGCTGTCAGCAAAGAGCCCAATGCGGGGCTCGAAGTCAGAAACCATGAGATCATGACCTGAGCTGAAGTTGGTTGCTCAACTGACTGAGCCACCCAGACGACCCTATTAACATACTTTTCTAAAACAATTAAGGATTCCTGTCCAGTGCATGGAATCCATAATACATTTATTATTTAACAAAGGACTTAGCAAGTCATTATATAAATTTCCTAATAACATTATTAATAACTCAATAAAATTTATTTCACTCTCAATACTGTTTCATGAAAATGTTGAATATGAAAAAAAATATATTTTAACTCATTCTATATTGAAAACAATTATAAAAGAAGACATGAATAGATACACAAAGAAATAACTTGTAGACCAGGGGATGCATCTAATATAAGACAAACTCAGTCTTATTTAATGAGGACAATTATTACTCAATATAATAAAAAATATGATTGTTGGGTTGCTTTTTAGAAGACTTTATTTCCTTTTCTTATTATAAATTCTGTAGTTCTCACTGGTCAAAAAGATGTGTGAGATATATATATATATATATATATATATATATATATATTTTTTTTTTTTTTTTTTTTTTACAATGGAATATTACTCAGTGACCAAAAATAATGAAATCTTGTCATTTGCAACAATGTGGATGGAACTAGAGTATATTATGCTAAGTTAAATAAGTCAGAGAAAGACAAATATCATAAGACTTCACTTATATGTTGAATTTAAGACATGAAACAGATGAACATAAGGGAAGGAAAGCAAAAATAATATAAAAACAGGGAGGGAGACAAACCATTAAAGACTCTTAAATACAGAGAACAAACTGAGGGTTGCTGGAGGGGTTTGGGGTGATGGGATGGGGTTAATGGGCAAGGGGCATTAAGAAGAACACTTGTTAGGATGAGCACTGGGTGTTACATGTAAGTAATGAATCACTAAATTCTATTCCTAAAATCATTATAACACTATATGTTAGCTAATTTGCATGTAAATTTTTTTTAAAAAGATGTGTTTAGGGGCGCCTGGGTGGCGCAGTCGGTTAAACGTCTGACTTCAACCAGGTCACGATCTCGCGGTCTGTGAGTTCCAGCCCCGCGTCGGGCTCTGGGCTGATGGCTCAGAGCCTGGAGCCTGTTTCTGATTCTGTGTCTCCCTCTCTCTCTGCCCCACCCCCGTTCATGCTCTATCTCTCTCTGTCCCAAAAATAAATAAACGTTGAAAAAAAAATTAAGAAAAAAAAAGATGTGTTTATTATATATAGTTATTTTACTTTTAATGTTTTACAGGAAACTGGCATAAGGAATAGCAGGAAAAAAAGACTTAAATTTTAATGTGACATGCTTGGACGTCATTTGATATTACACCTCAAAATATTAACTATTACCTATTACCTCTACCTTAGTATGTGAAAAACCATGAAAATTTTAGGTAAAATTTTAGGTTGCTGAAGCTTTCAATAGATTGATTTGAGAAGAATTAAAGTGTTCATTTAATGAGCTTAAGCAGTATAACAGAGTTGTGAGTAATACAGATTTGTAAGATGTACTTTGATTCAACTCTTGGCTCTGACCTATAGTGCCTTTGTGAAGGAAAATGAAATATACCCTGTAAATATTAATTTTCTATGAATGAACAGAAAAATTAAATTCCCTTCCAAGAGCTATTTTGATATTGAATGCTAAACTAAATGCTAAACACATGGCCTGGGGCAATGACATATAAAAAATTAGCTTTAAGGAAGCTTCAAGAAACATGATTGGTAACACACCCAAGGCATAAAGAGTTTAGTGGGGCATATTTTTCTACCTACTTAATTTTTCTTTTGCTTTGAAAAGACATGAAGACATTTATGGCAATATTAATACTTCATAAATATCACTAAAATCAGGAGTCCATTCACAAAGTAGCAAAGTCTTTATAAATCCTAAGCAGCCATAAGCTGGTGTGTAGAGCCTCTATGAAGAGGCTTATTAATCAGGTTTTCATATCTATCACACACGGATGTCCAAGTTTTCAAGATTTAGAATATGTTAAAAGTCACATAAAATAAGATATCTTCTGACTATAATATTTCTTTATTTCATTAATTCTTTTGATATTTCATGTTATCTAAAGGAAAAGAAGTGATTAATTGCCATTGACAATTGACAGGAATTCAAACATTACTTTGCAGTGTGAGTGAGGAAATCCTACTGCAAAAAGAAATCTGGTTAATCAAATGTTACAAATAGGCTTTATTGTATCCTAATTCCTATCTTTAGACTTTATCTTACCACCGAATTTCTGTAAGTTACATGACTTTTCTATGAATGACCATATACATACTTCCAAGTAGTCTACTGGCAAGTACAAACACATATATAACTTCAAGACTTAACATGAGTAATAATCAAGATTAGCTACACAAAATGATGAAATGAATGCTACCATGGTAGAAATGAATTTTTGCTGACCATAAACTTATAGGAAATATAATCTTTAATGTTTAACAAAGCCTTGAAATATTTCTATATTTCATTAACACTGTTATGTCTAATGTTGCATTTGAATAATTTCCTATTAATATAATGCCTTATAGACTTACCAAATTACTCATACTTTGTCCTTTTGGATAGCAGACTAGATAGTTATGGATAATAATGCTATTATCCAGGGACAGTGGAAAAATGAAAATTTTATAATCAGGTTACCTCAGGTCAAAGTAAGAGAATAAAAAAAATTTATGTTGGTAGTTCATGTCCATTAAATTCTAGATTACTAAGGCACTCTGATAAATTCTCTGTTGAGCAACTTTAGAATTGGGTCTAGAGAATTAAGAAAATTATGTTTGCAAGAATTGAAGAACAATTTAAAATTGTCATTCATCTTTCTGGAGTGTATTTCTTAGGGGAAGCATTCCAAGCTGACGAGTAAATGTGGGTTTGTGCTATCTGATGCTGTGTGAGACTGTGTGAGAGACAAAGCATCTGCAGAGAGCTCTTAATACTTGAGAGTCTATTAGGGAGCATATTGCTTGCAATTTTATTGTTGGTTTAAAATTGCTTGTTTAGATTAGGTCCTCTAAAATAGAATATGTTCACTATTATTGGAAACATAAGACAACATTTGAATTTACATTATCATGCACATATTTAAACATAATTGTAACTTGCAGGAAATCACTAATTATCTTTCAAATTGACTTCTTTTTTATCCCTAAAATTCAATGCAATGAGTAGTGTTCAATGCTTACGTGTTCTGACATGTACTGGTATGAGTGGGCAGTTAAACACAGTGTTAACTCTTAAGGAAATTAATAGGAGATTAACATGTATCATTCATAATATTTGTTCTAGTTTTAGCTATACTTGCACACACATGTATCTAGTCATAATTCACATAAAATGAACATATACTATTATGCTGATAGAGGGTATAATTTCTACCCTTGCTGCTTTGGTCTAAGTTATTTTTAACTTTGCCTTCAATGTCTATGGTATCTTCTATGTATAAATAAGAATGTCTTACATTTTATAAGAATGTACATCTTAATTTCACCATGGACCTCAGACACCTATATAATTAAGGAAACAGTAACTTGAGTGGCTAATGTTCATAATGGAAACATGAAAAAAAAGCAAGCAAAACACTGATTCATGACTTTACCAATTTTCCTTATCAGCTGAATAAATTATATGATGAAATTAATATAGTCAAAATAATCTACATATTATTAAATAAAATATACATTGACTAAGATATTACCAATAGAAGGCACAGAATCTGGTAGAAGAAAAAAAAAGAAAACTTCTTCACCAACAGGATTTAGAAGTAGACATTAACTGAAAATGTTTGGAAAGGGTACCCAGTTAAGATATTTAGTATTCTCTTTTCCGCCCCCTGATTTTCGAGGGTTCTCTCGCAATAAGTACTCAAACTCAGTAAAATATGAAAATAAGAGTGAAATTCATTCACACCACAAACAACTATTCATTTTGCACCAATTATTGTCAGGAACTATTTTGGGCTCTGGGAACACTAAGGTAAAAAAGAAAATTAATGTTTCACAGAGCTGTAATAAGTAGACAATTGTTAACATAGTTCAATGAGTTCTTTGACTGGGATATTTTACATTATATTACTGAGTATTAAAAAGGGAGCCTCACCAACAATCGGGGTCAGTGAAGATACAGTGTGAGAAATGGCATAGTATATGGGACCTGCAGGATGAATAGAGGTTAGCCTGATAAAGAACTTGTGTGGGGTAAGAGGAAGTGTCTGAGTTAAAGGAAACAGTATGTACAGAAATATAGAAAAAAATACTGTCACATTCCCCTCTGATACCTTCTTCAGATTTAAGACATCCGTCTTCTTCCCACTAAGAATTATCTACCATCAAAGTCTCAATTCTGTATCGCTTCCTGGGAATTTCCATCCACCACCCAAATCTGCCTTGCCAGGGTTATACTGTCTCCCAAAGAACTGTTCATTATGAGTTGATGTGGCAATATTAACATCTAACCCTCCTTGCTACAGTTTGAGGGAATCTAAAGAGACATCATAGCTCCAAAGTTTTCTACATTATTGGCTAAGAGCTCAGTTGTCATCACATCGTTGCTTAGGTTTTCTCTCCTTCCAACTTTTGCTGGCCTTAACCCCTTACAGGTATATTCTTCTAGAACACTCCCTAATAAGCCATTGGCACGCAACTCTTCATCTCAGTATCTATTTCCAGAGTACCCAGTCTAAGGGTAGCACAGAAGTGGAAGATAACATGACATCTGAAACGTAACTAACATGGCTATGGTTTGGAGATTTAGGCAGAAGCAAAAAAAATGAAAGTGGAGAAGGAAGCGTGAGTCAGCTTGTCTTGGAAATCTTGTTGAAAAGTTGTTATAAAAGCAATGGAAAGGGGTTGAAGTGTTTTATGTAGAAGAATGACACAGTCACATTGGAATTTCATAAGATTACTCTGGCAGCTGGATGGATAATGGATTAGATGAAGACAAGGGTGAAGGCAAAGAGACTGGTTAAGAAGTTGCAGTAGTATTCATTGCAAGAAGTGACATCTGAACTAATGTGGGGACAATGGGGAAAGAGATAACTGAATGGGTATGAAATCTATTTTGGAGTTAGAATAGACAGAAATTAATGATTGGATGTGTAGGGAGACAAAAATGTAATTTCAAATAAAGCTCATATGTGTGGCATTGTGGTTAAATGATGGTACCATTTATAGAAATAGAGGAGGAGTGGCCTCTGTTATCTTTGTAAGTAAATTTCATTTCACTAAGTTTAATATATGTTTCAGATTATATACATATATACATATTATATACACACAAATATGTATGCAATACCATGTAAAGAGTAAGGGCCTTGATAACATTAGAATGTGAATTTTAATTGATAGGTTTGGGTACGAAAAACCCTAAAGGGAAGGTAAAGGAAAATAATAAAGGGGCAAGCAACTCGAAATTCCTTGGAGGGTATTTGAAGAAAATGCATAGGAAGAATACTGAATTAGACCAGTTTAAAAAATATTTCTTGTATAACATGGAATCTGGGGTATTTAAAACATTGAGGCTATCAACTTTATAATTCTCCTGGCTTTCCCCTAAAATTATTGACTTTTGTGGATGACTGTTGCAGCATCATACATTATACTGGAGTTCAAAGATAATGTCTGGGGAAAGCATAAGATCTACTCCTGTTATTGCTACCCTTTTATTATTAATTTTTAATGAAAAAAAGGCAAGTTCTCTACTCCACAAAAATTCATCTTACAGTCCCTTACCAAGAATTATAATATGTAGCTACCTCTGACTGCAACAGATCAAGTGCTTATCTTTCCCATTTTTAATAATTAAGATTTGCAAAGAGGAAAAGAGGTTGGGAATAGGATGGATTGGATCAATCATCCCAGTGTCTGCCACAGCCTACCCTTTGTATTCCTAATCTTTAAATATTTGCTCTTCCCACATATATCCATTGCATGAAAAACTTTGGCCTAAATACCATTGTATTACTTCATCAAACTTCAGGCCCGGAATCAGTGTTTAGCAATCTAAGAACTAAACAAGTTATTTGTCCAGGACATCTAACATAACAAGATAGAAAACATGGGATTCTTAACTGGATTTTTGCTGAAAGGGCTTTACTTTGACAAAAAATATGCAAAGCCTTTTTCTTATCTGAACTCCAGATAAAGTTGATCCTCTAATATTAGCTTCAGCTTAAATTACAGAATAAGCTGGATTTTGAGGCTTTAAATCCAAAATTATGGGACTCTTACTCAATTTAGTTTGCTAAAGACAGAGTGCTTTTCATTATTAAAAACATATTGTGTGTGGTTTACTTTCAGACTAGCCATTCCTTTTTTGGCTGAAAGTTGCAAGAAATAACAAAGATGCTCCGATATTTTTTCTCCCTATAATTTTCTTTAATTACATGACATCGGTCTGCACATGGCCTGATTCAAGACTATTGCATACTCTAACTTGAGCAAATATTTCATCACATAATAAAAGTCACCAACATTTAGATCAAATTGTTTGGGCCTTCGTTAACCAAATCTCTCTACCCCCTCCACTTAATTTGTTACATACAACATCTTGTTGTAGACATTACATAAAGGTTTTGCACATTTCTAATTAGGTGTATTCATAGGTATTTAATTATTTTGGTTGTTACATTAATAGAATCTACTTTCTCTGTTTCTATTTTCCATGAGGATATTGCTGGGATAGAGAAAAGATGCTAATATTTGATTTTCATCTTATAGTTAGTCTTCTTGTTTATCTTCCTGAAATCATTCTTGATTTCTATAGTACCATTGCTGGTTCTTTTAGGTGTTCCAGGTCTAATATCATATTTCTTACTAATATCACTTGTGGAATATTAGCTTCCTCAGAAAATAATGTTTTTCAGTACCTTCTTTCCTACTTGAAATCTATTTTAGTTGTATAGCATTATTATAGCAGTTTTCTTTGTTTATTTAGCCTCTATCTCTTAGTTTGTCATCTTCTGTTACTTTGGCTCATATTGAGTTCTATTTTATTTTTTAAATATGGTCTAAAATTCTCTCATTTTAATAATTGAATTTCCCTTTTTCTCAATTATTGACATTACCAATCATTTTGGATTTAATTTCTGTTTTTTATTTTTTATGATTTTAGTGTTTCTGTTTTCCTCTTTGTGAATTTTGTTAAAATCATAGTTTTCTCATTTTTTTTATTTTCTCTATATTAGATGGAGAACATAAAATATTTTATCACTTTAAAGACTTAAACTATTTAGGGGAGCCTGGGTGACTCAGTCGGTTGAACATCCAATTCTCGGTTTAGGTCCAGGTCATGATCTCATGGTTCATGAGATCAAGCCCGGAATAGGGCTCTGTATTGACAATGTGGAGCCTGCTTGGGATTCTCACACACCCTCTCTTTCTGCTCTATGTCTATGTCTATGTCTATGTCTATGTCTATCTCTATCTCTAATCTATCTCATCTCTATATCTATCTGTCAAAATAAATAAACATTTTATAAAAAGACATATCATTTAAACATTTGTGAAATTGAAATGTGTGTCTCTTCATTGGTGGTGTCATATAATCACAGCCAAATGGAAGTCATGGAAGAGCTGTCCTTACCTTTTTATGCATGACCTTTGTCATATAATTTCATATTATAGGTAATGCACATCACTGGTACCACATATTTTTGGTGCCACATATTTATATTTAGTTATGTATTAAAATATCTATAAAAATAGGATTATCCCCACTATTGAGATGTAAAGTTACTTTGGAAATTAACATGGAAACAGTGAAGGGGAATAAAGTTGATATTGGTGAAGAAATATCTTCTGGTGGAGCAATGAAAGTAATTCCATATTTTCTTGATGAATAACAATAAATGATGTAAGGGATCCAAAAAAAAAAAAAAAAGAGACCTGAAAGCAGATTACGCTGCATCATGTTTTGTAACTGAGATATATACAAAGGACTCTTTATCACATACCGAAAAAGAAAGCACCAACATCAAAACTTGTAGGATGACTGTCAGAAGCTTGGAAGGAAACACTGGAGAAAATGCTATCATACCAATCCTTATGCTGGCACAGAATACGCTGTTATACAAAATTAAAAAAAAAAGAAGGGGGACTTTGAAAGTTCCAATTTAAAAAGTTATCTGAAAGATTTGGACTTGGAATGTGAAAATGTTTTAAGACAAACATTTGTTTCTTACATTTTTCTTGTGATGATGGTGGCAGAAAGATAGGATACAATCAGTACACCTAAATATTTCTTAAATATTTAGAATACATATAAACATGCTAAGACATAAGTGTGTTGTTATTGACAGCATATTTTTCTTTCTTAATCAAACATAAAGTATGGTGCATCTTCAAATTAATGACATAGTTTTGATGATTTACTTTTTGAATAATCATTTTTAGCATTTTTTAACATTCTTTTGTCTACTTTTCTAACAAATTGCAGAGCAATTTGATAGGTAAAGTATGAATATAGAAACAGACAAGAAATGACTATTTGATGAATTTTTAAACATTTTTAAAAGTTTATATTATATACATTTAAGAAAATTACAATAAATTTTATAATTATGCAGTAGTAGCTGTCCATTTTAGATGTCTGTGTTGTGAAAACAAAACCCCCTTACCCACAACTCTTTTACTATAAATGAGTTGGTAGATTTGAGTTAAGCTACAGATTGAGTGTTTTATCGTGGTCTTTGTATTAAGAAAGCTTTTGCATATGAGGTGAGTGACAGAAGCCTCTGTGGTTTTCAACTGTTATTTTTCAAAGAGATGGATTCTTCCATGTAGTTAATCCCACCTGTCCTGGAAACAAGTTGTTTCATCTAATTGAAGGGACAAATGTTCACTTGCACCCTATAATATGTAATAATTCTGCTTTTCAAATGAAATTCATGATCATCCCTACCATCTCTACAGCTAAGAATCTATGGGACAAGAGGTCCCAGCTAGGGAAAAATTGTCATAGTCCCTGACATACATTCCTTGTTCTCTAAACTCAGAATTGTTAAGTGTTCTCCAACCATATTACAGCAATGTTTGTAAAGATAAATAATTTGCCATTACTGATTTGTGTATATAGATTTGGATTTCCAAATTTGCATTTCCCAAAAATACATTCTCTGTGAGAGTAGTTACCTTTCCACCTAATAGCATTCACAAGACCTGGAAGTCTTACTTTCAGTTTGGAACACCTACTAGAGTTACATTGCCAGGACTAGATAAGACTTGAAAAGATTTTCCATTTCAAGATAGATAAAGCCTTCCCACACAGCAGGGTTCTACAGTAGAATCAACTGGTCCCCAAGGGGAAAAAGTCTTTAACACACACGTTACTCCATTCATAGAGATATTGAAGTAATCAAGGCTATATGAATAACTCAGATGGGACATAATGGTCAAGCACAGGAACCAAAAACTAGAAAGTGGGATTTGCGAAGCTAAAGTCATTTTGGGTAATGTTACAGACTCCTAAAGTTTCCTCATCAAATCAATGAAGACTCTACACAGCTTTATAACTAGCAATATGTATCTGAATAAAAGTAGTATCCATACAAAACACACACAACTATAAATTCATATATATGCACATATGTTATTTCATCTATAATATATGAAATATGTTATTACCTACACAAGATACATATATTCAGTGCATGTATGTCTTTTTCTGCTAATTCTTACCTGTAGTGATTCCTTTATTTCTGACAAGGCACTTTTATATGTTGTAACTTAGTTTCTCTTCACAGGCAGCATTTTTTTTATTAATTCAGATGAGAAAAACTGAAAGATCATTAAACAAAAACCAAGCTGTAACAATGATGAAATGAAGAGACTAAAGTGCTTTGAATTTTTTCTCTCTACTATATTGCTAACATTTATTATTGCTGAGGGCATGAGTACTGATGCCTGATCATATGCTTTAGGGCCAGACAATTGGTGTGGTAGGCAGGATATTAAGACAGCCCCAGAGACTCCCCTTGTGAACATGCCCTGTGTAATCTCTGATCTTTTGAGCACAAGAGTGATGGGATGGGATATATCAGTATGTCGGTGTATGTTGCAGATGAGGTTTTGCTGCTGTAAAGAAGGTCCATGTCACTTCTCTTTGACTTAAGTAAAAGGGAGATCATCCCGAGTGAGCTTGACCTAATCCCTCGAACTCTAAAACAGGTCAGAAAGATTGAAAATGAGAGATAGTTTTCTGGAGGCCTTGCAGAAAACAACTAGGTTGTAATCAACCTGTGGAGGTAATCATGTGGCAAGGACTTAAAGGCAGCTCCTAGGAGCTAAGAGTTGTCTCTGGTCACCAGCCAACAAGCAAAAGGGGACTTCAGTCCTACAACAACAGGGAACTGAATTCTACATATAACTGGAAGCTTGGAAGAAGACCCATACCTCATGTTTTCAGCCTGTAAAGATTTTGAAGAAAGGACTTAGCTAACCTGTACCCAGATTTGTATTCCACAGTAACTATGAGATAATAAATCTGTTTCATTTTAAGCTATTGTATTTATGATGATTTGTTATTATCATGCAATAATAGAAAAGCAATTCAATTGGTAAAGCACATCATGTTCGTTACGTGTAAATAGAAGAGTGGTATGTATGCATGCATGTGTGAGTCTAAATTTCTACTTGTTTCTAATAAGAGGACCACTGTTATGTGTTAGTGTAAAATGTCCCACCTTTGCTGTCGTCTTCATTTCTGAAGAAATTTCCTTGGGAATTTTCAACCCATTCATTGAGTCTGGAACACTATGTATAATTTATCACACATTTTCTGTACAAAGGGCACATCACTTCTGTCATTTCTTTGAAGTAAATTGTGGATGAAAGCTGGAATTTCTCAGGGAAAATAATCCCACAGGTGATTTTCTTTTTCGGTCATTGACATTGCCTGAAAGTTCCTTTGATATTTTTTGAAACAAGTTATTTGCCTTATTTTTTTTGGACAGTTGTAATCTAATTTATTCCTTAGAAATAAAAGCAAAGATAAAATATAAACTATGAGACAGACAAAAAAATCAATAAGCCAGATTATCACACTTTATGCCATGAATAGAGCACCCAATGGGTATTGGAAAATTATGTACATTTATGAATAGTTAACCTTTCTTCTTTATGGGTCTCAACTTCCCTATGTACTTCTAGAAGCTGATCTCATCAAAATGGAGGATGGTGGGGATGGGCTAACTACTAACAGATGGAAATGCAGTGACTCTGTCACTTGAGCTCTGCACTTTCACAGCTCCTAGACTGTATAAATGATGCACTTCAATGAACAAGTGCATTTTTATCCTTTTTTAATAGTCAGGCAATAAAAGCACAGCCTCAGAAGTTTTCTAAGTATAGTCATGTGTGGAAGAATATAAAGAACAGAGGCAGTCAGGGGGATGGCCATCTTTCAATCTCCAGCAATGACCATGGTGACCATCTGACAGAATAATTGTTAAAAGTCTTTTTTTTTTCTGTACCAATATAATGGCACATGCATAAAAGAATGCACAACTAATGCACAAATGGATAAATAATAAATACGTTATTCTCATTTCCATTATGTCAAGTGAGGTTCAAGGCCCTTTCGCTCTAAGAAATTCCATGGTGCCAACTCTATATCTAATTAGATATTTTATATCACTTAAAGAAATATTGTCCTGTTTTCTTTTGTAGTCTGGAAAAGAAATAAAAACATATCTAACTTTTAATGTTATATAGTATTTGATTAGATTTTGAAATCACTCTCAGGTTTAGCAAGACTGTGTCTATTTGGTAACTTTCCAGTCTTTGTGTATGTTAGAAGCTAAAAAAAAATCTGGAAAGCAAGACTAACCTTCTCTTCAGCATTTATTGGATAGATTGCATAATGATATTCTAAATTAAACCCCTATAGAAAAGTAAGTAAACACCCAAAGATCTTGGATAATTTCAATATTAAATAGTATTTTCAAAAACAATATTATAAAATAAAAATAAATATGATTTAGTGATACCAGCTCTATGGGTTTTCAATAAACTTCATTTATATCTTTTTTTTTCTGCAACTAATACTGATGTTTCTCCCCTCATAGCAATCTTATAGAATACTTTTGAATATTGACCATCTTGTCTTAAGATGAAAATTCTCTTTTATTTTCAAATTTGTTATTTTGTTGCTTGTAAAGAATTGCATTTTTGTGGGATTTTTTGGTAATATTCACTTATATGTGGAATATAAAAAACAAAATAAAACAAGCAAAAATAGACATATATACAGAGAACAAATTGGTAGTTGCTGGAGGGGAGAGGGGTGGAGGGATGGGTGAAATAGAAGAAGCAGATTAAAAGATACAAATTTCCAGTTATAAAATAAATCAATCAATCACAGGGATAAAAAGTACAGCATAAGGAATGTAGTCAATAGCATTGTAATTAATTTGTATGGCACAAGATAGTAATTACACTTATGGTGGTGAACATTTTGTGATGTATATAAATATTGAATTGATATACTCCTGAAACTAACATAACATTGTATATTAACTATACTTCTATTAAAAATAAAAAAAAGATTAGGGGCACCTGGGTGGCTCAGTTGGTTAAGCATCTAACTCTTGATTTTGGCTTAGGTCATGATCTCAACAGTTCATGGAATTAAGTCCTGCATTGGGCTCTGCACTGACATCCCAGAACCTGCTTGAGATTCTCTCGTTCCCTCTTTCTCTGCCCCTCCCCTGCTCAGCAGCTCTTCTCTCTCTCTCTCTGAAAAGAAATAAACATTAAAAAAAATAAAAAAGAATAAAATTCATTACATGAAAAATATTTAATGATTATCTCACTACTGAATACTTATAAATATTTACACTTGTTGATCTTACATTGAAGTGAAGAAACTAATTCATAATATTACATAATGGATCAAAAATGTAAAATAACTATTATATTTCCACTCTCTGCAAAATATATTAGTGTTAGTAATGAGTTTATCCTTGGATTATAATGATCATATAAAATGAACATGACATTGAATTCAGTTTTATTCATGGAATAAGAGATGATTTCATGTATGAATTTTAATACATATCTCCAACACAAAAATTTTGTTAATCTTAGTCAAATAATTATGTAAAACTTAAAATAAGAAGAGGTTATTACATAAAACAGAAAGACATTTCAGGTTAAACTGAGCCTCAGAAAATATTAGAAAAATTAAACCCAGTAAAATGTTATTTTACCATAGTCCTGTTGTTGTTTTGTTGCTTTGCAACTACAAATTGCTTTATCAATATACCAGTGACACTTTAACAGGGCAATTTCCAACTTTGTGTACGTGCTCAACTTACCAGAGTCTTTGCTGAAGATTCTAAATCGACTACAACTGAGAACACTGAGATTATCTGAAGTAAACTTTCTCAAGTTTCCTCTTGTTTATATTAAAATACTTATGTTTTTTTAAATATAATTTCATTACATTTTAATTTAAAAAGTGTTCTCTTCTGATCTAAAATTAATCTCTTCATGTTTTGATTTTATGCCATCTTATATATTTTTAATGAGTTTTCTCTATCTCTCATGGATCTTCCTTTTCATGATCTGTTTCCTTTTTTCCAAATGCCAAAATTCTAAAAGAAATTAGAACGAAGTAAAACAAAAAGGAAAAGAAAATATTCTTTCTTTCCTACTGTTAATGAGCTAGTATTCAGTTATTTTTCTGGTAAAACACTTACATGGGCTCATTAATTCTATTTCTTAGCCACTCATTTGCTTCTTTCACACTTGCAATTTGGTTTCTGGTCCCCATACTAATTAAACTCTTTTATCTAAAGTAACTAATTTTAAAAATATGTTCTTTTTACTCCTTCTGGCCTTAGGGCTGTGATGGATATTTTTTAACCTTATTTGGTTTAGGGTTCAATATTAAACTGCTCCATTATCCACTCCAGCATGAAGAGTGAATCAAGAGATGCAGCACATAGGCAAATGGGCATCAAACTTCATTAATAATAAAGCTGACTGGTGAATTAGACTTTAAGTATAGGATCACAGTGAACTTCATAATATTATGCTCCTTAATGAAGTAGTAGGGAAAGGCTGTATGTACCTTCCACAAACATATTAATCAGAGCAAAATCTCCCATGAGTGAAATGTATAAAGAAACACCAATAAACTTAGTCAACCTTCGAAAGGGAAGCTGAAGAAATTAAAACTGTGGTCACTGGTGCTCATTTCTCTTCTTGCTATTCAAGACTGTGTTCTGTCCAGCATTTATTCACTTTTGGCTTTTGATTATGCCTTATTCATTCTTTGATCACTCTTTTTATACTCGGGTCACACACTTCTTAGAGAATGTAAGATACCTTTTCTTGAGTTTCGGCTTTCTTCCTTTTATAGTTTTATTATTATAAAGACGAATCTATTTCTTTCCTCCTTGAAGTCAAAGATGACACTGTATTCACTGTCATGACAACTTTAGCACCTAACTCAGGACTTGACCCATAATAGGTTTTCCATACATTCTTGTTGAATTCAGCTTGTGAAATCTCAATTGAATATAACATATACTTTTTAATAAAAAGCTCAACTAAATATTAGTTATAAAGGTTCACTTAGATATCTGTCAACATTTCAGGCTTAACTCCTGATCATCATTGTTCTGTGCTTTTAGTCATAGTTTGGGCTAGGACCCCCTTATTTATTTGTTTGTCCATAGTATCCAGTAATATAAACTGAACAACCATTGGATTGCAGTCAGGAACTTGAGTGAGGTTCCATGGTTTGGGGTTCCCTGTAGGGTTCCATGGGTAGGATTCCAGGAACTCTTACATCTCTAGTGCACTGAAGTGTTTGCTACTCAATAAAGATTTGTTGAGCTGGATTCTAGCTTTATTAAAAGGAGCATTGATGATTTTAAAGCCCTTAGGGTTTCAAAGAACTAAGATGGAAATGGCTGATGGTAGAGCAAATTTGAAAGGAAAAAGAAGATATGTTGTGGGGATACTAAGTTTGAGTTTTCTATGAAAAGTTGCAATAGAAATAATTGAACCTGGAATTTGAGTCTGGAATTCAGGAAAAAAACCTGAGCTACAGATACCACTTCGGCGGTCATTCGTACATAGTTGTGAGATCAAAAAGGAAATAAGTGTAGAGAGAAAAATAGTGGCACGAGTACTATGAATCCTTGAGACATTCCAAAATCAAGATGTTCCATGTAACAAAGAGGGGGAACCAGCAGTGGAGACTAAGAAGAAACCAGTGAGAAAGAAAGAAAACCAAAAACATATGGCATCAGATCAAGTGAAAAGATGGTAACTAGGAATAATAATCTGTCAAATATTACAGAAATCAGGAACTGACAATTGGGTTTATCAACAATGGACTTCTTTGGTGAACTTGACAAGGTCTGATCATAATGTGTCGAACATGGAATAGGAGAAGAGTTGTAGACACTAAACATGCATCACTCTTTCAAGTGGTATTGGTGCAAAGGGTAAGCTGGTCAGAATAACATGGTTGAGGGAAAATCTGAATTTTTCTTTAAGTTGGAAGAAATGTCATGTTTGTATATTACTGAGGATGATCAAGTACAAAGCAACACACACACACACACACACACACACACACACACACACACAAAACGTTGTAGGAGAGGGAAATGTCATTGAGCCAATGCCTTTAAGAAGGTAACAGGAAAATTAAAGTGATGTGTTTCTAGTTTGCAATAAAGGATGAAATCTCCATTATTTAAGCTGAGGGATTGGTTTCAGATAGGTGCAAATCCAACATCAACACAGTGATGAAATATATCCTGCTTGCTCTTATGAAAAGAGCTGCAAAGTCACATGACAAATGTGGGTATGTAATTTTATAAGGAAGGAGTAAAGATAATAATAGTCTAATCTGTCACATCAGGTTAACTCCTTTTATTGACCTGTTCCATTCTCTAGTTATTAAAAGAGTAAAGACTAGAGATAACTAATCTAATCCATGGGATTTAGGACAAGCAAACAAAATCAAATCAAATAAACACCATTTAACCCCTTCAGTTATCTTTCCATAAAAGACTGCTAGTTTAAATAATGCAGGTGTTTTGACAATAATTTATTTTATCATCATCATCCCTTCTAAAATAATTTTAAATTCTCTGTTTATGCATTTGGGATTTGAATCCTAATTCCTATTTTTATTGCCAGATTTCACCCACCTTATTATTCTGATATATTCAAATAAAAATTGTGAATGCTAAATGCTACATTTTAATATAAAAATCCCAGATTGAAAATTAGGGAACTCATTCCAACTCTTAACATGTCTCTTAGTCAAGAAAATTATTATTATTTTTTTAACGTTTATTTATTTTTGAGACAGAGAGAGAGAGAGACCGAGCATGAATGGGGGAGGGTCAGAGAGAGGGAGACACAGAATCTGAAACAGGCTCTAGGCTCTGAGCTGTCAGTACACAGCCCGACGCGGGGCTCGAACTCACGGACCGCGAGATCATGACCTGAGCCGAAGTCGGCCGCTTAACCAACTGAGCCACCAAGGCGCCCCAAGAAAATTATTTTTTTGTGTGTTAATGTTTTGTTCGTGTAATAGACTACTTAGATAGCTCACTTACTTTCTTACCATTTAATAGTTTTATTTTTAAATTTAAATGAAATCTATATACAAGAAATAACTGAAAGTTTTCTTATTAGTATTTATTCATTGAACATCTGCATTCCTAGTACTGCTCATTAAAAGAAGAGCGGAATAAAAGAGTTGAACTCCTGATCTCAAGAGCTTTATATTCTAGTTACATAAAAAGCTAAAATGTAAAACATTTAGATAACAATACAAAGCTATATATGAGCAAATACCAAAAGAGACGGTACACGTAACAGGTGATTCAATATAGAGAGAAACATTTGGGCTGAAAATCAGATAGGTTGTTATGAATGAGGTATAAATGATGTTAAGTTTCAAAAAATCAGGTACCTATTTGGTTCCAGCCCCTTATAAATATTGAGGATGAATACAAGGCATTTCTGACATTGAGAAGATTTTACTCTGGTGGAGGAGAGGAAAAAACACAGGCAATTATAAGAGAACTTTTAAATGCATAATAAAAATATGATAGAGATATACCAAACATGAGGCTGGAGTGGTGAGTGTGAGTCAGAATGGTAGATAATAAAGGTTTCTAGGATATATGGCAATATCCGTGTAGTATCTAAAAGTCTGTGTTGCTGAGTTTCCCAGGATGAATAGGAGTTAACCAAGGAAAGAGATCTGAATCTGTCACTAATACATTCTTAATAATTAGTAAATTGGACTGCTTTTTGGGTGTTGAGTTTTATAAGTTCTTTATGTTTTGGATACTAACCCTTTATTATCATCTCACATCTATCAGAATGGCTAAAATCAACAACACAAGAAACAGTAGGTGTTGGTGAAGATGTGGAGAATGGGGAACCTTCCTTCATTGTTGGTGGGAGTGCAAACTGGTGCAGCTGCTCTGGAAAACAGTAGGCAGTTTCCTCAAAAAAGTTAAAAATTGAACTGCCCTATGATTCAGCAATTGCACTACCCAAAGAATACAAAATACTATTTCAAAGGGATACACACCCCCATGTTTATAGCAGCATTATCTACAATAGCCAAATGGCAGAAAAACCCAACTGTCCATCAACTGATAAATGGATAAAGAAGATGTGGTATATATATACACTGGAATATTTCTCAGCCATAAAAAAGAATGAAATCTTGCTATTTTCAATGACATGGATGGGCCTAGAAAGTATTATGCTAAGTGAAATAAGTTAATCAGAGACAAATACCATATGATTTCACTCATATGTGGAATTTAAGAAACAAAACAAAGAAGCAAAATAGAAAAAAAGAGAGAGAGGCAAACCAAGAAATAGACTCTTAACTATAGAGAATAAACTGATGGTTACCAGAGAGGAGGTGGGTGAGGGTTAAATAGGTGTTGAGGATTAAGGAGTGCACTTTTTGCTGTGATGAGCACTGGGTATTGTACGTAAATGTTGAATCACTATATTGTATACCTGAAACTAGTATTTTAGTGCATATTAACTAACTGGAATTTGAATAAAAACTTTTTGTAAAATGATGCTTGGTAAAATAGAATCTGTGTTCTCTAGGGAGCAAAACCGTAGGAGATCTAGAACTTGATGTGCAGGAATAGGGGATAAATCTTCCTACTAACCCCTTCTTTCATAAACCTATGCTAGTGTCCCATTAAGTCTCGAAACTAACCTTTATTGAAACAAACTTCTAAGAATGTTAGGTTAGGAATAGTTAAATGTTTACATTAGAATTCATAAACTATAATTAGAATAACCAATAGGCTAAATAGTCTGTGTTGATGGATAGTTAAGCAAATCATGAATTAAAGTAGTCAGAAGAGGTAGGGATTTCTCAAAGATCTTTTTTTATTTGTTTTTTTTTTTTTTTAAATCTCAGTGTTGTTATGTAACTGGTTGAAGCCAACGATTGATTAAATTATGTGGATATGTAAAATATTCCCTGACAAGTGTATAGACTATATTCTACATTCTTGTGATTTGCTATGCATTTCATACCAATAAAAAACAACTAGTCAGTTGGATCAAATTCAACATCTATTCACAACTTCTAAAGCAGTAATGTGAAGTAATTAGTTAATGGTGTCAAATCCGAATACAAGGAAGAAAAAAGAACACTGTTGGTTAAACAAGCTATTGGCAAAATCCATTTAATTGTATTTTAAGTCTTCATAGGAATGCTGAATTATGAAGAAACTATTTGAACTTTTTGAGTTATTTACTAAAATAAAACTGCATGTACATTTTCTATGTAAAAACGTTAATGTTCAAAAATCTTGATATAAGCCACAATCATTGTGGCAGCAAGAACTATAAATCTATTAAACACTTTCAGTGAAAGTTCATTTCTAGCACCTAAATCTTATACTTCTATCTTTTCTTTTTTATCAAGAATTCAAAATAATTTTTTGTAATGGATTTCAGAAATGCATTGTAAAAATGCAATGACACAGAAAATATGAATTATTGCAAATACAAATTATTAATTTCCCATATGAATCACTGATTGAATATATTTTTCTATAAGTAGGTAAGTGTGGACATTTAAGCATAATATTGATTTAAAACTTAAATTCTGATATGCAAATTCTTTTCTAAATTAATGTAAAAAAGATGCCCAGAGGGCATGATCCCTTCTGATTAAATTTGATCTTTACTTTTCTACTTTTTTATTTCAATGTTTATTTATTTATTTTGGGAGAGAGAGAGTGCACGTGAGCATGGGAAGGGAAGAGAGAGGGAGAGAGAAAATCCCAAGCAGGCTTTGCTATGTTAGCACAGTCCCCAATGCGGTGCTTGATCCCATGAATTGTGAAATCATGACCCGAGCCGAAATCCAGAGTCAGACGCTCAACTGACTGAGCCACCCAGGCACCCCATTATTTTTCTACTTTTAATTTAATTAAAATTTATATTTTGGACAATTTCAATGATTTTTCTTTAAGCTATGATTTTGGTTTTTTGAGTTCTTTTTTAAAATCCTGTCCAACATCTTCACTATATTTGGTTATTGCCCTCCCAAATTTCCCTGGTTAGCATGTTGATAGGTGTATCAGGTCATGAAAAACATCTATTTATATATTTCCTATTCTCTAGCTCATTCTTAATTACATAAAAAAATAAAGTAAATTAAAAAGAAACATTTTACTAGGTGTGCGTTTTTTGTGTGTTTGTGAGGGAATATACATACCTTATTCTGATGAAAAAGGTTGCTTGTTATTCTGGATAAGAATTTATCTGAGTTTCAGATTTTCACTAAGTTAACATAGTTCTCCCAGTAACTCAGGCTTGCAAATTATTCTTCTCTCTCTTTCATCCAAAAATAGTTACTGGGTCTGTCCACTTCTCTTTATACATTCCAATTTTATCTCTTCCTATTTGAACTAATCTAGTTTACATCTACCAATGGAAACCTGGATCACATCTGGTCTTGCTCTCTTGTTTTCATTCTGACTGTCTCCAATCCATTTTGGACAGCACTCCTGGGTGAGTATTTACATAACATTATGTTTTCACATTTATCATGTTATCCTCCTAATCAGAACATTGAAAAGGTATCTCATACTTGGGATGTCTGGGTGGCTCAGTTGGTTAAGTGTCTGACTTGATCTCAGGTCTTGATCTCAGGGTCCTGAGTTCAGGACCCACACTGGGTGTGGAGCCTACTTTAAAAAAATGTATCTCATATTTTATAGGATGCTTTTCAATTTCTTTAATATGTCATTTAATGTTATATACCCATTTTAGTCTCCATTGTTCATCCTAGTTAGTTACTACAGTATGTATTTGGGCCATTTGGAAAATTATGTGTTATTTGGAAAATCAAATAAAAAGTAATAACATAATAACAAAACTAGAGTATTTTTAATATTTAAATCCAGAAGTATGTCTTGCTACTAAATCATATTTATGTATGTGCTCAATAAATAAATAATAAATGAGTAAATATGGTATCAAATTGTTCTTATGTTAGCATCTATTTTACCTGGTGATATCAGCATTTTTTCAACTCCAGTGTATTCTCATTTTTTGAAAATAAAGCTATCTGGTAATTGTGAAAAAGAAACTCAAAGATTTCCAGGCTTGGCGGTCTTTGGATCACAATAATGTTAATAATATTACATAGTCAGTGTTATATGTAGTACCATTGTATGGTGACAGATGGTAGCTCCATATGTGGTGAGCATAGTATAATGTGTAAACTTCTCAAATCATCGTGTTGTACTCTTGAAACTAATGTAACATCGTGTATCAACTATACTCAAAAAATTTTTTAAAGTAAAAACAATTGATAGATAGATATTGAGCACTAGATAAAATATTCCATGAAACTTTGGAATAAGGCTTTTGTTTTTCTTTCTACCTTTCATAGCTTGGTGATTCAATATCTTCCAGAATGCCAACATTTAGTTTTATGATTTGTAAAAATAAGAAATACACAAGAATTTGTTTATTATACTTATTATTTTTATAAATATTATAAGTTTAGTTTTCCTTTGAAGTTTTTCTTTTAGTAGAGTTGACTTGTACAAATCCATTATCAGATTTTTTTTTAATTTTAAGATACAATTCTTATATATTTAATGTCATTACCTTTATTAATTTAGTCTTTGAAGGCTTAGTATTATTTCTTTTCTATCTTGCAGAACTACATTTTTGTTTTAAACTGAGATGATATTTATTGATTTATTATAACACGTACTTATGAATTAAACACCATATAGCCATATAGAAAGTGCAATCTAGATTCCATTGCCCACTAGGTGTATGAACACTGGTATCTGATATCTTAAAACTGAATTTTATTGTTGTATAGAAGGAAAATAATAATTTGCTTTGAATATTGAAGAAGACAACTCAGATACATTAATTAAAAGGGCTTGCTACATAGTAAATGCTCAATAAGTCTTTTTTCCTTCAACTCATGTTATAATTATATTCATAAGAAAATGTAATTATTGATGCCATGTAGTGTGACTTCTAAAAAAATCTGAAGGCAACATAAAAAGGTAGGAAAGAAAAACATAGTCTGAAGACATAAAACAGGCCCTGTTATGACAGAGAATTTAAAATTGTCAGACAGGAAATTTAAAATAAATACAATTTAATAAATATGTTTAATGTTCTAAGGAAAAAGGTAGATAGTATACAACAATAGGTGGGGAGTATAAACAAAGAGATGGAAACTCCAAAAAAAAACCAAAAAACAAAAAACTAAAAATCAAAAACACTGTAACAGGCCCATAAATACAAAGAACAAATTGGAGGAGGTGGGAGTTGGGTCAAATGAGTGAAAGGGAGGAGACATACAGGCTTCCACCTATAAAATAAGTCACAAAGATGAAAGATACAGCATAGGAAATACAATCAATACCTACCTAGAAATGCAGTAGCAGTAGGAGGAGAGAAAGAATAGAGAAAAATATTTGGCCCCATGTCAGAGAATGTTCCAAAACTCACAACAGACACCAAGGCATAGTTTCAAGAAGCTCATAGAACACAAAATGGAGCAAATACAAAACAAAAACAAACAAAAACAAATCTATACATAGGTATATGATACTCAAACTGCAGAAAAAGAGAAACTTCTTAAAAGAAGCCAGAAGAAAAATATACCTCATCTATTGAAAAACAATGAATTATAGTGGATCTCTCATCAGAAAACTTTCAAGCAAGAAAAGAGAAAATGCTTAATGTATTGAAAACAAACAAACAAACACCAAACAACTAGTGAAGGATAATAGTGTCCTTCAAAGAGTGAAGGAGAAATAAAGAATTTCTCATTCAAACAAATACTGAAGGAAGTAGTCAACAGCAGATCCACACTGCAAAAAAATTAAAAAAAAAAGTTCTTCAGGGAAAAAGAAAAGAAATATATAAGTCAGAAACTTGATAGCTAAACCTCGGCAAAGAAAGGGAGAACATTAGAAAAAGAATAAATAAAAGTAAGATGAAATTGATGTATTTTATTTATTTATTTATCTATCTATCTATCTATCTATCTATTTATTTAATATTTATTTTTAAAAGAGATAGTGAAAGCAGGGGAGGGGCAGAGAGAGAAGGAGACAGAGGATCTGAAGGAGGCTCTGCGCTGACAGCAGAGAGCCTGATGTGGGTCTCGAACTCACACTCTGTTAAAGAACATCTACAAATAACCTACAGTGAACATCACATTTAATGGTAAGAACCTATAGCCTACACTTACAATATCAGACAAGGCTTTGTTATACCCTGTGAACATTACTATTTAACATCATAATAGAAGTCCTAGTGCAATATGAGAAGGAAAGAAAATAAAAGTTATACAAATTGGGAAGGAAGAAATAAAACTGTCTTAGTTCACAGGTGATATGTTTTTGTATAAAATTTCAAAGGTTCAATTAGCATCTCTTGTAACCAAGAAGCAATTATGGAAAGTTACTAGGTCTAAGGTTAATATACTAAAGTTAATTGCATTTCTATCTACCAGAAATAAACAATTAAATTAAAAGCATAGTACCATTTAAAATACCACCAAAATATAAAGTACTTTAGGATAAATCTAATAATATATGTATGGAATCTATATGTGGAAAAATTATGATCAAAGACATCAAAGATTTAAACAGATGGAGGTATATTTCCATGGTCCATGCTCATGTCCTGGAAGACTCAATATTGTAAAGATGTCAATTCTACCCTAAGGGATATATAGACTGAAAGCATTCCAATGCAAGTATCAGCAAGCCCATTTTCTGTACATCAATAAACAGGTCTTAAACTTGTGTGGAAAGACAGAAATGAAACAAAACAGCAACAGAATAACGAACAGAATACTGAATAAAAAGAAGGAATTGGAAAAATGGCACTACAACCAACTTCAAACTAACTCTAAAATTACAGTAACCAAGGAGCAGCCAAGATGGCAGAATAGCATGGAAGTTTTTTTGCATCTCGAGTCCATGAAATACAGCCAGATAAACACTAAGCCATCCTGCACACCTGGAAAACTGATTTGAGGATTAACACAATAACCTGTACAACCTGAACCACAGAATTAAGCAGGTACATGGTGTGGAGAGGTGAACTGGGGGAGAGAGAAGCCACAGAGAGCAGGGGGCTGTTTTTGCTTGAGGAGAGAGGACGAAGACAGGGGGAGAGTATGGGGAAAGCACCCCCCCCAAAAAAAAAGCAGCGGAGAGAAAGTGAAAAAGTGGAAACAGCCACAGGGACTGAACTAAAAAGGGAGAAAGGAGAATGGAGAGCGTTTAAATTCCATTAAGACTCTATAAATAGGGGGGAGTGCAGAGTTTGAAACTCTGCAGCTCAATAACCGGCAGTGCTCTGGTGGGAAGGGTGAATCACCAGGGGCAGAGTGGGGTCTGAGAGGTCCTCGGCCACATGAGGAGAAGCAGTCCCACTGCTAGAAGAACATTAGTTAAAGGCTGTGTGTCCACCTGGTCCCAGCAGACCCAAAGAACAGCCACATTCGCTGATGCTGGAACAAAGTCATTAAGGGTGAAGCCTGGCACCAGATGTGTGCTGTGATTTTCCATCCCTGAAACCTAGCTGCTACATTTTTTCTGGGGTGGGTTGGCACCCAGACACAGTCTCTGGGCATCGGCAGCAGCATGGTCCCATGAAGGTTCCTGGGTGCAGCTGGCACCTGGCCATTACTCAGTGAGACTTTCCCCCAGATGATCTGAGCAGGTCAAAACCATAGTCCCTCAGAAGTGAGGGGTCAGGAAACATAGCCGCATCTGAGATAAAACTCAGGAGGGAGGGGCCGTCTGGCAACCTGATGACTTGGTCACAGACAGTGTAAAAGTGGAGAGTGGACAGAGTCAGAGACAAAGGACAAGTGCCCAATTGCTGGTCAGGGAGAGCACAGAGTTCTGATACGAGAGACTGGGTATCAGAGTGACAAGATTTTCACCCCTGCCGCCCATGCGTGTACACACGTATAAGCACCACATCAATCCACCCCAGTAAGCTAAGCGGCACCATCTAGTGGAGAATAGAGGTATTACACTCAGCTGCCCCTAACTGGGCCATCCTTGCTCTTCAGGAACACCACAAATCTCTCTACCTGCTTAGTCTACAGACTATAAAGTGCTTCATAGTTTGACTTCTAAGGGAAAAAGGTGTAATTTCAATTGTATTTCAGTCTGTTTGCTAGTCCATCTATTCAATTTTCCTTTTCTTTTTTTTTTTTCATTTCTTTTTTTCTTGACAGAAAGAGAAAAAATTTACTTTTATTTTCAATTTTTTATAAAAATATTTTCTTTATTTTTTTCCACTGTATTTTTATTGTTTTTGGAAAATTTTAAAATTCTATTTTACTTCCATCATTTCATTTTATTCTATTTCATTGTGTTCATTTTCTCGAGTTTTCAAACATATTCCTTTTTTTTCTTTATCTCTTTTTTTCTTTAATCTATCAAGCTTCTTTCAATAACCAGACCAAAACACACCAAGGATCTCTCATCATTAATTTGATTTTTGTGTGTGTGTGTTGTGATTAATTTTTTAATTTAATTTTTTTACCTTATCAATTCCTTTTCTTCCTTCAAAATGATGAAATGAAGGAATTCACCCCAAGAAAAAGAGCAGGAAGAAATGACAGCCAGGGACTTAATCAACACAGATACACGCAAGATGTCTGAACTAGAATTTAGAAGCATGATAATAAGAATACTGGGGTCAAAAATAGATTAGAATCTCTCTCTGTGGAGATAAAAGAAGTAAAAACTACTCAATAAAATTAAAAACTGCTATAACTAAGCTGCAATCTTGAATGGATGCCGTGGTGGCAAGAATGGATGAGGCAGAGCAGTGAATCAGTGATATAGAGGACAAACTTATGGAGAATAAAGAAGCAAGCAAAAAAAAAGAGGCAGACTAAGGCAAAAGAACACGATTTAAGAATTAGAAAAATCAATGACTCATTAAAAAGGAATAACATCAGAATCATAGGGTCCCCAGAAGATGAAGAGAGAGAGAAAAAGGGATAGAAGGGTTATGTGAGCAAATCATAGCAGAAAACTTTCCTAACCTGGGGAAAGACACAGACATCAAAATCCAGGAAGCACAGAGAACTCCCATGAGATTTAACAAAACCAACCAACAATAAAACATATCATAGTCAAATTCACAAAATACTCAGGCAAGGAGAGAATCATGAATGCAGCAAAGAAAAAAAAATTCCTTAACCTACAAGGGAAGACAGATCAGGTTCATAGCAGACCTATCCACAGAAATTTGGCATACCAGAAAGGAGTGGCAGGATATATTCAATGTGCTGAATTGGAAAAATGTGCAGCCAAAAATTATTTATCCATCAGGCTGTCATTGAAAATAGAAGAAGAGATAAAAAGTTTACCAGGCAAACAAAAATTAAAGGAGTTTGTGACCACTAAACCAGCCCTGCAAGAAATTTTAAGGGGGACTCTCTGAGGGAAGAAAAGATGAGGAAAAAAAAGGACCAAAAGCAGCAAAGAATAGAAAGGACCAGAGAATACCACCAAAAATTCCAACTATACAACAAACATAATGACAATAAACTCATACCATTCAGTACTCACTCTAAACGTTAATGGACTAACTGTTCTCATCAAAAGACGTAGGGTAACAGAATGGATAAGAACACAAGATTTGTCTATATGCTGTTCACAAGACACCCACTTTAGATGTAAAGACACCTTCAGATTGAAATTAAGGGGATGGAGAACCATCTATCAGGCTATTGGTCAACAAAAGAAAGCCGGAGTAGCCATACTTATATCAGAAAATCTAGACTTTAAAATAAAGAAGTGTAACAAGAGATGAAGAAGGGCATTATATCATAATTAAGGGGTCTATACACCAAGAAACTAATAATTGTAAACATTTATGTGCCAAATGTGAGAGTACCCGAATATAAAAATCAATTAATCACAAACATAAAGAAACTCATTGACAATAATACCATAATAGTAGGGGACTTCAACACCCCACTTACAACAATGGACAGATCATCTAAACAGAAAACCAACATGAAAACAATGGCTTTGAATGACACAATGGACCATATGGACCTAACAGATATATTCAGAACATTTCATCCTAAATCAGTGGAATATACATTCTTCTCCAGTGCACATGGAACATTCCCCAGAATAGACCACATATTGGGACAGAAATCAGCCCTCAGTAAGTACAAAAAGATCGAGATCATACTGTGCATATTTTCAGACAACAATGCTATGAAACTCAAAATCAACCACAAGAAAAAATTTGGAAAGGTAACAAGTACTTGGGGACTAAAGGACATCCTACTAAAGAATGAATGGGCTAATCAAGAAGTTAAAGATGAAATTAAAAAGTACATGGAAGCCAAATAAAATGATAACACCACAGCCCAAAACCTCTGGGATGCAGCAAAAACAGTCATAAAAGGAAAGTATATAGCAATCCAGGCCTTCCTAAAGAAGGAAGAAAGGTCTCAGATATACAACCTAGCCTTACACCTTAATATCTGGAAAAAGAAAAACAAATGAAACCCCAAACTAGCAGAATACAGGAAATAATAAAGAATAGAGCAGAAACCAATGCTATCAAAACAAAACACAACAAAACAAAAACCAGTAGAACAGCTCAATGAAACCAGAAGCTGGTTCTTTGAAAGAATTAACAAAATTGATAAACCACTAGCCAGTTTGATCAAAAAGAAAAAGGAAAGGACCCAAATAAATAAAATCAAGAATGAAAGAGGAGAGATCACAACCAACACAGCAGAAATAAAAACAATAATAAGAGAATATTATGAGCAATTATATGCCAATAAAATGGGCAATCTGGAAGAAGTGGAAAAATTCCTAGAAACATATAAACTACCAAAACTGAAACAGGAAGAAATAGAAAATTTGAACAGACCCATAACAGGTAAGGAAATCAAATTAATAATAAAAAATCTCCCATAAACAAGAGTCCAGGGCCAGATGGCTTTCCAGGGGATTTCTACCAAACATTTAAGGAACAGTTAACTCCTATTCTCTTGAAGCTGTTCCAAAAAATAGAAATGGAAGGAAAACTTCCAAAATGTTTCTATGAAACCAGCAGTACCTTGATTCCAAAACCAGACAGAGACCTCACTAAAAAGGAGAACTATAGACCAATTCCCCTGATGAACATGGATGCAAAAATCCTCATAAGATATTAGCCAACAGGATCCAACAATACATTAAAAAAATTATTCACCACGACCAAGTGGTATTAATACCTGGGATTCAGGGCTTGTTCAATATCTGCAAAATAGTCAGTGTGATTCATCACATCAATAAGAGAAAGGACAAGAACCATATGATCCTGTCAATAGATGCAGCGAAAGCAATTGACAAAATACAGCATCCTTTCTTCATAAAAACCCTTGAGAAAGTAGTGATAGAAGGATCATACCTCAAGATTATTAAAGCCATATATGAACGACCCAACGCTTATATCCTCAATGGGGAAAAAACTGAAAGCTTTCCCCCTAAGGTCAGGAATAAGACATCCTTGTCTTGTTCAACAAGTATTCTTGTTGAATACTGTTATTCAACATAGTATTGCAAGTCTTAGCCTCAGAAATCAGACAGCACAAATAAAAGACATCCAAATTGGCCAGGCACAGGTCAAATTTCACTCTTTGCAGATGACATGGTACTCTATATGGAAAACCCAAAAGATTCCACCAAAAAACTGGTAGAACTGATCCATGAATTCAGCAATGTGGCAGGATATAAAATCAATGCACAGAAATTGGTTGCATTCCTAGACACCAACAATGAAGCCACAGAAAGACAAATCAAGGAATCAGTCTCATTTACAATTGCACCAGAAACCATAAAATACCTAGGAATAAATCTAACCAAAGAGGTGAAAAATCTATACTCTGAAAACTATAGAAAGCTTATGAAAGAAGTTGAAGAAGACACACAAAAAAATGTAAAAATATTCCATGCTCCTGGATAGGAAGAACAAATATTGTTAAAATGGCAATACTACCCAAAGCAATCTACATATCTAATGCAATCCCTATCAAAATAACACCAGCTTTCTTCACAGAGCAAGAACAAATAATCCTAAAATTTGTGTGGAACCAGAAAAGACCCCAAATAGCCAGAGCAATCTCGAAAAAGAAAACTAAAGCAGGAGGCATCACAATCTCAGACTTCAAGCTGTACTACAAAGCTGTAATCATCAAGACAGTATGGTACTGGCACAAGAACAGACACTCAAATCAATGAAACAGAATAGAGAACCCAGAAATGGACCCACAAATGTATGGCCAACTAATCTTTGACAAATATTCCATATTCAATGGAATAAAGACAGTCTCTTCAGCAAGTGGTGCTGTGAAAACTGGACAGCGACATGTAGAAAAAAGAACCTGAACCACTTTCTTACACCATACACAAAAATAACCCAAAATGGATGAAAGACGTCAATGTAAGATAGGCATCCATCAAAATCCTCGAGGAGAAAGCAGGCAAAACCCTCCTTGACCTTGGCTGCAGGAACTTCTTACTCAACATGTCTCCAGAGGCAAGGGAAACAAAAGCAAAAATGAACTATTGGGGCCTCATCAAAATTAAAAGCTTCTGCACAGTGAAGGAAACAATTAGCAAAACTAAAAGGCACATGACAGAATGGAAGGAGATATTTGCAAACAACATATCAGATAAATGGTTAGTATCCAAAATCTATAAAGTCTCCAAAGAAGACATCCAGATGGCCAACCAACACATGAAAAAATGCTCAACATCACTCATCATCAGGGAAATACAAATCAAAACCACAATGAGATACCACCTCACACCTGTCAGAATGGCTCATATTAACAACTCAGGCAACAACAGATGTTAGCAAGGATGTGGAGAAAGAGGATCTCTTTTGCACTGCTTGTGGGAATGCAAGCTGGTGCAGCCACTCTGGAAAACAGTATGGAGGTTCCTCAAAAAAATTAAAAATGGAACTACCCTATGACACAGCAATTGCACTACTAGGTATTCATCCAAGGGATACAGGTATGCTATTTTGAAGGGGCACATACACCCCAATGTTTATAGAAGCACTTTCAACAATAGCAAAGTATGGAAAGAGCCCAAATGTCCATCGATGGATGAATGGATAAAGAAGATGCAACTACATGGATGGAACTAAAGGGCATTATGCTAAGTGAAATTAGTCAGTCAGAGAAAGACAAATATCATATGACTTTACTCATATGAGGAGTTTAAGATAAAAACAGATGAACATAAGGGAAGGGAAGAAAAAATAATATAAAAATAGGGTGGGGGACAAAAACATAAGAGACTCTTAAATATGGAGAACAAACAGAGGGTTACTTGAGGTGTTGTGGGAGGGGGTATGGGCTAAATGGGTAAGTGGCATTAAGAAATCTACTTCTGAAATCATTGTTGCACTATATGTCAACTGAAATGGATGTAAATTAAAAAAGTAAATTAAATAAAAATTAAAAATAAACCTACAGGAACCAAGATGGCATTCTGTTGAGGAAAGGGTACATAGGACAACAGAACAGAATAGAGAGCCCAGAATAGAGTTGCATAGAGTCAAAGGAGCAAAGGTAGTCTGGTCTATAGTTCCCCGGGGCCTATTTTCAACAAATGGTGACAACTGGAGATTCATATGACAAAAAGAAGAAAAAAGTCATGACATAGATATTATAGCTCTCACACAAAGTTAAATGACAATGGGTCATGGACATAAATGTAAAATGAAAAACTCTAAAACTTCTAGAAGAAAAGAAGAGACATCTAGGTGAACCTGGATTTAGTGATGCGTTTTTACTAAAACAGCAAAAGCAAGATCAGTGAAATAAGAAATAAGGTGGACTTTATTAAAAAAAATAACTTTTTCTGTGGAACCAGCTCTGTAAGGGAATGAAAATACAAGCCACTGATTGGAAGAAAATATTTGGAAAACATATATCTGATTAAAACTTTTACCAAAAATATACAAAGAACTTTGACATTCAACAATGCAAAAATAAACAATCCAATTAATTTAAGTGGGCAGACACCTCACGTACAGTCTGAACAGACACCTCGCCAATTAAGATAGACAGATGGCAAATGAGCATATGTAAAGATGCTCAACATGCTGGCAAGGATGTAAAACAACAGGAACTCTTACTCATTCCTAGTGGAAATGCAAAATGATACAGCCACTTGGGAAACAGTTTGGCAGTTTCTTACTAAGCTAAACATATTTGTAGCATATGATTCAAAAATTACTCTCCTAGATATTTACCCAAATGAGTTGAAAATGTGTGTCCACAAAAAAGTCTGTTCATACATGTTTACAGCAATTTTATCCATAATTTTCCCCAAACAGAAAGTAACCAAGATATTCCTCAGTAAATGAATGAATAAACTGTGGTATATCCATTAAATTAATACTATTCAGTGATAAAAGAAATAAGCTGTCAAGCCACAAAAGAGACACGAAGAGATCTTTAATGCATATCACTTAGTGAAAGGAGTCAAGCTGAAAAGGCCACCATGCCCTAAGAGATCTAATCTAAGATTGAAGTGGACAAATGAGGCCATTCAACTCAGATTTTTGTGACTTCTATAACTGCAGTTTTTACTCTACCACATTTCTATAGAAGAAGGTTTTAGATTCACCAGGAATTTAGGGGCATTTTTCTAAATTACGGAAACGCTATACTGTAGTAGAAATAGAACCTAGAAATAAGCTTCCCTGAGATTGCCTTACATATCTGTAGGAAAACTCTGAGATCTTTGAATACTGATGTGACTCTCAGGACTCGGTTGTCTTCTACTCAGTCTCCTGAAGGACCAAGGATGCCATGGAACTATTTCTGTGCACTCATATCCTTATTCCCAATACCCTTTGCAACATTCGTTCTTGCTGCATAATAAGTTAAAGAGAAATCTGCTTGAGCACCGTCTGGCAAACTGCCATTGAAACTTGTGAAAAATTTAACAAATAGTTATTGGCTTGGTCTGGACTAAATTGAATCATTTTAAATGAAAGACTGCAATAGGCCCCGGGGAACTATAGACCAGTATGCGTGTCCTTAAATGACAGGCTGCGGAATGGATAATAAGATTTAGATCTCTGTCCACTTCAGTAAGCTTCCTACTTGGAGAACTGCAGAACTATTTTTATAAAGGAAATCATGCTTGTCTAATATACTAGTGTAATTTGAGGATGTAAATAAATGCTGAAATGCTTAGACCTTCACATTGCTTTGGCAATTTCCTATACAAAGACAATTTTTCCATGCAAAGATATGGAATTGAGAATAATGTTTTACCACAGAGATCTTCCCGTGACATGCAAAACAGAAAAGATGACATATCTTAGGGCAGTGTTGTGCAAGAGAATCATAACATGAACCACAAAAGTCATTTTGAGTTTTCTAGTAACCATGTTTAAAACAGTAAAGAGAAACAGGTGACACTATTTTAATGACATATTTTATATAACTTAATCTTTATATCCAAAAATTCATATAAAATTATCAATATAAAATTATGAATGATATTGTTTTATAATATTTTTTCATACTAAGTCTTTGAAACCTAGTATGCTTTTACAGCGCATCTCAATTTGGACTAGCCATATTTTTTTGCTTATTGGCCACACGTGGCTAATGGCTGCCATATTAGTGCGGGCTTATAGCAATATGTCAAAGAGGAAAGAAAAACTACTTTTAATGATACCCACTAGTTTCTCAGATCCCTGGGAACACACAATGCATATTATCATTGGAGAACATGTGCAAATATACAGTTAATAGTAAGGCAAAACAGCACATCTAATGTCTCAAATGGGCACAAAAAGACCTTCAAATTACTTGCTCAACTAGGGATAGGATGTATTCTCGATAAGGCTATGTGTGTTCTCTCACCTCATAGCTCTCAAAATATCCATTGAATGAATAAATGAAAACCAAGGAAAGAGCCAACCTTCATTCTCTTGTTTCAGAATCCATCAGTCGCTGCTCCAAGATCTCAGATTGCTTTTGACAAATACACTTCTGCCCATGCCATTCTAGGACGCAGGCTTCTCCTGATTTTCTAATACTAGCAACCAAGAGTTGAGGACTTCAGCTAGTGAAGATGACTGTGATATTTCAGATCCTGGACCTAGATATTCTCCATCATTTGCCTTTTTCTTGAACAATACCTTAAGGAAAACAGGTGGAGGAAGAAAGGAGAGCAAAATAAAGAGGATAAGATAAAAGAAAGTGAGGGAGAAAAAAGGGGGCAAAAGTAGGGAAATAAAAGTGAAAGCATACAGATAAGTGGTAAAGCAGCAGATAAAAAGGAAGAAATAGAAGACGAAGAGAGTGGAGGGAAAGTGGGATATCTCAAGGAAACTTCTCTAAATTTTCTAATAGAAAAGACATATAAGTCATTTTATTCCTCTTGGAAAAAAACCACACCAGTCTTCCCCTCCTTCACTCTCCCTGATTCTTGCTTTAACCAGGCAATCAATTTTTGACAAATTAAACTATATAGCCATTTTAAACATCATTAACTTTGTTTAAGGAGTTTCGTTTTCAGTTAATTTTATAATATCATGGATGATGAGATCTGAACACCAGTAATAATGTAAGATAGGCAGTTATCTTTGTAGACTATTTCCTGTAGTTATCTGCATAATGTATTACTGTTAATAATTTAAAAAATAAAAATTCACCTTGCATACTCAGAAAGTTCAATGAAATGAACACTCTTTGCCACTAATAAGTTATGATACATCACTGAGTCTTGATCTCCTCATTTTTAAATTTCAGGATAATAAACTACATCATAGGTTCTTGTGAGGCCAGATGAGATAATAGATGCAAAGAACTTAAATACATCGCATGATAATGATGCTCAATATTATTCACATTAATAATAATAATACATAAAATTAGGTATTACTGGATTAAAGAAATGGTTTTATCTACAGAATATTATTGAAAACATAAATATAGAGATGCTTCTGATAGAGCAGTCACGTGTACATGTTTTGGTACATGTTTGGTAGAAGAAGGGGGCTCAGACTTGCCTAACTAACAATTTATAGTCCTTCCTACTTCTTCAAGGGTGTCCTTCAGTTGTGTTTTTTGAAAACCCTGAGTATCTGAGAAAGGTCAAAAGATCTGAATCACATCACCTTGAAAGGTTTTTTGATGTTTTTTTTTTTTCTGAAATTCTAAGATCGACAGCTTTAAAAAAAAAACTAGTCAGCCTTCACACTAGAGATAATGGTTCATTTAAGAAGGCACACAGTAAAGCTAGCAAGGTCTTTAACAAGCTGACTAAACTTAAGGAATGAAGGAGAATACTTGGGGGAATAAATAAAGAAGTAGGCAAAGAAGGTTTAGTATGATACTCTATTGATGAGAGATATCTCTTAGTACTTAGAATTATAGAGAGATTGGATATTGTAAACTTATTTATAAGTTCTGGAATGTATTGAGGAGATTCCAGCTACTTAGATCACTGTCAATCATAAGATAGATGATTGCAGATATAAGGGTGCTCGCTATTTATTGTTTGTAGTAATATGCATACTGCATACTTCACTGCTCTATTGAAAAACGAGCTTCATTGTTCTGATGTCCTATGGTTGTTCTTCAACCTGAATTCTGCTGAGGGGTAGGCGGGGGTTGTACTGCTAATAACAATTAGAGGTTTCCTGATTGTATAATTATCATTGTTGGCAGATTATGAAGTGTTCTGGTCTGTTGTGCATAAAATCTATTCTCACAATCCTAAAAATGCATTCTTAATTTTGAAGCAACTTGCTGTATGAAACATGATTTGTTAAAGACATTTTTAAAATTCCATGGCAACACATGTTTTATAGATTAGGTCTGGATTACTCACTGCAGAACAAATTCTATGATGCACTTGGCGTCGTGGTTCTTTATTTGTCAATCCTCATGTTAATATTAGTGAAAAATTGATGGATATCAAACTTTTGGGTGGTGCTTGAAAGAGTCCATCAAAATAAGAAGTTGATTGGATGTTTCCAAGGACTAGCAATTAGGGAAATATGTGAGAATGATTTTATTTAAACCCAGTGATTGCCAATTAACAAAGCGACTTGTAATCACTAAAATACATATTACATATTTTTTCTTTAAAAATATTTTCCTTTAAACACATATATTTCTGGTTTCAGCTTTATTCATTTTGATTAAGAAATCCTTCCTTCCCAAGGACATTAAAATATCGCTTCTTTATTATTTAATATTTTGTATTAACTTGCTGAATATATATAGGTAGATTATAACATCTCAGAAATGAAAAATGTATATTTGATTACAGTCTTCCCACATTTGTCCTCTACTTACTAAGGTATTATACCATCTAAGAAGTAGAAAAGCAGGGTGCCCGGATGGCTCAGTCAGCTAACCATCCAACTCTGGATTTCAACTCAGGTCATGCTATCAGGGTTTGTGAGTTCAAGTCCCGCATTGGGCTCTGTGCTGACAGTGGAGAGCCTGCTTGGGATTCTCTCCCTCTCTCTCTGAACCTTTCCTGCTCACTTTCTCTCTCTCTCTCAAAATACATACACTTAAAAAAAAAAGAAGTAGAAAAGCTGTTATCTTTTTGTTTACCTTCCAAAGATTTCTTCGCAAATATATGTCAATATGAAAAGATACTACATTATGCCTTTTATAAACAAATTTTAACATTACTTTGTACAGTTAAACTTTCTTTTTCATTTAAGTCTAAGTTTCAATTTAAAGATAGATGTGCTTATAAATTTCTAAGGTTTCAACTTTTAGAATTTCATCATAAATAGAAAATTCTCCAAAATCATTGATTATTCTCTCATTGTTCCATGCATGTGGATGTCCAGAACTCAGGTTTATATAATTATCTATTTGCCTACTTATCAAATGCCATGTGTTAAATTATTATAGCTTTATATTTCACTGTTAGAACAAATTTCTTTCCCTCTCTCCTTTTCCTCTTATTCAAAATCATCTTGCCTATTAGTTGTTCTTGATTCTGCCATATAAATTTTAGAATCAACTTACCAGGTTCTGTGTGGGAAAATAATCTAAGTAGAATTTTTACCAGAAAAGAGAATTATGTAATAACTTAAGATAGGAAGTGTTTTGTGTAGACTATTTAAGGTAGTTATCTGTACAATGCACTATTATTAATAATAAAAACATTAAAAATTATCTTGAACAATCAGGAAGTTCAGCGGAATGAACAATTCTCACTAGTAGGTTACCACATTTAACAGGGTCTTGGTTTTTATAAAATTGGGTATTTCCCTTAGTCTATCTCCTAATTTCTATTCTTTTTAACATTTCCATATTAATTTTCTTCATAAGGTTGTTGTTCATCTTCTGTCAAATTTACATTTAATAGATTTGAAGTTGGTTTGTTTTGCTTTTGGCAATCAATATTTGGCTACAAACTTGTTAGTATGGAAGAAAGAGTGTCTTTTTTAGACTTCTAAACTAAGAAGGACAAACCTTTGAAGAAACAAATCCCACATGAAGATTACTGAAAGAATTAATGTGGTGTTTAGTGGATCCTTGAATTACTACAGTAGGAACCAATCAGCCAAATCCAGATTATAGGGAATTCTACATTTTTTTTCTCCAGAAATTCAAGTATCATGAAAATAAAGGGAGGAGCTCTGCAAGAAAACAAAAAGTAATTGAGTGGCACACCAAAAAATATATAATGCGTGCTTTGTGGATCCTACTTTGAACAAAACAACAGTAAAAAGACATCATTTGAAACAATTGGGGAAATTTAAGTATGTATAGTACATAGCATTTAAGATTTATTGTTAATGGCTTTATGATTTATTTAAACATGTCTTTATTGAGCATACTAATGTATTTAGGGAGAAATGACATGATGCCCAGACTTTCCTTTTAGAAAGACACACACAAGGGGTGCTTGGGTGGCTCAGTCAGTTAAGCTCTGACTTGACCCAGGTCATGATCTTGTGGTTCATGAGTTCAAGCCCTGATTCAGGCACTGTGCTGACAGCTCAGAGCGTGGAGCCTGCTTCAGATACTGTGTCTCCCTCTCTCTCTGCCCCTCCCCACTCATGCTCTCTCTCTCTCTCTCTTTCTTAAAAAAAAAAAAGATAAATAAACATTAAAACACACACACAACAACAACAACAACAACAATTCTAAGGGGTGTGAATAAGGGTTGCAATAGGTGTGACTCTGAAGACTGAGAAAACAAGAAACATGATTGCCAAAATACTAATAATTGTTAAAGCTAGTAAGGACACATAAATTTAATTATGCTGTTCTTTCTCTTTCTCTATACCTATTTGAAATTTTTTATAGTAAAACTTAAAATTTTGTTGCAAAGTCCTGCATTCAGATTGTTTTGCAGGAATCTTTCATTTAACATTCAACTGAAAAAATACAATTGAGTATTATAAACTATGCATTATAAGAATAGCTTTTACAGGAATAAATATCTGGAACCCAAAACCCGAATTGAAAAGTAGGCAAAGGATATAATCATATATTTGGCAAAAAGAGAAATACAGTTTTGCAATGGAAAGAAGTGGCACTTCATCTATATAAATAAGAGAAATACTATTTGAAACTACAGTATACATTTTCCTCCATTATTTTCAGTAGTAAATATTTTCTATCTTGCAATATGGCCACAATTGAGGAAAACATGTATTTTCAGATATGATTAGGGAGGGAGTAAATCATTCAATCTCTTTGGAGATTTTTGACACTAAATTGTTAGGAATTTATCAGAAAGAATATCATGCATCTAATGATGTCTGTGCTGACAGTGAATGAAATGGCACAAAGTTTATAACAAACACTGAATTCTTTAGATGAGGACTAATGAATTGTTTACTCCTATGCAATGTAACAAAATGTATAGATAGTGATATGGATTAATTTTCAACATGTGTTGAGTGAAAAGAAAGGTAAATACAATGTGTACAAACTAAATGTGTGGACAACAATATCTGCACACTTGAGTGTGTGTATGTGTGTGAGGGTGTGTATGTGGTGATACTCTCAACAATCAGTCATGTTATGTGCATGTTCTGTTCTGTGCTACCTGAGATGACTGGGTCACTGATACTTTTGAAAATATTAAGAATATTTATGAATTAAGAATATTAAAAATTTTTATGTAAGGTAAAAGAAGGAAATGTTATTCAGAAAAAATATCATATTCCTGTAGAAAAATAATAATATACTGTAGGAAAAGTGCTTAAATTACCTAAAATGCACAATATTATTTAAAAATAAAAGCCATCACTCATGATTTAAAAGCTGGTATCAGCAAGTTTCTCCAACTGTTCTTTTCTCATCATGATGTTCCACTAAATTTAGAAAAAGATATTGCTATTCCCTTGAAGAAACCAAGGTTAATAAAGTGTAGTTATATTTTTCACACCTGCATATCAGAATAGACAATGTAGGAAACATTTTCCTTTGTTCTAGGTTTCTAAGAAAATCTTCTCAAAGATAGCAATACAGGGTTTAGATTGGCTTACAGTTTGGGTCTATTTTAGATACATAACTATTGAAATCCAATTTGAATAATAATATAACATTTAATAAATTTTGCTTTTGATTAAGTTTGAAAAATTAACTTTAGTGATATCATGGTGCTCTAAATATGAAGAGATCAAGTGGATTTTTTTAAAGCTGTCTAGAAAACAGAATGTAACCATCTAAGACAGGGATTTCATTGACTTTTCATGATACAGCATGGTCACAGTAACTCTTTTCATGAATACTCACTACTTATGTATAACATTTACTTTTTATGCATGGAAAGATGTAACTATAAGGTTCTTTGTCCCTCTAAGAAAGTAGCATTCAAAAAAATGCAAAAAATTAAAATACTTCTTAAATTCATATCTTGTAAGTAGTTTATGATGTATAGTTTATGATGCAAGAGAACTTTAAGCATATACTGCCTGCGTTGGCTCAAAAACTACTGCAAAATGCTTACATACAACTTATATTCTTGATTTTTAGCAATAAGAGTCATGGGAAGAAGAGCAGAGATTGAGTGCCATCAACTTAGTCAACATTAGCATTTGTCGTTATTCCTTAGAGCACAGGTATGCTGAACCCAATGACAACTAGAGATATCAGAGCACATCTTGTGATATTTATTTACTGTCACAACTTGATACTTACCTTGCCCACATGACTTAATTTTTTAAAGAACCTAAGGAAAAATAAGAGGATAAATATACATGAATAAATTAGTACGTAGGGAATAACTTCACTCGAATGAGCTTTTTCTTGAATCAAATTGCATGTTTTGCATAAAGTTAAAGACTGTTAGCAAATTACTACTGGTAGAATTGTGCATTCCAGTACTTATTGCACTGTGTTAATTCAAACTACTTTCCATGTGGTCACCGTTAGGATAACCAATCACTCATGATAAGTAAAACTTATCACTAACATTCTAAATTAGGATTCTCTAGTATGAATGAGAAAATTCAGTGGATGGCACATAGTTCTGCATTAAGTATTAAGCCAGGAATTCAGTAGATATTAGATATTTCAATAAGCCCTTCATTCCAAATGCATCAAAAATGAAAGAAGGTGGAATTAATGAAATGTTTTTTTTGTTGTATTCTAAAGATAGTCTTGGGGCACCTGGTGGCTCAGTTGGTTAAGCGTCCGACTTCAGCTCAGGTCATGATCTCATGGTTCTTGAGTTCGAGCCCCATGTTGGGCTCTGTGCTGACAGCTCAGAGCCTGGAGCCTGCTTTGGATTCCGTGTCTCCTTCTCTCTCTCTCTCTCTGCCACTTTCTGCTCGTTCTCTGTCTCTCTGTCTCTGTCTCTCTCTCTCAAAAATAAACATTAAGAAAAAATTTTAAGATACTCTTAAATTCTTTTTCAGTGATATTTATTTGGTACCTTGAAAGGGAATGCTCCATGGAGCAACAAAAGAGGCTATTTTGAAGAGTGATGTCCCTTTTTATGAGAGAAGAAAATCCTTAGGTCAATGGTTTCTGTCAGTGAAAAAATTAAATTATAAATGACTATGTCAAGGATACTGCCTTTAAACAGAAACCAACTCAAGTAATTACCAAGTCTAAATAATAAAATCGGATAATTTTCCTTCAATCTCATCATGGTTTTAGCAAGTCAAATGTGAGAATTTAAATGTAAATGGAAGTCTTGAGTCAAAGCAGAAGCTGGGAGTTATAATTAATAATGAAATATCAGTCATGTGCCTCAAAAACTAAACATTAAAGTGTGGTATATAAGTTGTGTTGCTGTTGAATAAAATGCACTGATTTTTAAGAAAATAACATTAAATTAAGATCAAGTGAATGCAATATGTTTTCTTTAACAGGAATATCTTAAGGAATCAGGAATTACAAGAATACTCTTGATTATCAAAGCAGGAGTTTGAAAGGAGGTTTTTGTTTTTGTTTTTTGTTTTTTTTACAAATTAAATGTATCTAACTAAATGTAATGAACATTTACAGATAGCTCAATGTGTTAAACTCTATTTCTTATTTTAACTTTGGACAAAATTTCCAGAATTATTAATATACATTCTCTTAAATGTAATTTGTATGTAGATATTTGCCCAACTTCTCCTTTGTTCATTCAACAAGTATTCATTTCACAACTATGATATTTGAGGCACAAAAATGCTAAAGCATGGCAGGGATAAAATATGCATATAGATATTTGTTAATGTGTCACTTCATTCATTCAACAGATATTTATGTGAAATGTATTATGTATGTACATATGTATATGGCATATATAAACTTTGTATAAGAGGATCCGATCACCTGAAAATTGCCTAACAATTGAAGCATTTAGATCAGTGAGGCCAAGTTATCCTGCAGTAATAAAATTGCCCCACCCAAATCTCGGGAGCTTAAAACCACAGAAGTTTTTATTTCTTATCATCACACTACATATTTTGGGGGGGGCAGCTGTGGCAGCTGTTCCTATACTGTCACTGGACTACACCCAAGGACTCAGACTGATACAGCAGTCATGCTTTCAAATACCACTGGTCACTTTGGAAGAGGAGGAAAAAAAACAACAAAATGAAATAATTTCTAATAGATAGTTCCTCTATAAAAAAGTTACCAACTAAGTTGTGTGTGGGTGATACAAAAATCAAGAGGTTGAAGGAAGAACAATTCTTACAAGGCCTTCTGAAACAGTGAGATGTCAAACTCCTCCCACACTTGATAAGGTGTAGAAATTAGGGAGAATTCAGTGAAATAACATCTTACCGGTTGCTAATCTGATGTCTGAAAGCACTTTGAAAATGACTCATTTGCGGACATGGAAAATAACTGGAACAATATGAAAGGACACCTGCTGACTTAAAGCCAAAATCGAACATAATTTAAAATAATCATGTAGGTCTTTTCAAATAGCCAAATTTCACACTGTGTTGCTCCTTATGAAGCACTGCTATCTGAATATTAAGGATGCTTGTTTCTCAATTTAATTGCATAATGGAATGAGTAAAATGGAATACATAGGAATTGATTGGATATTTTAGCATTAATCTATAAATTGTCCCTACAAAGAATTTTGCTGTATATTCACAGTAGTAAGGATTTCATTAAATACATCTTTAATATCTGGGCTTTGGTACAACAGATTTGCTGAGACACAAGACTGGAAGTGATTCAATCTAGAGAGTTCCTAAAGATTTACTGCAGAAACTTGAATTGCCCCAGAAGCAACTCTGCAGTCTGAATAATCAGTTAGCCAAATTAATGTATTTTGTTCCTCTTCATACTCCAACTGCTTTTGCTAAACCTAGCTGGAGGAGAGAATGGAGATAATCACCTAGTTTTATAAACCTGTAATACATTCATATACTTGACATTCACCCAGGCAAAAAAAAAAATACAATTGTCATAGAACACGATTGAGTACTGTTGTAATGTAACTTAAGAAACAGTTACCTTAATACCAAATACTTGATTTTGTGTGCACTCCAGCTAAAAACTGGTTTTCATAAAATGGATGACCAAGCTGTATAAATAGAAAAAGAACTAATGATTGTCATCCCAAAACTAACTGTGGCAAGAACAGAGGCCAATAAAAAGTAGAAATATAAGTTGAGGAGTGCCTGGGTGGCTTAGTCAGTTAAGTGTCTGACTCTTGATTTCCCCTCAAGTCATGATCTCACGGTTCATGAGTTTGAGCCCCACATGGGTTCTGCACTGAAAGCGCAGAGTCTGCTTAGGATTCTCTGTCTCCCTCTCTCTCTGCCCTCCCAACACACTCTCTGTCAAAAATAATAAATATTTTAAAAAATCTTTTTAAAAAAGTAGAAATATAAGTTGAATGATGGTCAGTTTTCTCATCCATGAGATCTTCTTTGACTTTTTCATAAACCCAATCTCTCAGACTTCTATTTTTTTTCATTCAGATCAAGACAGTAATTTTACATACATACTTGATAATATCTGTCTGTCATAAAGTTGCAAAATATCTACACATCCATGAAAAAAAACCCTAACCATTTAAAAAACTAGTCTTTATTTAAGTTTCAGCACTTTCTTTCACTCATTCTCACATCATGCAATGGGCAGTGGTTTGCTTTGGAAGCTAAGTTGCCATAGAAACATAGTTCTGTTGATTCATTAGCAGAGAACATATACTGAGGGTTTTTATGATTCTGTAAAATGCACTTAGAGGACACTGGGACTGCACTTCAAAATCGACATGGAATAATATAGGATCAAGTGGACAGATGAGATGCTACTTGGTGCAGTGGGGCAACATAATTATACTTCCAACAGGTTCAACAATTATGACATGCTGATACTTGGGATCTAATTTTGAATTCACTAAATAAAGTTATTTTATTTCCATGTCTTTTGAAAATTGTGCAATGTATCTGACCATTATGATATTAAGATGGTGCAGAAATATGAGAAATAGAAAGATTAGCTCATGTATATAAACTCCTTTAAATGTGAAGTGGGTCAAAAATATGAAAATCAAAACTCCAAAGGCAAATGGTGAAATTCATATACAATTTTTGCTACTAAATTGTGTATTTGATGAAAGTGTCAATAGAACTGTAAAAGATAGCAGAATGTCAGCAAATACCAGCTGTCTAATAAATACTTGTTAAGTTATATTGAAAAAAATATCTCCTATATGCATGGCCTCTCTGGAAGGGAAGAATGTTTGTGTAAGCATGAGCATTAGTGAGATAATACGTATCTGTATTTCAGAAATGAAAAATATTGGGGATAAAAGTAAATGACTCAAAGATGAAAATTATAACAATTCAAAGATAGTCAAATTTCATGTGTAAGCCTTCAAAGATTAAGAATAGTATATATTTAAGCCTGTATTGGTTTAGGAATTAATCTTAATTTACTATGTTACTAAATTTTCCTTAGAAATGTAACTGGTATGACACAAAGCAATCTACATATTCAATGCAATCCCTATCAAAATAATACCAGCATTCTTCACAGAACTAGAAGAATCCTAAAACTTGTATGGAAACAGAAAAGACCCTGAATAGCCAAAACAGTCTTGAAAAAGAAAACCAAAGCAGGAGGCATCACAATCCCAGACTTCAAGCTATACTGCAAAGCTGTAATCATTAAGACAGTATGGTACTGGCACAAAAACAGACACTCAGATCAATGGAACAGAATAGAGAACCCAGAAATGGACCCACAAACGTATGGCCAACTAATCTTTGACAAAACAGGAGAGAATATCCAATGAAATAAAGACAGTCTCTTCAGCAAGTGGTGCTGGGAACACTGGACAGCTACAGGTAGAAGAATGAACCTGGACCACTTTCTTACACCATACAGAAAAAGAAACTCAAAATGGATGAAAGACCTAAATGTAAGACAGGAAGCCATCAAAACCCTTGAGGAGAAAGCAGGCCAAACCCTCCTTGACCTTGGCTGCAGCAACTTCTTACTCAGCACGTCTCTGGAGGCAAGGGAAACAAAAGCAAAAATGAACTACTGGGACCTCATCAAAATAAAAAGCTTCCGCACAGTGAAGGAAACAATCATCAAAACTAAAAGGAAACTGACATAATGGGAGAAGATATTTGCAAACAACATATCAGATAAAGTGTTAGTATCCAAAATTTGTAAAGAACTTATCAAACTCAACACCCACAAAACAAATAATCCAGTGAAGAAATGGTCAAAAGACATGAATAGACACTTCTCCAAAGAAGACATCCAGATGGCCAACTGACACATGAAAAAATATTCAGCATCACTCATCATCAGGGAAATACAAATCAAAACCACAATGAGATACCACCTCACACCTGTCAGAATGGCTAACATTAACAACTCAGGCAACAACAGATGTTGGCAAGAATTCAGAGAAAGAAGATCTCTTGCATTGTTGGTGGGAATGCAAGCTGGTGCAGTCACTCTGGAAAACAGTACGGAAGTTCCTCAAAAAGTTAAAAATACAACTACCCTATGACCCAGCAATTGCACTACTAGTTATTTATCCAAGGGATACAGGTGTGCTGTTTCAAAGGGATACATGCACCCCCATGTTTATAGCAACACTATCAACAATAGCCAAAGTATGGAAAGAACCCAGATGTCCATCGATGGATGAATGGATAAAGAAGATGTGGTATATAAATATACAATGGAATATTACTCGGCAATCAAAAAGAATGAAATCTTGCCACTTGCAACTACATGGATGGAACTGGAGGGTATTATGCTAAGTGAAATTAGTCAGTGAGAGAATGTTTGAGAACAAACAGAGGGTTACTGGAGGGGTTGTGGGAGGGGGGATGGGCTAAATGGGTAAGGAATCTACTCTTGAAATCGTTGTTGCACTATATGCTAACTAATTTGGATGCAAAAAAAAATATGTCACTGGTATGGATTTTGATTTATCCTGGATTAAAAAGTGTATCTTTTCATTTTAGGATTTAAAATTTTTTTTCTTAAAATTTTCTTATATAACAAAATGTAAATATGGTTTACAAATAAAGAGTAACATTGTTATTTATGTTTAAAAATTTTTTTAAATGTTGGATGTTTAAATGTTGGCTTAGTCAGTTAAGCGTCCAACTTTGGCTCAGGTTATGATTTCAGGATTCAGGAGTTTGAGCCCTACATCAGGCTGTCTCCTGTCAGTGCAGATCCCACTTCTGATCCTCTGTCCCTATCTCTCTCTGTCCCTCCCCCCACTCATGCTCTTTCCCTTTCTCTTTTAAAAATAAATAAACATTAAAAAAATTTTTTTTTGAGAGAGAGAGAAAGTGTGAGTGGGGAAAGGGACAGAGAGGGAGAGAGAGAGAGAGAGAGAGAGAGAGGAGAGAGGGAATTCCAAAGAGTGTCCATGCTTTCAGCATGGAGCCCACCTTGTGGAGTTTGATCTCAGGAATCATGAGATTATTACCTGAGCCAAGCTCAAGAGTTGGATGCTTAACTGACTGAGCCCTCCAGGCGCCCTGTTATTTATATTTTAACACTGTGTGCTTTGATATGTTTTAAAAATATACCTTTCTATATATTTTAATTATTAAAAACTTATATATTGTCAATGATGATACTATATTTCTTCACTTACATTTGAATGTGCATTTCAAGCTTAAGCCAACTATGCAAATAATAATCAGACCCTGAAGTCATTCAAACCATATTATTTCAGGAAAACACAGCATATATCTCAGTTTCTCAATGCTTTCACATGTACATAATATCCAGACTGCAATATAGTTATATAAATGACTCTCTGCTAAATAGAAATTTAGTAATTCAGTAATTTTTTTGAAAAAAAAATCACATTTATGGATCCAATAACTGCAACAGCATATGGCAGGGACAAAAATATAAAGGGTTTTCAGTTAGATCTTAATGCAAAGGCCCAATCTTTCAGAGATTGTTGTATGACTCTCTGAGAAAAGGTTTCTTCTCCTGTAACAATAATGTGATGGTAACATTCACTTACACAAACTTTTTTGCCTATTGTATGCCAGGCATTATTGTCACAAATCACTTCTATTAATTCATTTACCCTTGCAACACTTTGGAGTAGGTATTATATAATCATACCTACTTTACAGAGAAAGACATAGGTACAAGAAACTGATTATCCTAAGGTCCCCTCAGGACGTAGTGTCAAACAAAGGTTTGAACTCAGGAGTGCTATCTTCATGTATTTTAGGTTGGGTTTGTGAAGAATATGCACACATACATACACATATAATGTTTATCAAGCACTAGGTATTCACATTAGTAAATCTCATAGAAGCATATAGGCCAATGTACTTGAATTAATTCAACAGAGTTATGGAACCTTGCATTATCAAAAGAAGGAAGGAAGGAAGGAAGGAAGGAAGGAAGGAAGGAAGGAAGGGTTAGAGGGACTGAGGGGGAGAAAAAGGGAAGGAAGGCACACAGACAGTTTAGAATGAAATAAAAGTAAAACAAACAAACAAAAAAAGAAGCTTCATAGATTTTAAGTTGTATGTAATCTAAACCTCATAATATGATGCTGATGGGCAATTTTATGTTGGAGATTATTTTCCATAAAGTAATTTTATACTATCTTTCTTCAGCCATTCTTTGTATAGTAGATTGTGTTATTTTTCAAAATTCACTGCTCTATCACAGTTTGATAATTTTATGTCCTTTCCTTTTGAATATGATTTAGAAAATGCCTCATTTCTTTGCCTTATTGTTGACCCTGGCCATAGGATCTTCTTTGGTTATTGGAATGTTTGTGGCCATGAAGAATGCCATTCCCAAAGAGAGCTTTAAGTTTATTTGAGTTGGTTACCTAGGTTCCCTCTGTTCCCCATCTCTCCCTCTAAGAGTACATCCAGAGATATGTTTCTCCTTCACCCTGGTCCTATAGAGGAATTATAGAACCAAAGTGACAGTTTGGAGTAGAGCTACAGCTGACCCACAACCCACATTTAGCTTGAGGGAGGAATTAATGTTCATTGATGTGGAAGTCACATGGATTTGGAGTTTTTGTTGTTGTTGTTATGCAACATAGCCTAGCAAAATTTACTAAAGCATCATGACAATTTCCAACCATTTATATCCCTGCTTAAAATATCTTTCCTTATGACACATCTCTGTATATGTGTATTTTCTATAGCCATTTCTTCAGGCATTTTTTAAAAGTTTATTTTGAGAGTGAGAGAGACAGCACGACTAGGGGAGGAGCAGAGAAAGAGGGAGAGAGAGAGAGAATCCTGAGCAGGCTCCCTACTGTCAGTGCAGAGCTTGATGCAGGGCTTGAACGCACAAACTGTGAGGTCATGAATGGAGCTGAAACCAATAATTGGATGCCTAACTGACTGAACCACACAGGCATCCTTCTTCAGGCTTTTTTCTCACAAATAATGCCTGAGAATTTTTTTTTTTTTAGGTTTGGGGTGGGTCCAATGTCTGAAATTTTAATAAAAATCCCAGAAGATTATAATATGAATGTTCTGGAAACATAATTTTCAGAAATCAGTGATTGCTATTCCACTTCTTTGTTTTAATGTTTATTTATTTTGAGAGAGAGAGAGAGAGAGAGAGAGAGAGAGAGAGAGAGAATACATGAATACACATATGCAAGCTGGGGAGGGGCAGAGAGAGAGGGAGAGAGAGAATCCCAAACAGGCTCCATGCTGTAAAGGCATGGGCTCCATCTCATGAACCAAACCATGAGATTGTGACCTGAGCCTAAAGCAAGAGTAAGACTCTTAACCAACTGAGTCACCCAGGTACTTCTCCCCTTATTCTTACTAAAACATTTACTTCAGTGAAATTTCTCCTTTGCAAATGCAGAATAAAGTGGCGTCTGAAAACATATATTTTCTTAAATGTGCATTAACCATGTTCATAGGTTTATCAGTATTCATAGACTTTTTAAAGCTTTAAGTTCATTTTTATTCGTTTTTCATATTATAAATTTTGCATATGTTCTATAGAAAAAAGAAAACTGCTGTGAAATGTGTAATAAAAAAGTTAAAATTCCCCAACCCCAAACAACTCTCTTTAACATTACTTCCTCTGTGGAAGCTACTAATAATATTTGAGTGAATCATGCTCCCTCATATTGTCTATGCATAATCAAAATCAGTATTGCCCTCACTTTAAATTTTGCTCTATACTCACTAACTCTGACTTATCTGTCTCTCTTTCTCTATCTATTATCTATCTATCTGTCTATCATCTATCTATTATCTATCTATCTATCTATCTATCTATCTATCTATCTATCTATTATCTATCTATCTATCTATCTATCTATCATCTATCTATCATCATCATGATCTATACCGTCTCTCTACCTACCAACTTACCATCATCATCATCATGTCATCTATTTACTTTCTGAAACTTTTTATTTAAGCATAAAAATACCCTGAACACAGTTCTATAATGTATGCATTCATTTAACAATGTATTGTGGATTTCTTTTCACATTAGTAAATGAAGAAAATACCCCATTTAAAAAAAACACCAACATAGAATTACCTTCTGTGGATACTTTATGCTTGATTCAACCAGACATCTACTGATAGACATTTGATTTCTATGTCTTACTCTTACAAACACCACTGAATGAAAGTACAAGCATACACTTACAGAGTGCATTCTTTTTTGAGAAAGAGATGTTTATTGCATATCACTTTCTGTATAATTTATTTCCACTTGTATACATCAACTGATTTAGCATCTAAAAAATCACTATATCTTCAAAATCTTCTTGGCAAATAGTAGTTTATGACAAGTGGACTTGCTATCTGAAAAGGAAATTTAAATACTGACTAAATTGGTATGTTTGAAATGTCCCTCATTATAGTTAAATGATGAGTTTTGCTCTTTTGATGTGAAAGCAGCAGATAGGATAGATGGCAATCATTATGCTAATCAAGCTTCTTTTTCCATTGCAATCTCAGTACATTCACTTCTTTGCACATTTTACTTTCGTGCTGAGATTACCTTTCATTAAAATAAAACTTAATAGTGACCTCTATAACCTACTCTATTAATAAAATCTCTTCAGTATTCCTCTCTTTTGGTCTTCATTGAAGTTCTGATTGTATTTTTGATAAAGGTTCACTTATATTTTCCAGGAAGCATTAAGTGATTTAAGTTTTTTGAGGATTTCTGCAGTGAACATAATATACCACATTGATTTCTACTCTACTTGTACCTAGGCAACCACTTGAATCTTACTATTTTATTATTATTTTTCTTTCTCCTTATTATTCATTAGCGTAATTATTTCTTTAATTTTCCCCAAGTTTTCTTTAGATGCACATGCTGAATAAATACAACATAAATATATTTTCCTAATATAAAATACCAAGATTCATTCTGATAACCTGATTTGGAGATATAATTTATGATAGCCTATTACTACAAACAGATACTTGAGCGAAAAAATTAGCAGTCAGTAGACTATATAAAATTTGTCAAATGTTTTGTTTTCCTGAGAAAGAGTTATTAAAGATTTAAAGAAAATTTAATGTGCTACATTTAGGAGAATTACGTTTCTCTTCTATTTTTCTACCTTCGTTTATATAGACTAAAAATTTTGTTTTCTCATCACATGTGGAATTCTGGAGAATTAGCTCTGGCTTGTTTTCTCCATACTTTTCTTAAAATTTTTCCTAAAAGAGAAAAAACTGTGGCTTGGTCAGATGTGAATGAATCTCGTCTCACATTTTATCAGTGAGTGAGAATTTGACATTTTTTTTTCTCTTGATCTACATTTGTTCAAGGAGATGAAACAAATACTTTCTTCTTAATTTTCTTGTTATTTTAAATATATGCCTGTGAGCTACCTGTCTCTTTGTTGTAAGATGACCAAGTATCGTCCCCTTGGGGTTAGGTCCTCTCTCTCTGTGGTCCTACTCTCTGCCTATGACTCTGTATAAAACAGTCAGCTAGTGTCTACACAGTAGGATATAACTCTGGCAAAAGGGAATGGTGGTACACCCCACCTAGGGTGGAATTTTTTTATTTTGGTGACTTTGAGAAGATTGACCATTTTAATTATGGCACTTACTCAGATTCCTTTTGAAGGAGAAGTGTGTCCTGTCATTGCTAACATTTTTATTACTGTAGAGATGGGGACTTCATGATCTCCATTAGGAGTTTTCGTTGTTTTATTTAAGCCACAATCATAGCTGGCTTTCTTACCCTGCACAACTGAACACTGCGAGGTAATTGTCTAGGCTGCACATAGTAGAAACCAGATAATTATTGAAAACAAATTACATAGAAAAAAAATGGTATATTGTCCTATTTGTATAGAAAAAAATGTGTATTTAGAAAGGAAATATAGTATTTCCAAATTTGTATGTGTGAAGCAACATAAACTCTCCACAAATAATTTTGCTATTTGCAAATCTTTTGCTTTCTATGCTTTCCAATCTAATTTTATCTTATTTTTATTGATTACTTATTGATTAAGATTGACACGCAATAAATATTCTCTCCATGTGTGCATATGTAATAACCGTTCTCTCCAATTCGCAAATGTAAAGAGTGTGGGAAGGAAGGACACATGTTTTCTGATTTGTTTTAAAAAATCCCAATGTACGGGCTAAGTTGTCTGCTTCTACTCATAGGATTAGCAATTCAAGCCATTTTAGATAGTATCAAAGATTAGTACAACCCCTCTGAATAATTTGTCATGAATCAATTCTAAATAATGGAAGTGGATCAAGTATTTACATGTTCGGTATGTCAGTTTGGGAAGAGTGCATGATGACCACTACCTACTACCATCACCATCACTCACACATCTGTAAACAAGATACACCCAAAGCAATACTTATCATTGCATAAGCATAAATTTGTGGCTCTTCCAATCCAAATTTTGACTTAGTGATCCCTTGCGTGGTTCTGTGATTCCTTGTTTTGACATCCAGTATCAATATAAATCAGCCTAATCTAAAGAGTCTGGCAAGCATGTTAAAAAGACACTTTCAAACTTATACGACAATCCCATATTACAGTTCTAATTTTCCATTTCTGCTATTTTTAAGATATGCTAAACAGGGAAAAAACAATGAAAGATTAGGCTAGAAACATTTTGTGTTCCTGTTTTCATTCTTTCATAAAAGAGCATTTGATATTTTCCATGCACAAATTTATCTAAACAAAGTTATTAATGGCTCTAAAGAATATCTCATTTCAAGCTAAAATTAATTTAGAACAGATGCGAACATGCTTTCTATAATGGAAATCTAAGGCCTCTTACATGGCTCAGTCAGTTAAGCATCTGACTCTTGATTTCGTCTCAGGTCATGATCTCATGGTTCATGAGACTGAGCCCCATGTAGGGATTCTCTCTATCTCTCTGCCATCCCCCACTCACTCACACACTCTCTTTCTCAAAATAAATGAACATGTTAAAAAATAAAATGGAAATATAAACCTCTCTTATGTTAAAAGTTCCAGTTTTTTTCCCCATTGGTAAAATTTTCAGCCTCTTTGTTACTAATTCCAAGAAAAATAGGTTACCAATCCAAATATGTGTATGCAATACAATAAGAGAATAAGATTAAGAATAGAGCCAAAACACATGATCAGTTATGCTGGATTCTGGATAAAGTAGAAAAATTGAATTCTTTAAAGAATATTGGAATAATTACAGAATACCTGTTTCCTAAATCATTCCATAATACAGGTAAATGCAGCTACACACTAAAATAGATTTTCCTTCTTATAATTAGTTCTAAAATGTAATTATCTTATGAAATATGTAATTTAATTCCATGGGATCAAAGATTTTTACAAATAGATAAAATGATATCATAGTCAATAAAATATTTTAAAACTTTAATTATCTGACTCTGCAATGTTAAAATATTCTACTCTCTAATCACATATAGAATTAAGTGAAACTGCAACTTGGCAAAGCTGGATGTTATACTGAAATGTATGAGACTGCATTAAAACAATCTACCTGGAAAGATAAGCACAGAGTATAAAAATGATTGGAGTTAATTAATATAAAAATTACGTTGACATATTATTTTGGCCTATCCAAAAATGGTCCTTATATTTTACTTTATAAGAATCACTGCAGAGTCATCTTCATTATTTTTGTCATACCTGCCTGTCATGATTATTGTCATTATAAATAATCAATGAAATGTTACAAAGCCAGACCGTTGGTTAATTAAGTAATTAAAGCAGAGAAAATATTTTAAATGAGAATTTAGAGGCATTAAAGAATTCCTTTAAAACATGCTAGCAAGATTAGCTCTTATAGTCATAGTGTGTTTGTGGTGTGTGTGTGTGTGTGTGTGTGTGTGTGTGTGTGTGTGTGTAATGTGTGAATAAATGTGTGTGTTTGTGTGCCTGAGAAAAAGAAAAGAGTAACAGACAGAATAAGAGTCAATTAAGGGTATGAGTGCTTATAGATTTTCAAATTCATTTTGTTTTAGATTATGCCAAATCTTGCATTTCAGCTGCAAGTAGATATTTTCACCGTTTGTCCATTTCAGAGCACTGATATTTAGAGTTAAAATGAAATGCAATAGCAAATAATGAATAGTATTTAAAATGGCTACCTACCAAAGAACATAGATTCCTTTGATTGTTTATTATTGAATAGCAACTTGCAGTATGAAAGGGAGATTTGACTAACAATTTGGAGATACAAACTCTACTTCCAGCTCTGACTCGATCTCATTTTATGACTTTATTTAAATAACTTCACTTACCTGATTTCAATTTCAATCTATAAACGCATATTTTTATTTTAACTATGCTACATATATGCATTACCATATATATGTATGCAAATAATTTCTTAGATATATCATAAAAGTTTGATGTCAGATACCTCTTATGGTATTACGAATATGAATGATGGAGTTAGAACTGATTTTTTAAAGTTTATTTATTTATTTATTTTCAGAAAGAGAGTGCACATGCACACATGCACATATGCAAGGGAGGAGCAGAGAGAGGGAGAGAGAGAATCCCAAGCAGGCTCTGCACTGTCTTAGAGGAGCTGGATGTCGGACTGGATCTCACAAACCACAAGATCACAACCTGAGCCAAAATCAAGAATCAGACACTTAAATGACTCAGCCACCCAAGCACCCCTGGAGTTAGAACTGATTTTTAACATTCACGTTTCAAAGATTACAATAAACATCTAGCTTCCAGAATTATAAAAGTAAAATGGTATGTCATTTACAAAGTATGCATGGAATTGCAATAACTAGTTAATTTCAAAACTAAAACCTAAATAAGTTGAAATTTGAAAAAAGTAATTAAAACCCAAACAAATAATACAAAGCTATTCACACAGTCATAGATTTGGACAAATAGAGAAATCTTTTTCCAAAAAGGCTTAAGATTTTCTGTTAATATAGAATTTCATTCAATAAAAAATATTCTAAAAGGAATATAAAGTATCATTGTAAGAAAAACATCACTATAAAACTACACAGTTACATTTGATTTTTTAAAAATTCTTTCATTTCTGTAGACAGAAGATGAATGCAAATATACTTATTAATAAAGGTACAGAATAAACAATTTTAGCTTGTTACAAAAGCTTATTTCATTCCTATATCATGTAAGTAGGTGCCTGTAACAATTCTCTATAGTTTATTCATTTTTTTCCGATAATATGGTATATGGATTGATAAACATTTATTACTTTGAGGATAAAGACTTGACTTTAAATAAATAATCTGATATTAATATAGTAAGTATTTTAATTTACATATTTAAAAACTTACTGAAGCATTGAAATGTTATCATCCACCATATTAATATCTAAATTGAAGTTTTGGGAAAGCATACTCATTTCAGAGAGCAGAGGTAGAATTCTTGATCTGACCCGAGCCAAATGCCAGGCTAATGTAATAGAAATGCTCAAATAAGAGACAGGCAATCGCAGAAATAGAAAGACTGAGATCAGACTAGGTTCAAAAGCTGATGGAAGCCAAAGAGCCTAGAAGAGTAAAGCAATGGAGCCAGCAGTCCACAGTGATTCTCATGGACAACAGACAGCTTATTCTGCATCCTTTGAAGAGCTGAATTTTTTACTTTATGGCTATGCATTCACTAATGACAGAAAGAAAGAGCAGAGCTCTCCAAATCTGTGATTTCACTGAATGCTCACCTGTCCTCTTGCCCCAGTATGCAGAATGTGTAAAGAGAATGCCTGCGGTACCTTAGAGGCTTAGGAGACGAGTAAGAGGTAACTGGTGGAAAGAGCAGGGCAGGTAAATGTGCCATAGCAGCCAAGTGACGCCTGTTGTGTTGATGTAGAATGTAGGGCAAGGAACAGCTGAAAATGAAGCTGGACTAAATGTTAGAGTTCTTAATCTGAAGGATGATAGGTTCCTGCTTGGAAGATGATCTGTTGGATTAAAAAAAAAGATTAATTGAATGAAAAAACATGATCTACAGGGGTACCTGGGTGGCTCAGTTGGTTAAGTGTCTGACGTAGGCTCACAGTCTGACTCATGATCTCAGCGTTCGTGGGTTGGATTTCCGCATGGGGTCTGTGCTGACAGCTCAGAGCCTGGAGCCTGCTTCGGATGCTGTGTCTCCCTCTCTCTCTCTGCCCCTCCCCCACTTGTACTCTGTTTGTCTCTCTCTCTCTAAAAAATAAACATTAAAAATATTTTTAAAAGTGAAAAAACATGATCTACTAAATGAAGGATTTTAAAGAAGAGAATAAAATGATTAGTATTTTTATTTGAACAATTATGTGAGGAACGTACTGGAATCAAAACAGAATTTGTAAAGAAAGGACCAGAAGGTGTGCATTCACTGTTTTTGTTTCTCCAACCTCTAAGTTCTTGTCTAACAATTTACTTCTGGAGACTGCCTACCCACCAGTGTCAGTCTGTATATGTTGGCTGGAGTTAGCTTGCTGACATTTTACAGTGGGCCTGTGACTCAAAGCCAATTTGGGCTACACTTAGAGGTCTAGGAATGAACTGAGAAAATGAAAACAGAGCAGATAACAGGAAAGAAAACAAAATGGGAACAGGAGAGAGTAAAAAGTAGTCCTGAATATATTGTTTAAATTCCTGCTTGTAGTTGGAGGAACAATTAAATATCACTTTTTAAAAGCCAGCTTGGATTGAGTTCTATCACTTTTAACCAACCACGTCTAATATGAAAGTCTAATATGTAAATCCAGGTGAAAGTTCAGGTACCATAATGCTTTCTTTGCTATGGTCCTATGAGTTCCTCAGTTTCTCTTTCCCACTGGTAACATCCCATAAAACGATCCTGGTTGTAGCTCCTAATACTGCCATCACCTTTTAATATTTAAAATTCGGTTGTACATCAGACTTAGAGCCAACTGAGAATATTCTTCTCTGGAGTCACAATATCTGTTAGCCAGTCACCTTTAGGTTCCCCAAAGGGATAGCATCATCTAACTGGTAATCTCAAATGCACGGAAGAGCTGTTATTCCTTTCCATGTATCCAGAAATTCAAAGTAGGTCAATTTTCTATCTGTAGTTACCAGAACCCTTTCTTTGATCTATTATTCAGCTACTCTGGTAGTACCTCTTCATAAGACATAGTATATTCAAATATTACTAGAAACTTTGCAATTCGGTGCCATTGTTTTGGAGGTAGTCTGTAAACACTTTTTGGATCTTAAAAATCTCTACTTTTTTAATATACCATATAACATAGCAGTTGAAATGTAGAGATTCAGGAGTCATACTTATTTTTAGGTCTGGTTCCATCTGAACTTCGGTGTCACCACTGTGGGCAAGGTACTCAGCATCTATAGATCTCAGCCTTCTTATCTGTATAATTTGTATAACAATAGCATGATTTAGTATGAGTGTCATGAACAAATGTATAAATAACTGAAAAGAATTTAGCACCATGTCTGAAACATGCTCAGAGGCAAATGAATTTTAACTGTTAAGAAACCATATTCTTTGTGTCTGAATATGGGTCTTAAAGAATTATTCCCAATAAAAAAATAAATGGACATCATTTAACAACAAGAAAATTGTACAGTAGACTGTAAAGTAAATGCTTCCCTTCTAGGTGATTTTCTGAAGCCTCAAGGCACATAAATATGAAGGTAGGAAATTAGAAGAAAAATCTTCATATAAAAATTGATTTGTTGAGGGACGCCTGGGTGGCTTAGTTGGTTAAGCGTCCAACTTCAGCTCAGGTCATGATCTCACCGTTCCCAAGTTTGAGCCCTGCATCGGGCTCTGTGTTGACAGTTCAGATTCTGGAGCCTGTTTCAGATTCTGTCGCCTTCTCTCTCTCTCTGCCCCTCCCCCACTCACGCTCTGCCTCTCTCCCTCTCTCTCTCAATAATAAATAAATATTAAAAAGAATAATAATAACTGATTTGTTGAAAAAATCTCACTAAGAACCTATCCATACAAACATGCAAAATTACAATGATATAAAAGGAATATACATATGATTAATTTTGGGAAATAAATAAAAAGAAATGAAAACCATTTCTGTGTTATGGTGGCAGCTTTATGAGGGAACTTATTTTTAAAATTTCTTTTAGTTTTCCAATATTTTAATCATGCTTTTGGTGTCAAGGTATGTGAATACTTCCTTCTTTGTTGAATAAGTACCAAGTAGCATAGTTTTACAACAATGGCTTTTTCTAGATCATTTGTGTTCATGTGTGTTTATTTTAGGGGTCATCCGTGGACCTAATTAAAAAGAACTTGATGGCTTCTCCTGAATATCTAATATCTAAGTGTTCAATTTCAGTAACTCTGAAAAACAGTCTAAAGAAGAAAAACAAAATAAGACACCTGCTATTTCCCAGAAGGATCCTTTTCTGTGAAGCTCTAGCATACTTAATCTTCCTCCAATTGTATTTTGGATTACTTTTGTGGATATGAAGCTTGAAAAAAGAAATTAAATACCAAAGCATGCATAGCTAGATGATTCCTCAATTTAACATTTTTAAACATTTTAATTATAAGATTAGAGTCTTTCTATTTCCTAAATTCCATTCTAAGTATTTTAATCCTTTGATTCTTCAGGTATTATAGAATAATTTAGGTTCATATTCAATCAGTCTTATTTAAAGCTTTCACTCAAATTATGATTTCTCTGTACAAAATGGAAAAATAAAGTGGATGATGCAATAACTCTCACAGATACAAACACAAGGCATATTCATTTCTGCCCTCTTTAGCTTTCTGCTCTCTGCTTGTCTTATTACATTTTTACTTCCTCTTTTCTTGATGGTTATGCTCTCATAATTCTCATCTAAACAATTTAATTTAATTTTTCTTTATTCTGTAAAGGATTGATATCCATGAAATGGAAAAAAAAATCCTATTTGGAGATATACTTATGGTTTAATGGGACATGGTGTTGTGGAAAGATTATGGACTTAAATGCATGCTTTTAATTACTCTATCATGTATTAGAGATGGGTCTTTTCTCATACATGTTAGAAGAACAGATAAGAAGAGACCAGAATAATCACTTATCATTATTTACATGTGCAATGCATCTAAGAAATATTTAAGTAGAAATAAACAGTGATAAGCTATTCTTGAGACTGGGAGAAGATCCCTCTCCTTCAGAGGAAGAAGGACCTACTAATGTTCAATTGGGTTTTAGTAGATTCTAGTAGATAAATCTTACTTAAGAAGCATTGATCCTAGAAGTAAGAAAAAGTATTCCTTGGCCAGAAACCAGGATTTTCTCTCTCTTAAAAAGTTGCTGAGTATAGAAAGTCCATGGATTGTTTCCAGGATTTTCATGAGCCAGATAAGCAAAACATGCATGTGACTGTCTCTTTCTTTAATTTGGAAATTGCTCATAGGAAACCATGATTTTTGTCCATGTCCTGAAGGTATTTATGTACTTATTTTAAACAAAAATATGTGGTATGAGATATGATTTTAATTCTTATGAATTCTCATTTTTCTTATTATGCATTAGTATGAAAGCAAAACCAAAGATTAGCATAATTGAAATCACTTTCTTAGTTGAATCCAAACTTGATTTTGTATTTTTGCATAATCTTGTCTTTGTTTTTCAGCCAGTGGAAACTTATTTTTATAAGAAAATATAAATAAGTGTGAAGGCCATATTTTTCTGTGCTTGTGTTAAAAAAAAATCATTTTCTGGGATGCCTGGGTGGTTCAGTTGGTTGAGCTCTGACTCCTGATTTCGGCTCAGGTCATGATCCCAGGGTTGTGAGGCCAAGCCCTGAGTCAGGCTCCGCAGTGATCATGGAGCCTGCTTGGGATTCTCTCTCTCCCTCTCTTTCTCTGCCCTCCCCCAAAATAAATAAATAAACATTAAAAACTCATTTTCCAAAGTAATAGAGTAAATCATATGTTAAAAATACACTTAAGTGTAATTATTCTGGAGATCTTTGAACATTTAGTTTCTCAAAATTTCCATAACGCCCAGAAGTTAACAACTCTTATTGTAAACTACTGGGCTGTGTTTCTGACAGCCTACGCTGAGAAGCAGAACAGTGCATGTAATTGTCAGAGTCACTCAGTCTAGCAGATCTGTTAATAAATCCTTGCGGGTATATAAATACACAACTAAGTAAGCATAAATTATTAATGACTTTAGGCTACATAAACTTAGGCAAAACCAGGGTTATGATAACCTCAACCTGATTATGCGGGTTTATTTTAACAACATCTTTACTGAGATACAATTTACATACCATGCAATTCATCCACTTAAACTATACAATTCAATGATTTGCAGATGATATTCCAAGATATGTACAATCACCACCACAGTCAATAATACAACATTTCATAATCTGAAAAAGAAACACCATGACCTTTAGCTATCATCCTCTTATCCCCTATCCCTAAGAAACCATCATTTTAATTTCAGTCTCTATAAATTTGCCTATTCTGGACATTTCACATAATTGGAAATATATTCTATGTGGTCTTTGTTTTCATGATTCATCTATGTTTTAGCATATGTTAAGACTTTATTCATAATATCCCATTGTATGAACATACCACATTTATTTATCTATTCATCAGTTGATGGACTTTGGGTTTGTTTCCAAATTGGGGCTATTATGAGTAATGTTTCTATAGACATTTGCACACACTTTCTGTGGGGACAGATATTTTCATTTATTTCGGATATATACCTAATAGTGGGATGCTTCAAAGGCCTCAATCAAGAAAGTGAAAAGACAATCCATAGAATGTGAGAAAATATTTTCAAATCATATCTCTGATAAGCAACTTGAGTCTAATACATAAATAACTATTATAACTCAATAATAAAAGGATAAATAACGAAATCAAAAAGGAGTAAAGAATGTGAACAGACATTTATCTAAAAAAGATATACAAAATGGTCACTAAGCACATGAAAACATGTTTTGACATCATTCGGTCATCAGGAAAATGAAAATCGAAACCACAATGAGACACAACATCACACCCACTAGAATTACTGTAACTAAAAATTCCGATGATAACCAATATTGTCAAACTGTGGTACATCAGAAGCTTCATATATTGCTAATGGGAATGTAAAATGGTGCCACCACTTTGGAAAAAAGTCTGATGGTTCCTCAAATTGTTAGAGTTACCATATAATCATATGTTTTAAAATTATTTTCAGCTACCTCTGATGGTAAACTCATGAGTTATTTTCACAAGAACTGCATCTTTGTCAATTTGTATCTTCAGGATAATTGGTGAAAAACATCTGTGGCAAAATATCATATAAGAAATTCTTTTCATCTTGTGTAATGTGGTATTCTACCGGTTAAATGAAGGAGACCCTGAAGAATTCACTGGCCAAATTAACTTCTCATCCCTGCATAATTTCTAACAGGATAAAGTAATCAGATATAGATGTTTCAGGATCTGGAGGAAGATAGATGTGCAGGTGAATCAGAACTAAAGTTGGTGGGAACTGATTGTAATAAAAGGAGATTTTTAATTATAAACAAAAATCACATTTAAATTTCCCATTGATTTATAAAATATTGCCTTCTGGTCTCACGTAGTCCATGGCAATCTACCCGTGATTCCTTTACAATATTTTTCAGATCTTCTATAACCCGGTATCAGCCATCATGGTTCATTAAAGCACCACTGCAACAGATCAAAAATCCTTTTGATTTTCCTTTCAGCCTCTGTCCTCTCTTATCCATCCCATATATCACAGTGCAAATGTTCCTCAAATGTCTATTTGCCTGTTAACTGTTCATTTACTCAAAATAAAGCCTCTAGTAAGGTCTTGTAACCATTGGATAACTATTCTTTATATATCTCTGTACTCTAACCATGCAAATATAATAGGAAACTTATATATAGCCCTTATCTATTTGAAAATAATATATATGCCATGTTTGTTTTCCTTCATTCAAATTTTTATCTGAATTTTTAAAGCAAGGCTTAAATGATTTTTTTTATGTACTTGACCTGACAAAGATTGATAGCGGTGTGTCAAAGACCTGCTATTCAGGGCATAAAAGTTCGAGACCATTATGTTCGCATTAGTATTATATTATTCATTAATATAAAATAATCCTTGTTTCATATACCATTTTTTCCTTAAATACTACTTCAATAAATGTTAAAATTACAATCCTACTTTCCTTTGTCAGGTTTACGCTTTATCTATTTTTCTTAGATGCCAATGCCATAGCAATTTTTTTCACATTTTCCCCTTCATTGCTTGTGAACTTTTTAATTGGAGTTTCAAAGAAATTAAAACCTGCTACTGATTACTTGACAAGGTCTGAACCCAGAAAACACCTTAATATGTTATATACTTCAGTATGAGGTTTTTAATTCATTTTTCTGACTCTCCACGAATGTTTAGATTTTATATAAAAATGTCAAATCTCCTATACACTTCTTTTCTTTATAGAGCGTATAATTCGATTATAACTTACAAAGAAAAAAAGCACTTAGAATACTTGTCAGAAAATATAAACTCAAATCGTCTGCACTCCAGGACCCATCAAAAGCTTAGAGAGAAGTTATATATAGAGAAGTTTGTGTAGAGGTGCTGAAGAGTCCTCCCATGCTCTCTTATTGTAAGGCATGTTCTTCAATTGAGTACATAACTGAATAGAAGTATAGATCCTCACAGAATCATTTTGCAGGAATGATATTTAATAGCAAAATCTTGACTTCTTTAATTAGTACAAGCAATGGTAATAAGAAAATCACTTTCAGACTTGACACAAAATTATTTCCAAAGACATTACCAGAAAGCAACATTAGAAAATGTTCCCCAATGACAATGAGAAAATTAATTTATAACCAATTCCTATTAAAATTTAATCTCTGAAAAAAATTTCTCTACTGAGTAATTTCTAGCATTTAGTTTCCCCTTTTGTTTTGGCTATCAGTAAGTTTATAGCCAAAGTTTATTTTTGTCCATTGTGTTAGAGAAGAGACATGTGGGTGGAGACTATTGGAATTCCATAAACCAAGCTGAGTGGCAATCTTTGAGCATTTGCTATTTTCTTGCTTGATCTGTGGGGAAATAGAATTAAAGTGTGTCCATGGAAAGAATGGAATTAAAATATGTCAGTTGGACAGGCTAAATCCATCATCTAGACCAGGTAGAATATTTTTAAAAGGGAAATAAAATAAATAATAAAATAAATATGTAATATGATCTTGAGTTATCTGGAATTGTTTAATTCTTGCTACTTTGTTTATTTTTTAATTTTTTTTAAGTTTATTTATTTGGAGATACAGAGAGAGTGGAGGAGAGGCAGAAAGAGAAGGAGAGAGAGTATCCCAGGCAGGCTCTGTGCTGACAGCACGGCTACTCTCACCATATGCTGGCTACTTTGTAATATCTCTGTTGGAAAATAGGAGAAAGTCTTCTCTTAACAAGGAAAATTACAGTTCTGTGTCATCAGTGTCAATCAGTGCAAAAGAGGGACACAGACCACCTTAAAAGAGAGAAGCACTAGGCATGTTCTATCCACAGGGCTTTGTCTGTGTGTACCTTCTGATACGCCATATGTTCAATGCTTTTATTTTTTAAATTATTTTTTAATTTACATCCAAGTTGGTTAGCATATAGTGCAATGATGATTCCAGGAGTAGATCCCTTAATGCCCCTTAACCTTTCAGCCCATCCCCCCTGCTACAACCCCTCCAGCAACCCTCTGTTTGCTCTCCATATTTAGGAGTCTCTTATGTTTTGCCCCCCTCCATGATTTTATATTATTTCTGCTTCTCTTCTCCTATGTTCATCTGTTTGTATCTTAAAGTCCTCATATGAGTGAAGTCATATGTTATTTGTCTTTGTCTGACTGATTAATTTCACTTAGCATAATACCCTCCAGTTCCATCCATGTAGTTGCAAATGGCAAGATTTCATTCTTTTTGATTGCCGAGTAATACTCCATTGTATATATATACCACATCTTCTTTATCCACTCATCCATCGATGGACATCTGGGCTCTAACCATACTTTGGCTATTGTTGATAGTGCTGCTATAAACATTGGGGTGCATGTACCCCTTTGAAACAGCATACCTGTATCCCTTGGATAAATAACTAGTAGTGCAATTGCTGGGTCGTAGGGTAGTTCTATTTTTAATTTTTTCAGGAACTTCCATACTGTTTTCCAGAGTGGCTGTACAACTTTGCATTCCCCCCCTGCAGTGCAAAAGAGATCCTCTTTCTCCACATCCTCGCCAACATCTGTTGTTGCCTGAGTTGTTAATGTTAGGCACTCTGACAGGTGTGAGGTGGTATCTCATTGTGGTTTTGATTTGTATTTCCCTGATAATGAATGATGTTGAGCATTTTTTCATGTGTCAGTTGGCCATCTGGATGTCTTCTTTGGAGAAGTGTCTATTCATGTCTTTTGTCCATTTCTTCACTAGATTATTTGTTTTTTGGGTGTTAAGTTTGATAAGTTCTTTATAGATTTTGGATACTAACCCTTTATCTTAATATGTCGTTTGCAAATATATTCTCCCATTACATCATGTGCCTTTTAGTTTTGCTGATTATGTCCTTTGCTGTGCAGAAGCTTTTTATTTTGATGAGGTCCTAATAGTTCATTTTCGCTTTTGTTTCCCTTGCCTCTGGAGACCTGTTAAGAAGTTGCTGCAGCCAAGATCAAAGACATTTTTGCCTGCTTTTTCCTCAAGGATTTTGACAGATTCCTGTCTTACACTTAGGTCTTTCATCCATTTTGAGTTTATTTTTGTGTATGGTGTAAGAAAGTGGTCCGGGTTCATTCTTCCGCATGTCGCTGTCCAGTTTTCCCAGAACCACTTGCTGAAGAGACGGTCTTTATTCCATTGGATATTCTTTCCTGCTTTGTCAAAGATTAGTTGGCTATACATTTATGGGTTCATTTCGGGGTTCTGTATTGTGTTCCATTGATCTGGGTGTCTGTTTTTGTGCCAGTAGCATACTGTCTTGATGATTACAGCTTTGTAATACAGCTCTTCAATTCTTTTAGAGGTTTTAACTCTTTAAAGGCCAGAGATCTTACAATTAGAAAGCTAACAAGCAAATTCTGGTAAAGTATTGTTACTTAAATTTATTCTGTGTAAAATAAAATCTCTTAATAATTCAAAAATTTCCATATCGTGACATGAAAAATACTTTTAATTAATTTGTTAATGTTGAATAATTTTGAAGCTTTGCTTTTCATGATATATAGTTCATTGTTAAAATGTAGTGTAAAAGTTCTGTGTCTTTGATACTGTTTTTTTGTATTGGATTAACTTTTAAAACATGAGATAATTAAAAAAAATCTACCAGAAAAATCCAAGGAGAAAGTTCATATTTTGCATTAGATTGGAAGAATATTATGGAACATACCAGGCCATACTTGTACCTGATAATGGTAAGCCATAAAACCAATGTCATGGAACTAAAAAACTGACAAAACGAAAAATATTACATCATTTTGGGGTGCCTGGATGGCTGTCAGTTAAACGTCCAACTTCTGCTCAGGTCATGATCTCATGGTACTTTGAGTTCAAGCTCTGAATTGGGCTCTGTACTGACAGTTTGGAGCCTGGAGCCTGCTTTGGATTCTGTGTCTCCCTCTCTCTCTGTTCCTCCCCTGCTCATACTCTCTCTCTCAAAAAAAAAAAAAACATTTAAAAAATAAAAAAATAAATATTATAGGATTTAAATATAGAAATATGTCAAATGAAATGAAATAAAGTAAAATAACTATGTTAAATAAAAAGACCTTGTGTCCAAGCACTCGTATTTAATTGAAAATCTTTGGCAGTATTTTTTCATGGTTCTTGTCTGCAGCTTTTAAAATGTGGCCATGAAGAAGTGTGAATCATCTCTGTATTTCTGAATAAAGCTAACCTAAATTAAAGAAAAGGCATGGCCACTTATAACAAAAACTAATAAAACAGTGTTTCATGTGTTAGGTTTTAAAAGAAATTGTCTAGAATAATAGACAAATACTAATATCACAGAATGAAGTGCTAATTTGTAGGAATATTTATAGTTTAAAAAAATTGGAGGAATTTGGGACACCTTTAAATGTAGCAACTTATTTTCTGGAATCTAGGTACAATATTTATTATGAACAGCAGGGGAGTACAGTGGTCTATCCCCAGTAGATTCACTAATTTCACTCATTCCCAGGTCTTTATTTCAAAGATTAAATGATTTACACACAATCTGTAGATAACGTCAGATTCCTTGTATAATTAAATATCAGAAAAATCAAGAATAGGTTTTAAGAAGAATATGACCAAAGACCAGTTAGTACATAAATCATTTTTTTAAAAATCCGGAATATAACTTAAAAATAAAGTCCAAACAATCTGGTTATAGAAGATTGAGAAAGTTCAGTGAAGTTGGAACATACTGAATTGTCAGCATCCCAACTGAAATTGCCATTTCAGTGATGATACTTTTGTGACTGTTTTGAAATAATATTTGGAATAACAGAAATATCGACATGTTATGAGGGTTATAATAATATAGCAATGCAAAGTACTCTTACTGTTCATGACAACAATCCTGGTAATGAAAAACTTTAAATAAAAACGAAGAAAGTAACAAAGGAGAACTTCCTTCCACATATCATCCAGACCTACTAAAGAGAGATATCCCAATTTTCTACAAAATAAAGCTTCTCCCTGAAATTAAAAGACATTGACTTCTTACCTGCCTCTAAATATATTGTTCTCTCCAAAGAGCTTTTAATAGAAGCTTGGCTACCCAGAAGAGAATGGGAAAAATTCAAGGTGCCAATGCTTTGTTTAGTCTCCGTAACACTTTCTCAGTCTAGAAAGAGACAAAACGATGAATAATTGCTTATTCATTTTAGAATAAAACTGACCTTCAAAACCACAATAAGCTTATGGGTTAATTAATAAAATTCAAGTATTTCACCTCCAGGTCTGGAACAGGAGAATTTGTTATCAAACAAACTATCCTAAAAAAAATAGCTAAAGGAAAATTCTTGAGATGGAAAGGAAATGATAAAGTAAGGAATCTTGGAAGATCAAAATGGATGAAATCACAATGTAAAAAGTGAAAATCCAAGTAAATACAATAAACTCATGAGTTTTCTAAATTATGTTTGGCTGTGAACGAAAATATTATAATATCATCTGATGTGATTCTTGAGTATGTAGAGGAAATGTTTAAGACAATTATTTTAAATTGGGAAAATGTAAAGGGACTTAAAGGGACATAAATTTTCTACACTTCCTTCAAAATGGTGAACATAAATATTTGTGATAAATTATACATGGGTAATGTAATACACATAGCAACTATTAAACATCTGTACAAAGAGGAAACACTCAGAAATAATGTAGGTAAATCAAAATGAAATTGTAAAAAATAAAAAAAAACTATGAAAATCCATAGGAAAACAGAAAAAGTAAAAACAAAGAAATGAAGAACAAAGGAAATAAACCTAAGAAATAAAATGCCTCACTCAATCTCTAATCAATAATTACATTAAGTGGAAATGCTCTATATATACGAAGCAAAAGTCAGAGTTTGGCAAATTGAATTTAAAAACCCACACGATCCATCTACATGCTATGTACAAGAAAATCACTTGAAATAATGATACAAGAGATATTGATACAGACTCTGAATTCATTTAACTCAACAAATATTAGAGGCATGGTGATGAATGACAGTTACATTCTAGTTTATTGTATGTATATTGTTTATTGATTGCTCTTAATATTGTAATATTCAAACCTAAGGGAAAACTATAAGTATATTCTTCTTAAATATCCTAAAACATGTTATTTCATTTTATTTCTGTTCTTTCTCATGGTTTGGACTGTCCAACATTTGGGTTATCTCTGTCTTTTTCCCTCAAAATTTAGACATTCTCATTAGTTTTATACAGTAAACATTTTCTTATAATTACTCACAGGCTTATCATTATTTTCTTTCTGATTATTTATTTAATTTCATATTTTCTCAGATATCATTTACCATTTTCTTGATATATACCCTTTAAAAGTTATTTTAGCAATGTGGTCTCTAGGTGGTTCAGTCAGTTGAGTGTCTGACTCTTGATTTCGGCCTAGGTCATGACTCACACACAGTTCGTTGGTTTGAGTCCCATCTGGCTCTGTGCTGACAGTGTAGAGCCTGCTTGAGATTATCTCTCCTTTCTCTCTGCCCTTCCACCACTCACTCTCTGTCTCTCTATCCAAATAAACTTAAATTTTCTTTTAAAGGTTATTTTAGCAGAGTCCATGATAGTAAATTGTTAGTTGCTTTTAGTATGAAATGTTATATTCCATTTTAATTCATGAATTAGTATTAAGCTGAGGTTATAGGGTGAAAATTTCCTTCTTTCTGAAAATTTGATATTATTCTGTCTTCTCACTTTCACTGTTTCTATTGACAATGTTTGTATTGATTTGTTATTTTTTCAGGATAAACTATATCATCTGGATATTTTAATATAACTGATTTTAACATTCTGTAGTTTTACTGTTATGTAGCTTATATTTTCTTTTATATATGCTGCTTAGTGTTTATTATAGTTCTTTAACTATAAATTAAAGTATATCATCATTTATGGAAATATTTCACTTCAAATATTGCTTCTTTTACAGTCTTTCTTTTCTGTTTTGGGACTCTGATTACATATATATTCCATCCTCTATGTCTTTTATTTTTTATTTCATATTTTCTACCTCTTTCTCTTTAATATCTTAAGTTATGGAAAACGTCTTTGAATGTAAGTTCCGGTTCACTAGTTATTTATGTCTACACTTAAAATATCAAACTTTGGGGGCTCACAGTTAAGCATCCAACTTTGGCTCAGGGCATGATCTCAAGGTCTGTGATTTCAAGTTCTGACAGCTCAGAACCTAGAGCTTGCTTCGGATTCTGTGTCTCCCTCTCTCCCACTTTCTCACTCATGCTCTGTCTCTCTCTCAACAATAAATAAACATTAAATAAACATTATTTTTTTAAATGTCAATTTATTTCTTGATATCATTTTTTAATATCAATTTTTTCTTGCAAGGCTTATGGCTTTCATTAATTAAAGTTCTATTTTCTTAAATATGTCTTGTTTTTTCTAATTTTATTCCATCTTCTATATCTTCATACAGAATATTTTTATATTTCCTATCCAATATTTCCAATACTTCATTTTGAATTAGCTCTAATTCTAGTTAAGCAGATAGTATATTAGAAACCCAGATAGACCCTTTAAGTCCATCCTTAAGATCTCACTAATTCTAAATTGTTAATACCATATCGTTTTTCTACATTTTTAAAGATTTTTTAAAAAATAAATATTTTGAAATTCTTATGGCTCTTTTGTCATATTTAAAGATACATTACTTATCTAATGTTCATAGATATATCAGCACTTGATTTAAGAATTCCCAACAATGATAGAAAGTGAGACCTCTCACCATAAATTGGTGAAATTATTGACCCAAGTTGTTCAATATTTTAACCATATAGTGTGTGTGTGTGTGTGTGTGTTTGTGTGTGTGTGTGTGTGTGTGTGTGTGTGTGTGTGTGTATGTGTATGTGTGTGTGTGTGTGTATGCTGATAAGTGGTCTCCCAGGCTAGGAGAACCTCTCACAGGACTCTCATACATTAATAATCACAGATTTTACATATCATAATGAAAGATACAAAGCAAAATCAGCAAAAGGAAAAGGCACATGGGACAAAATCCAGAGGAAACCAGGCACAATCTTGCAGAAGTCCTCTCCTAGTAGAGTCAGGCAGAATGTGCTTAATTCCCTCAGTAACCAGTTGTGACAATGAATATGAAATACTTTCTACCAGGGAAACTCACCAGAAACTGAGTGTCTAGAGTTTTTCCTTGGGACCATTCATATAGGCACCATTTGTCTAGCAGGTACCACATTTCAAGACTATCAGTAGGAAATAGGTATTCACAGAAAACCACTTTTTTTAGAACAGTTTATGCACTTCGTGAGCCATTCTCATCAATTACGATTTTTCCCATGATTGAAGTTTCTAGACATCGTTAGTAAAAGATCAAGCAGATCTTTCTCAAGATAGCAGTATCAGGTCTTCAATGTTAGCTATTTTCTGCCACTGTGTTTGTGTCTGTGTTCTATGTTCCCACTTTAATTTCACTGAGAAAAATAATAGAAGAAAATTTTCATGTATTTCCAGAAGCACATTTACCAAACCATTGTATATATACCCATATGTTCTCAGTTCTCCCCTAATACTTCAGATTGTTCTCTTTAAGACCAATTGCTCTGCTTGTAGGGCCTATTCCATCTACTCTCATTCCTCCCTCTCACTACTCTTAGCATACAAACACCCTACAATATTGATATATGAAAATCAAACAAAAATCCTTATATTTAGTAAGTATAATAATAAGAATCCCATTACCAAATCATCTTTATATCACTAGAATAAATTCCACATGATTAAATATTCTTTTGCTACGGGGGATTTTCTTACTTTTAAAGATTTATACTCAATCCCTTACAAAGGTAGCATTTGCATTATCTAATTACCTAATTGAAATATAATAAAATGGTAGGTATTTCATACTTATGCATATAAATTTATACATATTCCACTTAAAATCTTTAAAATGAAACAAAATTAAGTTCAAATCACGGCTCTGCCATCAAGGCATCAGATTTCTTTTTTAACCAGGAAAAATGTGAACACAGTCCCCCACTACCACAAATTTTGCAGTTGAGTTTCCCACATTTGGAGAAATTGCACATCGAGAGTGCAATGGATAAACCTTGCCCTTGGAAAACTAACTTCATAATCACGGTATCTCCCCTGCCAGTATTTCTCATTTTTTAAAAGTTTATTTTATTTATTTTGGGAGATGGCGGGTGGGGGAGGGGCAGAGAGAGAAGAAGATAGAGAATCCAAAGCAGGATCTGCTCTATCAGTGCAAAGCCAGATGCAGGGCTAATCCCATGAACTCTGAGTTCATGACCTGAATCAAAATCAAGAGTTGGACACTTAACTGACTAAGCCACCCAGTTGCCATAAGTCATCAGATTTTTAAGTCTGAAAAATTTATATGTAACTTTTCTAAACTTCAAATCCTATAATGTGAAAATAACTTTGTCATAAAAATTATCTGGTGTATTCATGTTTATGAATCTCTAATATTGCTATAAAGCTTGGAGTATCATGTGTTAGTCTATATTTTCTTCCAATCCTTGCACATTTCCCCCAAAATACCTTTTGCAGATAAAGAATGATTGAAAATATCACAGAAATATTAAATTATTTAGATGGAAGTTTGTATTAAGGGCTCTGTCCCTTGATATAGCATGATGTTCATTCAGCTTTTAGCGGTTAAGTTCGAAGAATACACGTGAACTCCTTTACTGAATCTTATCTTACCCTCACTGACACTACATGCTAGAGCTTTTCATTTTTATGAGCATCTGGAAAAGCTATATGCCTACCGTCTTTTTGTGAAGCACATTTTTAATATAACCACCCTGCAGATAATGAGTATTAGACTACTTTTTCTCTGTTTATTCTTTGTCAGAAGCTTGGGCTCTGTTACCATTGCAACATGTGTTTTTAATAGCATCTTAATTTAAATAGATTAATTTAAAATCCAGGTTGAAAGCAGAGGTGCAATAAAATATTTATTTAGAAACAGCTTTTGTAGTTTTACAAAAAGCCTAAATTATCTACTTAGAAACAGCTTTTTTATTTCTAAATTTCTATAAACGGAATTGAATTTAACCTATAGATCAATTTGAAGGAAATGGAATCTTTACAATGCTGAATGTTATAATCCTTACAGATAATGTTTTTCTCTAGTTATGTTTGTATTTATTTTAGCAGTCAGATATTTGCAGTTGTAGAAATCTTTCAAATATTTTCATAAAATTATACTTAAGAGTTTTATGTTGTTGAATTCTTTTATAAAGGACATTTATTTCTTATTTCATTTTACAAACATTCATTGCTAGCACTGAGATATACAATTGACTTTTACATATTGATTTTTTACCCTGTTAACTTATTAACTTATGTGCCTTTTTTGGGTACATATCATGGGATTTTTATATACAGACTATTTTGTAGTTTATAAACAAAGGTAGCTTTATACACGTTTCTAATGTGTGTGAATTTTTTTTTCTTGCTTAAGACACTGGTTATGATTTTTCTAAAGTTTTTCTTGTAATATTTGTTTCTTAGAGAGAGTGCAAGCAGGGAAGGGGCAGAGAGAGAGGGAGACACAGAATCTGAAGCAGACATCAGGCTCTGAGCTGTCAACACAGAGACTGATGTGAAGCTTGAACCCACGAACTGTGAGATCATGACCTGAGCCAAAGTCAGACAGACCCTTAACCAACTGAGCCACCTAGGCACTCCAGGATCTTAATGCAATATCACGTGGAAGTGATAACAACAAATATAATTGTTTTACTCTTAATATTAGAGAAAAAACACTCCCTCTTTCATCATTAAGTATCAGCTGTAGATATTTTGTGTATGTTCTTTTTGGGGATGAAGAAATTTCTTTCTCTTCCTTGTTTGCTGGGGATTTTTATCATGAAAGAGTGTGGAATTTTGTCAAATGCTTTTTTTTTTTTTTAAATTTTTTTTTTCAACGTTTATTTATTTTTGGGACAGAGAGAGACAGAGCATGAACGGGGGAGGGGCAGAGAGAGAGGGAGACACAGAATCGGAAACAGGCTCCAGGCTCTGAGCCATCAGCCCAGAGCCTGATGCGGCGCTCGAACTCCCGGATCGCGAGATCGTGACCTGGCTGAAGTCGGACGCTTAACCGACTGCGCCACCCAGGCGCCCCGTCAAATGCTTTTTATTTATTTATTTTTTCTTTTTTTTTTTTATTTTTTTTTCAACGTTTATTTATTTTTGGGACAGAGAGAGACAGAGCATGAACGGGGGAGGGGCAGAGAGAGAGGGAGACACAGGATCGGAAACAGGCTCCAGGCTCTGAGCCATCAGCCCAGAGCCGGATGCCGGGCTCGAACTCACGGACCGCGAGATCGTGACCTGGCTGAAGTCAGACGCTTAACCGACTGCACCACCCAGGTGCCCCTGTCAAATGCTTTTTATACATTTGTGCTATTGCCCATTTTTTTTCTTTTATAGTCTCTAATATGATAAATTACATTGATTTGTTTTTCAATATTAATTCAGCATCTTGCATTGCTGGGATAAAACCCACTTAATGGTCATAAGTTATCACTTTTATTTATTGCTAGATTCAGTTTGCCAACATTGTTAAGGATCTTGTTATCTACATTAATACAGAAAAGTATCTCTTTATAATGTCTTTGTCTGCTTTTGATATCAGGGTAATAGTAGTCATATAAATGAGTTGTATAATATTCCCTCATCTTCAATTTTGTGAATAATTGTGCTTAGAACTCGAATTATTTTGTCTTGCCTCCAGGCTCTTTAACTTTCAGACAAATTATCTTTATGCCATTAACAACTAAGATATCAGAAAAAAACATATCAAATTTTTAGACATGTTTTCTTATATTGGACAATAGGAAGTACAGGATTGTGAAACCTGACTAAATTAAAAACAACTTGAGTCCTGTGATTGCCTTAGTTTATTTACTATCTGAAGTTGGCTTTCAGGCCATAGCACAAAGATGAGGTAACCAAAATAGTCCCTTATTTGTTGAAGAGAAACATATTATAGTTCAATGAGCCAGAAACAGAAAGAATGTGTGGACAGAATATTGAAAAAGAGAAAACTAGAAAGAGAACTTTAGAAATCAATGTAGGAGTCTTTAAATCTTTCAGTCCTTATTTTTGCAAACATTGGGTGAAATTTCATAAAAAACCCAAAGAAACCACCAGAACCCAGTAAGCCAAATAATTTCTGTAAATCACATGAGTTGAAGTTCCCAACAACCAGACCAGAGAGGTCTTGTATTACATAGAACATAAGCAGTGTCTTAAAAGGATCATGCTTTGAGAGTAGATCAAAATTAGGCCCAGAATCTAAAGTCAAGTATACTTATTTATAGTTTTTTAAAAGCATTTTGATGTATCATCCATCTAGGTTTTATTTTATGAATGGTGTTTGATAGAAATAGGTGTATATGAATATGTAGAGTGTGTATACGTACATAATATATGACAGTTTCTTTGTACTATTAAGTCACATTACAAATCAAAGTCAGACAACACTGTAATATTATTAAGTCAGTTACTTGGGCAATTAACAAGAGTTTTATACTTCTTTTCCCTGTACTTTTTAATATTTCCTTTAAAATGGGAATGCTACTTTCTGTCTATTTGGGTTATCACCAAAATATATTCCTTCTTGTTTATTAAGGCCAATTCAGTTTTTTTTAATTTGAACTTCAAAAGAAGAAGGGAAGGACCTAGAGGGTACCATGCTAAGCAAAATAAGAAAGAGAAAGACAAATACCATATGATTTCTCTCGTATGTGAAATCTAAAGAAGAAGAAGAAGAAGAAGAAGAAGAAGAAGAAGAAGAAGAAAGAAGAGGAGGAAAAGGAGGAGGGGGAGGGAAGAAGAAGGAGGAGGAGGAAGAGAAGAAAAAGGGGAAGAAACAAACAGCAGATTCAGACTTATAAATACAGAGAACAAAATGATGGTTGCCAGAGGGGAGAGGTTGGGGGGGGGGGAAGGGTGAAGTGGAGTGGAAATACAGGTTTCCAGCTATGGAATATGTCATGGGAATAAAAGGTACAGCACAGGGAATAGTCAATGATATTGTAAAAGCACTATATAGTTACATATGGTAGCTACACTCTGGTGAACATAGCATAACATATAGAGATGTAGTATCACAATGCTGTACACCTGGAACTAATGTAACATTGTGTGTCAACTATACTTGAATAAATAAACCCCAAAGGAGTAAGGGAGAAAATAAAAAGCTATTATAAATCTTATAAATATATACAAAAATATAAGAAAAGCATGATTGTCATAAGAATAGAAGTGTTAAGCATAAAACGGAAGAACAAATGGGTCTTGAAAGGTAAAATATACTCTTTGGAATGAAAAAAAAATGAGAGATGAGATTAATACCAGATTGGGCATATCAGAAGAAAGGATCAGTGAAGTTAAAGGCATAGAACTTTACCCAAAATAAAGTACAAAGTAACAATAATTGGAAAAGAAGGTTATATTATCAGTAAACTCTGGGAAATATTTAATATTCATGGCAATAGAAAATTTGAAAAAGGAATAATGTAACCAACTAAGTTTCAGTAGCTCAAAGAACTTTAAACAGAAAAACACAAAGATAATCGGATCAAGACAGATCACAATCAAATTGCTGAACAAAACTGATGGAGAAAAATCTTGAAAGCACATAGAGAGGAAAAAAATAACATATTATGTGTAGAAGAGAAAAATATGAATAAGAGTTCGTGTCTCAAAATCCTGTATTCTAAAAGACAATGGAATGGCATCTTTAAAGTAACATCAAGAAGTTTTTTCATCCTTTGTGAAATCTAGTATTAGGCAGTGTTTTTTTTTTAATCTTATTACTTTATATGTTGGAGATATACTTGCCTCCTCTCATAATTTGACACTGGTTAGTTTTCAAGTTTTCACCTTAGGTCAGACTTACAGACCATAAGAACATTGCCACTAATGTTGCTTTAAACATTTTATAACTAATGCCTATTAAGATTAGCATTTACATCACTATCATTTACATTTCCCTGTATCATACAACTCTGTTTCTATGTATTTGGGAAAAGGTGGTAAAGACAGGAAAAAGGGATGCTAGTATAAGCAAAGATATGTCACTTAGCCAATGAAAAATACATGTATTTATTTTTATAAGGATTTTTAAAAGACAACTGATTTGAATACCATTTCATTAAAGAGCTGTACATATTAAAAAACATAAAATACGTGTAGATATCTATAAAATTCAAATTCATAAACTTTGCTTGTGAATTTTTTTTTCACAAAGTAATGGATGAAATACATGTGAAATTATTAACATCATAAGCCACTGAAATGGATATTTATTTAAACCTTCAGCTTTTAAGGTCCATGGACATTGAGAATTATGTTTAGAAAAAAGAGGTTCTCATTTGCATTGAAGTAAATAAACATCAAAACCCAACGATAAGTGCAAGATCTGACTTCCACCACATCCATAATTTTAAAGTGTAGAATAATTTAGGAATGAGTAAGAAAATGATGAAGTAAATGTGAGCACGTTTTTATAATGTTATTACAATTTTTAAATAATATTATTCTGAAAAAACCACTTAGGCAACTTTTTTTTTCTTTTATAAAAGCCTGATATAAAAGTTTCAGGAAGAAAAATACGTGAGGGGCACCTGAGTGGCTCAGTCAGTTGAGCATCTGATTTCAGCTCAGGTCATCATTTCATGGTTCAGGGGTTTGAGCCCCCATGTCAGGCTTTGTGCTGACAGCACAGAACCTGCTTCAGATTCTCTGTCTCCCTCTCTCTCTATCCCTCCCCTGCTCATGCTCTCTCTCTCAAAAATAAATAAACATTAAAAAAATATATGCGATATATGTAATATAAAACTTAAAAAACATCTTGTTTTAACATTATAATATTTAATACTACAATGTTTAATATTAAGCATTTAAAATATTTAAATATTAAACTTAATATGTAAACATTTAATACTATAAACATGTAATATATAGTATAGTTGGAAAACACTATATCTACATTTCAATGTTACAATACTTGGCACCAAGAAAACATCTGAGGAATCCAGATAATATTCTTACTCATTTTTAGTTTGTCCTGAAAGCCTGAAAAATTTTACAGTATAACTTACAGGGCTTGGAATTTTAAGGCATTTGAATCTTTTTCTTATACATAGGTGATTTGGTCATTATTATTTTAGTCATATTCTGTTTATTTCTTATAGCTTATGCAACATTGGACTGTTAACTAAAACGCTCCGTGCCCCAGTTTCCTTGCTAGTATAAGAACTCATTATTATCCTAAAAACCAGTAAGAATTAATGTGTTATTTACTATGTGTCATAAAATCCTTAAAACAGTGCATAATTACTGTGGAATTACATAATTACTCAGGTCATGATCTGGTGGTCCATGAGTTCAAGCCCCACATCCGGCTCTATGCTGATAGCTCAGAGCCTGGAGACTGCTTTGGATACTGTGTCTCCCTCTCTCTCTGCCCTACCTTGCTTGTGGTCTGTCTGTCTGTCTCTCTCTCAAACTAAATAAATATTTAATTTTTTGTAATTAAAAAAGAGGGAAATATAAATAATACAGGCCTACCTCAAGAAACAAACAAAAAAATTCAAATGAACAATCAAAACTTACACCTAAAAAAAGAATTAGAAAAAAAAAGCAAAGTCTAAAGCCAGCAGAAAGAAGGAAATAATAAAGATTAGAGCAAAAATAAATTATATAGAAACTAAAAACAAACAAACAAAAAAACAATAGATCAATGAAACCAGGAACTAGATCTTTGAAAAAATTAATAAAATTGATAAACCTCTAACCAGACTTAACAAATAGAAAAGAGAAAGGATCATATAAATAAGGTCACAAATGAGAGAGGAGAAATCACACCAAGAAATACAATAATTATAAGAATACGATAAACTATATGCCAACAAATTGGACAACCTAGAAGAAATGGATAAATTCATAGAAACATATAAATCACCAAAATTCACACAAGAAGAAACAGAAATTTGAACAGACAAATAACCAGCAAAGAAATTAAATCAGTAATCAAAAAAAACTCCCAACAAACCAAAGTCTAGGACCAGATGGCTTCATAGGTGAATTCTACCAAACGTTTAAAGAAGAGTTAATATCTATTCTCAAACTATTCCAAAAAGTAGAAAAGGAAGGAAAACTTCCACTTTCATTCTATGAGGCCAGCATTACCTCAGTACTAAAATCAGATAAAGACACCACTAAAAAGAGAACTACAGGCCCATATATCTGATGACTACAAATAAAAAAATTCTCAATAAAATACTAGCAAACTAAATCCAACTATCCAACTATACATTAAAAAAAATCATTCACCACTAACAAGTAGAATCTATTCCTGGCTTGCTAAAATACTTCAACACTTGCAAATCAATAAACACAATATACACCACATTAATAAAAGAAAGGATAAGAATCATACGATCATTTCAACAGACACAGAAAAAAAACATTTGACAAAGTACAGCATCCATTCATGATAAAAATCCTCAACAAAGTATGTGGGGGGGGGCATATCTCAACATAATAAAGGCCATGTACTAAAAATGCACAGCTAATGTTATCCCCACTGGGGAAAAACAGCTTTTCCTCTAATGCCAGGAACAAGACAGATGTCCACTCTTACTACTGTTATTTAACATAGTACTGGAAGTTTTAGCCTAGCAATCAGAAAAAAAGAAATAAAAGACATCCAAATCTGTAAGGAAGAATTCAAACTTTCACTGTTTGCAGAAGACATGATAGTATACATAGTAAACCCAAAAAACTCCACCAAAAAACTACTAGAATTGATAAACAAATTCAGCAAAGGTGCAGGATACAAAATTGACATACAGAAATCTGTTGTATTTCCATTCACCCATAATGAAGGAGCAGAAAGAGACATTAGGGAATCAATCACATTTATAATCGTACCCAAAACTGTTAAGATACCTAGAAGTCAGCCTAACCAAAGAGGTTAAGGACCTGAACACTGAAAACTAAGAAACACTGATGAAATTGAAGATGGCGCAAAGAAATTGAAAGACATCCCAGTCTCATGAATTGGAAGAACAGATATTTTTACAATGTCTATAATACCCAAAGCAATCTGCATATTTTAATGCAATTCTTATCAAAATACCACCAGCATTTTTCAGAGAGCTAGAACAAACAATCTTAAAATTTGTATGGAACCACAAAAGACTCTGAATAACCAAAAACCCTGAAACACAAAGCTGGAGGCATCACAATTCCAGACTACAAGTTATATTACAGAACTGTATAATCAAGACAGTATGGTAGTCGTACAAAAACAGACACATAGATCAATAGAACAGAATAGAAAACCCAGAAATGGACCCGCAATTATATGGCAAATTAATTTTCAACAAACCAGAACAGAATATCCAATGGAAAAAAGTCTTTTCAACAAATGGTTTGGGGAGAGCTGGATAGCAACATGCAATGAACGAAACTGGACCATTTTCTTACATTAAACACAAAAATAAATTCAAAATGGATTAAAGACCTAAATGTGAGAAAGGAACCCATAAAAATCCTATATACAGACGGTAACTTCTTTGACATTGGCAATAGGAACTTTTTCCTAGATATGACTCCCCAGGCAAGGAAACAAAGGAAAAAATAAACTCTTGGGTCTAGATCAACGTACAATACTTCAGCATAGTGAAGGAAACAATCAACAAAAGTAAAAGGTAACTCTCTTAATGGGAGAAGTTATATGCCAAGGACATATCTGATAAAGGGTTAGTATCCACAATCTATAAAGGACTTATATAACTCAGCACCCAGAAAATGAGCAATCCAATTAAAAATGAGCAGAAGATACAAATAGACATTTTAACAAGGAAGACATCCAGATGGCCAATGGACACATGAAAAGATGTTCAACATTTCTCATTATCAGGGATATACAAACCAAAACTACAATGAGATATCACCTCACACCAGTCAGAATGGCTAAAATCAACAACACAAAAAACAACCAGTGTTGGCAAGGATGTGGAGATAGGGGAACTCTCAACCATTGTTGGTGGGAATGCAAACTGGAGCAGCCTTTCTGGAAATAGTATGGAGGTTCCTCAAAAAGTTGAAAGAGAACTACACTATGACCCAGCATATTATACTTGTAGGTATTTACCCAAAGAATACGAAAATACTGGGGCGCCTGGGTGGCGCAGTCGGTTAAGCGTCCGACTTCAGCCAGGTCACGATCTCGCGGCCCGTGAGTTCGAGCCCCGCGTCAGGCTCTGGGCTGATGGCTCAGAGCCTGGAGCCTGTTTCCGATTCTGTGTCTCCCTCTCTCTCTGCCCCTCCCCCGTTCATGCTCTGTCTCTCTCTGTCCCAAAAATAAAATAAATGTTGAAAAAAAAAAAAAAAAGATTAAAAAAAAAGAATACGAAAATACTAATTGAAAGGGATATACATATCCCAATGTTTATATATAAGGGATATGCACACCCCAATGTTTATATATATATGAATATTATATATTATATATAATAATATAATTATATTATTTTAATTATTATATATTTTAATACATATTATATATAATAATATAATAATATAACATATATATTATATATATTATATATATGAATATTACTCATCCATAAAAAACAATGAAATCTTGCCTTTTGCAACAACATGGTTGGACCTAGAAAGTATTATGCTAAATGAAATAATTCAGTCAGAGGAAGAAAAATACCATAAGATTTCAGTCAAATGGAATTTAAGAAACAAAAAAAAATGAGAAAAGGGGGAAAAAAGAGGGAGAGAGGCAAACCAGGAAACAGACTCTTAATTATAGAGAATAAACTGATGACACTAGAAGGGAGAAGAGTGGGAAGGATGGGTTAAATAGGTGATGAGGATTAAGGAATGCACTTGCTGTGCTGAGTACCACGTGAGGTATAAAAGTGACCAATCACTACCTTATACATCTAACACTAATATTATACTGTTATGTTAACTAACTTGATTTAAAATAATTTTTTAGAAGTTTGAAAAAAGAATATTGTATCCTATTTGAGAAGGCTTTCACTCCTATAAAAAAGCAATAAAGACAGGTAATGGGATGAGAGTGCTGGGTTAGAATTTTAAATGGGATGATCTTGGTAGGCCATCACCAAGGAGGTGCATTTGAATAGAGTGGAAGCTAAGGAAAAGTAAAGCCAGGTGGCTATTGTGAGGAGAACACTTGAAGAGAGGAAATAATACAAAAGCCCTGAGGCAGGAGACAGACACAACGGTTGAAGAGACTGTTGTTTCTTCAGTACAACTGAAACAGAGAGAGTGAGGGGGGTAGTACGGGAAGATGAGGTCAAAGAAATAACAGGGTCAGTATATTGTAATGTGGGTCCACTGGGCTAAAGGTAAAAATTAATAAAAGGAAACGTCATTTAAAATGAGGTCAGAAGGCCAGAAAGGGGGTGCTCTCACTTTCTACCACTCCAATTGCAGACTCCAACAGGAAGACTTTACCTTGCATTCTGAGCAAGCAAAAGCTTACTTTACAACTGCAGCAGGAGGAAGAGTCTCTCATAGCTCAGCAACAGCCCAGCCAATGAGAGAAGTCACAATTCAGCCAATAAAAAGCCCCTACACTTAAAATTCCCAATTTATTTCAATGGATTTTTTTTTGTTTGCAACAACACCTCCCCAACATGCCTCACCCTTCCCTCTATAATCTTCTCCTTTATTCTCTGGATGTGCCTAAGGTTTTGCTGAAGCTTGGCCACAGTGGCAATTCTCGGTTATCCACCAAATAAACCCGTTTTTGCTGGTAAAAAAAAAAAAAATCAAATTGCGTGAGTTTTGCTTTGTTTTTAAATTTCTTTAATGTTTATTCGTTTTTGAGATGGGGGAGGGGGGAGAGAGAGAAAGAGAGAGAGGTGGTGCATGAGCAGGGAAGGGGCACCGAGACAAAGGGAGCCACAGAATCTGAAGCAGTCAGGCTCCAGGCTTTGAGCTGTCAGCACAGTGCCTGACGTGACGCTAGAACTCACAAACCCTGAGATCATGACCTGAGCCAAAGTCAGAGGCCCAACTGATTGAGCCACCCAGTCACCCCAGATTGTAAGGGTTTTTTAATATATTATAGACTATTTATAAGAACCAAAAGATGTGTGTGTGTGTGTGTGTGTGTGTGTGTGTGTGTGTGTGTGTGTGATATGTATCTCGCTCCCTCTCTCAGTCTAAAAATTAGATGAGGTACATGAGTGTGTTTTTCAGTACAGAGGAAAGAATCTTTAAATAAGAGATTTCATGGGCAAAAGAAATAACTTTTTAGGTTACAACAATGACATGCTTCTGAGTGTGATAGAACACATGACTCTTTGTCTCAGGGTCATGATTTCAAGCCCCACACTTGGTGTAGAGATTACTTAAATAAATAAAATACTTTTGGGGCACCTGTGTGGCTCAGTCGGTTGGGCATCCAATTCTTGATATTGGCTCAGGTCATTTTCTCACAGTTTGTGGGATCAAACTTGGGATTTTTTCTCTCTCTCTCTCTCAAAATAAATAAATAAACATCGTTTTCTAAAGACATGCTGCCAAGTGCAATGGTTAAAGTTGTGTCTTGTACAAATCTTCGCCTTCCACAGATGGTTGATCTGGCAAAAGTGAATACAGTTAAAAGCATCCATTCTGAGACTCAAGTAAATATTTAATTTTTCCGTTTCTGTTGTTGGGGGCATGTTGTTGTTTTTGTTTTTTTATATCTGTTTTGTTTAAGCTTTTGTGTTCTTATTGTTGCTGCTGTTAGTCAACAAGAAACAATTGGAACCAGGAAGTTTCCAATTTCTAAACTTCCACTGATATGAAAGACAAACCCAATACCTAATAACCAAATTTCTGGGAATAATAGACCATGGGTACACTGCAACATTTCTAATGGAAGCCTTATTTAATTTATTCTCTCAAGATGTCAAAGTAGTTACGATATTCTCATGTTGAAAGAACTATTGCATGTTAGCATTTAACAGCGAAGACATTGCAAGTGTTTATCACGTTAGAGAATTAATCACATGTAAGGAAATTAATTATTTGAAAAGTACAAATGGGAAATTTAGTCTTTTAAAATCAACACGGTCCTTTAAATGTCACAAAAATTATAATACAGACTGTGCTATCAAATATATATAAAGTTCCAAATATGTATGAATTTTGTTTGCCCTTCTAATTAGTTTGAAAAGGCGTTGCTACCTCTTTATGGAAAAAATATGGGTGACATGAGATGATCCTAAGAATATATACTTATATTCCATTTATTCATACTTCTTCTATCTTACTTTGGAAAGAAGAAATGATTTCTATATAAGTAAATGAAATATGGAGGTGTTAACTCCAAATGCCTCTTCTCCATGCTGCTCAGGCCATCTTTGCCAGTTAATGAATAGATAACAACCAATTTATGTGAGGTCTCCAGAGAACCCATAAGATGAGTATCACAACACTATAAAATCATTTTCGTTCTTTGTAGTGCTAGAAACTAAAAGAGAATTCACAAAATTTCTAGTATATGAAGAGTTTTTGCCCGAAAAACTGACAATTTAGCTTGTTTACCTCCCTCTTCATAACTATTGTGATTTTTTTTTAATTTTATTGTGCCCTTAGGAATTGATAGTGGTAAATGTGAATCTATCTTTCAGTGATCATTATATTAGTCTCTTAAATTGATATGAAGCATGATTCTAAATCATACCTCACAAATTTTGTAACTTGAGATGAAATGCATCACATAAATCCAGTTATCAATGATTCAGTTTAAAGCCATAGAAGTGCTGGGGCACCTGGGTGGCTCAGTAGGTTAAGCCTCCAACTTCGGCTAAGGTCTTCATCTCACCATTCATGAGTTGGAGCCCTGCATCGGGCTCTGTGCTGACAGCTCAGAGCCTAGAGCCTGCTTCGGATTCTGTTGTTTTCCTCTTTCTCTGCCCCTCCCTAACTCACACTCTGTCAGTCCTCAAAAATAAACATTAAATACATAAATAAAGCTACACAAGTGCTTTATAATCACTCTGAGATTTCCTTGCAAATTACATAAGCTAGAGTAACTAAATACCTTAGTTATCTGATATGAATATTCTCAATTTTACCTTATTTCTGTAAAGGCATATGCTTTTTCTGAATTTAAGATTTCCTACTTAAGAAATGAATGACTTCTTACTAGACATGTTGCTGAAGGCAAAGGGAACAAAAGCAAACATGAGCTATTGGGACTTCATCAAGATAAAAAGCTTCTGCACAGCACAGAAAACAATCAACAAAACTAAAAGGCAGCCTATGTAATGGGGGATGATATTTGCAAGTGATGTATCTGATAAAGGGTTAGTATCCAAAATCTATAAAGAACTTCTAAAACTAAACACTCAAAAAGTAAACAACCCAGTTAAGAAATGGAAACAAGGCATGAATAGACACTTTTCCAAAGTTGACATCCAGATGGCTAATAGACACATGAAAAGTTGCTCAACATCACTCATCCTCAGGAAAATTCAAATCAAAACTACAATAAGATACCACCTCCACTTGCCAGAGTGGTTAAAATTAACAACACAAGAAACAACAGATGTGGGCAAGGATGCAGAAAAAGGGGAGCCCTGTTGAGCTGTTGGTGGGATAGCAAAGTGGTTCAGCCACTCTGGAGAATAGTATGGATGTTTCTCAAAAATCTAAAAATAGAACTTGCCTATAATCCAGCAATTGCACTATTAGGTATTTATCCAAAGAATATAAAAATTCAGATTTGAAGAGGTACATGCACTCAAATGTTTATAAGCAGCATTGTCAACAATAGCCAAACTATGGAGACAGCCCAAATGTCCATCAACTGATGAATAGATAAAGAAGATAGAGTACACATATACAATGGGATATTACTCAGCCATCCAAAAAACAAAATCTTTCTATTTGCAATGATGTGTGCGGAGCTAGAATGTGTTATGCTAAGCAAAATGAATCAATCAGGAAAAGATAAATACTATATAATTTAACTCATGTGGAATTTCAGAAACAAAACTGATGGACATATGGGAATGAGGGAAGAGAATAGAGAAACACCACAAAAGACTCTTAATGATAGAGAACATACTGAGGGAGGTTTGGAGGGAGGGAGGTTGGCGGGAGATGGGCTAGTTGGATGATGGGTATTAAGGAGGTTACTTGTTGTGATGAGCACTGGGTGTTGTATGTAAGTGATGAATCACTGACTTCTACTCTTGAAACCAATATTGCACTGTATGTTAACTACCTAAAATAAAAAAAAAAAGATACAGGACATGGTCTATAACTGCAACTGCAAAGCAAGATTAACAGGAATTAGGGCATAAACTGTTAAATAACTATCCTGAAGGTAAGAATACACCCAAACTCTGTATGTTCACTCATTGACAAATATTTTTGGAACACTTCTTTAGCATATTGTTCTAAGGACAATTCTAAGAGCTAGGATTACAGAAGTGAATAAAACAGCCCCAATCCCTACCCTTAAGAAGACTTCACACAACTGGGAGAGAAATTGCAGGAAATTAATACACACATAATAAATGTGTATTAAATATATATATGATAATTTCAGTTGTTAGGTGTTAAGGATAAAATGCAGAAAAAATGGAGAAATGTAAGGGGTAGGTAAGGCTTTTTAGATTTTAGGCTGGGTTAATCTAAGATAGGTGACATTTAAGTAAAGGTCCAATAGCAGTAAGGAAAGAAAACATGTGACTATGTAGGGAAAGAAAGTTTCAGAAAAAGGAAGACCAATGCTTTGTGAAAAGGAAGACCAATAGTTTTTGCAAGAAGTCTCTTAAGCTACTTTAGACAGAATCCCTCCACCCCAGATTTCTCATCACCCTCAACAGTTGATCAACTTCCTCATCCCTACCATTCTCTGAGGTGATTACCTGATCACTCTCACCTGCCTTCAGCAGTAATTCTGTTTGACATGATTAGCAAAAATTCCCCCTACCTTTGATGTCTCCTCTAAGGAATTTCCTACCCAATGATCCTCCAAATTGCTCCTTAACTATAAATCCCCAGTAAGCTTATTGTATTTGGACTTGAGTCCCATCTCTCTCCCCCATTGTGATAGTCCTGAAACCTGTCACAAGTCTTGAATAAAGTCTCCCTTCTTGTCTTACTGATTGTCAGAATATTTTTTTTCTTTAATAGAGTCATTGGTCACTATCAGTCTAATGGACTTCAAAAAACTGAAGATAATCTATGATGATCCAATAATTTGTTTCATGTTTATTTGTTCTTGAGAGAGATATTGAGAGAGAGGGAAAGAGAGAGAGAATCTGAAGTAGGCTCCAGGCTCTGAGTTGTCAGCACAGAGCTCAATGTGGGGCTCGAAGTCATGAACCATGAGATAGTGACCTGAGCCAAAGTCTAATAATACTAATCAAATTCATGGAGAAAAATGAAAAAAAAAAACATAATTTTTTTACAGTAATAGAAATACTTATATTGGATTATGTAGGGCTCAGTAGCTGTAGCTTCCAACATTTATTCTTCTTGACATTAGGAATAATTCAAATAAAGAAGTTAAAATATTTACCATTGAATAAAATAAGTGCTTACTCCATCCATAAAGAAAGATATTAGATTGGATGTTGCTGGATTGTGAAGCTCTAATGATTGCTACTAGGGGAAAATTAGCTGTTACAAAGGAAGTATTAAGATGATTCACAATGGGAGTCTGATTTTCAAATGAACTCAAATTATGAAGAGAAAGAGAAAAAAAAGTAAAGCTCACGTCATTGCTGAAAAAAGAAATCTTACTGGGAAAATATAGGAGGAAAAAAGTGCTGAATCTAAAGACTATGTTAAAAAGGCCAACCAAAGAGCAAGGTATATGCATCAGTTAATTAACAAAGCAAGAAATAAAAGCTTTGCAAAAGCATTATTGAGGAGCAAAGCCTTTCATGGAAATTAATTAATACACACTGTAGGCAAAGACTGAGGATTTGTAGTGTATGACTTCAAGGCAGAAAGAGTGCTAAAACACACCTACAATCTCAGAAGGAGCACAGATGACACCACAGTGGCCATTACTTGCTTGGCTCCCTGGGTAATGGAGCGCATTAGTTTGAGGAACTGGAATTATGTGTCAGAATCCCATTAGATAACATTTATAACTCATGTGGACAATATTCCTCCACAGCACACAGTGTGTGCTACTGAACAGTCCTCTGTGTATATGGGTGTTTAATTTTAGAGTTTGGATTGTCTTAAAAAATCGACTTGACTTTATTTAAAATCCTGAATTTAAAAATTCCTCTTTCTTTCCCCTTCATCAGCAGTTCCCAGAGTGATCTCTGCCTGAAAATACAGTAAAAATTCTGGTTTCCAGTTTTTTTTTTTTCCCTAACACTGTTGACTTACTGTGTTTTTTATCCTATCCTGAAAATAACAGTTTTCAAAGGGCCAATCATTTTGAGTTCTGTGCAAATAGCCTGTTCAACTTCATCCCAACCCACTTATGGGCCAGCTAATGCATAGTATGACTGATTCAATTAAGTATTTTTATCAATCAATAAGGCTTTTCATGAGGTGCTTGATTAAAAGTTCTGTGGTTTCTTACAAAAATAATTAAAATCATGGTAATTTCTGTGTTTTTTTGAATTATTACTCTACAAAAAAATTTTGACAATTCAATATGAAAATTATTCTTCCTTTTTCTGTTATGATAATTCATGGTTGGGACCCAGAGGAAGTTAAAAGTGAGATGAAAATGTATACTTTGTACACATGGCTTAGATCTTTTGATGTTCGAATTTTCTAGAAGGACTTGTCAGCATCTCCTGACACCATAGCACTGCTGGTACATTAGGACACCTGCCTTCCAACACTGTGATTGAGAAAGCCATATCACTTGGGAGTACAGTTGTTTTCATTTGTTTTGATTAAATTTTATGAGTAATTGCTAGTAGTTTCTGCTGTTACTGCTAGCTATATATTCTTGCAAATTTTAACCCCAAAGCAGTATTTATTTTCCTAAAGGGAATAGGTTTATAATCATGGATAGGACTCCTAACCAACAATTCATCCCCTCTCAGAACAACTGATCTTGAGTGGAGGTGGGTATATTTGATAATCAGAGTTCCAGAAATGATTTTATAATTTAGTTGGCTTTACCACTACCTAAGGCATATCTGGCAATTTAAAGTTCCATAGCTACTTTGACCTACCTGCTGAGTCTGGAGTAAAATTTTGAGATAGAAAGTCTAAAGACTTTCTAGCATTGGTGCCAATAAAACCCCTTTTATTTCATCAATATGAAATGAGTGGGCCTCTCAAAAATTAAACTAACCTTAATGCTATCCTAATTAGGGGACAGGTTAGGGCCTTGTTACTGTCTATAGATCTTTTCAAATTCATGACTTGATCCTTCTGTGTATAAAATCAGCTAACTTGAAGATCTTGGTACACATTTCTCTAAGACTGGGTCAAAGTGCAAATTAGAGGGTCTGCTCAATATCAAGCTCTAAAGCATCTGTTCTTGATGGTGATTACTGAATTAATTCAAATGACTTCATAGTTCCGTGTTTAATCAAAATTAATGAATTCATTACCAGTGCACTGATTTATTTGTGTGATTAGAACTAAAAAGGTCATTCTCATCATTTTTCACCTCTTTTAGTCTTGGTTTCTCTATTAAGGAGAGTAGATTTAATGCCTCTTGAAAATAAATGTTTCTTTTCCTTATATTGTGTGAATCAATTTAATTCCCTATGAATAGATTCTACTCAGCTTTTCAATAAGTTTTAAAAGGATGTACTACAAAGGAAAGCCAGTGTGTATCTATTTTCTCTAAAAGATGTCCTGAGAAAGAGTTATGTGCCCCCACAGAGCTTTAGGAACATTTCTGTTATTGTTATCTGACAGTGTTAACAAATTCCCTCTTATAAGTGTCCATTTCTTTTCCTCTTTGTCTCCCCACTGAGTCTGAATTTGTAAAGGAACTCTGTCATATATTTTGTACTCTTTGTGAGCAGTGAGTGATAGTACTTAGCAGTTGTTCAATTATATTTACTGATCAAATGGATGGAATGATTACATTATACAGTTGGATTATAAACCAATTTATACCTTCTATACCCTACAACTGTTTTTCTTATGCCAGGAAACTATTGCCTTGCTCTACTCAGGGAGTAAGCATCACATCAAAGTGAAAGGTAAAGGACAAAAAAACCGTGAAAAGCTTGTATTATTTTCTGTTAGGGAGATGAGATGATGATAAAAGAGAAGATAAAACACATATATTTTGGGTCCCTTCTTCTAATAGTTCCTATTGCTGCTGTATCCAATCACCACAATGTTGGCACCTTAAAACTAACAAACCTATATTCTTATAGCTCTTGAGGTCAAAAATCTAAAATGGGTTTCAGTGGAATAAAATCAAGTTGACAGAGCTGCATTCCTTCTGGGGTCACTAGGAGAAAAGATGTCTTCTTGCCTGAACAGTTTCTCAAGGCCACCAACTTTCCTTTGCTCAGGCCCTTTTCCTGCATTTTCAAAGCCAGAAATTTGTGGCTGAGTTCTCATGTTGCCATATGTCTGGGTTTCCACTTTTCTGCCATATGTCTGGGTTTCCACTTTTCTGCTTCCCTCTTCTAGTTTTTTGAGGGTTCTGTGAGTAGCTTGGACTTATGGGTATAACCTAGGATACTCTCCCCACCTCAAGGTCCATAATTTAATCACATATTCAAAATCCCTTTTGCCACGTAAGGAAATATACTCATAAATTCCAGGGATTTGGACATTAGGCATCTTCAGGGAGCCATTACTCAGCCTAACACATATCCTATTCCAGATTGTAACGAAGTGTTTCTCCACCAGGGAAATGATTTTGAGACCATTTTTCTTCTTTATAACACAAGAGAAGAAGGAAATGGCATTTAGTAAGCACCAGCAATGTAATTAGAACTACTCTGTTACTTTCCCATAAATTATCACAATAAGCCATTATATGCTAAGTATGTATGGAGCATTTCCATATAGCTACTTTTCCGTATGTAAGCTACTGGGCACCAAACGGTTACCTAGACCAACATAGCTTTCTCTGATGCACTGAATATTCTAGTTTGTTTGATGATAATAAAAACAAATGAATGAGCAAAAAACAAACAATTTCATTGCTTTAGAGGAATGTTTTACAAGGAGAATAGACATTGTGACTTATAAAGTAATGTGCAGAGGTTTTCTTTAATTACAAAGGTAATATGTAAACACTTTTTTATATTAAGACTGAAAAATGAAAGTCATTCCCAGGAAGACTTGATACGTTATTACTCTCATAGTAAAAAAAAAAGTGAGGATATAACGGAGTAATTTGTCTGCCTCATATAGCTATTATAATAGCAAAGTTGGAATTAAAGTCCAGATCTGCTGGCTAAAAGTAAAATCATTTTGTGAAACCTAACTGGCATTAGGTTGTGGCTACTTTAACTGTACAGATGACAGCATAGAGGGGTGTGAATTTGCATCCCCTCTTCCCTGAGGGCATTTGGCAAGGATATTACTGATTGCCACAAATTGGGTAGATGTGTTACTAGCATCTAGTTGGTCAAGGCCAGAGATACTGTTAAACATTCCACAGACACATGACAGTCCCTCTCCCTACAACAAAGAATTATTCAACCTAAAATAGCTGTGGTGTTGAGGTTGAAACAGACTGATCTATATGCATGTGGTGAACAATGGCAATTTTAAGAAAATGGGCATGTCGTCATTCTGGAATTGTAGAAATGAAATTATATAATCCATACAAAGCATATGTAAAGTTACTAGGTAGCCAACAAATGATGGTAATTATAACAAGGGCAATATTGGTGATGCTGGTGATGATGATGATGACACATAGAAAGAAGGTGTGGGAGTGAAGGAAGAGTCTTATTTGACAGAAGCTTTGTCTATACTCAGAGACTCTGGGTACGTCTAATTTCAGTTGACAGATACTACGCGGCTGTCAAATTTTATTAATCCTGTAAAGACCTATGTCCAGTGTTAATCTAACTCAAATATTTGTCTCATTGTATACTTGCAGCCGCAACTCTTTTTCTCAAACCACTGATGAATAGATCTTTATGGCTAGTGCTGTTTTCATTGACAATCTTGATTGGTGTTGTGTGGAAATTCGGTGAAGTTTACTGTTAATGACTCATCTTTAAAAGTGCAATTGGTGACGAAGATGATAAAACCTTACATTTATGTCGTGCTTTACAATTTTCAAATATTTTCATATGTATATATCATTTGCCCCCAAGTAATCCTGTAAATTATTCATGCCAATTCTTTCCAACACTTTTCCAATATTATGTATAGCAAACCTAAATCATGTGTCTCTTTACTATTTCTTAAGATATTATGGTTGCAATGAAAATCTATAATAACCACATTCTCTGTAATTGATCTAGATTTTTTAAGTAGCACAGTGATTATATTCTGCATTTTATTTAGGAATATTCAATGTTTTTTAATATATTTATTCATCATTTAAAAATAAAACCCAGGGCTCATCCCCCCTTAATGCCCATCACTCATTTTCCCCACCCCCATCAACCCTCAGTTTGTTCTGAGTATTTTTGAGTCTCTTATGCTTTTCCTCCCTCTCTGTTTGTATCTCTTTTTTCCTTCCCTTCCCCTATGATCATCTGTTAAGTTTCTCAAATCTCACCCACATATGGGTGAAATCATATATCTGTTTTTCTCTGACTGACTTATTTCACTTAGCATAATATCCTCCAGTTCCATCCATGTTGTTGCAAATGACAAGATTTCATTATTTTTCACCGACAAGTAGTATTCCATTGTATATAAAAACCCCTTCTTCTTAATCCATTCATCAGCTGATGAATATTTGGATCTTTCCATATTTGGCTATTGTTGATAGAGCTGCTTATAAACATTGGGGTGCAAGTACCTCTTTGAATCAGCATTTTTGTATCCTTTGGACAATTTCCTAGTAGTGCAATTGCTGGATCCTTGGGTAGTTCTATTTGTAGCTTTTTAAGGAAGCTTCACACTGTTTTCCAGAGTAGTTACCCAAGTTTACATTCTCACCAACAGTGCAAGAGGATTCCCCTTTCTCCATATCCTCACCAACATCTGTTTTTTCTTGAGTTGTTAATTTTAGCCACTCTGACCATTGTGAGGTGGTATCTCATTGTGGTTTTGATTTGTATTTCCCTGATGATGAGCAATGTTTCATGTATCTGTTTGCTATCTGGATGTTTTCTTTGTAAAAGTATCTATTCATTTCTTCTGTCCATTTCTTCACTGGATTATTTTATGTTTTTAAAAATATCTATTATTACCTGTTCCCTGATTTTATTTTTTATTTGTATATAATTTTATGCTATAATTTTATTATATAAGTTTTATATAATAATTTTTATTATTTTTATTATATTTTATATAATCTGTATGTTATATATATTTATTTGTGTATATATATATTTAGAGAGAGAGAGAGAGAGAGGTATAACACATACACAGAAAAGAGAGCAATGCATAAATCAATAAATAAAAAGGTTTTCACAAAATACAACATAGTGTAACCTTTACCAATAAAGAGAAAGAATATTACCAATCCCCTAAAATCTCCCCTTTGATCCCTAAGTCACTGTCTCAAGTCATCATTTTAATGGGGTAAAATTTACATTACAATAAGATGTATTGTCTTAGTTGTCCAGTTGCATGGGATTCAACCATTTTACATACCAGTGTAATGGTGAAATCATTAACCAAACAAGATCCAGAACATTTGCATCACATCAAGAAGTTCCTCCACACTCCTTTCTTATCAATATTCTTTCCTCATTCAGGCAATCACTTTTTAATTTATATCATCATAGATTATTATTTTTCCTCTCTCACTGTATATACATAAAATAACAATGTAGTTTTGTGTGCAGGTATGTTTGTATGTAAGAATATGGCTTTTTTGCTCAATATGTTTTTGAGTTTCACCCATTTTGTTGCAAGAGTAGTTTGTTACATTTTTTATTGCTGAAATGTATTGTGTGAATATACCATAATATTTTTATCCAGTCTCCATTGGATGGACATTTGGTTTATTTCCAATTTTAGGTTATTATAAAAATGATCCCTATGAACATTTTTGTATGTATCTTTTAATGAACATATACATGTGTATCTTGGACAAATGTCTGGAAGTGTAATTGCTATGCTATACATGGAGGTATGCCAAAGCTGCTAGGCAAATTTTAGTAATAATTCTAATCTTTCATATGTAAAACACGATCAATGAAGAAGCAAACATAATTGTTTTATTGCATGTCATACACAAAGTTATCATTTAAAAATTATGAGAAAGCTTTTTTTTATTAATGTTGACCCTTATCTTATCTCAGATACTGGGGACTTCTCATAAATTAGAAATTAGGAGTGTTAAGAGTGACAGAATACAGACTGTCACTCTATTTCTTATATTAAAATATGGATAAAAATGACAATTTTTAATTATCTCCTATGAATGAAAAATGAACATTTCTTAATTATCTCCTACATAGCATAAACTATAGTAGACACTTTGAAAGCATCAAAGACAGCTCCTTCATTCTATAGTATTTCTACAGAGTAAATTAGAGAAATGGGTGGTACATTGGTTTACTATTGCTGCAGTAACAAACTACCAAAAGCTTACTGACTAAAAAGAACACAAATTTATTACCTTATAGTTCTATAGGTCTGAAGTTTGTCACATCTATGGTTGCTGTGTTTTTCTCAGCCCACAATTGCAGTACTTGTCTATTTAAAGTCAAAATTGGTCAAGAGTGCTTAGAAATATACCAGTGGATCAACCACCTGTTTGCCAAATTTAAGTTTATCTGCCTCCATTATATATTAGGAGAACTAAATTTTCCAAATGATCAGGGTAAATTACTCTTCTGGGAAAAGAATTTCTTTCCTTGCCTTTTGGTTCTCTTGGTATTAGAAGCCTAATGTGACCAACCATTAGCTATAGTTCAACATTTAAATAACTAGCCATTTCTCCTAGTTGAAGTGTTTCCACTTTCTTACACCATACACAAAAATATATTCAAAATGTATGAAAGACCTAAATGGGAGACAGGAGCCATTAAAACCCTACAGGAGAAAGCAGGCAACAACCTCTCTGACCTGAGCCACAGCAATTTCTTACTTGACACATCTCCAAAGGCAAGGGAATTAAAAGCAAAAATGAACTATTGGGACCTCATCAAGATAAAAAGCTTCTGCACGACAAAGAAAACAATCAACAAAACTAAAAGGCAACCGACAGCATGGGAAAAGACATTTGCAAATGACATATCGGATAAAGGGCTAGTCTCCAAAATCTATAAAGAATTTACCAAACTCAACTCCCAAAAAACAAGTAATCCAGTGAAGAAATGAACAGAAGACATGATTAGACACTTTTCCAAAGAAGACATCCAGATGGCCAACAGACACATGAAAAGATGCTCAGCATCACTCATCATCAGGGAAATGCAAATCAAAGCCACACTGAGGTAACACCTCACAGTGGTCAGAGTGGCTAAAATAAACAGGTCAAGAAACTCAGATGCTGGTGAGGATGTGGAGAAATGGGAACCCTCTTGCACTGTTGATGGGAATGCAAACTGGTGCAGCCACTCTGGAAAACAGTTTGGAGTTTCCTCAAAAAATTAAAAATGAGGGGCACCTGGGTGGCTCAGTGGGTTGAGTGTCCGACTTCAACTCAGGTCATAATCTCATGGTTTGTGGGTTCGAGCCCCACTTTGGGCTCTGTGCTGACAGCTCAGAGCCTGGAGCCTGCTTCAGATTCTGTGTCTCCCTCTCTGTGCCCCTCCCCAGCTTTTTCTCTCTCTCTCAAAAATAAATAAAACGTTAAAAAATTAAAAATGGAACTACCCTATGATCCAGCTATAGCACTACTTGGAATTTACCTAAGGGATACAGGAGTGCTGAAGCATGGGGGCAAATTCACCCAAATGTTTATAGCAGCAATTTCAACAATAGCCAAATTATGGAAAGAACCTAAATGTCCACCAACTGATGAATGGATAAAGAATATATATACCATGGAATACTACTTGACAATGAGAAAGAATGAAATCATGCCATTTGCAGCAACGTGGATGGAACTGGAAGGTATTATGCTGAGTGAAGTAAGTCAGTCAGAGAAGGACATGTATCACATGTTTTCACTCATATGTGGATCTTAAGAAACTTAAGACCATGGAGTAAGGGAAGGGGAAAAAATAGTTACAGAGAGGGAGGAAGGCAAACCACAAGAGACTCTTAAATACAGAGAACAAACTGAGGGTGGTTAGGGGGGTGAGGAAGAGGGGGAAATGGGTGATGGGCATTGAGGAGGGCACTTGTTGGAATGAGCACTGGGTGTTATATGTAAGCCAATTTAACAATAAATTACATAAAAAAATAAAAATAAATAAAAGTTCTCCAACTGAACCACTGAAGCGACTGGGAAAAGAGTGACTTATATTTCTATTTTGGTTTCTGGACCCATGCATTCTATTTATTGGAGAAACAGAGTAATATAATATTATTAATTTGAGGAGTTTTAACATCCTAGGGGATAGTGTCACAAACTTGCATCCTGTCATCTTTAAGCTATGTCTTAGTTGCACATTGAAAGACTGTTTTATTGCTCTTTCACTCCTAAGTCTGGTGGTGTGGTATGTGATAGGAATAATGGATCCTATGGTCTTGTGAGAAATGCCACACCTTCTTTGTTGTATGGTGGATTCATTGTTCTAGTGTATTGATTCCATATCAAAGCATTAAACATTCTGTAATTCACTGAGAGTGGTGCCACCTGAGGTCTTACAGGAAAAAAGAAAAAGCCAATTTTAAGCAAGATACATCACTGTCCCTGCCAAGGTGGAAGAGAAACAATGCCATCATTTGCCATTAAGTAATAATTTACTTATTTTATGGATGGAGTCATGTTGGTCTCTTTGGTGGCAAGCTGGACGTTTGGTAAGGACAGTACCTAGACCAATTGTTATGATTATAAGTCTATGCTGTTGGAATTATGCATGGCCTCCCTATATGTTACTATGGCTTCATAAACTCATTGTGCCAACACTGGGGTGCCCAATGACATAAGCTGGATCATTTTAATTGGCTAAATCATTTTGTCTAATTGGTTGTTTAGTGCTTCTATGGTGGATGCTATCTAGTGAAGTTTAGCTTGCAAGACACAAATTTTTACATTTCATTCCCACTGCAGTAGGTCCATCCATATACTTCCATCCCTGACCTCCTTCCAGTTATTCAGTTTTTTTTTCTCTCCAGTTGCCTAAATAGCCAAGCTGCTCACTGTTGTCCATGAGTAATAATTTTGACCACTTTTCTTTTCACCCAAAGTAGATGACCAAAAATTCTTCCTGAAGATCTTCCATTGGGAAAATTTCCCCTCAAATCTCTCTTTCATGGATACACCTGAGTGAAGCCAAAATGCATTTTTTGAACTTGTTCTACCATACAAACCACCAATCTGTGAGAAGAATTTGATCTTTTTCTCTTTCATTATCTCCTCATAAGGGACCTCACACACAAAATAGTCATAGTCAAAGTGGTAGAAGACACGGAAGTCCTAGCCATCTTCTTGTGTAGTTTGCTGTGACTTCTGTCTTTACTAATTCCTGATATTAGATTTAGCACTTCCATTTTTATAATATATTGTTCCTAGGCCCAACCTAACTGAGTTCTGACAGAACTTAGTGCATGAGGGACAATTTGAGATACATGGTTACTTTCTTCCCTTGATCAGGGACTCCATCTCTAGCAATGCCCAGTGGCAAGACAGGTTTTTGTTGTTATTGTTTGCTTGTGTATAAATTAATGATGTATAAATTCTATGCTGCAAATGACATGATTTTGTTCCAGTACCTTAGAAATACACATTTTGGTTCTCCTATAGCGTTTCCAAAAAAATACACATGACAATTTTTCTTGCCATATATACCTGTAATACTATAGAGCCCTTTCGACATGAGATAAGAGCTAGAATTGCTTACACCACAGCATAGAGCTGCTACACAACACTTTTTCCAATCATAGCTTTACAAAGAAAAGAAACTTTCCATGGCACTCAGTAATTGAGCTAAAGCTGTATTTCTAAGTGCAGATGTGCTTTGTCAAAGTGTGAAGAAACTTACTAGGCATTGTGCTTCTTATTTAGTCCTGTGAGAAGTTACATGAAATAATTTGTACTTTATTTTAGAGGGAGATGTCCTCATAACCCCAGACCACTGTGCATCACAATTTTTGTTAACGTGATAGGCCTTTCATACACCTTCTTGCTCAAACAGTTCAAATGGCATGCTGTTATGGAGACAATGGGCTAATACGTTGTTCTGTGGAAGATCCAGGTGGTCTAATTCCTTTTACTTGAACTATAGTAGAGGGTGGTACAGCCCTATGACAGGCTGTAAATAAATATGGTTTCCATCATATATGAATTTAAACTGGTTTTGAGCCTCTGTCCTGATAGATACAATGCAGCTGTGGTAATGTCTTGTACTGTGGTAGAGGTAGAGCCCCTCCCCAAGGAATGTGGTAGAGGCTTTCTCAGAACAAAGGAAGGCAACGTGGCCCAATCAACTCCTATACATGTATGCATAGCTCTGACAGGATTCTGACTGTGTCCAATCAGACTATGTGTCACCATATATGGGAGACAAAGAAATAGAAGGTTCTACTATGTACTTGCATGAAAGGTTACATTCATCTGCACCTGGGGCTCAGTTTTTTGGGGCTCATCCCTCTGATCCTGTGCTAGCACAAATAAAAATGCTTCCTGGAAAGAAAGGCCTCAGTGTCCCATTCCTCTGTGCGAGAATCCTGCTGCAATACAAAAAAATATTTCATTAAGTTTTCAGTAGTCTGCCATCATCCTCAAGATCCATCCTGGTTTTGAAGAGTCAGGCTAATAAAATTGAATAGGATGTGATAGTAGTCACTACTACTCATCCTCACTTTTTTTTTAAAGTTTATTTATTTTGAGAAATAAAGAGATTGCACACATGCACGTCCTGGAGAGAAGTAGAGGGAGAGGAAGAGAGAGAATCCCAAGCAGGCTCTGTGCTGTTATCACAGAGCCCAACATGGGACTTGAAATGGCCAACTGTGAGATCACCACCCGACCTGAAACCAAGTTGGGCACTTAGTTGACTGAGCCACCCAGGCACCCCACTCATCATCATCTTTTACATCTTCAAGATGGCACTACTTTCGGCAGTTTTCTCAGGGATTTTATTTTATTTTTAAAATTTGTTTTCTCCAGAAGATTGAGTCACATTTAGAGGTTTCTACTTAGGCTCTCTGACTACAGTAGTTCTTAACTTCACTAGCAAATGAGCCAAAGTAGGGTGTCTGCAATGCAGCAACTATCTCTTTTCCTATTATACGATCCAAGATTAAAAACAAAAATAACCACTGTGTATGCCAGTAGATGTACATCATGCTAGACTTTGCACAGGACTCCACTTACTTGTCTACAATATACTTCTACTCTAACAGGGAAAGCATGATTATGGTTTGGGCCCCAGATATTAATGTGAACGACCAAGCAGGCTTTGAAATGGTGTTGTCTTTTTGCCCTCTTGTATGCTTAAAACTAACTAAATGGCTGTAGGCTGCAAATTCATTACCATATATATTGCAATGAAACTGTAGAGTCCCTCTTCTTGGGGACTTGAATTCTCTTCCAGTTAATAGGTTTTGGATAAGAAAACCAGCTAATTCTGGAAACTAAACAACACATTGTGACTTTTGGGTAAGTTGCCCTCAGGCTCTTGATCATCTATTCTTGCTTTCTTTTGATTTTATGGATTCAGCATCACCCTTTCTGTCTGCCTATCTCTCCTGCTGCTGGGGATATCATTTTCTTTTAACTATTTCCATATGTCTCTGTGAATTATAGCCTCCTAGCTGCTATTCACCCTTGCCCCTCATTAGACCTATCTTCTGATATTACCTGCTACCACTTTGCTTCCATGATTTCTGGATTCTACCATCCTCATAACTATCAGGGAGCTGAGCTCAGCCTGTAATAAAACCACTTATTATCATCACTGGCTTAGAGAGAACAGTCACCAGAAATTCAGAAATCACTGAATTTCTCAATTTTATTTCTGTCCCTCTCAGGAACAAATTCCTTAAAGCTTTAGTCTTAGCACAGAACACAGGCAACTTGTGGATTTATTAGTCTTTTTAAAAACTGTTTTAGTGAGGCATAATTTATGCATAAAAAATCACATATGTTTAAAGTATACCACTTAGTAATTTTTGACATATGCATATACCTATGAAACTACCACTACAATGAAAATAACAAATATATCCAACACTCCAAAGTTTTTTAAGTCTCTTTTGTAAATCCTCCTTGCCACTAGGGCCACAACAATGTCTCATCTCTATACTATCACTGAATTGTTTTTTGTTGCTATAAGTTTAGCTTGCATTATTTTTGAATTTTAAATAAATTGAATATTTTATAAGCTATATTTTAAAAGAGTAAGTTTTACTGTATGCAAATTATACCTCACAAAAACTAATTAAAAAATTAAATATTTGATCAGTTTAAAAAGTGTTTCTCCTTTAGCACAAGGTCACACTGTAACAGGATTCTCCCACAGAGAGACAGGACACCAAGGCTTTCTGTCAAGGAAGCAACTTTATTCATCATGCCGGCACAGGCTCAGTGAGTTCATACCCAAAAAACTAAGCCCTGAGAACAGTGAGGTGTAGACTTTTATGCAGTTTCTACTTCCTTGTCTCCCATTTATGGTGACCTATAATCTGATTGACACAGTCTACAGTCAGAGTTATGCATATGTGTATAGAAGTTGATTGGTCCACTTTACCTTCCTTTGTTCTGAGGAGGCCTCCACCACATTCCTTAGGTAGTGCCTCTACTACATCCCCCCCTTTGATACTAGGACCCCTTATTTTGGGTCAAAGAGCATCCTCTTGGTTTAGAGGTTTATATTTCCATAACATCATCTCATGAATGACTGTTTTCCTTTCAAACACAATGATGCTGGAGACAGACCATATAACCAGGAGAATTAGGCAAGGTAGAATTAAGCAAGTTCCCAATATCAAGAGAAAAATACCTGTGAGGGTTTTGAATCCCCCGAAGGTTGAAAATCATCCTCCAAATAACTCTCCAGGGTTCCAACCCTTCCAGGTTTGGACTGGGACATGGGCAATGTTTCTCATTCGATCTGTGATATCCTCTATGACTTTTCTTTAATCATCTCACTTTTGGCAGCAGTTGCTTAGGTTAAACTTTCCAAAAACTTCTCCCTCAGAAGCAAGCAGGTAATCTAAAGCCAAGTGATTTTGATAGCATTGCACACTTTTGTTTGCTGCTTGGCTAGTAAGTTAAGAGCTCTGACAGTTTCATTGGTTATAATTTCTACAACTGTCTGCAGTCTGATTACATGATTTAGCATGTAAATGGGAGTGCAGTAGCCTCAGGACTCTGCCCAGGTGGCAGGGCCATAATACTGGATTATACGTTCAGGAGGCCATTCATCATCTTTGCCAATTTGTAGGGCACATCATTTTCTTTGAGTCTCTCTGTCCCCATACACTTGGACTCTCAAATGTTTCCCTCTGGCAAGTGGGATCAGGAAGAAAGATGGGTGAATAGTTCCCAGCACACATGACCCTCATTAGCCTGAGGGAAGTACTATACAAGCCGTCCTTCCACATATCCAATATAGTTCAACTGGGGCCTGCAATTCAATCGCTGTGTCGACATTGTCCTCATTTTCAGAGATGAGAGAAGTTAGACAAAGGTGGGGATCTGACTCAAGGTGCTCTGGGGATGCCCACCATTAGGTTTCCTAAACAGTTGAGTTATAAAATCTTTGGCCTATGCATGTTGAGCTTCCAACAGAGACAGTGAACTTCCTTCTCCACCGGGTAGGGCAGGTTTTTCCAATAATTGAGGTTTTTAGAAGCCAACCCCGGTAGTAGGATTGGGGTATTCTGTTCCAGTATAAGGTTCATGGGGATCTAATTTTCAAGCTTCCCATGGTCATTGATTCCCCCATGTTGATTCCCCTACATATGTAACAAGAAGTGACCTTTAGAGTCTGGACTACGGTCTCTGCTAAGGCTAGAAACAGATTTTTTGTCATGATGGAGACAGGAGGAGGGCCCTTCTGCATTTCTTCATACAAGGAATGAAAGACCTGGTGGATCGTGATCTTATGTGTGACAGTAACTCTCCTAAAATACAGCATGGTTCCTGGGTCTGTGTCCTGTCCATAGATAAGGATACCAATCTGGCAGTCTGTTTTCCATTTTGGATCTCCTAGGTCAAGGATGGTAAAATTAACAGGGTTACATATTCCAATTGGCAGTTTGACTTAGCCACACCCTGTAAGAGGAATGCTGTTTTGTCTTTAGTCTGCCAAATGGTCTATGTGACACAGCTCCAATAAGGACAGATGGATTCTGGTGCTTGGGGCCAAGAACCACATATACCAGATCCCTCACACATGTATTTATCATTGAGTCGATACTCAGGTTCCTGTGTCAGACCTACACATGGCAAATCATATAGCAGTATGTCACCTATGGCTATACATATATCAAAGAATATAGATACTGGCCAGTTTGGATTGATAATTTGAGTTTTGTTGATTAGTCGGCCTACATTGGCGGTGCCTGTCTTGAGGTGACTCCAGACCTCTAGCCATTCCTCCATTGGGGAGTATTGTGAGTTGAAACAAGTGTATTGACTCTCCTGTTGGCAGATAGAATAGGTGGTCTTATTGTTTATGCAGGTCCCCAGGATCTTTCCCTGGCATGAGAAGTGGGTATAGTATAGTAAGGTTCTAGTGATTCCCTGGTCTGACCTGGTTATGTGAATACATGGGTCATATGATGAGGAATCTACGTCTACAGAAGGGGTCCAGATTAGAAGCAGCCAATACCAATGAAGCATCCTATCCACAAAAGCAAGGTGAGTGCTAACAGAAACCTCTCACCACACTCCCTGCTGGCCAGGGCAGCCTCTGCAATCCTATGGTGAAAAGTAGAGCAAGAATCACAATAGCAGTGAGAAACAAGGGGTGACAGTGCATCACAGTAAGGAAAGAGATATAGAAAATAAGGACAGTCTATTTGTTCCACCAGACCGTCAATTTCTCAAGCTTCTGCCATGCATAGATGAGTCAACTTCCAGAGAGACTAAAGCAGGGCTATAGTCTCCCAGAGCCTCTGGAGTTGTAGATTACTTCTTCTGTATGGTCAGCTTGCAAGGCATTGATGGATCAAGGATACACTCCCTGTTTCAACATGCTGGCTTCACTCTGCTGTGAATTCAGGAACCAACTTCGGGTACCTTTACTTCAGTAGGAGTGGACAAAATGACAGTGAATGGGTTCCTCCAGAGGGGTTTTGGGGGTTGAACATTCCATTTCTTCATCCATACAGCATTTCCTGGTTTAAAAGGGTGAGCATCTGTAATCAGACTCACAAGTAATCACTCTCTAACCCAGTGGTGTAAGGTGGTTAGGGTAGAGCCAAGGGCCCACATCTGTTGCCTTAGGGTTAGATTGCCTATCTCATTTAGATCCCCCCATATGCCCCTGATAAGGAGGAGAGGGTGCCCATAAAGGATTTAATAAGGGGAGAATCCCATCTCCTACTTCAGCCTCCCACTTGCAGCTTCAGTCTGCCTCCCTGAGGGTCCCTTACCTCTCTCTGCCTAATGTTAACCCTTTCACTACTCATTCCTCCCCCTGGAATAGAGTAAGGATTTCCGGTATTATCAAGAAAGAATGAGAAAATTTTAGTTTTCCCTAAATGCATCCCAGGGGCTGGGAGAAAAAAATAGTTATAAGTTTTCTGGAGATGCCTCTAATCATCATGTTGCATTTGGATAGTTGGCCTGGAGTGGAAAGGAGGACAGGAAAGGTGGCTCCAGTATCAAGAAGAAAATGAACCAGCCTTTTAATTACCTGAGTTTTCCAGTTACCCAATGGTCCGGGCTTCCAATAGACTGTTGGTTCCAGGGAACCACCCTGAAGAGCCCCAGGCCCCATCAGTCCTTTTTAAGGATGCTGGTTATCTGAGCCCTCAAAGATGGAGGTCTCTGAGGGCATTTAGACTTCTAGTGACTGTATCCACATAAGGGGCATGGCTTGCGGGACTTTGACTTCTGTTGTCCCTTCTGATGGCAGTCTTGTTTCCAGTGCCCTCACTGGCCACATAAGTGGCATTTGGTGCCAGGACCTCAAGAAGTCTGGTCGAACATAGTGTGTAAGGCCACGACTAAAGCCTCAGATTTTTCTTAAGCCTTTTTTCCTGTTTTATTGTTGTTGTTGTTGTGTTGTTTTGTTTGTTTTGTTTTGTTTTTTAATTTTGATTTTGGTTGTAATATACCCAATTGGCAGCTTGTAAGAGCTCTTCCAGGGTCCCTTCCACCCCGCAGTCAATTTTTCCATTTCCTCTGAATATTTAGGGCTGATTGAGTAACAAATTTGTCCTTTAAAATCATCTCAGCCTTAGGGGTGTGAGGGAACATAGCCATATATTTAATGAGAGCCTCCCTTGACCTCTCTCCAGGAAAGCCATTGGGTTCTCATTCTGTGTTTGTAAAATGGTGGCTAATGTAGCATAATTTAAGGACTTAACCTTAGACCTCCTTAATTTCTCTAAAGCACAAGCTTGGAAGTGGTGGCAATGCCATTTCTTAATGGCATGGTCATAGTCCCAACTAGTATCTTGGGATGGAACTGCCTGGGCCCTAGTAGGATACCAGGTCCTAAAGGACCTCCAGCTTCAGGATAATTGAGGTTTTTTTTCTTCTTTCAGTTTGTGGATCAAAATCATCCCAGTTTTTCAGAGTGCATCCCAAAGGAGTATTGGCCTTGGTTGAGAATTGCCTATCTGTAGGAAAAAGGAGGAAGAGGCATCCCCTATCTTTATTTTCCATAGCTGGCCTGGAGAAACCTCATCTCCTGACCTCGATAGTTGGTCAGGAGAAGCCTCATCTCATGGCCCTGTGTTTAGGCTGGCTATTCGACTGGCAGCCAAAAGTTTTGCCAGTCTTGTGAGGTTCTGGGAGAAGTCACTCTTTTTTTTTCATATATTTTTTTTATATATGAAATTTATTGTCAAGTTGGTTTCCATACAACACCCAGTGCTCATCCCAAAAGGTGCCCTCCTCAATACCCATCACCCACCCTCTCCTCCCTCCCACCCCCCATCAACCCTCAGTTTGTTCTCAGTTTTTAACAGTCTCTTATGCTTTGGCTGTCTCCCAACGGGAGAAGTCACTCTTATCCAGGCTTGACCTTACCTCTGAGAGCTGACCTTGTCTTCCTTTATTTCCCTATCCCTTTGTTTTCACTGTAAGACTTTGGGGGTATCAACTGTGACCAAGCAAGACTTCCCTGGTTATAGAATGATGTATTAATTTTATTTTTGCCCAAAAGTAATATTCTTTAAAAATATATTTTAAAAGGCTGGTGAAAAATACTTTTTGTAAGGATAAAATTGGCCATCAAGGGGGCTAAAAGGGCCAAAGTCGAGGTCTGTTTCCTTGCCTTTTCAGCAGTGCCCACATAAATATGTTCCAGCAATATGGATATCCATTTTAGAGCATGTAGGTTGTTATAAATTGGCATACACTGGGCTAAGTGTAACAAAATGGCTCCTATGTATTCCAGTAAAAGCCCTTTATTTATCATAGTCATCTATCCTTTATATGGCATCGGCATCCGTTCTTTTATTAAATAGAAACAACACAAATGTGGAGTATTAGGAAGCTGGCAGCGAGGACATCATCACCGTCTCCCCAACCATTGGATCAAAGGAAGGGTAATTTCAACCAAGGATTGAATAAAACAACTCAAAGGGCATGCTGTCCTGTTGTTCTGCTCTTTTGGTTAAAATTATATATTTTTTCCCTCTTTTTGGGCAGAGGGGGATAAAAAAACTTTGTTTGCCTCTTTTTTTTTTTTTTAATCAAAATCGTACCAACAATCCAAGAACTTTGCCTTTTTAACAGAGAGTAAAGCAGAATTTTAATCTTTTACCAGTGTGCTTTTAAAATCCATTTATTTTAGAAAGACAGATATCATATGTTTTCACTCATATGTGGATTTGAGAAACTTAACAGAAGACCATGGGGGAAGGAAAGGGGGGGAAATAGTTACAAACAGAGAGGGAGGGAGACAAACCATAAGACTCTTAAATACAGAGAACAAACTGAGGGTGGATGGAGGGGGTGGGGGAGAGGGGAAAATGGGTGATGGGCATTGAGGAGGGCACTTGTTGGGATGAGCACTGGGTATTGTACATAAGTGATGAACCATAGGAATCTACTGCAAAAACCAAGAGCATATTTGACACACTGTACATTAGCCAATTTGACAATAAATTATTTATTATAATAATATATATAATATAATATAATATAATATAATATAATATAATATCCATTTATTTTAATCTTGGTCCATCCTGACCACGTATAAAATTTCTTTCCAAAGATTTCCCTTCATACACCTTCTACAACTTATCTTTGCTTTCAGATTTTGACCAAAGCCCTTTTCTCCAAACAACCAGTCTCATTTAGGACAAAATTACTTTCTTTTACCTTCAACAAAAATGTATTCCCTTTCCTTATATCTTTCTTACATATCTTCTACTTTTCTACATACAGAATTACTTTCCTTATTTTTGCCATTCTTAATTACATTTAGAAATTTAACTCTTAGAAATCTTAGTCTCCAGTGAAAATTAAGTAATTCCAGACAAGCTCCCAAGAAATATAGCAGTATTCTCACCCAGAGAGATGAGACACTGAGGCTTTTCTATCCAGAAAGCAACTTTATTCATCGTGCTGACAAGGCCTCAGTGAGTTTGTACCCAAAAACTAAGCCCCGGGCTCAGTGGGGTGTAGCCTTTTATATAACTTCTACTTCATTGTCTTCCATATATGGTGACATATAGTCTGATAGGACACAGTCCAAGTTACAGAGTCATGTCAGAGCTATGCATACATGTATAGGATTTGATTGGGTCACGTTGTGTACCTTTGTTCTGAGGATGCCTCAAACTACATTCCTTAGGGAGGGGTTCTACCACAACACTGCTAAAAAGTGGTGCATTTGGGGATCCAACTCAGCCAGCCTGACTTCAGAACGTTGTCTTTTTTTTTTTTTTTAAAGTTTATTTGAGAGGAAGAGAGAACCACTCAGGCATCCTGAAAATAGCAAGGCTTCGGGTGTTTTAGGAGTCCTCTTTAGCATTTCAAAGGCCTTCTAGAGGCCTCTCTTTTGCCTTTACCTCTCCCAATTCAATAGTGTATCACCACTTTTCACAACCCTAACACATCTCTTTCTGTCCACGGGTCCTGTCCCCTTGCCTTAATAAAATCATCTTTTTGCATCAAAGATGTCTTTAAGAGTTCTTTCTTGGCTGTCAACTCTGGACCCCACCACTCCAAAACCTCATAAGCATCAATTATGTCCTTTGAAACTTAAATAAAAAAGGCTCACACTTCATAAACATAAGAATTCTGTCAGAGGACTTTCAGTTTTCTTATCTTTTTACTTCACCAAAGACATAAACACAGTTATTACAAGTAGTTCAGTTTAAAAAGCCTTATTATGTTAAGAATTCTAAAAGTGCACAATTGTATTTGGATGATTATATATATATATATATATATATATATATATATGTATATCATATATGTATATCAGTGCAGCGCTCAATGCAGGGCTCAATCTCATGACCCTGGGATCATGACCTGAACTGAAATCAAGAGTCATATACTTAACCCACGGAGCCACCCTTGGTGCCTCGAATTACATATTAATTTACATCAAATATTATAAATGATAGTAACCAAAGATTATACAGTCATAGAATATAGGCACTTAATGAAATTCTAAAGATTATTGATCTAATGTCCCCAGTTGGCATTTAAGGAAATCAGAGTCCATAAAGCCACACAACTTGTTAGATATTACAGAGTCCCTTAGTTGAGGAAAAGTTAAAACTAAACCCCAAGTTGTCTGGTTTGGACAACTCTCTCTTCATTCATATATAATAATCTTTGAGCTGAGAGTCCATGCTGTTCAGAATATTTGAGAAGAGACAGAATGACATTTGTAAATAAACCATGAGGTAATCTGCTTGAAGGGCTCTTATCTATATTGATTTCTATATTTACCTTCTACTAAATGTATCCCAGTTGAATTATGAGAAGTTTGGCAGAAGAAGTAGAATATTGGAAGAATTACCATAAAGGCAAGCCTGATAAGAAAATTAGAAATTCTGACAGTCATGTTTTGGAATATTGGGTAAATCAGTTAACTTCAGTTTTACTGTAGACTAAAACTCTATTTACATATTGCTACATGGGAAGAGATGAGATTTCATCCCTGAATTCATGTAAAAAGGCAGGAGCACTCTCTTATTGCCTATTTCTAAGTGGTGAGTGAGGTTGCTTCTTGTATGCTTGTTTGTCCTAATACCTTGAAGGATATTGTCATCAGATAAGAAGCTTATATACATCTTATGGCAATTTACTGAGTATGCCATCCATATTAAATCTTGTTTTAGGAAAAGTAACAATGTATCCACATTGTTAAATGATGGTTTTCAAAATAAGTTTAGACATTAATTACTAAAGTTATACCAACTTCTCTAGTACTGGGGGTAGTTAGTGAAAAGTATATGATTTTTGAAATTTTATAAGGTTTAGCTTTACATTAAAGTAAAAAGAAAAAAAAAGAGGAAGGCAATTTGTTTAAAGTTCATATGTTCACCCCAAATATATTCTTATTGTTGGATGTAACCTTAATTTTTGTTCTTTAATAAATCACAGATAGCTAGTGATATTGTTTGAAAAGGGGTCCATTATACAGTACAAACATATAATTTATTTGCAATTAAAATTTTTTTTCTGTAACAGAAAAAAATGAATAGTGCCTATTATGGATTGAATTGTGTCCACCAAAAAACATATGTTGAAGTTCCAACCCCCAGTACCTCAGAATATAATTTTATTTGGAAACAAGATTATAGTAACAAGATTTGGAACCAAGATATGTTATTAGCCAAAAATGAAGTCATACTGAAGTAAATGGGCCCTTCATCCAATGTGGCTGGTGTCCTTATAAGAAGAGGAGAAGAAAGACAGAGACAGAGATGGAGATACCTGAGGGGAAACACAAAATGACAAAAGAAGAAGAGACTGAAGTGCTATCATTGCAAGAGAAAGCACACGCACATTCACGTGAGACAGGGGAGGGGCAATGGGAGGAGGAGAGAGAGACTCCCAAGCAGGCATCATGCTGTCAGTGCAGAGCCTAATGCAGGACTCAATCCCACAAACTGTGAGATCATGACTTGAGCTGAAATCAAGAGTCAGATGCTTAACTGACTGAGCTACACTAGAGCCCCCCCCGCCCCCACCGAGTATGTTTTAAAACACACGTTAACTATATCACTATAATTATATCACTACCATAAATGAGTCCATCTGGTATTAATACTGATAGAAATAGGGCCAAAATTGCATTACATTTCCTTGAAAAGATATAAAAAGGAAAAGAAAGGCTGCATGGTAGCATATACTTTATCTAAAACTCTATTTTTGCACAAAATTCTGTCAACAGGAGTGGCAAATTCTCTTATACGGAAAACATCCGCAGGCTAGAGGGTAGAACCTTAGTGTTTTGGTTTTGGTTTTATTTCGTTTAATTTTTCTTTGTTTTGTTTTGTCTGAACTCCACCATTAGCAAATACTGTGTTTTTGAGTAAGTCAAATTTATCTTTACTCGCTTTCCTCTTTTGTCTAATTAGCGTAGTGACATTTGTCCTCCCTATCTGACAGGATATCTTAGAGTAATGTTTTCTCACATTTACTGAAATTCTACAATGTGGCAATCAATTTGCTAGACCACTAGACCAGATACAAAGAGGAAGGAGTTTGACACCCACCATTAAAGACAATGAAAATTACAGGTAATTGTGCCTTGCAGAGTTAAAATACTTAAATAAATTTGAAGTGGTTTCAATCATCATATCTTTTGTTAGCTTCAAATTAATATTCTGATAAAATTAATAACATCAATAAAAACTGTAGTACAATATATAAAACTTGCAAGATAAGTATAATTGAACAACAGTTTCATACAGAAAGTTTTCCAAGAAATCTGGGAAGCTCTGAATTAAATATAAACAATAAATGCAAGATAAAAAATGAACACACTTTTTCTAAAAGAACATGTAATGAGGGCCCCTGGGTAGTTCAGTCATTTAAGCATCTGACTTCAGTTCAGGTCATGATCTTACTTGGTCATGAGATGGAGCCCCTCATCAGGCTTTGCACTGGGCATGGGGCCTGCTTAAGATTCTCTCTCCCCCTCTCTCTTTTTATCTTTCTCTCTCTTTCTCTCAAAAAAAAAATCTTTTTTTAAAAATTTACTTTTTAGGGGCACCTGGGTGGCTCAGTCGGTTAAGCGTCCGACTTCGGCCCAGGTCACAATCTCACAGTTTGTGAGTTCAAGCCCTGTGTCAGGCTCTGTGCTGGCAGCTTGGAGCCTGGAGCCTACTTCGGATTGTGTCTCCCTCTCTCTCTACCCCTCCCCAGCTCATGCTCGCACTCTGTCTCTGTCAAAAATAAACTTAAAAAAATTTTTTTAAATGTACTTTTTAGGGGTGCCTGGGTGGCTCAGTTGGTTGAGCGTCTGACTTTGACTCAGGCCATGATCTCACGGTTCATGGGTTCGAGCCCCACAATGGTCTCTGTGCTGGCAGCTCAGAGCCTGGAGCCTGCTTCAGATTCTGTCTTTGACTCTCTCTGCCTCTCCCCCCAACTCACGCTCTCTATCTCTCTCAAAAATAAACAAGCATTAAAAAAATGTACTTTTTAAAACTATTTCCCCAAAATTGCATTTTATCTTGGGTGTTTAAAAATGAACTCTGTAGAACATACATTGGGATATTCCAGTGAATAGAAAAAGCTTTGCTTAGTAAGCTATATTCAAAACATTGGAAGAAAGTGTGCAAAGAAAAGTCATTTGAGCATATCGTTCTTGAAGCCTCAATGTTACATAACTGAGGTTTCAGGAATATATTTAACCTGAATTTTTGAAGCTTCCACCATTTGATTACAGCTAATATAGGTGATATTTGCCCAAATCAACTTTGACTTGATTCTTCTGGCCCACAATACTGCTACATATTTATTTCTAAGATGCAATCTATGCTAAATTTGAGGAAACACACAAAAAAGTTTATTTTTAGGATCTAGTGACATTTTTAGGATCTAGTATTTCCAAACGTAATGTCAGTTTTCCTGTTTTGGAGCTATAACTTACAAGTCATATAAGAAATTATTATACATTTTTCATATTCCTTCACACATAAAAGTTTATTTTCTGAATATTATTATCTGTGAAATAATAAAAAAACCCAGATACTGCAATTTCAGAATTTATCTTTAATTCATCTATTTAACTTAATTTTGCATCATTGTATTTTTCATAAATACAATCTTAAATCTTTCATTTTATTTATTTTTATTATCTTGTTTACACTTTTTAGTTGAAAATTAGTTGAGACACAATTAGTTTCAGATACATAGCACAGTGATTCAACAACTCCATGTTACGCTATGCTTACTACGAGTGCCGCTATTGTCTTCACCACACAATGCTATTATAATATAATTGTTATATTCCATATGCTGACCTTTAATCCCCATGACTTATTCATTTCATAAGTGAATTAAAATATGTTAATATGAAGACGTTTTTCTCTACTAATCATTTTTAAAAACATATTAGAACCCAAAATGCATCATAGCAAAATGGATATTTAACTGCACACTCCTTTAGAAAAAGTCATTCATTGACCTTACCTTATTGTATGATAATTTATCACACTTTCATAAAAAATAAGTTCAGCCAAAATTTCGAATTACTAAACTGTAGGCATCGACTATGTTTCATACTAATGTTTTCCAATCCCATTCCCAGGGGTTCAGAACATGATTGGGATTGGGGAAAAAGAATTCTAGCAGTGTTTTGGGAATTGGAGCAGACAAGAAAATAGCTCACTTGGTGCTACAGGCTGTTCCAGAATGTTTTTATTGCTTTATTGAATGGGGATGGAGGGAGGCTTTAAGGGAGCAATATGGTTGGGGATGCAGCTAGGATACATTTCTTGAAGATGCAGTCCCTGATCACTTCATAGGAGAATAAGGGTTTTGCGAATTTTTTAACAAGGACGTAGATAGAGTACTAATAATTTGGGGGCTCAGAGACTCTCTTACCCACCTGTTGACAGTGCCACTTATTTCTTCCCAGAGTCAGAGAATACACCCTGAGAACAGTCACAAAAGGCTATCTGTTTTCTAGTTCAATAGCAAGAATAAATAGTTGGATGCTAATATCATCTCTTACACACAGAGCTAAATACGAAAAGTAAGAAAAAATATTCTGTATAATTGGCAGGCAAAAATGGGGACATATAGTACCCTTGATTGCATGGCAAGATAAAAAGGGCTTTCTTGAGAAAAGTGTCATATGTCTGATTATAGTTTATTTTCCCACATTGGTAATGGCAGAGCCCTAGATTACACAGTTATGAGCTAGAAAAGTATGGCATCCTATTCATTCATTTGTTAATTCAATCAACAACATGTCCTTGAATGCCTAATGTCTCCTTCGATTATATTTACTGATAATACAATAAAGAAAAAGTCATAGTTTCTCATTGTAACTTTTTTACTGTGAAATTTGTCAAAGAGATATAAAAACTTAAAAAAAGTAGAAACAATACATTTCCACATAAGTGCTGTGACCACTTTAGGTACAAGAGGCTCTGGGAACACGTAGGAGGAATAAGTCCTATTCAGTCTTGGACATTATTCATCTTTCCTCTGTTTAAACAATTTGTGATTAAGACTAATTTCAAATCTAGATGATTCAAATTATTGTTTTTAAAAGTGTTAATATTCACTGTGGTAGCTAGTGTTATGCTGTAGATAATTAGTGTTAGAACACAAAAATGGAAAGTTTTGACCTTAACAACACAGTTGTGAAACAATGAAGTCTGATGTCCCACTTAGAAGTAGTAAGAATTCCTCACCCATATGAATATTTAATGACACAAGAACCTCAACTAACACCAGAGAAAGACAGATTAAAAGAATGACACACAGGCACATCTTTCCACTGCTTAAAACCAAAAATAGAGAGTAAGTCTTGAAAACAACCAGAGCAAAAAGAGACAATACACAAACTTTTCATCAGAAACTGTATAGGCCAGAGTACCATGATAAGACATCTTTAAAGTGTGGAAAGAGGAACAAAAGCCATCCAGAATTCTACACCCAATAAAAGTATTCTTTAAAAAAGTGATTTTTAAATGAAGATTATCAGATAAGTGAGAGAATTAGTAACCAGCAAAACTTCACGACAAGAAGTTCTTTAAAAAATGACATAAAATGAAATATCAGACCTAAGAAAGAAAAGAAAGTCACCAGGAATGATATATCATTAAATTAAATTAAAATTTTTTTCTAAATGTTTCTTTATTCATAAACTTGATGCAAGTCTGTAAAATTATACTGTACCTTGCCAAATAAATATTCAATGAAAAAGAAAATCCAAAAAACAAAGCATGCCAAATGTGCCACTGTCAATCTGTTAGCTATAAGGATATTAAAGAATTAAATAATGTATTCAAGCTGTAGCCTTAGGTTTAAAAACTTTAATGATTTAGAGAATTCTGCCTCGTCATTTGTTATCTGAGAAACTGGCAATCAGAACCTCATACAAATGTAACAAGTGAATAAGAATACCAGAAAATCTTTACTTCCTCTTAACCAAAATGGAATAAAAATAAATTAAACACCCGATAAAGAAGTGCCAAGTCTCTCAGATGTGGTTTACAAAGTTAAAAACTGAATATTAAATGCATAAGCAACACTTGCGAATTTTGTAACCGGTTTGTACAGAAAAAATGTACCTCCGGATTTCTTTTTAAAAGAATCTATTAATGAGTAGAATTTAAAAGACTATATTAATGAATAGAATTTACTTTTAAATCAAATTGCTTTTCTGCATGTAATTTCCTTTAAAGACAATTAAATTTTAAATAAAAATGACAGCATTAAAAATGAAATTTATAGCATATATTCAAATGAATTGCATGATTATAATAGCAAAAAGAGTGTGAGGGTAATAGAAGTATAGTTTGCAAGTGCTACAAATGTGAAGATTTTATATGAAGTGAGAAATGAAATGTGTAGTTTCCTAAGTGAAGTGAGATGTGGGAATAAATGGTACACTATCAATTCTAAGTAGATTCTAATAAGTTAACAATGCATGATGAAATACCTAAGTGATCAAGAAAAAGTATCGATATAAGGATGGATGGATGGATGGATGGATGGATGGATAGATAGGATAAAGATAAAAAGGCCAATATAAGAACTGCTATGGAATATTGAAGAAAAAAATAACTAAAAAGATGTCAAGAAAGTAACAACTGAGAAATAAAAGGAGAGCAGTTAAATGGAAAACCGAATGTAATATGTAATTTTAAGTATATTGCAAATGGACTAAATTCTCCAATTAAAGGGCAAAGATATCAGACTAGATGTAGAAGTAAGTCCTTACTATAAACTTTCTATGATACAAGAGGTACAGATGAATATATACCAGACACTTGACTGCACTGGTAAAACAGATTTTATTTGATCTGCTGCTGTATGGGAGAGAGACGTTGGTATAGAACTGAGCTAAAGTCTGAATACAGTGAGGACAGCTGGGGATTTATAGCCAATGTGCAGAGTGAGGGATCAGTGGAAGGAAAATTGCTAAGAAGACATAAAGGGTAAAGAGATTCTTGATGAATTGGATTATTGTTAACAACAAGGCAAAGACACAGACATCAACCTTGGGGGTGATGAACTTGATCAAATATCAAGGGTGAGAGGATTCTTGGTAAACTGACTTTGCAAGATTCTTTGCTAAAACTGGGTTGGACAGGTCAAGAGCAGGTCAGCCACTGATGCTGAGGTGTAATCAAGAAGAGGGCTCAGAGAATCCTAAGTTTGGTAGAGGAAAAAGTCTTTGTCATTTGTACTTTAAAATGTAAAAGCAGGGGCGCCTGGGTGGTGCAGTCGGTTAAGCGCCCGACTTCAGCCAGGTCACGATTTCCCGGTCTGGGAGTTCGAGCCCCGCGTCAGGCTCTGGGCTGATGGCTCAGAGCCTGGAGCCTGTTTCCGATTCTGTGTCTCCCTCTCTCTCTGCTCCTCCCCCGTTCATGCTCTGTCTCTCTCTGTCCCAAAAATGAATAAACGTTGAAAAAAAATTTTTTTAATGTAAAAGCAGGGGTGCCTGGGTGGCTCAGTTGGTTAAGTGGCTGACTTTAGCTCAGGTCATGATCTCACTATTTGTGGGTTCTAGCCCCACATCAGGCTCTGTGCTGACAGTTTGGAGCCTGGAACCTGCTTTGGATTCTGTGTCTCCCTCTTTCTCTCTTCCCTTCCCCTGCCTGTGCTCTCTCTCTCTCTCTCAAAAATAAATAAAAATTAAAATATAATAAAATAAAATGAAATGTAAAAGCAAAAATAGGATGAAGTGAAAGATATGAAAAGATATATAAAATATAAACAAACACACATGGAAGTTTATGTGAAGTATAGTACAGTAATAAGAAGTAGACTTTGAGAAGGGTGCCTGGGTGGCTCAGTTGGTTAAGCTGTTGACTCTTGATATCAGCTCAGAACATTATCTCACGTTTTGTGAGATCAAGTCCCATATCAGGTTCTGTGCTGACAGTGGAGAGCCTGCTTGGGATTTTCTCTGTCCCCCTCTCTCTGCTCCTCCCCTGCTCATGCATGTGCTTGCTCTCTCTCTCTCTCTCTCTCTCAAAATAAATAAATAAACTTTAAAAAAGTTGACTTTGAGAAACTGAAAGCAATATGTTACAATGATAACTGCATCAATCATCAGGAAGACATAATTTGTGAAAAGCTTCAAAATACTGAAAAAAACATACAAAATAAAGGGAAAAAGGAAAAATTGACAAAGTGAAAGAGTTTAACATTCATTTCCGAGTAGTAAAATAAGTAAACAAAACTGAGTAAGGCTATAGAACACCTGATCAAAACTAACAACAAAATTTATTTACATGTTTTTACAGACACTACTTATCATAAGGAGAGGTACAAAAATTAAGGAAATAGAAAAGTTATAAACAGTTCATAAGCCAAAGTTTTTTTTTCTGAAAAAGAAAAAAAACCAAAACAATGAAGTTCATGCATTCCAACAAAGAAAAATGAGAAAAAATTATACTACCAATATCAAGGATGGAGTAGAAATGACCACTATAGATGTTATGCAAATTAAGGAATTGTGATGAAAGATTTAATAATATATGTTCAACAATTTAGTTGACATGAACACATTTGTTTAAAAAACAAATTTAACAAGCATACTTCAAGAACACATTTAAAAATGAAAGTCATGTAGGGGTGCCTGGCTGGCTCAGTTGGAAGAGTATGTGACTCTTGGTCTCCAGATCCTCAGTTTGAGCACCACATTGGGTGTAGAGATTGCTTAAGTAAATAAATAAATAAACTTAAAAGAATTGGGAGTGGTGCTTGGGTGGCTCAGTTGGTTAAGCATCAGATTCAGTGATTTCGGTTCAGGTCATGAGTTCGAGCCCTGCACTGGCTCGCAGAGTTTGCTTGGGAGTCTCTCTTGCTCCTTCTCTCTCTGTCCCTCCCCAGTGCATGTGCACATTCTCTCTCTCTCTCAAAATAAATAAATAAACATAAAAAAATAAATAGTCATATATCTATTAAAGAACTAGGATCTTTATTTAAAGGGGGGGAAAAGTACAATCTCTTATTTTCATTCATGAGTGATGAAATAAAATTTAGGAAAAATTTCAGGCAAACTTTTATGCAAACTCTTTCATAAAACAGAGGAGGGAACACACTTCAGCTCACTGTGAAGTCAGCATAATCCTGATAGTAAAGCCTGATACATTACAAAAATAAAATAGAGACCTAAAGAATATAGCTGCAAAAATCTTCAACAAAATTTTATCAAATAAAATACAGCAATATGTAAAATTGATAATATTATGACCCAGTGAGTTTTATCCTAGGAATGAAAAGGGTTAAACATTTGACAATTAATCAATGTAAGTCAGCATTTTAACAAAATAAGAGATAAAAGTACATATGATCATCTTAATGGACGAAACAAAATTCAACACACTCATTATAAAATTAAACCTAAATTCTTCAATATCCATGATAAAATCACTAAGAAAATTAGAACGGAAGATAGCTTCCTCAAATTGTAAAGAACTTCTACTAAAATATCAGATAGCATCATATTAAGGGTAAGATATTGAATATTTTTATACCATATTCATGAATTGGGAAATTCAATAGTGTTAAGATGTAAATTCTCCACATATTGGCTTATAGATGCTATACAACCATAAGAGGATTATTTTTGGAGAAACTGATAAGTGGTAGCAAAATTCAGATGAAATTTCAATAGATTTGGAATAGCTAAAAAGAACTTGAAAAATAAGTTAAGGATTTACCCAACCCAATTTCAAGACTATAAAACTACAAACATTTAGACAGTGATACAGTGGTGAAAGGAGATACGGATCAATGAAACAGAATAGTACACCTTCAAATAGAGTCACATGTCTATGACCAATTGATTTTCCAAAAAGATGCTAAGGAAATTCAGAGGAGAAAGGATACTCTTTTCAAAAAGAATATTCTTCAACAAATGGATAAAATAATTGAATTTTTATAATAATAATAAAATATGGGGCACCTGGGTGACTCAGTCAGTTGAGCTTCTGACTTCAGCTCTGGTCATGATCTTGCAGCTCATGAGTTCAAGCTCCGTGTCCGGCTCTGTGCTGACAGCTGGGAGCCTGGGGCCTGCTTTGGATTCTGTGTCTCCCCCTCTCTCTGCCCCTAACCCACTCGCATTCTATTTCCGTCTCTCTCCAAAATAAATAAACATTAAAAATATAATAATAATAATAAAATAACCTCAGTCCCAGCTTCACACTGTACTCAAAAATTAACTCTAAATTGGTCATAGATGTAAACATAAAAGTGACATCTGAAATACTTCCAGAAGAAAACATAAGAAAAATATCTTTGCAAAATTGGAACAGGAAAATTATTCTCACCACATAAAACACCATTAAAAAATGATGAATTAGACTTTGTAAAAATTAAAAAGAATTCTCTTTTCAAATGACACCAATAAAAGAATATAAAAGGCAGCTATAGATGAGAGAATGTTCAGATTGAAAATATCAGACAAAGGACATGTGTCTAAAATATATAATGGATTCCTACAGATCACTAATAAAAAGTTGAATAGCGGCACCTGGGTGGTTCAGTCAGTTAAGTGTCTTGACTCTTGATTTCGGCTTCAAGTCATGATACCATGGCTCATGATTTCAAACCCTGTGTCAGACTCCATGCTGACAGTCCTAGAGATCTACTGTATAGCATAGAGCCTACATACTTAAAACTTTGTTAAGAAGGTGGATCTTATGTTGTAATCCTACCACGAAAAATAATAAACATGATTAAAGAGGATGAGAGAAAACTTTCAGAGATGATGAAATATGTTTATGGCATAGACTGTGGTGATAGTTTCAAAGACTTATACATATCTCCAAACTCATCAGATTTGTATACATTAAATATACACAGCTTTCTGAATATCAATCATAACTTAATAAAGTGCTTAAAAATATACTCAAAACCATTATAGAGCAGGAAAATGAAATTAAAGTCGATGCAATTTTCATTTCACACATGCAAAAGCTGCCAAAATAAAAATTGTTGTCAAGGACGTGGAGAAATTTGGTCCACTTATAATGCTGATCAGCGTGCAAAATTTGTACACCTACTTTGAAAACCAGTTTGGAAGTTTATTATAAAGTTAGGCAGTTACTATATAAGCAGTCATTTTACTGCCACACATGTACCTATCAGACTTATAAACGTAGTCCACAAAAAGTCTTATACCTAATTTTTTATAACAACATCACTCACAATATTCTAAGTGTAATCAACTCAAATTCCATCAACAGGTGAATAATGAACAAGTTGTGGTAAGTTAACACAAAGGAATACAGCTCAGTGATAAGAAGGAATACTCAACTCATAAATATAACAACATGAATGAATCTCACATACAGTTTGCTGACAGAAAGGAGACAGATACCACAGAGTATTGTATGGTTCCATTTATATAAATATTTAAAACTGGCAAAATGAATATATAGTGAAAGAAATTAGATTAATAGTTACCAAGGCAGACGGTTGGGTAAGATTAAGTGCAGACAGGTATGAGGAAATGAGGTGGTCATACTAGAGTACACATTTGTCAAACTTTCCACCAAAAGTTGTATGATTTATCACATGCATATTTACTTCAGTAAAATTCATTGTAAGACAAAGAGAAAAATCATATAAAATATTTATTTTCCCTTTATGTAAGAAATAAAAGTGGAAATTTGACTGGAATGGAGAATTGTAAGTACATTTTATAACTTTATTATTTAATTCAAATTATTGTGACGCTGTAGTCATACATGTTAAATTTCCCTCGTCATTCCCTAGTCATTAGGTTCCTCTTTTTTAATGAAATGTTAATGCCTAAGCACAATGTTAATGCTTGTACATTTTTTTTGAAGGGCAATAATCTAAATTACTGTTCTCCACTTTCCTCAAACAAGCACTCAAAACCTTTGAGCATCTTTTCCCAGTCTGTACAAAGCCCAGTTGCTACACTGTCTCTTACCACTGGTCCTAGAAATAAGAAGCCACAAATCAATCTAGAGCTAGCCAGAAAACATCAGTACAAATCAGGAGGGAAGGGATCTGGACATCATTTCTTATGACAAAACATTTTTTTACGGGAGGTACTTTGGGTCAAGTAGCTAGCTTGAAGTGTTTGAGGCACTGACATGAAAATGTAGCTATAGAGGGCAAAATACCTGGCAAGATCCTAGTCAAGACAGGGAAGATCTTTCTAACAAAGATGTTAAAAATGTATACAGTTGCCACTTAATGCCTTTTGAATCACCAAAAATGTCCAACACTTAGGACGTGCATTAAACAAATGCCATCTAACCTAATAGAAAGGCAATGGACTTCAGATTCAAATAGTATTAAATTAGATACTGACTCAACAACTACTACCTAGGTCGTACTGTAGAAGTTACTTATTTGGGCTTCATTCTCTTATATGTAACATTTGATAATATTATCTTGGGTTGTTATGAAGATTATGTATAATACATGTGAATCATTTGGCCCTTGTTATTATACTTTGTAACAATGTATAGATGGAGATTGCACTAAATTAGTTCAAAGTTCCTCTCCCATTCTAGATCATGATGTCAGATTTGGTGAGAGACCAGAAAAATACATAATATCACTAAAATGTAATTGTTTTTCTACATTACAATAATTATTTTATTTTTGTATTAAACAGAAGTTTGTACAGAAACAGGATGAATAGGGTGTGTGTGTGTGTGTGTGTGTGTGTATACAGAGAAAGAGAGAGACAGAGAGACACATAGACAGATGGAAATATAGAACAAAGAAAGAAGGAAGACAACCTATGAGTAAACTATGGACAGAGGAAGTCCGAGGAGGGGTAAGAGCTCTGAATGAATGCAATGACCATCTTAGTGTCAGCTAAGCATGAGAGGACAAGACAATCAGACATAACAATGAAAACCATCATTGGGAGAAATAGCTGCCAAAGGTTCCACTAATAAAAACCTTTGTCTTCTTGAAAACGCAGGAGAAGACAGCAGTCAACAGCTTTTCCACTGAGCTTAATTTATTATAGAATTTGATGAAGATGTTCCTTGTCTTTGAATCATAAGGCTTTTAGGTCTGTGATTACCTTTACAGGTCAGCTCTGTCTTATTTTTAAAATGTTTAAAAAATGTTCCAAAGTTCAAATGGAAGAATGAATATATATTTAAGCATAAAATTTGACAAAAGCAGATTAACTTTATTCATCAAATGCAGGTATCCTTGTGTCTTCCCATGGCCAGCCCAGCATTGTGCTAGTTGTGATATGCAAATATACACTTTCTAACCTGGTGGAGTTCACAGGATAGGCATAATGATAGATACATACATGATTGTATAGCAAATAATACTTTGAACTATTAATCATTAAACTTTTCTTTCTCACTTTTCATCTATTTGACTCTTTTCCAATCATTCATAATTATCCATTATTCCTTGAGGAAAATTAACATTTGAGAGGAAGCCCTAAGAAGAGCAATATTATTTTTTGTTTGTTTTATTTTAGAGTGAGAGAACATGCAAGATGGGTATAGGGATACAGGGAGAGACAGAGAGAGAGAGAGAAATAGAGTGAGAGAGAGATATAGAGGGAGGGAGAGGGAGAGGGAGAGAGAATCTCAAGCAGGTTCCATGCCCAGTGCAGAGCCTTACGCAGGGCTCAATTCCACAACTCCGAAATCATGACCTGAGCTGAAATCAAGAGTCAGATGCTCAACCAACTGAGCCACCTAGGCTCAACCAAAACAATATTTGGTTTCAATTTGTTTGTATTTTATTTGAGTGTTGGTTCTTCAGTACAGTAAAGGAATGCTTAAGTGAATCAGGGCTTATGATAAAGAATGTAAAGAGAAAAGCAAACATAATACTGGTCTAGTCTCCTTGGAAACAGACATGCATCATCTGGACATCTGGCTATATCTTAAGTGGAGACAAACTGGGGGAGGCTGGGGATGAGGAATCCTGAGAAAGTTGGGATGACCAAGTACAGTCTGATGCCCAAGTCAAGACATTTTGTAGAAATTGAGCTATCCTGGCACCATTCAAATGAGCATTGAGTTTATATATGAGTCAAGTCAACTCTTATTCTATAGAATGAGCAAAGGCAATTGCAAAAGCAATGCCAGTATAATCAAAGTCCTTGTTCAGTCAATCTTTCCAACTAAATTTCCAGAAAACTAGCAAAACTACTACAGAATTCTGACATTCAGAGAGCCAATAGAGAATAAGAACATATGTATAATTTGATATATGTACTTGGGTGAGGTTGGACAGTTATTAAAACGAATCTAGTTATAATTGTAATTATATAAAATATTTATGTCCTCAAATAGGTTTGTGGACCAAGGACCTTGAGAGCAGGACTAAAAAGAGGCAACTAAAAATCTAGAGAAATAAAAACTCTTTATTAAAGAAGCTGAGACATCATAGGATCTTAAAAAGAAAAAAAGAGTATTTTTTGGGAAGAGAGTCAGCAATGGGTGTATAAAGGGTTAGAACTTTCCAAAAGAACCACACGGAAGAGTGAAATTCATGTCCAGAGAAGAGTAAGTCTCAAGGCTGAATTTGTTTGTGTGTTATGGATCCATTTATGGCACTTCTGTCCTGCCATCCCAAATTGTTTAATGCTATAGAATGTTTTGTCAAAGCAGAATAGCTGAATAAATTGAGTATGGGTAAGGACAGAGAGGACTGGGAAATGTTATGAGAAAAGTCTTTTTGGTATTTCTTACCACATTGAAGACCAGTGAAGAGAATCATCACGGAATGAGATGTAAACTTACATTATTTTTCTTTAAGACAGATTTTGTTTATCCATATTTAAGACAGAAAAATTGATAAGATTCAAATGAGATTGACAAGTTCATCCAAAGCTTTAGTTCAGTAGCACATGAATCAATCATACACTGACACCAATCCTTCAAAGCAAACCCTCTAAAAAAACATTTCTGGCAGAACATTTCTGGTATTATTAGCATGAAGATTTAGAACCAGACACAATTTAGAACCAATCACAAAAGTAAGGAAAGGTAAGATTTTTAACCTTAGATTTAAACACTGATAGGTTGATAATCATAAAGAAGTGAATATGCATTTAGGTCACATTATATGCCAGCTACTATTCTTTTTTTTAATTTTTTTTAATTTTTACATTTATTTATTTTTGAGAGACAGAGACAGAGCATGAACAGAGGAGGGCCAGAGAGAGAGAGAGAGAGAGAGAGAGAGAGACAAGAATCTGAAGCAGGCTCCAGGCTTTGAGTTGTCAGCACAGAGCCTGATGCGGGGCTCGAACCCACAAACCTTGAGATCATGACCTGAGCCAAAGCCGGAAGCTCAACCGACTGAGACACCCAGGCTCCCCAGTGCCAGCTACTATTCTAACTGCTCTCATACTCAAATGCATTTAAATATCTAAAGAAACCCATGAGGTAAATAGGTAAATATCATTACCATCTCACAAATGATGACACTTGAGTTCCAGAAAAATTAAAATCTTGCCTAATAAAACAAACAAAAGACTAAAGACAAGTTGAGTAAGGAAAGTTGTTCAATGCCACATAGTTAACAAGTGCTTAACTTGATATTTGTTGTTATATTCTTGTTGATTTTGTGTTCTTATCCAAAATACTATATTGTTTCTCTAAATTGAATTTGTAATTTAAATTATTCTCAAAGGATGTGATAAATGCCTCAACATTTTTATTTATTTATATATTCTTGAAAAATATTTGTGGAAGAGTTAAGATGGCATAGTAGTAAGGGGACCCTGGGCTTATCTTATCCCTCTCCCACACCTAGATCAACGTCAAACCATTTTGAGCACCTAGGAAATAGATCTGAGGATTAACAGAGAAATCTGTATAATTTGAAGGAGAGAATGTGGCAGGTACATGGTGCAGAGAGGTGGCTTGGAGAAGAGAAGAGCCACGGTGCCAAAAAGGAGAAGGAGTCATTTTCTCAGAGAGGAGAAAGACAGAAGGAGAGAGCAACAAATCAGGTTTGTGCAAGAAAGCACTACCCCTGAAAGCAGCTAGAGAGACAGAATGAAGACATACACAGGGGACTGCACAAGAAAACTGTCCCCCAAAACCATTGACAAGGAAAAAAAGAGAGGGTTTTAATATAGCCAGTTTTGGTTTTGTTTTGTTTTGTTTTGTTTTTTATAAATAGTGGAGCACAGAGTCAGAAATTTCAGAGTCAGCCCCTGGCAGTGCTCTGGTGAGAAAGCAGGCAAAGCCCCCAGGAGTGGGCAGTGCCAACTGAGGTTCCTGTGGGTTGCACAGGGAGAAGCAGTTCCCCTGCTTGGAGTGCAAAGGACCTGGCAGGCACCATCAAGCTGCCATGTTTACTCATATAAGAACAAAGACACCTCCTGAGGATAGCAAACCCTGGTGCTGGCTGTATGTTGCAATTTACCACAAACTCTAAGCCTGTGCTACACAGTGTTTCCAGGGACAAGCTGGCCCTGGCCATAGCACAGCGAGAACCTCCCCCAGATCACTAAGGGTCTGAACCACAGGGGTCTCTGAGGTGTGGGGTTTTGAAACAAAGCTGTGTCTGAGAGGCACTCTGGAGAGAGGCACCACTTGGCAGATGGACAGCTCAGACACAGACGGGGAGGGTGGGGAGCTGACAGAAACAGGGGACAAAGGGTGGGTGACCAATCACATGTCTGTGAGGGTGTGAACTTCCCACTCTGGAGACTAGAATGTGAGGTGATGCCATTTTCACCATTAGCCCACCAACACTGATATACCTCAGTAAGTAAAACAGTGCCACCAAGTGGAGAACAGAGTTGTTACACCAAGCCTTATCCCACTGTGCCCTCCAGGCCCATCTCCATGAGGGTAGGTTGGCCCAAGAATCAGAGAAGCATACCCCTCCCTCAGAAGACCAGCACAAGTCCCTTCCACTATCTTAGTCTACTCACCATAGACTACTGCAAAGTTTCAGCTCTAGGGGAAACTGGATCTAGTTTCAATTAGTTTTTTTTTGTTTGTTTTCTTGTTATTGCTGTTGTTGCTTTAGTTTTTGTTTTCGCTGATGTTTATTTTATTTTATTTCTTGGATACATAAAGAGCCAAGTATTTGTTTTTCATTTAATTTAAATTTAATTTTTTTTGATTTTTTAAATTTTAATTTTTTTTCTCTCTTCTTTACTCTTTTCTCTCCTTTTTTTTTTTCTATCAAACTTCTTGTAACAACCACACAAAACACACTTAGGATCTAGCTTCTTTTATTTGATTTAAAAAATTTTTAAATTTGTATTTTATTCTATTATTATTATTATTGTCCTTTTCTTCCTCCAAAATGACAAGACAGAGTAATTCACCTCAAAAGAAAGAACAGGAAGAAATGACAGGCAGGAATTTAGTAAATGCAGTTATAAGTAAGATGCCTGAACTAGAATTTAATATAGAGATTTTATGGATACTGGCTGGGCTTGAAAAATCACAGAAGACACCAGAGAATCCCTTTCTGCAGGGCAAGGTAACTAAAATCTAGCCAGGCCAAAAATAAAAATGCTATAACTGGGTTGCAAACCAAATGGAGGCCATAAAAACGAGGATGGATGAGACAGAGGAGCAAATTAGTGATACAAAGGGTAAAATTATGGAAAATGATGAAGCTGAAGAGAACAGGAAAACAAAGATCAGGGATCACAATGGCATACTTACAGAACTCAGTGATTTATTAATACATAATAACATTCAAATCATAGGAGTCACAAAAGATGAAGACAGAGAAAAAGGGGCAGAAGTTTCATAAGAACAAATTATAGCTGAAAACTTCCCTAATCTCGGGAAGGGCACAGACATCAGAAATCCAAGAAGTACAGATAGCTCCCATTAAATTCAACAAAGTCCAGCCATCATCAAAACATATCATAGTCAAATTCACAAAATACACAGGCAAGGAAAGAATCCCAACATCAGCAGGGAAAAAAAAGTCCTTAAAGTTTAAGAGAAGACACATCAGGTTCACAGAAGATCTGTCCACAGAAACTTGGCAGGCCAGAAAGGAATGGCAAGATATATTTAACGTGCTGAATGGAAAAGATATGCAGCCAAGAGCACTCTATCCAGCAAGACTGTCATTCAAAATAAAAGGAAAGATAGAGTTATCCAGGCAAAATAAACAAACAACTACAGGAGTTTGTGACCATTAAACTATCCCTAAATGAAATTTTAAGGGCACCTCTTTGAGTGGACAAAAGACAAAAAGACCAAAAGTTGAGGTGCCTGGTGGTTCAGCCTGTTGAGCATCTGACTTCAGCTCAGGTCATGATCTCATGGTTCATGGGTTCAAGCCCTGTGTTAACCTTTGTGCTGACAGCTCAGAACCTGGAGCCTGCTTTAGATTTTGTGTCTCCCTTTCTCTCTGCTCCTTCTCTGCTTTATCTCTCCCTCTCTCTCTCTAAAAAATAAATAAACATTAAAACAAATTTTTTTAAAGGACCAAAAGCAACAAAGACAGAAAGGACCATGTAGCATCACTGGAAACATCAAGTCTACAGGTAACACAATAACACTAAATTCATATCTTTCGATAATCATTCTGAATGTAAATGAGCTAAATGTTCTCATCAGAAGACATAGAGTATCAGAATAGATTACAAACAAACAAACAAAAAAACAAGATCCATCTATATGTTGCCTACAAGAGACTCATTTTAGAGGTAAAGACACCTGCAGATTGAAAGTGAGAAGATGGAGAACCATCTATCATGCATCCAAAGAAAGCCAAAGTAGCTATACTTATATCAGACAAACTAGATTTTAGTATATGTGCTGCTGAAGCGAGCTCGAGACAAACTAGATTTTAAAACAAAGACTGTAACAAGAGCTTAATAAAGACATTATATCACAATTAAGGGGTCCATCCATCAAGATTTAACAATTTTAAATATTTATGCCCAACTTGTAGCACCCAAATATATAAATTATTTAATAACAAACATAAAGAAACTTATTGATAATAATACAATAATAGCAGGTACTTTAACCCCCACCCCTCACAGCAATGGACAGATCACCTAAACACAAAATCAACAGGGAAACGATGGCTTTGAATGACAGATGGACTTAACAGATATATTCCGAACATTTCATCCTAAGCAACAGAATACACAGTCTTTTCCAATGCACATGGAACAGTCTTCAGAGTGGATCACATACTGGGTCACAAATCAGCCCTCAACAAGTAAAAAAAGATCATGATCATTTCTTGCATATTTTCAGATCACAATGCTATGAAACTTGAAGCCGACCACAAAAAAAAAAAAAAATAGGAAAGCCCTCAAATACATTGAAGTTAAAAAACACACTACCAAAGAATGGATGGATTAACCAGGAAATTAAAGTAGAAATAAAAAAAAAATACACGGACTCAAATGAAAATGAAATGTGACAGTCCAAAACCTTTGGGATGTAGCAAGGCAATCCTAAGAGGGAAGAGCATTGCAATTCAGGTCTATCTCAAGAAGTTAGAAAGTTCCCGATTCAATAAACTAACCTTAAACCTAAAGGGATTAGAAAAGGGAGAGCAAATAAAGCCTAAAACCAGCAGAAGAAAGGAAAAGAAAAGCAGTGCAACAGATCAATGAAACCAAGAGATGCTTCTTTGAAAGAATTAATAAAATTGATAACCCCCTACACAGGTTTATCAAAAAGAAAAGAGAGAGGACCCAAATAGGTAAAATCACAAATGAAAGAGGAGAGACCACAACCAACACCACAGCAATACAAACAATTATAAGAGAATACTATGAAAAGTTATATGCCAACAGACTGGGCAATTTGGAAGAAATGGACAAATTCTTAGAAACTCACAAACTATTAAAACTGAAACAGGAAGAAATAGAAAATTTGAACAGACCCATAACCAGCAAAGAAATTGAATGTGTAATCAATAGTCTCCCAACAAACAACAGTCTTGGGCCAGATGCCTTCCCAGGGGAATGGTACCAGATGTTTAAAGAAGAGTTAATACCTATTCTTTTCAAACTGTTCCAAAAACTAGATATAGAAGGAAAACTTCCAAACTCATTCTGCAAAGACAGCATTACCTTGACTCCAAAACTACATGAAGACCCCACTAAAAAGGAGAATTACAGGCCATTATGCCTGATGAATCAGGATGCAAAACTTCTCAACAAGATATTAGCAAAGTGAATTCATCAGTATATTAAAAGAATTATTCACCATGATCCAGTGGGATTTATTCCTGGGATCCAGGGATGGTTCAATATTTGCAAATCAATCAATGTGATACACCATATTAACAAAAAGATAAAAATCATATGATCCTGTCAATAGATGCAGAAAAAGCATTTGGCAAAATACAACACCAATTCTTGATAAAAACTTTCAACAAAATAGGGATAGATGGAACATACCTCAAAGCATAAAGGCCATATATGAAATATCCACAGCTAATGTCATCCTTAATGGGGAAAAACTGAGAGCTTTTCCTTGCCTATTACAATGACATAGATGGAACTAGAATGTATTGTGCTAAGTGAAATAAGGTAATCAGAGGAAGACAAATACCATATAATTTCACTCATATGTGCAATGTAAGAAACAAAAAAGATGAACATATTGGGGAGGTGGAAGGGAAGAGAAGGAAACAAACCACAACGGATTCTTAAAGATCGAGAATAAACTGAGGGTTGATGGAAGGAGGTGAGTGGGGGATGGGCTAGATGGGTGATGGGTATTAAGGAGGGCACTTGTGATGAGCACTGAGTGTTGTATGTAAGTGATGAATCACTGAATTCACCTCCTGAAGCTAATATTGGATTGTATGTTAACTAAAATTTAAACTTAAAACAGGAAAAGAAAAAAGAAAAGAATTGTATTATATAGTGAAAACAGAATACGTATGCTAATTATTGAATTTCTTTTAAAATGCTTTATTTTAAATTAATTGCCTAGATTTTAAATGAGATGTTTTCAGTATTACATGCCTATAGAGAATACATTTTTAAAGAATTAACTAATTTAAATTAGTATCTAATGACATTGACCTCAAAATGTACTCTAAATGTAATTCTCAAATAACAGTATGCTTTGCCTCTTCTAGCCTAAAGCATGACCTAGATACAAAAGCCATTTCTCTCTTTTTTAATTTCCTAAAAAGTAGAACATGGTGAGACATTAATATTTGGTAAACACTCAAAGCATTTTAAACATCCCCATTGTGCTTCATTCAGTTTTTATGTCTACTGAACTCGATAAAATATGATTAAAACAACCTTGAATCAGTTAAGTGTCACTGAATTTGACAGTTGACCTGAAGTAATCTGGATTAGCATTTATGGGATGAAATTCTGTGAGTCTAATTATTATTTTACAGCTTCATTAAAATGGTGACCGTTAACATTTTTCAAAAAAAAAAATCTGAATATTAATGATCATCTTAAATAGAATTAAAAGCAGCACATTTTGAAAAAATAAAGATATACATAAATATTTATGAGATAAAGTCACCCACAAACATATTAGGGTGCTATCTTTGATGTATAAGTATGTTCATGTTATATTTCTGCACGTATCTGTATATAAATCTATATGAATATATATACATGCTCTCTCTCTATATATGTATATATATATTGTCTCTATCTCTCTATATACATATGAATAAGAATGAGCTTATACCATAATATATTTTGTTATGAGATTTTTAAGAATGAAATAAGTGATACACACTTCTCCTAATGAATATAAATCAAGTAGTATAAAGTATATGGAATAAAACTTAATCTTCTTCCATCCACATATTATATTAGTTCAATTACCTAGTTAGTGAGTAAATGCTGTAGGTTACACAAGAATTAAAAGTTGAAAGGAGATAGTCCCTGCTCTCAAAGACTTTTGTCTCCTGAGAAAAGAAGGAAAAATAAGGGGATTATTTTAGATGGCATTATTAGAAATTAGCAATGCATAAGAGAAAAAGGAAATGGTTATTTGATGTAGGTGTTGAAAACCATATAGAACATAATAACTGAAATTCAATTGCTGGAATAAGCTTATGCAATCAGATAATAATTATTATTTTAAATAATATATTTAAGATACTTCTTTTAGCTTGTGTTAAACTATGTGGGCAGCTATAATATAATACCATAGACTCGGTGGCTTAAACAACAGACAGCTCCGGAGGCGAAGCTCAAGATCTAGAAGTCCAAGACCAAGGCACCAACAAGAAGGCACCTTCACCAGAAGGCGCTCTTTATGATCTGTTGACAGCCACCTTCTCCCTGTATCTTGAATGGCAGAGAGAACAATCTTTCTCTCTACCTTTTCTTATAAAGCCACTAATCCCATTAAGAGGACCTACTCTCATGACCTCATCTCATCATAATTACCTCCCAAAGTCCCTGTCTCTAAATACAGTCACACTGGGGATCAGTGCTTCAATGATGAATTTGGGGGCAACACAATTCAGTCCACAGCACAGCTTTTGATAAAAACATTAGAAATGGAATGTGCGGGGCGCCTGGGTGGCGCAGTCGGTTAAGCGTCCGACTTCAGCCAGGTCACGATCTCGCGGTCCATGAGTTCGAGCCCCGCGTCAGGCTCTGGGCTGATGGCTCAGAGCCTGGAGCCTGTTTCCGATTCTGTGTCTCCCTCTCTCTCTGCCCCTCCCCCGTTCATGCTCTTTCTCTCTCTGTTCCAAAAATAAATAAACGTTGAAAAAAAAAAATTAAAAAAAAAAAAAAAGAAATGGAATGTGCATATTCCTTTTTTCAGAAAATGAATAAATGGGAAGATATGCATCCTGAAACAAGTCTCTAGCTCATAATGTTTCTGTGAGGCTTAAATCAAATCAGATAAAAGGTATGAAACTCTTAACACAAGCCTAGCTGTCAAAAATGGTTTGACCTTTATATTATTAGCTGCCAAAGGGTGAGCCAGGCATTTTTGATACATTATATAGACTTTTTTTTTTTCAAAATAATTGTAAAAGGAGAGAAATCCTTCTTTCATAGTGAAGAGATTGTGACTCGGAGAAGTTAATACCTTTCCAAACTCATGCAGCTCTTCAGGGCTGTAGTTACAATTAACATTATTGTTTGACTCCAATGCCCAGGCTTTATATATTAAACCAAGACATCACTTCTTTCTACAGGTGTTGGTGATTTACATTTACAGTCATGTGTCTAATATTTTTACAACTTTAAAACTTATTGAGAAGAGGGCCTATGATAGAACATACCAGAAACTATGCCACTTTCAAAAAGTGATAATTTGTGGTGTACATCAATTTATTGGTGACCTTGAAGATTACTATGTGGCTATAGCAGGATGTGATTTTGAAGGTAACTGATATCTTGTTGGGTGTACAATATTATTTAGTATCAGGAAAACAAATCATCAGATTTAATAAAAAAGAAAAGTGACCCACTTCTCTAGGGAACACGATAGGCCTAAATGATCAAGTGTAGTAGAAAATGCTTATGAGATGGAAGGCAATTGAGTGAGTGATGATTAAGAAAACAAAAAGTGTAAAGAATACTTGGCCCCTGGAAAGTTTTTATTCTGCCCCATCTACTCAAATAAATTACAATACAAATGATATACCCTGGTTGAATTTGGTTTTATAACATGGACGATTTCTTAAGAGTCTAAGAATGAGGGAAGTATTAGTTCTATCATCTATGGGAAGTAACGGTGTGGTTAAGGAAGATGACTTTGGAGTCAAACACCGTATTGGCTACATAACGTTGTTAAATTCTGTAATTTTTTTTTTGCGTTTTTTAATAAGATGAGAATAACAAGACCTACCTCATAGTTGTTTTATTGTTTAAATAAGATAAAATGTAATGTGTAAAATACTGAGCTCTGTGCATATGCACTAGTATGTGAAACAAAGCCTTTACTATTTATGCTTCTTAACCTGGTTCATTATATCTGTGGCTTCCTTGACTCTTTCAACAAGCATCTTGAAAAACATATTACATTGTGATTTAAAGAGACTTAATCAAATCCATTCTTATTCTTGTCACAAAAACTAAGCTCCTCGATGGGTTGAGACTCACCAAACAAGATACTTTAGCATTTTGGTGAAAATAGTTCCCTTTGAGAATATAATGAAAGCTGTGTCTGTTGAGCTTAGCAGGTATAGAAGTGGTCAGGATAATGAGCTAAACTGAAAGTAACAACCACGCCTCTATTCATTTACTGTAACAGTATAAGCAAGAGGCCAAAAGGAAAGGCCCAGGCTCCCTAGTGTTCCATTCCCGCACCCCCACCCCAGAATGGTAATGGAAGAGGGTCAGGTGACAGGCAGCATAGGTGGGCTGAACCTTCCTACTGCTGAGGAGCATTGAACAAAATGTCTGCAAAGGTCCTTCAGGGACCTGAGGAGCCCGAAGATGGAGAGGGGAAGGGCCAGCCCTAGACAAGCTCAAAATCAGAGTGGAGAAAAGTGCTTTAGCCAAGGCTCCCTGATAAGGAGGCTTCAGATGGAGAAAACCTGGGCTAGAGATGCAAACATACTTATGAACTTAGCTAGTGTTGGCAGGCTTGAGTCCTTGACTGAAACTCCCCCCGGAGACTAGAATGCACTAGCTATGTGTCGAGTTTACTGTGTGGAGGGTAACTTTTCCCCACGATGCCTAGGACGTGATGCTGTGTCTTTGCCTATGGTAAGGCCTAAAAGATCACACATAGGATTTTGGCCAGAAGCCAGACTCCTCAACACTTACATACACTGTGTGTACTATATTCTGTTTTGTTATACTTAATATAAAAAACATATTATGTTTATTTATATTAAATAACATTTTGTTTCGTCCCATGAAAAAGTTAATACCCATTTTACGAAACAGATACAAACCAAAAGAAAAATCACTTTTCCATCTGCACAAAAATACATTTAAACAAGAAGGACTCAGTTTAGTATGTGTAAAGCATCGACATTTTCCTGTGGTCATTTTCATGCCAATATCCATGTCATCCTTGGCAAAAAAAAAGAAAAAAAAAGAAAGATTATGCTTGATTTTACACGTTGAAATTATATATCCACAAAGATATGCAGTTGGAGCATTAACTAACAATGAGGGCTATGTTTCCGGAGCATCTATTATGTGTCTGGTGGTGCCTAAGATTTTTGTTCTGTGTAATATGAGTACTCATTAAGGTAGAATCAGAAAAGAACTTTATTTTTCCCACTCTGCCTCATATATCTTCAAACCTAATCAGTGCACTAATTCATCCCTGACATTTGGTTATAAAGGCAATTCTGTGATTTTCCCCCTACTGTTAGATAATGAAATGGGAGTATCCATCCCAGCTTAATCTCAGTACTCCATGCCATTTAGTATTAAAGCTGCACCCCTCGGCCAGTTTGAGGTTCCTTTAGATTGTGATGCCTCCAAGAGGGAAGAGGGGTGCGGTTGACTTCTCAATTATTCTATCTCGTACTCCTTCCCACTTCCTGGCCAGTATCTTACAACCCCAGTACTGGAATTTTGAGGATGCAGAGAAGTCGTAATTGAAGGAAAGGTCTAAATTAATTAGCACAAAACAATCTGGCTCACATGTCTTCTAGATATGGCTAATCTGTTTCCTCCCTCCCTTTCTCCCCTTCCCTCGCTCCTCCTTTCTCTCTCCCTTTCTTCTTTCTTTCTTTCTTTCTTTCTTTCTTTTTTTTTCTTTCTTTCTCTCTTTCTCTCTCTCTCTCTCTTTCTCTCTTTCTTTCTTCCTTCCTTCCTTCTTTTAATTGGGAGTTTTGACAGATCAATGCTTCTTCTCTGGCTGGCCATTTAAAAAGTGGCCCTTTACCCCCTTACCCCCCAAAGTGAACACACATGCCTGCCTGTGCATTCCCCCCACCAAACACACGGACACACACACACTAATGTGTGTAATCACCTACACTAGCATCTTACTGCACCTTATGCACGGCATGAATTACTCTTGTTTGTAGTTAATTTGAAAAGGCCCCAGTATGGCTCATGTGACACACAGAGTATACAAAGGAAATGGGCACCTTCCTATAGGGAAGCACAGTTGACTCCAGGCAGAGCCATTCCTCCTCTCTTCCACCAAGCGTATGGCTCTTAGCCTTATATTTCCGGGGTGCCTGGGTGGCTCAGTTGATTAGGTGTCCAACTTCAGCTTAGTGTTCCTGAATTCAAGCCCCGCGTTGGGCTCTGAGGCTCTCTGCTGACAGCTTGGAGCCTGCTTTGGATTCTGTGTCTCCCTCTCTCTCTCTCAAATAATTTTTTTTTTCCTTAGGCATGGTGCAAACTTGAAATGTGTTAGAATTCATGGTACAAATCCCCTGTTTGTACTGCCTTGAGGGCAAAGTGCTTCTGTTCACTTCCTCGTGTTTGAGATACGCATAGCTCACCAATAATCCTCTCCAAAGACATTCCTCTCTTTTAACTGTAGTCTTCTTAAGCCCTCAGTTGTGAGCTAGTAATGGCGGGAGTTGACCCACATCAGTGGGCTGGTTCATCACCTTGCAATGCGTGGGGTGATGGGCAATTCTGCTCTTTTCTCCGGTTGTGTTGCTTCAGCGGAAAATGAGGGAGAGAGAGGGAAACTTTAGCTTTCTGTTGTTCGTATATAAGCACACAACGTATGAGTCTCCACTGCTTTCTGGGCCTGGTGATAAAATGCTTATTTCAAAATCCCAATCTTACCTGAGATGCTTTAAATTGAATTTTAGATGTATTACTTCTTTTGTTTTCAAGCAAACAAACCAAAGTCTTTTTTGGTAAGGTCTGTGTCATTCTTACAGAATGAAAGCAAAATAAAAAGCTAAGGTGCTTTGGGCAGATTTAACCTTCAAAAGAATTTTGCAGATTTTGACTTTGCTTTCAGATATCTGTCTACATAAAAATTATAAGACTCTATGACTCCATTCTAGCCTGTAACAGTATTCCCCTAAATTACATAAGCTACAGTATTCCCCTAAGCTACATAATTATGACTCCAAATGACATTCCTTCTGAGAATTTTGGGCAAAAATTCATAATAATTCAGTATCATATGTGGTGTTGCTTATAGGGTTACACACACACACACACACACACACACACACACAGGATATATGTATATCCTATACATTCATTATCAATATGGTTAAAAGCTTTGCCTTATAATCTAAAGCTTACCATATCCTTTCTGTCCATTTGTTTTGAGAGTTGGCTTTCACTTTCTCTTGGCTTTGGGGAAAAAAAGAGGAAACTTTGAAATTCAACTTGTGCTTTATGACTAGTTCCCAGACATCATATTCTATATAAAAAAAAGAACTTTATTGGCTCTTTCTATTTTAAAGAAAAAAAATCATTCCAAAAAAATAATTCCAGCTCTAGTTCTGATTTAACTAACATCTATAATGGCAGTAGATCGGGTAACTCATAGACCTATTGAAAGAGTCTTCAATCAATACAGATCGATGTGTGTACTAAGTCCTGCTGAACCCCAGATCTCCAAATTAGATGTGCTACCAAATATTACAGATGGTCCATCTGAGTATAAAGTCCACTGATTTTGTTTCCAAGCTAGGTTTAGGTGGTTCTGTCAATGGACTGCTGAGGTTTAACCAAATTAGCATCTGTGAACAATGAATATTTATTATTCCCAAGTTCCTGTGGATCAGTAATTCAGGAGTGGCTGAAGTGCATAATTCAAGACCTCTCAAAAAGCTGTATTCGGGATGTTGTCCAGAGCCGTTGTTGTTGAAAGGTTTTACTGCGGCTGGAACATGTGCTACCAAGGTGGCAGGCTTAAGTGGCTCTTGAAATAAAGCCTCAGTGCCTCTCTGGTCTTTGGCAAGAGGGAAAAATGAAAATCATCTTGTCTTTTATGACCTAGCCTCAGAAGTCACACCCCATCAATTATGCAATATTCTAGTGGTTACACAGGTTAGCCCTATATAATGTGACTTCACAAAAGAGACTAGTTAAGGGACCACATGAAAGGATTAAAACCAGAATATAGGGATCATTGATGCCATACTAGAACCTGACCAGCACAGTCTGCCCTCAGACCCCCAAAGATGATTCATGCTCTTTCCCACATGCAAAATTAATATATCCACTCTCATAGGCCATGAAAGTTCTGTCTCATTACAGAATCTGAGAAAAGTCTAGAATGTACTCATATAAATCAGGGCCGGTGCAGATGCAGTCCTTCAGATTTTGTTCTTTACGTGCAGCTCTCAAATATATTTCTTTCTATCTGGATACTTATGACCTAAAGAGACAAGTTGTCTGACTCTCCTCAAAAATACAGTTATAGAGGAGATCATCATTTTCAGAGGAATGCTGGGACATCTCCAAATTAGAAGACGGAGTATTACTTTTCACGTCTCCTATTACAAAGGAGAAAGCTTAATTCCTGGTGGGCTTCCGAGAGTTTTGGAGATAGTACATTACACATTTAGGGAAAATGTTCTGGCCCATATAAAAGTGTGCAAAGGGCTAACAGCTGTTAGTGGAACCTGGCACAGGAATTTGTTCTGCAACAGGCCCTAGCTGTGATACAAACAGCTCTGCCCCTTGAACCATTGAATCTGGCAGATGCTTTGGTTTTGGTGGTATCAGTGGTGAGCAATGATTAAATGGACTATGAGACAACATTCATAAGGAGAATCATACCCAGAACGTTGGGATTCTGAAACAAGTCTATTACATCTGCTGCAGAAAATTCAATGGTTTTGAAAGACAACTGCTGACATGCTACTGGTTCCGGATAGAGACAGCATGCCTTATCTTGGGCACAAGTGGGGCACCTGGGTGGCTCAGTCGGTTGAGTGTGTGACTTCGGTCCAGGTCATGACCTTGTGGTTTGTGAGTTTGAGCCCTACATCGGGCTGTGTGCTGACAACTCAGAGCCTGGAAACTGCTTCAAATCTGTGTCTCCCTCTCCCTCTGTGCCTCCCCTGCTTGTGCTGTGTCTCTCTCTCTCAAAATTAAGTAAACCTTAAAAAATTAAAAAAAAAATCATGGGCACAAGTGACCACACATCCCCGAATCTTCATCATGAAATGAGTCTTACCAGTCCTACAGAATCATAAGATGAGACACACTTAATATTTTAAGTTACATCCGGATTGTAACATAAGCAGGGACATAGGGCGCAAACACTTGAGCAGCGAGGTAACCAACCTCCAAGATAGTCCACGTGATCCTTGCTTCTTGTATTTCAGACCTTGTGTGACCCCCTTCCCATGTTGTAACAGGGTGGGTCTGTGTGACCAGTAGGATTTGGCAGAAGTGATGGTATGTCACTTCCACGATAAGGTCATAAAAAGACACTAGGGCATCTGTTTCTATTCCCTGCACTCTCTTTTTCTCATGGATCACTATCTCTGGGGATGTTCGGTTTCCATGCTGCTATCAGCCTGCTTGGAAGACTTACCTGATGAGTAGCTGAGGCTTCCTGCCAATATCCAGGTGAGCAAAATTGGAGTGGATTCTTCAGCCCCGGTCAAGTGTTCAGAAACTATAACCTCAATTGATAGCTCTGTTGCATCCTTTTGAGTAACACAATAGATTAAACTATTCTTCATAGCAGGCGTAAACCCTGATTAAAAATGTTGAAACTAGTGAAATAGTAGCTGAACAGGAAAACATACTTTTAGTTATGGAATTAATAAGTCATGGAAATAAGAGGCACAGCATAAGGAGTATAGCCAATGGAATACTGTAATGGCATATGGTGATGGATGGTAGCTATACTTGTGGTGAGCATAGCATAACATATAGAGGTGTTGAATTACCATGTTGTACACCTGAAACTAATGTAACATTGTGTGTCCACCATACTCAAATAAGAAGTCAATCAATAAAAGAAAACGCGTTGCTAAACTTGTCTCCTCAGAGCAAACTCTGCCGATGAGCTATATGAGCATATGACTTTTCCTGTTGTTCATATCTCCCTCTCTTTTTCCACGTAGTCTACTTTCCTTAGAAAATACTGGTGTTCTTAACTTGGAAAAATGATACGTCCCTGCTGACTCACTAGTAATAACAAAATCAGATGTGACCTTTTAGTCTAATTTTGTGGGACTTTGCTCATTGCTTTGCCAACTATTCCTGAGCATTGTTTATCCCCACAGCATATGCTTACTTTTCTCTATGACATGGAAATAATTTGATTTTCTAAATGTAACATCCATTGATTTCTTTTATCTGAGAAAAACATGAATACTTTTTATGATTACAAATCAATAAAGTTGAATATATTTTGGAAAATACTCAATACTATAATGAAAGAAATAATGACCATAATCTCACTTCCCAGAGATAAACACTATATCATTTTATTTTCTGTTTTCAAATATTTTTTTTTCAACGTTTATTTATTTTTGGGACAGAGAGAGACAGAGCATGAACGGGGGAGGGGCAGATAGAGGGAGACACAGAATCGGAAGCAGGCTCCAGGCTCTGAGCCATCAGCCCAGAGCCCGACGCGGGCCTCGAACTCACGGACCGCGAGATCGTGACCTGGCTGAAGTCGGAGGCTTAACCGACTGCGCCACCCAGGCGCCCCTCAAATATTTTTATATAAGTGGCTACCTGGATAGATGGAAAGATGAATACTATACAGTGAGTGATACATGAATCTAGGACACTGTAACCTAAATATCTCCAAATATCCCCCATTTCAGGTTTTCCCCCTTTAATTATTAAACCAAATAGCTAGAACCTATATACTAAATTCCATAACAATCCAGAATCTTCCCCTTGATTTAGGATAATGCCTGTGAGATAATTTTTTTGGTACCTTTTACTTTAACCCCTTTTTCCTGCCTAAGGGATTTTAAGTGACAGAATCCTTAATAGATTTCATAATCTGTCTTCACCATGTGTTACTTTCCAAAGGAGCTTTAACTTTTCTTCAATTACTGATTAAGTTTCTCATTCAGTTAAACTTTTGGTTATGTCACTTTGTTACTCACTTGTTTTTACTGATTGTTTTAACAAGTAATTATTGAAACTTTATTATACAAGCCACTATGCAAAGCATTATACTACAGAGGGGAGGCAGAAAAAATTTCCTTTAATCATAAAGTTAAAATCTCACTAAGATAAAAAGGTACAGGTGGAAGTTTGTGAGAATCAGTCTTTTGGCCCTTCTTAAATATATTTGAATATCATATAACATAGCTTGGTGGTAATGTGGGTATGGGAACTTAATGACTCTGACATCTTTCCATAAGAAAGTAATTATCTCAGTAATTTGAATTCTACAATTTATCACAAACAATTGGGTACACCAGTTTAAGGCAACAATTTGAAATGAAATACATAATATTCATGAGAAGAACAAAAAAGATGATATGTTAACCTACTGATCCAGAATTCCACATGTGCTTGGAAAACATATTGCCATATAATTTAATATTATTTGTAAATAAATATTGAATCGGGGGTCTTGCTATGTCTCAGACATGCTTGCTTATTTCTTTACGGTAATAGTCATCTGTTCAATGGAGTTTTATAGTCAAACCAGAGTTGTCAATTTATTACTTTTCAGTCTACATTTAGATTTATTTATCTGTTAAGCTGTGAGAACAGGAAATCAGACAGTGAAAGGATACCCAGAGGATAATGGCAAAAATGGTCACTTATATACCATATTTTTCAACATGAGGTTTTTATATGTGTGTGCGTGGGTGTGTATCTATATCTATTCACCTATATATGCGTATGTGTGTATATTTATATCTTATATATACAACTTGATTTATATAACTCACGAAACAAATGGATTTGACCAAGTTTAAAACTCTGAAAAGGAGTTTGTTTATCTCACCACTTTGAACATATATTTTATATCACACACACCTCCAGTCTGATTTATTGGTGATTAAATACTTGTAAGTAACACTGTAAGTTAAAGCCATATTTCTACTCTCAAATATTGGTAATAATCAATCATTAACTCACTTTGATGTTTATTTCCATTTTGCCTTTTGTCTTGGTAAATATTATTTCAAGTTCTTATACAGAGAAAATAAATATTTTATTTATAACAATCGAAACACAACCAGATGTACAGGGGTAGAGATAATAATGGACATGAAAATCTTCATGCATTGTAGCAGATGCCTATTTGAACCTTCTAGATTTTATGTTCTGAGAAATACATAAGATGAAAAGTCGACTAAACCAAGGGAAGGGTCTGAGAACATAAACAATGATGAACTTTTGCAGAAAACACCATTTACTAGTGTTTTATGTTTATCCAAGCCATTTAATTCTTTCCCAGAACTATACCTAAATTGGTCATAGACAATTCCACAAACATTTTAAAATGTCAATTATTCTACATCTAAAGTGATTTGGTTTAATGAATATTTTAAATGGTAATGGTGTACTTTATGTTGGGTTGTGCTTTAAGCATCAAATTAGATTGAATGCCAACTGAACATTTCATTTGACCTTATGATTCCTGTGGAATAAGTGCAAAAGGACATTTGTAATTATTGTAAATTGATTTAGTTCAAAAACTCTTTTTACTATTTATTTAACATGGTGAGATATAGGAATACCCAGTAAATTTGAAACCATTAAAATATCTATGGAAATACACATAAAGAAAGAATCCCATTACCTTTAAAAATAAAAATAGAAAATCACATGATTAAAATATATATTTATTCATTTATTGTATAATTTGAAATGTATTTATTCAACACATGCTATGTGCCAGACATCGTGCTAAGAGCTGTAGATAAAAGGCTATAGAAAAGCAAATGGACCCCTGCTCTAAATAATTATACAGATTACTGTGGGGAGAAAATCATTAATCATACAGTCACACTTATGAATATTTAATATTATACTGAGGTAAGTGCTCTGTATAAAGATGTATGAGTCTCCACCTCATAATAAAGAAACTTCCCTAGATTGTGGAGTTTAGGAAAGGCTTCTTTAAAGTATGTGATGCTGAAGTTGATATGTTACAGATATTTAGAAGTTAGTTAGCAAGTACATAAACCCTCTGGTGAAGGCTAGACTATTTGAAGAACCAGAGAGACAGGGACCCTGAACGCGAGGGGAAGAATAGTATAAGCTCAGCTAAAAGAGGTAAAGCAGTGTCCAGAGAATGCACTTGAGTAGATTAAAAGTAATGTGTAGCCACTGGAAGATTTTAAAAGTATTAATAGTGGGGGTTGGGTATAATTTGAATTAATTTTTGTTTTTTTAACATTTTATTGTGTTATAATTTATATATAGTAAAATGTACCCTTTTTGGATGTACTATGGAGTTTGTTGAATACAGTCATGTAAAAAGTGACCCAGTCTACTTGTTGGAAATCTCACCATCTTCTCCAGCACATGGTTGTCTGGTCTGAAAACTGGTTCACTTCTAGACACTGGGCCAGGGATGTGACTTTTCAACTGGGACAATTGAGCTTGGTTTCCTGTCATTTACTCTTGATTTTTTCTGATGGCAAAAGCCAACTAATATCTTTATTGGCTGGCCTTTGTGACACCTCCTTGTATTAACCGTCTCTGTGGGTCAGTATCCCTTGGGGTCATTCTGACCCTATGACTCATGAATGTTGGATCAATTCTGTTTTATGTTTCTCAGGATCCTACCATCTCTATTGTTAGAAGTAAGCCCTGTCATGGAACAGCTTCTCTCACCTTCAGTTCTGACCTTAGACAGCCACTCATTACTAAGTGTTTTAGTAAATGTTGATACTCTTCTTACCAGCACATTCTTTATGGTCTTGAAGAGTATAACATCTGAGTCTTACTGTGGAACATAACGCGTTATGTCTTTTGACCTTATATTGAATGTATACTCCAGAATGCCCACTTCTTTGTACCTTTTTGTTGTTGTTGTTGTTGTTGTTGTCGTCTCCATGTTTGTTTGTTGATTATTCCTTTCCCAAATGTTTAAGCAATTTTAGTTAATTAACATCAAGCATAATATTAGTTTCAGGGGTACAATTTAATGATTCATCACTTACATAAAACACTCAGTGCTCATCACAAGTACCCTTCTTAATACTCATCACCCATTGAGCCTATCCCCCCCACTCTCTTCCCCGTATCAACTCACAGTTTGTTCTCTATAGTTGAGTATACTATATGGGTTGCCTCTCTCTCTCTCTTTCTCCCCCATGTTTATCTGTTTTCTTTATTAAATTCTACATATGACTGAAATGGATTTATCTTTTTCTGACTGACTTATTTTGCTTAGCATAATACCCTCTAGCTCAATCCATGGCATTGCAAATGGCAAGATTTCATTCCGTTTGATGGATGAGTAATATTCCATTTTATATATATCACCTCTTCTTTACCCATTCATCAGTCAATGGACATTTGGGCTCTTTCCATAATTTGACTATTATTGATAATGTTGGTATAAACATCGGGGTGCATGTGTCCCTTCAAATCAGTACTTTTTGTGGCCTGTGGGTAAATACCTAGTAGTGCAATTGCCGGGTAATAAGGTAGTTCTATTTTTAACTTTTTGAAAAAAAATCCATTCTGTTTTCCAGAGTGGTTGCACCAGTTTGCATTCCCACCCATGGTGTAAAAGGGTTCCCCTTTCTTCACAATCTTGTCAACACCTGTTGTTTCCAGTGTTGTTAATTTTTGCTATCTGACAGGTATGAGGTGGTATCTCATCATGGTTTTGATTTGTATTTCCCTGACAATGGGTGTTGATTTTGATAAGTTCTTTATAGGCTTTGGATACTGACCCTTTATTATATATGCCATTATCAAATATCTCCTCCCATGCTGAAGGTTTCCTTTTAGTTTTGTTGCTTGTTTCGTTCACTGTGTAGAGCTTTTTATCTTGATGAAATCTCAATGGTTTATTTTTGCTTTTGTTTCCCTTACTTCTGGAAGCATATCTAGTAAGAAGTTGCTATGGCCACATGAAAAGATGCTCAACATCGCTCCTCATCAGGGAAATACAAATCAAAACCACACCCAGATATCACCTCATGCCAGTCAGAGTGGCCAAAATGAACAAATCAGGAGACTATAGATGCTGGGAGGATGTGGAGAAACGGGAACCCTCTTGCCCTGTTGGTGGGAATGCAAATTGGTGCAGCCACTCTGGAAAACAGTGTGGAGGTTCCTCAAAAAATTAAAAATAGACCTACCCTATGACCCAGCAATAGCACTGCTAGGAATTTACCCAAGGGATACAGGAGTACTGATGCATAGGGGCACTTGTACCCCAATGTTTATAGCAGTACTCTCAACAATAGCCAAATTATGGAAAGAGCCTAAATGTCCATCAACTGATGAATGGATAAAGAAATTGTGGTTTATATACACAATGGAATACTACGTGGCAATGAGAAAGAATGAAATATGGCCCTTTGTAGCAACATGGATGGAACTGGAGAGTATTATGCTAAGTGAAATAAGCCATACAGAGAAAAACAGATACCATATGTTTTCACTCTTATGTGGATCCTGAGAAACTTAACAGAAACCATGGGGGAGGGGAAGGAAAAAAAAAAACAAGAGGTTAGAGTGGGAGAGAGCCAAAGCATAAGAGACTGTTAAAAACTGAGAACAAACTGAGGGTTGATGGGGGGTAGGAGGGAGGGGAGGGTGGGTGATGGGGTGATTGAGGAGGGTACCTTTTGGGATGAGCCCTGGGTGTTGTATGGAAACCAATTTGACAATAAACTTCATATATTGAAAAAAAAAAAAAGAAGTTGCTATGGCCAGTACCAAGGAGATTAATGTCTGTGTTTTCCTCTAGGATTTTTATTGTTTCCTGTCCCACAATTAGGTTTTTCATCCATTTTGAATTTATTTATATAAATGGTATAAGGAAGTGGTTCTGTTTCATTCTTTTGCATGTTGCTGTCCAGTTTTTCCAGCACCATTTGTCGAAGAGACTATCTTTTTTCCATTGGATCTTCTTTCCTCCTTTGTCAAAGATCAGTTGAACCATATTATCCTCTCAACAGATTCAGAAAACGATTTTGACAAAGGACAACATCCATTCATTATAAATATTCTCAGCAAAGTAGTGATAAAGGGAATATACCTTAACATAATAAAGGCTATATATGAAAAACACACATCCACAATGGAAAAAGAAACTGAGAGTTTTTCTTCTATGGTCAGGAACAAGACAGGGATATCCACTCTCACCACTGCTATTTAATATAATACTGCAAGTCCTAGCCTCAGCAATTAGACAACAAAAAGAAATAAAAAGCATCCAAATCTATAAGGAAGAAGTCAAACTTTCACTATTTGTAGAGAACGTGATACTCGATATAGAAAACACAAAAGACTCTAGTAAAAATTGCTAGAATTGATCCATGAATTCAGTAAAGTATCAGGATACAAAATCAATGTACAGAAATAGGTTGCATTTCCACACACCAGTAATGAAGCAGCAGAAAAAGAAATCAAGTAATTGATCCTATTTACAATTGCACCAAATACCATAAGATACCTAGAAATAAACCTAACTACAGAGGTAAAAGATCTGTGTTCTGAAACTATAAAACAGTCTTGAAAGAAATTGAAGATGGCACAGAAATGGAAAAACATTCCATGCTAATGAATTGGAAGAACAAGTATTTGAAAATATGTGTACTACTCAAAATAATCTACACATTTAATGCAATCCTATCAAAATACCACCTGTATTTTCCACAGAGCTAGAACAAACAATCCTAAAATTTGTATGGAATCACAAAAGATCCCAAATAGCCATAGCGGTTTTGAAAAAAAAAAAAAAAGCAACTATGGAGGCATCACAATTCCAGACTTCAAGTTATATTGCAAAGTTGTAGTGATCAAGACACCATGGTACTGGCACAAAAAAATCAGACACATAGATAAATGGAACATAAAAGAAAGCCTAGAAATGAATCTGAGTCCTTTTTTTGATCTTCTTCTCCACTGTCTGCCATAGAAATTCTGTCATTTCACTTTTGCTTAATGGGGCTATCTCTTTTTTCATGTTTTAGGAGCTATTCCTTAAGCTAGTTGAAGTATCTAATGCTAAACTCTTTCTCAGTGGAGTGCTCCCAAATCAATAAACTTTCCCTTATCCAAACTTAAATTTTGTCCCTTTGTTCAGGAATCTTTGGAATCTAGTCTCACATATACTTTCCCAGTTTCTTAGGATATATTCTGGCCAATATTTCAGCTCTCTTGTGGTGTAATCTCTTTCTCTCCCCCATAAGGTTCACCATGACCTTGGCTGGGTTATGTTGTGAATTAGCCCTAGTTATAGGTTAGTGTCTAGGAAGGGCGTGATGAGCATATTCTGTGGAAGGCACATGTTTCTATGCAGGTGAGAGGTTGCTGCACTGTCTTCAAGAAAATTGGGATGCCAGCTCTTAACAGGAAGGAGTGGATCACTTCAGCGTGGTCAGAGTGTTAAAAGAGATCTGTGAAGTTCAAGTGTTTGAAAAATTTATGGTATGTCCCAACTCCAAATATGTCAAGGTCCCGTATTTTTTCAAAACAGAGCCCTGACCCAGAGAGAGAGAGACCACTTCGACTGACCATTTAACCTTCTATGGTATTCTCTATTAAGTCCCTGGACTATTCCTCAGCTCTGCCCTCTCATTGTAAGAGATGAGAGGCTCTTTCCAATCTGTAAAAAGGTTTCTGGCTTTTACACTTGGCTGTTACTAGTCTGTAATTGCCTGTAACTTTCATTATCTTTTCCTGAATATGAAGGCTTAGTAATATCTGTCCCAAATCATTGTCTGTATAATTATCATTTATCCTGAACTTTTCAAACACCCAATAAGTCATACCAACTAATACCTTCTGTACTACTGACTATTCCATCCTGATTCAACCCATCAGTGGTTTTTAACAGTTGGACTGCTTTACTGTTCTAGGAGTTTCCTGTGTTCCATCTACTACCATAGATATTTTCTCTCATTTCCAGGTTCACAATAAGTAATGCATCTCCAAAACATCATGATAATCTGCTTTCTCTGAACACACACAGTCGCTAATCATAGACTGATTTCTCAAGAAGGTGTTGAAATGGTGTTTCATACACAGAGTATTTGTTAGGGGTCCACACATCTGGAAAGGAGTGTGGAGAAGCAGGATTGGGAATGTTAGAAAAAAGCAATTTGCTTTGAAATCATTGAAAAGTGTTGCTCAAACCAATAGGGAAGTCTGGAACACATATGGCCCATCAGAGTTGTCCTACTTTGAACCAAAATGGCTGGGTTATTATACTTCTGTCATCAGTCATTGATTGTAAGCTGCCCTAACAAGGGTGTCCCCTTGGGCAGAGCAACTCTTTGTGGCCCAGTCAAGCCTGAAGATGCTCATAGACTGTCTGCTGACATGTGAGGCAAAAAGTTAATACTTGAAGGAGAAGCTACTAGGTTCATCTTTATGTATTTACACAGAGTAGTCACCACAAAATATAGATTTAGTAACCTGGAAGTCACATCCATAGACAATATCTAAATTGAAGCATATAAAGGAAAAGGAAGAAAAACAGAACAAATGCATGAGAAACTAAGGCAAATTAAAATGTAACTGGAGTATAATTGGAATCCCAGAAGAAAAGGACAGATTAGAGTAAATGCAATATTTGAACTTATAATGTCGGAGAGTTTTCAAAATCATACCAAACCATACATTCAGTAAGCTTAGTAAACCCCATGAAGAACAATTGCAAACAAAGCAAAACAAACAAAAACAAAACACATCTAGGGATAGTCTGAAGAACAAGTAGAAGTAGAAATCTTTTTTTTTTAATTTTTTTAATGTTTATTTCTGAGACAGAGAGAGACAGAGAATGAGTGGGGGAGGGGCAGAGAGAGAGGGAGACACAGAATCCTAAGCAGGCTCCAGGCTCTGAGCTGTCAGCACAGAGCCCGATGTAGGGCTCGAACTCACGACCCATGTGTCATGACCTGAGTCGAAGTTGGTCGCTCAACCGACTGAGCCACCCAGATGCTCCAAAAGGAGAAATCTTAAAAGAAACCATGGAGAGGAAACAATATATTCTGGGAACAAAAATAAAAAGAGTCAGGGCTGATTTTTCACCAGAAACCATGAAAGCCAGAAAATGTGAAATGCATTATTAAATTTCTGAAAGAATATTACTGCCAACTTAGAAATGTATAGGAAGTAAAGATATCCTTTCACAATGAAAGTAAAACAAAGAAATTTCCAAGTAAATGAAAACTCAATTTGTTGCCAACAAGATTTGTGGTACAAGGAAAAATTTCCTCCAGATAAATTTCAAATCTAAGATATAAAAGAACAAAAAATTTTAAGAGAAAAATATGAAGATAAATTATTGACCATAAAGAAGATAAGGATTTCTTTTAAAAATACTAAATTAGGTTATATTAAGAACTTACATTTATCAAAAGATAACACAAAAGAAGTTAAAAAGGCAAGCTACAAAGTAAAAGATATATGTACTATTACCTCTGATGAAGGGCATATTACCAGGATATCTATATATCTACATATCTCTATATGTACATGTATACATACATATAGATATGTAAAATAGCTACAATCAGTATTGAAGAGACTAAAAAACCTTGTTGAAAAAGAAAAAGTCTTAATAAGTTACTTCTTAAACAAGGATATCCAAATGACTGATAAATATATAAAGAGGTGCTCAATTTTATTGGTTATAAGAAAATGCAAATTAAAACACGAGGCAATACCGGGTGTTAGCAAAATATGGAGTATTTGCAACTTTTATACTGGTGGGAATTTGAACCTTTATTACTCTTTTGGATGCCTATATCTGCAGGTGTCTATTGAAGCTGAACATATGCATACCCTATGAACTTGAATTCTGATCCAAGGATTATGTTCAACAAAATTGATACATATGGTCTCCAAATTCATGTACATGAATTTTCATAACAGTGCTCTTTGTAATGGTAAAATATTGGATACTACCCAAAACCATCAAAGCTAAAATGGGTAAGTGGTGGTGTTTTCACACGATATAATAATACACATGAATTAAGATGAAGGAACTAATATATGCAACAATATGATTGACTTTAGCAAACAGCATATTAAATAAAACTATCCAGACACAAAAAAGTACATGCTGTATGATTCTATACATATAAAGTTCAAATATAGGTAAGACAAATATCTTCATGGTTATTATTACCTAAAAGTGGAGTGCAAACAGTATCTGAATGAGGGTTTTTGCATGCTGAGATTTTTTGCTCAGGATTTTGGTTACAACACATGTCCATCTGTGAAATTTCAGTATGCCTACATTTATGATTTTTTCATGTTTCAGTGATATATTTCAATAAAAAATTCAAAGAGAACAGAGAATCTAGAATTGACTAACTGTGAATATGTAAAAATTATAGATACACATTCTTGAACTAGAAGATAAAAAGAAGCATTTTAAATTCTTTTTTTTTTTTAATTTTTTTTTCAACGTTTATTTATTTTTGGGACAGAGAGAGACAGAGCATGAACGGGGGAGGGGCAGAGAGAGAGGGAGACACAGAATCGGAAACAGGCTCCAGGCTCTGAGCCATCCACCCAGAGCCTGACGCGGGGCTCGAACTCACGGACTGCGAGATCGTGACCGGGCTGAAGTCGGATGCTTAACCGAATGCGCCACCCAGGCACCCCTGAAGAAGCATTTTAAAAATATATATACACTTACCAAAATAAGAAAAATAGAAATACATTTAAATGGTATTTGTGGATTATTCATTATAAGTAATTCTTTTTTTTAATTTTTATAATGTTTATTTATTTTTGAGAGAGACACAGACAGAATGCAAGTGGGTTAGGGGCAGAGAGAGAGACACACAGAATCCGAAGCAGACTCCAGGGTCTGAGCTGTCAGCACAGAGCCTGACATGGAGCTCCAACTCACCAGCTGTGAGATCATGACCTGAGAGCTGAAATCGGACTCTCAACCGAGTGAGTCACCCAGGCACCCCTCATTATAAGTAACTCTTAAATTATTTTTGCTTAGGTTTTCAAATTAAAAGGTCCATGTTCTGTGACATAAACAAGCTTTTATATATTAACAAGAACAGAATTATTTTAAAATTTCACTTAAACAGTGACAACTGTTAGGGGGTTGGTAAAAGAAATGGTCTCTGGTGACTAATCGTCCCTACTTTACTAGAAATTCTTAATTTCACTAAAAAGAACTCTTATGGTCATTTTTTTGTTGTTTCTATTATTTTTTGTGATTAGTTGGTAGAAAGACACAAATGAACGTCCTGTATCATACTGCAGTCACTCATTTCAGAACTTAATAAAGTTTGCATTTTTAAAATCTGCCCAGACAGCCTGCTGGATTTACCAAGACCGGTCTCTCTTCATTAGTGTCCCTGCTAGGCTGCTTTTACTGTCTCAAGTTATGGTCTATTACCTCAAGTTGAACATTAAGATTCTCAAAGTGTTGCATCTTCCCTCTATCATGGTCATTGCCTCCACTCTTGTTGCCACACTAGAATGGTTCTATAACACTATTACATCTTTCCTTCTAAATTACTTACGTAGATGCATAAGCTACATGTGTGCATGTATGTACACACACACCCACCCCTAAAAGAAAAAGTAAAAAATAAAATCACATTAAATATTAGTATCAGTTTTGGGGCACCTGGGTGGCTCAGTTGGTTAAGTGTCGGATTTCGGCTCGGGTCATCATCTCATGGCTGGTGAGTTCTAGCACTTGTGCTGACACCTCAGAGCCTGGAGCCTGCTTCAGATTCTGCGTCCCTCTCTCACTCTGCTGCTCCCCCACTCATACTCTGTCTCTCTCTCTCTCTCTCTCTCTCTCTCTCTCTCTCTCAAGAATAAATAAACACACAAAAAAATAGTATCAGTTTTAAACTTTTGAAGTTGATAGCCACAATGCTAGATTTGCATCCCAGCTCTAACACTTGTTAGATGTGTAACTGTAGGCAAGTGGCATAACTCATCTATTCTCACGTTTCTGTAGATAGGAAATAAAGATGGTAACTATGAAATTGTATTCTTATGAGGACTACAGGATCTAAGATATGTCAATAAACTGAAACAGGGTTTAGTACATACAAACTATCATAACGGTGTTTGTTTTCATGTGATTATTAATACAATTTGTGTTGCTATTTTTTTCCAACTTGCTTTTTATTCTGTTTTTCATAGATAAGAATACACCAAATAGTTTATTTATACTCTTATTTTAAACTTAGGGTTTATTTCAAAAGTTTTTTCAAGTCACTATATAGCTTTTTATTACAAATTATTTTTTGAGGTGACATAATTGCCTCATTTTTCTTTTGGTTCAATATATAGGTATTTATTTCTTTTTTGCAAAATTAAATAATCCTGAAACATCATGTTTATGCAAAAATGTCAACTAAGAGTGGTATTATAGTTACTAATTGTGGTCTTAATTGCATATTTCTGATTATTAATAAGGTTGGACATCTTTTCATGTTATTAGTCATTAATTAGTCATTAATGTTATTAGTCATTTTCTTTTTTGCCAAATGTTTGTTTATGCTTTTTTTCATTTTTTCTATTAGTTGATAATTATTACATATATACATATGAATTTTTTACATATTTTTAGTTTAATAAAATTTTGATTATATAGTTTGTAGATAATTTTCCTAATTCATAGTTTGTACGTCAAATATTTTATGAAATCATTTGAAAAATTCAAAGTAAATGACATTGATTAATCTCTCTTTTGATGATCATTTTATCTTGGGTTTTATCTAAGAAATCCTTCCACATCTATAGACCATGCACTTATAATCCTTTAAATTGTTTATATATTCAAAACTGTCCATTTCACATTAAATCTTTAGTTAATTAAAATTCATTGTTCTGGGAGTATTGCTGTAGATTTCAATTTAACGTACGCCAGATAACCCAACTATCCCATAACTATTCCCTTCTTTTTCCAGTGGTCTACAATGCTGCTTCTGTTAAAACAATTTTTTCACATATAAATTAATCTGGTTTTGGCTCTCTATTCTGTTCCATGGTTAAATTTTTATAGTTCCATGCAACTATTGGAATTTTAATCACAATAACTTTAGAATAAGTTTTGATAGCTGTGAAGGAAAGTCATCACTTTACTGTCTTCTCTGGCAGTTTCTTGCCTTTCTCAGTCATTTGCTCTAATATATAACTTTTATAGATACATGTCAAGTTTTAATTACTGAGGGTTTAATTAGGATGTGTGTTCTGCATGTTTTCTACTTTTATATTAAAAATAGTAAGTAGAGAAATCTAAGGCCAGCTGTGTTTGGATGCAATTAAAAAAGGAGTTTGAGGATTTGTACAGGAATCATATATTTCCTCTTCTGTTGTCCCACTCTTCATTTTTTTCACTTAAAAAATCAATATCCTGAATGTCCATATATAAATGTAAAATCTCTAAATTAATGTCTATTTAATTATTCTCATAAGTTAGGAACTTGGAATGAGGAGCTATTGTACTAAAGACAAATAAGGAACCATTTTCCCAAAGTGGGAATTCTACAGTAGCTCCTGCAGTTATCTCTTAATACTAAAGTTAGTGGCATCTAAGAAATATATACAGTATTCCTCACTAAAGTCTTTGGAGAGCTACCTTCTCATCTTGTGTAAGTTTAATTCATGGGGACATCATCATGTATTTGCATGGTTTTTTTTTTATAACAATAATAATATCAGAGGACATTATTGAACACATACTACCAAAAACATTATTTTATTTAATTTTCATTTCAACCATCAGAACAAACTGATAGATGATGACTCAGAACTCAGATGTGTCAATTACATTCCCCTTAGTCACGTGCCTAGTAAGTGGGAAAACTTGCATTGAAACACAAATACATCTGACACAAAGGTGAAAATGTTGTTACATCAAGAGCTTAAAAAAAAAGTATGTGGATATGGCATCTCAGTTTTAGTATGTGCGGTAAGCTGAATAATCATGCTTCCCACCCCCTTTTCCAGGATATCCACATTTTAATCCTCAGAATCTGTGATATGATTAAAGTAAAAATCCTGAGATGGTAAGATTATCCTGTATTATCTGTGTGGTCTGTATATAACTGTGTGGTCTGTATATAACAGTCCTTATGTAAGAGAGAAGACCAGAGTGGTACTAAGGTATGAAATGACTGAAGCCAAGAGGCGGATTGATGAAAGTGAAGAGTTACAAGCCAAGGGATTTGGCCTCTAGGTGCCTCTAGAAGTTGGCCTCTAGAAGTTTTCAGAACACCCTTTAGAAGTTGAAAAGGACAAGAGAACATTCTCACCTTAGAGTCCCAGCCAGAACCAGACATGCTGACACTGATTTTGGACTTCAGACCAGCCAAACCGTAAGACAAGAAATATACTGATTTTTTTAAGCCATTGAGCGTATGATAATTTGTCACATTAACAAAAACAAACTAACGCAGTTTGCTTTACTTCAATAAACACACCAAGAATAGTGCATCAGTGACTAGCTCTAGATCAGGCAGAAACATTTCCATTTCTTCAACTAACATGTTAGAGGGTTTACTAATGAACACCTGTTACTAAGATGTCTCCTTTGGGAACCTTATACGGAGGGCCTTAAATATCATCAAGTTTTTCCAGATGAAGTCTTTCTCCTTGGTTGGCTCTCATTTCAAAAACATTTGTGTTTTTTCCTTCATAGCCTATTGAGCTTTGTCATGCAGGAGACTTCCTGCAGCTTTCCTGCCACTGCAACTGAGAGATAGGAACATCAGTACCAGTGGGAGCCACAGCTTCAAAAAACTGTTTAAGCCATTACACGGACACCCCACAAATCTACACAGGAACACAAATCTATCAGGCTTGGCCACTATGAAGCCAGTAAACTGAAGACTTGTTTACATACCGTCTGCCATCAGACCATCTGCAATAAAAACAGTTCATGGATATTCTGCAGAGGCTAGATATTTTTGTGTGTTTTTATGTCTTTTCTGTGATTTTTATGGAGTCAATCCTTAACTGAAACCTAAATTATGAAGGATATGTCAGACAAAGTAAGCTAGGCAAGATGTTGTAGGTTTATACATATCAGTACAATGCAGAAGCTTTGATGGTTTGAAGATGACATTTAACTTTGTTTTAAGTTTATTTATTTTGAAAGGAGAGAGAGAGAGAGAGAGAGAGAGAGAGAGAATCCCAAACAGCCTCCATGCTGACAGCATAGAACCCAAGGTGGGGCTCCACCTCACAAAATGTGAGATCATGACCTGATGTTGATGTTCAAGACTTGATCAAGAGTTGATGTTCAAATGACTGAGCCACCCAGGTGCCCCTACATTTAATTTTTTCTAGCATTGAAGTTTTTCTTAAACTTAATGATTTCCAATTGCTATTTATAAATTCTAGCAGATCTATTTATATAATTAATGGAATTATAACTAAACACAATATTGACTGGAAGATTTGAAAGGAGTGTATGGGGATTGATTATAATATATTATTCAGATAAGCATAGATTTTAAAATTCTCTTGTAATTTTTAATATATAACCTGCCACCTCGTATTGAGTGTTGGAGAAATAACATCATTTTGATAATGAAAAAACAAGATATGAAAAGTACTACATTAATTATTTTCATTTTTTAAATTTTAGATAAAGTAGCCATTACAAAGTCCAACTTGCCTAGTTGCATTTTTTCTCCCTTTTAAGGGCTTGATATCCCCAATCCTTTTTTTTTTCAAATTGCCTGAGTATCAGGAGAATCTTCACTCTCTTCTTCATTTTCATTATCTTCACTATGGAGAGCAGGGGCATCTCTCTCATTAGACAGGATCTTGAGTCTACATGAGCCTTTGCAGTCATATCCCTCATCAATATTCCTCCCAGTATCTCCTGACAACAGGAAATATTCCAGCCTTAATCTAGTCTATACTATCAATGGCAGGAATATATGAAGCTGCTCTCAGATACCAGATACTTCTTGTAACCCTGTGTTCCGCCAAAGGAGAGGCTTCAGTGAGAGACCTACTATTCTTGCGCTAACACCGTAGGAAAGAGACATCAGTTACTGTGTTCTCACATAACCCTTCCAGCTCTACCCTAAACATGTTTTTTACCCAGGAGAGTACAGGTTTACTCTACCTTATCCAAAAGTTTTGGAGGAAAACTATGTTTTGGAATTCAGAATTTGGTAGATAATAAGCACTCTTTAATCAAGTCCGTTAGTACTTCTGCAGTGAAATGTATGACTATTCATGCCAAGTGTTTTTCAGGGATCTTTCAGTTTTGATAGTATGGATAATAGATTCAGGCCTGTAGTTTTTGAACCTGTGCCTTTTATTTAATCCTCATCAAAACTTCTACCCTCAGCACCTTACTCATATGAATCACATTGCTATATAACTAGCTTTATTTCAGTCCTTTAAACTCCTGCTGAATTTTGCTCAACACAGTCTGGTGTTTACAAATCAAAGGTACTTTCCATTTTTTTGTTTACTTTTGCCTTAGCTCTACTTTGAAAAAAAAAGAGATTGCATGACTCTACACAATTTTTTAATAATCAGTCTTTCCTCCGATGACAAAGATACATTTTTACCCTGCTGAATTCAAGGATAACAATGTGACATGCTTTGGCCAATGAAATGTAAGCAGATGTCATAAAGGGTCACTTTTGGGTAGAAGTGTATAAAGATAGCTCATGACACCCTGCATTCTCTTTCTCCTTAATCTTGGAAGTATGTGTCAAAATAAAGCCTCAATCCACATGGATGCATAAGGCAGTCAGAGCTTATAAAAATAATCTAATAAGGATAGTTTAAATAAAGTACAGTAAAGTACAGATAAAACCTGTACATCTCTCATTGAGATAAACCCATAATACCAATTTAAAAATTTTACATCAAATCTTTTCAAAACATAAATAAAAATTTACAGATATAGCTACTTCCATCATTTTCATTTCACAGATATAGTTGAATGAAATGTGTAAAGGGGGTAACCATTCTGTGTTAGTTATCATATATTTACTACCTTTGGCCATTAGAAAAATAATATCTGTATCACCTCTGATGTTTAATCACTAGTGAGCCTCAGTCAGTCCAAGATTCTGTTATCCTTATTGAAGGTATGGAGCCCAGTTTAATGGTGCATTTTCTATGCTTGATCCCAGTCTATGATTGACATAGTTATCAACAATGTCAGTGGACCCTCTCACCAGGTCATCCCTCACTCTCTTTGTGGTCTCCCCAGGGAACCTCCCAGGGTTCATACTGAAGTGGAGAGTTCTTTGTTACCACATAAAAAATTTATAAATCTTTCCTCAATACTCTGCTAAGGAGGTTCCCTCCTTGTCACCTCTTTAACTCCAGGAAAAATTTACATTCTAATTTTAATAACCCATTCCAGCGGTGTATCAGGAGAAGTTCCTGAGAAGCTTGCCAGGAAGTTAATCCTTAACACTTGGGAGAGTACGTCCATGTTAATAAATTCTCCTCCATCCAGCTCTGTGTTCTATACTTCTACCCTAGTTCAAAACCACATGATCCACACCTATATATGTTCATTCAGTTCCTACCTAAATATATAATATATATAGTGACTAGGGTCTTGCAATTATTTCAGAGTAACTGCTATTTTCTCCTGGAACACAGACTAAATTCTTCCTCTCTAACTGTCCAGAAGCAATAATGAGAGAAAGCAGGAGAAGATTCAGAGGAGGACCAGTATCATCTTGCAAAGCATCTGCCTGAGGTGGTACCTTTGCTGGTTCCACACACAAGTTGAGTTCGTAATCATCTAAGAAGGACAAGAGATCTCTGTTTCAATAGTGCTCAAAGGAAACTATGGTTTCAAGATTTAGGGCACCATCCAAACCAGCTTCCCCATTCCAGAGCTCAGGTTCCCACTTTGTTTTCATCAAGACTTGGACTTTTGAATAAGGAATCTGTCAATGCTGCAAAATAAGTCTTCTCTGCAGCTTGCCTCATTAATTTTTTTTTCTTTTTCTTTTCCTATTTATTTGTTTGTTTGTTTGTTTGTTTTTTAAAATTTACATCCAAATTAGTTAGCATATAGTGCAACAATATTTTCAGGAGTAGATTCCTTAGTGCCCCTTACCCATTTAGCCCATCCCTCCACCCACAACCCCTCCAGTAACCCTCAGTTTGTTCTGCATGGATGGAACTGGAGGGTATTATGCTAAGTGCAATTAGTCAGAGAAAGACAGAAATCATATGACTTCCTCATGTGAGGACTTTAAGAGACAAAACTGATGAACATAAGGGAAGGGAAACAAAAATAATATAAAAATAGGGAGGGGGACAAAACAGAAGAGACTTAAAAATATGTAGCTTGCCTCATTTAGAATGAAATCCTGGGACAAATTGTCAGCGCAATTGTTACTATAGATGCAAGAGACGAGGGTATCTTCAAAGTTACGCGGGAGGCCTTCTAAGTGAATTTGGTTAATATTTAACTGAGCTGCGCCTGTCATTTTCTATTTCCAAGACTTCTTAAGTGGTTAACAAAAGCCAGTCAATTTCATACATCTTCAAATAACATCCCAGGGCCTTAGTTTTGTCATAGCCCAAAGCTTTATCAGCTTTATCCTACACATGTACCTCATGGCATATCAACATCTGTGTAGGTTTTAGTAATTGTGATGCTAGCATATGTGGGTATTGTCACCACTTCATTACCCATCAGAAATGGGGTCCTTGCTTCTGTCTGACCGTTAAGTGTTTTATTCCCAGAACCCCATTCTGGAGGTCTGTTTCCAGGGCTACTTCCAATACCAGCAGTTTTGGCTTGAGTTTTCTGCCCTACTTACCACCTGCCTTTGCAAAAGCGACTTAAGGGTCCATAGAATAGAAGGGTCCATTACTGAGGTCACTATTGCAAGCAATTGGTGTTCTGTTCTTCCTGAGCCTGTCGTTGAGCCTAGTGAATCGCTCTCAGAATTGCTCAACAAATAATTGACTTGGGGGACATTTGTTCTCTGCCTCCTGTCCCCACCCCCACATTGGTTGAACATTGTCTATGAAGCATAATTACTATGCATTGCTGTGTCTTGCTCTTCCAGTATGCATAACTGTGGCACAAGAAAGCCTGCTTTAGCTTAAGTGTAGACACTTAGAACATAAGGTATGGTGAATTCTGCACAAAACTGTCAGCTGCTGCTCAAACACGACCATAGGATGATGAAAAGCAAATAAAACGTAGAACATAAAAAGTGTCCTATACAGAAAGTTGCTTTGCAATACACACATTTTGCACAGCTTTTAAAAAACATGTATTCAAACTGAAATTTATTCAAATATATACATAACCGAATTAGCAACTAGATAAACAAATAGACATATTTTTTGGGAAATTCGCACGTGAAGATTTCTTACTGAGTGAATTAGAAGTCTAACAATGACTAACTTTATTTGATTAATTGATTTTTCTGAAATTTTGGCCAGTGCTAGACACTAAGCCTGCACAGATTACTTGGTATCTTAGTAAGATACGCTGTATTTAAGACAGTATTGGATGAAATGTAACAATGTTCAAGGCTCTTTCCCTTTCCGTGTCTAATCTTGGCTAGACAGCTTGGTTCATTCCCTAGCATCCTACTGCTTTAATGAGTTGCCAGGAGATGGATGCCATTCTATAGTAGCTGGCCATCTTTACTGCTGCGGGCGGCAGGTTTCCTGGGCCCAGGGCCAAACTGAGCTCTGAAGTGTTTAATAATATGCCAATATTTAAACAACCCCTTGGCCATATGCATTACCTTGTAAATTCTATTCATTTTTATTTAACCCAAGGAAAGTTCAGAGGTCTTATTAATTTCGGATGCAGGAGTTTTGAAAAAGCAGTATATAATGTTAAAGGTAGATAATTTGTTTTCCATTCTTAACTGGCCATAGAATCCAGGCTAAAGAACTGTTGAAGAGAATTTCAGTCTTATACTTTCTCTTCCTGATTAAATATTTATGATTCCATTCTGTAAGCTTTTCTCTCATTAGATTCACATTTATGTCATTAGTCACAATAAGTACAAAGTCATAAACACCTATGAACCATAGATTGTATTTCATCACAGTGATTTTTTAATTTTTTAATGTTGTATTTATTTATATTTGAGAGAGAGAGAGAGAGAGGGAGCGCAAGTGGGGGAGGGGCAGAGAGAGAGGGAGACGCAGAATCCTAAGCAGACTCTAGGCTCTGAGCCATGAACACAGAACCCTATGTGGGGCATGAACTCAGGAACCAGGAGATCATGACCTGAGCTGGAGTCCAATGCTTAACCGAATGAGCCACCCAGGTGCACCTCACTTCCCTAATTTTAAAAGTACAATTGCATGTTCAAACAAACCTCATTCTAAATAAATATCAATTACATGAAAAAAAATTGAAATAAAAATATCCAAAAACTACCCAGAGATAGCAACCATTTGCACAATAAAATACAATTTAATTTTGATTAAACTTTCCCAGAAAAAAAATATCTGAACTAAAACTAAAATCAAATCTATCTATAAGACAAAACAAAATTACTTTATAACAACAGATGGGATCCTTTGAAAATTTCTTTGAAGTTTATATTGTATATTAAAAAATTAATGTTAGGGATATGTGAGTGGCTCAGTTAAGCATCCAACTCTTGATTTGGCTCAGGTAATTATCTCACAGTTCTTGAGACTGAGCTGCTGGTGGACCCTGCGTTGACAGCATGGAGCCTGCTTGGGATTCACTCTCTCTCTCTCTCTCTGCCCCTCCTTTGTTCACTCTCTCTCTCTCAAAATAAATAAACTTCAAAGAAAAATAGTAGTATTAAATGGTTTATTTTTAGCCACATATTTCCATATAAGTCTAAGTAAAACTTGGTACATATTGAAATTTAATTGACCAATTTATAAAAGTAAGCCATCTAGGTCGCTCACTGTGCAGTTGAAAAGCCTATGATTTTATAAAAATAAAATTGCACCCTACCACCTTCGTTAAATTTCATTACAATGTTCTAGGAGATATTAATAGGGAAAAATGATCTGTAAGCCTAATGTCTTATAGAAATGATGTCAGATTTAGGAAAAAATCCACCTCATAGTGAAAATTACTATCACATGTTATATTACAAATTTAAAGACACTACACTTAAGAAAATCATGCCTGATATCAAATAATTTCTGCTGAATTATCCAATCAATGAATGACTGGCATTACTTTTTGAGAACACCATTTTTTTAAATTTTTTTTTTTTTCAACGTTTATTTATTTTTGGGACAGAGAGAGACAGAGCATGAACGGGGGAGGGGCAGGGAGAGAGGGAGACACAGAATCGGAAACAGGCTCCAGGCTCTGAGCCATCAGCCCAGAGCCCGACGCGGGGCTCGAACTCACGGACCGCGAGATCGTGACCTGGCTGAAGTCGGACACTTAACCGACTGCGCCACCCAGGCGCCCCGAGAACACCATTTTTTATACTTGATCAGTTACTTTAAATTGTACCACGTTTCAGAGAGCTTTAGATTTGAAATATGATTTTCTCGCATAACATTTTTTAATGTCCCAGCACATCTACTTCACTTTCTCAATTCCAGTTGAAAGATGCATATTTACTTGTATTTTGGGCTCCTTCGCATTCTTAATCATGTAACGTATTTAATATAGTATCCGTATCTCCCCGAAGACATTTTACTAATGTGTTGTTCTCATTTTCTGTTCTATGTTATACTAAGTACTTCAGAAGTTTGCTGTTGAGCTGTCATACTGGAATGTAGTTCACTGACCTCCGGGTTGGTATGTTGTTTTAATCCATGTTTACTGTTTTCCTGGAAGAATACAGTAAGTAAAACTTCCAGGCCCTAGAAATTTGCAAAAGTGTTTTTATTCTGTTTTTGATATTCTTACAATTTATTAGAAATCAGAACTTTCACTGGTGATCAAAAATTTCTTCTAATGCATGACTAAGTGTGTCTTTTTCCTTTCTTTTTTTGATATTTTGGGGTCCCTGTCAATCTGGAGTTTCGAGTCTCTTCCTTGAATGTAAATTTATTTCTTTTATTGCTTTAATTGTTTATGCTCCTGCTTATGGACTTTCTTTTATTTCAGCATTTTATCATCTGTGTATATGAGTTATGTCTACCGTATAAAAATTAGGTCAAAATTCACTTTATAACAACAAACATTATCTCACAGTTTTTGTGGGTCAGAATTCTAGACCTGACTTTGCTTGTTGACTTTAATTTTTGCCATATTCCACTCTTTAGAATTGAGTCATTAGGTCTAATGAATAGCAGGAATTGAGGAACCCTGGGAGTCATCTTAGGACTGTCTATCACAGTGTCTTCTCTGGCACTCAAATTTTAGCATCCTTCTCATATGTAAAATATTCTCACTCTCTTCCAAGGTCCCCAAAAGGCTTATCCCATTTAAGCATTCCTCAATATCCAGAATCTCATTTCCTAAATCAGGTCTAGGTGTAGATGAGTCTCTTTGGGTATAGTTCCTCTTGATCTGTTGTCCTATGAAATTAAAGAGATAAGGTATCTGTTCCCACACATCTAGTGTACATTGGTGGGACACACATAGATAATGACAAGAAATGATGCTATTTTAAAAATGGGGGTAATGAGGAGCACCTGGATGGCTCAGTGGGTTATGCAACCAACTTTTGATTTTGGCTTAGGTCAAACTCATGGTTCCTGAGTTTGAGCCCCATGTCGGGTTCCACACTGAGCATGGAGCCTGCTTAGGATTCTCTCTCTCTCCCTCTCTCTCTGCCCCTCCACTGCTGGTGCACTCTAGCTGTCTCTCAAAATAAAGACATCAACTTTTAAAAAATGGGGGAACTGAGAGGTAAAGGAGTTATTGATTCATAGCAATTCTGAAATCTTGCTATGAAAATGCAAGAATTGTCTTGATTAAGTCATAAGGCCCAGTAGAAATCTTTCTAATTTCTTGGCTCTGTGCTCAGGTCCTTGTTTCCACCTTCCACCACATTCTTCCTTTTTCGTAAAAGGTAGTAACATGTTTGAAGCTGAGCAGTTTCTGTCTGCTTCCTGCTGGCACACTTTTGGAGATCCAATGCTTATTTTCATTTTGAATTGTCTCTAACCATTTTGGTCCAAGCTGGCAGGGTTTCTGCAAATACAATCTCTCAAAATCTTTGTGGATTTTCTGTGAATCTTATTGGATTTTACCCTTTTAAACAAAAGTCACATCCACAGATCTCTTTGAGATCACCTGTTAAACTCCTTGAAGGTCTTGTCCTTTGATTGAGAGGATCTGTGATTAACTCCATTTACCTTTGCAGTCCTCCACTCTACCAGCTGAGCTATCAATGGGATGCTGTGACTAACTCCATGTGATCTCTTTAAAAGTCCATTTGTGTGAATGAATAGTCATAATCTGATGAACCATGTTAGATCACTCTGAGGCCGTAACAAAACAACTGTCAGTTATACCCACAGTTTCTTCTCTAGACCACATTTTTCTGTAAGTTTTTGAATTAAATGTTCTCTTAGAAGTTCTCCAAATATTGGTATGGTTTTCAATCTGGAAGGCTTACAGTTTTCAAAACCATCAAGTCCTGCTTCCTTTTATTGTTTAACAGCCCTTCCTACAATCTATCTCTGTCCTCTGATATTTTATTATAAGTGGCAGGATATAACAAGATGGAACTTTTAACACTTTGAAAATTTACTTAGGTAAGGTATCCAGTTTATTAGACACATTTTCTAATGTTTATATTTCTTCAGGTGATCTTTTTGCTACTTTCTCTTCTACTATTTCAAAGAATTCTCTCTTTCTCCAGTTTTCGATAACACGTTCCTCATTTCCTTTTGAGCCATCACCAGCACCTTCCTCAAAGTCCAGATTTCTACAAATGGTCTATTAGAGACAATTTTGGGTTTCTATAATATGCGCTCCAAAATTCTTCTTACGTCCACTCACTGCCTTGGTCTCAAGTCAGTCCCACTTCTTTATGTATTTAAGAAAGCACCCAACTTCTGGCATGAAAATCTACATCATTTCTATTTTGTAACAAATCGCCCCAAATTTGGTGGCTTAAAAAGACAAATATTTGTTATCTCCCAGTTTCTATGAGTCAAGAAACTGGGGTCAGGTTAGATGAGTGTGTGTGGCTTAAGGTTGTAGTAAACCCTCATCCATGGCTGCACCAGGAGACAGAGAATAGGCTTCCAAGTCTGCCTTCATTATTGTTAGTAAGAGTCTGTTCCCCACTCGACTGAGCTCTTGGCTCCTTGCTCCATGGCTTCTTCACAGAGCAGTGCAAAACTTAACAGTGTGCTTCCCTCAAAGAGAGAGTGAAAGAAAGGGGGACAGCACCTAAGACAGAAGCCAGCCTTTGTGACCTAATCTGGGAAATGACATCTTACCATGTTTTGTGCATTCTGTATTTATAGAAGGGTAGGAATAGCAGGAAGCAAGGATAGGAATTATGTGGGATCAGCTAGAGGTTACCTGCAGCAGAACTGAATTTCCTTGTTTATTAACTATTATCTTTATCTTCCATCTATGTGTATGCCTTTCTATGTGTATGCCTTTCCTTGGGGAAAAAAAAATCTACAAATTAACTTCTCTTATAGAGCTGTAAATAGCCAAGAAAAGAGAAAAGCGCACCCAGCCTTGACCAGAAAAAAATTCTTGGTTAGCTCTTTTGCCTTTTGTAGGTTCTGGATAATTTTTCTGCTAGGTTTAAAGTGACATTCAGATGATTCAGCAAAAGAATATACACAAAAGCACTTACAAACACATACATTTACACATACAGACATACACAGACACATAAAGAGAGAGAAAAAGCAAGCAAATTTGGCAATATATTAACAGTTGATCCTAAGTGAAGATCATATGGATTTTATTGTGTTAATGAATCTTTCAACTTTTCTTTAAACTCGACATTTTTCAAAATTAAAAAACTGGAAAAAAAAAGCAAAAACTCTACTTAAATTTTAAAATAACACATGAAAGTTTTTCAAAACTAGGGACCATTTTATAGAAAACAAGATATCGGGACAAGCTAGTATTTAAACTTTCATAATTTTATTTCAATGAAAACAAGACATATCAGGCAAAATTTTCATTGCAGATTATTTTAACATAGTAATTTTGATTTACTAATTAGAATGACTAAAGTTCAGATTTTTAAACTGTTTTATTTTAAATGCTGTGATAGTGTTACATATTTAGAATAACTTCAGGTTTATTATTATTTTATTATTATAAAATAATAACTATACTAACAAAACTAATTTATTTTAAGAAGTGGTATCTCTAAACTTGTCCATTTTACCTACCAGTCAAGGCTTTAGGCACTATCTTTTTCTTTTAATTTTTTAAAAATGTGTATTTATTTTTGAGAGAGAGGGAGAGAGAGCATGAGCAGGGGAGGGGTAGAGAGGGAGACACAGAACCTAAAGCAGGTGCCAAGCTCTGAGTTGTCAGCACAGAGCCAGATGTGGGGCTTGAACTCATGAACCATGAGATCACGACCCGAGCTGAAGTCGGACGCTTAACTGACTGAGCCACCGAGGTGTCCCTTTAGGCACCATCTTTAATTTCATCTTCTGTTTCTCTCTCAAGGTCAATCACAAGTCTTATTTTTCATACCTTCCTTTTCTCTCTCAAGTACTGCCATTTGTCATCCTCAGTGCCACCACTATTCTATGTAGGTTACCATCATCTCTCACACAATTTAATGTAAGAGCTCTTAACTACTCTCCCAGCCTGAAGCCTTGTTCTCTCAAGTCCAATCTCAAGACGAAAATCCAAATCATCTTTATAATGCAAATCTAATTATGTTCAACAGTCTAATAAAACAATTTGGATGGCTTTCCAGGGGTCCAGGGATTAATTCTTTAATTAATTTAAACACTGTAAAATGCTGTCATGATCCTTTTATTTATTTATTTTTTAATTTTTTTTTTCCTCAACTTTTTTTTTTTTTTTTTTTTTTTTTGGGACAGAGAGAGACAGAGCATGAACGGGGGAGGGGCAGAGAGAGAGGGAGACACAGAATCGGAAACAGGCTCCAGGCTCTGAGCCATCAGCCCAGAGCCCCGACGCGGGGCTCGAACTCACGGACCGCGAGATCGTGACCTGGCTGAAGTTGGACGCTTAACCGACTGCGCCACCCAGGCGCCCCTGTCATGATCCTTTTTGATATACCCTCTGATTTCCTTTTCAGCCACAGCTCTGGCTACTTTCTCTCTTCTAATCCATGTTCCTGAATCACTAAACTTTAGTTTCTCAAATATTATGTGTGCTTTCGTCACACAGCCTTTGTATGTACCATGCCCTGTGTGTTAAACACTCCTCCTATCCCTTCCTCATGAGTTTCTGCTTATCTTGCAGGTATCGATTTAGACAGGAAGCTTTCTGAGGTCAAGATTTTGTCCACATCCTGTATGTTCCTAAAGCATTTTGTAATTCCTTTATTATAGCATGTATTATGTCCTATAACTTTTAAATTTCTGTGTTTCTTAGTAGGTAAGAATAAGTCTTGAAATGAATGTAGATTTATTAACTGCTCATAGTGTCACCAGTGCTACACAGACAGAGCATATTTGATAATTAATATAAAATAGCAATAATCGTTGGATTCTGACTTTATTGAGCAATAACTATATGCTAAGCCCTGTGCAAAGCACATCACATAGATTATTTTACTTACTGCTCAAAACCAATCTACAGTAGGTTGAATTATTTTCAAGATGAGGAAATGGATGTAGAAGTGTTCAATTAGTAAGGGGCAGAGCTTACATTTAAACTCAGACAATTAGTTGCAGATTGTAAGATTTTTATTATTCAGCTACAGAAAATAAGGCGATTCTAGCAATATGCCTGCAGAAAAGCCGTGGAACACTTGTGACATTATCTATTCTTAGATTTGGAGAGAAATTTAATTCTAAATTCTTCTTAAAAATTACTTTAAAATGTTTTGTGGCACATTATCATATCCCTGTCTCTTATTTTATTGGGCAGCCCTCATTGTTTAAAATTCTAATCTCCTTTGTGTGAGGCAAAAGTACTTACCTCAGTCCTTCCACAGTTTCATCCCATTCAATGTTATTAGTTAGCACGTCTGAATCTATACAGAATAAGTTTAATTAATATTCCATATTAATGGCCATTAATATTTTTATGTTAATTTCCCTATCTTGTATTTTTATTTTGGCCTCCAAAATATATTTTATTTGAATAAATGTCAAAGGTATTATTTTTGTTATTTTTAAAAGTTATTTGGAATAAAAGATAAATCCAAGAAACATTCCACATACTTGTGATACATTTTTATATTAACCTTTTCCTGTACTTATTTTTTCAGAGATTTATAGTTATTTATGTTATTAATGTAATAGTTAGCGAATGAAAAATATGTGTGATAATTATGCAAGGCACAAAGCCCTGTATTGTCATGAACCCATGTGACAACATCCGTCCAACCCAAGGACAAGAATTCTATCTGTCATCAACTTGTACCCATGTAGGTACCCTCCCTCACCATCTTCCTCTTGCCTTTCCCCCACCAGAGGTCACCACTAGCCTGAATGTGCTTTTATCATCGTCTTGACTTTTACAAAACATGTTTATTTCATGTAAGTGTAAGCAAAGTATTGTTGACATTATTTCTATTTGAGCTTTGTAGAAATGGCATTACACTAACAGAATCTGATGAACCTACTCTTGTTCCCTCTCATCTTCATAGTTTTAAAAATCATCTATGTTTCTGTGTGTGGCTATAGTTTTTTCACTTTTGGTTGTGTGTAATAGTCCATTCAGAGAATATCAAACATCAGTATCATATCAAAATATATGTGTTCATCTTCTCTAAGGCATACATTTGGATGATTTCTATTTTTTTGTATTGTAAACAGAGAGACTGTGAACATTTTGAACATATGCCTGAAGAATGTGTGTATGAGTTTCCTATAAGAACATAAATAAGTGTTGGAATGTTGGGTCATAGAATATGCATATGTTTAACATTAAAAGATAATGGTAATATTTTTTTCCAAAATGAATTTTATATCAATTTAGTTTATTTAATAAATAAATACATAGATGAGTGATGCTCGCTATTTCATGCCTGCCCGTTTCCATCTACCTCTCTCATTAAGGGAAACAGTATGATTCATTTGTTTTGTAATTTTTCATTAAATATTTACAATTTTAACTCATAAGTAATGGTGATATCTTACATAGTTGTACATGTATCAATCTTTAAAGCAACTTGTTACCTCCATTTCTGTAGAATTTGTCATTTGAATTAAATACCATGATTTTGACAGTAGTGAGTACTGTACGTAGATTTAGTTCATTCTTTAACTACTATCATTATGCTATCATGTGAATAATGCAGACTTTATTTATCTTTACCTTATATTCATGATCATTTTATTGTCTATTTAGCTCTTACAGAAATTGCTGCCCCGAATATTTTAATTTTTTTTGCAAAAATGTTTGATGTATTACTTTAAAGGTAAATGCCTAAAACTAAGTTGTAAATCATGAGTTATCAATATTTTCAACCTTATCTGCTATTATTACATTGATCTTCAATTTCTTAGAATCAAGCTGTAATTTTCCTCACCATTAATGTTACCAAACTTACTATTATTATTATTATTGTTATTATTATTATTATTTTTGTCAATTTAATAGGTGTGGGAAACTCACTGTTTAAACTCTTCAATTCCTTGATTCTGACTGAGAAAGCATTTTTAAACTTTTTCAAATACATATTGATCTTTCAGGGTCCAGCTGTATAAATTATTTCAGATTTCAGATTTTTTTTCAAGTTTCTCTATTGGCTTATATGGAGTTTTGCTTGTTTGAATATCTAAATACTTTTGTCACTTGTGCACACCACAAATATTTCCCCTGTCTCCTGTTATACTTTTCAACTTCATTCCTTGGAGATTTGTTTTTGTATTTTTACAGAATATTTTTCTTTGTTTCCTTAAAAAAAAAAGTTGTTTTTTTTTTTGGGGGGGGGAAAACTTCAAATATACAAATTAGAGACTGTGGAGGGAATCTTCATGTTCCCAACAGCCAGCTTCAACAATCCACACCTGACCAATGTTACTTTATCCATACCTCTATGTAATATATTGGATTATTTTATTATTATCATCATTATTATTATTTTGTTTCCAGTTTTAAATTCTAGTTAGTTAACATATAGTGTAATATTGGTTTCAGGACTAGAATTTAGTGATTCATCACTTACCTATAACACTCAGGGCTCATAGAAACAGTGTTCTCTTTAATGCCCTTTGCCCATCTAGACCATCCCCCACATGCCTTCCCTCCATCAACCTTCAGTTTGTCCCCTATAGTTAGAAGCCTCTCTTATGGTTTGTATCCCTCTCTTTCTTAAAAATTTTGTTCACCTATTTTGTTTCTTAAATTCCAGATGTAAGTGAAATCATATGGTAATTGTCTTTCTCTGACTGACTTATTTTGCTTAAGATAATACACTCTAGCTCCATCCACATCATTGCAAATGGCAAGATTTCATTCTTTTTGATGGCTGGGCAATGTTTCATTGTATATATGGCATATATATATATATATATATATATTCATATATATAATGAATATATATTCTATTCTTTGTGAAAGAATAAATATTCTATTTCTTTGTGTCATCAATATATATTCATTATATATTCAATATATATATATTCATATATATATTCACATATATATGTTCATATATATATTCATATATATATTCACATATATATGTTCATATATATTCATATATATATATATATATATATATATATATATATATATATATAAAAGCATCTCTTCTTCATCCATCCATCAGTGGATGAACATTTGGGCACTTTAAATAATTTGGCTATTGTTGATAATGCTGCTTATAAACATCAGGGTGCATATGCCCCTTTGAGTCAGTATTTTTGTATCCTTTGGGTAAATAATTAGTAGTGCAATTGCTGTGTCATAGAGTAGTTACATCTTTAACTTTTTGTAGAACCTCCGTACTATTTTCCAGAGTGGCTGCACTAGTTTTAATTTCCAACAGTGTAAAAGGGTTCCCCTTTCTCTGCATCCTCATCAACATCTGTTGTTTCCTATGTTGTTAATTTTAGCCATTCTGACAGATGTGAGGTGGTACCTCATTGTAGTTTTGATTTATATTTCTCTGATGATGAGTGATGTTGAGCTGAACATCTTTTCATGTGTATGTTAGCTATCTGGATGTCTTCTTTGAAAAAGTGTCTGTTCATGTCTTCTGCTTATTTTTTTTTTAAATTTTGATGTTTTTATTTTATTTTTGAGAGAGAGAGAAAGAGACAAAGCATGAGCAGGGAAGGAACAGAGAAAGAGGGAGACACTGAATCCGAAGCAGGCTCCAAGCTCTGAGCTGTCAGCACAGATCCCAGTGTGGGACTGGAACCCACAAACTGTGAGATCATGACATGAGCTGAAGTCAGATGCTTAACTGACAGAGCCGCCCAGGTGCCCCTACAGCATTGTTTTATTTATCTGTTAATGGACATTTGGATGCTTATAAAATGTTGTAGATATTTGACATCTCTGCTTACTTTTTGCCTGCTTAGGCTATCAGTTTCTAAGAGTGCATGTTAGGCTTTTAAAATAATATTTTTTGATTTGTCTATTTCTCCTGTAGTTCTGTTAGTTGTCTGTTATATTTTGAGCCTAAACATTAGGTGCACATATATTTTGATAGTTGTATCTTCTTTGTTCCTTATATTTTCCAAGATTTTTTTCAGGTATTAAGAGCTCTTCTCCAGCTACATTTGGTTCATATTTGTCTGATTTATTTTTTCGTCCTCTTATTTGCAACTATTCCATGACTTTTGTTGCAATCATGTCTCCTGTAGAAGATTTTGTTGAATCTTTTTTGTTGGTATCAAATCTGAAAGTCCCTGTCATTTCATTGGTTAGTTTAGTCCATTTACATTTGTGAAATTATGGTAATATTAAGAATTATTTCTGCTACCTTATTTCTTACTTCCCAGGGGCTATAGGTTTTCTTTTTCGTGATAAGCTGAATTGCTATTATTTTGTATTAACAGATATAAACTAAGACTGGAAAATAAATAACCTACATTTTTCTATGTATTGTTCATTAGAGTCTTCTGCCTATTTCTTAACTGGGTTATTTGTTTTTTGTGTGTTGAGTCTGATAAGTTCTTTATAGGTTTTGGATACTAACTCTTTATCAGATATATCATTATCAAATATCTTTTCCAATGCTGATAGTTCCCTTTTAGTTTTGTTGATTGTTTTCCTTTACTGTGCAGAAGCTTTTTATCTTGATGAAGTCCCAATAGTTTATTTTCGCTTTTGTTTTCCTTGCCTCAGGAGACACATCTGGTAAGAAGTTACTATGGCTGAGGTCAAAGAGGTTACTGCTTGTGTTTTTTTCTAAGATTTTTATGGTTTTCTGTCTCACATTTAGGTCTTTAATCAATTTTGAATTTATTTTTGTATATCGTGTAAGAAAATGGTCCAGTTTCATTCCTTTGCATGTTGCTGACCAGTTTTCCCAACACTGTTTGTTGAAAAGACTCTCATTTTTCCATTGGATATTCTTTCCTGCTTTGTCCAAGATTAATTGACCACATAGTTGTGAGTCCATTTCTGAGTTTTCTACTCTGTTCTATTTGTCTATGCATCTGTTTTTGTGCCAGGACCATACAGTCTTGATCACCACAGGTTTGTAATATAGCTTGAAGTCTGGAATTGTGATGCCTCCAGCTTTGCTTTTCTTTTTCAATAGTGCTATGGCTATTCAAGCTCTTTTGTGGTTCCATTCAAAATTTAAGATTGTTTGTTCTAGTTCTGTGAAAAATGCTGCTGTTATTTTGATAGGGATTGCATTACATGTGTAGATTGCTTTGGGTATGATAGATATTTTAATGATGTTTGTTCTTACAATCCATGAGCCTAATATTTTTCTATTGCTTTGTGTCCTCTTCAATTTATTTCATGGATATTTTATAACTTTCAGAGTACAGATGTTTTACCTCTTTGGTTAGGTTTATTTCTAGGTATCTTACACTTTTTGTTGCGATTATAAATGGGATCAGTTCCTTGATTTCTCTTTCTGCTGCTTCATTATTGGTGTATAGAAATGCAAGAGATTTATGTACATTGATTTTTTTAAAAGTTTATTTATTTCGAAAGAAAGAATGTGCTCCAATGGGAGAAGGGTAGAGAGGGAGAGAGAGAATTCTAAGCAGGCTCCCTGCTGTCAGCATAGTCCCCAATGTGGGGTTCAATTCCAGGAACCATGAGGTCATATGTGACCTGGGCCAAGATCAAGTGTTGGAGGCTTAAATGACTGAGCCACCCAGGTGCCCCTATATGTTGATCTTGTCCTGTGACTTTATAAAATTCATGTATCAGTTCTAGAAATTTTTTGATGGAGTCTTTTGGCTTTTCTATGTTGAGTAAGAATCTTTTAATTTTATTTTTATTTATTGGTTTGTTTTGAGAAAAAGAGATAGCACTTGTGTGAGTGGGAGTGGGGTGGAAAGAGAGAGGGAGAAACAGAACCTTAAGCAGGCTCCACGCCCAGAACGGAGCCCAATGGGGAGGTTCAATCTCACAATTGTGAGATCATGACCCAGCCAAGATCAAGAGTCGGAGGCTTAACTGACTGAGCCACCCAGATGCCCCAAGAATGCTTTTATTTTAGGAAATTATACGTATTTTAACATTCATATGTATACTTTTTCCCTTTATGGTCTGCACTTTTGGATTTTTTAAACAAATAAATCAATAGGCTTCTTTAAATTCATTAACGGTTTAAAGTTTTTAACACATTTTGTGTTAATTCATAAGGAATTGATTATTATTGAGTATGAGTAAGAATCTACTTTTCCTTGTCTTCTCTATGGTAAATCAATTGTCATAGAAGAAAGTGTTTTCCATGACTTCTTAAAGTATTTTTGTCCTTTAATAAATTCCCAACTTAAGTAAAATTTGTCCCATTTATACTGTTCAGTTTATCAATTTTACTTTCAGTTCATAAATTTCCTAGAAAATTATACAAAATGACATTTTTGATATTTTGTATTGCAATTAGTGAACATGGTACATCTGTTTTCGGGTTTTTATGTATGTCTTTTAACTGAACAGTATGATTTAATAATTTTCTCTATGGATGTCCAGCACATATATTGTTAGTATTATTCCCAGGTTCATTACTTATTTTAATACTTTAAAAGTCTTCTTCTTCAATTTTACTTTCTATTGGATATTGCTAATGCTTTAGTACATGATTGTATTTATTGATACACCAACCTTGAACTACTATCACCTTATTTTGGCTAAACAACATAATTACCTTCACTTAACAAAAACTGATATCAACGTTATTTTTCCCCCAAAATACTTTGCAAAGCCCTTTGTATAACACATTATAGTTTATTGAGAAAGCATACTTTTCCTCATTCTCCTTCCAATCAACTCTTATCCAAGAATGCAAAATCTAGACTCTTTCTGATCATTGTTAGATGACTTATTCACACAACATCATGCATCTTTAATTTACTAGTGTATAAATGACTAGATGTTGATTGGACTAATGGCATATAGATAGATGTCACAACAACACCTTTATTAAAATAGCCATCAGTCATATCCTTATAAAAACATAAAAAGAATACAAAGGTTGAATTTTGACACACACACACACACACACACACACACACACACACACAAACAAATATAACAAATATGTAGGCATATTTGGTGATAGAATAGTAAGATATATTGTAACAGAAGAAATTGTATAAAGAAGATAAAGCACAATGTAATATGCTGGTGTCTTTCTGTATTGCAGTGAATTAGCTTCGTTGACAAAATGATATTGAACTTTGAACAAACACCTCTATGAGAGACTTCAAGGTTCATGGACATAGCTTTTAATGTCTACCATTACAAGACATTAATTCAGAAATCTCTACAGGTTAAAATTTTATGCAGCTGCACACTCTTTATTAAGAAAAATAAATCTTATGCATGAGAGTTCTTGATGTTCTGCAACAGGGACTTTTTCTATAGAGACAAGTAATGGGTAAAATGTATATAGTTAGTTGCTGGAGAAATTGCATGAAAAGCAATTTTATCTTAGATAGTACTTTTATGTAATGAAAATATATTTATTCAGTATGGTTTCCTGAAAATTATAATAAAGATTAAAATATTTAAGGCTTTATTACATCATGGGAAAAGATATTTCAGTTGGCCCTTGAACAACATAGATTTGAACTGCATGGGTCCACTTACATGCAGATTTTTTCAATAAATACAGTACTGTAAATATTTCTTCTTTTGTTATAATTTTCTTAATAACATTTTCTTTTCTCTAATTTATTGTAAGAATACAATATATAATACATATAACACATAAAATATGTGTTAATTGCACATGTTATCAGTAAGGCTTCTCATAAACAGTAAGCTAGTAGTAGTTAAGTTTTGGGGGAATCAAAAGTTACATGTGGATTTTTGGCTGCATGAAAGATCGGTGCCCCTAATCACCTTTTCAAAGGTCAACTGTATATTTGAAATCACGAAAACCTTCATAAACTTTGGTGCCTAACTGATCCTTGGTCCTGTTACTTAACACTGCTGAATTTCACTTTTCTATACTTTCCAGAAGAAATTATGGCATTTATTATTTTATTTATTTAAAAGATTTGAACTGAGGTGCTGGGTAGCTCAGTTGGTTGTGTCTGACTTGGCTCAGGTCATGTCCACAGTCAGTGGATTCGAGCCCCGACTCAGGTTCTGTGCTGACAGCTCAGAACCTGCAGCCTGCCTCAGATTCTGTGTCTCCCTCTCTCTCTGCCACTCCCCTACTCACACTCTGTTCTCTCTGTCTCTCAAAAATGAATAAATGTTAAAAAAATAAACAAATAAAAAGATTTGAACTGAAGAGAAAATGAGCTAATGTTTATTACTAAACACTGCCATATGTACAGAATATTATTCTATTTGGTATTGCAATATGTATTAGTATCATTCAAAGTATTTATCCAATATGCAAAATATATCTTTCTGAATATGACAGTTACGCTAGTTTGATCTAAACATAGTTAAGAGAGAATAGGTAGCTTTTAGATAAAGATGGAATGTTGAACACATGCATCTAACTTTGCTTGCTTAAACCCTAAAAAGGGATTGTAAAAAAAAAGGCCACTACAATGAAAGAACAGGAATACAACAACAACCAAATTTGGGAAAATGAAAAGCAGAGAGATTTGCATTACTGAACTACTAAGCCCTCAGAGGTCAAGTTCTTAGCTGTCAAAAAAGTCAAGACATGTATGATCTATAATTCAGAGTTCTGAACAAATCAAAGAACCGTGAATGAGGATGTGTTAAAATAAAGAACATAGGTTGAAAGATGGACTTAGAAGTAGTTAGATATCTAGACGTACTGACTCTCTAATGGATGGGAGGAGACTTATTCTCTACAATGGACAATACAATCTCTGAACTGAGAGACACCACTCATATTTGAGACCATGAGTCCTGAATGGAAACAATTAGGCCTAAAAATATTGAATTCTGAGACTTTCAGGCATCTTCTTTCACTTGCCTGCCAGATCTCTGACCCCCAAGTAGGAAATTGGCAGAGTGTGCGCTGAAAAAACTGACCAGCTCAGAAGACTAGAGACACAGTATGAGGATTTCCCCATAAAGTCTATAGGGGAACCCAAAGTTGATACTGCTCAGTTAAAGTGCTCAGAGGATTATAGTTAGCAACTTCTCCACTCTAAATACAGACAGATATCCAGAGGCTAAAATAAATAAACAAAATACAAGTACACTAGAGGAAATAAAAATATAGTAGAAAATGAAAATATCAACAAATTTGTCATCAATTTCTCCCAGAGATGAGACACGATACTTCCTCCTTGAAACAAGAAAAAGATTTCCTCTAAAGGAATATTTAGAGAAACAAAAATTTGAAAGTGGATGTGAAAACATCAGTAAAAGAAAGATGGAGGGGCACCTGGGTGGCTCAGTCAGTTAAGCATCTAACTTTGGTTCAGGTCATGATCATGCAGTTTGTGACTTCAAGCCCCCATCAGACTCCATGATGATAGCTCAGAGCCTGCTTCAGATTCTGTGTCTCTCTCTCTCTCTGCACCTCCTCTGCTTGCTCTCTCTTTCTCAAAAAAAAAAATAAAAAAAAACTTTTTAAAAAAATATGGACCTGAAGAAGTTACCTTGAGAGAAAGGAAAAAAAAATAACTAAAAAAAAAGAAAGAAAGAAAAAAGAAATGGAAAACAAAAGATAAAAGGTAATAAAGGACCTGTCAGGAGGTCTAATATCTGCAATAGAGAACACAGATAGATGGAAGGAAATATTTATCTGAATCATTCTAGAAAAATTGCCAGAATCAAGGACAAGTATCCAGCACAGAAAATAAAAACAAACTTAAATTCATCTATTTATCCATTTGGTATGTCATTCAATAATTCAATTAGATTCCTCATGTTTAGTAGGGACTCGTTAAAGCACTAGAAACACAGAAGAGAAAACAAAGCAATACATAAAATTCCGCCCTCATAAAACTTAATACTTAATGAAGTGAAATAAACAATAGATAAAATACACAATATGTTAATTAAATATGACCATTAGACCTGTAATACCATGGTGGCCTAGGAAAGCAAACCAAAATCTAAGACTGTAAGTGCCTCAAAGTAAAAAAACAAACCAGACTTTAAGTTATACTAAATCAATGATTCTCTTTCTTTGCTCTGTACTTCCTCTAGATAAATCTTTCTTGTGTCTTCCATTGGGGAGTTCACCTAACCACTTTCAGTTTGGTGCTGCCTGATTCAAGTATATATTGCTCACATAAACTCAAACTGTTAATATGCCTCAGTTTATCTTTTAGCCCTTACATGGTTTTAAATATGAAGAAAGAAAAATGAGTAGGCAGAGTAAAGAACATTGTTTGGTTGTGGTTAAAATATTCCATAATGTGACCAAACGAAATAACCTGTGGAAATAACCTGTGATGATGGTATGAGGAAGGTAAGAAAGCAAGCCCTATCTTTTTAGATTTAAGGATTCCAGGAGAAAGGAAGAGCCAGTGCAAAAGTGATTTTGCAGGAATGTGTACAGCATCTTTGAGGCTCCTCAATAACGTAATGGGTAAACAGAAGGCTCAAAGCAGGCACATTTTCAGGTCTGTAATGTCTGAACAAGTGTATTTATCTTCATCTTTTCTCAGGATGCTTCTGATAATTCTGCTCCATAAACATGAAAGATTATATCAAGAAAAAGGCAAATACATAGAAAACTCATAGAACTAAAAAGAACCTTGAAAAAAAATGGTATGGATTGAATTGTGTCCTCCGAAAAGATGGTTTGAAGTCTTAACCTCTAGTACCAGTGAATTAAAATTTATTTGGAAATAACATCTTTGCAGATGAAATTCAGTTAAGATGAGGTCATGCTGAATTGGAGTTGGACCTAAATTCAATGATTGCCTTGTTTATAAGAAGACCATATGAAGATGGACACAGACACACAAGAATAGAGTCATGTGATGACTGAAGTAGAGACTGGAGTAATGTGTCTATAAGCCATGGAACACCAAAGATTACCCCCAACCACTAGAAGTTAGAAAGAGGCAAGGAAGGATTCTTCCTTAGAACTTTCAGAGTTCTGCTGACTCGTTAATTTTAGACTTCTAGCCTCTGAAGTGTGAGAGAATAAATTTCTCTTGTTTTAAGTCACCTAGCTTTTGGTACTTTGTTATAGCAGCCCTAGGGAACTAATACAGATGGTGAGATGGAGATCCCAGGACATTAAATCTGAACAAAGATAAAAAAGCTGTACAGAAGATTCTAGAAGAAGTGTTCTAACAAAAGGATAAAACAAAAGATCTCAACAGTAATATAACATACTCAAGAGAAAGACAAAGGTAATTGTCAAATTACAATAAAATAGTCCTAGATATATATCATTTACATAGAAGAATGGAGATCTCAATTATCTCAAAGGACAAAAAGAACATGATAAATTATATTGTAAAATCATGTTATAATCTATTGGAGTACAAGTGGAAAGTATGGGATGAATAGTAAAAATTTCAAAGAAATCTAAGATAATTAATATAGATGACAAGTATTGATTCAAGGAAAAGTAAAGAATAAAACGTAATCATTTTACACTTTGATATTCAGCTGTATTTATATTCAGTATGATCACTGAAAATACATTTAGCTTTAATGGGGCACCTGGTTGGCTCAGTCAGTTAAGCATCCAACTTCAGCTCAGTTCATGATCTCATGGTTTGTGAGTTCGAGTCCCACATTAGGCTCACTGCTGTCAACATGGAGCCTGCTTTGGATCCTCTGAACTCCCCCCCACCCATGCCACTAATTAAAGAACAGTAGTTCACATGTCTTATAAAGAATTAAAAATATATGAAAATACAAGTATAAAGAAAACTAGAAGGGTTAAAATAGTTGCCTCCTGAGAGAGAGAGTCAGAGGAGGAAGGGAGGATTGTGGTAAAGAATATACTGTTAAGATTAAATACTATTTGAGTTGTAATTCAGGTACCTTGTTTAATAAAGTAAAAACTAATTTAAAATACTTCATACAACATTTATTTAATTGATGAAACACAACAGTAATAAAAATGGAAATTTTTAAATAAGAAGTGTTTCACTAAGATAAACACAACTTATTCCAACCATGTTGCAAAGACTTGCTCAATCGTAGCTTAGGGTAGTAAGGCATACACCAACACACAGGACTATGGATTTCATTTGTTAAAGAATGAATCATTCTAAATCTCAATGCCTTTTCTACACTCAAAAAACACACAGAATGGTTTATATTTTTCCCATTATCTTGATCAAACTAAGCTGTTTGAATTTTTAAACATGTAGCCTTCAGGGGGAAAAAGTAAAATCAGCATGTTTACTCCAAAAAGTATGAAAATATTCTAAAAACACTGACCTGGCAAATATTTGATGAATGTACTCGGCCAATCTCCATATCGTGGCATCGAAAATGTACTGAGAAGTGAAAAAGCAAGCCAGTGTTATATTAATTGCCTCATTTCTAATGTGTAGAAGAAATAAGGACATTTTGTTATAATTCAAACTATTTCAGAAATCTTGGCTCCAAATCAGAAGTACTTTACTTTAAATGTAGACTTCTGTTCTGTTAGATGCTATATAACTGGCTTCACATGGAAATATTTTTCTTTAGAATGCTGCCTGCCGAGGACTTTGTGAAAGTTGAGTTGCTACAGTGATATGCTGCTTTAGTGTTTTTAGATTTTGTGGTAGAAATATAGATGATAATGCATAGATTTTTAAAATTTAAAATACCATTTCCATTTATGTTAATTCAACAAAGCTATGAATTAAATGACGGCAGTAGTCAAGTATAAATCTTAGATTTTTGCCCATTGAAAGCAAGCTTAATAAATTCATTTACTCTATGACTCCATACACTTAAATATGAGCCCATTTTGATAAGGAATATGGGAAGGAGTCTCAGTGTTGATTAATTACAGACACAAGAAAAGCAAAGCCAGCCAATTTGTTAACTAATAAATGTTTATTAGTGGACACAGCAGCTACTACGGAACAATAAGTAAGAATAGGATAAAGAAAATTGGATGTGATTAATAATATTTGATTCAATTATATAATAGAAGATTTAATACTATAGACTACTTTGATATTAGGACTTACTTTTGAGGGTATGTAAGTGAGAAGAAAGTGCCAACAAAGAAAATCTCTCCTGAGCACAAATCTTGGTACAATTTTTGTGTGCAATTCTTTTGTCTTTGGACATACTGTAGTTTATCGTAGCTGTCCTGCTTGTATCTCCCATATGGATGTAAATTCCTTGGGGACAAAAAACAATAACATCTGTTTATTATTAAACAGCAAATCCAATCCTCTTCAAAATCCCTGGCATATGTAAGGCATGCAATACATGTTTTTTCAATGAACAAATGAGTGACTGCACCCATGGCTGTTGTCACTGAAAATTTTTGTCCCACGACCTGGAAATTCTGAAAAAACAATCAAGCAGAGACAGAGATCTTGCACTCATTCCATTTATTAAAATTCATTAGTTACTGTACTAGAATTCTACTGTAGTAGGATATAAAATTAGATAATTCAGGAGACATTAAATTAAAAATATATTGATCGTTGTAATCCAGTTTCACATTTTATGGCAATTAAGAATATCTTAACCTTATTACATTGCTGAACTTTTTTCCCATAGTACAAATACTAAGCTCTTAATGTTCAAATAATCTCATTAGTTATATATATTCCTGATCCCATTTTACAGACATGGAAACTGGAATAGAGTGATTAAGTGACTTGCTGAAGATCACACAATTAATAAATGGTAAAACGCAGAGGTGCTTGGGTGGCCCAGTCAGTGAGGTGTCCAACTCTTGATTTTGGCTCAGGACATGATCTCATGGTTGGTTGTGAGAAGAAATCCCTTGTTGGACTCCACGCTGGGCATGAAACCTACTTAGGATGCTTTCTCTCCTCTCCATCTTCCCTTCCTCCACTCTATCTCTTTCTCCCCCAGATTTTTCTAATTAAAAAAGTAAGTGGTAAAACCCACACTTAAAAACACATACTCTAGTTTGCTCACAGAAATAATCATTTAAAGCTAGAATTCACAATAAAATAAGAAAACTTTCATAAATGCACACATTCAGAGGAAGTCAAAATTTGAGAGTCAGATATTAAATCCAGGTTAAATAGGATTAAAACAAGACAGGGCTTACTGAATCATGAAACAAGCCTATTTGAAGTCATGAGAATTTGTAGTGACATAAAAACAGATGAACAATTTACGAGTTATGGCTTAATGCCTTTGAAAACTTGTTCAATTTCCAGAATCATAATTGTTTTAACTTGAAGAATAGTATTTGTGAGCCTAAGTGGATTTTGTTTAGTGGGACTCTGGCAAAGAACATTGTCAATCACTGGGGCAGACTATTACTGTTGATCAAATACTTCAGTTTTTTTCTTATAGGGCCCCTTTCAATGGGGAAGTCACGGATCTACACCCAGTTGAGCTCAGGCATGGCCATGTGATTTACTCTGACTAATCAAAAGTGTGGAAGCTTCTGGGCAGAATATTTAAGAATGAACTCATGGTTTGCTACATCATTTTTCCTTCTATCACAAGATTGACAATTTTCCAGACAGAGGCTTCTCCTTCGTCTGAGATTCCAAAGAAACGAGGACATGGACCAGAGAGACAGCTGCCCAGAATGAACACATTGCATGCATGAGAATTGAATCTTTACTCTTATAAGCTGGTGAATTTTCTGAGGTTATCTGTTCCTATCATAGCATAGCTTATCTGAGTGATACAGTTAAGATAGCAACAAATATGCATTTTTTTCACCTTGGTGCAAGGCCACTGCAGTGAGCAACAACAAGCCCCATAGTCTCCATCCTCAAAATGCTTTCATTTCATCAGTTTTACAGAAGCCAATAAAGCAACAGGAGTTTCCTATAATATCAGGGAAAGAATTAAGGTACTAATGATAATATACTTTTAAAAAAGAATATAAAGTTTTAAGCAAAAAGAAACAACAACAAGAAAAGAAGGGCAGATACCAGAGAGTGCATTTAGTATTTCTTTAGAACAGGTCAGGTGGTAATGAAGCATATGTACCTCTGGGCCTAATATTGAACATTTAAGGCAGATTAATCTATATATCAAATGTAATGCAGAGAATCATACTTTTTAAAAGTACTTGACATCATGTATGTAATTCATAATAAGATTTAACATATTTTCCTTTCTTCTTCCAGTCCATCTTATTTACTATGCTTTCCAATCTGTCAATGCTCATTTACAAGTCAGAGAATATCACTGACACCTTTTAAATGTGGGTAAACACAAAGTGGATTATGTGATATGCTTCCTATGCTGACATAATTACACAGTAATTGTTTAATAAGGTGACTTAATCTTCTATATTCCGTCTATTTATTAAGGATTTCCCTTTCAAGCATAAAAAAATGTTCATAACTCAACCAAGTGAGATAAGAATGTTAATTATTTTCCCATATCACTCTGTGTTTTGATTATATTTGTAGGGCTTTGTTAGAGTTTAAATCATTTTATAGAACCCTGAAATTGTAGGCTATTTATACAGCATTAATTTTTTTAATTTACAAAAAAGTATATATTTTGAAGTCAAATTAGATTTAATGAAGTATTGTAACCACCAACAAGTAAAGTCCTTGTTGGATCACAAAACTGTACTTCAAAATCAGCCTTTTTAAAATTTACTACTTTTTTTTTAACCATACAGTGTAATATTAGTTTCAGGTATAGAATTAATTGATTCAGCACTTTCCATACAATACCTTGCACATCACAAGTGCTCTCCTTAATCCCCATCACCTAATCACCTGTTTAACCCATCCTTCCACCCACTTCCCCTCTGGTAACTATCAGTTTGTTCTCTATAGTTAAGAGTCTGTTTCTTGGTTTGCCTCTCTTCTCCCCCACCCCACCATGTTTATTTGTTTTGTTTCTTAAATCCCACATATGAGAGAAATTATGTGGTATTTTATACAGAATTATTTGTGGCAACTACCTGATGAGTTAATGCTTAGAATTTGGTCTATGCATAGCAAAGATATGTGTCCCCAATCTGTTTTATTTGTTCATTGTCAAATGGGCATTATTTCTATTATAAATAGAAATAATCAGTTATTTGGCATAAAAGGACTGAATTGTTCATCTGAATCAAATCAAATACTAGCTTACTGAAAATCATCTATGTACTGTAATATTTTAAAGCACCTGACATTTACAGCAAATCATGACACCACTATCTGTCTCACAAATTATTATTCAAGAGGTGTATGACATTGTCATTTCAAGTGTGTCTAGAGCAAGATGTTGTTCAGCATGCCACCATAGACGTGTAAATGGAATTTGGTTTCTGCAAAAATTTTATGTGGATTTATATTCAATATGCTTAGAAAAATTGATTCCATGTAAAGGCATATAACTGGGATGTATTGTTTTGTGTTTTTACATTTAGGTAAAAAAATCTACAAGACACAGATTAGTTGATGATGATTCCTTCCCTTTCTAATATATTTTTTATGAAAATGACTTGCAAGTTTGCAAGTGCAGCCATGCCTTCTATCCTGAGTTTAGGTCTGAATTTCCAACAGGCTGGACATTCTTTAGCATATCCTATCAAAACTAACAAGGGAAAAAACTAACAAAGGCATGGTTCATGTCTGCTGTGTTCCTTGATGTAACTCCAGTGCCAGGGACAACACTTAAGAGATGATTAATAAATGAATAATCGTATTTACTTAATTAATGATTATTATTAGCTTTTGCCTAATATCCCAGGGGACAGAATAAGTTGAAGATAAATTTCACATGGCAGCTAGAACAATCTTTTGTAAACACCAGCTGAATAACATTATTTCATTTCTTAATCCATCTGTGGCAGACCATTTCTCTCAGGGTAAAATGTGAACGACTGTATGGAATCAATAAAGCCCCCTGGAAATGTTAGCCCGATACTTTGCTTACAGAATTCCCAGCAGTCTTACCAGGTGAACTAAGAAGGTCCCTTCCTGGCAAGCTCAGGAAACCTCAGAATATTTGGGGATCTTGAGAAACAATTCACCTAGATATTATAGGCAAGTATAATGACAAGTATTTGGCTTGGCTTCTCGCCTTGAGAGGCTACTGAAAGTTCATTCTAGATTTTCCTTATAAAAAGTTCCAGCAAAGCAGATTTTAAAGGATCTATATGATCAATCACTATTCTTGCTGAGTTTATGAAAAAAATTTGTCTAAGTTCGTTAAACCTGGAATTATTTTTTTTTAATTTTTTTTAACATTTATTTATTTTTGGGACAGAGAGAGACAGAGCATGAACGGGAGTGGGGCAGAGAGAGAGGGAGACACAGAATCGGAAACAGGCTCCAGGCTCTGAGCCATCAGCTCAGAGCCTGATGCGGGGCTCGAACTCACAGACCGTGAGATCGTGACCTGGCTGAAGTCGGACGCTTAACCGACTGCGCCACCCAGGCGCCCCAAACCTGGAATTATTTTTATGAACAAATGAGTTTTATTTGGTTATCTCTGGAAATAAAGATGAAATTATAGAGAAAAATTATGTTTCAATAATGCATCCTTATGGATATTATTCTAGTTTTGATTGTCTTTAAATATTTGTTGTTTCCCTTAGCTAGACCATGTGAGGTAAATTGCAGAGAGATTGCCATAATAGCTCATATATAAACAATCTTCCTGCTTACTACTCTGTGGGAATAATAAAAGGGACCCTATGAGCATATGATTAAACATCTGGACAATGGAATGGGCTTCTCAGTAATTGTGTAACCATCTATCACCTTAATCAATTCTATATGGCTGGACTAATAATATCTCTCCTTAAAAGTTAGAGTGTATACCACTCCACAGGGTTAACTATGAAATTGTGGAGATAATGGATGGCCCCGCCCCCTTGATAATTGGACTGGATGATGCTCTTGAGGATGCCCTTATTCCCGAGACAGGTCAACTCCCACTTGCCATCAAGAGATCTTCATGGATTGAAAGTGTGAGGAATAATCAGTGTTGGATATATTTTGGAGAAAAGGATTATAGAATATACTGACAGTTTGATGGCAACTAGAAGACTTGCTACTTACTGAAATGAAAAAGTCAAGGGGAAGAGTAAGCTTTCATTTTTCACATGTGTTTAAAATGTGTACTAAATGTCTAAATCCATGTAGTAAGTAGTTAAATGTTTGAGCTTGAGCTCAAAGGTAGAAGTCTGGGTTTGAGATCTAAATCTGAATATTGTCAGTGTATGCATAATATTTAAATTGCCTTTATCTGCATGGTATTGGAGTGTATGGTAAGTGCAGATAGATATGGGGAAAAATCCTAGGACTAATCCAACTGTTAGAGGTCAGCAACCAGTACCTGAAACTGAGAAAAGTAAGTAAAACCAGTAAGAGGAGGTGGCCAACTATACCTAATTGTTAGACCGACCCTTTGAATTTACCATTGTATTTATCAACTTGGCCATTCTGATTCTTGAAAAGAGCTTTTCTGCAAAGTCATAGGATTCTGAAAGGAGACAAGAGGGAATTTGGTGTGAACAGCCATACCTTTGAAAGAATTTTGCTATAGCGAAAACAGAATAAAGCAGTAGTTGGATAAAAATATGGAAAAAAGAGAGGTTTGTGTTTTTGAATAAAAAAGAGCTTTCAGAATACTTTTATGCTGATGGGAATGATTTAGTAGATACTAAGAACTTGATTATGGGAATCAAGGGAGGATAGCTAGAGCTATCATCCTAAATAGGTATGAGGAAATGGGTTCTAATGTCCACTTAGAGAGGTTGGTGGATGAAGGGCATAACATTTCATCCACAATGGCAGTAATGAAAGCAGAATACAAGGATGCTGTTGCAAACAAGTAGGGCGAGTTGCTCTTGTAGGTTATATTCTAATTGCATGTAAATTTTTTTAATGTTAATTTATTTTGAGAGAGAGACAGAGAGAGAAAGAGAATGAGAAGGGAAAGGGACAGAGAGAGGGAGAGAGAGGATCCAAAGAGAGCTCTGTGCTGTTAGTGCAGAGCCCAATGTGGGGTTTGATCTCATGAACCATGAGATCCTGACCTAAGCCAAAGTCAGAGTCAGATGCTTAAGCTACTGAGCCACCCAGGCACCCCTATAATTTTTAAAGTAACAGAAATATCATAACAATAAGAATAGAGAGATAGTAAAATATTCCAGGTGGAAAAAAAGAGTGAAAAATTACCACTAGTTGGCAACACTGGGGCCTATGTGAAGTTTATGATCCTGATTCTAAAATAAGACCCATCGGTATAATTGTGAATTTATCTCCAAACACCATCAGTTGTGGTTGAGCTCAGGCACAGATAGACAGAAGGAGAATATAAGTAATATTGTTGTTTTCCAGATAACATTCATGAAGCAAGAGAATGTAGCTTTCTATTCATCCTCACGAACCAGGGAATCTTAGTTTTAGAAGCAGGAAGAAAAGATGTGGGTATGGGAAACAGAGAGACAATATGTTTTGTAATGTAAGTCTCAGAGGGGTTTATAGATTGTAGGAATGGATATGCAAAGGTAGTGAGATGGAGTGTTAGGCGGTTGGGAACACAGAATGAGATGTTTGAAATTTGGTTTATGGAGAAGTTGCAGTAACTTATAATAACCAACACTAAAGGGTGACTATATGTGGCTGAAGTCAGGGAGAGAATATTACCTTGGAAAAAGGCATTGACAGGCCAAGGTATTAGAAACAGTATCTTTATTAATACAGAATTCATAAAAATTGGCCCAGTAATCTATAGATGCCTCAAAAAAGTAGGCATAGGAGATAGTATGTTCACCATTGATGAAATTCTGTCTGTATTTTTATAGAGAGAAAGAATGACTTGGAAGCAAGACTGAGGAGTGAGGAGAATGCTGACCCCAAATACAGGCCCAGTGGTATGAAGGGTATGGAAAAAAATATGCCTCGGGACAGTTACATGACAAGCAGTATCCTTCGGGGAATGCTAAATTTTAATATAATACTGATCAATGTTAATCTTTAAGAGGATGATAGAGTAGTTAATATTTCCAAATAAGATCTTTTAACCCCATTAATTTTTGTGCTGCTCATGAAAATAATGTTACACACAATAAACTCAAAGCAGCCTAGTATAATGGTAAGACTTTAGGCTCTGGAGTAAGAACGGGCTGAGTACGCTTTTCATTATTTCATATGACAAATATGTGACCTTGGGCAAATTGCTTAATGTCATTGTGACATTGTGCTTTGGAGAATGATGACTTTAGAGTCTGAAGCTTTAAAGGTACACCTATATATCTCCCCAAATCAAGTTCTTAGTCACCTTGATACGTGAGAAACCTAAAAGGAGTATTTCCTTATTTGGGAGATGGAAGGGGAGGATGAAAGTATCTTATAAAAAATAATTTTTGAATTCTAAGCCTATCACATATCCTAACAATGGCAGTGAAATCTGGTGCTTCTAAGGGCCTTCTTTTACATGGGAAGAACTGAATATTTTGAGAACATAAAGAGTCCACATCCTCTGGTGAGATTACTTAAGAAAACTTAATACATTTGATAAGAAAATCCTCAAATCCAAAGGTTCTGTGAGGCAAGCTTGAAGCAATGACTTCAAGTTTCTTCTCAGCAGTACTAGGGGTGAAAAGCAAGTGCCAAATTGTATGTCTGAGTATAATATCTAATGCAGAAAAAGGACAAAGCCATTAAGTGGGCAAAATTCTTGATCAGGACAGGAGAAAATCAGAACTTGGGGAACACAGAGATATTGGGGTACAATTCCAATTTTTTCCAAATGTTTTTCAGCTTTATTTACTTTCCCATTTTTCATGGCATATTCTCTTCTATTATTCAATAATTTCTCTGGGTTTATTTATTATTCTGACCTATCTTAAAAATCACAAATTAAGACAGGAAAAACTAATACATAACCATAAACCATACCTAATCTTAATTCAAAAGGAAAAGTATATTGTTATAAGTACAAACACAATACACTTAAAACAGTAGTGTATGGAAGAATTTCTTGGTTGTTCTGAGGTATATTTTGATGTTTGTTTTTATCTATTATGGAACATGGCCATTCAAAATATTTATACCCAATTTGCCTATAAAAATATACATCTGAGTCTATAAGCCAAAGAAGACATGCCTTCTTTATTTTGCATGTATCTCTAATTTTTGCTTAAAGTTTATTTATTTATTTTTTTTTGAGAGAGAGAAAGCACAAGCAGGAGAGGGACAGAGTGAGAGGGAGAGAGAGAATCTCAAGCAGCTTCCACACTGTCAGTGCAGGGGCTGATGCGGGGCTCAGTCACGAACAATGAGATCATGACCTGAGCAGAGATGAAGAGTTGGGAGGCTTAACCGACTCGCCATCCAGTTGCCCCTGCATGTGTTTCTAAATTTTAATAAACAATTACAATAATTGTCCTGGAATGAAATAATTATATTATTACTCCTTCACTTGCATTTAAATACAACCATCTACTTACTTGCCACGAATTGTGTGTCATTCTTTTTCTGAAATATGCAGAAGTAAAAATAATCCACAACTACTACTGAGTTTCCATCTTACAAGAGCTTCTATCTCTCTCTAACCCTCCTCTAACTGCTTTACTTCTAATTCTCACCTGGATCATTAGAAGGGCCCCCTTTACTGATTTTCCTGTCTCCAGACTTGTTCTCAGGGTTCAACAGCTCTGCTACTCATAGAGTGTTATAAAATACAAGTTATTCCTCTGTTTAATGTCTTTTCACTGTTTCTAAAATAAAGTGATGCAAGATGCTGTGTGATTTGGCCAGTATTATACTTTTCACTTTTTACCCAAGGATGCCATTTCTGTTTTTCTCCATATCTTACTGGCCTCACCTACTCTATTCCTGAGCCACCCTCGCCCTGCCTTCCTTACTCTCTAACACACATTTCACCAGTCTCATTCACTATTCACAACTCAACTTAATATCATTGTCTCCAGAAGGCTTTCTTTCTTTGAGTAAATATGTTAGAAAATATTTACTTACATATTTACTTACATCTTCTTTGGCACCATGCCTTGTACAAACCAAAGGGAAATTAGTCTATCATCACCATCAAAACCTCCTTAAATTCCAGTACTGTTATAGAATGCTGTGAACCAGAAAGAAGAAAATAGATAAAGTAGGAAGCAGCAGGTATATACAGGGTCTGCAGATGGACTGTGAGAATATGAACAAAGCACTGATATAACATACTGTGGGAATTTTTCATATCTTTAAATAATGACTTGTATAAATGAAATCAGTGACAGATTCACATTCACAATAATTTTGAGCAACTACAAATGTATTCAGTGAATTGTGTCATTTTATATCCATAGTTGGCCTATTTTATCTGTTAATATTCCATTTAAATATATAAAAATGCAAGTGTTAACTCTTTCTCCGTATTAATGTGGAAATAGTCCTTTGATGTTATTTTAAATTACTTTTTGAAATTTCAGCCAACTGTGGTTTCCTTTCCTTTTTCTTCCTTTAAAATGATAATGATTAAATGTATGTTTTTAAGATAGTTTTTATACTATTTTTTAGTTTGTATTAATAATAGAAACCATTTGATATGTACCTAAAATTAAGAAATTCAGTTGGTTGTTGATTATTGTTCATTATCAAATAATTGATTAGAGACTTAATTTCTGAAAAGCAAGTATCTAATCAAAATATTTTGTTACTAGTGGCTGATTTCTAGGTCTCTTCATAGATTTGCTAGTACTTTTGTTATAAAAATCAGCTTTTTAATAGTTTATTTTCAATAATTTAAAAATAATTATTTAACACTTTTTACATGACTAGGATTGCTTTGTTTTTTGGCATGTCTACTGAACTAAAATGTGAAAAAAAAAATGTTTTGTTTTTTCATTTCTTTTTCCCTGGTTTCAACCCACCCCAAGAAATCAGGCAGAAAAATGAAAGTCTTTTTTTCTAATGAGGAAACAACAATGAACTTTTTGCAAAATAACCTAAGTAGCTTTTAAATATCAATTAGTATTGTGTTCCTGTGGCCTAGACCTCAAAATGTTGGCTAATGATACTAAGTTGGCTGATATTTAAAAATATTTTTTAAAAAGGAACACGTGAGACCTTTGATGGATTAAATAAATTCAAATCACAATTTGTAGCACTTATCCATTTATGAATTTATATAAAAAGCACATATTGTGCATTTAATATGTCCAATACATGAGGTTAGCATTGGGCAACTAGAATGATTATAGAGAGACAAAGCCTCTGCCTCTAACTAAATTATATTCTTACGTGAATGATATTTACTAACCAAATATTAATGTAAGAAAACCTATTTACAAACTGTATTAAATGCCATGTAGGAAAGGAGTAGAGTGTCACGAATGTAAATATCACAGGAACTTGACTTAGTCAAGGCAATCAGAGAAAGTTTACCTGAGAAAAATTATATTTAAGACTTAAAAGAGAGAGTGCAAAAAAAATGGGTAGGAGAACATTAAACAGATGAAAAAAGCATAATGTTCCATAGACTAAAGGAAAGCCCAGTATAGGTAGAGCATGAGAAGTAAGGATGATGAGAAGACTATGGGCTGGGTCATAGACATTCTTACAGGTCATATTGAAACACTTTTGTTTCCTGAGAGAAACAATAAAATGTAATCCAATATTTATTGATTTTAGGCCCAGGATCCTTTTCTCTAACTCTGGCAACTATCCCAGTTTTCATTTAGGAATCCCCCTGTCAGTCTGCAAGGCTCAGAAGGCTCCATTTTCTTGACCTAGGCATAAGATGTCCCCCTGGCAATTCAGTCATATCCATCAAAGCTCAACCTTTGGCTTGAACCCCTGAAAAGAATTTTCTCATTTCTTCTGATTTGAACACCAAGAAAAATAAGTTTGGGCTGCCACAGCCATCTTGTATATGTAAACATGAGAATGAAGCCTGTAGAAAAAGAAGAAAAGAAGAAAAAGTTGGAGAATAACCAGGTCCTGACAGCATTGATATACCTTAATTCAAGTTCCATCTTGAATTTTTAAGTATATTAACTAAAATTTCTCTTTTCATTAGGGCATTTTGTTCATTTTTTCACCCTTAAAAAGATCTGACATTAAAATGTATTGTTATACAACTTGAAGATAGTAGAGAGAGAAAAACTACGTTTAGAAATAGTTTGGATAGAGATACAAGTAACATATGCTGCACCAATGAACTGTGGAAATGATGGTATTGATAGGGAATATCAAAAAGGTTAGGAAGCAAAATATATAGGGCATTGAAATATGTTGGTCAAAGATTAAGATGAAAGTGAATAACTTGTAGGTTTCAAGCCTATGCAATTTAATGGACACTTATCATTTAATAATTGTGGAACAATAGACAAAGTATTGGGATAGGTTTTGAATTGAGTTTTAGATGTGTTGAATATACCTTTGACATACTAAGGTGGTTGCTGGGTAAAACCTGGTATATATAAATGCATTTTGAAGCCATTGGAATATAAAAGAAATAACATGAAGGAAAGGGTATAAAAAATATCAAGACAATGTTCCTAAACTTAAGAAGAGTGTATTCAAAAGGCGCCTGGTGGCTCAGTCAGTTAAACAGCCAATGTTGATTTTGGCTCGTCATGATCTCACTGTCATGAGATACAACCCCCACATCAGGCTCCATGCTGGATGTGGAGCCTGCTTAAGGTGGAGAGCTTAACGCTCTCTCTCCCTCTCCCTTTGCCATTCCCACCTAAAAAAGAGGAAATCAAAATATATAAGGATCTCATAAAACTCAGAATAAATAAATAAATAAATAAATAAATAACCCTATTGAAATGTGTAAAAGACCTGTATAGACATTTCTCACCAAAAGACATACAAATGGCCAACATGTGTATGACGAGATGCTCTTCATCACTAATCACCAAGGAAATGCAAATAGAAACCATGAGATACCACCTCACACCTGTTGGGATGGATATTATGAAAAAGACAAAAGATAATAGGTGTTGGCAAGGGTGTGAAGAAAAGGAACTATTTACAGTCCTAATTCTAGATTCTGAGAAAATCTTCCTTCATTACTGAAACCAGGTAAGATATTTGATGGTGGCTTCATGTGTTCTTGCATTCCTTAACTTCCATTAAATTAGTGTCATTTTCATCCATCGTTACTCTTTCAGATGCTTCAGTTATTCTGAGCTACAAAAATTCCAGTATCAAATTCTTTCCTGTTACTATTTTCTGTTTCCCTGATTGGTACCTAGAATATGGGTATCTTTATCATTTAAAAATTGTTTTCTAATTCCTACTTTTTATTTCTTCAGTTTTTTTTAATTTCAATTATGCCATCTTCTAAACGGTCTATGTTTACTTTGTTTTGCTCTTCCATGCTTATGCTTTTTCCTTCAAATACTGTGGATAGTTTGCTGGTTGCTTACCGATCCAATGGATACCTCTGTTAACATGATTTTTTGATTTATCAACTGGAGTCTATCTTTTGACATTTTACTGTGAATGTTGAACTTAACATCTTTTGATTTCATTCTACCTTTTATCATCCTCTGTTTCCTTACAGTTCTAAGATTAATAATTTAATATTTTAAATTCTTCTTTTGGTTACAGTCTTAAATGTAATGCATTTCTTTTCAGAATAAGTATTTACTTTGAGAAGACAGAGGTATACCTATTCTCTTTTGTAAGGAACTCTCTTTTATATTCCTGAGTGTTTTCTTTCTTTCTTTCTTTCTTTCTTTCTTTCTTTCTTTCCTTCTTTCTTTTCTTCTTCTTCTTCTTCTTCTTCTTCTTCTTCTTCTTCTTTCCTTCCTTCCTTCCTTCCTTCCTTTCTTTATTGCTCGCTTGCTGCCTTGCTTTCTTGCTTTCTGTGTGTTATCTCACTAGGATATATCTCAGGTTGACATTTAAATGCTCTAAGAATTAATTGTTTTAGCAATCACTTGATCAATCACTTTTCTTCAAAACTTGAAATATGCCTAGATCGTTTGGTACTAAGAATATGTCAACTTCATCCAGAGCTTCTGCCAATTCTCTTTTTTCAGATACTAACCCACTTCCGGTAACACTTGCTTTATTTTTCTTCCGTTTTTTATTTAAATTCTAGTTAGTTAACATATAGGATAATATTGTAGGGTAGAATTTAGTGATTCATCACATATATAACACCTAACAATAGCATTTGTTTTAGATAGCACTTGTAGGGCATGTGTTTTAATACAAGTAGCCATCTCAGACACATATTTTCTCTTTTATTCTTTAATATCAGCAGGTTTGATCGGTGACCCCTTGATCCAACCAAAATAATCTTTATTATGAATTTGAACTGCTAGAAATTATCTGAATCTTTTTTTCTGCTCTTCCAAAAACTCCAAATTTTGTATGCAAATTTACCAATATCAATTTTAGGTTTCAGGGAGGAACAGTATAAAAAGCAAATCACACCCTTTATCTAGGATTTTGGTGACTCATCTGAGTATTGGTCTGCTAATTAACATACAACTTTTAAAGATTCAAGTATAATTAACATGCAGTGTTACATGAGTTTCAAGTGTACAATATAATGATACAACAATTCTTTAAATTACTAAGTGCTCCGCATGATGAGTGTGCTCTTAATCCCCTTCAGTTTTTCATCCATCTTTCCACTGACCTCCCCCCAGGCAACCACCAGTTTGTTCTCTATATTTAGGAGTCTATACTTTTGTTTGTCACTTTTTTCTTTGTTCATTTGTTTTGTTTCTTAAGTTCCACCTATGAGTGAAATCATATGGTATTTGTTTTTCCCTGACTAACTTATACTCTCTAGATCCAACCATGTTGTTGCAAATGGCAAGATTTCATTCTTTTCTATGGCTGAGTAATATTCCTGTGTGTGTGTGTGCATGTGTGTTTGTCACATATTCTTTATCCACTTATCAGTGAAAGGGCATTTGGGTTTCTTCCATATCATGCTATGGTAAATAACGCTGCAATAAACATAGGTCCACATATATCAGATAAATGTTTTCAAAAAAATTAGTGTTTTCATTTTCTTCAGGTAAATACCCAAATTCCAGTGGAATTACTGGATCCCATTGTAATTCTATGTTTGTAATTTTTCATAATTCTATTGTTAACTTTTTGAGCAAACTTTATACTGTTTGCACAGTGGCGGAACCAGTTTTCATTCCCAGCAACAGTGCACAAGAGTTCCTTTTTCTCCACATCCTTGTTAACACTTGTTGTTTCTTGTGTTTTTTGTTTTAGCCATTCTGATGGGGATGAGGTGATAGCTTATTGTTATTTTGATTTGCACTCTTCTGATATTAGTGATGTTGAACATTTCTTCATGTGTCTGTTGGCCATCTCTATGTCTTCTTTGGGAAAATGTCTATTCATGCCTTCTGCCCAATTTTAACTGGATTATTTGTTTTTTTTTTTTTGTCATAGATTAAATGACCATAAATATATATATTTTTAAATCTGGGCTCTCTATTCTGTTCCACTGATGTATGTGTCTATTTTTGTGCTAGTAAAATACTGTATTGATTATGATAGTCTTGTAATTTATCTTGAAATCTGGGATTGTGATAGCTCCAGTTTTGTTTTTCTTTTTCAAGATTGCTTTGGCTATTTGGGATCTTTTGTAGTTTCATACAAATTTTAGGATTATTTGCTCAAAGTTTGTGAAAATACTGTTGTTATTGATAGGGATTGCATGAAACGTGTAGTATGGACACATTTGGGGGCAGTATGGACGATTTCCCAATCCATGAACATGAATATCTCTTCACTTTTTGTATCACCTTCAATTTCTTTCATCAATGTTTTATAATTTTCAGTAAAGGTCTTTCACCTCATTGGTTAAGTTTATTTGTAGGTGTTTTCTTTTTGGGGGGGTTGCATTTATAAATGATATTGTTTTCATAATTTTTCTTTCTGTTACTTCATTATTAGTCCATAGAAATGCAACACATTTCTGTATATTAATTTTGTATCTTGTGACTTTACTGAATTCATTTATCAGTTCTAGTAGATTTTTAGTGGAGTCTTTAAATTTTCTATAACTAGCATATAATTTGAGACCACCAAAAAAAAAAGATACCAATGGCTTGCATTATTTCCCAAATTACACATATAGTGTCACATTGTTACTCAAATTTAAGAGATCTTGGGAATGGTACTAGAAATGTGTGTAATACTTATCTTAAATGAGTGGCCAGACAATGCCTTAATTATTATACAGACAAATATCTGTAGGAAATTTCTCTAAATCAAGTGCCTATTATTTTATACACATGGATATGACAAATTGGGAATCTGGGAATTCAAATAGTCACTGTTGCAAATGTCCTGATCTCTCAGTAAATCTTTCTTCTCTTTGAGTTTTACTTCATGTATATGCTCTTATGTATGTATGTATGTATGTATGTATGTATCTATCTATCTATCTATCATCTATCTACCTATCATCTATTTATTTTCTTTGCCCCTAAATTTTTCTACTATTATTATTTCTCAGATCTGTAGTCACTCTATTGCTTTAAGGTGTATCCATATTTTATTTTTTTTAAGTTCACTTATCTTGAGAGAGAGAGCACACAAGTATGGGAGGGGCAGAGAGGGAGAGAGAGAATCCCAAGCAGGTTCCAGGCTACCAGTGTGGGGCTCAAACCCATGAAACTGTGAGATCTTGACCTGAAATGAAATCAAGAGTCAGACGCTTAACTGACTGAGCCATCCAGGTGCCCTGGTGTACACATATTTCAAATGAGCAGCCTAAATTATTTGTTTTGATTCCTGACAAATCAAAAGCATTGAGCCCTGTATGTATATAAATTGTTTTTTTTAAGAAAAGAAAAAAAAAGGAATGTGCTTAAAGCACTCTGAAGACGAAAAATGCAATTCATTGTATAAAATATTCCTCCTTTGAATACATACTTTTGACATAGCCCTTTGTTTTAAAGTTCCATTTGTAGAAACGTAACAATTTGTGCTCTTTCAAAAGCTTACCTATATGCATTGTTTACTTCCCAGAAAGAGCTCCTTGCTCAATATTTAGTCATGACTCATTACTTATTTATAGTACTTAGCAATCCATTTAGCATGAATTCCTGAAATTTTGCCAGAACAGGGTCTATCTTGGATTTCTCTTTATCTTGTGAAATTTTCAGATGCTCAAGTATGGCCTGTCAAGGGAAATCATTACAAACATTCTCTCCTCCATTGGTTTTTGGCAAGGTTTTCTATCTTACAGCATCTGGCACACATTATTATTTTTACTGAAATTAAACACATAATAATGTATCCACAACTCCATGAATCGATTGCTTATCTCTGGATTATTAAGTTGCCAACAGTATATACTCTAGGGGATCATTCTAAATTATTTATTGTAAACTTAAGGCAAGGAAGGAACTGAAACTATTTTCTATTAACTTTTTTTTCCCTTTAACTGCCAGCAGAAAACAAGATCTTGAGAAATAGAACAGAGAGCTGTTGACAACACTTAACCTTCAGGCATGACAAGAAGTAATCATTTTCCATTGTGCATTTTCGATGTTTGTGTACATTCTATGTTGAAATAAATTAGCCAATTGTAACCATTGCTTTCTATCAAAGAATCTATTCTGTAAGAAGAGGTGATTTTGTTTTAATGTTTTCTTCAATGGATTTACTTCTATTGTTGTCAATCATGTGGTTTATTTATTTTTTTTTAAAGTATTTTATTTTTTTAAGTAATCTCTGCACCCAACATGGTGTTCGAATTCACAACCCCGAGATCAAGAATCACATACCGTATTGACTGAGCCAGCCAAGCACATGCAGCTTATTTATTTTTTAATTTTTTAAAATGTTTATTTATTATTTTGAGACAGCCAGAGAGAGAGAGAGAGAGAGAGAGAGAGAGAGAGAGAGAGAGATTGACAGAGACAGAGTGCAAGCAAGGCAGGAGCAGAGAGAAAGGGAGATACAGAATCCAAAGCAGGTTCCAGGTTGTGAGCTGTCAGCACAGAGCCTGATGTGGTGCTCGAACCCACGGACCACAAGATCATGACTTGAACTGCAATTGGCCACTTAACCGACTGAGCCGTCCAGGTGCTCCACATGCAGTGTATTTTTATTGTTAAGTGTCTTTTGAGTAAGCTTTGTGCACATGATGTAAAACTACTTACACAGAAATAACTAACACAAATATGAAATTACATCACAGTAGGCAAAACAAAATTTCTCCCAGTCTCTATTATTGGGGGATCTTTATATCTATATTCTATTACACAGTCTTTGAGACTCATAGCTCTGAAATAGAAGATTTATTTCATTTTGTCCCTGGGACCTTAAGACACATAATCAATCATTTTAAGCTTTAGTTTTATTACATATAAGATTAGAATAATAACATGTATCATTTAGGGCTATTGTAATTAAATTACACACACACACACACAGAGTACATTGTGTTGGCCACCCAAAAGTACTATAATAAAGAATATTAATTTTAAAATTATTAACTATTTCAATTAATTATTTAGTCATTTCTACTTGAATATGAATATATATATTCCGCTACTTAAAATCTAAATTGAACATATAATATTAATATATGCAGCCAACTGATTATTAATAGTAAATATATGACATTGCAACCCCAGATAATTAGATTATAAAACAAACTATATTTACTTCAATATTTATTCTAAATGTGAGAACTAAGTTGTCAGAATATATATACATATATAGTTTAATATATACCATGGCCTACTTCTTTTGTGCCTTTTGAAGATTTTCCTGGTTAATTGTCATAGTGAAAATACTTAGACATCTTCAATATACACCCTAGAATAATCATGTTAACAAACTTCTTTTTAATGAGAAGTGAATTTTTATCAGCTATACCAATGTGATGTTAAGTGTAAATATGCTGTGGAATGCTTGGGAATATTTTGCTTTCCTTTTTCTGGGAAATCTACTTACTGACGTGGAGTTCTATAAGTAGCCTTATGTCAATAAAAAACTATGCCAATAGAGTTCCCTATTACCATTTTTCTTGTTATTTGCAAACTTTTAATTGGTTAAACCAATTGATTTTTTTCTGCCATTTGGATCTGAAAATATTACTAATTAATGTATTATACAAGGGTTACCTCACCATTCAATGATCCATAGAATCCTAGATTTTTATAGCAATATGGGAAGTCAGAGCTCACCAAGTCAAAAACGCAATCTCTTTGTCCTTGTATATTAGGGAAATAGTTTTTTGGATGTCAAATTTTCTGCAAAAGATGTCATTGATTCATTTAGTAATATCAGATCTCCTTCCTTATAATACTTTACACTACAGTGATTAATTTTCATATTGATAGGATACCTACTCTATGTAAGTAATTTGGAAAAGATACTTTACCCAAAAGTATTTTTTTCTAAAACAAAAATAACAAATTCAAATAATTCCTATATTATTCATTACTTCTATATATGGTTATGAGATACAGTAGTAATATAAATGTTGTTAGATTCAATTATTAGAGATGAAGTAATCAATCTCCAGAAACCAGAAATATGATTATACTATGAGAACAGTAATAATAACAATGTGTAATGGAGAAGATAAACATTTACAAAAGTAATTCATTTTTATTTTTTTAATGTTTATTTTATTTTTGACAGAGAGAGAGACAGAGTGGGGAGGGGCATAGAGAGAGAGAGGGAGACACAGAATCCAAAGCAGGCTCCAGGCTTCAAGCGGTCAGCACAGAGACCGACACGGGACTCAAACTCATGGACTGTGAGGTCATGTCTGGAGCCGAAGTCGGATGCCCAACCAACTGAGCCATCCAGGTGCCCCAAAAGTAATCCATTTTAAATAATGGTTTGTAAGTGCATGGATAAGAAATTGGAAATATTCAAGGTCAATAAAAATTATGGGTCCACTTTGAGGAAGTAAAATTGAAGTAACTGTGAAGTTGAAATAAGTGGGTGGTATACCTGGAGTTTTTTGTTTTTGTTTTTGTTTTTGATAAGCATTATTTTAGAAAAGTTTTAAATTTACAGAAAAATATACAAATAGTACTGAGAGTTACCCTATATCCTATACTGTTTCATTAGTATGATACATTTTTTACAACAAAGGAACTGATATTGACACATTATTCTTCACTAAAGTCCATAATTTATTCATGTTTCTTAGTTATTTACCTAATATCATTTTTCTATTTCATAATTCCATCTGTTATACTACTCCTGTTGGCTGTGATGGTTTTAAGATTTACTTTTTTTGATGGCCTTGACAGTTTTGAGGTGCTTGGTCAGGCATTTTATGGAATGTCCCTCTATTGGGAATGTGTGATGTTTTTCTCATAATGTGACTTGGTTATGTGTTTTGGGGAAGGAAACCACAAAGATAAAGTGACATTTTCATTGCACGATTTCATCCAGCAGACACTCTCTCCTTTGGGAAAGTCCCAATAGTTTATATTTGCTTTTGGTTCCATTGCTTCAGGAGACATATCTAGTAGGCATTTGCTATGGCCAATGTCAAAGAGGTTACTACCTGTGGACCCTTCATGCACCCTGATGTTTACAGCAACAATATCAGCAATAGCCAAATTATGGGAAAATCCCAAATGTCCACCGACTGTGAATGGATAAAGAAGAAATGTATTATGCTAAGCGAAATAAGACAGAGAAAAACAGGTATCATGATTTTACTCATATGAGGAATTTAAGAAACACATCAGATGAACACAGGGGAAGGGAGGGAAAATAATATAAAAACAGAGAAGGAAGCAAACCATAAGAGACTCTTAACTACAGAGAAAGAACTGAGTGGCTGGAGGGGAGTGGGTGGGAGTAATGGGCTAAATGGGTGATGGGTATTAAGGAGGGCACCTGTTGGGATGAGCACTGGGTGTTATATGTAAGTGATGAATCACTGGGTTCTACTCCTGAAACCAATACTACACAGTATGCTAACAAACTTGAATTTAAATAAATAAATTAGGTACTCTAAAAAAATAGACACAATATGGAATTGTTGTAAGCCAATAGGGTTATTCTTGGAGAAGACAATTTTTACATTGAATATCAACAGAAGATATGAGATAAGTGACATTCATTTCAAGACAAAAAAAGTAACGTGAAAAATAATAGAAATGGAACAAAAAGAATTGGAGGAAAAATTATAGGTGCATATAGTGTAAGGAAGTTCTTGAGCATTGCAGTGAGACAGACCTGGGTTCAAATTTTGGCTCAGTAATTACTTACCATGTAACAGAGCAACTCACCAAATACCCCTAATCTTTCTTCCTATATGTAAATACAAGGTAACAAAAGTTATTTTAAAGGCTTTGCTTGTGATAATTAGAAAGGAATACATATCTCAAAGCAAGTAACATAGTATACAGTAGGTATTCAAATTATTCCTCCTTTTACTCTTCCATTAAATTCTGTCAAAAAAAAGCTTTATTATTACTTATTGACATAATTATTGCTTTTTCATTAATGATGACAGGTTTGGCAAGGACAATACTAAGTAAAACTTTTTTTGTTGTTTATTTGATCATTGTTAACATAAAAATACAGGGGGTAATTCTGATATATTATGTAATATTTTATATTATATTACATATTATATATACTCCTTGGCACTTGTTACAGGCATAAAATCAAATCATATCTCCATAATGGTAAATCTTAATGAAAGAAAATAAACTGGGAGCTGAGGAGTAGCTAGACAAATGTGATTTAAATTTTATCTTTTTGGTGCATCACTTATTCATCAGTGCACTTGATATTTATTAAGTGCTCATGAAATGTCAAGCACTGTTTTTAGAAGGAGAGATAGAGTAGTGAACAGACAGTCAAGGCCTTGTTCTCTGGGTGTGATCTAAGCTTATACTAAGAAGGAGCTTAGAATTCTTAGTGGTGGCTAGATAGAGAAGCTTCCTATGGCATAGTTGTTGAGTAGGGCAGGTGTAACAGGATATTTTAGTAAAAATTCCAACCTAATTGCTTTAAATGATAAATGGTTAATTTAGCATCTCAACAATGCCTTCCAATTCTGTCACTGTCATTATTGGTTTCATCCTTAGGCTGGTTGCAATGTGGGTTTCAGGCATCCTTAGTAGGTCTGAAAGTATCAGTGAGACAGGGCACCCTCTTTTAAGGTACTTTCACCTTCATTGTCTGTCTTGGTGTGCAGATAAGCCCCAAGAACCACCTATAACAGAATTCATAGTCCACATACTATGATAAAGAAAGGAAGTCATGACCAGAATTCAAGTCTCCTCATGCACAGGCCTGAACACATTCCTCAGATCTCACAGCCACCCTGCTATATGCTCTGGTTCTTAGTTAAAAACATGTGATTTTTATCAAAAGTTGTGTCAACCTTTGTGAGTGTTCTCGACGGAAAAATACTCTTCTGATCTACCTTCCATCACTTCTGCATCTTTGATATCCGTTCTTTGGTTCTGAACCCCATTTCGTATTCTGAACTTCTGACTATTTAATATGTATAGTACTGTACAACATAGTGTAGAATCACATTACATTTATATTTCATATCTGAAGTAATCATATGGTTAAAAATTACCTTGAATTGTAAAATGTTTAAATTCTGATATATTGACAGATATTCCTTCAGATGCTCTTAGCAACAATAGATATTATAGTAGTTGAGGGAACTAAGAGTTATATTTTTCTTATGTAAAAGAAGCCTGATGATAAGCAGTCCAGAATTAACAGAGTGGTTCAACAATGTTACCAGGAAGCAACAATTCTTATTTTACCTGCTTTGCCAACATGCGGTGTAGTTCTACCTCAAAGAAGAAAGATGGCCACCGCCCTTCTAGGCATTTTGCTGTTGTTCCAGAATGGAAGAGCAAATGAGTTGGTAAAGGGAAGCTCTCAGTAAGGACTTATATCTCACTGGCCAGAAATATGCCACATGTTTACGGTTAGCTGCAACAGAAACTCAACTATTAATTATGCTCAAGATTTGACATTCTAAAGTAGAGAAAGATAAGGAAGAATGGGATTGGAATTATATGCATTCCAATTATAATGTATTTAAAATGGGCAACTGCTATGCTGAATGAATTAACAAATGTAGATGAATGATTGTGACACTTACTGTGTACAATATATCTCAGAGCCCTCTGGGATCCTAAAATCTTATCCTGGAGGTGTAAATAAAATTTACAATAATAAAATTGTCTAATAGTTATTGAACAGTTACTATGTCTTAGACATTATTTAAATGTTTTTACTTCTATCAACTAATTTAATCTTCTTACAATTTATTAATTTTTTTTTCAACGTTTATTTATTTTTGGGACAGAGAGATACAGAGCATGAACGGGCGAGGGGCAGAGAGAGAGGGAGGCACAGAATCGGAAACAGGCTCCAGGCTCTGAGCCGTCAGCCCAGAGCCCGACGCGGGGCTCGAACTCACGGACCGCGAGATCGTGACCTGGCTGAAGTCGGAGGCTTAACCGACTGCGCCACCCAGGCGCCCCTCAATTTATTAAACTAGTACTATTATTAGGTCCATTTGACAGATGAGGAAATTGAAGGGAAAGGAGTGAGGTTACTTCCCATCCTAATTATTCATACAGGTGACTATTTTTATATTGGCATAAAGGACTGATCTAGTATACATACTGCATACAAGTGGCATTGATATAATAAGTTCAAAAGAATACATACTAAGATACCAGAGAATGTTATCTGGAAGATATGTACTGGTATGTAATAAACGTGGCTGATAAGTCTACTGTCATCCAGAACAAAGAGGAACCAGTTATGTTATTTACTTCCTAATATATCATCATTCCGTATAAAGATGTTTGAAAAAGTGATCTGTCATAACATGAGATCGGTTCTCTAATCTTGTCTTGGGTAAGCATTTGTCAAAATGTAATAAAATCACACATTGCTAACATTATTAAGAGTAAGTAGCTAATTGTTTCCAATTTTGGTGATTTCTGTTGTTTCACAAAGACTGAAGAACTTTACTGACAAAGAATAGAAAACAGTCGTTTTTCTTTTGAATGTTTCAGCCTATAAGTTATACCATTAAACCCATAATATCAAAATCTAAATTGCAACCTGACTCTGAAAAATGTTCTAAAATTCAAATGGGTTTATGAGCTCATTGTTAATCTTGAAGTACAACCATGATTGTCTAAAACTGAATGTTTTGCATTTCATTAACATTTTCAGATTAGGTTATACAACCATGTGATGTCCTTATTATCCTGCAAAATTCTGTCACGCAGAAAAACCGCCTGTGGTTTTCCCTCTAAGTGGTTGCTAACTTTGCTTGTGATTAAATAGCAAACATTCTGAGTCATGGCATCAAGGTTATCTTTAGAGTGACAGCTGCCATTATAAAAACGATAGGGCCCGTTGTCCCTCTTGCAACCAAGTAAGTGGCAGATGCCTCCTCTTATTGTCTACATCCTGCTGACACAGGGAGGGTGTGAGCATCCCACACAGGCGGGCTATGTAGGTCATGGTTTTGAGGAGGTCTGATCTCTTTCCACTTCTTCAACCACTTGATGGATCCAAAGTGCCATGTAATATGAACCAGAACAACAAGACCACAATGAATACATAAGAAGTGATGTGTCACTATGTCACTGACAGCTGTGTACCATTTCAAGAATCTTCCCATCACACAGGTTCTTGTTTATTTGTTTGTTTGTTTGTTCACTTTCTGGACTTAGATTTTTAATTTTTTTCTTTTTCAAGCTGTTGCCTCCCAGGTCTGTCCTGAGAGTAATAAGCATCAAATTCCTTTGACAACATTCTTTAATACTTTAGTCATTGTTTTTTAAATCTTACAATGACGTTTAGCTGCCTAGAGCATCAAATTAAACATACTATTATGGCGTTAAAGGGTAGATTTTTATAATGATTCTCCCCAAACATACTGTATCTCATGTTCATTCATTAAAATTCTTAACCATTTTCTGGAATCCCTACCACATTACTTATACTCTACAGTACTCCACTCTTCCAATTATTCCAGTGAACACTGTATCACCCATTTAACCTAACAGCATTGTTTGTTTGCTAATTCATGCCATTCCTTGTTAGATTAAAACTGTCTTCTAAAAAATATAGTATTTAATAAGACTTAATAATTGTTGCCTATAAATCCAAGCAAATTTTGTAATACAGGCATATCACCAGGACAAATAATACTTTCAGATACTAAATTTTGTACCTTTTAAATTTGTCTTTATTTCTCTTTTTTTTCCTCAAGATTTTATCAGGAAAGCAGCTCTGTGTTCTAGCCTTAGGAAAGTCAGGAAATATTGCATAAAAATAGTTCTTAATAAAAACACTTCTATTTATAGTCTTTATTTCCAAAATCATAGTTCCGTTTGAGAAAAGAAGTAGAAGTAAAGGTAGGAGAGAAAAAAAAGGCAGGGGATGTAACTAGGGCATGATAACATTCTGGTATTCGTAGCAATCTGTATGTGTATCTTGCTTTACTCTCATCACCCAATTTTTCAAGTCAGGGCTTCATCTTCAGCTGCCCTGCTACCCCTCCAAAATTTTGTACTTAGTGCTCTCAGGGGATCAGTCCTCACTCGTTCTCCATAAGCATCACCTGCTGCACCCCTTGCACTGCCTTGATCATAATCCAGCCATCTGAATCTGACTGGCCTCAGACTTTTCAAAGTCTGCTCTTTTCAAGGGTAACATATGCCAGAAGATTGTGGTGCAAAATGTTTAAAGCATCAGAGAAAACATCAGTGAGCCTAGAGTTTTATATCCAGAAAAAGGTTTTTTTTCAAGTGTAGTCTCTAATAAATAAAATTCTCTAGATAATGAAAAAAATGTATTCGCAAATTATTGAAATAAGCACTGCCGTTAGAACTTGGGTCAAGTTCATAAACTTCAGATGTTCAGGTGTTTCCCTAAATAACCTGGAAGTTCTCAGTAGTTTTAGTGCTTCTAATTCCTTATAGAATATCATTGCTTTGCCTTGGTCATGGCTTCTCCTTTCTTTCTTCGAGGCCCATCTCAAATACTGCATTCTGAGAGTTTTGTCTAATCGACCTTATTCTCTTCCTTGGTGCTTTCAAAATAGGACCTCTCTATGACATAATTTTCTACCTTATGGATTTACCTATAGATATAGACTTTTGTATGTTTTATACTTTGGGGAAGAAGAGTCTTTTTCTTTTTTTTCTTCCATAGTACAAAGCTAGTAACGTATCTTATATTTAGTGTTTGAGCAAAAAAAAGTTTGCTAAGTGGTTGAATAAGTGTAAACATTAATTTTTATACTGTATATATAAATTCATTTATTTATTTTTGAGAGATTTATAGAGAGTAAGCAGGGGAGGCACAGAGAGAGAGACAGAGAATCCCAAGCAGGCTCCATGCTCAGTGCAGTGCCCGACTCAGGGCTTGAACTCCCAAACTGTGAGATGAAACCAAGAGGCAGACACTTAACCAACTGAGCCACCCAGGTGCCCCTATACTGTATATATTTTTTATCTCATTATCTGCCTGGATTTTCTCCTATTTTTTCCTTCAATTTCTCTGTCATATAAGTGGGGGAAAAAAAACCCAACAATCTAATCATAACCAATAACTGAAACAACTATTCCAGGAAAGTCTTAAAGTAGATTTTGATATAATCAATGGCATAAAATAGTCAGTATTTTTTAGAAGCTTGTCAAAAGCGTCCATATACTACTTTATCTTGAATAATCTTTCCTAACAGCAAGAGATAAGATGCTAAGTAAATTCTTATCTATTATTCCATTTTGTATTTTGTTAAATGACTGCTATTAAAAGTATGCAGTCTATAAGAGTATTAAAAGCATTCAATTTACTGGAGAATTATGTTTTGAATAAGTATTTCATTCTGCTACATTATTGATTTTATCACATTTTGTGAGATGTCTTGTGATTCCATTGACCATTTAAAGCATTTGTATTGAATGAGGTATTCTTTGCCCAACCCATTTATTAGCATGCTATATACTGTATTATTGTTTACAAAGTATATTTGTCTGTTTGCACTAATAACTTACATGAATTAATTAAAAGACTAGAACAAGTGCTTAAATATGTAAATATTTAAACATTTAAGTGTATATATAAATATACAAATATATAAGTATGCCATATTTTATAGTATTTTAAAACCAAGTGAAGGTCTGTCTACAACTACAGAAATGACAAGGGGTCCTTTTTGCTGCTTAATTCTGTAGTTGTTTTCAGAGCTTAACAAATAAATTTCAATGTCTTTGGAAATTGTAGATGTAAGAATAATGGTTAACTCCAGGGAAATACTGACATAATTATTCCTTTCATAGTAGCTACACAAGTCATTTGGCTATTCCCATAATATGTTAGTTTTCAGAATGCTTTCATGCTTAATTCTCATAATAAACCTGAAATATAGACATTATTATACAATTGTTACATATGAGGAAATGAAGCTTAGATGCGTGAATAAGCCTTTCTAAGTCCAGTTCATAGTCTATAAATGTAGATTTGACCTAAGAATTTTTCCACAAATCTCATGATTTTCTAAAACATCAGGTTCATCTATTGATGATGGTGTCAATTGGTTACTATCACTACTGATGCCTAAATCTCTGTGGCCCTTCTTCTTCTGGCTGGACAAAAGTTTTAACAGGAATGTTCTGATCATTTGATTGAGATTTACCTCTCATTAAATGGGGAATGCATGGTCAAATAATACCTTTTGCGAAATTATTTTTTTTCTCTTCTTCCTTTCTATTAGCTCTGAACCATTGCAAACAGAATTACAAATTTCAGAAACATAAATTTGTCTATAATTTGTGTTGGCAGCAAAACCTCATCTGACCTGAGCTGACATGTGGCTGTTTAGATTCCTTATTTATTTCACTGTAGTGAACGTTCATATGTTTCTCTAAAGAAAAACTGTTGTGTTTGATTACAGGGGAGTCCACAGGCCCAGCTAAGGTATGATGTGACATTTGGTATATAGGCTTGCTTGTACAGATCAAAAATCAAAAGTTTTTGAATTGTGAACATGTAAGGTCCTCGAGGCTTTGGATAAGGAATTATGCAGGTATATCTCAATTTATTGAGCACTTTTCTGTGTGCCAGACTAGAAATACAATGAGATAGGTAGAATTCCAGTGTACTAATAGAAAAATAGAATAAAATAAAATATTAAAATTTAATTTAGTTTAGTTTAAGAAAAATATGTGCAGTTTGTGAAAACTGCCAGAGATAGAGAAAATAGATACTTTAATTAGGGATGTCAGGGAAGGCTTCCTAGTAAATGAGAACTACATACTTGATACCAATAGGATATATTTTCTATATTCAAATTCTTTAACCAATAACAAAACTGAAATTGAACATGGTGAATAATGAATGGAACAAAATGTGGGCAATATAATTAGCTAAGTGATAACATATCTATTATGTCTTCCATGGTAAGCATCCCATCAAAAGGATATTCATAATGGTCATTCAGAGCTACTATGCTGATATTATGAAGGCATAAATAATTCATTGGTGTATGCAACATATAAGCTAAACTTTTAAGGTAATTTCCAAGTTAAATAAAACTCATTAAAATGAGCATTTATTTAAATATAAAGAGCAATTGTATTAGGTGTAGATAAATAGATAGGGTCTATAACAGAAGGAGGATAATGTCATTTCAAGGCTAAAAGACATTCTTTTCTTATTACTGCAGAGTCCAATATAAGAATCATTATTTAGGTCATTGCATCCATTTAAATCAATTCAAATGCTGCTCCATCTAATTAGCCCAATGGATTCGAACAAGGTGTTATTAAGTGTAGCCATGGGTTTGGACTCAGATTAATGTGGAAGCCTACATTGCAATCTCCCATAAAAAATTATCACATTGCAAGAGGTTGCCATTATAATGAAGCAAGCCTGACAGATATCTCAATACAAGTCCCTTGCATTTTTGTAAAAAAACAAATGTTTTTCTGCTAGTTGTGCACAGTGATGTTACTTTGCTTTCATAATTCTAAATATTTCAACATAATGTGAGGAAATAAAGCTTCACCTCAGATTACTAGATGATCCAGTTATTTTTGATTGATATACACACATCCATACACACACACACACACACACACACACACACACACACAAACACACGTGGATAGAATAACTAAACCTCAATTATTTTAGCTCTAGAACTTAATACTCACTATATAAGCTCTAGAGTTTTTGTTTGCTGATTTTCCTTACGTAATGCATTTATAATGACAGCTGATTAAGTTCAATATATAAAAATAAACTTATATTTACTTAATACCTAATAGTTGCCATGCATTTTCCCAGTATTTGAAATGTATTCATTCTTAAAACCTCATAGTATTCCTGTGAAGTACATCCTCATAACTCTTTTAGTATTAGCTCTGTTTTATAGATGGTAACTGAAGAAACTGATATACAGAAAGATTTTAAGCAACTTACTCCAGATAACATCACGTGTAAAAGGTGGAGTTCTGCTTGAATCTAGGCAAGCAAGTCCTAGACTTCAGGTTTTAATTACGATAGTATGTTATGCTCAGGAAATTTCGGCCTCTGATTCTTATTATAAGTACAGACATCAGATATTCCCTTGTGTGTAAAATAAAGAAGATTGATCGAATTGTGTATGACAAATTAGTGGATTTGCTCAGGTCATCTAATTTTTAATGTTGTAACAAGTTATTTTCTTGGTATGTCATTCAAATATAATAGTGAATCTTTCAACTGTCTTTCCAGACTTCTTTAACCCTCTCAATTTGGTAGAAGCCACCCATTTGGATAAATTAACCCCTTCCATAGAGGGGAGCTCTAGTTTATAAATTTATCGAGTGAATAGCTTTTTTATTATTATATATACAATTTTGGTCTAAAGTTTTTAGCATCACAGCATGTCTTCCTTGACATCATATGGTACTGCTTTTTTGAACAAAAAACTTACAGCAGCATTTGCCTAGAAAATATCAAAACTGACTGTTGCATTTCATCATAACCAGACCTAACAGATGGTACATAAACTTTGAGTGATCCTTTGAAGTGACAGATCCAGGTGGACCTAATAGGACTTCTTTTAACAAACTATGGACTTGGTCTTCTTTCTCTCCCTAGATACGAATGAGGAGTTATAGTCCACAGATTGTAGCTGATAGCCATCTAGATCCTGGGGGCAAGAGCCCTTCAAATAAAATAATGTGAATGTCAGGCCAGTGTCAGGAGGAAATGTAGATTTAGATGACTGAACCATAGGCCCAACTGGCCCTGTCTCAATCCTACCTCTGGATGTTCTGCCTATAAACCATAATATCCTTACTGCAGAAACCATTTAAGTTACCAGAAACAGATAGTATCAGAACTGATCCAGATATCGGTTCATCTGACTAATTTCAAGGGCTTCATATTATTTTAGTCAAATTGAAATTTAGTACTCTTTGTTGTTGTTGTTCTTAGAGAAACTATGTCTCTCCTTCAGGAATAGAAAATTTTAAATCAGGTCATTTAAATTTTAAAATAAACTGTCTTTATTTTTCTTAGAATATAAAGCTTAAGAATAGACGTAAATGAATAAAATTAATGGTTTTTATTCAATTTAAAGTTTGCAGACAAATTTGTCCACTTCTTGAAATTCATCTCTCTAGAGGAGGTTAACTGTTATAATTCATACAAAAGCACCAAATGTGATAACAGTTTTGAAATATGCAGAATAATAAAGAGTAGCTCATTCAAAAGCAAATCAGAAATGCATGTTCCAAAGCTGTTTATGAATAGGTCTACAACATAAGTCATATATTTATTATGATACCATTATTTCTTTTTTTAAGTGGAATAATCCAGAGTTACTGATCCTGAAACACTGATCAATATGATTAGAATTTGCATTTTGTTTGTGTATACTAAAATTGCATGTTTAAAAAAATAACTTTTTAGTTTTAAATCTTCTTAATGCCTGGTTTTGCACACTATTTTGTGCACATCCAGAAATACTAAGGGATGGAGAAAAAGTAATATGCTAGAAAATACTTTAATAAGAAGCATAAGGGTTGGAATCCTGCAATTGTTACATTGTTCATCACTTGTATGGCATTGACAAAAAGACATAATTTCCACAATTTCTTCAGCTACGAATTAGGGCCATAACAAAATCTTCCCTATTCATGGTTCAGTGTAACAATGGTCAAATGACAGCATTAGTTAAGTGCATGGTAAGTTGTAAAGTATTAAGCACAGATAAGGTGGAGTTGAATCAACTGATAGCTTCAAAAATTATGCCTTCCATTTATCAAATGCTTACCTAACTCCTAAATAAAATTATTTTAAAATTAATTTTGTGGCATTATGCAGGACATTGTGATATGTGATATCATTTTGATTGTATATAATTTATTCTTTCTTTCCAACTAAAATCAAGTGTTGCCTATCTTTTTTTTTTATCTTCTCCAAGCATTTTATTTAGGTAATTTGGGAAAACAAAGCATATCAATTCACATGTCTTACAAAAAATAACTCAATACTCCACTTGCTTTGCTGTAAGCAATCAAGTCAATGACTAGATACACTAGACACAATCAGCATAATGGGTACACCTGAGCTGATCAGAGGAAATTAAATAAATATGTTGCTTAATGTCTTTCATTTGTCCGTCTTAGAAAGTTTTATTGATTACATTTGATTTGAACCAATCATCTTCACTTCCAAATCTTAAGCAGAGAAGAAGAAGAAGGAAAAGGAGAAGGATGAGAAGAAGAAGGAGAAGAATGAGGAGGGGGAGAAGGTGGGAGTGGGGGGAGGAGAAGGGGGGGGAAGGGGAGGAGAAGGAGAAAGACAGCAAAATACAACAAAGTAGTGTGCTTTCAGGAAGCAGCAGATTAGCAATATTTCCATCTTCACTATTTTGTGATTCCCCTAGCTTTATAAATAGAAATTAGGAGAGAATATATCAGTATGTCATTTGAATGCATCCACATAAACATTTCTATCCAGCATCAACGAATGGTTTCTAAACTTTGCTTGAAAACATAAATGATATATTGATTTAACTGAAGTAAAGTAATTATATACAACTACTCTAACAAAACAGTTATTAGTTCATTTTCTTTTCTATGTGGCTACCACTGTGGCAAAATAAGGCAAAGTGAATAGAAAGAGGTTAGTTTATCCTGTGTTTTGTTTCAGACCATAGATTTTCTAACATCCTATTGTCTAACGGAAAGTATTGGCTTCCTCTCTAGCTTAGTGTGAAGGCTTACTTTCCTGTACTTGACTAAGAACTCAACTTCAGAAATGGACATCAAGAAATTCTGTAAAATATATGGCAGATCACAAATCTCAGCATATTTCGACACAAGACAACATAGTCTATTTTCCTTTCATTGTGTAACTGATGTCTTTTTTCTTTTCTTTTTTCTTCCACCCTCCTTTCCTTCTTTCCTTCCTTTTGTTTTAATTTTATGTTTATTTTTAAGCCTGGCTTCAGGAGTCACCCCAGGGTCAGCATAATTTAGTGTTTGGCCGATTATTAGGCATTTTGCTTAAACACCGGAGCAAAAAAGGTTTCATACTTTATTAATAGATATGGGTGTGGTTTAGGGAATGGACACAAATTCAGGGTAATTTTCCAGGCTTCTCTAGCTTTTATTTTCTGTGTTTGCATGGCCTCATTTTTATGCAGATACAAGTAAGACCTTCTCAGGTCTCTCCCAAACATGTATAGAGCTTTGCAAGATAGCCTCTGAGACCACTAATGCTAAGCAGTATTTCATAAACATTCACTTTTGCTGTCATTTTTCTGAGATCTTGTTAAAATTCTTGTGTGATTTGCTCTTGTGTGGTCTGCCTAATATTGAGTGTCAGGCTACCTTCACTGTTGGCCTTCTCTGATTGTTTGCCACTGATATTGCCACTGTTTGTGAAAACACTCCTGGACATGAAATTTCTATGCTCTACTAGAACTAAACCAGCTTCCTCTAGAAAGACTTCCTCTTGTAAAATATCTATACCACAAATCTAGGGATATATGGGGACATGAGAATAGGCCCAGGTCAAAATATCATATATTTCCACTGTTCTTATCAAAATTTAGTAAACTTTCTTAAATAAATAGTTCTTAGTTTGCTGCATGGCTTTGGTTAACTTCTCAAGTCCTTGAATGATTGCTTTTAGCCAAACTTGTCCAGCTGTATTATTGAATCTGTAAAGGATTTGCTGAGGTCCTCACTCAGCTTTTCTGGAAGTTTTGCCCATAACCCTTAGTTTTATTTTAAGCAGAGTTTGTCAGCTTTTGAAGAAAAAAATTAACATATTTTATTTAATTCTTAAAATTTTGGCCTTACTTTTTGCTCTAGTGTTGTATACTCTCTTTTACTTATATACACACATTTTTTACTTCTTTTATCTGAGTTCCTATTGAAAGCAAATATTTGTGGGTTTTTTTTCCATTTACTTATGGTATATATAACCTTACAATAAATCCTTATATTTATATTTACATAGTTATTAAAAACAATATCCTTGGTTGCCTTGTGTATATTAAAATTTTAATATTTTGCTTATCTCACCAACTTACAAATATTTATAAGTGATATATTATTATTTTATTAGCAAGCCTGACAAATGCTGTCCCAATTTATACTCATAATGTAAATTAAAAAAAATCAATTGTTACTGAAGCATGGTACATAGAATCTCATAATTGAGAAGATATTCATGGCAAATTAACTCCTTCCAATGAAAGTATATGTCCCTGTGACATTCAATTAAGGGCAGATATTTGAAACCACTCTTTGTATCTTTAGGCTTTATATATTTGGTCTTTCTTTGTGTAACACAAATATTATATTGTTCTCCATTGTGAGTACATTTTGAAGATTCTGCCATTTCCTTTGAGTTTTCTATCACTTTCTCCCAAAAGTGAATTTTGTAACTGCCACATAACTTATATTCAGGGGTGATATTCAAAATATTTAACAATTATTTCTAAATATTAGTTCTTTATATGTAGTACTTGTTCGAGTCACACATATTAAATATTCCACATTTTTACATGATTGAATTAAATAGGGAGAAGAGAAATTTCAAAATATAAAGGCACATACACACAAATCATTTTTAAAACAGCAAAAAATGGGGGCGCCTGGGTGGCGCAGTTGGTTAAGCGTCCGACTTCAGCCAGGTCATGATCTCGCGGTCCGTGAGTTCAAGCCCCACGTCAGGCTCTGGGCTGATGGCTCAGAGCCTGGAGCCTGTTTCCGATTCTGTGTCTCCTTCTCTCTCTGCCCCTCCCCCGCTCATGCTCTGTCTCTCTCTGTCCCAAAAATAAATAAACATTGAAAAAAAAAATTAAAAAGAAAACAGCAAAAAATGTTAAAAATCATTAATATAATCATAGTGTGTGTGAATATAAAAGTCTAGGTGTATGAAGTTGTATTCACTTAGAATATTTAACATTCATTCAGAATCATACATTGTAATTAATTCTGAGGTCATTTGAGATATATTTAGGTAATCATCTTAGAAAAGTTATGTGGTTCTTAAGTATCTGGAAATTTTATAAAATTGCATATGATTACATTTTGTCTTCAATTTTTCTTGTGGAATTGTTCACAGTTCCATAGATATTCTTCTACTTATCAAAGATCTAAATTTAATTTTGTTTGTTTGTAACTATTTTTCCAATCTAGAAACTTCTAATATTTTTATCCTTTCAATTAATTTATTATCTATAATTTAAGTGTTTGACAACTTTCCCTATTTTTCTCTTAACAGAATTTATTCACTCTACATAGTTACCTCCTACTCCACTAGTTGCAAATGGCAAGATTTCATTCTTTTTGATTGCCGAGTAATACTCCATTGTGTATATATATATATATATATATATATATATATATATACCACCTCTTCTTTACCTATTCATCCATTGATGGACCTTTGGGTTCTTTCCATACTTTGGCTATTGTTGATAGCTGCTATAAACATTGGGGTTCATGTGTCCCTTCAAAACAGCACACCTGTATCCCTTGGATAAATACCTAGTAGTGCAATTGCTGGGACATAGGATAGTTCTATTTTTAGTTTTTGAGGAACCTCCATACTGTTTTCCAGAGTGGCTGCACCAGCTTGCATTCTCACCAACAATACAAAAGAAATCCTCTTTCTCCACATCCTTGCCAACATCTGTTGTTGCCTGAGTTGTAAATGTTAGCCACTCTGAAAGGTGTAAGGTGGTATCTCACTGTGGTTTTGATTTGTATTTCCCTGATGATGAGTGATGTGGTGCATTTTCTCATGTGTCAGTTGGCCATCTGGATGTCTTCTGTGGAGAAGTGCCTATTCATGTCTTTTGCCCATTTCTTCACTGGATTCTTTGTTTTTTGGGTGTTGAGTTTGATAAATTATTTATAGATTTTGGATACTAACCCTTTATCTGATATGTCATTTGCAAATATGTTCTCCCATTCTGTAGTTTGCCTTTTAGTTTTGCTGATTGTTTCCTTCGCTTACAGAGCTTTTTATTTTGAGGAGGTCCCAGTAGTTCATTTTTGCTTTTGTTTCCCTTGCCTCTGGAGACATGTTGAGTAAGAAGTTGCTGAGACCAAGGTCAAAGAGGTTTTTTCCTGCTTTCTCCTCAAGGATTTTGATGGCTTCCTGTCTTACATTGAGGTCTTTCATCCATTTTGAGTTTGTTTTTATTTATTATTTAAGAAAGTGGTCCAGGTTCATTCTTCTGCATGTTGCTCTCCAGTTTTCCCAGCACCACTTGCTGAAGAGACTGTCTTTATTCCATTGGATATTCTTTCCTGCTTTGTCAAAGATTAGTTGGCCATATGTTTGTGGGACCATTTCTGGGTTCTCTATTCTGTTCCATTGATCTGAGTGTCTCTTCTTATGCCAGGACCACACTGTCTTGATGGTTACAGTTTTTTAGTATAGCCTAAAGTCTGGGACTGTGATGACTTCTCCTTTGGTTTTCTTTTTCAATGTCGCTTTAGCTATTTGGGGTCTTTTCTGGTGCCATACAAATTTTAGGATTATTTGTTCTAGCTCTGTGAAGAATGATGGTGTTATTTTGGTTGGTATTGCATTGGATGTGTAGACTGCTTTGGGTAGTATCAAAATTTTAACAATATTTATTCTTCCTATCCAGGAGCATGGAATCTTTTTCCCCTTTTTTGTGTCTTCTTCAATTTCTTTCATAAGCTTTCTATAGTTTTCAGTGTATGGATTTTTCACCTGTTTGGTTAGATTTATTCCTAGGTATTTTATGGTTTTTGGTGCAATTGTAAATGGTGTTGATTCCTTGATTTCTGTTTCTGTGGCTTCATTGTTGGTAAATAGGAATGCACTGATTTCTGTGCATTGATTTTATATCCTGCAAATTTGCTGAATTCATGGATCAGTTCTACCATTTTTTTGGTGGAATCTATTGGGTTTTCCATATAGAGTATCATGTCATCTGTGAAGAGTGAAAGTTTTACCTCCTCCTGACCGATTTGGATGCTTTTTATTTCTTTGTGTTATCTGATTGCAAAGACTAAGACTTCCAATACTATGTTGAATAACAGTGATGAGAGTGGACATACCTGTCTTGTTCCTGACCTTAGGGGGAAAGCGCTCAGTTTTTCCCCATTGAGGATGATATTACCATTGGGTTGTTCATGTATGGCTTTTATGATCTTGAGGTATGTTCCTTCTATCCCTACTTTCTTGAGCGTTTTTATCAAGAAAGGATGCTGTATTTTTTCAAATGCTTTCTCTGCATCTATTGAGAGGATCACATGGTTCTTGTCATTTCTTTTATTGATGTGATGAATCACATTAATTGTTTTGCAGATATTGAACCCACCCTGCATCCCAGGTATAAATCCTGCTTGGTCGCAATGAATAATTTTTTAATGTATTGTTGGATCCAGTTGGTTAATATCTTGTTGAGGATTTTTGCATCCATGTTTGTCAGGGGAATTGGTCTATAGTTTTCCTTTTTAGTGGGGTCTCTGTCTGGTTTTGGAATCAAGGTAGTGTTGGCTTCATAGAAATAGTTTGGAAGATTTCCTTCCATTTCCATTTTTTGGAACAGCTTCAAGAGAATAGGTGTCAACTCTTCCTTAAATGTTTGGTAGAATTCCCCTGCAAAGCCATCTGGCCCTGGACTCTTGTTTTGTGGCAGATTTTTGATTACTAATTCGATTTCCTTACTGGTTATGGGTCTGTTCCAATTTTCTATTTCTTCCTGTTTCAATTTTGGTAGTGTATATGTTTCTAGGAATTTGTCCATTTCTTCTTGATTGCCCATTTTATTGGCATATAATTGCTCATAATATTCTCTTATTATTGTTTCTATTTCTGCTGTGTTGGTTGTGATCTCACCTCTTTCGTTCTTGATTTTATTTATTTGGGTCCTTTCTTTTTTCTTTTTGATCAAACTGGCTAGAGGTTTATCAATTTTGTGAAGTCTTTCAAAGAACCAGCTTCTGGTTTCATTGATCTGTTCTACTGTTTTTTTGTTTGCTTGTTTGTTTCAATAGGGTTAATTTCTGCTGTAATCTTTATTATTTCCCATCTTCTGCTTGTTTTGGGTTTTATCTGCTGTTCTTTTGCCAGCTCCTTAAGGGGTAAGTTTAGGTTGTATATCTGAGATCTTTCTTCCTTCTTTAGGAAGGTCTGGATTGCTATATACTTTCCTCTTATGATGGCCTTTCGTGCATCCCAGAGGTTTTGGGTTGTGGTGTTATCATTTTCATTGGCTTCCATATAATTTTTAATTTCCTCTTCAACTTCTTGGTTAGCCCATTCATTTTTTAGTAGGATGTTCTTCAGTCTCCCAAGCATTTGTTACCTTTCCAAATTTTTTTCTTGTGGTTGATTTCAAGTTTCATAGCGTTGTGGTCTGAAAATATGCACAGTATTATCTCACTCTTTTTGTACTTACTTAGGGCTGATTTGTGTCCCAGTATATGGTCTATTCTGGAGAATGTTCCATGTGCACTGGAGAAGAATGTATATTCTGCTGCTTTAGGATGAAATCTTCTGATTGTATCTGTTAAGTCCATCTAGTCCAATGAGTCATTCAAAGCCCTTGTTTCTTTGTAGGTTTTTTTGATTAGATGATCCATCCATTGCTGTGAGTGCAGTGTTGAAGTCTCCTACTATTATGGTATTACTATCAATGAGTTTTTTTATGTTTGTGATTAATTGAATTATATATTGGGTACTTCACAATCAGCGCATAAATGTTTACAATTTGTTAGGTCTTGTTGGCGGATAGACCCCTTGATTATGATATAATGCCCTTCTGCATCTCTTGACAGTCTTTATTTTAACGTCTACATTGTCTGATATAAGTATGACTATTCTGGCTTTTTTTGTTGACCATTAGCATGATAGATGGTTCTCCATTCCCCTATTTTCAATCTGAAGGTGTCTTTAGGTCTAAAGTGGGTCTCTTGTAAATAGCATATAGATGGATCTTGTTTTCTTATCAATTCTGTTTCCCTACGTTTTTGACTGGAGCACTGAGTCCATTGATGTTTACAGTGAGTACTGAAATATATGAATTTATAGCCATTATGATGCCAGTAGAGTTTGAGTTTCTGGTGGTGTTCTCTGGTCCTTTCTAATCTTCATTGCTTTGGTTATTTATTTATTTATTTATATACATATATACATATGTTTTCCATTGTGTCTCCCCTCAGAGAGTCCCCCTTAAAATTTCTTGCAGGGCTGGTTTAGTGGTCACAAACTCCTTTAATTTTTGTTTGTTTAGGAAACTTTTTGTCTTTTCTTTTATTTTGAATGACAGCCTTGCCTGATAAAGAATTTTTGGCTGCATATTTTTCTGATTCAGCACATTGAATATATCTTTCACTCCTTTCTGGCCTGCCACGTTTCAGTGGATAGGTCTGTTGCAAACCTGATCTGTCTTCCCTTGTAGGTTAAGGACTTTTTTTTTCCTTTGATGCTTTCATGATTCTCTCCTTTCCTGAGTATTTTTTGAATTTGACTAAGATGTGCCTTGTTGATGGTCAGTTTTTGTTGAATCCAATGGGAGTCCTCTGTGCTTCCTGGATTTTTATGTCTGTGTCTTTCCCTAGGTTAGGAAAGTTTTCCGCTATGATTTGCTCCCATAACCCTTCTACCTCTATTTCTCTTCCTCTCCTGCGACCCCTGTGATTTTGATGTTGTTCTTTTTTAATGAGTCACTGATTTCTCTAGTTCTTAAATCATACTCTTTTGCCTTAATGTCCCTCTTTTTTTCTGCTCATTATTCTCCATAGGTTTGTCCTCTATATTGCTGATTTTCTGTTCTGCCTCATCCATTCTTGCCGCCGTGGCATCCATTTGAGATTGCAGCTCAGCATTTTTTATTTCATCCTGACTAGCTTTTACTACTTTTATCTCAGAAAGGGATTTTAATCTATTTTACTCTCCAGTTAGTATTCTTATTATTGTGATTCTAACTTCTTGTTCAGACATCTTGCTTATATCTTTGTTGGTTAAGTGTCTGTCTGTCGTTTCTTCATGCTCTTTCTTTTGGGGTGAATTCCTTCATTTTTTCATTTTGAAGGGAGAAGAAAATTAACAAAGTATAAAATATTAATATTAAAATATTAAAATAAAAAAATTAAAAGCACACACACAAAATTGAATAAATGATTATAGATCCTAGGTGTGTTTTTGTCTGGGTGTTGAAAGTTGCTTGATAGATTAGAGAAAAAAGGGATAAAAAGGAAATTATTTGAAAATTTGAAAAAAATGAATACACTGATGTAGACTAAAATTAAATGATGGAAGTAAAATAGAATTTGAAAAAAATTACACAAAAGTAAAATATATAGTAGAAAAGAATTAAAGAAAAATATTTTTAATACAAAATTGAAAATAAAAATGAGTTTTTTTCTCTTTCTGTACTCAAGAAAAAGTAAAGAAACAAAAAGAGAAAAAATAAAGAAAGAAAATTGAATAGTTCGACTGGCTAACAGACTGAAATACGACTGGAATTACTTTGTTTTCCCCTAGAAGTCAAACTGTGAAGTGTTTTATAGTCCATAAACTAAGCAGGCAGTGAGACTTGTGTTCTTGAAGAGCGAGATTGGCCCAGGTACACGGCGCTCAGTGTAATGGCTCTGTTCTCCACTAGATGGTGCTGCTAGTCTACTGGGGTGGAGTGTTGTGGCGCTCGTAGGTGTGTATGCGCATGCGCCAGAGCCGTGAAAATGGCATCACCCAGCTACCCAGTCTCTAGTATCGGAACTCTGTTCTTCCATTTCAGCAATCGTGCAACCGTCCTTCCTCTTCGGCTTCCATCCACTCCCTGCATCTTCATTGTCTGTGACCATGCCCCAGGCAGCACCTCTCTCCCTAGTTTTGTCTCAGATGCGGCTGCCTTCCCCAGCCCCCCACTTCTGAAGGACTGCAGCATTGAAATGCTCCGCCCCTCTTTGGAAGGTCTCACCAAGCAATGGCTAGGTACCAGCCACACCCAGGAACACTTACAGGACTGTGCTGCTGCCGATGCCAAGAGACTGTGGCCAGGTGCCAGCTGCCCCCAGAAAAAGTTTGGGAGACAGTGTAGCAACAGCACCTCAGGGATTATGGAAAACACAACATACATCTGGCACCAGACTTCACCCCCAATGACCTTGTTCCAGCATCACTGAATGTGGCCCTTCTCTGGGGTCTGCTGGGCCAAGGTAGCCTCAGCCTCTACCAAATGTTCTTCTAGCAGTGGAACCGCTTCTCCCCATGTGACCTGAGAACCTCCTGAACCCCACTCTGTACCTGGTGTTTCTCCCTTCCCACCAGAGCGCTGCCAGGTATTGAGCTGTGGAGTTTCAGACTCTGTGCTCCCCCTGTTTACAGTCTTAATGGAATTTAAACCCTCTCCTTTCTCCTTTCTCCCTTTTTAGTTTAGTCCCTGTGGCTGTTTCCAATTTTCCACTTTCTCTCCAGCTGCTTTTGGGGAGGGGTGCTTTTCCTGTATTCTCCCCCCACCATCTCTGTCCTCTCTCCACACACAAAGGTGGCTCCCTGCCCTCTGTGGCTTCTCTGTCCCCATGTTTCACCTTTCTGCAACACATACCTCCTGAATTCTATGGTTCAGGTTGTGCATATTGTTTTGTTAATCCTATGATCGGTTTTCTAGTTGTGCAGGATTGTTTAGTTTTGGTCTGGCTGTATTTCATTGATGTGAGACACACAAAAAACTTCCATGCTGTTCCACCATCTTGGCTTCACTCCCTGAGCATGACCATTTTAAATCCAAAAAGATTTTCTTTGGATTCAAAAAACTTAAGCTGAGAACACAATAAGAATTTCCCTGTAAAGTACCCCCAAAACATCTTTAAAGCCTATTTAATATTTTGAGAGACTGACCAAGAGAGAGGGAGGGACTGTGAGAGAGGGAGAGGGAGAGAGAGAATCCCAAGCAGGCTTTGCGCTCTCAGAGCCGAGCCCCACATAGGGTTCGAACCCATGAATCATGAGATCATGACCTAAGCAGAGACGTTTAGTGACTCTTAAATGCACAAATATCAAGACTTGGAAAGAAATCAAACTGGAATTTTCTAGGTACCAAAAAAATAGATAGCATCCATTAATGAAGAGAGCAATAGTGAAGCATGAGAGGTGAGCAAGGGCTGCCAGAAAGTGATGTGAGGCAACAGAGTACACCTGGGTTGCTTGCTTCAATTGGGACAATTCCAAAGAGGTCATCCCAGCTTCAGAGCTTCACAATGATCTGGCTGAGCCTTCTGCTGCAATTGAAAAGCAGTTCAAACTGTTCATCTTTAAAATATTGAAAGAAGGACCCCTGGGTGGCTCAGTTAGTTAAGTGTCTCACTGTTGATTTAAGCTCAGGTCATGATCTCACAGTCATGAGATCCAGCCTCACATAGGGCTCCTTGCTAGGCATGGAGCCTGCTTAAGATTCTCTCTCTCCCTTTGACCCTCCCCAACTCATGTGCACTTTCTCTCACTCTTTATCTCTCAAAAAACCTTAAATAATAATAAAATAAAATATTGAAAGAAAAGGAAACTGTCAACCCAGAATTCTATATGCAGTGAGGTGTATTTTCTAAAAATACAAGTGAAAAAGAGAATCTACAAGCTCTCTCTACTTACTTTTCTGACAGACCGGAGAACTCTGTGTATACAGAAAGGACTCAAAGACTCAACTAGAGACAGAGACCTGAATGGAGATAGAAACAGCTTCACATAGCATGCTAGCTGGTGAGTAAAGGCAGACAGACTTTGGTGAAGGGTACACATTTGTCTGGAGGAGTCAAGACAGAAAACTACACAAATAAGTCCTTGAGCCCACACATTCGGTCTACGGTTAAGTGAAGTTTGCACAGCATGCACCATGATCTGAGCGTGAAGGTGCAAAAACGTACCAATATCCTCGTCTGGGGAATCAGAAAACTAGAGCCAGTGCACCATGGATGCTGGAAAAAATGGGGTTGTCCTGGAATGTTAAGAGCTGGTTGAAGGAATCCTTCATGTCTGTTTTCCAGTATCTTGACAGAGTCCCAAACAATGAATATGCTGATTAAACTCAAAGTTAGCTAAAAGATCTGAAATGAGGCAGAGTTGCTGCCCCAAAACCGAGTTTCTAGTTCGAAACTAGCCATGAAAATTACCTGCTAGACCAAATCAAATAACACTCACTATATGAACACAACAGGATTCAAAATCTCCACAATTTGACATTGTATGTCTACTATATAATCCAAAGGTAACCAACATATGGATGAAATAGAGTAATGACAGTGGACTAATAATCTTAAATGAACCAAGTAGCAGCCTCAAATCAACTGGTTTGCTAAATTGAGTCTTTTACTAAAATAGATCAACATAATTTTAATACTGGATATGTGCAGTTTTTTTTTCTTAATCCTAATCTGGAAAGCGGAGAGCAGTTCACATTCACTATATTTACAGAGTGATGTTAAGATTCATGCTATCACGTTGTAGCCCGAGTCACAAGAATTTGGCCTGATCTTCCTAATACTTCACAGTAATCCCCTGAACTGAATACATACTGCTAAATGGGTCTGATTAAGCAGGGAGTACCAAGGTCTCCTCATGCCCTAGTTAGATACATGCATATAGAAGAGTCAGAAACAAACCCTATAAACTTAAATTTCAAGGGCTAACACAGCAGTGTAGGTTTTAGGGTTAAAATTTAGAATATGAAAAGATATCCTGATAAGGTAAAAGTAAAGGACACCACGAAAAATGTGGCACAGAACTCGCTGACTTTTTTTTTTTGAGAGAATATATACAATATTTGGGAATACTTCTCTGATTCTTGTCCAAAGAGTCACAAAGTTGCTAGATATGAGAAGGAAGAGACTAAAAAAAGACTCTGCCACAGGTCCAGGATTTGGTTAAACAGCTTGTCAAGGGCTCTATGAACTATTAAATTCAGTCGTGTTAGAGACATCCATTTAACTAAATATATTGTGTTCTGGGAAGCCACAAAGGAGAGTTCTGGGTTCTGGAGGAATGCCGTGTTTTCTGTGGCTGAAAATTACTCACCAATTGAAAGGCCGCTCCTGGCATGATACTCACATGTAGTAGAGACTAAATGCCTGACCATGGGAGATAAGTGACTGTGTAATTAGAATTGTGCATCAGAAGCTTGGTGTTATCAGAGCAGTCAAGCCTTCAGGTCAGCAGAATGAAGTAGAAATCTATTGTTCTTTGAAAATGATGTATGTGGGCCTGGGCAGATCCAGAGGGCACACTAAATGTTTCCCAAAAGGTGATCAGAATCCTAGTTCACTTATCTTTGATACAACGTTGTTTCTGTCACAGCTTATAACTATGGCCTCATGCTTACTGTGACAGGCTGATGAAAGAGAGAAAAAAATGGGGTCTGGTTCACAGATGGGTCCATTCAATATTGTGTGCAAGGCATTATACCATATTATAACCTCACTCGGTGTGGTCCTAAAGGACAGTGATGGGCAAACATTCCCTTGGAGCAGTATAATTGGTTTTCTCCTTTGTATAAAGAGATCTGGGGTAAAGAATACATAACATTTTGGATGTTATCAGATGATTTGACAGGTGGTTAGTGCCTGGAAGGAAAAAATCAGACAAATAGAGATGGGGATATTCAAGAAAATTCATATAGAATGACTTGTAGAATTGAATTCAAAGTATGCAGATATTTATGTCCTATATCAATGTGTACCAGAAAGCATCTGCGACAGAGAAGTCATGGAAACTAACCATTTTCATAGCCTAAATCAGCTATTTTATAGAAAATTATGAATTTCTAAAGTAATCTGATAAAACCTGGGAAATAGAAATACATCAATAACAATATAATTTGAGACTTTATTTGATGATCTAGCTTACCCTTCTCTGTATACACCAGTCTTAGGCAGTTTTATGAACAATTTATGCTAAGACTTTAAAATATTGATTGTTCTAATCCTATACAAACTGTGAGTGATATGGTTTTGCAGGCATATCTAAGATCCTGAAAATAAGTGGAAAGTGTTCTCAATAAATGACCTTATTTAATAAAAAAAAAACCCTGGTTTTTAGTGGCTACGACATTTTGTCATAAGGTTAATCAGATTATACTTAAATTTATTACCTTGTAAATCCCAAGACGCAGTTTTCAGAATATGATAGGTCAATTCCCGTAGGATATACTAAGATAAGGCTGCCAGAACCCATCTCTCAGGAATTAAAATATGGGAGATCTTGACTTTATTTTTAATTATATTTTATTGATTAAAAAATCATGGTCACTTTTTCCAACTGGGAAAAAAGAACTTCTATTTAAAGGGAGGAAAATGGAGGAGATAATTAATACTTAAAATTCTGAGCAAAATTTTTTTTTTGGAAAAAAAAAGAACGCATAAAATATTCAAACTTTTTTTTCTTTCCGCAGTCTGTTTTTCTAGAATCAGAGTATCAGCAGTCTTTATTTCTTTTGCCCTTGAATTAAAGAGTCAACACTTAAAATTATTGTTTTCCAGCTACCAATCAATGATTGGCAATGACAGGCATTACCAACTTACAATAGGGTTCGAGGAAGTCAGGTGAGTTAAACAGCCTCATAACCTGTTCATTAAATCACAAAATACTTTACCAATTAAAAGCATCACTTCCGGGGGTTTGTAGATTCTATAAGGAACATTGGTTTTGCCCCCTATTAAGTAGAGAGTCAACCACCATATAATTAAATTAACTTAAAAAATCAATCCAAAATATTCAATGAAAACCATAAACCATTAACAAAACTTCCAGTACATTACTTGAAGGCTTTGAGTTTTTCAGAATATGTTAACATGATGACTACATTAATTGACTAAAGTGTTCACTATTCATATTGTTTTATTTCTATCCAAATATAGTTTAAAGTGAGAATACTAAATGTTCCTAATACTTAATGATAATTTTAAATATACTATATAGACTAAAATAGCCACTTAAAAAAAACTTTCATCTGAACTGAAAAAAATTGTATTTCACTCCATTCCTCTGCCTATTTGTCTGTTTATTATCTATCATCTATCTATCTATCTATCTATCTATCATTTATCTATCATCTACCATCTCCTTGACTAATATTTAATATTTTGCTGAATCAATGGAAACTAAGTCACAGACTTATGACACCCCATCCCTGCATATCCAATATGCATCCCTAAAAATAAAGACATCTTTATACAAAGTGAGGTTACCATTATCACACCTAAGCCAACAATAATACTGTCCACTTTATGTACATTTTTCTCTGTTGTCCCATTAATAGCTTATAGAGTCGTGTGTGTGTGTGTGTGTGTGTGTGTGTGTGTGTGTTTTAAGCTCATCGCAAATTAACATCTGGTCAAGATTCACTTAATTTGGTTGCTGTGACTTCATGTCTTATTCTAGAAGAGCCCATCCAGCTTTATTTTTTAACATTGTCATTATGAAGGTTTAAGTTCACTTTTATTGTGGAAAATCACACCTTCTAGCTTTGTCTTCATTATATGTTGGCTAGAACATTCTCTCTTATTTAAACACATTCTATAAAATAGGCTCTATAAAAGTCATTTTTTAAAAATTTAAAAATTCTATGCATCTTCCAAGCCATGGTTTTAAATATATATTGATTAATTCAAATTTGTATGGCATTTTTATCCAAATTATAAAAAACTTTATTTTCCCCCGATAGTATCATTTCTTCTACATTTTCATATATATTAATTTAAATATAATTATATTTTTACATATTTTAAGTGTCTTACTTCAAAGTAAGACATTTTATCCTATTAATCTTATTTGAGATTATACTATTTCCTTGCTCTTTTACATTTAATTATAATTTTTTTTTCAATTACCTGTTTTGTTTTGTATTATTTTTAACTTCAGTTCTACTATTTCTTTGATAACAGCAGTCCTTTTTTGTCCTTGTATTAGAACTGTTAGATAACTAAACAAAGCTTTTAAAATTATATCTGTTAAGAATTTATAAATACATATTTTTTCTTAGAATATATGTTTACCTATATTCCACGAGGTTTTAAGTACATTTTCTTTTTTTTCTCCTATGGTATGTTTCTTTTAACCTATGTCATTGTAATTGGTCATTTTGAAGATTCCAATCAAAGATGATTTCTTGAAAACCACTTTATTATTGATTTTTAACTTAGTCCTAATACAAAATGAGAATATTCATTAAATACCCATTCTTCACAATTGTGAGGAAATATTTCAGAACTGTGTGCAAATGAAATTTTGTAAATATGTCATGTATTATGTATTTTTTTGATTAATACTGACATTTTACTTCTCTCAAAATTTCCATGTAATTATTAATTGATTTGCTTTGTTTTTCATTTCCTGAAAAAGCATGTATTAAAATGACCCAGGGGTGCCTGGGTTCAGCATCGGACTTCAGCTAAGGTCATGATCTCCCAGTTTGTGGATTCAAGCCCCTGTATTGGTCTGCTTGCTATGAGCATGGAGCCTGTTTCTCATCCTCTGTCCCCGTCTTTCTGTGTCCTCCCTGTTCAGGTTCTCTCTCTCTCTCTCAAAATAAATAAACATTAAAAATAAATAAAATAAAAATGATCCAATATGATTATTATACATTTCTGTCATTTTTCAAAATATTTCATTTCCATGTATTTTAGGTGTGTCACCTCATGATCACATATTAGCAAAATTTTAAAATTATAAGTTACTGTTCATTTTGCATCCATTAATAATCTTCCTTATAATAAAATATATTACCTTGCCCAGTTATTTTTGTTTGTGTTCATACTATTTTCATATTATTAATTTTTTTGCAAATTTATTTTAAAATGTTTTTTTTTATTTCAGATATCTCCTTTAAACATGTATCTACATTGCTATAAATTCGAAACTTAAATGATGAGTTTCTATTTGCATTTATAATGATTATTTAAATATGTGAAAGTATTCTCAACACTTTATTTCATATTTCCTATGTACCAATTATTTTTAAATCATCTGACCCTTTGTTGTATTCTTTGATAAATATTTATGTTTCTTGATTTTAATCCTCTGTTGAATCACAAACAGTATTTCTGTTTGGTTGTTGGTTGTCTTTAAGTTTTTAGGATCATATTGACTGATATGATTATATAACCAAGTTAAGTTATTCATTTGTTTGCACTTTTTAAATGAAAGCCTAGAGTGTTTTATCTATGAAATACAACTTATTATTTTTAACATTTAATTTTACTCCTATTTTTCAAGAACTTGTCATTGTTTTCCTTCAGTCAAGAGTTAAACACACTCACCACTATATTTTATCAATGATCATACTTGTTATTGCATCTTGGATTCCAAACTTTACCTCTGAGTACACTTTTTTTCTTATTAAGTCTGTCTTTTTCTGGTAATAGCTTACGAGGTAAACTCTTGTAGTCTGATGTCTAAAAATACCTCGGTTTTATTCCTTCTTTTGAATAGCAGAGGGTATTAATCTCCAGATTTATGGTTATTTTGCCTAATATTCTTGTTGAGAAAGCTACTGTCACAACTTTACAATAGGAAATATTCCTTGATTAAAAAATAAGAGTATATCCTCTCTAGCTGGAATATTTTTCTAATTCACTGAATGTGTCCACATCAGAATTGATTTTTGTATATCATGCTGTGCAATAAGAGCACTTTTGGTTTGAAGATATTTTTATTAATAAAAGTTCCAAGTAATTATTCTTTCAAATATTGGTTTTTGGTCATTTATATTTTCTTCTTCTGGAACTTCTGTTTGACAATTGTCAAATCCTTTCAATCTGTCTTTCAAATATCCCAGCTCTTCTTACACTTTTTAAATTTGTTTCGCTCTTATTACTTATTCCAATAAAATTATTTTCTATCGTCTTGCCATTCACTGATTCACTGTTTTAGAATATTGAGTTTAATGATAATGATATCTATTTCATTTTTATTTCGATGATCTTATTTTTCATTTTATAATTGTTTTTCTATGTACCGCCTGATACAGTTTCATCTGTAAAAGAAGTCTAGTTTTTTTAAAGGAAAGTTATACTTTAATTAATTATTTTAAATCTCAACTTATTTACTTTAAATATTTGAGAGATTTTTCAACTTTTTTTTTAATTTTTTTATTTATTTTTGGGACAGAGAGAGACAGAGCATGAATGGGGGAGGGGCAAGGAGAGAGGGAGACACAGAATCGGAAACAGGTTCCAGGCTCCGAGCCGTCAGCCCAGAGCCTGACGCGGGGCTCGAACTCACGGACCGTGAGATTGTGACCTGGCTGAAGTCGGACGCTTAACCAACTGCGCCACCCAGGCGCCCCCTTGAGAGATTTTTCAACAAAATGAATTACTTCTCGAGTAAAATCCTAATCACGTTATTGACTTTTTGGTTATATTTCCAGTTCTTAACTTATTTTTTAAGTTACAGCTTTTAAGCTCTGAGTAGAAGTATCTCCCACTCTCTTTTTCTCTCTCCTGTGTTAACCACATTGTATATAATTCCATAGTTTCATCCGTTATTTTTGGGCACATTGGGCTGGTGGCTAATCTAATTATGGAAACTCACTTCCTTATATATAAATATGTACTTTTTAAGTTTGTCTTTTTAATTCTCAACTTACAATTCATCAGCTACGAGGTAGCCAATTTTTAAAATTCTGTTTTTAGATGAGGGAGCCAAATGCTATTCCTACCTTCAGTCTCATGGGAAACCGTATTATGAATCCTAATGGAGGAGCTTAACATTCAGCATAACCTTGCCTATTCTGCTGTTCTGGACCATAGGGCTATTTTGGCTCCTATCTTTGGTTTGTGTTCTTCTTCTATTTCTGGCTTTCAAAGACACAGGTTATTCCTATGGAAGGAATTTTATGAAAGTCTCCTCTCTCCCTCATGGTCTCTTCTCTATATATGTATATCTATATATAAATATAGATATCTCCATCACACTAATATTTTTGAAGCAGAGGACATTTTTCAAGATATAATGTTGACCAGAAAATTTATACATTGTTGGAATTTGTAGGATTTCTGATTTAAAAGGAGTTGAGATGTATTGTAAAATAAATAGAGTTTGGAGTGATGTATTCTTGAGTACAAGCCTTACTTTTGCCAAGTACTAAGTGTTATTATGGGGTACACTGATTCGTATCTATAAGTATCCTCATTTGTAAAATTAATAAAATTGTTTTTGCTTTGCATTTTTGGAAAGGTATTCTAAGAAGATAGACTACTGTATAATAAATGTTGCTATTTTTCTTTCTGTAATGCAAGATAATGTTTTGTTATAGATTTGTTTTTAGCTAGAGTGTATATGTAATAACTCATAGGACTTTGAACAAATCTAAATATACGTCGTTCAATAACTGATAAGGACTCAAAACTGGGAGAACATATAATCAGGAGCATATGTTCATGTTGTCCAATTTAGTCACCCTTTTTAGTTTTAAGGAAAATGAGAACATAGTAAATGATTGGTCTAGCCTGTTTACTGGAGTCACTAATTCATGTGTAAATTCATCTGACTTTTTTATTATTTACCAAAAGTGTTATCAACAAGAGGGCAAAATTTACTACACATATGGAGCCTGATTAAGCATACCAGGTCTCAAAAAAGGTACAAAAACAAATGCGTAATATGACAGATGTCATGAAGGTCAAGAACATTGTTCAGTAATAGAAAACAGCAAGGGGCATATATAGATAAATAAGGAGTAGCCTCATGCTAAAAGTAACATTTAACTTGAAATCTGAAGAAATAATGCAGCATGCAAAATGAGGCTCTATTCTAGGCAAAACAAAGGCCCTGAAGCAGGACTTAGGTATCTTAAAGTGACTCAGGGAAGGCTCAGATCAATTTATTCATCTTTGTATCCTTGTTGCTTGCTCTAGTGTCAATTACATGGCATATATATTCAGTAAATGCTCATTGACTGAATGAATGAATTATATGCAGAAGAAGTAATGAAAACATTAGTGCCTGTTTCTCTCTCTGTCCCTCTCTCATCTCTACCTCTTTCTGTATCTCTTGGTTGCCAAATAATATGTTCCTTTTTATTTCATTTTTTTAAAAATAAACTATTTTGGAATAGTTTTAAATTGACAGAAAGATGACAAAGATAGTATAGAGAATTCCCACATACCATGTACCTAGTTTCTCCTATTATAGCTTACATTAATATGGTATTAATATTAATATGGTACACATTTGTTACAAGTAATGAACCAATATTGAAACATTATTATTATTAAAGTCCAAAATTTATTAAAAATTCTTTAGTTTTTGCCTAGGTGACTTTTCCTGCTCCAAGATCTCACATTACATTTACTCCCCATGGATTCTTTGTGACAATTTCTTATTCTTTACCTGTCTTTGAAGACCTTGACAGATTTGAAGTACCCTGGTCAAGTATTTTATAAAATGTTCCTCATTTGGGATTTGTTGGATATTTTTTAAATGATTAAAATGGGTGTATGGTTTTGTAAGTAAAACAACATCATATATGGTAAAGTGTCATTTTCATCATATATCAAGTGTACATACTACTAACATGACTTATCATTGTTGGTGTTAAACTTGATCACTAAGCTACGGTAGTTTTTGCTAGATTTCTCCATTGTGGAGTTGCGTTTTTTCCCACTTTTTCATAGTTTACTCTTTGGAAAATGTCACCACGGAACTTATACTTAAGGTGTAGGAGTTATGTTCCACGTCATTACAGGCAAATTATCTGTACAAATTATTTGGAATTCTACATAGATTTGTCTCTTCTCCTCCCTTAATTTACTAACTAAATCTTTTATGTTAATATGGATTCATGTACGTTGTTTTACACTTTGTGTTATAACTCAAAGCAACTCTATCCATTTTGTTGCTCAAAATGTTCTGCTTTGGACTGTGGGATCTATTTCATTTGATTCTTTTGTCCCTTTGACATACCCATCATTGTGAATTTCTTTTTGTTTGTTTTCTGAACAGTTCCTTGCTTTCTGGCACTAAAAAATCTCCAGGCCAATCTTGTATAAGTCCTGCCCAGACCTACAACCAGCCACCTTGCCAAGGAGTCCTGTCCTTTTATTGAAGAATGGTATAATAAACAAGATCCAGGCGTTTGTGCTCTTTCTCTTCTTGAGAGACTTATTGGACCATTGTGAAAATGACTGACAGATAACTCTTCTATTACATGTAAAATTAGCATTAGTTAAGGATGAGGCTAGAGGCTTAAAAGAAATACTAGAAATTATAAGTCTAATATTTTGAGTTAAACCTGAGTATATGACAGTAAATCAAGTCTGAATACATACAGAAAATTGTCTAATTATGCCTGCTTCAAATCAGACTGAGTAGGTGAAGCATCTTATAATTTCAAAATGGATTGGTTTAAATGCATGCCATTTAAAGCAAATTTTATTTCATAATATTTTCTGGCATGTATGAAGAAATTTACTATCTGCAAAATTTTACAATTCTAGGAAACTCTTATTTGGAAACTCTTATTTGGATGACAAATCAAGAAGAAGTTTTCTTTGTAACAGTATAAAGAGACTTATTTTAACTTCTGAATTTTAACAGAAGATAATTTAATATCATTAACAACATAAAGGAAAAAAGAATGCTAAATTAATTCTTTAAGTATCATATTCATCAATCATATTAATTGATTTACATAATTCAAAATATGTGCATTTCAAAGATGAATAATAATCCAAGTCATTCCTTGTAGTTTTGAGGTAAATGCTAAAAAAGGGTGTTGTTTCATAATTATCTGAAGAAATAACTTGTTTGACACATATAAGAATCTCAAAAGTTGTTTATGGTCAGCCTGTAAAATTATTTTAAATATACATCAACCATTGTACATCATTCTTTCCGTTACATAGATAAAAATTATTCTTTAGATTAAAGCAGTTGTGCTATTTCTTTCTGGACATTGGCAGTTTACATTATTCTAATGAAAGAAGCTATTCTGAGTTATAATCTCATATTTTTGTTAGATGAAGCGTATTTTTAAAAATGGATAAATGAGACTTAAATTTCTGCCTCTTTTTTATACAACTATGATATCTAGCACATAATTTACAAGTTTTTTTCTTTATTTTAAAAATTAAAACCATAATAACTATTTATCAGCATTCTAAGGGGGTTGTTATATATGTAAAGGATTTAGCACTGTGCGTGACACATAATAAATGTTCAGTACATGGAAATTGCTGTTCTTAGTATTAGAAATGAAGTGATCGACATGTACACAATTGCTTGTGATCTTAAGGAGTCAACATTGAAAATCATGTTCTGTGCTAATATTTTCCTGGAAAAGTTGTATTGACAGCAACAACTGAAATTTTGCTTAAAACATGGTCCTGACAAATCCGGACAATGATTAATTGTATATTGCCTTTTTAGAATGGAACCACTTTGTTCTTTTTGCAAATGCTGTCTGATTTGACTAAACTACTAATAAGAAACAGAAGTCATAAATCAACTATATTCCAAGTTGAATTTCTGTGTAATAAAAGAAAGAAGAAGACATAAAAAAAAAATTACCTACTCTACTAAATTAGATGATTTAATCATTCATGAGAAGACAGTATTTTGGATAAACAACAATATTTAGTTAAATATACTAAAAAATGTTATAACAGAAAACATTTTGAATATCAGTAAAACTGTTTCTTGGGGGCTCACCAGGTCAATTCCCCAATGCAGTTTAATGATGTTGACATAAGTTCCCAAAATAACACAAAATTATATTTAGAAGCTATATGATTAATTAAATAAGGACAAAGTTATATAATGATTTCTAACTGTATGTAGATTATTTTTATTTGAAAACTAAAGAGATCTGATAGTTACACATATTAAATACCAAGACAAACATTAAATGAAATAAATATTATGTATATTTTGTTTTTATGAAATTTTTATTGTTTAAATAAAACCTTAGTCATGGGCTTTATGTCTCTGATGTCTATTTCACATAATTCTATCATGTGTAATTATCAGAATAACTACTTATGTTTTTATTATAAGTGTACATATGGTAATTAATAGCATTCTTGGAACATGAATATGTGAATGAATTATTAAGAATCCTGAAGAGAGAATTTAATTGAATGGGGTTTTAAACTTATAATATTTTTTAAGCTATGTGTGAAACTATTGAGTTTCATAGTACATAGTACACTGTACGAACATTAAATTATATAGTAATGTAGAGAATAAGGTGTTCAGATTATTTTCTTCCTTTCAAATGATCTGAAATATACATTACCTGTTGGCTAAATTAAGTCACTGAATTTCTTCAGACACTGACCATATTAATTTGATTGCATCTTGTATACTATATTATTAGATAAATGATATAGGGATGCTGTGCAATATCATATTATAAAATAGACTGAATTCGTGTAAAACCATTATTACAATTAATCATAGATATTTCATTGTCTAAACAAATATTAAAATATCTTATTTCACTATTAAGCAAAATTTTGGACATTTAACTGATGGCAAAGTATGGTAGGTAATACATCTGAATCAATAATTGCTAAAGCATTTGTAATATATAACACTAAAGGCAAAAACAGATTGATTATTAAAGACATATTTTTATATATAAATATCGATACAAGAAACAGTACTGCTAGCCTACCTTTCTTCTTTAAAGAAAACCTTGCTAAGCAGATTTAACAAGCAACATGAAGCCAACTGAATACAACAAAGCTAGTGTAAACAAGTTCCTATGCTATCTGATCATTTTTATTCATTTGCTTTTATTTTCATTTTTTTAAATGTTTATTTATTTTTGACAGAGAGAGAGACAAGAGCATGAGTGGGGAAGAGGCAGAGAGAGAGGGAGACATAGAATCTGAAGCAGGCTCAGGCTCCAGGCTCTGTGCTGTCAGCACAGAGTCAGATGCAAGGCTCAAACTCACAGACCATGAGATCTGATGCTTAACTGACTGAGCCACCCAGGTGCCCCATTCATTTTGTTTTTACATGGACATTACTTAGGCTTTAAATTTTTAAATTAATAGGCAACAGTACTGGTATAGACTGAATTTTTGTTTACCCCCAAATCCATATGTTGAACACTAATCTTCAGTGTGATGGCATCTGGAGGTGGGCCTTTGGGAGATTAGTACTTTTGTGAAAAAGACCCCAGAGAGCTCCCTTGTCCCTTCCACCCTCCATATGAGGACACAGTGAAAAGACAGTTGTCTGTGAACCAGGATGTGGGCCTTCACAGACACTGAATCTACTAGCACCTTGAACTTGGCTGTGAGAAATAAATTTGTACTGTTTACAAGCCACGAGTTTCTGTTAATTTGTTATAGCAACCCAAATCAACTAAGACAACCACTTTCTATTATTTTCTTCTAAAATACATTCTAAATACATTCTAAAATAAAGAAAGAAGGGATAAGAATTTTTCTATCAATTTGTTGGGACATTTTCTGTAATCTTATGATCTATTTAGAACATGTAAATAAAGTTTGCTAAACCTACTAGAGAATAAAATTAATTGTATAAAACATATAAAATAGATTGTACTTATTTCACTTAGCACCAACATGGATGGAACTAGAGAGTATTTTGCTAAATGAAAAAAGTCAGTCAGAGAAAGACAAATACCATATGATTTCACTCATATGTGGAATTTAAGAAATGAAATTTAAGAAGCAAAGGGAAAAAAACCCCAGAAGAAACAGACTCTTAACTATACAGAACAAACTGATGGTTACCAGAGGGGAGCTGGGTGGGGGGATGGGCAAAATAGGTGATGGGGATTAAGGAGTGCACTTGCTGTGATGAACACTGGGTGTTGTATGGAAGTGTTGAGTCACTATACTGGACACCTGAACCTAATATTACACTGTATGTTAACTAAATGGAATTTAAATAACAGCCTTAAAAAATAAATTGCATTTGATAAACATATGTTACGTCAGTATCCTCCTGGAAGAAACACAGAAGAGTTAGAAAAGTAGGAAGAGTAGAAAAGTTAGAAAAGAGTTAGAAAAGTTAGAAGAGTAGGATTTATTTTGAGAATAAAACCTATACTTTTTTTTTTAATGTTTACTTATTTTAGAGAGAGAGGGAGTCAGAGCGCAATCGGGACAGGGGCAGAGAGAGAGGGAGACACAGAATCCTAAGCAGGTTCCAGGCTCTAAGCTGTCAGCACAGAGCCTGACACAGGGCACCACCCCACCAACCGAGAGATCTTGACCTGAGCTGAAGTCAGACGCTTAACCGACTGAGCCACCCAGGCGCCCATAAGGACTGTATTTTTAAAAGAAAAAGGGAGTGTGGGAGCAATGCCTGTGTGGCTCAGTCATTTGAGGATCTGACTCTTGATATCAGCTCAGGTCATGATCTCAGGTCGTGGGATTAAATCCCATGTTGGCTCCACTCTGAGCATGAAGTCTAAGAATCTCTCTCTCTCTGCCCTTCTCCCCTGCTCACGCTCTCTCTCTCTAAAATAAAATTAAACAAAAAAACAAAACAAAAAAAGGAGTGGGGGAGGGATGGTTAATGACTGAAAGTATTCAGATTGTCATGTGAACCTGATGCCTTTAAAAGGGAAGAGGGAGAAAAGAGGATTGGGCAGAGCAGTGTTCAATCTATGGTGCAATTTTGCCATAATCCCAGATAACCCAGCAGGGAGCTCTGGAGCAGATTGCCCATTAGAAAAGTCCTACATTGGACAGCAATTGTCAGATCCATGCTCAGTCATGGGGTGGGGGGTGCCTGGAGAGAGTACAGACTCAGCTTGAAAGCAGGAAAGGAAAAGGGGCCTGAAGGTACTAACAGATGGAGTCTGTCAGCTAATTACACCATTTGCACCTTAATGGCAGGAGTTTCCTTGAAGGAAGAGCAAGCCAGAGCAGTGCATCTCTTTGCTGCCACATATATTAAAGTCATTTTCATTGAGAGAGAAGAACTTGAATTTTTTTTCAAATTGTTAAAAATGGTATGAAATAAAATTATCGAACAAACTGTGCTTAAGTATTAATGTATTAATTAATAATTGGTTACAGAAAACATTGAATAATGAGCATTTTAGAATCGTTTAAGTTGTTTATGTCAGCCATTCAGACTTCAGCTTTAAAAATATTATGCAAGGGCTGAAGCAGTAAAATAGCAACATCTGAGACCTTTAAGCATAGAATCAACTGTTAGTTTTAATGGAAGCCCCTCCTGAAATGTAATTACAGTGGAAGGTTGTTTGTTATTATTCAACAGTTGAATATTATTTTGTCTACAATGCATGTGCTGCCATTTCTTACTCATTCCTTTTTCTTCACCAGGTTTGATTTCTCTTTTTTTTAAATTCATGCTAAAGGAGTTATACCTCTTGACCCATGTGAAGACATAAATAATCATTTTCTCAACAAAATGGGCATTAAATGGTGATGGCAGCATTTAAATAGAATACAAAAATGAACCTCGTAATTATAATAAAATATCTGAAGTTAATGATGTTTGATAATTGTAGTATTTCCTCATTTTGACATCAATCTGAATGTTGACTGACACAAACCAGTCGTAAGTTATTTACAGGCAATTATTACATCATTTTTATATCAATATGTTATTGCTATGACCACATAATTCACAGTGCATATCAGGAATATCAAACTTGACACATGCTGCTAATAAGAATTTTGTATCAGGCATAATAAGCAAAACAAATAACCTTGTGCCACTGAGTGAAAGGAAACTGAATAATTTTTTAAAGTCACAGTTGCACAACACATTCATACATTCATGCTGATACTAAAGTGGTAAGGTCACACAATGCTTATTAATGTTGAAAATATGAAAAACCATCAATGTACTTCCTATTTCATAGTAAAGTAGTTTGTGATAATGTTTGATTTTAATTCTTTACTGTTTTCAAGCTATAAAAAATTTAAAATGAGCATATTTTATTATGTTTTGGACAGTGATATAAACATTAATGTAAACAATAATGATGTATTATGCATGTTTACTATGGTTAAGCATTTATGTACACTACCTGTATTATTCGTAGTATTCCTGAAAGGTGATTATTATCATTCCTCTTTTTCAGATGGTGTAATTAAGACTCAGTAGGGAAATTACTTGCCCATTAATCTAATAAATACTAGAGTTCCTATAGGTGAAGGTGATTAAGAGGTAGAGATTTCCAGTTATAAAATAAAGAAAACATGGAGCTAAAAAGTACAGTTAGAATATAGTCAATTATATCCACTAATATTGTAATAACTTTATATGGTGATAAATGGTAACTACACATTTCATGGTAAGCATTTTGTAATGTATGTAAAATCACTAAGTTGTACACGTGAAAATAATATAACATTGTTAACTCTACTTCAATAAAAAAAAAACAAATTTATTTGTTTTCTGATTATAAAACAGGTGCAAAAATCACAATGCAAGACAGCATGTATAGTGTCCTAGCCTATTTTTAAATTTCTTTTTTGACATTTATTCATTTTTGAGAGACAGAGAGAGACAGAGAATGAGCGGGGAAGGGGCAGAGAGAGGGAGACACAGAATCCAAAGCAGGCTCCAGGTGCTGAGCTGTCAGCACAGAGCCCGACACGGAACTCGAACTCACGAACCTCTAGATCATGACCTGAGCTGAAGTCAGATGCTCAACCGACTGAGCCACCCAGGCACCCCATTTTTTAAAAAATTTTTTGCCTACTTTTAAATGAGAATTTACACATAAAAATCTACAGAGGAAAATAAATCCTAAATGTTAACACACATGCACATATGCCTGCACACACACAGTATAGGTACAATTGTAGCATGGGTGTAAGTCACTCATATATAGTATCTTTTCAACAAACTACAATAATGCCTTCCTAAGAAAAAGAACCAAGTAAATCACCAAGCATTGTACTCATCCATGAAAGAAATCAGGATATCAGGAGTTTGAATAATAAAATATATAGTAGTGATATTTATACACAAAGGATTATAAGGGGTACAATTTAAAATGTCCAAATCCTTAGAGAAATGCATTTCTGTGACTCTTCCCTGTATTATCTATCATTCTAAATGTGAGATCCGGAAAGGCTACACATATTTCAGCTCCTGGAGTTTCTTAAATGGGGGTACAAATTACAACTCCTCTTATTGGTATTATTTCTCTGGTAGGAAGCAATCACTTGCTTTATGAATGAGAGCTTCATATCACTGAAGAGGAATCCTACTCAAAAGATATCAGTTATTCTTGGTTTCAGAGTTTAAAAAAACAGAGTTGAAAAAATTGAATCTGTTAAAGGTAATCTGCAGTGGCAGAGATTTTGCTAATGAGACCAAATTAACAGCTGTAGTTCCTACAGTAGTAGTATTTGGTAGATACATTATTCACAACTATAAGTTTGAATGCCCTTTAATTAAAAAATATTTAATTATGTAATTTTAAAATTGTCCTATTTCTTCACATATGCTAGAGATAATCTTTCTGAAAAAAAAATATGTTCGAAAATAGCATAGGATGACCAATTTGTTTTCCTTTCCTGGTTACAAGTCTTCCAATAATTAAATTGAAATTTGCACACTTGTTTACGTCATAAGAAAAAGTAGTATAAAAGATTTAACAAATTCATTATGGATATTTAAAAAAATTCTAAAATCTGCTTTTTTCAATGAGTGCTTGCCAGAAATCCTTTATCAGAATTAATAGGGTACTTGTTTAAAATATAAATTTCTGACTATATTGAGGTCTACCAAATCAGAATCTCTGGGTATGTACTTAACAGATTCCCAAGAGAATTTTAAACACACTAATTTTCCTAGTAGAATACATTCAGAGCAGTTTTAGGCTTACACCAATATTAGGTAGGAGTACAGAGAGTTCCTATATACTCCCTGCCCCCTCTACACTCACAGCCTCCCCGACAATCAACTTGTTACACCAGATGGTACACCTGATGAACCTATACTGACATTATTTCACACAAAGTCCATAGTTTATATTAGGGTTCATGCATGATATGATAGACTCTATGGGTTTGGACAAATGTATACTGACATGTGTCTACCATGTACTTTCACTGCTCTAAAAATTCTCTGCGCTCTATTTATTCATCCCTCTCACCTGCCTAGCCCCAAAGATTTTATTCATCACGTTTTTGTCTCTTTCAGAATGTCATAGAGTGGAATTATATAGTATGTAGGCTTTTCAGACTGGCTTCTTTCACTAAGTAATATGCATTTATGTTTCCTCCATGTTTTTTTTTTCATGGCTAGATAGCTCATTTCTTTCTAGTGCTCAATAATATTCCATTGTCTGAATGTAGTTTATTTACCAGTTTATTTATCCATTAATCTAATGAAGAGCACTTTAGTCACTTCCAAGTTTTGGCAGTTACGAAAAAAGCTGCTGTAAAGATCCATGTGGGGTTTTGTATAGATATAAGTTTTCGATACCAAAGAGTAAATACTAAATAAATACCCAGGAGCATGATTGCTGGAGCAGATTGTAAGAAAATTTAACACATTTAATTTTGTAAGAAACCACCAAACTGGCTTACAGTGTCTCTACCATTTTTCATTCTCATCAGCAATGAGTAAGAGCTTCTGTTGCTTCACATCCTCATAAGCATTTGATATGGTCAGTATTTGGATGTTGGCCATTGTAATTGGTGGATAGTGGCAACTCGTTGTTTTGATTTCACAACACTGATGCCATATGGTGGTGAGATACTTTCGGTGCTTATTTTCCATCTATATATCTTTGGTGAGTTGTTTGTTAAGGTCTTTGACCTAATTGGGTTTTTCACTTTCCTTTTATTAAATTTTAAGTGTTCTTCATATATTTTATTTAGAACCCTTCATCAGATTTGTCATTTACATTTTCTCACCGTCTGTTGCTTCTTGTTCCATTCTATTGACAGTGTCGTTCAATAGCAGAAATTTTTAATTCTAAAGATGTGCAGTTTATCAATTCTTTCTTTCCTGGAAGATACTTTTGGTGCTGCATCTAAAAAGTCATCATTAGGGGTGCCTGAGGGCTCAGTTGGTTAAGCGTTTGACTCTTGACTTTGGTTCAGTCATGATCTCATGGTTTGTGAGTTTGAGAGCCCCACATTGGGCTCTTCACTGACTCACAGAGCCTGCTTGGGATTCTGTCTCCCTCTCTCTCTGCCCCTTCTCTGCTCTCTCTCTCAAAATAAATAAAAAGAAACTTTAAAAAATTAAACAGAAAAAAGAAAAAGCCATCATCAAATCCAAGGTCATCTAAAATTTTGTAATGTAATTTTCTGGTTTTATAGGATTACGTTTTTTTTTTTAATTTTTTTTTCAACATTTATTTATTTTTGGGACAGAGAGACACAGAGCATGAACGGGGGAGGGGCAGAGAGAGAGGGAGACACAGAATCGGAAACAGGCTCCAGGCTCTGAGCCATCAGCCCAGAGCCCGACGTGGGGCTCAAACTCAGGGACCGCGAGATCGTGACCTGGCTGAAGTCGGCGCTTAACCGACTGCGCCAGCCAGGCGCCCCTAGGATTACGTTTTACATGGAGGCCTGTGGTCCATTTTGAGTTATTTTTAGTGACAGGTGTAATTTCTGTGTCTAGATTCGTTGTGTGTGTGTGTGTGTGTGTGTGTGTGCGCGCGCGCGTGCAGATATCCTATTTTTTCAGCACCATTTGTTGAAAGATTATCTTTGCTCCATTGTATTGCCTTTTCTCCTTTGTCAATCGATTTATGTGGGTTTATTTCTGGGTTGTCTTCTGTTCTAGTGATCTATTTTTCTATTCCTTCATCCATACCATACTGTCCTGATAGCTGTAGCTTTATAGTAAATTTTGAGGTCAGGTAGTGTCAGTCCTCCAACTTTATTCTTCTCCTTCAATATTGTGTTGGCTATTCTGAGTCTTTTGTTTTTCCACATCAAGTTTAGAATTATTTTGTTGATATAGACATAAATCTTGATGGGATTTTGATTGGGACTCTATAGGTAATTTTGGGAAAAAACTGACATCCTGACAATATTGAATCTCCATATCTATAAACAAGGACTATCTTTCCATTTATTTGGTTTTTCTTTCATTTCATTCATCAGAACTTTACGGTTTTGCTCATGTAGATTCTATACTTATTTTGTTGGATTTATATCTAAGTTTTCATTCTTAGGGTGCTATTAAAAATGGAATTGTGTTTTTTTTTATTTCAAATTCCACTTCTTCATTGCTGGTGTATAGGAAAGCAAATGACTTTTGTATATTAATTTTGTAACTGCAAACTTTCTATAATCCTTTTTAAGTTCCAGGATTTGTTTGTTGATTTAAAAAATTTACATAGATAATCATGTTATCTGTGAAAAAGGACAATTTCTTTCTTCCTGATCAGTAATTTTTATTTCTTCCATTTAATTTCCTTTTCTATCTAGTCTTACTTTATTAACTAGGAATTATAGTACAATATTTAAAAAGAGCTGTGAGGGGGGATATGTGCTCCTGGTCTTCTTAGTGGGAAAATGAGGGAAAGTTTAGTGAGAAAGCTTCTAGTTTCTCATCATTAAGTAGGTTGTTAAGTTCAAGTTTTTGTAGACATTCCTTATTAAGTTGAGGAAATTTCCCTTTATGTCTAGTTTGCTGAGTTTTTACTATAAATGAGTGTTTTTGTTTTTATTTTTTTCCTTAAGATAGTTGATGTGATGGGTTACTCTAATTGATTTTCATATGTTGAATCAGCCTCATATATCTTAAATTCCATTTGGTCATGGTGTGTAATTATTTTTATACTGTTGCATTCTATTTGTTAAAATTCTGTTGAAAAAATTTGAATCTATGTTTATGAGAGGTGTTGGTCTGTAATTTTCTTTCCTTGTAATATCTTTATCTGGTTTGTATTAGGATATTGCTGGCCTCATAAAATGTGTTAGGAAGTATTCCCACTGCTTCAAACTTGTAAAAGAGTTGGTAGGGGATTGGTATATTTTCTTCTTTAAATGCTTGGTAGAATTCACCATTTGGACCTGGTGATTTATATTTTGGAGGGTTAGTGTTGATTCAATATAATTTAATGCAAGCAATCCTTTCATGTTGTCTATTTTTTCTTTTGAATTTTAGCAGATTGTGTTTCTCAAGGAATTAGTCCACTTCAACTAGGTTGTCAAATTTGTGGTCATAGAGTTGATCATCATATTCCTTTATTTTGCTTTTAGTGTCCATGGGTTCTCTAGTAATGTCACCCCTTCCATTTCTGATATTGGTATTTAGTGTCCTCTTTTTTTCTTAAACAAGACTAGAAGCTTATTAATTTTGTTGATCTTTTCAGAGACCAATTTTGGTTTTGTTGATTTTTTTGTCTGATTTGCTGTTTTCAAGGTCATTGATTTTTGGTCTAATTTTTGTTATTTCTTTTCTCTTGCTTACTCTGGATTCAATTTGCTATTCTTTTTTTAATTTTGTAAGGTGGAAGCTTAAATACTTAATTTTTTTATTATTTAAAAAAGTTTTTTTTAATTTTTTTAACATTTATTTATTTTTGAGACAGAGAGAGACAGAGCATGAACAGGGGAGGGGCAGAGAGAGAGGGAGACACAGAATCTGAAATGGGCTCCAGGCTATGAGCTATCAGCACAGAGCCCGACACGGGGCTCGAACTCACGGACTGTGAGATCATGACCTGAGCCAAAGTCGGATGCTTAACCAACTGAGCCACCCAGGCGCTCCTAAAAAACAGTTTTTTAATGTTTATTTATTTTTAAGAAAGATACAGTGACAGCAGGGGAGGAACAGAGAGAGAGGGAGCACAGAATCTGAAGCAGCTCCATCCAGACTCTGAGCTGTCAGCACAGAGTCCGATGTGGGACTTAAACCATGAACAGTAATATCATGACCTGAGCCGAAGTTGGATGCTTAAGCAACTGAGTCACCCAGGCTCCCCTTAAATACTTGACTTTTGATACTTCTTCTTTTCTAACATGTATTCAATGCTATAAATTTCCCTTTAAACACTGCTTTACTACTTTCCACAAATTTGTTGAGTTGTTCTTCCATTTTCATTTAGCTCAAAATATATTTTTTAATGTTTATTTATTTTTGAGAGAGAGAGAGTGAGAGAGAGAGAGAGAGAGAGAGAGAGAGAATAAGTGGAAGAGGGGCAGAGAGAGAAAGAATGAGACACAGAATTTGAAGCAAGCTCCAGGCTCTGAGCTGCCAGCACAGAACCTGATGCTGATTCATGCCTCACAAGATCATGACCTGAGCCAAAATCGGATGCTTAACCGACTGAACCACCTAGGTTCACTTTAGCTCAAAATACTTTTAAATTTCTCTTGAGATTTCTTCTTTGACCCATATGCTATTTAGAAGTGTTTTGCTTAATCTCCAAGTATTTGGGGATTTTCCAGATATCTTTCTTCTATTGATTTCTAGTATAATTCCATTATGGTCCAAGAAAGACATTATTTGACTTTTATTCTTTTATTCATTTACTTGTTTTTAATTTTTAAATGTTTATTTATTTTTGAGAGAGAGAGAGAGCCAGGCAGACAGAGATTGAGCATGAGTGGGGGAGGAGCAGAGAGGGGGAGACACAGAATCTGAAGCAGGTTCCAGCCTCTGAGCTGTCAGCACAGAGCCCAATGTGGGCCTTGAACTCATGAACCAGATCATGACCCTGAGCCAAAGTCAGAGGCTTAACCGACTGAGACACCCAGGCACCACGACTTCCATTCTTTTAAAGTTATTAAGGTATGTTTTATGGCTCAGAATGTGGTTTAGCTTGATGAATGTTCCATGTAAGCTTGAGAAAAATGTATATTCTGCTATTCTACTTTTGCCTCCTCTATAGATGTTAATTATATTCAATTAATTAATGGTTTTATTGAGTTCAACTATATTCTTACTGAGTTTCTTTCTGCCGAGTGGATCTGTCCATTTCTGAAATAAGGATGTTGAAGCCTCCAAACATAATATGAATTTATTTATTTCTCCTTACAATTTTATCAGCTTTTAAGTTCGTGCATTTTGACACTTGGTTAGGTACATACATGCTAAGAGTTATTATGTCTTTTTTTATCATTATGTGTAATATGCCCCTCTATATCACTGATACCATCTCTTGCTTTGAAGTCTTCTTTGTTTGACATTTTTATAGCTATTTTTCCTTTCTTTTTAAAAAAAATGTTTATTTATTTATTTTTAGAGAGAGAGAGTGAGCACGTGCAAACGGGGTAGAGACAGAAAGAGAGGGAGAGAGAGAATCCCAAGCAGGCTTGGCACTATCAGTGCAAAGCCTGATGCTCAATCTTACAAACCACGAGATCATGACCTGAGCCAAAATCAAGAGTCGGATACTTGAAGCCAAGCAGGCATCCCTATTCCTGTTTTCATTTGATCAGTGTTAGCATGAGACATTTTTCTCTATTCATTTAATTTAAATTTATATATGTATTTATATTTAATATGGGTTTCCTATAAGTGATCTATAGTTGGGTCTTGTTTTTCATACACTATGGCAATCTCTGTGTTTTACTTGGTACATTCAAACCATTGACATTCAAAGTGATTATTGATATACTTGGATTAATGTTACCTTATTTGTTAACATTTTCTATTTTTTATCCAAATTCGTTGTTTCTATTTCTTGTTATTATTTCTATCAGATAGTCTTCCACTATTTTTCTGGCATTTTGGTTTTAATATACTATTTTGTATAATTTATATTGTTACCATTATAGTTATATTCCTTTTTAAAAGTTGTTTTTAGTGGTTACCCTAGAGTTTGTAATATACACTTACAAATAATACAAGTACACTTTCAAATAACATTGGGTCATTTCACAGGTAAGTACCTCATAATAACCAAATAATCCATTTTTTTTCTTCAGTCCTTTGAATCATTGCTGTCATTCATTTCTATCACCTACAACCATACATTACTGAATACATTGTTGTTGTTCTCTTTGGTCAATTAAGAATACAAAAAAGAAAGTGATGTCCTACATTCATTTCTTCCTTTTCCTATGTTCTTTCTTTATATAGATCTGTGTTTCTGACCTTTATCATTTTCCTTCTCTCTAAAGAACTTTTTAAAAAAAAATTTAATGTTTTTTTTGACAGAGAGAGACAGAGCATGAGTGGAGGAGGGGCAGAGAGAGAAGGAGACACAGAATCCGAAGCAGGCTCCAGGCTCTGAGCTGTCAGCACAGAGCCTGACGCGGGGCTCAAACTCACAGACTGAGTGATCATGACCTGAGCTGAAGTCAGATGCTCAACTGACTGAACCACCCAGGTGCCCCTCTGAAGAACTTCTTTTAATAATTCTTGCAAAGAAAGTCCATTGGCAACACATTCTCTCAACTTTTGTTTGCTTGAGCAAGTCTTCATTTTTCCTTCACTTTTGAAGGATGATTTCATGGGGTATAAAATTCTAGATTGGCATTATTTTTTTTCTCTCAATGCTAAATATGTCATCCTAGTCTCTGTTTTGGTGGCTTTGGAGAGATTTGGTCTAATTATTACCCTTTTTTCATTTATAACTAAAATGTTTACTCTGACTTCTTCCAACAAACTTTTTTTTTTTTTTTTTTTTTTTTTTTTTTTTTTTTTACTTTCTGTGCTTTAAATATCATATGTCTACATGTAAGTTTCTATGGCATTTATCCTGCTTGGTGTTTGCTGAGTATCACAGATTTGTGGTTTGGTGTCTGACATTAATTTGGGGAAATTCTCAGTCATTATCATTTCAAATATTTCTTCTGTTCTGTTCTCTCTTCTCCTTCTGTTATTCTCATTACACATATGTTACATCTTTTGCAGTTGTCCCACAGTTCTTTTATATTCTGTTCTGGTTTTGTTTGTTTAATCATAGTTCACTTTGCTTCTCAGTTTTGGAAGTTTCTATTCAAATATCCTCAAACTCAGAGATTATTTCCTGAGCTATGTTGAGTCTACTGATAAACCCATTAAAGCACTCAGTAATTATGTTACAGAGTTTTTGATCTCTAGCATTTTCTTTAGATTCTTTCCTAGAATTTCCATCTCTCTGTTTACATTGTCTGTCTGCTTTTTCACACTGTCTATCCATTAGAGTGCTTAAAATATTAATCATAGTTTTAAAACCCTGTCTTATAGTTCCAGTATTACTGTCATGCCTGGTTCTAATCCTTTCTTTGTCTCTTTAAATTGTGTTTTTTGCCTTGTAATTCAGTGTGCCTTGTAATTTTTTCTCTTAATAGTTATATATGATGTACTGTGTAAAAGGAACTACTGTAAATATAGACCTTTAGTAATGTGGTGGTGAGGTGCTTGGGTGGGGGGAGGTAAAACATTCCATAGTGCTATGATTCAGTCTCGGCCTCTCAGTGAGCCTATGTCTCTGGACTGTAAACTTCACAAGCATTTATTTTCTTATCCTCTCTCAGATGGAAGTGGATGGCTAAAGGAAGCTGGAATTGGGTATTTTCCTTCTCCCATTTGGAAGGCTAGAGCTGGCTTGAATTGTGTACTTTTCTTTCCTAGGTCAAGTAAACTCTGGCACAAGGGGATTTTCTCCAATACCTAATGTGATAATTTGGTCTAGCTTCTGAAAATAAAACTCACAAAAGTGTGGAGATCCACTAGTAACTGAGTTCCTTTGAATTTTTTAACTCTAAGATCTGTCCACACCTAGCCTCCAGCAGTTTGTCAATTACTGTGTAGATTTTCCTACCCTGTCACTAATTTCTACAGAGGTTTCTGCTCTAGTAAGGAGTGAGTGATTCCTTATACTCACCTGGTTGGCTCAATTTTGGGGCAAACGGTTTGTCCTCTGACATTACTACTCTTTCAATCTAAGAAGAGTTAGTGATTTTTCAGTTAAACTGCTTTTTTACTTCTTGTTAGGATAGAGTAGCAACTTTTCAGTTTCTTGCATACCAGAACAAAAACTGAAAGACAAAGGATTGTCAAAATCACTATTTGAGTAAACAATATCTAACTGGAACATGAAAAAATTTGAACCCCCATTCTTTTCTGGTAAACACTGAATGTAAACTTAGTTTGATGACTGCAGGACTTAACATATATTTAAGTTAGTGAGGGATTTCAGAGTACTTGGACACCATATATTTCTGAATCAGACTTTCACCTATCAATTTCTGATATACTACTCCATAATGAACAATAAAAAAAAAAGGAGGAATCATTTGGGTCTATGTCATAAAGCAAAGAATTTGCCTTATTTTCTTAAGGAAAAGACTACATAGTGTGAAATTAGAACATGCCTCTATCAATCAATTTAAAATAAAAATATTTTAGTATTAATTTTTCCTTCATATTAATATTGTATTTGAATGAAAATCAGTTATCAATATTTGCTCTATATTATCTCCACTATATAGGGATGTAAAATCACTTACAGATCAGTTGTGGTTTTTATTTTATTTTATATATATATATTTATTTATTTAAAATTGTTTTTAATGTTTATTTATTTTTGAGAGAGAGAGAGAGAGAGAGAGAGAGGCAGACTGCAAGTAGGGGAGGGACAGAGAAAGGGGGAGAGATGAAATCCGAGACAGGCTCCAGGCTGTAAGCTGTCAGCACAGAGCCCGACGTAGGGCTCAAACCCACGAAGTGTGACATTAGGACCTGAGCAGAAGTTGGATGCTTAACTGACTGAGCCACTTGGAACCCCAATTTTTAAATATTTTTAATGTTTATTTATTTTTGAGAGAGAGGAGTGAGAGAGACAAGTGCAAGTGGGGGAGGGGCAGAGTGAGAGGGAGGGAGACACAGAATGTGAAGCAGGCTCTGGGCTCTGAGCTCTCAGCACAGAGCCCGACATGGGTCTCGAACTCACAGACCACGAGATCATGACCTGAGCCGAAGTCAGAAGCCCAACCAACTGAGACACCCAGGCACCACTCAGTTTAACATTTTTAAAAGTAATTTGTTCCTACTAGAACAGATTTTGCTATTTTCTCCAAAATATATTCTCAAGCAACTTGAAATGTATAGTTGCTGAAAATGTCCAGTTGAAATATCACCAGTTGAAGAAAGTTACCAGAACATGTTATTAATAACATTACCTACTTAGAAGAAAATATCAACGAGAGAAGGGATGAAGCCCTTCAGTATAATGTATATACTACTCATTTTGAAGTTTCCCACACTACCATAGGCAATAACAATTCAGATTTATTTATTCATGTATTAGGTGAATACTATTGAAATTCTATTCTGTGCCAGACACTTTGTTAGGTACTGAATGAAAGGTATGAAAGAAGTCACAGTGTATAATCTAAAAGAGATGTTACAATTAAACAAGTGTTTTCACAAACAATTGTATTTTTGTGAAAGATTTGTTTTAACCTGTTTGCCTGACAACGTGGAGAAAGTGGAGAAAGAAGAGAAATTAGCAAAGAATAAAACAAGCAAATTATTTATAACCCCAAAGACTCACAAAAATAAAAAGTTTAGAAGTTAAACAAACTAAAACCTCTTGGATCTTTTGGCTCCTGTGGCCATCATAGCCCCTTCCATCTGTCAGCAGTGAGAGGAGAAAAGGATTCCAGCTATGCCACTGGAGCTTTACTTGGAAGGTTGTGTCGCTTGCTCTGTGCTTGCTTCTATTCTTTCCACTCCGGCTTCCAGACCATAATTGAAGTAATAACTGTTCCTCTGTTTTTTTTTTGCCATGGCAAATCTGTCTTGTCTGACTTTGTACCAGCCATCCCCCCTGCTGTGTAGTCTGACAGACCTTGTGTTATCCCTTCATTTCTTAGGAAAATAACCAAATGTTTTCACTTTCAAGACAGTTTCTCTGTAGGGCTGCCATGTTGAACTTTTGCTTTGTGCAGGTTTTAAAACTGTTATTGCTGCAGAATTCTGGTGGTCTTGAACATAGCAGAGAATTGTGATAAAACAAAACAAAAAAGAGGGTAAATGTGAATTTGGTTTGAAGTTTCTTGGACATATCTTCAATGTTATCTTTTAGCTTTGATATGTTTTGAACTGTGAACATTTTTGTATTAAATGCAGCTCCAAATTCTTTGACTAATTGCTATTATAAAACTATTTTTTTCGGATAAAATTATATGTAAGTTTACCGTGAATTACTTTGCTTATTTTATAGTGTTTTCTTAGAATTTTTTGCAGCCTTGCATTTTATTTTATTTTATTTTAAAAATTTTTTTTAACGTTTATTTATTTTTGAGACAGAGAGAGACAGAGCATGAACGGGGGAGGGTCAGAGAGAGGGAGACACAGAATCTGAAACAGGCTCCAGGCTCTGAGCTGTTAGCACAGAGCCTGACGCGGGGCTCAAACTCACGGACCGTGAGATCATGACCTGAGCCAAAGTCTGACGCTTAGCCGACTGAGCCACCCAGGCGCCCCTGCACTCCTACATTTTAAAAAAAGAAGAATCCATGTTGCCTTTTAGATTTTAAAATCTCTTTAAAATGAATAACAAAACTCCTTCAAATATAAAAAGGTGTAGAGTACATAAAACAATGTTCATAAAAAAACTATGAAAGGCACATAAACATATGTAAGCTATTTAATCACACTATTAATTGATAAGTGCCAAGTGAAACAATATGACATAATCTTATAGTTCAAAACATGTAACAGTGATGGCTTTAATGATAATCAATTTCTGTGAATTTGGGTCATGGCCAAAAATTGTAACATCTCTCCAGACGGAGTGTAATTTTGTCCAACTTCCCTGAGAGCAATTTTAGCACACCGCCTTCATAAGGTCCGTAGAATTTTGTTATTTCTTTTTCAAAGAATTTAACCAGAGACATATACAAATTTGTGCACAAACAAAATGCATATAAACATTTTAATAATATTTTGCTCTCATAATAAAATACCTGAAGAATATATAACAAAATTAAAATTCAAAAAAATAATTAAAATATTATTTTTGTTTTACTGTATACTGTTTCTACATCCAAGTTTTTAAATTTGAAACTTAGAATTATTTAAAAACCTGAATTTTCTAAATTTTAATAAGAGTATATAATTCTTTGATGATGTAAAGTATTTTATCTAGGTTGGTAAAATGTGCTTTTATACTACTTATATATTTATAAAGCTTTGGTTTCACTTGCACAAAATAAAATCCATTTCAATTTTTCAGGGAAATGTATTAATAATGTCTAATTTGTGCTCATGTATTCTTTTAAATGACACTCGTTCTATGAAGCTAACTTTTCCTCCCTTCAGTGGTTTTGGTAGTTTCTGTATTGATATTCCAATTGTACATTGTTCAGTAACTAACATGTACAGTTGTAAATCTTTCTTTTTGTGTATGTTTTTATACCAGACCCCAAGTTCTTCATGGTAATGACCATGACTTTGATTTTGATATTCCACTGCCTCACATTGCAGCACTTTGTACACAGTGAAAACCTATAAGCATCTGTTTAACAAATGTCCTAAGTCAAGTATATCAAATATGTAGCATTCATACCTTGCTTCTTAGTAAAGACCCCTCTCCATGCTTTAGTTAGTCATTATTAATCTACCGTGGCAATCATTCCTTCTTCATACCTATTTGGTTTCAGATCTTTCTTGATATAAGACTCCATGCAGCCACTACCAAATCATTAATTTACACATTTATGCTAATACCTAATCTTTGTATCTATTTTAAATCTTCTAAGTGATCTAAGGCTCTTAGCATTCTTGTCTCCACCAATCTGTAACTTTTCTACCTAATTCTTATTGTGCTTCTCTACTCAATTAGCAAACTTGTAGCTTGGCTTGATTGTGTCAAAGGCATATGGGCAACTGTTACAAACTTCCTCTTTCATCACCCCAGGAGTCAAACCCTGCTTCGGTACATGCCATCTGTGACAAGGGTCATACTCCTCACTCCATGACTCTACAATCCACCTGGTTCCATGTGGTTCTGTGGCTATAGGAAGTTACACTGTCCTCTGCATAACAGATTGGTCCCGTCAGCCTTTGGAGTGAATATATTTTGTTTAAGTAATTTTGACAAATTCTTCTTAGAAGGTTACTCTAACCCTAAGCAAGTTCCAAGGTAAAAAGAATAATATAGGACCCTGAGGTGGTCCCTCATGGCACTGACAGACATTCAAAACACAGAGCACAATTAACTGAGGACAAAGTCCCTATTTTCCCCTCTGGCACCAGCCTGACAAACCAGGAAAATGGGCTACCGTCCATATAGCCACCTCTGAGATGGGAGATAGGGAATGGTGGGCATGAAAATGAAATGCCAATGTGATCTTGCCAAAATCTATCACCTTCTATCTTTAATAAGTATTCCCTGGCTTTTGTCAATATTTTACTACATTCCAGAGTTTTGATAAAATTGATTCTGACAGTAATGGCCACCTCAATTATTGCTTCAGTGGAGGAATGGGTCCTTGGCATTCCTACCCATTTTTAGCCCCAAATCAGCTTTGATTTTCCTAGTATACTAATTGCAAATTATTCTCTGGCCTTGATCTCACAGCCCACACCTAGGCTACAATGATACTTTTATAACAGGTAAAAGTGGAGAGCCTTGGATGTAGGGTAAGAAATTTGAACTTAACTATACAATGTTAATTTGATGAAATATTTTAGAAAGTAATTATAAACAAAGCTGTAAGATACCTGCCTGCTGAATTATCGGCTCTGAAATCTACAAGAATACTCTTTACCTCTTCCTTTTATAACCACACATTAAACCCTTTCACTTTCTAGCTTAACTTTTGGGTATGCACTTATTAGGTTTAATATTATCATTCTTTGGCAGGGTTTTCATTTGCAATGCAGAGGTTATACAGATGGCACTGAAAGAAAAAAATAAAATATTGATACATGTAAAAGGAGATATTTGTTTTGTAAGTGAACTATTTTTTGTGTGCTTTCATATTACCAAAACTTAGCTTATTAGATTCATTGCTTAAATAAGAAATCTTATTCTTGATGATAGCCATTTGACAATTTCAGTTTAGAGCAACAACTTCTATATTTGAGGGTGTGATTTTATAAAGTGATAGAGAGAAAAGATTAAAAAAAACCCAAAACTAAACTCTTTATGCCCAGAGATGCATTTCTATCTCTACCGGTATATTCCACATATTGTTCTTTATAGTTTGTTTTATTCTTTTCAATCAGACTTAAGTGGACTAGGATTAGGTCAAATCTTGTATCATAGTACACATAACTGCTTCCTCTTATATTTTCTTTGACTGTTTTAAAAAGTCTAATATTCATGTTCTAAATAAAACATTTCAAATGTGTACATCATGAAAGTGTTTGTTTCATAGCTATAAATTTGCCCTGCTCAACTATCTAAATGTCTAAATGCTCTTTATTATTACTCCAGACAAATCACTAATCAAATGTAAGTACTACTGATTTAAAGTGTATGTTTCAAACAGATATCTGGGAATTGAATTAAGAATAAATTCTTCTCTTCAAGTAGCAAGGACTGCTTTTCCCAACACCTGTCTTCAAAATAGGGCTGTGAAATCTGAGGTCAAAGAGAATGTTATTTAAAATCTATCACCTTCAGACAATTCTTAACTTCACAATTTTCTTTGCTTTTTCATATATCATTCCCCACTATTAAAACAGAACTAGAAACAGCAATAAGATTTATTCTTTAATGATGACAGGTAAAGGTCACTTGTATTCTGTAAAGATATATCTGCAATTTCCATAAAATCCACTTATATAAGTTACTGTCACAAAGACTATTGATGGTAAATTTGTTTTAAATTATTTTAAAAGCCTTATTTTACATGGTAGAACAAATGTCAGTGCATCTAAGACAAGAAAAATAATAACATCACTTTAGTGCCAATGAAAATGCACGGCCTGATTTATTTGCCAGAAAGAGTAGATAGATACAGTTAAATAACTTTTTATTTCCCAGGTGATTGCAGAGTTAGAATGATCATATGTAAAATCTTCTAAAATCTATCAAAAATAATTAAGACAACAATGATCATGCTATAGACCGAATGTTTGTGTACCCGCAAAACTCATGTGTTAAAGCCTAATCACCAATATTATTTGGTGATATTATTTGGATGTAAGGCCTTTGGGAAGGTAATTAGGTAATTCACCTTCATGAGGGTGAAGCCCTCTGGAATAGGATTAACTTTCATGTAAGAAGAGACTGGAGAGAGATCATATCTCCCTCAGCCACAGTATTATGAGAAGCTGTTTACAAACTAGAATAAGGCCACTAACCAGGAATCCAAGCATGCTGGCACTCCAACTTCTGATTTTGAACCTCCAGAACTGTGAGAAATAAATGTTTACTTGTTTAAACTCCCCAGTCTATACTATCCTTTCAGCAACCAGAAGTGACCCTTAATTCTTATAAATTCTTTATAATTCTTATGAAATAAGAATTTTGTAGACTTTCAACTTTATTATTTTCTGATATACATACTAACTGGAACTGAACTAATAAAACATTTTGTCTAGAAGTTCTAGATGATTTGATTTAATGATCAGATAAAAACGGCATGTATTTTTATAAACATGTCCAGAGGGACATAGGAAGGGTGACATTTTACAAGACTGGCTTTCAATACAGTTACCCTTCTTACCAGTGGGTTGGTAATGGTGGTTAATGTATTAAATGTGTCTTTATAGGCCCTTTAGACATTCATTGATGGAATATTAACTACCATAAGTTGCAAAGAATCTAAGTTCTGCCTGAGCGTCCAAATGCTCAACTATGTCTAACTTTAGACATCAAATTCTCTCTTGCTGCTCAAGGAGATATGCATAAAAGAAATAAATGGGATTCAAATGGCTTGCACTCAGTCTTTCCTGAGGTCTTACATTGGCTCTGGAATAAGTGTGAAGTTACTAAGGTCAAAGCAATTCTTCAAGCAAAAGATGTAGAAATATCCACTGAACCACAGGTGTGAAATTATACAAGGGTAGGTTCTCCTGAAAGATCTTATGGTTAGTTCAGTATTGGGATGGAAGAAATATGGAGTCTAATGGAGAAATGTTAGATGTTTGTTGTTGTTGTTGTTGTTGTTGTTTTCCCTAGTGAATTGGGTGAAAGTCCCTTAGATAAAGTATTAAATCTGAAACTACTGCCTCTAAAACTCAATAAACTTTGAAAGAAGGTAAAAATGTTTGATTAGACACTCTGTATTATGAAAAATTTTGTGAAATGAGGATTTTTTCCTCCAGATATAACAGATCCATGGGTTATAAGTCAAATGTTGAGAGATTAACAAGTCATAGAGGACAATTATTCATGTAGACTTACTGGCAACAATTTATTAGAAACTATAAACTCAGAGATGTAAGCTCAATTATGCCAGCACCAGAAACACAAGAACATTTCATCAAGGCCCATCGTAATCAAATTATGTTGCAGTGTAATCAAATTACTGAGAGAAGATTTCTTATCAGAAACAATGAAAATTAAAAGACAACAGAGAACATCTTTAACATATTGAAAATTTGTCAACCTAGAATTCTATCCCCAGTGAAATATTATTCCAACTATGAAAACAGAATAAAACCTTTTTGAGATGCACAGAAGCTGAAAGAATTCATCACCAGCAGAACTATAAGAAACATGAAAGGAATAGTCCTTTAGGCAGAAGGAAAATTATACCATATGAAAACTTGAATCTACACAAATGAAGGTAGTATATCAGGGTAATAACTATAAGAGTAAATTAACTGAATTTTTTAAAAAAATTAAATATCTTTAAAATATAATTGGCTATTGAAAAAATAACAATGCAGTGTAGCATTCATAATATATGTAATAACATAAATGCCAGATGGAGAAAAATGGAAATACACTTTGGTAAACATCTTATATGTGAGATTGTATGCTATCTCTTGAAAGTATAGTGTGGCAAATTAGAGATATTTGCTATGAATTCTAAGTAACTGCTTACTAGACAAAAGATTATAGTTAATAAACCAACAAAAAAGAGAAATCAGAAACATAAACAATCAATTAAACTGAACTAAAGGCAAAAGAAAAAAAACAGTACACAAGAACAGATGAGATGAATAGAAAACACTGTAAGATGACAGATTTAAACATAACTATAATAATTACCACATTAAATACTTAACCCAATTAATAGGCAGAGATTGTCAGGATAAAAAATCAAGACACAACTATTTGTTGCCTATGGCATATAGTCTATAAAGCACATTTTCTATGAAGAGACAAATAAGTTAAAAAATAAGATGAAAAAAACGTAACAGTCTAAGATGTATCAAAAGAAAGCTGGAGAGGTTATATTGATATATCAGACAAAGTAGATTTTGGAGAAAAAAGCATATTATAATGATAATGATCAATTCTTTGAAGGGACATACAATCCTCGTCAATTATGCATTTAAAGATGGAATTTACAATACATGAAACAAAAACAAAGATTAACGAGAAGGAAACAAATACACAGTAATCATGGGAGATGCCAATTTCTCCCTCTTAAGAGTTGTCAGACCCAGTAGAATGAAAATCATCAGTAAAAAGGAGGATTTAAACAACACTGTCAACCAACTTGACCTACTTGAGTTTTAAACAAGGCTCCATACAGTAACAACAGAAGACAAATGTTCTTTTTCAATTATACACAGAATTTTTTACCAAAATACAACACTTTAGACCATAAAAAATCTCAATAAATATTAATGGATTCAAGTTCTTTGAAGTATGTTGTCTGAGCAAAGTCGAATTAAATTATAAATCATAGAATGATCTCTGGAATATCTGCAAATATTTGGAGACTAAATAATAAACTTCTATATAATATGTGTGTCAAAGAGTAAAAATGGAAATTAGAAAGCATTTTAAATTATAAATACCATATATCAAAATTTATGGGGTACTTAGGAGGAAATATTTTATTTGAAAAACGTTTAACTATCTCACTTTTGATCTCAGGCTCTGTCATTTATCGTTTCTGAATATTTTCCTTGAGTATTGAGAATATCACATACATAAAGTTTCCTTCATTAACAGTATAATTGTTCACTGTATCTTCAAGGTCATACTTCCATTTTTTTAGCTTTAGAAATTTTGCAAAAACGTCCAGCTTTTATTAATATTCTAATCATAATCTGTTAGTCTGTGGGGAATAAGTTTAGGAATTCCCTGAGCTTGCACCGATGGGTTAACAAGGCATTAAAAAATAGGAAGCCACAGGCTGAAAGCATCCAAGATTAGATATTCAGGGCAGAAGCCCCCCAATTTAGTACAATAGCAGGAAGCTGCTTTCACAGGTGGGAAGGACAGTATAAGTAAACAGGTAAACAGGGCTATAGACCACCGCAGGGCTACATTGTCTAGAGCTGAGCTAATTAGCAAAAGAAAGGTGCCTTGTTGACCCTGAGGTAGGGGGCTCTGTTTTACCCCCTAGGCAAGCTAAAATAAACAGAAGTGGTGCCTATCTTAAACAACATCTGTCCAGAGCCAGCATTTTATCCTGTATTGACCCAAACCCCTAACACCACGTATCTTCGTATCTTCAAAACCCCCTTTCTCCCACACACATGACTTAATGTTCACAGATTCATTGTCTCTGTGTGCATATCCATCATGCTTGTAAGCCTTCTGATCCTAATAAAAAAGGAGCAAGGACCTGTACTTGGGGCTCTTGTCTCTTCTTGGACATTAGCCCCTCTCACATTTTAATCCTGCGTCCATCTCTTGCTGGACAAGAAAGAACTCCAGACCCAGAGTCTGTGACATTAGTCTAATAATCTAATCTAATAATATATTAATAATTTGATAATCTAGGTAAGAGAGATCTCTCTATGTAGTGTTTATGCAAAAATTGCTCATGTAGGTCATGTTTAACTTCTCCAGTGTCCTTTGGATCTTCTCATCTCTTCTCCCAAATTCCCACATGAAATGTGCCTGAAACACTTCTCATCTTGCAGAAATAATCTCCATTTAAGATCCTTTCCTGCTCTTAAAACTAAGAAGAATTTACAAAACATATGATAGTTTATATAAATACTTATGCATTCACTACTCAGATGAAGAAAGAAAACATTACGTACACAATGCTTGTATACCTACCCTTCCCCAATCGTATTCTCTCTTTATTCAGAGTTAACCATTATCATGAAAAACTTGTTGATAATTTGTGTATCTTTCTATTTTAAGATACACATATTTATTTCATTCATATTTCACATATTTATCCATTTTTAAGCATACAATAGTTTTGTATGTTTTTCAACTTTATTTCAATAGAATTACATGTATCCTTTTTTGACTTCCTTTTTTCAATCACCATTTAAGATATGTGTGTCTGTTTTTTTTTTAAGGTTATTAATTTATTTTGAGAGAGAGAGAGAGAGAGATATGACAAGAGGGAAAGAGAATCCCAAGCAGGCTCTGCTCTGACAGCACAGAGCCTGATATGGCTTTCAAACCTACAAACCGTGAGATCATGACCAGAGCTGAAATCAAGATTTTAGATGCTTGGGGCATCTGTGTGGCTTAGTTGGTTAAAGACTGTACTTAGACTCAGGTCATGATCTCCTAGTCTGTGAGTTAGAGAGCCCCACATCAGGCTCTGTTCTGCCAGCTCAGAGCCTTGAGTCTGCTTTGGATTCTGTGTCTCCCTCTCTCTCTCTCTGCCCCTGCCCTGCTTGTTCTCTTTATTAAAAACAAATAAATATTTAGGGGCGCCTGGGTGGCGCAGTCGGTTAAGCGCCGACTTCAGCCAGGTCACGATCTCGCCGTCCGTGAGTTCGAGCCCCGCGTCAGGCTCTGGGCTGATGGCTCAGAGCCTGGAGCCTGTTTCCGATTCTGTGTCTCCCTCTCTCTCTGCCCCTCCCCCGTTCATGCTCTGTCTCTCTCTGTCCCAAAGAAAATAAATAAAACATTGAAAAAAAAATTAAAAAAAAAAACAAATAAATATTTAAAAAAAGGAGTCGGATGTTTAACCAACTGAGCCACCCAGGTTTCCCCTCTGATGCATATCTCTGTTGATGCATACAGTTTACGTTTTTGATTCTCAGCTGGGGGTGGTCGGGTCACCACCTATAGATCACTTTGGATTTCTGTGATGCTTGTTTCTCACCATGATAGAAAAATACTATTAGCATTTAGTGGACAGCCATCAGGTATGTTAAAAATCATTGGTGGGGCCCCTGGGTGGCTCAGTCAGTTAAGCATCCCACTCTTGGTTTCGGCTCAGTTATGGTCTCATGCTTTGGTGAGTGGAACCCCACATCAGGCTCTGCATTGACATTGTGGAGCCTGCTTGGGGTTTTCTTTTTCTTCCTCTCTCTCTGTCCCTCTCCCGCTTGTGCTCTCTTTGCCTCTCTCAAAATTAATAAATAAACTTAAAATTCATTGGTGTAGCTTATTCATGTTTGCTGTTATATTGAGTTTGATCAACAACCACAAAGTATTTATTCTTTTGAATAGTGCTGACATCTCAGTTAGTTCTAGGCTTCTTTAGACTTTTTTGACTGCTAGCTCTTTCTCTCTGCAATAATTCTGCTATTATTGTACCTGTCTCCCAGAGCAGTTTCTTCTACTGAACTTGACTACATTTGGTATAAAAACTATCTTCTCATCAAAGTTAAGTTAGAGAATACTCACTGTTGTTTCCATTTATTTTCTGGAAGACTTTAAATAAGATTAGACATATTTGTTTCTGAAAATTTTGTTAGCCTTTGGCATAAATCCACATTTTCTCTGTTTATTTTTTGTGGGCAGGTTTTTTAAATATTATTTTTATTTTATTTTATTTTTAAATTTTATATAAATCCAAGTTAGTTAACATATAGTGTACTAATGGTTTCAGACATAGAATTCAGTGATTCATCACAGTGCTCAGATTTTTAACTATTAGCTTAGTATTATTGATAAAAATACTATTCATGTTTCCTATTGTTTATGGGTCATTTTTAATTAAGTGGGGAATGTCTTGGTATGTAGCCTTTCAAGTTACTTCCATTATATCCTACTATAATCAATAGTTTATTTTTATTTAAATCCAGTACTTTCTTCTAAATGCTTATCGCTTTAGGGATGCCTGTGTGGCTTGGTTGGTTGAACGCCTGTCTCAATTTCAGCTCAGGTCATGATCTCATGGTTGGTATGATCTAGCCCTGCATCAGGCTCTGCACTGACAGCATGAAGACTGCTTGGGATTCTCTCTGTTCCTTTCTCTCTCTCCCCCACCCCACTCGCGTGCATGCGCTATCTCTCTCTCTCAAAATAAACTTAAAAAATGTATATATATACATATATATTTAAAAAGAAAGAAAATAAAGCTATATAGCTAGCTAGCTAGCTAGCTAGCTATTAGGTAATATATTAGGTAATTTTAATTTTTTTTCATATTTATAGAATTAGTCTAATTTATTTTGTCATTATTGTTATTATTTATTTGTTATTATTTATTATTTGTTATTATCATTCTCTAGCATAGGTGTACTGTGCTAAGACAATATTTTATATGTGAAAGCTATTATTTCAAATCTGTTATGTTTTATAGCCATGAATGCAGTCAGTTTTTGTTAATGTTCTATTTACGATTAAAAAAGTGCATTAAATTTTTGGCAGCATTGTTTGATGTCATTTGATGTCAGTTCATCAAATTTGTTAGTGGTGTTGTTTGATTGTGCTTTATCCCTACTGATTTTATGTCATCTTGGTCTAGCAATCACTGAAAGATATGTGTTAAAATATCCCACTAAGATGACAGATATTTCAATTTCTTTTATGCTTCACTTGTTGTTTTTACATATTCCATGTAACTAAGACATGCATGCACTTAAAATTATGTCATTTAGGGGCGCCTGGGTGGCGCAGTCGGTTAAGTGTCCGACTTCAGCCAGGTCACGATCTCACGGTCCATGAGTTCGAGCCCCGCGTCGGGCTCTGGGCTGATGGCTCAGAGCCTGGAGCCTGTTTCCGATTCTGTGTCTCCCTCTCTCTCTGCCCCTCCCCCGTTCATGCTCTGTCTCTCTCTGTCCCAAAAATAAATAAACGTTGAAAAAAAAAAAAAAAAATTTAAAAAAAAAAAAATTATGTCATTTAGTGATGACCTTTTTGTCATTCTGTAGTAACATTCTGTATTTCTAGCTCTTGCTTTTGTCATAAAGGATCAAGATAGCCCACATAAGCTCTCTTTTGTTTACTTATTTTTCATATATCCTTTCAGCAAATGACATTAGTGTAAACCCATGATTGTCATTGTTATAGTTGGAATGGTCATACATCTTTTTTTCTTCTAGTTTCACTCAGGGAAATTTCAGAGCTTGTATCTGTACAAGGCATTTGTTCCAATAAATGATGCAAGTATTGAAAATTTCCCTAAAATTTGTAGTACGGGTTTCACTGATCTTTAGACTTGAATTTTGAAACATTGTTTTCTTTGTATAATGTAGCAGAACTTGGAACTTATACTTGCAAGTTTCATTGTGATAGGAATTTTAATTGTCCAGTGCCTCGGTGGCTCAGTCAAACATCCAACGTCAGCTGAGGTCATGATTTCACGGTTCATGAGTTCAAGCCCCATAGTGGGCTCTGTGCTGACAGCGTGGAGCCTAAAGCCTGTTTTGGATTCTCTGGTCTCCCTCTCTCTCTGTCCTTCCCACTCTTCTGTGTCTCTCTCTCTCAAAAATAAATTAGCATTAAAAAAAATTTTTAAAAAAGAAATCATAATTAAGCACATGATCAGCCAAGTAATAATTACATTTTAATCTTCTCTTGGTATGTTCTGACCATGTGACCAAGCTCTGGCAATGAAACAGGAACAAAACTGATAATGGCAACCTTTGTGAAATGTCCTGGATAGAAATACTCATGCTCTTTCTTTTTTCCACCTTTCCCCCAGGAAGATGGAAGTGTTTATTTTTTACTAGAATAAAGGTAAACAATCTTTAGATAAGGAGACAAAGAGAACACTTAGTAATAGCTACTAGATCAGAGATGCCTTAATCCTGTACACTATGAAGCCATCTGAGGCCTGACTTACTTATGCTTGGACTGCTACATTCTAGAGAAACAAACCTTTTTTCTGATAAATTCACTATATTTAGAGGATATTTTTATAGCACCCCATACTGTATCTTAATAATACGACTATCTATAGATGCTTTAATTTCATATGGGTAAAAATGAATATGGAAAGACTAGTATGGCACTCTGATATCTGATAAATTATTATATGTGTTTATCTCTTGGATAATATTAGTTTTCCTCAAATACAAGTGAAATAAAAAGTAAGTGTATTGTAAAAATTGAGTCACTTTGAAAATTATGAATGTTTCTCTCTCTCTCTCTCTCTTTTTTCTTTCTGAGCATAAGATCATCCCTAATTGACCTCAGGCATTGATTTGAATTGTTATAGGAATAAAAAGGAAGGGGAATAATAATATATAGTTTCTTATATCCAAACAGGATCATGAAAACAAGTTTCAATAATTTTCATGATTGTTTATTTGCTAAACTTGCTAAATATCCAAAATCTCTTTATCATTCTTGACATCCTATAATTTTGCATGTCAGCAATTTAATATGGAGCCCTATGAGTACGTTCAGAGAAAACATCTTTGTAAATGATTAGGGTTCAGTTAAAGGCAGGAAAAAGGAGAGTAAGATAAGGGGGAACCAAATTAAATCTCATTCCATTGGTGACCACAAGGTTTTAAGAATGAGACAGAAAATATATAGAGTTGGTTAACTTCCCTATATGACTTTTTTTTTACACTGTAAAAAACTGAAAATGATAATTTTTTTTTCAACATTTATTTTATTTTTGGGACAGAGAGAGACAGAGCATGAACAGGGGAGGAGCAGAGAGAGAGGGAGACACAGAATCGGAAACAGGCTCCAGGCTCTGAGCCATCAGCCCAGAGCCCGACGCGGGGCTCGAACTCACGGGCCGCGAGATCGTGACCTGGCTGAAGTTGGACGCTTAACCGACTGCGCCACCCAGGCGCCCCAATGATAATTTAATACTTCCTTCACAGGGGTGTGGGGGTGGTTCAGTTGGTTAAGCATTAGACTCTTGATTTCAGTTCAGGTCAAGATCTCACGGCGGTGAAATTGAGACCCCATTCTCTCTCTTTTTTCCTATACCCCTCCTCCCTTCAAAAAAAAAAAAAAAAAAAAAAGAAAGAAAAGAGAAGGAAAGAAAAACTTCCTTCACATTCTTGCTGCAAAGGTTACATAACATTATGGGAAATAGTTAGCATAAACACAAATATATATAAAACATAACCACTGAGTTAATGTTAGTTTATGGGTATCATAATGCCACATCAACCATTGCATATGTTGTATATAGGTAGACTTATGGGGGCTACCTGTATAACCCCTTAAATCTGATTATCTTTGAGCAATTTACCTAAGTTCCCTATTTCCTAGGATACATATCTTTAAAATATGGATAATAACTGTACTTAATGCAGAGATTCTTGTGAGAATTAAAAGCACACAGTGCTAACTCTGGACCTGCCACATGGTAAATCCTCAATAATATTCTCTCCTATATTGTATTACTGTAATATGCTATTATTGTAATGCATTAGACAAATATTACTCTATAATGGATAGAAAGAATTTATGATGTCACTGAAAATGTATATCCAGACATATTTGGGGATTTAAGTTTTTTTAAGGGCAAAGGATAACACTTTGCAAGATTTGATTTGTGAGGAAAACTTTCAACCTGCCAATAAATCTATATAGTCTTGGCTACCCTAATTATTAACCTCACCTTCTGTATTTTTGAAACCTCTTTTTGCAAGTTCTAAGGATATTAAAAAAAACTTTTTGTTTAGATAATAGCTGTGCTCTGGACTAAATAAGATTGCAGTGATTTTGAATTTCCTTGTGCAATTGTTTTGATGGACTATAAATCAGTGACTGGTTATAGAAAATATTGGGTCAAAAAGTCAAGCAGAGGATGGTTTCATGGCATCTTTAAAATATATATGTGTATATATTTTTTAATGTTTATTTATTTTTGAGAAAGCGAGGCAGAGCGTGAGCGGGGAAGGGGCAGAGAGAGAGGGAGACACAGAATCTGAAGCAGGCTCCAGGCTCTGAGCTGTCTGCACAGAGCTCCATACAGGCTCAAACTCACAACCATGAGATCATGACCCAAGCTGAAGTCTTGCACTTAACTGACTGAGTCACCCAGGCGTGCTGATGGAGTCTTTAATATTTACAGAATTTTTAATCTCATTTTATTTTCAGAAGAGACATTCTTCAAATTAATTATTTCTTGTAGATATAATATGATTTTAATACGCACAGAATTTAATTTGCTTTCCTGAAGAAATACTAAGGCAATTAATTCTGAGACTTACAACAATTTAATTGAATGAGAATGCTGTAGCAGTTACTGTTATTTTTTATGGGATCTAATATTTTATGTATAGATTATTAAAAACTGTTTGGGACTCTGAGGGGGTTATCTAATATGATTGACAACTCCCCTGTCAGAATATTGAATGAATAAAGAATGAATCAAGAAGTATTAGGCGAATTCCAGAATATTCCCTGGATGGTTGTTTAAGATGCGGCTAGAAGGCTCAAGTGAGGGTTAGTTGCTTTCCACATGGTGAGGGATGGCATGCCCCTGGAAGGGTAGTGACATGTATGGTACTTATGAGCAGTTGGGTCTCAAGGGGAATGTTGAGAATCAAACATAACTAGTTACTTAGCTCAAAACTTGTCAGTCAGAAATGTCACTTTTTCATGGGTACAAACATGGAGAAGAGAGAGCTGCAATGGTCTAGGGAAAATATCTCCTTATGAAAATCAGGAGTAGGGAACAAGTATTGTGATCCACAAATACATAGATTTCATGTTAAAAGTGTATTTTAAGTAAAATCTTTATGGCTACAAAGCAATAACAACTTTCTCACAATCTGGAAATTAAAAGAAAACAAAACAAATTACTAAGAATGATGGTAACTGCATGACAGTAAATTTATTTTAAGAGATGTTGACAGATTAAGTAAGTGGAAGTACTGAAAAATGAATTCTAGAAGGAGATTATTACTTTGGATGCAAAGCTGGCTAATAGGATTATAAAACAAGGAAGTAATATCCTTTGGGGTTATGTACAGATTGCACAGAAATAATTTTTACTTCTACCAGACAAAAATCTTCCAGGTATCATGTTATTTTGGAGAGTCTGATTCAAAATCAATGGTAAATATGAAATGAATCAAAGGCATTTTCCTATATAAAATCAAGTCTTAGATAAGCCTGTGAAACAATGCTTCACTTTGACTCTGAGAAGACATAAAGTCATTCTTTTGCCTAAGTTTTACTTTCTGCACAACTTTTTAAAAAGTTTCTCCAGGGGCGCCTGGGTGGCGCAGTCGGTTAAGCGTCCAACTTCAGCCAGGTTACGATCTCGCGGTCCGTGAGTTTGAGCCCCGCGTCGGGCTCTGGGCTGATGGCTCGGAGCCTGGAGCCTGTTTCCGATTCTGTGTCTTCCTCTCTCTCTGCCCCTCCCCCGTTCATGCTCTGTCTCTGTCCCAAAAATAAATAAACGTTGAAAAAAATAATTAAAAAAAAAGTTTCTCCAATATATTAAGTCTTAAAAATCTTTAATGGAAAATAATTTACCCATAGTAGGAGAAATAATGAGTGCCAGAAAAAAGAGACAATGAAGGTCTTTGGTGAGGCCAGTCAGTATCTCCTCCACTAAACTGCAAGCCTTACAAGTAACTTTCCAACAATATCATTCTCAAAAATATAACTCTCTAAAAATTAGTATTCAGTAGGCAGGAAATATTTTCTTCGTGTGGCCAGAACTGAAATCAACTTCTTGGAATCCTGAAATACCTGTTAACCATTCAGTTTTCCATTTTTGTTAAGTACTTAGACATCTGATTTTGTTATTTTGTTGTTTTTATTATTATTTTTTTTATTTTAGAGAAAGAGAGCACAAGTGGGGTAGAAGGGCAGAGGGAAAAGGAGAATTTCAAGCAGGCTTCATGCACAGTAGAGCCCAATACAGGGCTCATCCCCAAGACCCTGGGATCATGACCTGAGCTGAAATTGAGAGTCTGACACTCAACTGAGCCATCCAGGTGTCCCTGATTTTATTTTTAACATAAATATTAAGAAAAAAAGAGAGTTTCTTGTATGCCTGGGTGGCTCAGTCAGTTAAGGGTCCAACTCTTGATTTTTGGTTCAGGTTGTGATCTTGCGGTTTGTGGGATAGAGCCCCACATCAAGCTCTGTGCTGACAGTGTAGAACCTGCTTGGATTCTTTCTCTCAAAATGGGTGAAGGGGAACAGAACTTACTAGTTATGGAATGAACAAGTCAAAGGAATGGTAGGCACAGCACTTGGAATACAGTTGATTACATTGAAATGGGCAGTGTATGGTGATAGATGGTAGCTACATTTGTGATGAACACAGCAGTACGTATAGATATATATTATATTATCTAATCACTTTGTTGTACACCTGAAATGAATGTAACACTGTGTGTTGACTATACTTCAATAAAAAATAAAATAAAATGCATATACCACAAAAAATTAGAATAATGTTATTTTTATAGGACAGAGTAAAAACGATATACCCAATAGTATGTGGTTTGAGGGTGGGGGAGAGACTAATAAATTAACGGACATTAACTTTCTGTGCTTAAATCATTGACATATGAGAATTACATATGTGAGAATTTATTCTAGAAATTATCTATTTAAAAATGGATTTCTATGATTGTATTTATAAGTATAAGCTGGATGTTTTTAGAACAGAAACATCTATGCAATATTGTGTATAAACTTTTATTTATTTAAAAAAAATTTTTTTTAACGTTTATTTATTTTTGGGACAGAGAGAGACAGAGCATGAACGGGGGAGGGACAGAGAGAGAGGGAGACACAGAATCGGAAACAGGCTCCAGGCTCTGAGCCATCAGCCCAGAGCCCGACGCGGGGCTCGAACTCACGGACCGCGAGATCGTGACCTGGCTGAAGTCGGACGCTTAACCGACTGCGCCACCCAGGCGCCCCTGTATAAACTTTTATTATGCCAGATAGAGCATTTCAAGAATTCACTCCCTGAAATACTAACAGTAAGCATCTACTCAACATGGTATGCATTTTTTAAACTTCAACTGAGATGGGTTTTTTAAAGACTGCTTAGCATACTCTATTTTATGATGAGAGGGGATTTGTGAATAATCGGAAACAGGATGTCATATCACATTGCATCCACTCAAGCCTTGCAGACATAACTCTTGAAAAGGTCTCAAGTCCCCTTAGAGACATCTGCCTCTTCAAGACATTTTCACAGTATTCTTGAAGAATAACAGAGACATATCCCCAGATATTCAGATAGGAATGTAAAAAGCTCATCTTGGAGGACATTTTATAATTTCAGCTCTATTAATATTTCAAGGACAGTAGGTCGCCTTCTGGAGTGCTGTGAAGTTCAATCGTAAGCACTGCAACTTTACACTGTAAGTACAATAACCCGAATTCTGTTAGTTTATCGCATGCTCATATTGCATGTGAGAATGAAGTACCTCAAAATTATAGTATTTTAGTGACGTGAAACATTTCCACAGTATGGGGCAACTTAAGTCATAGACTTATTCCTAAATATTTTGTGATAGCCTATTAAAATTTAGCTTCCAATATATTATCAGCAGTACAATTGAAGTTGATAAATAATATAGATTGGATTATGTGGCTTTTGAAGAAAAAAAAAGACAGGTATTCTGAAAGTGAGTTAACATACACCAATAGTTTTTCAAAATGTGTCTCGGGGAACCTATACTGTTATTCACTGATGCATCAAGATTCTTTCATTGATTCAAATGTAGATGTAAATGTAATATTATTTTTCTTAAACCCTAGTAAGAAGAGTTGAAATTTAAATTTATTTATATTAAACTTTGAAATAGACAATGAATGTGTCAACTTCAACTACCAGGTCAAGTCAGAATAAAGCTTTTTAGTTATCACTGAGCATGTATTGAAACTTCTTAGAAATGTGTCATTGACTTGGAATGTCGCAGCTCTGCAACTGTCTATTTTTAAAAATGAGGTCCTCGATATGTCTGTTCATATAAAGTTTTACAAAGAGCAGCCTGGTGGAGCACAAGTCTATTTATTCACATAGCTGGAAGAATTCAGATTAATGTTCTTGAGGCATGAACTTACCATGACTGCATCAAAACGCATGTAATGATAAGACCATATTGTGGATATGATGTCCATTTAAGTTTTGCACACTTGTCATAAGCTTCCATATTTACAAACGTTTGTGCAAGTTTTAGATTTTGTATTCTCCTGAATCTAAAATATCTTACTACTGATATACGAGTCTGGCTAGCTTGATTTACAAATTAACCTGAAGCTGCAAGGTGAAACCTAAAGTGAAGCATTTTGATGTTTGTTTCACATTAATTTTGAAAACATTAACAAAATATACACAACAGTGTAATTGTTTGGCTTTCTACCAATTTACAGCCTACACACTTGCTCTTAGCTCTGCACCGCTGCTATGGGTTTCATCATTCCTAAATTATTCACATTTAAATCTCCAGCTCAAATAACACTTCCTCAGAGTGCCTCAGTTACTCCACTTAAAAGTTTATTTTCTTTCCTACTTTTTTAAGTTTTGTTATTATTTTGAGAGAGAGAGAATCCCAAGCAGGCTCCACACTGTCAACACAGAGCCGGATGGATGCAAGGCTCAATCTCAGAAATCGTGAGATCATGACCTGAGTCGAGAGCAACAGTCAGGCGTTGAACCATCTGAGTGATTAAGGCCTTGGGCCTTGGGCGCCTCTTTGTTTATTATTCTTCAAATGTTTTTCTTCAGCTCTTTTGAGGTATAATTGACAAATATTGCATATATCTAAGGTGTCCAGCATGATGACTTGATACGTTGTAAAATAATAACCACAATCAAGCTAGTTAACAAATCCATCACCTGGCAGTTACCATTGTGTGTGTGTGTGTGTGTGTGTGTGTGTGTGTGTTGAAAACATAAGACCTATTCTCTAAGCAAATTTCAAGTAAAATACAGTATTATTAACTACAGTCTTAACTGATACATTATATAAAATTATCTCAGTATTTATCTGTTTCAGTGATGTTTGTCTGTCTAAATTTGCTATTATATAAATTCTATGAGGATAAGGATTTCATCTGTTCTGTTCAAGACTGTATGGAATCAAGTATACCAAAGGGGGACGATTAGAAGGTAAGGACAATAAAGGTTGGCAAAGGAGAGGTTACCCGTTTGTATCATCTTACAAAGGACAGCATTTGGCTTTTACTCAGAAAGAGGTCAAAAGCCACTGGAGAGCATTATGTTACTCATGTTCACAAAAGTTTACTTGGCCTTGTGTGTTTGTTTTTGTTTTTGTTTTTGTTTTGTTTTCGCTTGTTTGTTTTTACAGTAAGTTGATAGCCAAAGATTGAGAGATATAGGAAAACTAGCTAGAAAGATTAAAACATAATCAAAATTACTTTATTTATATTAGTTATAGTTTGTGTCTTCACCAAGATAATCATTGTGTGTGGAGGGAAATTGCATGAAAACTCAAAAAAGATATTAAAATGCCCCTGAAAATTTAGTAGCCTTGAATATGATTACAATTTTTAAAAATTATTTTTTTTTTTAATTTTTAGTTTTGAGAGAGACAGAGCATGAGTGGAGAAGAGGCAGAGAGAGAAGGAGACGCAGAATCCAAAGCAGGCTCCAGGCTCTGAGCTGTCAGTGCAGAACCCAATGTGGGGCTCAAACTCATGAACCTTGACATCATGACCTGAGCTGAAGTCGGTTGCTTAACCAACTGAGCCACCCAGACACCCCGAATATAATGACATTTTACCCAAAATATAATACACATGTTCTATTTCACAGTTCAAGTTTATACTATAGTTACAGTGTATAGCAAAGAATTATTCTTATAAATAACCAGTGTGAAAATTTTTACACATCAGTATCTCACAATAAGTTCCCCCCAATTATTGACCATAGAGTACTTAATACTGTGGTCCCTAAAGATAGACTTTCATTCGACGCATATCCATTCTGTCCTTACTATGCTTAATGCTGTGGCCTCTTATCTATAACTTACTTTATTATAGTTTCAGTTATAAGATAGATTGTAATTAAAGTGTTCATCTGTGAAGTCCAGAACATAATCATTTGTTGAATTCTGCATTTTTTTCAGACAATTCCAGTTATTTCACAATGCTACAAGAGGAGTTCAACTTTATTTTACAAATGAGGATATTTGGATCCTCAGGAACTACAGCATATCTGCATGGCATTCAACTAGCAGCATTTGGGGGATTTTAACTATAATCTCTCTGATTTAAAATCTAAAGTGAGTGGTGCAAGATTAAGCACTAAAAAGAAGGAAGCAAAAAATTGTAGAATTTGAAATATTATAAGGAAAGCAAATATCACAAATAGCTCTAAAATAAAATGAATATTAGCTTTTTTGGAGAGACAGCAGGGCATCATGTGGATGTTGAAAAAAGAATTTAAAAATATGACTGAGTTCTCTCCCACAAAAGAAATAAGTTGAGTTAACATTATAAAATGTGATTACATACATTGTATAGAAAGTTAAAGATATATAATGTGTATGTATGTATGTATGTATGTGTATATACACACATATATATACAAATTTATAAATATTACAGTTGTATCCAGTGCAAAATAGTAATAAGTGAAAAGGTTACGAAAAATAACAATGTTAAAACATGGCCAAGTGATATATCGAGATGTGATCTCAGGGATGTATTTACCAAAAATGAATCCTCTGTCTATAACAAAACATATTTCTTCCTAAGCCATTATAATTTTATTTGTAATCATTTATCATATAACAATCTGAGTGTTTGAAAGGATCACCACTTGAAAAGGGTGACCATTGAACGTTGTCAATTTAAATGAGATTCATTTTAGTATATATGTAACAGGTCATTAAACACTAATATTTTGTTCTGCATACCATACTCCTCATATATACTAGGCAGATTTTCTTTCTTGGGTTCAATTTTAAAGAAAAGCGGCATACTCCGCTAAGCAAACAGTCTTACCCACCTTTTCCCTTACAGATGAAAAGCAGCAAATGCCTCACCTTCTTTACATTTAATCTTATTTGTTTTTTATAAAGCTTCTATTTGGATTTCAACTCAAGCAAAACAGTGCCACCTACATAGAAGAAGTCCATGATAGTTAAGCTGTTAATCAGAGCACTACTGGGCTACTTGCAGAAAGGAATAAAAAAAGAAAGCAAGGCGATAGAAAGAAAAAGAGTTAATCTGCGTGTTCAAGTAAATGAAAATACTTGCATTAACTTTTGGAATGTACACTTTGACTTTAAAATAATTTTAAAATAATTCACTACTGCAAGCTTTAAGAAAAAGATATAAAAGCTGTTGTTGGGAAGTGCAAAACAGCTGGCAATCTTGTGTATTAGAAAACAAAGGCAATCGGTTGAAGAGCTCATTTCACAAACGTGGAATTTTCACAATTCCAAAAATAGCTTAATTTACAACAATGTTATTCATCTTAATCCTAATGCACAGTTTTGGAAAAAAATTAAAAAGTTCTTCAGAATGTAACATATCAGCGAACTAACATGAATTTTAGATCTGGAAGACTGTTTACAGACCACTAACTCATAAAGTTCTAGTGTTCAACACACATTTTTTTTTTTAAGATCAGAAATTCTACCATTGAACAAGTGTTTAATGTTTGACAAAGATTAAAAAAAAATGTTTAATGTTTATTTATGTTTGAGAGAGAGACAGAGAAAGAGACAGAGAGAGACAGAGCATTAGTGGAAGGGGTACAGAGAGAGAGGGAGACAAAGAATCCAAAGGAGGCTACAGGCTCTGGGCTGTCAGGACAGAGCCCAACGTGGGGCTTGAACTCACGAACTAGACTGGGAGATCATGACCTGAGCTGAATTCGGTCGCTGAACCGACTGAGCCACCAAGACACCCCTGACAAGGATTTTTTTTTTTTAATGAAATTTATTGACAAATTGGTTTCCATACAACACCCAGTGCTCATCCCAAAAGGTGCCCTCCTCAATACCCATCACCCACCCTACCCTCCCTCCCACCCCCCATCAACCCTCAGTTTGTTCTCAGTTTTTAACAGTCTCTTATGCTTTGGCTCTCTCCCACTCTAACCTCTTTTTTTTTTTTTCCTTCCCCTCCCCCATGGGTTCCTGTTAAGTTTCTCAGGATCCACATAAGAGTGAAACCATATGGTATCTGTCTTTCTCTGTATGGCTTATTTCACTTAGCATCACACTCTCCAGTTCCATCCACGTTGCTACAAAAGGCCATATTTCATTTTTTCTCATTGCCACGTAATATTCCATTGTGTATATAAACCACAATTTCTTTATCCATTCATCAGTTGATGGACATTTAGGCTCTTTCCATAATTTGGCTATTGTTGAGAGTGCTGCTATGAACATTGGGGTACAAGTGGCCCTATGCATCAGTACTCCTGTATCCCTTGGATAAATTCCTAGCAGTGCTATTGCTGGGTCATAGGGTAGGTCTATTTTTAATTTTCTGAGGAACCTCCACACTGCTTTCCAGAGCGGCTGCACCAATTTGCATTCCCACCAACAGTGCAAGAGGGTTCCCGTTTCTCCACATCCTCTCCAGCATCTATCGTCTCCTGATTTGTTCATTTTGGCCACTCTGACTGGCGTGAGGTGATACCTGAGTGTGGTTTTGATTTGTATTTCCCTGATAAGGAGCGACGCTGAACATCTTTTCATGTGCCTGTTGGCCATCCGGATGTCTTCTTTAGAGAAGTGTCTATTCATGTTTTCTGCCCATTTCTTCACTGGGTTATTTGTTTTTCGGGTGTGGAGTTTGGTGAGCTCTTTATAGATTTTGGAGACTAGCCCTTTGTCCGATATGTCATTTGCGAATATCTTTTCCCATTCCGTTGGTTGCCTTTTAGTTTTGTTGGTTGTGTCCTTTGCTGTGCATAAGCTTTTTATCTTCATAAGGTCCCAGTAATTCACTTTTGCTTTTAATTCCCTTGCCTTTGGGGATGTGTCGAGTAAGAGATTGCTACGGCTGAGGTCAGAGAGGTCTTTTCCTGCTTTCTCCTCTAAGGTTTTGATGGTTTCCTGTCTCACATTTAGGTCCTTTATCCATTTTGAGTTTATTTTTGTGAATGGTGTGAGAAAGTGGTCTAGTTTCAACCTTCTGCATGTTGCTGTCCAGTTCTCCCAGCACCATTTGTTAAAGAGGCTGTCTTTTTTCCATTGGATGTTCTTTCCTGCTTTGTCAAAGATGAGTTGGCCATACGTTTGTGGGTCTAGTTCTGGGGTTTCTATTCTACTCCATTGGTCTATGTGTCTGTTTTGGTGCCAATACCATGCTGTCTTGATGATGACAGCTTTGTAGTAGAGGCTAAAGTCTGGGATTGTGATGCCTCCTGCTTTGGTCTTCTTCTTCAAAATTCCTTTGGCTATTCGGGGCCTTTTGTGGTTCCATATGAATTTTAGGATTGCTTGTTCTAGTTTCGAGAAGAATGCTGGTGCAATTTTGATTGGGATTGCATTGAATGTGTAGATAGCTTTGGCTAGTATTGACATTTTGACAATATTTATTTTTCCAATCCATGAGCAGGGAATGTCTTTCCATTTCTTTAAATCTTCTTCAATTTCCTTCATAAGCTTTCTATAGTTTTCAGCATAGAGATCCTTTACATCTTTGGTTAGATTTATTTCTAGGTATTTTATGCTTCTTGGTGCAGTTTCTTTATTTGTCTTTCTGTTGCTTCATTGTTAATGTATAAGAATGCAACTGATTTCTGTACATTGATTTTGTATCCTGCAACTTTGCTGAATTCATGGATCCGTTCTAGCAGACTTTTGGTGGAGTCTATCGGATTTTCCATGTATAATATCATGTCATCTGCAAAAAGCGAAAGCTTGACTTCATCTTTGCCAATTTTGATGCCTTTGATTTCCTTTTGTTGTCTGATTGCTGATGCTAGAACTTCCAGCACTATGTTAAACAGCAGCGGTGAGAGTGGGCATCCTTGTCGTGTTCCTGATCTCAGGGAAAAAGCTTTCAGTTTTTCCCCGTTGAGGATGATGTTAGCTGTGGGCTTTTCATAAATGGCTTTTATGATCTTTAAGTATGTTCCTTCTATCCCGACTTTCTCAAGGGTTTTTATTAAGAAAGGGTGCTGGATTTTATCGAAGGCCTTTTCTGCAATGATTGACAGGATCATATGGTTCTTCTCTTTTTTTTTGTTAATGTGATGTATCACGTTGATTGATTTGCGAATGTTGAACCAGCCCTGCATCCCAGGAATGAATCCCACTTGATCGTGGTGAATAATTCTTTTTATATGCCATTGAATTCGATTTGCTAGTATCTTATTGAGAATTTTTGCATCCATATTCATCAGGGATATTGGCCTGTAGTTCTCTTTTTTTACTGGGTCTCTGTCTGGTTTAGGAATCAAAGTAATACTGGCTTCATAGAATGAGTCTGGAAGTTTTCCTTCCCTTTCTATTTCTTGGAATAGCTTGAGAAGGATAGGTATTATCTCTGCTTTAAACGTCTGGTAGAACTCCCCTGGGAAGCCATCTTGTCCTGGACTCTTATTTGTTGGGAGATTTTTGATAACCGATTCAATTTCTTCACTGGTTATGGGTCTGTTCAAGCTTTCTATTTCCTCCTGATTGAGTTTTGGAAGAGTGTGGGTGTTCAGGAATTTGTCCATTTCTTCCAGGTTGTCCAATTTGTTGGCATATAATTTTTCATAGTATTCCCTGATAATTGTTTGTATCTCTGAGGGATTGGTTGTAATAATTCCATTTTCATTCGTGATTTTATCTATTTGGGTCATCTCCCTTTTCTTTTTGAGAAGCCTGGCTAGAGGTTTGTCAATTTTGTTTATTTTTTCAAAAAACCAACTCTTGGTTTCGTTGATCTGCTCTACAGTTTTTTTAGATTCTATATTGTTTATTTCTGCTCTGATCTTTATTATTTCTCTTCTTCTGCTGGGTTTAGGCTGCCTTTGCTGTTCTGCTTCTAGTTCCTTTAGGTGTGCTGTTAGATTTTGTATTTGGGATTTTTCTTGTTTCTTGAGATAGGCCTGGATTGCAATGTATTTTCCTCTCAGGACTGCCTTCGCTGCGTCCCAAAGCGTTTGGATTGTTGTATTTTCATTTTCGTTTGTTTCCATATATTTTTTAATTTCTTCTCTAATTGTCTGGTTGACCCACTCATGCGTTAGTAGGGTGTTCTTTAACCTCCATGCTTTGGGAGGTTTTCAAGACTTTTTTCTGTGGTTGATTTCAAGCTTCATAGCATTGTGGTCTGAAAGTAAGCATGGTATAATTTCAATTCTTGTAAACTGATGAAGGGCTGTTTTGTGACCCAGTATATGATCTATCTTGGAGAATGTTCCATGTGCACTCGAGAAGAAAGTATATTCTGTTGATTTGGGATGCAGAGTTCTAAATATATCTGTCAAGTCCATCTGATCCAGTGTCTCATTCAGGGCCCTTGTTTCTTTATTGACCGTGTGTCTAGATGATCTATCCATTTCTGTAAGTGGGGTGTTAAAGTCCCCTGCAATTACCACCTTCTTATCAATAAGGTTGCTTATGTTTATGAGTAATTGTTTTATATATTTGGGGGCTCCGGTATTCGGCGCATAGACATTTATAATTGTTAGCTCTTCCTGATGGATAGACCCTGTAACTATTATATAATGTCCTTCTTCGTCTCTTGTTACAGCCTTTAATTTAAAGTCTAGTTTGTCTGATATAAGTATGGCTACTCCAGCTTTCTTTTGGCTTCCAGTCGCATGATAAATAGTTCTCCATCCCCTCACTCTCAATCTAAAGGTGTCCTCAGGTCTAAAATGAGTCTCTTGTAGACAGCAAATAGATGGGTCTTGTTTTTTTATCCATTCTGATACCCTATGTCTTTTGGTTGGCGCATTTAATCCATTTACATTCAGTGTGATTATAGAAAGATACGGGTTTAGAGTCATTGTGATGTCTGTATGTTTTATGCTTATAGTGATGTCTCTGGGACTTTGTCTCACAGGGTCCCCCTTAGGATCTCTTGTAGGGCTGGTTTAGTGGTGACAAATTCCTTCAGTTTTTGTTTGTTTGGGAAGACCTTTATCTCTCCTTCTATTCTAAATGACAGACTTGCTGGATAAAGGATTCTTGGCTGCATATTTTTTCTGTCTAGCACCCTGAAAATCTCGTGCCAATTCTTTCTGGCCTGCCAAGTTTCAAAAGAGAGATCAGTCATGAGTCTTATAGGTCTCCCTTTATATGTGAGGGTACGTTTACCCCTTGCTGCTTTCAGAATTTTCTCTTTATCCTTGTATTTTGCCAGTTTCACTATGATATGTCGTGCAGAAGATCGATTCAAGTTACATCTGAAGAGAGTTCTCTGTGCCTCTTGGATTTCAATGCCTTTTTCCTTCCCCAGTTCAGGGAAGTTCTCAGCTATGATTTCTTCAAGTACCCCTTCAGCACCTTTCCCTCTCTCTTCCTCCTCTGGGATACCAATTATGCGTATATTATTTCTTTTTAGTGTATCACTTAGTTCTCTAATTTTCCCCTCATACTCCTGGATTTTTTTATTTCTCTTTTTCTCAGCTTCCTCTTTTTCCATAACTTTATCTTCTAGTTCACCTATTTTCTCCTCTTCCTCTTCAAGCCGCGCTGTGGTGGTTTCCATTTTGTTATGCATTTCGTTTAAAGCATTTTTCAGCTCCTCGTGACTGTTCCTTAGTCCCTTGATCTCTGTATCAAGAGATTCTCTGCTGTCTTGTATACTGTTTTCAAGCCCAGCGATTAATTTTATGACTATTATTCTAAATTCACTTTCTGTTATATTATTTAAATTCTTTTTGATCAGCTCATTAGCTGTTGTTATTTCCTGGAGATTCTTCTGAGGGGAATTCTTCCGCTTGGTCATTTTGGATAGTCCCTGGCGTGGTGAGGACCTGCAGGGCACTTCCCCTGTGCTGTGGTGTATAACTGGAGTTGGTGGGCGGGGCCGCAGTCAGACCTGATGTCTGCCCCCAGCCCACCGCTGGGGCCACAGTCAGACTGGTGTGTGCCTTCTCTTCCCCTCTCCTAGGGGCGGGATTCACTGTGGGGTGGTGTGGCTCGTCTGGGTTACTTGCACCCTGCCAGGCTTGTGATGCTGGGGATCTGGCGTATTAGCAGGGGTGGGTAGGCAAGGTGCACGGGGGCAGGAGGGGCAGGCTTAGCTCGCTTCTCCTTAGGTGATCCACTTCAGGAGGGGCCTGTGGCAGCGGGAGGGAGTCAGATCCGCTGCCGGAGGTTTGGCTCCGCAGAAACGCAGAGTTGGGTGTTTGTGCGGAGTGAGCAAGTTCCCTGGCAGGAACCGGTTCTCTTTGGGATTTTGGCTGGGGGATGGGCGTGGGAGATGGCACTGGCGAGCGCCTTTGTTCCCCACCAAACTGAGCTCTGTCGTCCGGGGGCTCAGCAGCTCTCCCTCCCTTTGTCCTCCAGCCTTCCCGCTTTCCGAGCAGATCTGTTAACTTATGACCTCCCAGACGCTAAGTCGCGCTTGCTGTCGCAACACAGTCCGTCAGGCCCCTCCGCTTTTGCAAGCCAGACTCGGGGGCTCTGCTTGGCCTGCGAGCCGCCCCTCCGCCCTGGCTCCCTCCCGCCAGTCCGTGGAGCGCGCACCGCCTCGCCGCCCTTCCTACCCTCTTCTGTGGGCCTCTCGTCTGCGTTTGGCTCCGGCGACTCCGTTCTGCTAATCCTCTGGCGGTTTTCTGGGTTATTTAGGCAGGTGTAGATGGAATCTAAGTGATCAGCAGGACGTGCGGTGAGCCCAGCGTCCTCCTAAGCCGCCATCTTGCCCTCACCTATATCGACAAGGATTTTTTTAAAGTGATTATTGAAAGTAAAATTTTCTAAATACCTGAGAAAAATTTCCCTGTCTTCTTAGCTATTGAATATTAATTTGCTTAGGAAATTTGTCATCTGTATTGATCGAGATTTATCTCTAGACTGATATTTTACCTCAATACTCTGGTATTGACATATCCATTGTTGAAATAGTAAATTATTTTATTATCTGCTCCTTTGTCACATCCATCCCTCCATTTTCCTAGCCAGACCTACCATCCTGAGGATACCCTCATCCACAACTTCCAAACGATGCAGAACCTCTAGGATTAACACCTGCAAAAATAGGGCATTCCAGTGAGAGATATATAAAGCATTCACTATGATTGGTCTGCACTAATATTATACAGGTTTTTAAAACACTTCCCTTGTAGGGAAATTGCACACTAACCCAAGTATAACTGTACTGAAAGCACTATGGAGAAAAATAAACCAAGGGAAGGATGGGATAAGGTACCCTGACCTTCCTCAACTTATGATAGAGTTATGTCCCATAAACTCAGCATAAATTGAAAATATTACTAGCTGGAAAATGCATCTTGATACACCTAACCTACTGAACATCATAACTTAGTCTAGTTCATCTTAAATTTTTTCTTTAATGTTTTATTTATTTTGAGAGAGACAGAGGCAGAGTGTGAGAGGGGGAGCGGCAGAGAGAGAGGAGACACAGAATCTGAAGCAGGCTCCAGGCTCCAAGCTATCAGCATAGAGCCCCACGCGGGGCTTGAACTCATGAACGGTGAGATCATGACCTGAGCCAAAGTTGGATGCTTAACCAACTGAGCCACCCAGGTGCCCCATAGCCTAGCCCATCTTATATGAGAAACCTTACATTAGCCTACAGTTGGGTAAAATTATCTAACACAAAGACTATTTTATTATAAAGTATTGACTACCTCACTTAATTTAGCGAATACTTTACTGAAAGTGAAAAACAGAATGGTTAGATGGGTACAGAATTGTTGTAAATGTATCAGATATTTACTCTTATGGCCATGAGGCTGACAGAGAGTCATGGCTTACTGCCACTGTCCAGCATTGGTAGAGAATCCTACCATATACTGCTAGGCCAGGAAAAGATCAAAATTCAAAATCTGAAGTACAGCTTCCATTGAACGTGTATCACTGTCACAACATCATAAAGCTGAAAAATCGTATGTTGAACTATCATAGTCAGGGACCATCTGTACTTAGTGTGTGAGAGGAGGACATTGAAAGTAGAACCATTAGGTACAAAAGTACCGCAGGGGGCGCCTGGGTGGCTCAGTCGGTTGAGTGACCGACTTCCGCTCAGGTCATGATCTCACAGTTTGTGAGTTCGAGCCCCGCATCAGGCTCTGTGCTGACAACTCAAAGCCTGGAGCCTGCTTCAGATTCTGTGTCTGCCCCTCTCTCTGACCCTCCTCCGTTCATGCTCTCTCTGTCTCAGAAATAAATAAGCATTAAAAAATAAATATATTTAAAAAAACAAAAACAAACAAACAAAAAACAAAAGTATTGCAGAACAGCAAGGACACAGATTTTTGGAACAAAATACTAGAGGAAGTGGAGGACATAAAATCAGAGAGGTAACTGATGCTGTGAAGGGTGGGCTCCATACAGGCTCCTGTTCTACACTGTTAGATACTGACAAGAACTAGAGGGTAGGGATTTGAAAGAGTAAGAACATACAATGAATTTGTAAAGTCTATTCTGCCTGCTATGTTTCAAAGATAGTTGCAAGGGAACAGTTAGGGAGAAGAATTAGAAGATAATTGCAATGTGATCTAGATGAGAAATGATAGTGGACTCTATCAAGAAGCAGACATGCAGGGCATCTGGGGGGACTCAGTTAAGTGTCTGACTCTTGATTTCCACTCAGGTCATGATCTCACAGCTCCTGAGACTAAGCCCCAGGTCCGCCTCATGCTGACAGCTGGAACCTGCTTGGGATTCTTTCTCCCTCGCTCTCTGCCCCTCCCCCGCTTGTGTATGTGCACATGTATGGTCTCTCTCTCTCTCTCTATCTTTGAATAAATAAATAAACTTAAAAAAATAATTTTAGGGGCGCCTGGGTGGCGCAGTCGGTTAAGTGTCCGACTTCAGCCAGGTCACGATCTTGCGGTCCGTGAGTTCGAGCCCCACGTCAGGCTCAGGGCTGATGGCTCAGAGCCTGGAGCCTGTTTCGGATTCTGTGTCTCCCTCTCTCTCTGCCCCTCCCCCGTTCATGCTCTGTCTCTCTCTGTCCCAAAAATAAATAAACGTTGAAAAAAAAATTAAAAAAAATAATTTAAAAAAAGCAGACATGGAGATGTTGTACAGGGGTAGAATTTTGAATTCATTCTGAAAGGAGAGCAAATAGGTTGCTGATGGGTTGAATTTAGGGTGCCAGAAAAAAGGAAGATTCAAGAATGAATCTAAGTTTTGGCCTCACTAGTTAACATTATGGAGTAGTGTATAGTTAAAATGGTAAAGACTGAAAGAAGAAGGCCCAATTTGTTTTTTTGTTGTTGTTGTTGTTTTAATATATGAAATTTATTGTCCAATTGGTTTCCATGCAACGCCCAGTGCTCATCCCAAAAGATGCCTCTTCAATATCCATCACCCACCCTCTTCTCCCTCCCACCCCCATCAATCCTCAGTTTGTTCTCAGTTTTTAAGAGTCTCTTACACTTTGGCTCTCTCCCACTCTAACCTCTTTTTTTTTCCTCCCCCTTCCCCATGGGTTTCTGTTAAGTTTCTCAGGATCCACATAAGAGTGAAAACATATGGTTTCTGTCTTTCTCTGTATGGCTTATTTCACTTAGCATAACACTCTCCAGTTCCATCCACATTGCTACAAGAGCCATATTTAATTCTTTCTCATTGCCACATAGTATTCCCTTGTGTATATAAACCACAGTTTCTTTCTCCATTCATCAGTTGATGGACATTTAGGCTCTTTCCATAATTTGAAGAAGGCCCAATTTGGAAGAAAAGAAAAAGAATTTGCTTTCAGACAGGTGGAGGTTGTAGTATCTATTAAACACCTTAACAGATGCCAAGGGAATAGCTGAGTATATTAGTCTAGAGTTCAAGGAATAGTTATTGACTGGTGATATAAATTATAGGAACATAAGCTCACATGATATTTAAATCAATGCAATTGCATTAGATAACCAGGAGAGAACATGTAGATGATTAAGAGATTAAGTCTAATCACCAAGCCTTGGAACCCTCCCACACTGAGAAATCACAGAGAAGCAAAGGAGAATTAGAAGGGGAAGGCAGTAAGATAGACGACCAGAAAGCCAAGTGGAAAAAAGATACCTCTCAGAGAGGAGCAGGTGATTAACTATGTCCAATTTTCTGTCAACTGCGATAAAGATAGAGTGTTTGCCAATATGAAGGCCACTGATGTTTTTGCAAAGCAATTTCAATGGAGTACTTGTGGAAAACAGTTTATTAAAATAACTTCAATAAAGAATGGCAAGAGAGGAATTGGGGACATAGAGTACAGGAGATTCTTTTGAGGATTTTGAGATAAAGGGAATAGAAATATGGTAGTAAATCACAGAGAAAATTAGGACATGTAAGAGTTTTGAAAATGTTTGAAAAAATAAAGCAGGTTTAGATGCTGTTAGGAAAGTTCCAGTAGGCAGGAAAAAAATTGGTGATGTAGGAGAGAGATAAAGTATTGCTAGGTATATGTCCTTGACTAGGAAGGAAAGGACAAAATAATGGGAACAAGTGGAAAAGTTTGTCTTCGATGGGAGCCCAGACAGATTAACCTTGTTAACAGCAGGGAATACAGAGGATCTGTGCACAGCTCCAGGTAAACAGGTACTGGCCTGGTGGCACCTTGCTAAAACTCTCTTCTACCGGCTCCTAACCTTTTAGTCAGAAAGACAGAATTTGATTAGCTGAAAATGATATTGGGAGTAGAGTTTGGAGATTTGATGAGAGGAAAACATGAAATTTATTTCTGGAAGTGTGTGAGAGTCAATGCACCAGAAAACTGATGTAACATTACCTGGCATCACACACGGTTATGATTTTGAAGCGAGCCCTGATAGCATGGCTGTGCTTTTCTCTTGCCACACTCAGTTTTCCAGAGGTAGGTTCAGAGTAGAGAAAGAGTTGAATTTATCTGGAGTCTGCATTTATCCAAGACTACAAAGAGAGAGAGGGGCCAAGGGGGTGAAAGAAGACACACTAGAACGATTATGATACTTGTAAGAGTAGCAAGAGAGGTGATGATATGAGGGGGGACAGGGAATGACTGGGAGTAGGGTCAATGGACTGGTACATCCAAAGGATTGTTGACCCATAATAAGAGAAATACTCAGCTGTAAAAACCAAAGTTCTGATAAAGGATGGTATAACACAGTTAAAATTTGAGTTTTGTTTTCGAAGAAAACTTGGAAAATTACTTAAATTCTATAGTCCTTGATTCTCTCATCTGTAAACGAGGGAAAACAAACTTATCTTAACGAGCTTTTAGTTAAGTTAAAGATAATTCAGTTACTTTCTCTTACTTTAGTTAAGTAAGACAATTCAGGTAGCACATGTAGGCCTGTGTCTGTCTGCATATGGCATTCACTCTACAAACGTTAGTAATATTATTAACACTTTATTTGACTGCACTGCTATTGATCAGGTCGTAAAGCAGACTTGATCTGTCTTTTAATGATGATAACTCAGATTCATGGGCTGAATTATGATCAATGTGATAAAAGAAAAACTGTTAGCTTAGTTTTGAATATTATTTTTATATTTTATTTTTAATATTTTCAAGCACAGAGAATAATAATTATTAAAATATTTGTAAGCAATTATGTAGAAATATATGGTATTATAACTAAGAATATCATTCAACTATTGTAACAGGTATTCTTTTTCACATTCAAAATAAGAAATTCCACAAAAATTTACAAAGTATTGATTCAGTATCTATTATTGTTAGACACCAGGTTAGGTAAAATTTAAAAAGTAAAAATGTACACTAATCTCTCAAAAATCTTCGATATACTTGAGGAGATACATATTAATACATGAAACAAATGCAGAATATAATCTGACATAAATAATTCAGTGATAAGTTACGTGGGAAATATCTCCTTTCATTACACTTTCCTGATTGAAAAAAAATAGTCACCTTCAATGCATTTGTTTAATCGTTTTGAAGATGACAATTTACCTTGAATAAATTTCAGTTTATGGAGATTTACAGATTTAGAAATATAGGGAATATAAAACATTTTATTTCTAAAGAAAAATATTTGTGGTCCATAGAAGTCAAAAATTATGTAGAGTGACCTTTAAAACTTTTATCATATTTCTCAAAGGCAAATATTGAAATCATATTGTTTTTATGCTCTATCCACTAAATATTGATTGTTAAATACAATTAATCTAGTAATATTTAAAGAATCGCTTGATATCTGAAGCAATTTGCTCTGAGTAAAGCATTTTTGAGTTATAAAACTGAGGAAAGAGAAACCAATTGAATAATTTAACTTATATAGCATTTATGATGAGTGTATGAATATCGAAAAATACTGATGGTTTGATAGCACATTTATTGCAATGTGAGGTTTTTCAAATTCTTTTGAAAGTTAGTGAGTTATATTTTTGCTTTCTCTGTGATTTATTCCATGTCAGAATTCTAACCATCTCCTTTCATTTCTTCAGGTAACAAAATATCAGAAATGAGCTGCTCAAGCTCCAAAAAACATTTTGAAGTTTACCATGAAGGCCACAAACTTCATAAGCATTTATATAGCAAGAAACAGGTTTATTGGTCACTAGAATCCAAACCTAATTCTACACTAGAAATTTTTAATATGTATAGTGTAGATATCAGAGAATAATACTCTACATATATATATATATATATATACATGTATTTAAATTTTTAATGTTTATTTGTTTATTTTGAGAGAGAGAGAATGCACATGTGCATGTGAGCAAGGAAGGGACAAATAGAGAGAGAGAATCCCAACAGGCTACATGCTGTCAGTCCAGACCCCAACGTGGGGCTCAATCCCAGGAACCTTGACATCATGACTTGAGCTGAAATCAAGAGTTGGACACTTAACCAACTGAACCACCCAAGCGCCCCTATGAATATACATTTAAAATTTTTTTAATGTTTATTTTTGAGAGAGACAGAGACAGAATGAGAGTGGGTTGGGGAAGAGAGAGAGGGAGGCACAGAATCTGAAGCAGGCTCCAGGCTCTGAGCTGTCAGCACAGAGCCCAATGTAGGGCTCGAACTCAAGAGTTGAGAGATCATGACCTGAGCCAAAGTCAGACGCTCAACCGACTGAGCCACCCAGGTGCCCCATAGATATACATTTTTAATTGGAGAGTTTGGATCATCTCCCCTATGTATTCCCTCAAATTCTATCAAACAAAACCCTGGGCAGAATAAATGGAGATCTCAATTTACTGAGAGATATATAGTACATTCGCTATGCTCATACTGACTTGTAATGATACTTTTAGGATTTTAGATAAAACAGTTTCATTTGCTTCAATTCATTTCCACCTCTATGTCTTTTCTCTTCACAGCCTAGTACAGTGCCTAAACCATAGCTGGTCATCAATGAGTACTTGTTCCATATATGAACAAGGAGACTTAGTGGTGGCAAATGTCTACAAAATGTATCTACTGATTGTAAATACCTTACAAGTTTGACAGAAAGCATTGAAATAAATATTTTTTTTCTAGATGCTGGCAAGTTTTGAAAGAAACAGAGACATGAGATTCTTGAGATAGGATGACTGAGGTAAAATTTATTTCTCATCCATATGTCCCATAGGCTCCAATGCTGATGGTGGATTCAGAACATAAAAGAACACTCTGGCCGCCTTGTGGCCACTGTGTTGGCCACATTGCTTTACTCAATATTCCTACATGCTCATATAGACATAACACATTTCCATTCTTAGCATACTTTGATTCATATTAAAATTTTTGCTTTAACATTGCATCACTCAATAAAACTAGATTTTTTTTTTTTAAGCAGAGAAGAAAAGGCAAAATGACAAAGGCAATAAAAAGATTAGTGGTAGCCAGAAATTTCAGAGTGTGGGGAAGGGATGATTAGGTAGAGCACATGAGACTTAGGTATTTTAGTAAAAATATTCCGTGTGATACATAATTGTAAATAATGACAACATGCATTTGTTTATCAAAAACCATAGAACCATATAACACACAAAGAGTAAACTCTTAGGTAAATTATGGACTTCTGTTAAAAATAATTTACCAATATTGTGTCGACTATAACAAACGTACCACACCAGTAATGTTAATATTAGAGGAAACCATGGGTCTGGGAAGAGAAGGTTTTATGGAACTCTGCAAGTTCTGCTCAATTTTCCTGTAAACTTAAAACAATGCTCTAAAAATAAATTATATTTTTAAAAAGGAGCCATTGACTTGACTTTTATTTGTTCTTATTATTTCAGTCCTGTAGAAATTTCATCTTAAATGGTTTCAAGCATCATGCAATATCAATAAGTGATATGAAAATCAGAGAGAGAGTGTGTGTGTGTGAGTGCGGGTAGAGGGAGAGAGAGAGAGAGAGAGAGAGAGAGAGAATCCCAAGAAGTCCCCATGCTCAGCACAGAAGTCCCCATGACCCTGGGATCATGACCTGAGCTGAAATCAAAGTTGGTCATTCAACCACCTGAGCCACTCAGGTGCTCCCCTAACTCTAATACACTCTTTAATATCTTTTTATGACCTAAAAGACATAGTCTAAAGTCCTTCTTTAAAAATACTCGTGTGAGAGGTGAGAATAACAACAACAAAATTAAAAGTATAAATTGTAGGTATTCACATCTGATGTTGAATCAGGTTGAGATATTAATAATTAAAACAGTGTGATATCAGCATAGGGATAAAACACTGTATTAGTTTGGCAGCAAGTAATAGAATGCTTGGTAATGATTTAAATGGTACTGACTTCTATTATTTACTTAAGATGCCCAGAAATGAGCAGTTTTAGACGTTTTCTTCATCAGCTCCGGATCTGTGTCTCAATAATTCTGTTTTTTTTTCCTCATCATTATAATACGCCTACAAAGACAATGAATAGATCATTACACAACAGTGAAACGTACAGAAAAGAAGGGGAGCGGAAAGAAAAATTTCTTCTTGTAATGCTTTCTCTTATTAGAAAAGACAAAGGCTTCCTTCAAGATGTCATTTGCCAAAAGTGGGTTACATGTTTAATGTTTGTCTAAACACTAGGAAAATAATGGCATGATAGTTACTGATATGGGGTGATTATGATTCATACCCTGATCTTTCCTCACAGTGATCTTTCCTTGTGAACATAACTGGGATAATGTTAACAATATCAGAAGGCAGTGATGAGTGTGGAATAGGAAAGTCATGTCCTTTACCTTATACTTCAATAAATGCAACAGAACAGAGTACAGATATAATGCCAAAACAGAAAGAGACCTACCATAATATATGATTATAATTCCTAGTCAGTGGAATAAGTGATAGACTATTCTATAATTGCTATTAAGATAACTTCCCTGTCACCTGGAATAATACATAAAATAAACTTTTAGCATTCATTATATTTTTCAGTAAAAGTAATAACAATTTGAATAATTCCAAAGTAAAATTTGATATCATAAAATTAGTAAAACAAAATAATAGTGAAAATATTTTTAATCCTGAGCTGGAAAAGGTTATTATTCATTTATCTGCTATTTAGTGAAAAAAAAGTCATAAAATCAAAAACAAAACAAAATACAAAAAAGTCTTTTAAAATTTTGAAAGATAGGGGTACTGAGTAGCTCAGTTGGTTCAGCGTTCGACTCTTGATTTCGGTCCAGGCCATGATCCCAGGATCATGGGACTGAACTCTGCATCAGCCTCTGTGCTGACTGAGCATGGAGCCTGGTTGAGATTCTTTCCCTCTTCCACTCTCCCACCCCCCATTCATTCTCTCTCTAAAGAAAGAACAATAATAATAATTGAAAGACAAAATAACATCAAAAATAATATTTGTGTCAGTTAGGACTGAAAAATATTAAAACATTCACATATTAATAAGGAACAGAATTGCAAAAAATAGAAAAAATGGACAAAACTGTAAAACAACTGACTAAAGAAACATAGGTAAATCTCATTACCAGAATGGATATGGAAAAAAAACTCACTATCAAATTATATGAATATACAAACTTTCTGGAACATTTGACGAAATTATTATTATTATTATTATTATATAACCAATTGTTATTACTGCATCAGTAAAACAGTCAGATAAATTAGTCTGTGTGAGAAAATGAATGTACACTATCCCCGAAACCAACACCAACAACCCATTAAGATATTGTAGTTAACTGTAGTTAATATTGTAGTTAATTTTTTATGTGTGTAAGAAAATATATTCAGAAGAGTTCAGAAATGTGTTCAAGGACATGGAGCAAATAAGTGGAAGAGTTAAAATGAGTACAGATAGAAAATGTGTACTTTTGTCTACCTGAATTTTATTTTTAAGGAATTTATCCTGGTGAGATTATCAGACTACAAAAAGACATCTGTGCATGAGAGTATTTATTCATCACACCGTATTTAAAATGGCATTATTTAGAAGCCACATAAATGCATCCTAGAGATTTGCTAAATAAATGACAGGACATGCATTATGAAATTTCAAGCATCCATTAAAATGATAATGTAGCTCATTCATTTACAGGGGAAAATGCCTGTAACAGACAGTTGAATATTAATGAATTACAATTGCACAGAGAAGACTGACAGAAAGCATTAATCTCCTTTCCCTCAAAAATCACAACTAAAGTAAAGGTAATTGAATCATTTGTGACCATATGTGCCTCTGTGTGTGTGTGTGTGTGTGTGTGTGTGTATTCTTAAAGAAACAAAACAAAACAAAACAAAAATACAAAACAAGTGTAGAAAGACACAACAGCCTGGATGAATGATGTCAACACATATTTTGTTGTGCAAGTGGATTTAAAAGAACAGCAAAAGCTCCTGTTCTGGGAGAGCACAAATCATGAAGAAAGGCAGTGACCCTGACAGATCCCATTCCCTGAGAGGCACAGAGCTTAGCATTTTAGAGAAATTATTAATTTCAGAAAAAGTAGCAAGAAAGTAAATATATTCTATTGATTCATCTGTAAAAAAAATTATTATATGGTTAGGGTGCCTGGGTAGCTCAGTTGGTTAAGCATCTGACCCTTGATTAATCAGCGGCTCAGATCATGATCTCATTGTTGTGGGATTGAGCTTTGCATCAGGCTCTGCATTGGGTTCGCTGAGTATAGAGCCAGCTTGGGATTCTCTCTCTCTCTCACTCTCTGCCTGCTCTTCCCCCTCTTGCACTGTCTCTCTCTCAATTTAAATAAATAAATAAATAAATAAATAAATAAATAAATAAATAAATATTAAAAGATTATATGGTAATAATATAGTCAGGTGTTCTTAACGTTTGCACGGCATGGACATTTTGGCAGTCTGGTGTAGCCTGTGGACCCTTTCTCAGAATAACGTTTTCAAATGCAGACTATAACATATATGATTGCAAAGGGAAACTAGTTATATTTAAATACACCTTATGAATTATTTAAAATATGGTACAGTTATATTTTGAATATATTTTGAATATGTGCCGCTTTATTCATTCCACAAATAATATGATTTAGCAAAGACCTAACAACTAGTTGTGAACATGGTTGATACACTGAAATCTCTACAGCTGGAATGTGGTTTTCAAAGTATTTATGATTCCTATTGGTGATAAAATCATAAATACTGCTAGGACATTTGGATTCTTTGTCTACATTCATATTTTAAGAAAATGTTGATTTTCAGATAGAAATTAGAAATGAAGATAGAAGCATTTTTCCTCATCCAAGTTCACAGATTTACTGAATTCAATTCAGGGGTATATTTGGACACCAAGTTAAGAATGTCTGAAACACTTACCACTAATTTAAATAAATTATAATTTAAATTAAAATATGGTATATCTATAGTGGGAAATGGAGAGAATAGAACACAACTAAAATAGTTGAATGCAGATACCTTTGGGGACGACAACTGAGAAATAAGAAAAAATAATGCAAGAGAGATTTGCTTTGTTTTGATCTTTTTCTAAAAGATATATATTGACACAATTTTAGCTATCATACATTTTGCCTTACAATAAATTAAGAAATACATTTTATTAAAAGTCATTGAATTACATTAGTAATCTTTTCCCATTTATGTAAATGATATGCATGTGTAGAAAGATATCTGCAAGGAAAATTATAAAGATGTTAGCAATATCAATCTGTGAATAAAATCTCAGTCGGCTTTTATTTCTTTATATTTTCCACCTTATTTTAATTGTTTTATACTAATAGATATGTATGAACATGTATTCATTTTCATTTAAAACAAAGACCATTGACCTACTGTTCCAGAACATGAGATAGACATGTGCTACATCACATACGTGAAATGGAATCGAAAAATGCACTGAGAAGTCAGGTTTAAATAAGCTTATCACACAGTGTTATTAGGTTAAAAAAATATGATAACACTGTGTGATAAGCTTATTTACCTTATATATCCAGAGGGTAATACATAAAAACACCATGAAAGGGTACATGTATAAAAGATGTTTCTAAGAATGCTAGTTGTATATATTGAATAAGTACAGAAGTAAGTATCATTTGCATCAGGCTCTGCATTGGACATGTACATGTAATATTCTGGTACATGTAATACACTTCATTTAGTCTTATAAAAAGATGATGTTACTAAGAGTAAAAGAATTCTGTTGCATACAGACAAAAATGTTTTTTTTTCATTTTTTAAATGTTTTTATTTATTTTTGAGACAGAGAGAGACAGAGCATGAGCAGGGGAGGGGCAGAGAGAGAGGGAGGCACAGAATCTGAAGCAGGCTCCAGTCTCTGAGCTATTAGCACAGAGCCTGACGTGGGGCTCGAACTCACGGAGTGTGAGATCATGACCTGAGCTGAAGTCAGATGCTCAACCGACTGAGCCACCCAGGTGCCCCCAGGCAAAAGTGTTTTAATGAAAGAATGTGTTCAACATTAAGAGCTGCATTTCACATACTCTGTAAGGGCTCAACTACAGAAGTTGTTTATGATAAATCTAGTTTTATATGTGAATAAGTACAGTGTCATTATAGTAAGTGAATGTATTTAGAACACTGTAATGGATTTAAGAAACTACATAAAGACATATGTGACAAAAAGGAAGGAAGAAAGAAAGAAAAGAAAGAAAGAAAGAAAGAAAGAAAGAAAGAAAGAAAGAAAAACAGAAAAGAGGGAGGGAGAGAGGCAAGAAAGGAAGAAAGAGAAAGGAAGAGCTAGCTTATTAGCTAAAGACAATGTTATAAGTTAATGTATGCAATTTACTGAAAAAATGTTGTGGTCTTTGTCATAAGAGAACACACAGAAGCATAAAAAACTAAAAGGAAATCTAATAAAAACAGGAATTTTTGAATTAAAGCAAAATAATTACAAATTTATTAATTTGAAACTTAAATTATATATAGCCTGAAATACTAAGCATCTGACATAATTTATATGCCTTTGTAATCTTGAGTATCATTTTACACAACTTAAACATGAAATAACACATGATTTTGGATTTTCATTGTATTATTCAGTGGAAGAATACAGTGCTCAAATGCCAGATTTTAAATATATAAGGTCCCTGTTTCTATTCACATGGATCAAATATGTCTACTAATGGATGTACAATTAAAAACTGAGGTGGTACTTCCGAAGAAAAGAAATAAAAACAGTGAGAGCACTTAGTAAATAACCTGATGTAGACTGGAGCATCAGGAAGACCACCCTCAAAGAGTTACTGTTGAGCTGCATTACCAGGCTAACCAGAAAGGACAAAGCAAAGGTGTTGCCCCTAAAAAGAAAAGGCTATCCCATCCTATATATCCAGTACACTCTTGGAAGGAATATGGCATTAGAAAAGATTAAATGTAAGATCCAAGTTCCAGCAGGCTGAAGGGCACAGCAAGGGAGAATGAGGGTGATTTAAGTTAAAATGAGAAATGGGGCAAGTTTCTAAAATGGCAAGGTCTTGTAGGCTGCATTAAAGAAAGCACTGAGTAGTTTGAAATGCAGATATTGAGAGTTGGACAGAGCAAATTGGTAATTTTTGTAATTGTAAAAATTACCCTGGCTGCACTGTGGGAAACGAATGGGTCAGAACATTATAGGAAGAGCTTTTGTGCTAGAGAATAGTTCGTGACAATTACTTTGATCAAAATGGGAAGAATACTTCAAAAAGGCATTTAAAATTGATATTTGGGCAAAACGATAGACTCACACAAACATTATTTAATTATCTTAAGGTGTGTATTTAGGTTGACTTTATATTCACTAGTAAGAGCTCATAATCAATAGAATTACTTGGTAACTCCCTAAGTATCTGTTTAGTAGAGAAGTGAACGTTTACAGTTCACTTTACAATTTCATAGCCTTGTAGAAGTTTTATTTCTAACTCAGCAAATCTGCTTTAAAATGTCTTTTTGGGGGGCGCCTGGGTGTCTCAGTCAGTTAGGCGTCTGACCAGCTCAGGTCGTGATCTCATGGTCCGTGGGTTCGAGCCCCGTGTGTGTCCTGCTCTGTGCTGACGGCTTAGAGCCTGGAGCCATATTCTGTGTCTCCCTCTGCCCCTTCCCTTACTCACACTCTCTTCTGAAAATAAATAAACAACAAAAAAATGTCTTTTTTGGTGAATTCTAACTACCTCACTCCTCACTCAGCATGTTGCCTGAGCCAGTTTTTCTTTCTTAATACTTCCCTCAAATAATGAGTTGAAGAAAATTATATGATATGTGTTCACTTTGTATTTACAGAAGAGTCATGTTTTAATTTTTTGGAAAACTGTATTATGATAAACTGGGGTGGTGTACTGGAGATAGAAAAAAGCAGTTAGATACAAGAACAATTAAGAAGGTGAAATTATGAAAAATTAATGTTATATTTGATATTGAAAAGGGAGATGCCAAGCGTGATATCTAAGTTTGCATACATAAATAGACATAAGTATAGTTCAATGAGGTATGGACCATTGGAAAATAGGAACATGGTTATTTGGAGGGAGTTAGAAAAGGACAAAGATGAAAGGAAGTGATTCTTGTCATAGAAATGTCTGAATTTGAGGTATAATGAAATATTCAAGTAAAGATAAATTTGCAGTTGGCTATTCGTGGTTGTAGCTCAGAGTAGAGATTTGGGATGCAGTGATAAATTAATTAGTCATAAATATCTGTGTCTTAATTGAAATTGTGGATATGGCCCATAGAAGAAAGATAAATCTAGAATATTTCAGGCATAACTTCTCTATGAAGACATTCTAATTAAAAGTGAATAAAGACCATTATCTTTTTTTTTTTAATATAATTTATTGTCAAATTGGCTAACATACAGTGTGTAAATTGTGCTCTTGGTTTTTGGGGTAGATTCCTGTGATTCATCACGGACATACAACACCCAGTGCTCATCCCAACAAGTGCCCTCCTCAATGCCCATCACCCATTTTCCCCTCTCCCTCACCCCCCTATCCACCTTCAGTTAATTCTCTGTATTTGAGAATCTCTTATGGTTTGCCTCCTTCCCTCTCTGTTTGTAACTATTTTATTCCCCTTTCCTTCCCTCATGGTCTTGTTAAGTTTCTCAAGAGCCACATATGAGTGAAAACACGATATCTATCCTTCTCTGACTGACTTACTTCACTCAGCATAATCCCTTCCAGTTCCATCCATGTTGTTGCAAATGGCATGCTTTCATTCTTTCTCATTGCCAAGTACTATTCCATTGTATATATAAACCACATCTCCTTTATGCATTCATCAGTTAATGGGCATTTAAATTCTTTCCATAATTTGGCTATTAACGACCATTATTTTAAGAACAAAAAAAGGAATGTTTTGGCTATTGTGAATTAAATATTCAAAAGATTTCCTTGTGGGCCTGGATTAACGCACCTAGTCACATAGTATCACAAATCTGTCTTGCCAGCTCTGGCTTAAACTTTACTAGCTTTAATTACAGGCAGGCATAATTCATGTGTTATGATGTCCACAGTAGTTCTGGTATTATCTGTGAAAAGAAGAGTGTTCTCTTGAAGCAAAACTTTGTGTTGGAAAAATAACTGTGGCGGGAGTTGTAGGGTAATCAGTTTAGTCACTTGACCACCCTCGCCGGTGGGGCCATCATGACTTGATTGAAATCTCTACCAGGTAAAAGATGAGAAGTGCTTCAAGAATAACTGGTTTGTCCTTTCAGAAGACAGAAGGTGTGCTCTTTGTGGAAAAGCAGGCATCCACCACAGATTAATTCGGAATGTCAGAATTCCATAGAATTATGTGTTTAGGGGAACCAACTGGAAAGAATTTGGTTAATAGAGCTGAAAACAACAACAACAAAAGCAAAAACAAAAAAGTCTGAGAAATTGCAAACAGTAAAAACAACGAGTTATAATAAATTGGTACGAATTTTGTATAAAGATCTCTGAAGCAATCATTTTGCTGAACAACAAGAAAACTAACCTGATATGTCTACGGGGATTATTTAAAAGATAGTCTTAATGAATAAATACTTTCAGTATTTTTAACAAAAATTGTGAACTACTACTTTTATCAACTAAATTATGACAATGTTATACTAAAATGATTAATCACAAATTCTGGCTAAAAATGAGGCTGCACCGGCATTTTTTTAAGTTTATTTATTTTGAGGGAGACAGAGAGTGCATGCTCAAGCAGGGGGAGGGGCAGAGAGAGGGAGAGAAAGAATCCCAAGCAGCCTCCAAGCTGTCAGCGCACAAACCCTGAAATCATGACCTGAGCCTAAATCAAGAGTTAAACACTTAACCAACTGAGCCACCCAGGTGTCCCAACACCAACATGTTTAATACTGGCACTATTGTAGAAGTCCAGATACTCAAAAACAGAAAACAAAAACAAACACCAAGAAACATGGATAGATATAATAATCTCCCTTTCAGTTTATTATTGAGCTAAAAAGAAAAAAAATTTTCAAGTGCCAACATTCAGAGGTCATTAAAAATCAGAGTGGTGAACTTAAATTTGAGCTGCCCCATTGATGGTTGACCACACTAGGTTAAAAGATCTGGAGGTTACACAGGAGCCATCCAGAAGAGACAAATGATTTGGGTCATGCAAAAATGTGGTGAGAGGAATTGAGATTGAGATCCACTATTTAATGCAAAGACTCTATAAAGTGATGCATCTTTAGTTAGCTCACAGGCAAAGAGAGGTAAAAAACTATATTTCTTACTAAATTCCAGGTGGTGAAACCACAAATAATCAAACAGATTATCATGTGAAGATTCCAAACCACGTTCTTGTCTTCATGGAGATTTGAACTACATGGTTACACTACCTATAAAGTCTACAAAATCTTAATCTGAACAATTTAATTTTAAGACACCTGTGTTTGGGAACCTCAGGGGAATAAAGGAAGATAATGGAATTTACTCTTATTTATTCTCATTTCAGGCCCCCCAAATTTCCTGAGATTGTATTTAGTTAAGGAAATGCTTTGCGGCTTCCCCAGTTATTTCAGACCTTCAAGGGGCCTCTCAGTAAACCTCTCTCACCATTTATATGTTTGCGTGTGACCTTAATAATTTACGTGCAATCAGAAAAAGCTAGGTACTTACCCTGACATAAAACAACTGAATAGTCTATAAGAAAGATGCTTTTTTCAGACAGTCCTTCATAACGAAGACATTCATGATACTCAGAAATGACAGTACCCAATTTCCTTTCAGTTCAAATTTCCTTTCTTATAAACTGTGTTTAAAGAAAAGTCCTATCAATCTGTATATTCAAAAATGGCTTAAAGCAGCACACTGCATTTCTTCTGACTCTAAATTTTGTCTTTATGATGAATATAAAACATAACAGAGAAAGTTATGATTCCTAGCTCAATTGATAAGAATTTTTTTAAAGCAGCTCCAGGCTTATTTAATGATAATTAGTATATTAAACTTTTAATGTAAAATTCATCTATTGTAAAGCCTTAGCACTAACTCAAGTGAAACCACATTGTTTTTTTTTAACTCCAAATTATAGATAAGAAAAATAAAATCATTCACATTCATAATAATAGCTGTAATTATAATGGCATGTTCCTCTCTAATATGTGAAATGAAATAAAAGATTTATATGACAATAGAAATGAAGCAATTTTATGATATGAATTTTTCTAAATTAATTTCAGTTAAGATAATTTTAAAAGTCATATTTTTTGTTCAACAAGTAGTGTTTTAATCTCTAATATATGCCAGACATGGTGCTAATGAGCCAGAAATATTCTTAAGTAAGCGATTACTTGTTTCTTTGCATTTCTTGCAATAAGTATATGATTCTGAAATGTCACTGATGTAATTTTAGGTATTATCTCAGAACTTTTCAAGTGTGGGGGAGCGTGATGATAGGTTCATCATCGTGTCTTAGCATATATTCAATTCTCAGTAGAAAAGTTGCAATCTGGAAAGCAAGTGGATGCTGCCTGGCTACATGTTAAAGAGGGATATTTTAATTTCTGTGCCATAGTGCGATGTAGTTCCATGGGTTAGGGACTTCGGCTGGCTGTTACAAAGGTCAAATTCAGCTGAGTCTTCAGGAAATTTTGGAGGAATTCATTTGAAAAATATATTCACAAGGAGCTCCTGGGTGACTTAGTCTATTGAGCATCAGACTTCGGCTCGGGTCATGATCTCGCGGTCCGTGAGTTCGAGCCCCGCGTTGGGCTCTGTGCTGACAGCTCAGAGCCTGGAGCCTGCTTCGGATTCTGTGTCTCCCTGTGTCTCTACCCCTCCCCTGCTTGCACTGTGTCTCTGTCTCAGCCTCTCTCAAAAATAAATAAGCATGAAAAAGAAAAAATAAGTTGTTAAAAAGAGAAAGGGTTATTCTATCCCAAAAGTAAGTCACCTTTGCTAACTTCCTTCATTACAGGTGCTAAAACACTCTGTGAAGATGGTGTTTGTCTCCTTTACTGAAGAAAGTTTCATACACTTAACAGTGTCCAAGATGGATAAACTTCTGCATGCTTCAGATTTCTTTTATAAATTTGGTACATTATCATTCTGCATCACTATAAATATTGCCAGTTTCCAACCCTGTCACTTTTTTCCTCATGAAATATCTGGGGATGTTTTGTTTCTTTTTTCATTGTATCATGTATGTCTCCTAATCTCTTTAAATATATTTTCATTTTAGGATCTTTCCAGTCTATAGTAAATTATGAAAATACAAATTGTAATGGACTTAAAATTATATTTAGTAAGGGGTAACCGGATGACTCCGTCGGTTGAGTGTTGGACTTTTGATTTCAGCTCAAATCATGATCCCAGGGTTGTGGGATCGAGCCCCTCCTCCAGCTCTGCACTGAGCATGGAACCTGCTTCAGATTTTTTCTCTCCCTCTGCCCCTCTTCCCCATTCACACACACACTCTCTCTCTCTAAAATAAAAATTTTGCGGGGGCACCTGGGTGGCTCAATAGTTTACGCTTCTGACTTCAGCTCAGGTCAGGATCTCACAGTTTGCAAGTTCAAGCACCACAATGGGCTTGGTGTTGACAGCTCAGAGCCTGGATGGAGCCTGCTTCAGATTCTGTGTCTTCCTCTCATTTTGTCCCTCCCTAGCTTGTTCTCTGTCTCTCTCTATATATCAAATATAAATAAAACATTAAAAAATAAAAATAAAAATAAAATAAAGTAAAACTTTTAAAAAATTATATTGAGGAAACAAATATCTTTTATCTGCCACCTATTTCATATATGAAATATTTTTTTTTACATTATGGTAATTGCCAAAGTTACTGGAACAAATAGAAATACAGGCTTCAAAAATATTTCTAATTCTTAACATTTCTAAAATAGTGTTTTGGACTTTAAATTATCTTCTTGGTGCCCTCTTTATCATTCATACTTGTGAATGTAGTTATCTATAAAAGCCAATTCATATAAGGAGAAATACTCCCAAATATAGCTTGCCTAAGAAATCTTTTTTGCTACACAATTTAGCTTTGATCTCAACTAAAAGATATGTGAGAATAATCCCTTATTTTTATGATTAGTTTTCTTTTTTTCTAAGTCTCTATTCATATATGAAAACAACATTCAAGGACAGAACTGAAAATAATGAAAAAATGGGTAGTAAAAATCAACCAGTGTAGAACCTACAAAATTGAAAAGAAGAACAAACTAACAAACTGAATGAAATTTCACGAAGTTATTAAGATTAGATTTAAAATATCATAAGTGCCATTATGACATGCCCAACAAATCCTTTAATAAACATTTAACCTTCATGTGTAGGAGTTAGTCATTAATTTCAAGGTTCCTCAAGAGTAAAAAAAAATTATAATGTCAAGCACTAAGTTTACAAGATTAATATATTCTTTTCATTTAAAAAATAACATATGGCATTCATTTTTATGTTATGACTCATGTTTATGCATATTAGGAGATAACTCATTTATTGTTAGTGGAAAATCACACAGGCATCTGGCATTGAAGAGACATGATACAGGCTATTCTGCTCTCCTAATAATTCTTGGAAATAGAAATCAGCTCTATTTATTTTTGCCATTATTTCAGTATATTCTTCCTGAAAACTCAACTTGTCTAATTGCAACATTATCAGAATACTTTTGAGAATTTAATATTAGTTCTTTATTAAGAAATGATACAGTATTTGACACAGAACAGTAATAAAATGTCTGCATTATTTTGAAGTGCAATACTCAAAAGTAGTGAAATGCTCTTTAAAAGAAAAATCACGTCACAGCTTGATGTACATTTATTTGTCTTTGTATCCACTTCTAGAAAATACAAGTACAAAACAGGTACATTTTCTATGATTTTTTGTCTGCATCTGTTATGTGTTGCCTCAATAGACCATATCTCTTCTTAATTTTTCCATTCTGTGTCAACATGGCTTAGGATACCAGAAAGCTAAAAAGTGTTTGAAAATAACCTATTTCTGAATGCTTTAGCCAGAACTTCTAGGAAGCTCTGTGTGTGTCTAGGAGACGGAAATTATAGCCTTGCTCTCATGGCCATTGGACAGCAAAGCCATTAAAGATACTATCCACTCTGTTGGACCCCTGTAGACTTTTCCATCCCTTTAAAAGTAACTCAGGGGGCGCCTGGGTGGCTCAGTCGGTTGAGCGTCCGACTTCGGCTCAGGTCACGATCTCACGGTCCGTGAGTTCGAGCCCCGCGTCAGGCTCTGGGCTGATGGCTCAGAGCCTGGAGCCTGCTTCTGATTCTGTGTCTCCCTCTCTCTCTGCCCCTCCTCCGTTCATGCTCTGTCTCTCTCTGTCTCAAAAATAAATAAATGTTAAAAAAAAATTAAAAAAAAGTAACTCAGTATTAATATTCTTTATGTCAGTCCTTATTGTAATGTTACTGACTTAGATGTGATGTATCTAGGAGATAAAGCCTGTTTTTTTTTTCTCATAAATATTTCACTTATTTTTAAAAAATATTTTTAGCCAGCTGTTAATTAATTTGAAATCCACACAGGCCCTGGTATATTTCTTCTTAAAGAAGAGATGTAATTACTTGAACCTGATGTAGATCTTTCTGGAAAATGAGACAATTTCAGTTTTTAGGCATAATAAATATAATGAATGTTCCTTTAGAGGACAAGAAAAAGGCTGTCAGTTTGATCCATATTCATGGAAAACACAGAGTTGTTAGTAACAGTTCTCTGTTAATTCTAATAACATACTATCATTATGGTGTCTTAGGAGGAACTGTACTTAACTAACAGCACTTTTATAATTAATATCTTAACATAACTGAAATGAATGAATTCTCAGGGAAAGGGAGCTAGAATGTAGGAAAAAAAAGGGGGGAGGTAGAAGCAGAAAGCAAAGATACTGGGCAGAAAGTATAGTAAGCAATTCTTTTTTTTTTTTTTTTAAGAAAGAAATTTTCTGAAAATCAATCTAAGGGATTATAGGTAGGGGGTCTCTATCTTTGTCTAAACCTACCATTGCTCCCTGCTGTTTCTGTCGAGAAAGAGACATTATGATTTCCAGTGTAATTTCAACCCTTGTGATATGGGGTTGGCAGGCTGCCCCTCCAGCGTGTTGGAAGATATCACACATGAATGAAAGTCAATTTCACCTCTGTCATGGGGTGATGGTAGAAGCTGTGCTCTTCTCAAGGAAAGATAATACAAAATCTTATCTTACAAAACATTGCAAGATGCTGATTGAAACTTCACCTCTAATCATCTTATTAAGTCATGTCTACCATGTTTAATAGACCGCCAGGAAAAGGAATAATTTAGGAAAATTGTCAGGGAAGCTGCCAAACTTAATAAAATTAACTGCCAAATAATTTTCATTAGCTGCCACATAAGGAGTACACATTATTTGATTATCATTAAATTAATAGTAGAGAGAAAAGTTAACAATCAGATTCGGAATTTATGAAAATGGGATGCCTTTAGTTATCAACACTAAAAATCAGGATTCTAGCAATAAGGTTAGTCACTATTAGGAGATAGTCTTTAAAAATCTATTTAAATATAAGAAAAAAAGACTGTGTCTAATTGTGAATTTCTTCAGACATTGATTGGCATAATTTTGATACATTGATTTTGAAATAAGAGCTTATAGACAAATTGTTTTAACAATTCATATTTCCTACTCTCTACAGCGTCACCACCAAAGTATGCCTGAATAAAACACTTATATATTAAGGAATTTATATTTCTTAGGATGCAAGCATGTCACCAAGTTTTCTTTTATTGTGTTAATATCCAAGAGAGTGTAAAACCATACCCGCATTATGAAAAATGGATGATTATAAAGAAAATGGTCAATATATCTTTAGCATTGACTCAAGTAATTCATGCAAGAACTTAATGAGTTACAGAAACTTCCTTTTACAGATGAGAACACAGAGCCTCAGAAAGAACACAGACTTGTTAAGCTTAAACAACAAATAAATACATTTTAGCAAATATCCACAGAGGCTGATATCCGTGGCTTCTTAGGTTAGTATTTCCCATCCAACTATGATAAGTCAAAATTTACTGGGGGTTAAGAATAAAATAGGCTCTGCAATCTTTGTGAAACACGGTGTTAAGATTAGATAAAGTTTTATTACCTCAAGTTTTCTAAGCACTTTTAACATATTCATGTGTATAGTGACTATCTGGAATGTATTATACCATGTAGCCCTTTTCTGTTTCTCCTTGGAGTATTTTGTCACTCTGACATTCTATAAAAACACTGTCTAGAAAATGTTAGTCTAGGCAATTCATTGATTCAGCTAAATTTTATTGAGTGTTTAATATGTGCCAAGGACTTTGGCAGACACTAGTACATCAGTTTCAGAAAGCATAGTCCTGAATTTCAAAGACATCCCAGCCTAAAATCAAACACTTCAAACTCTGCACTATAATAAAGGGGGAAATATATTCAGAGAATTTTGGTACCAAAGAAGAATGGCACCCAACATACTCTGGGTTCAGAAAGAAATTTATGCAGAAGGTAATGGTTAAGATAACCTTAAACAATGATCAAAACAGTTTCTTCTTATAACACATAATTGTCATAACCAATCTATGAATATTATTGTTTGTGTCTTTCATCTCACTGATAGTGAATAGTATATGTGAGCAATATCCAAATTTGAACTTGTATTTTTATCCTTCTCTTTTTGTATAAAGTGTTCATTTCACACACACACATACACTTATATACACTATATATATATATATATATATATATATAATACACACACACTTGTTTTTTCTTTTTTTTTAAATTTTTTTAACGTTTTATTTATTTTTGAGACAGGGAGAGACAGAGCATGAACAGGGAGGGTCAGAGAGAGAGGGAGACACAGAATCCGAAACAGGCTCCAGGCTCTGAGCTGTCAGCACAGAGCCCCATGCGGGGCTCGAACTCACGGATCGCGAGATCACGACCTGAGCCGAAGTCGGCCACTCAACAGACTGAGCCACCCAGGTGCCCCCACACTTGTTTTTTCAAAGTAAATCATCTATTCCTCATGGTGATATAGGCATGTTGCACATTGAGGAATAAAGTTCTCATTATATTATCTTTAGTTAACCTGCATTAGTTAAATTATAAAATTTTGCTATAGCTCTTATTCATTGTTATTTTGTCATCTAGAAACTCAACAATAATAAAACAGTTTAGAAACAGATCTATGAGCCAGAATTGTAATGCATAACATCTTTTTATTTTCTTTAATTTATATTGGAATCTATCATTTTGGTTACGACAAACATATGGTGACCAAAGTGGAATGAATAAATTGAAATATCTCATTTCCTAAAAACAACTAAAATTTTGGACAAATTTGTCAAAAACAGATATTTCAGAGCTCTGGAAATCAGCCAGAGATAAACAACAAATACAGAAGAGTTTATTCATGAAAAACTCTCAAACTTCCAGGAAGAATAATGGTGTTTTTGCCTTGGGCTGTTGTACAAGAAATTCTACAGGAAGTGTCCAGGTTGAAATGAAAGACACTAGTCAGAAATATGAAGCCATAAGAAGAAATTAAGAATACCCATAGATGTAGGGGCGCCTGGGTGGCTCGGTCAGTTAAGTGTCTGACACTCGGTTTCAGCTTAGGTCATGATCTCACAGCTTTGTGGGTTCAAGGCCTGCATCAGGCTTCGTGCTGACACTGCAGAGCCTGCTAAGGACTCTCACTCTCCCTCTCTCTCCTCCCCTTCCCCATTCATGCTGTCTCTGTCTCTTTCAAAATAAATACATAAAAAAAAAAGAAAAGAACACCCACAGATGCAAGTACATAGACACATATAAAAGAAAGTATAAATGCGTGTTTGTTTGTAATTAATTACTGCTCCTGATGTAAAGGCAACTGCATAAACTAATAACTATAAAAATGTCTTGATGAAATTATAATTTATACATATATAATTTATATGATAACAGTAGCAAAGAGTAGGGGAATAATTGAAGCAACTTATTTTTATACTATTGAAATTTAGCTGTTATCAAACTATATGGTTATAAGTTAATATGTTAATTGTAATCCCCAGGACAATTAAATATAACAAAATAATTAGCTAAGCTACAACAAAAAATATGATTATACACTGCAAAATATCTATTTACCACACAAAAAAATGTTATAATGGAAGAATAGTCATACAAAAATGATGGAAGACATATAGAAAACAAATAATTAAATGGTATTATCAATAGTTACATTAATGAAAATAAATACAACACTCCAATAAAAATTCATAAATGGCCAAATGGATTTTAAAAAATGATCCAACTATATGCTCCACAGCAGACAGAATTTAGATTCAGAGAAACAAAATTGTTATACATAAAAGAAAGGAAAGATATACAACATGCAAACAGAACCCAATAAAGAGATAGAGTGGCTAATATCAGACAAAATAAATTTTAACAAAAAACTTTCAGGAGACAAAGGAGGATATATTATTATGATAAATGATTAATCCATCAGGAAGACATATACATAAACATATATACACCTAAAAGTGGAGACTCAAAATGTTTAAAGCAAACACTGACATAATTAAAAAGTAGACAATTTAACAATAATATTTAGAGATTTTAACACCCTACTTATAAAGATGAAAAAAAGACAAGAGCTCAATAAGGAAATACAAAATCTTATAGCATCATAAATCAACTAGACCTAAAGACATCCAAAAATAATCCCCAAACAACAGAATATATACTTTTCTCCTATGCACTTGGAACATTATTCAGGTATATGAGATAATAAGCAATAAAACAAAGAAAAATAAGTTTTAAAAGACTGAAATATTACAAAGTGTATTCTGTGACAACAATCCAATAAAATTAGAAATCAATAAAAAAAGAAAATATGGGAAATTTTTAAATATATGGAAATTAATATACTCCTAAATAACTAATAGGTCAAAGAATGAATCATAAATAAATTTGGAAAATTTGAGATAAAGGAAAGGGATACAAAACATACTAAAATGTACTCAATGAAACTAAAGAAGTGCATAAAGGAAAATTTAGTGCTATAAATGCACTTATTAAAAAAGAAGAAATATTTCAAATCATTAAGCAATCTGTTCATGTCAGGAAACTAGACATGTGGCTCAGTTGGTTGAGTGTCTGGCTCTTGATTTAGGCTCAGGTCATGATCCTACAACCCTGTGTAGGGATTCATGCTGACAGTGGAGCCTGCTTAAATTCTCTCCCTCTGCCTCTCTTCCCTGTTTGCGGTTGCTCTCTCTAAAAAGAAAAAGAGGGGCGCCTGGGTGGCACAGTCGGTTAAGTGTCCGACTTCAACCAGGTCACCATCTCGCGGTCTGGGAGTTCGAGCCCCGCGTCAGGCTCTGGGCTGATGGCTCAGAGCCTGGAGCCTGTTTCCGATTCTGTGTGTCCCTCTCTCTCTGCCCCTCCCCCGTTCATGCTCTCTCTCTGTCCCAAAAATAAATAAACGTTGAAAAAAAAAAAAGAAAAAAAGAAAAAGAAAAAGAAAAAGAAAGAAAGAAGAAAGAAAGAAAGAAAGAAAGAGACTAAAATAGAAGAGCAAGTTAAACTCAAAGTAAGTATAATGCAGAAAGTAATAAAGGTTAGAATAGAATTAGCAGAATAACAAAAGATAAATCAACAAAACTTAAAAGTTGATTAGTTGAAGGGATTTTAAAAATTATAACACTTAGCTAGATTAAACAGAACAATGAGAAAGAGAATATCCAAATTAGGAATAAGAGGGGAAACCAGTACCAATTTTACAGAGTTAAAAATGACTATAAGGAATGCCACGGATAATGTATGCCAGCCACAAACTTTAATACGTACATTAAAAAGACAGATTCCCAAAAGACACAAACAATATTAGCTCAAGAAGAAATAGTAAATATGAATAAACTTATAAAAAGTAAATAGATTGAGTTAATTATTTTCAAACTTCCTATAAAGAATAGCCTCGGTCTAAATTTTCAAACTTCCTACAAAGAATAGCCTCGGTCCAAATAACTTCAATGGAGTAATTAATACCAATCATTCCAAACTCTTCCAAATTAAAAAAAGAAAAGGGAATACTCCTATCTCATTCTGTGAAGCAAGTATTATGCTACAATCACAAGAAAAGGAAACCACAGACCAATATCTATTATGAATATAGATGCAAAAATAGTCAATAAAATACCAAAAACTAAATTTAGCGACCTACAAGATTATTACATCATAGCCAAGTCCAAGTTATCCCACCAATACAAGGTAGATTCAACATTCAAAAAATTGGTCAAGGTAATACATCTATTAATCAAATGAAGGACAAAATAAATAAATAAATGACCATTTCACTAGATGTAGAAAAGGCATTTGACAAAATCCAATACGCTTTCATGTTAAAATATGCAATAAACCAGGGGCTCCTGGGTAGCTCAGTCGGTTAAGCATCTGACTTTGGCTCAGGTCATGATCTCCCGGTTTGTGAGTTCGAGACCCACATCAGGCTCTGTGCTGACAGCTTGGAGCCTGCTTTGAATTCTGCATCTCCCTCTCTCTTTCTACTCCTCCCCTGCTTGTGCTCTCTCTCTGTCTCTCAACAATGAAAATGTAAAAAAAAAAATACACAATAAACTGGAAATAGAAGGGGATTTCCTTAATCTCATAAAAAGTATCTACCAAAATTCCACAGCTTTTTACCCTTAATGATAAAAAGTTGGATATTTTTCCTCAAATATCAGGAAAAAAGCAAAAATGTCAACTATCACCATTTCCATTGCATAATTTCCAGGGGGGTTCTAGCCAGGGACATTGGTCAGAAATAAAAGGAATTCACATTGGAAGGGTAAATTAAAACTATCATTGCAAATGGCATGGTATTGCATGTAGAAAATCCTAAATAATCCACACACACTCAAAAACTATTAGAACTTGTAAGTGAGTTCATTATTATTTATAAGATAGAACCTCAATATGCAAATTTCCACATTTTTACATGCTACAATTTCAAGCCCAGAAATAAAGTTAGGGGAAAATCTATTTATAATAACATATTTGTGGAAATTGTTTCTAAAATTAATATGGAAATGCAAAGGACCCAGAATAGCTAAAACACTCTTTTAAAAAAAGAACCAATTTGGAGGACTAATACTTCCAAATTTCAAACTATATGACAAAACTCTAGTAATCAAAACTGTGTTTTCCTGGCTATATAACAACAGAATGAAACTCTATAAATATATCCTTACATTTATGGTTAACTAAGTTTTAACAAAACATTTTGGAACAATTTGGTGTGTAAAATAGTCTTTTTAACAAGTGGTGTTACATTAACTGTATCCACATGCAAAAAAAAAATGAATTCAGACCCCTACTTAACACAATAAACACAAATTTTGATATTAACTCAAAATGGAACAGCAACATAAATGTAAGAACTAAAAGAATATAACTATTAGAAGAAATCACAGGGGTAAGTTTTTATGACCTTGAATTGAGCAAAGCCCTCCCAGACAAAATATCAAAATCATAAGCAATAACAACAGAAATAGATAAATTGGACAACACCAAAATTAAAAGCTGTTATGCTTCAAAGAACACTCAAGAAAGTGGAAGGCAACACATGATAAAAGAAAACTTTTATAAATCACATGTATAATAAGAAACTGTATATACAAAACAAAAAATTCTTACAACAAATAGAAAATTGACTTGAAAAGACAATTTTCCAAATAAGATATACAGGTATCCAATAGATACATGCAAAAATGATCAACACCACTAGCCATCAGGGAAATTCAAATAAAAACCACAATGAGAGGGCACACTGCACACACAAGAATTGTTAAAATAAAAAAAAAAAAAACAATAACAGATGCTGGTAAGAATGCAGAGAATTTAGAACCTCTTAAATTTTGGTCAGATTATATAATAGTGCGTTCACTTTGGAACACAGTTTGGCAGTTTCTCAAAATGTTAAACATAGAGTTAGTTACCATATGATCCAGAAATTGCATTTCTAAGAATATACCAAAGAGAAATGAAACCATATGCCTACATGAAAACTTGTATTTGAACATTCATAGTAGCATTATTCATAATAAAGAAAGTTAAATACAATCCAAAGGCCCATCATCTGATGAATGGATAAATAAAACATGGTATATCCATAAAATGGAATGTTATTCAGCAATAAAAACGAAGTCGTATACATGCTACAATATAGATAAATCTTGGGAAAAGTTTGCTAAGTGGATGAAGTCAGTCATATAAAACAATGTTCGGAATGAACAATCCATAGAAACAGGAAGTTCTTTGGTGTGTTTAGATGGAGAGAGAGATGAGGGTGACTGCTAATGGGTACAGGGGTTTTTAGTTGTTCAAAAATTTGATAGTGGTGATAGTTGTACAACTCTGTTAATATATTAAAATATATTAAAAGTATATGGGCACCTGGATGGCTCAGTGGGTTAAATGTCCCACTCTTGATTTCTGCTCAGGTCATGATCTCATAGCTCATGGGTTTGAGCCCCTCGTCTGGCTCTGTGCTGACAGTGCAGAGCCTGCTTGGGATTCTCTCTCTCCCTCTCTCTGCTTTTCCCTGCTTTCTCTCTCTCTCTCTCTCTCTCTCTCTCAAAATAAATAAACTTTAAATATATATATATATATATATATGTTAACTATACATATATATACATATATATGAAAATAATATATATACATTAAAAGTATAAATTTTAGGGGGGTGCCTGGCTGGTCAATCAGTGGAGGATATGACTTTTGATCTCAGGGTTGTTGGTTCAAGCCCCACACTCAGTGTAGAGATTACTTAAAAATAAAATCTTTAAAAAAAAGTGTTCATAGTATGTGAATTATATCTCAGTAAAACTGTTACTAAGCTTTCCTTCCCCCCACCCCAAAACTGAGATATCACTAAATAAAAACTGGCATGATTATGATAATAGCAGGTTTGGGGAATTTATAATGAAACTGGAATCCTCAAATACTGATGGTGGGAATGTAAAAGTTTTAGCCACTTTGAAAACAATTTGTGAGTTCCTTAATATGTAAACTTAATCATAAGAGCCGGCAGTTCCACTCCCAGATTTCTACCCAAGGGCCATAAATATATGTCCACACAAAGGTGTGTATATGAATGTTCGTAGCATGGTAACATATAATAGCAAAAACTCAGGAAACAAATCAAGTGGATATCGACTGTGAGTCGATAAACAAAATGCTGCAGAGCTATGCAAAGGCATACTTCAGCAATAAAAAGAAACAAACTGTAGCTTAGCGGTTTAATATAGATAAACCTCAAAAACCTTATGCTGAATGAAATAAACCAGACACAAAAGACATATTACATTTATATGGAATTTCCTGGAAAGACAAACCTATGGAGACAGAAGGAGATTAGTAGTTGCCTGGCAGTGAGGGTGGGAGTGGAGACTGAAAATAGACACAGGGGAACATTTCGAGGTGATGAAAGTGTTCTAAAACTAGGTGATGCTTTTGGTTACATAGCTTTATAAATTTACTAAATATACTGAGTGATATGTTTATGGTATGTAAATTATACTTCAATAAAACTTTCAAAAGAGCACATTGTTCATACCATTTTTAATCTCTTTATAAATTTAGGCACCTAGTGGACATTATCTTCTAATCTCTCATCATGTCTTTGCCTATTTCATAAATTGCTGCTTCTAGCTCCATGTCAGGTACACAGAAAAGGCTACTGATGTATAAGATTTTCATTTTAATCTATGGAACAATTAAAAACCACAAGAGTAGCCTCTATTTCCCATAGAACTCTAATTAAGAGTCCGACCAACTACAATAGCATCAAACAAGGAAAAAGCCGGTGCTTCTGTATAATATGCTACTCAAGATTGTTATTCATATGAGTAAGTGCTATTCTTTGTCACTTGAATTATTCTAAACCTTATGAAAAATTCTAAGTTATTCTAAACAGCCCCGAGTTTGTAAAATTATGTTTAAACTGACGATGAAGAAAGTTTGACACACGAATTTTATTACTCATGTAAACTTCATGATTGTTGAAGTCAGTAGGGGAAAACATTCCTCGGTTTCAATACTTTCACAGAGCACAAGAAAATGAATCAGAAAGCTCAATCCTCATCTATTTTTTTATTAAAAAAAATTTAATGTTTGTTTATTTATTTTTTTTAACATTTTTATTCTTTTTTTTAATTTTCAACGTTTATTTATTTATTTATTTGTTTATTTATTTATTTATTTTTTGGGACAGAGAGAGACAGAGCATGAACGGGGGAGGGGCAGAGAGAGAGGGAGACACAGAATCGGAAACAGGCTCCAGGCTCTGAGCCATCAGCCCAGAGCCTGACGCGGGGCTCGAACTCACGGACGGCGAGATCGTGACCTGGCTGAAGTCGGACGCTTAACCAACTGCGCCACCCAGGCGCCCCTTAATGTTTGTTTATTATTGAGACACAGAGCATGAGCAGGGGAGGAGTAGAGAGAGAGGGAGACACAGAATCCAAAGCAGGTTCCAGGCTCTGAGCTGTCAGCACAGAGCCCAACATGGGGCTCGAACTCAGAAACGGTGAGATCATGACCTAAGCTGAAGGCAGACGCCCAACCGACTGAGCCACCCAGGCGCCACTATCCTCATCTCTCTTTTTTTTTTTAATTTTTTTTTTCAACGTTTATTTATTTTTTGGGACAGAGAGAGACAGAGCATGAACGGGGGAGGGGCAGAGAGAGAGGGAGACACAGAATCGGAAACAGGCTCCAGGCTCTGAGCCATCAGCCCAGAGCCTGACACGGGGCTCGAACTCACGGACCTCGAGATCGTGACCTGGCTGAAGTCGGACGCTTAACCGACTGCGCCACCCAGGCGCCCCTTTTTTTTTTTTAATTTTTTTTTCCTCATCTCTCTTTTAAGAGTGTTCCCTATTCTTGCCCTTGCAAGGACGAGAGGCTAACTAATCAGGACTTTGTTGAGAGCCTTACATCTATTAGTACTTGTTTTCCTTGCTTGGCGTCATTGTGTCGACGTGGCCACCCTAGCGCCAGCCTTCAACACTCGTTTAAACCTGTTGCGAAAAAAGAATCACCGTATTTCCCTATTTGTAAAACTACACTATCCAATCCTAGTTTTTAAGAGTAATTTGGGTGAGTGCAGGAGGCTTTGCCATATTATCTGCATTAGTTATCAATTGACTGCCTCTCCGCTCTGAATTTATAAACAAGTGTATTTGCTTTCCCATAACTTACAGGAAAACTTTTAAGGGTCTCTCCTTTACAGAGAGCTCAAGATTAAGGTTTCTCTGTGGAGGGCACTAGAGGAATGTTGCACACAACAGGGCTCTCCATTGGTTGCTAGTGGCTGCCTGTTGAGTCAGTGGTGTGGAGATAAGACTATCAGGTGGAGCTCTGCCCAACACTTGTGGCCAGAGAGCATGGTCTCTTGGTGACATGCAGTCCAATGTGGCCTGGTAGTCACTTTCATGTGGTCCTACTGACACAGAAACCAATGCCCGAAAGGGCTCCTACTCGAACTAGCACCCTGGTTCCTTCTGCCTGTCCCTGAACTGCGTGCCTGTAGCCCAGAGGCTTCCCCTCAACCACCCTTCTTACACCATCATTTTCTTAGGAACTGCACTTCTCCTGCTCTTTGGAAGATTGCTTGGTTCTTGCTCACTGACTTCAGACCAGTTCTGGCCTAGGCAAATCAGTAAATATTTCTGATACCCAGTGGGCAGAACTATACTTTTCTCCAATAAAATTTTGGTCCCAGCCTGCTGGAGTAGGGGGTTGCCTTTCACGTGTGTCCATTCACGGGCATTTTCTCTCAGCTCTAAGGTACCAAATACAATTTCCTCACATCAGCTGTCCCCTGTTTGACTACATGTGTGTTTTCCATGTCTTGACTCAACCCAGACTGATAACATTAACATCTAACATAGCTTAATTAATACAGCTGGTTGTGTACCTTGGGATATTTTTGTTCTTTGTCTCTGCTGCTGAGATTGGCACCATTTATTACTTTTCTAAAGTTAAAATATGAGAACATTTAAATTATTGCTTAAATAAAAGTGAGAAGAAAGTCTGGGGAAGGAGGTAGAAGAAAATGATGAATGGTTATCTGACTGTGGTATAGATGACAGGGACGGAGAGGTATTTTTCACTGAACAATTTTTTTATGGGAGGGAGGGCAGTAAAATATACTTAACACAAAATTTTCCACGTTAAATATTTTCAACTATACAATTCTACATCATTAAGTACATTTACAAGTATATAACCATCACTACTGTGTATTTCCAGAAACTTTTTATCACCCTGAAATTCCATATTCATTAAGCGATTACTCCCCATTTCCCCTGACTCTCAGTCTCTAGTAACTTCTATCTTACTTTCTGTCTGTATGATTTTGCCTGTTCTAGATACCTAACAAATAGTATCAGATAATATTTCTGCATTTGTGTCTCGTTTATTTCATTTAGCATGTTTTCAGGTTCTCCCTATGATAACATATATCAGAACTTGATTTCATTTTAGGGCTGAATAATTGTATGTGTATGTGAGTGTGTTTGTATATATATATATATATATTTTTTTTAATGTTTTTATTTTTGAAAGAGAGACAGAGCACAAGTAGTGGAGGGGAAGAGAGAGAGAGGGAGACACAGAATCCGAAGTAGGTTCCAGGCTCTGAGATGTCAGCACAGAGCCTGATGCTGGGCTAGAACTCACAAACTGTGAGATCTTGACCTGAGCCAAAATCAAATACTTGACTGACTGAACCACCCAGGTGCCCCATATATATGGCACATATTTAAAATCCATTTATATGTTGATGGACATTTGAGTCATTTTCACCCTTTGGCTATTTTGAAAAATGTTGCTAAGAACATAGGTGTGCAAGTTATCTGTTTGAGTCCGTTTTTAATTCTTTTGACTATATAACTGAATAGAAGGAGAACTATTTTCACAGTACTGTAATTCTGTGTACATTTTTAAGAAGTGGCCAAACTATTTTCCACAATGGCTGTACTGTTTCATGGTCCCACCAGCAATGCATGAGAGCCCCATTTCTCCACATCCTCAACACTGTTATTTTCCAGTTTCATTTTTTAATAGCTATTCTAATGGGCCTACAATGGTATCAATATGATTTTGATTTGCATTTCCCTTATTAATGATAATGGTGAGTGTATTTTTAGTTATTTATGGGCCATTGGTAGATGTTCTTTGGAGTAGAGATGTCTATTTCCCAATTTCCATTTCTTTGCCCGTTTTTAAATTGGGTTGTTTTCATTATTGTTGTTTAGTTTTAAAAATTCTTTATAGGGGTGCCTGTATGGCTTAGTCAGTTAAGCGTCCAACTCTTGATTTTAGCTAAAGTCATGATCTCACAGTCATGAGATTGAGCCCCATGTTGGGCTCTGTGGTGGGTGTGGAGCCTGTTTGGGATTCTCTCTCTCTCTCTCTCTCTCTCTCTGTCTCTTTCTCTTTCTCTCTCTCTTCCTCCCTCCCTCTGCCCCTCCCCCACTCATGCTCTTGCTCTCTGGAAAAAAAATTCTTTACATATTCTAAATGTTTTATTATTATTATTTTTTTAATATATGAAATTTATTGTCAAATTGGTTTCCATACAGCACCCAGTGCTCATGCCAAAAGATGCCCTCTTCAATACCCATCACCCACCCTCCCCTCTCTCCTAACCCCCATCAACCCTCAGTTTGTTCTCAGTTTTTAAGAGTCTCTTATGCTTTGGCTCTCTCCCTCTCTAACCTCTTTTTTTTTTTCCCCTCTCCCATGGGTTTCAGTTAAGTTTCTCAGGATCCACATAAGAATGAAAACATATGGTATCTGTCTTTCTCTGTATGGCTTATTTCACTTAGCATCACACTCTCCAGTTCCATCCACGTTGCTACAAAGGGCCATATTTCATTCTTTCTCATTGCCACGTAGTACTCCATTATGTATATAAACCACAATTTCTTTATCCATTCATCAGTTGATGGACATTTAGGCTCTTTCCATAATTTGGCTATTGTTGAGAGTGCTGCTATAAACATTGGGGTACAAGTGCCCCTATGCATCAGTACTCCTGTATCCCTTGGGTAAATTCCTAGCAGTGCTACTGCTGGGTCATAGGGTAGGTCTATTTTTAATTTTTTGAGGAACCTCCACACTGTTTTCCAGAGTGGCTGCACCAGTTTGCATTCCCACCAACAGTGCAAGAGGGTTCCTGTTTCTCCACATCCTCTGCAGCATCTATAGTCTCCTGATCTTTAATCTTTAATCAGATATGTAATTTGAATGATTGCCTTCCATTCTGTGAGTTGTTTTTTCACTCTTTTGTCGGTGTCCTTTGATGTACATAATTTTTAATTTTGTTGAAGTCCAATCTATCTGTTTTTTTATTTTTTTTTAATTTTTTTAATGTTTATTTATTTTTGAGAGGGGGAGAGAGAGAGAGAGAGAGAGAGAGAGAGAGAGAGAAAGAAAGAGCATGTGTGGGAGAGGGAGAGAGAGAGAGGGAGACACAGATTCCGAAGCAGGCTCCAGACTCTGAGCTGTCAGCACAGAGCCCAATGTGGGACTCGAACTCTCAAACCGTGATATCATGACCTGAGCCTAAGTCAGATTCCTAACCTTCTGAGCCACCCAGATGCCCGATTTGCTTTTTTTACTTTGTTGTTTGCACTTCTGGTGTCATATCTAAGAAGGTTTTGCCAAATACAAGACCATAAAAATGTATTCTTATGATTTTTTCTAATGTTATTGTTTTAGTTCTTACATTTACAATTAATTTTGAGTTAATTTGGTTTATTCTAAAGTAAGGGTCCAATTTTTTGTTTTGTTTTGTATATGAATACCCACATATCATTCATGAAAAGATTATTTTACTCCACTGAATTATCTTGGCAAATACTGTCAAAGTGGTTGATCGTATCTATGAGGATTTATTTCTGGCTATCAATTCTATTCCATTGTCTCTATGTCTGTTGTTATGCTAGCATCAAACTGATGAGATTACTGTAGCCTTATTTAAGATTTGAAATTTGGATTTGTAGGTTCTCTAACTGTATTCTTTTTCAAGTTAGTTCTGGGTATTTAGCATTGAAATTGCATATGAATTTTAGGATGAATTTTCTATTATTGCATAAAATATCAGCTGAATTTTTATAGGGATTACATTGTAGTTGTAGATTGTTTTGGATAGTATTAAAATCTTAACACTATTCAGTCTTCAAATCCATGAAAATGGGATGCCCTTCCATTTAATTAGGGCGTTTAAAACTTCTTTTAGTAATGTTTTGAAGTTTTTGTCAGTGTAGAAGTAAGCCTTTTATCTCCTTGGTTAAATCCCAAGATGATGAAACCAAATCACATGTTTACTTGGGTCTCTCAGGGGATTTCCAGAGAAGACAAACTGAACAACCCTAAATTCATGGAGCACAAGGTCTTTTTGCCCACGCTGGCATCAGACACCTGGTCCAGGAATATAGGCTTCTATCACCATAGAAAGATAAGAAATGGATTATGGTAAGTGGTTTATGAGCACCACTCTCTTGCCAAAGGATAGCAGTCTTCCCTTCATTAAGCACTTACCTGATTATTATCAGTGTCCAATCAGCCTCCAGAGTTCCAAAGGAGTTTATTATAATTGATTTTTCCAGCTAAATAGTTGCTTCAGTGGGTGAAAAACAACCTTTAGAGACACCTACTCTGTCATTATTTTTGTCTTATCTATTTGCACTTTTTTATAATGATCCTAGTAAGTTAGAAACTGGAATGAAGAGCATTTGAGCAGGTGCAGTCAATTTGTTTTTGTTTTTGTTTTTTCTCTTTAAAATTAATCTCATTAAGGACTGCAGCCTGGTATTTGAACCATGAAATCAGATAAAGTCAATGTGATTAAGGACTTCAATGTTGGCTGTGCAATGCACAACTCTAGAAGGTGCTCTTTATGTCATAGTCATGATGACAATCTTGGATATTTATCACTTAATGTCTTCAGCAGAGAGCTACAGAATATCTTGAGGAATAACTACTTTCTTTCCCTTAATCTTTATGGAATAAACAATATGCCTCCCAAAATGGAAAAAGTTTTGTTTAATGATATTATTATTTGGTGACAGGCAATGTCTGGACACCTGTCCCAATCTATGTTTCTTTTCCCTGTGAGCAATTATATCCAAAAGTAAATATGTAAAAATGGTAGTAAAACTTGCTTTTAGTCCAAGGATTTGTAAGACCCACCTCTCAATGTAACTAGGATTTTAATCACAGAGTATGATCAATTGTATCACTGAACACATAAAGACAGTGAGAGAAAAGACCATCTTTAAAGAATATATAACATTTTGGAAGTTTGGAAAAGAAGTGAATCTCTAGGGATTCATTAAAAATCCAAGGGGTAAGAAGGTTATTAAAAAGATATGAGCCAGAATAACTGTGAGAATCAAGTTTGGTCTAAGAGTCAAAGAAGAATATGCTTTTCAAGAAGATTTCAGGAAGAAAACAGTAGTGAAAAAAGGAAATGGAAATTAAGCATACAAACTGATCATGTTAGAAGAGGAAATGAATCGCCTTAGGGAAAAGGTAAATTTCTCAAAGGCCAGCTTAGACAAGTATAAAAAAGAAAAGAAAATACTCTTTACTGTTCTTTTGATAGGTCTAGTGAAGACAGAAATCATTTTTTTTCCAGTTGGTAAATGAAGATGACTGGAGCCTAAAAGAGATTAACAAAAAAGAAGAAAGGATCAATCCATTGTGGGGATATATCGCCACAAAATTATTTAGATGTATCCCTTTAACATATTAGAGAGAAAGCCAATAAAAATTTCAGGAAACAACCCTTACGCAAATGGAAGACCAGACTGAATAAACATAAATGGGAATGGAAGCCTAGTATGATCTGGGTACAAGCATTATATTAAAGACAGGCTGATGCAGTATCTTTAAGATGCTATGAAATCTAGCCATAAATTTATGTAGTTAGGTTTCTAAAGGAAAACCATCAATAAAAGTCTACACACAAAGCAAGCCACAAATTAAGCAAACACAAAAACAAAAAGTTGAGAGGACATTTTGGAAATGTGAAAGAGTAGCATTGCCCTACACGTATAGATGATGATTGATTTTGCTTAAAATGGATGATTTGGATAGATGAATAAATTATTATATTCATAAATATTTATTATTGAAGACTGAAAAAGACCATATTTGGAGAGTTATTTTAGGAAATAAAAGGGATTGATGTATTTTGTACTTGCAAACATATGATGTGGGAAGAAGTGAAAAGACTGTTGAGAAGTTAAAGTTTCCTTCTTTTCTTTCTTTCTTTCTTTCTTTCTTTCTTTCTTTCTTCTTTCTTTCTTCTTTCTTTCTTCTTTCTTATTTCCTTTCCTATATTTTTTTTCTGTGCAGGCTTATTTGTATTTATATATTAAATATGATTTATTGTCAAATTGGTTTCCATACAACACCCAGTGCTCATCCCAACAGGTGCCCTCCTCAATGCTTATCACCAACTTTCCCCTCTCCCCCACACGCATCAACCCTCAGTTTGTTCTCAGTATCCAAGAGTCTCTTATGGTTTGCCTCCTTCCCTCTCTGTAACTTTTTTTTTTATCCCCCTTCCCCTCTCCCATGGTCTTCTGTTAAGTTTCTCAGGATACATTTATGAGTGAAAACATAGGGTATCTGTCTTTCTGGGCCTGACTTATTTCACTTAGCACACTTTCCAGTTCCAACCACAGTTGCTACAAATGGCAAGATTTCATTCTTTCTCATTGACAAGTAGTATTCCATTGTATATATAAATCACATCTTCTTTATCCATTTGTCAGTTGATGGACATTTAGTCTCTTTCCATAATTTGGCTATTGTTGAAAGTGCTGCTATAAACCTTGGGGTACAAGTGCCCCTATGCATCAGCAATCCTTGGGTAAATTCTTAGCTGTGCTATTGCTGGGATAGGGTAGATCTATTTTTAAGTTTTTGAAGAACCTCCACACTGTTTTCCAGAGTGGCTGCACCAGTTTGCATTCCCACCAACAGTGCAAGAGGGTTCCCTTTTTTCCACAACCTCTCCAAGATCTATAGTCTCTGGATTTGTTAATTTTAGCCACTCTGACCGGTATGAAGTGATATCTCAGTGTGGTTTTGATTTGTATTCCCTGATGAGAAGTGACGTTGAGCATCTTTTCATGTGCCTGTTGGCCATCTGGATGTCTTCTTTAGAGAAGTGTCTATTCATGTCTTCTGCCAATTTCTTCACTGGATTATTTGTTTTTCAGGTGTGGAGTTTGGTGAGTTCTTTATAGATTTTGGGTTCTATATCTATCTATCTATCTATCTATCTATCATCTACCCATGCAACTGGGTGTGCCTGAGAGGAGAAAAAAGAACTGGAGAGACAAGATTGGGAAAAAATAACACTGTGAATACAACCCATAGATCAGAAAGACTTTTTTTTTTTAAATAAATGGACATTTCTGTTGTCACATTCCAAGTGTTAGAAAATTTGAGGAAGTTAGAGAAAGACTAGGTTTTGAAGAATGCCACTTAAAAGAAGACATAGTAATTCTCATTGGGTCCCTGAATATACATGAAACCATCAATGGTTGTTTCAGTTCATATGAATCTTTGGAATGTCTTTACACATCTGAATTAAATGAAAAGGCAAGGGCAAACCCATCACAAGGTCAAGATTAAAAATATATGGAATTTACAGTCAGAGGCAGCAGCAGCCACCATGATACAAAATAAAACGCTTTCAGATATTTCTAAGAGGAGAAAAATATAGACATAATAACAATGGAATGAGATTTTAAAGGAGAAAACTTAAGAAAATGAATTACACTTCGGCAATTGTCTTTACAGATGCAGTTTCCCTGCTCAAATAAAAGGATGAAATCTGTGCTAGACAAGGGTTCCTACTAAATTCGGGATCAGGTTGCTAAAAAAAAACACAAAAACAAAACCAAAAACAGCAAAACAAAACAAAACAAAAAATCCCCAAAAAACAGTTTTAAAAAGAATACTGGTACCAAAAGTTCTAAAATATTCTGCATATGTTAATTGAGGAAGGAATAGAATTTTAGCAATGCCTACTTAACAGGGGTGATAGAATTGTACTTTGAAAAAGTAGTCTCAGATGCTAACAACTCACATAAGACTCTATATGTCTACAGAATGTAAAACCGTATTTCAAATGCTATCCTTCCAGAACATCTATGCCTAGAGGATATTGCTCCTTAGCATCGAACACTGGAGTATATGCTTTCATCATTTCAGAAGGGAATTCCTTATATCAAGTTCAAAGATGTTCCAAATGCTTGACACAAATGACCTTGGTTGTCTTCTGACATTCTTCTTGAAACCAGTTAGACTACAGAATTTGCTTGCACTCTGATGTGACTAGTTCCTATAAACATTATTTAGTTAGGAAAACTTCAGATGCTGCAAATCAGCTCATCTTTTCAGAATATCATTTCTTAGTTCTGAAGCTATAGCCATGTGACTGGAGGAAAACAGGGAACCAGACAAGCCCAGGTAGAGTCAGTTTAATGTTGGGGGTAGTTCACTGGAATAGGCTGAAGGTGAAACTGCTTCTATAAATAAATACATAAATGCCCGTACACACATATCCATATGCACACATGCATACATAATACATCAATTCATACATATATAAGCAAGCAAATAAAAGCTGATGTCACTGGACCTGAGCAGCTTAAAAAATTGAAGAAAAATTATAAACATTTCTTTGAACTTTGATTTTCAAGGGGAGAGAGAATATTTTTTTCTTAAATTATTTCTACCACTTTAAATAATTTGGGAATTCGTATTACTCAACTTTGAGAATTATTTGATTACTTGTGTCATATTTAGGATATTGTTACGCTACATTTTAGTTATGTAATCGTTACTAGTAAGTTACTGAATAACATGGCTGCTGTTATGTGAGATGAGAGACAGGATGCAAGGTAAAGATGTGGTGTAGGACTCAGTTCAGCTTTCCGAGGACAACAGCTGAGTTATTACTCAGTTATAGTTATACAGTACAGGGGTGCTGAAAGACAAATGGGAAGTTGTGGTAGATATAGGGAGAGCAGCCCCATAAAGGTGGGGCAGGACTCTTGGTAGGTTATTGATCTCTCACTGGAGGTGGACATAGGTCCACCTCCAGGTTGATCTCAGGTTTATTTTAAGCCCGGTTAATGAAAATAATAAGCTAGGGGAGAGAGAGTTCAGAGCGAATTTCCATTCACCTTACCAATCATTTCCTCAGCAGGTGTTCATTCTCTTGCCCAGTCCTCTGGAGGGAGTATGGAATTAAATCATTTCTGATTAAAAATGTCTATTTCTTCTCAATTCACATAAAACACATGAATTAAGGCATATCCCATTTAAGTGGTGATATTAGTAAGCATCCAAATCCATGCAAGCACGCCATGCATGGCATCTGGTTTTTGCATTGAAATCAGGCAATAGTGATCTAAGTCTGATTTGTTTTCTTCTTTTCTCCCTTTTCTTAGACCTTTACTCCCAAAGCAAAGTTTTATCCCCTGCAACTCTGTTTTTCTTGGTGGTAAGAACCCCTAAGAATGCTTCCCTCCCCTCACCGTGAAAGGATAAACTTTCTCAAAATGTATTTGCTATAACTAGGTAAATTCACATCAAGAGACAGGAGGCTTACTTTCATTTTCCAAGCTTAAACTACCAATGAAACGTACACACACGTGCACATACACACATCCACCCATACGCACCCTTTATCTGAATCCATTAGTGAATTCTCATTAGTTCAGAGGGGAGAAATAGTGGATCTCTGACATCGTCAAACCATCCGGTGTTGGCTACATTAAAAACAAAAATGTATTAAAATGTGCTCCACTAAATCTAATACAGTTCATATGAAATTATTATTAAAGTAAACACTAAATTACCCCAAATACTGTTTTTTGACATCCATGAATTAAAATCCTATCTTTTAAGTTTATTTATTTATTTTAAGAGAAAAAAAGAGAGCAAGAGCTGGAGAGGAGCAGAGAGAGAGAGAGAGAGAGAGAGAGAGAGAGAATCCCAAGGGGCTCAGTCCCACAAACTGTGAGATTATGAAGTGAGCCCAGATCAAGAGTTAGACACTTAACCAACTGAGCCCCTAAAATCTCATTTTTAAATAAATGCTCAAAAAATATATGTTATAAGGAATTATATACAATAATATTCTTACAGTGAGATTGTGTGATATGCACCAAACTTGAGGATTGCGACACAGAAATTTCACACAATCTGTTGACTTCATACCACATTTTTCATAAAAATTAGAACTCCTTTTTTTTAACGTTTATATTTATTTATTTATTTATTTATTTATTTAGAGAGTGTAAGCGAAAGCAGGGGAGGGGCAGAGACAGAGGTGGACAGAGGATGTGAAGCAGGCTTTGCACAGACAGCAGAGAACCTGACATGGGGCTTGACCTCCAGAATTCCTTTCTAAACAAAATATGCTTTTACCTTGCTTCTCCATTAGTGCATGGTTATTACCGACTGATTTCCAATGACCTATAATTTGAGCCTACAAATATCTCCCCTAATTGTGAATAATTAAAAAAAACTTCCCATCAAATGAAGACAAAACTTATTTTAGAACAAAATAAGTTTCATACAGTCAAGAAGGATTTATTGCTATATGTGCCATTTTAAACTAAAAGGGGAAAAATACCTCGAAGCAAACCACAGATCTATGTAAAAACTCTAGTAGCACAAAGCAATGTTGTATTTCCTAATTGCTATTGCTATTGTAATTCTATATTCATTTTCATTAATTTATAAAGCTTTCTAAATAAATTAATACCCAAATCATCTATGTTTACTGTCTAAAAATCAGAAAATTAAAATACAGGGGTGCTTGGGAGGCTCGGTTAAGCATTCAACTTTGGCTTAGGTCATTGGGCATTGGACATTGGCATTGGGCTCCACACTCAGAGTGTGGAGCCTGCTTGAGATTCTCGCTCTCTCCCTCTCTGTGTCCCTCCCCTGCTTGCTTTTTCTCTCTCCCAAACTTAAAAAAAAAGAAAAACTAAAATGAAAATACAAACCATTCTTAATCTTACCACCTAGAACTGTTAATATTAATATTAACATTGTATATAAATTTGAGATGGGTTTTATGTTTTTTTTCTCTATTTTTTTCAAATATAATTAACAGAGGTGTTATATTAGTTTCAGGTGTACAATATAATGACTTAACAATTCTATATGTTTGTCTCCACTCATCAAGACGAGTATGGTTTTTTATTTCAAGTTTTCATTTAAATTCCATTTAGTTAACATACAGTGTAATATTAGTTTCATGAGTATAATTTAGTGATGCATCACCTGCATGGGACACACAGTGCTCATCCCAAGTGCTCTCCTTAATGCCCATCACCCATCTAGCCCGTGCCCCACCCACCTCCCTCTAGCAACCCCCAGATAAGTGAACTCTTCATCCCTCTGTCTGTCTTACCCATCCCGCTATGCACCTCCCCTCTCACAGTCACCAGTTTGTTCTCTGTCCTTAAGAATCTGCTTTTGTTGGTCTCTTTTTTATTTTTGCATTTTTAAAAAATTCTACATAGATGGCCAACAGATACCTAAAAATATGCTTAACATCACTAATCGTCAGGAAAATGAAAAATTAAAACCACAATGAGACATCACTTTACGCCTGTCAGAGTGGCTACAATCAAAACCATAAGAAATTAAGTATTAGTGAGAAGGTGAAGTAAAAGAAACCCTCGTGCACACCTGGGGAGAATGCAAATTGGTGCAGCCACGGTGAAAAATACTATGGAGTTTCCTCAAAAAATTAAAAATAGAATTACCACATGATCCAGTTATTCCTCTACTTGGTAAACCCAAAGAAGATGACAGCACTAATTCCAAAAGATATATACACTCCTGTGTTTGTTGCAACATTGTTTGCAATAGCCAAGATATGGAAGCAACCAACTGTTCACTGATAGACAATTGGATAAAGAAGATGTGATACACACACACAAAATGAATATTACTCAGCCATAAAAATGAAATCGTGCCATTTGTGACAATATATACAGACATAGAGAGTATAATGCTAAGTAAAATAAGTCAGAGAAAGACAAATGCCATATAATTTCAGTCATTTGTTGAGATGGGGATTTTTTTTTTTTTTTGAATCTTGAGATCTAGATAACCCAGCCTCAAACTGAGTTGCTCTGAAACAGTTATAATTCTCATGATCACCTTTGCCTCTGGGTCTTGATACCATACCCCACATAATATCTTGTTCTAAAATTTCATTTCTATTCTGTAATCTTCCAAATCCATATTTGAACATCAGGCCTACACACATGCACACACACACATATGCACACACACACACACACACACACACACAAATCATTCACTAAGAAAATTTTAAGTTCAGGAGATCTATCAAAGAATTTGTGCATGTTGCAGAGAGAGGAGTTGTAGAACAGGTAGCTAGAACTATTTTGTATCTTAGCAATGCAAACTGTTTTAATGTCAATATTATGTACTTGGCCTTTGTTAATGTTCTTTGGGAGATAGAGAAGAGTACCAGGCACTTAATAAATGCTGGTTGAGTGTTTATTTATTTATTTATTTATTTATTTTGATCATGTCACACCCGGGGTTAGCTTATATGCCTCTTTCCAAGTGACCCTCCCTCCCCTAGTTTAAGTGACTATCCCAGGCTCATATGTTCCCAAATGTTTTTATGACTTGATACAATTTCTTTTCCATACAAAATAAAGACTTTCCATTGTGAAGAGTTTGGCTCTTCTTTTTTTATCCTCTTTGGTTTTTTTGCTAATTCCAAGTCCTCCACATTTCCTTCTTCTGTAGTTATTAATTTCATCTAAAGATCCTTCTCAGTTTTCTTGGGGCACCTTGGGCTCAGTCAGTTGAACATCCTACTTAGGCTCAGGTCAGTCAACTCATGCATCATGAGTTTGGAATCTGTGTCTCCCTCTGTCTCTGTTTCTCCCCTGCTTGCTTTCGCTCTCTCTCTCTCTCTCTCTGTCTCTCAAAAATAAATAAAGATTACAAAATAATAAATATCTTTCTCAGTTTTCTTGCCTGATTGAAATTTCTGGATCAGATATTAATTTTTTTTTGTATTCCTTATCGTGTGGTACATGTAAAAACAGTATCTCACTGTATCTTCTTATTTGTAATCTACGTTTGTTTGTTTGTTTGTTTGTTTTTAAATTTAACCATATCTTTGAACTTTCCCCACAAGTATATTTCTGCAAAAAGCATAAGACATACATCTTGTAAGAGGTAAAGATAATCATGAATGTGAGGTTCTTTTGAGATCTAGAGTTTTATTTTTGACATCATTAAGAGTTTTATAAAAATAAGAAAACATTCCACCCAAGTGTGTGTTTTATATTGATAGCTGCCTTTACCTAAAAGTTATACAGTTGATTTAAAATACAGTTATTATCACAAAACAGCATGTGAAAACTTTTTTCAGGCCCCACATCTAAAGCTATTTTTTAGTATTGGCTTCAACTTTCACAGGGTGGTATGTAAACCCATGTCTTTCATGCTTCCCCTTTTTATACACCAATAAAGATGCTTATATGGAATTGACATATCATCCATAATTATTTCATATTCAGTGCTATTCATTAATTACAAACAAGTTATTTGCATGAATGGCATTGGAAAAACAATAAAACGCTTCATTTTGGTTTAGTTCTGTCTTACTCTTTGCGAAAGACACCATTATTTGGAGAAGAGAACAATAATTATTGTGCAAGTCTATTTGCTGTGACAAAATCATGAAGATTGAAGTGTAACAATTTTCAGACCCAGTGGGTAATGCCCCTCAGCAGGTATAACTGTCACTGTGCACAGGCTGATAAGAGGGTGCGTGACCTCTGTTCTTAGAAGGCTTGATTAAGGCAGATAACAAATATATTTTAAAAACTTGAGGCTTGTTGGATATAATTTTGCATGAATTCACCTTTGTTCAGAAAGTTGCAATAATCCATTTTATTCGTATATTAGTCAGGAATACCACTAGTATGAGCTTACTGCCATTATCTTTAATTTTTTTATGGTTTCTGCTTGGATGATAACAAATCATCTCCAAAGACCTTATTTACTTAATGCTGCTCAGCATTGGTGAATCCCATCAAAATAAAAATCTCAGGCATGTTTTATATCTACATTATAGAACATTATATAAACATTATATATACATGATATATCTATCTTTGCTAGAAACATTATAGCAAAATGTTTCATTAAACTACTAACATTTCCATGCACTATTTAGCCACATGGTAACAATATAAACCCTTAACCAGTAAAGGTAAGTAAGTAAATAAAAACATTCTCTCTTTCTTGAATCATTGAAACAGTAACTTGTAGTTCAGATCGACAGTTTTGGCAAAAAGGTAAGGTGAAAAAATACCTATTGGGATCAGAATGTCTGAAGTGAACAGAGCAGGTTGACTGTATCAAATTGGTATTTGGAAATTTATTTTGTATAAAATTATAATGTTTGACATAAGCTCATTTAGCGTTTTAAAATGTATGAATGGAGAGACATTTTTAACATCTCTGTAAATAATTTTTTCAGGTGGGATAGATTAGATTATCCTGCAATATCAAAACAATACTGACATCTCTGTGGTTCAATATAACTAAGATTTAATTTTCTTTCATATTACATATCTATCATAGCTCAATTTTACTCCTCCAGTTTTCATCTTTACTCTAGGACTGAAGTTGATGATAAAACATTATCTGGAAGATTATTGTGACTGTGGAAGAAGGAAAAAAAAAGTTCTGGGGGATCTTGCAAAGGCAATTAAATACCCCTGAGTGAAAGTGATATAATGATGTCTGAGATCACTCATCGACCAGATGTAATCACAGGGACTCATTAAACCACAAAAGGGCGAGAAAACCCAACTCAGTCTACTGTCTGGAAAGGGTATAACCAGAATTAGGGGTAGGTAAATGGTAAGTCATTAATGTTAAATTACATCTGTAACCACAGGGATGCTGAGACTGGTTCATTGAATTTTACAAGAGTTGGTTTTGTTTATATCTTCTCAACTCCTTATCTGGGGATATCACCTTGGAAGTTTGGATGATTACACCATAGATAACAACCAAAACTACAAATGGGGTCTTTTTTTCTACCCCTGATAACCAATAGTTAAACATTTGTAGCACATCATTGAGTGTAATGTTATGAAGGAAAAAAAAAAGCCACTGAAAGCAAAGCAAATATTTTATGCTCATATCATGATAATTTGAAACATATCTTTATTCTGTCCCCTACATTTGTAGAAAGTGCTTATGAGTAGAAAAAATAATCTAATTGAAAAATGAATTAGTCCTAAGTTATTTCATGAGCTAGAATCCTCAGGAAAGTAGATGTCCCTGATCTCCTTAATTAAAAATAGCCAGTTTCAGCTTCCTTACAAATAAAGTAAGTTATTGATACCTTGATGAAATTGTGCATTTTTAAGTTCCATGATATTGCAGACTAGAACTCTATATACTAGCGAAAGTCTTTCAATGCTGGAGAGAACATATTTTCAGAGCTGAGCTAATATTACCTGCAACATCTTACAGATTGCATTAAAACATGTTAATTCACAATTAGAGAAATCCATTATCCGATTTTCTTAAATTTTACCTATATTCAACTACTCAAAGTTGTTTCTCCAGAAATATACTTTGTTAGGTTAAAACAAATGTATATATAAAAATTGTTTCTGATATTTTATTTTTATCAATTAAATATCCAATAATCACAGAAAATTTAGGCCAGACAAGTTAAACAGGCATGAAACATTTTATTTAAGACTACCACAATAGGGGAGAGAAAAGGAATTCAATTCCACAGAAACAAAATGCTGATGGTTTTTTTTTTTTTTAATGTTGATGTAAACCAGTGAAAAAGTACTGGAGGATGTTGAGTGGGAAGACGGTGGTTGGTCAATGAAATTAGGCCACCTGTGTTTGCCAGCTGGCACTTAACAAGTTAGGACCCTACTATCCCAAAGAAACAGATAGAAAGAGGTGCTCCTATGATGATTACCACAGAAAAGATGACTCCCAAGTCTGTGAGAAAGATATCCCTTGGTTATAAAACTGCCAAGAGATTGGGAGAATGTTTACATCTCAAAGGGTCAGAGAAAGAATTTATAATTACAAGTTTTCTAAAGTAAATGCTTGAAGAAAAGGGAGGTCAGGGGCCTAAAGTCAAGACAACTAACTGTGTAAAGTTTAGTCAAGCTAAAGGCACTTTTTAAAACCTTGACGGTCCTTCCTAATGCTTTAATATGATGTAACCAATGAGTTTGGTGTCAGTCAATAGTCATATAAATTGCATTTAATTATTTTCCATAAGCCATATTTTCTCCATATTCATTTGTCATTCTCATGTGTAAGGTCAAGTTTGGAGGTTGGTTCAATATGAAGAAAAGTAAGTATTGCAGTACTGGAAAACACTAGAATTAAATGTCACATCTCTAAACAAAGCAGTCCTTGGTTTTGATGTTTCTGTAGAATGAATATTTGTGCCCCCGCAATATTTCTATCTTGAAATCCTAATATCCAATGTAATTGTATTTGTAAGTGGGGACTTAAGAGGTGATCAGATAATGAGGGCAGAGCCCTAATAAACAGGGTCAATGTCCTTATAAAAGAGAGTTCAGAGAGATTCCTGGATTTTTCCACTATGCAAAGACAGCAACAAATGGTTGTTTACAAACAAGGAAGCAGTTTCTCACCAGGCACTAAATTGGCCAGCACCTTGATCTTCCCAGCCTCCAGAAGTATGAGAAATAAATTTCTGTTATTTATAAGACACCTGGTCTGTGGTATTTTATTACATCAGCTTGAATGAACTAAGACAGAAATTGCTTCTGAGAAATGGAGTGTTGTTGTAACACAAATATCTAAAAAATAAAAGTTGCTTCAGAAATGGGCAGTGGGTAGAGATTGGAGAAGTTCTGAGGTACATGCTAGAAAAAGCTTACATTGCTGTGAGTGGACCTTTAAAAGTGATTCTGATGAGAAGTCAGAAAGAAAAGACAAGAGATAGAGAAGAAGCCTTGATCTTCTTAGAGGATATTTAAGTAATTTCCAACAATGTAAGAATTTGGATGGTAAAGATCATTCTGATGAGGTCTCAGAGATGGCGGACATGTTATTTTATATCTAGATATACATATTTATGTATCTGGATATAACATGATAAAGAACTTGGCTCAGTTGTGTTTGTGTGTCTGTGGGAGACAGAACTTGTAAGCAATGATATTGGATACTTAGCTAAAGCCATCTATAAGCAAAGTGCTGAAGGTATGGATTGGCTTTGCCTGACTGCTTATAATAAAATGCAAAAAAAAAAAAAAGCCAGCAATGATTTAAAGATGGAATTGTCAATCAAAAAGGAAGCAGAACTTAAAGATTTGGAAAATTCTCAGCTCTTCTCTATTGCAAATAAATAAATAAATAAATAAAATAACACTAAGGGCACTGAGGGTGTATAGCCAAGGGATCCTTTGATAAGATTTGTATGGATCCCCTGTTTCAACAGAAGCCAGGAGCTATTTTATAAAATGATAGAAAAATGGGCCTGAAAAAAATTCAGAGATCACCAAAGGTGCAACTCTCCTCACAGGCTCAGAGTGCAAGCATCCAGGAAGCAGAGTGATTGCAAAGGAGGGGCTGTCAGTCTGTGGGACGTCAGTGAGCTTGGCCTGACGTGCCTCACATCATGTGCTCCCTACACTCTGGTTCTATGCTCTTAGCCACTCCAGGTGAGGATCCGATGGGCATGGCTGCCTGCACATTGCTTTCAAGGATAGAGCTCCCTGGAACCATAAATGTGCAACCCAGTCACAGAACTCTGACAAATGGAACCACTTCCAAGAAACATCATGGAGACAGGACAAAGGAATACAGCCACTGCGGGAGCAGAGCCACCCAAAGCTGTGGGGGCAGGGCTGCACTGCATGTTGTGGAATCTGGACTGCCATCAGAGTATGTCCAGAAGGTGGAACATCTGTCTCAGTGGGCCTGGAAAGCAGAGCATCAAGACAAAGAATTATTCCTGAGCCTTAATGTTAAATGCTGTTTGTCCCATTAGGTTTTAGACTTAGAGGGAACTGTGATCCCTTTTTCTTTCTTATTTCTCTCTTTTGGAATGGGAATGTCTCCCTGTGTCTATCACACCATTGTATTTTGGAAGCACATTACTTTTTGGGTTCACAGGTTCAGATGGAAGACAATTTGCTTAAGGATGAATTACTCCTTGAATCTCACCTATATCTAATTTAGATGATATTTAGATCAGACTTTGGACTTAGACTTTCAAGTTGATATTGGAATGAGTTAAGACTTTCCTATTTTAATGGAATATATGTATTTTACATGCAGGAAGGACATTAACTTGGGGGACTGGGTGTGGAATTCTATAGTTAAATGTTTGTGTCACTGAAAAATTTATATGTTGAAATCCTAATGCCCCATGTGATATAATATTTTCAGGTGTGGAGTGTTTGGGAAGTGATTAGGTCATGAGGGTGGAGCTCTCATAAATGGAATTGTGTCCTTATAAAAGAGAGTTCAGAGAGAGCTTCTTTTTCCCTTCTGCCATAGGAAAGTACAGTGAAAAGATGGCCATCTATGAACCAGGAAGCAAATTCTCACCAGACACCAAATCTGCTGAATAATTCATCTTGGACTTCCCAGGCTCCAGAACTATGAGAAATAAACTTCTCTTGTCATAAGCCACTCAGATATTCTGTTATAGCAGCCCAAGTGGTTTAAGACAGATGTTGAGATATGTCTTTTCCATGATTATCTGTTATGAGCTAGTTACTAAAAATAGTTAATGGCACCTATGTTATAAAATGTTTATTTTAAAGTATAAGTTAGAAAAAGTAGAAAAATAGAGTTGAAAACTTATTTGGAAGTTAAAATGGCTGACAATAGCCGAGGGACCCTTCCTTAAAGAGGAAAAGGTGCTGACAAAGACAATGACATATGAGTAGAAAAGATTCCATGCATGTATGTGGGACCTTGTTAGTTGACAGAAGTTGCACTAGAAATCATTGATTAAACAGTGGACTTCTAAATAAAAAGCTTCTTAGAATACTGGGTATCCATGTAGGAAAGAATCAGATTGTGTCCCTACATTACACCATACATAAAAATCAGTTCCTTGTGTATCAGAGTTCTACATGTGAAGGGAAAAATTATGAATATATTAGAGGATAATAAAATATCTTTATAATTTCAGGGTAATAAATGATTTATTAAAACACAATCAGTTATTAATCATAATAGAAAAGATTAAAGTATTCAATAGTATTACAAATCATTCTTCTACAAAGACAATGTAGAAAGCACGGAGTGTGAACAAATGTTTGCAACACACATAACCAACAAAATAACTGACAGTTAAAATATATTGAAAACTCCTACATTTAATTAGGAGAAGGAGAGAGAACCCACTTAAAAATAGAACCCGTAAATGACCACTTCACAAGAGGAAACTCAATTAGACAATAAACAAATGAAAAGATGTCAACTAGTTAGCAAAAATTCAAATTAAAATCACATAGTAAATCTATTATGCACACATCAAATGGGAAAAAATGTAATTCTAATTTTGCAAAGGAGAACATTCATATGCTATTGAGAGTATAAAAGTTACTGCCACTTTGGAAAAAAATTGAAGTCATCTAATAAATTTGCATTCCCGCATATCCTATAACCCATCAGTTTCAGTCATAAATATATACCTTAGGCAAATTCTTGTACATTTGTGCTAGGATATTCATACAAAAATATATAGAGAACATTATTATTTATAGGAGAAGCAGGAGACAGTTTATCTCCATCAAGAGCAGAATGGGCAAACACGCTATTTTATACTATGAAATATTCTAGTGAGATGGCACATATCAAAATGATTAAGAATACAGTACTTGGAGCCAGATTACATAGATTCATATCTGAGTTTCATCAATAATGAACTCAGATTGGTATTATATTTAATAATAACTTCTAGAGTTAAATGAGGATGATATTATCATGGTTAAAACAATAAAATTGAATAAGTGACAGTTACATAACAGTGTAGCTCTAATAAAGATAACATAGAGCAAAGACAAATATTGTATATGGCATAATTTAATTTGTATAAGCCTTAGAGACAGAAAAATATATATTATTGGGGATATATACAGTAACATGATATTAATATTATATATAGATATATAATATTATATAAAAATGGTTATATAATATATATCAATATACAATATACGGATGGCTGTTTGACTCAATTGGTTAAGCGTACAAGTTCTGATTTCGGCTCAGGTCATGATCTCACTGTTCATGAGTTTGAGCCCCACATCGGGCTCTGTGCTGGCAGTGCAGATCCTGCTTGGGATTCTTTCTCTCTCTCTCTCTCTCTTCCTCCCATGTTTATGTTCTCTCTCTCTCTCAAAATAAATAAACATTTAAATATAAAAAATAAATAAATAGGAGTGCCTGGGTGGCTCAGTTGGTTAAGTGTACGACTTCGGCTCAGGTCATGATCTCACGGTTTGTGAGTTTGAGCCCCACGTCGGGCTCTGTGCTGACAGCTCGGAGCCTGGAACCTGCTTCAGCTTCTGTGTCTCCCTCTCTCTCTGCCTCTCCCCTGCTCATGCTCTGTCTCTCTCTGTCTCTCAATAATAAATAAATGTTAAAAAAGTTAAAAAAATATATATATAACATATATATATGTTTATATATATGTAAACATATAAAGCATAAAAATAAAATGCAGTCCAAATGTCTACATAGTGTTTACTTTAAGGAGTGGTAGAGAGATATGATTATAAAAAACAGCATCAGGGTTATTGGGAAGATTCTCATTTGTGAACTGCATGGTAGGTACATGGTTGTTTTTATATTATGCTTTAATCTGCTCGTTTAGATTTTATTCACTATTCTATACATATATCTCACAATTAAAAATGCACAAACAAAAATAAATACATGGGTAAAATTAATTGGAACAAATGTGAGGTTTTGTTTACAATAACAAGATAGAAACTTACACCAAAATGCTTTCCTGAATGGCAGAGGTAAGAAAGGCCAGCCAGAAATTAGCTGTATGTGACATGTGATCACTGGGGTTCAGATAAGGATGGGAGGGAACATCATTTCTAATTTAATTACTTTGGTAATTTGTATATGTAGTGAATATAGTAATAGCTGCCTTTAGGGAGATGTTTCAGACTAATAATTTGTTTCCCTTTGACAGTAATGGTCTTTCCATGAATCCTTTATTCTGCCCAGCCTAGAAACTTCTTTTAATGTTTACTTTGAGAGAAAGAGCATGTGTGAGTGTGAATGGGGGAGGGGCAGAAAGAGAGCAAGACAGAATCCCAAACAGGTTCCACACTTTCAGCGCAGCGCCTGATGTGGAGCCCACGGAACCATGAGACCATAACCTGAAAAGAAATCAAGAGTTGGACGCTTAACTGACTGAGCTGCCCAGGCACCATGGAAAGTTTGTTTTTAAGGTACAGATAACATAAAGTATGTGCTCTACTTATTATAAAACTGTCCATTGTGTAAAGACATCATTTTTAAAGAGAAGACAGTTTCTTTTACAATGAGAAGTTTATATGTGTACTAATTATCTAAATGTAACTATCTTAAGCTCAATTTATAATTGGGAGTGTCTTACACAATAAAACACAGTACTCAACTGAGTTGGGAACTGAAATTATTTTGAGCCTATAGTTTGGTCAAGAGCCAGGTGAATTGGTTAGTGAGCAGAGATGTTTCACCAAGCACTATTCTCAAATCATTCTAATTATGATTTTTTTATAATCCTCTAGTGCGTCTCGATGGGACCAGACAGATACTTTAAATTTGGCTTTTTAATATTTTTTGTATTATGTATACCAGTGTTTTGCTGATTGTTTAAATATTGGTTTTGGTTTAAATTCTGAAATAAAATTCATATTTTTCGGAGTCTGTTATTCCAGAGTTAATCGTGTTATACAAAAATATATATATATATATAGTAATAGCCCTTGGACTCCTACAAAAAGGGAAGGAACATTTATATTGCTTTAATGTAAGCAGATCCACAAGTTTAAATATAATCTATGTTCATATGACTGCTACAAGATATCACTAACCATGAAACAAATGAATAAGTTATTTTTACCTAATATATTCCTATAAGAGTCCATTTACTGTGATGGTTGAAAGTTTTAGAAGCCCTGAAACAGAGTCTCTCAATATGCAAGTTGAAATCTTTTTCACTGTTGGTAAATAGAAACAAAAAATTAGAAGGTATAAGCTGAGAATATGTGGTTGTGCTGTAAGCCTGAAAATTTCTCTGAACCAAATAGGTTGTCATAAGTATCAAAGAGAGAAACAGAATGCAATGAGAATTCTTTTCAGTGTCCATACTCATAATATTGTAAGGGATACTGAGGTAGTCTGGTTTAAAAATCTTCCTCTTAAGAAAATTAAGCTTCCAATAGTATAAAAATTTGTGCAAAATAAATAGTTATTAATTAATCAGGACCAAAATGTGAGTGTGCTAGCCCTCAATTGTTAGCTTTCCTTGACAACATATTGCTGAAAACTACGTTTATTTCAGGAGATGTGTAGTTACTTCCCAGTAGCAGCATTTTTTCCCCTAAGCTTCTTTTGCTCTTTTCTTCAGAACTATTTTTTTCTGGAATACAATATGAATTGAAATATATTTTAGCATTATATAAAATGTTATATAAATGAGGCTTGTCACAACCAAAGATTCTATTCTAAAACCCAGACTTGATAGTCATACAGAAATAGCATGATGACTAACCACCAGGGCTCTCCAGAAAGACTGGGAGCCTATTTAAAAGTTAATAAAAATTCTTCTCCGTATTCTCATTAGTCTTGGCTGACAGTCTCAATCACAATTCCATACAGACTAAAGTAGAATCATGAAAATTTCAAAGGCTGCACAACCAGAGGTAAAATCTCCCAATGCTGACAGCCAAACCTATGAGTCTGCAACATTTATCGTGTGCCTGCTATGGGACAGATGTTGAAACCCCATGACAGTGGTCAATGAAACCAAATCTCCTTCCTTCTCTGAAAAGAAAGAAAGAAAGAAGAAAGAAAGAAAGGAAAGAAAGGAAGGAAGGAAGGAAGGAAGGAAGGAAGAAAAATAATTTCACAGTCTAGATAGGGAGAATAATATCTAGCATCTGTTGAATTCTTATAAGTTACCATCTGGCATCATATATATAATAACCTTATTTCATGCTCACTCAATGATATATATTTTTCTTCCCATTTTACTGAGTAAGAAATTGAAGTACAAATAATTTAACTGAATGACTCAAGTCAATAAGCCATTCTGTTTTTTTTTAGCTTATATATTTCTCATAGGCTAAAGGTAGTTAAATACAAAATTATAATCTGCTCTGTGGATGCTATTTCCTGTATTTTTATATTAGGAAATCATGAGAATTATTTTTTTCTCAGTGAAAACTATCAGCGAAGTGTACCCAATTCCCATCTGATTACATGTGTATTCTCCAGCAAGTCTTTCTCTGGCTCTAGTATCTCTTTTCAATTTTTACCAAACCCTGGGTATTGATACCACATGCCTAGACCTGAGTATCACTCATAAGAAAACTTACCATAGATATTTTATTTATTTATTTATTTATTTATTTAGACAGAGAGAGACAGAGCATGAGCACGGGAGGGTCAGAGAGAGAGGGAGACACAGAATCCGAATCAGGCTCCAGGCTCTGAGCTGTCAGCAGAGTCCGACACGGAGCTCGAACTCACGGAGCGTGAGATCATGACCTGAGCTGAAGTCGGACGCTCAACCGACTGAGCCACCCAGGTGCCCCTAGATATTTTAGAATAAAAGTGACCCTAGACATCACTAGAACTAATTTCTTTCTGTTTCTTCAGGTGAGGAGACTAAGCCTAGAAAAACAAAGCACTTTCAGAAAACGCAGAGCTGGATAGTTCATTGAAAGTTTGGGGTAGAGGGAGGGATGAGGAATAAAATCTGAGTTCTTGACTCTAATCTGGTAGTATTTTTCCATATTTTATTGTGTCTTAGCTTTGAGATGGACTTTTACACTTTATTTTCCAAAATGAATATTGATAGATTGTAGGTAAAAGTCTGAATTTTCAGTATTCTATTTCCATCAGTTTCTTTCCACAACATTTAATTTTGAAAACATAACTTTTATTTTTGCTTTAATGTCTCATACTTTACTTGCCAGTTTATTAATTCAATAAATATTATTTATTGATCATAATGCACATACTACATATAGAAATATATATTTTTATGAATATCTATATTAAAATTTACTGCCTTAGTTAATTACTCCAAGATATCAGTTCAAAAAAAAAAAAAGGAATCAGTTCAACTGTCAGTTTAACACAATTGTTCTTACTTTCAAATCCAAATAAAAGTTTTAAATAATGCAGTCTCTTTAGAGAATAAAAAGTTTAAAATTTTGAATACTTAAAATGAAATTCTAGATTAGTAACAATATCTATAATTTATATAGCATATAATAGATGCCAGCTAGGAGAGTGGTAAACATTTTACAAATATATTCTAATTTATACCTCAAATTTAGCTTGTGGGATTGGTACTAATGTTATTTTCATTCTATAAATGCAGAAACTGAAATTCAGGTAGGTTAAATCATTTACACCAGGCCATGTGTAGCTTACTAAGATGTAGAAACACAAAACCTCTCATTATCCCTTTGGTTTATTTTCCCACTCTAGAATGTTTACTGACTTAAATATCTGTTGCTAGTAGCAACAACATGGCATGCAAACTGTTTTCTCTAAACACATATTGTGTGGAAGAATAGAAAATTTTAAATAATTTAAATAATCTAATTTTGTCATATGAAGAACTCGTATAGAAAATCAAATTCTTTAACAAGCCGTTCCAACCAGCTGGCTCTTACTTCCAAGCCAGAGGGGAGAAGGTATAAACTAGGCATACATCACCCATCTTTGCCTGTCAAATCTGCAAATATTAAAACAAGATAAATTAAAAAGTAGAAATGGGTAAGTGAATCATATTTCTTTAATGTCTGTCTTTAAAGAAGCCCTCAAGCTTTATCATCCAATTTGTCAATTACAGTGATTTCTAAGATATAACACTTTGTCTGTATAGCCACAGCTCTTCCATAGAAGTTTCTGTTAAATTAAAAAGACATTTTGTTAGAATATCCAATAGAGGAAACAAGTTGCAAGTCATGGAGGGAACTCTTCAAATTTAGTGCATTTTAGCTTCAGGCTTGAGAAACAATTTAGGTCTTCAGGGTTTATTTGCTGTAATAGGGCTGTTAAATGGAGACATACTAAGCTTTCACACAATCTTTGGAATTGCACCCACAGGACCACTTGGTGCTGTTATCAAAAATAATTGCAAATAGAAAACACATTTTAAAATCTATTGTTTTAAAAGCTGTAGCCATGGATTCTGTGAACACTATTGTTCTACTAATGTCCCTAGGTTGGAAGGGACTATGTCAGTGAAGAGAATGGTCCTAGGTAATGATGTGCAGTACAGTGAAATACAGTAGGTTCAGCTGCAAACTCGCCCTGACTCTCACACATATGTTTACTTATTTTGTACAACTGTCTCATTAAAGGCAGGACTTGAAGGTGGGATTGAAATTTTGCCCTGGGTTGAAAATATTTCTCCAAGGAGTACTTTATATTAAATCTTTTAAGAGCTCCCTCAACTCTGAGATATCAGGGCTAGCACATCTACAGAAAAATATGGAATGTGATAACTATTGCTACATGGGCAGTCATATCACAATACATAAATGTAGCAAAGTAGCCCGCTGTATACCTTAAACTTATATGACGATAAATGTCAAATTTATTCAATTAAAAAAAGAAACGAAATAAAATAAGCAAACAGCAAAAGAGAGAAAGACGAAAATTGTAAATAGTGTAGTTTTCTCTGTGATTTGGGGGGAGGCACAATTACTTTTCTCTATAGCACAAGAAAAGAAAAATTAGATTGGTAGCGCTTCTTACGTCTAGGGAAAATGTGATATTTGTGGGGGTGCCTGGGTGGCTCAGTCGGTAAAGCGTCTGACCTCAGCTAAGGCCATGATCTCATGGTTTGTGGGTTTGAGCCCCACGTTGGGCTCTGTGCTGATAGCGCAGAGCCTGGAGCTTGGATTCTGTGTCCCCCTTTCTCTCTGCCCCTCCCCTGTTCACACTCGGTCTCTCAAAAATAAACATTAATACAAAAAAAAAATTTTTAAACGTGTTGTTTGTAAAATTAAATCAGAAGTTGAAGAAGAAACTTAAATAACAGTGCTAAATAATTGCACGTATCTATTGTAAGGTAGTATGAGAAGGTGTGGGAACTTGTCTTTTATTTTGTATTCCACTGAAATGAAAGTTTACATTATCTAACTCAGCAGTTGGCAATGATTAGCTCTACTTTAATATTTTCTTTTTAGGAAACATAAAAATCATGAAAGTCGTATTCACATGTATACCTGCTGTTAAGATCTTAATAACAGAAAGTGACTCAAAGTTAAAAAATAGAATAATGAATATAATATAAAAATGAATAATTCTATAGCTAAACTATTATTGAAATGTCTATATCTAAATAGTGAGCATCTGTTTTTCAAATAACACTTTTAAAGTTAACCTATATCATATAAACTCATTGAGACATGTACATAAATGTGATAATAATAATAACACAGCCTCTAAATATACACGTGTACCCAAGTATCACTCTGATTTGTGTCAAATGATTTACTATGCATCCAGAAGTTGTACACTGAATAAACAGAACTCATGGAATCAGATAATCATGAAATGTCATCTCTTACTCTCCAATTAAATGCATTTCAGTGATGCTGGGTTTTCTACTGATTTGAAAAGAAACTCTGGCAGAATCAATGTGTCTATATTTAAAACAATAATCAAATTAGACATTAAGTCTCAAATCACAGTTTATTTTCAGCAATACAACTGTTCAGTTCAATTTTATTTCTATAGAATAGCAACAAAAATTGGAAAACTCAATTTAATGTATCACTTATAACAGGATCAATAAGCATCAAATAACTACGAAATTTATCAAATATTGTGAATGACATATAGCCTAAATCATTTAACATTACAGAGAGAAATATATGCAGTCTAAGTCAGACATACACCACACACAGATGAACTCAAGGTTAAACTGTTAATTCTCTATAACTTGTTAGATTCAATGAAAATTAATATCCCTGCAAGTTTCATTATTAGAACTGAGTATAGGGGCTCCTGGGTGGCTCAGTCAGTTAAGTGTCCGACTTTGGCTCAGGTCATGATCTCAGGGCTTGTGGGTCAGAGCCCCACATAAGACTCTATGCTGACAGTGCGGAGCCTGGACCATGCTTCAGATTCTATGTCTCTCTCTTTCTCTCTCTCTCTCTCTCTCTCTCTCTCAATCTCTCTTCTCTCTCTCTCTCTGCCCCTCCCTTGCTCACACTCTGTCTCTCTTTCTCTCTCTCTCTCAAAAAATAAATAAATCTTAAAAAAATTGAGTTTAAAGTCCATAGAGAAATTTATCATAAAGTTCATATGGAAATGCAAAAGGCCAAAAAATTAGATAAGCTTGATGAGGAAAGTTGGAGAATTTTTATTACAAAATATCAATAATTAAGGCAACGGGAACAAATAAAGTGGGGACAGATAGAGTACAGAGCAACAAACAGACAAATGGAACAGACTGTAGAGTCCAGAAAGAGATCTATACATATGCAATAGATTTATAATAAAAGGACCACTCTAATCCAACGAAGCAACAATGTTCTTTTCAACACAATATTCTGGATCTAGTGGAGTGTCAAATCGGGAAAAAGGGAAACCTTGACTCCTACTCTCACATCATATGCAAATATGAAAACCCCAGCTCTATTATAGACAATAATAAAATAAAATAATTAAACTCCTAAAGATAATAAGAGGAAAATGTCTTCATGAACTTGGGAGTAGGCAAAGATTTCCTAACTCATACATAAAAAACAAACAAAAAAACAGATTAATATGAAAACTGATAAATTGAACACTGTTAAAGCTTAAAGACTTTGTGCATTGAAAGATTCCTTTAATTAGTGAAAACATTCACGACTGTGAGAAGATATTGCTAATACAGGTATCAAAAAGAACTCGTATCTAGAATACATAGAGTTTCTCTATAAATTAGAAAAGAAAGGATAAACTCTCCCATCTTTCCAAGAGAAAATGAGCAAAATATTGGAATAGGCACTTTATATTTTTAAATTTTTGTTAATGTTTATTTTTGAGACTAGAGAGACCGAGCATGAGGTGGGGAGGGGCAGAGAGAGAGGGAGACACAGAATCTGAAGCAGGCTCCAGGCTCCGAGCTGTCAGCACAGAGCCCAACGCGGGATTCAAACTCAGACTGTGAGATCGTGATCTGTGGAACAGGCACTTTATAAAAGAGGACATCCAAATGTCCTATAAGCATATCTAAAGATGCTTAATCTCTTTAATCAAAAGGGATGATAATTTAAAAGAACAATGGAATAATCCTACAACCACAAGAATAAGATACTCTTCATGAGGACAAAGAAAATGCTCAAACAACAAGAATTCTATCCATTTTGAATGGCTACAAAAGGAAAAAAAAATAGTGGCAAAACCAAGTGATGGTGGGATGTGTGTACAACTGCAATTCCCAAGAACTGCAGTTGCATTTTCAAAGAAAAAAATGATATTTATTTATATTTGAGAGGGACAGACAGTGTGAGAGTTCGGTGGGCGGCGGGGGGGGGGGGGGGGGTAGTGGCAAAGAGATGGAGACAGAATCCCAAGCAGGCTCCAGGCTCTGAGCTGTCAGCACAGACCACAACGCGGGCTCTGTCTCGAACTCAGGAGCCTTGAGATCATGACTTGAGCTGAAGTCCGATGCTTAACCCCCTGAGGCACCCAGGTGCCCCTGCAGTTGAAAATTTTAATTGTTAAATCTTTTTGAAAAAACTATTTGTCAGTGTTTGCCAAATGTAAATATATGCATATCCGATATTCCAGCCATTACCACCTCTACCCATCCGACTACTGCCCAAAAGTAACATGAAAATTTTGTATCAAAAGACATGCACAAGAATTTTCCTACCATTGTTATTTACAGTTGTCAAAACTGAAAATATTTCACTTGGCCATTAGCAACAGAGTAATAAATATATTGTGGGCTACTCATGTAATATAATGCTTCAATAGAGGAGAAACAACATGCAATGGAAATGAATTGTTTTGACGTAACATTAGGTAAAATGATCAAGTAAGTACACACGATTTTATTGCCTTTACATAACAAAATTTGGCTTAAGTACATTAATGTGGAAGAAGTCAGAAAGATAGTTTCTCTGAGGAGGAAGCATGGTGAAGAAGTCTAGAATTCCTTAAACACTTGTGCATAGTCGTAAGTTTTGTTTTTTAATCATCTTTTTCTGCTAGTTCTACTATCTCTGTCATTTACAGATTTATTTCCCTACTGATTTTTTTTTCCTGGTTTTGAGTCACATTTTCTTGTTCTTGGCCTGCATGAGAATTTTTGATTGGATGTTAACATTGCAAATGTGATATTTTGAGTGTCTGGATTTATGTCTTCTGGGAAAGAATGCAATGCTTTGTTTTGCCACAGAATTGAGTTATATGCTGAGTACTTTGATTATTTTGAAATTTGATTTTATAATTTGCCCAGGTGGCTCTAAGAGAGCCTGCACTTCAGAGAGTTCAGTGTCACTACAAAGTGACGACTCATCTGGGCTCTCTAGGATCACTCCGAGTGATCTCTGAGGGTGCTCCATTCTGGCTAGGGATAGTACATCTCATTGTGTACTGAGCTCTGGAAATTTTCAGTTTATAACTCTGGTTGTTATTTGCCTGGTCCTTGGGAGTTTCACATTTCTCATGGCCGTCTAGTAGTCAGCAAACACTCTAGAGGCCACCACTGAAAGCCTCCGGAGGTCTTTTTCTACACAGATCCTTCAGGCCCAGAAAACTATGCTGAAATTTCCAAGCACCTCAGCAACCCTGTTATTACTAATTCCTTAACTCAGGGAGGCTCCCTTGTTCAGTATGGGATTCCCTTCTTTGTACTGTGTACTGGAAAATGTCTTAAACAGGAAAGCCAGGATGATTGTAGGTCTTAGTCCATGTGTCTCCCTTTTCTCAGGGATCACAGTCATTTGTTGCCTATTGTCCGATGTCTGAAAAGAGTAATTCCATACATTTCGTTTTCTATGCTAGTTTTATCGCAGGAGGTTAAATCTGGTCCTTGATAGACCATTAGGGCCATTAGCCAAAGTCTTCATCTTTAATAATAGATTTTTTTAATGTTTAAAAAAATTTTTTTATAATTGATTTTGCTCATTTTTGATATGTTTGATTTCTGAAAATCAGAAATCTATTTTATGTAATTCCTATTTTATATAATTCAATTAGTTGCTTTTGAAGTATAGTAAAATTTCGGAATGCAAGTAAATTGTTTGATGAGTATTCCTCAAGGTGAGCAAACATTTCTAATAAATTTTAACCTGATAAACGAGTGATGTCTCGCAGTACAAGTAGGACGTGACGCTGAACGTCACATGATCACAACTGAGACAATGGTTCTTCTCTCTCTGTCTCTGTCTCTCTCTCTGTCTTGCTGTGAGATGGTGGGTGATCGTCTCCCATGCTTAGATGCTTGGTTTCAGGCCGTGGTGTTTGGTAACAATCAGTGATGTTTCAGAACATTGGAAGGTGCCCACAACTGGCACTAGTATACTTTTTGTCACTTCAAAGCACCTGTGGACAGTCCTTTGCTTTTCCATACAAGAGGAAGCCTAGGAACGCTTTGCCTCATTCTAGGTCAGGCTGCCTGCAGATATGGACCCTTTCCTCTGCTACCTTATTGCCAGTTCCACTAAGTACAGTATATGACAAGAGTTTCTTAATACTGTTCTGTAGTCAACATCCGTGGGAGTGTATACAATGACCCCCATGCAGAAAAAGATTCCTTTGAACTAATAGATAGCAGTGATCCCGTGAGTGATAGTGAAAGTTGTCCTACATAATAACCCACCTCTCTCTTGTCTCCCTCAGATCAGCCACAAAGGTTTTCAAAGATAAGTGCAGGTTAATTTATTACTTTTAAGATTTTGTATTTTCTTTATTATTTTGTATTATATTACAGTTTTGTAATCATTTTTATATGAATATTTTTGGGTTGTGGAAAGAATTATCCGAGTTTCCATTATTTCTTATGGGAAAATTCACTTTGATATACAAGTGCTTTGTATTACAAGCATGTTTCCAGAATGAATTAGGCTCGCAAGGCAATGTTGTACTGTACTTATAAGGTACTCAAACTGTGACCATCTGTCTTTTGTCACCTATCTATCATTTTTTACCAGCTACTAAGTTCTTCATTGATTAATCCTCTTATATGTATATTTCTCACAGAGCAATGAGGGAATCTAAACTCTATTTGTCAAAGGTTAAAACTGTGCTAAGTATTAAATGGATAAATAATAGAATAATAACATATCAATTAAAAAAATTTTTTTTAATTTTTTTAATTTTTTTTTCAACGTTTATTTATTTTTGGGACAGAGAGAGAAAGAGCATGAACGGGGGAGGGGCAGAGAGAGAGGGAGACACAGAATCGGAAACAGGCTCCAGGCTCTGAGCCATCAGCCCAGAGCCTGACGCGGGGCTCGAACTCACGGACCGCGAGATCGTGACCTGGCTGAAGTCGGACGCTTAACCGACTGCGCCACCCAGGTGCCCCAATTTAAAAAATTTTTAACATTCATTTGTATTTGAGAGACTGAGAGAGAAAGAGCACAAGTGGGGGAAGGGCAGAGACACAAATCTGAAGCAGGCTCCAGGCTCTGAGCTGTCAGCACAGAGCCTGATGCAGGGCTGGAGCCCAGGACTGTGAGATCGTGACCTGAGCTGAAGTCAGGCGCCCAATGCACAGAGCCACCCAGGCTCCCCAATAACATATCAATTTAACTTATAGGCAAGGTAATATTCTCAAAGTGGCATAGCATAATTTAATGCACCCAAACAAGGGTTGAACCCCAGGTCTGTTTTTATTAGCACTGTATCCATTAGCAAGTTTTAATTCCTTATGAACCCCAATGTTCTTATCCCTAAAATGGAAATAATAATTTGTCACTTGATGTGATTAAAAGAGATAAAGCATGCATTTAGTGAACAGTCAATATTATGATAACACCTTCATTATTTTCTACTATTTCTATTTTTATTGCAAGTTTCCTAAAAGCTAAGTTATCTGACTTTTAAGCACAGAAAAAGTAAACAAAGCCTTTAATTGTCCTTACAAAATGAAGAAATTTTAAATTGAATTTTTGGTATTAATAAGGAACTCTGATTTATTATATTTAATAATATAATCAATATTATAATATATATTTATTAATATATTATCATATTCTTTGTTATTAATACATCTGTAGACAAATTTAATTCATAGACAGTTACTTGTAACCATGTTTCTGAGCTATTTCATATGTCTTGTGTCTCTGCTTCAACCACTAATATGTGTCTTGAGCATAACAAACAAACCACTGGTAATTCAATACCATATGCTAAGAAATCAAATTCATTGGTAATGTATATGCTGTTGAAAAGATGAACAAGATGGATTATACCATGAGATAAGGAGCCTTGTCTTCAAGGTTTCTACAAAATTCTGGAATCAGCTACTTTATTATCCTGACACTTTCTATTAATGATAACCCGGTTCAATACATTAAAACACTTTCTAGTGGACTACACATTCATTATGGTAATACAGTTATAGAAGCATAATCACAAAAGACATAAACTGTGGCAAACTTGCCTGATGTGTGCAAGGATGACGTTACATACTATTTAATTCTAACTGCCGTTGCTGATGTCAATTGCAGGATTCATTTTAATACAGGAAGAAATTAGTGAAATTAGACATCATTAAATAAAAAAGATCTCAACATAAAATTTCGCAGTGTTCTGCTGAAATAAAATAAAGGAAAAGTTTCAAAATATTCAGTAATCATGGAGGGTGATTTGATGTTGAATATTCATTGTGATTTCTTCATTGACTCATGTTATATAGAAGGGCATTTCTTAATTTACAATGTAAAAGGAATGTTAATAATCTTTTAATTATTGGCTTCCAATATGATTACAATGTAGTGAGATAATATTCTCCTTATGAATTGAATGCTGAAATTTGTTGAGGCTTGGTGTAGTTAGTTTTACCATTTTCTGTATTCAATTATGCTTATTCCTCTGGATCTTTAAGTACTCATTTGTGCTTTATCTTCGATTTTCAGGAATTCAATTATGTTATAAGTGTGATTTTATTTGTATTTATCTTTCTTGGGGTTCATTGAACTTGAAACTGTGAAATTATGTTTTCCACCAATTTTGAGAAAATGTCAGCCATTATTTCTTCCCATTTGTTTTCAATATTTTCTCTCTCCTCTAGCCCGGAGTCTGTCATTATTGATTTGCTAGACCACTTTATATTGTTCCACAGTGCACTGATACAGTGTTCACTTTTATTCAATTTTTTTAATCTCTGTTCTGAAAATTGGATAATTTCTATTAATTTAGCTCATTCAGTACTTTTTAAATGGGCTTTATTTTTAGAGTAGTTTTAGGTTTGTAGAAAATCAAGCATGAAAGAGATTTCCCATATAACTCCTATCCCACAAGTGCATAGTCACACTCTTTTCAACATCTCCCACCACAGTGGTACATTTATTACAACTGATTAAACCTACATTGACACATCATTATCACTCAAATTCATAGTTTACTTTAGGGTTCACCCTTGATATTGTACATTCAATAGGTTTTGACAAATGTATAATTGTCATTATACTCACCATTCATCCCTCCCTACTTCCAAACCTTTAGAAACAACTTTTTACCATCTCCATAGTTATTCCTTTTCCATAATGGCAAAGGTTTAGAATCAACCAGAATGCAACCTTCTTGGTTTCATTCACTTGGTGATATGCATTTACGTTCCTCCATGTCTTTCCATGATGTAATAGCTCATTTCTTTTTAGTGCTAAACAATATTCCATTGTCTGGATGTACCACAGTTTATTTAGTCATTCACCCACTGAAGGATATTTTGAATGCTTTCAGTTTGGGCAATTATGAATACTACTGTCATCATCCACTTACAGGTTTATGTTTGGACATAAGTTTTCAATTCCTCTGAGTAGATACAAAAGAGCACAATTGCTGGGTTTCATGGTAAGAGTATGTTTAATTTTGTAAAAAACCACCAAACTGTCTTCTAAAATGGCTATGTTGTGTATTACCACCAGCAATGACTGAGAGTTCCTATGGCTCCACAATCTTGCTTGTATTTGGTGTTGTCAGAGGTCCAGATTTAGGCCATTTCTCAAAGTGAAGTGTAGTGGCATGTAATTATTGTTTTAATTTGCGTCTTTCTGATGAAACATGATGTGGAACATCTTTCCATATGCTTTTTTTGCCATCTGCATACAGTCTTTGCTGAACTGTTTAAGGTCTTAGCCTATTTTTAAAATCGGGTTGTATATTCTCTTATTATAGAGAATCTTTGTATATTGTGGTAACAGTCTTTTGTCAGATATGTCTTTTGTAAATGTTTTCTCCTAATCTGTGGCTTGTGTTTTCATTCTCTTGACAGTGTCTTTTGCAGAACAGACATTTTTAACTTTTAATAAAATCCAGCTTATCAATTATTCCTTTCATGGAACATACCTTTGGTGTTTCACCTAAAAATTCATCACCATTCCCATACCTAGAACAAATAATCCTAAGTGTTTAGAGCCACAAAAGACCCAGAATAGCCAAAACAATCGTGAAAAAGAATAATAAAGCTGTAGCTATCACAATTCCAGATTTCAAGATAGAGTACAAAGCCATACTAATCAAAACAGGAAGGTACTGGCAAAACAAAACAAAACAAAACAAGCAAGCACATAGATCAATGAAACAGAATAAAGAGCCCAGAAATATACCTGCTCTTATATGGCCAATTATTTTATGAAAAAGAAGGAAAAAATATGCAGTAGGAAAAAGGCAGTCTCTTCAATAAATGGTGCTGAAAAATTGGATAGCCAAATACAAAAAAAAGAAAGAAAGAAAGAAAGAAAGAAGAAAAAAAGAAACTAGACCACTCTCTAACACCATTACACAAAAATAAACTCAAAATGGACTAAAGACTTAAATGTGATGCCTGAAACTATAAAAATCCTAAATGAAATCACAAGGATGAAACTCTGATATTGGTTATGACAACATTTTTCTATGTATATCTCCTAAGGCAAGGGAAACAACAGTGAAAATAAACTATCGGGACTACACCAAAATAAAAAGCATTTGTACAACAAAGGAAACAATCAACAACAGGAAAAGTCAACCTAATGAGTGGGAGAAGAAGTTTGCAAATGATATATCCAATAATTGGTTAATATTCAAAATATAAAAATAACTTTATGCAATTCAACACCAAATAACCCACAACTAATCTGATTAAAATATGGGCAGAGGACCTGAAAAGGAATTTTTCCAAAGAAGACATATGGGTGGCCAACAGACACATGAAAACATACTCAACACCACTAATAATCAGGGAAATGCACATTAAAACCATAAACCATGAGCTATCATCTCATGCCTGTTTGAATGGCTAAAATCAAGAAGACAGAAACACCATATGTTGGTGAGGATGTGGAAAAAAAAAGAACCTTCATGAACTGTTGGTGGGAATGAAAATTGGTGAAGCCATTGTGGAAGACAGTATGGAGGTTCCTCAAAAAATTAAAAATAGAAGTACTATATGATCCAGTAATTCAACTATTGGGTGTTTACTCAAAAAAATGAAAATACTAATTCAAAAATATATATACACCCTTATGTTTATTGCAGCCTTATTTACAATAGCCAAGATATGAAAACAACCTAAATGTGCATCGATAGATGAATAGATAAGATGTGGTTCAGATATACAATGGAATATATGCAGCCTTTTTAAAGGCTGCCATGTCATTGTGACAACATGAATAAACCCAGAAGGTATTATGCTAGTTGAAATAAGTCAGACTGAGAAAGAAAAATACCATATGATTTCACTCATATGTGGAATCTAAAAAAAAAAAAAAAAAAAAGAAAGCAAGCAAACAAAAAGTGGAATCAGAGAATTGATGGTTGCCAAAGGGGAGGTGGATTGGGGATAGGAAAAATGGGTGAAGGGGAGTGGGAGATTCAGGCTTCCAGTTATGGAATAAATACGTCATGCGAATAAAAGGCACAGCATTGGGAATATAGTTAATGATATCATAGTAGCTTTATATGATGACAAGGCAGCTACACCTGTGGTGAGCAGAGTATCACACACAGAGAAGTTGAGTCACTAATGTCATACTGTTTGTCAATTATACTCAAATATTTGAAAAATTATTTCAAAAATAAATAAAAAGTCATTTCCAAACCCAAAGTCATCTAGATTTTTCCTGTTGTCTTCTAGAAGTCTTATAGCTCTGTATCATTTTTAGGTCTATGATTCACTGAGTTAATTTTTGTGAAGGGTGTAAGGTTTGTGTTCAGATTCATTCTTTTGTATGTAGATGTCTCATTATTTTTTTAAGTTTATTTATTTTGATACAGAGAGAGAGAGAGAGAGAGAGAGAGAGAGAATGAGAGCAGGGGCAGGGACAGAGAGAGAGGGAGTGAAAGATAATCCCAGGCAGACTTTAAACTGTCAGCACAGAACCTGACAAGGGGCTCAGACTCACAAACCATGAGATCATGATTTGCACTGAAATCAAGACTCAGTCACTTATGGGGTGCGTTGGTGGCTCAGTCGGTTAAGCAACTGACTTCAGCACAGGTCATAATCTTGCAGTTCCTGAGTTCAAGCCCCGTGTCAGGCTCTGTGCTGACAAGCCCAGAGACTGGAGCCTGTTCCAGATTTTGTGTCTCCCTCTCTCTCTGCTCCTCCCCCACTCACGCTCTGTGCTTTCTCTATCAAAAATAAATAATCATTAAAAAAAAAAAAAGACTTGGAGGCTTAACCGATTGAGCCACCCCAGCACCCTTAGATGTCCTATTTTCCCAGCACTACTTGTTGCAGAGACAATCTTTCCTCCATTGTGTGCCTCTACTCCTTTGTCACATATCAGTTGACTATATTTGTGTGGGTCTATTCTGGAGCTCTCTGTTCTATTCCAGTGATCTGTCTAGTCTTTTACCAATACCATGCTGCCCTGATTACTGTAGCTTCATAAAAAATGTTGAGTTTAGGTAATGTCAGTCCTCCAACATTGTTCTTCTCAGACACAAAGAGGAATGAAGGAAGTATTCTAAGATGGATCCAACCTATTGCAAACATGTGCATATGGACTCTGTAATCAATCATTAGAAAGCAACTCATGGGATAAATTCATGCTTAAAAGGAAAATGGCATCTTTTTAAAAAAAACACATGTGCTACTAGCATGATTAGGCTGAAATGTGAACTGAAGCAATGATTTTAACCTTATATAGAGGCAATATAAACATGCATTTTACATATTTTAATGGTGATGAAATGCAAACATATCTTACATTTGGTACCAAAAGAAATGTTCCAGGCAAACGTGTTAGATGGGAATTTTCCGTGATTGCTAATTTATTAATTCATAGAATTTATATGCTAATCTATCTGTCATCTGATTTCTTTGTTTTGATGTTATCACATATTTGCTTTTTAATTAAATATGAAAGTTTAATGAGGCCTAACATGTCTTCTAAAGTTTTAAACTCTGAAGCACAATTGAAATAAAATTGCCAAGCATTTAAGATATTAACATTTTGACACATGGTAATACAATTAAAAAAAAAAACAGTAAAAATTGCCAAGCATCTTATAATTAGAGCTTTACAAATGTAGATGTTTGGAAAAATTCAGTTTAATTGAAGAGATCTACAGATAATAGCTAAACAAGAGATACAGCACATCTGTGTTCTTCATCATACATCAAATTTAACCATTGGCTTTAAAAAGTTCTGCATCTTTATAATGTCATTCAAAAACAAAAGTGATTTTGAGACTCTTTAATATGTGAATATATGGAAAGTTTAGACTTATACGGGATTACTGAATCTGTGTACTGCTGTCTAGACTATCATTCCCTTCCCCCTTACAAGACCAGCAGCACTATGGCCACTATTTTATTTGTGATCATCATCGCTAATCTCATTATGTCTTTTATCTTTGCATCAATTCTAAAACATAAATGCGCAACCCTCAAGTTATCCCTCAGCTTCGGAATTCACTTTCTATTACTTTATGGAGAATAAGAAAACACTCTGGACCCACGCAAATCTCCATCTTTATTTTTCTCCATATTACTTAAAATATCTAAATAGAATGTATTCTATTTATTTTTAAATTTATCTACTGTTTCTACTCAGTAGAATATAATAAAATCAATAAAAGCAAAGCCTGTATTGCCCATTGCTATATCCCAGCACCTAGAACAGGCTATAACCTATAATAGGCTTTCATTAAACATGGGTTAAGTGAATATATACCTCCCGAAGAAAGAAATATATTTACAAATTAATGCTGATTGTTACATGCGTATTTTTAATTTATTTCTCCCCCCGCCCCACCCAAATAAATCCTGAAATATGCCTCTTAGTTCAGGCTGGTACAGCAAAATACCATACACTGGGTGGCTTACATACAACAGATTCGGAGGCTGGGAAGTACAAGATAAAAACTAGCACAATCTGTTTCTGGTGACAGCTCACTTTCTCGTTCACAGTGTCTTCTCCTTGTGTTGTCATATGGTAATAAGGGATACGGGAGACTTCTGGGCCTTTTATTTTTTTAAGTTTATTTACTTACTTAGAGAGCACATGGGAGGGGCAGAGAGAGAGGAAGACAGGGAGAATCCCAAGCAGGCTCTGTGTTGTCAGCACAGAGCTGATTCTGGGCTTGATCTTACAAACCGTGAGATCATGACCTGAGCCGAAATCAAGAGTGGGAGGCGCTTAACCAACTGAGCCACCCAGGTGCCCCTGGGCCTTTTTAATAAGAGCACTAATCATCTTCTACCTCCTAATACCATCAATTTGGGGTTTAGATTTTAGTAAATAAATACTGGGGATGACACAAATAGCCAGACCATAGCAGTGTCTTACAAATGATCAGGTTAAGCCACATAAACAAGAGAAAAAATTAGTTCAAGAAAAGCACATACCTTCAAGGTCACAGAAAACCACCCAGAGCAGGGGGGGGGGGGGAATGTTTTTATGAAAATTAATAAAATAATCCTGTGTTAGATATATTTCCAAGGCAGCAGATATTTAAGGTAGAATTAGAAATACAGGTTATTAGGGTGCCTGCGTGACTCAGTTGGTTAAGTGTCCAGCCCTTGATTTCAGATAAGGTCATTATCTCCTGGTTTCCTGGGTTTAAACCCTGCGTTGGAGATTCTCTGTCTCCCTCTCTCTCTGACCCTCCCCCACTGTGGTGCTTCTGTCTCTCTCAAAATAAATAAATAAATAAACTTACAAAAAAAGGAACACAAGTTTATTAAGGGATAATACCTATGAAAGTTAAAAGGGAGAGGGAGAGAAAATAGGCAGGAAAAACCTTCAGACTATAATGCAAGTCCAACATCTCTGAAAGAAGAGGGGTCGGGAAAGGCATAGTGGGTAGAAAGAGCTTCAAAGTATAGTACAATTCCATAATGGAGTCCTGAACTGACCACAACAGTAAGTTCTTGTACCTCCGTGGTGCTTAGTCATTGATGACGACTTTCTAGAACGCACAAGGCCAAGGCTGGCAAGCTGAGGTACAGCCTAAAGGCAACCACAGCTGGAGACTGTGAGCCAGTTTCACAACCCACAGCTGGTTCTCTTTTTACCAGTTACCTGAAAGGCCTACTTCTAAGGCTGCCACAAAATATGAACTTTAGTTGAGGGGCTACATCTTTGGATTGAAGATGAGCAATAATTTTCTTCTTCTAGGGCGAGGTAACATAATAAGTCTGGCATGGTCACACTACTATCCTAACAGATGTATATCAAATGACTGTATCTGAAGAAAGAAATGAGAAACAAATTCTGAGGCCTAGAAATCCTGTCGTATGTGTAACTCATATGTACCAAATCAAAGTTGGGCTTTGCCCAATACACACATTCTCAAAGTTTAAAATATTAAAATAATGAGCCTGGAAGCTCTATTAATAGAATCATTCAGTTCTGTAATTGAACCATCACTGAGGCAATATTTAAAATGAATTTTTCCCTAAGAATGCATGTATTTATTTTTGTTTATGTTTATTTCTGTTTTGTTGTTATTGTTGGGGAGGGGAGAGAACAGGAGGGTTAGTTTTCAACTCGTTCTCAATATATATCTATATCTATATCTATATCTATACATCTATATATATCTATATATGTATATATAAATATATGTGTATATATACATCTATAGATACATATAGATGTATCTATAGATGTATAAATGTATAGATTCTAGAAAATCTATCTGTACATCTATATATATGTATATATAAATATATGTGTGTATATAGATAGATAGATATTGATGTATAGATAGATAGATTTTCTAGAATGTGATCAAGAATGTTAGTCTAGGGGGCATAGATGCTGCCATCTGTAATGGTCCAGTACAGGAGCTACCGTGGGGGAATGAACAAAAGGAGAAACAGTAGTGACTATGTAGGTTTTCCATTTGGGCCATATTCCTACTGTCAAGTAATATCGCATGAAATATACTACCGTAGTGATGAGTAACTCAAGTAAAACTTACCTAAATAAAATAGGTAAATTATAGTTCTGTCCAACTGTCAGGTTAAAATATAATGTATTAGATCTCTATCGGTGCAGTACACATTATCACAAACTTAGTGTCATGAAACAACACAATTTATTATCTTACATATTATCTAGGTCAGAAGTTAAGATCAGCCAGGATTTCATAAAGTTGAAATCACAGTGTTGACAGGGTTGCCTGCCTTATAGAGGCTCTGGAAAATATCTGCTTCCAAAGTCTTTCAAGTTGTTGGCTGACTCCATTTCCTTGGAATTTTAGAACTGAGGCCCCTATTTTCTCACTGGCTGTCAATCTCACTGCCTTTGCTCCTAGATGCACTTTTTGTCATGCTTTCCATGTTGCCCCTCCAACAATGGCACAGTAGCCCCTCTTGTGGCTTTAAATGTCTGACTTCTGCTATCTCATCTCTCTGACTTTACTTTAGAACGTTCTCTGCCCTTAGGGAGTGTGTGATTAGATTGGACCCAGTGAGATAATCTGAAATAATCTCTCTGTTTTAAGGTCCATAGTCTTAATGACAACTGTAAAATCCTTTGCCATATAAAAAATTCATCAGTTCTAGGGATTTTGGTCTGGATGTCTTTGTGGGTCCATTCTGATGACATACAGTGAAGGTCCTATATATACTTTTAACAATGAATTGTACTTTTAAAAATAAAATGAAATTACAAATTACTCAAGTCAAGGGGTGTCTGGGTGGTTTAGCTGGTTAAGCGTCCTACTTCAGCTCAGGTCATGATCTCATGGTTTGTGAGTTCAAGCCCAGCATCAAGCTCTCTGCTGACAGCTCTGAGCTTTGGATTCTGTGTCTCCTTCTCTCTCTACCCCTCCCCCACTCATGACTTCTCTTTCTCTCAAAAATAAATAAACATTAAAAAATTTAAGAAAAACAACTTACTCAAATCAAGTTTGAATAAAAATAAAATACTTGCATATACATGTATACATATATGAATATAAATGTATGTGAACCTTCATTTCCTTCAAATTTAAATTATTAATGCCAAGATACATTTTTCCATCTACTTCCAAAATGCTTTGGTCTTACATTCCATTTAAATGTGTAGAAAAAAAAATCAAATCAAGACGTATTTTAAGAATCCAAACATCTTTGAATAAGTGATTTTGATTTAGAAAATTATTAAAGCAATCTCATTAACCAAATATTGAGGGACTCTCATGATGTCTACACTTAATTTTCTTCCTGTTCTTCAACATGGACAGTAATTGTCTCTTTTCCCATTGAAGGACACATGAGCCGTTTTTGAATTATGGTTACATTTTACTGCTTAAATTCAGGGAAACAATATTGTTTTAAAATAAGCTGTATTATCTTTAATTTCTCTGTGGGATATTCTGGAAAAAAGTGAAAATGATTTTAGCTACTGTAGCACTGCCTACATCAAAATAGAATTATAATTATGTTGCAGGTGGGAAACTACTCAAGGTACCTGCAGAGCACAGATAAAGTGGTTCATTGGCCATCCATTTCCCAGGCTATTTAGCTTAATCTGAAGAATATGTATAATGAATATTAATCCAAATAGCCCTGAACTCTAGCCATTTAGAGAAAGCACGTCTGAATCTTCCTTAAAAATAGGCTTAGTAATACAATTTTTTTTTTCTGGTTCTAATAATTATACTGGCTATTTAAAAACCTATCAGGAAGCCCATATTGTTATTCTAAAATACTTATCCAGAATTTTCACCCTCCTGAGATTACCCCACAACAAAGGGAGTAACGATGCCCTGCATGTGTACAGTGTCAGAAGGTGTTCAAAGTATCACATCATAGCTAAACATACGTAAACTCCTAGTCTGCATAATTACAGCGGTAGATAGCTCAAGTTTAGTGGAAAATTCCCAAAGTATGAGCTATTACATCTTCCTTTTAAAAAAGTGTCAAAAAGGAAAGCACAACTTGCCCATTCCTACAAAAACATTTATGGTGTATATAATAAATGTCCACATATATTTTAAGATATTGTGACATTATGCCAAATAGGCCTGCTCATTGGCTCTGTCAGTTACATATCAGATGTGATTGTTGACAAGTAGCTTGTGGCTTGGAACACACATAACAATCTAGCAAGCAAATATGATGCCAAATAAATCAATGCCAGCTCTAATGCGTTGATGTTCACAGGTTGGCAAAATCTTTTCCACAAATCTGCTGATTATCCTTATTTATTTAAGGTATAGTATCTATAAAATTTACATAATGACCAACATCAATTTTAATAATTAAAATTAATATTTATTGAATTAAGCTATATAGTTAAAATAAAGTCAGTATTAGAGATACTTTATCTGGAAGATAAATCTTAAATATATAGTTATCTGGAAGATAAATCTACGTAAGACTAATAACTTACAACGGAGTCATCTGTAAATCTCATATACTATTTTATGATGTATAGTCAAAGTATGACCAAGTGATTTGAGTTAGAGATGGGAGAAATAAATTTTCATAAATCACCTTAAAAATTATATTCAAAATTATATAAAATGTTTGTATAACTCAAAAAATATCCATGCATCCTACCAATCCATACAAAAGACATGATTAGCTAAGATAAGTCATTCTCATTCCCTAATCAAGGATCTTATCTTGGGAGGAAAACAAAATGTATTAATTGGTTTGTAATAAATATATGTGACATTAATAAATGAATGGAAATTATAAACAGAAAGCAAATGAAGGGAAATTATTTCTTTTCTTCGTTTGACATGAGTCAATAATCTTATTAAACTCATCTTACTACTATTAATTCCTGACATTACAACTTTTTCTTGGCTGGTATAAATCTTTATCCAGAAAATTAATAAAACACAAAAATGCACAAAATGTAATGTGTAACCTAAATTCTTCATTCTCCCTTAAGTTAAAAAAAAATAAGTAGATCAATCTCAGTTTATTCAATCTATTTTAAAGAAATGAGATCTCTATAAATAATCTAAATATATCCTATAATACACAAGAAGATTTTTTTTTAAGTTTTAACTTAAATCTTATTTTGGTTGTAATCTAATTTGACAATTGGAATAAAACAAAAAGTTTTATGGATAGTCCCAGAAAGACAATGTTGCTTATGAATTAACTTAGCATCTGCTCCATGTACAATTTTTACTTTCGTACTTCTTGAATAATGTGAAGGAAATCTCTCTAAAGTAGTCAGCGAGAATTTTTATAGCTTGAAGTCTATGCTGCATAATTTGAAGGTTATTTAAAATTTTTGAATAACAGTGAATGGGCTCCATGTATCTCCATCCAATTCTAATTCAAAATTAAATGTTATTATCTTTAGTCATAGGGTATTCACCATTGAAAATTTAATTGAGTCAAATTTCTAGAATAGATATTCTCAATGGATTTTGTTCAAGGACAAAATTCCAAATGATAAAATCTTTGTGAATAAAATGGAAGGGTTTAAATAAAACAAACAACACACTAAACAAGTCAGTAATAATTGCATTGAAATCATTATTTTCCAGTATATTTCGCAGTTTCTACAAACAGTGACAATGTTTCCCTGTTTATTTGGCAATCCTTCAACACTGTCACTTAGGTTTTAGGCTTTAGTCCTGATCCCTTTATATGAGATCCCATGGTGTAAATTTTTAAATTCATTTTTAAACTCTTGCCTCTTACTATTACTAAGGTAATTCCAATCTAGAAAAATCCTTGGCAGACATCTACATAACATCAGATATAGTTAGTTAAGACAGAAATACATTTTGAATACTTATTAATATTTAGCATCTGTGAGATTTCAATACATCATTGTTCAGGACACAGTGCCTGAAATAGTTACTCTAGAACCATCAATGATCAGTGAACATAGGGCACCCATCAGAATGGTAACTTTTAATACTATTCCATTTGTTCTAGAGGTATGATCCCTCTCTTAGAATGAACAATGGAGGCTATTGAATGTTTGATTCAAAATTCAATTATCCCTGCGCTCACACCATTGCCATGGCCTCAAAGTGGTCATAATAATGTACTTCCTCATCATTTGCTTTTACCTTGAATATGACTTCCATTGGCTATTGTCATATATGCGGAAGTGAGTGTTCTAGTTTCAAGGCTAGAAAGTAAGTGATTTCGTGTTTCCACTTGCTTTACTGTAATTCATGCCACTGCCCATTAATGGAACATATCACACTGTGCCTTTGTTCATTCAAGTTGCTGTAACAGATCAAGTGGCTTATAAACAAACAACAGAAATTAATTTCTTGCAGTTTTGGAGGCTGGAAATCCAAGAATTAAGCCACTAGAAGATTCAGTGTCTGGTGAAGACTCTCTTACTATTTCATAGATGGACATCTTCTCTCTGTAACCTCAAATGGTATAAGGGGTAAGGGAGCTCTTTGGACCTCTTTTATAAGGGTACTAATCTCATTCATGAAGGCTCCCTGGTTGTGGCTTAATCAAATCCCAAAGTTCTACTTTATTTTTTAAGGGATGGAAAAGATATATCATTTCTTTAATTTAAAAAATTTTTAAATATTTTATTAAATTCCAGTTAGTTAACATACAATGTAATAATAGTTTCAGGTATACAATATAGTGATTTAACACTTGCACATAACACCAAGTGCTCATCACAACAAGTACATGCCTCCTAATCCACCTTTCTTCTGGTAACCATCAGTTTGTTCTCTATAATAAGAATCTGTTCTTGGTTTGCCTCTCTCTCTCTTTTCTCCCTTTGCTTATTTGTTTTGTTTCTTAAATTCTACATATGAGTGAAATCACATGGTATTTGTCTTTCTCTGACTTATTTCACTTAGCACAATACTCTCTAGCTCCATCCACGTCATTGCAAATGGCAATATTTCATTCTTTTTAATGGCTGAGTAGTATTCCATTACACATATAAAATATGTATATATATATTCATTCTACATCTTCTGTATCCATTCATCAGTCAATGGACACTTGGGCTGTTTCCATAATTTGGCTATTGTACATAAAGCTGCTGTAAAAATCAGGGTGCATGTATACCTTTGAATTAGTATTTTTTTTTATTTATTTGGGCAAATTCTTAGTAGTCCAATTGCTGGATCATAGGGCAGTTCTATTTTTTCAACTTTTTGAGGAACTTCCATACTGGTTCCCAAAGTGGCTACACCTGTTTACACTCCCACCAACAGTGTAAGAGGGTTCCCATTTGTCCACATCCTCACCAACACCTGTTGTTTCTTGTGTTGTTGATTTTTGCCATTCTGACAGGTGTGAGGTGATATCTCATTATAGTTTTAGTTTGTATTTCCCTGATGATCAGGGATTTTGAGTTTCTTTCATGTGTTTATTGGTCATCTGTATGTATTATTTGGAAAAAATGTCTATTCATTTCTTCTGCCCATTTTTAAATTGGATTATTCATTTTTTGGGTGTTTAATTTGATAAGTTCTTTATAAATTTTGGATATTAACCCTTTATCAGATATGTTATTTGCATATATCTTTTCCCATTTGATAGGTTGCCATTTAGTTTGTTGATGGTTTGTCTATTGGGCAGATTTTTTGTTTTTTGTTGTTGTTGTTTTGTTTTGTTTTGTTTTTTTGATAAAGTCCCAATAATTTATTTTTGCTTTACACTCCCTTGCCTCAGGAGACATATCTAGCAAGAAGTTGCTATGGCCAATGTCGAAGAGGTTACTGCCTGTGTTCTCCTCTAGGATTTTCAGTTTCAGGTTTCACATTCAGGTCTTTAATCCATTTTGAATTTCTTTTTCTTTTTTATTTTTTAAAATGTGTATCTATTTTTGACAGAGAGAGATGGAGTGTGAGCAGGGTAGGGGCACAGAGAGAGGAGACACAATCTGGAGCAGGCTCCAGGCTCTGAGCTGTCAGCACACAGCCGGACACAGGGCTAGAACCCATGAGCCATGATATTATGACCTGAGCCGAAGTCGGACACTAACCTACTGAGCCACCCAGGAACCCCTTGAATATATTTTTCTGACTCGTATAAGTAGTGCTTCAGTTTGATTCTTTTGCATGTTGCTGTCCAGTTTTCCCAACACCATTTGTTAAAGAGACTATTTTTCCTATTGGATAATATTTCCAGCTTTGCCAGAGATTAATTGACCATACAGTTGTAGGTTTATTTCTGGGTTTTCTATTCTGTTCCATTGATCTTTGTGTCTATTTTTGTGCTAGTACCATTCTGTTTTGATCACTACAGCTTTGTAATATACCTTGAAGTATGGAATTGTGATGCCTCCAACTTCGCTTTTCTTTTTCAAGGTTGTTTTGGCTATTTGGAGTGTTTTGTAGTTCCATACAAATTTAGGATTGTTTCTTCTAGCTCTATGAAAAATGGTGGTATTTTGATAAGAATTGCATTAAATGTGTAGATTGCTTTGAGTAGTACAGACATTTCAACAATATTTGTTACTTCAATCCATGAGCATGCTTAATACTGTCACCTTGTGGTTTTGGATTTCAACATGTGAAATTTGTGGGGACAGAAACACTAAGACCATAACACCCAGCTAATACTGTTTTCTAAGGAGAACTAGATGAATCTCCCCAACTGACCCATGAGAAGTGTAGTGCCACACAAGAAAAGCCCCATCTAGAATCACTGAACAAAAGTCTTTCAGATCCATGAGAATACATAGTATTTGTTTTAAGCAACGGAGAGTAGAGGAGAATTGACATATAGCATTTCCATGGCAAGGTTCCTGCCAGACAGAGATAGAATGTCATAAAGATTCAGGTCCTCCTTATATAATTTTCTAAAATGAGTGTAATCCAAAAAACCAAAACCAAAACCAAAACAAAACAAAACAACTTTTAGAAAATGGAGTTTAAACATGCCCATGCTAACATTCACATGGGGTAAAAAAAAAATGAGGAGGCAACTATCTTGGAGAGTTTTCCAAAAAAAAGCAAAATGGGTAGACTAGCACATAATACAACCAAGTGTAATTAAACCAGAAACTAAAAGTGTGAAATTATCACACAAGTAAACAAATCAATGGAACAAAATAAAAAATATAGAGATGAATGACAATGTATACAAAAATTTAGGATTTGCTTAAGGCAACATCTCAAAATAGTAGAATAATTATTTTTTTTAAAAAAAAGAAAATAGCTGAAGCACAGCTCATATGACCTCTCTGAAGACATCACAAAAGACTTACAAGTACGATGCATTGTTAATAAACTGCAATTGGTTTAATATTATATCCACTTCTGTTTGTTCTCCTTCCTTTCCTTCTTCCTCACTCTCCTTTGCCTTTCACTTCTAATTCCCTGAAACTATGTCCCTTCTCTTAATAAAGTGTTACTGCGTTATATTTTTGTCTCGGGTTATACTTTCCAGGTAGCGTAGATTAAGATACAAGAAAATTTGCCCTCTTACCATTACATTTAAAATTTTACATTTAAAAATAATTTTAGTATGTAGAAATTTTAAACTTTTATCAAATTCATCATGTGAAAGAAGCATTCTTTAGAATTATTATTTTGAGTGGATTTTATTATAGCAGATGTCATTGTTAACAATTATGAATACATATTATGGCTTTTTCCTTTGTATTACAAAGGGGAGTTAAACTAATAGATTTTCTAATGCTGGCACATGTGTTCAGTTCTTTAATGAGCCCATCTTGGTTGTGATGTGTTATTCTTTTAATGTATCAATGGATTGTAGTTGCTAATGTTTTATTTTAGTACTTTGGCCCTGGTAATATATTAGGAATATATTTTTGTATATTTGTAAGATTTTATTATTAATGACACCCTGGATTTACATTGAAATTATTCAAAGTTTTCCTTCTTTCTATATCTTGAAGAATTTGAATATAAATAGAATGATATGTTTCATGAGGTTTTAATAGAATCGGTTATGCAAACATGTGAGTCTAGCACTTTTGGAGCAGATTTTTCTTGGCTCCATTTCTTAACTGCTTCATTCAAATATCTTAACTGTTTATTGCAATGGATAAGTTCTGATTTCTTGTATTCAACGCTTCTCCTCTTAGTGCCTATTTTCTATTTTCCTTACTTCCTGTGTAAAGGCCAAATATATATCATTGGCTTTTGTAAAAGCCCTTGACTAATAAACTTATGGTCAAGTCTGAGGATAAGAGATAATAATTAAAAACCCTTTCTTGAGACAACCAATCATACAAGCACCTCTCAGCACCGTCCTCTCTTCCCTTTTCAAGAATGCATAGGATGTGAGCAGATCCACTTATTTGAAGAACTAATTCCACATACTTGACTTCTGTGTCTGGCTCTTCATTGGTTCCATACTTAGGCATGTAAGATGAATACATTTTTGTCAGTTACAAGAGAGGTATGGAAGTCTTCTGTTGTTTTATAGTTGTCTATTTATCCCTTCAGATCTGTGAGTATTTACTTTATGTTGGGTGCATAATTATGTATGATTGTTGTACCTTCTAGATTAATTGACTCCTTTATCATTATAAAATAGCCTTCTCTGTTCTTTATGGCAGCTTTGAGTTAAAGTCAATTCTGTCTTATGTGAGTATAGTTAACACCACTTTCTTTTGGTTTCCACTTGAAAAGAATATCTTCTTCCATTCCTTCACTTTCAGTCTTTGTTTCCCTGAAGCTGAAGTAAGTCTCTTAAAGGATTATCTAGCTGGGTCTTGCTTTTTATCCATCCAGCCAATCTATGCCTTTTGATTGGAGAAGTCAATCCATATACACTTAGAGTGATTATTGATAGGTAAGGATTTGCTAATTGTTTTCTAGCTGTTTATAATTTTCTCATTGCTTTTTTCCCTCTTGCTGACCTCCTTTGTGAATTGATGAATTTCTGTCATGGTATGCTTTGATTTTTTTTCTCTATCTTGTATTTATTGACTGTAGGTTTTTATGCTGTGGTTACCATGAGGCTTTTATAACACATCTTATAGATATTAACTATTCTTTGCTAACAACTCAACTTTGATTGCATACAAAATCTTTCCCCTTTTACTCTTTTTCCTTTATGTTTTTGATTTTCCCAATTTACCTCTTTTTATGTGTGTATTCATTAACAAATTCTAGTAGCTATACTTATTTTTAATAATTTTGTCCTTTAGGGGTACATGGGTGGCTCAGTCAGTTAAGCATCTGACTCTTGATTTTGGCTCAGGTCATGATCTCACAGTTCGTAGGATCAAGCTTGCATCAGGTTCTGTGCTGACAGCTTGGAACCTGCTTAGAATTCTCTCTCTCTCCCTCTGCCCCTCACCTTCTCACACACACATGCGTGTGTTCTCTCTCTCTCTCTGAAAATAAATGAACATTTTAAAAAATAAAAAAATAATTTTGTCTTTAACCTTTGTATTAGAGTTAAGTGGTTAACTTGTCACTATATTACTGTATTAGAGCATGCAGAATTTGACTCTATACTTTTACTGGTGTGCTGTGTACTTTCAGATGTTTTTGTGTGCTCATTTTCATCCTCTAATTTCAGAACGAAGAATTTCTTTCAGCACTTTTTATAAGGTAAGTCTCTAGCAATGATGAAATTCTTCAGTTTTTGTTTGTCCAGAAAAGACTAGCTCTCCTTCCTTTCTAAAGCTCAACTTTGCCAGACATAGTATTCTTGGTGGCAATTTTTTTTTCTTTTACACTTTGTTTGCTTGTTTTTAAATATGTATTTATTTATTTTGGAGAGAGAGAGAGAGAGAGAGAGAGAGAGAGAACAAGCAGATGAGGGGGAAAGAGAAAGGGAAAAACAGAATCCAAAGAAGGCTCCAGGATCTGAGCTGTCTGTGCAGAGCCTGGTGCAGGGCTCAAACTCACAAACTGTGTGATCATGACCTGAGCTGAAGTCAGATGCTTAACCAACTGAGCCATCCAGGTGCCTTTACACATTGAATATATCCTTCCACTTTCTCCTGGTCTATAAAGTTTTTTTCTGAGAAATCGCTGATAGCCTTATGTAGATTACTTTGTAAGTTACATGCCTCTTTTCTCTTGCTGCTTTTAAGATTCTTTCTTTGTCTTTGTTTTTGACAGTTGTATTATAGTGTGTATTGGAAAACTTTTCCTTAAGTCAAGTTTGTTTGGGAACCTATAAGTTTCATGAAATTGAATGTCCAAATCTCTCCTGAGATTTGGGAAGTTCTTAGCCATTGTTTCTTTAAATGAGCTTTCTTCCCCATTCTCTCTCTTCTGTAATTCTCTCTCTTAGTAATTCACAAATAGTTTTTTTTTTATGGTATTCCATAGATCATGTTTCTTCAGTTGTTTTTTTTTAATTCTCTTCTGACTGGTTAAAGACCTGTCTTCCAATTCACATATTGTTTCATCTGGTTGATCCATTCTACTGTTGATGCTTTCTATTGTATTTTTTCAGTTCATTCCTTGTATTCTTCAGCTCTAGAATTCTGTGTGGTTCTTTCACAATTTCTGTCTCTGCTGAACTTCTCTTTTATTTGTGTAGTGTTTTTCTTGATTTTGTTGTATTGTCTTTCTGTGTTTTCTTAAAGTGTAATAAACTTCCTTAAAAGATCTTAGGGATCTTTAACTATCATGCTGCTTTCTGCCCCATCCTCTTCTATTTTTTCTCTCATTCTTCAGTGACAATGGTGGGGCATAAGCAGCCATACTGGCTGCAATAAATGATATCCCAGCTGGGGATAGTATTCCAGGTGAGCCTCTGCCCCCAAGAGAGCTGGGACCCCCAGCTGTCCAGGACCAGCAGTCCCTGCCATGGATCCTAAGAGGAGGAAGAGGAGAAGGCAGTTTTTCTGCCTACCACATCCTACTTTCCTCTTCCTTTATCTCATGAAATTCTCCCGTGACAAATAATTAGACTTCCATGCATACACATGAAGAGGCTTATGCATTTGGACAGCTTTCTGGAAAAGCATTCTATATCTAAAATCTGAAAATCCATATCCTGGTTCCAGAGTCTTCATCACCACCACTAGCAGTCTCAAAGTCCTCGCCAACCACCACCCTCCATCACACATGCCTTGCTGGCCTCCACTACTTTGTGCCGCACCATAGTGCTAGACTGTGGATAACAATCTTCAGTCAGACCTCCCAGCTCACAGACTTCTGGGATGGTGCAGCCAACCCTGGATTGTCTTGTCACCCTGGGGGGGGGGGGTGGTGTGCATGTGCATATCTGTGAGAAGGTGAGAATCTGATCTGGAGACTATGCCTCTGCCTGCTCTTTATAGTCTCCTTTATTTAATTTGTGGAGATTATTTATTTACTTGTGGAGATTGGTTGGCATGAGAGAGAGGCTCTCATCTGAGCTATCTTCCCTGACAAGGTCACTGCATAGCCTCCTTTTCTCCTGACTTTAATCCCATCCCCCAAGTCAGACCTCAAGCTCCTCCTTGTCAGCCGCCCCCAGAAGGGATGGTGTCAATGACTGGAAAGACAGTACTTTTTCTACCTGCCTCAGTCTATAATCTCCATCTCCTATGCTGACAGTGAGCAGCTCCTAATAACTTTCTAGAACTAGAAAAATGCTAAAGTGTACACTGAGGACAAGAGATATCCTGACAGTGTTGGAACTGTGCTCCCAGTGAATACAGCCTTTTCTCCACTTTGTGGGCCTCAGACAACCTCTTTCAGCTTCTTGGGCTTCTTTTTAAGGACTTAAATGACCTCACCCACACAACTCAAGTTCTTCAGCTTTGGCAAGAACTTATGGTTTCCCAAACTGTTTCCTGCCCACCTTCCCAACCAATGACTGCCTCCTGAAGACCTGTAGGAAATGTTAACAGTAATTGAGACAGCATGGTAAGTGTCAAAGGAAGTCCCTCCTTCCAGTCCCTTTGTTTCTGTTCCCTTTCAGAAGTAACTTTGGTCAATAAGTGATCAAGACAACTCCCCATTATCTGATGCTGCTCCTTCCTGACTTGATCATTTTCCCTGAAGCTGTCTGGATCCAGTTCATAGTGGGAGGGAGGGATGTCATTGTACCCCTGGATGAATACAGGCATTGAAATCCATTGCCACTACCCTCCCACCACCATTTAGCACAGGAGACAGAGATCTAGACACAATCTGCCATCTTTGCTCTATCACGTTTTCAAATCACATTTTTGGGGCACCATTTTATTGAAAACTGCCCCTTTCTTCGGCATTGTGCAAATTGATCACTAGGAAAAGTACTCCTCCCCTTTCTTTGTGACATCACAAAATGTCTCCAGATATCTTAAGTGATAAGTAAATTTGGAGATGGAGGTGGTAGAGAAATATAGCTGGAGGGAATGCATGCAGGGCTGTATTCTTGGCTTGCGGATGTAGGTTCAGACTTGATGCAGAGGTGAGGGTGGGTGGTGTCCTTGAAAGAAAACCCACGAGGTATTACACCACTGGCATAATGGTGAAAGGTCTCCATATGCCTTCTTCAGGGACACGAATAAAGGGCATCTCTGTGAGGAGCACTTACCACTGACAGGCAGAGTACCAAGTGGCTGTGGCCTTGGCCTGTCACGTTGGACATCAAATGACCCAATGGTCTGCCGAGCGGGGTTGGGGGGAGTGGGGGGGGAGGGGGTGCGGATTGCAGGTAAGCTTCCTGTGGAGTCTCCTTCCTTGAGGCAGGGAGAGAGAGAGACAAGCAAGGCCCCCAAGGAGGGCGGATACGTCTGTGGTCTCCCTGGTGTTGGCCTCCTTAGCATTTTACGGATTAACACTTTCAACTCGGAACCTATGCATTCTGAGACCATCCAGGCCTGCTGGCATAGAGGCTGCAGGCTGCACTGGGGGCAAGAAGAGGGAGATGCAGGGCCCGCTGATTAACATCTGCCAAGGAAGCACAAATGCCAGTGACCATGTCAGCTCCAAGCTGGCCCATGGACTAACCCACAGGCCAGACCCTGAGCTCCACCTGTGATGGTTTGCCTGTTTTGTCCCCAGTGTGTTCTCTAACCACACAGAAAATTCTGGAGTGCAAATATATAGAGTGAGGCTATAGGAAGGGGGTGTCTTCACTGACCTCTTGGAACATGTCCTTATCTGAGAAAAAGGGGATCAATCATCACCGCTGAAACTCACTTTCGTGGGTATGTCTGCTGTGAAATTTTTGGATGGTGTTTTTATGATTTTTCTCCCCAAATTTACTTCGCTACCTGAGATGAAGGGAATTTTCCTGTTGTTGTTGACTTCGTAAAGTTCGCCCTCTTTTTACAAAAGTAAAGACAGGGGATCACGAAAGGAGGTGAGAGCATCTGCTTAAGGACGTAGTAAGGGAGGAGGGTCCTCAGACCCGGGGTCCACAGGACGCGTGGCGGACACCATGGGGCTTGCGAGAGGCTGCCAGAGGCTGGGCCACAGTACACGGACCCCCACGGAGCTGTCGCAGTGGGCCGAGGTGGCAGTTGGCAGGAGGCAGGGTGAGATTCTTCAGGTGCTCTGTTCTGCAGCGCTTCTGGAAGGTGGTGCACTTGGCAGAGAACCTGTAGTCCTGCCAGCTGCCGGTGCAGGGCCTCACTTGCGTGAGTTTCCAGTTATGCCTTGAGATGCAAGGATTTTGGTCAACTCCTCACCATATGCCATACGTGTAGTGGCACTTGTGCTTTCTCTGCGGGTTGGGGGGTGTGTGGGTAACTCCAGGTCCCCACCACTCTGGCCCCGCTGGCCCTTTGACGCCAGCTTGATGCCCCTCCCTGGGCCAGCTCCCAATGGGACTCCCGCCCCTCTGCTGGAGCTGAGGCTCACTCCTTGAGGGGCACTAACTCTGCACCTTCACCACTGGGGTTGGTGGGCTGGTGGGGTAGGTCGCAGGTGGGGAGCTGGTGCCAGGGAGTCACCGCCTTCCAGCCAGGTGCCCTCTCTGTCCTCCACCACCCCTGCACTTGCTGGTTGAGGTCACGACCGAGATGAGGCACTGTCTTCCTTGGGAGCACTTACTCCATCTGGGGCAGTGTGGTGGCCACAGCAGGGGCTATGCCCTTGATGTGGTATCTAGCAGCTCCAGGCCCAGGTAGGAACCTGGCTGGGCAAGGACGCAAAAGAAACAGAACAAGATTCCAGATATAAAATAAATAAGTCTTAGGGATACAATAAATGTACAGCATGGTGACTACTGTTAATAGTACTGTATTGTATATTGAGAATTGGTGGGAGAGTGGCTCTTAAAATTCCTCATCACCAGAAAAGAAAGACCTATTTTCAATTCATTATTAGGTAAATCACAGCTCTCCATGTTTGGGGGATTGGTTACTGGAAGATTTGTGTGATTCTTTGTTGCTGTCAAGTTTCCTTGATTTTCATGTTCCTTGAAGTCTTCCCCATGTTTATCTTCATATGTGAAGTAGCAGTCAGTCCCTCCAGCCTTTAATTTCTTCAGTAGAGAAATACTTTATGCCTGCCCTGCTGGGGATTCTGAGGCTTTTTCAAATCTTCCATGGATATACCTGTTCTACATTTCCTCTTGTGGCAGAATTTGTAAGCTCAGGTACCTTCTCTCAATGCCAAGTGGGTTGCTCACGGCCTCCCATTTGCTTTCCCAATGGTCATGCTAAAGCTGAGATTTGTGGTCTCTTATTGGCCTGCAGATTCAGACTGCTCTTCTGTACAAGCTCACTAGTCAATACCAAAGTTCGTTCTTACACAGCTAATGGAGTGTGCACAGTGAATTGTTGGGGGTGTGTGTGGGTGAGGTGCACAGAGCACTACTGGTGCCCATAGGCCGGTTTGGGGGATCCACAGGTGAGGCATACCCAGCAGCTGATGGACAGCCCTCCTGATGGAATCCACACTGCAGTTAGCGGGATCCAAGACGACATCCCTTTAATGCTCTCTGAGACTCCTATCAGCCACACTCCCAGTATCTTCCCTCCCCGCAATCATGCAGCTCATGACTCAGTACTCTCTGTTTTTTGAGAGAGATATTGGCCTCTTTGGTATCAGCCTTCACAGTTAGGAATCTGGATGCTCAATCACATCCAATGAGAAATCATGGGCCAAAACGGTCTCTTTTAGCACCAACCTGTGCCTTCTTGGGGAAGGCATCATACAGATAAAGTCAAACTACTCTTCTTACCCTCTAATGCATCCATACTCAAATTTTTCTTCTTCCAATAGTGTGTGGAACTATTCTACTGGATTACTGGACTTCCACAGAGACTGTCTCATCCATGGCTGATTGTCTAATCCTGTGTTCTCCGGGAGCTCCCAGAGGTGGAGAAGTACAGGAGCCAGTTCATGGGCCACTGCAGGGTCCACAGTGGAGACCAAGGTCTGTATGCCTATTACCCAATGCCTGGGTACTTAGCAAATTTATATGCTTGATATGGTCTGGGTCCCTGTAATGTTAACATTCTAAATGTTCTAAAGGAACAAAAAAGACATTTGGGGTTTCCCTATTGATTTGTGGTTAATTGAACCCCATTTATCTGAATCATTGGTGTATAATATACTCATAACCACTGAAATTAATTCCACGGAGGCTTCAAAACAAAAGTATTGAATTTCAAACAATGTTGTTTTTCTGTGCAATAGTTTTATTAGTTATTACCTATAAGTATAATTACATTATCTAAAATTTAAAAGTATATTTAATATTTCTTTTGTGTTTCCTATCTATATAATTGTCAGTGGCTCTATATAGACTTGAGTGAAAGTGGTAAACATTTTTATGGACTGTCATCATCATTGATTCAATACATCTGTTAACATCCAGATAGTGTTTATTACTTTCAATGAATTATGCAGGTAGAATACCATGTTAGATGTTATTGTATTGAGGATGAAATTTCTTATTTTACCATTTTGGGAAATGGAAAACATTAGATAATGTTGATACTGTAACACACATTTTCCAATGTGTTTCTTCTGACCAAACAATTAAGGAACTGTTCAGGTATATTCACTGCATGCATCCTTACAAAGTTGGCATATGATATTTAATTCATGAGTGTGAACAAGATATGTCACCTGGAATATAGTGATGTGTACTTTGGCCTTCAAAGCAATCTTTACAAAAGGCTCAGAAAATCCTGAGGCTCCTGCACTAATCTTATAAAGAATGCAAATATCACATTTGAAAGGTTGTTCTGCTTTAGGACAAAGTATTTTTGATCTAATGTTAAAATAGAACATCAATATGAAGGCTGGAGCGAAGGCTATTAAACACACAACAATACATTTCATAGATTTTGTACATGCTTTAAATATTTGTATATACCATCAGGACATGACCTTAAATTGTTAAAATGTATTAGTTCATCTCATTTCTACATTCAGCACTTGACATATACTCAATATATATTGGCTTTGTGGTTTTAATTATTTTGCTTCTAATTAATATTCTCTGATTGTGATTTTCTGTTGTAAATTAGAAGTCATCATGTAACACTATACATACATATATTTATATGAAATTATAGGTTTATGTATAATCTATTAAAATGTTATTGTATTCTAATACCGGGTAACTTTCTCTTTTCATTAATGCATATATCAGGATATTTGCAGTTGCAAAGGAAAGCGTAAAATCTCCAACTAGCCTAAATAAAATCAGTTAATTTCTCTCTGTATTATGACAGAGAACACTAATAAAACTTGTAGACTTACAATGCTACTTTAGCTGACAATTAAGAAATAATAAAAGCTAACCTCCTCCCTCAATATCCATCTTAATTGCCTCAAATAGCTGTGCTTCTGCTTAATTCGTGTCTACCTGTGAGCTAATTATTATGGATACTCTGACTAGTTTAGGTTGCAGGTTCATCAATGTAGGCATGAGAGTTAAGTTCCATATCAAGTAAGTGAGTGTCCTTCTCTGAAAGAAAAAAAAAAGATTTTTATTATTTAAAAAAAAAAGGGTAATGGACATTTTGTTGCCAATGTTTATAGTGTTAAAAGCCTCTGGCCTTACAGACTACAGCCTACTGCTTCAGGAATTTGGCCTCCAACATGTACACATAACCTCTGAGGGTCAGGGGAGCTTTGATCTCCCTCAAACTACCACTGCTACTTCCTGTACTCAGTAATGCTAGGTTGGTGAGGAAGATACTACCCTGGGCCCCAAATTTGGAAAATCCTCCAGCACAGGATGACCTTTCGGACATTTCACTCCCTTCGTGAAAACCGAAAACCGCTTCTTTGCTCTTAGGAAAAGTCAAATCATAATCCTTTCTCTTTGCTTGCTCTTCTTGTACCTAACTACATCTTTCAAGAAGTCTTCATCCTACGCTCTCTTCAGTAATATTTTTTGTTCTTTCAAAATACCATACTCCTTTATTAGATGCTTTCACTAGATATATGAATATGCAGTTCCCTCTGTTAAGATCCACTTGCCTCAGCCTCTTCACTAAGCTAGCATCTAGTCACTTGTATATTTTTAGCATGTATCATTTCCTTTGGGAAAGGATATATGATACCATATATCATTCACTAAAATAAATCTGGCAGCCAATTGGTCAGCTTCTCCATCATACTCTACATCTGATCTTGTACCCATATTGGCAATATTATATATGTGCATTGTAAAATATGAAGAAAACACATATTAGGGCCAATAAGTTAAAACTGGCCTGTGAAAACAACCAAATGCCCAAGTCTAAGTTCTAGATCTAAGGGTTAGGACAAAGTTCTTCATGTTATCGTTTGCAAAAGTTATACTATGAAGGCAGTTTTGAAATTCTATAAGGTGAACTATAGGGCTTCCCTATCTCTTATTGTTCTAGCCAATGACATAGTTGTTTTGCCTTATAAAATTATGTGTATTGGTGAATATTTTTCTGGCCATGCCAAAACATAATTTTGGATTTACATAAAAGTAACAGAATCAAGATAGGTAAAGGAAGAGGTAGTAGGGAGAGAAGCTTAAAGTAAAGTAGGAAGCCTGTTTGCGAATTAATATTTCCTTGTTGCCTGCTCTAGACTCCTCTTATGCTGACAACTTCTTACAATTTCTATCTATGTCTTTGTGCTGTTTTTATATCCTCTGCAATCCAGTGTAAGAGTTCCTTCCCATATGTCAACCCTGATTTAGAGACAAGGAAATATACTGACATTTTGGCTGCTCAGAAAGTAATAAATATTCCTCAAATTACTAATACAATCAATTGTTCACTCTCTCTTGCAGAATTATTAGAGTAGTAAGTTGATTTCTCAGCTATGCTCAGAGATTATTATTAAATAAAAACAGCACAAGCTGCTCATGGTTACTGCTTCACTGTCTTGCATTGACTGACCATCTTCTGTTATTCAAAACAAAGGAAATTGTTTCATTATTGTTTGTGACTTTTCACATGTGCAGAAACTGGCATAATTTGTAATCACATACGTTTCAATAGTGACATGGCAAAATAAAGGTAGTGACCCACTAGAGAACTAACAAAGAACACATCTGAGACCTATGATGGCTATTGCACTGTTTCCCAGGTTGTGAACCTCTTTAAGATACAGAATAAATCCAGGCATAAATAGAGTGAGACCATAGTACTCAAGTCATAGGACTTGACCATTTGGTCCTACCCACAATGTGATGTGATAATTTGTCTATAAGATTAAGCAAGCAATGAACTCAGAAAACATATTTCCAACTTACTGAAGAATAATCAATGTTATTTTAATTGTGTCGTTCCATGAGTTATGACATATTATACATATATGTACACATATATGTATATGTATATATATTACACTTATATATAGCATGTATTCATTCATCTTATCATAAACACAGCCTCTCTCTATATATATTTACGTATATATTCTGTAGTCCCTGATTCATGCCATATTTGCTACAGTGACTATAGATTAGTTTTGCCCACTCTAGAATTTCTTATGCATAATGTATTAATTAATTAATTAATTAATTAATTTCCTGGGACATCTATAAAAAATCGCCACAAACCTGGTGGTTTAAAACAACAGAGTGTGTTGAGTTTATAAATTTGTTGTGGGGAAATGGTTATCTTAAGAAATTCAAAACAAAAACAAAATTGATGCAAGTACTGCACACTGAAATTTACTAAATATTGAGAAAAGTTTAATAAGGCAATGGCTTCGTTTTTACTTTGGGAATCCATCAGAAGGATGAAATTTAAGGGGAGAGATACGAAGCATGAGAAAGATACCACCTGCCATTGTTGAAAAAAGGGGGGAGATAATGGAAACATGCAAAGAAATGGGGTAGCCTCTAGGAGCAAAGGCCAGCCCTTCCATGATCATTAGCAAGGGAATAGTTTCCTTAATCCTACAAGTGAAAGAAAATGAATCTTGCCAACTGAATGAGCTTGACATGACATTCATCCCTAGAGCCTCCAGAAAGGAGCACAGCTCTATTGGGTATTATAAGAAAAAGCAGAGGGAACATTTATTTTAGACATCTGTAATATGAGATAGTAATCAAAAGTTACACAATATATTTACTGTAGTCTTAAATATTTTACCCATTTTCATTTCACCAATGCTCATATTCCAGGTACAAGAAGGAAAACATAATAAGCATAGCAGATTTTGGCTGTTATGTGCATTTCCTTCCATGACACTTTTTCTCACACTATTTATACTGAATATATGCCAATAATGGGCATGCTTTAGATCAGAGATGGTGCCAGACTATGTGAACAAAAGGTTAATATGAAACAGAAAAGAAAAGATAACTGAACAAATTTACCTATCCAGGGAGATTTTTCACACTGTACAAGTGTTTGGTTTTTTTTTTTAGCTGCTCATAACTTAAATCATAGACTCTAAAAAAAGAGTTTGCAAACCTCAGTTTATTGCTGTAGAATTTACAAGAAAGTAAGGTATGGTGGCTTACCCAAAATCCCAACTGGAGAGTAATACAATCTGAAATAGAGCCTAAGGCCCCTTATTTCTCTAAAAATAAATAACTGTCTCCAGTTTAAAAAAATGTATTTCCATACATTATGTTTTGTTAAAATGAATTGTGTATATATATATATATATTCAATGATTAGTTTAAAACAATATTACTTTAAATTATATATAAAGAGCTAAACATTAACACAAAATAATCTTTTTTTTTTTTTAATTTTTTTTCAACGTTTTTATTTATTTTTTGGGACAGAGACAGAGCATGAACGGGAGAGGGGCAGAGAGAGAGGGAGACACAGAATCGGAAACAGGCTCCAGGCTCCGAGCCATCAGCCCAGAGCCTGACGTGGGGCTCGAACTCACGGACCGCAAGATCGTGACCTGGCTGAAGTCGGACGCTTAACCGACTGCGCCACCCAGGCGCCCCACAAAATAATCTTTTTAAAATAATCCATCAAGTGCAAAATAATAGCCATTATTTTCTCAACATCCGATATGATTCTCTTTTGAGTGCTTACTGAGCATGTATTTGACTCTAGTGACAGAATATAGTATAAAGACGATTACAATAACTAGATTTAATGCAGCTAGCTAGTTTAGAAATAAGGCATAGATACAGCAGTATACACAAAGAATCCAGAGCACTTAATCTAAAATGAAAATATTTTACGCCTTCACATGTAATCGAAATTGAATTTATATGGTTAAAGTTAAAGTGTGCACATCAAGGAATTTCTTTCATTAAAGTTATCATTAACTTAATTTTAAAACATTTCCCCTTCGTATGCTAAGAGATTTCTACTTACAGACTTCTTCCATAAACTAATGTTCACACCATGGTCAAGATTTAGACTAAGTGAGGTGATCTAAACTACACTATTGTAACTGCCCCGTACTTGATAATGTCAATGCGATGAGAACTGATAAGGGCTAGTGTACGTTTTGTATCTGCTGATAGAAATTCCTATTTGTTGTCAATGTAGCATACCCTTCTGCTTAAGAATAATTCTTTAAGAAAATCGACAGTAATATGAAAAGCAAAATGAGATAAGGAGAATAGAATAAAGGATGAAAAGGAAAATAAATGAGACTAAGAAAGCTTCAGATGGTTCAGTACAGGATAAAATAAGGCAAATGATTTATGGGCTTCAAAGTCTGATTGCTTCCATAAGACCACATAGGTTACATTCATCTAATGTGGATTGCAAATAAACGGAAGGTATTGCTCTGAACAGACTTACACAGTATCAATATTTCTCATATAGAAGCATTACCTTAAAGAATACAAAAATAAAATTTAAATATTTTTGAATATGTCTTTATGGGTCGTTTAAATAATGCCTTCAAACAGAGTGCTCAATACTAGGTTCTAGTTGAAATTTAGTATTAAGCATAATATCAAGATACTTTATCAGGGAAATCCAAGTTTTATATCAAGTTGTTTATATCATAGTCATTATATAATTTGGAAAATTTGAGTTATGTTACATTTTATATGCTTATCTGATGGAGGATGAGCATGAGAGAGATCTTACATGCTTATGATTAAAGTTAGTAGGTTTTCTTAATATTCCACAAATGTTCAGGGAACATCCTTCACATGTTTTGTTTCACTCTTTCCTTTCAAATTCATCTTTCAAAACTGTCCTGAAATATCATTAACCTTGTCTTTTCCTAAAATATTAAAATTCTTCTTTCAATATTCCAAGTAATTGGGAACATAATAAATAATAAAACAATTTTTAGGATATGGCATACAAAAATGGAGATATATTTTTAAAATAAAACAGCTGCAGGTTTTAATGTTGGTATTAAACAAAATTCCAGACATTTGCAGCACAAGTATTACTAAGAGAATGATCAAATAATGAATCCAGTCTAGCATTACACAATACATTTCTGTTCTTCCGCTATTATTACCATTCTCTTTTGTAGCATAGTGTAAAATAGTTCATGGGACTTGGCATCAGAAAGATATCAATTATCATCCTACTTCTGCCATTTATGGGCTTCATGAACTTGTTCAAGTTACTTATACTCTTGGGAAATCTGTATTCTCAAATGCAAATCATGGTTAATAAAGACTGGGTTATGAAGAAGATTAAATATGTCAAAGAGATGGTATGTATATGTGTTTATTTCCCTTCTCTTTTCCTTTCTTTACTGGGAGAAAGAGCACTAGTAAATCTGAGAAAGGATATACCCTTTAAATTTATGCAGCCCTGGGGGCACCTGGGTGGCTCAGTCAGTTAAGCATCTGACTTCGGCTCAGGTCATGATCTCCTGGTTCATGAGTTCAAGCTCCGTCTTGTCAGCTGTGCTGACAGCTGAGAACTTGGAGTCTGCTTGAAATTATGTGTCTCCCTCTCTCTCTGCTCTCTCCCATTGCACTCTGTCTCTGTCTCTCTCTCTTTCTTTAGAAAATAAATAAACATTACAAAAAAATTTAAAAAATTATGTAGCCCTTAACACACTCTTCAGAATTATTTTTGTGGCATGTCTCCCATCTTATTATTGGGTGGGGAAATGTAGTCAAGTGTAAGGTATGATACAGGATAATGAAAATCATGTGCCTTGAGAAATCAAGGGAAATACCAGGAATAATAAAAAATCAAAATATTTATTTAATAAATAAATGGGTAGAGGGTAATAATTGAAAGACTTGAGTCATAAGGATTCACTTAGGGAACCTGTTTTATATGAAAATTCTGGGTCCTACCGAAACCTCTTAACTGAGTATGAGAGGATCAAATAGCCAAACTCTCAAACTCTAAAGCAGGTGGTTCATGGAGGGAAAAAAAAAAAAGAAAAGAAAAAGAAAAGAAAAAGAGGGTCTAAGATATACACATGAAAACAAAACTCTAAATGCCTAGTTATATTGATTCTGTTTCTTCTGATTCCTGGGATGGTATTCAAATGGTTAGAATTTTGATTGGAGCAGAGGTTTGCAAATGTTGGTACTCAAACTAATCATTTGAGCAAGCTTATAAAATATTGCAAAACAACTCCCAAACTGCTGGATAAAAAACATAAGAAATCAGGCAAACATATAAATATTTATAACAGTTCTGAGATAATTCTGATACAAGTTTAGTGGTTTTGGCAAGAAACAAATCTGTAACCTATACTGACTGAATAATATATTGCTAAAAATGTGACACCCAAATCTTAGGGCAAGTCTTCATGTGAATGACAAAACCCATTCATTTATAGACTTACACATTTTTACAAATGTTTTGATTATGTTACATGGGGAATGGGATTGTTTGCACATTAAATTCTGAAGAAGAATTTCCGATTGTAGGGTGCTTAGTTCACTAACTACCCTATACAAGAAGAAAAATTTAGAAGCCTCATCAGGAAGGTTTGATTTGACTCCTTGGATGTTAATTACTGATACAAGACAGAGAAAAGTAGCCTAACGAAATGTTTTTGAAAACATTTGACTGAGAAAGAACAGTTTCTAATATATTCTATATTAGCTTTTTATCATTTGATCATTTGGTGATCAAATTTTTGGGCTGGACAGTCTACTATACTATATTAAGTATACTTAAATCAATATGCGCTAATATAGAATCCAAATGAATTACAAATTGGTAGCACCTTTGCTGTTTCAGTAAAATGCATTTCATTTTTTAAAAATTTTTTTAATGTCTATTTATTTTTGAGAGAGAGACACACACAGAGCAAGTGGGGGAGGGGCAGAGAGAGAGGGAGACACAGAATCCGAAGCCCGCTCCAGGCTCTGAGCTGTCAGCACAGAGCCTGATGCGGGACTCGAACCCACGAACCGTGAGATCATGACCTGAGCCCAAGTTGGACACTCAACCAACTGAGCCACTCAGGTGCCCCGCTGCATTTCATTTTTAAATTATTATTTTGTATGCCTTTCTTTATGTAAAACAAATATTCAAAATATGTAAAAGAGACCAGCTTTCGTTGGCGTTACCTGGAGTTAGGGAACAGAAACAAGTGCCTTCCTGCTTATCTCCTGCTTCTGGAGATATGAGAATAGTTTGAAATCTAGCCATCTAGTATTAAAAAAAGATATGCTAAATACATTCTTGGTATTCAGGGAAATTAAAAGCAAGTATTGAGCAGAGACTAAAGAATTCTATGATATGTGTGGGTTTATGCACTTATGTGTGTTTATGTGATATTTATTTGTAACTGTTGTGGAGTCTCCATTATAGGATCTTTTCACTTAGCTAATGAGTAAATCTGAACAACATCTATGTTTAAGTAGAGCTTTACTTATTTCAGCTATGTGTTCCATATCTAGTACACTGTGTTAAGAGCTAAAAAATAATAAATAATAACATGCACTTTTGAAAATCACCTAGAATAGCAAGATAATGTTTCTTGCAAGATATGAAAATTAAACTGTGAAAGCAAAGGACCTTAACTGGAACATAGATATGTAGATATATAAAATATAGAATATGGGTTTTGATAAGTGTGGTTGTGACTCAGATAACTCTACATAGTTATCTCACATAACTCTATCTAAAAATAAAAATAAATTATTTTATACAATGTGCCAGGCTATACGGAGTCCACAGCTTAAAAGATAATAATTTATGACAGTTAAAAAGGTAATTAATGTGTAATATGAAGATGTGCACAGGAAACATGTAATTCTAGATGCAAATATAATTTGGGAAGAAGTCAGAAGCCTTTAAAAAAATGCTTCCATGTAACCACAGGTGCTGAAGGTCCCAGCACCAGCATTTGAAGCAACCAATCTTGTGAGCAAAGATAGGTTCAAGAATTTTCGGAAGCATATTAATTTGCATAATGCGAAGTTAATAGGAAAGGAGGCATCAGTTGAATACATAACTGAGAAAGTATTCCCTACCAAGGCAGAAAACACAAACTGATGATCCATAGGCAGAATAAATTTCAGTTAGAATTGCACCATTCAATAATGAAAGAAAATCTGTTTCTAAATATACATTCATGCTGTTTGTAGTGAACACACGCACATAAAATACAGCAGCAATCAGTCTGTTACCATTCCTATTTTAGCTTTGCCAATTTAGTTTAAATTCCTAATGAATATCACTACATTAATGATATGTAAAATTATAAAATATAGTCTATTTTACTAGAAAAAAATAAATTTCTGCCAAGTTAAATTAATTGAAATCAAATAAATAGTATTTCATACTTTGCTGTTTTGAAACTTAATCATTAAAATGAGATAGTATTTCATGGCGGGATTTATATATTTTAGTGATTTTCACAAACTTGGAGGTCTGCAAAGTTCTTGTAAAGCACTGCTTACAAGTGTCTAATTTTCAATATGTCTCCTTTCAGCAAACCTGATATGCAAATATGCTGGTTGTTCATTCTTTTAAGGTATTAAATAAACTAGCAAATTTCTACTTTAGTATGTCATTTTATTTGACAGCTTATATATAGAAAATATGACTTTCAGAAGGATGTAAGAAGTTTTCACTTTCCTAATTGCATTATGTATGAGGACTTTTCTTTAACTTTTTCCACTAAAGAACTTTGCCAATTTAATGATTCTTTGAGTTATGTGGAAAGGCTAATTTTTTTCCTGTGAAACATGGAAACTTGGGAACCTATTTTTGCTCTGAGGAGGTTGTTTCAACCTCTAAACTTTCTATCTATGTCAGGGTAGGCTAGACTTATGCTGTAGGAATAAATCACCCCCAAAATCTCACCACCGACTACACAAAGCAAAAGTTCATTTTTTTATTCATTCCAAGTTCAGTGTGATTTCAGGTATTTCTCAACAAAAGCTGTCTCCCATGTGGAAACTCTGTGATTCAAGCCACTTCCATCTTGTGGCTCTTCTCTCACAAGGTGAAGCTTTATTATTGTTCTGGCAGGGGAAGAGAGAATAGAACTCTCTAGTTACTCACTTTCTACCTTAGTCTAGAAATAACACATTTCTTCCACTCCACATTTTCATGACCAGAAATACCCACATGATCCCACATAATTAAAAGAAATATTGAACGTGCAGCCTGTTTTGTGCCAGAAAAGGGAAAGCAGATATGATGATGAGTACTAGTAATCTCTATGTTGGAAACTTAGCCCAAATCTATAATGTTTTTGTGTAAAATAGTAAAATCAGTCAAATGTTATAGCAATGACATAAATAATTATAGAAAACTACTGTCTGTAAGATCATTTAGTTTATTTACCACAATGAATCTAACAGTTTTGCAGAACCAAACAAATGAGGGGAAGTCACCCATTTTTAAGAAAACACTGGATAGAATAATGACTAGCCCCTAAATGGGAAGTTTTCCCATACAACCTTAGAAGAAATAAAACTAACTGTAACCTGTGCCTGGAGCACAATTAGGAAATACAGTTTGCTAAAAACTGCAGTTTACATGTATAAGGGGAAAAACATCCAAAATTACTATAGCCTGCTCTACATACCTTTTCTAAGAGAAACAGGAAGGTTATTGATGAAATAGATAGAGTGATAGAGTCCTTAAAGTAGGAGAACACATATAGAATCATTCTTAAAGGAGAAAGTCTGACTCTGTGTGACAAAATAATCAAAACATGTCAAATACCTGTAGACCAGAGCAATGGTTATGAAGGCACCAAAAAGGAAAGGCCTGGAACATGTGCGGAGTCAAAGATAATGTAGTAGAAAACCATCACTTTGGGGGATGATAGAGGCCACATGAAAAGGTGGCATTATTTGGAAGCATGGTGGTAAGGAGAGAGAAGGAAAAATGCAGTGGAAACGTAATATTCAGAAACAAAATAAAATCACAGCATCAGAAGAAACTCTACATCTCTCCTGTCCCCAACACACACAGGAAACAGGCAGCAATTAGGTAAAGAAACTTCTCTGTGCCATCAGAATATAGTAATCTTGAACTAAGAATCTTAGTAAGACATTCAAACCATGCATACTAATCTACATATAATTAACTCTAATTAATGTTTCAGAAATATAAAAGATATTTTTAAAATACACAGAAAAACTCGCATTGTTCCCCTTCAGATCTACTCAAAGATGAAAGTAGAAAGTGACTGTCAAAACTGTCAGGTAGATGCAAATACACACAAACCGTTATGAAACAAAGAAAAAGTATAATACAAGACCCTAATATAAACTAAATAACATAAAGTAATGGAAAAAGTGAAAGACAGGGAGCCAACAACTTGAGTATGAATGGATCACTAATAAACTAAAAAAAAAACCCACGGGAAACCTGAATTCACCTTGAAAACAATATTCTGAATGAAAGACACCAGTCACAAAAAAGAGAATATAGTTTTAAAAAATAATGTTTATTTTTATTTCGCTTATGTGAAATGTCCAGATTAGGCAAATGTTTAGAGAAAGGAAGCAAACTCACAGTTGTCTAAGGCTGGGGAGATCGATGGGAAGTAACTGCTAATGCGCACAGGTTTCTTTTTTTTTCTTTTTGTTTGGGGGGTGAGGAAAATGCTCATAATTTACATTATGGTGATGGTTGCAAATTCTGTGAATATCCTAAAAACTATTGAGCCACATAGTTTAAATTGGTGCGTTGTGTGGTATATGGATTCTTTCTCTCTCTCTCTCTTTTTTTCTTTTTCTTTTGAGAGAGATAGAGGGAGAAAGAGAATCCCAAGCAGGCTCCATGCTGTCAGTGCGAAGACCAGTGTGGGGTTTGAACTCACGAACGGCAAGATCCTAACCTGATCTGAAGCCGAGTCCCATGCTTAACCAACTGAGCCACCCAGGCGCCCCTGATCATTTCTTAATAAAACTGTAAAACAAAGAAACAGATGTGTACCCACATACATACACACGTGGAAATTTGAAATCAAATTGCCTGAACTGAGGAAAGAAATCCAAGGAAAAGACAAAAGCATCCAAAATCAAAGACTACTTTTTAAAAAATTTCAAAAGATAATTATTTAATTGAAATGAAGGAATCTGAGGGGTAAAAACAAAGAGAACTATAATGAAAAAAATAAGAGATAAAAACAGAGGAGAGAAAGCCATAGATTTAGAATATAGGGACTAAAGACCTATCATAAGTACAGGTATATATCTTTTTATTACAATTTACTTTATCGCATTTTGTAGATACTACATTTTTTTACACATTGAAGTTTTGGGGCAAAATGAACTGAACAAGTATATTAGCAGTGTTTGCCACCAGCACTTTATGTCTCTATGTGACATTTTCATAATCCTCACAATATTTCAAACTTTTTCATTATAATATCTGTATTGGTGGTCTGTGATCAGTAACCTTGTTTCTTGTATTTGTTACAGGGTGCCACAAACCATGCTCACATAAAACAGTGAATTTAATCATTAAATGTTGTGTGTGTTCTGACTGTTCCACCAAATGGCCATTCTGTCTGTCTCCCTCTCCTCGGCCTTTCATTCCCTGAAATACAGCAATACTGAAATTAAGCCAATTAGTAAATAATCCTACAATGGCCTCTAAGTGTTCATGTGAAAGGAAGAGTCACATGTCTTTCACTGTAAATCAAAAAATAGAAATGATTGGAGCACCTGGTTTAGTCTGTTGAGAGTCTAAATTTGGCTCAGGTCATGATCTCACGGTTTGTGAGTTCGAGCCCCACACTGGGCTCATGGTTGTTAGCACGGAACCTGCTTCAGATCTTCTGTCTCCCTATCTCTCTGCCCCTCCTCTGCTTGTGCTTTCTCTCTCACTCTCAAAACTAAATAAACATTAAAAAATTAAAAAAAAACAAACCCAGAAATGATTAAGCTTAGTGAGGAAGGCATTTTAAAAGCCAAGATAGCCCCAAAGCTATCTTGTACCAAACCGCCAAATTGTGAATGCAAAGGGAAAGTACTTGAAGGAATTAAAAGTGCTACTCTAGTGTACACATGAACAATAAGGAAGTGAAACAGCCTTATTGTTGGTATGGAGAATGTTCGAGTGGTCTGGATAGACGACCAAATCAGCCACAACGTTACCTTAAGCAAAAGCCTAATCCAGAGCAAGGCCCCAACTGTCTTCAATTCTCTGAAGGCTGAGGGAGGGGAGGAGGCTGAAGAGAAGTATGAGATACACAGAGTTTGATTCATGAGGCTTAAGGAAAGAAGCTGCTTCCATAATGTAAACATAAAAGGTGAAGCAGGCGCAAATGCTAATGCAGAAGCTGCAGCAAGTTATCCAGAGGGCCTCGCTAACATAATTCAAAGGTAGCTACACTAAACAACAGATTTTCAATGTATGTGAAACAACCTTGTGTTGGAAGAAGATGACATCTAGGTCTTTCACAGCTAGAAAGAAGCTGTGGTTTCAAGTCCCCAGTTTTCAACAAAATACCACCCGGAATACAACACAGCAGGGGTGGGCGGAAGCCTACTCAAAGCACAATATAAATCTTCAGAAACTGTTCCTAAAGAAATACAAGTATTAGATTTATTAGACAAATATTTTAAAATAATTGCCTTAAATATGTTCAAAGAGCTAAAGGAAAACAGAAAAATAATTAAAGGAAATCTGGAATTTGATATATGAGTAAAGTGAAAATATAGGTAAAGTGATAGAAAATATAAAAAAAAGAATCAAACAGAAATTTGCAGATGAAAAGTAAAAAATGAACTGAAAATTTCACTAGGCAGATCGGACAGCATCCTTGAACAGGCAAAATAATCAACACACTTGAAGACAAGTCATTTGAAATTACTGTGTCTAACAAGAAGAAAAAAAATCAGTGAATAGAGCATAATGTACATATTGGACAAATCAGGTGGACAATGTTTGCATATGGGAGTCCCAGGAGGGAAAGAGAGAAAGGGTTATAGAACTTGCTTTAAGAAATAATGGCTGGGGTGCCTGTGGGGTGCCTGGGTGGCTCAGTTGGTTGGGCAGCCAACTTTGGTCATGATCTCATGGTTCATGAGTTCGAGCCCCACATTGGGCTCTGTGCTGACAGCTCAGAGACTGGAGCCTGCTTCAGATTGTGTTTACGTCTCTCTCTGGCCCTCCCCTGCTCATTCTCTGTCTCTCTGTCAAAAATAAACAAACAAACAAACAAAAATTAAAAAAAAGAAATAATGGCTGAAAACTTACCAAATTTGAGGAAATATGGAAATATGTTGATAATAAATATGAGAAGTTCAATGAACTCAAAGTATGCTAAACACTAAGCAACTCATGTCAAGATAAAACGTAATCAAATTATCAAAAGACAAAGACAGAGAATCTTGAAAGGAGCAAGAGAAAAGTGGTCCATCATATATAATGGATCTTCAGTAAGATTATAAGTGGATTTCTCCAGAGAAAACTTGGAGGCCAGAAGGCAGTGAGGTGGCATATTTATAATATTGAAAGTAAACACGCAAACAAAATTGTCTACTGAGAAGTCAACATGTAGTAAAACTATACTTCAAAAATGAGAAATTGAGACATTTTCAGATAAACAAAAACTGAGGAAATGTATTACCACTAGATCTGATCTGCAAAAGAGGTTAAAAGGAGTTCTTCAAGTTGAAATGAAAAAAGGAAAAAAAAACAATATAGTTCAAAGTACCTACTGCAAGTTCACAAAATAAAATTAAAGACTGAAGTCATTTCTATATTATGTGTACAATATTAGTAGATAATAAATGAGGATTTATTTCAGGATTTGCACCTTGAACTGTTATACCATCAAATTTAAAAGATGTGGGCAAAGGCAGTACTTTTGTTGTCTAAATAAAAATAAAATATTATGCTAAAACTAAAAGAAATGAAAAATTCTAGATAGTAACTCAAAGTCACATGAAAAGATAAATTTCTCTAATAAAGGTAAATATATTCACAAATATAAAAGCCAGTATTATAATTTTGGTTTTTAATTCCACTCTTTATTTTTCTACAGGATTTAAAAGATAAATGGAGGAAAATAATTATACACTTATTCTAATATAACTATAATTATAAATTATAAATATATCTAATATAAAAATGTAATGTGTGATAAAGATTGATTAAAGATTAAAGTTAAAGTTAAAATGATAAAAGTTATCATTTTAAAATAGACTGTTATAACTTTAATGTTATATATAATTCCCATGGTAACCAACAGAAAATATAAATGGAAAGGGGGAACAAAAAGAAAAAAGAAAAGAAAGAAAGAAAAGAAAAAATCTATAAGAAATAGAGAAAAAATTATAATAAATCTCCCCATTTCCTAAATTACTTTAAATGTAAATAGATTAAATGTCTCAAAGTAAAGATGATTGGCATAATGAAAAAAAAAACAGGATACAATTATGGGATGATACAAGAGACTCACTTTAAATCTAAGTACATGCATAGATTGAAAATGAAAGGATAGACAAAGATATTCTGTGCAAATAGTAACCAAATGAAATTAAGATAAGGTTATTATTAGGAAAAAATAAATTTTAAATGAAAAACTGTTTCAAGAGAGAAGAAAAAGATGTAATATACGAAAGGATTAATTATATAAAAAGATCGATTCACCAAGGAGATTTGAAAATTATAAACATATATGCTGCAAATATCAGAGTTCCTAAATAAGTGAAGAAAACACTGACAGAACTGAAGGGAAATATATAAAGTTCTACAGTAATAGAAGACTTCAATACCCCAGTTTCAATAGTAGATGGAACAGCTAGACAAAATATCAACAAAGGAAATAGAGGAGTTAAGCAACACTATAAACATATATAAACAGATATTTACAGAATACTCCACAACAAAAGGAAACAACATATTCTTCTCAGGTGCACATGGAACATTGTCTAGGATAAACCACATGTTAGGTCACTAAACAAGTTTTAATAGCTTATAAAAGATTGAAATCAAGCAAAGTATCTTTTCTGATCACAGTGAAAGGAAACTGGACGTAAACAGCAGGTGGGAAAACTGACAAATCCACAAAAATGTAGAATTTTGTTTTTAATGTTAATTTTTGAGAGAGGAGAGAGACAGAGTGGGAGTGGGGGAGGGGCAGGGAGAGAAGGAGACACAGATTCTGAAGCAGGCTCCATGCTCCGAGCTGTCAACACAGAGCCTGGCATGGAGCCTGATGTGGGGCATGAACCTCGAGATCAGGACCTGAGCCGAAGTAGGATACCTAACCAACTGAGCCACCCAGGTGCCCCCAAATATGTAGAAATTTTAAAACTTACTCTTAAACAGCTGCCATCAGAAGAAAGAAGAAATCACAACAGAAACTTAAAAGTATCTTGAGGCAAATGAAAATGAAAACAAAACTCACAAAAACATATGATGCAGTAATTTATAGATATAAATGCTTACATTAAAAAATGGATCTCAAATCAACAACATAAGTTTATATCTGAATTAACCACAAGAGTATGCTAAACTAAAAGCTACCAAAGGGAAGGAAATAATAAAAAAACAAAAAAAAATTGAAAAAGAGATCAATAAAATAGAGAACAAAAAATAATAAAGAAAATCAATGAAACCAAGATTTGATTCTACAAAAAGTTCAACAGAATTGACAAACTTTAAGCGAGACTGATTAAGAAGAGAGGAGTCAAATAACTAACTTCAGAAATGAGATGGCATTACTACCAGTTTTATAGAAATCAAAAGGACTACACAAGATTACTATGAATTATTGTGTGTCAACAAATTGTATAACTTTGGTGAAACAGATAAATTCCTAAAACAACCTACCAAGACTAAATCATGAAGATGTAAAAAATCTGTATACATTTGTAGCTAGTAATTCTATTGAACTAGTCATCAAAAATTTCCCAACAAAATAAATCCCAGGACCATATGGCTTCACTGGCAAATTCTACTATACACTTAAACAATTAACACCAATTATTCTGAAACTCTTCCAAAAAAATTGAAGAGGAAGTAACACTTCCAAACTCATTTTGTGAGGCCAGCATTACTCTGATGCCAAAGGCAGATAAAGACATTACAAGAAAGGAAAACTACAGGCCAATATTTCTGTGTGTTAACATAAAAATTCTCAACAGAATACCAGCAAACATAATTCAACAGCATGTTACAAGGATTATGCCACATAACCAAGTAGGATTTATTCCTAGAATGCAAGAAACGTTCAACATGTAAAAATCAATCATGAAATACACCATGCCAACAGAACAAATTAAAAAAAAAAACCATAAAATCAGCTCAATGGATGTGGAAAAAAAAAAACATTTGTTAAAATTCAACACCCTTTAGGGGAAAAACATTCAGCAAATGAAAAAAATCAGAAAACTACCTCAACACAATAAAGGTCATCCATGAAAAACCCAAACTAACTTTATATATTATGGTGAAAGACTGAAAGATTTTCCTCAGAGATCAGGAACAAGACAAGAATGCCTGGTATCACCACTTCTATTCAACATAAATTAGAAGTCCTAACCAGAGCAGCTCAATTAAAATAAATAAGCTTGAAAGAATGAATGAGTGAGTGAGTGAGTGAGAGAGAGAGAGAGAGAAAATGAAAGAAAGAAAGAAAGAAAGAGAGAGAGAGAAAGAAAGAAAGAAAGAAAGAAAAGAAAGAAAGAAAGAAAGGCTTCTAAATTGGAAACGAAGAAATAAAATTTTATCTTTTCACAAGCAACATGATTTTATGTGTAGAATATTTCTATAATTCCATACAAACACAAACATATAATAAACAAACTAAGCAAAGTTGCAGTATACAAAATCAACACCCAAAAATCAGCTGCAACTTTATACATTGTCAATAAACAATCAGAAAGGAAATTAAGAATTATTTCACCGACAATAGCATCAAAATAATAAAATATTCAGGAATGAACTATGCCAGGGGTTAAAAGTTTGTACACTGTAACAAAGAAAGGAGTGAACAAATGGAAAGATATCACAGATTTATGGCTTGGAACACTTAATATTATAAATATGTCAATGCTACTCAAAGCAATTTACAGATCGGATGCAATTTCCATCAAAATCTAAACGATGTTTTTTTGCAGAAGTAGAAAAATTCATCCTAAAATTTATGTAGTATCTCAATGAACTCCACATAGCAACAATCTAGAAAAAGAAAAACAAAGTAGGAAGTCTCATTCTTTGTGATTTCAAAACTTAACACAAAATGACGAGAATCAAAACAGTATGGTATGGCATAAATAAAGACATCTAGATCAATGGGATAGAATAGAGAAACTAGAAATAAGTCCTCGAATATGTGGTCAAGTGATTTTTGGCAAGGGCGCCATTACTATTAAATTGGGAAAGAGCAATCTTCAATAAACTGTGTGGGGAAAACTGGATATCCACTTACAAAAGAACGAAAGTGGGCTCTTACCTCACTAACTAACCCAAAATGGATCAAAGACCTAAATTTAAAAGCTGGACTATAAAACTCTTAGGAGAAGACATAGGGGAAAATCTTTACAACATTGGATTTGGCATTATATGACACCAAAAACATAGGCAACAACAACAACGAAAAACAAAAACAAAAACAAAAATAGATAAATTTGACCTCAGTAAAGTTAAAAACTTTTGTGCATCAAAGACACTATCAACAGAGTGAATATTCAACCCATGAAATAGAAGAAAATATTTGCAAATTATACCTCTGAAAAAGGGGTTAATATCAAGAATATATAAGGAACTCCTACAACTATACAACAAAAAACACCAAACCACTCACTTACAGTACTGGCAAAGGACCTCAACAGACATTTCTCCAGATATATAAATGATCAATAAGCATATGAAAAGATTATCAAAAACACTAGTCATTAGGGAAATGCAAACCAAAACTACAATGACATACCACTTCATCACCATTAGGACAGCTATTATGGGAACAAAGAAACCAACAAAATAACAAATGTTGACAAAGGTAAAGAAAAATTGGAATTCTTCTGCAGTACTGGTAGAAATGTAAAATGGTGTAGTCAAAATGGAAATCGATATGGTGGTTCCCTCCCAAATTAGACTTACAATTCTATGTGATCTATCAACTCCATTTCCGGGTTTATACATAGAAGAACTAAAGCGGGGAATTCAACAGATATCTATTTTATTTTTTTAATTTAAATTTTAGTTAGTTAACATATAGTGCAATATTGGTTTCAGGGGTAGAATTCAGTGGTTCATCACTCACATACAACACCCAGTGCTCATCCCCACAAGTGCCCTCCTTAATACCCATCACCCATTGAGCCCATCTTCCACCCACCTTCCTCCATCAGCCCTCAGTTTGTTCTCTATTGTTAAAAGTCTCTGTGGTTTGTTTTCCTCATCTTTTTTTCAACAGATATTTATATACCTGTGTTCATAGCAGCATTATTCACAATAGCCTAAAGAAGGAAGCAATCCAAATGTACATTGCTAAATGAATGGATAAACAAGATGAGGCAAATACATTCTATAGAATATTATTTAACCTCAAAAAGAAGAAAGCTCTTGGGGTGCCTGAGTGGCTCAGATGGTTAAGCATCCATCCAACTCTTGAGTTCAGCGCAGGTCATGATCTTCCAGTTCGTGAGATCAAGCCCCACGTTGGGCTCAGTGCTGATAGCACAAAGGCTGCTTAAGATTCTCTCCCCCTCTCTCTCCCCCTCTCCCCCCACTCTCTCTTTATCAAAATAAATAAACTTAAAAATGGAAGTTCTGATGTATGCTACACAGAATGATCTTTATAGATGCTGCAATGAGTGAAACAAGCCAGTCACAAAAGAAAGAATACATTCACTGGTTTTAAAAAGTCACCATAATCCATCTCCAGACTTTGTTCATTTTCCCAAACATAAACTTCATTCCCAAAGGCTCTTTATTACCCCCTCTCTCCAGCCCCTGATCACAACCATTCTACTTTCTTCTCTATGAATTTGACCTCTCCAGGCACCTCATGTAAGTGGAATCATACAGTATTTGTTCTTTTGTGACTGACTTGTTTCGTTTACCACAACATCTGTAAAGATCATCCCTGTGTAGCATACATCCAAACTTTCTTTTTGAGGCTAAATAATATTCTGCAGTATGTGTATGTCTCATCTTGTTTATCCATTCATTAGTCAACATACATTCGGGTTGTTTCCTTCTTTAGGCAATTGTGAATAATGTTACTGTGAACATGGACATATAAATATCTGTTGAACTCCCCACCTCCGTTCTTCTAGGTATAAACCCAGCAATACAGTAGCTGGATCACACGGAATTGTATGTCTAATTTTTTTGAAGAACTGATTCCTCAAAAGGATACCGATTTTGAGGATACTGATTTCCATGGTGGCTACACCATTTTACATTCTTGCCAACAGTGCAGCAGAGCAGAAGAGTTCCAATTTCTCCATATTCATGTCAGCACTTGTTATTTTTGTTTGTTTTCATAATAGCATAGCTCTGCCACAGAGATTTGGCCTTTTCTTATGCTCTTGTCCTGCAGCAGTAGACTGCTCTTGTTTGTTACTCCGTGCTGGGATTTTAATGGTGGCAATTCTCCTGATGCAGCCTCAGTCTTAGTAAGGGTCCGTGTACCCAAGCCAAGGGGATAGATAGCACGTTCTCAGTGTTTTTGCCATTCTTCTTTGTGGCAGCAAATTGATTTCTATCTGTGGTAGGGTTTAGGAAGAAGGGAATTTGTTGCTCCTTGGTAAGTAGTAGCAAAACTTCTGTTGTCTATCAGTGCAAGGTCCATGGTCTAAGAGACTTTGTAGACCTTCCTTTGATGCAAAGAACTTTTACACTTCCTCTAGAAGCTGTACACATTTGCCTGCTTTATGGTATTGACAAAGAGACTCTCCTATCTTTGCACAGATTTTGCTCCCACCACTCCCATGAAGACCGTAGGGTTGAGAGGGTTTGCTTCCCTCACCTCCACCTCAGCAGCTAAAAACTTGCTTCCTGTAAGAGGGGCCAGAAAAGCAGTTAGCATGGATGAAAATCATTTCATGCATACCTGTACCACTGAGAGGGCTCATTCCTGTCTCTAGCCCTGCCCAGCCTTTCTCCTCAGCATGTGGAGGAAGCTTGTGGGAAGAGTCCTCCACATGTCTGTGGCTCCAGTTACTTTAAACCCATAGGCAAGGCCAACTAGATCTTTAGTATTTCATCAACATTTTAGTTGACTTCTCACATGCGTCTTTTGTTTCCACCTGTGGCTTCTCTGCTTGGACAAAAATGACAGAGTTCATTTGTCCCTTTTCTCCTGGGAGATGTTTTTCACTCTTGAAATTCAGTTCCTTTGGTGGTCTTTTGACAAGTCTTCTATACTGAGAAGTTACGCTTTTTAAATTTTTTTTTGCCTTTTTTGAGTTGTTAGGATAGGAGTCATATTCTCTTGCTTCCTATATCTTTTTTTTAAATTATTTTTTAACGTTTATTTATTTTTGAGACAGAGACAGAGCATGAATGGGGAGGGTCAGAGAGAGGGAGACACAGAATCCGAAACAGGCTCCAGGCTCTGAGCTGTCAGCACAGAGCCCGACGTGGGGCTCGAACTCACGGACCGTGAGATCATGACCTGAGCCGAAGTCAGCCACCCAACTGACTGAGCCACCCAGGCTCCCCTCTTGCTTCCTATATCTTAAGAGGAAGCAGAACTCTCTGGATTATTTACTGTTCTCTTTTGTTAATCACACTGTAAGTTTCATAAAGCTTTTATTCATTACTATAAATTGAGGTATGTAACAGGGCCCAGAATATAATAAGACTTAGATTCAAAATTTGAGTAATTAGCACATTAACTAGAGAATACCTATTCTAAAAGGAAAATAAATAATATTTGGTTATACACACAAATCTCCTCTCTTACTTCCCCCCAAAAGCAACATACTTCTTTTTTTTTAAGTTTATTCATTTATTTTGAGAGACAGAGAGCGTGCCTGCAGAGCAGGGGCAGAGAGAGAGGGAGCATCCCCACCAGGCTTCACAATGTTAGTGCGGACCCTGACAGGGGGGTGTAGGGCTCAAACTCATGAAAATATGAGATCATGACCTGAGCCAAAATCAAGAGTCAGATGCTTAACAACTGAGCCACCCAGGCACCCAGAAAAGACACATACTTCTATTTTATTCTCATGTCACCAAATTTTATTCCTGCAGAGTGCTTGCCACAATCATATCCCATGTGTTTGTATGGAGATATGGATGCAAATCTTTGTTTGTTTCTCCCACCAAACTGTAAGATTCACAAGGACATATTTTTTGTTTATTATTGTTTTCCTATCACCTAGAACATTATCTGAAGCAAGTCCTCATAAAGTTGTTGAATGAATCAATAAATGATAGAGACATAAAATAGGTAACATCAGGAAAGTACCAGCAAAAAATCATAAGATAACACAATATTTTCATTTCAAATGTGACAAAGAAGTTTAGGCAATAACATCTAAAGGGAATATGTAAAAAATTTCATTCAAACTCCTTGTTGTATAAAGCAAGAAATTAAGGGCAGGAGAAATTAAACATCTCTCCCAAAGTCACAGAACTCATTAGTGGCCGAGCCTGGAATAGAAACTAGGTCTCCTGACTCTAAATCCATTGCTCTCAATTTGGGTGCTCTGAGAAAAACCCTTTAAGACATTGGTGTATGGATGTAAAAATGCATGTGTTGAGAAACAGGGGAAAGGAAGATAGCCTTTTAAAATATGTCTCAGCCAAGGCACCCCAATAGATGGCCATGTTGCAGCAACTTTCTCAGGGAAGTTATATTCAGAAAAGGCAACGCATCACCAGGTCTCATAATCCCAATGGACGGTAAATGATTTCATAGTGTATCAGGCAGCGCAGCAACCGACATTTCAATATTTCCTTCGAAAGGGAAGATGAATGTAAAATTGCTTTACCTTCATGCTCTAGCTGGTGATTTCCCTGCTGTGCCCTTCATAACACTGATAGGAAAAAAAAAAAAAAGGAAGGGTATGAATAGAGTGTGCTAGCCATTCAACGTATTCATAAGCTCAGAAAAAAAAACAATAAGGTTTTTACTAATATTAATAACAACAAAAACATCTACAGTAATAATGATTCCTAACATGAACTAAATGCAATGTAAATTGATTATTACTCAAATACTAAAACCTTCAACCAACAATCATATAATATCAAGAGGGTCCTTTTTTTTTTCTTTTTTAAATAGGTGATGGAAAACATAGGCTTAGAGACTTTAAAGATCTCAGAAATCCAGGAAGAGGTAGTGCTAAAATTTAAAGTTAAGTTGTTTAACTTACTATAACATACATAAATAACACAGGAATAGAATGTAAATAAATAATGTATTCATCTCCAAAATATTACTTGTATGCCTTTGTTAGTTTCTTGATTGATATGGTCAAGGCCTGAATTTGGTGTCATGAAAAGAAATCAATTTTTTTTTAAGTTTATTAATTTATTTTGAGAGGGAGGGGGGAGGGATAAGAGAGAGAAAGAGAGAGAGAAGCCCAAGCAGGTTCTGTACTGTCAGTGCAGAGCCCAAAGGGGAGCTTGAATTCAGGAACCATGAGATCATGATGCGAGCCAAAATCAAGAGTAGGACACTTAACCAACTAAGTCACCTAGGTGACCCAATTTTTTAACTTTTTTAAAGCGTACGTGAAACCATGTCCCAAGAAACTATATGATTATTTTCTCCCTCTCTCTCTCTCTTTAATGTTTATTTATTTATTTTTGAGAGAGAGAGAACACAAACGGGGATGGGCAGAGAGAGAGAAACACAGAGTTGATAGCAGGCTCCAGGCTCTTAAGCTGTCAGCACAAAGCTCGACAGGGATCGTACCCATGAAATGTGAGATCATGACCTGAGCCAGTCAGACGCTTAACCGACTGAGCCACTCAGGCACCCCTATATCATTATTTTCTAACCCCCATCTCTGGCATCTCTGTCCAATAGAAATATAATTACAGCTACCTATTTAATTTCACATTTTTTGTTAGCTACATTTTTAAAAAGTAAAAATATACAGGTAAAATTAACTTTTGTAATATATTTTATTTAACTCAATAATTCAATATTATTGTAGAAATATTATATGCTTGGCGGAGAAATATATAACGTGTGAAAGAAATAAAAATTGGCAAAAATTTATAAGAGTAGTCAGATATAATTTACAGAAAAACATAGCTCAAAGCTAAGGCTGCCCAATGTTCTAAGAAAGGTTTAAAAAATTAGAAAAAATAAGTCTGGATTTTAGACCTCTGTCATTCAGAAGGACACTTTGATACAAGTAACAAAGAATTACATAAATATTTAAAAACATAGGATTATTTGGCTTTTCCCATACTTATATTTAATAAAATAATACAAAATATGTTGTGAAGAAAATGTTCCATGCTCAAATAAATTTGGGAAACACTGAGCTATGCAAATTTAAAATTTCAACTGCAGATTTCTCAGAAGCTTTACTATGTTGACATATATTCCAAATCTCCAAGAATCCTAAATAAAATATTTTCTTTTTCTTTTTTTTTTTTATGAAATGTATTGACAAATTGGTTTCCATACAACACCCAGTGCTCATCCCAAAAGGTGCCCTCCTCAATACCCATCACCCACCCTCTCCTCCCTCCCACCCCCCATCAACCCTCAGTTTGTTCTCAGTTTTTAACAGTCTCTTATGCTTTGGCTCTCTCCCATTCTAACCTCTTTTTTTTTTTTTTTCCTTCCTCTCCCCCATGGGTTCCTGTTCAGTTTCTCAGGATCCACATAAGAGTGAAACCATATGGTATCTGTCTTTCTCTGTATGGCTTATTTCACTTAGCATCACACTCTCCAGTTCCATCCACGTTGCTACAAAAGGCCATATTTCATTTTTTCTCATTGCCACGTAATATTCCATTGTGTATATAAACCACAATTTCTTGATCCATTCATCAGTTGATGGACATTTAGGCTCTTTCCATAATTTGGCTATTGTTGAGAGTGCTGCTATGAACATTGGGGTACAAGTGGCCCTATGCATCAGTGCTCCTGTATCCCTTGGATAAATTCCTAGCAGTGCTATTGCTGGGTCATAGGGTAGGTCTATTTTTAATTTTCTGAGGAACCTCCACACTGCTTTCCAGAGCGGCTGCACCAATTTGAATTCCCACCAACAGTGCAAGAGGGTTCCCGTTTCTCCACATCCTCTCCAGCATCTATAGTCTCCTGATTTGTTCATTTTGGCCACTCTGACTGGCGTGAGGTGATACCTGAGTGTGGTTTTGATTTGTATTTCCCTGATAAGGAGTGACGCTGAACATCTTTTCATGTGCCTGTTGGCCATCTGGATGTCTTCTTTAGAGAAGTGTCTATTCATGTTTTCTGCCCATTTCTTCACTGGGTTATTTGTTTTTTGGGTGTGGAGTTTGGTGAGCTCTTTATAGATTTTGGATACTAGCCCTTTGTCCGATATGTCATTTGCGAATATCTTTTCCCATTCCGTTGGTTGCCTTTTAGTTTTGTTGGTTGTTTCCTTTGCTGTGCAGAAGCTTTTTATCTTCATAAGGTCCCAGTAATTCACTTTTGCTTTTAATTCCCTTGCCTTTGGGGATGTGTCGAGTAAGAGATTGCTACGGCTGAGGTCAGAGAGGTCTTTTCCTGCTTTCTCCTCTAAGGTTTTGATGGTTTCCTGTCTCACATTCAGGTCCTTTATCCATTTTGAGTTTATTTTTGTGAATGGTGTGAGAAAGTGGTCTAGTTTCAACCTTCTGCATGTTGCTGTCCAGTTCTCCCAGCACCATTTGTTAAAGAGGCTGTCTTTTTTCCATTGGATGTTCTTTCCTGCTTTGTCAAAGATGAGTTGGCCATACGTTTGTGGGTCTAGTTCTGGGGTTTCTATTCTATTCCATTGGTCTATGTGTCTGTTTTGGTGCCAATACCATGCTGTCTTGATGATGACAGCTTTGTAGTAGAGGCTAAAGTCTGGGATTGTGATGCCTCCTGCTTTGGTCTTCTTCTTCAAAATTCCTTTGGCTATTTGGGGCCTTTTGTGGTTCCATATGAATTTTAGGATTGCTTGTTCTAGTTTCGAGAAGAATGCTGGTGCAATTTTGATTGGGATTGCATTGAATGTGTAGATAGCTTTGGGTAGTATTGACATTTTGACAATATTTATTTTTCCAATCCATGAGCAGGGAATGTCTTTCCATTTCTTTAAGTCTTCTTCAATTTCCTTCATAAGCTTTCTATAGTTTTCAGCATACAGATCCTTTACATCTTTGGTTAGATTTATTCCTAGGTATTTTATGCTTCTTGGTGCAATTGTGAATGGGATCAGTTTCTTTATTTGTCTTTCTGTTGCTTCATTGTTAGTGTATAAGAATGCAACTGATTTCTGTACATTGATTTTGTATCCTGCAACTTTGCTGAATTCCTGTATCAGTTCTAGCAGACTTTTGGTGAAGTCTATCGGATTTTCCATGTATAATATCATGTCATCTGCAAAAAGCGAAAGCTTGACTTCATCTTTGCCAATTTTGATGCCTTTGATTTCCTTTTGTTGTCTGATTGCTGATGCTAGAACTTCCAGCACTATGTTAAACAGCAGCGGTGAGAGTGGGCATCCTTGTCGTGTTCCTGATCTCAGGGAAAAAGCTTTCAGTTTTTCCCCGTTGAGGATGATGTTAGCTGTGGGCTTTTCATAAATGGCTTTTATGATCTTTAAGTATGTTCCTTCTATCCCGACTTTCTCAAGGGTTTTTATTAAGAAATGGTGCTGGATTTTGTCAAAGGCCTTTTCTGCATCGATTGACAGGATCATATGGTTCTTCTCTTTTTTGTTGTTAATGTGATGTATCACGTTGATTGATTTGCGAATGTTGAACCAGCCCTGCATCCCAGGAATGAATCCCACTTGATCATGGTGAATAATTCTTTTTATATGCCGTTGAATTCGATTTGCTAGTACCTTATTGAGAATTTTTGCATCCATATTCATCAGGGATATTGGCCTGTAGTTCTCTTTTTTTACTGGGTCTCTGTCTGGTTTAGGAATCAAAGTAATACTGGCTTCATAGAATGAGTCTGGAAGTTTTCCTTCCCTTTCTATTTCTTGGAATAGCTTGAGAAGGATAGGTATTATCTCTGCTTTAAACGTCTGGTAGAACTCTCCTGGGAAGCCATCTGGTCCTGGACTCTTATTTGTTGGGAGATTTTTGATAACCGATTCAATTTCGTTGCTGGTTATGGGTCTGTTCAAGCTTTCTATTTCCTCCTGATTGAGTTTTGGAAGAGTGTGGGTGTTCAGGAATTTGTCCATTTCTTCCAGGTGGTCCAATTTGTTGGCATATAAGTTTTCATAGTATTCCCTGATAATTGTTTGTATCTCTGAGGGATTGGTTGTAATAATTCCATTTTCATTCATGATTTTATCTATTTGGGTCATCTCCCTTTTCTTTTTGAGAAGCCTGGCTAGAGGTTTGTCAATTTTGTTTATTTTTTCAAAAAACCAACTCTTGGTTTCATTGATCTGCTCTACAGTTTTTTTAGTTTCTATATTGTTTATTTCTGCTCTGATCTTTATTATTTCTCTTCTTCTGCTGGGCTTAGGCTGCCTTTGCTGTTCTGCTTCTAGTTCCTTTAGGTGTGCTGTTAGATTTTGTATTTGGGATTTTTCTTGTTTCTTGAGATAGGCCTGGATTGCAATGTATTTTCCTCTCAGGACTGCCTTTGCTGCGTCCCAAAGCGTTTGGATTGTTGTATTTTCATTTTCGTTTGTTTCCATATATTTTTTTAATTTCTTCTCTAATTGCCTGGTTGACCCACTCATGCGTTAGTAGGGTGTTCTTTAACCTCCATGCTTTTGGAGGTTTTCCAGACTTTTTTCTGTGGTTGATTTCAAGCTTCATAGCATTGTGGTCTGAAAGTAAGCATGGTATAGTTTCAATTCTTGTAAACTTATGAAGGGCTGTTTTGTGACCCAGTATATGATCTATCTTGGAGAATGTTCCATGTGCACTCGAGAAGAAAGTATATTCTGTTGCTTTGGGATGCAGAGTTCTAAATATATCTGTCAAGTCCATCTGATCCAGTGTCTCATTCAGGGCCCTTGTTTCTTTATTGACCGTGTGTCTAGATGATCTATCCATTTCTGTAAGTAGTGTATTAAAGTCCTCTGCAATTACCACATTCTTATCAATAAAGTTGCTTGTGTTTATGAGTAATTGTTTTATATATTTGGGGGCTCCGGTATTCGGTGCATAGACATTTATAATTGTTAGCTCTTCCTGATGGATAGACCCTGTAACTATTATATAATGTCCTTCTTCATCTCTTGTTACAGCCTTTAATTTAAAGTCTAGTTTGTCTGATATAAGTATGGCTACTCCAGCTTTCTTTTGGCTTCCAGTCGCATGATAAATAGTTCTCCATCCCCTCACTCTCAATCTAAAGGTGTCCTCAGGTCTAAAATGAGTCTCTTGTAGACAGCAAATAGATGGGTCTTGTTTTTTTATCCATTCTGATACCCTATGTCTTTTGGTTGGCGCATTTAGTCCATTTACATTCAGTGTTATTATAGAAAGATACGGGTTTAGAGTCATTGTGATGTCTGTATGTTTTATGCTTATAGTGATGTCTCTGGGACTTTGTCTCACAGGGTCCCCCTTAGGATCTCTTGTAGGGCTGGTTTAGTGGTGACAAATTCCTTCAATTTTTGTTTGTTTGGGAAGACCTTTATCTCTCCTTCTATTCTAAATGACAGACTTGCTGGATAAAGGATTCTTGGCTGCATATTTTTTCTGTCTAGCACCCTGAAAATCTCCTGCCAATTCTTTCTGGCCTGCCAAGTTTCAAAAGAGAGATCAGTCACGAGTCTAATAGGTCTCCCTTTATATGTGAGGGCACGTTTACCCCTTGCTGCTTTCAGAATTTTCTCTTTATCCTTGTATTTTGCCAGTTTCACTATGATATGTCGTGCAGAAGATCGATTCAAGTTCCGTCTGAAGGGAGTTCTCTGTGCCTCTTGGATTTCAATGCCTTTTTCCTTCCCCAGTTCAGGGAAGTTCTCAGCTATTATTTCTTCAAGTACCCCTTCAGCACCTTTCCCTCTCTCTTCCTCCTCTGGGATACCAATTATGCGTATATTATTTCTTTTTAGTGTATCACTTAATTCTCTAATTTTCCCCTCATACTCCTGGATTTTTTTATCTCTCTTTTTCTCAGCTTCCTCTTTTTCCATAACTTTATCTTCTAGTTCACCTATTCTCTCCTCTGCCTCTTCAAGCCGAGCTGTGGTGGTTTCCATTTTGTTATGCATTTCGTTTAAAGCGTTTTTCAGCTCCTCGTGACTGTTCCTTAGTCCCTTGATCTCTGTAGCAAGAGATTCTCTGCTGTCCTGTATACTGTTTTCAAGCCCAGCGATTAATTTTATGACTATTATTCTAAATTCACTTTCTGTTATGTTATTTAAGTCCTTTTTGATCTGCTCATTAGCTGTTGTTATTTCCTGGAGATTCTTCTGAGGGGAATTCTTCCGCTTGGTCATTTTGGATAGTCCCTGGCGTGGTGAGGACCTGCAGGGCACTTCCCCTGTGCTGTGGTGTATAACTGGAGTTGGTGGGCGGGGCCGCAGTCTGACCTGATGTCTGCCCCCAGCCCACCGCTGGGGCCACAGTCAGACTGGTGTGTGCCTTCTCTTCCCCTCTCCTAGGGGCGGGATTCACTGTGGGGTGGTGTGGCTCATCTGGGCTACTTGCACCCTGCCAGGCTTGTGATGCTGGGGATCTGGCGTATTAGCTGGGGTGGGTAGGCAAGGTGCTCGGGGGCAGGAGGGGCAGGCTTAGATCTCTTCTCCTTAGGTGATCCACTTCAGGAGGGGCCCTGTGGCAGCGGGTGGGAGTCAGATCCGCTGCCGGGTTTTGGCTCCTCAGAAGCGCAGAGTTGGGTGTTTGCGCGGAGCGAGCAAGTTCCCTGGCAGGAACCAGTTCCCTTTGGGATTTCGGCTGGGGGATGGGCAGGGGAGATGGCGCTGGCGAGCGCCTTTGTTCCCCGCCAAACTGAGCTCTGTTGTCAGGGGGCTCAGCAGCTCTCCCTCTGGTTGTCCTCCAGCCTTCCCGCTTTCCGAGCAAAGCTGTTAACTTATGACCTTCCAGACGCTAAGTAGCGCTTGTTGTGGGAACACAGTCCGTCAGGCCCCTCCGCTTTTGCAAGCCAGACTCGGGGGCTCTGCTTGGCCGGCGAGCCGCCCCGCTGCCCCGGCTCCCTCCCGCCAGTCCGTGGAGCGCGCACCGCCTCGCCGCCCTTCCTACCCTCTTCTGTGGGCCTCTCGTCTGCGTTTGGCTCCGGCGACTCCGTTCTGCTAATCCTCTGGTAGTTTTCTGGGTTATTTAGGCAGGTGTAGATGGAATCTAAGTGATCAGCAGGACGTGCGGTGAGCCCAGCGTCCTCCTAAGCCGCCATCTTGCCGCCAAAATATTTTATTTTTCAAGTATATTTGACTTAAGACCTCTATTAATGAAGAAATGTTGTTCTCTATTATGGGAAATCAAATATGCAAAGAATGAAACAATACTGAATTTACAGATATCACATTTTGATTTTGGACTTCTAATATGTTAGTGCAGTGGCCTTAGATGCCACTTAATTTTATTTAAGAAAACAAAAATTTTAACGTTTATTTATTATTGAGAGGCAGAGAGACACAGATCATGAGTCGGGGAGGAGCCAAGAGATGGCGAGACACAGAATCCGAAGCAGGCTCCAGGCTCTGAGCTGTCAGCACAGAGCCCGATGCAGGGCTTGAACTCACAAACCACAAGATCATGACCTGAGCCAAAGTCGGACGCTTAACCAACTGAGCCACCTAGGGGCGCCGATGCCACTTAATTTTCTAAATGAGGTTCCCTCACCAAACTATGAAAAATGAAATTTGCTTATTCAGTGATACATTCACAACCCACAACTGATTTCCTATTAAAGCCGCCATTGCTGATATCGACATTTCTCATATGAAACATTAAAGTTTCGTATGACAAAGTTTGTCATAAAATAGCTGGGCCATTTGGGATAAGCCACTTAACCTCCCTGAGCCTGTTTCTTTACTCCCACATTAAGAATATTGCAGTAGATGACTTACAAGGGACTTTATAGCAGTGAAATGAACAGGTCAGTTTGGAGTCTTTACTAGTTTCATTCCACTTAAAGACAAGTTTTAGAGTAACCCAGAACATGTCCCTGCAATAACACTAACACTACAGAATCTCATCCAAATTTACTTAATACTCATTTTTATTTTATAAAATACACTTGTTCTTTTTTTATAGCAGTATTAGGTTCATATCTTTAATAGTGTGTGGAAGATATGAACTATCCTATGACCCAGTAAGCACTGCCTACCTGACCAATGGTCCAATCAACAGAATATCAGTTAACTACCATAACGATATTTGAGGAAAATAACAAAGCTGCAAATCCAAGAATAAAGGATTTAATGTGTCCATTATTTGGTAGACTGAACAAAATACAGGCAGATTGTGGCCTAAAATAAGTGTTCAACAGTTAAATTGTTTACTGAAAAGAACAAGGTCTTTGGGGCCAGATTGACCGGAATGGAATACAGAATTTACCACTTACTAGCTATTTGATCCTGGATAACTTAATTTGCCACTCTCTACTTCCGTTACCACTTTTGTAAGCTTACAGTAATAATTTATAATTCATGAAGTTAATGTGTATATAAATGAGAAAAATATTTTAAAATGTCCAGTTCAGTGCCTAGCATATGGAATAAATGATACATTTTCCTTTGTCTTTCTGAACCTTGATTTCTTAGACCATTAATCTCTCTACTTTCCTTCACTTCTCTAAAAGTCAAGTAAATCTTCCTGATAATGCTTTCCATTGAGCTTTCAGGTCTTCTTTTCCAAAATCTAAATTCTCTTTTTAACTGAGATTTGGTATTGTCAGCTTTTAGTACGATAATCAGACTTCTAAAATGTTTACTACATTTAACTAAGAGTATATCCAGGAACTGTTCATGTTCAACATTTAATATTTGATTGCATACAAATGTTTAAAACAAAGTTTCAAGCCTCAAAAGCAACAGAAGTACCATGTGCTTCCAAATTACTTTATGATTTATGGGAAAAATTTTATCATTGCTGTTTCACAGATCAGTTAAGACCATGGAGGCTCAGGGAAATGATGTGAATCCCCAAAAGGCAGAAGGCTGACTTGGGACTAAATCTTTGTCACATAAATAACCCTAGTTGTGAAGGTTGTCTTTAGGACACTCCTCAGGCCAAGGCACAAGACTGTTATTAGGTTTCTCTTATATTATTTATTCCTGATCCCCATTCTTATTCCTATTTCCATGGTAAGCACTATGATGGAAACAATTTCTCAGATCCCACATCAAAGAAGGCCTTGTGGCCCCAGCTGTCAGCCGTGGGACTCCAATGGTTAACATTGTTACAATCTGATTCAGTTGCAGAAAACCTTTGGGGAGCCTCCCATATTGAATAACCAATCAAAGCAGGGGTATAAAAGACTTGTCCATTTCAGCACCCTTAAAAAACAATTCTTCGGGTTGTATATGCTCCAGATCTTCCTGTGGGATGGCTGAGATTTTGTTCATTCGCCTCACAGTTAAATTTCTTCTTCCTCCACCCAAATATGCTTTCTCCCTCTTTTTCACGGCTCTCGATGCCAGCCTGTCAAATTTCCATCACGGGTTCTGGAGAACCCACCCTAACAGCAGGCACCAGCTCTAATGTGCATGATGTATAAGAGTATCTGTTTCTTCCAGCATCAGAAACAGAATGTGCTGTCATGCTTTTCACTTTTAATGAGCTGTGACTATTAATGTGTGCAAGCAGGTATCAGGGAATTAGTCAAACTTGCTGCCAAGAGTAAGTTTTCCTAAACAAAATAAAACAAATATATAGATATATCTTTGAATCTCTCTGCAGCATATTTTAAAATCCACTCCCAGTTAAACCACTAGTTTAAACACCTTGAATTTCATACATCCTATTAAAAGCCACGGGGGCATTAAATTGCCAGATGGGAACATCCTATTTTCCCATACAAACCTTCCCCCCATTTGGTTCACAGGTGTCATCCCAGATACACGTAGCTTACATTTGTGAGCATGAACATTTTTTCATATGTTTGAGGACAAATTTTATATATTTTTTAATAAATTGTCTTTTTTATAAAAAGTCTTTTGGGACTTTGTCTATTTTTTTTGTCTGTCAATTTTTAAGATGTATTTGAGATCCTGTTTTCATTTCCTTTGGATGTGTACCCAGAGGTGGGATTGCTGAATCATACGGTAGTTCTATTTTTAACTTTATTTTACTTTATGCATTGTGCACACTGCTTAATAACATATACTAAAATTCCTATTATTTCACCACTTAATTATGGAGCTTCATGCATCATATATCAATTCCCATTATGTACACGGGTTTTTCACAATTTTCTATTATATGAAAATATATTTTCCTATTCAGTTACATTTTTGTCTTATTGGTGGTTTCCTTTGCTGTGCAAAAGCTTTTTATTCTGATGTAGTCCCAGTAGTTTATTTTTTTCCCTTGCCTATTAAGAGACATATCTAGAAAAGTGTCAAAAAATTATTGCCTATGTTATCTTCAATTTTTTTATGGTTTCAATGTCTCATATTTAGGCCTTTAATCCCTTTTGAGTTTATTTTTATGTATGGTGTTAGAAGGTGGTCCAGTTTCATTATTTTATACGTAGCTGTCCAGTTTTCCCAACACCATTGATTAAAGAGACTGTCTTTTCCCTTTTGCATATTCTTGTCTCCTTTGTCATAGATTAATTGACATATTGACTATATAATGTGGATTGATTCCTGAGCTCTCTATTCTGGTGCATTGACCTATGTCTTATTTTTGTGCCACCACCATACTATTTTGATTAGTACAGTTTTGTCATATATCTCAAAATCTGGAATTGTTCTTCTTTTGCAAGATTGCTTTGGCTATTAGGGGTCTTTTGTGGTTCCATGCAAATTTTAGGATTATTTGTTCTAGTGCTGTGAAAAATGCTGCTGGTATTTTGATAGGAATTTCATTAAATGTGTAGATTGCTTTGAGTAGTATGGAAATTTTAACAATATTAGTTCTCTTAATCCATAAGCATGGACTATATTTCCATTGTTCATGTCTTCTTCAATTTCTTTCATTGGTGTTTTATAGTTTTCAGAGTACAGATTTTTCACTTCCTTGGTTAAGCTTATTCCTAGGCATTTTATTCTTTTTGGTACAATTGGAAATGGGACTAGTTTCATAATTTCTCTTTCTTCTACTTCATTATTAGTGTATAGAAACACTACTGATTTCTGGGTATTTATGTTGTGTTCTGCAACTTTACTGAATCCATTTATTACTTCTAGTTTTTTTTTTTGGTGGAGATTTTGTATTCTAAATATAATGTCATCTGCAAATAGTGATGAGATCTTGCCGTTTGAGACAACATGTTTGGACCTAGAGATTATTATGCTAAGTGCAATAAGTCATACTGAGAAAGAAAAATACCATATGATTTCATTTATATGTGAAATCTAAAACAAATAAACAAATAAATGAATAAACAAAAAGCAGAATCAAACAGACCTATAAATTCCTTCTGGTTGCCAGAGGGAAGGGAGGTGGGAAAAGGGCAAAATGGGTGAAGAGGAGTGGAAGATACAGATTTCCAGCCATGGAATGAATAAATCATGGAAATAAAAGGCACAACATAGGGAATATAGTCAATATTTTAACAGCATTGTATAGTACCAAATGGTAATTACACTTGTGGTGAGCAGAACGCAATGTATAGAGATGTTGTACATTTGAAACTAATGCAGCATTGTATGTTAACTATACTCAAATGTTTTTTTTTAATGATGTGGCCAAAGAACATAAAAAGACAATTCAAAAAACATACAAGTGTCAAACTTACATAGAGTATTGAACCTGACTAATAATGAAATAAAGGATAATTTAAATGAAAAAAAATTATCCTTTGTATTTTATTTGTTTACTTATATGTTTTTAAAGTGTACTGCAAAAATAAAATTATATAGAAAAGGATTGCTATGGTCTTCTGGGATATATTTAGTATGGGAATCCATGCTCTCCAAGATTCCATTCACTCTAGGACAGTGCTATCCAGTAGACCTTTCTGGTAATACTATTGGTAATATCTACATCTGCATTTTTTTCCAAAAATGTTTATGCATTTTTTGAGAGAGAGAGATTGAAAGAGAGACAGAAAGAGAGCAAGGCAGGGGCAGAGAGAGAGGGAGAGAGAGAATCCCAAGCAGGCTCCACACTGTCAGCACAGAACCTGATGTGGGACTTGATCTCATGAACTGTGAGATCATGACCTGAGCTGAAGTCAGACGCTTTATTTACCGATGGAGCCACCCGGGCACCCCATCTGCATTGATACAGGAGCCAGTAACCACATGTGGTCATTGAACAGTGACATATAGTTTACTGTGACTAAGAAATAAATTTAATCATATTTAAATTTAACTATTTAGTCTAATTTGTAGAAGTCAAATGTTTTTAGTGGCTACCATATTAGACAATGTGATTCCATAATATCAGTACCAATGAGGGGTGCCTGCGTGGCTCAGTCGGTTAAGCATCTGACTTCGGCTCAGGTCATGATCTCATGGTTCGTGAGTTCAAGCCCCATATCAGGGCTCTGACAGCTCAGAGTCTCTAGCCTGCTTCAGATTATGTGTCCTCCTCTCTCTTGGCCCCTCCCCCACTCACACTCTGTCTCACTCTCTCTCTCTCAAAAATAAACAAACATTAAACAAAATTTATAATATCAGTACCAGTGAAAAATAAACTCTGATTTTTTTTTTTTTTTTTGAGAAAGAGAGGGAGAAACCACAGGTTGTTGGAGAGAGAATCAAGCAGGTTCCAGGCCCCATGTGGGGCTTCATCTCATAACCCCTAGATCTTGACTTGCGCCAAAATCAAGAGTTGGATCCTTAATTGACTGAGCCACCCAGGTGTCCCAGAAACATATTAAAGATCTATATTTGACCATATAGATGTCATTTTTGAGTTAAGTGTTTTGAACTAGAGACTTTCTCCTTTAGTGTTCTGTGTTATGTCCTATATCCTTCCTTCTGCTGGTACTAAAAGGTATATGGCCCATTGTATAGAACAATGGAAGAGCATTCTGAAAAGAATAGAGAAATTTGGGGAAAGTGCTCTTATATATGGCTTTCAAGCACTCAGTTTTTACTTTTTCTAGTCTGAAATCACATGTGGCTCTTCTCTTTTCAAAAGAATTATCTTCCAAATGATACAACCTATGTTTTCATTCCCATTAAATATGTGTGTACATATTTTTGAGCATGTGGTATAAGAAAAAGTAAAAAAAAAAAAAGGATGATCACTTTAAATTTGTTCTAATACCCGGTTTTTAACTTTAACCTTAGTACTATAGATGTAGATGTAAAATTTTAAAAAATAGTTATAATGACAAATCCTTTGATCAACGTTCTCCTCACCCAATGCTCAGTATTGAGCTTTATGATTTTTTATGATCATAAAGTATTCTGGTGATTTTAAAGTCAGCAATAAGTAATATCTGACATGTATATAGACATTCTGTTATTAGATTCAATTATTTTTATCAATTTCTTAGGAAACTAGACACAATAGTTCTCTTTCCCTATCTGTAAGTTTCTTTGATAGAGACCGAATGACACAGAAAGAATACAAGTATTCAGTTAGCCTTGGCTATTTGTATTTGGATCTTTATGCATCTGTTGACTTTTATTTTTTTAGCCCATGGCAAGGACTTAAGAGTCCTCATCCTGAGATATTGGAAGAAGACACAGCCTAGCTACTCTTCTGATTCTTCATTTATCTCTGCCTCTTCATCATGCTTGTAAACAGCCAAAACTGCATGCCTATTTTTGGGTTTTCCCCAATGAGATGTGTATGCCTGTTGGATTTTGAACATCTTCTTAATTTTGGATTCAAGTTGGACACTGCCACTCTCATTTCCTCTTCCACATCAATTTTTGCAGAATGCATCCTGTTTGTCACAGCATCTTATACTTTCATTATAGTTCTGAAATAAATACTATATAAACTTCTTAAAAATATAATAATATGTATTAGAAGGGGATTACATACCCTTGAATATTAGGTGCAGTTCACCAGGGAAAACAAACAAAACTCATAGGACTAAGGCATTTTAGGGTGAGGAAGTGTAACATTTTAATTAACTTCTTAGTTACTGAAAAGTTATTAGCTTGAGATTGCTATTTATTTTTCTATAAATTTTTGCATTTTAATTTTTTTGTGTAAATTTATTCCCTTCAAATATACTCATAAATTGACAAGGATTAAATTTTTTATATTATTCATTTATCATAAAATCTCTGCTATGTCTGCAGCTGAATTTATTCTGAACTTTGTTCATTCACATTTTCTTTTTTCCTTTATTAATGATTCCCAAGATTTATGTATCATCTTAAGCATTTCAAAGAACCATTCTTCTTTTTTATATTTTTGCTGTCTTCTATTCCCTTTTATATATCATTGATTTACTCACACAAATATTCCTCAAAAGTTTTTTAGGCTTTCTAACGTTCTTCCAATCTTACTATTTCAGAAGAATTTGTTCCATTTATGCGTTCCTCACTACCACAGGAGGGAAAAATCCTGACTCAGTAATAAATGTCCTCTTAACCACACCACCCACTATAAATACCGTTATTTTTTTAAATCCTTTCAAACTAAAACTCTTAAACACATTTATCTGTGCTATAATCACCATTTTGTCTTGTCCCATGTTGTCTGAGGCCCACTCCAGTAAGAATTTTGGCCCCATTAGTACAATGAAATATACTTTGCCAGTGTCAACAATGATATTTTTATTACTATATTCAAGATCAAGTTTCAGTTTGCAATTTATTTGCCTATAGATAGAAAATGATGCAATTTCTCATAAAAAATGTTTTTAGTTTTTTTAATTGAGACATATTTGACATATAATAATTAATATTTAATAATAACTAATATTAATAATTATAATCTTCCTAACTTACAGCTTTGATTTATGTAATGAGTTCAAATGGCTGTAATATACTTCCATGTTTTTTTTTTTTAATTTTTTTTTTTCAAAGTGTATTTATTTTTTTTGGGACAGAGAGAGACAGAGCATGAACGGGGGAGGGGCAGAGAGAGAGGGAGACACAGAATCGGAAACAGGCTCCAGGCTCCGAGCCATCAGCCCAGAGCCTGAGGCGGGGCTCGAACTCACGGACCGCGAGATCGTGACCTGGCTGAAGTCGGACGCTTTACCAACTGCGCCACTCAGGCGCCCCTTCTTCCATGTTTTTAATGAATTGATCACTTCTTTTTTTTTTTTTTAATGCGGGCCTTTTTATTTTATTTTTATTTTATTTAAAAAAAATTTTTTTTAACGTTTATTTATTTTTGAGACAGAGAGAGACAAAGCATGAATGGGGGAGGGTCAGAGAGGGAGACACAGAATTTGAAACAGGCTCCAGGCTCTGAGCCGTCAGCCCAGAGCCCGACGCGGGGCTCGAACTCACGGACCGCGAGATCATGACCTGGGCCGAAGTCGGCCGCTTAACCGACTGAGCCACCCAGGCGCCCCTGAATTGATTACTTCTTTATTTTATATGGTTAAATAACCAAATAGTTCATAATGTGGTATGAAAAAAAATGGAAGTAAATTGTATAAATATCACCAGAAGATCAATATATGATAATTAATTCCCTTGAACATATTTCCATTATAAGTTTTTAAAATACATTTCTATTAAAAATAAACTTTATTATTATTATTATTATTATTATTTTACATCTAACATTATTGAGGTGCATTCTTAACTTGGCTTCTCAGATGTAACTCTGAGTCCTCTACCAATACTACCCCACCCTCTTAGTTAGCTTGCTTGTTTCCCCATCTGTTCTATAAGGGATTTTATATATATATATATATATATATATATATATATATGTATGTTTTTTAATATATTTTATATATGTGTGTGTATGTGTATGTGTGTGTGTGTGTGTGTGTGTGTATATATATATATTCCCTTCTAAGGGATACTTAAAATGATCCTATTGGGTCTCATGGCTGTACATGTCATCTGTGTGGTGATTGCCTGTATCTTTCTCCTTAAAATCAGGATTGCCTATTCAGTATTTTCACTTGATTATCCAATAATCTTCTCCTATTCAACACATCTTAAATCAAGCTGATCTTCTCTAGCCCTTGTTCCAACTTGTTTTCTGTAAAGGCTTTGTAATCTCAGTGCACTTTTCCATGCTTCATCCAGATGCTCAGGAGAAAACAAAACAAAACAAAAAAACAAAACAAAACAAAAAACAGGTAAAAACATCATTCAGGTTATCCAAATCTAAGGGCTTGAATATAGAAAAAATAGCTTATCAAATTAGTTCCACTAGGTTTCAAAATGCAGATTAACTGGGGCGCCTGAGTGGCTCAGTCTGTCGGTTGAGGGTCTGACTTCGGCTCAGGTCATGATCTCACAGTTTGTGGGTTTGAGCCTCGCATCGGGCTCTGTGCTGACAGCTCTGAGCCTGGAGCCTGCTTCAGTTTCTGTGTCTCCCCCTCTCTCTCTGTTTCTCTCCTGCTCACGCTCTGTCTCAAAAATAAAAAAACATTAAAAACATTTTTTTAAAGGCAAATTACTTCTTGTAGTTTGGAAAAAAAATAACTTTCTATAGTACAAACTTAGCAAAATATTTAACCTAAAAAATAATATCCTGTATTACAATATGTATGTTTTATGCATTGCAAAGTTCTGGGACTTTCTAGGTTCGCAAGATGACATGAGGGACATTTCCGTTGGCGATGCCGCAGGAATTATGTTTTTCCCAAACACAGCAGGATTTAGACTATTTTCAGATAACTGTAAATGCAAGCTTGTCTTCCATGTGTAAACAGAGATAGCCTATATACTAATATCAATAAGTACTATCTAAAACGCTCTATAATGTCTGAGCTCAGGAAAACAACTATAACTTGACAATTTAGTAGAACTTACTTATTATAGCATACTTTTCCTTTAAAATTATCATAAGCAAAGCCAACAAGTCAACAATATTAAAGGGATCTAATGGAATCTATAAAGTACCTATAAAATACTGATTTCTGTAGTATTTATAACCTGTAATTCTGCCTATGTCTATGTAATTTAAAATGATTACATGAAACAGGAAGATATGGGAAATCACTGGATCCCAAATAATTGTTTCTTTTTTTTTCCCCAGGTTATTATGTTTCTAATGGAGATGAAAAGTATTAAGTATTACAAGTAAAAGTATTGGGACACCTGGGTGGCTCAGTCGGTTAGGAGTCCGACTTTGGCTCAGGTCATGATCTCGCAGTTTGTGAGTTCAAGCCCTGCGTCAGGCTCTGTGCTGACAGCTCAGAGCCTGGGGCCTGCTTTGAATTGTGTCTCCCTCTCTCTGCCCCTTCCACGCTCGTGCTCTGTCTCTTTCTGTCTCTCAAAGATGAATAAACGTTAAAAAAAAAAGTTAAAAGTCGGGGAGCCTGGGTGGCTCAGTCGGTTGAGCGTCCGACTTCAGCTCAGGTCATGATCTCACAGCTCGTGAGTTTGAGCCCCGCGTCGGGCTCTGTGCTGACAGCTCAGAGCCTGGAGCCTGCTTCTGCTTCTGTGTCTCCCTCTCTCTCTGCCCCTAACCCACTCACATTCTGTCTCTGTCTCTCTCAAAAATAAATAAACATTAAAAAAAATTTTTAAAAAAGTTAAAAGTATTAAGGAGGCATCATTTCATACATGTGAAATTTGTGGCAAAATATAAAACTGGCTAGAATTCTAATTTTCCAAAATCTTTAACACTAATGTAGTAATTTAACAAAATTTTGTAATTCTTTAATTGAAAGATGTTTATGAAATGAAATTGAAAACTTTAAATATCCACTCCCAGCCGTTTTGCTGCAGTTCTATGGTGCACAATCTCTAAAATGGTTCCAAATAATCCCCAACTCCTGGTTTTCATGTCCTTGTAAATTTTCTCCCCTTTGCTTGTGGGCTGGTCCTACTGATTCACTCTATTCGCATCTAATGAGTAGAGTAAGTAATGGGATATTATTTCTGGGATGAGGTTACAAAGTACTCTGACTTCCTGTCTCTCTCTCTCTCCCTTCTCACACATTCTCACTCTGATGAAAAAGAAAAAAAAAAAAAAAGCCAACCGACTTTCTAGCTGAGCTGTGGACAGGCTGGCACGGAAGGGAACTGATGCTGTTATGACCCAGTGAGGATGGTTCTGCCAACAGTTGTGCTTGGAAATGAGATTCCATGTAAGACCTCAAACCCGATGATTGCAGTCTTGGAACAGACCTTGAGACAAAGCTCAACGTGCCTAGATTACTGACCTGGAGAAACTGTGAGAAACGGATCATAAATGTTTGGTTTAAGCCACTAATTTGGGGGAGGGTGATTTGTTACATAACAATAGATAACTAGTATAAATCCCGACAGAAATAATAGTTCCATATCTGTAGTTAATTCATTAATTCAAGATAAGTACCTTTGTGACATTCTGGATGGTGTAGTCTTACTATAACTCACTTGTATTTGTTCCAGGGCACATAGTTCATGATCAATAGACACTACTGATACTCACTAAAGCCAAAAAGCGGATGTTATTTAGACTTGAGATAAAGAGGGACTAAATTTTACCTTCTGTTAGGCAACAATTGTTCTGAAATGTAATGTTCACGTATGATGTTTAAAGTGCTGAGTCAGCATATATATTTAAGTACTGGCATTAATTATGAGAGTGGGCTAGTATGAAGTTTTTAAAGGAACAGGATACTAGTAAGCAAAAATTGGCTAGGAATGAAATTGCATTGCATTTGGAGTGGATTTAACAAATGTCTCTGTAACTAGAAATTTTGTTTTCTTTTCTTAGTGTACTTTAGCATTGTATGGTTTATTAAACACACATAAAGGAGAGAGGAGGGAATCAGATGTGCTTTTCAGAATACATTATTACAGGATAATAACAACAAGTGTGTTCAGTGCCATTTTTCCCTTGTGACTTGGTTTATCAAAAATCAACTAATCATTATGACTGCAATGTGATATAAATACAAACTACTTTGTAGAAACTGAGGAATCAGTTTCTTCTTTAAGGTATGCCTTAACCCCATAATCAAAGCAGATACATTTCATGACCTGTAGTTCTTCCCTCTGTGAGTTTATCCACATTTAAATTTTCATATTTAAGTTCTAAGTATCTTGTGTGTGCCATATATTTATTTTGTGACTTTCTGTGTCTGGAACAAATCTTCCCTTCCTAACTTACAGCTTTGGTTTACATAATGAGTTCAAATGGCTGTTATCTACTTTCATGTTTTTAATGATTTCATCACTTTTTACTTCTATATGGTTAAATAACCAAATAGCTCATAATGTGGTGTGAAAAAATGGATGTAAATTGTATAAATATCATCAGAACACCAATATAAGATAATTAAGTCTCTAGCATATATCTCCATTGTAAGTTTTTAAAATATCTTTATATTTCAAAAAATACACTTAGTGTTATGAATTTCATCAGTATCAGTTAAATTTATACTTTTAGATGTACAATAAGTGTATCATCTTTTCCAGAATTCCCTTTTTAGTTCCACAGATGAGAATGTAAACCTAAAGGACCAGGGCTGATGCATTGCTGAAGATAGGAATTGAACTCATTTCACCTGCTCCCAATTCAGTGCATCCTATGCATGACTTTCATTGTACCTCTTATTATATATCTGCTCCAGTAAGTCTCAGTAATTAAGAACCCAGTCATATTTTTAGTAGAAAATCATATAACGGACTGAGGAAAGTACTTGCCAAGTGTTTCTCAACATACTTACATGAAAAGGTATGTACTCATACAGCTTGAAATTACCTTTGAAAAGGAATTACGGGACATTAACTATATGCCAGAGCATGTCCTAAGCACTTTGCATGGTTAACTATGTAATCCTCCCAACAATCCTCTGAAACACATACAAATGTTATGCACAGTTTGCAGATGACGGGTAATTTATATAACTTGCCAGTGTTTATCAGTTATTATATGGCAGACATATACTTTGAGCCTGGAAGTCTGGCTCCAAAACCATGACTTTGATCCTCATACTGTATTTCTCTTTCTTGAGCATACTAATTTCAGGGCAACTCATATGACAGCCTGAATAACTTAAGGGTCAAAGATGTCAATGTTGTCATTTGTTTATTTTCTTTTACTACGTTTGCTTATGTGCCAACATAATATGTGTTATGTGTTATGTGTTATAACCCAACAACTGAGAATTGCTCTAAATTTTCTGAATTATAGGCTTAAAATTCTGTACTTTTTATGATTATTGTGCTTTTATTCAAATTTAAGGCATCTTGAAATTGAACAAGAAAAACACTATGAATATGTTTTATAAACACAGTTTGGAAAATTGGTCTAAAATTACCCTCTGTTTTAATCTTTCTGGGTCCTTGATTAAAACAATATGATTTGGGAGTTTTCCCCTGTTTGGAAACAGTCCTAATTTGAAGCAGTTACAGTGAATGTACATGGGAAACATGGGATTTTATATTTCTTCTTGATAAATACAACTTCCTACTCAGCATGTATAACATATTTTTATTTTTCTTTATTTTATTTTCTATTTTTTAATGTTTCTTTATTTTGAGAGAAAGAGCAAAAGCATGAGCATGGGGAGGGGCAGAGAGAGAGGGAAAGAGAGAGAATCCCAAGCAGGCTCTGTGCTGACAGGGATCCTAGAGGTGGGATCACTCTAACCAACCATGAATGACCTGACCAGAAATCAAGAGTCAGACGCTTAACTCGCTTAACTGGCTGAGCCACCCTGGCACCCCTTTAAAATGTTACTTAGTATATAGGCTCTGTGCTGACAGTGTAGAACCTGCTTGAGATTCTCTCTCTCTCTCTCTCTCTCTGCCCCTCCTCTGCTTGTTCTCTCTCTGTCTCTCTCTCCCTCTCTCTCTGTCAAAAGAAATAAATAAACTTTTTTAAAAAACGTTGCTTGATGCAAACAGTTCTTATGCCTAATGACTGTTAAGTGTGAAGACTTTTCATTTAAGTATGTAAAGCAGAGAACTTCATCTTTTAAAATATTAATGCTAAATTAAAAAGAAACCATATTTAGATGGCTAAGGAGGGAATATTTTCAGTGAAATCTGGGTTGGATTCTTCTTAGACTAAAATATTTCATATAGAATGGGACTGCTGGTGAAAGCCTAATGTGAACACATGGCATTTAATTTCCATGAAAGTTTCAGGAGTCTGAGTAAAATGTGGCTATGAATAAAATAATAAAATATAAGTGGAATGGCATGACAATAGTGCCCTTTTGGGATTCGGGCACCAGCAGTGGAAGGGGCTGTTCCAAGAGCATCTGTCTCTTTGGCAGAATTCAAAGGCAGCTGCTCTGGTTACTTTCATAATGCTCCCGAGATTTCCATTTTATTACAGAAATGATGTCTGCCCTCTGTTGCTAGACCTGAGTCATTTGCATTTGTCCTACCTGTGATGCTGGCTTATTTGTTTAATTGCTTTTGATGGGAAAAGAAAACACTTCCCAAGGAAAGCCCAGTGAAAAGCTTTAGCAAGCCCTTATAATTTAAACCTGCTTTGCCTGCATATATCCTTCTTGTAAATCTCATCCTTATTTGTATTCCCAATGTGATGGATGACAACAGTTGCAAGCTCATAATATCCCTGTTCTTATCATGTCATGGTTTCTTGTAAATGCTGTCCTTTTCTGAGGTGACCTATTATATCTCTCTCTGCTGTTCAATTATTTTCTTGTAAAGGACTGATAAGGTAAATATATGCCTGCTATTTTTTCTTTCCAAGAGCAGTTGGTCCTCTTAACAAATATTTAGGAACTTAGGACTTTCTTATCATACCAAAATGGAAGTCTTACTAATATGTTACCTCTAAAAGTGAGTAAAAATCTGTGTACATGCACCTTAAATATTTATACACTGGTGTGCATGCAAACTGGAGTAAATCTGGCTGGACTGCTATTTTGTCATTTTTTAGCGTCTGATCTTGGACAACATATTTAGGATTTCTGAGTATTCATCTGTAAAATATTGAGATAACACATATCTCAAGATACAATATACATATATATATTAAAATTACTACAAAGAGAAGTTATGTGCGTTAATTTGCTGACATTCACTGTATTCCTGAGGACACTAAAGAAGTACAACCAACTATGAGGTGATAGATATAACATCTAAATGGTGTCTTTTAGGAGCCCTAGGCTGGCTCAGTCAGGAAAGCATGTGACTCTTGACCTCAGGGTCCTGAGTTCAAGCCCCACATTGAGCATGAAGCCTACTTAAAAAAATAAATAAATAAAATTAAAAAAAAATAAATGGTGTGTCTTTGAGAGCATATTTTCTATCAAAATATCTCAGTTATCTAAAAAAAAGGAATTGTGGACAAGTTGTCTCTTAAAAAATTTGTTTTGTTTAGATTCACAATTTTGTGCATGTGTGACAAAAGGAAAAATACAGGACACATTACAATTTATAAGTAAAAGTCAATATAACTAGTCAGATTATAGGCAGAACATTACCCAAGAGAGAATACAGAAAGTTAGTTATGGAAATTGAAAGAACAACATGGTACAGAGGTTAAGTAGAATTATGCAGCTGAAACTTAAAAGAAAGGTGCAAGATATGTTTGAAAATGAACAGTTGTTATGGCAATTCAGAATGCTGATAAGAGTATGATCAGTGGACTCATTATATTATGTAAATTAAAGGATAATGAATACAAGAAGTTTCTAAAGCTAGTTTGTTTTAAAAAAAATGTAAGAGGTGGTCTTTGGTAGATTATATGAAATGACATCATAAGTGCATAAAATATTCAGAGTATCACATCCCTGTAATTAGCAATTGTGTTGAGTGTTTTTCATTTGCCATTCCTGATCTATTTTCCACCTTTCTCCTCTCGGTTCTGTGCTCTGGGAACACCGATCTCCATGGCCTAAATAATTAGAGCTCTCCTGCCCGCTTCCAGTTGGGTTTAGGAATAGGGTTTGGCAGGTTTTCAGAGGACGGGAGACAGTGAGGTCAGAACATGTTGTTTACCCATGTTGTGGGTTGGTAGTGGTTCCTCTCCTTGACTTCAGCCCTCAACGTCTGTTGAGCTACAATATTTTGAGCATATACATGCAAAATGGGAGCAGCTATTTGCTCTAGTGCAATCATTGATATTATCCAATATGTGCTAAATTATTTTAATATATGTATTCCTAGAAACAAATACTACCATAACAGCTTAACAAGGTAAGTAATAAATAAGAGGATGTTAAGCAGGGAAATGACATAGTTAGATTTTTACTTTAGGAAAATGTTGGCTGGAGACCATCATCATAAAGTGGAAAGATTACAGCTTTTGGATTTAACACACCAGAGTGCAACATTAATTCCTTCCTGGGCGGCTTCCACATCTATTAGCCTCAGTTTTCTAATCTGTAAGAAAAAGTTAATAAGTATTACATTTACATAATGTTGTATAGAGATCACTTGAATACGATTTAAGAATGTAATACTAATAGATTGAAAGCATATTCTGATGCACTGTAGGAAGCCCTATTCCTGAAACTCCTAGGGCCCATTTTACTTAAAATAATTTTAAAGAAATTAAATTGTATGAGTTTATGTCATTTATCTTTTCATTTCTTCCCCATTTTTCCCTTGCAAATTTATTTGAATAATCTTGCATTAGGTATTTATTTGTTTTCTTGTTGACTTTTAATACTACATGAACAGTGAACAACTTTCCTCTAAATGTAACTTGGACCATACAGAGTTTCTTCGAAATATACAATTCAAATTTTAGCTCATTTAACTCATAAACTCATTTAACTCATCCAATTATTTTTTGTTCTTGATGTTTATAAAGGTAAATAATATTGCAATGACATCTGGATACTAAAAATATAGTAGCAAAGTGGAAGGTTTTTTTAAGGCTTGTTCATTTTTTCAGTGACAGAGACAGAGTGTGAGGTGGGGAGGGGCAGAGGGAGCGGAAGACAAGAATTTGAAGCAGGCTCCAGGATCTGAGCTGTCAGCACAGAGCCTGACACAGGGCTCGAACCCACAGACCATGAGATCATAACCTAAGCTAAAGTTGGAGGCTTACCCAACTGAGCCACCCAGGCACCCCTAAAGTGGAAGTTTTAAAAAGATACTCACCTGTTGCAACAACATTGATGGGCCTAAAGGGTATTATGCTAAGTGAAGTAAGTCAGATAGAGAAAGACAAATACTATGTAATTTCACTTATATGTGGAACCAAAAATATATAAATAAATGAAACAAATGAATAGACAAACAAAAAGAATCAGACCTACAAATACAGAGAACTAGTCATTACCAGATGGAAGGGGGCTGGGAGTTTGGGCAAAATGGCTAGAGGGGAATGGGAGGTGTAGCCTTCCAATTATGGAATGAAGAAAACATGGGAATAAAAGGCACAGCATGAGGAATATAGTCAATAATATTGTAATAGCATGATATGGTGACAAATCATAGCTACACTTGTGATGAGCAGAACATATGAGTCATCATGTTGAACATCTGAAACTAATGTAACATTGTGCCAACTATGCTCAAATAAAAATTTTAAAAATACATATATCAAAACCACAATAAAATATCACCACACACCTGTCAAAATGGCTAAAATTAACAATTCAGGAAACAACAGATTTGTTAGCCAAGATACAGAGAAAGGGGAACACGTTTGCACTATTAGTGGGAATGCAAACTATTTCAGCCACTGTGGAAAACAGTATGGAGGTCCCTCAAAAGTTAAAAACAGAACTACCCTACAATCCAGCAATTGCACTACTAGGTATTGATCCAAAGGATACAAAAATACTGATTCAAAGGGGCATATGCATCCCATAGTGTCTAGCAGCACTTAACAATAGCCAAATTATGGAAAGAGCCCCAATGTCCATCAACTGATGAATGGATAAAGAAGATGAGGTGTATATATGCAATGGAATATTACTTGGTGATCAAAAAAGAATCTTGCCATTTTCAACAACATAGATGGAACTAAGTGTATTATGCTAAGTGAAATAAGGCATTCAGAGAAAGACAAATATCATATGATATCACTCATATGTGGAATTTAAGAATGAACAAAATGGGGTGCCTGGGTGCTTAAGTCGGTTAAGTGTCTGACTTCAGCTAAGGTCATGATCTTACAGTTGGTGGGTTCGGGTCCTGCATCAGGCTCGTGCTGACAGCTTGGAGCCTGGAGCCTGCTTCTGATACTCTGTCTCTCTCTCCCTCTGCTCCTCCCCACTCATGCTGTTTCTCGCTGTCTCAAAAATAAACGTAAAAAATATTTTAAAAAAAGGATGAACATGGGGCGCCTGGGTGGCGCAGTCGGTTAAGCGTCCGACTTCAGCCAGGTCACGATCTCAGGGTCCGTGAGTTCGAGCCCCGCGTCAGGCTCTGGGCTGATGGCTCAGAGCCTGGAGCCTGTTTCCGATTCTGTGTCTCCCTCTCTCTCTGCCCCTCCCCCGTTCATGCTCTGTCTCTCTCTGTCCCAAAAATAAATAAACGTTGAAAAAAAAAATAAAAATAAAAAAATAAAAAAAAGGATGAACAAAATGAACATGGGGTAATGAACAAAATGTACACAGGGGAAGGGAAGGAAAAATAAGATGAAAACAGAAAGGGAAACAAACCATAATGGTTTGGGGAGGTGGGTGGAAACAAACCATTGCTGGAGGGGAGGTGGGTGGGGGATGGGCTAAATGAGTGATGGGCATTAAAGAGGGCACTTGTTAGGATAAGCACTGGGTGTTATATGTAAGCAAAGAATCACTGAGTTCTACTCCTGAAACCAATTTACATGGTATGTTAACTTACAAATAAATTGAAAAAAAAATATTCATCTAAGAATAGTGCTGGAGAAATATATTATGTGACCAGTATTTTATTCTAGGTGGACTATTCTTCCTATGCTCCTCACTCAATTCTCTTCTGTAGACTCTCTTATCTTCCCTTTCCTCTCCCTTTTTTTCTGTCCACTTTTACTTTTCACATTCAGATTGATCTCATCAATTGTCATGGTCCCAGTTGTCATGCACACACACACACACACACACACACACACACAGATGTCTCCATCCAATAGTCAGATACACACAGATGTGTATCCATTTGATGGTCAGATATATATATATATATATATATATATATATATATATATGTCTGTGTGTGTGTGTGTGTGTGTGTGTGTGTAGCCATCTCTCTCCTGATTCATAGACCTATCAGTCGGCCTAACCACTATCTCCACTTGATGGTCCTTAGGAACCTCAAAAATTCAGCACATGTAAAATTGAACTTACTATACCTGAATTTATTATATTGTGAATAGAGGCACTTTCACTTTACTGCCAAGCAAAATTCCAGTCTTCTTTCTTGATGTGTCCCTCTCATTTTTCCCATAGCCTCTAAAGCACTCCACTCATCCAATCCTCCCATCCAAATATCTTTTTGAACCTGTCCCCTCTCTTATCTGTTTCCCATTTCACCTAACATGGCAACTGTAATGATTTATTTTATTTTTATTTATTTATTTTTCAATATATGAAATTTATTGTCAAATTGGTTTCCATACGACACCCAGTGCTCATCCCAAAAGGTGCCCTCCTCAATACCCATCACCCACCCTCCCCTCCCTCCCACCCCCCATCAACCCTCAGTTTGTTCTCAGTTTTTAAGAGTCTCTTATGCTTTGGCTCTCTCCCACTCTAACCTCTTTTTTTTTTTCCTTCCCCTCCCCCATGGGTTTCTGTTAAGTTTCTCAGGATGCACATAATAGTGAAAACATATGGTATCTGTCTTTCTCTGTATGACATACTTCACTTAGCATCACACTCTCCAGTTCCATCCACGTTGCTACAAAGGGCCATATTGCATTCTTTCTCATTGCCACGTAGTACTCCATTGTGTATATAAATCACAATTTCTTTATCCATTCATCAGTTGATGGACATTTAGGCTCTTTCCATAATTTGGCTATTGTTGAGAGTGCTGCTATAAACATTGGGGTACAAGTGCCCCTATGCATCAGTACTCCTGTATCCCTTGGGTAAACTCCTAGCAGTGCTACTGCTGGGTCATAGGGTAGGTCCATTTTTAATTTTCTGAGGAACCTCCACACTGTTTTCCAGAGTGGCTGCACCAGTTTGCATTCCCACCAACAGTGCAAGAGGGTTCCTGCTTCTCCAGATCCTCTCCAGCATCTATAGTCTCCTGATTTGTTCATTTTGGCCACTCTGACTGGCATGAGGTGATATCTGAGTGTGGTTTTGATTTGTATTTCTCTGATGAGGAGCAACGTTGAGTACCTTTTCATGTGCCTGTTGGCCATCCGGATGTCTTCTTTAGAGAAGTGTCTATTCATGTTTTCTGCCCATTTCTTCACTGGGTTATTTGTTTTTCGGGTGTGGAGTTTGGTGAGCTCTTATAGATTTTGGATACTAGCCCTTTGTCCGATATGTCATTTCCAAATATCTTTTCCCATTCCGTTGGTTGCCTTTTAGGCAACCATTCCGTTGGTTGCCTCTCCGCCCTTCCTACCCTCTTCCTTGGGCCTCTCGTCTGTGCTTGGCTCCAGAGACTCTGTTCTACTAGTCTTCTGATGGTTTTCTGGGTTATTTAGGCAGGTGTAGGTAGAATCTGAGTGATCAGCAGGACGCAGTGAGGCCAGTGTCCTCCTACGCATCCATCTTCCGAGGGTCCTCTTGGCAACTGTAATGATTTAGATCACAACCACATCTTCCTTGGACTAATGCTTTAACCTACTAATGACCCTCCCTATTCTCAGTGGTGTCGATGTCCACATATTCTCTATGCAGTGGTCTAGGTTTGGTGTTTTTTTTTTTAATTGCGGTTTGTTTTGAAGTTAAAAGGAAGCCACTGTTAGATTTTAAAAACTACTCTGACAATTGTATAAAAAAGAGTTGGTCAAAAGTTTTGCCTGAACTACTTTCCAGTGAGTCTCAGCATAAGAGATACCACAAAGCTGTTGCAAGGTGGGATGAGGTGATGGCAAAAGAATCTGAGCCTGTGAGGTACCCAGTCCTTCCTTCCTGATTATTCAGGACAGTTCTGGATGTATCTGCTTCTTATAGCACAGTTTAAATTTTATAGAAAGAAAGATGAAACAGTTTTTGAGAGTAATTATTATAAAAATTTTCCAAATAAAGATGTTTCTTTATTGCAAACTCAATACAAATATTCTTACTATAGAGTATCCTGATAAATAAATCCCTAAAAACATGTACATCCCCCAGAGTCCAATATTCCTCTGGAAATAATTTTTGCTCTCAATAGAATGTAGTTTACTCATTCATCTGTGTTGGGCTTTTTCTCTGTCTTCTGATGAGTTAGGTCTAGCAGACACAGACACAAGTCAACTTCTCAATCAAATTAAACAATTAAAAAATAAAATAACTTACTAAATGTGTAATGGATAACATGAAGAGGAAAAAATAATTTTTTGTGCAAACATACACTCAAAATAGGAGCAATTGATTTTGTAGCTAAACCCCTACAGGTAGTCCAAGTGAGCTCATTTTTTATACTTTTTTCCTTTTACAAAATCAGAAATGCCTTCTTTTTTGTTTGGATGTTTATATGCTGGTATTGTGGGTGTGAATAGCTTCAGGCTAGAAGTACCGGCTATTGATTATACTAAATTGGTTGGGCTTTAGAATGTTGCATACACCATTAGTTCACTTTTGCTAGTTCTCACTGCTGAAAAGCCTTTTGATTCTTATGTGTTTTCCCTGACTCATGTTCCAAAAGCAGACAATAGGAATACTTGCACCTTTGTCCCCCGGAATCAGTGACTTGTCTCTTAACTGCATTCTTTTAGACTGAATCTATAAGAACTGGCTGCATTACCATTTCAGACATCCACAACCAAATCAATTAAAGACAGCACTCAAGATGAAATCCTTTTGCCACCTCAGCTCAACTTTGAAACATTATTTGTCCCATTGCTTGAACTACATAGATTCAGAGTCACCTTCTGCTAATATTAGCTGGTTTCCAAAAGAATTTTCTCATTTGTAATATCTTCATATCCATCCTGACCTTCAATCTCTCCATCTTTTACTAGGGCAGAAAATTTGGCAAGCAGAAAGATTCCCAAAGATACCATCCTCTGTGGCCTGTATTAATTCTGAGATCTGTCCCTTTCAACACCAGAGTGAATGTATCTTGTTACTACGGCAACCATCTGCTTTCAGTTAAGTTATTTCTACTATCTCTGATTTTCATTAGAGATTCTATTTTATTAATTCTTTGCTAAATTAAGCCTGCCATATTTAGCATATCCCCAACCTGAGTCCTCATTTCTTAAACCTCCTACTTTCTGTTTTTAAGCAATTCTAAATCCAGTTTTACCCAAGTAACTCAAGAAGATTTTAAACAATCAGTAGCATTTTCCAAAAGGCCGAAAGTACTGTTCAATGACACAGAAATATATGACACTTGGATTATAAAACAAAAACAAAAAAGATAGAGTCATTGTGATATTGGAAATGAACATGCTCAAACTATGTCATACCTGATTTCATTAAGTATTTACTACTATCTCCTGCCCTAATTTTAGAGTAACATTGGCTGCTTCTCTATGTTATATGACTGGATTTATTGGTTACTTATTGATTGACTAGTGGCTGAAATTTCCAGACGGTTTCTTAGAGAGAAAATGTAAAGATGCCTCATGGGAAGTACAAAATAGGAGTTAGCCAAGCAAAAATAGTGAATAATAAATTATGTCCAATGAAAATATTCAATGATGGAAATGAGTTATAATTTAAAAATATAAACAAACAATCATGGATGCCAACTGCTTTTCTTTGAATGATCAATGAAGAAAAAGCAAAGGATAATAATCAATGGACTTTAATACATTTAATTTTTTAAGTTTATTTCTCTTTAGAACTTCCATTTTCTCCAAGGTCAGTATCGATAGACATGAAATTATCAGCAACCTCTCTTTCTCTTCTGTTACCACAAATGAACATGACTTTTAATAGCAAGAGTTTGTTATTTAATGATTAGAAATCAAAATTTCCAATTTTTATTTGAATGCTTTTAAAAATTACTCAGTAAACATGTATTAGGAGGGCAGGGAATAAGGTGTAACGGAGTCACACGAGAGCTGGATAAAATCCTTTATTTAAAAGTTTGATATTTTGCCCATCATTGATTATTTTGCATTTAATTTGATTTTTAAAAACATTGCATTAAAATATTTGTCTTAAATACCAATTATTTGTTAAACTGTGAATTCTGCACCTGAAGTGAATGCCTCATCATCTCACCCTAACTACAGTCCTGTTTATGAGTAAGATCCCGTGAGAGATTTGATTTATTCACTTGTGATATTTAAAGTATTGTTGTTTATTTAAAAAAGATAAATAAAATATTTATGATTCTATGAAAAGATAATTTTTTTAAAGATGATTTTCATTCCACAGTCAAGAATATCAAGTTGTTTCTAATATGTTATTGCCGCTTTTCTTCTGATGACTTCTTTGGAAACATGAAATCATTAGAGCAAGCAGATAAGAAAAAAAAATCATTTTATGTAAAAGTTGGATTTTTTCTATCCCATGCATTTTCTTAAAGAAAAACATACAGATGGATTTTTATCTAGGATGGACTTTGCAGAATGAATGAAAGCCTAGATTTAAGTCAATTTTATTATATTAGTCTCAGGTGTTTTACAAAAGAAATACAGCCTCAAAAATGATTTACTCTAATTAAGCTTATAATATTTTGTAGTGTTCTCTTCATTTTAAAAAGGAGATCTCCAGATTTATTTGCATATTTAACTGACTTTCCCAAAAAAGAAGGAATAAAAATAAGGTAGAGCTTGATATACAGTTAATTATGTGTTGGATTTGCTATTCTGCTAGAGCTACAGAGGGGGAAAGAGAAGGAAAAAAAAAAAACATTTTTCGTAAATACTCTCTTAGATTTGGAGCTTTATATTTGTGCCTAGAAATAATAATTATTGAAATACTATAATGCCCCTGTTGTATTTTAGGAGTCTAAATACAATATGATTTAATATTAATATTAGTTCATACATTGCTCTCACTGGGTAATTCCTATGTACATTGGTACATCTGTAACATTTTTAATTCTTGGACATATGTATTAATATATTTTACATTTACAGCTAGAAATATGCCATGGGCAAAACTCAATGAGAAAGGAACAATTAAATTGAATAAAAGATCATGGAATTCTGTTTCTCTGAGGCAGTGTTTGGGATATTTGACTTAATAAGTAGTAGAAAATCACTTAAGTAAATTATGTAAGTGAAAGCAAGTTTCTACAGCATCTGATTCTTATAGTTATTTAAAATTACATGCTTCTGTGCTTTTCTTCAATGTTAATGCAACTAGAAGAAATTAGCTCTCTATGACTGTACTTCACAGCATGGTGTGCTACAGGAAATAATGCCAAATACATGACTAGCAGTATTAATGACTAAAATTAGGCATATACTAACAATCACAGTATGAATAAGTATATCTACATTTTAATGGACAAGGATCATTGAAGATAGCAGTGGGAATAGGTGAAAAATTCATTTCACAAATTCAAGACAAATGCAGTCTTCACTGAGGACCTTAGTAACAACTGAAGAGACTTTGCTGTGTGTGTGTGTGTGTGTGTGTGTGTGTGTGTGTGTGTGTGGATTTTCCTAGAGGACAGCAATAAAAGTAGTTACCTGATTACATCAATTTACGAAATCCCTGAGGAGAAATCCTTCACACAAAATAAGTCTTGAATTCAGAAAACTTTGTTACTATATATGCATTGATGAGCTAAGTGGCAACAGCTGTCACACCACCTCCTGCCATTACAAGTTGAATTTGCACCTCAGCAGAACCAACGATCACTGTAAGATTAGTAACCTGGGAGTTTCTCACAATAGTTAAACCCACAGAATATTAATACCCAATTTCCACAACTGTCTTCTATCATCATTTTTTGGCACTGTTTTAAATAAAATCCATAGTAGATACCATGTCATATAGAAGAGAAAGAGAAAATATTAATAAAGTTCATTCATCTTTGTAATTATCATTTTTCAGGGGATATATTCAGCCAACCCTTCAGACTCACTTCAAATAAACCACAGTCTTTCTCAATCCACCAGAAAATATATGTTGTCTATGAGGTGGAACTCAAAAAGATTAGAACTTTGTTTCTTGTGGGTATTTTTATTTAACAAGTATTAACCAAGGGCTTATTACAAGCCTTTATGTGAAAATATTTATAGAAACCTTGAGAAAACATCTGGGTGAATATGTGAAAAGTTTACAGGCAGGAGGATTTATTTATTTTGATCTACCTATCACTGCACATACAAACACACATAGAAACATACATAGAAACAGACAGAAAAATCCACACACATATGCGTACTGATACCTTGCACTTTCTGTGTTACTTTACTATTAAAAAAACTCCCCATTACTGTGTCATACATCTGACTTCACAGTCTAGTTTTACTCACTTTCTGGGGTATCTCTTTTCTATTTCAAAAGAAGGGACAGAATTTCTAGCCACAGTTTGAACTCTTCAACGGGATTGTGGCCTAATTTTGGGCACAGCTGAGAGGTAAGTACTAACAGAGAGATGTAAGTAAAAAGGGAATAAAACACAAAAAGTTTCCCTTCTCTATGCCATAGTAGTGTAGCTAAAATAACTTTCCTGCCAGCAGTAACTTGTTTAAAATACAGTAGAGGGGAGCCTGGGTGGCCCAGTCAGTTAAGCCTCTGACGTTAGCTCAGGTCATGATCTCATGGTTTGTGAGTTTGTGAGTTCGAGCTCCTCATCAGGCCAACTGCTCTCATCACAGAGTCGGCTTCAAATCCTCTGTCTCCCTCTCTCTCTGCCCTTGCCCCTCTCAAAAACAAACGTTTTAAAAAATTAAAGAAATTAAAATACAATAGAAATAAAATCTAACATATAATGTTAACAGTATATAAAATATCTACTAAGAAAATAATAAGTTGTCAATATGATGAAAGCTTTAAAAGTACATGAGGAACAGAAAAAAATTTTTTGAAAAATGGCAGAATGTCGTAAGTGATGTAGTAAATACATTGAGTATAAGTCTGTAAATTTATTGCAATCTCAATAACAAAGATATTTTTATTTATGTTTTCCAAAATTAGTATGGTGGAATACATTTGTGAGATAAACCTCAAAGTCTGTGAAAATGATGAAGTGCTTTCTCAAATATTAAAACATATTCTATATGATGATAAACAAAATACAGTCATTTTACTATCAAGATATATTATCAGATTAGTAAATTAACATAAAGTCTAGAGTCGAGACCAAGTGCATGTAGAAATATAACAAGTGAGGCATTTTTTAATAATATCTACATCTGGGGCGCCTGGGTGGCGCAGTCGGTTAGGCGTCCGACTTCAGCCAGGTCATGATCTCGCGGTCCGGGAGTTCGAGCCCCGCGTCGGGCTCTGGGCTGATGGCTCAGAGCCTGGAGCCTGTTTCCGATTCTGTGTCTCCCTCTCTCTCTGCCCCTCCCCCGTTCATGCTCTGTCTCTCTCTGTCCCCAAAATAAATAAACGTTGAAAAAAAAATTAAAAAAAAATAATATCTACATCATATTAATATTAAAAATATATCCTTGCTTCATTTTAGGAAGTACTAAATCCTGCTGGATTTAAATTATTAATATAAAAATAAACTTCAAAATGTTCTACAATATGAAACAGGTAGTCTATATAAATCTCACTATATATATATATATATAATATTAGTGAGAAGAGGGACACAAGAAGTAGAAAACATAAACAAAAATAATGGTATGTGTTCTACATAAAAGGTGATACACTACTAAAATTACTAAAGTTCAATTTAAATGCAAACAATAACAACTATAAAACTCAAAATTTGAATGGCTACATATTTCATAGAATTCTAAATTGTACTAAAGATTAGTAAGGTTTTAATAAAGTTTTCATTGACACATTCACTAGGATCTTTTCAAACTTTAATTTCCCATAACAGTTGATGTGGTGAGAACATCCTACCTCATAATATGCCCCTCTATCTTCCCAATACTCTGCATCTTTGACACTTTTCTAATAAATAATTTGTCCTTTTTCTTTTGTCACATCTTAGTCTTCTTTGTTCCTATTTTTCATCCAAACTTTTTATATGTATGTATGTATGTATGTATGTATGTTTCAAGTTTTATTTAAATTCCAATTAATTAACATATAGTGTAATATTAGTTTCAGGAGTAGAATGTAGTGATTCAATGCAGTAAGTGCTTTCCTTAATACCCATCATCCATTTAAGCCATCTGCATGCCCAGCTCCTTCCACTAACCCTCAGTTTGTTCTCTATAGTTAAGAGTCTGTTTTATGGTTTTCCTCTCTTCCTCCCCTGCCATGTTTATCTGTTTCATTTCTTAAATTCCACATATGAATGAAATGATATACACACATATGTACACACACACCACCTCTTTACCCACTCATCAGTTGATGGACATTTCATAACTTGGCCATTGTCAATGATGTTGCTATCAACATCAGGGTGCGTGTGTCCCTTTGGATAAGTATATTTTTATCCTTTGGATAAATACCTAGTAGTGCAATTGCTGAGTTGTAGGGTAGTTATATTTTTAACTTTTGAGGAAACTTCATACTATTTTCTAGACTGGCTGCACCATTTTGCATTCCCACTAACAGTGTAAGAGGGATGCCCTTTCTCTGCATCCTCCCCAACACATGTTTCCTGTCCTGTTGATTTTAGCCATTCGACGGTGTGAGGTGATATATCATTAGAGTTTTGATTTGTGTTTCCCCAATAGCCAGTAATGTTGAACATCTTTTCATGTGTCTGTTAGCTATCTGTATGTCTTCTCTGGAAAAATGTCTATTCATGTCTTCTGCCCGTTTCTTAACTGGATTGTTTTTTGGGTGTTGAATTTGTTAAGTTCTTTATAGGCTTTGGATATTAGCTCTTTACCACATATGTCACTTGCAAATATCTTCTCCCATTCTGAAGGTTGTTTTTTAGTTTTGTTGATTGTTTCAAAAAATTTCAACAGAAATCATCCAAAAATTTTTAAATTGATTTTCCACAAGAGTTCAACATAAAATGCCCAACCTAAAATACCCAAACTTTGCAACTATTCTACTTCCGTAACTTTCTAGCCACCTTTCTACCACTAGTTATTGATGTTATTTCTTTGCTCTAGACTCATTAGTGAGAGTCAGTTACATATTTCCAACTATAAGTTCTCAATAGCCAGCTCAAAATTCTTTATTCTGAAAAGACTGACCCTTAAATTTCATGACTTATATTCTTAGTCTTTCCTCTGTGATACTACAATGCTTGGGACATATTTTTAATATATTCTTGAATATATTCTTGAATATATTCTTGAAAATGATCTGTGTCTACATCTATCTCAAAATTATGCACAATGACTTTCTGGAAGAAATCCACTTCCCCTTTTTTGGTCCTGAACACAGGCTTAAATTACACTAAGTCATTAATTAATTGTTTGAACAAAAATAACTCCCTAGTGAAGTTATTTCCCTAGTGAAATTATATGAGTGGATGACAGTCATTCACAGACAATATAACTTCCAATGTTAAAATTATTTCCCTAGTGAGTAATATCACTAGATGGCAGTCATTCAGAGACAGCATAACCTCCTATGTTTATTTCACTAAAAGAAAACCTAAAATGAGATTTTACCTATGAATCTGGTTCTTTGACATTTTAAAAGTAGACGTGCCTTCCCAATAAATCATAATGCAAGAATTTAAATTCATACAAAGGAATTTAATGCCCAGAACCATGGAATGCGAACAAAGAATATTTTCTTGCTAAAAAGCTACTTTTTATTGGTTTCTGTATAGAATTTAGTAATTCATCACTTGCACACAAAACCCAGTGCTCATCACTAAATTCTATACCAGAAACCAATATTACAACACATGTTAACAAATTGAAATTTAAATAAAATTTTGGAGAAAAAAAAAAAAATTAAAAACCACCACCACCAGCTATATTTTTTAGTGCAGGAACTAACAATTGAGTTCCTCTCTGAACATATAACTTTAATAGAAAATGAATTTTGATTGTTGGAGAAGTACTGTTTCAGTGATTTACTTTCAAGGTTTGCAATAATTATTATCAGTAGGGCATCACAGAGATCTGAGAAGGTAGCAAGGAGGAAATAGGTTTGCACACTGAATGCTTAAAAATGAATGCACCATGAAGAATCCAACCCTGAAAAAATACTGGCTGTCATCTGTTCTGTTGAAAACCTTGAAGAAGTCAAAGCAGTTGCTGTTAATCTGCCAAATTTCACTTTCCTTTCCCTGGATTTTCTTGGGTAAGATGAGAGAACAGACAGTGCGGAGACATCTTCACTGGACCAAAGACTGTAATGTTAAGAAATTGGTGAAAAACAGAGGAATAATAGTGCCTAATACTCCGCTTTGCTAGTCACATGTGCCAGATGTAATGGCCCATTAGCTACCAAATAAAATTATTCCCAAATGGAGATATGTGTCATTTATAATGTGGAATTATATAATAAAGTAAGTACTCAAGCAATAAGAGCAATCATCTGGAGAATTACTTGCAGGACCTATTGAAGGGTAGTCAAAATATGAAGTAACAGAAAAAGGAAAGGAAAAGATCGGCACAAAATATTCTTTGTCACTAATATTTTGGGACATTCTGATCAATGTATTTATGTATTTATTTATGTATTTATGTATTCTTCTAGTACCTTTTACACAGATAAAAATAAGTCATAAAAATATGAAGTGATTCCTTTACATTTTGGGTTTAGTATTCAATCATCTTTATAACTTTATTAGCCATTACAATCAAATAACATTTGATTGATGAACATTTGAGCAAGTAAAAATCAGAGTCAGGATTCTGAAGAGTAGTTACATTCCCAGACATGATAATATAGTCAAATAAGAAGAAAAAAAATTGTTCACATATCTACATGAACAATTCCTTAGCATATCAACTATTGAGGGATTGAAAAGCAAAGTCAGGTAGACTTGACTACATTCATTGTCATAGCATACTGGAGTTATCTTTTACTTATAAATCAGTAATTCAGGAATGATGTGGGATAAGGTTTCTGTAAACCATACTTTAGCAGAATTTCATTAGGCAATTGGGCTACCAAATAGAATATTATGCACAAATATTTCAAGACAATTAATGGAGAAAGCAATTATAACATAAGCAGAATCTTTATATAGTTTTTATTAATAAAGAAATACAACTTTGGTAGAAAACCAAGATGTGCTGGGTTCATTGGGATATTTATACAGTTGTAGTCAAAGAATATAATAATTTTTAATTTCATAAGTGAAAAGTTTCATCTGATACACATTAAAGAAGGGAGTACCCAGAAAATTAGTAGTGGTATGGTAAATGTAAGATCCAAATTTTTCCACTAGAAAAAAACATCTGTAAAAATAATGTTGAATCTACTTAGAAAGTAAAATAAATTGGGACACAGAAAATTTAACTCTTCCATCTCAAAGAACTTCTCTATAAATGTGATTAAGATTATTGAAACAATGGTCTCATGCTAAGTGGGTACATACACATTTACCTGACAAAGTTATAGCATTTAATATTGTGCAAAGCACCTTCTAAACAATGGAAACTCAAAGATGAATAAAATCTAATTCTTTTCTCACAGAGCAAAAGTAGAGTTAAACCCATATATTGTCAGGTTACTGTATCTACCTTGGAAATATGTGCATGTATATGTAAGTCTTAAAGATCAAAGCTATTCATTTCCTATTTAATGAATAAAAGAACCTATAAGTACCACATTTATGCCTGAGAATTTCTGAAGAAGCTTAATAATGTAGATAGAAAGTACACTTCAGCACTGCTTTTCATATCCCTGCTGATGTAGTAAAACCAACAAAAGCTTCAACAGTAGAGGGTAGCAGTAGGCAGGTAGGTGACCAGGAAGAAACTATCATGGGTCTAATATATGCTGCAGGAGGGGAATTAGTGGGAATTGCTGTTCTTGAGAGATGCAGGGCACACAGAGAGGGTTTTGAAGTCCATCTGCACAAAATTGTTTTAAGTTTTATGCTGATTCTATCTTCTATAAGTAGATAGTGAGGTGTCTAGAGAGACATATGATAGATTTGGTTTTGTCAGACTTTATTTCTATCACTTCATTCTCATTCTGAACTTCTAGGTGTAGTCAATTTTTTTTTTATTATGCAGACCAATGGAGGGGAGAATTTGCATAGACACAGCAAATTCAAGAAATATAAGCTTTTTTATACTTAGCTTTAGTATGATTTTTTTCAGCCCTAAGCTGAAAATTTCTTAATTTTATTTAGCTTAGATGATTTTCAAATGATTTGACATTCACTGAAAACACACACATCATCTGTAGTAGCCATGAAGCCTCCTGGGATGCAGGAGGAAACCAGTTGTTGATATTTAGAGTCTCCTATATATTGATTTTTAAAGCAGAAAACAGACCATTCTCTTTAACCACTAATATGAGCACACATTCTATTCATGTGCCAGTTGCAAACATATTGATCACATTAAGTGTCTTTTAGATTATGAAATTAAAAAAAATAGAGTTTTACATAAGAGATTCTTAAAAACTGAGAACAAACTGAGGGTTGATGGGGGGTGGAAGGGAGGGGAGGGTGGGTGATGGATATTGAGGAAGGAGGGCACCTGTTGGGATGAACACTGGGTGTTGTATGGAAACCAATTTGACAATAAATTTCATATTTAAAAAAATAAATAAAAATAAAAATAAATAAATAATAGAGTTTTATATTGACTTTCATACTTGACCAACTTAAATTACCAGAAGCAGTTAACAATAAATTATGCTTTACCAATAACTAATATGAACTTGTCGGAAACTATGAGAATAATTTATATATATGTATGATGACAGATGTCAGCTAAATACTATTAAGTATAAGTTTAATAATAAAATATTATGATCAACTATGGCTTCAAACATCTCTGTAGTACATATGGACCAGAACAAAAAGGAATTTAAGAAAATAAAGTTAAGCTGTAGAAGTATTGTTGACATATAAGCTTTTCATTAAATGTTTACATTCCTTTGGTATGTTATGCTGCCTAAGAGGAGACCTACTGGAGAGAGATTACAGATATAATTAAGCAGGGATTTTGTATTCTAAAATATGATTTTACTAAATGGTGGTTTTTTTATACTCAATATAATGCCTTGCAATTTAAATTTCAGTAATACTAAACATTAACCCAGGTATTAATGGGCTAATGGATGTGTCCTTATGCTCACAACCTTTATGCTATATAATTTACATACTTTCACAGTAAAAAAACGCAGAAAATTGATTGATATGCTTGAGTAATAATATAGTAAAAATTTGATCAAAGGAGACATAACTGGGATGTGACTAACACAAAACTTATTTATTGCTTATTTCTGTGTTTGATACTAGATTTTGGAAAAGAGATCTGATGGTGAAACACAACCTGCTGGGTCTTTATAAGATGAGTCAGAAGGTATTAAGATATTTTTTAAATGATAGTTACAGTGTATAATTAAGAATCTGTTCATTCATTCATCCACTTCTTTTATTCCTCCTCCATTATTTAACATTTCATTCATTCAACAGATGAATTGAACACCAAGCTAGTGCATGAGAACTATATCCAAGCATAAGCAGGCATTCATATTAAGAAACTCACTTGTGCATATTTATGTATATAACCAAAGATATACAAAAACAGTCCATATAGCTACATTGTATTCCAAATAACATTATATTTGAAATGATTCAGGGGAAATTCTTCTTTAAAGATATCTTGAAGAAAAGAATATTTTGAAATGTAAATAAGAACTTCTTAATTTATCAACATAGACTATTTATATGTGGTATTTCTTTCTAATACAGGACATTTGTTTTCATTGTAAAAAATGCAAGGATTAAGAGGTAACCCTTACCCTTAGGAATGCTTTACCTTTAAGGGGTATATTATCACAAATTTAGTGCTTTTTAATTTAAGTAACTATTACTTACAATTCTGTAAGTCGGAAGTCTGACAGGGGGCTCACCGGGCAGAAATCAGTCAGAGGGCTACATTCCCTTCTGAAGGCACCAAGACTCCATTTTCTTTCCTCTTCCAAATTCTACAGGCCTTCCACATTACTTGGCTCATGCGTCCTTCCTCCACCTTGAAAGCCAGCAGTGTTGTATTTCTTTGATCTTCCTTCTCAACATCTTTTTCTGACCACAGCCTGGAAAGGCCCTGCACTTTTAACAACTCATGTGATTAATCTGGGTCCACACAGATATCCCAGGATAGTCTCCCCATCTCAAGGTCGGTAAACTTCATTACATCTTCAAAGTCCTTTTTGCCCTGTAAGGTAACATATTTATAGGTCCCAAGGATTAGGGTCTGGACATCTTGGAGGAGAGGGCATTATTCTGCCTCCCCCTAGCGACACTAGAGGAATTGGAATTATGGCTCACATTTAGAGAACTAGGCACATTCATCTTGATCTGAAATGTAGCCACCTACCAGAGAAGGGGCTGGAGTCGCACAGAAGACTCCTTTGCACTTCTGAGAACAGATAATAGAATTTACTGTATTTTAACAAGCATCTGTTTTTGAATAAGCTTTCAGATATAGTAGCCATCAATTCTTACTTATTTGTTTTCAAAATGATCTGCCATCTCATGAGTGTGTTTATGAATATAAATCAATTTTATCTATAAAAAAGTTAACATTCTGTCAAATTGATGTCTGAGGGAAAAAAAATGTTTGCCTCCAACTCTGCTAAGGAGAAGGCATTACTATACACTGGACTCTCACATTAAATTTGTTTTTAATTTCTTAATTTAAAAATGAATTTGCTTTCATTGTTTTCATAGCTTGCCATCATGTAGGGGGTATAAAGCTGTGCAGGGGGGAACAAGATGGTCTTCACATTTTCAAAAACACATAGTCCCTTTAACTGATTATTGACTTCATAATCTGGGAGTGGTATCAGTAAATAAGGTAGGTTGGTCCCTCAAAGATGACAGTAAAAAGAAGTGGCTTAGATAACACTCCTGACACCAAAATCTCCCCCCCACCCCCATGATGTTTTACTAGATGTTCACTATAGATCTGCGTGTGTGGACTTTGCCCCCTGTTCTGCCACACTTCTCTCTTTTCTATAGTAGATATCTTCACCCAACTCTCTTGGCCACATGTCTTCTCTTTACTTCCTTGAGGAGGAATAACCCATCTCTCTTTGTTTAGATGGTAGTAACCCAGCAAAAATCCTAAAGGTGGCAAATTGTATTTCTTTCTTCTTGCTTCTTTATTGTGACTAAAGGTAGATAAGAGAGGGAAAGAGAGAGACAGACAGCGAGACAGAGACTCAAACTTTCTGTTTGCTGTGTTTTTAATATACCTAAGTCGGGGGGAGGGGTTGGGAAGTATGGTGGGAATAGAGAAAGCAAGCCTATTTTAGCCCTTGGAAAAGCTATGTCCTCTAATCTAGACTTATATGTAAGGTCAACAGCTCCAAACTCATTTTATAATTTAGCTTTTGGTCACTGACTGAGGACATCCTCAGATAATATCCTCAGACTCTGACTCTTCCCCTATCCATCCATTTCTCAAAATGTCCACCCCATCCCCCTGCTTTCCCTCCAATTACTTTAGATGGCATATGCATATGTTTGTGACATTGTCAGTTGTGCCGTTTATGCAGTAGACCCTATACTGTCTCATTTATTCAAGATATTGCTCTAGCAATTCTCCCTGATTTATCCTACATGATTATCTTTTACACTTTACTGCATTAGTTCCATCACCTTACAAACATGCTGGTGTTTTTCCTCATAAAATAAGCACACCATAAATAGATAAATTTTCTCTCGACTCCATTCTCCACTTTTTCCCACCAGCTATTGCCCCATATGTGTTTACTTCCACAGCAAAACTCCTCAAATTGTCCATATTCACTTTTCCAATTCTTCCCTTTCATTTCTCATAAACCTGCTCCAATTAAGCTTTCTCACCCACCACACTGCCAAAATTGATCTCATCAAGACTATGATGATCTCAGTTTGTAAAATCTAAAGGATAACTGTTCTCCAGTTATGAAATCTTTCAGCAGGATTTGAAAATATTGATCATTCCCTCCTCTTAAATACACTTCCTTAATCTGGCTTCCAGATGATCATAAATTTCTTCCTACCATACCATGCCAGTAGCTATTTCCTAGTATTGGGAGAAATCAAATTCAAAACCCTTTTTAAAATTGCTACAAGATGGTAGGGACCATAACTATTTGGTTCAACATGGTGTACATAAAGCCTATAATGAATGTTCTAGATGCAGAGCCCAATAATAAAGAAACCATGGGAAAGACCTTCTCTAGGAAAAAGAGCCATGACAGAATATTAAAACCAAGTTTGAGGCTATATGAAGTGTAAAGGAGGGATTTTTTTCCCCTACTTATATACACTATTGGCTCTGTCATACTTGTAAATAATCATTAAAAATGTTGGAAAAATTTGTGTGAGTAGTCACAAGTTTCTATATACTGTTTTCATTTTCATAACTCAAGCTTAAAATTTATAATTCTATCAAATCTAATTTTTCCTCTATGTAGGTCTTATCTTAGCATTTAACAAAATGCTAGAGATCAGAGTATGAAAAGAGTTACATGATTTTTCTTTTCCATTAGACCTTTTTTGAGTACACTTAATGCAGAGTCATAAGATTGAACAGAAGTCACAACTGTTAAAGAAAAAAAAAATTATTCTGACACTTGTTAAAATTGTAAGAAAAATTTGAATCAGGATGAGGCCTCATCAAAAACAGAGCACCAGGGGAGCCTGACTAAACTTTGCTCAAGGAAAGTCTTTGTCACAATTTTCCTTCATCTAAGATTTAAGGGCTTCTGGATGTCCTATTACTTTTATTGTTTCATTATATTACAACTGACCAGAATTATCTAAACATTGTGTTGCCTTTAATAGCTATGAACCACTGTGATTACATTACTTTTGTCTTCCAACCTGAACACATAGCTCTAGGATAAACAATTATCAGCTTTTCCAAACCCACTCTATCTACTTACTTTTCAGTTGTATTTCTGAGGTTCATTTTACAGTTTTTAACCTTTGTTAAATCTTTGGATTACTGATTACTTTGGTCTGTAGGTGGGGCTTTTCCAAGTTGTTGGATTTATTATGATATCAGAGATCAGCATGTTAAGTGTTCTCGGTAGAAATATTCCTTATAAATCCTGTTTTATTTCAGTACCAAGCCTCCCACTTGTCTCAGAAAAGTATCTTGGCAAAATTATTGGACTTATGGATATTTTAGTTCATTTAATTTAATAATGTTTCAATTACAATAGTGATTTTTTAAGTTTTATTTACTTTTTAAAAATCCCCTAGTGAAGTGACTTCCTTGATATGTTTTATTCATTTTTAAAATTAGTTATAAAAACAATGTTTTGTCTACTCCTGATTCTATAACTTCTTCCTTCACCCTGCCAAGCCATAATCCTGAAGGTTTTTATCAATAAGTTCAGCCCCACCTTAGTTGTAATAAAAATAAATAAGTAAATAAAAATAAAAATTAAAAAAAAAAGCTGTCTGAGAAGGAAGTACATTTGGAGCTTAATAAGTCAAACTTGTTTTAAGACTTGGGTCTTTGTTCTAACATGGTTCATTTTCCAGTGTGTCTCCTGCAACTTGTAGGCATGAAATATGTTCCCAGTTGCCAATCTCTCTTCCCTCCTATGTTGATTCAATCTCTGAGTGTGATTTTTAGATCAAACACCTCACTATACATTGAATTCTTGTTAGGACCAAAGGTATTTTCTGAATCACAGCAATATGTTTAAGACCCTGACAACTTCTCCAGTTTCAAGTTTCTTCTGGGTCCATCCTCATATAGAACAGAATCTGTTCAATATTATAAATCAATTGTCTTTGGATTTTGGCCATATAATGGAGCATATCTAGGATCATGATGCCACTGCTCACAAGACACTGTTTCTCTTTGCCTATACAACAGAGTTGTGTAAAGGCCTATATCCTCTAGCTATTTCTCTAATAAAATGTAATTTTCTTAGCAGCAAGATATTTTTGTATAACAAGGCTCAACCAAAAAGTAATAGAAAACCTGAATATTCCTACAGACATTTTAAAACTTGAATGCATATTTAAAAACCTTCCAAACACAAGATCTAAGGTCTAGATATTTTGACTGGCAAATACTATCCATCATTAAAAGAAGAAATATGTCAATAGTTATTTCTAGATAATAGAAAAAGAGGGAATGTGGCTTCAGCTTTCGGCTTTGTCTAGCAAAGCCGATTACTCAAGACTCCATGCAAGAGAGGTGAAAGGGAGGCTAAGGGGAGTCTCCCCAGCTGCTCTCAAGCTCCTGTTTTTATTGAGCATACATTTAGGGAAACAATGAACAATACCTTAGTGGGCTAGTGCCAGTAAGAATGTGTAGAAAATGTGCAGATAATCAAGTTAAGACAGGGTAAAATATTCCTTGCAATAACATAGTCTAAGGAATTTATGACTGTGGGCAGGACCTAATTCTTAGATATATATTAACTAAATAAGCAAAGTGAGTGCCTCCTAGATATACACTAACTAGATAAGTGAAGCATGGCCCCTGTCTCCAGCAGGGCCAGAAAGCAGTTTTCTGCTTTCCAGTGCATTCCCTATAATCGCCTAACCAAGACATAGATATATGATTTCCCACAAGGGAATATTAACTTTGTTCTAAAACCTGATGCAGACAGAACAAGAAGTGACAAATATCCTTTTTTTTAAAATTTTTTTAACGTTTATTTATTTTTGAGACAGAGAGAGACAGAGCATGAACAGGGGAGGGGCAGAGAGAGAGGGAGACACAGAATCAGAAACAGGCTCCAGGCTCTGAGCTGTCAGCACAGAGCCCGACGGGGGGCTCGAACTCACGAACCATGAGATCATGACCTGAGCTGAAGTCGGATGCTTAACCGTCCAAGCCACCCAGGCGCCCCGACAAATATCCTTTTTGAACATAGGTTCAAATATACTCAACAGAATAGTTTCAAATAAAATTCAGCAATACATAAAAAGAATAATAAGTCAAAAGTGAGTGTTTTTTTGATTCTCATTTCCCTGATCATTAGTGATAGTCTTTCACATACAAGTTGGCCATAGGTATTTCTTTGGAGAAATATCTATTCACTCTTTCACCCATTTTTTGATTGGTTTACTTGTTTGTTTGTTTAACGAATGAGTTGTAGGAATTCCTATACACTTTGTATATTAACTCCTTACCAGATATAGGGTTTACAAATATTTTCTCCCATTCCATAGGTTGCCTTTTTTGCATTGATTATTACTTCCTTTGCTGTGCAGGATATTTTTAGTTTGATATAGTCCTACTTGCCTATTCTTGCTTTTGTTACTTTTTCTTTTGTTGTCATATCCAAGAAATCCTTGTCACGACCAATATCAAGAACATTTTTTCCCTACATTTTCTTTAGGAGTTTTACAGTTTAACTTCTAACATTTATTTTTTAAACCATTTTCCAGTTAATTTTTGTGTATGGTGTAAGAAAAAGATCTAATTTCATTTTATTGCATGTGGATATCCAGTTTTCCCAGAACCATTTGTTGAACACCCTATTCTTTCCCCATTAAGTATTCTTGGATATTTTGTTGAAGATTAGTTGGCTGTGTATGTGTGCTTTATTTCTAGGTTCTTTATTCTATTCTGTTCATCTATATGTCTGTCTTTATGCCAGGGAATGTAAAATGACACTGTTTCTATGAAAAAGAATATGGAGATTCCTCAGAAAATTAAAAAATAAAACTACCATATGAGCTAGCAACCCCGCTTCTGGGTACAAATCCAAAAGAACTGAAATTGGAATCTCAAAGAGACATTCTACATTGATATGCAGTAATATGCACTATTGCTAAGATATGTCCCTCAGCAGATGAATGGATAAAGAAAATGTGGTATAGGTAGACAAAGAAATAGTATTTGACTTTAATAAAAACAGATATCCTGCTATATGCAACAACATGGATGAACCTGGAGGCATTATGCTAAGTCAGTTACAGAGGACAAACGCTGCAGGATTCCATTTATCTAAGACACCTGAAATAGTCAAACTCAAGAAGCAGAAAATAGAATGGTAGTTTCCACGGACTCAGATGAGAGAAGGAATAAATGAAGAATTATATTTCAAAGCTATAAAGTTTCAGTTATGCAAAATGAGTAAATTCTGGAGTTATGTTGAAAATAATGTCTATAATTAACAATATTGTACACTTAAAATGTTGTCAGGAGGAAATTCACAGTATATATTAACTAACTGAAATTTAAATAAAAACCTAAAGAAAATAATTTGCTAGGGGGATAGATTTCATATTAAGTGTTCTTATCACAGTTTAAAAAAAAAAAGAAAGAAATCCAAAACTGGTTCATTCAAAATCCAGTCCAGGGGTGCCTGGGTGGCTCAGTCAGTTAAGTGTCCAACCTCGACTCAGGTCATGATCTCGTGCTTCGTGTGCTTAAGCCCCATGACGGGCTCTGTGCTGACATCTCAGAGCCTGGAGCCTGCTTCGGATTCTGTGTCTCCCCCTCTCTTGGCCCCTTCCCTGCTTGCACTCCCCTCCCCTGCTTGGTCTCTCTGTCTCTCTTTCAACAATAAATAAACGTAAAAAATTTTTAAAAATCCAGTACAAGGTATTATTCCATATTCTATAGTATTAGCAAGCTAAAGAAAAAATACTATATTTCCATATCAATGGATACTGAAAAAATGTTTTCATAAGGTACAACACTCACTCCAGAAAATCTGATAAAGGGTGTCTACACCAAATAAAGAAACACTATAGCAAACATTGTACTTAATGATGAAAGACTATATGCTTTACCCCTACAATTGAGGAAGAGGTAAGGATGCCTACTCTCAACTATCCCATTCAATATTATCATGGGATTTCTTGTAAAAAAAATAAAAGTTTAGCTAACAGAAAAGGAAGATATAAAATTACTCACAATATTTGTAAAACTACAAGATGTTAATGAAAGCTATGAAAATATACCTAAATAAATAGAGAGAAATACCATGATCACATTTTAGAAGATGTGATCATGTGATTTAGAAGAATGGTTTCAACAACCATTCTTCCCAAATTGACATATATATTTAGTTGAGTTCATATAAAATTCCAGAAATCTTTTTTGGAGGTACCAATGTTGATACTAAAATTTATATTGCAAATTAAAGAAACCAGAGAAATGGAAGCCGTTTGAAGGAAGAAGAACAAAGCGGGAGGACATACAATAACCAATTTTATGATTTTCCATAAGCTAACAATATTCAAAATATTTTGTTCTTGGAAAAATCATGAATGCAATATTACAGAATAGATAGTCCAGAGGTAGATATGGTCAGTTGACAGTGGTTCAAAGGCATTAGAGAAAGCATATTTTCTTTCATCAGATGGGACTGGAACAATTGTACATTCAAATGAAAAAAAAAAGCTCATACCTATACTTCACACTGTACCAAAAAGTAAAAAAAATAAAAAGTTCAAAGACACTAATTTAAAACATAAAATTATGAAAATTTAGAAGACAACCTAGGATAAATCTTTATAGCCTTGGGTTAGGCAAATAATTCTTAAGTATGACAACAAAAGTTAGTTCTTTAAAAGAAAAATATTAATAAATTAGGCTTCATCTAAATTAAAATTTCTGCTCAATGAAAGACAATATAAAAATAATGAAAACACAAGCTACAGACTTTTAGAAAGTATTGCAATCACAAATCTAATAAAATACATATCCAGAATATGTAAAAAAATTCTCAAGACTCAATGGTAAGAAAGTAAATGACTCGATTTAAAAATGGGCAAAAGACTTGAGGAGTTATATGACCAAAAAAGTGTATAAATGGAAAATATGTACATGAAAAGATGCTCAACCTTATTAGTCATTAGGGAAATACAAATTAAAACTATAATGAGATACCACTACACATCAATTAAAATAGCTTAATTCATTAAATATGACAATTATAAGTGCTGTTGAGGATACAGAACAACTGCAACTCCCATACTGTTGTCAGTGGGAATGAAAAATGGTACAACTGCTCTAGGAAACACTGAGAATTATTATAAAATTACACATGCGCTTACCATATGACCCAGCAATCTCACTCCTGTATACAGAGGGTGAAATGAAAATTTCTCTTCAAACAAGAGCATTTAAACAAGGTTGATGCCATCTTTATTCGCAATCACCCAAAACTGGCAGTCATCAAAACGTCCTTCATTAGGTTCATGGATAAAGAAACTGGTATGTTCATACAATGGAAGACTTACTCCACAATGAGAAGTAATGAGTTTCCAATAACATGTAACACCTGGGTGAATCCAAAAGACATGCTGAATGAATAAAGCCAGTCTCCAAATGTTATGTACCATATGGCTTCATTTTCTATGGAATTCTTGAAAAGACAAAACTATAGGAAGATAAAAAATATTGATTTCCTGGGGTTAGGGTAGTGGAGAGTGTTTGACTACAAAATGAAAGTAAGAGGGAAATTTTAGAGATGATGGGAGTTTTCAGTATACTGATTATGCTGGTATTTATACACATTCATATAAACTCATAAAACTGCACACCAAAACAAAGTTAATGCTATTTTTTGTTCCACAAATATGTGGGGTAGCAAAGTGCTCTGCTCGTCATATCACTCTGTTAGTCCATATTGAAAGAACAGCCACCATCCCATCTCTAACATTGCTAGTCTCCATGCCAGGAGGAAGATTTTTTTAAAAATGAGGAAGCACTATTGCTTAATGCTTCATCCTGAATGTTAGACATGTCATTTCTGCTACATATGTTCTTAAGGAAAAAAAAAGCTATATGTCCGTATCTAAGTCCCAAGTTTGGGAGAAGTTTAATACACCCTTGACACTGGAAGGAGACAGATGAACTACTGAGAATAATCATTAAGACTATCACACTTGCTAAATAGTGGAAATGCTCAGAGAATGTAATCTATTGTACTCTACAATTAAAAAAAATGTGTTTCTAACAAATGGAGAGATATCCCATGTTCATGGATTGGAAGAATTAATATTGTTAAAATGTCCACGCTACCAAAGCAATCTATAGATTCAATGCAATCCCTGTCAAATTGCTAACAGAATTTTTCACAGAACTAAAACAAATAATACTAAAATATGCATGAAACCACAAAAGAGCCAGAATAACCAAAACAATCTTGAGAAAGAAGAAGAATTCCAGATTTCAAGATATACTACACTGCTGTAGTAATTAAAACAGTATGGTACTGCCAAAAAAAAAAGGCACATAGATCAATAAAACAGAATAGAGAGCTCAGAAATATACTTACATTTACATGACTAAATAATCTATTAGAAATAAGGAAAAATTATACAATAAGGAAAAGACAGTCTCTTCAATAAATGGTGCTGAGAAAACTGGACAGCTACAGGCAAAAGAATAAAGAGGACCACTTTCTTACACCATACACAAAAATAAACCTAAAACAGATTAAAGACCTAACTGTGAGACCTGAAACCATAAAAATCCTAGAAGAGAACCCAGGCAGTAATTTCCCTGACATTGGCTGCAGTAACATTTTTCTACGTATATCTCCTAAGGTGAGGGAAACAAAAGAAAAATAAAGTATTGGGATGACATCAAAATAAAAAGATTTTCCACAACAAAGGAAACCATAAATAAAACACAAAGGCAACTTACTGAATGGAAAAGATATCTGAAAATGATATATCCAGTAAGGGGCTATTATCCAAAATATATAAATAATTTATACAACTTGACTAAAAAACCAAACCAGACAGGAGCCAAGATGGCAGAACAGCATGGAAGTTGTGTGTTTCATGTTCATGAAATACAGCCAGACCAACATTAAACCATCCTGCACACCTAGAAAACTGATCTGAAGATTAACACAACAATCTGCACAACATGAACCACAGAATTCAGCAGGTACACAGGGTGGAGAGGTGAACTTGGGGAGCAAGAAGCCATGGCAGGCAGGGAGGTGCTTTTGCAGGCAGAGAGAGGATGGAGATGGTCGGCGGGTGGAGGGGAGAATACAGGAAAAGCACCTCTCCCAAAGCAGCTGGAGAGAAAGTGGAAAATTGGAAACAGTCACAGGGACTAAATTAAAAAGGGAGAAAGGAGAAAGGAGAAAGGAGAGGGTTTAAATTCCATTAAGACTGTAAACAAGAGGAGCACAAAGTCTGCAACTCTGCAACTCAATACCTGGCAGTGCTCTGGTGGGAAGAGAGAATCCCCAGGAGCAGAGTGGGGTCCAGGAGGTTCTTGGGCCACATGGGGAAAAGCAGTTCCACTGCTGGAAGGACATTTAGTAGAGACTATTGAAGCCACCTGGTCCCAGCAGACTCCAGAAAATGGCCACATGCGATGGTGCTGGAACAAGATCTTTAAGGGTGAAGCCTGGTGCATGATGTGTGTTGTGATTTTCCATAATCCCTGAAAAGCTGCTGCTACACTATCTCATGAACCTTTTCTGGGATGGCCTGGCACCAGGCCATAGTCTTGGGGCACCAGCAGCAAAAGGGTCCAGCAAGCGTTCCTGGTTGCAGCCCATATTAGGCCATTGCTCAGTGAGACCCTCCCCAGAGGGGCAGAATGGGTCAAAGCCACAGTCCTTCAGAAGTAAGGGGCTGGGAAAAACAGCCACATCTGACACAAAACTTGAGAGAAGTACTGCCTGGGGCTTGATCACGGACAGTGAAGAAACGGGGAGTGGACAAAAGCTGAAGACAGAGGATGGGTGCATGATTGCTCATTGGTGAGAACAGAGTTCTGATACTAGAGACTGGGTAGCTTGGTGACACCACTTTCACTGCTCTCAAACATGCGCATATGCACCTACGAGCACCACAACACTCCACCCCAGCAGGCTAGCAGCACCATTTAGTGGAGAAGGGAGCCATTACACTGAGCCCCGCCCAACTGGGCCAACCTTGTTTTTCAAGAACACAAGTCTCACCACCTGCTTAGTTTATGGACTATAAAGCGCTTCACAGTCTGACTTCTAGGGGAAAACAAAGTAATTTCAGTCCTACTTCAATCTGATAGCAGGTCCATGTATTCAATTTTCTTTTTTTCCCTCTTTTTCACTTCCTTTCTTTTTCTTGAATACAGAACAAAAAAATTCATTTTCAATTTTTATTAAAAATATTTCGTTAAAATTTTTTACTATATTTTTTACATTTGTATAAATTTTTTCAAATTCTATTTTACTTACATCATTTTACTTTAGTCTACTTCAGTGTATTCACTCTTCCATATTTTCAAATGATTTTTTTTCTTTTTCTTTTTTCTTTTTTTCTTTTCTTTTTCTTGAAGAAAGAGAAAACTTCATTTTTACTTTCAATTTCTATTAAAATATTGTTCTTTAATTTTTTTCTATATATTTTACTTTTATGTAAATTTTTTCAAATTCTATTTTACTTCCATTATTTTATTTTAGTCTACTACAGTGTATTCACTTTTTTAAATTTTAAAACGATTTCTTTTTTCTCTTTTATCTATTTTAAATTTCTTTTCCTTTTCTTGAATACAGAAAGAGAAAAAAATTCTCTTTATTTTTTCAATTTTTTGAAAGAGAGAATTTTCAATTCTCTCTATTATTTTCAATTTTTATTAAAAATATCTTTCTTTAATTTTTCTACTATATTCTTTACTTTTGTGTAATTTTTTTCAAATTATATTTTACTCCCATCATCTCATTTTAGTCTACTTCAGTGTATTCATTTTTTCAAATTCTCAAATGATTTCCTTTTTCCCCCCTTTTTTCTCTAATCTGTCAAACCACTTTCAACACCCAGACCAAAACACACCTAGGATATAGCATCATTTATTAGATTGTGTGTGTGTGTGTGTGTGTATGTTTCATTTTAATATTTTTTAATTTTAATTTTTTTGATTTTAATTTTTCTACTTCATTAATTCCTTTTCACTGTTCAAAATGACAAAACAAAGGAATTCACTGCAAAAAAGGGAGCACGAAAAAACAACACCCAGGGATTTAACCAACTCTGATACAAGCAAGATGTCTGAACCAGAATTTAGAATCACGATAATAAGAATACTAGCTGTAGTCAAAAATATATTAGAATCCCTTTCTTCAGAGATAAAAGAAGTAAAAACTAGTCAGAATGAAATAAAGAATGTTATCACTGAGCTGCAATCATGGATAGATGCTGCAGTGGCAAGGATGGATGAAGCAGAACAGAGAATCAGCAATATAGAGGAAAAAATTATAAATAATGAAGCAGGAAAAAAGGGAGATTAAGGCAAAAGAGCACGATTTAATAATTAGAGAAATCAGTGTCTCATTAAAAAGGAACAGCATCAGAATCATAGGGGTCCCAGAAGAGGAAGAGAGAGAAATAGGGGTAGAAGAGTTATGTGAGCAAATCATAGCAGAAAAATTTCCTAACCTGGGGAAAGACACAGACATCAAAATCGAGGAAGCACAGAGGACCCCCAATAGATTCAACAAAAAACCGACCATCAACAAGGAATATCATAGTCAAATTCACAAAATACTCAGGCAAAGAGAGAATCATAAAAGCAGCAAGGGAAAAAAAGTCCCTAACCTATAAGGGAAGACAGATCAGGTTTGCAGCAGACCTATCCACAGAAACTTGGCAAGCCAGAAAGGAGTGGCAGGATATATTCAATGTGCTGAATCAGAAAAATATGCATCCAAGAATTCTTTATCCAGCAAGTCTGTCATTCAAAATAGAAGGAGAGATAAAAAGTTTCCTAGACAAACAAAAATTAAAGGAGTTTGTGACCACTAAACCAGCCCTGCCAGAAATTTTAAGGGGGACTCTCTGAGGGGAGAAAAGATGAACAACAACAACAACAAAAGACCAAAAGCAACAAACACTAGCAAGTACCAGAGAACACCACCAGAAACCCCAACTCTACAAGACACATAATGACAATAAATTCATATCTTTCAGTACTCACTCTAAACGCCAATGGACTCAATGCTCCAATCAAAAGACATAGGGTAACAGAATGGATAAGAAAATGAGATCCGTCTATATGCTGTTTACAAGAGACCAACTTTAGACCTAAAGACACATTCAGATTGAAAATAAGGGGATGGAAAACCATCTATCATGCTAATGGTCAACAAAAGAAAGCCAGAGTAGCCATACTTATATCAGACAATCTAGACTTTAAAATAAAGACTGTATCAAGAGATCCAGAAGGGAATTATATCATAATCAAGGGGTCTATCCACCAAGAAGACCTAACACTTGTAAATATTTATGTGCCAAATGTGGGGGCACCCAAATATACAAATCAATTAATCACAAACATAAAGAAACTCATTGATAGTAATACCATAATAGTAGTATACTTCAACACCCCACTCTCAGCAATGGACAGATCATCTAATCAAAAAAATCAACAAGGAAACAATGGCTTTGAATGACACACTGCACCAGATGGACTTAACAGATATATTCAGAACATTTCATCCTTAAGCAGCAGAATATACATTCTTCTCCAGTGTACATGGAATGTTCTCCAGAATAGACCATATAGTGGGATGCAAATCAGCCCTAAGCAAGCACAAAAAGATTGAGATCATACCATGCATATTTTCAGACCACAATGCTATGAAACTCAGAATCAACCACAAGAAAAAATTTGAGAGGTAACAAATACTTGGAGACTGAAGAACATCCTACTAAAGAATGAATGGGTTAACCAAGCAGTTAAAGATGAAATTAAAAATATATGGAAGTCAATGAAAATGATAACATCACAACCCAAAACCTCTGGGATGCAGCAAAGGTGGTCATAAGAGGAAAGTATATAGCAATCCAGGCTTTCCTAAAGAAGGAAGAAAGATCTCTGATATACAACCTAACTTACGCCGTAAGGAGCTGGAGAAAGAACAGCAAATAAAACCCAAAACCAGCAGTAGACAGGAAATAATAAAGATTAGAGCAGAGATTAATGCTATCAAAACCAAAAAACCAGAACAGCTCAATGAACCCAGAAGCTGGTTCTTTGAAAGAATTAACAATATTGATAAACTACTAGCCAGTTTGATCAAAAAAAAAAAATGAAAGGACCCAAATAAATAAAATCAAGAATGAAAGAGGTGAGATCACAACCAACACAGCAGAAATAAAAACAATAATAAGAATATTATAAGCAATTATATGCCAATAAAATGGGCAATCTGGAAGAAATGGACAAATTCCCAGAAACATACACTACTAAAACTGAAACAGGAAGAAATAGAAAATTTGAACAGACCCATAACCAGTAAGGAAATTGAATTAGTAATAAAAAATCTGCCAAAAAACAAGAGTCCAGGGTCAGATGGCTTTCCAGGGGAATTCTACCAAACATTTAAGGAACAGTTAACATCTATTCTCTTGAAGCTGTTCCAAAAGATAGAAATGGAAGAAAAACTTCCAAACTCTTTCTATGAAGCCAGCATTACCTTGATTCCAAAACCAGACAGAGACCACACTAAAAAGAACTATAGACCAATTTCCGTGATGAACATGGATGCAAAAATCCTCAACAAGATATTAGGCAACTGGATCCAACAATACATTAAAAAATTATTCACCATGGCCAAGTGGTATTTATACCTGGGATGCAGGGCTTGTTTAATATCTACAAAACAATTAACATGATTCATCACATCACTAAAAGAAAGGACAAGAACTCTATGATCCTCTCACTAGATGCAGAGAAACCATTTGACAAAATACAGCATCCTTTCTTGATAAAAACCCTCAAGAAAGTAGGTATAGAAGTAGCATACCTCGAGATCATAAAAGCCATATATTAACGATCCAATGCTAATATCATCCTCAATGGGGAAAACTGAGAGCTTTCCCCCTAAGGTCAGGAACAAGACAGGGACGTCCACTCTCGCCACTGTTATTCAACATAGTATTGGAAGTCTTAGCCTCTACAATCAGACAGCACAAAAAATAAAAGGCATCCAAATCGGCCAGGGAGAGGTCAAACTGTCACTCTTCGCAGATGACATGATACTCTATATGGAAAACCCAAAATATTCCACCAAAAACCTGCTAGAATTGATTCATTAATTCAGCAAAGTTGCAGGATATAAAATCAATGCACAGAAATTGGTTGCATTCCGTACACTAACAATGAAATGACAGAAAGAAAAATTAAGGGATCGATCCCATTTACAGTTGCACAAAAACCCATAAAATACCTAGGAATAAATCTAACCAAAGAGGTGAAAAATCTATACACTGAAAACTATAGAAAGCTTATGAAAGAAATTGTAGAAGACACATACAAAAAATAAATGGAAAAAGAATCCATTCTCCTGGATAGGAAGAACAATTATTGTTAAAATGTCAATAATACCCAAAGCAATCTACATATTCAATGCAATCCCTATCAAAATAACACCAGCATTCTTCACAGAGTTGGAACAAGTAATCCTAAAATTTGTATGGAACCAGAAAAGACCCTGAACAGCCAAAGCAATCTTGAAAAAGAAAACCAAAGCAGGAGGCATCACAATCCCAGACTTCAAGCTATACTAAAAAGCTGTAATCATCAAGACAGTATGGTGCTGGGACAAGAACAGACACTCAGATCAATGGAACAGAATAGATAACCCAGAAATGGACCCTCAAACGTATGGCCAACTAATCTTTGACAAGGCAGGAAAGAATATCCAATGGAATAAAGGTAGTCTCTTCAGCAAGTGGTGCTGGGAAAACTGGACAGTGACATGCAGAAGAATGAACCTGGACCACTTTCTTAAACAATAAACAACAGTAAACTCAAAATGGATGAAAGACCTAAATATAAGACAGGAATCCATCAAAATCCTAGAGGAGAAAGCAGGCAAAAACCTCTTTGATCTTGCCCGCAGCAACTTCTTACTCAACACGTCTCCAGAGGCAAGGGAAACAAAAGCAAAAATGAACTACTGGGACCTCATCAAAATAAAAATCTACTGCACAGCGAAGGAAACAATCAGCAAAAGTAAAAGGCAACTGACAGAATGAGAGAAGATATTTGCAAATGACATATCAGATAAAGGGTTAGTATCCAAAATCTATAAAGAACTTATCAAACTCAACACCCAAAAAACAAATAATCCAGGGAAGAAATGGGTAAAAGACACGAATAGACACTTCTCCAAAGAAGACATCCAGATGGCCAACTGACACATGAAAAAATGCTCCACATCACTCATCATCAGGGAAATACAAATCAAAACCACAATGAGATACCACCTCACACCTGTCAGAGTGGCAAACATTAACAACTCAGGCAACAACAGGTGTTGGTGAGGATGTGGAGAAAGAGGATCTCTTTTGCATTGTTGGTGGGAATGTAAGCTGGTTCAGCTACTCTGGAAAACAGAATGGAGGTTCCTCAAAAAACTAAAAATAGAACTACCCTATGACCCAGAAATTGCACTAGTAGGCATTTATCCATGGGATACAGATGTGCTGTTTCAAAGGGACACATGCACCCCCATGTTTATAGCAGCACTATCAACAATAGCCAAAGTATGGAAAGAAACCAAATGTCCATCGATGGATGAATGGATAAAGAAGATGTGGTATATATATATACAATGGAGTATCACTTGGCAATCAAAAAGAATGAAATCTTGCCATTTGCAACTACGTGGATGGAACTGGAGGGTATTATGCTATGTGAAATTAGTCAGTCAGGGAAAGACAAAAATCATATGACTTCACTCATATGAGGATTTTAAGAGACAAAACAGATGAATATAAGGGAAGGGAAACAATAATATAAAAATAGGGAGGGGGACAAAAGAGAAGAGATTCATACATATGGAGAATAAACAAACTGAGGGTTACTAGAGGGGTTGTGGGAGGGGGGGATGGGCTAAATGGGTAAGGGGCACTAAGGAATCTACTCCTGAAATCATTGTTATACTATATACTGACTAATTTGTATGTGATTTAAAAAAATAAATTAAAAAGAAAATAAAAATCTGAAACTGGGCAAAGGAACTAAACAGACATTTTTTCCCCAAAGAAGACATACAGATGCCCAATAGACACATGAAGAGATGGTGAAAATCATTAACCTCTAGGGACATGCAAATTAGAACTGTAATGATTATTACCTTATACCTGTCCGAATGGTTAAAATAAAAAAACACAAGAAACAAATTTTGGTGAGGATGTGGAGAAAAACAAAACCCCATGCACTGTTGGTGAGATTGTAAATTGGTGCAGTCACTGTGAAAAATATTATGGAGGTTCCTCAAAAAATTCAGAATAGAAATACCATATGATCTTACAGATGCACATGCATGCACATATGTACGTGTACACACGCATGAACACACACACAAATGGAATATTATTAGCCATAAAAAGGATGTGATTTTGCCATTTCTGACAACATATTAAGTGAAATAAGTCAGACTGAGAAAGAAAAATACCATATGATTTCATTCATAGATGGAATCTAAAAACAAAACAAATAAACAAAAAAGCAGAATCAGACCTATAAATATAGAAAACAAACTGATGGTTGACAGAAAGGGGGTGGAGAGATAGGCAAAATGGGTGCAGGGGAGTGGGATATGTAGGCTTCCAGTTATTGAATGAATAAGACACAGGAATAAAAGGCACAGCATAGGGGAATATATGTAGCATAGGGAATATAGTCAATGGTGTTACATGGTGGTAGATGGTAGCTATACTTGTGGTGAGCAAAGAATAATATAATATATAGAGATATTAAACCCCAATGCTTTATACCTGGAACTAATGTAACATATTATGTCAGCTATACGCAAAAAAAAAAATTAAAAACAAAAAAACAATGCATTTCTTTTCATTTGCTCTTCTATTTGGAAGGGAATACAAAGATGTTTGGCCATTTGTCAGAACACAAATGCACATGAGTACTTTTTGAAAGAATAACTGGTGCTTTGTGATGAAACTAAATATTTGGTAATGTCCCAACATGGAGATGGTCATTGGTCTGGGGTAAGAAGAATCTCAGACTGGCTTCAAAGTCTCTTTTATTAACTGAAAATGACTATTAGTACTCTTCTTCCTGCAATGCAGACTTATTTTAGGTGAAAATATTGAGATAATAAAAGTGAAAATAATTAGAAATTATTAAATACTATACAACTATGGGGGTTAATATTTTAATATATAATTAAAATTATAGTCATCATAATCTTAAAACTTGCATAGTGCTTGAAGAGTTATATGTGGTTTTACCTATCTAACTTCTTCACATTTCCAAACAGTAGATGCAATTGCTCTTTCTTTATAAGCACAGAAAATGAGATTATTTAAAAGCAGATGTTTTTTGAAAATTTTTGCTTGTAAGCCTGCATAGAGTTTCTTTGATTTCCTTAGGGAAATATCCTTTCAATTTAGATCCTAATAAACATTCTCTTTTTAGTTATGTATATTCATTTCCTACTTATATTTATTAGTTATCTTTGCTTTCAGAATAACAGTATTTGATATCTATAATCTCAAAAAAATCAATGTCCTTTCCTCTTTGATTTCCCAAATATTGTACTCTTATAAAATATTTTCTAGTAAATGGAAACTGAATGATTATTCAGGGGCAGAGGAAAAAGCAGATCATATAATTGTATGTCCTTTAAAAATAACAATTGAAAGAGATCAAATCACTTACGAAAACTTTTTTTTAGGGAACTTAAGCATATTGATAAATCTTACATACAAATAAAACTTTTTGATAATGATTTCTCCATAGGCTTTGAGCTATCATTGCAGAAAATGTTCAAGGATTTTTTTCTTGTATATGCCAATGCCATGGCCCTCTTGAACTGGACAACAAGAGGTGATGAATTTTCTCTTGTACAGTATAAAACCACTGACTTGAAAAGCTATAGTAAAACTCAGCTTTGCATCAAATAATGTTTCTTTTGTGTCTTTTTCTTTCTCTGTATGATTGGTTTCTTAAAATATGATAGTGTTTGTTTTATAAAACACTGCTGGTTTATTCATAGAATAAGACTTAATAGGATCCTATGGAAAATCAATTTCTTCAACACAAGATCCAGATAATGCTTTTATTTACTGTTGTTTACCTACTGTCACACATGCTATATTCGTCTTAAAACAAGAATCTTCCACCAACATAAAGTCATCAACTAACATTTCTAACACAAATCATATAGGTCAACAATGACTTTTTTATTAAAGATAAAATCATTTAGCTTAGAGATTACAGAAAACATACAATGCACAAAGAGTAAATACAAAATATATGGCTGAAGACATTTTTTTCAGTATCATGACTTGAATACATTAGAAGCAAAGTGTTCAACATTGGTTAGGACAGGGACAAGAAGAATGATGGTATGAACCATTTACAGAAATATTTTAATTACTGGTATTTGCTTTGTGTTGACTAGTTAATTCTGGTATTATGCTCACCAGAAATAACTTTAATCCAGAAATTGACTTTAAATGTCTTCTCCTCCCTAACATGCTGACCCTTGTGACTGACTACTGGTTGAGCTTTATAGTTTACCCAGGAGTTACCAACTCACAGGCCATATAAACCCATTTTTCTTTCACTGTAGACAGTCAGACTGACTACTGACGAAACTAACAGTCAAACAGGCATAGCAAAGCTCATAGCATCAAAAGTCAAAAATACTGCCAAGTAGGGGCACATGGGTAGCTCAGTCAGTTGAGTGTCCAACTCTTGATATCGGGTCAGGTCATGACTCACAGTCATGATATCAAGCCCCACATCGGGCTCTGCACACAGGGTGGAGTCTGCTTGAGATTCTCTCTCTCCCTCTTGCTCTCTGCCCCTCAAATTGCTCTCTCTCTCTCTCAAATAAATAGGCTTAAAAAAGAGCATCATCTATTAACAATGAAAGGAGATATTTAAAAAAAAATACTGCCAAGCAAAACTTACAGGAAACTTCTTCCATCAAGATTAGAATGTTCTTTTCCTATGAACTAAATTGATTACACAGCATGTGCTTCATCATTTTTTTTCCAACGTTTATTTATTTTTGGGACAGAGACAGAGCATGAACGGGGGAGGGGCAGAGAGAGAGGGAGACACAGAATCGGAAACAGGCTCCAGGCTCCGAGCCATCAGCCCAGAGCCTGACGCGGGGCTCGAACTCCCGGACCGCGAGATCGTGACCTGGCTGAAGTCGGACACTTAACCGACTGCGCCACCCAGGCGCCCCATGCTTCATCATTTTTAAAAATCATTTAAAAATTATTTTAGAGAGAGAGAGAGCACATGCACGTGAGAGGAAGGGGAAGAAAGAGAAGGAGAGGGAATCATAGGCAGGCCCACTTTGATCTCCTAAGAGTGAGATCACAACCTAAGCTGAAATCAAGAATAGGATGCTTAACTGACTGAGCCACTCAGGAGCCCCATCATGTGCTTCATTTAAAAAATAAGATGAATTTTAAACATATCTCAAAAGAGACATTTCTGTATTTTCTTCTAACGTACCCAAACACTTCCTATGCAGGCAACCTCCACATGTTCTTATAAACTCTTGACAAAACACTTTACTTCTTTAGGTCTCAATCTTTACACCTATGAAACGGTGGTAAAAGAAAAGACAAATCTCTTAAATTGCCTCTAGTGTTAAGTTTTTTCAAAAGTCTATGGCATTTTTATTGTGTTAAACAGATACGGAGTGAGGACTCAGTCCAATCTCAAACTACACAAAGAATAATAGGAAAAAAATGTAGTTACACAAGTCCTTTATTTATCATGAATCATACAAAATTATGTAGAAATTTAAAATGAAATTGTGTAGAAATTTGACAAAGAAAAACTACAGATATGTAGATGATACACTTCATTTGGATTTATTTCTACAAACTAAAGTGTCTTTGATAAACTGGCACAGATAGCTAATTATGGTCACACAGAATGACTCCTCACTAACAATCTACCCCCAATTATCATTTTTGATCAATTTCATCTAATATTTAACTGATTTACTTTTTATTAATATATCAATAAACCGAATAAATAATGGATCAAAGATTATGTGTTTTCACTGCTTTGCCATGGGAGTCTTGACACTGGCATGTAGTTCAAACCTTATGGGAGTTTCTAGTTCATTTTCTGCTGCTCTTCCTTTTCCTATCTACTTTCCACACCTGCCTATTACTCTTTCTCTCCCCCTTCACTATTAGACTTTAGAAATGATGAAATGCTCCACAAAGGTATGGAATAACGTCTGCTTTACATGTCACTATACATCCAATTCTTAGCAAAAATGTAGATAATGAATAAATACTGAATGAGTGAAATGCATACTTCTTTGTGAGCTTTTTGTTTTTTTAATGCTTCTTCGTTTTTGAGAGACAGAGAGAGAAAGAGAGAGAGCATGAGTGTCAGATGGGCAGAGAGAGAGAGGGACAATCAAAAGGGATTGAAAGAGAGAATCCAAAGCATGCTCCAGGCTCTGAGCTGACAGCACAGAGCCCAAAGCAGGGCTTGAACCCACAGACCATGAGATCATGACCTGAGCCAAAGTTGGACGCTTAATCGACTGAGCCACCCAGGCACCCCCATTTTTTTTCTTTGTGAGCATTTCTAAAAACAGTCAAATAAACACAAAAGCTTTGAATTGCTTACCAATATTGGCTCAGCTCACCCCACATGGGAAAGGGATACACTTCCATTTAGAGATATGTGCCTGTCAGGAGTTTCAAATTTCAAAAGTTCTTATCGTGCCTACCTCTAATTCTGCTTATTTTTAAAGTACATATTTATTCCCTTAAATAAAACATTCACCATTTGTATGCCATATCTTTCTACGAAATGTGATTTCAATAACGCCCAATGATTACAAAAACTCAGATATAAACTTCAACGTTTATAGAATTTATTGAAAAATAGATGGTGATCCTTTCCTTTTATCAGAGGACAAAAGCTTGGAGTGTAGGTTGACTTTGATCAACTGACCCTTTTTGCATATGGGTTACACAGTATTTTAATTTTTTGAGTTAACATTTAAAAAAATGGGTCAGTTTAAAAAAATGAGTAAGCTTACATAAATAGCTGGATTTTGTTTCTAATTAAACTATGGAAGATTTGGCAACACTGGGCCCTCATCTCCAGGTTGGAAACCATTATCTAACTTCAGCTATCATAATTCCTTCTTAAAATGAAGCTACATAGAATGTAGAGAGATAAAGAGAAAACTCTTTTAATAAACTAGCTTTTTCCAATCTACAAATTTCTTCCGTATTGATGGCTATATTACTCTTTTTTCTTAACTTCCTGTATTGTATTTTTCTCTTTTTTATTAGAATAGTAGATATATTAGTCTGGGTTCTCTGAAGGTAAAATAGAGAGAAAGAGATAGAGATAGAGATAGAGACAGAGAGATAGAGATAACTATAGATATGGATATAGATATATAGATATATGGATATATAGATATATAGATATGGAAGAAGAGATTATGAGGAATTGGTATATAGTTATAGAGGCTGGTAAGTCCCAATATGTACAGCCTACAAGCCGGAGACCCAGGAGAGTCAATGGTATAGATCCAGTTTGAAGGCAAGAGAGGATTGATGTCCATCAGGCAGATATAATGAGAGAGGAGGAAGACCATCAAGCAGACAAAAATCCCTTTTTATTTGCAGAAGCGTGGTGGGAATCACCACCCCTAAATCTTTCAAGCCCTTTATAGTGTCGTTAATCTCTGAAATCCTTCCAAGAATGTAGTATTGCTTTTGACTTACTGCTTTCCTCAGCAAAGGAAGTTCTATTGGCTTCAGTGTGACCATTCTTACCATAATAGCCCTCACTCCACAGGTCAGGGAACTAATGAAAAGATTTTCCCAGCTTCCAATTATACATTCTAGAATTGGGTAAATAACCACAGGATGGGTTCAGGGACCCCACCAGGCCTATTGTGATATGGACCCAAGATAAAACTCCATTGATCACTTGACCACCATAAGCCCCTACGCCAACTACTGGACCACAGTGAAATTTTACATCTGCTGGATTTACTATCAGTTCAGAGCCAATGTCCAGAAGTCCTTGAAAGGTCTGATTATATCTTTTTCTCCAACATATAGTTATCTTGGCAAAAGACAGTATTGTTCTTTGAGGACGACTGCAGTCAAGATAAACAGTACATATTTTTTTGCAGTGTACTGGGTTCCTTCTTGAAGGGCACCTGGCCTCCTCTTAATTCAAGGAGATCTGGGTCTCTTTTACGACACCTGTAGAAGCTTTCAGGTTTTTTTTTTTTTTTTTTTTTTTTTTTTTTTTTGTGCCAAAGCTGAGTATATTCAAATCCCTGAGCTCATAGTTTTCTCTCTCCACTTTGTCCAGTAACATTAAGAATGAACAGCCAGGGGCGCCTGGGTGGCGCAGTTGGTTAAGCGTCCGACTTCAGCCAGGTCACGATCTCGCGGTCCGTGAGTTCGAGCCCCGCGTCAGGCTCTGGGCTGATGGCTCAGAGCCTGGAGCCTGTTTACGATTCTGTGTCTCCCTCTCTCTCTGCCCCTCCCCCGTTCATGCTCTGTCTCCCTCTGTCCCCAAAATAAATAAACGTTGAAAAAAAAATAAAAAAATAAAAAAAGAATGAACAGCCAATCTTATTATATTTGTTAGTTTTCTAAGAATGTTTGAAAGTGTCATATTTATAGTCGCCTAGCTCCTTGCTGCTTATAACTGGTTGATTAAGAGTATCCAATGGATATATTTTGCATATCTCTATTGACAAATGTATACCATGGACTATCAGTATTCTCTCTTCTACTAAAAAATAGAATCATTAGTGTTTTTAAATCTAACCTATCAATTCCAGAAACTACAAAACTAATTCATAAAACTCATCCATAAAATTCTATTCCTCTATAATCACTCTTGGTATAGAAATCTGTATTAGCCTGTGTTCTCCAGAGATGTAAAATCTATAGAAAATATATGTGTGTATTTATAAAATATACAAATACATAATATACACACGCCCTTCTCTCTCTTAAGATGTATTATAAGAAATTGGTTTATGCAATTATGAAGCTTGAGAAGTCCTAAGATCTGAAGCCAGCAAAGACCCAGGAGACCCATAGTATAATTCTAGTTTGGACTCAAATGCAGGAGAAGATTGGTGTCCTTCAGACAGATGGGATGGGAGAGGATGGAAGGCCATTGGGCAGAGAGGAATTCTTCTTATTTGTAGAAGGATCTTTCTTTTTGTTGTACTCAGGCCTTCAACTAATTGGATCTGGGACATCCACATTAGGAAGGACAATCTGTTTTACTCTGCCTATAATTGAAATGTTAATCTTATCTAAAACACATTCACAGACACACCCACAATGTTTGGCCAAATATCTCAAAACCTCATTGCCTAGTCAAGTTGACATATAAATTTAACTCTCACAGCTAGTGGTTTTTGCTTATTGCATTTTTAAAATAAACCAAAACTTCAAAGTCTACTGTTTCCCTCTGAGAATTGTTGTTTTTTAATGTTCATTTATTTTTGAAAATGGCAATATTTCATTCTTTGTCATCACTGAATAGTATTGCAACAATGCGGATGGAACTAGAGGGTATTATGCTAAGCAAAATATGTCAGTCAGAGAAGGACAGATATCATATGATTTCACTCATGTAGAATTTGAGAAACACAACAGATGAACATAGGGGAAAGGAAGGAAAAATAAGATAAAAACAGAGAGGAAGGCAAACCATAAAAGACTTAAATACAGAGAACAAACTGGGGGTTGCTGGAGGGGAGGTGGATGTGGAGCAGAGGTCAGTGGGGGGGGTATAAGTTAAATGGGTGATGGGCATTAAGAAGGGGACTTTTGGGGATGGGTACTGGGTGTTGTATGTAAGAGAGAAATCACTGGGTTCTACTCTTGAAGCCAAGACTACACTGCATGTTAACTAAATTTAAAATAACTAACTAACTAAATAAATAAATCCATCCATCTATCCATCCATCCATCCATCCATCCATCTATCTATCCATGGGTCTAGTTCACTAAAACAAACAAACAAATAAATAATAAAGTCCATGGGGTCAATGCACTGAAAATAAATGCATTATAGATAGATAGATAGATAGATAGGTAGATAATAGATGGATGGATAGATAGACAGATAGATAGATAAATATTTGAGAGAAAGAGAGCACATGCAGTAGTGGCAGAGGGAGAGGGAGACAGAGGATTCAAAATGGCCTACACACTGATAGAAGAGAACACGATGTGGGGCTTGAACTCATGAACAGTGAGATCATTCCCTGAGCCTAAGTCAGACCCTTAACCAACTGAGCCACCCAAGTTCCCCCTTAGAATTGTTTTTAACTTTATTTTATTTTTCTTTATATTGCCTTTTTCTTCCTAGCAATGCATTTGTTAATATCCATAATTTTGTCCTCAGTAATGAAAAGTACTTAAGCATATACAGGTTCCCTATGGGTATGGTGTGAACTCAATTATTATCTGGAAAGGATTTTCTTTATTACTATTTTTAAAACAGTTATTGCTACAATATTGATATATACTTCACCTATAGGGTCATTCATAGAAATGTTATTTTGTCCTTTTCCAAGTAACATTTTTGGTATATTCTTTTATGGTTAATTTCAATTTTATTGCATCGCTATTATTTTATTGAATCATTATTTATTGCCCCCTAAAGTAGACCTTCATTCAGTCTTTCCAGGAGAATCGATACATATATATTTATAATTAGATGACAGCAAATAAAGTTTTTCTTTGTAGGATTTAACATTTAAGATAATATGTGTTTAGTCAAACTGAGTTATCTTTTGTCTGCCTGATCTGTCAAAGAATGGGAAAAACATTAAAGTCCCTCACTTCATGTAAAACAAACAACACAGTTAAGAAATTGGCAGAAGACATGAATAGAGACTTTTCCAAAGAAGACATCAAGATAACTAACAGACACATGAAAAGATGCTCAACATCTCTCATCATCAGGGAAATACAAATCAAAACCATGATGAGATACCACCTTACACCTGTCAGAATGGCTAAAATTAACAGGAGAGGATGAGCAGAAAGGGAACTCTCTTGCCCTGATGATGGGAATGAAAATTGGTGCAGCCATCCTGGAGAATATAGAGGTTCCTCAAAAAACTAAAATAGGGTGGTGGTTCAGTCGGTTGAGCGATCGACTCTTGATTTCGGCTCAGGTCATGATCTCTGTGCTGACAATGGGAGCCTACTTGGGATTCTCTCCCTCTCTATCTGCCCCTCCTTTGCTTTGTGCTCTCTCTCTCCAAGTAAATAAATTAAATTAAATTAATTTTTTAAAAAAGCTAAAAATAGATCTACTGCAGGATCCAGCAATTGCACTAGTAGGTATTTACTCAAAGGATACAAAAATACAAATTTGAAGGGGTACATGCACCCCATTCTCAACAATAGCCAAACTATGGAGAGGGCCCAAATGTCCATCAACTGATGAATGGATAAAGATGTGTCATTTATATACAATGGGATATTACTCAACCATCAAAAAGAATGAAATCTTGTCATTTGCAATGACATGGATGGAGCTATAATGTATTATGCTAAGTGAAATAGATTATTCTGAGAATAACAAATACTATATAATTTCACTCATATGTGGAATTTAAGAAACAAAACAGATGAACATATGGGAAAGGGGAAAGAGAAGAAAGGGAAACAAAACACAAGAGACTTAAAGATAGAGAACAAACTGAGGGTTGATGGAGAGAGGTGGGTGGGAGATGGGCTAGATGGGTGATGGGTACTAAGGAGGGCACTTGTGATGAGCACTGAGTATTTTATGTAAGTGATGAATCACTGAATTCTATTTCTGAAACCAATATTGCACTGTATATTAACTAAAATTTAAATTAAAAATAAATATATTAGGCATATATAATATATATTTCATATATACATATTTGAAAATAATTATACATATGTATTTATGTCTCCTTTTTGTTTTTTGTTGTTAAAGACAGTTTATTTCTAACAAGTTGTACCTGGCCAATACAGTTTAGTCATTAAGAGAGAGTGACTGGACTAAAATATGCCTGGTTGTAAACCTAACTCCTATTTTCTATTTTACTCTAGTCAAGTTATTTAACTCTTTATGTTCCTCTTTACTCCTAACTATAAGAGAATGATAATAACAGTGCCAATTTCATAGAGATATTGATGGTCTTCAATAAGTGATACTTGTAAGCAGTACAATCTGTTAAGATTGTACTGAGCAATGCTATAGTATAAAGTTATCCATGTATGTTAATAATTAAGTACTTTGTATATATTCCACAGGTGTGGCTCTTGGTTTGTCAATATTGTTGAGTGCTGTTTTGAAGGAGACAGTGTGTGTGTATGTGTGTGTGTTTGTAAACCATTGCAGAGACTATTTCAGTATCAGGTTATATGAAAGTAAAACAAACAAACAAACCAAAAAACAAGAGAGAAAGAGACAAGAGGCAGAAAAGCAACCTGCCTAATTCAAGATACAGGGGCAAAATATAACATCAAAACCTTTACGTTTTTGAAGAAATCATGTGAAAACTTTGAACACTCAAAGATCACGGAAGTAGGAGTTTTAGCCATGTGTACATATAAAGGCTAAGTAGTACTTTTTTTAAATGTAGACTCTGGACTCAGATTACTTGCATTTGAATTACGACTCTGTCATTTTACTGAACATACTTGTACCTCAGTTTCCAATTTATAAAATAAGGATAATAATAATCATTACCTCATGATACTCATCTGAGGTTAAAATGAGTTACCACATGTAAAATACTTAGAACAGTTATGGTAACTCTATAAGTGATGTGTAGGTGTTATTAGCTATAGTATTTGCAATAATTTATTGTTGTATCTGTTGTATCTGTGGGGAAGTGGAGTTCTAACAATGACTAAGGTAAAAAAAACCACCATTCTAACCATCATTGCCTGCTTCCAGAATCATTACATTCCACTGTCCTAAAGTACTCCATATTGGTCTTCAAAAAACAAAACAAAAAAAATGTAAATCTTATTATATCTCTTCCCTATAAAAAACACTTGTTACATACTAGGTAATTATTGAGATGCCAGAAATACAGAAAAAAAATCAAATAGAAACAATCTCTGAATTTATGGAATATAGCAGATGATGAATGAACATAATCCATTGGTAAAATTTAGGATACATTAGATAATGATAAGTTCTAAGGAGAAAAAATTTTTAAAAAAGTATTGAGAAGTTATAAAATTATATATAGGGTGTTCGTGGAAGTGCTTATAAGTAGGTGATCTTAAAATGCAAACTTAAATGAAACAAGTAGAGCACTCCAGGTACAGGGAACAGGAAATACCAAAGTCCTGGAAGGGGAAATGTGTGGCTGCAGTAGAACGAAGGAAAAGACGTTGTACTCCTACAACTTTATTCAAAGAAATAAAGGGAATCTAAATGAATGAGGGCCTTGTAGGTCATTTTAGAGTTTGACTTTTAAGCCAGATGAAATGGGAACCACTCAAAGAATTAGGAATAGCAATGGCTATGACCTCACTTAACATTTGTTAAAGATAGCTCTGGTTACTAGATTGAGCATAAACAATCATGACACATAATCAGGATTGTAAGACTTCAGGTAAAAGGTAATCACAATATACCAGGGGAGAGGTCATGGTTGACCTGACCAAGATGGTAGCCTTGGAAATGATGAAAGTGTTCAGATCCTTGAATATTTTGAAATCACTGTTGGTGATGGATTAGATGTACGCCTATCAGAAATGAGAACCATTGAGGATTACTCCTTCAACTATTTTACATGAACATCAAGAGGAAAATCCATCCTTTTCTAGAATTTTATTTCACTTGAGCCAATACTGTCACCAGCTAGACTCTAAGACCTGGCCTTAACTATCCACCTGCTTGTAATCACTGACCTTTGTCTTATATTTTCCCTTAAGCTCTTCTTTCCAGTTTTCCTCTTAACTCAGACAAATGAAACCCAAAATTATGCTCCAAGTGATGGCAACTGTCCTGACAAAATCTGCCACTTTCCAGGACCACCCAGACAGTTTGAGCTAAACCTGAATTGTACCTGAGCAGAAGGATCATGGAGTAACCTCTGGAACGACCCACAATTACCTTTACTTCCTTATAATACTGAAATCTCTGCCCAAGGAGGATACTAAGCCTCATTTACATCAACAACTATGTATGTATAGGCATGTTTCCTTAAGGGACATGTGTGACTTTATGCCTGCCTCTACATAGGATGATAAGGCATCTAAATATCTAAATAGCCATCTTAACCCTAAACAAACAGAACCCATTCACTCTCTGGGAGTTGGGAATTGGAAGCCATTCCTTGTGATCTCATTTGCTACAAATAAAAGTTTTCTTTGTGTTACAATTCATCCTGGTGCAGTTTCTGACTCACTAAGGAGCTAACTCATGTTTGTTTGGTTACAACACGGGCGATTGATGATGTTTTGTATTTTGGAAACTCCTATCGAAGGAGTTCAAATATATGTTTATTTCTTGTCAATTAACCCTTTCCCAAATGTGCACATATAAATGTGTCAAATATATATGGAGGACAGAGCCTTACCTAGCAAAATCCAAAACCAAAATTCTAACAGATACTTTGAGATTAAATTGGTACTTAAAGGGCACCTGCATGGCTCAGTTGGTTAAGCATCCCACTCTTGATTTCAGCTCAGGTAACCTAAAGTTGGTCCTGAGATAGATCCCTGCATTGGGCTGTGAGCTGACAGTATTGAGCTTGCTTGTGATTCCCACCCTACCCCCCCCACCGCCTCTCTGCCTCTCCCCCACTTATTCTCTCTCTCTCTCTCAATAAATAAATAAATAAATAAACGTGAGAAAAAAAGTTAAAGTATCATTTTAAATTGGTCCTTGAATCCACTTACCAGCATCATTGAAGTATTAGGCCCACTCCTCACCATTTTTTTCCTGTATATATATATTATATATATATATATATAATATATATATGTATATGTGTGTATATATTTGCATATGTATATGTGCATGTGTGTGTGTGTGTGTGTATATATATATATACACACACATACAGAAAAAATTGTGAGGAGTGGACCTAGTACTTCAATGATTCTGGTATATATATCTATATACATACACACATATACATATTATAAATTTATAATACATACATATTATAAATTTATATATATTAATGTATATAAATATATAATATTTAATATATATAAATAATATATATTATAAATTTATATATATGTATATACAAAATTTTAAAAAGCTCTTTCTTTTTGAGGCCTACATTCATACATAATATACCCTATGCTTAGAATATGTCCTCTACCACATCCTTACATACTTTGCTTCCATATTAACTTTAGTCATCTTGATCACCTCTTACAACATTATCTGGATCCAATAATTGTCTTATATGCCACTAGGTCACCTTAGGTATATTTGCATTTTAACCTTCATTGTGGACTCCGTAAATTGTTCCTGTTTCATACTAAAATGAAACTGACTAAGGAATAAGATTATGGCTTCATGCTGTCTTATCCTGATCTAGTGTTTGGCAAAAAGTGTTAGTTAAATTTAAGTTACCGTAATAAATATTAACACTAAAGATGGCATGAAAGTGCAAGTATAAAAGGTCAAGATTATTTTACCAAATACCTTGGTTCCCCATTCCCTCTATACTCATTCTTGCCATGCATTCCATCCAGGCTTCTTTCTTTTTTTTTTTAAGTTTATTTATTTATTTTGAGAGACAGAGAGACTGTGTGAGCTGGGGAGGGGGGGCTGGACTGGGAGGGGAGAGGCAGAGAGGGAGAGAGAGAATCCCAAGCAGGCTCCTTGCTGTCAGTGTGAACCCCATGCAGGGCTCGATATCACAAACTATGAGATCATGATCTGTGCTGAAATCAAGAGTGGGATGCTTAACTGACTGAGCCACCAAGGCACCACTTAGTGAGGCTTCTGATTGCTCATGAGAGCTTTCTCTGTTTGCGAGAACATGCTTTCTATGCAGGGTGGTGCTGCCAACTGTCATGCCTAAAGAATGACCAGAGATTAAAAATCGTTGTTGGATACGTTCACCACCTTCTCACCTCTCCAGTGAGACAATTCTAAAATAAATTCTACACAATTTCCAGTCCACAGCATTATTAAGCTTCATTTGCCAAAATGGTAACATTCTCTTTAAGGCACCTGTTTTAGTTTCCTATTGATGCTTTGACAAATTACGCCAAAATAGTGACTTAAAACAGCACAGATTTATTATGTTACAACCTTGGGATTCAAAGTCCAGAATAGTTCTCGATGGGCTAAAATAAAGATGTCAGCAGAAATGCATTCTCCTTGAGGCTCTAGGGATTAATCTGTTTCCTTGTCTTTTCCAGCTTCTAGAGGCCACCAGCATTTTTTAACAGGTGTTTCCTTCTTCAATCCTCAAAGCCAGTAGGGTTGCATCTTCTGATATATTTTTGATTATTTTTAATGTTTATTTTTGAGAGAGAGAGAGAGAGCACAAGAGAGGGAAGGGCGGGGGGGGGGGGGGGGGCAGAGGATCCAAAGTGGGCTCAGCACTGACAGCAGACAGCCCAACAAGGGGCTCAAATTCATGAACTGAGCCACACAGGTGCCACATTGTTTCTTTGATTTTAATACTCTAATATTCCTGACACCTTGTAATATATTGGATCTACCCAGATGATTCAGGATAATCTTCCCATTTCAAGATCCTTAATCACATCTGAAAAGTTCCTTTTTTTCCATGTGAACTGACATAATCACAGGTTTCCAAGATCAGGACATGCACATCACTGAGGGACTAAATGGAGGACTATTATTTCCCTTAACACTACATTTTTTTTTTTTTTTGAGAGAGAGAGAGAGAGAGAGAGAGAGAGAGCATGAGCAGGGGGAGGGGTAAAGGGAGAGAGAGAGGGAGAGAGAATGTCAAGCAGGCGCCATGGCCAGTGTGGAGTCCGATTCAGGGTTCAGTCTCACAACTGTGAGATGATGACCTGAGCTGAAATCAAGCTTCAGACTCTCAACCAACTGAGTCACCCAGGCTCTCCTCCTTAACACTACATTCTGTATTGGCTTCTTCCTCTTTCCCTCTGACTTCGCTATTTTTAAATAGTTTATCCTGGGATCATCTCTAAAAAACCCCTCTTCCACTCAAATTATAGTTTCAGCATATGCTCTGGAAGAAGTTTATTTAAGAAACTGTTACTAAAGAATTACGTTATTGAATATTCAGTCAACAAAATTCATTGAACAACTGTCAAAACTTCTGGGAATAGAACATGGAACAAAACAGAAAATGTCTCTATACTTTTGGAGGTTATATTCCAGGGGGAGAATAAACAATAAATAAGTATATAACTTTTGAAATAATCAAGGAAAATATCAAATAGTGGCATGTGCTTTCCACAGACTTAAAGTAAGTGAATGTGATTGCAATGTAAATAGTGGTTGAGTAGCTACTTTAGATCAAGTCCTTGGAGAACTCTGTGGAATTGGTGTCAGCACTGTGAGATTTTTCTTTTCTTTTCTTTTTTTAACACTGTGAGATTTAAAAGGAAGACTCCTTCAGGCAAATATAAATGGTACTTTAAAGGCTTTAAAGTAGGAATTATATTGGCTTCATCAAGGACCAGAAATGTACTGCTAATGGGACCGTATTATGGTGGTAAAGAAGTATTGAAAGAGATGCAGAGAAGTAAGTAATGGCAAAGTAATATAAGGTTATGTGTTTTAAGTGTGTTGGGAAAGTTGTAGAAGGTTTAAATCATAGATTAGTCTTCTTTTTTAATTTCAGTTTGGAGGAAAACCACTTTGGCTCTAGGGAAGCAATGGATTTAGGAGTTAATAGTGTAGGCAGGGAGATCAGTTAGGAAGCTATCAAGGAATGAGGCAAGAGAGGTTGGGAGCTTGAATTAAGCATTCAGTGCTGGAAATAAACAAACAATGGAGTAAGGGAAGGTCAGAGAATCAAAAGTAATTGTCCAAAAAAGCAGATGAGTGAAACAGGAGGGAATGAGACATTAGTGCTTCTATTAAAGATTAAAATAGGTTTTGGGGCACCTGGGTGGTTCAGTCGGTTAAGCCCCTGACATCGGCTCAGGTCATGATCTCACAGTTCATGGGTTCGAGCCCCGTGTCGGGCTCTGTGCTGACAGCTCAGAGCCTGGAGCCTGCTTCAGATTCTGTGTCTCCCTATCTCTCTCTGCCCCTCCCCCACTCACGCTCTGTTTCTCTCTCTCTCTCTCTCAAAAAGTAACTAAACATTAAAAAAAAAATTTAAAGAGTAAAATGGGTTTAAAAAGAATTTTAGAGTAAAATATAAACAGCTTGTCATCAGAGGAAGTTTGGTCAAAATTAAAGATCAAACTATTAAAATGGTACAAAGTAAAGAAAGTTATTTATGAAATAAAATGCATTTGTGACAAAGAAAGTATCATTCAGTCTCCTAATTAGTTACATATTGGGATATAAACATATAATTTTAAAATTAAGAAAACTTGATATATCAATATCCTAGAAGACAGAAAAAAATCATGACAATTCATTTGTGAATCTGTTAATCTATTTTTTAAATTAGGCCACAATTATTTTTTTCAAGAATCCATGCTGTGAATCTAATATTCCACAGTGCTAATTAAAAGCAATTTTTGACATTTTCAGAACTTACTAAATGTAACTTTTATGTTTACTACAGTGTGTTCTGTAACACGGGGTTTTACATAACAGTTCAATAGTAGCAGTCAAGGTCAGTAAGCAGAAAACATTACAATTTCTTAAGAACAAAAGTTTACCTATAGATATAAGTACATATTAATCCTGACAAGACCCACCGATATATTGCTAGGGATATGTATACATATAGTAAAAGTATGAAAAAAACAAGGGAACGATAGAATATTCAAGTTGAGTATAGTGGTCACTGATGATTAAAGTAGCTGCATCTATGAACTTGAAGGAAGTGCATACCCAAAGCTTCAACACTCGTATCACCATATCTCTTAAAATGCCGGGTGGCTACAAGGACATTACTTTTATTTTCATACTATATAACTTAAATGTTATGTTTTTAATATTTGTTTAAAATCCTTCCAAAGTAAAAAAAAATTTAAATAATACAAGGACTTTAACTTCGATATATAGAAAACTTGAAAGTCATCACCATCATATTTATGACAAAAAGAAAAGAAAAAAAAAGCACAAAACAAAGTCAGTACCGGTGGCTTTTCTTAAACCTTTCCCAGAACTGAAGTCACAAGACAAATCACCATTCCCTTAAAATGGAGAAACAGGTAAATTCAGAGTCACAGCCAAGATCTGCCTAGTTGGAACAGAAGCCCCCTGAAAACTGCAAACTGATAGGAAGAGTCAAATGATAACCTTGTGCAATTGTTGGAGGTTTAGCCTTGACCAGCTGAGAATGAGAAACTCCTGCTACCTACAGTATTAATTCCATGCCCATACACCTGAATCCCTCATGAGTTTTGTGCCACCAAGTTCTAATGGTAAAGAGCCAAGAAAGATCCCCTTATGGCTCTGGGAGCGGGGGAGAGAGATTAAAAAACTGTGAAAGATTCCCCTTTGGGCTTTCTGTCTCCCAAATGGGTGGGATTAGTATGGGAAGGTGGGAAGTAGAAGGGTTGTGTAAGAACTCCTGGTGATGGTTGTAGCCCAGAACATAGCCACATACGTATATATGTGTATATATATGGTAAAATTATAGAACAATACTTTTCACCCACACCTTACCTCTCCAGAATAATGCCAGTGAATTATAATTTAAAAAGCTGAAAAAACCAAGTTTCTCTGAGGAGCAGTTGTTAAAGAAGCTAAAAACAACAGGAGAGACAAAAACAAAGACAATGGAGAAATGTGAAGCCTCTGGCACTTATAGTTATGGAAAACATTAAACAGCCCAAATTCTAGCCAGACTAACACAAAACCTCACAATGAAGGTCTATTTAATTCAGTTCCAGTTACCCAATACATCATGTCTGCTTTCAACAAAAAACTACAAGGCATGCACATGGCAAGAAAAAACACAGATGAACAGACCATTTAAATCATCTGAACCAGACTCAGATATGAAGCATATTTTAAAATTTTTAGAGAGGGAATTTAAAATAACAACAATTAACAGGTTAAGGGATCTAAAGGAAAAGTAAACAACATACAAGAACAGAAGGGTGATATAAACAGAGTGATGAAAATTCTAAGAAAGAATGTCAAGGAAATTCTAAAGATATAAAACACTATAAGACAAATGAAGAATGCCTTTGATGGGTTTCTTAGTAACTAGTAATGACTGAGGGAAAAAAATCAGTACTCTTGAATATAGGTAAGTAGAAAGTTCTAAGCAAAAATGAAAGAGAAATAGCACACACACACACACACATGCACACACACCATAAAATCCAAGAACTGTGGAAAAACTTCAAAATTGTAACAAAATTGTAATCAAGTTTGATTATCACCAGAAGGAAAATAGAACAGAGTAGAAGAAACATTTTAAGTGAAATAGTCAAGAAGTTTCAGAAATTATTAACAGACACCAAACCACAAATCCTTGAGGCTTACAGAACACCAAGCAGTGTAAATACCAAAAAAACAAAAACAAGCACAAAAACAAACACTTCACATCTAGGAATAGCAGATTCAAACTGCACGAAACTAGGAAAAGTAGAAACTCCTGAAAGAAAACAAGATTAAAAAGCTAATCTACATAGAAAAAAAGATATGAACAACAGCAGACTTCTTATCAGAAACTAAGCAAATAAAGAGTAAAGTGAAATACCAAATTATTCAAAGAAAAAAAGAAAACCCACCAACCTAGCATTATGTATTTATTAAAATTATCCTTCAAAAGTTAAGGAAATATACACCTGCAACTCAATCCATAAATCAATCCAGGTGAAGGATAAAAATCATATTATGATTTCAATAGACAAAGAAAAAGCATTTGACAAAATTCAGCATCCATTTATGATAAAAAATAAACATCTCAAGAAACAGAGGATAGAAGGAACATAATAAAAGCCATATATGACAAGCCCACAGCTAACATCATACTCAACAGCGAAGAGATGAAAGCTTTTCATCTCCATTCAGGAATAAATCAAGGATGCCAACTACTGCTAATTTTACTCAACATAATATTAAAAGTCCTACTTAGAGCAATTAGTCAAAAGTAAGAATAAAAGGCATTCAAATCAGAAAGAAGTAAAATTGTCTCCTTACAGATGATATTATATACAAAAAAACCTAGGGTCCACCAAAAAAACAAAAAACAGAAACTATTAGAACAAAAAAACATTATGAGGCGCCTGGGTGGCTCAGTCAGTTGAGCATCCGACTTAGGCTCAGGTCATTATCTTGCAGTTCGTGAGTTGGAGTCCTACGTCAGGTTCTATGCTGACAGCTCAGTGCTGGAGCCTGCTTTGGATTCTGTGTCTCCCTCTCTCTCTGCCCCTCCGCCACTCATGCTCTGTCTCAAAAATAAATTAAAAAAAAATTAAAAAAATTTAAAAAAAACTAAAAACATTAAGTAACATTGCAGGATACAAAATTAGTATGCAAAAATCTGTTGTGTTTCTATATATACTAATAAACTATCAGAAAGAGAAATTAAGGAAAGTACAGTTACAAATGAATCAAAAAGAATACAATACATAGGAATCCATTTGACCAAGGATGTAAAAGACCTCTACAAAGAAAACTAAAAGACACTAATAAAAGAAATTGAAGAAGAAAAAATAAATGTAAAGATATTCTGTGTTCATGGACATTGTTAAAATGCCCATACTACCCAAAGCAATCTACAGATTCAATGTAATCCCTAACAAAGTCCCAATGGCACTTTCAAAGAAATAGAACAAACAATCCTAAAAAAATTGTATTGAACAAAAGACCCCAAAGCAATCTTAGAAAAGAAGAACAAAGCTAGGGGTATCATGCTTTCTGATTTTAAATTGTATTATAAAGCTATAGTAACAAAATAATTATGGTGTTGGTAAAACAAAACAAAGGAAAACAAAACAAAAACAAAACCAGACACACAAATTAATAGACTAGAATAGAGAGTCCAGACATATACCAATGCATATATGGTCAATTAATTTATGACAAAAGAGCCAAGAATATACAATGGGGAAAGGACAGTCTCTTTAATAAATGGGGTTAGGAAAACTAGAAAGCCGTGAGCAAAAGAATACAACTGGACCACTATCAAACACCATATAAAAAAATTAATTCAAAGTGGATTAAAGATTTGAATGTAAGACCAAAATGCTATTTAACTGTTAGAGGAAAATATAGGGAGTAAGCTCCTTGACATTGGTCTTGAAGATGATTTTTTGGATTTGACACAAAAGCAAAGACAATAGAAGTGAAAATAAACAAGTGTGGGTACATTAAACTAAAACACTACTGCACCGAAAAGAAAGTCATCAACAAAATGAAAAGGCCACCTACAGAATGGGAGAAAATATTTGCAAATAATATAACTGATAAGAAGTTAACATCAAACTGTATAAAGAACTCATACAACTCAATAGCAAAAACAAAACAAAACAAAACAAAACAAAAAACCATAATCAAATTTAAAAATGGGTAGAGGACCTGAATAGACATTTTTCCAAAAAAGACATACAGATAGACAATGGGACATCAATATCACTAATCATCAGGAAAATACAAATCAAAACCACAATGAGATATTACATCACACATGTTAGAATGGCTATTATAAAAAAGACAACAAATTACAAGTGTGGCAAAGATGTGGACAAAAGGGAACCTTTGTGCCCTGTTGATGGGAAAGTAAATTGATGCAAACACTATGGAAAACAATATGGAGGGTCCTCACAAAGTTAAAAATAGAACTACCATATGATCCCACAATTCCACTTCTGGGCATTTATCTGAATAAAATGAAAATGATAACTCAAAAAGATATCTGCACCCCCATGTCCACTGCAGGAAAATTTATAAAACCCAACATACAGACTGCGACAGATTAGCACCTCCTTTCTGCTTAAGAGGCAATGCAATGTAGTAGCTTAAGTATTATATTCAAATCCTAGTCTTCCATTTATGAACAGTGTGCTATTTAATCACTTTTGAGCAATTTTCTCCTCTGAAAAATATAGGGGAGGAAAGCAATAATAATGCCATTGACTTGTCATAAGAAATAAGAATACACTTATAAAAAAGTTGGTACAGTGTTTAACATAAAACTTCTCATTAAATCTTGGTTCTATTTATTGACTAAAGTGAGCTGGAGGGAGCAAAATGCTTCATAACTTTTGTGGCATTCAAAATGTAAAAAGATGGGGCGCCTGGGTGGCTCAGTCAGTTGAGCGTCTGACTTGGGCTCAGGTCATGATCTTGCAGTTCGTGAGTTCCAGCCTCGCATCAGGCTCTGTGATGACAGCTCAGAGCCTGGAGCCTGCTTCAGATTCTGTGTCTCCCTCTCTCTCTGCCCCTTCTCTGCTCATGCTCTGTCTCTCTCTGTCTCTCAAAAATGAATAAACATTTAAAAATATGCAAAATGTATAAAAATATATAAATTAAATAAATTTTCTACATAATATACATAGCATATATTTTTTGACTTCCAGTCTCATATGCAGTCTGCACTCAATTTTTTCCCCCACAAAATGTCATTATCCAATTGGCTAGTATTTTGGGGAATGATTTAGACTCTGTCAATAATCCAGTTCATTATGTGTGGGTGTGTGAGAGTAAAAGAAGAGCTTATGTGTATAAATGTGTGTATTTGTGCCTTTGATATCCATCTACTCGGCTTGCCACCAAAGAACATGTATACACGTTCTTTGAAACATATTTTTGGTTTATTAGTTTATTCTGAAGCAATACTTGAAATTAATCAAGTCTTCTACTTGTAGCATTATGTTTCCAGGGTTTTTCATGATTTTTTAAATTAATTCTTTAATGTCTGTTTTTATTCTAGAGAATGATAGCAGTAATTTGTAAGGAGTGCTGACTTTGCCTTGACTCATGGCAAAACAAACAAAAATACATTTTTTTTGCAAAATAACTTAAATAGAAAATCTTATCAGAATTGTAAGTATTTGAAATGACTAATGGCATGATGAGTCATTAGTTGTTTACAATTTTTTAAAGCATCATAAAATAATGTAGTTTTTAGTGTTAACTTGAGATATTCAATTTTTTATACTTTTAAAAATGTAGGGGGATCTATTTGTGGCATATGACTCTCAGAATTTTATAACTATGCAAAAGGGTGAAAGATTTGTACTACTTATTTGCACTTTTTTTTACTTAAGATTGAGCAATTAATTTTTAAATCATTATACATATATTTTTAATATTTCAGAATAACTAGCTTTCTCTACAAATTACCACATCCCAAATTACTAACATTTTTAAACATCTTACATTTTGCCACATATTTTAACAAATATGCAAAAAATTTCACATATGATTCTGATTTCCATGTTCTAAAAAAAATGGCTGTACAATATTGTTAGCTTGATTAAATCATGTCAATTTCTATCAGCTTTCTAAATCACACCTGTAAACAACAGTTCTCCCTAAACATTCTCCACATGGAAGAACTAAAATCTTTCCATAAATTAAGATTCAAAAATTAAGTTACACAGTTTTTGGATTTTTTATGTTTATTCATTTGAGAGAGAGACAGAGAGTGCGTGTGTTCACGAGCAGAGGAGGGTCAGAGAGAAAGACAGAGAGAGAATCCAAAGCAGACTCTGTGCTGTTAGAGTAGAGCCTGAAGTGGGGCTTGATCTCACAGACCCTGAGATCATGACCTGGGCAAAACCAAGAGTCAGACGCTTAACTGACTGAGCCACCCAGGTGCCCCAGTTTTTTTACTTTTTTAAATGGAAACTTTACAGGTGTAAATAATGTTCTCTAAATAGTTGTCGGTGAATCTTAAAGAAAATAAGTTGTTACTGTTGGTGAATTTTCTTGTCTATCTCCTTCTGCTGCCACAAAGGTCAATCAGAATGTGCCCTGTTGGGAAGGAAGACATTAACAGCAGGGATGTAACTTGTATTTGCACACCAAATTCCCCTGAGGAATGAATCGTTAGAGGAGACCACACGTAAAGGTGCTGATGACCAGACCTTCTTATAAACAGGTTAATCATGTTTGCTGGAAAAAAGATACCAAGATCCCTATTCTGAAATATTTTTATCAGGATCCATCTAGCCTTTCTAGATTGCTTATTGCCTTTAAATAGGAATGTATGTGTTTATGGCTGTAGAAAGGGAAGGTTCACATATCCTCTTCCTATATATGTAATTAGCACAGTATAAAATGAAGAGGTTACAAAAGAGAAATGACTTTGTAAATAGTATTTTCACATGTGTTGCTCAAAACATGCCCTTTGATTTGAAACTAAAACATATTTAATGCAGAAGAGAGAAACTTGGAAACTGTAGCTGATAGTTTTACACTCCTCTAAGAAAAGACTGTTTAATTTGTGTCTGGTACTTGCCTTTACGTTTTGAATCATTACTAAAGTTTTTAGTTGGAAAAGATCTATCACCATGCTCTGCTTTGACATTTGAGCCTTTGTTGTAAAAAAAAAAAAAAATCAGTGGCAGCTGAAGGATTATCTTTCAGGCTCATGAATTAAAATGGCTAAGGCACTATTTGGCAAGGAAACAGATGAGTTTGGCAACATGATGTTAATTTGATGCCATAAATAGCCCCCTATACATCCTTGGTATGAAGTGGCAAAAGTCTTAAAGATATCACAGCACACAAGTCTTACCGGTGGAATAAGGAGTAAATGAATTTAGACCCAGAGGAATTACCTTAGAGATGATAATCAGAGAATGCCAAGCAGAAGAAAAAGTAGCAAACACTATTATTCCATGGCTGTTATTAGTATTTAGGCTGAAAACTATATTTCTGTAAGAGGGAACTAGGACCATGCCATGGCCACATGGGGAGAAAATATAATCACTTGCAAAGCAACTCAACTACAACTTTTAAGCACCCCAAGTATCAATAGCTGGGGCCATGATCAGGAGATCCTGAAATCCATAGTGTATTCTGATAAGAAGCTGAGATGGTCTACAGAGCAACTAGCAGATGCCTGATAAATCTCTACTAGCATGGAGTCTAAAAATAGATGATCAGGAGGACACAGCACTAATTGTAAATGCTGCCAAATAGTGTATTATTTTGTAGGGTGTGTTAGCCAGGCTCTCCAGAGAAATAGACCTAATAGGATGTGTGTATAGAGATAAAGAAAGATTTATTTTAAGGAATTGACTCATGCAATTTTGGATGCTTGGTAAATTCAAAATCTACAGGATAAGCCAGCAGGCTAGAGATCCAGGGAGTTATAGAACTCTTTTGCAAGAATTTCTTCTTGTTCAGTCTTTGTTCTGTTAAGTCTTTCAACTGATTGATTGACGCCTACCCACCTTATGGAGAAAAATCCTCTGTATACACCTCAAAAGAGAGAGATTATTGTATCTCTTCCCTTTCTTATAAGGACACCAGCCCTATTAGATTAAGGGCCCAACTTTTATGACCCACTTAACCTTTATTACCTCCTTATAGGCCATAAATCTAAATATAGTCACATTAGGAGTTAAACCTTGACATATGAATGATTGGGGGGAGTGGCACATTTCAATCCATAGCAGTAGATTTCAAAGATAAGACAAGGTGATTCTCTTGATTGCTTCATCCATACTTTGTATGGAAAAACTGTTCAAGAAGGTGCAACAGGTTAAAGGTTGTTGATATACTATAACAGGCTTGGCAAATGTCTTATTTTTATTTTCTATCTCAGACTCTACTAAGTCACAATTTGCACTTTCATGGAATAATATTCAGTATACATTTATAGTTTTGCCTTGAGTATATTTGAAGTTACCAACATACTACTATAATCTGGCACTACAGAATTCCAATTTGATAATCTCCAAAAATAATTTATTACAATATACTGATGATTGCCTCCTTAGGAAGTAAGATGAATTACTTACTCTAGACACTCATGTGACCATGTGACAAATAGAGGCTGCTTAACTTCATCATAAGAAACCAGATTAGGGCTATTAAAGTGAGAGCAGCTGCATTACCAAGAATCAGGGGCAGTCTCAATTCTTCACTTGAGCAATCCTATCACACCTTAACTGGAATGGAGCAAATGGGAAGCTATGGCCACACTGGTATCACTGTATGCCTTAAGAGTAAACAATACAGTCAAGCCAGATAGTCTCATCTAAGGACAAAGGATATGGGTAACAAATGGAAACAGAAGAAATTCAATTTAAATAGGAAGGGAGTAGGCTATTATTTCATAAAAGGATGAAGTAAAATCATTCCCAAGAGACCATCCCAGAATGATGGATTAAGATTCTTAGCTATATCCTACATGTGGTGCTAATTACTGATGTTGGGAGAAGCCATCAGTTATGTTTGCTCCACTTAAGGGAAATTGTACTCATGCTAACTAATGGTTTTTGCCTTAAAGTATCCACCTGGACAATCTGGGGAAAAGTAACACAGTACTCTGGTGAAAACTGACCCTTATGTTACCCAAACTACCACTTGGGTCATAATGTGTAGCCTATTTTACAGTTTTGTTCATCAGGTAACAAAAATACTACCTCTGAACTGCCTAGGATAAAGGCTATTGAACACCAAAGCACACTATGTGATTATGAATCAAGTTGATTCATTAAGACAGCTCCTTGGACATGATAAGAAGATTGCTGGCACCTGCCATATTTGCTACAGCTTAATGTGTTCTGTGGATATAATTCCTTTAATAATATCACTAATGAAAACTGTGGAGTTTTGTGGGAAATGTTCTTTCAAGTGGTATGGTAGCCATGTATCACTATGATTATCTTTGGAGCTTTAGAGGGACTGCTGTTGGGGAGCCCTTTGGCACACACAGGTTGAACTACAGAGTATATCCCGATGATGTCTCCATGTAGCTCACAATATTCTTTAGTGAATAGGTTTACCTAAATGTACCTATATAACGATTCCTCAAAGGCAACAACAAATACTGTGGTATAACTTCCAAAGACCACACTGCATTTTTTTTTCAAATTTTTGCCTTTAAAACTCAAAGTTATGTCAATAAAATAGGAGGGATTATAAAACTATTGTGTGTGGGAGGGTATATTTCAAAGTTCATGTGGGTAAATTCAATTTGAGAGGTGAATCAACTGAGTCTTAAAGACAAAGTGATACTTTCAAAATTAAATGAGTTTATTCAGCTCTTCTTTCAACTAACAAATGCTGAGTACTGATAGTGTGCTAAATGCTGGGGATGCGATGGTGCAAAAGGCAGACATGGTGTTTCAGTTTTTATGGCTTCTATAAAAATGTACCACATTAGTGGCCTAAAAAAACATATTACATGCTACAGTTCTGAAGGCTGTAAGTCTGAAACAGGTCTTCCTGGGCTAAAGGCAAGGTGTCAACAGGGCTATGTAATCTGGATGCTCTAGATAATACTCTCTTTTTTGTCTTTTACAGCTTCTAGAAGCCACCCACTTTCCTTGGCTCAAGTCTCTCTTCCATCTTCAAAACAAGCAATGGCTAGTTGAGTGTGTTTTACATATCATTCTGACACTGACTCTTCTAACTCCTTCATCCACATTTAAGGTCCTTCGTGATCACATTGGACACACCCATATAATCTAGGACTAGGTCCTGAAGGTCAGCTGATTAATAACTTTAACTCCATCCCAACTTCAATTACCCACTGCCATGTAATATAATATATTCACAGATTGTGGGGATTAAAATATTTGAAGGACATAATTCTGCCTACTACAGTAGTAGTCGTAAAGTCTGAAGGTGCCCAATTTTATTCTCATCTTTTCTGACTCTAATGGCTTTGTTGTATTTATTTTCTTATTTAATAGTCACATAATATGTTTTATTGTTTAAAACTGGATGTATTACACAAATTAAATTAATAATCTAATTTCAGTGGTAATCTATAAATTACCATTTATATTCTTGCAATTCATGTCTTTCTAACAATACCATATTACTAAGTAACCTCAGTATAGCATCAGCCATATAAGTCAGGATCGTATTATTTTTGTCTCCCTTTCATGAAGGAGAAAACAACTACTGTTTAAAAGAGTTTTGTGATTATCACAGCTCACATGACTACAGGTATTCATGCTCAAAACCACTTGTCTGTTTTTGAAGTCTTTGTATTCCAATCTAGCTTCAGATGTTCTGTATACTTCCATAGATTGATTTCGATTAATATTTATATAGTTACTAAAGATGGTTAATCCATAGCTAGAAGGGAAATCCATACTAATCATCACATTCTTGCTCAAAGGGTGTCTCCTCCCAGATTCTATCCAAAGCCAGTCTTTCCTTTCTCCAAAACCCCATAGTTTTTGTACTTATATAAGGACACATCTGATCAATGTTGATCTTGTTTCCAAGGTATAACTTTTCTTATAACTCCACGAACCAAGCATAATGCTATACACCCACAGCAACCAATTCTATACCCCAATCCACAAACAAGAAGTGAAATAAAAAAGAAAAAGGATTGAACTGAACTGAATTAGATAATAGCTTCAAAACTCTTACCATTGAAAAATAGAGATATATTAAAGCTCATATCCAATTGTCAGTAATATTATTGATTTAACAAGAATGTTGTCCTCATACTAAATACTATTTCTTGTATGAAGATGGCACACTTAGATCTTTTCAAGTGGATTATTCTTGAACATCATGACAAGTAAGGGTGATTATAATGTAGCTTCATGGTGCTGGATAAATTAATCTAATTTAATACAAAAACAAGAAAATAGGCTAAATAGCATGTAGATTTCCCATCTCTCATTTTCCCTTTTACATAGACATAAATGTTGGTTTCCCAAAATGGAAGAAAATGTTGATAAATGTTTAGTTAATATAAGATAAAAAAGAAAACAAAATTGATTTTACTTTTGAGAACTCCAGGATGAGATACCAAGAAACCCGACTGAATTAATCCCTCCCCTTCTTTTTTCAGGGTTCAAAGTTGTTCACATATTATACGAAATAATCCTGACATTTCTTCTCTTTCGGAGCTGATGTCTGCTGTGCTGTGTCCTGGAAAACCTTATGACTGCTGTTCTCAGCACGAGTTCCGCCTCTAGAAAGTGCTACATGACTGTATGCTGTTACTGTTACTTTAAGGCTCCCATGGTCACAACCCCATCTCCAATAACTGTTCCTGATGTTACACAGAGATTCAGACGTTGTTACTAACCTAGGTTATGTTAACTCCTCATCCCCAGTCCTGTAGGTCAAGGGATATTAAGGTGTTTGATGTGATAGTCACTCTTGGTCTTACAGAGGAATTGAAAGAGAACCCTCTCCCAATTTGACTTAAGTGTGTGGTTAAACTCCCCTAAATGATACGCCACCATATTAAAGTGGTTATAATATTATACTATTTTATTATGCACTACTTCATTTATCCCCCTTTCTCAAAAAGAATGAGACAACTTTCCTGGGAAAATGAGTGGCATTATACATTTTAATGTACTGAAGTACACACTCAAATACATCCACATAAATTCAAGACAAACAGTCCCAGAAAGAGGTCTGGGGCCTTCGTTCTCTGTTACCACAGAATAAGTTAAGAGAAATTCAAGTGAAGTTTTTATTTCCTTTTAAAGTATTCAACTCAGTGCTTAGATCTCTCTCCATTGGTAGCATACCAAAATGATTAGAAGGCATAATGATGAAGTGATTAATAAATAGCACAGGTTCAGAGACAGGTCTTTCTGGTTCAAATTTAGGGTATAAATTTTTTTTGCTAGCTCTTTGAGGTGCATTCATTGAAACCCAGGTACTTAAATTCCTGGTCAGAAAACCTGCATACTAATAGATTATGGGAATAAAAATAACCTATGACCTATAATGCACTTTAAAATATCTCACATAATAAGTGCTCAATAAATGTCAGTTACGTTTATTATCTTCAAGTTAAAGCCTTCTACAATCTGATATTCACCATTTTGTTCTACGAATTAACAATTAGAATCAAAGCTTAATTAAATATTCACAGAGAGATCAACACTTTATTAGGCTTCATGAGCCCATAAGAAGCACATAAATTAGCACGTGCCCTGTGCCAAGCTTGGCGTTACAAAGTTTCTGGGACCGGCTAGAATGGTTTCTCAGAATGAGCTCAGTTCAACCATATTGCAACTCCACAGGCTGCAGCACAGATCCTCCAGGCAGGACATGTGTGCAGATTCCGTGCCAGCAAGATACCCCCTCATTTCCTGCGCCCTGGCCTGAAGTAGAATCACTGTCGGCGGGGAAGATTGATGAGACATTCTTAAGATTTGCTGTGGAAGAATTTCAAACAGGGCTGCATAGACCCTCACTGCTGGGAAACTGTATCCTTTGGCAGACCACTGGAGCAGGCAATTGCCATTTGGAGCCAAGTGTCTCCAAGCTGAAGAAAGAAGAAACAGAGCCTGCAACAATAATACCTTGTATCAGGCATGACTCTCTAGAGGCCAATGGATGGATGAACACAAGCAGTGTGAGGACTACTGAGAAATGCAGGCACAAGGTCATATGGACAGAGCTCACCACTAAATATATTACTACTTACCTGTAATCATGTAGCATGTTATCATTAATAAAACAACTTCCTAACAGCCATCTCATAGACCCTTACAGTAACACTGGGAGACCCGTGGGCAATTCTCATTTTGTAAACTGGGGAACTTGACACTCAGGGAGTCAGGTTAGGTGCCCAATCCAAGAGCTGCAAAGCAGCCAAATGACATCTAAATGCCAGATATCAAAAAAATGTAAGATTCTCTTTATTACACCAACTTTTATTTCGTGTAAGAACACAATTGTGAATGCACCCATGAGAAATGACACAGATAAGGAAAAGTAATAAACATTATACAGAAAAAAAATCAAGATGCTTGAGAAAGTATGATTATTGAAAGTGATCCAGGTTGAATCTTTTGATGTATTCTTCTCAGTCAATGAAAATGTTTTTATTCCAGCATATTAGGAAATTGATCCACAATCAAAATTTCTCTCCAGGTATAACACCGACAGTATTGCTTATCTTTGATAAATTCAATTTTAAGCATAGTCATTAAATGGTAATTAGAATGGTTCAGTATAATTTACTGAATGGTTTAGTAGACTACCTGTGCAATTTCTACATCTGTTGGTTAACAAAGAAAGAATGTTTTTAAAGCCTTTACACGTGATATAGTGAACATGTTTTCTCTTGCCTGAGACACCTTTTATAGCTGTTTGTTTGCAAAATCTTGGATTGCAAATGGGGCTATGTACACACCCATAAACCTTCACCAAAATAAAGAAATGGTCCCCAAAGTGTTCTGTACTGCTGATTTGCATTGTTTTATAATCAGTCTTTTTTCAGTAGTTTTCTATACCATTTAGCCACTGGAAAGAAAAATGACACAACTTTGGTCTAGCTAAGATTTAGCTTAAAGAAATCAACTTAATTGAGTTATTAACACAATTATGATTAAAAATGTAACAGTTTTCTTTTTATTTCTCCTCAGAATGGATAGAGCTACAGCTCATTTAGCAGATTTTCTCCCATTTTCCTTTGTCCCACCTTATAATCAGAACTTCACATTCTCTTTTACCTACTAGGCCTGAAGTTTGCCAACCTAGGAAATGTGAATGATTCTTTTAATGTAAATTTTAGGTTTTTAAATGTAGATTTACAAATTAACTCATATTTAAAATTATGGAAAAATAGTATCTACCGTAACACAATTTTTTTATTTGTATTTTGAGAGAGAGGAGAGCGTGAGTGGGGAGAGGGGCAGGGAGAGAGAGAGAGAATATCTTAAGCCCAACACACAGGGCTTGGTCCCATGCCCCTGGGATCATGACCTGAGCTGAAGTCAAGAGTCAGATACCCAACAGACTGAGCCACCCAGGCACCTCCGTAACACATATTTTTGATGAATTATTTTAATATCAATTAAATTAAATGAATTGGCATTGTACTTTCTTCCAGTTTTCTTTATAGCCATGACATTTCACATCAGTACACAACTCTCAAAGGGCAGACTTAGAGATTCCTAATCATCTTTATAAAGCAAGCCTTGAGTGCTTTTTGGTATAATATCAGTGTATTCTCCCTAATATCTCTGTAGAAAGTAACTCTCAGCTTCATTTTCAGTAAAAAGTCCCTATCCACTTCCTTCTCTCCATGCCTTATCCCAGACCTTGTGTAGTTATGTATGTCTCCACAGCTGCTGCTGTGTTGTAAGGAGCTTTGTTGCACAATGAGTTGCTTTAAATACCCGTATAAAAATTTTCATTGCCTTGTTTCCACAAATTAAAGAAATAAATAATTTGCACTATTATTTCCTTCTACTCAATTAGAAGCTCATAGGTTCTCCGTCTTATACTTTATTCTATTTTATTTTTTACATCTCCTTAACACCCAAAATTGTTATGCAGACTGAGGTGATACTAATTGCGTTTACTTGAAAAACTGATTTATGCAAAATAATAAGCATTATTGTACTGGTCAGTCTTCTCATATAGGATATTTTTCTTACTTTATTACAATTTGTGTTCTTTAGGTTTTTTGTTTAGGTTTTTGTTTAGGTTTTTAATTGCCTTTTAAAATATGCTTTGATACAAATTTGACACACAATAAAATATGTTCTAAGTACTAATCTTCCAAAACTTTCAAGATATATTCTTATTAAAGCTTATTCTTAAGTATTTAAAATTTTTTACCTTTAGTGCAAGTGAAATATTTTAATTTGTGTTTTCTGATAAGTTTCAATATTTGTAGAATTATCATTTAACACTGATTTTTAAAAGCTATATTTTATACTTTTATTTTTATTAATTTTTCTTCCACTGATATTTTTAAGTAATAATATCATATACTTATAAACGTTATTTTTTCTCTCCAATAACTATAACTTTAACTTCTTTTTTTTCTGAATAGTATTTCTTAGAACTTTTGGAATAATTTTAAGCAATACTGCCAAAGATTTCACTTTTTCTGATATTCAGAACTATAGCAGGAATGTCCATGGATTTTAATTTTTATGCGTAATGTTGACTGCTGGAGTAAAATATTTACTTACTCTAAAATATTTAGTTAGCACAAACTTTTTGCTAGTTACTGTGCTGTCTTTGTGTGATAGACTAACTGCTTCAGGAAATAGATCCAAAAATATATCATGGATCAGACACAATAGAAGTTCATTTCCTCTGCTGATAACAGTAATATATGTACTTTAGAGCTAGTGATGTTGCCCTACTCCATGCAGTTATTGAGAATCCAAAGTCAAGGTACAGTCATCCATCATCTACTTGTGATTTCAAAGTCACCTTGAAGGTTTAATCCATTCCAAACTGGAAGGGGAATAGAATAAGTAGTAGTGGTCATAAGAAGTTTTCAGGGTTGGGTTTTGATTGCATATATATATATGCATGATATATATATATATATATATATATATATATATATATATCATGTATATATAAATCATGCTCTTTCTATTTTTTTCAATGTTTATTTATATTTAAGAGCGAGACAGTGACAGAGTGCAAGCAGGGGAGGGGCAGAGAGGGAGAGACACACACACACAGAATCCAAAGCAGGCTTCAGGCTCTGAGCTGTCAGCACAGAGCCTAATGCAGGGCTTTAACTCACAAATGATGAGATCATAACCTGAGCTGAAATCAGATGCTCAAATGACTGAGCCACCCAGCCGCCCTAAATCATGTTCTCTTTATCTGTTCATTCATCAATGGACTCTTACATTGTGTCAATGTCTTGGCTATTGTAAATAATGCTGTAATGAATATAAGGATGAAGCTATCTTTTCAAACTGGTGATTTTTTCCCCTTCAGATAAATACCCAGAATTGGAATTGATGGATTGAGTCTTAACTTCTTAAAAATTATTATTGAGGGGCACCTGGGTAATTCAGTTGGTTAAGCTTCTGACTCGATTTCAGCTCAGGTCATGGTTTCATGGTTGGTGAATTTGAACCCCATGTCAGACTCTGTGCTCATGGTGCAGAGCCTGCTTGGGATTCTCTCTCTCCTTCTTTCTCTGCCCCTCCCCTCGTGCTCTCCCTCTCTTTCTTTCTCTCTCTCTCTCTCTCAAGATAAATAAATTAAACTTAAAAATTATTGTTGAAATGTTTTATATGAATGTTGTGAATTCTACAACTATTTGTGACCCTATGAAATATCTTAGACAAGAAGTTTTCTTACTTCCCACCCTACTTTAAAATGAGTTTAAGGGCACCTGGGTGGCTCAGTAGGATGAGGATCTGACTTCGGCTCAGGTCATTGTCTCACAGTTTGTGGGTCCGAGTCCCATGTTGGGCTCTGTGCTGACAGCACAGAGCCTGGAGCCTGCGTCAGGTTCTGTGTCTCCCTCTCTCTCTGCCCCTCCACCGCTTGCGTTCTGTCTCTCTGTCTGTCTGTGTGTGTCTCTCTCTCAAAAATAAGTAAACATTAAAAAAAACTTTTTAAATGAGTTTCTATTCCAGACTCCTGCAAGGATTTGATGACTTTAGACTAGTTGACTCCTACAGAGTAGGCTTTTAGTGGTAGCTACCCATAATACTATATGAAAAGGATAATTTTCAACAGACATAGAAACAACTGTAGGATCTTTTTTCCGAAAGAATTTTATGTTCAAGATAATATTCAATCTCCTCAAGCATTTGCTCCATTCAGTGACAAAAATTATTTTAATAACATTTTGAAACTGAAGGTTATTTATAATGTCCTTGTCTTTCATACACTAACACTCTATCCTTCCGTCAAATACAAGTGCATTATTCATAATAATTTTAACTGGCATCTCTCCCACATCGGTTAAAAAATATAATTATATTTACCTGGTACATGTTTGAAGAAAAAAAAATAATAGAAGAAACTCTAGCACTTTTCCAGGAAAGACAGAAACAGTTTGAACAGAAAGAAGCAAACTCAGAAAATAAGCCATTATATTTAACTTGGGACTCAGAAGGCCAGTAAAATGCTAAAAGACAAATTTTCCAGCTCAGAATTTTCTTGACAATTAAATGGCAAGATGTCAAATGTCAGACCATTCCAATGTCAAAAAGCAAGCAGAAACAATGTGCTTCCTACTAGTATATTGCTAATGCCACGTGGTGCAGGCTGAACAATCATTGAGAATGCAATAATCCTCTGGTCACAATGACCTGCCTTAGAAATTACTTAGAGAATATTTATTTATCACTTCCACCCGTACTAAAGCTATTGGCTGAACAAAATATTTTCTTCTGGTTTAATGCAAGAGAATTAAAATGCAGCTAAGCCTATGTAATCTAAATAAAAGAGATGGGATTTGGGACATGATGAGACACAAGGGTCAGAGAATTCCCTACACATAAGGCAAAAGTTTGATGAATTTTAAAAAATGAAGTAGAAATATGTGACTTGGTAACACTGAAAAGATGGGAGGTAGGGAGTAAGAAAAGGATTGAGGGTTATGCTGAAATAATCAAAATAGAATAAAGGCAAATGTTCTCAAAGAATGGAACTAATACATGTGATCAAACAAGACAGTAGCTAAGATTAACATCACAAATACCTATGTAACGTAATTATTATACTTTTGTAATATAGCAGTCAAATTTTTTCTAGGACTCAAGAGTTAAGTGATCAATTACTCCATTGTTCTTTTCTTTTTTTCAACTTATTGGAGTATAATTAGCATACAATAAAAGCATTGGTGATAGGTACATGCCACTGAAATCATGGCCACAATCCAAATAGAAAACATAATCATCATCACTAATAGTTTCTTTAGGTACTTTTATAATTAATTACTTCTCCATCCCTCCTCCTCCCCCTGTCAGGATCCCTCCATATACATTGATGTACCTCTTATCACTATAGATCAGTTTGCATTTTCCAGATTTTTATATAAGTGTAACCATATAGTATGCGCTATTTTTAAATTAGGCTTATTCTATTCAGCATAACTATTTTGAGCCTCATTCATGTTGTTACATAAATCAATAGTCTATTCTTTTATTGCTGAGTATTATTCTAATGTAATAATATATCTTAATTTGTGAATTTATTCACCAGCCAATCCTTTCAATTGTTTCTAATTTTTAGGTATTTCAGATAAATTTGTCATGAAGATTCATGTTCAAGTCTTTGTATGATCATGTTTTCACTTACCTTGGGTAAATACTTAGAAGTAGAATGACAAGACCATATAGTAGGTATATGTTTAACTTTTTAAGAAACCGCCCAAATTTCCACAATTTAGTTGTACTATTTTACATCCATAACCGAAGTGCATAAAAGCTCCTGTTCTTTCATATCTTCATCAGCATTCGGTATGGTCAGTCATTCTAATAGGAATGTAGTGGTATCTCATTTGGGTTTTAATTGCATTCCCCTAATTACTTACAACATTGCTCATTTTTTCATGTGCTTATTTTCATCCTTACACTTTCTTGGGTTAAGTGTCACTTTAAATACTTTCTCTGTTTTTAATTGGGTAGCATGTTTACTTCCTGAGTTATGAGAACTCATTATATTCTGGATAGGAGTCCAATTTTTTTCTTCTTTTACAAAACATTTAGCTATTCTGCATCCTTGTCCATATGAATTTTAAAACCAGCTTGTAAATTTCTATAAAAAATTGTTGGGATTTTAATTGGGATTGTGTTGAATCTATAGATCAACTGGAGAGAATTAACATTTTAGAAATTTGAGTCTTCCAACCTATGAATATGGTATATCATTCAATTTATTTACTGTCTTCTTTTCTTTCTCTCTTCCATGATTCTAGTTTTTCAGTATGCATGCCTTGCACATCAGTGGTCAGAATTATTCCTGAGCATTTCATATGTTGATACTATTGTTGATAGGATTTTTCAGGCCTTCTATATTCTTATTTATTTTCTGCCAGTCATTCTGTCATTTATTAGGAGGCATAAATTAAAATCACGCACTATAATTGTGAATTCTTTATTTCTCTATGCAGTTCTTTGTTGTTTTTGTATAGTTATATACATTTTTGCTTCATGTGTTTGGATGGTATGCTATAAGGTACACAAACATTTAGGATTATTATATCCTATCAAATGTTGATTTTCCTCCTTATTAAATGGCTTTATTAATCCCTGGTAATATCCTTTGATTTGAAATCTATTTCATCAAGAGTTAATATAGCCACTGCTGTAATTTTTAATAGTATTGACATTATATATATTTGTCCATCCTTTTACTTTAAGTTATTTTTGCTTTCTATATTTAAAGTTTGTTTCTTGTAGGAATCTTATAGTTTGGTCATATTTCTTTATGTAATATAAAATATATGTATCTTTTACTTGTGTTTAGACTATCCATATTTAATGTAATTTGTGGTGCAGTTAGGTATATTCTATCATATTGTTGTTTTCTCTTTCCCATACACTCTTTGTTTCTGCTTTCTTCCTTTTCTGTCACTTTTGTACTTTTTATACTTTTGCTGTATCTCATTTGCTGGTTTATTAGCTATAACTCTTTGTTTTGTTATTTAGGTGATTACTTTAGAGTTTGATGTATAGCAATCAACCAGCAAGGGATACTTTCACAAATGTATGAAAAAGAGCATTTTTTAGTTGTTTAAGAAATTATAAATAGAGAGGTACCTGGGTGGCTCAGTCGATTGAGCATCTGAGTCTTGATTTTGGCTCAGGTCATGATCCCTGGAATGGGATCATGGGATCAAGCCTTATATTGGACTCCATGCTGAGCATGGATCCTGCTTGGGATTCTCTCTCTTTCTCTCCCTTTGCCCACTCCCCCCACTTGTGCTGTCTCTTTCTCTTTCTCTCAAAATAAAAAAAAGGCAAAAAAAGAAATTAAAAATAGAATTAACATGAAGCAGGAGTTCCACTTCTAAGTATATACCTAAAAGAATTGAAAGCAGATACTCAGGTATACGTACATCCATGTTCAGAGCAGCACTATTTACAATAGCTGAAATGTGGAACAAACCCACATACACGAAATGAAATATTATTCAGCCTTACAAAGAAAGAAAATTCTGACACCTACTACAACATATGTGAAGCCTAATGATATTTTGCAGTAGAATACACATATCACAAAAGACAAATATTAGATGATTTGATTCATATGAGATAGTCAAATACGTAGATTCAGAAAGTGCAGTGGCAATTTCTAAGGGTTAGAGAAGGGGAGAATGGGAGTTATGTTTTAAGTGGTGCAGAGTTTCAGTTTTCCAAGATGAAAACAATCCTGTGGATGTTTGGCCATGATGTTAACACAGCGATGTGAATGTACCTAATGCCGAAACAATACTGAAATATGGTTAAGACGGCAAATTTTTGTTATATGTATTTTACTACAATTTAAAACATGGGCAGTGGGGGTAGGTTTGGGTTACAGGCTTATATTCCTGGTATAGGGTAATGGTTGGACTAACAGATGTTTACATGTCTACAGAGTGGGGATGCAGTTTTTATTTATTTTTAATTTAATTTAAGACTCTTAACAATAGAAAACAAACTGATGGCTGATGGAGGGAGGTGGGTGGAAAATGGGCTCAATGGGTGATGGGTATTAAGGAGAGCACCTGTTGGGATGAGCACTGGGTGTTACATGTAAGTGATGAATCACTGAATTCTACTCCTGGAACCAATATTGCACTGCATGTTAACTAAATAGAAGTTAAAGTAAAAAAAAAAATGCAGTTTTTAATCTCCACTGATCAGATGTTTCTTCACAAATTCTTAAAATACATTGAATGGAAAATGCTATCAGTGCAGACAACTCCGAGTGTTAAAAACTCCAGAGGATGCAATCATATGGGGCTCCCCCAGTATTGTAAGATTCAACTACAAGATCTGAACCAGGTTCACAATAAATATCAGAGAAAAATCCCCTTCTGGCAGGAAGAGGAGAAAAGGAACCATTCTGAAATATATAAGAAAACTGTGGGGGCGCTTGGGTGGCTCAGTCGGTTGAGCGGCCGACTTCGGCTCAGGTCATGATCTTGTGGTCCGTGAGTTCGAGCCCCGCGTCGGGCTCTGTGCTCACAGCTCAGAGCCTGGAGCCTGTTTCCGATTCTGTGTCTCCCTCTCTCTCTGACCCTCCCCCGTTCATGCTCTGTCTCTCTCTGTCTCAAAAATAAATAAACGTTAAAAAAAATAAAAAAAAAAAAAGAAAACTGTGTTCTTAACAATGCCTGCCCTCAGAAGAAGCTAGTTAACAAGAGCCTAATCTTCTAGGGTATCATGAAACGTAACTGATCCAGGGAAGGGATATATCCGATTCCAGCCAATTCTGGTACTCCACACAGGAAAAGGGAAATATCCAAGTTCAGTCTTAAACATCCTGTCCCACCTAAGTGGGGGGGGGGCGGCGGGGGGACTGAGACACACATGTGAAGTTCACAGTTCACAGACATAGGCTTACTAAAAGAATGAGACGTAACAGGAGGATGAAGTGTTTCCCCCACCCCTCACATCTTACCATTACTAAAGACCTTTTTACAATAACTCTTTTTACTGGGTAGGTCATGTCCACTTATCAAGAAAAAAAAAGTTACAAGGCATACCAAGAGTCAAAAAGTACAATTTGAAGAGACAGAGAAAGCATCAGAACAAGACATGACAGGGATATTTAAACAGTTATATGATTAGGGACACCTGGGTGGCTCAGTCGGTTAATTCTCCAACTTTGGCGCAAGTCATGATCTCACAGTTCGTGAGTTGGAGCCCAGCATCGGGCTCGGCGCTGACAGTGTGGAGCCTGGAGCATGCTTCCAGTTCTGTGTCTCCCTCTCTCTGCCCTTCCCCAGCTCGCACTCTGTCTCTCCTCTCTCTCTCTCTCTCTCTCTCTCTCTCAAGGATATAAACATTAAAAAAATAAAACAATTATGATTAATATGCTAAAGGCTCTAATGGATAAAATGGACAGCATGCAAAAACAGATGGGCAATGGAAGCAGAAATATGGAAATCTTAAGAATGAAACAGAAATACAAGAGATAAAAAAATCGTTATAACACAAATGAAAATACTGAATGCATTTTGAAATTAAAAATAATGTATTTGGTTTTATATATATATTTATATGTATATATGTATATATGTATACATATTTGTGTGTGTTTGTGTATGCACACACATGCTTACACTTGTGTATGGTTATATATAAGTAAAATGAATGGTACAGTGATACAAGGTTTAAGGTTTAAGAGGAAAGATCTAGGATTATTTGATTATTAAAGGTACTCACACTATCTGTGAAGTACATTAATGTTGCTTGAAAGCGGACTTGGATGAGTTGCAAGCCCTAGGGCAACTACTAAAAATAAGGAATAAAAGAAGTGTAACTGATATGATAAGAAAGGAACCATATAGAGATCAAATAAAATGTTCAGTCAAAACCACAAAAGGCAGAAAAAGTACAGAAGACAAAAATTGGAACAAAGTGTAAAAGCACCAAATAGAAAACAGAAACAAACATGGTGGATATTAGTGAAACTATATAAATGATTACTTTGGATGCCAGTGGTCTAAAAGCACCAATGAAAAGAAAGAGATTATCAGAGTGGGTACCAAAACCCCACCCAACTATATCTTGTCTACAAGAAACCCACTAAAAATAAAAAGAAACATATGGATTAAAAGTAAATGGATGGGAAAAATAAGTCATGCTAGTACTAAACACAAGAAAGCAGAAAGTAGCAAGTCCAATGTGGTATTGGCAAAGGAATAGGCAAAAAAAAAAAAAAAAAAAAAAAAAAAAATCCATGGAACAGAATAGAGAGACCAGTAATAGGCCCCCATAAATATAATCAACTGATCTTTGACAAAGGAGTAAAGGCAATACAACAGAACAGAGAGTTTCTTCAACAAACTGTTCCAAAACAACTGACATCCACATACAAACAAATACATCTTGACACAGAATTTACACCCTCCACAAAAGAATTAACTCAAAATCGATCACAAACCTAAATATAAACACAAAACTATAAAACTTATAAAATATAATATAGGAGAAAACATAGAGGACCTTAGGTATGGTGATATTTTTTTTTAGATACACACCAAAAGATGCAGTCTGTTAGAGAAATCATTGATAAGCTGGATTTCATTAAAATGTAAAATTTCTGCTCTGTGAAAGACACTATCAAGAGAATGAAGAAACAAGCCATAGACTTGGGAAAAAATATATATCTGCAAAAATATCAGTTCTTTTTTTTAATGTTTATTTATTTTTGAGAGTAAGAGACAGAGTATGAGCGGGGGAGGGGCAGAGAGAGAGGGAGACACAGAATCTGAAGCAGGCTCCAGTCTCTGAGCTGTCAGCACAGAGCCCAACACAGGTTTGAACTTGGGACCTCGAACTTGGGACCAGTGAGATCATGACCTAAGCCAAAGTCAGATGCTGAACTGACTGAGCCACCCAGGTGCCCCTTAAAAATAAATATCAGTTCTCTTAGGAGCACCTGGAAGGCTCAGTCCATTAAGCATCTGACTCTTGATTTCAGCTCAGGTCATGATCTCAAGTTTCATGAGTTCAAGCCCTGCACAGGGCTCCGCACTGACAGTGCAGCGTCTTGTTGGGATTCTCTCTCTCTGCCTCTCTCCCTGCCCCTCTCCCATTTGTGCTAAGTCTCTCTCTCTCTCAAAATAAATAAATAACCTTAAAAAAATCAGTCCTTTTGGACCATTATTCTAAATATACAGCAAAAAATTAATAAATGCAACAATAAGAAAACAAACCACATAGTCTAAAAATGGGCCAACAATTTTAACAGACACCTCGCCAAAGAAGATATACAGATGGCAAAGAAGCATGTGAAAAGGTGTTCCACGTCATAAATCATCAGGAAAATATAAATCAAAACAATGAGATACTACTACATAACTATTAGAATGGCCAACATCCAGAACATTGAGAACACCAAATACTGGCAACAACGTGGAGCAACGGGAACTCTTGTCCATTACGGGTAGAAGGCAAAACACCGATTTTGGAAGACATTTTGGTGGTTTCTTGAAAACTAAACATATTCTTACCATGCTTTCCAGCAGTTGTGCTCCTTCATAAACACCTGCAGGATTTGAAAATTTATGTGCACACAATAAACCGCACACAGATATATACCCATGTACATTTTTATCCATAATTACCAAAACTCAGAAGTAACCAAGATGTCCAGTAGGCTAAAGGATAAACAAACTGTGGTAATCCAGGACATAAAATTCTATTCATTGCTAAAAAGAAATGAGCTATCAAGCCACGAGAAGAAATGGAGGAAATTTAAATGCATACTACCAAAGAAGGAAGCCAACCTGAAAAGGCTACAGACCATATGATTCCAACTAAGTAACATTCTGAAAAGGCAAAATTATGAAGACAATAAAAAGTTCAGTGGTTGCTAGGGATGGGAGATGGAAGAAAAATGAATAGGCAGGGCACAAGGAATTTTAGGGAAGTGAAAATACTATATTTACAACTACTTTTCCTCTGTGTTATTTCTTTTTTTCTTCTGTCGTAAGGACATTTGTCATGGACTTAGACACCATCCCAGGAATCTAGGATGATCTCACCTCAAGACCCTTAATTTAATCACATCTACAGAGACCCTTTTGCCGAATAATGTCTCATTCATAGGTCCCGAAAGTTAGGCTGTAGATACATCTTTTGGAGGGCCATAATTTAACCAACACCACACTACCTATACATGCATATGTTTTGTTCCTACTGCAAGGCCCCAAAGTTATATTATCTAAATCCTAGATTAGATCATGGATGTTTCATATCTTCTATATATCAGAAATATAACCTCATTTACCTTAAGTTATTAAAATTCAAATAAATAATTGGTTTCCTATCACCTTCCTCTGAAAATGACTTTTTAAAAAACATTTTTAATGTTTATTAATTTTTGAGAGAGAGAGAGATGGAGAGAGAGAGAGAGAGCAAGCATGAGTGGGGGAGGGGCACAGAGAGAGAGAGAGAGAGGTGTGGGGGGCGGGATCTGAAGCGGGCTCTGCACTGACAGGAGAGAGCCTGAGGTGGGACTCAAACTCACGAACCATGAGATCATGAGTTGAGTCGAAGTCACACACTTAACTGACGGAGCCACCTAGGGGCCCCAGAAGATTACTCTTTTTAATAACATTGCAAACTCATAGATTTAAACATATTTATACCTTTTTACCCATTACTTTTTTTTATTTGGAAACTTAAATCACCCATCTTTTCCAGTGAGAATCTCTTCAAATGAATATGTGATTCCTTTTGACATGACCCTAATATTCTTTGATGGTTTTCTCACCATGTAGTATGACAAGATGACCCAGGCTCAGACATTTTCCCAAGGACTGGTTTATTTTAGCAAGAAATGGTATTTGAAGATCTGAATCTAGATGCTAGTAATGTTCATTGCTTCTAAGGTCTTCATTGTATCAACCTTTTTGATTGACAAAAATAGAGATTATCTGTGTGTAGATTTATAAAATACCTTATGAGTATATCTTATTATTTGTAATTCATATGAAAGATTATAATTATTTAATTAATTACCATCTCCACTACCTCTGTATCTCCTTTATTCTACACCAGAAATCTGGAACTTAAGAACAACAGATATGATAAAATTAGAATAATCCATAATTACTCATTTGTTTTACCCCAAGTGACACACACCAATGTTTCAGAATACTGACACTAATTCTACCATCACTGGTGCTTACTGAAAACATTTTCAAAGATATGTTTGCATATGTTCTCTCTATTCCTTCCCATTTAAGAAATTGCAATGTGGAGTGACAGGGTGGCTCAGTTGGTTAAGAGTCTGACTTTGGCTCAGGTTATAATCTCACAGTTCATGAGTTTGAGCCCTGAATCCGGCTCTGTGCTAACAGCTCAGAGCCTGGAGCCTGCTTCAGATTTTGTGTCTCCCTCTCTGTCGCTCTGCCTTTACCCTGCTCATGCTTTGTTTCTCTGTCTATCTCTCAAAAGTAAATAAACGTTAAATTCTTTAAAATTGTATTGTATCTATATTATTTTAACATATAACCATTATGACATATTCTCTCCTTCTTCATCCTTATTTAGCCTTAATTTTATAAGTAATTATTAAAATTAATGCTCAACATTTATCTTTTGTCAATATCTGTAGTCATTTGGATCAAAATCATTTTTTGGTAGATTACTCAAGGACAGTTAGTAGAACAATATTACCTGAGTCTTGCGTATTCATAACAATTTGCCAGTACCCTTTGCTGAAAAAAACTTGTTTGTTCCACACTTTTCTTAACTGTCTTACATATGTCACTCTATTTTCATCTGGCATAAAATACTGATGTCAAATTTTAATAATAACATAATTTTATTATATGTCAAAATAATCGTTTCTTTTGAAATCATGAAAAAGATTTGATGTTTTTAATGTTTTGATGTTGGCCATTCTGTCAATATTTTAAGCTACACTGTGTACTTTTTAAAAATGTAGCTCTGGGGTGCCTGGGTGGCTCAGTCGGTTGAGCGTCCGACTTCGGCTCAGGTCATGATCTCGCAGCCCACATCAGGCTCTGTTCTGACAGCTCAGAGCCTGGAGCCTGTTTCAGATTCTGTGTCTCCCTCTCTCTCTGACCCTCCCCCATTCATGCTCTGTCTCTCTCTGTCTCAAAAATAAATAAATGTTAAAAAAAATTATAAAAATGTAGGTCCAGTTTTATTTTGAGAAAGTTTTCTTAAACTATACACTTCAGTATAATTTGATTCCTTTAGTTTTGTTTTTGCCTTTTCTTTGCTGATTTTCAATATTTATCACCATCTCTAAAGTTCCTTTGTATTTTTCTTCCATTTCCATTTAAACATTCCTTCGGTTTCACTTTGTATTTCTCTTAAGGGTTCACTTTTGGGTTCCTTATATTTCCCTTGTGAAATTATGTTTCTTCTATTGTATTTATTTCCTGATATCTGTCACTTACCTCTTAAGTTTTAAAATCATAATTAATGATTTCCTCACATCTTAGGTAACTTTTCATATCTTTAGCTCTTTTTTAAATAATAGGTGACTGTTTCCTATGTTTTGGGAACTCTCCATACTCTCTAGGATGTTATTTTGCTCCTTATTCTCTCTTCCTTATAATAATTTTGCATAGGATTTGAGTTGGATCATTTCTGTTGCTTCTTTTTATATGAAACTAGCTTTCCTAAAGTTTTAGAGTAATGCAAGACTAGAAAAGTTTATGTATCTCCAATAAACTCTTAGTCCTGATTTTTGTATTGTTCAAATATACGGTGGCTTACTCACTGAGATTTCTGGACCCTGTATCCCACTCAGTTTTGGTCTAGATCTTCTCTTTTGTTTTTGTTACTTCTCAATTGTTATTCAGCTCCTGGAAAGTTCCAATTGCTGTGTGATTCTATTGGGAGTTCTAACACTAAGTTTTGTGAATTTACTTCAGCTCACAGTTCTCTGACCACAGGTCTCTTGCATTCACCCAGTACAGGAAGGGGCCAAACCCCTCCAAGTTCCAGCTTCTTAAATTTCCTTCTTTATATTGTTGAGCAAATATATCTTGTTTATTTGAGGTTGTCCCTTTCTCGGGGCTGACAGACACCTCACCATTGCTGCCTCCTTCTTCTCACACAGACAAGAATAGCAGGTCTTATGGATTTGGGTGGTTTGTCTCCTCCTGCTTTTATGCTGGGGCTTGTGGGAATATCTTGTCACTTTGTAACATTTTAAATGTTCTGCATTTTTTTTCTCCCCATGCTGCTTGCTCTGTTTTCAATAGAGGGGTTTGGAGAGATTGAAAAGTTGGGCTGCTGCTGCAGCCATCTTCCCAGAATCCCACCAATGACTTGCATTTTTCATTTCACATTATGCTTTTGCAGTAAGCCTCATGAATAGAGGTAGCTAGGCTTCATATTTTCTCTGATATATAGCATACATCCATATAAACATGCAAACAATGTATCCATTTTTCAGGTTAATCCTTCTTAAAGGGTTTTGTTGTTATTACAAACAATACTTCTATAAATATTCTTTTATATCTCTACTAGCACACACAGGGAAATGTAAACTTCTCTAAGGCAGTGCAGCTCAAAGTGTGGTTCAAGTTTTGGAGAGAAACAAAAAATCAGAGGGAGTGGGATACTAAAACTATGATAGACTGAGCCTTTTTTTTTCCTAATGAAACTGTATTTTATCTAAAAGGGACTATTTCCATTCTTGGAATAAATTAATTTTAAAATAGGTAAGTCTAATTATTTTCCCAATTACTAGCAGTAAGAAATTATGAAGACCACATAAATTATATAAAGTATTAAAGAGCCACATCTTCTATGCACATCTGGGCTATACTGTGAATAAACTTTATGACCCTTCTCTGCATAGTTATCTTGTGTCTGTAGTATCCATTAGAGTTAAAATACCTGAAATCTCTTTTATACATATATTGCCCAAGACTTCAGTATAATTTTCCCCTCCCTTATTTCTTTGAGGAAACGTTCATTCACATAAAGAATGAACAGTCAGATATGTAGACATGACTGAGACATTACAGAATAGAGAAGAAATAGCACCTACAATGTTCCTGACAATGCAGGTGTATTATCCACACTATGAAAATTATGTTTTCTAGGGCAGATTGGTAAAAACAGAAGCTGGGAGAGACCTACCAGGAAGAAGATGAAAAATGCATTCAGATACCTAAACTCAAAAGAATTTCCATTCAGTAAGTTTCAAATGGATGGCAGTGGCCTTTGTAAAATAGTACCTGGAGGGTGAAGAAAAACAGCCCAGTCTAACACGTGGTGACAAATGGCAGGTAGACTCCTATCTTTTTGTTTACAATTATTCTCTCCCTCCCTTCCCTGTAAGATTATCTCACCCTTCTCTTTGCCATGTGATTTGCCTCCTGTGGGAAGAGAATACATTCCTGCCTCACTGAGTTTTGGCTCACCCATATGACATCTTGACCAGGGAGTAGTAAGCAGATGTGACCAAAAACATGTCTACTGAAAGCCTGAAGACAGAGCATGAGCTGTAAGACGGGGCCATGAAAAGCACATGATCTACATGGAGACACTCCTTCTTCCAGAGTTCTGCAGCAGCAATATGGCCGTAGCCAAGTTACAGTCCCCTTCAGCTATTAACGTAAGTAAATGTAAGTAAAGCTTATTAATGTAAGTAACTGAGATTTGGGGACCATTTGTTTATGCAGCAAAATAGATTAATACAGATATCAGTAAAAAGGCAATCAGTGTATATTGTATACACATTGTAGCTCCCAAGCTCATATTCTTTTGTTTTCTTCCAAGATTTTATTTAATCTTGTTAGTTAATATACAGTGTAGTATTGGTTTCAGGAGTATAATTTAGTGATTCGTCACTTACATATAACACCCAGTGCTCATCCCAACAAGTGCCCTCCTTAATACCCATCACCCATGTAGCCCATCCCCCAGCCACATAGAACTACCTTATGACTCAGCAACTGCCCTCCTATGTATTTAGCCAAAGGATACAAAAATACTGATTCAAAGCAAAACGTGCACCTCAATGTTTATGGCAACGTTATCAGCAATAGCCAAATTATGCAAAGAGCCCAAATATTCATCAACTGATGAATGGATAAAGAAGGTGTGGTGTACAGATTTATATTAATAATATATAAAATATGTAATTTTAATTACAATTATATATATGTATATATATTGTATATACATATATACAATACATATATACAATACATATATACAATATACAATACATATATATTGTATATATATGTATTGTAATTATATATATATAATAAATATATAATATATAATATTATATAATGAAATATTATTCAGCCATCAAAAATAATGAAATCTTGCCATTTAAACAACATGGATGGAACCAGAGTATTATGCCAAGTGAAATAAGTCAGTCAGAGAAAGAGAAATATCATATGATTTGACTCATATGTGGAATTTAAGAAACAAAACAAATGAACATATGGGATGGGGGAAAAAGAAAGAGCAAGAGGATAGCAAACCATGAGAAACATTAAAGACAAAGAACAAACTGAAGGTTGAAGGAGGTAGATGGGTGGAGGATGAACTAGATGGGTGATGGGTATTAAGGAGGGTAATTGTTGTGATGAGCATTGGGTGTTGTATGTAAATGATGAATTCTACTCCTGAATTCATGATTGCTCTGTATGTTAACTACTTAGAATTTAAATTTAAATATTTCTTTTTCCTTTTGGAAAGAAAAAAAAAAGAAAAGGCAAACTTTGCAAATGGCCAAAAATTCTCTCAAATTTTCTTTATGACAAAATCATTTGAAGATAGACATAATAGTCCTCTTTAAAGCTAACACAGCAAATTTTACCTTCACTGTTGGGATGGATAGCTATAAAGTTAAGCATCAGATGAAGTAGTTGGTGCTTTAGCAATAAACCAATGAACATAGAAGCTTACATTATGAGAGATACTTAGGTACTTGAAATTGCAACTTCTGAATTGGATTCATATCTAAATCACACTTATTTTCAGGCATTTATGTTCATTTCTCTCTCTGCTTATACCCCTCTTCCACCCTCCCTCTCTGGTTTATTTTTTTCACTAGGCACACATAGTTGAATTTCCTAAGTGAAACATGATTATGACTATACTGTAATGCAAATTAGACCATCTTAAAAGTCATACATGAAAATACTTTAGCACAGAGATTTATACAGAATTATCATTATTCTCTTATAGTATGCATCCTTCTGTTAAAACAATTTTCACTTACTAGATCTTACTGTCACTTACGTTATCACTGTATTTACTCTCAAAATAAATACTTTGATAAGTATCAAATACTTTGATAAGGCACAAGAAGAGGTTAATAAAATTTAGAGATAAAATGCAACATAATTATATTCTATATCGTTCTAACAACAATAATTACCCTTGTTGGTTTATATTTCACTGGGCCTAAAGACATATGTTCAGTTTATACTAACTACAAAAAGGACTGGTTCCCTGAAAACGTCAAGACAGTAGATACAGGGTTAAGTGAGGTGGCTTAACATAATGAGACCCAGGATTAGAGAACCCAGTGTCGTTTCCTCTCCACAGAGGGCTTATTTCCAATTTAACAAAACAAGGCTCTAGAATGTTTCTAAGCTTTGAAGAAAGAAATATGAGGAGAAGCCAGCAATAATAACTGAGAAGCAGAAGCCTGAGAAATAGTAGGAAAATCAAGTGAAGGAAATGACTTGGCAGCCAAGGCAAGAAAATGTGTAGAGAAGTAGAGAATGACCAACGATGTCAAATTCCTCTGACAGACTGACTAAAATGGATATTGAGAATTGGTTGTTTATTATGCATTTTAATATACTTATATACTAAATAGTTACATAAGGCTATATATAGATACACATGGTTTAATGATAACATCAAGCACCTGTCACTTGCCAGGCAGTGTTCTAAATGCTTTACATATATTAACCAATTTAAATGTCTAAAAATCATGTGTGGTAAATGTTCTTATTATTCCCATTTTATAGATGAATACATTAATACATACAGGCACACAATGAGTTGCCCAGAGTCACATGGACAGTAAGCTAAGATTCAAACCCAGGCAGCCTGTGTAAATTTCCCCAACAGGGAGAGTTCTACGCCAGTTGTGTTGTCATTTTAAAAACTTTGACGTATGGGTCTTTCTGATCCGGCACTCAAAGAGTCAAACATAGATTTGGTACAGTTCTGACACACTGTGTGTCCATACAGGTTGACTTTCCTAGGATGACATTTTTAGGCAAAGAATGATTATAAACTCATGAGATGCTTTATTTTTGTAAGAGTGGTTTTGAAGTCTAGTTAATAATAGAAATATGTACAACCAGAAAACAGTAGTTCTAAATCGTTCATTCTGAAACTCTGTAAAATCATTATTAAGTTTTCTCTGGGCTCGTGGCAGTCTGTTAGACTCGTGAAGAGTTATAAAATACAGTTTCCTGCCAAGATTTCTCAAGGTAAGCAGTTACCATGTCATGAAAGATTCATTTTAACTTTAGGTTAATGAGAAGCTTATTTAAAGGATTTAAGCAAAAATACTTTTAAATGTGTGGTGAAGTCAGAGTGGCAAATTATTTGTTTGTTTCATTTCAAGTTTTTATTTAGATTCTAGTTAGTTAACATACAGTGTAGTATTGGTTTCAGTAGTAGAATTCAGTGATTCATCACTTGCATACAACACCCAGTGCTAATCACAAGTGCCCTCTTTAATGCCCATCACCCATTTATCCCCCACCTACCTCCCCTCCAGCAACCCTTAGTTTGCTCTCTATCTTAAGAGTCTCTTATGGTTTGCCTCCCTCTCTTTTCTTCCTCCTTCCCAAGATGTTTTGTTTCTTAAATTACACATATGAGTGAAATCATATGGTATTTCTCTTTCTCTTATTTCACTTAGCATAATACTCTCTAACTCTATCCACATCATTGCAAATAGTGAGATTTCATTTTTTCATGACTGAGCAATATTACACACACACACACACATACACACACACACACACACACACACCATCATCATCATCATCATCATCTCTTCTTTATCCATTCATCAGTCAATGGACATTTGGCCCTTTCCATAATTTAGCTATTGTTGAAAATGCTGCTATAAACATCTGGGTGCATGTGCTCCTATGAATCAGTATTTTTTTTTATCCTTTGGATAAATACTTAGCAGGGTAATTGCTGAATCATAGGGTATTTCTGTATTTCTATTTTTAACTTTTTGAGGAACCTCAATACTGTTTTCCAGAGTGGCTGTACCAGTTTACATTCCCACCAGCAGAGTAAGAGTGTTCCCCCTTCTCTGTATTCTTGCCAACATCTGTAGTTTGTGTTGTTAATTTTAGCCTTTCTGACAGGTGTGAGGTGATAGCTCATTGTGGTTCTGACTTGCATTTCCCTGATGATGAATGATGTTGGCATCTTTTCATATGTTTGTTAGCCATCTGTATGTCTTCTTTGGAAAAATGTCTATTCATGTCTTCTTCCCATTTCTTCACTGGATTATTTGTTTTTTGGGTGTTGAGTTTTTTAACTTCTTTACAGATTTTGAGTACTAATCCTTTATCAGATATGTCATCTGTAAATATCTTCTCCCATTCTGTGGTTTACCTAGTATTTGTGTTGCAATCAACAATTAGTTGTAGTCTTTCACTGTGCATGAGCTTTTTATCTTGAGGAAGTCCCAAAAGTTCATTTTTCCTAAAGTGGCAAATAATTTTATGAGATAACCCTATAGTCAAAAAGTACAATTAGAAAACTCTTATAACAATCCCATCAAGGAATATGATGAAAGTAGTAATTGATGATGGAAATAAGTGAATAGATTTTAGGGATGTTTAAGGATAGAAATCATACACTTAGTGATTGATTGAATAAGGAGGCACTAATAACACTCTTTAAATATTTGATTTGAATAAGTAGATGATGATGTCACCCATTGTCATATAGGAGACTGAGGAAAGGGTGATTTTAGTGAGCAAAATATAGGAAAAATTAATTTTATTTTTAATCTTATCGGTTTGAGACACCTATAGAACTTAAAAAGGGAGATTTCAATAACCAGTGCTGCAGTGGGTCTAAAGATCAGGTGATTGATTTGGGTTGGAGGTACTTCTTTAAATCTCACTGAAAAAAATAATTTCAAGGAACTCTTTCCTACCCTTGTTAAATGTTCTTGTCTCATTTGGAAAGAATATAGAAACCAGACACATTATTTAAACAATTTAATATGACAGACTGTTCTATAGTTACTGAAGGACTGAAACCAATAGGAATAGGAATAGGAATAAGAACAATGAAGTAATGCAGAGATAGCAACTGGAAGAAGTAGCTACCCTTTCAGGACTGTACAAAAGGGTAGTTTAGATAGGCTTATCAGGATCTAAAATTTGTATCTCTTAGGAAGGGATGCTATCTAATGGATAGTTCATAAGCTTTGGGGAGGCTGGGTGGCTCAGTCAGTTAAGCATCCTTCTCTTGATTTCAGCTCAGGTCATGATCTCACAGTTTCGTGAGTTCGAGTCCTGTATCAGGCTCTGTGTTGACCACCCAGAGCCTACTTGGAATTCTCCCTCTCTCCCTCTGCTACTCCCCTACTCACACTCTTTCTGCCTCTCTCAACATAAATAAATAAACTTAAAAAAAATTAGAAAGCCTAGTTGATGGTTTCCATTGGTGAGGTCCCAAATGATTGATGAAATAGAACTGTCCTAATGCCAGGATGCCCTGATGCGTGTGTGTGTTTGGTAGAAGCTAAAGTTAAAAACAAAAACAAAAAAAATTCAATCCTCAGACTGCTCTCTTCCTGCTTCCCCTTCTGCCTCCTAACTCATAATCTAGAACACATTCTGGAGGTATTCTACAAGGAACAACACACATTACTTTATAACTTTGACCAGGTTGTTTCCTTGTAAGTGTTTACCAAGTTGGAACTATGTCCCTGCATAATTAAGGAGGAACCATCAAGTTTCACTCTTGATATAGGAGCACAGAGATGACAGTAGGCCTTGTGTTTTGTTTCTTTTTTCTAGTTCCAGGTTATACTGCTTTTTCAATATATAAGCCTAAATAGGCAGTCAACAATTTCTCAGCAAGCAATATTTCATTCCAGGGGTTTTCATGTCATTAACTGATCTTCAGTTTCCTATATTACAGATATTATCTTTATTTATAATTTTATATTATTCAATAGGTAAGCAAGCAGAAGCAGCTGGTTAGTAACCATCAAATTAAAAACTATACTTTTATTAATATCTTGCCTGATCTCCATTACAGTTTGAATACAGAATGGAAATGTAATGGTAGTATGCTTATTTTGCTTGCCTCATGGGACCCTGGGAATCAAGTATGTTGATAAATATGGATATAAAATCCATATTTTATTTTTATAATCCCAATTTCTTGTTTGGACAGAAAGATTCACATTCAGATTTTTTTTTAATTGGACAAGCATTTAAAATTCTTGTATTCTTTTTTTTTTTTATAAAGTTTATATATTTGAGAGAGAGACAGAGACAGAGACAGAGACAGAGACAGAGACAGAGACAGAGAGTGAGAGTGAGTAGGAAAGGGGCAGAGAGAGATAAGGAGAGAGAGAATCCTAAGCAAGCCCTGTGCTGGCAGCTCAGTGCAGGGCTCAGTCTCATGAACCAGTGAGATCATGACCTGAGCTGAAATCATGAGTCAGATGCTTACTCAGGCAATCTAAGCATTTAAAATTCCTTTTGGGGCGTCTGGGTGGCGCAGTCGGTTAAGTGTCCGACTTCAGCCAGGTCACGATCTCGCGGTCCGGGAGTTCGAGCCCGCGTCGGGCTCTGGGCTGATGGCTCAGAGCCTGGAGCCTGTTTCCGATTCTGTGTCTCCCTCTCTCTCTGCCCCTCCCCCGTTCATGCTCTGTCTCTCTCTGTCCCAAAAATAAATAAACGTTGAAAAAAAAATTCTTAAAAAAAATAAAATTCCTTTTACTTATTTTAATTTTTAAATGTTTATTTATTTATTTTTGAGAGAGAGAGAGGCAAAGAGAGACAGAGCATGAGCATGAGCAGGGGAGGAGCAGAGAGAGAGGGAGACAGGAATCCGAAGCAGGCTCCAAGCTCTGAACTGTCTGCACAGAGCCCCATGTGGGTGGGGCTCGAGCTCACAAGCTGTGAGATCATGACCTGAGCTGAAGCTGGACACTCAACCTACTGAACCACCCAGGCGCTCCATCAAGTATTTAAAATTCTTATGCACAAAGCAATCCCTATGCTAAAAACACTTTTCAAGGTTAATAATTTCTATGTTATTACTTTATGAACTGCAAAGATATATCAAATACAATATCCTTTAACCTCATTTTACCTGAAAGCTTTTTTATTATAGAATAAGTAAGGCAATACAGATTTTTTTTTCATTTAACTCTCACTTCAACCCACTTAATTATTTTCTGCTTTCTCCATCATTTTTATTTTTTTTTTTTTTTTTAATTTTTTTTTCAACGTTTATTTATTTTTGGGACAGAGAGAGACAGAGCATGAATGGGCGAGGGGCAGAGAGAGAGGGGGACACAGAATCTGAAACAGGCTCCAGGCTCTGAGCCATCAGCCCAGAGCCCGACGCGGGGCTCGAACTCACGGACCGCAAGATCGTGACCTGGCTGAAGTCGGACGCTTAACCGACTGCGCCACCCAGGCGCCCCATCTCCATCATTTTTAGGAAGCAGGTCTTTGGTTACATAGAAAAAAGAAAGTAAAGAACTCTGCTGACATAAAAATACCAAGTTATGAATAGGAAGTAGTTATTAATTAGGAAGAAAAGCATGATTTGACCTGTGGAGTTTTCACTCTGAAGGACCAATGAACCCTACTAGAATATAAGTCCTAAAGAATCCAAAATCCCCTCCCAGTTCCCTTCCTTGTAATCCACACTGGAAAAAAATCTCTTGCTTCCCTTCCTACCCCCAGGAAAGGATGTCCAATACACAAGGGGCTAGAATTTCTGACCCCATACAGATTTGTGTAGACAATGGAGGTGCAGATGGGTTATCCTAGGAAAAAATGGAAGGGGAAATCAGATGTTCAAGAGATTCAGACTTTGATCTACTGATTAGAGATTCTGTGTGTAAAGAGCATTTAAAATTATTTTCGGGTCTCCGTGAATACTCATGATTACCCAATAATAATTTTTATATTAATGAATCATTCTTCCTTCCCTTTACAGATACTTCAGGGCATAATTATGAGATTAAGCTCATTTCAATTTATTCCCCATTTAAATCACATTCACTGTTCTTGTTACTACACAAATGTCCTATTAAGAATTTTGGCTTTGTCTGAGCTTGGCTCTGGGGTGTTAGGGCAAAAGCCATTAGCCCGCTTTGGGCCTCAGTATAAATCAAGGGTGAATCATGGAGCCATGAGTTTAATAATCTACAACTGAAATAAAAAAGACATGAATTTAATGTTCTTTTGCTTCCCACCCCATACCCAGCCAGCAATGTCCAATGCAACAATTGGCGGGAATTTATGATCCCATTTTTCATTTTAATCCTTTTATAGGTATAATTTACATTCAATAAAAGAACACAGATTTAGAAAGTACTGTTTGATGAGTTTAGATAAATGTACACATGTAAGCAGTACCCTAGTAAGACGCAGCAAATTTCTGTCATCCCAGCAAGTTCTTATATAATCAATTTCACCACCCCCACAATCCCATCTAAATAGCCACTGATACCCTTTCTTTCACTATAGGATAGTTTTCTTGATGTAGAATTTCAGATATATGGAGTCATATTTATGTAATCTTTGAGTCAACATGATGTATTGGAGATTCATTGAAGTTGTTGCCTAAGTCAGCTTTTCATTGTTAAGTAATATTCCATTATATGGATATATCACAATCTATCCATTCTCCGTTGATGGGCATTTGTTGTTTCTAGTTTGGGGATACTATAAGTAGAACTTCTATGGACATTTTTTCAAATCTTTCTTCACATATATGCTTTACTTTATATTTTCTAGAATAAATACCTAGGAGTGGAATTGCTGATCATAGAGTAGGAATATATTTAACTTCATTATTAACTGCCAAATTTATTATTAACTTAGTTTTCCTGAGTAATCATCCCATTTTATATTTTCTCCAGCAGCGTATAAGAATTCCAGTTGTTCCATATCCCTACCAACATTGATATTGTCTGTTTTCTGCCACTGGTGAGTACCCAACCAGCCAGCAGCAGACACCAATGCTCAACATTTAACAAGGCACCATTTCTTGGATAAATAGACCAGCATTGTACTGCAGGACAATTTCTAAACCTCATCACCAAGGTGAGCAGGGGGAGGAAAAGAAGAGGACTACAGTTTATTCCTACAGAATTTAATAAAATCTTCAGATATAGGTTTTCCTTTCTTATTTACAATGTCTTTACAGTCACCACCTGTCATAGACTCTAAGTCTAAAGTTCTCTTTTGGCCAGTAAAAGAGCAGATGCGGGATTAAAGCGACAGATGGCTAATGTCTGGGAAAAGACAAGAGCCCCAAGTAAGGGACCTTGTCCCATTTTTATTAGGATCAGAAGGCTTACAAACATGGCGAGATGTGCACAAAGAGACAATGGATCTGCGAACATTAACTTGTGGACATGAGGGAGAGGGGGTCTTGAGGATATTTGGGGTTAGGGGTTTGGGTTAATATAAAACAAAATCCAGGTGCCAGCAGTAGGGAGGAAGGTTGTTTACAGTGGACATGAGGCACCACCTCTGTTTATCTTAGCTAGCCTAGGGGATAAGACAGGTAGGACATGTGACCTCAGGGTTGACAAGGCACCTTTTGTTAACCATCTCTGCTCTGGGCTGCTTTGCCTGCAGCACAGTGGTCCATAGTCCAATTCACCAACTTACCTGGCCTTATCCTCCTGTGAAAGAGCTTTTCTGCTATAGTACTAAATTGGGGGTGCTTCCACCCTGAATATCTAATCTTGTTTATTTCATATATCCATGTATTGGGCACCTTTGCACCATTTCTATTTTAGGCCTTTATCCCTCTCTATTCTGGGAGCTCTGCACTGCCTCTCTATTTTGGGATGCCTTTGAACCTTCCTATTCCTGGCACCTTTGTGCCTCCCTATTCTCGGGGTATCTTTGCACCCCCCTATGTTTGGGGTGCCAATCTTGTTTACCCAAACTCTGGTGTGAGCATTTTATGATTTTGTATTTCTTTTTTTTTTTTAATTTTTTTTTCAACGTTTTATTTATTTTTGGGACAGAGAGAGACAGAGCATGAACGGGCGAGGGGCAGAGAGAGAGGGAGACACAGAATCGGAAACAGGCTCCAGGCTCTGAGCCATCAGCCCAGAGCCCGACGCGGGGCTCGAACTCATGGACTGCGAGATCGTGACCTGGCTGAAGTCGGACGCTTAACCGACTGTGCCACCCAGGTGCCCCTGATTTTGTATTTCTTTATGCCTTGTCAACACATTGGTGTAAGCCCGGGGGATTCCTAAGCTTATCACCCACAACCACCATCCCAGATCTTACTAAAAATTTCATTCACGTGGTACCAACTACACACATTCCCTAAGTCCAAGGGATCCATATTACAGCAAAAGCATGTGACAATGGGCTCATGATACAGAAACAACTGATCTATTATAATCATGGAACAGTCTTCTGAAAATATAGTCAACAAGTCCAAAGTGGGAAACAGTTGTTGAGTTAGGGCATTGTCCTTCAGGTAGCAATATAATGATTGAACCAATGATGGAGATTCATTACTATGTCTCCTATTGCTACAATACATTGCCCTGGGAACTAATAATTGTGATTAAGAATGGCCCCACCCACAGTTAAGCCCTATCACACATTATAACACTGTTCATGCACCTGTGGAAACCATGCTTCCCTTTTCTACAATTATGATCTCTGCTAGATAAAAAAATTAAAAAAAATAATAAATACAAAAATAAATCCCTGTTTCTTAGGAAAAAAATACTTTCTCCAGGGAATTTAATAAAAGACTTTCTAAACTGGAAGCTGTGACTACTATTGGATCACCCTAAGCTTCTCATGTAGTGGCACAACATGTGAATAAAGGACTTACAGCACAGGGCACCTGGGTAGCTCAGTGGGTTAAGCTACCGACTCTTGATTTCAGCTCAGGTCATGATTTCATGGTTTGTGGGATCAAGCCCCATGTTGGCCTCCACACTGACAGTGTGGAGACTGCTTGAGATTTTCTTTCTCACTCTCTCTCTGCCCTTTTCCTGCTCTCTCTCTCTCTCTCTCTCTCTCTCAAAATAAATAAACTTTTTTTAAAAAAGCACTTACAGAACTAGCCTAAATAATATATCCTGATTACATATGGAACTAGCGTTTAATGAAGTCTAGGATAGATATGTCCAGAAATCAGCTGACATACTGGTTCTTCTCTTTGTGTTTTCATGTTTAGTGAGAACCATCAATAAGCAATAATAACCACAATACAATCTGGGAAGCACAAGCAAGAGTTCTAAAGCTGAAGAATAAAGATCTGGGTAACATAAACCAGACCACCTAAAATGTTGCAGAAGATAAGGAGAATCTATAATGGGTAGATGAGAAGATAAATGATTAATATTAATTATGACTTTAAGAGTAGATCGGGTAGCAGAAACTGTATCTTGTTTCACTAACCCTCTTACTAGAGTCTTCCAGGAGATTATAACTGACCTTTCACTTGAAGAATGTTGCCCTTCTCCTGTGACAAAAAGAGTAAGGACATTGTTATTCTTTAAAAACAAAATGAAGGCTCAGTATTTTAAAATGGAATCTTTATACAATAGAGAGCATAAGTGATTCAAGCAGTGCAAGAAATAGACTGTACTTGATAAATTTTATGTGCCTCTTCAGTCTCTCTTAACTGCCTCTTTTCTTCTGAATGCATCATTCCACTCCTGGACCATGCTGCCATAACCATGGCATAGTCACTTATTCCTGGACATCATAGCCAAATAGCTACACTCTGTGTTTTGTTTGTCTCTTCTTGTCACTTTCAACGTTGGATGAAATGCAGTACTAACATTTGTGGTGTTTGAAATACTGAATGGTCACTAAAGTGGCTTTATGATACAAATTAGATGTAATGGGAAAGTTAATTTTCCATGGGGCAAAGTTTAACCAATGGGAAATAGGAGGAAAAAAAAGGAGTTTGGCAGAGACATTTCCCTTCTTTCCTCTTTTCCATAGACTATCCCACAAGATAGTTGTTTCTTGTCCTCTTTCCTGAGTTCTGTATACCAAGTAAATGCATCTGACTGTAACTTGCTCTCATCATTACAGCTCATTAAGAAGCCTTAGGGTAGCAAGTATCACATTTTTCTGCACTGATTCTTACTTTCCTTACATCCCTTCTCTTTTACTTGCTGTTCTGTTCTGTTCTGCATCTTCCAAATGAGGTATGAGCACCTTAATCCTTGCCTGAGGTTCAATTTTTAGAAGATCAGGACTAGCAGAGCAGTCTACTGCTGAATTTTTAGTGAGGCATTTAATATTAATTTTATATATAATATTGGAGCAGATAAAAATATGAACATTAAAGGCAGTCACCTGAATCAAATCTCAGTTACTTATCAATATGTCCTCACGCATATCAACTAATATTTTCTGATCCTCAGTTTTCTCATCTGGCTAAAAAGTGATAATACATAGAATAGTAAGTAACTAAAAATGTGTATCAACTACTTTTTGGACAGCTATGTGTAGTCAACCTAATACTTTTTTGTTAAACACCTCCACACTCCCCGAATTTTTGATTAAATAAGAATCTTCAATTTTGTGGTGCCTGGATGGCTCAGTTGGTTAAGGGTCCTTCTCTCTCTCTCTCTCTCTCTCTCTGTTTATTTAATTTAAGAGAGGGAGAGAGGCAGAGAGAAAGAGAGAACAAGCAGGGGAGGAGCAGAGAGAGAGGGAGAGACAGAGAGTCCCAAGCAGGCTCCTCACTGTCAGCATGGAGCCTGACGCAGGCGTGGGGCTCAGCGCAGGGCTCAAACTCACAAACCAAACTGTGAAATCATGACTGGAGCTGAAATGAAGAGTCGTATGCTTAACTGACTGAGTCACCCAGGCACCCCAAGTGTTTCCATCATAATTTTGACTCAAGTCATGATCTCAAGGTTTCTGGTATCAAGCCCCATGTCAGGGTCTGTGCTGACAGCATGGAGCCTGCTTGGGATTCTCTCTCCCCCTCCCTCCCTCTCTCTCTCTCTCTCTCTCTCTGTCCCTCCTCACCCACGCTCTTTCTCTCTCTCTCTCAAAATAAATAAATAAGCTCAAAGAAAAAATAATCTTCAATTTTGTAATACACGGCACAGACTCTACACTGATTTGTCTTACAGGGTAGGCATCTGAATTAGAGTAGGTTAATCACAGTTTTTTCTTCAGTATTTTCTAACTAAAGCCAAAAAAGAATTCTTCCCTTGGAGTTAAGATAAATTTGTGAAAGCCAGAAGTATCATTGATTGTTTCATATCATATGGAGAAAATTCATTCTACAGGGAAATAGAATCTGACATGAATAAAGGTTTAGAGGTAAAAGATCAGGACAGAGTCTTGCTAGCTGCTAAATCCTAGATATCAGCCATTAACGAGACTCACCTTCTACCTTTGTCTTTAAGAGAGTGGATCTTCAGACCTGCTTTGATTTCTTTGAGCCACTAAATTTCTAGTTTTGCTTAAACTAATCTTAGTTGCATTGCTATCAACTACTACTTAAAAAGCAAAACAAAACAAAACAAAACAAAAACAAATAGGCATTTAGCACAATACTTACCACCTAGAAAGTCTTCAAAAATAGTAATACACATATTTTTAGAATAATTAATTTATTTAAAATGCTACAAGATAAAAAATTTTAAGAATTTTATGCACATATAATGAATTCCTGTGTAACTGCTTAAGTAGAAATATTGGTTTTTTAATTGCAACTCAAAAGAATAAATTGTGAGAGTAATCTCCTGAAGGGAAGAAACAGCTGAAAATGGAGTAAAATAATAAGAAAGATGGGTATTGGCTTAAATGAGATTTGATTTCAGCTCTTCCCCAATGGCTGTCCAAATTGAAAATGGCAACAGCAACAACAACAACAACAACAACAACAATGAAGAATTCCCAAGGAAATTTATGAATAAATAAAAAATTAAGAGAATCCCCAGGGCCATTGGCCCATATTTCATCATTTCATATGTCAGTTTCTAGTTTCAAAGAAATGTTCCGCTTGAGGTCTGGGAACCAAATTTTTGCATAAAGCATACTTCCAGGAGTAAATGGATATAGCATGTGTCCACATAGGACAAGCAATCTGTTGTGTCTTCAGTGACATTAAGAATTATGTTCCTCAATTTTTGCTGCTAAAATGATCATTTGTGCTATATAAATATATTCAGAGAAGAGAAAATATTAGGGGCTATTTGGGGAGTTCCTATTTCACAGTGACAGATACAACAGCACTTACTGAATTTCCTTTGTACATTTACACTGTACAAGAAGATGAGGCATTTTAAAAAGACATTTTTAAAGTACAGTAAATTGTAGTAAATGTTACAACACTTACATTTCCTAAGTAACCTACCATAAGCAAGATAATATGGTGTCAGTAAATTGTTAGTTTATAAAGCCACAACTGTAAACTCTGGTGACAGCACTATTTTTTTAATAACACACGGAGAAAAATGTACTATTTACTAGGGATAGGAGAATGATATTCTTTTAACCATATTCTTCGTGTACAGCCACTCACACAGGATGCTTAAGAGATAGTTATTTGGAGATGACTCTAGGAGTCCAAGTGGATTTACATGCTAAAGTACATGCTGAAAAATAGAGGGAGTTTTGCTAATTTTAAATTCAGATAAAATCTGATAAAAGAAACTCAGAAGCAAATCAAATCTCCCACAGAACATAATGTAGTGTTAAAGGAAGTATTCCAGGAAGATGCAGCAACAAAGCACAATTATCTATAGGTCATCCTACTTCTCACATTTCTTATGAGAATAGTCAATCCCTAAGACAATTTCCATTGGTCCTCAAGCACCTTAACCCCAGCCACTTCCACTTCTCATCCTATGAAGCCCTGCCACTCGTACCCTTGGAACATTAAGTTTTGAGGTCAGCCTGGATGCATCTCCTCCTCCTAGCTTTAACTGGCCAGAATGTTTAAAAGTATCTCAAAATGAGACTCTTTCCCTCACACCACACACAAAAGCATGTCAAGAGATGGGCTGTAAGACCTCATTCACAACTACCACCCAAACAATGCCATTTCCATCAACTTTCTGCCTTAAAAAACACCAGTTTGGCCGAAAATCATTGCACTACTGTGATCTCCCCTTGGTCATCCTTTCTCACGAATAGAAGGCCGAGGACCACATCACAATTGTCTTTTGTCACCCAGCCACATCTGACCACATACTTATGCCTGTTGGCCATGTTGTTAGAAATGACACATCTGACACTGGGGGCTCTCAGATCCCTGGCGTCTTCACCTCACCCCAAGGTATCACATCCCGTACTGCTCTAACAAGTGTATCTCGGCTTACCTCCATTTTCTTCACAACTCTCTCTCTGTCTCTCTGTGCTTTAGAGTCATTGCTTTCCCTTCTGTTCCTCAGACCAGAATATTTTTATTCATTTTGAAGGTTGACTCCAATGGTGGGGATGTAGCCAAATGAAAGGCTTTTAATAAATCATGTTTTATGGACTCCTTAAATTGTCCATTATAGGGGAAGTTTGTTATTCTTATCTACCATGATAAAAGACAGGACATAAAAGTAAAACCTTGGCTAGTATACCTCACCCTGGGTAATGATGCCAAGCTTTTGGCCCTTTCATCATTTTCATTTATTCAACACAAATGGAAACACCACACCCCTCCCAGGACTGGCAGATTATATTTGCTAGATTCTTTATTTCTAAATTTTCCTCAGAACTAGGCATCTCTGCCAGCAAAGGCCCTAGTCTAGTCTTTTACAAATGATGATTATGTTTCCATAGTTCTGGGCCTGCCAACATCTTATGTTTGGTTTTGTTTCCTGATGGTTTGAACCCAACACTGTCTCTCTGACTGGCTCAAGGTAAGACCTGCCAAGAAGACCTTAAACTTTCTCAACCTCTCTATTTCTAAGGTGAAGCTTTTGCTTTTGATATGTTAATATTCAAATTAGCTATTTGTTAAGCTCCGCAATTAAAACCGAGATCCTCTCTTTTCAAGCTTAAGATAACCTATTAGCTCTTCTGTAAGGTGGAGTTCTACTCACCTCTATTAGCTTTAGTAACTCACTGTGCTTTATTCCGTGGTAGTTGTATGTATATATGTGCCTAATAGTCTCTTTGTTTTTGAAGACATTACCCATGATCTTAATTCTTATATTGATGGCTTTAATTCTTATACTTTATAACTTGTTTCTTTTAAGTATATTTCCCTCATAAAGATCTTTTGAAAATAAAAAAACTACCCAAATTTAACTATACATATAACATAATAGTTATATTTTTTCTGAAAGTTTCAAGTTTATTTTGTATGTTTGATACTTTACAGGAACATAAGTATTTCCCTAACTTGAAAATCGCTATGTGTTTCTTAATGTTCTTTATGTTACCTAATCAAGATTTTTTTTCTGGACATTTTTACCCCAGTTTTTAAGGGAATGTAAATTAATTATACCAGACATTGGTCTAGACTTTCAAAATAATTTCACTTTATTAATCCACATCACAAGTTTATGAGTTAGGTATGATTATCCTTATTAGCAATAAAAATGTAGGACTCAAAGATACTAAGCAACTTGACTAAATTTTCACAAGTTACTTCTAGAACTAGAATTGAAACTTAGGTTGGCCCCAGTCCAGGAAGCTACTTATTCCAAAATAGTACATGGCATTTTCTAAATAAAGTTGAATTAGTCAGATAAACAAGTGTCCTTCTGAGTTCTTCCCAGCTTTGAGAGATGAATTCACAAGGCTGTCATAAAACCCTATGTTCCAGAAAACCAAAGGCTGGCCTTTAATACCTTCTCTGTAATCAACTGTTTACTTATCATTTTTCCCCCTTATAAGTCAAGAGTGAAACAATAAGAATTGACTTGTGCTTCATTTCTGCTTATATCTTTCAACATATTACTTTTTTCCATAAAATTTATTCAGTTTGATATAACTTGCAATGTAAAACTTTCCCTTAATCTTTCCATTGAATTATTCATCTCAGATATAATTTTCATCTTGAGTAGTTCAATTTGCATACACACACACACACACACACACACACACAGAGAGAGAGAGAGAGAGAGAGAGAGAGAGAGAGAAAACATGTCTCTGTGTGTAACCTGTTCATTAAATTTCTTTATGTTACATGTTTATTAGGGACTAAACTGTGTCCCCAAAAGTCATATGTTTAAGCCTTAACCCCAGCACTTCAGTAAGTCACTATATTTGTAGATAGAGCCTAGAAAGTGGTAATTAAATAAAAATTAGTGAGGCCTTTAGGGTGGGCTCTAATGCAATCTGAGTAGTGTTCTGATAAAAAAAAAAAAGAGAGAGAGAGAGAGAGATACCAGGAATGTATACACACAGGGGAAAGGCCATGTGAGAACATTATGAGAAGGGAGCCTTTCACAGGTCAGGAAGAGAAGTCTGTCAAGAAACCAATCCTTCTGACAAATTGATCTTGGACTTCTAATCTCTAGAATTATGAAAAAATAAATTTCTATTGATTAAGCCACCCAGTCTGTGATGCTCTGTTATGGTGACTCTAGCAAAATAACACAAAGTTCAATTGTTCCTTTAACATTTGAATATGTGGAAAGCAAACCAGTGAGCGTGTATTTCATGTGTCGGTTATTGGTCAGTTTTGATTAATGTTTCTCTTTTTTCCAGGCCTTATTTTCTTGCTTCTTTGCATGATTGGTAATTTAATTGAATGCCAGCCATTATGAGTTTTAACTTTTTGAGAATTGGATATTTTTATATTCCCATTTTTTTCACTTTGTTCTGGGAAATATTTAAGCAGCTTAAATACGGTTTGATCTTTTGCGTCTTGGTTTTAAGATTTGTTAGGCTGAATCAGTGCAGCATTTAGTCTATTAGCTAACTATTCCTCCCCCCGCCCCCTGGCTAACTACTAAGGTAATACAATTCTTAATACTCTATCCAAAGTCCATGAGTTATACAATTTTTCAGGCTGGTTTATGGGAATAGGCACTAACTGTTCCAAGTACTGTCCCAGGGAATACCAGATACTCTTCCCTTTTTCTCTTCTTCAAAATGTCAACTTCATATCGCTTAAAAGAGACAAACTTTAAATATGAAGACAGAAATACAATTGACTGGATGTTTTGGTCGGGGAGAGGGATGGTAAATTTATCTTCTGGCTAGGACTTCCAGTACTATGTTGAATAAAAGTGGCAGAAATTGGCATCCTTATTCGTTCTTTATCTTAGAGGAAAAAGTTTTTTTTATTTTTTTTATGAATGATTATGATGTTAGCTGTCCTTGTCATATATAGCCTTTATAATTTTGAAGTGCATTCTTTCTATATCTAGTCTGTTGAGAGTTTTTATCATGGAAGCTTCTTGAATTTTATTAAATGTCTCTTCCTTCATCTTTTAAGATAATCATGTGATTTTTATCCTTCATTATGTTCATGTGGTGTATCATATTAATTGAGTTTCATATGTTGAAACATCCTTGAAGCTTGGGGTCAAATCCTATTTGATCATAGAAAATAGATCTTTTTAATGTACTATTGAATTCAGTTTGCTAGTATTTGGTGATAACTTTTGTATCTATGTTTATCAAGGATATTGTTCTGTAACTTTCTTTTCTTGTAGTGCCCTTTATGGGCTTTGGTATCAGGTGGTGCTGGGCTCATAAAATGAGTTTGGGAGGGTTCCCTCCTTTTCAATATTTTGGAAGAGTTTGAGAAGAACTGACATTAATCATTTAAATATTTCTTCAAATTCACCTGTGAAGCCATATGGTTCTGTGCTTCTCTTTATTGGCGGGTTTTCAGTTGCTTCTCTAATCTCATTATTTGTTATTAGTCTGTTCATACTTTCTATTTGTTCATAATTCAGTCTTGGTAGATTCTGTGCTTCTAGGAAGTTAAGAACCTTCTATCAAAAGAAACAGTCAAATGAGCAAAACTACAGTGTAGAGTGGAGGATGATATTTGCATGACAGCTATCTCACAAAGTTCTCACCACTGGTCCAAACTGTTCTTCAGCAATGCTCAAAAAGCATCTAAAATAATTCCTTAACAATACCTCCACATTCTAATAGCATCATCCAATTCTCTGAGTAATGACAAATTTTTCCTACCTTTCTGTTTATTTCTATGTAGTTAGAATCCATGATCACTAGGAAATACATTCATAAAGCTTGGTAAATATAAAAGATAGAGTAGGACAAAGATAGCCAGGCTACCTTTCAAGTGACCTTATAATTTAGGGATGGCATTTGGCAATACAGGGATTTATAAAGTCTTATTAATTTGTTAAAAAGATGTCAATCTCCTATGTTATACCACACATTTCGACAAACATAGAAAACAAACTTCTTTCTTTCTTTTTATTATAAGAGCACTTACCATGGGATTTATCCCCTTAACAAATGTGTAAGTGTACAATAAAGTATTATTAACTATAGGGACAATGTTGCACAGCAGATCTCTAGAACTTAATCATTTTGTATAACTGAAACTTTATACCCACTTAAGAGCAGACTTCTTTCTTTAAGGAGTTTATAGCAAATGGATTGGAGACAAATAATTCTACGAAACAAAACAAACAAACAAAAACACCAAAGCTATTGCTTAGTTACCTAGTATGCAAGTACTGAGGGCTGAAACATCAGTAAATAGTCAAGGAACTGCAATATTCAGGGTTGGCTGAAATAAACTGAAGTGTTGAAGAGAACTACAGGAAATGGGAAAAGAAAGTTCAACACTTATTATCTCATAAAATATCTTGCCATGCTAATCTAGGGTTTATTATGAAATCAGTGGAGAGATAATGCAGAATTTTAAGTAGGTACTCAAAAAATCACATTGGTGATGCAGAAAGATCATTTCAATTATATGTCAGGGAGGGCTTCTATAACTGAAAAGAAGCAGCAAAGCTTCAGCCAAGCAGCAAACATGGGGGGAAATATTCTTGTGACAGGAACAAAGAATCCCAATATTTGAGTGAAGCTTGCCATGTTTCAGGTACAGAAATAAATTCACAATGAACAAAATGTGATGATCTAGAGAAAAAATAAAACAATTTGTAGTTCTAACCAAAGGTCAAATAACTTCAGGTTGATAAGTCAGGTTAAGGAATTTGGATTTTCCTCTCAGTGCAATTTAAAACAATTGGAACATGAGCAACAGAGTAAAATTATCTCTAGGTTTTTAAAAATTAATTCTGCCTATGGGGTGGAGAATGAACTGAAAAAGGCAAGAGCAGAACAATAGAGTAGAAGATACAGTAGAGATATAATATTAGCTAGGAATATGTTTACAGTGTTAGAGAGGAAAAGAAGTACAATGATGTGTACTGTGGATAAAAAACACATCACACATGGGGCACCTGGGTGGCTCAATCAGTTGAGCGTCTGACTTTGGCTAAGGTCACGATTTTACAGTTTGTGAGTTTGAGCTATATGTTGGGCCCTGTGCTGACAGCTCAGAGCTCAATCTGGAGCCTACTTTGGGTTCTGTGTCTCCCTCTCTCTCTGTCCCTCCACTGCTCATGCTCTGTTTCTCTCTTAAAAATAAACATTAAAAAAATAAAACAGCATACATGACTAACAGGGGCATTGAATTTTGGGAGTTCTATAAAGAGAGAAACTTAGCATAGATCTAAATGTGTGGCTTCAAAAACTAGGTGAATTATAGCAGCATTTATTGAAATGGGGACACAAATATCAAAATCATATTAAGAGAATGTATCCACAATTGGAGAGGTCACAAAAATATTTTTCTAGATTTCTGGATTGTGTTGCATGGTAAACAAAGATTTTGAATATTGGAGAAAACTAGGTGATACATTCTGAGGCAATAAAGTATCTTGGTTAAATATCTGTGACTTAGAGGCAGAAAGAATTGTGTTCAAACTCTCGCTACCTACCTTCCCTTAGTGCATATGTATGATGTGGACAATCCAAATAAACTTCAACCCCCTCACTGATTAATAGTCGTACCATTATGATTCATACACAGTTTTTATAAGGTTAAATAAATTAATGCTTGCATTAATGCTTGCAATTACCTGCAAATTGCTGAGTACATAGAAAGTTACTCTCTTTCTCTCCCTTTGTCTCTCCATGTATCTATAGTAAGAATTCATATTAATACTACCATTACTACTAACTATATCTTAGAACTCTTCTAAGAAATGAGGATTCTACCAAAGCAATAAAAGGAAGAGTATTTCTATAACTTTCAAGAAATGGTGCTAAATATTTACCAAATGTGCTGGAAAATGTACAAAAAGATGCAGATAATAAAGCCACCAATAAATTTGTCAAATTATGCCAATAATTTGTCAATGTGCTCAGGGAGATGTGTTTGTTGAAAAGATGGAAATGGAATCCAGATAGACGCTTAATGACTATTTATTATAAACCATAAGTCACAATTATTTCAATAAAGAAAATTATATGGATTTTGAAGACATTTTCCTCTACACAAATGATGCTATTTTAAATAAGAGGTAAGAACTAAGCATATTTAAAATTTTGGTCAACAACCTCCCTCAGGGTTTACTCAAGGATTAAATCCTGAATTATTTCATTACATTATTCGTTGTTATATGAACATTAGATTAATGGTAAATAGCAAACTTTCAATAAGTGCTTAAACTATCATAAATAGCTCTATGTATAAATTATAGAAGTCAAGAAGCTAGTATTTTTCTTAGCTAAATGAGATACATTTTTTCTGTACTCTAAAAGAAGCCCACATTGAATTAAGATTTTGAACATCTTTTAGATCTGACATTCAAAAAAGAAAATAAAGATATTAAGGGTACATCATTTAAAATAAATTTTATTATATTCTAAAGTAATTAGAATAGACCTAGTTTAGTTTTAGTTGTAACTTGGGTGTGGCTTTTCTCAAAATTATCAAATTTAAATACTTGTTTAAACTATAAGATATCATTAAGTTATCCAACAAATAAGTAAGTATTTTTAAGTAGTTACTATGTGTCAGAGTCTGTTGTAACAACTTTTTAAAAATCATTGAAGAATAATTGATTTGCAATGTTAGATTTGCTTCAGATGTACAGCATATTGATTTGACTTTTTGGGTGTGCATGGAGAATGTAGTCTTTTTCCAAGTAGCTATATGCCTAGCTAAAATTTGGAGTTTATTTATTTATTTATTTAGTCAGTTACCTAGTTAGTTTAATTCCAGCATAGTTAACATACAGTGCTATATTAGTTTCAGATGTACAATACACTGATTCAAAAATTCTATACATTACTCAGTATTTATCATGATGAGTGTACTCTTTAATCCCCATCACCAATTTCACCCATCCCCCATCCTCACTCCCTGGTAACCATCAGTGTGTTTTTGTTAGTTAAGAGTCTGTTTTGTGTTTTCTCTCTCTCTCTTTTCCTTTGCTTGTTTCTTTTCTCTTAAACACTACACAAGGGAAATCATACGGTATTTGTCTTTCTCTTGATTCGACAATTCTATACATTACTCAATGTTCACCACAATAAGGGTAGTCAACATGTATCAGTATATATTATTACCATATGATTGACTGTATTCCCTATGCTTTACTTTTCCTCTCCATGTCTTATTTTATAACTGGAAGTTTGTATCTCTTAACCCTCTTCATCTATTTTGCCTGGCCCTGGCCCCCATCTCCTCTCTGGCAATCACCAGTTTGTTCTTTGTGGTTAAGAGTCTGTTTCTTTTTGTTTCTTAAATTCTTCATACAAGTGAAATAATATAGTATTTGTCTTTCTCTCACTTATTTCACTTTGTGCTAACAGCTTTATATGTATATATAAGTATTTTTCTTTAAAAGCTTGTAAGGCATGTGCCTATGGTGAAAATCCTATGATTATGTTAACTTTGCAAGAAGAAACAAAGCTTACAGATCATAAGTTATTTGCCCATTGTTGACTAATAAAATTTCTGAAAAATGTATAATAGCTGAAAATATCAACCTAAATACATTATATGCATCACTGATTTCATTTCTTAATTTAGCTTTATCTTAATGTTACTTAAAAGTAGCCTATGAATATCAAATATTTGTGACTCTAGTTTTTTTAAATTTTGAGTCCATTTGAAAACAAATATAACACTGAATATATTCTATACAAAGAATGCATTATATAGTATTGTTTTAAAATTTGAATAACCTTAACATATTAATCATAATTTACTATTGACCATAATTGCATTAATCAAATGCAATTTCTATAGCCTGCTGCCTGTCTTATGTTGCATCCAACATACTTTATTTTCCCCCTGGTATTTCTGCAAACATAACTATTTTCTAAGAAAAGTGCTTGGAAAAGGTGTAAGACGGGACAGAATTTTGGAAAAGTGTTTGCAAGGAGAAAAGGATTCAAAACTATTAATATTAGAAGAAATAGAGTCATTTATTTTCCACTCCACCCATATCCCTTCTGCATACTTCTTATTAATGACTGTGAATATCAACAGTACTACCAATGAATGGAAAGGAATGGAAATATCTTCCACGTAGAAATTATTCCCCCTAGGTCTTGAACTCTGCAAAGGTGGCAATTTCATCCTGAATTATAGCTAAGGCTCTAGAGGAAAATTTTACCCTAGAGATTTTCTTCCCTCACCTTCTGCACATAGGAAAGTAGCTATAAATATGAGAGTATGTTAGTAAGAAAAATTATTCAGTCCTACAGGATTTCTCTCTTATAGTTATGCCCCATGTTGTTATGCCATTTTCAGATCTGTAAAAATATTCATTTGATTAATGTGTTACTAATCAGATGAAAAATCAGCATGATAGAACACAGCTGTAATAAGGATTTTGAAAATTCATGCAAATGGAATCTTGGTTTGTGGATCTAAGTACAATTTTTGAGCTGCTCATTATTCATGTATTTTGGAAACAGATTTTTTTTCTTCATATATTTTTGCAAACTTCAAAACTTTTGCAAAAGTAATTCCTAAGTCCAAAAACAAAAAACACTGTTTCAAAACTCCAAATAGTAAATTCCTTTGAAAAAAACAAAACAAAGCAAAACAAACCACTTTTGTCTCAAAAGCACTGTTGATCCTAAATGTAAAGTTTATTTCTATATTAACGAGGATTTTCAGGTATTTAATTGAAAGAACTTGGGTAATAAAACAGGTTTATGACTGGCTAAAAATATGGAAATGCTACTGATAAACTGTTCTGAAATAGCTATTTAAAATAAGATATTGAGGGGCGCCTGGGTGGCGCAGTCGGTTAAGCGTCTGACTTCAGCCAGGTCACGATCTCGCGGTCCGTGAGTTCGAGCCCCGCGTCGGGCTCTGGGCTGATGGCTCAGAGTCTGGAGCCTGTTTCCGGTTCTGTGTCTCCCTCTCTCTCTGCCCCTCCCCCGTTCATGCTCTGTCTCTCTCTGTCCCAAAAATAAAATAAAACGTTAAAAAAAAAAAAAAAAAAAAAATAAGATATTGAGGGGCTCCTGGGCGGTTCAGTCGGTTGGGCGTCGAACTTCAGCTCAGGTCACGATCTCGAGGTCCGTGAGTTTGAGCCCCGCGTCGGGCTCTGGGCTGATGGCTCAGAGCCTGGAGCCTGCTTCCTATTCTGTGTCTCCCTCTCTCTCTGCCCCTCCCCTGTTCATGCTCTGTCTCTTTCTGTCTCAAAAATAAATAAACATTAAAAAAAATTTAAATAAGATATTGAAAAAAGAATGGAAAGATGTGACTCAAATTTGCTTTGGAATTTGTACTAGTAAATTTACTAGTACATTTTCAGTGGGATAACCAATGTTATAGGATGATATTAAATCAGAGTTTCAGGGATCATAGCAATATTATATGGACACTTTAAGAATGAGTAAAAAAAAAGATTTACATTTTTCTCTATATAGCTTTTGCTAACATCTTGGTGTAAGATGTTGATAAATCAGTAGGCTTATTGAGATCAATACTGAATTTCTGTTAAGTAGCTTAAAAAATATTAGTACAAATGCCATACTACATAGAATTTAGGTTCTATACCAAAATGGAAAATATTTTATTAATTTTTTAATTTAAATTTTAGTTAACATGAAGTGCAATAGTGATTTCAGGAGTAGAATTCAGTGATTCATCACTTACAGAAAAATCCCAGTGCTCATCACAAGTGCCCTTCTTAATACCAATCATCCATTTAGCCCTTCTCCACCCACCTCCCTCCATCAACCCTCAGTTTGTTCTCTATCATTGAGTCTCTCTGTTTTGTTTCCCTTTCTTCTCTCCCCACTCATTCCAATATGTTCATTTGTTTTGTTTCATAAATGCTACATAGGAGTGAAATCATATGGTATTTTTCTCTGATTGACTTATTTCACTAGCATAATACATTCTGGCTCCATCCATGTTGTTTCAAATGGCAAGACTTTGTTCTTTGTGATGGCTGAGTAATATCCCATTACATATGTATACCACATCTTCTTCATTCATTCATCAGTAGATGGACATTTGGGCTCTCTCCATAGTTTATCTATTGTTGTTAATGCTTCCATAAACATCGGGGTGCATGTACCACCTCAAATCTGTATTTTTGCATCCTTTGGGTAAATACATAATAGTATTTATCAGTATCAATTGCTGGATCATAGGGTAGCTCTATTTTTAGTTTTTTGAGGAACCTCCATACTGTTCTCCATTATGGCTGTACCAGTTTGCATTCCCACCAGCAGTGCAAGAGGTTCCTCAAAAGAAAACATTTTAATACAACTCTGTGACATTGTTAGAATTTTGATCCTAACAGCAAATAAGAAAAAAAATCTAAATGTTAAGTAAAACTTATAAATCTTAAAAACACTGTTTTATGAGGTTTAAAAGTGTATATATAGTGGTGTAAACTTTAAAATACATTTCTCTCTCTTATTCCACCAAATTCCTACTACCAAGAAAGTCTGCTTTCCAGTCAATCTTCCTTCCAAGAGAAAAACACTATTCTGATTTCTGTCACTGTATGTTACTTTTACCTGTTTTTGAGTTTTACATAAATGAAATCCTACAAATCAATGTTGTATTCTCGATTATGAAATCTGTAGGGCAGGAGAGTTGAATTTTCATAAACTTAAACATTCAATATTATAAAGATATCCTTTTCCACCCAATTAATCTATGGATTGAATGTAATCCCAAATCAGTATCACAATAGGTTTCCTTTGACAAACGTATTCAAAATATTAAGGAAATATCCATGGAAAAGAATAATCAAGACAATCTTAAAGATGAAGAATAAAGTTTTAGGTCCTAAAGGCAAAATGTAAATGCTTATTATAGAAGTATACTAAGAATCTGTTATAGTGGTTCAGGGTAGACAAAATAATTGATAAAACAGCATACTCCAGAATTAGATGCACACATAGATAGATACTTGATTTACTATCAAGACGGCACTGCAGAGAAGTAGGATGTGGTCTTGTATCCATTGTACATCCATACAGTAAATAATGAATATGAATTCTTACTTTATACTATACACAATGGAATGTATATCAAAATATTGAAGATAAACCCTTATAATGTCTATAAGATAACACGAGAATACTTTTATGGCCTGATAGTACACAAAGTTGTCTAAAACTGAACACAAGAATCACTTATCTTACAGGAATAAAATAGATAAAATGTACTATATTAAAATTAGGAACTCATTGTCAAAAGAGACCAAGAGATTGAGAAGTAAAGCCACATATTGAAAAAAAAATCATTCGAAATATATATAACCAACAAAGGATTAATATCCAGAAAATATATAAATAACTTCAGCAAATCAATCTAAAACAAGATAAATTATAGAAAAAGGATATTCGAATTTCATAAAGTCATATAAAGGATTCATGTTATTACCTGTAAAGGAAATTAAGTTAAAACCTCAATTATATACTGCAGCATACCCCCAAAATGGCTAAAACTGAAAATAATGTTAATACTAATACTTTATATTGTGAATTAACTTGAATCCTTATAAACTTCTCATAGGTGGGCAAATGGGTCAATTGTTTCGATAAACTTTATGAGACTATCTCCTTAAGCTGATCAGATTCATAACCTAAAATTAATTATAAATCATAAATTAATCATAATAAATTAATTATAAATTATAAATAAATCATAAAGAGCAAGTAATCCTCCTCTCCAGAGCATGAATAAACATGCGCATTAAATATGCACAAGAATGTTTATTTCATCCATATGTCTCATGGCCTCAAACTGAAAACAATTTAAAATACCTATCAATATTACAGCAGTTAAAATGAAAAATATTCTGCTACTCTGGTAACTGAAATAAATCTCACAATCACAATGTTACATGAAAAAAATCATTCAGAAATATACTATAGTAGTCTATTTAAATAGTTTCAAATCCAGAAAAAAAAATTTCTGTGGACATACATGTCCCTAAATTCAGTCACTTTATCCTACTCTATATTAAAACATTCTGTAACATATTTTCCTTTAAACAGTTTTGTTTAAGTTTATGTAATTATTATACTTAAAACATCATCAACAATAATTAAAATCCAACATTACTTTGCATAATAAAAAATAATTGTCAAGACATGCATTTTAAAGCCTAAAAATAAAAGAGTTAAATTTGAATAATATTAAAATAATTTTTTTCAAATAAAATTCATTCCTAAATTTATTTTCTTATTATGAGAAACAAACTTTTTTGATCCCTTCCTATAATTTAACATGCAACTTGATGTTGCTTTAATTACCTCAAATCCAAGAAACCACAACACACACCCACACTACAAACACAAGACTTCAAAAGGGGCATAATTTAATGAAATTTCTTTTAATAATGCAGAAATCTGAAAACTATTTCAAAAGGACTTCTGAAGAATCACTCAGAATTAGTTTTTCCTTTGACAGTATTATTTGGTAGGACACCTGCATGGTTTGGTTGGTTAAATGTCTGACTCGATTTCAGCTCAGGTTATGAGATCATGAGATCAAGTTCCCCATTGGACTCTGTGCTGACAGTGTGGAGCCTACTTGGGATTTTTTTCTCTTCCTTTTTCTCTCTGCCCCTCCCCTGCTCGCTCTCTCTCTCTCTCTCTCTCTCTCTCTCAAAATAAAAATAAACATTAAAAAAGAAAAGAAAGAATTATTTGGTAATGTCCAAATAATTGGGAGGGAAACCATTCACTATTGGATTTAGTTTGGAAAAATACATTGTGAAGATATCTATTAAATCACTACCTTTTTCTTCACAATATTAAACAAATATTTTGGTGAACCTTTCAGATGAGTTTACAGTCTGGCCGTTCACAAAATGAAAATATTCAGTCTATTTGTTGGTTGGTTGACTAGAGTAAGGAAAGAGATTTTCACCGAGGGACCTAGAGTCACTGTGTTTGAAGTACATTATCAATAGTTAACATTTATTAGCCCAGTACTGCCAAGGTATAATGCTAGAAGGAAACTTGCCATACTTCAATTATCATTGCAATCTAATGAAGTAGGTATTTTTATTATTTGCATTTTAGAATGCATGGCAAAGAAACTTAAAAAAAAAGGCTGATGAAGAGTGCCACTTTTTGGTAGCAGATTCAAGACACCAACCTGAGCCAAACCTATCCCAGCACTGAACTTTTAACCTCACATTGTGCTGCCCCCTTGCTCTAATTAAGAAACAGGAGTTAGAGATTCACTTCAGATTCTTTTTAGTGCATGAGAAAGAGAGAATTTCAGAAAAGTCAGCGCCTAACTACTGGTGAAAAACAATATTTAAGAGAAGTCACATTACTGACAAGGATACATATTAGGCACTGCAGCTAAATGCTTTACATGTGTTACTTATTTAACCCTTATGAAAGTCCTAGGAGATAGGAACTATTATCTCTATTTTATCCAGGAGGAATCTTTGTGTCAGAATCAGTAAGCAACTTGCCCCAGAGCTGGGATTCAAGTTCAAGTGTATTATTGAAATCACAATGCCATATTAATCACACATATTCATCACTATGCCACCATGCCATATCCCCAGAGCAGAAGCAGAGGATATAAAAATGAAGAATAACAGATGATAAAGTATAATAGAATAAGAAATAAAGTAATTCTGAATAGAAAGATCTTGGAAAGCTCCTGCAAGGATGAAGAACTAGGCTGGATCTCTAAGGAAATGTAGGGCATTGACAGGTAGAAACAGCAGGAAAACAGACTAGGAAGACAAGACACAGCAGGAGCCCATGTGGGCCAGAAGAAACTGGTAATGATGGTGAGTAGGTCATATGGATTAAATAAAAGGATGGAATAGGAGATTAAGAACGAAAGCAGGTAGATTAGATCATGAAAGGCCATATATTTAGATGGAGGATTTGGAATTTATGTATTCTGTTGTATAAAAAGAATTAATCAGTTATTGAACTTACAAGATTTGGGTCTTAGAAATTTAGTTCTAACTATGGTGGCAATATGTTCTAGTTTGGCCCTAACCATCCTTGCTCATGTTTATTACCCTAGGAAAGTTGTTAACATCACCTCCTTTTCCTTTAAAACATTCCTAGTTAGGATAATCTATTTCGTGGCCACCTAACTTGGACAAACATTTATGTTTATCAGACTGAAAAAATAAAGATTTGGCATCACCAAGTGTTGGTGAGTGTCTAAGGTTTTTAAACTGGATGAACAGTTTGAAGGGTAGCTTCATAGAACTTATTAGATTTTTTTTAAAGCAATACCAGACCTCTATACGTATGCCAGGGAAATGTGACAATTTTGCACAAGGAAGCACGTACAAAGTTACTGACTGTCTCATATTATAGGACAAGTCAAAACAAAAAGAGACAATTGTCAATAAACGAAAGCTATATAAAATATAGTATACATTTACTATGAGTCATTATGTAACAGTTAAAAAGACAAAATGGCAGGTGCGCCTGGGTGACTCTGTTGGTTAAGCATCTGACTTCGGCTTAGGTCATGATTTCACGGTTCCTGAGTTCAAGCCCCACATAGTGCTCTGTGCTGACAGCTAGGAGCCTGGAGCCTGCTTCAGACTCTGCATTTCCCTCTCTCTCTGCACCTCCCCTGCTCCCATTCTGTCTCTCTCTCAAAAATAAATAAACATTAAAAATGTTTTGAATGAAGACAAAAAGGCAGGCCTATGAGTTCTGGTATACTAAATAAATATATTTAGCAAACTAAATAAAATAAAAATGGTATTAATTTAAATGAATAGTAATTAATGTAAAAGGAATAGTAAATGTACTCCTTTTTAATATTCTCTATTAATGTAAATGAATAGTAAAAGGACTTCAGGGAAATCTACAACTCTTTAAAGAAAGGACTAGAATTAGGTTTATGAACAAATTAACAAGGTGTCTACTCTACAATCATTTAAGAGAAAGTGAACTATACTTCTGGCTTTATAAATTAAATAGGCAGATTTAAGAAATTGCATGATTAGGGTCGCCTGGGTGGCGCAGTCTGTTGAGCGTCCGACTTCAGCCAGGTCACGATCTCGCGGTCCGTGAGTTCGAGCCCCGCGTCAGGCTCTGGGCTGATGGCTCAGAGCCTGGAGCCTGTTTCCGATTCTGTGTCTCCCTCTCTGTCTGCCCCTCCCCCGTTCATGTTCTGTCTCTCTCTGTCCCAAAAATAAATAAACGTTGAAAAAAAATAAAAAAAAAAAGAAATTGCATGATTAGAATTAACAGATCTTGGAATGTCATTTATAGAGATACTAAAGGAGTAAGTAGATGCAAAGAAGTCTCCAAATTTTGAACGTTCATTCCTGGAATGGTCTCATTTTGGAAATACTGATGGCATAAAATACATTAAACAAAATATAATGCACTTTAATTTCTTATATCCTCTATTTGAGGTGCTAGTGGACTTGCCATGTAGAGATACGTAACAAAAAGTTGACCTGGCTTTTCTCTTCATTCCTTGAGACCCATGTTTACTTGTATGGTATTGGATATGACATTTTCCACATTGTATTATAGCTGTTTTATGTTTCCTCACTAGTCTGTGAGCTGAAAAATATTGTCCAACTTTCAAGTTATATAACTTTACAAAATCTGAGCCAGGTCTTTACTCATTATTATATTTCATATCACCTGTGAATATAAGTGCAATGTCACTTTCCTCATAACTCTTTAATATTTTAGCCACCTATAAATACACCTATTTATTTTCATGTCCATGCAGCACTATGATATTATATTGAGGTAATAGAATTTATAAGACTGCATTATGATATATGATTGCATTTTTATTCCCTACCAATCACTGAGCTGGGGTGGGAGCAGGTCTTACTTGATATGAATCATACAGTATCTAGTGTATAACAGATATAAAAGAATGTTGGTTGAATTGAAATGTAGAGGCATGACATAAGGAATACTGAAATGCTTGATAAAAAGACTAATAAAAATAAAGTGTTATTTTTCCACATTGTCTTTAAGACTTAAGTTCATTTAACATTTTTGTGTTAGGACACCATACAATGTTTATTAGATATATTTTATATAAATAGCCTCTACTGAGGCATTTTTAGAAAATAAATTTCACAGCTATAATGTTTGCTTTTAGAATTGCTTATTAGATAGGAAGCTAAATTGGCAAATCAAGCAGAACAAAACTATATAGAAAATCCAAATCCATTTCTTTATATTGTTCCATAAAAAAAAATTAAGACTATCCTGTACTTCAGTTTACAGCAAATAAGCTCATTTAGCTTCATCACTTCATTCATTTTTATGGATCTTAAGACTTTTTAGACCCACAGTGTTGCTTTTGTTTTAGTCATACCTAGGTTTATTTTGGGCAATCCTATTCCTCCTCTGTGTAACTATTTGAATATGTGACTTGAAATCAATCCAAGGTCCTACCACAAATTCTTGGAAACATCTATGTGCTTAAATTTACTTTACAAGAAAAGGGGTGGCTCTTCCTTATTTTTCATCTATTCTTTGCATTTTAATTATCAGTGTGTAAGTCAGTAAAATGATTTTAATTATCCTACAATGAACACTATCATGCACAGTTTCTAAGTTTATGCATAACAGAAGTGATTAAAATACTGTAATTCATTTTATAATTTATTTTTTATTTTTTTTTTACTTTCACCAATGTCTTACATTGAGTTTGCAACCTATTGGCTTAAAATAAAACTTTATTAAAGAAAAAAAGAAATAAATTCACATTACTGTTCATTTTAAGAAAGCAGCAGTAATGAAAAGCTGTATCAATTTCCCATTATGGTTTAGAAGAACTAGTGATATGAAACTGTATATGTAAGAAAAGTGACACTTCATTCCAACTTGGAATTCTAATTAAGCACTTTATTTCAAAAGAGAAACTATATTTTCTCCATTTCTTGGGATATTTTACAGTGTTAATTTTTTTTGATCTGCATAGGACACAGTATGTTAAATAAGTATCTGGAAAAATACTTATGGGAGATAAAAAAGGACCGTTATATATTAATTCAACTGAAATATAAAACACAAAGTACTTTAAATTGAATACAAAGATTTTAAAGCTGAATCTAATTTATCACTAGAAAAATGTAACCTTATGAAATGTAATATTAGTGTCAAAGATCTGAATCTTTTCTACAAAGAGGACAATAAAATCTTACCACTTTCCCACATACATCAATATAATAATGAAAATCAATTTATACTATGGTTGACCTCTGCAGTGAATTCTATATATTCATAGTATTCTGACTATATTTCGATATATTAATAAAGAGTCTGCTCTTTTAACCTTTTGTCAGCCAGGAGAGACAGACAAATCCACAAGTTAAACAGCATGCATTTATGTGTGAGTATACATGCATATATTACACATCAACCCGTAGGGAAACAGGCTTGCTGAGAAACTGATAAAGAAGGTAGAAATATTTAGGGACATCTTAGAAGCTTAATCTTCTAACTTTCTCTGAGTAATTATATAGCTAAGCTCATGCTGAATATACAGAAGAATCAGCACAGACTACTTTTTGTAAAATATTTTTAATTGGAAGCATATAGATAGCCTTAATTGTTCCTGAACATAATGTAAGCCTGATTGTAAAAGAATCAGGCGTAGCAAGAATTTGGCTTTATCAACTCAGAAATGGCTCATACCTGAACAGGAGTCATCTGCCACAGTCATGTCCTATGTGGAACATATACCAGGTAAAAAGCTACAGCTACTCTTTCTCTGTTAAGTTCTATATTCTTAACTAAATAAATCAGAAACGTATAGCCAAGTGTGTGTGTGTGTGTGTGTGTGTGTGTGTGTGTGTGTGTGTATAACAGTATTTACCCTCAGTAACCTGTGAACTTCCTGTAACAATGAAGATCAAAATCAGTATACTCATTCAAAGATGTGTAACAAACAAAACAAAACTACAATGCCAAGTATAACAAAAAGATCTTTACCCAGTTATCCTTGTGAGTTTCAGCTATGTCCAATAAATTTATAGGGCAAAAAAACTTACCAAGACAAAACATAGGGGCACATGGGTGGCTTAGCCGGTTGAGTACCAGACTCTTGATTTCGGCTCAGATAATAATAACATAGTTCCTGAGAGTTCAGTGCAGAGCCTGCTTGGGATTCTCTCTCTCCTCTCTCTCTGCCCCTCCCCTACTCGGGCACTCACCCACCCTCTCAAAATAAATAAACATATTTTAAAAAAGACAAAACATACACCAAGTTTCCTTTTCATAAGCCATTCTTCTTACTCTGATAGCATTTTTAAATACTTTCAGTTTATTAACTTTGACATTTCTATCCTAAGCACCTCCAACTATTCTCACAATGTGTTTATGTGAAACTTTCAAAAACTTGAAGTCAATAATAACGCATTACAAAAAATCATATTTAAAATTTCCTAACCATTGCCACAAGTAGCATCAACATAAGAACATTGTAATTATTTAAATAGCCAACAGTAATCTCCTATGAAATTGAAAAAAATAAATGAGTTAATAAGCAAGAAGAGCCATATTTAACTCTGGTTTTAATTTTTATCTCAATAGAAATCAGAGGGGAAAAACAAGCTAAATTTAATATAATCTATGTGTAGCAAGGGAACGGTCTCATCCTGTCTATATCATCAAACATATAAATATCATTGTTGTCAATCTCTTAAACTTTCAAAATTATGTGGATTATGTCTTCTGCATAAAAACTGGCTTACAAACTCAGAGTTTTAGGAATATAGAAATAAAAGGAGCTTAAAAGGTCATTTTGTATAAACTTAGTTTGTTTTACAGATAAAGAAAAAAGCTAAATGACAAGGTTACTTCAACATAATGTATTATAATTTCCTGATACTGGAAATGTAGGCAAGCTTCTAATTAATGTGTCAAAAGCATTAACAGCATGTTCAAGTCCTATTTGTATTGAAAATCTGCTTACCTTATTCTTACATATCCTTCTAGCTACCACCCTATCTCTGTCCTTTTATTTATAGCCTCAGCTTCTTGAAAATGGTCTACACTAGGGGCACCTGGGTGGCGCAGTCGGTTAAGCGTCCGACTTCAGCCAGGCCACGATCTCGCAGTCCGTGAGTTCAAGCCCCGCGTCGGGCTCTGGGCTGATGGCTCAGAGCCTGGAGCCTGTTTCCGATTCTGTGTCTCCCTCTCTCTCTGCCCCTCCCCCGTTCATGCTCTGTCTCTCTCTGTCCCAAAAATAAATAAACGTTGAAAAAAAAATTTAAAAAAGAAAATGGTCTACACTTATTGTTCAACATCCTCACACACCATTTAAAACTGTCACAAGGGAAGCATTTAACTCTAGGTCCAGATGACTAGCGCTTTTAAGCTTCTAAAGCTGATTGTGCAGACTCACAAAATTTGTGCTAAACTATGCAGAGAACGTCCCTGGTGGGCTTCTCCCATGCTTAGAGGTACCAAGTGGTGATTAATCACAAACTACAGGAGATCTCAGAATACCTAAAATACAAGTTGTTGATTACATGGTTGAGAGATGCAGATTTCTGGTGTTATCTCCATGTTAATAAGGGATAGCAAGCATAGAATCAACTGAGTGAGCCAGATTACTAGCCCAAGTTATTAGGCTACTTTAAAAATTATCACAACTCTAAGATTGTGCTTAGGCAAGTAGGCAGCTATCCCACAAGTGTATGGTGAGTTGGTAGCCATAGTGGTGTTCCTATAACCACAGTGAAACAGAGTTACACCTTAGGTCCGAAAATATGCCTCAGGTAATTGTTCCTGGCTTCTGTCCCCACACCCCACAGCAACTCTTCCTGTCATGATCTCCAATAACTTTGTCATTAATTGCAATGGATAATTCTCAGCATACATTCGTATCTAAATCCTCTATAGCTGCTGACACTTACTACAACATCCTACTTCTTGAAATCCCCCCCCCGACACACACCTTGGCTTTATTGATGTATTGATTCCAAGTATTTTAATGTACACATCATTGATATTATATTTAATATAGAACAATCATTCCATGAAAAGGGACCTCCACTTGTCATTGGGATCATCATCACTATTATAGGTATTAATAGAGATTACTAGTTTTAATATTTATAAGCATACTGATGATTTATTATATTCCTAATTAATTAAGCTTAATTAATACCTAACTAATAATGTATAACTTTCAGTCCTCACCACACGATGTAGTGACCATGAGATAGTTGTTAGAGTTACACCCTATATCCAATCACAACCAGACCTAACCTACAATCTTCACATCTCTTAATTATGCCACTTTTTAAAAATTTACTTATTTATTTATCCATTCATTCAGTCAGTCCATCATTCATCTATTCTTCTACCCATTTATGTATGTATGTATGTATGCATGCATGCATGCATTTATTTCTATTTAAAGTAGGCTCCACGCTCAACATGGGGCTTAAACTCAAAATCCCGAGATTAAGAGTCACATGCTCTGATGACTTTGCCAGTCAGGTGCTCTTACTGATACTACTTTTCTTTATATCCTTTTACTCTAGTTGAAGTCCTTAACATTACTCACATATATTACAACCTTCTCGTATCTGGTTTCTCCACTTCCAGTCTTATCCCTCTCATAATTTATTCTCTACAATGCTATAAGACTGGTATCACCCTAAAAGTAAAATATAATAAGATATTACCATCTCTCAAATATTATATTAAAATTCTTAATTCCCCCCCAATTTTTTCAGATTCAGTCCAAATCTCTCTTTGCATGGCATTCTTAATCCAGACAATGGAAAATGAAAACCTAAAAGTTGATTCAAGTTCTTTATCTCAAGTTGTTTATGACATGGTGCTATTAATGTTTTAAAAGAATTACATGTGCTAATGTGAAACACAAAACAGAGAACAAACCTGAAAATTTCCTGAGCAGGCAAAAACATTTAAGCCACATAAGCAAAACTCAAGTTAGCTTATTCTGCAAAACAAGCGAAACTTAACTTGGGCCACTTTTTGTACCTGCCTCTGAAAATCATAAATGAAACTTAAGCTGTTCTTCAAACTTGGCATGAGGTAAACACCTTTAACAAATTACTTATCACTAGAAAAACTCAAACCCTATAACCAATCATTGTAAAGAATAAATGGTCTCTGCATTTTCACTCCTATATCTTACAACAATGTATCTCAGTACCTCATTCCACTCTTGGTTTGAGAGCTCCCAGTTTGTGACTTGCTTTTACATTCACAATAAACTCTTACTAAATACCATTTTACTTAGCTGGTAGTTTTAATTTTGCTATTTCTGTTGTTTTGTTTTGTTTTGTTTTGTTTTGTTTTGTTTTTGTATATGAAAAACTTTACCTCACATCAAATATATTCCAAACTAAGTATCAGTTGGCTCTGGCTGAAATCCAAATTGGACAATGTGATAAGGGTTTTGAAGTTTCTTCAAACATTCTCATCAAACCCAAGCAAACCCAGCAAACCAAAGTGCCTCCAAGCATTCTCTTTGATATATTCATAAATAATGAGAGTTAATGGTGGGGAATAGGTCTGGTATTATCCATAGTTCCAAAGATGATGCTATCAAAGTAAACAACCTAAAAGGATAAAATGAAAGTTAGTAATTGCTCTTCATGGGACTAGTCTCTTGTAAAGTTATTTTGCCTGAAAAAGTTTAAATTCCTTCTATTGGGGCACCTGGGTGGTTCAGTCTATTGAGCATCAGACTTCGGCTCAGGTCATGATCTCGCAGTCCGTGAGTTAGAGCCCCGCATCGGGCTCTGTGCTGACAGCTCAGAGCCTGGAGCCTGTTTCAGATTCTGTGTCTCCCTCTCTCTCTCTCACCCTCCCCTGTTCATGCTCTGTGTCTCTCTGTCTCAAAAATAAATAAAACATTAAAAAATTTAAAAAAAACCTGTAAATTATTTCTAAACTTGGCCTTTATAAATCCACATTCTTAATTGAGTGCCATTACATCATATTTCAAACCCAACAGGGAAGTGAATACATTTTCAATAATCCACGGGTTATCACCAATTCCCTCACATTTACTTAAGCACTGAAGTCCTGCACCTGCAACTCACATATGCACAGCAGGACAACTTTCTGCTTAATTTAGCATGGAGACTGGCAGCCAGAATCACAGAAAAATGAAACTTACACAAATATACATTATATATATAATCAATGGGGAAAATATGAGTCTAAAGAATTAGGAGAGGTTTTATTTTACTTTTGTTCACTCTAATTAAATATAGTAGGGGGTAAAAAATCTGAGTTGAGTTTTCAAGAATATGGGCAAATTTTAATACCTACAATCCATTTCCATAAATAGTTTTGATCTGTTATGTGCAGTGCAATTTGCTTGAAAAATGTACATTTATAAATGTTTACATTATAGTCCATGCACTCAGCTAGCAGCAAATCTATAATCAGGGTTTAAAACGCAAGCCTTTAAAGTAATGAGCAGAGAAGGCAGAATAAGAGATCACACACATGCAGACAAGGTCGTAATTTCATTGAGTTTGAAGAACATAAACTCACATTCATATATATTTCAGTTTTTTATTCTGGTTTCACCATTTGCAAAAACAGCAGCTTTCTTTCCTGCCTAGAGGTGCCTTCCCAAATACAAATTTTTATACAGGCTATGTTTGACATCTTGGGATTGTGATCCTTAGGATATCCAATAAATAGACATGATGGCTCTTTCTCCAGAGACCTGTAGAGGTCCAGTGGTTTTTTCACCATGTCAGGAAAGCCCTAGTTACTGGCTCTTCCTATAGAAGAAAACCAGCCCTGAGCAGTAATATTTGTTGGAAATAATTCTGGCCTAGAATTGGAGACTTCATTTCAAAACTGTTTCTCTTTTGAGGTTAATACATTCCAGCCCTATCATCCTCTCCCTGTCCTCAATATTAAATCTTCCCTCAGGTGTTTGTCTCTACTTAAAATGAAAACATTGGCACATGGTACAAAATCCTCCTTTCCATAAAATAGTTTACTGTCAATGTGGAAAAACTTACATCTTAAATGCATTTGTTGGCTCTTAGTATCCCCCACTAGTAAACAAGCTCCATGAGGGCAGAGGCATTGCTTTATATACTGCTCTACCCATAATTTATCATGTATTAGCCTGGTGCTCAATAAACCACTTTGAATAAATAAATATAGAAAATCTCATGTTCTTGGCCATGACATCTACTTCACCTTAGGCATCTATTCCCAAAACCATGCCCCGGATCTTCCAAATGCAAGAATCATTATGTCTTAGGCATCTAAACACCAATATTCATTCAATCCCCATTCAACTGATATTACCAATCACCTACCATACACAAATACTATTTTATGTATGAAACAATAAAAGTAGAGTGTCTGTGCCTCAAGTAACTACATTCTAGTAAGGAAGACAAAAAAGAAAATAAATACACAGTATAAATTCATTAACTGGTATTATATTATGAATAAATACAAAATATATAAAATACTATTATGCTGAGTGAAGTCAGTCAGTCAGAGGACATATATCATATGTTTTCACTCATATGTGGATCTTGAGAAACTTAACAGAAGACTATGGGGGAAGGGAAGAGGGAAAATAGTTACAAACAGAGAGAGAGGGAGGCAAACCACAAGAGACTATTAAATACAAAGAACAAATTGAAGGTGGGCGGGGGACATGGGGGAGAGGGAAAATGGGTGATGGGCACTGAGGAGGACACTTGTTGGGATGAGCACTGGGTGTTGTATGTAAGCCAATTTGACAATAAATTATATTAAAAATTAAATTAAAAAATAAAATACTATGAAGAGATTTTATTATGCTATGAAGAAAAATAAAGTAGGGAAAGAGGACAGAGCATGATGGAAATATGGCTATTTTAAAAGTAGAACTGGTTAGAGAAAGACTCCTATAGGTGAATTTGGCCAGAGACTAATGAAGCAAGCAATAAACCATTCACATGTCTTGAGAAATAGCATGCCAAGTAGAGAAAACAGTAAGAGCAAAGTCCTGAAGCAGGAACAAATTTGGGAGAATGAAGGTACAGGAGGAAGGCCAATGTGATGGTAGGAGATGAGGCAGAAAAGGGCGAAGAAGATACAAAACAGGGGCCTGTGTTAATTAAGTTAATTCAGGAAGATTTCATAGGTAAACCTGAGATATCCATAATTTAACTCATTTTCCTAATATGCCATCGGGGAGGGGAGAAGGGGTGGGTGTCATTGCTCGTAAGGTGTTTAAGGTATCCAGAATAGTATCATCTTTAACACATGGCTTCCAAGTCCATATCGTGCTAAAATTCCATCACCTGGAATGCATACTGAAAGGGATTCTGGGGCTGGCTGCCCAGTGATCTGCCCATGAAGAAAATGGTAGGTATAGTGAGCAAGTGGGCACTGTTTGCCAAACTTGTGTTGGCCATGATAAGGAATAGTGCTTTTAATCTAAATAATGTGGGAAACTAGGGGAGAGTTTTGAAAAGGAAAATGGTATAATTTATATTTTAATGAGTAGTATGATTGTTGAGCTGACAATAAAATCTAGGTGAACAAACTTGAAACTTCTTTTTGTCAAAGAGGAGGTGATGATAGTTTAGATTACACTAACATGCTAGCTCTGAATATAGCAAAAAATGTTTATATCTCTGCTATCTTTTGCTGGCAATTTCTTATGGGGTGCAATTTGAATTAGGAAGTTCTCAAGGCTGGGTAACATTCCTCTCTTCTGACCTCTTATAATCCTGTATTAAATCACTATTATGCATTTGAAAACTCTCTTTTTTGACATGTATTTATGTGACTGTTCTATTATACATTGAACTCTCTAAGCATAATGACTATATCTTGATAACCCTGGTTATAGTACATTGCCTGAGGAGTTGGAGCACACAATTATTTTTTTTAACTGAATGGAGAAACTTGCCTATGGACACAACACAATTACAGTATCACCAACAGTACTGGAATCCTGATGCGGGTTATTACAAAACCAAGCCTTACTCCACTACTTTATGTTGTAGCAACTTATATATGGCAAAGGAACAAGGCAAGTTTTACTTAATCCTAGTTAGTCGATGCCCGTAGGTATCCAGTCTGGAGATTAAACTGTGACAACAGAATTTGCAAACAACATTTTATATTAGATGGATATTTTGTGTTGTTTATTCTGTCTGGAACAAAACTTTAGACAGAATCAGGGGAAAGACACATATGGAATCCAGATCTTTAAAAGACAGTATTGACCTGACTTTAAACAGAATAAGATCTTAACTCAAAAATATATATAAAGGCACAGAGCACTAACATTGGTATTCATTTGTTGATTCATTCAATGAATAGTTAGTGCCATCTACTATGAAGGAAGATCTGCTATATCTGCTGGAGGCATAGTAATGAAAAAAGAGTTAAAATACTCTACTCTTATGAAAACGGCTTTCTCCTGTAAACTGAATTTGATCTTGACTGTCTAACAGAACTCCAGACAAATGAAATGCAAAAACACAACAGAATATAGACAGAACAGATATCTCAGTGGAAAGAAAGGTACTGTTTTACTCTAGAAGTGCAGCATACAAAGATTACTATGAATGTAGGGAAAAAAATGGCGGGGGTGGGGGTGCTCCTGCATTGTTCAGATCTGGGTCAGAGACCAAGCAAAGCTAAGGATACCAGTTGAAGGTATTCAGTGTTTGAATCTTTATGGGACTGGAGAAAAATCTGACAATATGGTGTTTTTATTTTTATCCAGTACTTACTAAATGGACCTAGAGGAGCAAATATTAAACTTGTGAGAAAAAAAACAGAGGTTGTAATGGGTTTCTGCTTATGCAAACTAACCAAGGAAAATAGCCCTCCATTTACCATACCTCACTTTTCACCATCAATTATTGGGAATACCTTTGACTAGATGTCATAATTGATCTCCAACAAATTGTGGGTGTTCTGCTCATGGGTCTCCAATCAGAAGCTTGGGTGGCAAACTTGAACCTCAATCTGTGCACTTTCTCTTCAGAAGCTCTTCCCATTAGGAATCCTAAATTTGTCCCCTAAGGATGCTTAAGGCATTTGTTTTTATCCATCTTAATTCCAACAGTAAACTTTATGATATCTTTTAGGTATATTTTAAGTTTAAATAACCAATGTTTTCCTATACTTATATATAATATTGTTTTTATTCATCTTTATCATTTTTAATATTTATTTATTGCAAAACAGAGTGGGGGAGAGACATAAAGAGAGGGAGAGAGAGAATCCCAAGTAGGCTCCCTGTGGTCAGCACAGAGCCTGATGTGGGGCTTGAACTCACAAACCATGAGATCATGACCTGAGCTGAAATCAACAGTCGGACCCTTAACTGACTGAGCCACTCAGGCGCCCCTTTACTCCTCTTTATAAATACTTTGCCTAAATATTTAACTTTGTTATTTTAATTGCAAAGAGGAATAACCAGCCCAGGTTGCCAATTCTAAACATAACCCTTACCCAAAAGAAGCAAATGTCTGATCTTAAATAATTATCTGAGACCTGAAGACAGCTTAGCTTCTTTAATACGATCAGCAGCCTGGTACTTAACAATTGCTGCTCTTGGTGACTCAAGATCTTAGGAAAAATCTCTTACTGAAAAAAGCAGTAAGATGAGTCTAAAGAAACTCTGCTGGCATACCTTATTCTTCATATAACTTCAGTCTTTCTGATGAAAATTAATGACAAAAAAATCATGGCTCCTAATAAAAATAATACGCAGGTGATTTGTTTGTTCTGGTGAAAAATGCTTGAAATTTGAAAACTTACCACAAACTTAAAATGAAGGATGATCCTCCTCCCCCAAATTAATTAAACTAAATGAAAAATGGGTTTTAGAAATTGATTTGTAAACGTTGCCTATTCATAAGCAATTTATCCACTCTAGGAAGACTAATCTGCTATAGTTACAACTTGGCAGTTCAGCAGTAATTAAGGATCAAGAAGCTGGGGTATTGTCCAAACAAGAACAAATACTCATTTGAAAAAATATCCAAAATATGACCAAATTATATATCTAAAATCAGAAAATTTCACATCAAATAATTTATCAGTTGCTTGAATATACAATGATATTTCAAACTTAAGGAAGTATTTTTCTCCACTGGATTTATCATATATTTTATTTTTTAATTTGTTTTTCATGTTTATTAATTTAGAGAAATTGTGTGTGTGTGTGTGTGTGTGTGTGTGTGTGTGTGTGAGAGAGAGAGAGAGAGAGAGAGAGAGAGAGAGAAAGGGGAGGGGCAGAGAGAGGTAGAGAGAGAATCCCAAGTAGACTCCACACTGTCAGCGCAGAGTCTGATGTGGGGTTTGATCTCACAAACCATGAGATCATGACCTGAGCAGAAATCGAGTAGTCCTCTTAACTGACTGAGCCACCACAGTACCCCAAAGATTGTAATGAAATATGTATCATAATCTGAATTCCTAAGGGGTGCTTCTTTTTTTACACTAAATTAAAAAAACACTTATGAATGACTCTCATTCCTTGTAGGTCCATGAAGCATATGCTACAATTTCAGATTGACGTCTCTCAAAATCTCACTGCATGCTACACTGGTGAAATTGGTTTCATGTTCTTTCACATTTGGGGTGCCGGGGTGGCTTGGTCAGTTAAGCATCCTACTCTTGATTTCAGCTCAGGTCACCATCTCATGGTTTCTGAGTTTGAGCCCCACACTGAGCTCTGTACTAACAGTACAGAGCCTGCTTGGGATTCTCTCCCTCTCTCTCTCTGCCCCTCCCTTCCAGCACACTCTCCTTCTCTCTCTTTCTCTCTCTTGCCTGCTCAAAAAATGAATAGAAATATATTTCCTGCCACATTTACTAGAAATAACTGTATTCAAAATAAATGTGGTGTACCAAAGCAAACCCAAGCCCATTATATTTATAAGACCCTCACTTCAAATATAATGATATAGATAGGTTGAAAGTAAAAAATATTTTAAAAAGTACACTATGAAAAAGTGAATTTTTAAAAAAAGAAAGCAGAAGTGGCTATATTAACATTAGGGAAAAAAAGGCTTAGGAGCAAAGATAATTATCAAGAACAAAGAGAAATAATATTGATATAACTAGTAAAAAAAAATAAGTGAATACTACCAGCAATTCTATGCATACAAGTTACAAAAGTAGAGAAAGTAGCCCAATTCCTTAAAAACTGCCAAACCTTCATCAGCATATAATAAATTAACTGAATAGTCCTATAAATATTAAAGAAATTGAATCTGAAATGTAAAAGGTTTTAAAAAAGAAATTCCTAGGCCCAGATGGTTTCAATGAATAACTTAAAGAAAAACTTTGGAAAACTTCTTGGCTGTTTGTAGTTTCTATAAAAGTTGAACATATGATTACAAGCCAGCAATCCCACTCCCATGTATGTTAACATAAATATATATGAAATATATGTATATGAAATATATATCTTGAATATAAAAATGTATCTACCAATGTTCTTAGCAGGTCTATTTGCAATAATTAAAACCTCAGGAAGAAGTTCAGAGCTCAGTATTTTCAGCCTCCTTCAGAACAGCTGCACTCCAGGGAGCCTGGGTGGCTGAGTAGGTTGAGCATCTGACTTGGGCTCAGGTCATTATCACTCAGTTACTGAGCCCAAGCCCCAGGTCGGGCTCTGTGCTGATAGCTCAGAGCCCAGAACTTGCTTAGAATCCATGTCTCCCTCTCTCCTTGCTCCTCCCTGCTTGCACTCTGTATCTGTTTCTCTCTATCAAAAATAAACAAACATAAAAACAAAACAAAACAAAACAAAAACCAGCTACATTCCCTTGCCCCTAAACATGCACACACACACAAAGTAATCCCTCAGGCTTCTTTTCAAAATCCTATAATTGCTTAACAGAATTTAAAAACCTGTGCTATTAGGTACCTTGAGGAAATCAACACTAGCTTCCAAATTACCTAAACTTAAAATTTTTTTGTTTGCCTTTTTTTTTAAATATCCTTCTTTAAAGAAAGGATTAACACAAGTTTTATATAACATAATTCTGTTCCTGGATTTTATTTTCTTCATTAAACTGCATTATAAAAGTTCACATTTATTTACATTTCTGAAAAAAAAAAACTGACTTACTTCAGAAAGAAGTAAAACTTAAAAAAAATCTTATGATCAAGGATCTTTCTGAAAACCTTTAAAAAGTAGTATAATTTCTTAAAGAATTCTGTGTTTCTTACAGTCAGAATTATCTTTCTTACATAGACTGTGTGGCAGATGGTTTCATTGTTCTCCAAATTCCATTATAGATTTCTCTGTTAGTAAAAGAGATTTAACTGTCTGTCTGCTCAGATAGACAGAATAGTCCTCAACTTCCTTGGAAACTAGTTATAATTAATAGACACATACTGTGAGTAATTTTGGATCATTCAATTAAAATAGAATAGTCTTTTTGGACTTAAACTCATACCTCCTTAAGGGCCTAAATATCATCGTGACAATAACTCAGCTTCGATCAGGTAGTAAAAACAAGAAAAACTAAGTGAAAAAAAATTAAAGAATCAATGTCCCTGGGTGATTCTGTGGAACAGCACCTCCCCACACACAAGAACCTGACCCACTCATATCTGGAAGGTGGTAGAAAGGAAATATTTGTTTTTTGTCAGCATACTTTGCGATTCCTTGTTGTAGCCACATAGCTTACACCCAAATATGGGCTGTATACCCAAATTTGCATTATGACTTAAACAATATCAAAACCAGTTTGAGACACTATCATGAAACTTAGCCTCTATTCCAACAAAGCCCCCCGCCTACTTACAAGCAAAATAAGAGCATTGGAAGACAAGTATTCCCTTATAATTCACTTTCAGACTGTCCACTTTCACAGCTTTATTCCACTCCCATCTTTTGACGTCTTGTTTTTTCTTAAATCTTATTTCATTTGCCAAATGGTTATTTTATTCAGATTGCTTTCAGACATTTCACCTGCCTTCCAAATACTGTTTCACCTATATAATTATGAATATATCTCTTTAAAATATTTAGTTCATATACATTCTTTATACCCTTAGTATATATAAATAACATATTATATATAAAATATTTACCCTATGTATATTTGTATATTGTATGTAGATTTATGTGAATGCATATAGATAAAGATAGAAGGAGAAGTATATAGAAAATGAGTTTATGATATGCCATCCCCAAAGTATGCAAGTTTGGAACATTCATTATTTTGAGCTGAAGGCTGTTGAGAAACAGTAGATGCAATAAGGGCTTTCTGATCTACCCTTTTCTATCTAAAACTGGGCCATAATATTTCCTATGAGTAAGGTTTCTCCCGGTACTAGGAAGAAATGAATATCCTTATCACCAGAGACTGGGGGCTGACACTGTAATGGATCTGTACAAATAACCTAACTAAATAAAATGACTTATCTTCCACTAGTCTCCTCCCCCATACATGTCCTAGTCACTTCCCCACAATATATTGCCCGTAGCTCTAACCCTTTTGTATCGTCATTTCTTCACAAATGTATTGTTTCTTTGTTGAAAAGATATAAAAGCTTTCTGTTCTGGCAACTTCTCCAGGTACTCATTTTCTTTTGAAGTCCTCATGTACACAAAAAATTCTAATAAAACTTGTATGCTTTTCTCCTGTTAATTTGTCTTACATCAGTTTAATTCTTAAGGCCAGCCAGGGTTTCTAAAAGGGTAGAGGAGAATTTTTTCTTCCCCTATAATCTCTATCTGTTTCATCTTTCTCTCTCTCTCTCTCTCTCTCTCCCTCTGGAGAGAGAAGAATGAGGTGGAAGAGGAGGAAGAGGAGGAGGAGGGGAAGGGGAAGGAGGACAAGGAGGAGAGAGAGAGAGAGAGAGAGAGAGAGAGAGAGAGAGAGAGAAACAGCTCCACCATGCTAGACACAAAGAATAAACAATGAACAAAACAGGCATAATATCATTCAGTCATAATCTTATTAGGGAGACAGACATTAATAAAATTAATTACATAATAAATATGAAATCACAAATGTGGTAAGTACATAAAAGATAAATAATGCAGTAAAAAGCTTTTAATAAAGTAATTTGATCCAGTTAAGGAGGCAGGGAAGGTTTAACTGGGGAAATTGTTATTGAGTTGAGATTTCAATGAGGAGTAAGAAATGACTGGATAAGAATAGAAGACCATTTAATTCAATGGAAATAGCATGTTCATATGCCCTCAAGATTAAATATGGGAATGCAATTTATGACTGGAGCTTAAGGTAGGGGCTACTCTTTCCTGATTGCTTACAAGTAGAGCTCCTGGTGCATTCCTGGCCTTTCCCTGCCCCTTATTCTCTTAAATGCCAGGGGATATGGAATAACTTTACCTCATTAAAAAAAATTGGTAACAATAAACTAGTCATATTCAACCTAGGGCCTCTCTTCTTTTTGATAGTGAGTCTGCCATCAAGGTCCCAAATTTTTCACCATCACCTCAATTCTTAATCCTTTCTTGGGAAGGTGTTCCAGGTTGTGGCTTGAGCTTTCTTTACCTGTGGCTTGGAAAGAGGGAGGAGTTGGCTTATTTTTGAGTTTTATTTAAAAGGTCCATTTGCCTCTCCATACCAAGCTTAGACTTTTATCTCTCACCTTAGATTCTATTAGTAAAATAAGTTGATATTTTACAATATTTTGTCTTATTTCTCAATTTTTTTAGAACCTAGAGGCTCAGCTAAGGTAGGTTTAATTGTACTACCAACAAAAGATCAGAAACTTCTAAACTTCTTTCTCAATCATGCAGTCCACTGTGTCTAGATGACTCCTCAAGGCAGATATCTTCCAAGTTTTGACTTATCATTTCTGGCTGCATTGATTTCATGGCATTCCGTATGAACAGGTGCTTTTGCTGTTGCTAGGTGCAGAGTAAGACTGCACATATAATCACTCACAACTCTCAAATACTTCCATTCAGAAAATATACATGTCATTTCAAGTTCACATTTCATTGGTTAACACAAATCATATGGCCATTATTGTCTCCAAGAGACATGTTCCCCAAAAGAGAATAAAATCAGGTACTTCAATGATCCCTAGTGTTGTCTTCCATAATCTTCCCTTTGGGATCACCTAAGCCTAGTCAAATTTAATATAAGTAGCCTAAGGCAAAAGTTGGATCAAAAAGTCCACTCTAAATATATCTCTGCTGAATCCTAAGTCTATATTATTTGTCTACATCTTAATATTCTAGCAGTTTACCATTCCATTCATCAGTAAAAGTGAGAAGGCAGGAGCAATAGTTTCATTATTGTTGTTCTTTTTTCTCTAGTCCTCAGAATAGGTCTTTCTTAGGAGTATAAATGTGGGGAAGCAGGGGCACTTGTGTGGCTCAGTCCAGTAAGCGACCCACTTTGGTTCAGGTCATGTTCTCACAACCCATGAGTTCGAGCCCTGCATTAGGCTGTGTGCTGACAGCTCAGAGCCTGGAGACTGCTTTGGATTCTGTGTCTCCCTCTCTCCCTGCCACCCCCCCGCCCGGCTCACACTCTGTCTCTCTCTCAAAAATAAACATTAAAAAAAAATTAAATGTGGGGATGCATAGTTTCTGAGAGGATTGCCTAGGGCTTTCATACTAAATAATGTAGGAAATTTGATTATTTAAAAGGGTCTAAATATTCATTCATCTTTTCATTAAATCTTTTCAGTGACCCAACCTCTAGGATTTTAGTGCAAAAAAATACTCCTAATATTTTAGTCACTACAGCCCATTCCTTCTGTCTTAAAGCTGGAATGAAATTGGGAAGGTTGGCATACCAATGACCTGGGAAGGGCAGAAATTAATCCCAAGCTGGTTGTGAAGGTCAATAAAGGCTAAGGCCTATTGGGTCTATTTTGAGTAGCAAGATAAGATGGATGAAATTATAAAAGTAAGTATCTCCAAAATATAACTTCAAAGATATTTTGGTATAAATATAAAATATAATTTATATATTTCTAAAGTCTATATATTATTAACTAAATTATGTTACCTATATAATAGCTGTGGTAAATAAAATTTTCCCTCCAAATCACCTTGAGTAATTATTTCTAGTTATTTGTAAAGTGGTTAAAATATTCACTCATTAAATCCATCAGTGTTATAGGGTGTCTATTAATACCCTGAGCAGTGACACATGCTACAGGACAAAGATGAATAGGTGGTGATTTTTGTTTCTGAGAAGCTAAAATTTAGTAATTATGGTTCTACAACAGGTATTAGTCTTCAGAATAAAGAACAGACAAATATAAGCAAATATATGGTTTACTACCATACCTAGGAATAAGACAAAACATTTTTGTACATCTGCAAGGGAGCAAGTTTAATTTTACCCTAGTGTTCAACTCTCTTCTGAAAGTGACTCACTCCTTTCTAATTAAAAAGTTGGCATTTTACTTAATAACTATAGTAGACATTATATGGATTTCTCAAAAGCTATATCCAAATTAATTTCCCTTGTCTTCTTCTATTAACAAAGCAATAAAACTAAAATATATATTATCCAACGTTTCCTTGAAGCTATGGTTAGTCACGTGAAGCACTCCACGAAAGACCTATCTTCCCTTGGTACTTTCCTTTTTCTGAATTTAATTGAGACACATTCTTCAGTGTGATCATGACAGCCAAAATCACGGGCTGTAATTAGTGAAGCAAAGAGATAAAGGACACCAAGTTACCAATGCACACTTAAGTCACACTACCAACTCTGCATGACCTCCTTCTGAATTTCTTTACATGAGAAATGTAAGTCTATATTAGTATAAGTCATATTAGTAGGATTTTGTGTAAATCAGAGCCAAGTGGAAACAATGATAGAGTGACAGTCAAAAGACTACTAACTAAGAACATTTAGAGAGGAATTTGTTTTATTTTGTCCATGAACTACTTAGTTTCTATTAATTTTTGTGGGAAAAAATAGCTAACCTTATTTCATAAATCAAGATTGAAGTTCTCATTTATTTTTCTGATATCTTCTAATTTTGAAAAATAAAGTCAAAGGAATGAAAATATGATTTACAATACTACCATGTAAATAAAAACAACATTTTAACTTCTGGGATTGTGGTTGTGTCCTCATTGTCAATTTACACACAGAGAAATGCACACATGCACATACTTGCATATTTAATATACAGAGAAAGTTGGCACCCAAAAGCCATTCTGCACAGTATGTGGGAAATTAATAAGACTTATTTTGAAATAAGATGTACAACACATCTTCCCAAATAGAATTTTCTAAAAGATAGTATTAGATGAGGGATATTCACTCATAGTCCAGCTGCTGAGGGATTAGATCCAAATCTTGGTATTTGACCTATTGTTACTCTTTTGAAACAGGAGGGATTATTTTCCTCTTACAGATTTACAGAAAACAAATTTGCCAATTGAAACCATCTGTCACTGATCCAAGAAAATATTTATTTTCACTGAAAAGTTATGTTTAACCAAAGAAATAAAAGTCATTAAAGATAGGTTTTCAGTTTATGATGCATTTTTTAGACTCTTTCATCCTAGTTAACTATACCTTCTTGTCCTTGATGCAGTTATCAAGGATCTAGAAACTTCCTGAAAATTGCATCTAAGAAAGTCAAATTAGAAGCTAATTCTTAGACTGTAAGAAGACAAACATACCTGTAGTAATTGCCCAAGGATATTCTAACAAAGTCTTTTCTGGATGTTACACAATCTCTGATTTTCTGTTAACCTAATAATTCTCTCACCAGCTATTCATTGAGCAGTTCCAGAAAATGATGTCATTGCTTCTCAATCACTGTTGAGCAAGGAAGGTGGTGAGGAAATGAATAATTGGTTGAATCTGGGGCAGCACAGAAACTTTGTCAATGACAATTACCACTGTCACAAGTATGATGTGACATATGTGGGCTCACAGTCAAAATAAAAGATATCATCCACAGAGCAGAATACCTATTAATTATGAAATTGGTCCATCTCCTAATTTATAAAGATTTACAATTTGAAAGTCTGGATATTGTATTATTAGATGTTGCATCATTCCAGATGTTTTTATTGACTTATTATCCAATGTGCGTGTGTGTGTATGTGCACATTATCTATTTTAAGCAGAATTTGCAGACTGTAACACAGAGAAGTATGAACTTTAGGAACTTTAACCACATTTCCAAATATTTATTTATCAATGTTAATGATTTGCATAATAGTAAGTCAAAAGTAAAATCTTAAGAGTGGCTCTATGCTCCATCTTGACAGACTCCTTTTTTTGAGTGTATCATAAGATAATATGTCAAAGTAAAACTTGCATAGAGAGACAACTTTTAGATAAACTTGTAATAGTAAGGTTTCAAAAGCAATAAAAAGCCCTAAGAGATTCCATTGTATTTTTCCCACATCATTCATTTTCAGCCACATGAACTTCTCTAATCACCTACAACAGGCATAACAATGGGTGGCAAGTTCTTAAATAATAGTTTTAGTGAAGAAATTTCTTTATTGAAAATACAGAACTGAACAGAAACAGACTGCAGGCAGTATCGTTGATAGACAAATATAGACTTAAGTATAACACAAACGTGGTCCCAGATTCCAGATCTTTCAGGTGGTTTAGTTACTTAGGAAACACAAGAAAGATATTTATAATCTTGAGTTCCATCATCAATAAACTAGGGATCTGAAAACCTCACAAGGTTTTTTAAAGATTAAATGAGCAATAAAGTATCCTATATAGCACCTAGTGAATAGCATATGTTCAATAAATAATAAATGTGATTATTTCCTATTTGTATGTAGAACATAGGTGGGGTAAAGCAATAAAAACAATATAAAAGAATTATAAATTAAAAAAAACATAGTCAATGCAGTGGTTTATTAATTTTCAAGTTTATTAATTCTATATGCTATTGACTGCCAAAACTTTGTCATTGGTCCAATCTTCTTTTTAGATAAAGTCTCAATTTCTAACCAATAAGTAGGTACACATCTCTACTTGGATTTTCCTCAGGCATCTATAACATAGTCAACTGAATCCACTAATTCACATACATCAGCACAATTACAAAAACAATATCAGACAGAACATCACCACTACCACCATCAAAAAATTTGTTTCCCTTTAAATTCTGTCTTACCAAAACCCCTTGAACCTCCTTCTCTGTAAACATTTAGTCACCAAGTTCTAATAATTTGATCACTATATATATATATATATATATACATACACATATATATATACACACACATATATGTATACATATATATGTATATATATACACATACATATATGTATACATATATATATGTGTATATATATACACGTACTTGTAATGGTAAGAATGGTGTATATATATAGGATGCATATATATGTGTGTGTATATATATATGTGTATATATATATGTATATATGCATATATATGTGTGTGTGTGTATGTGTGTGTGTATATATGTGTGTGTGTGTGTGTGTGTGTATACACACACACACACACACACACACACACTATGTTTTCATTATCCCCATGGTTTTGAAACACAAATATCCTTAAGTGGATTCCATTGTTCTTTCATTTTTTTCCCCATAATCAGGTACATGTAGTCATCTATAGACACTTTGACTACATTTTACCCCTTGAACTCTATGTTTTAACTATATCAAAGATCTTCCTATCCCTCTGATACATCAAATTCTCATAAATGCTGTTGCCTTCGTCCGTAATATCTGCCTTATGCAATTCCTACCCATCCTGCAGTGTTCATTTTAAATGGTAATTCCCCTGGAAGGCCAATATAATATTAAAGTATTTTAGGTTTCCATGGATACAAACCATACGAGGCAACAGGTCATGGTGCAATAGGGGTGAAATGAAATTGTAAAGTAGAATTAAAGTGAGGTTTGTGAAAAGAAAATTGAGTGATTAGAGTTGGAATTGCCAAACTTAAACTACCATCTTCCGCAGGAGATGGTTAAAAACTATTTGTTGAGTTCAAATTTTATTCACTTAACATATGTGTAGGGAATATCTAGTGTAGGCCAATTATTATTCTGTGTTCCAAGAATACAGCAGAAAAACTCTCTGTGTCCTCCTAGCATTAACATTATAATGAATTTTGAAAAAGTTTAACATAAAATTATCTTTTTAAAAATTTTTATTAATGTTTTTTTATTTATTTTGAGAGATAGAGAGACAGAGAGCAAGTGGGGGAGGGGCAGAGAGAGAAGGAGACAGAATCCAAAGCAGGCTCCAGGCTCTGGGCCTTCAGCACAGAGCCCAGTGCAGGGCTCAAACCCACAAGCAATGAGATCATGACCTGAGCTGAAGTCAGAGGCTAACTGACTGAACCACTCAGATGCCCCCACAGAATTATCTTTTAAAAATGGTGCAGTAACATCAAAGAAATTAAATCTTAGGTATATAGGAAAAACTCCATATTATTCCACTGCTTTGATGATATAGTTATTTTCATATTGGCATCCTACCATTAATATTTTCTTCCTGTAAAGGTTTAATATAAATCAGTGAATGTACTGGATAGCACATTAAATGCCACAGAAGAGTTTTTGAGAAAAGTAATTTACTGATGCTTTTCTAATTAAAAACATATATATATATATATATATATATTTGAAAATATAGATTTACAAATGCAAATACATATACATACACACACACACACACACACATATATAAGTATACATACAAATACATATATATGTGTACATTTACTGACTTTTAACTTTAGACACTAGATACTCATTTCTGACATGAAAGATCAGGATCTAGCTTTCTTACTCTAGACTTCTTCTTAATAATACTCGCAATGTGTGTTATCATTTTAGTTCTGTCACTTACTAAAATCCTTTAATATAATATAAAGATTTTGTTTCTTTTTCCACAAGTGTTTTCAGTAAGCATTGACTATCTACATTGAAAGATGGTGGTACTAATACTCCTATTCTTTCTCCATATTGCATCTCCTAAATTCTGCTACTGATATTTTATCCTTACAAAGTGAAGTTTAATATTTATTTTCAATTTTGTTATAATCACCAAAGTTTGTAGTTTGGTCCATTAAGTCAAAAGCCTTTAAAATGAAAGGGATGAAATAACATTTACATTATTAATGGAATATAAAATCCAATATTAGACTTAGTAATGTGCTAAAATAACACATTTTTTAATGTATCCAAGTAATTAACCCTGGAACCACATGAACTAAAATGTTCCCACCATTAGGTAAAATACATAAGTTTTATTCTTTAGTGGTTAATTTAAAATTCATAACACATTTTCCTCTCATATTGAGCAATTTTTTATACAATTTTTGTTCATTGTAAGTTTGCCAATTGCTTAATTTTGGTTATATTTTTGGATTTTCTTACATCCTCATATTTTTTACAATCTCAGTTATAGCATATATGTATTTGTGGTCTTTCTATACTTCTTGGCTTCAATTAAGACTGACTGTTCTGGGGCACCTACGTGGTTTATTTAGTTAAGCCTCTCTTGATTTCAGCTCAGGCCATGATCTGACATGTGTGAGATCAAGCCTTGAGCACAGAGTCTACTTGGAATTCTCTCTCTCTGCTCCTTCCCCACTTGATGTGTGCTCACTAGCGCTCGCTCTCTCTCTTTCTATCAAAATAAACAAATAAACATTAAAAAAAAAAAAGACTGACCATTCTTAATCTGACGCACCGTTGTCATCCTAAACCCTGGATTTACTGACCCCTTGGATATAATCCACTGTCTCCTGGATACATTTTTCTCTATCTTGATTTGCACCTTAATTTTTATGGAGAACTTCTCCTAGTAACTTTATTTTAATAAGTACAGGAGGTGATTTGGGGAACCCACACCAACCCAGTGTTTGGTGATACTTGAAGTGTTTGGTGACCCTTGAAGGAACAATAGGACCCAGAGGCAGTTGTGCGGATGGCAATGGTAAATCACAGTGAAAGAATATAGAGAAGAATCAGCAACAGAAAAAGACACATCAGGAAGTCTGGAGGGCATCAGGAACAGACATCCAAGTTTTCTCTCTCAGCTTAGGGGGTGGTGGGGTTGCAAAGAACATGCTCCTTTCTCCAGTAATGAAATGCAGTAACATTTGTATAAGACATCCAGGGATGTCTACTTGACACTCAAATGAGTGTAGTTATTTATACTGGAAAAAGTTTCATGTCATTGCTTTCTTTTGTATCATACATATTCTCATTGTCCCGAGAACATGTTCTGTTTCCAAGTAAATGCCACAAAAATATTCAGATTAATCAGTTATTTTTTTTGTAACCGAAAATCAAAAACAAAATACCATGTCTCATCTAGAATTTTGTTGGAAGAGTTATAATTTTCCTTTAATAAGGAAAAATGCCTACATTACTCTAAGCTAGTGTGGAGTGGGATGTGTACTTTAAATAAGCCTAGACATGAATGGCTAAAAAGTAACTCACAACACCCTAATACTGCCCATCAGCAATAAGGCTGAATTGTTCCAGAAGATTGGGAGAGGTAAGGACATTATGTGCAAATGCACATGTCATTTAAAATAATGGCATGCAATAATGAAGTGTGATTATGCCATAGCTTGTTAATAAACAAGCAATATCTTAGTAGAAACATGTATTTCAAAAGTTTGAAATTCACAAAACAACTAATTTAAAACTATTAATATTTTTATCAAGTTCTAGCTCCATCTTGAGGAGGATTAAATAAAATCCAGACTACTCATTTATGTTCCTTCTTAGAAAAGATGAAACATCGAATGCAAATGTTACTACTACTACACAGTTGACTCAGTTTTTTTTCCTTTTGGATTTAAGGGAAGAGTAGCAGTTCATTCCTCTCTTAACTGGTACTTTCCTTTCCATGTTTGGGGGTGTCTTCCTTTTCATTATCTTAACACGAGAATGCATTCATTTTGACTAGGTTTCAATAAGAAGGGACTCTTGTTCATTTAATTTTATATATTTAATCATTGGAATAACTTTCTACAGACTACTTTTGGAATCCTGCATTTCAAACCTGGTTTTGCTCCATTCACATAATTCTGAGTGCCATGGGACACAGTCATATGATGATAAGACCCCTGTCCCCTCATCTTTGTGTCATGACACTGAGAAAATTGGCATAGTGGGTAATCAAAACTCCTGAAAGCCATTTATACATATAAATGGCAATAAGTACAGATGGGAAGAAAAGCAAAACATCTGAATATATTCTCCCAGAGGTCATCCACATACAGCCTTAATTCAATACTCCCCTTTTCAGATCCTAAAATACCTTCTACCTCTACAACTTCATACAACACAAGGTGAAATGTGAGAGATGGAGTCCAGAGTAGAAAGAGACCAGGTTATGAAAGGGCTGTAGCTAAAATGTCTTTTACAAATACATGTAAAACACATGTGTAGGGCTCTGCATGAGTATTAGCTGAAGCTGGATCAAGTGAGATGCCTGAGTGTTAACTTTCACTAGCTTGACGGTGAATCCACCTCTAAACACATGGGGGTTATCAAATGCCAGGCTTAGAAATGATGCACATAATTTTTGTCCATATCCCATGGGACAAAAGTCAATCCCATAGCCAAGTAAGTGCCAACTGAGTTTCGGAAATATAGTTTAGTTGTGCATCTAAAACAAAGTGAAAGCAAGTTTTCAGTGAACTCTTGACCCTGTCATAGATGATGATAAGGGCAATGCAGGAACACAAAGGAAGTTGAGGAATGTAGAGACGGCAAGAAGTAAAGTTAGTTAATTAGTATAAAGAGTCTGGGGGTCCTATTTAAACTACTACCAGTGTGTTTTAGGGCTTACAGTAATGGTCTACATTGCAATACTGCCTGGGTTTAAATCTTGGCTCCACTCTTACTGAAAGCGTGACTTTGAAAAAACTAACATACCTCTCTGTGGCTCAGTTTCTCCATCTACAAAACTGAGGTAGTATTATCACCTAAAGTGCTTAAAATTGTTTCTGATAGTCTATCTACAGATTTTCTATTATCATTAGGCCTTATTAATAAAGTATATTTGAGCAGAAATATGAAGATATAAGAAAGTCAGTCATATGGAAAAATGGGAGATATTCTAGATAAAAAACAAAAACAAAATAAAAAGAGGCTTTGAATCAACTTGTAAGATTTTGGTGACATGAGGTCTAAACTTTGATCACTATTTAGTAAGGTAGAGAACATTGGTGTCCTTGACAAGAACTGTGTCTGTGAAATGCTAGAGAGAAAGCCTAGCTAGAGTAGGTTGTAGAAAATGTGAGGAAAGGAATTACATACATTAAATATATAGTCATTTTAGGTATTTTTCTGTAAAGTGGATTACTAAAATAGAGTCTTCTGGAGATCAAGTAAAGGTGTTGTTGAGATAATATTTGAATGCTAATAGAATGATTCAGTGGAAAGGAGAACTGATGTTGAAAAGAAAGTGAGACAACTATACAATTAGGCAGAGTGGTTGAAATCCAGGGCAAGTTTTCTCTAATAATGAGAGCAAAGGCAGTCATATGGACATGGGTTAGAAGTATGGGCAGAACAGCAGCTTAGAGAAGCTCTAACTACTTCTATTTTCTCAGTGAAATTCACGGAGAAGGAAGACAGCAGTAGTCTTAATGGTAATTTGAGTTGAAGAAGGAAACATGTAAACTAAATGTCTAAGATATTGTGAAGATAAATGGTCAAGAACAGTGTTTCTCAAACTTTGGCATGCATCAGAATCACCCGAAGAGCTTGTGAAAACTTAGATTTCTGGCTTATCTTCCAGAGTTTCTATATCAGTGCATCTGTGATGAAGTCTGAAAAACTATTTGAAATAAATCACCAGGTGGTGCTAATCTTATGTGTTCAGTGACCACAGTTTGAGAACCAATAAACAAAGGAATCTTAGAATTCTTGTGCAGCAAACACAGGTGCATTGATCATGGATTTAGTGAGAAGGTTGTGTATTTTTCTCTTATTATACACAGAAAATATAAACTTGGATTTAATCATAGTTTGTTCTCCCAATTTCACGTAAGCAGAGAGCAGGGAGGGGATTTAGCCTATATACAAGAGTAGTTATAATGATGGATCATAGACTCCGACTCCAGGAAGATGAAATATGAAGATTGGACAGGGGGAAGGACATGAAAAAATATTTGTGTGTGCACATAAAGATTTAATACATACGTATTAAATAGGATAGGAGACTGCTATCCTTTCAAAGTCCTATTTAGAAAATTGCTCCTTGGCTGGAATCTGAGAGCTTGCATTTAGAGACAGTTCTTATAATTCCTTGATAGGAATGGCTTATTCTATCTAAACTGTTGGTATAAACAATATGGTTTATGCTCAACATCTGTTTTCCTTCTCTGGGTCTAAAACTTTAGTACATTCTAGGAAGAGCGTACCTACATGACTAGTTCCCAATAAAATTCTCAGGGAATGATTCTCCAATGAGCGTCTCTGGTAAACAAGTTCCACACATGTTGTCACAACCCATTGCTGGAGGAATTAAGTGCATCGTATGTGAATCCACTGAAAAAGGACTCTTGAAAACTTGCACCTGATTTGCTTCCAACTTTTTCCTATATGTTCTTCCCTTTGCTGATTTTGGTTGGTATATTTTTACTGTGATAAATTTTGGCAATGAGTATGACTGTATCTTGAGTCCCATGAATCTTCCTTAAAAATTTTTTGAAACTGGAGATGGTGTTGGGGACCATTAACATCATAAACTCGATGCATTGCAGTTATATTATGCGAGTGTGTGCTATAAAGTGGTAGTAACTAAAAAGATAGTAGATTGTGACCACAGAATAGGGTGCTTAAAATAAAATTATTAGGGAATTTTGGTTGTACATTAAGGATTAATGTTATTAGAATGGATGTTGTGTCTAAAATAGGGTGAAAAGAGTCAGTTCATTGGAGAATAAACAAAGAAACTTAAAGGCTAGAGGTTTTAAGGAACCATCTACATGAGAGATAAAAAAAAATCCTAGTTTGTAGGTCTTTAATTCATTCTGCTAGGCATTAGGGAGCTCTTTTCTATTTATAGACTTATGTCCTTCATTCATTTGGATAAGTTTTCTTCTATTATTTCATCTCTCTATTTTATCTTTTCTTTTTTGGACTTGGGATATTCAAGTGTTGAATATCTTGAATTAATCCATTATCAGTGATACTATTTTCTCCTATTGGATATTTTCCATAGTTTTATAAATATAATTTATTGTCAAGTCAGCTACCATCCAGAGCATACAGTGTGCTCTTGGTGTTGGGGATAGATTCCCATGATTCATCACTTCTATACAACACCCAGTGCTCATCCCAACTAGTGCCCTCCTCAATGCCCATCATGCATTTTCCCCTCTCCTCTACCCCCTCCTCTCAACCCTCTGTTTGTTCTCTATGTTTAAGAGTCTCTTATGGTTTGACTCCCTCTCAGTTTATAACCATTTTTTTTCCTTCCCTACCCCATGGTCTTCTTTTAAGTTTCTCAATTTCCACATATGAGTGAGAACATATGATATCTGTCTTTCTCTTACTGACTTATTTCACACAGCATAATACCCTCCAATTCAATCCACATCGTTACAAATGGCATGATTTTATTCCTTTTCATTGCCACGTAGTATTCCATTGTATGTATGTATATACGTATATATATGTATATACACATATGTATACACATGTATTTATATATGTGTACATATATTTATACACATATATATGTGTGTGTATATATATATGTATATGTGTATATATATATATATATATATATATATATATATATACACACACACACATACACACAAGATATCCCTTCTTTATCCATTCATCAGTTGATGGGCATTTGAGCTTTTTCCATAATTTGGCTATTGTTGACAGTGTTGCTATAAACACTGCGGCACATGTTCCCCTATGAATCAGCACTCCTGTATCCTTTGGATAAATTCCTAGTAGTGCTATTGCTGGGTCGTAGAGTAATTCTATTTTTAATTTTTCGTGGAACTTCCACGCTGTTTTCCAGAATGGCTGCACCAGTTTGTATTCCCACCAACAGGATACATGCGTGCCAACATCTGTTGTTTCCTGATAATACAGTGAAAAAATGGGCAGAAGATATGAATAGACACTTTTACAAAGAAGACATCCATATGCCCAACATATGACATCCAGGTGACATATGAAAAGATGCTCAACATCACTCATCACCAGGGAAATACAAATAAAAACTACATTGAGATACCACCTCACACCGGTCAGAGTGGCTAAAATTTTTCCACTTTGTTTGCCTCTTGTCAAAATGCTGGAGAACAGCCTAAGTTTTCCCATTTCCCAGAATTCCAAGTAGATACCAAACATCCTCTTTCTTTGTATTTATAGCTTTTCTGACACTTTACTAAGACCAGAACCTCAACAGACACTTTCATTCTATATTATAAGGGTTTTAGGAATCAAGGGAAGTTTCCTAAAATAGAAAGGCTTCCTTCCTAATGGAAGTATTATGATACATCCTCCTCTTTGCCCATGCAGATGGTGTGGGGGTATGAAGATACTAGTTGGATAAAGACTCAGCCATACTCTTGAAGTTCAGTAGGAAGTAATAAAACAGAACTACTCGTGGAGATGGAAAGGACCTGAAATAATGGAAAAATCTGATGTCCACAGATGAAGTAGCCATGCACGTATTGGGTCAAATTTCCTTCCCAAAAGAAGCTCTCCATTCAGATTTTAGCTGAGAGCCTTCAACTGTTAATGCCTTCAAAAGTTTGCTTCATATTTCAAGATGAGTCTATGTGCTTTTTGTCCAGCCAAACCAATGATGGGTCATGTTGTGTTACTAGAGTCTGGTCATTTGGACAAATGTTGGCTTATATTAACTCACACTCTCTGCTCTAGTGCTCTCCATAAGACAGACTAATACTTTTGCATATCTGCATTGCATTATGAGCTTTTCTTTACATAGTCCTGCTTCCTCCAGTCTTTCCTTTCACAGATGTCAGATCTGCATCAGTGTCCAAAGGCTTTTTTTGGCCCAGTCTTGCTTCCTCTCCCTTTTAAATTTCACAAGCATTTACCATCCACCACTGCCTAATAAGTCTCTTGTACTAGTAATGTTAACTCATTGTCTGCTTCTCAGAAAGCCCACTGAATGCAATATTTTAGCTTTGATACTTATCTAGCCAGAGAACCTTGAAGTTTTTGGAACACTTTGCCATGTACCCTAGAATGAGGGACATAAACAAAGAGGTTAGTGTCTCTTTTTCACTTGAAAAGGTAGAAAAGGTAGCCAAACTTGAGTCTCACCCAAGCCTCACCCAAGAGTAGCTTGCAAGACAAAGGCAATGATACCCCTATAGCAGTAAAAGCCTGTTGGATGCTGAGGGATATATGGCAAAGACAAGTAGGTGCCCCAAAATTTTATGCTTGACTTTTAATAGTATAAGATTGTCAATGGGAATCTGATGAACAGCCAAAGACCACTTTTCTCAGCTGTACGTGCATTAATGTGTGCCTACTTAACTGAGTTCAGGTCTATGAAATAGTGTTGTGGTGGTACATTCCACTTCCAGGCCTGCCCTATAAAATTTTTCATTACTGCAAGCCACCATGTTTTCTCCTCTTCAACTGGATGTACAGTGATGCCTAATAAATGTAAAGAAGTTAAATACTGAAGAGGGAAGAGCTTTTGATAGACTTTAAATGATTATAGACCAAAACCTTTCATTCATTCCCAAACCCTACTGATTAGGTATATCTCCATTAGATTATTAGATAAGAAATTAGATTATATTTTATTTCACAACTTAATTTCCAGGGTTTAGTTGTTACAGCACCTCATTTTACTCTGAGTAGTACAAGAAACATCTCAAAGAAGTTGGCTAAAGTAATTGCCCATGTTGAGTAATGAGACAGTCAGAGTTTTAATCGCTACAACAGCAGATCAGTAATGTGGAAACCCTAATAAGAACTGATTCCACCAGATTTTATAAAAATTCACCAGATATGGACCAACTGTTTTCCCATATTATTTTAACAAATTTAAACTCCAGTAATAGTGTATGGATTTCCCCAAATTTCTTCAAAAACTCATAGGACTTTCATTTTTTTACCTAATCTTTCCCTCCCCTATCTCAATTTTGGAGGATGCGCCAGCAAGTGGGAGAAAATAAAGGAAGAAGGAAAAGCAGACCTTCCGCTCTTCCCTACTATAAGTCCTGACACTTCTGCTCAGATCTGAACTAGAGGGAGGGGAGAAGCTTTGAATTAGATGTGAGTGAAAATTTAAACTGAATTAGGTAGAACTGATTCTGATTTTTAAAAATGAATACTATATGCATATAGTAAAAAAAGTCAGGAGGAATAAATAAGTATATAGTAAAAAAAAAGGGTTGTTTTTATATCCTTGTCATAAAAACATTCAATTTCCCACACATGAAGAAGCTACTTTTAATAGTAATAAGTCTTTTGAACATTGTTTCAGAGATTCTTCATAAACACAGAGGCAAAAAAAATGGTAGAATGCATTATACATTGTTCAGTACTTTGTTTTTTTCACTAAAAAACATTTTTTGGATATCATTCCATATCAGTAGTTAAAAATCTGTGTCACTTTTTTCTACCTATTGAATGGCATTATTTAACCAAGCTACTATTAAATCATTCATCAATCTATTATAAACAAAAAAAGATTACTTAATAATTTTTATATATGTTATTTATCTCAATGTGTAATTATCTGTAGGGTAATTCTAAGAAAATAAATTGCTAGGACAAATGGCTCATACATTTTTGATAGATATGCTAAATTGACTGTCATGGATACTGTTCTCATTGAATAGTATGTGAGTCTGTTTCTCACTCTTTCTAATACAGAGTTTTGTTCTTTAATAATTTGAAAGATTAAAAAAATAGTATCAAGGTATAATTTTAATTTGCATTTCTCTTCTTGTAAATGAGGTTGAAAATCTTTTCATATTTAAGAAAAGTACATATTTAATACTCTCTTTATATCATTCACCTTTTTTTTAAACTTTTTAAAAATTAAACATTAGGGGCTCCTGCGTGGCTCAGTTGGTTAAGCATCTGACTTCAGCTCATGTCATAAACTCATGGCTCATGAGTTCAAGCCCCCCATCAGACTTTGTGCTGAGAACCCAGAGCCTGGAGCCTGCTTCAGATTCTGTGTCTCCCTCTCTCTCTACCCCTCCCCTGCTTGTACTCTGTCTCTATCTCAAAAAAATAAATAAATAAAATAAATAACAAAAATTTAAAATATTATAAAAGTAAAATGATAAACTTTATATCCAACGTGGGACTCAAACTCATGACCCCAAGGTCAAGAGTTGCATGCTCTACTTACTGATTCACATTTTTTCTATAGAGCTAGATGTCCTTGTAAGACATGCATGTGCCAGAATACAGGAAACAAACTCTATAATGATTCAGATGAGACACTGGTGAAGTTCTTAGGAGTCCAGAGGACTGAGTCATGTTGGGACAGCACCATAAAGGTAAAAGAAAAGATTTTTCTCCTCACCCCCACTCCCTGCCCCATACGTCTTACCACGATGAAAGAGTCAAAGAGCTTAGAGAATTTGCAAACACATACTACACTTGGGGATATTCTTGTAACCTATTTATTGGGCAACACAGAAGGCTGCCAGTTTCAAGTAAGATCCAAAGCAGGAGAGAACTCTGTGGCAGGTTCATGTTCTAGTGAAAACTATCCTGTCTTTTTTGTCTCATGACCTAACAAATAAGTTATTAGTTTATATACCTGTGTTGGTTAAAAATCATGGTTAATGTCTTTTGTAAACCCTAATATGAGAGTTGGAGCACATGTGTCTAGGGTTTAGGATTATATCAGTGCCTTCTAAAGCCAACTATGCACCATTTGGAAAAATGCTCTTGGCCCAGTAAATTGAGAAAATGACAATGAAACAAAATATAGCAACATGACTTGACCATCATGATTGAGCCATCATTGGAGTCACTGAAGTACAAAGTTACATAGGCATAGAACTATCACGCTGTATAAGTGAAGCATTTCTTTCTGGATTGGGCTCTGACAAATAGTTCAGACTCAATGGCACCTATTGCTAATGATCTCTCAATTCACACTCATGGGCTAAAGGGCTGTTTCCAGTGACCAACTGACAGACAAATAAATGATGTCACTCTAATTCTTATACCAATAAATGGATTGTTGCACTAGTGAAAAATGGACTGCTATCATATTGGTGCCTCCATTGAGTAGGGTCCCTGAAAACAGCATTGAAGGGAAATCCTTCCAATGGACAAAGCTACAGATTCCACCTGGAGAAAGATATGAGTGAGTTATATACACAAAACTCTGATGATTAAATGGACTGGTTGGTTAATAAGAGACGAGGAATGAAGAAGATTTAAATACTGGAAGCATAGAGTTATGAGATTGAAGAGGCCATAAAGATTATCACTTGTGTTTCATGCCAATGACCCTCAAAAAGTATCCACTTCAGAGGATGCTCTCAGTGACAAATAAAGACATTGACTTACCTAGCTTCTGTCTTCAACCATTCAAATGCGTACATAGTTAATCTGTTAATTTAACCCATAGGGACAGGGATGGAGTATATATGTGTAATCAACAACATGACTTTTACATGAAGGCTAATCTAGCTACTACCCTGCTGACTGCCCCATTTGTCATAGGGAAGGACTGATGCTGAGTTCTCAAGACAGACATTTGGAAACTTATTGGTTACATTCCATCTTAAAGGGGACAGTGATTCTCACAAACCAAAATAATTCATATTTTAAATGTGAGTCTATCTTCTCTGCCTATAGTATCTCCAGGAAAAATACCACCTCAGGCTTTACATAATGGCTCATACTTCAATATAATATCTTCACAGATTGCTTCAGACCAGGAGATGCAACAATGGGCTAATTAACCATGTGGGACATCACTCTGACAGCTGACCTGACAAATGGGGGAATAAGATATTGAATGTACAACTGAGGAACAACTCCAGGACATCTTGCATTGTTGGAGTCTTCTTCTGCAGGATGCAACTAGTCACTGTATCAATGATCAGAATATAATGCAATATCACAAGAATATACAGGTCTGCAAACAAAAGGCAGAAGTAAGTAGGTACCTTTCCTAAACATTTTCTATTTGAACATATCTTCCATGCATTCTTCAGATCTGACAGATTTGAGATTCTAGTTCCTGAGATAGTGGTAAGATATGAAAGGTGGATAATTTAGCTAAAGAAGACAGGCAGAGCTTGACTGTAAACCTAAATCTGTAACTAACACCAGGGAACCAGAGGGTAAAGAATGGAGTTAGTGCTCTACCTGGGATGATAACCCTAATTATCATGAGGAGCTAGGGCTGCTAGTACACAGAAGGCAGAAAGATACACACCCGTAATATAGGGCATTCATTAGGGTATCTTTTGATGTTTCTAACTTCAATGATAACTGTTGATGGGGCAATTTCAGCAACTGCAAACTTACAAGAGCCAGGCAAGTAAAGCTTCAGACATCCTGGAGAAGGTCCATTCTAACCATCAGGCAAAGCATCTCAAAAAGCTAGTTTCATTCCAGAGAATCCAGAATAGTTGATGAAGGCAGAAGTGATCATTTATAGGCCTTGGGGAGCTGCAATAGTGAAGATCTTACTTTGTTATTCGTTTTGTTTGTTTGCTTGTTTGTTTGTTTTAATCATTTTTAGTCCTTCTTAGGGCATTACAACTGACCACTAGCAAAAAGGATTGGATTTTTGTTATTCTTTCAGGCATGAATTGATAATATCTTATTGTCATATATTTGTATAAGATCAGATATCATAGAGGATATTGGATATGAGTAGTGAAAGGGATTGATTCTTTACATACAATTTATGAGTCTCTCATGTTTACCTGGCTGTGCCTGTCTTCCAGCCTTCAGCTTCTTGATTCATCCACTAATGCTTCTCTTTATTTCATCATTCTCTGAGAGGAAGGCTCGTCTCTATCTCTCCTACCATAATGAGAGCTGAGAAAGTTCCAGTATCCAAGCCCAATGAACTGGACCCATGGAAGCTCTGGTTTCTTCCAGCCCTTTCAGACTCAAATAAAGTGCTATATCATAAGACATGGGATCTGGCTTTCCCAGAGATGACTTCTTAGTCCTTTCCCAGGACTCATGAAGCACAAACCAGAAGTGAAAGAGAGTAAACACCCCGTGGGCCTAATTTGGCCAATAAGAAGAGGAAAATAAAAACAAAAACCAAACCAAAACAAAAACAAAAACAAAAACAAAAACAAAAACCAGCACATAAACCTCTCCTCCTTCCCCTCAACTGAATGCTCTGAGTCGTAGTAGTTCCATCTAGCCTTGTTGTAGACGTTGAATATATCCAAATAATGAACTTTATTTTCTCTGAAACTCAGTAATTCACTATCCTGTATTTTCTTTTTCTAATTATCTACCTCTATGTGTTCTTGCTGTTCTGGAAATCACACCTCAGTAAGGCATTAGCACATCCCCTGACCGCTCTCCTGTCTTAGGTTCTATTTTCTACCATCTATGGACCAAAACAAAGTCAGTTACTGTAATTTCAGCTATATTTGTTCTCATAGATGCTCATCTTAATTCAGCTTTCATTTCTTTAGAAAGCAGTTTTGTTTTCATAGACTTCTAGTATGTTGTCCTCTCTTTGGAAAGGTTTTCTATATCTACTTTGTCTTCTCATATTATAAACAATTTTACTTTGTTTCTCCTTTATATTTTAGTTTTGGTGAGGTACTTGGTTGATTTTCACTTGATCTACAGGAACATTTTTTTTACTGGTATTATTAATCTATTTGTGTGTGTGTGTGTGTGTGTGTGTGTGTGTGTGTTTATGCGTGCATGTGTTTGCATGCATGTGTTTGTATTCTTTTCCTAGTTTTATTTTGCAGCACCTCTGTAGACATCATGTGATGGTTCCTTTGTCTTAGATTTATTTTAAAACCCCCATCAAGTAGATGAGAGCACAAAAAGAAGAAATGTTCCTAAACATTTCAAAGTGTTGAGTTAAGCATGTTCTTTTGGGGTGCCTGGGTGGCTCAGTTGGTTAAGCATCTGACTTTGGCTCAGGTCATGATCTCATGGTTCATGGGTTTGAGCCCCACATCGGGCTCCGTGCTGACAGCTCAGAGTCTGGAGACTGCTTCATGGATTCTGTGTCTTCCTCTCTCTCTGCCCCTCCCCCGCTCATACTTTGCCCCCTCCCCTGCTCATACTCTGCCTCTCTCTCTCAAAAATAAACAAAATACTTTTTTTTAATTTTAAAAAAGCATGTTCTTTTAACCCACTTACCATATGCAAATAAGTATAATAACTATAAACTGATCACATGCACAACACTCAGCAACCCTTACTTCACTAATATATTTTTTTTATATATGAAATTTATTGACAAATTGGTTTCCATACAACACCCAGTGCTCATCCCAAAAGGTGCCCTCCTCAATACCCATCACCCACCCTCCCCTCCCTCCCACCCCCCATCAACCCTCAGTTTGTTCTCAGTTTTTAACAGTCTCTTATGCTTTGCCTCTCTCCCACTCTAACCTCTTTTTTTTTTTCCTTCCCCTCCCCCATGGGTTCCTGTTAAGTTTCTCAGGATCCACATAAGAGTGAAACCATATGGTATCTGTCTTTCTCTGTATGGCTTATTTCACTTAGCATCACACTCTCCAGTTCCATCCACGTTGCTACAAAAGGCCATATTTCATTTTTTCTCATTGCCATGTAGAATTCCATTGTGTATATAAACCACAATTTCTTTATCAATTCATCAGTTGATGGACATTTAGGCTCTTTCCATAATTTGGCTATTGTTGAGAGTGCTGCTATGAACATTGGGGTACAAGTGGCCCTATGCATCAGTACTCCTGTATCCCTTGGATAAATTCCTAGCAGTGCTATTGCTGGGTCATAGGGTAGGTCTATTTTTAATTTTCTGAGGAACCTCCACACTGCTTTCCAGAGCGGCTGCACCACTTTGCATTCCCACCAACAGGGCAAGAGGGTTCCCGTTTCTCCACATCCTCTCCAGCATCTATAGTCTCCTGATTTGTTCATTTTGGCCACTCTGACTGGCGTGAGGAGATACCTGAGTGTGGTTTTGATTTGTATATCCCTGATAAGGAGCGACGCTGAACATCTTTTCATGTGCCTGTTGGCCATCTGGATGTCTTCTGTAGAGAAGTATCTATTCATGTTTTCTGCCCATTTCTTCACTGGGTTATTTGTTTTTCGGGTGTGGAGTTTGGTGAGCTCTTTATAGATTTTGGATACTAGCCCTTTGTCCGATATGTCATTTGCGAATATCTTTTCCCATTCCGTTGGTTGCCTTTTAGTTTTGTTGGTTGTTTCCTTTGCTGTGCAGAAGCTTTTTATCTTCATAAGGTCCCAGTAATTCACTTTTGCTTTTAATTCCCTTGCCTTTGGGGATGTGTCGAGTAAGAGATTGCTACGGCTGAGGTCAGAGAGGTCTTTTCCTGCTTTCTCCTCTAAGGTTTTGATGGTTTCCTGTCTCACATTTAGGTCCTTTATCCATTTTGAGTTTATTTTTGTGAATGGTGTGAGAAAGTGGTCTAGTTTCAACCTTCTGCATGTTGCTGTCCAGTTCTCCCAGCACCATTTGTTAAAGAGGCTGTCTTTTTTCCATTGGATGTTCTTTCCTGCTTTGTCAAAGATGAGTTGGCCATACGTTTGTGGGTCTAGTTCTGGGGTTTCTATTCTATTCCATTGGTCTATGTGTCTGTTTTGGTGCCAATACCATGCTGTCTTGATGATGACAGCTTTGTAGTAGAGGCTAAAGTCTGGGATTGTGATGCCTCCTGCTTTGGTCTTCTTCTTCAAAATTCCTTTGGCTATTCGGGGCCTTTTGTGGTTCCATATGAATTTTAGGATTGCTTGTTCTAGTTTCAAGAAGAATGCTGGTGCAATTTTGATTGAGATTGCATTGAATGTGTAGATAGCTTTGGGTAGTATTGACATTTTGACAACATTTATTTTTCCAATCCATGAGCAGGGAATGTCTTTCCATTTCTTTAAATCTTCTTCAATTACCTTCATAAGCTTTCTATAGTTTTCAGCATACAGATCCTTTACATCTTTGGTTAGATTTATTCCTAGGTATTTCATGCTTCTTGGTGCAATTGTGAATGGGATCAGTTTCTTTATTTGTCTTTCTGTTGCTTCATTGATAGTGTATAAGAATGCAACTGATTTCTGTACATTGATTTTGTATCCTGCAACTTTGCTGAATTCCTGTATCAGTTCTAGCAGACTTTTGGTGGAGTCTATCGGATTTTCCATGTATAATATCATGTCACCTGCAAAAAGCGAAAGCTTGACTTCATCTTTGCCCATTTAGATGCCTTTGATTTCCTTTTGTTGTCTGATTGCTGATGCTAGAACACCCAGCACTATGTTAAACAACAGCGGTGCGAGTGGGCATCCCTGTCGTGTTCCTGATCTCAGGGAAAAGCTCTCAGTTTTTCCCCGTTGAGGATGATGTTAGCTGTGGGCTTTTCATAAATGGCTTTTATGATCTTTAAGTATGTTCCTTCTATCCCGACTTTCTCAAGGGTTTTTATTAAGAAAGGGTGCTGAATTTTGTCAAAGGCCTTTTCTGCATCGATTGACAGGATCATATGGTTCTTCTCTTTTTTTTTTTTTTGTTAATGTGATGTATCACGTTGATTGATTTGCGAATGTTGAACCAGCCCTGCATCCCAGGAATGAATCCCACTTGATCATGGTGAATAATTCTTTTTATATGCTGTTGAATTCGATTTGCTAGTATCTTATTGAGAATTTTTGCATCCATATTCATCAGGGATATTGGCCTGTAGTTCTCTTTTTTTACTGGGTCTCTGTCTGGTTTAGGAATCAAAGTAATACTGGCTTCATAGAATGAGTCTGGAAGTTTTCCTTCCCTTTCTATTTCTTGGAATAGCTTGAGAAGGATAGGTATTATCTCTGCTTTAAACGTCTGGTAGAACTCCCCTGGGAAGCCATCTGGTCCTGGACTCTTATTTGTTGGGAGATTTTTGATAACCGATTCAATTTCGTCGCTGGTTATGGGTCTGTTCAAGCTTTCTATTTCCTCCTGATTGAGTTTTGGAAGAGTGTGGGTGTTCAGGAATTTGTCCATTTCTTCCAGGTGGTCCAATTTGTTGGCATATAAGTTTTCATAGTATTCCCTGATAATTGTTTGTATCTCTGAGGGATTGGTTGTAATAATTCCATTTTCATTCATGATTTTATCTATTTGGGTCATCTCCCTTTTCTTTTTGAGAAGCCTGGCTAGAGGTTTGTCAATTTTGTTTATTTTTTCAAAAAACCAACTCTTGGTTTCGTTGATCTGCTCTACAGTTTTTTTTTAGATTCTATATTGTTTATTTCTGCTCTGATCTTTATTATTTCTCTTCTTCTGCTGGGTTTAGGCTGCCTTTGCTGTTCTGCTTCTAGTTCCTTAGGTGTGCTGTTAGATTTTGTATTTGGGATTTTTCTTGTTTCTTGAGATAGGCCTGGATTGCAATGTATTTTCCTCTCAGGACTGCCTTCGCTGCGTCCCAAAGCGTTTGGATTGTTGTATTTTCATTTTCATTTGTTTCCATATATTTTTTAATTTCTTCTCTAATTGCCTGGTTGACCCACTCATTCGTTAGTAGGGTGTTCTTTAACCTCCATGCTTTTGGAGGTTTTCCAGACTTTTTTCTGTGGTTGATTTCAAGCTTCATAGCATTGTGGTCTGAAAGTAAGCATGGTATAATTTCAATTCTTGTAAATTTATGAAGGGCTGTTTTGTGACCTAGTATATGATCTATCTTGGAGAATGTTCCATGTGCACTCGAGAAGAAAGTATATTCTGTTGCTTTGGGATGCAGAGTTCTAAATATATCTGTCAAGTCCATCTGATCCAATGTGTCATTCAGGGCCCTTGTTTCTTTATTGACCGTGTGTCTAGATGATCTATCCATTTCTGTAAGTGGGGTGTTAAAGTCCCCTGCAATTACCACATTCTTATCAATAAGGTTGCTTATGTTTATGAGTAATTGTTTTATATACTTGGGGGCTCCGGTGTTCGGCGCATAGACATTTATAATTGTTAGCTCTTCCTGATGGATAGACCCTGTAACTATTATATAATGTCCTTCTTCATCTCTTGTTACAGCCTTTAATTTAAAGTCTAGTTTGTCTGATATAAGTATGGCTACTCCAGCTTTCTTTTGGCTTCCAGTAGCATGATAAATAGTTCTCCATCCCCTCACTCTCAATCTGAAGGTGTCCTCAGGTCTAAAATGAGTCTCTTGTAGACAGCAAATAGATGGGTCTTGTTTTTTTATCCATTCTGATACCCTATGTCTTTTGGTTGGCACATTTAATCCATTTACATTCAGTGTTATTATAGAAAGATATGGGTTTAGAGTCATTGTGATGTCTGTATGTTTTATGCTTGTAGTGATGTCTCTGGGACTTTGTCTCACAGGGTCCCCCTTAGGATCTCTTGTAAGGCTGTTTTAGTGGTGACAAATTCCTTCAGTTTTTGTTTGTTTGGGAAGACCTTTATCTCTCCTTCTATTCTAAATGACAGACTTGCTGGATAAAGGATTCTCGGCTGCATATTTTTTCTGTCTAGCACCCTGAAAATCTCGTGCCAATTCTTTCTGGCCTGCCAAGTTTCAAAAGAGAGATCAGTCACGAGCCTTATAGGTCTCCCTTTATATGTGAGGGCAAGTTTACCCCTTGCTGCCTTCAGAATTTTCTCTTTATCCTTGTATTTTGCCAGTTTCACTATGATATGTTGTGCAGAAGATCGATTCAAGTTACGTCTGAAGGGAGTTCTCTGTGCCTCTTGGATTTCAATGCCTTTTTCCTTCCCCAGTTCAGGGAAGTTCTCAGCTATGATTTCTTCAAGTACCCCTTCAGCACCTTTCCCTCTCTCTTCCTCCTCTGGGATACCAATTATGCGTGTATTATTTCTTTTTAGTGTATCACTTAGTTCTCTAATTTTCCCCTCATACTCCTGGATTTTTTTATCTCTCTTTTTCTCAGCTTCCTCTTTTTCCATAACTTTATCTTCTAGTTCACCTATTCTCTCCTCTGCCTCTTCCATCCGAGCCATGGTGGTTTCCATTTTGTTATGCATTTCGTTTAAAGCGTTTTTCAGCTCCTCGTGACTGTTCCTTAGTCCCTTGATCTCTGTAGCAAGAGATTCTCTGCTGTCCTGTATACTGTTTTCAAGCCCAGCGATTAATTTTATGACTATTATTCTAAATTCACTGTTATATTATTTAAATCCTTTTTGATCAGCTCATTAGCTGTTGTTATTTTCTGGAGATTCTTCGGAGGGGAATTCTTCCACTTGGTCATTTTGGATAGTCCCTGGTGTGGTGAGGACCTGCAGGGCACTTCCCCTGTGCTGTGGTTTATAACTGGAGTTGGTGGGCAGGGCTGCAGTCCGACCTGATGTCTGCCCCCAGCTCACCGCTGGGGCCACAGTCAGACTGGTGTGTGCCTTCTCTTCCCCTCTCCTAGGGGCGGGATTCACTGTGGGGTGGCGTGGCCCGTCTGGGCTACTTGCACACTGCCAGGCTTGTGATGCTGGGGATCTGGTGTATTAGCTGGGGTGGGTAGGCAAGGTGCACGGCGGCAGGGGGTGCAGGCTTAGCTAGCTTCTCCTTAGGTGATCCACTTCAGGAGGGGCCCTGTGAAAGTGGGAGGGAGTCAGATCCGCTATGGGAGGTTTGGCTCCACAGAAGCACAGAGTTGGGTGTTTGCGCAGAGCGAGCAGTTTCCCTGGCAGGAACCGGTTCTCTTTGGGGTTTTGGCTGGGGTATGGGCGGGGGAGATGGCGCTCGCGAGTGCCTTTGTTCCCCACCAAACTGAGCTCTGTCGTCCGGGGGCTCAGCAGCTCTCCCTCCCTTTGTCTTCCAGCCTTCCCGCTTTCCGAGCAGAGCTGTTAACTTATGACCTCCCAGATGCTAAGTCACGCTTGCTGTCGGAACACAGTCCGTCAGGCCCCTCCGCTTTTGCGAGCCAGACTCAGGGACTCTGCTTGGCCGGCGAGCTGCCCCTCCACTCCGGCTCCCTCCCGCCAGTCCGTGGAGCACGCACCGCCTCACTGCCCTTCCTACCCTCTTCTGTGGTCCTATCGTCTGGGCTTGGGTCTGGCGACTCCGTTCTGCTAATCCTCTGGCGGTTTTCTGGGTTATTTAGGCAGGTGTAGGTGGAATCTAAGTGATCAGCAGGACGCGTGGTGAACCCAGCGTCCTCCTACGCCGCCATCTTCCCTCGAGCTCCACCTGGAGGAGGGGGATTTCTTCTGAGTTGGCGGCTTTCGCATGCTCAGAACAGTCACCACCCAGCTCCCCAATATATTTTTCAATGTAAAGATCATCTATGATGTTTATCATTTAGCTCTCTAACCATTACTTCTCATGGGGGAAAAAAAAAGCTCCTAACAACGGAGTGTCAAATAGAATTTCAAATAAAAATAAATGAATCCATTATCATAGTTGGAGACTTCAACAACCCTGTCTCAGAACTAGACAAATGTAGCAGGCAGAAATCAATAAGAATATAGTAGAACTAAATAACAGTGTCAATCAACCAGATATAATTGATATCCATAGATTAGTTTATCCAACAACAGCAGAATATGTATTTTTTCAAGCTCATATGGAATATTCACCAAAACAGATCACATTATAGGCCATAAACACACTTTAACAAATTTAAAGGAACAGAAATCACGCAGTTTGCACTCTAAGAACACAATGGAATGATACTGGAAACAATAACATGAAGACAAATGGAAAATCCCCAAATATGTGAAAATTAAATAGTCTAAATCTAAGTAGCATAAAGGTCAAAGAAGAAATCTCAAGAGAAATTTAAAAAAATATTTCAAACTAAATGAAAAGGACAATAAATTATCAAAATTGTAGTATGTAGTGAAAGGAATACTTAGAGGGAAATATATAACATTGTATTCAAACACTTAAAAAATAACTGATCAATAATATAAGTTTCCACATTAGGAAACAAGAAAAAGAAAAACAAATTAAACTGAACATAAGCAGAAGAAAATAAATAATAAGAATCAGAGTGGAAATCAATGAAATTGGAAACAAGAAAACAACAAGGAAAATCAAGGGAACCAAAAGCTGATTTTTAAATAATAATAATAATAATAATAATAATAAAATTGATAAGACTTAAGTCATGTTAAGAAAATAATACAGAATAAATTACTAATAGCAAGAATGAGAGAGGGGAAATCACTACAGTTTTATGGGCATTTAAAGATAATAGAGGAATACTATGAATAACGCTCTGCCCACAAATTTGATACCTTAAATAGACCAATTACTTAAAAAATACAATTTGCCAAAACTCACATAGGGGGAAATAGGCAATCTTAATAGGACCCTATTAATTAAAGACATTGAGTCAATAATTAACAACCTTCAAAAATAGAAAACACTAAATGCAGGTGGGTTCACAGGTGAATTGCATAAATATTTAAGGAAGAAATTATACCAGTTGTCTACAATTTTTTTCACAGGACAGAAGTAGAGACAGCACTTGCTAACTCATTCTATGAGGCCAGTGCTACCCTAATACTAAAACCAAAGACATTACAAGGAAAGAAATGACAGGCCAATATCTCTAATATAAACATAGATGCAAAAATCCTAAATATAATATTAGCAAACCCAATCCAACAATGTATACAAAAAATTAGGTATTACGACCATGTCGTATTGGTCTCAAGTATACAAGACTGATACAATATTCAAAAATCAGTTAACGAAATCTATCACATTAATAGCCTAAAAAAAGGAAAAAAAATCACATGATTATATCAGTAGATTCAGAAAAAGCATTTGAAAAAAACCAACATCCATTTATGATAAAAAAATTTCTGAAAACTAGGAATAGAGGGTAACTTCCTCAATCTGGTAAAGAATATCTACACAATAAAGGCCTGTAGCTAACATCATACTTGATAGTGAGAAATTCAAAGCTTTTCCACTAAGATCAGGTAGAAGGCAAGGATGTCCCCTGTCACCAATCCTTTTAAACATCATACTGTAAGTCTGTGTTAATTAAATAAGATAAGAAATGGATATAAAAGGGATACAAATTGGGGAAGAATAAATAAAACTATTTTTGTTTGCAGATGTCATGATCATCTATGTAGAAAACTCTAAAGAATCAACAAGAAAATTCATGTAACTTACAAGAAAATTCATGTAACTTATAGCAAGGTTTCTGGATACAAGGTCAACATATAAAATCAATAACTTTCCTAAATACTAGCAATGAACAAGTGGAATCTGAAATTAAAAACACAATATCATTTACATTAGTACTCTGAAAATGAAATACCTAGGTATAAATTTAGCGAAAGTAAGACCTACATGAAGAAAGCTACAAAATCCTGATGAAAGAAATCAAATAAATAAATAAAGAGACATTCTATACTTTCAGACAACTCAATATTGTCAAGATGTCATTCTTTTCAACTTGATCTATAGAATCCATGCAATCCAAATTAAAAAAGAAAATAAAAACCAGACATTTTGTGGATATTGACAAACTGACTCCAAAGTTTACATGGAAAGATAAAACAGACAGAATAGCTAACACAATATTGAAAGAGAAGGAAGACTGACACTACTTGGCTTCAAGTCTTTCTATGAAGCTATATTTATCAAGACAGAGTGGTGAAAGAATGGACAAATAGATCAACGGAACAAAACAGAGAATTCTCAAATAGGTACTCATAAAAATAGTCAATGGATTACTGACCAAGGAGCAAAGGCAACCAAAGGAGCAAAGATAGTTTTCTCTACAGTTGGCGCCAGAACAACTGGACATCCACATGCAAAAATATAAATCTAGACACAGACTTTATACCCCTCACCAAAATTAAATCAAAATGGATATTAAAACACAGGCTATAGGGGCGCCTGGGTGGCGCAGTCGGTTAAGCGTCCGACTTCGGCCAGGTCACGATCTCGCGTTCCGTGAGTTCGAGCCCCGCGTCAGGCTCTGGGCTGATGGCTCGGAGCCTGGGGCCTGTTTCCGATTCTGTGTCTCCCTCTCTCTCTGCCCCTCCCCCGTTCATGCTCTGTCTCTCTCTCTGTCCCAAAAATAAATAAAAAACGTTGAAAAAAAATTTAAAAAAATAAAAAAAAAAAAACCACAGGCTATAAAACTCATAGAAAATAACATAGGAGAAATCATTGATGACTTTGAGTATGGTGATAAATTTTTAGATACAACACTAAATGAATGAAGAAAAATAACTGATGAGCTGAATTCATTAAAAATGAAGAACTTGTGCTGTGCAAAAGACAATATCAAGAGAATGAGAAGACAAGGCACAGAATAGGGCACATTTTCAAAATACACTTCTGATAAGTGACTGTTATCCAAAACATAAAAGACCTATCAAAACTCAACAGTAATAATCTGATTTTTAAAATGAGCCAAAGATCTTAGCAGATACCTCATCAAAGAAGATATACAGATGGCAAATGAGCAAGCACATAGAAAGATGTTCCACAATAGATGTCATCAGGGAGATGTGAATTAAAACAACATTGAATTACTATTACACACCTACTAGAATGGGCAAAATCTGGAATACCGAGAACACCAGTTACCGTTAAAGATGTGGAACAATAGGAACTCTCATACATTTCTGGTGGGAATGCAAAATGATACAGCCACCTTGCAAGACAGTTTAGTGGTTTCTAGCAAAACTAGGCATAATTTTACCATATGATCCAGTGATTACACAGCTTGGTATTTACTCAAACAAGTTGAGAGATTTTGTCCACAAAAAACACGTGTACATCGATGTTTATAGTAGTATTATTCAGAAGTACAAAAACTTGGAAGTAACTGAGATGTCCTTCAGTAGACGAATAGATAAACAAATGGTAGTATATATAGAAAATGGAACATTATTCATTTCTAAAAACAAATGAGCTATCAAGCCACATAAAGACATGGAGGGACATTAAATGCATATTTCTAAGTGAAAGTAGCCAATCTGAAAAGGCTACATATTGCATGATTCCACCTATATGCCATTCTGGAAAGGGAAGCACTATGGAGACAGTAAAAAGATCAGTGGTTGCCAGGGTAGGGGTTGGAGGAAATAAGCAGAGCACAGAGGATTTTTAGGGCAGTGAAAATACTCTATATGATGTTATGATACATACATTTGTCCAAACACCAAGAGCAAACCCTAATGTAAACTATGGACTTTGAGTAATTATAATGTTGTCCATACAGGTTCATCAACTATAACAAACGCACCACTCTAGTGGGAGATGTAAATAATGGGGAGGCTGTGGGTATGTGGGAGCAGAGAGAAATCTCTGTACCTTTTCATTTTTTATTTGAACCTACAATTGATGTAAAAACAAAGTCTTAATAAAATAAAAAATATAAAGATAATAAAAAAAACTACTCAAACTTAGGAAAGTCTTATGCATCTGTGTGGATGGCTACCATGGAAAAGTGGACTTGTGATATTTTTTGAGGTCTGCAACTGGAAACACCTTCTTCATACAACTTCCTTTAACCACTGTATTATTTCATTACTTTTGAAAACGCTTCATTTTATTTAACAGGGTGAGGTTCCATATAGTTCCAATTTAACTGAGGATGGAATATACAGTTCTGTGTTCTCCTTCTCCTTACTGCATTAAATGTGGGAAAGAAAGCCAAATCTAGCTGAACATCAATTTTCTGTATTTCCCTTTTTAAGAGCTGAAACAGCATCTTGGTTACTGAAAGTTCTCTTTCAGATGGAATGTTTAAGCACCTTGTGTGGGATCTGGAAGGCTTAGGTGAGGTGGCAGAAAGCCCACTGTTAAGTTTTTGGCTCCACAAAATGCCAGAGTAAGAAGAAAAACAAATACACAAAGCAAACCAAAAAAGACAAAAAAAAAGTCTACGGATCTTGTATAACTCTATATTTCCATACCACCAGAAGTTTCTTGAATGTGTCTCTCATTTTGTCAAGTAAAACACTACGTTAAGAAAACATGTTTCATATATGTTTTATTATATTTATTTATATTTATATTATCATTTCTCACTTATTAAAATAACTAAATTGCAGACAGCTTAAGATTTCTAATGTAACTATTGCTTGAGAACATTTCTTTTAGTTTAAAAATGGTGTTAAAAGGATAATAATTTAATGGCTTGTGACTAAATATTAAAAAACAGCAAAATTTGAATTTGAGATCACTGTTCATAATGGCTTCTCTCAATGGAAAAGGGGGGGGTGAATGTGATAGTTTTATGGATCAACTTGGCTAAGCTATGGTACCCAATTTATTTATTCAAATATGAATTTAGATGTTGCACTGAATCTATTCTGTAGACTGCTTAGCATTTACAATCAGTTGACTTTAATGTCACCTCAGGAGCAAAACTTGAGGATTCCTGGAAAAAAGGGAATTTGACCTGAAAACTGCAGCATCAATTCCTACCTGAGTTTGCAGGCTGCCTGTCTAATCGAGTGATTTTGGACTTGCCAGTTCTCATAGTCATTTGGGGCAATTCCTTAAAAGAAAAGTAATCTCTCTCGGCTCTGCCCCTCCCTTTCTCCCTCCCTCCCTCCTTCCTCTCTCTTTCTCTGTGTTTGTGTGCATGCTTGCACGCACTTGTTTGTGTGTATACACATATATACACATAATTGGCCTGGATTTCTGGAGAACCCTGACTGGTACAGTGATACGTCCATACTAAGGTAGTTCTTTTTTTTTTTTTAAGATTAAAAAAAAATCTTTATTTATTTTTGAGAGAGAGACAGCGCCAGTGGGGGGACATGGGGGGAGGGGAGGAGGAAGAGAGAGAGGGAGACACAGAATCTGAAGTAGGCTCCAGACTGAGCTGTCAGCCCAAAGCCCAACGTGGGGCTCAAACTCACAAACCGAGAGTTCATGACCTGAGCCAAAGTCTGAAGTTTAATCAACTGGATCACCCAGATGCCCCTTATACTAAGGTAGTTCTGTCACAACAGTTTCACAGGATGAATGTCTGTGAAACTTTATTCTCCCTATTCTGCTACCAGTTGATTCTGATCCTATTACAAGTGACCTCTGCACTCACTCAAAAGAATCCTGAAGACCATCCCTATTACAATTTTCTTAGAACAATTACCATAGGCACATGTTTATATTTTGAAGAATTTGGTAGAAAAACTATGATCTTACATGGCAAGAATCTCATTGATGGAGACATCAGGGGTGGAGAAATCATGAAGACAATGTATAGGTTAGATTTAGGAAAATAATATAGGAATGAGCAGATAATCTTCTGTGTTTATTTATTTTTATTTTTACTTTTTTATTTTTACTTAAATTCAAGCTAGTTAACACATAGTGTAGTATTGGTTTCAGGAGTAGAATTTAGCAATTCATTACTTACATATCACACCCAGTGCTTAACCCAACAAGTGCCCTCCTTAATGTCCATCATCTATTTAGCCCATCCTCCAACCAACACCCATCCAGCAACCCTGTTCATTCTCTGTATTGAAAAGGCTCTATGGTTTGCCTCCTTCTCTGTTTTAATCTTGGTTTTCCTTCCCATCCCCTATGTTCATGTGTTTTGCTTCTTAAATTCCACATATGAGTGAAATAATATATTTCTATTTTTCTGACTGACTTATTTCACTTAGCATAATATGCTCTAGTTCCATCTACATTGTTGCAAATGGCAATATTTCATTCTTTTTGATCACTGAATAATATTCTATTGTATTTATGTGTGTGTATATATATATATATGTATGTGCGTATGTGTATATATATATACATATATATATGTATATATATATACAGGTATATGTATATATATACATATATATATGTATGTATGTGTATGTATGTATGTGTGTGTGTATATATATATATACACACACACATACATACATACACATACATACCACAGCTTTTTTTTTTTAATTTTTTTTTCAACGTTTTTATTTATTTTTGGGACAGAGAGAGACAGAGCATGAACGGGGGAGGGGCAGAGAGAGAGGGAGACACAGAATCGGAAACAGGCTCCAGGCTCTGAGCCATCAGCCCAGAGCCCGACGCGGGGCTCGAACTCACGGACCGCGAGATCGTGACCTGGCTGAAGTCGGATACCACAGCTTCTTTATCCATTCATCAAAGGACACTTGGGCTCTTTCCATAATTTGGCTATTGTTGATAACACTGCTAAACATTGGGGTGCACGTGCCCCTTCAAATCAGTACTTTTGTATCCTTTGGATAAATACCTAATAGAGCAATTGCTGGGTCATCGGTTAGCTATATTGTTAATTTTTTGAGGAAATTCCATGCCATTCTCCAGAGTAGCTGCACCGGTTTGCATCCCCACCAGCAGTGCAGAAGTGTTCCCCTTTCTCTGAATCCTCACCAATATCTGTTGTTTTCTAAGTTGTTAATTTTAGCCATTCTGACAGGTGTGATCCAAACTGGCAAGGAAGAAGTCAAACTGTCACTCTTCACATGATACTGTACGTGGAAAAACCAAAAGACTCCACCAAAAACCTGCTAGAAGTGATACATGGATTCAGCAAAGCAACAGTACAGAAATTATCTGTACAGAACAAAATCAACATTGTACAAAATCAATGTACAGAAATCAGCTGCATTTCTATATACCAGTAATGAAGCAGCAGAAAAGAGAAATTGAGGAATCACTCATTTACAATTGCACCAAAAACCATAAAATATTGCAGAATAAATCTAGCTATAGAGGTAAAATATCTGTATGGTAAAAACTATAGAAAGCTTCTGAAAGAAATTGAAGACACAAAGAAATGGAAAAACATTCCATGCTCATAGATTGGAAGAACATATATTGCTAAACTGTTGATACTACTCAAAGCAATCTATATATTCAATGCAATCCTTATCAAAATAACACCAGCATTCTTCATAGAGCTAGAACAAACAACCCTAAAATTTATATGGAACCAGAAAAGACCCCAAGTAGACAAAGTAATGTTGGAAAAGAAAACCAAAGCCGGAGGCATCAAAATTCCGGACCTCAAGCTGTATTACAAAGCTGTTATCATCAAAACAGCATGGTACTGGCACAAAAACAGACCCGTAAATTAATGGAATAAGACAAAGTACCCAGAATAGGACCCATAAATGTATGGCCCACTAATCTTTGACAAAGCAGGAAAGAATTTCCAATGGAAAAAAGAGTCTCTTCAGCAAGTGGTGCTGGGAAAACTGGATGGCAACATGCAGAAGGATGAACCTGGACCACTTTCTTACACCACACTTCTTAAACTCAAAGTGGATTAAATACCTAAATGTAAGACAGGAAACCATCAAAATCCTAGAGGAGAAAACAGGCAACAACCTCTTTGACATTGGCCACAACAACTTCTTACTAGGTATGTCTCTGGAGGCTAGGGAAACATAAGCAAAAATGAACTATGTGGACTTCATCACGATAAAAGCTTCTGCACAGCAAAGGAAACAATCCACAAAACTAAAAGGCAACTGACAGAATATTTTCTTTCATGTATGTGTTTTTTTTCTATGCGCGCATTAGTATTTGCTATGGATATACAACGTTAACACTGATGTATCAGTTACAAATAATTATTTTTGTTTTTGCTTGATATTCAAGGTTAATTTCTGATTAATCCAATTCTCTAGAATTATGTTTAGAGTTGCATAAAAAACTGGAAAGTAATATTTGTTTTTGCCACTGACTTACCACAGCGTAGCAAGTTTAGCCTGAGGAGGTTAAGACGGTAATTCTTTGCAGGCTCATTTTCAGGTTTGAGACACACATCAGTGGATTTCAAATTCTCCAAGGAAAAGTCTCTTGTAATGTTTTTAAACAGGGGAAGATCATTGTTTCAGAAAAAATACACACACACACACACACACAACATTTGGGTATTTATTTTAAAAGTTAGACTTCTGGATGCAGATGATCAGTAAAAATGGAATAGTTCAAAAGCTGTGTGGGGGCTAAGGGAGGAATGCATTATTAACTATACAAGTAGTAGGTACTGCTCCTGCTGAGTAGATTGTCCTATGCTTTCCCACCTAAAGCTAGTTAATTGGCTGAATTTTATTGCAGAGAGAAGAACTGGTGGCATATTACCACCACAGGACATTTATAAATTGTGACTATTCACTTGAGCACACATAAAAGAATCAAATGTGAATTTCATCTAAAGAAAGACTTCAGATGGTAAAATCCATCTCAGTCCTGCTTCACTGATCCTAAGAGGAGCCACAAGAGCCATGTTCTCAGTTGATTTTCTCTCTGTTTGTAGGAATGGTATTTTGGGAGAGAACTGGATTTATCTTCCCTTGAATATCTTAAAAACCTAAATGGACAGTGATTTTGGCCCATGTAATTTTAAGTGATTTTAAGCCTATGAATCTTTTGAATTAGGGAAAAAATTTCTTTTTTTAACTTAGTTTTATTGAATTATAATCAACAAAAACTATTATATTAGTTTCATGTGTAAAACATAGTGATTCAATATTTTCTACTTTATGAAATAATCACCTCTATAGGTCTAGTTGTCCTCTATCACTATACAATACTATTAATTAACTATATTCCCTACACTGTAGATTATATCCCTGTGACTTATTTTATAACTTTGTACCTTTTTTTTGTCTTTTAGCTGACAAAGACATTAGCTTCAGGTATAGCACACAGTGATTCAACAACTCTATATGTTGTCTACAATCACAAGTTTAACTACCATCTGTCAGTATGCGGCATTACAGTATTATTGACAATATTCCCTATGCTGAACCTTTTATTTCCATGACCTTTCATCCCATAACAGGAAAAAAAAATATTTTCTAAAACAGAAGACTTATAGGGTTTTGGACACTACCACTAAATACTATAGTTATAACATTCATGTGTAGAAGTTATTATGGATCAGGTTCTGTGAGATGTGATATGTGGATTGTCAAATTCAGTTCTCAGTTCTCATAATAGACCTAGTTAGATACTATCATTATTCCCATCTTATAGATAAGGAAATGAAGAACCAGAGAATTTTTAAATATGTCTAGGTGATGACTGAATGAGAGAAGCAGCATTATTCTATCCTTTAATTTCCCTGAAGATTTTTTATACTTATTGAAAAAGTCCTCATGTCTAGCACAGCAGTTTCCACTTGACTGTTCTCTTACTGCAGATAGGATCACCTGATGATTATTTTTCTGGGACCCCATGTGTTATATGCTTTATGACACTCACTTTTTATCTTCTGCTAGAGGATAGTTTTGAATGGTTAATGTCATTGGAATACTTGCCCAGGGTGCACATAGTATAGGTCAGGCTCAGACTGTCTTGAATTCCTTCATTTCCTGCCCCTGACTTGTGCCTCAAATGCTATTTCACCTCAGTGGGTGTGTGTATAGCCACTTTGAATTAGGTAATTTATTTGGGCCACAGTTTTCTGGACTGCAAATTGTAGACTAAAAAAAAATTCAATGTTTATTTATTTTTGAGGGTGATAGCAAGCAGGGGAGGAACAGAGAGAAAGGGAGATAGGATCCAAAGGACGCTCTGGTGCTGTCAGCGCAAACCTGGGCATTGGGCTCAAACTCATGTACTGTGAGATCATGACTTTAGCCAACGTTGGACACCTAATTGACTGAGATACCCAGGCACCCCACAAGTTACAGATATTAAATGAACCTTCATATGAGTATGTCATGATGATCCTATGAGACAACAAATATACAATTCTGGGATCATTGCCTAGAATATACTAGCCAGGTGTAATATCAGCAGAAGAAACAAGTGTAGAAATAGTGGTGGTAATAGATACAGTAGTAGTTGTAGATAAAGTGTCTGCTTTAGTATATTTTCTCTGATTCTAATGTTATTTTAATTTTTTTTAATTTTTTAATGTTTATTTTTGAGAGAGAGAGAGAAAGACTGAGAGCGAGCAGGGTAGGGGCAGAGAGAGAGGGAGACAGAATCTGAAGCAGGCTCCCAGCTCTGAGCTGTCAGCACAAAGCCCAATGCAGGGCTCGAACCCATGAACTGTGAGATCATGACCTGAGCTGAAGTCTGATGCTTAACCCACTGAGCCACCCAGGAGCACCCCCTCCCCATCTTTGAAATTTTTAAAAAATGTTTATTTATTTTAAAATGAGAAAGAGAGAGTGGGGGCCGGGGGGGAGGGGGGCAGAGACAGAGAAAGAGAGGGAGACAGAATCTGAAGTAAGCTCCAGGCTCTGAGTTGTCAGCACAAAGCCTGTCACTTTATTTGTTTGATTCTAATTCTTAAAGACAAAAAAGATCATGGAGCAAAAGTTAAAAAAAAAAGTAATAAATAAATTTAAGAAGAAGGAAAAAACCTTATTTAAAAGGAAGAGAAAACATGAAACAGGTTACTGTAAATCTCTCACTGTTTGATAATCTTAATCTGTTTCCTTAGGATGCCTTCAGGTACAGAAGTAAAGAAAGACTATAAACCGCTTAAAAAATAGTGGTGAGGAAATGAGAGAAAATTTGTTCAAAGCAAAGAAGTGGTTGCAAAAGAAAGTAGAACAGTATTGCTGGTCAACATGGAAATCAGGTGAATGTACAGTAATGAGAAGGTAGTTTTAATTCATGTAATTCCAGTGGAGTCGTTCTCTTGAAGAGCAATTTGTGTCACAATTTTCAATATTGAAAGAGCTTTTCATATATTATGTCCCTTACTCCTTGCAACACAATTGAGAGGTTGTATATCCATTTTATATCAGGAAACTGAGGGTTAATGCAGAAAGTCACTTACTGGACACCAAAGAGGCAGAATGTATGAGAACCAAGGGATACAGTATTATTCTTTTGATGCATACTCAATTTTTTTCTACATTTTTTGTTTCATATTGTATCATACTCTACCACTCATGTTATAGAGATTGCTTGAGTAATGAATCTTGGTCTATACCTTTTCTATGATAGACTGTTTCTTAAGCTCATAAAAGAAAAGACGGAGTAAAGGCACAAACACATTTAAGGTGAAATCTTTTCAAATATTAAATGCTCTGTGGTTATTTTTCTGAAAATCAATGCATGTTTTCCAACTGTGACATTTTCCTGGTTTTCATAAAGAGAACCAAGTGTAGATTCAATGACTTCAATCTATAATCAAATAGATTTCAAAAATAGGTCAAATACTTCTTCACAAACTATTATCATGTATCGTATTTTTTAGACTCTATCAAGGAAGGCTCGCCTAAAAAATGACATAGAAAACAGAATGTGCTTTAAGGACTCATCAGCACATGTTTTCAAATTTAAAATATCAATTTTATGTGTGTATACATGTATACTTTTTATATTCATGCATTTAAAAAATATTTCTTTTAGTCTATTCTTTTATCAACTAGGAAACACTCCTTTTTGGTCCCATCAGAGTATCTACCAGAAGATACAATGCAGAACTTGTGTTATAAGCATGACAGACATATGCCTATGAAGAAACTTTGCAAATCTAAGATTTTTCTAGTAATCTTCAAATTTAATCAGAATCTTCAAAATTCTACTGCATTCTGATATTTTCTTTTTTTGCATATGATAGCAATAAGCTAAAATATCTGCCTTGCTTTGGGAGTTTCATGAATTTTAAGAAACCAATGTGTCTATATTTTTTATGGAAAAATAAATCTCATAGTAAAAAAAGGTGTTAATTGAAAAATTAATCTGTGTGACTAATCCCAGAAATCATAACATGACAAGTGTATGGCTTTTTCTAAAAGACATCAAGCATTATTTAATGCTTCTTCATGGGAATTTTGGTAAATTAGTAGGTAATATATCTGCTGACACTGAAGGTAAGTTTCTTCTCAGATGGTCATTTCCAATGCTATATTTCTTGAGTAGTGATAACTTGTTTCTTGAAGTGTCAACACTGGCCACACACTAGGTTAAGCCTCTGACTTCAGCTCAGGTCATGATCTCACGGTTTATAAGTTGAAGCCCCATGTTGGGCTCTGTGCTGGCAACTCAGAGCCTGGAGCCTGCTTTGAGTTCTGTGTCTCTCTCTCCCCCAACTCATGCTCTGTCTCTCTCTTTCAAAAATAAACATTAAAAAAATAATAAATAAATAAATAAATAAATAAATAAATAAATAAAAATAAAATGTGCAGAAATATATATATGTATATATATATATTCTATATATTTCTAAATATTTCTTGGCCATCTTATTGTTATATGAAATGATAAGTATGATCGGGATTTAAAAAATTACTTACAGCCCTGTAATCAACAAGCTAACTTGACAGCTATTTTTGTTCCAATCTTATTCATATGACCACAAAATTTAAATAGCTATAATTATGGTTAGTTTTCCAATAGGTTTCTAAGTTTTTGTTTTTGAGCAATTCAGCTGTCAAATAATACAAAAATGAAAATTTGACAACAAATTCTGGTGAAATAATTAAGATCATTTTGGACCTGGGGTACCTGGGTGGCTCAGTTTGTTAAGTGTCCCACTTAAGCTCAGGTCAGAATCTCACAGTTTGTGGGTTTGAACCCTGCATGGGGCTCTGTGCTGATACCTTGGAGCCTGGAGCCTGCTTCGGATTCTGTGTCTCCTCTCTCTCTGGCCCTCCCCCACTCTCACTCTGTCTCTATCTCTGTCTCTCTTTCTCTCTCTTAAAAATAAATAAACATTACAAAAAAAAATTTAAAAGATCATTTTGGACCTGTATGTAGTTAGTCATTAAAAATAAATATGTAAATTCAAATCAATCTAGTTAGACCCTTGACTAGTTAGTTGCCTCATTTGACCTTAATCTGTCTAGCAGCTGGCACAATGTACCATGTGAGAATATAAGGCTCTTTATTTTCAAAATAAAAATATCATTAAACATCATTGCTCAGTAACAGTAAAACTGTAACTGCAGAATTAGCTACAGTGGCAATAAACTAAGCAGTTAGAATACTAATGAATCCATTTTATAGCAAAGTAGAATGAGAATTCTCAAGTGACCACGCATTGTGGCTGAGCTGTAGATCTCTGTTAGCATTTCAGCAGGTCAATCAATCATTAATTAACTTTTTTTTAAATCCTAACAGAGAAGTCTTATTCTGTTGATAGACATCTCAGGAGAATCCCTTTTCAATCTGACAGAATGCCAAGTATCCAAACAGATTGTTTATCTGAATCCAATATTCAGAGGTTTTCATCTGAGATGCAGAATGCATTTTAAACATCACATTTAGTATGAGTATGTTGTCCCACCCTAAAACATTTGTTGCCTAGGAAGTCAAGTCTTGTCAATCAAAGTCAAAACCTAGAAGAGAACGTTAATTCTTTCAGTATATGTTTTTTTCTAAATTTTTCACAGTTTTCTTTTCTTCTGCAGGTGCCACGAAAGGCTAAGGTAGAGATTTAAGTAACATGCACAACACGCTTAAGCCTCCAGAATCTCAAGTTATCCTACAAATCCTTTAGTAATCTGTCTTCACAAAGAAATCAGTTTCTTAGTTTCCTCTCTTCGAAATTTTCTTGTTCTGAGTTTTCATTAGTTCAGTAGGTTATAGTAAAGAATGACAGATAGCCCAATGATTAAGAGCAAAAAATCTGGAGATAGATCTGGATTGGGGAAACACTTGTTCTTCTACTTATTAGCTAGATAACTTCAGGTGAGCATGGCCGATGTTGCTACTCTCCAATGACTAGTGTCTCTCTTCTTCTAGGCAATAGAAGGTTGTGCTTCTTGTCCCCTTGAGCATACGAATAAATACGAGTCTGTGTTTGGCTAATGAAATGTGTACTCCTTCTATGTGAGGGCATTTAAGAATCACTGTTCAACTCTTCAGGAGACCATATATTTAGGAAGCTACGGTCTTTGGCATCTCCCCTAGTGTGACTAATTGGATGGCCATATCACGGGAAATTGCCCTGCAGACTCACCAGAACCTGCAGCATTTTTTGTAAATAAGCAAGATAATAAACGTGTATTGTGTTAAGGTACTTGAATTTTAGGGTTACTTATTATTATAACATAGCTTTGCCTGACCTGATAGAGACAGTAAGTTATTTAAACTTTCTAGTCTCCATTTTCTGCTGTAAAATGAGGACAATAAGAAAACCCTCACAGGGATATTTTAATAGCCTATTAATTTGAAAATGTATATTTAAAATACTTAAAAAAATAATTTCCCTTACACAGGGGTCATAAATAGTTATCTTACTGTTATCACATATCACAGTAGGTTCACAGCTTCAAGATGGAGGCTCTATTATCATGCCTACCAATATTCTTTGAATATTAGAAACAGCCTAAACTCTTTGAGCCTTATCCTGATGATCTACCACACAGAAGTAATACGCATGTTGTGCTTTGAATTCTGAAATATCCTTCAGCCTTACTGACAATGCCAATGTACTTTTTAAAAATTTTTTAATGTTTATTTATTTTGGGGAGAGAGAGACAAAGTGTGAGCAGGGGAGGGGCAGAGAGAGAGGGAGACACAGAATCTGAAGCAGGCTTCCGGCTCTGAGCTGTCAGCACACATCCTGACGTAGGGCTCAAACTCATGAACCATGAGGTCGTGACCTGAGCCAAAGTTGGATGTTTACCCAACTGATACCCCCAGGCGCCCTGACAATGCCAATATTTTTAATAAGTAACATTTGGTTTAGCCTGGTGGAAATATTGATTGATGCATTTACACACTAAGTCCACAAATGCAATTTAACACAAATTATGTGCAAGTAAGTTCCAGAATTCTTACCAAGTTGGTTTCTGTTGTTGAAAGTTTCTAATATGCTACCTCTGTTTCCTCAAATAAAAATTCAGAGCAGTAAAATTTAGCTTCTACCCATTTCCTGGGAAAATTGTGATACTTTATATTATTATAGATAGAAGTAGTAAGGATTATAATGAAGGGAAACATCTACTGCAATTATAAGAACAAAATGCTTGTAAGAAAGGTAGAATTGGGATGAAATGCTTAAGCCAGATGCTAACATACAAGAAATCATACAAAATGCAAAATGTACTGTTGCCAAAGAGCAGAAATAAAATGCTAAAAATAAGAAAAGGATGGATAAGCATGGCACATAACTTCAGAGTTTTGCCTTAATCCACATGTTTTTTGACTTACCTATTTTCTTCACGTTCTGAACATATAATAGATTTGGTCAAAATGACTTTAAGATGCATGTCAATGCTAAAAATAGAGTACTTTGTTCCAGATCATAAACATAAATGAGAAGCAGGGTGTGGTTGTATGGAAAGGAAAAAAATATAGGATCCATGTCCAGGGAACATAAGAAATGGACAAGAGTAGTGATTATATATTTTTGGTGTATCTGTAGCATCATCAGTCTTGACATCTAAACCAAATTTTAGATGGGAGTCTATCCTGTCTCAGTGGGTTATAACAGGGAGTTTCTCAAAGTACATTCCAAGGACCATTCAGCAACTTGATAAAAATTCATATAATTGAGCCCTACTCCAAGCCAAATAAATGACCTCTAACCTCTGGATTATTAAAAGAAATCAATAATTTTAATACAATAAAGTAAGAGGAATATTGCTAAAATATTCGGGTATATCTTATCTTTCTTTTATCTTTCATTTCCACTTATTTCCTCATTCAGAATAGGATAGAGTTTATGTCCTTGTATTGATTAATGATATAAAATTCCTTCAAATTTCAGCACATAGGTTACTTCCTGAGGTTGGCTTAAGCCTTAAGCCACCAAGGCTGGCCTGGCCTGGCCACCAAGGCAAACTATGATACTATCCTACTTTACTTAACCTGTATCACACTTATCACTCTTTCATATTTTCTTTTCTTTCAAACTTATTTGTTTGTTTGCTTCCATCTCACCCCATGAATAGAGGTTTTAAGAGAGTCAAGGCTTTCTTTGTCTAATTTATTTCTCTATCTCCAGGACCAAAAACAATGCTTAGAACATAGTAAGCCCTCAGTCAATGTCGATGTTAGATAAATGAATAAATAAATAGGGCAAATAAAACCCAATTTTGAACCTTACAATTCCAGAGTAGATTCTTGAAACTCGTATGAAGAAATATAAGCTTGAAGAGACTATAAGGCCTATTTATTTGAGCAAGATGAATTCTTTAGAGTTCTAAATAGACTATGAAACTAAATGAACTCCAAACATGAAGTTAATTATAAAGTTAATGCTGATGAGAATGCACAATGAACAAAGGGTGTTTTGTTTTGTTTTGTTTTGTTTTGTTTTGTTTTTGTACCTATCATAAAATAAAATTCAACCAATTATTAAGAGGAGAAACTATTAAGTGGAACATGGTCAGATAATAAATTGTTAGGGCTCTGATTCATGGCACTGACTCCAGAGGAACCAGCATAAGCATCAGGGACAAAGCAGCCTTCAACCCAAAGAATACAATCTATTGTCAGTATCAATAGTTGAATGGGAGCAGGCTTAGCCCCTAAGAAACTCCCGTCTTCACTCAAAGATATACCATATACATACCTAGGCATCTATAACACCCAACATCACACCCCATATAAAAATCATCCAATGCAATTATCTACAAGTGACAACTTATCTGTGTCCCAAAATGTTTAATGTCATCCAAAATTCCCATTTCAAACTCCCCTCTTTCACTAACCCAGGCAAACATATATTCCTTGATAATGAGTTTATAGCCTGGATACTTAGGAGGGCGTCTCTTAAGAGACTTAATGAATAGGGAGCTTAATGAAACTGCTTTAAGATCTTCACCAAAGCCTCAAAAACAGTGAAATTCCACCTTTACCCATTATGCATGTATGCCATAATTAAAAAAATAACATAGGAATAGATACAATTCATTATATTGCAGAGTTTCATACTCTCACTTCTAGATGTTAAACATCTGAGACCACAGATGTCCAAAGAATTCTAGCTTTCTTGGTAAAAGCTAGCAGAGCAAAGTCATATACTCTTGCCAAGATGTAGTGACTCACTTGAAAATCAGTGAAATAAACAGCACCTAAGGGAAAATATATGACTTATGGACTCAGTTGGGGAAACAGAAAAGGAATAAGTTTAAGATAAAATATAAACAGGAAAGGAATAGTATAATATGAAAAAAAATAAAACAACATGCAAACCAAAAGAAACACAAGACAATGCAGAATAGCACAAATTTAATGTATACTGTTGTAAGGAATTAGCCTTACCAGAATCTTGAATTTGCTAAGAATAGTGTCATATAAAACAGGGTTTTTATAATTAAGATCTTCAGTATGCAATGTCCATAAATATGAGTTGGTTTTGAAAATATTTTTGTGGTAATATGGGGCTTTTACTGCAAACATGCTTATCTTAAACCATTAATTATATTTCTATCTCATAGGACTTTTTTTAGACAAGAAGTGGTAGGACTGAATTCCAAAAGGAAGGGGTAAATCTTAAGTAGTATAAATTTATTAAAAAACAATATTGGTGGTAACCAATTAACTATCCCACCTCTATCCTGAATTTGAAAGTATGTTGATGGGTCTATCATGTCACCTTAAACTAATAAATATGTACATCTTAAGCAAAATTGTGCTATGCTTTTGACCTTATTGGGGTAAAAACTGTCAGCAAAAGACAATCTAATCTTAATAACAAAGCTGAGCAATCCTTTTAGAAGCACTTCTTTTTTTTGCCAAAGATTAATTTTATAAACGGAATTAAACCTAGTTGAACGCACTCTTATTTATTCTGACAAAATTCCAAAACAAGATACATTACTTGGAAACATCTCAGATATATTGTGATTAGATTTCCTGCCTTTGGGGATCATAATGAAAAAGAAAAATTTAAATCCACCATCTGACTCTTAGAATTGCTGATAACTACCTACATGATCTAACTTCTGGTCCACAGAAAATTCAAATGCAAGAACTATGAGAAAATATCGACCATCCTTTATTTAAACTACTCAGCAAATCTGATTAAGCAATCCTCAGAGTCCACCAGGTTAGACAGAGAATTTAACTGCATCCACAGAAATTTTTAATCCCAGCACAGATCAACTCGTTCATTTTAAACACACTCTGTTTGCCCTTGTTGGTATGAGGCAACAATTCAAGCCCAAGGCTCAGGATTATTTTCTCTAAGTTGCTTCTTCCTCTACTTAGCAACAATGGCACATCTTTCTACACAATTTAACTGTTTTTATTGTCCATACTTTTTAGCTTCATCTTTAACTTTTTAAATGTATCTATTTCTGGCCTTATTACAATAACAAGAGTTAAAATGTATTCACAATAGCAACAATTTCTGTTTCAAATATACTGGAACATAAATTATTTACCTTTCTCAAAATACATACAGAAATCAATTTGCATATAATGTAACTGTACATGAGGGAATTCATGATTAGAAAAATGACTTCTGTATTGAAGAAGAATTTCTAGCCAGGTGCATAAGCATAGACTTACGATAAAACCTCTAAAACTAGAAAGGAGCATTGCACACCAATCTATCATGTTATAAATAAATAAATATGATAATAAAGAAGATTCACAGAATCTACTAAGGAAGAACTTATCTTATCCTTTCAACTATACTAAGTGCTTATACAAGTAACTTAGATATGAAGACTGAGTGAATCATTAAAAATCCATTACAGCCCTTACAGTTGCTAAATATATTTATACTAAACTGTAAAGAAAAAAAAATTTCATTTATATTATTCAGTAAGCATTTTCAACTAATTTTGTTTTTAGGGTATGTAAAATTCCAACTTAAATATATCAATCTTCCCCATTTTCTGTATTAGATATATTTATGAACTTGAAAGGTCTTACCTGAATAATGCAATCAAGTTTACAATACCCAGGATAAGCAAGTTCAGTAAGCTGCTCCTCTGGAAAAACCTGTTAGCAGGGTCTGTGTAAATCCATGTAAGTATACTCACTCTCAAAATCATTTATTGTAGTATAAATAAGCTACTTAAAAGCTATAAGAGCCCATGGACAATTGGTTTTTTTTGTTTGTTTGTTTTTGTTTTTCTCCCAGTAGATAGTGAGACATTTTAGGCAAAGGCTGATCTGAGTTGATATATTTGTATTCTCAACACTTACAATAGTACCTGATATATAATGATGTTCCCTGTATGTTTGTTTAAAAAATAAATAAGTGAATGAAAATGTATATTTCATCAACTGCCAAGCAATGTTAACATAAAGAAAACATCAAACAAGTCAAATTTTAATGTTCAGGTAAAATATAATTCTTATAGGCTTTTGATTTGCTTGAATAGCATATAAATTGTTTGCCACCCTAAAGGGGGAATGACAGTTTCAAATTACCAGTTTCTAGAGAAACTGATTTACAGAATTTTAACCAGGTGGAATTCTAAAGCAATAAATTAAAGTACCTCAATGGTAGAAATATAATTAAAAACTGGTATTGCCTCTTGTGTTTAACATACCTTAGGGAGCTCCAAGCAATAAGCTTGTCAAGGATAAATAAGGCCTAACATCCACTGGGATTAGAGACTAGAATCAATTTTCTAAAAAGAAAAAGAAAAAAAAAAGTATTAACCTCTGATAAGTTATACAAATATTGTATACAACTTATTATATGCTTCAGATTATAAAAATATGAAAAACAAATGAAAAAAGTTCTGTGCAATATTTATATCTTACTGTAAATAAACAGCTCCCTAGTGCTTGAATACTCATTTTTCTTTATATTGTGTGAATTACTTCAGCATCTGCATGACAAATGTACTGTGCTTTCAAATCCAAAAAGCTAATGACTGGCAAAAGACTTTAAGAGGCACCATTTACATTTTTGATGATGTTGTGTTGGACTTACCAGCTAATTCAAAATGCGGCTGAATCTATGGAATTTATTCAGGGTCAGAAATGTCTAATACACAAGCTGATTAGAATGACTACCAGATCATCTCTGATATCAAGCCTACCTAAAATCTACCCTGAATTTAAAATATATTCATAATAACACTTAACATGAATTGTTTTTGTTATATTGAATCCATTGTTACATCAGACAACCAGCAGTTTTGAGTTCTTTATTGCAGAGCAAATTACATTTTAATTGTAGTGAAAGCATTTAAAGATAAACTCTTACAATGTAATAACAAGCCCCCCCCCAAAAAAAGCCAATAAAAATAAGCAAAATATTTAAATAGTCACCTTGCAAAATATGATATACAAATGACTAACAAGTACGTGAAAAGATTATCAGCATCATCAGTTTTCACAGAAATATAAATTAAAACCCAAATGAAATGTTGTTAGAAACCCATCAGAATGTCTAATATTGAAACAGCTAACTATATCACAGGTTGGCAATATGTGAAACAACTGGAACTCTCATAGACTGCTGCTATAAATTTAAAATGGCATAATGATTTTGAAAAATAGTATATCAATACCAATTCTCAGTATTTTTCCTAAGAGAAATAAAAATATGTTTCACACAGTGATATTTATATGGCTTAACTTCCGATAGCGGCTTAACTTCCGATAGCCAAAACTGGAAACAACCTAAATTTTCATCAACAGGTGAAAAGATTTTCCAAAATCATGGTATTTTCGTAAGAGACTCTTAAATGCACAGAACAAACTGGGGGTTGCTAGAGGGGAGATTGGTGGGGGGATGAGCTAAATGGGTGATGAGCATTAAGGAGGGCACCTGTTGGGATGAGCACTGGGTGTTGTATGTGAGTGATGAATCACTGGATTCTATTCCTGAACCCAATACTACACTGTATGTTAACGAAATTAAATTAAAAAAATTTACATTTATTTATTTTTGAGAGACAGAGAGACAGAGCACAAGTGGGGGAGGGGCAGAGATAGAAGGAGACACAGAATCTGAAGCAGGCTGCAGGCTCTGAGCTGTCAGCACAAAGCCCAATGTGGGTCTTGAACTCAGGAACCGTGAGACCATGACCTGAGCCGAAGTCGGAAGCTTAACCGACTGAGCCACCCAGGCGCCCTGAACTTGATTTTTAATAAATGAATTAAATTGAGGCACTTTGGGTGGCTCAGTCAGTAGTGGCCGACTTCTGCTCAGGTCATGATCTCATGGTTCATGAGTTCAATCCCCACATCGGGCTCTCTGCTGTCTGTGCAGACCCTCCTTTGTATCCTCTGTCCCCCTGTCTCTCTGTTCCTCCTCTCTCTTTCTCTCAAAAAATAAATAAGCTTTAAAAGTAATACATAATTGGGGCGCCTGGGTGGCGCAGTCGGTTAAGCGTCCGACTTCAGCCAGGTCACGATCTCGAGGTCCGTGAGTTCGAGCCCCGCGTCAGGCTCTGGGCTGATGGCTCAGAGCCTGGAGCCTGTTTCCGATTCTGTGTCTCCCTCTCTCTCTGCCCCTCCCCCGTTCATGCTCTGTCTCTCTCTGTCCCCCCAAAAATAAATAAACATTGAAAAAAAATTTAAAAAAAGTAATACATAATTAATTAATTAATCAGTTTAAAAACCATGGTATTTTCAAACAATAACGTACTATTTACCAATGAGAAGGAATGGACTACTGCTACCTTCAAATACATTATGCTGAGAGATAGTAGCTTAGTCACAACAGAAGATAGAATATATGAATCCCATATAAAGCCAAAATTAATCTTTTAAGACAGCAAATCAAAGGTTTTCTATGGCTGGGTGGGTGATTGGGAAGAGGATTTCTTGGTATTGTGAAAATGTTCTACACTTTAATTGCAGTGGCAATTCCACAGGTACATACATTTCTCAAAACTCAGGAAAATAAAACTTAAAGTGGATGTATTTATTGTATGTAAATTATATCTCAGTAAAACTGATTAAAAACTATGCTAATCTTTGATAAAATAAGAGCTGTGACTGTAACAATAGACTTTGCCAAAGAATGTGGCTGAATATATACATTTAGATAAAAATGAGAATTTAAAATCAAAATGATAATAATACTAAGAACATTTTGAAAACTTACCATGAAAAGTATAGTAACAACATTTTGGAGTGTTTATTATATAAAATATTTCACCTCTAGTAGCACTTTTAATTTTAACCAGATAGGGAACCTGATAAGCAAGAAGTTTATAACTGAGGAATGAGAATTTTATAAATCTGCTCATGTTCACAGAGATATTCAATATAGCACCAGGATATAAAACCCAGACCTCTCTGATTCAAACCAAAGAAGAGCATAAAATATGAAACTGTAAATGTCCTAGAAGAAAACATAGGGAAATATATCCTTATTTTATTCTTGGCAATGATTTTTTGCATAAGACACCAAAGCACCAGCAACAAAGGAAAATTAACAAGTAGGACTACATCAAATGAAAAGTTTCTGTACAGCAAAAGAAACAGTCAACAAAATAAAAGAGAAAACCTACAGAATGGAAGAAAATATCCCATATAACCAATAAGGGATTAATATACAAAATATATAAGGAATTCTTATGACTCAAGAACAAAAAACAAACAAACAAAAACACAAATAACTCAACTAAAAATGGGCAATGGATCTGAATATCTGAATAGCCGTTTTTCCAAAGAAAACAAATGGCCAACAGGTTCATGAAAAGTTGCTTAACATCACTAATGGTCAGGGAAATGCTAATCAAAACCACAACGCGAGGTCACCTCACAGCAATTAGAGTGTCTAAAATCAAAACCGCAAGAAACAAGTGCTGGCAAGGCTGTGGAGAAAGGGAAACCCTTGTACCTCTTTGGTAGGAATGTAAATTGCTACAACCATAATGAAAAACAGTATGGAAACAAAAAGTTAAAAATAGAACTATCATGTGATCCAGCAATCTCACTTCTGGGAATATATCTAAAGTTAATGAAATCATGATCCTAAGGATGTCTGTACTACCATATTTATTGCAGCATTAGGTTATTTACAAAACAACCTAAATGCCCATTAACAAATTATAGATTTTAAAAATGTTGTATATACACATACATAGCAGAATATTATTCAGCCATAAAAAGAAGGAATTCCTGTCATTTACAAAAATATAGATGAACCTGGAGAATATAAGGTTATGTGAAAAAAGAGAAAAACAAACACTGTATGATATCACTCATATGTGGAACCATAAAAAAGAGAAGAACATCATAGAAATAGAGAGCAAAATGGTGGTTGTCATGCACTGGGGAAATGGGGAAACTGATCAAAGGGCACAGATTTTCAGTTGTAAGATGAATTATGAGGATCTAATATACACTGTTATGACTATAGTTAATATAATATTGTATTGTATACTTGAAATTGCTAAGAAAGTCGACCTTAAACATTCTCACCCAGGGGCACCTAGGTGGTTCAGTCAGTTAAGTATTCGACTTCGGCTCAGGTCATGATCTCGCAGTTCGTGGGTTTGAACGCCCCATCAGGCTCTGTGCTGACAGCTCGGAGCCTGGAGCCTGCTTCAGATTCTGTGTCTCCCTCTCTCTCTGCTCCTCCCCCATTAATGCTTTGTCTCTCTCTGTCTCTCAAAAATAAATAAAATTTAAAAGAAAATTCTCACCCAAACAATGCAGGTGATGAATGTGTTAACTTGATTATGAAAATCATTTCACAACATTTACATTTATCAAATCATCTTGTACTCCCTAATGGAGATGTGACATTTGAATTCCCACAATTATAAGGTCCCATCTTATACACTGTAAATAGATTCGCCTTTTTAAAAAAGTCCTTCTCTCTTTACCTTGATTTAAAGATATGCTTAAAAAAAATCTTAATTCTGTTTTAGCTGTTCTAAAGAAAAGCAAAATACATGAATCCCGTTTTTTTTTTTTTTTTATTTCTTCACCTGCCATACCTTACAAGCTAGAAATTTAGGAAGTGAGCAGAATATCCTGGGATTTAGAGAGTTTGGAGAGCACTAGCAATCTGTAAGAGAGGTCTCGCCTGATGAAAATCCTTGCTGACAGCCAGTTTTCCCTTTTTTATAAAAGACACACTTGCTGTAGCACTTCTCTACATAAATTTAAATCTGGTATTTTGTTTTAGTAAAGGTCAGGAATCCCTTACAAGGCATGTCCTGAAAGTATCAATTTATGAACATTTACATACATCTGGAGGATATTTTGACTTCAAAGAAAAGCTGGGCATGTAAAGCAGTGACCAGCACTTTTTTTTTTTTGATACTATTGTAAATGGGTGGCAGGCCATTTTCAAAGATGGAAAGAGACACAAAATGTTGAAACAATTGGCACAAGGGCACAAAATTGGTAAGTGATAGAGAGTTTCCATCTGTTTGTATCCACCAAAAAGTACCACCCGGCAACTTAAATAACTTTGCACATTATTCTTTATTATATTATACACAAATGTAGTAATGTATAGAGTTATTTGTATTTACTAAATAACTTATGTTGCTTTGCATCATGTCCTTGGGTAAATTTAAACTTGATATGCGTGTATTTTTCTCTTATTATACGCCATTATTGGGCCAGAGATCAGTCTTACATGCTTTTTGCAACATTTCTCCCATTTTAAATTGCTTCTTTGCATCTATGCAAACAAAATAAAATTTGGGGCAGCAGCAATTATCCACATTAATAGAAACTAATAATGGACAAATGAAAACATGTTCTAACAGGTTTTATCTTCCATATACATACGTATACATACCTATATACATACATATATTTTATATGCATGTATATATAATATATATAAAAATATATTTTAAGAGAATCATCCAGTGAAGGTTTAATAGAGAGCTGTTGACTAATGGGTTCTTCTGCTTTTCTTCTCCAGCTTTATTGAGATCATTATAATTGACATACAACATTGTGTAAGTTTACAGGGTACAATGTGTTGATGTCGTAAAGCAGATAATGTGAAATGATCATCACAATAATGTTGGTTAGCACATCTATCATTGCATATAGTTATCTTTTGTGTGTGTGGTGAGAACTTTGAGGATGTACTCTATTAGCAACTTCCAAACATACAATAGAATATTGTTAACTACATATTCCATGCTGTACTTTATATGCTCAGAACTTATTTTTCTTATAACTGGGAGTCTGTATGCTGTGATCACCTATGCCCATTTCCTGCATGGATGGACATCTTATTCAGCCATCTTGCTGACATAATTCTATTTTTCCTGTACATATTCAATTAAACAGTTGACATTTTATTGCAAATTTGAGAGCTATGTCTAAGGACAGAACATTAAATATAGTTAATGTCACATTAACTATATTTGGGAAAAATTTGAAACTAATAATAAGAAGAAAAAGAATTTTATTAAGTTTTTGAGAATCTCACTACCAAGGAAACCACAAGCCAAAACAAAGTTGTTACCAATACTGACCTGAAATAATCTCTGGGACACTAAGTTTACATGACCAGTAGAACGACTTTCAGGCTGAGATCCCTTCAGAAGGGCATAATATCCAACATTCATTTTAAAAATATCATCGAGCATAATGAACAGAAGTGTTTCCCATAAGACAGTAAGGAAATACAGTGAAAAAAGAAAAGAGAATTCCTCCTGAAGATAATGACTGCTCTACAAGAATCTAGGATTCCTATGGACCAATGAATTTTGAGTGTCTTCCATTCTTTTTCTTTACAAATGAAATTTTAATTTTTGTTGCCTGGCCCCCCACACCCTACTGTGAATTCAATGCTGGGTGGGGGGATTCCAAAAACTTAGAAACTTATTAGAAATAGGATACTTTTCCTAACAATACCTGTAAGAAAAATCTCTTTAGAAACAATAATATTTTTAATAGGAATAGAAATTCCTGAATAGGAATTAATTTTTGAATAATATTAATTCTGATGTGTTGACTTTTCCTGATAAATTATTCAATGATCCAGCAAATAAAATATAATGAGAATCCACATGGTAGTCAATCAGTGTATTATGTATTAACATTTCCAGTCTTGGGGTCTTAAGTTTTCCTTTAATATTCTTCCATTTTAATTCCTTGACCTCACAATGCCTGGCATGTATGGTTTCTCTACTACTCTTGAGCAATCAGACTTATTTATGGACTCAATCCAGCTGTATTTCATTTGATTCACTTATCAAAGCTAATACTCAGATCAACTGGAACCTCAAATGGGGCTTTATCAAAATTATAAGGCAAACAACAACAACAACAAAACTTACATGAAATCATATGATATATAGGCTAGTTTACTTGAAAGAACTAAAACATCTCAGTACTGGGAATGCATTCCTTATTTGTTGTCTGTACCCAGTAGTAGATACTTTCTACTGTTTAACATCCTGGTGTTAAGTGCCTAATATCATGTCACCACATAAATCAGTTAGAATTGATTGAGGATATTCTTCTAATCAGCTCCCAAGAGCCATGTGCAACAAGAAGGGAGAGTTATAGCCACTGGCACAGTACTTGTAGCCACTGAAGATATTATTGTGTGTCACTGAAAGTATACCGGTCAAGAGAGTCAATGTGCTGGGGCATTAGAAAAGGAAAGTTTACTCATTGTCTGCAGTATAAGTGGACAGCACGAAGAGAAAATGAACAATAAAGCAAGTGAGTACAGTGGCCAAACAACAGCATTAACCCAAACAATGGAAGAAAAATAGACATATGTCAGGGAACATCCATCTTTATGGATTATAATCTTCCTCTATTAAAAAAAAGTGTATAGTAACATAAAAATATTGTGAAGATTTTAAGAATATATATAGAAACACTTTTAAAATTTGTATATCCTTTGGATATCTCTTACCATTCTTGGAATGTATCCAAAGAATATAATTAGAATAATGCATCAAGGTTTTTGTACACAGGGGCTCATTGCAGAGTAGGTTTTACTGGTTCAAAAAATTAAATACAATTAAACAGGTGATAGTTTAAATAAAAAAAGCCATACCTTAGGATGGTATGCAGGTATTAATTATCATTTTATAAAAGTAAATTTAATATTTATTATTGATGACATGTATTCTTTTTTTAAATTTATTTATTTATTTTAAAAGAGAGAGAGCATGCGTGCACAAGTGGGGAGGGGGCAGAGAGGGAGAAAGATAATCCCAAGCAGGCTCTGCAACACCAGCACAGAGCATGATACAGTTCTCAAACTCATGAACTGTGAGCTCATGACCTGAGCCAAAGTAGGATGCTTAACCGACAGCCACCCAGGCACCCCATTGATGACATGTATTCTAAATGCTTTGAAACAGTATTTCTTTATGAAATTACAGATATGAAATCAAATCTAATAGCTACCTGTTTTCACTGCTTCTGATTTAATCTAAAGCTATGGTTCAATACTATACAGTGGACATGTATTAATTAGATAACAGTGTTTGTTAAGTGCTGTCACATGTGACCGACAGAAGACAAACTACCTATGGATAGATGAAAACCTATTCTAATTGGTTTTATCCTTCCTGTGCATTTTCTTTTTTTTTTTTTTAATTTTTTTTTCAACATTTATTTATTTTTTGGGACAGAGAGAGACAGAGCATGAACGGGGGAGGGGCAGAGAGAGAGGGAGACACAGAATCGGAAACAGGCTCCAGGCTCTGAGCCATCAGCCCAGAGCCTGACGCGGGGCTGGAACTCACTGACTGCGAGATCGTGACCTGGCTGAAGTCGGACGCTTAACCGACTGCGCCACCCAGGCGCCCCTTCCTGTGCATTTTCAATAGAGACTTTTTTGAGATAATGTTGTCATTTGTCCTTGTCGCTCCCTAGATGTTTCTTTTTGCATCTCTTTTCTAATACAAAGCCTGACATATGGTAAGAATCCAATAATTTTCTGTTGCATGTGGAACACCAAGAAACTTTTAAGAAAGCAAGTGTGAGCTTAGAAAAACACTTCTTATTATCCACCTGAAGTTTCAATGTTATTTAATATAGTCAACCTATGAACTGTGGTATTCAGCCTCTAAGTATGAAATTCTATCACATGAAAGATCCATTAGAGAACTTTCAATATTCTTAGAATAAAGATGCAATTGTAAATTTACTTATGTCTGTGTTGCTCTTTGCAGTAAAACTTAACAAAAATTAAGAAATTATCCAATAGAGGTAAAGAACATGTACGTTTTCACTGAGTCTTCCAGAAATGCATTGCCATCTGTATTTGAAATAATGAAGAATACAGTCTATACAAAGAGAACAACAAAACAGAAAGCCAAGGGCGTTCTGATTCATGATGTTAATAGTATTGAAACTTGTGCACGTTGAGTCAAAGGACACTGATGAGAAGAGTTAATAAGGTAATTTTCTACTCAATGATCATTTTCTGCTTCAGCCTTTCATGCACAAATTCTTTTTACGGAAATACAGCTTTTGAGTTCAACTTAGGAAGTCATGAAGCTCTGAATTTTAAACTCCACCTTCAGAAAAGAGAGAGATGAAAACAAGTATGCTAAAGCTAGAATTCTCTTCCAAGAAAAGCTTCAGCGCCAACATGGCCATATGCCCAATCAGTAATGCATCCCTTCCCACCTAGATCTGCACTTGGTCAAAATGCTTGACAATTATTGCATAATCATGTATCATAAGGAATATAATATAGGGGCATGTGGGTGGCTCAGTTGGTTGAATGTCCAACTCCTGCTCAGGTCATGATTTCGTGGTTCACGAGTTCGAGTCGCCTCAGGCTCTGTGCTGACAGCTCAGAGCCTAGAGCCTGCTTCTGTCTCCTGTCTCTGCCCCTCCTCTACTCATGCTCTGTCTCTGTCTCTGTCTCTGTCTCTGTCTCTGTCTCTCTCAAAAATAAATAAACATTAAAAAAAGAAGTATAATACAATTTAAAATAAGAGGAAGTCACAGAAAACATTTTAGAATTATTTCTATCAAAATAGAATTCTTGAAGGCCTAGAATATAAAGTTAAACACTAACTAACAAGTTGTTCATCGAGTTGTTTTTAATGTGTGACTTTTAAGAGCACGCAAGTATGCGGGTGCCTGGATGGCTCGGTTTTGAGGGCAGGACTCTTGATTTCTGCTCAGGCCACGATCTCAGGGTCATGGGATCAATCCCTAGAGCCCTATGTCTAGCTCTGCACTGAGCATGGAGCCTGTTTGAGATTCTCTCTCCCTCTCTTTCCACCCTTCCCCAACTTGCACGCACATGTCTGTACTCTCTCTCTCTCAAAAATAACTAAACCTTAAAAAAAAATAAAAAGCACACAAGTATACTTACAATTCTGCTTTTTTTGATAGCACAAGGTTGAATTTTTCCAATGTGTCTTGTATACCATAATATTTCACATTCTGAATCTGAATACTTATAGACTGAATATATCAATTAACATTAAAGTTGAGGTGAAAGATAAATTATCTTTCCAACATTATGCCTGCTTCCTTAAAACTCTCTTGATGTTGCAGATACAAAAATACGGAGTTGAGAAAAGGCGATGGGATTTTGAAATGTACCATGTCTAGCAGCTGCTGAATTATAGCTTACAATAATACCAATTTGGGAAAGTCTAATAATCAGAATTATTTATTCTTCAGGGAATGCAGGCTGATAAGGTTTATTGCCTATTAGTCAATTATGATAAACCTACCTTTTTAAAGGCTTTCTATTCATTCTATGCAGCAATTTATTTGCCACTGTATGGTTTTTCTGAATAAAAGTCCATTTTTGTCTTTCGTGGTCAGAGCACAGAGATCAGACGAGAAAAGAGTGAATTATGTGTGTATCCATGTTGTAGAGTGGAGTTTTAAAGGTCAGATACTCATTTTCATTATGCCATAAACTGTTGACCTAAGATGAAGCAAAGACTACTCTTATCAGATAGGATTGAGTTGCAGAAACCTTGCCACATGGTTTTCCACGAAAGAAATTTATAACAATTCACATATCTGACAGCACTGATTTGTCATAAGACACATCATTATTTTATGTTCTATGAAGAAATATAAACACACTGCCAGTTAAAAAGGGGGGAAATGTATTTAGAATTGATGGAAGACAGTGTCCCAATATTTCACACTGCTTACAAATGGGCTGCAAGTGCTGTAGGAGCTTCCCAGGAAATCATCAAGCCCTCAGAAGCACACTGCCTCTGCCCAGGAAAACTGTAGTTATCAAATCAGAAAACCAGTAAACGTAGCATGGCACTGCCTCTGCTATCATTGGGTAAATGCTACTCTGACTACAGAAATCTGCTGAATCACGGAAGTGATAAATGCAAACCCATGAATTCCTTTGCCAATCATACACCAGAAAAATGGACGCCTGTCGATTTTTTCCCTAGTTCCCCCATTTTGGAAGTCAAATGTCCCTGTAGTGCATGTGATTCTCAGATCTACATCACCTCTGGAAAACTAGCTGCAAAGGAACTCAGGATATATAATTCTAGGTTGGAGGTTAAAATGGGCATTGCATAAGCCATATTCTATACCTTCCATTTCACTTTTACTATCAAGGATGTAGCTGACTTTGGAATAGAATATAGGAAGTGTGGTAGTAGAATAATTCCCCCACCTCTTACCCCTCCGGAGATGGCCACATCCTCATCCCTGGAACATGAATATATTGTTACATGGCAAAGTTAATTAAAATTGAAGATGAAATTAAAGTTGCTAACCAGCTGACCTTAAAATATGGAAATTATTCTGGATACTAGGTAGGTCCAAAGCAATTACAAGAGTCATTAAAAGTGGAAGATGGCAGCAGCAGAAGAAACCAGAGGGAGATGGCTATAAAAGACTGGCCAAAGATGATGCACATTGATTCTGAAAGAGGAAGGGGACAAGAGCCAAGGAATGGGAGTGGCCTCTAAAGGCAGGGGAAAAAAGAAAGAAAGAAAGAAAGAAAGAAAGAAAGAAAGAAAGAAAGAAAGAAAATGGATTCTTCCCTATATCCTTCAGAAGTAATGCTTCCATCTTGACTTCTTGATTTTAGCCCAGTGAGATCCATGTTTGACCTCTGTCCTACGGAATTGTAACATAATAATTTTGCATTGTTCTAAATTACTAAGTGTTCATTTGCTACAGTTGCAATAGAATCCAGACACAGGAAATAAACACTAAGAGGCTCTTAAACGTTTAGTCAACTAGTATTTGTCAAATGGTTACTCTGTACCAAGTGGTATTCTCCTGTCTTTATGAAATTTCAGGACAGCCTTTGTTCTCATGGACTTCACAGCTTTAAGGAAGAACAGGGACAAGAGAACATTAAAATTTTTTAATGTTCTGGGGTGCCTCGGTGGCTCAGTCCATTAAGCATCCATCTTCAGCTCAGGTCATGATCTCATGGTTTGTGGGTTTGAGCCCTGCATCAGGCTCTGTACTGACAGAGCCTTGAGCCTGCTTTGGATTCTGTGTCTCCCTCTTTCTCTGCACCTGCCTTACTCATGCTCTGTCTTTCTCTGTCTCAAAAATAAGTAAAGCATAAACAAATTTAAATATATTAATGTTGTAATGGAAAAAGCATGAAAATGAGTGGTCAAGGAGGTAGATGGGAAAATCCTATCTCTATGCAAATAATGATATATTGTTAGTACTTTAGAGTTCTTGCAGAGGTAAGGGTAGAGATAGGATTTAATTCTAAAGCAGAAAAAAATGTTAGTTTTATGTCCATGTGAAGATTTCAGATATTAAGCCAAATGCTCAGAGAGTAATAATATTTTATATGTATAACAGGCTGTATACGTTCTATTGCATTCATTCTCTAGAATATCAGAGAAGTTTTCCTCAGCTTTTTAGAAGTGCTGAATGATTTGCCACACTATTTAAAAGACGGTGGTAGACACTATTACACAATGAGAAGCACCTGTGATATGCCTAAATGTGTCCTTCTGGGCCAATGCTTTATAACAGAGAATATTTTAGTCAGTCTTCATACTTTAGAATTCCTCTGTAGTACAAGCCATTTCAACAAACTTCGGAGTCTATAATTGCTACTTCACAATACTGTCATTTTAATCCCCAGCAAGAACCCTCCCACCTTAATTTTCATTAGTGGAAGAATCTGGGAGAGGAAGAGGAGAAACAGACTGTAAAGAAAAAGCTACTGGCAAATTCTCCAACTGATCTTTTAAAACTTCTTTTGTTCTTGCCTCCATTTGAAAACTCCAATAAATTCTCTGATTTGATAAATGGTTATTATTGTTGCTGGATCCTCATATGGTATATTCTCATTGGTATATTCATTGGTATTTTTATTTATAATTATTCTCATTGGTATATTGTTATAATACTTTCATAAAATGTACCATAAACAATAATTAGCTACCATAAACTCATAAAATATAGATTAAGAGCACATTTATCTATTAATGTGGCATCTATTTTTACCACTGATCCCCCTAGTTTTATAATCAAAGATGGTGAAAATGGGAAGTTATTTCCTTGCAACCATTAAGCATCTCATCTGTGGGCCCAGACTGACTGAATCTGAATCGTGGCTCAGCCCTTTTCTCCCTGAGTGACCTGGGGTAAACTTTATTTGCTTCAATTTCTTGTGTGTTGGGGGTAAAAAGTAGCACTTTCTGCAAAGGGATGTTTGAAGATAAAATAAGTAAATACTGAACTTTACTTACAGTTATGCCTGACCCATAAAAATTGCTATTTATTTGTTAAGTAAATAAAATAGAAAATGAATTTAAAATGCTTAATTTTCATATAAAGTGTTAAAACTCCACAGCATTTACTTTCTACCATTCTATGTTTAAACATACGTGGGATGTTTTCTTACACATCTCTTCGGTTATTTATTTAGTGGGATGGCTAGATAAATAGCACAGAAAATTGATACAAAATGTCTGAGCCTCATAGAACTTATGGCTTCGTGGCAGATACAGACATTACACATAGAGTTATAAGAGTGTGAGTGATCTGAAAGGGAAGCAAAGAGGGCATTGTTGGCAGATACAAAGGATGGTTGAATAAAATGTATTTTAAGGTAAAAGGCAAAAAATTCAACCAATCATCTGGAACTTCATCAAAATTCAAACATTGGATATTCTCTGAGGACTAACTCATGCTGTGCGCATGGCATGATGTTAAGGTAGGCACCATGCCAAACAGACTTTCTGCCAAGAAGTCCTCATTATATTAAACCCAAATGTCTCTTCTGCTACGTTCACTTCATTTTCTCTGCTAGAGACTTTGGACCCAGAATAGGATGTTAGTTAGCACTGGCAAAATAGAAAGAAGGCATGATTCAATTTTATTTCTCAAACACTATGATAATCCATCCTTTTAAAAGTAATTTTTAGGATTTTATGGAACCAAACTTTTAAATTAGCAAAAAAGAAGAAGGAGGAGGAGGAAGAGAAGGGGGGGGGTGGTGGAAACAATTTGCCTGCAGGGAAAATAACCATGGGCAAATGGACAATTTAACCTATACACGTTAACTATAAAAAGATCATTAAATTTGAAAACTCCTGGTGAATCTGTAACTGGCGATAATGCAAGCTCTCTGGGCTATCAGTGAGATGATTTTTAAGTTTTAATAGGCATTGGACTTTAAGAACAAACTACCCTCTTCCCTCCACCAAGTAGAATTGAGAACAAATGCCCTTAGGTACAAATATAATTAGATCCACACTATAAGGGGGTCACATTGAAAGAAAAAGAACATCAATAAGGAGAACTGCTCCATTCATATCCAAAGGGCCTTAGAGGTGTAAGAAAGCAACTAAAATTATTGTTCTGCACAGTAGTGTGACTCTTTCTCCAGAAATAGAGAAGATAAGGAAAGCTAAAAAAGTACTACTTGTATGGGCAATATTCAATAACAAAGAATACATTCTAGCTGGTTAAAGCCAACAGAGATGGTTTACAGAATCATTGGGAGTGCTGAAAAAACAGAATTAAGATTGCACTTTCAGAAAAGGCTTCCAAAGCCACAACAGAGAATGAGCCACCAAAAGGAACCACCTCTTCTATGATAAGGAAGCCACCTGTTGAATTAAAAGACTAACCTCAGAGCTATACTCAACACCACTCAATCCACACCACCACTGTAATTAGAAAGCCCCTTCCATGACTGAGAAGGTGCTATCAGCTTCATAACTATTCTACAGTGGTTATGATCAAAACAATGGCCCACTCAGTCTTCTTGATACCTGTGATGCTACTGACTGGATACTGATACCTCTGCTAATTGTCCAATTGTCCTGTGAAATAAATAAATGAATTATTAAATAAGAAAATAAAGAAAGCTCCACAATACTGCTTACCGTCCTCAGAGGGAGCAACTTTCCAGCAATAGCCTCACTTCCTACTTTCCAAATGCATGCAAATATTTCCAAATCATTCTGGGATCTTAACTTGAAAAGGGATCTAAGTACTGTGGTTTTTAGTTTTCCAACTCTGCAGTTCAGGAAATTTCATTAGAAAAAAGTTAGAAAGTGTGTCATAAACCAATTCGCTAACAATGACTTTTGACATTATGAATCTCGATTGAAACATCTTTAATAATTAATATTTATTCTTTGATGTTTCTTAGGAGACTGGCTTGTTTAGTCCAACAGATCTAATAACCTTTAGGCAATCTGATCCATTTATAATTCATTCTTATGAGAAACCAGGAAAGGGAGAACTAGCCTTATCTCAAAAAAAAAAATCCATATCTTTTCATTTTCTCAATACAGATAGTGAGGATTTAGATAAAGGAGAAATGCCTAGAGATACCTGACTGGCAATACAGCTTTCTACCAGCCATGACAGATTATTTTTTTCTGTCTCATTTTCTGGAAGGTTCTCTGTTATAGGCAGAATTCTAAGATGATCCCCAGATTCCCATCCCCTGGGGCACACATCCTGTGTAATCTTTTCCTCTTGAGTATGGGTGAGATGTGGATATGATGGATTTCATTCTTATTATTAGATTATATTAAATGGCAAAAGTGAAGGCATTCTACAGATGAAATTAAGATCCCAAATCAGTTGGCTGAGCTAATAAAAATGAAGATTATCTTGGGTGAGAGTGGTTTAATCTGTGAAAACTTTTAAGGACGGACTGAGCCCTTTATGGAAAGAAATTCTCCAGCCAGCCCAGGAGAAGTAGGTTGCAGGGTTTGAGAGATAGGCACCACATGTCATTGACCAGAGAGTGGAGTCTAGGAGCTGAGAGTGGTCTTGGTCTACAGTTAACAAGGAAACAGAGATCTAGGTCATACACCTGCAAGAAAATTTATCTTTCGAACAAGTAAGGAATTTGGAAGAGGACTTCACATGAGCTTAAAATGAGTTTGCATTCCTGGTCAATAATCTTATTATTATTATTATCGTTGTTGAAGTACAATTGACAAACAATGTTATATTCATTTCAGATTTACAACTTACTAATTTGACAATTTTATATATTACTCACTGCTCACCACAACAAGTGTAGCTGCCATCTATCACAAGACAACATTATTACAATATTACTGACTACATTATCTATGCTGTACTTTTTATCTCCATGACTTATTTTATGACTGGAAGTTTGTACTTCTTATTTCCATTACCGATTTTACCTATCACCGTACTCTCTCCTCTAGCTACCACCAGTTTGTTCTGTGTATTTACGAGTCTGTTTATTTTGTTTTTTTTTAAATTCATACGTTTTTGTTTTGTTTTGTTTTTAGAATCCACATATAAGTGAGATCATATGGTGTCTTTCCCTGTCTGACTTATCTAACTTGACATAAAAACCCCAAGGTCCATCCATGTTATTGCAAGTGGCAATATCTCATTTTTTTATGGTCCAGTAATATTCCATTGTGCACCACATTTTCTTTATCTATTCGTCTATCAATGGACACCTGGGTTGCTTCTATATCTTGGCTATTGTAAAGAATTTTACAATAGATATACGGGTCCATATATCTTTTCAAATTAATGTTTTCATTTTCAAGATATACTACAAAGCTATGATAATCAAAATAGTATGATAATGGCACAAAAATGGACACTTAGATCAATGGAACAGGATAAAGATCCCAGAATGAGACCCTCATCTACCATGGTCAATTAATATATGACAAAGGAAGCAAGAATATACAATGAGGAAGAGACAATCTTTTCAATAAAGTGTTAGAAAAATTGGACAGCTACATGCAAAAGAATTAAACTGGACCACTTTCTTCTACCATAAACAAAAATATAATCAAAATGCATTAAATCAAGAGCTAAATTTGAGACCTGAAACCCTAAAACTCCTAAAGAAAACATAGGCAGTGATCTCTTGGATATCAGTCTTAGCAACATATTTATAGATATGTCTCCTTAGGCAAGGGGAACACACAGACACACACACAATTATTGGGACTTCACCAAAAAACAAAACAAAACAAAAAACCTTTACTCAGCAAAGGAAACCATCGACAAAATGAAAAGGCAACCTGGGGAATGAGAGAAGATATTTTCAAATGACATATCCAACAAGGGGTTAATATCCAAAATATATAAATTTTATACAACTAGACAGCAAAAAAAGTACAATTAAAAATTGGGCCAAGGATCCAAACAGACATTTTCCCAAAGAAGACATACAGATGATTAACAGACACATGAAAAGATGCTCAACATTATTAATCAATAAGAATCGACACAGTGAAAAACAAACAAACAAAAAAACTACAGTGAGATATTCCCTCATACCAGTCGGAACGGCTAGCATCAGGAAAAAATAAAGGAAGGAAATGAAAAGAAAAGAAAGGAAAAGAAAAAGAAAAAAAAAAAACAAGTGTTGGTAAGGATGTAGAAAAAAAGGGACTGCTGATGTAGTGTTTATGGGAATGTGAACTGGTACAACCATTGTGGAAAACATTACGGCAGTATCTCAAAAACTTAAAAGTGGACATATTATATCATCCAGTAATTCCACTAGTTGGTATTTACCCCCCTCAAAAAATGAAAACACTAACTTAAAAAGATACACATGCCCCAGTCAACATGTTGCAGCTTTGTGATAACCGCAACAAAAATATTCAGCTATACTATGCCCAAATTGATTAAAAGAGGGTACCTGAAATCAGTATATTCAATTATCTACTTGTTTGATGTTCCCCTAGACTTTTAAAGTTGAGATGATGCACCACTGTAAGATACAAAATGGGAGAGAGCTATGCCTTTATTCTGTAAAGTGAAACAGTAGTTTTGAGAGCATGCTTATGGCCTATATTAAGATTAATTTTATATATGACTTTTATAGAATTTGAAGATATGGAATTTTATTCTTGTTAAATTATCCAAATCTAGACACTCAAGTTTGATGTCTGTTGGAAACAAAAAGTGAAGCTGTCCAACACACTATATGAGTTTAGTATGTATATTACAATGGTAATTGCTTTATGCTTTATACATTCTTCCTTAATGTTCTCATGGAAATATAGCTCTCAGTGTGGCAAATAATATCTGTATCATTTTTCTCTTCTATATGTTTAATATTATATAATAATATCCTGAGGACTTCAAATAAGTTAATTTGCCTTATATAGTTGGTTATTTTAGTCAATGTGTGACCATTAACCAAGACTTTTGGGTGTACAATCTGAAAATGATCCTCTTTCCATCATTCATTTTTAGCCTAATTCAGAGATAACAGCCACTCACCTAATTTGTCTTATTCTCAGTTTAGTTTATGTAAAGATGTACCCACACACATTCCCACTGCAGGCAGTTACTGTAAAAAATATTGCCAAAATCCAAAGAATTTTTCCTTCACATATGCATGCTATTATACAGTCACAGGAGAAAAAGGCTACTAGGGGTTTTCAGGAGATGTTGTTTGTCTTTCCACATCTTCATGTTCATAATGCCCAAACGAGATTATTTCCATGAAGAATGAAATGGTAAAATTCTCCATTGTCTTGTTTTCTTTGTTTTGGCTTTATCTTTTTATTAACTGACCTGGCTAATGTTACTTTTTCTTTTTTCACGCAGATATTTTTCAGATAAAACTTCTGTGTTTATCTTATCTAAATTCTTATTTCAGAAGGTTCTCTGCAAAACTATAGTCAGTAATCCTAGCTCAGTATTTAGTTATTTCAACATACAGATTTTTCTTTTTTTTTCCCATTTTATTAGCAGTAACAAAGCTAAACCAGTTAATATATTTTTGTGATATTGAAAAAAACGCTGTTGGTTTCAGGTTGTAAAAATAAATGTTGGCTATAAAATTTTTTCTTGCTGCTACGTATTTAATCTTAAAGACAACTGTAATGAAAGTCGGAAGACCTGTCAAACCTCAATATATGTGACTCCACATGTAAACTTGGGCAAGAGTCACTCAATGTATTTAGGCCTTTCTTTTTCCATCAATAAAATAGAGGAATAGGATGGTCTCAAAGCCCCTTAGAGCTCTGATGCTTCTAACTTCTCAATACATAATTTTCTCAAATGCATTAAGCTCACAAAACTTTCCTGGAACTTATTGTGCAGACAAATAGACTTCCATTCTTATTTATGCATGATTATCAAAAGCCTACATTGTAATGCAGAAAATATAGCACAAGGGCTTGAAGCTTGAGAGTCAAATATTTCTCTCTTCGTTTTGAAATTCCCTGGTGCCCAGACTTCCCTAGTTAAGAGTTCATAATGCTGAATTCTGAAATTTGATTGGATTGCATTGCAGAATATCTTCAACTTGCAATGTTTGTTTACCCTTATATAACCTAATCTTCTCTCTGCAACAGATAAGAACTTCCTATGGAGAAAAATCTGCTGCTCCAGGAGAGAGCCCAAGCGATTTCAGACTTGCAACTTCAAGTGCTCAGCATGTTAATGTTGTTTCTGCCTCTCTTATCCCCATGGCTGCAGCTTCTTTGGGGTGCTCTTGTTAACTCTGTCTGCATGAATAAACCATAAAGAAAGCTTTGCTCATTCTATCAATACATTCTGCATTTCCCAAAGTGTGTCATAAAATTTCCAACATAATTTTTAAAAAGGCTGAATAGTGCATGGTCAATAAAAAAGAAAGAAAGAAAGAAAGAAAGAAAGAAAGAAAGAAAGAAAGAAAAGAAAAGAAAAGAAAAGAAAAGAAAATCTAGAACCAGAGCTAATGTGATAGGGTTGAGTCTTTTCTTGGACACAAGAAAAAGGTTACTTAGGGAAAGACATCAAAGAAGAGTCAAGTATCTTCAGGGTTGGTTCCTATTTGAACCACATCAAGAACCAATTCTTCCCACTAGGCCGCCAGCTCTGTGCTTAATGACCTCAGAGCTGGAAGCTCAGCAGGACAGGAGTGAAAGCAGTTATTGTACCAAAACAAAACAACCCTTTTCCTTTAGGAAGGCAACCTTATTACAGAACATATTCACCCTATGTTTTTAACTAACACAAATAATTCGGGTATATAACAGTCACGGCCATTTAAACATGTGATTAAAAATACTCTGCTTTCTGGGTTAAATAATTATCAACACGTTTGCCAATATATATATATACAATATATATTGCCAATTATATATATATTGCCAATATATATATACAATTGCCTATATATATACATATATGTGTGTATATAAGATTTTATATGTGTGTATATATATATATATATATACACGTGTGTGTGTGTGTGTGTGTGTGTGTATATATATATATATATATATATATATATATATATAAAATCTTATACCCCAAACTCTTCCTGGACTTCCAACATTAGTACAAGAGGCATTATCCCTTCTCTTTACCCCATGCAAGCAGTGAAATTGTCATTTTGATTCTGACAGAAGAGACTTTACAAAGATTCCCTCATATGGGCCTTCATATTGAAATACAATTTCATAAGGTCATTTAAGAACTCTGAAATTCCTAAACTCTAAACTTAGAAATAGGTTCCAAAAAGAGTGTCTTACAGGCCGATGAATGAAAATATAGACAAGGTGGGGGAAGATGAAAGACTTGTTATCTAGTTTCTCTCTTATCTTACAGAGAGTGGAAAGTCAGAGAGGTGAAATTACTTGCTCTAAGTAACAGCAATATGAGAGGGAGCAGATATTTGCAAATATTTCTCTTAGGTCACAGCTATTTCTCAACTGCAGGTCTGAATAAATTATAGTCTGAAATGTTACACTGCATGCTGAGTAGATATATTGTGATGGCAAATTCATGTAAAAAAAAGTCTTCATTTCTAGAATTTACTATACCTTCTCTCTGCATTCCTCTAGTATTCAACCTCATCTGTCACCCCTCTAATTGTCATTATTGTATGTTAAATAGGTTCTCAGGTTGTGTGATCTCCAGAGTTACCAGGCTGAGAGCTGAGAGTCTAGGTATTCAACCAATTGGAAGAATTTCCCAGATAAAGTTGGTGGTAAGCATGAACAGCAACATGTGTTTTAGTAGAGTGCAATAAGTTTGGAAAATAATCTTTATTTAGTCCAATTTTATTTCTCCCCACTTTATACCTCCACTCATTAGATGTTGAGATTTAATGTTCATGCTACTACATGTGATAGTAACTGCTAACAGCTCACCAACCCTATTCAACATTTCCCAGCCTCCTTTTGTGCTTGGGAACGAAGAATATGAGATCAAGCTTTAGCCAACAGACTATGAGTAGTAATGGGAAGCATGAATTCCAGATCTTGCTTATAAAAATGTCACCCCATGTGATTTTTTTCTCTTCCTTCTACTTTTCATTCCTGGCTTTATGCAAATAAACACAATTATCCACAAGATCATAGTGGAACTACAGATAAAAGGAGGCTGGAGGGGGCGCCTGGGTGGCTCAACAGTAGAGTGTCCAACTTCAGCTCAGGTCATTGTCTGAACTCATGGTCCATAATTTCGAGCCCCACGTTGGGCTCTGTGCTGACAGCTCAGAGCCAGGAGCCTGCTTCGGATTCTGTGTCTCTTTCTCTCTCTACACCTCCCCTGCTCATGCTCTGGCTGTCTCTCTCTCTCTCAAAAATAAATAAACATTATTTTTTTTTAAATAAATAAAGGAGGCTGGATCCCTGGAACATCTCTTGGAGGAAAACCACCTGCCATAAAAAGAAAATCCATTCTAGAATCCGGCTGAGGTTTTGTTGCTGTTGGTGGTTTTTTGTTTGTTTGCTTTTTTTCTTTCTTTTTTTTTTTTTGAACATTATATCCATTGGAGTTTGTTATAGTTGCTAGAATTATACTAACTAATACACTTTCTAACTAGTGAGAATCATTTTTTTAATTCCTACGCATCTTGCCTTGCCAGGAAAAGTCCATAAAAAGAAAATGATAACTACTCCCTGTTAATCCTAGTTTATATGATACAGCAATTCCCTGCCTGTGGCATCTGCTGCCTTGGGATAGGGGTTTCCCTCCTTCCCCTCAGTCGTATACTTGAGAATTATTACTTTAAATGACAGATACTTTTCATGGGAGTGTGTTAGGCTATAAAAAATGCCCAGCAATGCTCAGAAATACCAATTAATGTCTCATATTCTTCCATGATATCATTAGTATCTGTCAGATCCTTTCAACATCTTAATCCAAATGATTTTTTTAAATGTAAGGATTCCAGTCAGTCAGTGCTAATAGGACAAAATGAGGAATGCTAACTTTTTTTTTTAGTAGGGAAATTGGGAGCAAAGGGAGGTCTCAGCCTTTAACCCCTTTCTCAGTGGATACTGTCACCAATTCTACATCAAGTCAGTACAATCTGGAGTAGTACAAATATGCCATTAATATTTTTTTTACTAATCTTTGAAAGTACTCCCAAATATGTCTTACTTTGCTTTGTATTATATCTTGGGAATTTATCCCCACTTAATATTGATTTTCATGTTACCGTTATCTTAAATTTGCCCTGTAAATTTGAGGTCTACCAAAATGATTATTAAATGATACACCATATACTTAAAGGCAAAATTTAACATTCAGACATTCAGAGAGAGCTAAGATGGCAGTGCAGCAGGAGGATCCTAGGCTTGCCTAATCCCTCTAACACAACTACATAACTATCAAATAATTGTGAATACCCAAGAAATTAACCTAAAGACTGACAGGACAAACTAAGCAACTAGAGGGAAAGAAGAGACCACATCAAGGAAGGTAGGAAGCATGGAGATGTGGTTTAGGGGAGAAACAAATCATAGGTACTACAGAAGGAAGGGAGTCCTGGTTATGGTGAAAGGTGAGAGAGTGCACAGGGGATCGCACAAGGAGAACACTTCCCCAAAGCCACTGGCAAAGAAGGTAAAAGGGGCTGATCTTCCTGAGTTTTTGCAACCAATGGAGTTCAAAGACTGCAGTTTTAGAAGTCTGTGGACTTAGCTATAATAATAGAGCCATGAGAGTGCTGTCTTATTCCTGGAAAGAAGGCATGCAAGCATCCCCAGGACAGACCACACAATATGAGGATCGCCCAAGACACAGGGAGAGACTTTTTGCTCTTCTTGGAGTGCATCTGTGAGAGGTGACATTCATAGATATGCTTTTGCAAGGACAAAAGAGGCAGAAGGTGCCATTTCCATCTCCCACCTCTCAGCATAGGTGCAGAGACACCTGCTGAGGGCAGCTGAACCCAACACTGGCTATTTAGCCTGCTTTGCTCCCAATCGAATATCCTTGTGCTCTGGCATTTCTGCCTTTCTGGGTCAAACCTGCATCAGTCCCATCATGGTGAAAACCTCCCCAGAAGACTAATGCAGGTCCTCACTATACCATCTATCTAAAGTTTGAAGTTTTAAAAGTCAGCTTGCCTGGCGTAGAGCCCAAACAAAGTACACTGCGCTTCTCCAGATAGACAAGCAACCCAGAAATGCCTGGGATGCACAAGGGGAAATTATTCACTTTTCTGGGAGTGCTTCCATGACATCAGTGAGCACAGAGTCCCCTCTCCAGGGACAAAGGAGCTGGCTGGCATCACTTTCTTCCCCTGCTCATCAGTGCAAATCAACTTCAGTAAACAGCAAAACACCAACAATGGCTGCCTAACCTGCTTACACTAAGTCACACCCCTGTGCTCTGCTGGTACTGCTTTTCTTGGGCAAGTGTGCCTGAGAACCAGTGCAGAGAGCCCCTTCCCTAGAAGACCAGCAGGAACCTCTGCACATACCACGTGTCCTGACCATAGAGTTCTGCAAGGCTTCATCTCTGATGGAAGTAGCATCAACTCTCATTAACAAATAGACCAGAGCACACCTAGTTAAAATTTGCCATACCAGGTCAAGGTCTAAACATTGCCTACTGCAGGCAGGGAGCACCTCTGCAGACGATTGACCTGAGGATACAGCAGCCAAAATACAGCAGCAGAGTGCATGCAGCACATACCAAAAACTTCCAGGCCCTGGACACTATATGACCTCTTCTTCACAAAGCTATTATTCTCAGGAACAGGAACCATAACACAAGGAAGAATACAGAGACACAGATAAAATAGCAAGATAGAGGAATTCATTTCAAAAGAACAAGAGATCTGATTGAAACAGATATTAGTAATATTGTTGTTGGAGAATTTAAAGCAGCAATCATAAGGATACTCACTGGGCTTGAGAAAAGCATTGAAGACATCAGGGAGACACTTACCGCAGAGAAAAAAGAACTAGAAAGCAATCAAGCAGAAATGAAAAATACAATAAACTGATTCAAAACTGGTTGGTTATAATGACCACAAGGATGGAAGAAACAGAAGAATGGAAGATGGAAGAAACAAAAGAAACTGCAATTATCGAAAATAATGAAGCTACACAAATGAGAGAAAGAAAAATTATGGATCATGAGAGTAGATTTAGGGAACTCACTGACTCCATGAAACATAATAATATTCATACTATAGGACTCCCAGAAGAAGAAGAGAAAGAAAAGGTAGCAGAAGGCTTATTTGAGGAAATAATAGGTGAAAACTTCTCTAACCTGGGGAAAGATACAGACATTCAATTTCAGGAGGTACAGAGAACTCCCATCAAAATCAATAAAAGCAAGCCAACATTAAGACATATTGTAATTAAATGTGCAAAATATAGTGTTAAAAAATCCTAAAAGCAATAGGACAAAAGAAGTCTCTTATAAGGGAAGACCCATAAGACTATCTGCAGATCCCTCCACTTGGCAAGCCAGAAAAGAGTGGAATGATACATTCAATATGCTGGACATGAAAAATATGCAGCCAAAAATACTCTATCCAGCAAGGCTATCATTCAGAATAGAAGGAAAGGTAAAGAGTTTCCCCAGAGATACAAAAACTAAAGACTTTATGAGCACTAAATCAGCCCTGCATTAAATATTAAAGGGGACTCTTTGAGTGGGAAAGAAAAACCAAAAGTTACAAAGACTAGAAAGGAACAAAGGAAATCCCCAGAAACAAGACAACATAAGTAATAAAATTGTACTAAATTCATATATATCAATAATTACTCTGAATGTAAATTGACTAAACATTCTAATCAAAAGACATAGGGTGTCAGAATGTATAAAAAAACCAAGACTCATCTATATGCTGCCTATAAGACACTAATTTTAGACCTAAAAACACCTACAGATTGAAAGTGAGGGAATGGACAAATGAGACTATATTATATTGGACAAATATACTTATATTGGACAAATGAGACTATAAAGCAAAGATTGTAGCAAGAGACAAGGAAGGACACTATTTGATAATAGAGAATATCTAACAAATGTAATTATTTATGCCCCCAACATGAAGGAACTCAAATGTATAAAACAATAACAAACATAAAGGAACTCATTGATAATAATACAATAATAGGGGACTTTAACATCCTACATACAACAATGGACAGATCATCCAAGCAAAAAATTCAACAAGGAAATGATGGCTTTGAATGAAACACTGGACCAGAGGGATGTAACAGATATATTCAGTACATTTCATCCTAAAGCATAAGAATACACATTCTTTTCAAGTGCACCAGAATATATCACATACTAGATCACAAATCAAGCCTCAACAAGTCCAAAAAATTGGGGTCATATCATTCATGTTTTCTTACCACAATGCTATGAAACTTGAAATTAACCACAAGAAAAAATTTGGAAAGACCACAAATGCACGGAGGTTAACAACATGCTTGTAAAGAATGAATGGGTCAAGGGGCACTTGGGTGGCTCAGTCAATTAAGTGTCTGACTTTGGCTCACATCCTGCTCTCAGGGCTTGTGAGTTTGAGCCCCACTTCGGGCTCTGTGCTGACAGCTCAGAGCCAGAGCCTGACTCGGATTCTTTGTCTGTCTCTCTCTCTCTCTGCCCATCCCCCTGCTCACGCTCTGCCTCTCAAGAATAAATAAACATTTAAAAAGAGAGAGAGAGAAAGAGAGAGAGAGAGAGAGATCCTCTTTCTCTGCATCCTTGCCAACATCTGTTGTTGCCTAAGTTGTCAATGTTAGCCATTCTGACAGTGGTATCTCATTGTGGTTTTGATTTGTATTTCCCTGATGATGAGTGATGTTGAGCATTTTTTCATGTGTCAGTTAGCCATCTGGATGTCTTCTTTGGAGAAGTGTCTACTCATGATCTCTTTTGCATTGTTGGTGGGAAAGCAAGCTGGTGCAGCCAATCTGGAAAACAGTATGGAGATTCCTCAAAAAACTAAAAATAGAACTACCCTATGACCAGCAATTGCACTACTCAGCATTTATCCACAGGATACAGGTGTGCTGTTTCGAAGGGACATGTGCACCCCCATGTTTATAGCAGCACTATCAACAATAGCCAAAGTATGGAAAGAGCCCAAATGTCCATTGATGGATGAATGGATAAAGAAGATGTGGTATATATATGTATATATATATATATATATATATATATATATATATATATACTGTGTACATATACTGTATATATATACTGTGTACATATACTGTATATATATATATATTGTGTATATATGTACACTGTGTATACACACACACACACACAATGGAGTATTACTCGGCTATCAAAAAGCATGAAATCTTGCCATTTGCAACTAAGTGGATGGAACTGGAGGGTATTATGCTAATTGAAATTAGTCAGAGAAAGACAAAAATCATATGACTTCACTCATATGAGGACTTTAAGAGACAAAACAGATGAACATAAGGGAAGGGAAACAAAAATAATATAAAAACGGGGAGGGGGACAAAACAGAAGAGATGCATAAATATGGAGAACAAACTGAGGGTTACTGGAGGGGTTGTGGGAGGGGGGGATGGGCTAAATGGGTAAGGGGCATTAAGGAATCTACTCCTGACATCATTGTTGCACTATATGCTAACTAATTTGGATGTAAATTTTAGAAAATAAAAAAATAAAATTAAAAAAGAAAAGAGAATGAATGGGTCAATCAGGAAATTAAAGATGAAATAAATACATTGATACAAATGAAAATGAAAACACAATTGTCTAGGATACAGCAAAAGTGGTTATAAGAGGGAAGTGTATAGTAATACAGGCTTACCTCAAAAAGCAAGAAAAATCTCAGCCAGACTTATCAAAAAAGAAAAGAAAAAGGCCAAAATAAATAAAATCACAAATGAGATAGGAGAAATAACAACCAACATAAATACTAACCATTATAAGAATATTATGAAAAATTATATGTCAACAAATCAGACAATCTTGAAGAAATGGGTAAGTTCCTAGAAACATATAAATTACCAGAATTGAAATAGGAAGAAATAGAAAACTTGAACAGACTGACAATAAGGAAAAAACTTGAATCAGTAATCGAAAATCTCTGCCCCCGCCCAAAAACAAATACCCAAAAGCGCAGGGCCTGATGACGCCACAAATGAATTCTACTAAACATTAAAGAAGAGTTAATACTCATTCTTTTCAAACTATTTTGAGAAATAGAAATGGAAGGAAAACTTCCAAAGTGATTCTATGAGGCCAACACTACCCTGATTCCAAAATCAGGCAAAGAGAACTACAGGCCAATATCTCCGATGAACATGGATACAAAAATGTTCAACAAAATAGGAGTAAATCAAATCCAATAGTACATTAAAAGAATCATTCACCATGATCAAGTGGGATTTATTCCTGGTCTACAAGGCTGGCTTAATATTTGCAAATCAATCAACATGATACATCACATTATAAGATAAGTAAGATAAGAACCATATGATCCTCTCAATAGATGTAAAAAATCATTTCACAAAGTACAACATCCATTCATGATAAAAATCCTCAACAAAATCGGGATAGAAGGAACATACCTTAACATCATAAAGGCTATATGAAAACCCACCATTAATATTATCCTCAATGGGGAGAACCTGAGAGCTTTTCCTCTCTGGTCAGGGATGTCCACTCTCACCACTCTTATGTAACATCATAATGGAAGTCCTCACCACAACAATCAGACAACAAACACAAATAAAAGGCATCTAGATCATCAAGGAAGAAGTCAAACTTTCACTCTTTGCAGATTCCATGATACTCTGCAGAGAAAACCCAAAAAAATTACTCGACCTGATACACAAATTCAGTAAAGTTGCAGTAAAGAATTCATAAAGTTTTTTTTTAATTTTTTTTTCAACATTTTTATTTATTTTTGGGACAGAGAGAGACAGAGCATGAATGGGGGAGGGGCAGAGAGAGAGGGAGACACAGAATCGGAAACAGGCTCCAGGCTCTGAGCCATCAGCCCAGAGCCTGACGCGGGGCTCGAACTCCCAGACCGTGAGATAGTGACCTGGCTGAAGTCGGACGCTTAACCGACTGCGCCACCCAGGCGCCCCGATAATTCATAAAGTTGAGTAATGTATAGAACTGCTGAATCACTATATTGTATACCTGAAACTAATATAACATTGTATATTAATTATATTGGTATTAAAATATTTTTTTTAAAAAACAACCCTCCATAATTTCATACTGAAATCTAATAAAATGTAACCTTCCTTTTTGTCTTGTTGGAAATAACAAAAATGAAAACAAATAAACAAACATCCAGACAATCAGTCAGTAATTAAGATTCACTGGGAGAGTCAAAATTGTTTAATTTACTCATATCTCTACCCACAGCGTAAGATTCCACTGGGGTGGACAACAAAGTGTGCAAGCATTTCCAGTCTCTCCCTAGGACAATAATGCTGACTACCTACCCTGATTCTGTCTAGTGAACTCTGAATAAAATGCTACCCAAAGTCTGGGTAAGCCAAAAAGTTTCTCCTTAGGAAGGAAAGTGTATTTTCAGACTCAGGTGACTCTGTGAAAATTTTATGCAGATATTAGTATCCTTAAGGAAAATATTGCTGAATGGATAGAGTTTATTCAGTGCTTATTTTGATACTTTGATGTTAAAATCTTACTTTGAACATTAGGGCTATCTATATGATGCCTCTCCATTTTGAATTAAATGTATTGTAAGGAGTGAAATAAGGCCCCACTGACCATTATATGTTTTAGCAATTAGAAAGGAGTAGAAATTTTCATCCTAATTGAGAAATGTTCTGGCTCTATCAAAATGAGGATAAATAAAAACTGGTGGAAACGATAATCAAATGTACACTGTTTTTAGAAACAATTAAATGTATATTGGAATCCTGACACTTGTGTGAGAATTGGATGGTAAATCAACTTGTCAGTGAGTACAAATGGAAATAAAACATGGTTAAGAGGATTTCTTTAAAATTCAGATAATCAGAGGAGCTGTGCAATCAATTTCTGAGTTTAAATGCCTCTGAAAAATAGTTTATCTCAATCATTAAACTACCATGCTCTCCAACAATAAAGAAAATCTGCTGTGAGCCCAGGTTAAAAGTGAAAATGGTACAAATCAAAATGTGATACAGACCATGGGTTTGTGTAATTTATGCTTTCTTACAGAGAAGGGCATTTCAAAGAAATTTCCTTGGAGTATACTTACAAAACACAGCAACAGGATTTTGCCATGAAGTTTTATCAGAGACCTGGTCTCTACCTTATAGTGATATCTTTGTTATTTAGCAGAGGTGCTCTATAAATAAGTCTGAGAACAAAATGAAAGAAATACAGATCAGTAAAAATAAAACAAATAATCTGATTTTATGGGCCTTGGTCAGAGATTATTATTTCACAGCAAAGACTTCATCATAGTTCTCTGAATTGTTACAGTTCTGGTGAACATCCTGTGATTTGCCAAATACCATGATCAGAAGTCCTCAGAACCACAGAGGCAGAATAAACCAAGCTACAAGCTCTACCATATTTTCCTCAGTTCTGGTGCTCTTCAACCTCTTAGGAGAATGTTTTCTCTAAGCCTCATTGAGAGTAATTTTGTGTGGATTGTCCAACATTTCTCCAAGCAATTGGAATAATGTGTGTCTGGGGATGACTCAGGGACTTTAATATGTCTCTTAAAAGAAGCTAATTATATGCTTATGAGACGATAATTACCATCACAGATGAACTATCTCTAAGGTTTGAAGGTATTTTGAACAAAGAGTCCACATCCTTTCTGATTCATGAATCTTTTCAGGTACAGGGAAATTAGTACTTTTCAAGGGACTACTGCATGCCTAGAAACAGTTGTGAAAATAAGAACCACATTTATTATATTGTACTCATACTTCCTTCTCTTTAGTCCTGGAGTATAAACTACCTGAAACAGTATTTCTTGTAACACGGCTCCTAAACCAAACTCAGCAAACTAGATCTCAATGGAAGCAGCAATAATCTTAAGTAAAATTCTTTGCTGAACTCAAATTTGTCTTTTAAAAAATTATACATCATTCCATTATATAGACCTAAAACCAAATTATAATATAATAATAGAGATTTGCATGTATAATATTTATAATATATATCTTCCTAAACTTTTACATTGTTATCAGTATCAGTCAGGGTTTCAAGAGAAACAGAATTAATAGATTTTCTCTATATATAATTAGTATATATTATTATTTAAAAACATTTTCTAATGCTTATTTACTTTTTGAGAGAGAGAGAGAAACAGAGCGTGAGCAGGGGAGGGGCAGAGAGAGGGAGACACAGAATCCGAAGCAAGTTCCAGGCTTCAGTCTGTCAGCACAGAGCCTGAGGCAGGGCTTGAACTCACAAACCACAAGTTCATGACCTGAGCTGAAGTCAGATGCTTAACTGACTGAGCCACCCAGGCACCCCAGTATATATTATTATTAATACAAATAGAATTACAGGTAAATCTTACTTCATGAAAGGTTATATTAAATGGTTAAAAATCATTTAAAATACAAAATTGCTCTTGAAAATTCCTTAAGTGCTCATCAGTAGTCATTGTGAGGGTTACAAAGATATGTGATGTAAAGGGATTGCTATCTGTAGCAATCATTTGACATTTTCAACAGACAACCATTTTATACATTTCCATTTGTAGATTAACCAGATTTCTAAGATATAATTAAACTGAACACAACTCTTGAGCACTAAAGTCTTATGATCATTTTATCCATCTTAGGTCTCAAGAGTAATTTGAGAGGTATTACAGAGCTGGAAACCAAAATTTAAGAGTAGAGCCAAGAATGCCAGAGATAGTGCTCTGGTCCAAAATAAAAACATGCAATGGCTATGTCCTGCAAAGGCCAGTGAGCTGACCCAGCAGAGAGATTGTAGTTGCCTCAAATGAAAACCACTTTTGGATCTCAGCATATCATGAATACATACAGTGTGTGTGTACAATATACGCAGAGAATTGTTATGGAGCAGAGGAAGAACCCAAATGGAATATAATTGAACCAGGAAGATTAATTACAATAGATGGCTGTGCCTAGGAGAGACATGTTCTTGGAATGGGTAATAGTTTTACTAAAGTTGGAACTGACAAAGTAAAAGGGATAAGAAACAAAGCAGCAAGACAGAAATACATTTTCCTCAAGGCCAGGATGGATATTCTCTAACAAGGAAATTTCTACAGTGATTATTTTCATCTGATTCACTCTCCCTGTGGGTACTCCATAGTTACTTCATAAAGAAACTCCACTTTCCCTTACCATGGTTTTCTTTTTCATTTCAAGTCCAAATACTAGTCTTTTTGGCAGAGAAGGCAGAAATAATTAGCAATTGAACAATTCTTCAAGGAATTGTGTAGAAAAGCTTCCAAATCATAAATGTATAGTTGTTTTGTTCACTAGATTTTAACCCACATACTTTATTTGTATAAAAATATTTACTTAGATATTTAACACCTCCTTTTATACAAATGGCAAGAGATCTACAGAAAGACCACTCACTCTTATATATGGTTTACCATTATTTTCTAGATCACCCAGAGGTCACTATTAACTGTAATATTACAGATCTATGGCAAATTTTAGGTCATTTCTTCTAGGACAGAAAAAAAATGCCTACATTCTTCACCTTCCATTGTCACATCAATGAGAAAGAATAAGAAAATAGAAGTGAAGGAAATTGGTGCTCAGAAATATCAGCTACCATTTACATGGGATGTTCAGAGGAATGCTATGAGAGAATCCTAAGACTAAATGAGGCTAAAATACTAGTTATTTAGCCAAGTTTTTTAAGACTAGGAAAAAGAAAACATGAGTGAGCCAAAAGGCAAAGCAGAATGCAGATGAGCAAGTTAAATGAAGCCATTAAAGCAGAAACTGAGCAGAAATAATGGGGATTACACAATGAGAGCAGGCAGTTGCACATGGAGTGGGGCTGAGGCAGAATTATACCTGAAACTGATAATGGCTGGTTGATAAAAACCCAAACAAGTATGTCTATATAATCATGTCCATGGGATATATGTGAATTTCATCAAGGTAAATCAATAACCTACCTCACGTTCCAGCCAACTGCACACAGAACTATTTATAAAACTTCGTAATTTTGTGAGGCACCATAGGACACCAAAGGTAATGACAGCATTTCCAATGCCTCAATTTGTCTGAAAAACTATCTTTTACTCTTCACCCTCTTTCAATAGGAAAAATGGTGACCAAAAGGTCTTTTATACCTAGTTAGGTAGGACATTGCCTTGAGTCCATTCTTGGACTTCAAAAATGCAAATTGTCTTATCCTTCCTCTTTATAAAATGTAGAAACTCCACAAGAGATACTAATGGACAGATGACTCTGCACCATCATAGGTTGTGAGATATCAATTTCCAAATCACCCAGACCATTAGTTATGAAAGTACAAAAATGTTTTAGGGTATTCACAGATTACTGAAAAATCCAGAGGTGGTTTCAGATTACCAATTCAGGTGATAGGAAGGGAAAGTAATTAACATACTGAATCTTAGTTATAGAACCAAAACATTTAATTTTAAGTGATGTCAAAATATTTACAGTTCTTCCCTCTCATTTTCTGGAAGGAGGTACATAACTGCTTGTACAAACCTCCACTTACTCCTTGGACTTCTTGGAAAGAGAAAAGACTACCTAATATAGGGGCACCTGGGTGGCTCAGTCATTTAAGCATCTGACTCTTGATTTTGGCTCAGGTCATGATCCCAGGGTTGTGGGATCCATCCTTGCATCAGGCTCTGTGCTGAATGTGGATCCTGCTAAAATTCTTTCTCTCTCCCTCTGCCCCTCTTCCTCTCTCCCCTTCTCTCTTTAAGACTACCTAATGCAAGTAATATTTTCACCATTGAAGATTTAAGTCAATATACAGTGTCCTGAAAAGTTGTTCTATACAAAGAAAGTGAATCGTCTCCTTGAAGTTTGTTATCAAATATGGGTGACCAAGAACATCTCATACTTAGCAGAAAATCTTATGCTATTTTATTAAAAATATACTGTCCAATGTTATGGAAAAGAATTATTCATCCTTAATAATGAATCTTTAATAAAACTTAGAGAACAATACCCCATGGCATAATTTAATAAAGATAAGTTTAAAACCCTTTAGATTACAGAGAGGTAGTCTTGCTTACTGAAAATACCACACATAGTTGAAATACTGACATCCCTTCAAAGACATTTGTTTTATCTAACAGAAATGTCTCCTGCTTTCTGAAAAAAAAATGCATGGGTCTTCATGTATTATTAAGCTGAAAGTGTGAATTAGAAAATGAGTCAAAAATCAAAGGGATTTTAGTATTTTTACAAGGACAGCAAATAGATTCAGAAGAGAAGAAAACATTCATTCATTACAGAGTCTGTTTTCAAGCTCTTGTCTCTTCACAGCATTTGGTTATGCACTGTCATTTCTGTTGAACTCTCTGTTCTCTCAGCTACTGTTGACTAGTATAAATTATTCTTTAATTTATGAAAGAGGTTATCTTTCTTTTTTCCTTTAAGATTTTTTTCTTTCATTAGCACCTTAAAAAATACCATGAAAAGTCAAGAAAACTTTTCAACTGTATTTTCTGTGAATGAAAATATATCCTATTCTTCTTTACAAAAGCGCTTACAGCAAACTACAAAAATTCTGCCTATAGAGTAAATAATATATTCATACCAATGCAGAATGGGAATAGGTTAAAAGCTGTTTCTCGATGCCTAAAATCTCAACATCAGTGGAACATAGTATTATCAATCAGATTTGTGGGTAAGATTTTTACCTGGCTCTAGGACTTGTGAGTAAGTTATTGATTCTTAGGTCTCTCTTATTTAAAACTGGGAAAGAAAATGAATAAAATTACTTTCTTAGAAAGAGGCAAGATTTTACAATTTTTTTTTACTAATATCAATAGCGTCACATATGTGACATGAGCTCATGGTTTAAGACCAAGTTAAATCTGAAATTATCCACTTTTTAAAACTGGTAACATTGGTAACAATGATGCAAGTATCATTCAAGATGAATTATAAAAAAATGTACTTAAACACTGAGACATCTATATAAACATTATAGGATTAACATGTGGAAATAGAATATCTTTCTATGTTTTCTTATGCATTTGAAAATGGAAAAATTAAATGGAAGACAGTGCATATTTATTTAGACTCCAAACAATTTTGATTTTATAACTTCACTGTTAGAGCTAGTTTGTGCGCATAATTTTACTTGATTTTCACCCTATGTATTTCAAATAGGTATTATTAATTATTATTATTACCATTGCACAGATGGGAAAATTGATCTCAAAAAGATTTTTGTCACTCACTCTAGTCACACAGATAAGAAAGAGGAGACCACAATATCAATACCTCAACTCATTTATCTGATATCTATTTAAGATCCATTGAATAAATTCTATTCCTGAAATCATTATTACACTATATAGTAATGAAATTGAATACAAATTAAAAAAAAATCTAAATCCATTGAAGAAAGACTCACAGATGCAATACTTTATACATGGGACCTCCTGCTTGAAATCTCCTGGATAGCTGACCGAAATCTCAAACATAGTATGTCTAAAATCAAGCTAACTGACAAACACTCCCTCATTGAAACAAACAAAACAAAAACAAAATTTCTTGAATGATTTTTCTCATCTCAAAAAACCCCTGCCCCAAACCCAGAGGTCAGCCTAGATTCTTCCCTTTCCATCACTCTCCAAGTGACATTTCCATTTGCCTCTTTTTCTACTGTGAACTCTAGTCAGTCACCCCATTTTTCATAACCCAAACCTGCCTCTCTGCTCCTCTACATGTCAACCCCTCTGATCTATGTTCGCAGTAGTCAAAGTGATATTTTGAAAAATCACAGGATCTTGACTCTTGACTTTCTACCCCCTAAAAACTCTGCTTTGATTCTTTGGTTTTCCATTGCTAACAAGAAAAAAGCCAACTCCTTTATGATTACAGAGATCCAGACTTGATACTTTCTTGTCTGTCTCTCCAACTACATTTTACATCATTCCTTTCTTTTCTTATTGTCTTTGTTCTGGTTACTATAAAAATCACCCTAGACTGGGTGACTTAAAAATAGATATTTATTTTTCATAGTTCTAGAGGTGGGGAAGTCCAAGATCAGAAATGCTAACATGGTTAGGTTTTGGTGAGAACGTGCTTCTTTGCAGATGGTTGTCTTTTCATTGTATTCTTAATTGGCAGAAAGAGCAGAGGAAGCAACCTCTCTGTGTTTCTTCTCATAAGGGTACTAATTTCATTTATGAGGGATCTACCCTTATGACCTAACTACCCTCAAAAATCCCACCTCCTAATACCAACACACTGGGGATTAGGATTTCAAAACATGAATTTGAGTGGGACAAAAACACTTAGTTCATAACACTTATCCCTAACCCAAAGATTCTTGATCACTTTCCGAATCTTTGGGGTATGGCAACTCCTTTTCTACCTCTATGACTGTGTGTGTGTGTGTGTGTGGTGGGGGGGGTGTATGTTTTCTCTTTCTAGAATAGTCTTTCTCTAGTCTTTTGTATAATTATTCTTCCTTTGAAATCTCAGATGAAAAATTTCCTGACCCCCCCTTAATTAATGAAAATTGTTTGCCTGGTTACTAAATACCTTCTCACTTTATTTCCTTCATAATCTTCTATTTTTACTTTCTATTTGCTTTCTTGTTTATTGTGTCTCCCTTGGATCAAGGTCATATTCATATTTGTGACTTCAACTCTTATAAAAATGCTAGGTGACTAAATACCTATTATACCCGCTAAAAGTTAAAAAAAATGGCAACACTCAATACTGACAAGAATGATAAAACTGCATCATTCATATACTGCTGGAAAATAGTTTGGAAGTTTCTTTAAAAAAATAAAATAAAACATATGCTAATATATGACCCAGCAATTGCACTTCTGGATATTTATTTCAGATAAATAAAACTCTGTATACAATCTTCCATACCAGCTCTAATTTTAAACGCCCAAAGCTGAAAACAACCAAACTACTGGATATGTTACATCTATATGATGGAATGCCACTCAGAAATAAAAAGGAATAAATGATAGTGTATAGAATTGTTGAATCATTATATTGTACACCTGAAACTGATACAACACTCTATGTTAATAATATTTCAATTAATTTTTTAAAGGAATAAACTATTGACGCATGCAATGTTTGATGGATATTAAAGGCACTGTGCTGTGTAGGAAAAAAAAATATCAAGGGTCTCATATTCCAATTATGTAACTCTTAGAAATTGACATAGCGGTAGAAAACAGATTAACAATTTCCACAGGTTAGGGATGACCGAGGGTTTGGGGTGGTTGTGACTATAAAGCATGAGGGAGAGCTCCATGGCGATGGAATAGTTCTGTATCTTGACTGCAAGATCATCTTGATGAACTTACACATATGAATAACTGATGCAGAACTACGCATACTCACTGTGTTTATGTCAAATTCCTGGTTTTAATATTTTACTATAATTATATAAACTGTAATTATTGGAGGAAACTAGGTAAAGAGAATATGGGATCTCTGTAATTATTTGAAATTTCTTGTGAGTCTACAATTATCTCAAAATAACAAGATTAGAAAAATGTTAAGTATTCACTAAATAAAAAAAGCTAAACTTATACAATGTGTACTATATGCAAATGCCTATATACATGAACCCATGTAATACTATCAATAATAGAATCACATTGATACTGTTATTAACATCCCTAATTTATAGCTTGGTAGTTCACCCAAAGTCACACAGCTGGTATGGGGAGAAGCCCTGATTTTAATCCAAGCAGGATCGGCTTCAGAGGAAGTGCTTCTTTTTTTTTTCACTTTTTTTTTAATGTTTATTTATTTTTGAAGGAGAGAGAAACAGAGCGTGAGCAGGGGAAGGGCAGAAAGAGACGGAGACACAGAATCCGAAGCAGGTACCAGGCTCTAGGCTGTCAGCACAGAGCCTAACGCAGGGCTTGAACTCATGGACCTTGAGATCCTGACCTGAGATGAAGTGGGATGCCCAACCCACTGGGCCACCCAGGCGTCCCCAGAGGGAGTGCTTTTAATCATCACACTACAGTGTTTCACAAAAATAATTCTTGAGTGAATGAAGAAATAAATTAATGAAAATTATTTTTAAAAAACAGGTGTATTTATGCAAGGGAGAGGCATCATACAACCTTTTGGACAAACACAGGTTAACTTTTCACATCCCCTCTCCATTGAACTTGATTGTAGAGTCTTAAATTGCTGAGAAAGAGAGGAAAGTTAAGCTTAGGAATATAATGCTACATCTATTGTGCTATTAAATTCTCAGAGTTCCCGATTAAACTTTTCCAGAGTTAGAAATTGTTCATAATTTTGGAAAGCTTATTTTAATTACATTTATTTTAGTTACATTTCCGGGAATACAATCACCATAATGCGTGTAAGTAGTCATGTACCACTTGATAGATATCAGCCCACAAAACAAGAACTTGATAAAAACAAAGGGGTTGGTTCAGTTATATCTACCCTCCAGCCATTCAAGATTTATCTAATGCTTAACCACTATATTACTTAGCCTAATCCAATTTTATCTATTTTCTGGAAGAATTCTCCACAATTAATCAGAACGATTTATTCACATTTTTTTTCCATCAAAATGCTAGGTGTATTCCTTCCTGAATCACCTAGTCTATTACTGTCAATATTTGCCAGGGATGAACTAAGTTTGTGAATTCCCCGAAAATATTGGTTAAGTTAACAAGGAGAATACCTGGTCAATGTCTTCAAGAGCTCAAAGTCTACTAGAAAGGACAGAAGCAAAGGGAATGTCAATACAATGTGATGGATATTTTCAATTATTCTTTTTTCAGCTATACAGAGATATAACTATTATATTGTGTAAGTTTAAGGTGTATGATGTGAATTTGATCAACATATATATTGTAAAATTATTGCCACATATGGTTAGTTAACCCATCCATCACCTCACATGATTAAAATTGTTTTGTGGTGTGATGAGACATTAAAGATCTATGCTCTTAGCACCTTCAAGTATATAATAAAGATTTCTAACTATAGTCACCATTCTTAATATCAGATACTCAGCCCTTACCCATCTTCTATCTGGAAGTTTCTAATCTTCAAACAGCATCTGTCCATTTCCTCCACTGCCCAGCCACTAGTCATCCATCATTCTGCTATGAGTTTGACATTTGAAGATTCCTCAAATAAGTGAGATCATACAGTAAATGTCTTTCTCTGACTTATTTCACCTAGCACAATGCCTTCAAGATCCAACCATGTTGTCAAAAATGGCAGGATTTCCTTCTTTCTATGGCTTAGTAATATTCCACTGCATATATATATGACATTTTCTTTATCCATTCATCCATCCATGAACACTTGGTTGTTTTCATGCCTTGGCTACTGTGAACAACCTCTTTAATTTCATGTGTTTGTTTTTTGGAGAATTTGAGAAGGATTGGCATTAATTCTTCTCTAAATGTTTGATAGAATGTACCAGTGAAACCATCTGGTACTGGGCTTTTCTTTTGGGGGTGTTTTTAATTATTGCTTCAATCTTCTTAGTTATTATTGGTCTGATCAGATTTTCTACTTCCCCATGATCCATTATTGGAAGGTTATACCTTTCTAGAAATGTATCTATTTCTTATAGGCTATCCAATTTGTTGGCATAGAATTGTTCATAGTAGCCCCTTATGACTCTTAGCATTTCTGTAGTGTCAGTGGTTATGTGCTCCTTTTCATCTATATGTTTGTTGATTTGAGTCCTACCTTGTCTTTCTTGGTTAGGCTAGCTAACGGTTTTTCCATTTTGTTTACCCTTTTGAAAAATCAACTCTTAGTTTCATTAATTTTATACTCTTGTTCTTCTAGTCTATATTTTATTTATTTATACTCTAATATTTATTATTTCCTTTCTTCTGCCAATTCTGGGCTTAGTTTGTTATTCTTTTCCTAGTTCCTTTAGGTGTTGTTTCACATCTTTCTATTTTCTTGATTATGCATTTATAGCTATAAACTTCCCTTTGGGAACTTTTGCTTTTGCTTCATCCCATAAATTTTGGTATGTTGTGTTTGGTATGTTGTTGTATTTGTCTCAAGATACTCTTTTCCTTTTGATTTCTTCTTTGACCCGTTGGATGTTCAAAAGTGTGTTAATTTCCATATGTTTGTGAATTTTCCAGTTTTCCTCCTGTCACTGATTTTTAGTTTTATACCAGTGTGATCAGAAAAATACTATATATGATTTTAATCTTCTTAAATTTGTTAAGGCTGCTTTGTACCCCAACATATGATCTATTCTGGAGAGTCTTCCATGTGCACTTGAGAAGAATGTACATTCTGATGTTGTTGGATGTAAGGTTCTATATGTGTTAGAATCAGTTGGTCTGTGGTGTTATTCAGGTCTACTGTCCCCTCATCACATCAACTGGATAATCTACCCACCATTGAAAGTGAGGTACTGAAATCCCCTATTATTGTTGTCTATATCTCCCTTTAGTTCTCTTAATATTGTTCTAAATATTTAGGTCTTCCAACGTTGGAATGAACATATACTTACAAGCGTCATATCCTCTAAATGAATTGACCCTTCAATTATTGTTTCTGTCTCTCATGAATTTCCATTACTTGCTTAAATAATCAGGAGAATTATCTTATTTCCCTAATAAATATGTTAATAAATTTAAGAATAAGTGGAGGCTTGATTCCCACTTCAAAATTTAACATGTTATTACATTGTTTATATAAATGTAAGAGGATTGAATAAAAATCTTCATAATTGTGTTCAACACAGAAAATGATTGAGGTACATTAAAATGCAACCAACTGGAAACTATTAAAAATTACCTTAGTTAAGTCAGTAATAAAAGTGAAACTATTATCACGTATCAGCTACTTTATTTTTCAAACTATTTAAATTGGAACATATTCTACCTGTAAGCTATGTTCAGGAAAAATTGACAGTAAAAGGATTGTATCATACACAAAGAAGTGTAAGTCACATTTTCAGTGTAACAACGAATAGTGTTTACAGAACATGTTATAGCTTATTCTGCAATATAAAACAATCCTGAGGGGTTTGTTTTTACCTTCAAATCAAAATTCAAATTACAATCAGAAATGAAATGATGTTCTTATTTCAGCAATGAATACATAATTGACTTGATTTTTCTCAAGACTGCATTTTCTAATGTTCATCTGGGTATAACACTTTAAAGAGTCCCTTTCAATCTTAAATAATACTCAGTTTGTGACTATAAAACACACCTTTTTCAGCTCCACTTATTCTTCAGAAGGACCCTTCCATATCAGGGATTAACACAATATGCATCATGAGTTCAAAAATTTCAATTTGCAGCTATCCTTAGCAAATAATGAGAACCATCTGGACTGATTGATGTGGAGATTGAAAGTAATTGATCCGGCAATTGAGAAGCTTTTATGAAACATGAAATTAAACAAGATGATATTAAGCATTCTAAAGTTCATTGGAATGACACACCAATGTACTACTAGCTGCTCATTTTCTTTCATATTTATATAAAAAGCCTTGACTGGCAGAATATAACAGAAATAGAAATTTGAAAAATCTAGGTATTGATGTATTGAGCAAAGGTCCACAGCTGGTTTACTTTGTTACAAAAAACATTCTATGCAGTGCGTAAAGTCCTTGATTTCTTACCAAATGTTATCTGTAGGTAAAACATTATTAATGGAATTATAATTATTAATATGTATAGAGTACCCTTAAAAAGAGAAAACTATATAGAAAGGAACTAGAAATATTTTTAGCTTTGAATAAAAGGTTACATTATTTCAGATCCTTATTATCCCCCTCTTGGAAAAAGAAGTGCTTCAGAAGGCCAGTTAAATATTGCCTGATTTTCACAGCAAACTTTGAGATAAGCGAAGCTTATTCTTCCCACTTGAAGGATGAATAGCTAAATCTCCCAGATACTGTGTCATTTGCTAGTGGCTGGGTGAGTAGTAGACCAAAGCCAGGACCCTACATTTTTGTTTTTAATTTATAGCCTAAAATACATTCTAGTATACCACATTGCTTCTTGATAAGGAAACACAGACAGCCGAAAGCATACATATTGCCTTACTAGAATTTCCCCCCCAATATCCCATATTGCTAATAACTTTGTTTACTTCCCTGTATAAAAAGACATCGATTCAGGGGAATTCTTCCACATTTTCATTGTATTCAACTGTATCACTAACTTAAGCACTATGCATAAGTCTCCAACATAAACGGACATCTGGCAACAGTGGCCAAAATGACTACAGGTAGAATCAGAAGGCAGGCCTTTGTAACTTGAGGAAGACATCTGAGAATTTATGAATGCCCAGAAAGAAATAGAAAAGAAAAAGACCTGAGGCTGGTAGAAAACAATGCTACCATTTCTGGAGATGCTTAAGACTTCAACAATCTCAAAATCTTCATTTTCTCAAAATCTGAGCATAAAGTACAACAATGGCATTCTGTGATATAATCTTGGACATATTTCTCAGTAAGAATCATTATAAAATGTGACAAATTTTAAAATGTGACCAAGAATGAAGCTAATAACTCCGTTGTTGATCTCAGTGCTGAAAGTAAAATAATCTAGTCTGACACACAGAAACATAATACATGTATTCAGAAAGATTAATGAATATTCATTAAAATTTATATTACATTTATAATAAATCATGGAATATATAGTCATGAAATTATGCATATTTACATAGGAGAGTAATATACTATTTTTGTTTCTCTAAAGTTGCTAGAGTGGGGGGCGTCTGGGTGGCTCAGCTGGTTAAGCGGCCGACTTCAGCTCAGGTCATGATCTCTCTTGGTCCGTGAGTTCGAGCCCCACTTCGGGCTCTTTGCTGACAGCTCAGAGCCTGGAGCCTGTTTCAGATTCTGTGTCTCCCTCTCTCTGACCCTCCCCTGTTCATGCTCTGTCTCTCCCTGTCTCAAAAATAAATAAAACGTTAAAAAAATTTAAAAAATATAGTTGCTAGAGTGGTTTCATGGAGAAAATGAGATTTCATAAGCAATTCTAGTTAAAAAGATTTCTTGAGAGATTGTGGACCAAGGGTACATATCAGAAACTAAACACAGCTTGAGGAAGCTCGGGGGCAAGAAGTAAGGCATCAGTGGTTGGTATAAAGGAACTATTAAGATGCATTCACCCAAGCAGTAAGTCTACCCTATTCTGCTTTATCTATCTAGACAGTGACACCAAAAACCGATGTGGGCTATACAATATTGGATGGTTCCCTAAGGTGAGTATCCTTGCAGAAGTTCAGGTAGAGTAAATGGACTGAAAATGCCCATCAGCCAATGAGCAAATTAGGATGAATTGTCATACATTCTTACACTCATCTCTTTGCCACATTTCCTAAGCAAACACGTCTCTCAAACTATGTAGGAAAAACTTTTAGTACTTAAATAAAAAGGTGAAATATATAACCTGCTTGAGGCTGCATGAGAAAGGAAATGTGAGCTCCTGCGTCTTCAAAGAAATGCATATTACATTCCTCTTTATAGATTTACCCTTGGTCTTTAGAGTTAAAAACAAACAAATGAAACCTTGAGAATATCTGCACCTCCATCTCATCCCCTCCCCCAAAGCTGACTTTAGCTTCCCTGGAAGAGATCTCCAATTTTATCAAAATTAAATAAATATTATCACTGCTACTATATATTGTATCAAATATGCCTAATATATTCTAAGCACTTTTAATATTTTTTACATATTATTAACATTCATGCTGTTACAACTGTCAAGGCATACCAGATGAATATCAGTTCTGGAGGTAGATGCTATCATTGACTCCATATTACATATGAGGAAATTCAGAAGCAGAGAAAGATTTTCCAGCTATTAGGTAGCAGACAAGATGTTCAACACAATTTGGCTTCAGAAACTAATCTGTTAACCTCCCTATTATATTTGCTATTAGATATTCAATTCTTCATATGGCAAAAAGGTGTGAGGATCATTAAATATTATCTGATAAACAAACTGCTGTAACAAATTAAAATTCGAAGTGTATAATAATTCTCACACAATGTGAACACTGTTGTATAATAGTCCAAGGTTAGTGTTCTGACCAGCATGTGTCTATTCTTCAGGAAATGATTATGGCATTGCCTGACCTCTTCTAGAACCTTATTATCATCTTCACTCAGGCCATGGAATGAGGAGAAAATAGTGGACAGAAGGCATATCTGCATCCTTAAAAGCCTTGGCCCAGATATGGACACGCCATTTCCATGCACATATTATTGACAAGAACTTGTCACATAGTCATACCTAATTTGGTAATGTACTCTAGCTGTGTGCAGAGGAAGAAAAGGAATGTGATTTGGGGGAAACTTAACAGCTTCTGCCATAATCAACTGACTGAAAAGATCCAATACTTGGTTCTCTTGATTTAAAATTTTAGTGGAACTGAAAACAATACCAATATAGCCACCTATGCAAAATTTATAGTAAATTTTTTATATTAATAATTATTTTAAATAACCATGTGATTTCAATGTTCCATCTTAAAATTATAAATTATATGTTGGATGAATGTTAGTGTAAATTTAATATTGCAGGATTTTGCTGAGGATTAATTGCACCTGTTGATATACCCTGTTAAGCTCTGATTTCCTCTGAACCTAATTAGTTGAGTTTGATTTTACTTGAACATTTTAGTTAAATGTGAAAATGAAACAATTTCTCCCCACACATAAAGACTTAATTAAGTAAAAGTTGTGAGTAAATGTTTAAAATATATGGGGTAAAGCATAGACATTCGGATGTAAAAGTGAAAAAATTCAACTCCATGACTTCATTAGTTGGCTTACAACAAAATTGTTTTATCTCTTTCTAATAAGCATTATATAGACAACAGAATTGCCATTTCTGATAGGACACTGAAATAGTCTCATTATGGGCAAGTGTAATAAATGCAGGTGTGATTTTAACACCTCAGCTTGGTGGATTCTAAACACGTGGCCTTGGTCAAGTTTCTTAATTTCTTTGATTCTTGTTTTAATAATTCATAAAAACAAAACAAAATACCTGCTTCAAAAGTTTGTTGTGAGGATGAAGAGAACACAGAAGGTCTTAGTCCATTTGTCTGAGTGGTCAATCAGTAATGTTAGTTTTCTTTCCAAAATCTTATCCCCATATTCTTACCCACATCTCATTCCAAATCCTCCTCACTCTGCCTATCTGTTTACTTAGAGAGAATATGTTCACTCTCACCTGGACTTTTACTGGAAGAAAATCCTGAATGTTAAAAATGAAACTGGAAAGTAGTTGGGCATTTCATTTGTTGTTTTTAATTATGTCAACATAATACATTTCTCTGTTGTTAAGTAGCTTACATCAGCAATTCATTGGTTAATCTTGACTTATTTAATCCACTAGAAGCTTAAACGTTTGTAATATTAGCACAAGTATTAATTACTTCTAGTATTAGTAATGTTATAGTATTATAGTACAATTAGTAATATAATAGTATAATCAGCACTATATACATTAAGATTAAAGGAAAACAAAGTATTATATGTATCATTGGACTTATGACTAATATGTAATGATATTCTGTCTTCTAATCCAAGTCCAAGTCTACTCCTACTAGAACACAGCTGATTCCTCTTCACAAAAACCATCACAAGTATCACTCCTGTAATATTTTTTTCATACAACTATCACACTTAAATATAAATTATTATTGAGTACTCATTTTATCAGGGAATAATTTTCTAATGGAAGACAGGAACACAGAATGAGAATACTCACAAAACTTGGTTCATGAGATACTGTAATTATTGATACAAATCTGGCCCCTTGTTATTCCCTTTATTTATATCTGCATTTATGTATTAAGATTCTAATAATACTTGTGAATTTAGTACCAAATCCAATTACTAGATCTTCAAAAATAAGTTACATGTATTCACGCGCTTCATGTACTTTTTCTTATCCTGTCACTATGTCTATAACCGGAAGTACCGCTATTCTGTATTTTAATAATGGTTTTACATGGGTAGGCATGTGCATATGAATGTGTGTATGTGTGTGTGTATCATAAATAAAAAAAGAAAGAACAAACAACTCAACAGCACAATGGAGGAGAGGCTTACATGGTCACCTCTTCAAAGAGGGGATCTAAATATCTAATGAGATACAATGATATGCTCAAATTTGTTATCATATAAGAGTAAATGAAATTCATAATGAAAAATATTTTTTACCATTTGATTGGAAATAATTAAAAAGTAAAACAGTATCAAGTTTGAGAGGTTGGGAATGGATAGAATTTCTTACACTGTGGGATAAAATTTTTGAAATAATTTTTTCACTGTGATTTTATTTACATTATTTTCTTTGTCCTGGTTCTTGCTTCAGTGAGTCTACTAGGATATGTAAACTCTGTTGCTAACAATAATGTGAATAAAAAAATAAGTTAGACAAGATTTTAAAAAATGCATGATGAGGCATAAAAAGTCTTACAAACCTTCCCCATATACTACCATTCCATGGCATAAACACTTTCTGAATAATATTTTGAACTTTTGGAAACTTGAATAGAAATAATTCCAGTTTGACAAGTTTTATAACATTTAAATGTAATTACTTAACAACACTGAATTTAAACCTGGAGGGGAGAATAAAGGAGTGGGGAAGGAAATATACATATCAATATTTGCCATGTAAACTGCATACAAATAGGGCCCTTTCAAATTTATCTATGTATGTAGAGTTTTAAAAGCCCAATACAAAATTACATTTCTGTGCTTTCAGAGAACCAAACAATAACATTTTATAATATTTATATTGATAGCTTAATTGCAAAAATCTTTTGTGAATTATTGCTTATATTTATGAATTGGAACAAAAATGGTATTTGCTAGATTTGAAAAAAAACTAATTTATAAAAAGGTAAGTGACTGAATATTGCGTATTAGTCACATCACATAATATTTACCATCGAACATGTTCACATAAATTTATTTCCATATTCCATAATCAGATTGAGATATATTAAGATATTCAGGAGTATTTGTGAAAGCAATTGAGACATCAATATTAAAATATGTATGCTTCCTCATTTTAACAACTCTCATTCTTATTATTTGAGAGGTTGATTATTACACAATTTGTTAATCCTTTTCTTCTTAAATATTTCATGTTTTCTCCTTTATGATGGTTTATTTTATGTGTCAACTTGACTAGTGATTCTGTTTTTCTCTAGAAGCTTGACTAAAACACCCATCAATGGAAAATCTATGCTATAAGGGAATCCCAATGAAAACACCTGAGTGGTAAAAGCACTGAATGGCAAGAATTTTAGGAGTGTTTAGGATTATGCAAGGTAAATTGAAAGCCTTGAAATTGACAGTTATTGAACATCAATTATTTTTCAGTAATTAAATTTGAAATATTTTTACATCTTTTTCAGTTGAATTCTCCCAACAATGCCTTGGAATATGTACCGCATCGCTATGACAGACCCAGTGGTGCTGCTTTTATATGCTCAGGTTGCCATAACAAAATTACAGACTGGTGACTTTAGACAACAGGTATTTATTTTCGCACAGTTCTAGAGGCTAGGAGTCCATGACCAAAGTGGTGGAAAGTCTGGTTTGTAGTGAGAGTTCTCTTCCTTTTTTGTGGATGGCTACCTAACCCTGATATCTCTTCCACTTCTTATAAGGGCAGCAGCCATACGGGATTAGTCCCTCACTCTTAGGACCTCATCTAACTTTAATTACCTCTCTAAAGACCCTATTTCCAATAGTCCCATTATGGACTAGGACTTCAACATATGAATTTAGAGGGGCACATTATACAGTATCTAATACTACTTCATTATTCTACCTATACCCACATATTTCCTAGCCCCACTGCAGTTAGACAGGGACACTGACTAGTTATAGCTAAACAGTCTGTTACTTTGGGATCTAAGTAAAAAAGAACTAAAATAGAAGTTTCTAGCAGTCTCTTCCTTTGCCACAGTGACTGAGAAGACCTTGTGCTCCAGACTATACAACACCTGATAGTGGAGACTCTATCAGCCTGGGTCTCAGAGAGACTACAGATCACAAACCCCTTGCCAAACTGAATTGGGTACGTAACATGATTGAAAAATACATTTTTAGTTTAGCCATTGTATATTTGGGATTGCTTGTTCTTGCCATTTACCTGGATTTATACCCTAGAGTGGTAGTTAGAGGTGCAAAATCACCTTGGTTTAAATACCAACTCTACCATGTATGAAATGTGTAGACTCAGGAAAGTTTCTTAACATCTTTAACAATATTCATGCATAAAATAAAAGTAGTTAATAATACCCATTTCATAAAAGTGTCATGTAGTTAAAATGAAAGTTTGCATGTAAAGTGCTCTTAAAAGTGCTTTGCATGGGATAGGAGACCGATGGGCACCGGGGTGGCTCAGTCAGTTAAGCATCCAACTTCAGCTCAGGTTCATCATCTCGCAGTCCATGGGTTTGAGCCCTGCATCGGGCTCTGTGGTGACAGCTTAGAGCCTGGAGCCTGCTTCAGATTCTGTGTCTCCCTCTCTCTCTGCCCTTCCCCCCCTCATGCTCCATCTCTCTCTGTCAAAAATGAATAAACATTAAAAAAATTTAATAGGGGATCAATAACTGCCTATTATTTTTATGTTGAGAATCTGTGGTTCAGAGCTTATGCAAAAGTTGATGATAAAACTTAAACAATCATAAGTCACATGGGAAGTTCTTAGAGACAGGTGGTAAAGGCCAAAACAGAGAATAACAACTGAACTGACCAGTCACTTGGCACTGCCTAGATATAGCTCTAAGAAGATGGTGATACTCACATATAGAGAGTTAAGTCAGGAAATTCAAGTTCACGCCCAACCCCAAGTGATTTTATATTCACTCATGTATATAACAACATAAGCAGAGTATTACTAGTGATCCTAGGATAACAACTGCTTCCCCAATTCAATTTGTCACCATTCATTTCCTCCAGGGAATCTCTATAATTTTATGCCCAAGAGAAATTCCCTCAGAATGTTTACTCATTCATGGACCCTGTAAACCAAAATGACCACATTCATACAAGTACTAGGCATTACATGTCCTGACCATTTTGGAAAAACCATTTATTAACACTTGCTCATGATGTATAAAAAAGCAGTTCTGGCTGGTCTGCCAAAACTGTAAAGCATTATTTTCATTTTGCCCTAGTCCACATACTCCCAAAAGGTACAATTTCAACATTTTAAAAGAATATAGCAGCTATCAGAAGGAAGGTTTGTATGAAAATAAATAACAAACAGAAGCTACTTTGAGTTTAATATGTTAAATTCTTCTGCAATCTCTTTCTTATTGCTCTCATCAGATAATGGATGTATGTTGATAGTGCTTTGAAACAGTAAAAATATTGGGCATGTCTAATGCACTTGGTCCTATAAATGCCTCAGTATTGTCTGTTTTCCTGAGGGTGCCAACACTGTATTCACCCAGTGAGTCCCACCATGAGAAGCAAAGGAATACTGAGAGCCAGGAGTTCATCTACAGACTAGTTAGGGACAAGCTCTGAAGTCAGAAGATACAGACTATCATACTCACTACTGCACGAAGTTGGCCAAATTAGTGAGTATCTCTGACTTTATCTCTTTCTTTGTGTAAATGTGAGATTTCAAAATATAAATATTGAGTTGTTCAAAATGAAACTTGAAAAAAAGGATGGAGGCATCCTCACTACTTCTAGTCTAGGTGTGAAAACTGATGGAGATAATCCAAATAAATTTCTAAGGGCAATGCCTGAAACATAGTAAGCCATCAATAAATGTTATCTTTATCATTAGAAGTTAGAAAAAAATTCATACTCATGTTCTATTAAAATGTATTGCAACTTTTGGCTTTCAGCTTAGAGGAGGTGAAGGTGTAACTATCTCTGTCATTCCAAATCAGAGTTCATCTGATACCAGCTGCCTTCACCACGTTGCCTAAATTTGACCTCAATGAAATCAAAGTTGTATGCCTGATATGCACTGGTGGGGAAGTCAGTGAGTACCACGTCTGCCCTAACCCCAAAGAATTGGCCCCCTGGGCCTGTCTCCAGAAAAGGTTGGTGGCGACTTTTCCAAAACAATGGGTGATTTGAAGGGTGTAAGGATTACAATTAAACTGATCATTCAGAACAGGCCCAGACTGAAGTGGTACCTTCTGCCTCTGTCCTGATTGCCAACGCCCTCAAGGAACTACCAAAAGACAGAAGCAGCAGGAAAACATTAAGCACAGTGGAAATATCACTTTTGTTGGGATTGTCAGCACTGCCCAACAGATGCAGCACTGATCTTTAGCCAGAGAACTCTCTGGAACCATTATAGAGATCCCAGAAAGTGCCCAATCTGTGGGTTGCACTGTTCATGGCTGCCACCCTGGTGACATCATAGATGACATCAATAGTAGTGCAGTGGAATGCCCAGCCAGTTAAGAACTACAAAGAAAAATATTTCAATAAAGGATCATTTGACAATAACAACAGCAAAAATGCATTACAGTAAGCAAGGGGAAGAAGCTAGAATGATTCATGTAGTAATGGATTAGAGTTGGAGACATCAGTAAGAACTTAGTTCAGTATATTATATATAGTTGCAAGTAGAAATATTTATAGATATGTGTATATACATGGGTTAGTACACACACATACATTGCTTTGTGTGGTCACCTGAGAGGTCCATCCCAGTAGCAAAGGGCCCAGATCTGGGTTTCTAATACCATTCTCCTATGAAAGGAACCAGAAGCTCCTTGGAGAAACGACTGATTCAAGGAGTGAAGCAGGAATTATACAAGATAAGCTTGGTATGTTAGCAAGTAAGGACACACTAAAACAAAACAAAACAAAACAAAACAAAAAATTTTGGGAGTTATATGGGAGTATGTCAAAGAGACTTAGGAGCCAATTGAAAGGCTCCCCATAACCAAAGCTGGAAAATTTTGAGCAAGAAAATAAACTCAGATAAGTACCCAAGATATAAAATTAGTATCTATAAGTCTATACTTACATATATTGAACAAATATATATTAATAATTGAACAAATTAATAAATGGATAAGAGACAACTGTCTCATGTAGAAGAATTACAAATAATTATGTAGATACTTCTCCATCAAAGAGGGAGAAAATAAATCCCCCTCCATAAATGTGGGCTATTGATAGTGGATCTTCCAAAGAGTAAAATATGGAAAGGTGGAGAAAAGAGTAACTTTACATTAGAGAAAACTGACAAACACTACTTCAGGCAAAGTTATGATCAACAGTCATGAATCATAATGCCATATATCTTTCATATAATGTGACGAAAACAGCACTTCACATCTGTGATCTTCCTCCCCAAATCTCATAACCCAAGTCAGGGCAGAGAAAACCATCTGAAAAATTCCAATGGAGGAGAATCCTACAAAACACCTCATCAGCACTCTCCAAAGCTGTCAAAATGATCAGAAACAAGGAAAGTGAGAAACTGTCACAGCCTATAGGAGCCTAAGGAGACATGACAATTAAATGTAATATGACACACTGGATGGGATCCTGGAAAAGAAAGAGGATATTAGGTCAAAACTTAGCAAATGTGAATAAATTATGGATTTTAGTTAACAATAGTATATCACTATTGGTTCATTACTTGTAGTAAATGTACCATATTACTGTAGGTGTTAATAACAGGGGATACTAGATGTTGAGTATATAGGAATGCTCTTCACTATTTTCTCATTTTTCTGTAATTCCAATACTGTTATAAAAATAGTATTAAAATGCATTACAATAATTGGAAGCATTTTCTCTAAGACCTTGGTTAGTCATTTCAGATGATAGCAGGTTGCATGAAAAGTGCTTTAACATTACACTGATGGAGTTCCATCCCACCTCTGTCACTTTGTAGATTCATACACCAGCATAATTTAGTCCTTCTTAAAGACATAGTGCCCTTTCATGTGTACAATGAAGATACAAACAGCCTCAGGAATGTGGCAGTGAGGAATAAATCAAATCAAATATACGAAGCACCCAAAACAATGCCAGTCATAGAAAGCTTAAATCTGTCCAAAGACATACAAACAGCATAAGAGAGCCAGGATATGGATTTGGCTTTGTGAGGTCCCACTGTCCCTAATCTTGCCATTATGCTACATTGGTTGTAATTCAAATGTCAGAATTCAGTCATCAAAGCAGGCCAGTTTGGAACATATATATTTGCTTATTTAGCCCCTCAGCGGGGCTATAATATCCTTTAGCAGTGACAATGTGAGCTTGGAGCCTGTGTTTAATAGTCATTGTTAGCCCCTCCTCTGAGATTTGGCACAAATGCTGACAATAAGTGAGCGTACAAAGCCTGTTGGAAGTAATGAAGACACGGAGAAGAGGAAATGAAAGAAAAGTAGATATAGAACACTGGAAGGAAGTCAGAAGATTAAAAATTATATCTACCTTGTCTTCACCTGACTTATCTGTATTCCTGGCTTTCTGAAACTGGATTGCTAAATTCAGTTAAATTCAACACCCTCTGATGCGTATCCATCTTCATACATTTCAGGGTGAATACAGCACATGTTTTAGCATGGAAATTTCATTCAACATAATGGAATTTAAAGCAACCACCCCCCCCCCAATTGGAGTAAGTGGCATGTGCATTTTAGGTAAGGAATCCAAGCCCGAATGAATTTTCAAAACAAAAGACTTCACAGCAGCACTGTGGTAGTAACAGACTTCTACAAACTATTTCCTTAGCTCCCCCAGGTCACACGTTCACTCTTCCCTGCCATGAGGTTTGAGAGAGTACGTGTTCAGCATCACAAGAAGCATTGAGGGCAACACAAGACTGAATATGGTATGATTACTCTCCTCTAGGTGCTCAAACACAGACAGACAAGGCAGATATACAGTGGTAATTACAGAACACATTTTGGGTCATGGTAAAGGTCTGAAAGCATAGAGATGAGAGGCTTTAGCTGAGTTCTTACTAATCCCTCACACCCCAAAACCCCACCCTTGCAGATGGTTTATTACATTTACACACATCATCAAATCAGAGACCTCAAGTTCATTGGCATATAAACACTACTTTACATTAACTACTGATGCAGTAAGCAAACTCTAGACATGCCTTTTGTTAAAAAAAAAAAAAGAAAGAAAGATGGTATCCTAATTAAACAGGGTGGGGCGGGGGGGGGGGAGGAATTTAACAAAAGAACCAGGTTGTATAATGAAAAAATCAGGGTATTTCAAAAGATGATTTCCCAAAAGTGTTATAAATTTAGAAATTGTCAGTGTGTGTGTGTGTGTGTGTGTGTGTGTGTGTATAATAGATTACAAAGACACAGCCTATCAATATATAAATAAAGCTATAAATATATAAATGCACTTCACATTATGAAGTTTCAAATATGTAACTTTTCAGCAAGGCTACTCCTAAAAATGTTCCTATGACTTACAGCACATTCTGACGTTATGTGTCAGAACTCATTAGGAATTTAATATAATTTCCTTCCACTGTGAATTATGGAGTTACTCTCACTGTTTTTTTTTTTTTGTTTGTTTTTTTTTTTGCCTCTGAGCTCCATCAACTGTTTCTAAGAAACAGAAGTTGAAAGCGCTAGGGAAGAATCTTACGCACAGAACATAATCTATTTTTAGACTTTAGCTCATTCTGACGTGAATGCAAGAGCCACTGCAGCTACACTACCTGGGAATTTCCTGTACTCAGTAAACAAGGTCAATATATAGTTTTCACTCTATCTGGAACTGTAAAATTCACCAGATAATTGACATCGGTTTTAACGTAGGATTGAAAAAGGCTTAAACATCTCACAAATTGCCGAATCAGGTCATTGTAATAACTAAAGAGAAGCCTAAATGGAAAATGCTTTAAGTATTCAGCAAAGGAAGCAAGGAAAAGAGAAAAGGATGGGGGAGGAGCAGTGGAAAAGAGGGTGTCTTAATCCTCTCAGGCTGCTAGAGCAAAATACCATAGACAGGGTGGCTTATTAACAACAGAAATTTACTGTGCACAGTTCTGGAGACCGGGAAGTCCAAGATCAGGGTGATGGCATATTCGTGTCTGGCAAGGTTCAGGTTCTTTGTTGATGGCTGTCTTCTCACTATAACCTTATGTGTTGGGAGGGACAAGGGGGCTCTCTCTTGGGCCTCTCTTAGGGCAGCACTAATTCTATTCATAATGGATCTACCCCTCATGACCAAATTCCCTCTCAAAGGCCCCATTTCCTAATACCATCACCTTTGGCATTATGGTTCAATGTAGGAATTTTGAGAAGACACAAACATTTGAACTAAAGCAGAGGGTGGAAAAGAAGAGGAAAGGGCAGAACTGAAGGTAACCACCTACCCTCTACAATGTCTGCACTAGGTATTTTCACATGTCATCTAATTTCAGTTTTGCATAGGTTCCCATCACTTAGAACTTCCTGGAGCCTCAGTCTCCTCATCCCTGAAAGCTTAAAATCTGGTTTGAAGATTAACAATATGTCTTCCTAAACCACTGCTTGGTACTGACACCAGTCTCAGTACCAATTGCCGTCATCTCTACAGCTGTTTCCTAGAAGAGCCTCGTGAGAACAGTTTCTCCCTTTCACAATAGAGGGGATAAAATGGAAAAGTAGTGTTATTATCCTCCTTCAAGAAAGTTATATTCAGAGTCATCAGGCATCACCTGGCATCTGAGAGAACTATTTCCAGGAAGTAAAAACTACTCTTTCGAGAGGATCAACACTTTCAAACCATTAGGATAGGAACTACTTATGGACTGCTACACACAGCGTGTGTGTCAAACAAAAAATAATGCCCCTCGAAGACTCAAACACAATTGAGAATAGCAAGAGAGAGTTAAGTGCAAGCCCACAAAGCTATAATGTATTGAAGCCAATATAGATTTTACCCTGAGGGTTGTCTCTGTACTGGTACTTCCATGTTACTTTTGTAAATCCATAGAAACACATTCACAATTCACACAGCACAAAGTCAGTAAATACATTAAGAATTAACCCTTTGTTCTCTATTCCTTAACACTATCCAGAACTCCACAAATAATTTTCTCCTTAATTTCTACATTTTACACTGAATTTGATTACTCTTCTTTTCAACATGTTTCATGGACTCGTTATTCCTTTATTAACAAGTCACTTCCATGGTGTCAATAACTATCATAGGTATGTCTTAAATTGTTTAAAGAATTAGACCTTGTACAGCTTGAGAAATGAAGCAGATTTTACTGAAGAGAATATAAGTGCTCTAAGAAAGATTTTTAGCATAGTATTTATCGCACTTACATGTATATCTGACTCCCCTCTACTAGGTTTTATGGCCAGAATTTTTTAAACTTCAGATTTTAGCCTCAGAATGAGATTCTTTTTTCTTTTCTTTTCTTTTCTTTTCTTTTCTTTTCTTTTCTTTTCTTTTTTCTTTTTTTTTTTTTTGCCATCTTTCAGTTCTGCCATACACTCGATCAGCTGAATTCTTTTGTAAAATCTCTTCATATGTGAGCAAAAATAGTTGCCTGAGGAATGCCAGGATTTGTAATTTGTAAGGTTCAGGACCACAGAAAGAAAGGAATCCCCTTTTCCACAGTGTTTGTATCAATCCTCAATAAAGAGGATTTATTGGCCTTGCTAGAATCATGGGCCCACCTGCAGATTAATCATCGTTTTTAGTTTCCACAGATCTTAAGACTGCTTCTCCTGGAGGTAAAGAAAGAAGGACCAAGGATTTTAACAATACTGTATAAGAGGCGGTGAGGTACAGCTCTCAAAAACAAAGAAATAAGGAAAGGAACATAAATTTACATATCCACTCTATTTAATTTCCCTTAATTTTAATTTTCTCATTTGTAAAATGTAAATAATAGCAACAAACTCACTGGTCCACTGGGAAGACTGAATGAGAGAACACATGTAAACCCCCTGGCACATGAGAGGCATCCAAAAAATATTAATTCCTCTCTTCCCATGAGATTGCAGAACATGGTAATTGGATCTAAGAATACATGATCAGCTATAATCATCTTTGATATGTTTATAAATAGTATGTCAACAGTAGCAAGCCATGCAAATAAACAAAAGTCAACCTCTAAATTTTATTCAAGCATTAAAGGAAAATTGTTAATCATTAAAATAACTGGAAGTTGTAAACTTGGTGCAACAATTTGTTTTCACCTAAGTTACTGCACTTCAAGTTCCCTCATTATTCCATAACAATTTCATCACTAATGAAAATGTAATTGCAATGCAACACAGCTTTATGATGTTACCAGATGATTCCCCAATTTTTGTACTCTGTAGGTTAATCATGAATGTTGTTCTCATTTCAGAAGGTCTCTTATGCCAATATTACTATTCATGTCACAGTTAACATTAACATGCAGAACTTTCATTTAGAGACACACAACTAGTGACACTGTAGTCTTGACAAAATAGCTCTTTGATGTCCCCAACAGACTGACAACTATTAGAACTGTTTCTGTATTTCAGACTAAACATTCACAAAATAATTAGCTAGCTGAGAATGTGATAGTAAGAAAAATTTCTCTATTCTTTCCAATTGAAAGGCCAATGTCTATATATTTTATTATGTCCTATTCTTTACATATTTTCTCTCCCAACTCTGGCTTTAACATCCTGCTTATCCATAAGAATTTACATGCAGCATCTCCACATCTATCAAATTTTACTAAATTATCTTTCACCCCAGTTGAATTGTGAAAGTGATCTAGTCCAGCAGAAATAAATGCTGTCAAGGAACTTTGTTAATATGTCTCCTGGAGAACTACATTATAAACATTATAGTATATTAATATCATCGTACTCCAGAGGGTTTCTAAAAAAAGAAGGACAAAGACAACAGATTTGGTTCATAGTAATTTGGAACACATAATTTTCCCAGTGAACACAAGCAAGAGAATTCTTTCAGAGAATGACAGATCTGTAGCTTATCCTAAAAGAATATATCCTGATCCAGGAATTTATAAATAGAAATATGTAGTAGATAAAAATTGAGGCCCATCTTTTTAAAAATTATACTTTTAATGAAATCCAAGGAAAATAGCTTCACTAAAACAATTTCTGATCGACTCAGAATTTCTGGAGCAGAAAATGAGAACTTGTTTATATAAAGCTCTAGATAGACATCCAACTTTTAAAAAGAAAAATAGAGTTCCCTCTAAGAAACATAAAAAAAAAATTGGCAAGATGGTAAAGGAACACTAATAAGAATAGTGTAGAAAAAAAATCAGTTAGTCAAATAGGAGAACCAAAAGAGAGAGCATATGCAGAGGTCAGGTAGTCAAAAGATCCTTTCCTAAGGTAACTACTGATGAACTGATGGATGAAACAAAATTATAACATATGTTTGGAGAGTGCTTCATTTTTAAAAATATTAAACCTTTAGGGGTGCCTGGGTGGATCAGTCAGTTCAGCATCTGAATCTTGATTTTGGCTCAGGTCATAATCTCATGATTCGTAAGATTGAGTCTCACATTAGGCTCTGTACTGACAGCAGGGAGCTTACTTGGGACTCTCTCTCTTCCTCTCTCTCTCTCTGCCCCTCCCCTGTTAATGTTTTCTTTCTCTCTGTCTCTCTCTGTCTCTCTCTACCTCTCTCTATCTCTCTCTTTCTCTTTCTCAAAATAAATAAAAATAAACTTTAAAAAATAAAGTTTTAAAATATTAAGCTTTTAAATTTTGATAATTTAACAATTATATGCAATCTGCAGTCTCTGGTATTATACTGGAAGATGCAAAAGAGTTTAAATTGTATGTTTTTGTATCCCCTATAGCAACTAATATGGTTGTAGGAGGGGAAATTAGTTACATTAATTATATATTTTACATGTTAGCTGGTGAGAAACTTCACATTAAATATTATAAAATTATTATGTAATATTTGAGATAAACTTAACAATATGTATCATTATAACATATACTATTATCCATTAAAGATATGATTTAACCTATGATTTAGACAAAAAGAAAAATAATACATTTATAAATTATAATCCTTAGGAATAAAAGTCTGATAATATAAGAAGTTTGGTGTTGTGAAAACTGAAAACACTGACTGGAATTCACTTTTATTCTGGAGATTGTAGGGAGGGATTGATGTTGACTTAATGACATGGAAGGCCAAATGTATACTTTTGATTCCTAGATCAATGCCTTCTTTGTGAAAATAAATAGCCTGAACTATGATAGATAGTAAATATCCCTGATTTTGCAATGCAGTATAGTCAGCCACCATTCAGACAAATTCATCTTTTATGAAATGGATTATTTTTTTTCTTTGAAACAGAAGAATCAACCTAAAAAACATATATTTACCAGAATAATTATTGAAGAGCATTTTCTATGGCCATACATAATTAAATCACAGATTCCTAGTGAGAAACATGAGAATTAATCATATAAGGAAAATAAATTTGGAATCAACATACATTCTATACACACAGAATTTTGCAGTTACTATCACATTGTCCTTTTTTAAACATCTCGAGGGCTATAGATGATTTTAAAATATGTGGTGCATCTGAACAAGAGCTCAGACATTACTTTCTATAAGAAATTGACAATGAAATAGGTGGCAAGAATGTCACCCCACATGAAATTGAGATAATAGTCTGTGTATAACATGCTTCAAGCATAAATCATCACTCTTAGTGACGTGCAGGAACTGACAAAAATGAAATATCCACTGTATCTATAAAAATATAGGTTGCATCCTTATAGAGTTACTAGGCTTATTGCTTTGACAGAAATAGTCTATTCCACTCAAACATTTGCTAAGGTTTAGACTATCAATTTTGCTGACTTTTCTCTAAATTGAAAAGTTTTTGACTGAAGTAGTTGAACTATATTGTTTTTGTTTCCTATAGTTACCTCTATAAAGATGATGTCCAAAGGAGTAGATTTTGTGAACTGAAATGCACTATTTTATTATATATGGTATGAAGTAGAACTTTCAAAATCAAATATATACAGAAACTGGGCAAATGAGGTAAAAATTAATGAATTCTCTTATTGTAGCCAACTAGAGAATTCATGAGAATTATACATCCAGAAAGGACAACTGAACAAGTGCTAGTAACTTCTCAGGTCTATCTAACTGTTACCATGCAAAGAATACAGAAATGCTGTAATGTTTAGATTCAGAAACAGGATTTCTCGATTTTCTCGCTTTTCAAGAAAGTAAAAACATCCAGATATTGATGTAAAATCTTGCTACCTTTAAATAATGGGAACCAATTCAAATACTTTACAAAATGGAGGTCAACACGGACTCCCTTTCTATATATCTAGACCTGCTTGTATGTGTGTGTAAACATATATACATTATTTATATGCATATGTGTATATTATACTCTTAAATATGTATATGTTTACACAAACCTATAAATATGTATGGATAATATATACATATATGTGTTACATACATATATACGTGTGTGTGTGTGTGTGTGTGTGTGTGTGTGTGATATATATAATTTACTTCTGGGCCACATCCATCCTGGACTTTGTTGCATTGACCTTCAGTATAATGTAGTATTTACTTAGCCTTTTTTTACAAAGAAGATGTGAAAGGTCAATTTTATCTCTTTTAGTACCTTTGTAGAAATGCAATATGTATTAGTTAAATGAAATAAATACACAGTAAACATGTGTTGATACATGTGCCCTGGTAAAAGCCACATTGTAGTCACTTACGAGGAAAACTGGTATGATGGGTATCTTGTACTCCCAATTAAAGGCCCTTTATATGGCAACCTTTATAATGTAACATCTAAGAGTCCCTGAGGGAATCCATTTCCTAAAACAGGTTAATTTGAAAGGGAGAAACAAGATATTACATAACCTATCTCTCCTCTAAGCCCAAATCTTGCCACTGAGAAGGGAGAAGTCCTCCCTGTCAGCTTTGGAGAAAATGGAGTCCGTGTTTTTATTGCGCATGAGTACAGGCACACTTTTTAGTGCTTCAGAGCAAATAATAAAATCATCCTTCCCTCCATGGAGAGGATCACGGTGAGGGAAAATACCACAAACAGGTCATCCTTTAGTTAGCTGACAGTGTGGTAAAAGATTTAAATACAAGTCCTCGGATTATAATTAGTATTAGGAAAATGAACAAAGTAAAGTATAACAGGATCACGTGATAGAACAGTAGGTGGCCATTATAAAATGCATCCTTTTAGACTATATAATGGCCTGGGAAGTGCTTTCAACATAAGACAAATAGGTTACAAACCTATAGCCTACACACACTTATGGAAATGTTTATAAAATATCCTAAAAAATCTAAAGATTATAAATCTATTTTAACTTTTATTAATGTTTAATTATTTTTGAGAAACAGAGACAGAGCACAAGTGGGGGAGGGGCAAAGAGAGCCAGAGGCAGAGAATCTGAAGCAGACTCCAGGCTCTGAGCTGTCAGCACAGAGCCTGACACCGGGCTTGAACTCACAGACTGTGAGATCATGACCTGAGCTGAAGTCAGATGCCTAACAGACTGACCATTCAGGCACCCCAAGGTTACAAATCTATTTTAGAAATTTACCTTCATGGGGCGCCTGGGTGGCACAGTCGGTTAAGCGTCCGACTTCAGCCAGGTCACGATCTCGCGGTGGGGGAGTTCGAGCCCCGCGTCAGGCTCTGGGCTGATGGCTCAGAGCCTGGAGCCTGTTTCCGATTCTGTGTCTCCCTCTCTCTCTGCCCCTCCCCCGTTCATGCTCTGTCTCTCTCTGTCCCAAAAATAAATAAACGTTGAAAAAAAAATTTAAAAAAAAAAAAGAAATTTACCTTCATTTTGTCTCGATCTCCATTTCTATGTATATTGATATCTGTATTTTTGGAATACTGCCATTAAAAATTCTCATGCTACAATGAGCAAATTTGTACATAAATTTTCTCTATATTGGTATTTATGGGAAGCTCTCCTCCTCTGCATCCTTTCTATGCAGTACATATGTAGTATATATGTGTGTGTGAAATCTAGATATGCAATTTTATATGCCCACGGGAATTATCTGCAAGTGTTCCTCCTTTCTTGGCCCTTACATCAGTCACTAATTTCTATAAATCTATTAATTACACGTTTCTAATATACCTCCATCTCTCCATCCTTCTTGTCATTGTTACTGTATTAGCCTCTCAGTATTTCTTGTCCATAGATAACTGAAAGTACAATCTATAATTGTAGTTACTGTTTCTGTAATATTTCTACATTCCACCTTTCAAATCCCCATCATTGTCCTGGTCAATTAAAATTCCTCTTTTAAAACTACATCCTCTGTTGGCCATGAAAAAGAATGAAATCTTGCCATTTGCAACAATGTGGATAGAACTGGAAGATATTAAGCTAAGTGAAAAGTCAGTCAGAGACAGACAGATATTATACATTTTCACTCAGATGTGGGGTTTTAGAAACTTAAAGGAAGACCATGGGGGAAAGGGGAGGAAAAAAAATAGTTATAAACAGAGAGAAAGGCAAACCATAAGAGACTCTTTTTTTTTTTTCAACGTTTATTTATTTTTGGGACAGAGAGAGACAGAGCATGAACGGGGGAGGGGCAGAGAGAGAGGGAGACACAGAATCGGAAACAGGCTCCAGGCTCTGAGCCATCCGCCCAGAGCCCAACAAGGGGCTGGAACTCACGGACCGCGAGATCGTGACCTGGCTGAAGTCGGACGCTTAACTGACTGCACCACCCCCAGGCACCCCAAGAGACTCTTAAATACAAGAACAAACTGAGGGTTGATAGGGATGGGAGCTGGGGGGTGTGGGTAAAATGGGTGATGGATATTGAGGAGGGCACTTGTTGGGACGAGCACTGGGTGTTGTATGTATGTGATGAATCATGGGAATCTACTCCCGAAACGAAGAGCACACTGTACACATTGTGCGTTAGCTAATCTGACAATAAATTACATAAAAAAATAAAAATAAATAAATACCTAACTTTATGAAATATATAACACTGACAGAATTCATTGGCACATCTTGGGTTTTAGGAAAAATGTGGTAGAAAGTTTCCAAGGTTCTTAGGTGATCTGGAAAAAGACAGAAGCAGAAATTAAAAAAAATAAATAATAAATAAAACTACATCCTCTGAAGAAATCTTCCCCCCAATTCCCAACATCCTAATTCTAAGGTAGGGTAGCCTTGTCTAGCAAATTACATCGTACGTGCCTCTCTACTAATTTAGATTTACATGGTATTATGTTATCTGCTTATGTATTATATCAGGCCAGAAAAGCATGATGTTTTGTTTTGTATCTCAATTCTTATAACAAAATGCTTGACTTATAGAAGGTGCTCAATAAATGTTTGCTTAAAAATTGTTTAATTTTAGGAGCGCCTGGGTGGCTCAGTCGGTTGAGCATCCAACTTCAGCTCAGGTCATGATCTCACAGTCTGTGAGTTCAAGCCCTGCATCAGGCTCTGTGCTGATAGCTCAGAGCCTGGAGACTGCTTCAGATTCTATGTCTCCCTCTCTCTCTGCCCCTCCCCGTGCTCATGCTCTGTCTCTCTCTGTCTCAAAAATAAGTTAAAAAAACATTAAAAAATTGTTTAATTTTAGAGTAACATGAGACAATCTTCGAGTACAACCACAAAACAATCTTTCTCCATCTGCTATATGATAAGTAAATTTAATAAAAGTAACAGCTCAAAGTCATTACAGGTAATGAATTTTCAGAGAGTTTTTTGACCTCTGTCTGCCACTTTGAACATCACACCAACTAAAAGTTTTCTAAAATTTTCAGCAGCAATGTTCTCTGCAACTTACTTTGCAGCAATGTTCTCTGCACTTGAAGACAGATACCAAATTTCATGATGAGGAAGCCTTTAGAATTCTAATTTTAATATTTTCTTTTCTATAATTTGATAGACTATCATGGGTGGTCATTCAAAAATTGGGTTTAATAGATTAAAGGATCCCTAATAAACTTAGATATTCTCTCCTTTTCTCTATTTTCCTTCCCTCCCACATACTCTCTCTCTCTCTCTCTCTCTCTCTCTCTCTCTCTCCCCTGCACCCTTTACTCTCTCGCATCCTTACCCCCTCAGTTTAAATGGGTACTCAGCAAATTTGGGCCACTAACCACATCCCATTACAATGAAACTTTGCATCTCCATTGGGAACAGGATATCCTTCAGGTATACTCCCCTGAATCTTGGACAGCACTATGACTTGCTATAACCAACAGAATGTGGTGAGCAAGACTGTGCCACTTCCAAATTTAAGTCTTTCTCTCTTTCACTCTGTCTACCAAGCTAGCAAGTGAATAAACCCTGAATGGTCTGCTGGCTGATGAAAGATTATGACCCCATCACCACCATCACCCCAGGCAACATTTACCCAACCCCCAGAGGCAGAGCCTCCTAAAACATCTATATTTTATCTAATATGTAACTAACCACAAAAGCATAAGGGTACCCAACCATGACAAAAGAACTGCTCCATCAAGCCCAGACCAATTTGCTGACCTAGAGAATCATGAACTAAATAAATGGCTGTTGTAATGAAGCATTGGATCTGGAGGTAATCTTACACAACAGAAAATAATTGACATAACCCCTTTGTGCTTTAGTTTCATCACTTGTAAAATGAGAATACCAGTATTCCCTATCTCATATGGGTAATCTGAGTATAAAATGAGCAAACTTATTAAAATGATTTGAACAGTGCCTGACACACATAAAAATAATGTTAACTATTATTATTTCAATTTAGTGCACCTGAATTTGGATCATGTTATTCTACAGCTCTCAGTTCCAACCTCTTATTTAAAAATATGACTTTCAAATACATTATTTAGAAAATAAAGCAAGAAAAACATGATAACAAGGAAAATGTAATATGTTCATTATCCTTAGTGGCAGGATGATCTACACTAAGAATTGCTAATGGCCTCTATGTAAAAAAGAAAATGTGTAAAAAGAACTTTAAATATGTATTAAAGAAGTGTAGAATATCCAGGTGTTTTGATAATAGTATATAAAAATAGTACATATACTATTAACAATATTTCAACCAGCAATTATTGAGTACTTATTCTATGCTAGCCACCATGCAAAGCACTCTGTGATTGCATATTAGAGTATTAAGTCATAATATCCTCATAACAACCTATGAAGTAAATTAGAAATAAATAATAAAGGGCCATATGTGTCTAGGAACAGATTAAAGCACTGGATCTCAAAGTAAAGGTCAGGATTGTAGATTTTTACACAGATATGACTTTGAAATCATGAGCAAGAAAGTATGGATAACAAAAACAAGTGAGAGAGAGCAAGAAATGCTATGTCCATGGCCCTTCAGTGAGGGTGGTGATTGGTTTCCAACAGAATGTCAGGAGAATTTTCATGTTATGCCCATATGCTTTAGCTACTTCCTTTTATTTCTCTCTCAGTGAGGTTGATCCATATATATACAGATATACAGATATATATAGAGAGAGAGATCGCTATCTTACATATTTGCGCATGCTACCCCATGCCCTTTCCAAAGCTTTCAGGATGGAGAGGGAAATTTACTACTTAGGAATGTATAACTTGAATCATTTATTTTTTTTAAATTATTTTTTTTAAATGTATTTCTTGAGAGAGAGACAGAGCATGCATAAGTGCAGGAGGGGCAGAGAGAGAGGGAGGGAGATATAAAATCCGAAGCAGGCTCCAGGCCTGCTATCAGTGCAGAGCCCCACGTGGGGCTCAAACCCGGGGAACTGGGAGATCATGACCTGAGCAGAAGTCAGATGCTTAACCAACTGAGCCACCCAGAGGCACCTAACTGGAACCATTTCTAAATGATAATAATGCCCTTCTTGTGCCCTTCACCACACTCCTAACACAGGCCTACATACAGGTGATATGAAATTTTAATCTAGAAACTTAAAAATGGATTTCCTAGGGTTTTTTAGAGAACATAAAGGAGGACTACATTTTTAAACATAGTGACAAATTAGCATTGATGTAGAAGTTAGCACTGCTAGGAATTTACCCAAGGGATACAGGAGTACTGATGCATAGGGGTACTTGTACCCCAACGTTTATAGCAGCACTTTCAACAAGAGCCAAATTATGAAAAGAGCTTAAATGTCCATCAGCTGATGAATGGATAAGAAATTGTGGTTTATTTCCATTGACCTAGAAATTTTCCTTATGCATATTTCCAATCAAGACATGCATTCCTGAAGGTGACACTCTTCTGATTCCTTTCACCATATGCTAATTTTGCCTGTTCTTGGAGCCCATACAAATAAAATCATAAACTATTTAAAAAAAAAAGAAATTGTGGTTTATATACACAATGGAATACTACTTGGCAATGAGAAAGAATGAAATATGGCCATTTGTAGCAACATGGATGGAACTGGAGAGTGTTATGCTAAGTGAAATAAGTCATACAGGGAAAGACAGATACCATATGTTTTCACTCTTACGTGGATCCTGAGAAACTTAACAGAAGTCCATGGGGGAGGGGAAGGAAAAAAAAAAAGAGGTTAGAGAGGGAGAGAGCCAAAGCATAAGAGACTCTTAAAACTGAGAACTGAGGGTTGATGGGGGGTGGGAGGGAGGGGAGGGTGGGTGATGGGTATTGAGGAGGGCACCTTTTGGGATGAGCACTGGGTATTGTATGGAAACCAATTTGACAATAAATTTAATATTAAAAAAAGAATTGGAGAGAAAAAATATCCATTTTATTTTCAATGTATTATTTGTTTTATATATAAAATTATGAAGAAATGCAAAAAAAAGAAATTGTGGTTTATATACACAATGGAATACTACTTAGCAATGAGAAAGAATTAAAATTGGCCTTTTGTAGCAACGTGGATGGAACTGGAGAGTGTGATGCTAAGTGAAATAAGTCATACAGGGAAAGACAGATACCATACGTTTTTACTCTTACGTGGATCCTAAGAAACTTAACAGAAGACCATTGGGGAGGGGAATGAAAAAAAAATGTTAGAGTGGTAGGGAGCCAAACCATAAGAGACTCTTAAAAACTGAGAATAAACTGAGGGTTGATGGGGGGTGGGAGGGAGGGGAAAGTGGGTGATGGGCATTGAGGAGGGCACCTGTTGGGTGTTGTATGGAAACCAGTCTGACAATAAATTTCATTAAAAAAAAAAGAATTTAGCATTAGATTGAAATGAAAGTAACCAAAAAAAGAGCTAACATAATATGTTAGACAACTCTGAACTTGCCTCATGAGAAATGAGGACTCAACTGTCAGTTGATAACCTAATTGTTCTGAACCTAATTGTTCAACTGTCAGTGGAACCTAATTGTTCTGAAAACAGTAGACAATATATCATGATCTTTCTCCCTTAGTAAGGAACTTTCAATCTGGGAATCAAAAGGTAGAAATGGGATTAACTCCTTGGCTAGTATCCTTAATGATGAACTAGGAAAATAGTTGTTTCCTCTCCTTACAACTCTGCTTGTTTTAGAAATTTAAGTTCTCCAAAGAGGAATCTTTCTACCAGAGGATTAAACAAGAGTTTCTTTGAAATGGAAGTTGAAATTTCCACTAGATCACTTTGGATTCCTCATGCCACTAAATCTACAGGCAAATAAGGGAGTTATTTTTCCTTCTTGGGTGACTGTTCCTGGTTTTCAAGAGGAAATATTTACTACCACATATGGGACAATGGAAGGGTATATCTAGAGCCTGCGATTATAGGAGCACCACTCAGCACTCCCCTGTTCAGTAGTAAAAATTAATAAAAAGCTGTGGCAGTGCAGTATATGCAGAATGACAAGTAGCACAAGCATTTCAATAGATAAGGTTTAGATCCTAGTAAAGAACCATGACAGGCCGAGATAATTTATTACGGCAAAGGAAACAATAGTCAAGAAAGAAGTTTTAAATGTAACCTACAAATGTGTGACTGGAGGACAGTAGCAGCTATGAATATTTTACTTCTGACCATGACATACATGTATTTATATATGTTAACTGATTTATTTTTGTTTTTACATTCCCTTACTATTGAACATGAGGTATATCAATAATAAATTTGGGGGCACCTACGTGGCTCAGTTGATTGAGCGTCCAACTTCGGCTCAGGTCATGATCTGACGATTTGTGAATTTGAGCCACACATTGGGCTCGCTACTGTCAGCCTGTCAGAACAGAGCCCACTTTGGATTCTCTGTCCTCATCTCTCTGCCCCTCCCCCACTTGCGCTCTCCCAAAAATAAATAAATGCTTTAAAAATAATAATAGTTAATCTTATAATCCAATACTTAAATTACAGTATCACCAAAAAGAGAGTGAGCTAAAAAGGCAATGAGCATAATCTCGAGGTGTTTAAATGACATATGGGCATAGCACAGGCCCATTTATGTAAGAGGAGTTGTATTATGGTAGGCAGAGTGTTATGGTCTTGATTTGGAAGTTAAATATGAGCTAAATGCCATGGATGCCAAGTTGGACAAAGAAATGGGCTGTGTTGAACTGTCTGTTGACAAACCAATAGCACCACAACCTCATTCTAAGGTTTCCTTGCAAAACAAAAGAGAAGTTAACAATTACATTCTCCCCTGTCCTTCAAAGTTAGAGTTTTCCTGTGAGAGGCACTTACTTGAGACTCAGAGGATGAAAAAGGTAAAGACCATAATCTCTGGAGGCAATTATAACCAGAAATTTTGTCGTTTGTGCCTCACAGCTGCTTCCCAGTGAGGCCTATGAACAACTCACTTTGCTACTGCTGACAGAGGTAATTGGTGGGAGTTTTCCAGAGTCTTCATAATTTCAGCATTTCTCTAGCAGGCTCTGAAGAACCACCCGACTTGTTACTTTAAGAAAATCACTAGTAGTTTCCCTGACTTTGGCTTCCCTTGCTCTTCCAGTTATTGGGTAAGCTCCTGATTCTCTATGTTAATTTATTCAATGTTTGGAAAAAATAAAATGGCTTCTGTTTATTGGCTAAAATATTACCACTAAAAACATTTTCTAGAAGCTGCTCACAACACTTTTTCCAGAACTTAATGTAATGAAAGATGAGAAATACTCTATTTCAAAATGTCCATGTGTCTACTTAAAATCATTGAATACTACAATTAATAAATGAGAGTTCCTTTGATGGCAATTCTACCTCAAATAGTATGAGGCTCACTGCTGGAATGGGTCTTTGCTCTGCGTCATTCTAGGGGTCCCCTTATACTATTTTTCATAGCACTATTTCAAGAGGACAGAAGCCTCAAGATAAAGAAAACAAACACCAGACATCTACATGAGACAAATTTCTTAAATACTATGTCCTTGACCCAAATGGGATTTTTTGGTATGTTTTCCCTTATGATTTTACTGACAGTAATTTTGGAGGGCACCTGTCCAGTGTCCAACTTCGGCTCAGGTCCTGATGTCATGGTCTGTGAGTTCGAGCCCACATTGGACTCTGTGCCAACAGCTCAGAGCCTGGAGCCTGCTTCAGATTCTGTGTCTCCCTCTCTCTCTGCCCCTCTCCCATTCACACTCTGTCTCTGTTTCTGTCTCTCTCTCTCAAAATAAATAAACATTAAAAAACATTTTTTAAAAAGCTTTAAAAAAGATATCATTTTGGGTCTCATTAAATTACACACGCACAAACATTACCTTATGCCTTCCTGAGCCTTGGTTTCTACAATTATTAAAATAAATAAAATTAGTAATAAAAGGAGATAATGGATGTGAAACTACTTTGTGACCAACAGAACCCTATACAAATATAAAGTTACAAAGTAAAACAAATATTAAAATTAGTATTACTTCATTGGATATATAAAAGTGTTATACTGATGTATTTTGCAAAAGTTCTAATCTCAGAAGGAGAGAAGATCTATATGTGACTCTGGCAGTACCCTGAAATGGACAAAGTTGCCCTCTTTTTGCAATTTCTTTCTGACATCTTTAAGTAACCCAAAGCAAAGAGGTCAGCTGAGTCATTTTTCCCACAACAGGATGACCCCAGCAAGTGTGTTCTTGCCACTGGCGATGCTGTGTGTGAATCTTAACATTCACGGTCACTGCTTATGGGCTGACAGCTGGGATTTAAAATACTTGTAGCTAAATCATAAGAGCAGCTGAGAAGCAGAGGCCATCTGCTGCAGGTGAGCACTAAAATACCCTCAAGTTCATCACATCCACATTGATACCCGTTAACAAAACATTTAGCAGTGCAAATTCTCTTCAGTAGTCTTATTTGGGGTGAGCTCCAGAATGTATCACTAAGCTTTGTGTCTTATTCACAGGAAACAGTCACTGTCCTCAGCCAAGTATATTTTGACAGAGTGCTGTTCACATGGCAACATCCATCAGACCTCATGGAAGCTGGTGACCTGGCACATCTTAGCTTTGCACCTCATCTGTCTGGACTGGACATTTATTGAATAGGTGCTTGCACTGCAGACAGAATTTTATCTATCTCATTACAATCCATTGCATTGACTTCATCAGCTACAAAAATAGCCAGGGTGCACAATAAGCCCTGGGATCAAATTTCCAGGAAGCTGTAGTTTACATTTGCAGTTTATTTTTGCTCTACTTAAATGTACATATCTGCTTGTGTGTCCTCCATTCTGTCATCTGTCTTATGTATTCATGACATTCATGGACCATCCAAGTCCCCGCTGTGTTCCATACCCGCCTAACCTTTCATGACTGTTGCAGATACACCATCAAAACTCGCAGCCAGAAAGTTCAGTTAATTTTTTTATTGAGAACTATTTGAAATAACCTATTTTTAATAAGTCTTAATGGATCTTCTAAAAGCTCTTATATCTTAATTGAAGATGCTTTATAATTAAGGAGTGCCCTGCTGAGCCAGTCATGGCCTTATCTGCATTCTCCAGTGGATTATGTTCAAATGTAGATTTGTTCCTACCACACTCTCTTCCTCTATGTAAACACACACTCTCTTCCTCTATGTAAACAACAATAATGTACACACTTATATACTTATGGCTTGGAAAGCCCTGAAAATCCCCCAAACAGAGATATTCTAGTTAAAAGTGCTCTGGAAAATACAGGTAAAGACAGGTGACCCAAGCCTAGTGCTCAGCTGAAGTCACTTGCCACGTGCAGTTATTCAGCCTTCCTAACGTGGCTACTGCAGCTTGACATCTAAAATCTTAATTTAAAGCTTAAATGTTCTGCAATATTTTTGCATTAAACATAATTCTAGACACACTTTAACCCTTGAAAATTTAGTGTTCACATTGAGATGTGCTGTTAGTGTAAAATAAACACCAGATTTTGAAAGCACCTTATGAAAACAAAGAATATATAATAATGAAAAAATAGTGAAATAATTCTCATTAATGTGTTTAATATGATCATATATGGAAATGATAATGTTTTGTATATGTTAGGTTAAATATATGTTAGGTTAAATAAAACACATTATTAAAAGTAATATCACCTGTTTTTTTTTTACTTTTCATCAATGTGGCTAGTATAAAATTTAAATACACATATACTCTTTGCACTATATTTTCACTGGCAGCGTTTCCAAAGGACAAAGTCGACAGAGTTTCCTCTCTTTTGATGTCTGTCCTTACTTTCAGTAAAGTTTACTTTAAACTCCTATCTCTCACCCCATCCTGACCCTTACTTCTCTACATTTCCTGACTTTGTTCCAGAGACCTGATCATGTAAGAGTAATGACCAAAATCGTGTGATAGCAAAGAGAGACCTTGATCCTACTGCCCCCACCTCCCCCACCAAAAAGGTACATGGAAGTTAATATAGATCAGCCTCATAGCAATGCATCTGTATGTGGAGACAGTGAGGGGTTAAGGCAGAAAGAATATACTTTCTGGACATCATGAATTTTATTTGGAGACATTTCCCAACAAAACACCTTTTTAAATAAGGTTATGACATTAGGTTATTTTACTACCAAATCACATGTTTTAAAAATATCATAGAGTTTTTACTAATTGTTTAAGGGACCTAACTAAATCCTTAGTATTATTTAACTGGGACTATACATTGAATTCTAACAAACCAATTAGTAACAATATTCCAGCATGACTAATAAAACCAATCTGTATTTTAATAGTTAATGATCCTTGAAGTACTTTCTTTAAATTTCTTACTTCTAAGTTAAGGTTAGATTTGGACTCTCTTGTTAATATCAAAATTACACTTAAGGAAAGAGTATAACCATTTGGAATTAAATAGTAACTGTCTGAGACAATGTCACATCATTGCATAATATAAAATAACCCAACTCATGATTTCCAAATTGTGCTTCATACAGTCCTTTTGGATTCTCCCCAAAATGACAAGCCCCTCGTGAGAAAAGGTCATGGTCTGTATGCATCTCCTGACTCTCAGTTACACCTTAATGAAGAGGTGTAGAGGTGCTCCTCTGTGAAGAGAGAAACAGACCATGGTTGGAAAGGTAGGCTTTTAAATCAAATAAATGTGAGTGTATATCCAGGACTTGCCACTTAGTGGATATAAGATCTAAGGCACTTTCCTCATAGGAAAAACATGGATGATAATGTTTACCTCACAGTGGTTTGTGAGTATTTTAGACAACAAATACAAATGTGTATGAAGCACTTAACCCAGCACAGCCAAACATTATCACTTGGTCTAAAGTAACTACCACAGTTCATCTGTTTTATAGATATAGATATTTGATTTCATGCGATTTTAAGAATTCTAAGATGAAATGTTTTGTAACCTCTAATTTGAATCTTCTTTATCTTTATGTTAGATGATGATTGAGAAAAATTGCACGCTCAACTTAGAAAGCTTGAAGAGAAACATTAGAATTAGAAAGCATTCTTTCAACTGTGGATGAGTGATAAGACCCGATCAGTCTACAGGCCATGTGGCAGTAGTGTTTGGTCACATTTATTGAGACCACAACCTATCCCACCATTCCTAACCAACACTGCCGGTCAACTCAGTGAAACTGCTCCCTCCTTTTTTTGTCTGCCTCACTTGTTTTTCTTTCTGAAAACAGATAACAGGAAAAAAACTATAAATACTATCACAAGTATTAATTCAAGTATTTATACTGGTAAATTCATCTGAGATTTCTAAAAGCAACTTGAGAAACCAGAAGTTTCCTTCACTTACTCACTTGTAAAAATCAGTTTCTTTTTGCTCCCAGGCCATTATCCCATCACTCCTGCCCCAATCTTTGAAAATGCTGTGATTATTACCTGAATACTCCTTTTATTTATGTCCTATTTTTAAAATTTCCTCATTCTTCAAGACCTCTGCAACTTCTTCAAGACAACTTAAATCTTCCATTATCTATAAAGGCTTCTTTAATGTTTAACCTGCTCTCTTCTTTCTATGAATGGTTCTCACAATTTGAGTCAATGCTACCAATATTAAGCCCTTAACTGTTTTCTCCTTGTTTCACTCGTATCAATTTGCCTCCCAACTGGGTTCCAAATTCCTTAAAGACACCATTATAAAGTATACTAGATATAAGATAAATGCTTGTCAATTGATTTCTCAGCAAGGCTTCAAGCCAACCTTTAATTTAAGAAACTTTAAGCACTAGTGAAAGACTCTTACACTAATATCTATGGATGTTAAACTAGTGTGTATGCTCTATTTCAAAATCTTAGCATACTCAGACATAAAAATAACAAAAACAACTTTTCATTTGCTATTATAACCTCCTAGTATCACATGTCTATCTTAAATTTTACCCCAGTTAGTTGCACTCAACCTAAAGATGCACTGGGAAGGCATTTCATCATAAAATATAAAACAGGGGTACATTTTCCAAAAAACCTTTTTGTTCTTTGCAGTTTGTTTTAATCTCAATACATTGACCCACTCATGATGCCAATCAATGTGACAATAGAAATAGTGCTAATAGCTGACTTTGCCACCCTCATTCTTACTTCCTGGTGACTGGTAAAACAATTGTAGATCAATTATTTATATCAACTTACTGACAAGGGATCTTTTGGAGTTCTGGCTTGCCAATTCTCAAGAAACAATAAAAAATATCCCCAACCCCACCCCCAGATTTTTAGGGAGTTAAGTTCCACTTGCCATCTGCCATTAAGGTACAACCCTTCTTTTCTGCTTTTGTCTCTACCCCAGGGTGTCAGGCTGGACCTGCTGTGCTCCAATGGCCAAGATGCAGAAGACTCCATAAACTTCTGAGGTCCTATTGAGATCAAAGTCAGGACCTTATTTCCTGCAATGTTTGTGATATTCCTGTTGAAATAATTGCATTTATAGTAAAATTAAGTGAATCCCCTCAGGTTTAAGTTATAGTCATTAAAGATGGCGTCTTTGGTTTTGAATAAATCCATAAAAAGGAAAAAGTAACTTCAAAGGGTTTAGAGGGTAAGGAATAAGTGAAGTAATTCTTAGACCTAGGCAGAGTAGAAGAAATCTTTGCTATTTAGCACGGTCTTATCTAGGGACTAAAAACAAACATAAAGGGTAACAAACTTGGCTCATAATTGCCTATTTGGTGAAGTCTGTAAATGTGGCTGGGATGAGGGAGGTGATACCTCTTTACTCTGGACTTACTCTGTTGTACAGTATATTTTCTCCAGTCCTTTTATTAGATAATAAATTCCCTGAATGAAGGACTCTATAGTTTTCATTACACTTTGGAGTTCTTACTATGTGTCAGAAACTACTCCAACTAAATTGTATATCCTATATCAATTTCTACATTTTGGGTTCTCAGTGATATTTTATACTTAAAATATTTCAATGCAATAGGAGTATCCTCTTGAATATCACTTATTTCATAGTACAGGTACAGGGGTGATGAGAAATCATATGATTTCAGCAGGGAAAATAAAACAGACCCAATGAAATGATTTGATACCTACTTTTTAATGTCATCTATCCTTTTCTCATAAAACTAGAGGGCAAAATTGTTTTTGTTTGTAACATTTCACATTATTTGGATTCTGGATGAGAAAATGAACATTTTATGAATATAATACAACATACCTTCCTTTACTTGTGGAAAATATTTCCACTTTCAGTGCTTTTTATGCCCTTGTCAATGTACTACTTATAAAGCATAGCTATTCACTTAGATATATTATTCTTTGATATCCATAGAGTTTCTGCTTTTATGATCAAAATTGTTTTTTGTCTGAAGAGAGAGAATAAGTAATGCCTTGCTTAAATTGAAAATGAATAACAACTTGTCTAAAGCAACAGGGGTTCAGAGATACCGCTTAAGGAGCATGTCATAATAAAATGTGAATAATTGTGAGAGGCTTCCCAGGAATCAGTGTGCAAGTCTTACTGGTGAACCTGATTCATTTGTAAGTCTTGGGACATCTCAGGTAGGGGTAAGAAAGCATCAGATGTCACAAGTGACAGCTTCAACTAAGATAAGACACCACATAAGGTATTTATAATTATCTAGAGTTCTAACAGTATTTTCATGGGCAAGGAACAAATATGAGATTGAATATTCCCTAAATATCAGACATATTTTCCCCTATATTTTGCTATGCTTTTGTTTCACTATTCAAATTTCCTTCAGAAACTCTACTCAATGTTTAATTGAAGTATCAGATATAATCCTTTTGTCTTCTTATTAGGATAGCTTCCAGGGAGTTCTTTGTGTGAGGAAGTATGACTTTTGTAGTCACTCATAAAGCAATGTAAATTATGTTAATCATCTTGGTTTCTCTACAGCTAGACCATATCATTTTTCATACAAACTAGGAAAACATTTATAGTCAAAAAGGAGTTATTAATAGTTATTCTAGAATCATAGAACATGGTTGTCCAACTGGGACTATTCAAGGAAAAGTAGGATATATAATTATTTTATCCATAGTTCTGCTGAGCAAAATTCAGTTAAGAAAAGTTTTTACTGGGGCGCCTGGGTGGTTCAGTCGGTTAAGCGGCCGACTTCGGCTCAGGTCATGATCTCACGGTCCGTGAGTTCGAGCCCCACGTCGGGCTCTGTGCTGACAGCTCAGAGCCTGGAGCCTACTTCAGATTCTGTGTCTCCCTCTCTCTGACCCTCCCCCGTTCATGCTCTGCCTCTCTCTCTCTCAAAAATAAATAAATGTTAAAAAAAAAAACTAAGGAAACTAACTTAAAAAAAAAAAGAAAAGTTTTTACTGGTGAAATGAAACCCAAATAACTTTAGAAGGTAAAGTAATTGAGGGACACAGAAGCCCCTTATTAGAATTAGAAAAAAAAATCTGAGATTTATGACTCTGTAGATGTCCTGAGAATAAAGGGTTTTGAGAAACAAGGTATGGAGAGGTTAAAACAAAACAAAATAAAACAAAACAAAACAAACATAAAAACCCTAAAACAAACAAAAAACAAAAAAGGAAGATGGTGAAAAGTTAAAATACAAGAACTAGGGTGAGATTATAATTGTATGAGATGGCAATAAGGTCAAGGGAAAAAAGGATTATGGTAGCTCTGTCAAACCATAGCAACCCAACCCATGAAGTTCTTAAAGAATATTTTGACAAGGAAAATGTAGCAGCATTTTATCCTTTTCTGAATGTGCCCTTGAAAACCAAATGCAGACCTTCCAGGTAATCTGGACTGAATCACAGTGCAAAGTTCTTGTCTAAATTTCTTTCCAAACAAGTTCATGCAAATAAGTGTAACCAATCCTCTCCACCAGAACACACGTAAGCAGAGAGAGGGACAATGTGAGCAAAGGAGAGGTCCCCTACCTGCCCACCCATAGTGATGGTGCACAGAAGGGCAGAACCATCAAGCACACAGCCATCGTAGTGACCACAGTTCTAGCTGCACTACCACACAAGTAAAATCAGGGAGAGGAGAAACAAGCCTGCCTTGGGTTTACTTACAGTTAAGCAATATGGGAAGAAAACAAAATGTAGAGGAACAAGCACTGGATGAGCATAGTTCCCATCTTCATTACATTTTAGTACACAGTATCTTCACTACATGATACAAATGAACCTTTTCATTTATTTAGCTAAAGCTAAATTGGAATTTCCTACTTCACTCTATGTTCAGACAGTCAATAATATAATCATTCATAATGAAAGCAGCAGCAAAGTAAGTTATGCAAATCATGATTTCTCCATAATTCAACATTTGTCTTGTGCAACTAGTGAGCTAGTAGTATATCACATTATAAATACATACACATTTAAAACATCTACCTTTATAAACTGGAAAACAGAGGTTTTTGTTCATAAAGTAGTTTTCCAAGGTCAAGAATGTAATAGGTGGTGATACTGGAACTCAAGACACATCATTGACTATAATCGTATATCCTTCCCACATTTCCCAAATGCCATTCTAGATATAACCTATTACTAGAATAGATAGAGTTCAAAATAGCTTGATACCAGAAGTAAGGCATTCTGTTTTCAAATTATTGGAGAGCGAATTTAAGCACATTATGCTTGCACTCTCCAATTTGTCTCTCTGTATCTCTTTGTTTCTCTTTGTGTTTCTGTGTGTGTGTGTGTGTGTGTGTGTGTGTAAAAGGAAGGGTAAGAAATTCCTGTAGTCATTGCCAAGTAAGTAATTATGTTTAATAAAAATACCATGATATGTTTCATTTATTTATATCCTTTCTTTTTAAAGAATCAATGTTGTCTCCCTTATATTTGCCAATTATATTTTAATTCTTTTAAATGGGATGTAGTTACGACATATTCCTCAAGTGTATGGTAATTTAGCTGCTTGAAACTTCACTATTTATTTCCAATTTTCATAAAGTTTCTTTAAGCCTGGATCACTTGAAAATCTAATTTCTATTACTGGTTGGATTTTGTAATGCAAACACAATGGAAGACCTGCCATAATATAAGGAATGAGTCTTACACAAAAAAAAGTTAACTTAGAGAAGTTTAGCTTAAGGCCTTCCTTTTTTCTAATGAAGTAACTGATTGATGTGGTTTTCCCAAGTAAAAGCTCTTTATCTATAAAAAACATTAGTATTAAATAATTGTGGTTATGGCCATCTCAAGAACATTACATGATGATATCTAACTATGAGGTTTATTGTGTCCTAGATAAAAGAATAAGTAGATAATTTTCTTGAAAGAGGAAAAAAAAACATATAAGTCTACAGATGATAGATGATAAAGATTTAGATATATACAATGCTCATATTTCATATTATTTAAGATTCCTGTATTTTTCATTCTCTTTATACCCAATTTAGATTTGGGTATAATCTAAAGTTGCCCAATTTAGATAATTCTGAGTCTTTTGATATAAGTTTTAAATGAAAATGACTATAACTTGAACTTTATAGATCTAGAAAACACGATTTATGTTCCTTGTAAAGAGAAATAAAAGCCTTTTATTAAGTTGGTCAGGTTCAAAAGTCCTTCTTCTCCCCATTGTGTCTAATGCTGGCCTACCATTAGTCTGTTCAGGAAGGATTGGCAAGCATGGAATTCTTCCCATGGAAGTTTATCACTGCCTCATGCTGGACAATTGTTTGTGCTCTGATGGCCATGGCCAAAGGCCCTGTTGCATTCTGCCATAGCTTTCATTTTATATTACCTTACTGTTTTAACTACCAAAGAAGAAAAATAATGTCACAGCAAGCTTAGAAAACAGATAAGGGAAACTTACTTTTACACCTAAACAAATTTCTTCCATTTTTTCATCCAGCCTTGTTTCATCAACTTACTTTGCACATTTGTGATAATAAAGAATACATTAGTTATGGCCTATGTACTAGCATCTGATCATTGGAAGTAGGAATTGGTACAAGATGTGTCAGCAGTTATCTCTGAACACCTCAATTCCCCCTGATAATGAGTTGACCTTTAGTAAATATATAATCTCTTTCTATGTCCAGGAGACATAACAATCTATTCTCAAGCTATAGGAAATAGACCAATTATTATTCTTTCATTCCCTCTCTGCCTCATCACCACTATGAAAACTTTAACTTACTTAGCATGATTTTAATAGAACCTGGTCTAATCTTTAGGACTGAGACCTAAAACCTAGGACATAAATAATATTTTACTGGTTACAAATATATTTGAACACAAACAGAGTGGGCTTTCTGAAAGCTGTGACATTTAGTACAGATTGTTCTACCATGCATTCCCAGAAAAAAAAATGTTGACCTTCCAAATAGGAGATTACAATGGAAATATCAAACGGGTCCATTGTTCTCTTTTTTTCATTTGAATATTTTTATTTTACTGACATTAATAGAGCCATCGGGACACACTCCAGTTCTAAAAAGCCAACAAAAAATAACATGCAACAAAAGAATGATGCACTTAGGCAGTAGCAATATTCAGACTGGTATTTATTTTATTTAATGGAAAAACATCTGGTCTGTATCTTACACAAAAACATATCTTCTTTTCACAAACATGCCTGTGAATAGGGTATAAACAGAAAGCAATGTTTTAGCTTTTATTTTTGATCGATAACTACCTACATTCTATCATCTCCCTATTACATGGTTAATGTTATTTGGTTGTTATTCTATTTCTTGACTTGCATCCCTTGTATCCTTACATTTTATTAGCAATCCATTCAATACATACTAATTGCCTCCTGTGTGCTAGGCACCTTTCTACATGTTTGGAGCACAATGGTAAACATAGGACTCTGCATTTATAGACCACTCTTTTGAGTGAGGAAAGGCAAACAATAAACAATACACCCAATTAATATAGATGCTATAAGGAGATGAGTGCTATGGAAAAACACATACAGAAGAGAGTAAGGGGGATCAGGGATGCTGTAGGGAGGAGAGTTTGCAGCATTGAATAGGATGAGTTGGGTAGCTTCTAGGCAGAAAGGACAGACAGAACAAAGGCTCTAAAAGAGGTGTCTGATATGCTAGGAAACAATAAGCAGAGTGAAGGAGAGAGCGGTAGGAGACAAAGTCAGGCAGTTCAGGGAGGCTTCCCACATAGGAGCTTATAGACCACAGTGACGACATTACTTTTAATCTCAGAGAACAGGAACACGTGTAAAATTGCCAGATTTAGCAAAGAAAAAGGAAGACACATATTTAAATATCAATTTTGTATAAACAATGAATATATTTTAGTAGAAGTATGTTCTTTGCTACATTGAGGACAAACATATTAAAAATTATCTGAGGGGCACCTGGCTGGCTCAGTTGGTAGAGCATGTGATTCTTGATCTTGGGATTGTAAATTTGTGCCTGATGTTGGATGTAGAGATTACTTAAAAATAAACTCTTAAAATAAATTATCTGAGTAATTTTAGTATAAGTATGTTACATACAACATTTGGGACATACTTATTTCTAAAATGTTAATTTGTTATCTGAAATCAAAAAGTAACTGGGTGTTCTGTATTTCATTTGGCAGTCCTAAACAACATGGGAGTCTTAAACAGGAATACGTGGCCTGACATTTAAAATGATCGCTTTACTTCGGAAATTGTTTTAAATGCTTTATTTAAATAATAGCATACTTAAAATGATCACAGGTACCTAGTGAATGGACTGCAGACACAGGAAGACATGGAGGGTAGCTTTCACAGTGGTCCAGGTGAGAGATCATGGTTCCTGGAACCAGGATTATAGTCAGTGGTAGACAGAAAGTGATGAGAAAAGGTTTTTAAAAAGTAAGAAAAGAAAAGGAAAAAGCAAGACATTTTACTTCTTGAGTGTTAGATAGATGGATGATTGATAGATAGATAGATAGATAGATAGATACAGTTGATATGCATATGTTTGATTCACTCAGACTAATTGCTATATGATCATTTCTTTAGAATGAAAAATAAAGAAGGGAGGGAGGGAGGGAGGAAGAGAGGGAGGAAAGAAAGGAGGAAGAAAGGAAGCAAGAAGCACCGACTTTTCATTGTAGTTTTCATTGCAGACTGAATAAGAAAGTAGAAATGCAAACGAGGACTGTGGACTACAAACCAAACCAAAACACAAGTTCTTTGTTGCTTGCATGTGTGGGACTTCAGATAAATTACAACTTCTCAGAGCTCTACTTTTCTCTTTTGTAAGTGTAGATATACATTTCACCTTCTTTACCTCACCAGATTGCTGTGAAGACCAGCCGATCCTGGATACATTTGATTGTAATGTGTCATGTAAGTACTAGTTGCTGTAAGTACTGAGGTCACAAGTAAATCATATGGCTAAAACTATATATGTGTGAAACAACGTAAGATAAAGAAACATCCTGTTTCTAATTTTGAGGGATAAGAACTAAAAAGCATTTACTTCTGGGTAAAAAATTTAAAAACATAAAAAATACTAAGAATCCACAATTGTCTTTGGAAAATCATGCACATGTCTCAGTTTTATCTTTCTCCTTTCAACTTCATCTTTCTTCTTTTGAAAGAAGCAGGCAAATAGCATATATTAGTACACATTCTTTCAGTGTAATAGGGTTTTCCCCTGAGAAAAGAAAAGTAAACTTCATGAACACTCAATTGCTTGTTATCTCAGAAAATTATTTAGGAACCACAGTGAAATAATCAAACGGATTAATGAGAAATAAATCAAAGATGCTACAATGGCCTCAAGAAGGACAGGCTTGTCAGTGTGGGAATCAGCATGTGAAATGAAGGGAAGAACTGGAAAAGAAACATAGCCAATATCCATCTATTGATCCATCCATCCATTTATTAATAATTACTTCTTGAGCACTTCTTATGTATAAAAGTCTATGATGATGAATGGATAAAGAAATTGTGGTTTATATCCACAATGGAATAGTGCGTGGCAAGGAGAAAGAATGAAATATGGCCTTTTGTAGCAAAGTGGATGGAACTGGAGAGTGTTATGCTAAGTGAAATAAGTCATACAGAGAAAGACAGATACCATATGTTTTCACTCTTATGTGCATCCTGAGAAACTTCACAGAAGTCCATGGGGGAGGGGAAGAAAAAAAGAGGTTAGAGAGGGAGGGAACCAAAGCATAAGGGACCCTTAAAAACTGAGAACAAACTGAGGGTTGATGGGGGGTGGGAGGGAAGGGAGGGTGGGTGATGGGTATTGAGGAGGACACCTTTTGGGATGAGCACTGGATGTTGTATGGAAACCAATTTGATAATAAATTCCATAAAAAAATTCTATGGGATATTCAAAACTAAATAAACTACAACCTACTCTGAAAAGAAATGTGTACCAATAACCAGAATGTGAGGTAGAATGTGATAAGCACTACAAGAGAAATATAAATAACACACTATAGTACTAGAGAGGAAAAACGAAGACAGGAAGGGTTGGTCAGAAAAGGCTATGGATATGGTAGCAATTGTCAGGTGGTGGCCCAGTTAGAATTCCAGAAGAATAAAGGCATAGTTCACTGTGGTTACAATGTAGAGCAAATGGAAGGAATGGAGTAAGCTAAGGTATGCAAGAGAGGTTAATCCAACATTATGGGAAATATTTAGTGTCAGATGAAAGTAGATGGTTTTATACGTTAGCTAAAGTAAGTCATGGAAAGCTTTTGAGCCAACAATATAACCAGAGCCAAGATTAAAAATAATCAATCTGGTAGCATGCATAAGAGGAGCTGGATGCAGGGAGAAAAACTAGAAAACTATTACAATTTTTCCAGTGGAAAGGCTGCAATAAAATATAAAAAAAATATTTGTGAGGTATATGTCAGTTAGGATTGAAAGTAAATGAGTATGATAGGCCATCTGAAATAAGAGTGGCTTATACATGAGGGAAGTTCATCTGTTTCTCATTTGAAAGACCATTGGCAGCACGTATAGTTCATAGAGTCTTTAGAGTATTCTAACTGTCTATACCATAAGGTTTCCATCCTCATTTTCCTCAAGATAGTGGCTGAATCTCCACCGTCACATCTTCAATGCAGGTTTAGACAGGAAAGTACAATGGCAAAGAAGGACCTCCTTCCCTCTTGAGTCCACTCCCTTTAAGCAGCCTAAAACTTCTGCTGACATCTCCTGAGGTGTGAACTTAGTCTTATGGCCACCCTTAGCTGCAGGGATAGCTGGGAAATACAGCCCCGTGAATGCAGGCAGAAACTAAGATTGGGTTTTTAATGTGTATCAGGCTATGTAATTAGTAATTCCTCCCACAAACTGAGACATATATAATTTGACGGCCAATTTAATAGGGAAGGGAGGTTAAATAAAAGCAAGAAAATTAGAAATGTCATCTAAGTTGTAAGACTGAGTGAGCTAATGTCTGTGACTATAAGAAAAAAAAAATCATTAGAAAGGTTAGTTTGAAGAAGAGAGGATGGGAATTGGATCAGATTAAAAGATCCACAAGCATAAAATGATGTTATTTGATGCAGATATTTTAAAACACTGGAATTTATCATATTTTCATTATAACTTAAAGGAATCTGGCATAATGAATATCAGGTGGATATGCTTATTTATTGGAAAGTTGTTACCTGTCTAGTTTTTCTAGGGGGTGGGGGAGGTTTCTAGCTCTAAAGTACAATTTGGAAATGCTATGCTATTTTTTAAAATAGTTTTCACCATCTTTTTTGCTTTCCTATCATTACCATTTTTGAAAACTCTTAGAAAACTGATGAATTTGACTTTAACCTGATTGCACATTATTAGAATTGTAATCAAAGGACAATGGAGATATTAAATAACTTCATCCATTCATTTAACAAATATTTATGGGCACCTCTCATGTGTCAGGCACTATTATTCTAAGTGCTGAAGATAGGGTAGTGAGTAAAACACACAATGTATTTTCCCTTAGAAGACTGTATTCTAGAAGCAGCATGGTAGGAATTTGGAGCAGTTTGACAACCAACAAATATACATACATGAAGAAAGCAGAAAAATGAGCTGAGAAAACAAAGCATAGGAAGCTAGATAGTGAGACAAGATTGATGGGGGACAGAGGGGAGATGAGCCATGTAAACAGCTGGGCAAAAACCCTGCACACAGAGGCAAGAGCAGATGAAAGGTAAAAAGACAGGAAGAAGGAGAAATAGCAGGAGTGAAATCATGTAGTGATTTGTAAAACATGTAGAGGACCTTATTTTATGATGTTTTAAAATTTTTTTACACATTTATTTATTTTTGATGGACAGATACAGAACACAGTGGGGTAGGGGCAGAGAGAGAAGGAGGCACAGAATCTGAAATAAGCTTCAGGCTCTGAGCTGTCAGCACAGGGCCCGACATGGGGGCTTGAGCTCACGAACCATGAGATCATGACCTGAGCCGAAGTGGGATGCTTAACCAACTGAGCCACCCAGGTGACCCTATGATGTTTTAAATGAATCAAGGGAATGAATGGAAGGAGGCATGGACAGAAGGGAAAAAAAAATGGTCAGACAGACTACAGAATCAGATGAAATATTTCAAACTGGTTTGAAAAGATTATTGGTTTGCAGATAATGACTTTGCCTTAGGGAAGAAATCAACTCTTTTAAAATTTGCTTACTTGAAACAACGTTATAACTATTCAATTTGCTTGCTTTTTTTGGTACTAATTTTTACTAGAGTTGACCAAAAACATCAAATATCAGAACTAAATCTAAAGTGTGTCAATCTGTAATACTTTGAGTGGGCATTGTCTAACATTTCCCTCCCTAGAGGCTGAGCTTGTGATTTCTGTTATCTTCTCAGAGCTATTTTCTACTGAAATGGAACACACAGGTTAAAGTCCTAAACCCACGGTAGGTCTCCATGGTTACAAGAGGACAAGCTGCTTTTGTGTCTCAAAGAGCTGGAATTGTTTTCACCTGAAAACGAATATCACTCAGGCTATATTTTCACAATGGTATATTCAGTAGTGAATAACACATATTTATTCTAATATAAACAGAAAGCATTTCAATCGCATTAAGGAAGAGATGATGAGTATTAATTAAGGTGGGCACTTATTATTCCAATCCACACTGACACATGTTCAAGAACATGAACTCAAGAGGTCAACTGTGCAATTGTGAATTCACTGAACATTGCACTCAGAATGAAAATACCTTTCTAGAATTAAAAAAAGAAGTAAGCTTGGGGCAAACGTGTGGCTCAGTCAGTTGAGCATCTGACTCTTGATTTCAGCTCAGATCCCAGGGTCATGGAGTCAAGCCCTGAGTCCAGCTCCGTGCAGAGTGCAGAGCCGGCTTAAGATTCCTTCTTTCTCTCCCTCTGCCACTCTCCCCTGCTCATGCACTCACGCTCTCTCTCTTTCTTTCTCAAATTAAAAAAGAAAAAAAAGGAAGTAAGCTGAAATCAGCCAATAATTAATGGGACACAGTACCTATTTTCCTGAAATTTTATATATTTTATACATAATTTTATATGTATATTTAAAACTTTGTAAATTTTATATATAATCCAACATCATATTGGATTATATACTTTAATTTATATTAATTATATAATTGTATTTTATATATAAATTGTGTATGTATGTATGTGTATTTTCCATGTTTGGATTCTATCCCTTAAATATACTTATGAATTTTCCAAGTATGAAGTTTTACATGTATCCACTTCAAATGAACCTCTTTTCTGTATTCTCAAGATTAAATAATAATGCCTTAATTCAAAAAAGTTTATTTTTCATTACCAAAACATTACAGTAAAATAATTTTGTCAGTTTTGAGTGCAGATACAATTTTGGAAACCCTTCACATTCCTAGTTTGGAATAGGGCTGTTTCATCAATGCTCAGCCTAAGGATAGGCATCTGCTTCTGCAGACAGAGACATACTGGAGCAAGTCAGTGCATAGAAGTAGGTCGGACCAATAGGTGATTCTATATGTAAGAAACCAATTAAAAGGACAGGATAATGCATTGAATAATGAATGAATCACAGAATTATAAGACTATAGAAAAAGAACAACATTAAAGTGAAAGAACAGCAGGCGTTGACTTTCATTTCATAGTCTTAAAAAAGACATTCTGATCATGGATGTAAGATAGTTATTAGGCAGACTGAAAACACAGCACATTTTTTCAATGTTTTTAGGTATATTTACATTTTTTTGAAAAACACAACAAAATAATAAACAACATTCAGTTTTATGTGTACTTCTGAAAGGAGGAAAAGGTATCAGAAATGGAACCATATTGGTAGATGTGACTTATTCACAGAGTGAGGAGTTTATGGATGATAATTACAGTAGTATGGATGATAATAGAAAATATAGCAGATTATTAAAACTAAACATTTCTAACAATGTGTATAGAGTTCAACACCACAACCAAGTGGAATTTATCCAAGGTATAGAAGCCTAATTCAACATTTGAAAATCAATTAAGACAATCCATCACATCAACAGATGGAAAAGCAAAACAAACAAAAAACCCACAAAACAAAACAAAACAAAAAAACATGTCAATAAATGCAGAAGAAGCATTTGACAAAATCTAATACCCATCATGACAAATCCTCTCAGGAAACAAAATAGAGGGAACTTCATCAACTTGATAAAGGTAGTCTATAAAAAACCTACAGTTAATATCATCCTTAATGGTAAGAAACTAGAAGCTTTCCCATCAGGAATAGGTATAAGGCAAGGATGGCCTCTCTCACAATTTCTTCTCAATATCTTATTGGAAGTCCTTGCTAATGCAACAAGGCAAGAAAATGAAATAACAGGTCTCCAGATTTGGAAGGAATTCTTTTTTTGCAGATGACATGATGGTCTATGTAGAATATCCAAAAGAATTGACCAAAAAAAAATCTGGAATAAGCAATCATAGCAAACAGGATTCAAGCAAGGTTAATATGTAAAAGTCAATTGTTTTCCAATATACCAAAAATGAACAAGTGGAATTTGAAATTAAAACACAGTTGCATTAGCATTATCACACATTCCCCCAAAATGAAACACTTAGGTATAAATCTAACATAATATGTATAATATCTATATGAGAAAACTACAAAGCTTTGATGAACAAAATCAAAGAAATAAATAAATGGAGCAATGTTCCCCATTCATGGATAAAAAGACTCAATACTGTCCAGATGTCAATTCTTCCCAACTTGATCTATAGACTCAAAGCAATACCACTCAACATTCCAACATAGCTAATTTATGGATACTGACAAACTGATTCTAAAGTTTATGTGAAAAAGCAAAAGACTAAAAATAAGCAACAGACTGAAGGAGACTATCAAAGTTGGAGGATTGACACTACCCTACATTAAGACTTAACATAGAGCTATAGTTATCAAGATAGTATGGTATTGGTGAGTGAAATGAAACCAATGAAATAAAATATGAACCATGAAACAAAATAGTATGTCCAGAAATAAACTCCCATAAATATAGTCAACTGATCTTTGACAAATAAGTAAAGGCAATAAAAGGGAGCAAAGATATTCTTTTCAACAACGGTTCTAGAACAACTTAACATGCACATGCAAAATAATAATATTAATAATAATAATCTAGATACAGACATTATACACTTTACAAATATTCAAAATGGATCAGAGACCTACATGGAAAAAGCAAAAATATAAAATTCCTAGAAGATAACATAGGAGAAAAACCTAGATGATATTGGGTTTAGTGATGCCTTACTAGATACAACACCAAAGACATGATCCATTAATGAAATAATACACTGGGTTTTGTTAAAATTTAAAACCTCTACTCTTTGAAAGACAGTACCAAGAGACCATAAAACAAGCCACAGACTAGGAAAAAAATATTTGCAAAAGATACATCTGACAAAGCGCTGTAATCCAAATATGTTTTGTAATCAAAACATACAAAGAACAATCAAAACAATAAGAAAACAATCCGATTCAAAAATGGACCTTAATAAACATCTCACCAAAGAAGATATGTAGATGACAAATATAATATAAAAAAGAAGCTTCACATCATATGTCATAGGGGAAATGCAAATTAAAACAACAAGACACCACTACAGACCTATTAGAATGGTCAAAATCTGGACACTGACAACACTGAATGTTGACGATTATGTGAAACAACAGGAATTCTTATTCTTTGCTGGTGGGAATGCAAATGGTACACTTTGTTAGACATTTTTATATTTTTTAAATAAGACTAAATATGTTTTTGCCACACCATATAATCCAGGAACTGTGTTCTTTGATATTTACCCAAAGAAGTTGAAAACATAGCCACACAAAAACCTGCACACGTTCATAGCCAGTTTACTTATAATTGCCAAACTCAGAAAAACAGGATGTCTTTCAATAGGTGAATAAATAAACTGTGGTACAATTTTATTCAGTGCTATAACAACATGAGCTGTCAAGCCATTAAAAAAGACATGGAGGAATCTTAAATGCATATTTTACCAAGTGAAAGAAGCCAAGCTATAAGGTCTACATGCTATATGATTCCAACTATATGATATTCTGGAAAAGGCAAAACTATGAAGATAATAAAAATATCAATGGTAGCCAAAGGTGGAGGAAGGAGAGCAATGAATAGGCAGAGCACAGAAAAATTTTACATTGAAAATACTCTAATATGCTATTACAATAATGAGTACATGTCATACTTTTTCCAAAACCATAGAATGTACATTACCATGTATAAACCCTTGGGTAAACTATGGACTTTGGGTGATTATGATGTGCTGATGTAGGTTCATCCTTGATAAAACATGTACCATTCTGGTATGTGATGTTAGTAATGGGGGAGGCTGTTAATATTGGGGGGACATGGTTATGTGGAAAATCTCTGCACTTTCCTCTCAATTTTGTTGAAACCTAAAACTGATCTTAAAAAATTAAGTCTTAAGAAAAAAACTACAGCTAAATAACAGATGTAAAACCTACGTTATCAGTTATAATATTATATGTAAAATGGATTAAATACCATAATTAAAAGGCAGAAATAGGCAAAATGTATTTTTAATTACTCAGCTACATGTTATCTATAATATATAGTTTAGATTCAAAATGCAAATAGATTGAAATTAAAAGGATATAAAATCATATACCATGCAAATAGTAACCAAAAAAGAGCTGGAGTACCTATGGTGATATCAAATAGACTTTCAGACCAAACCAAAACTGATATTAGATAAAAGAAAGAATATTCCATAGTGATAAAAGTTCAATTTGTCAAGAGGATGTAACAATTAAAAATATATATATGTGCATACATACATACACACACACACACCTATGAATAGAGCTACAAAATACATAAAGCAAACTCAGAATTGAAGAGAGAAGCAAATCATTCAACAATAGCTGTTGGATACTATATAACATACTATTTTCAATAAGGATAGAACAACTAGGTAGAAGACCAGAAATAAAATAGAACACTTGACATGAAATCCAACTAAACCTAACAGACATTGATACAACACTCTACCCAATAATAAGGGCACCTGTGTGGCTCAGTTAAGCATCCAACTCTTGATCTCAGCTCAGGTTATGATCTAGAGGCTTGTGAGTTCAAGTCTCATGTCAGGCTGTGTGCTGATGACATAGGGCATTCTTGGGATTCTGTCTCTACCTCTCTCTGCCCCTCCCCTGTTCATGCTTTCTCTCTCTCTCTCTCTCTCAAAATAAACAAATAAAATAAAAAAGAACACTCTACCCAACAATAGCCAAATACACATTATTTTCAATGGCACATAACACAGTCTCTAGGATAGACCATATGTTAGGCCATAAAACAAGTCATAATAAATTTAAACGGATATTGGGGCACCTGAGTGACTCAACACAGAGCCTGCTTCAGATCCTTTGTCTCCCTCTCTCTTTGCCCTTCCTCTGCTCACATGCTGTCTCTCAAATATAAATAAACATTTAAAATAATTAAAAGGATGTAAATCACATAAGTATATGCTCCGGCCAAATTTATAAAAATAAGGTAGGATGGGGATGACTGGGTGGCTCAGTCAGTTAAACATCCGACTCTTGATTTTGTCTCAGATCATGATCTCATGCTTCATGAGATTGAGCCCCACATTGGGCTCTGCACTGGCAACATGGAGCCTGCTTGGGGATTTCTCTCTTTCTCTGTCTCAAAATAAATAAAGACACTTTTAAAAAATAATAACAATAAGAAATAAATTTGGTAAATTCATAAATATTTAGAAATTAAACACTTTCCTCAATAACTAATCAAATAAGAAGTCACAAGAGAAATAATAAAATACTTGGAGATGAATGAAAACGAAGCAAGAAAACACCATTTTGAAATGTTTGGGATGCAGCTAAAGCAGTGCTTGGAGAAAAATTTGTAGCTAAAAATAACTATTTTTTAAAAGGTATAAAAATACCATAATATTGTACTCTCACCTAGGAAGAGGAGGACAATATTCAACCCAAAGAAAGCAAATGTAAAGAAATAACAAATGTTACAGTAAACACAAATGAAATAGAAAAGAACACAAATAACCAATGAAACTAAAACTTGGTTTGTCAAAAAGATCAACAAAATTTACTAATCTTTAGTGAGTGTGACTAAGGAAAAGGAAAGATTCAAACTGCTAAACTCAAAAATAAGAGGGTATTACTACCAAACTTTGGAAATAAAAAGTATTAGGAGCCAGTAGTATGAAAGTCTGCAGGCTGACAAATCAGATAACCTACATGAAACGGAAATATTTTTGGAAATAAACTACTATAACTTTATTCAGAAATGAAAAATATTAATGGTTCTGTGTTGTAGGGAGTATGGCCGGAGTTGCAAAAGATGATTCCACAAACAAAGTGCAGTTGAGTGAAGGTCCTCATACTCATGGAATGAGGCCCCACTCCAGAATGAAGCTTCTTTTTATTAGAATAATTGTTAAAGACTATGTGCATAAAGTCAGCTAAGCAAGTGTGTTAATAAATCTAATGGTTTAGCTTTCAAGGTTGAATTTCGAGTTAATTGGTTTCTATAACACTAGGAAGAGTCAGGTGTGAAGGAGGATCTGGCCCTGGACAATGTTAATGGCTCTAGGCATTCCTTAGGAGCTGCAGCCCCACTCAGCTGTGTACATATGCCCTAAGGCCTTGCACCTTCTCCAGCCCTTCCCCTCCTTTTTCTTTTCAAATATTTTTTACTGTTTTATTTATTATTGAGAGACACACACACACAGCATGAGCGAGGGAGGGGCAGAGCAAGAAAGGGACACAGAATCTGAAGCAGACTCCGGCTCCGAACTGTCAGCACAGAGCCCAACGTGGGGCTCAAACTCATGAGCTATGAGATCATGACCTGAGCCGAAGTCAGACACTCAAAAGACTGAGCCACCCAGGTGCCCCTCAGACTTTCCTCTTTGAAGCCTTTTCCTTTGATGCTTCTCTCCTACATCTCCCACAGTTCTGTAAAAGTAGAGAAATTGAACTAATAATCAAAAATCTACCCACAAATAAAAGGCCAAGTTCATATGGCTTCCCTACTATATTCTACCAAACATTTAAGGAATTAACACTAATCTGTCATAAATTCAACCCCCTCCCAAAAAAAAACTTGAAAAAGAGTGAATACTTACCCAACTAACTCATTTCATGAGACTAACATTACCAAACCAGGCAAGCACATGATAAATGAAAGCTTCAGACTAATAGCTATTATGAAAAACAAAAATCCTCAATAAATACTACCAAATTTTGAGAGATAGAATACTGTCTCCCTAAAGATGTTCATGTCCTAATCCCTGGGATCTGTATATGTGATTTAGGGGAATTAAGGTAGCGTTGGAATATGGTTTTTAATCTCTTGTAGTTAAAAAGGGAGATTATCCTGAATTAGCTGAGTGGGTACAATATAGTCACAAGTTCCTTATCAGCAGAAGGGGAGGAGAAAGAGGAAAGAGTTAAGAGATATATAAAGATGCCATGATGCTGGCTGTGAAGATGAAGGAAGAGTCCATGAGACAAGGAAGGTAGGCAGCCTCAAAAAGCTGGAAAGGCAAGGAACAGATCCCTCTTCTGCCACAATCACTAGAAGGAACATAGCATGATCTTAGAACCATAAGTCACGTTGCATACTACAGACTTCCACAACTGAAAGACCACAAATTTGTGTTGCTTTAAGCAACTCTTTGTGGTAATTTTTTATAGCATCAGTAGGAAACTAACACACCACACAAATCTAGTGCCATATAAAAGGAATATATAGCATAACCAAGTAGAATTTATCCCAAGAATGCACATTTGAATCAACATAGAAAATCCAATCAAAGCAATGTATCATATAAAGAGAATAAAGGACAATTACTTCAATAAATAAAAACATGTATTTGAATAAAATCTAATACCCTTTCATGACAAAAATAGTAAAACCCTAGGAATACAAAGGAACTTCCTCAACTTGATAAAGGGCAACTAGAAAAAAAATCCATGGGCAGCATCATAATTAATAGTAAGAAACTGAAGTCTTTCTTCTAAGATCAGGAATAAGACAAGGTTATCTCTTTTTACCACTTCTATTCAATATTGTATTGAAGTTTCCACGAAGGTCAATTGTATAAGAAAAAAATAATAAAAGACCTCATAATGGGAGTTAAGATATAAAACTATCTCTATTTGCAAATTACATGATCTTTTATACTAAAGAATCCATAATCAAAGGATTAGGGTTAAAAAACAAGTTGAGAAAGTTTCCAGAGTACATGATTTCATAATATAAGATTAATGCACAAAAATCAATTGTATTTCTATACCCTAGCAATTAATTTGAAAATAAAATTAAGAAAAATCTATTTTAGGGGCCCCTGGGTGGCTCAGTTGGTTAAACATCTGATTTCAGCTTAGGTCATGATCTCATGGTTCGTGAATTTGAGCCCCACATTGGGCTCTGTGCTGACAACTCAGAGCCTGGAGCCTGCTTCAGATTCTGTACCTCTGTCTCTCTCTGCCCGTCCTCCACTTGTTCTCTGTCTCTCTCTCTCTCTCAAAAATAAAATCAAAACGTTAAAAAAAATATTTGAAAAGAAAAATCTATTTTAAAAGAGATTCAAAAATATTTCAAAATAAATATAACAAAAAATTTTCAAGACTTGTACACTAAAAATATCATTGAAATAAATTAAAAACCTAAGTAAATGAAAAGACATCCAGTGTTCATGGTTTGGAAGATTTAACATTAATAAGGCAATTATACCCAAATAGATCTACAGATGAAATATAATCCTATCAAAACCCAGTGGCTTTTCATTGCAGAAATTAATAAGAAGATCCTATAATTTATATGGTAATTCAAGAAACTCAAAAGAGCCAAAACAATCTTGAAAAAGAAAAAAAGTTACTAAGATCACACTCCTCTATTTCAACATAATAATCACAAACGTGTGGTACATAAGGACAGACCTATAAATCAATGGGATAGAATTGAGAGACCATAAATAAATCCATATAGTTATCAGCAATTGACTTTTGACAAGAATGGCAAGACAACTCAATGAAGAAACAAATCTTTGAAATAAATGGTTCTGGGGGCATCTGGGTGGCTCAATCAGTTGTGTGTCTGACTTTGGCTCAGGTCATGATCTCATGATCCGTGGGTTCTAGCCCTGTGTCGGGCTCTGTGCCGACAGCTCAGAGCCTGGAGCCTGCTTCGGATTCTGTGTTACCTCTCTCTCTGTCCCTCCCCTGCTCGTGCTCTGTCTCTCTGTCTCAAAAGTAAACAAACATTAAAAAAAATTAAAATAAATGGTTCTGGTACAATATCAAACACCTGTATGAAAGAGCCAAAATTACAGAACTCTTAAAAGAAAAATATGAAATATCTTTCAGCCCTTGGACAATGGTTTCTCAGATATGATGACTAAGCATAAGCAATCAAAAAAAAATCTATATAAATTAGACTACCAAAATTATTCTGTATTAATTTTTTAAGTTTATTTATTTTGAGAGAAAGGGAAGGTGCTCAAGCAGGGCAAGGGCAGAGAGAGATAGGGGGAGAGAAAGAATCCCATGCAGGCTCCATGCTGGCAGTGTGGGTCTAATATCCAGAATATATAAAGAACTATTATAAATCAACAGTAAACATACAAATAACCCAATCAAAAAGTGAACAAAGAATTGAATGTACATTTTTCAAAAAAGATATAAATAGCCAATAAGTAGATGAAAAGATGGTTGACATCAGTAGTCATTAGAGAAATGCAAATCAAACCCCCAAGGTGATAATACCTCAAACCTACTAATATGATTATATTAAAAACACATGGAAGAATATACCTGGAAACTAATAAGTGTTGATGAGGATGTAGAGAAATTAGAACCTTCAAATAGTCCTGATCAAATTGTAACAAGGTGTAGGTGCTTTAAGAAACAGTTCCTCAAAAAAAAAAAAAATCACACAGAGTTACCCAACAATTCCATTCCTAGGTATATCCCTAAGTGAATTGAAATGATATATCCATAAAAATTTTTGTATATGAATATGCATATCAAAATTCTTCATAACAGCCAAAAGTGAGGAAAAAAAAACAAATGTCCATCAACTAATGATTGGATAGATAAATGTGATATATCCTTACAATGAAATATTATTGAGCCATAAAGTATTGATTCATACTACTACCTGAATGAACCCTGAAAAAATTATGCTAAGTGAAAGACACCAGACACAAAAAGCCACATACTGTACAATTCTATTTATGTGAAATACCCACAATATGCAAATCCATAGAGACAGAGTAGATTAGTGATTGCCAGGGGTTATGAGAAGAGGAAAATGTAGAGTAACATCTAATGGCTATGAAGTTTCTTATTAAGGTCATTAAGTATTTTGGAGTTAGATACCAGGGATGATTAGACAACTTTGTGACTATATTAAAAAGCACTGAATTTTACATTTTAGAAACATGAATATTATGTAAATTATCTCTCACTGAAAAAAATAATCAGTGGGAAGAGGAGAAGTCTAATTACTACTGACATAACTGTTCTTTCTCATATAATCAGAACATTTTTTAGCTAAGTTGTGTTGGCTAGATTAAATTTCTTTCATTCTTTACACATTTTAAACCAAAATAGACTTACTACCTAGTTCTAATGTTTTTAGTATGGATTTTGCTTTTCTTTCCTCCAGAAGAAAAATAGAAATATTCTGCAATACAAATCCCTCTATCTGAGCCAAAATCTACCTTATCTTTTCTATACCAATTTCCATGTTTAGATAATCTCAAACAGAATTTTAAGAATGTTCTATCAAGTTGACATTTTCCTTTAAAATGAGTTTTAAACGAATAAGAAATGTGAAATTTAATTTGTTTAACACAAGACAAATGTAGGTGATTAGCAAACATCCCCAAATACTGTAGGCTCTACATTTAAATGCAGTAACAAGATATACCCTACTTTTCTAACAATAGTATTCAAATACATCAACAAAAAAGTGCTACTAACAAAATGTGAAATAAAAGATAAACTATAAAAGATTAAATGTCAATTCTGTATTTGTTATAATGGACCAAAAACTTGAGCTAATTTTAAATTGCATTACTTAAAAGTATGCACATATATTTACATTGTATTTAAATTGATATGAATCTTGATAATCTGCATAGAGCATCTGTAAATATTCTTTTTAATATGAACTTTTAAAAAACATATTAGTGGGGCGCCTGGGTGGCTCAGTCGGTTGGGCGTCCGACTTCAGCTCAGGTCACGATCTCGCGTGAGTTCGAGCCCCTGTCAGGCTCTGGGCTGATGGCTCAGAGCCTGGAACCTGCTTCCGACTATGTGTCTCCCTCTCTCTCTGCCCCTCCCCCGTTCATGCTCTGTCTCTCTCTGTCTCAAAAATAAATAAATGTTAAAAAAAATTAAAAAAAAACATATTAGTTATATGTAATCTACCTTTGCTTTATACTTTCAAAATAAATTTCTTTAAATCAGCAGAATTTTGTTATAACTATTAAGAAGTCAGTGCTCATAATTAATTTCCTAAATCTACTGATTAATATTACCTTTATGGCTGCCTCTGAAACATAACAAGGTCAAAACATGCAAGCATTTAACTTTCAAAACACAAAAATACATTTATTTGGCATGGGAGCCATGTGAATTTTACTATATTTTAGCTTGTCACTATAATCACTGAGAGTCTAATACCAACAGGAAATGGATACAATCAAATAAGAAGAGCCTATAATCAGTATTAAATCAGGGCTCCTATTTCAAGACTAGAACACAAATTATACAAGATGAGCTGAATACCTTATAGGGCCAGAAAGTAAAGAAGTGCTCACACACACACACACACACACACACACACACACACACCTTTGCCCCTCACACACAATGATGAGGATAAGTTAAGATATCAAAGGGACACAGAAACTAAATGAAAAAGCTCCAAATGGCCAAAGATGGAACAATCTGGACAAAATACATTAAAATGGTAATTTTATTATAATCCAAAGTATTAAAAAAATCTGTGAGTCCAGCTAATATAAGTAAATTCCTGCATACATATATAAATGGGAAAAAATGGACAAACCTCTAGTGCAGAAGTTCAAGTAATTTATGTACATGCTCTGATTGAAGAAAGTGGAGCGTAATTCCTCACTCCTTAATGTGGGCCCCAAAACTGAATAAAGTATGGATTTTAGTTATAATGATATATCAATATTGGTTCATTGTGACAAATGTAGCATACTATTGTCAGATGTTATGTTAACAATAGAAGAAACTGGGTGTTGAACATATGGGAATTCTGTAATGTCTGCACAACTTTTCTACATATCTAAAGCTAATTTAAAATAACGAATTTATATTTTAAAAAGATAGTCTGTATAGGTTGATATTAACTCAAAAAGTTCAGAATAGGGGTGTCCAGGTGGTTCAGTCAGTTAAGCGTCCAACTTCCTCTCAGGTCATGATCTCACGGTTCATGGGTTCAAGCCCTGCATCAGGTTCTGTGCTGACAGCTCAGAGCCTGGAGCCTGTTTCAGATTCTGTGTCTCCCTCTCTCTCTGCCCCTCCCCTGCGCGTGCTCTCTCTCTCTCATAAATAAACATTTAAAAAAATTTAAAAAAAGAAAAGAAGACTATAACATCTTTCTCTCATCACTCACAGAGTAAATGACATCTTTCAAGTTATCTGCAAGTGGGTGATGGGTTTTTTTTAAATATACTAGAGGGGAAAAATGAGAATTATTCAGACAAGAACCAGAAGAAAAAAATTCTAAGAAAATGAAGATGAAGGTAATAGAAAGAATAATTCAATGAGTTGTTCCAAACAAGAAACACTTCAGGATCAAACACTGTATATTATGATACAGTTTTCATATCTTTAACAGTATAAGCTAGTACATTGGAAACTCTGTACTCTATACTTCGTAGAAAATTCAATGGGTTTTCAAAGGCATTTTTTATTTGACATTTTCTCCTGATTCATTGAGTTTGAACTTTATCCCTCCTTGACTCTTTCCTCATCAGATTTAGACCAGTGACTCAAAATTTAGCATTCATGCAATTTTCTAGAAATAGGACTTAGATGGGGAGAATGTAGCTTCTTTAAAATTCAGCTTGAAACCTGCTCCCACCACTGATTTTGACTGTGCTGATCCTTGGTGTAATCGTGCTGGAAGATGGTCATGCTGTCTTCAGAGTTCTCCTGACAATCAGGAGTTTATTAAAATCTCCATGAAATTGTTTGTCTTATCTCAAGAAAATTTAGTTCTGCTTTCCTGGAAATGGAGAAATAATGAGTAATGGGCTGATATTAACCCCTTAAAGCACAATATCTCTATTGCATTTTTATTTAATTTGATGAAACACTGAAGACAATGAGAAAGACATTTGAGAGAAGGAATTAGTCTTCCTTTTTAAATATATCATCAAGGGTCTCAAAATATAGCTATATAGCTCTTACTCTAAAAAAAAGATTCAATTATACAAGATAAATAAGTTCTAGAGATCTGCTATACAACATTGAGCCTATAGTTAACAATACTGTATTGTGCACTTAAAAGTCTGTTAAAAGGGTGCATCTCATGTTAAGTGTTCTTATCAAAATAAAATAAAATCCTAAATGGGTCTTAAGAAACAATCACCACTAAAATAATCTTGACTCTTTGGGCCTAAAGTAGAAATCTGATAAGGAAGAGTATATAGAATTGGAAGTTACATAAATCTAGAAAGTATATACTTTCTAAGCTACTTAAACTCTTTGAGCTTCCATTTTCTTACATTTAATATGGAAATACTTGTACTTAAAGCATAGGGTTGTTAGGGCTGTTCACTGAGATATGTGGAAAGCATTGTCAGGCACAGAATACACTAGACCCACTTATTCACTTATTATATTTAGAATAACCCTCATAAGTTAAAATCTGTTAAAATATAAAGTGGCATGAATAAAGACATTTAAAAATGACCATGTCCATTACATTTCACAGATGTTGATACCAGATTTCAAAGAAGTTAAATAGTGTGCCCTAGGACATAGATTTTGTTGGTGTTGATTTTAGGCCACAACAAGAAACATAGATAGCCAGGCCAGTGAAATGTACCCTACAGCATATCACCTGGGAATAATGTTTCTGACTATTTTAAAATAACCAAAGGTCCTTCTTAAACTGAAAGTTTCAGTTTCAAATTTCTGGTCAGTATAACTACTTAAATAACTTCTCAGGAAGATGAATACAGAAGGCAAGGAAGCTACCTATTTATGTCTATTTTTAGAATGGCAGATTTCCTTTCTAGTTAACTGTTGTATTATAAGATTTTGTTCTGTTTTTTTCCATTTTAAAATATCTTGGAAATGCAAACTGACATGTCAGTTCTCTTAAGTTTTACCCAAAAGGTAGGAGGTATAGCTAATCCTTACTAAAGCTGGTGAATATTCATTTTCTCTATCCAGGATATTATAGTGAATCCAACTTGCTGAAATCCCCTTAGGATATGGTCATGATTATATTATTTAGCTGATTCAATAAACAGGAAGAACAATTGCTAAGCTCTCCAGGGAACTGGTGGGGAAAATTATCCCCCAGATGGCACTAGCAATTATTTACTTCACTTGAAATTTCTTCCACTTTTGGAAAGAATACTTTTTAATATAATAAATATAAAGATATCTGAAGATTTGGATATTACCTACAAAGACAATTAAATAAATTTCAGCAATTGTGACAACGTTTTTAACCCACCTTGATTCAAATGTCAGCAGAAACTTCCCTTTACCTCCATAGGAGTTTCTTTTCCTATAATAACTGACCAAAGACCATAAGAGATGCATATATTAAACTACTAAAAGAGAGTGGGATAAAGGGTTTCAGACAAAAATGTTATACCAACTCTAGGGCAAGTAGCTGAATACAGAAGTAACCAGACTTATGACCTGTGGTCTTATCTAAACCCTCTGCCTTTGGGATCTAGTTCAATCATATGACTTTATTTTTATAGTCCTATGACTTTAAATATCATATCGTCAGCATACTAATGACTCTCCAATTTGCATCTCCTATCCTAGACTTTTCACTGAGTTCCAGACTTATACATCAAAGTGCCAACCCAATCTCATTTGAATATTTGATATTTAAAAATGAACCTGAAAAGCCAAAAAGGAGCAGTCAAGAGAGTTCTGGGTTTTCTGAAAACAAAACAAAACAAAATATACACACACAGACACACAACACACACACACACACACACACACACACACACACAGACACACACACACACACACACAAAGCCACAACAATAACAACAGCAAACGTCTATCCTTCCATAAGTCTTTCTCATCTCAGTAAATAGATCCATCATCTACTCAGTTAAACCAAAATCCTGGCATGTATTTTTGAGCCCTCTCTTTCTCTCATACACTATATGCAATTTATTTTCTGATCTGTTCTAATTTTAAAATATATTCCTAATCCATCACTTTGTATCTTCTCTACTGGTATACTCCAGTCCAAGCTATCACCACTGTTGACTTGGACTCATACAACAGTCTTTATATCCACTGTCCTCTTTTAAAATGTTTGCAAAATAGCCAAATGAGGGGCGCCTGAGTGGCTCAGTCAGTTGAGCTTCCGACTTGGGCTCAGGTCATGATCTCACAGCTGGTGAGTTCGAGCCCGCGTCGGGCTCTGTGCTGACAGTTCGGCGCTTGGAGCCTTCTTCAGCTTCTTTGTCTCCCTCTCTCTCTGCCCCTAACCGACTCGCATTCTGTCTCTCTCTCAAAAATAAATAAGCATTAAAAAAAAATTTTAATAGCCAAATGATCCTTAGATTTGGTATTTTCCTGTTTAGAAGCTTCCCATGGCTTCATCTCCTGGGTAGAACAAAGTCTAATTCTGATAAGAAGGCTGATAAGAGGCCAGTGCCAGTCTCTACTGCCTTATCTCCACAATACTGGCCTTCCTTTTTTTTTTTTTTAAATTTTTAATGTTTATTTTTGAGAGATAGAGAGAGAGCACAAGCAGGGGAGGGGCAGAGAGAGCCAAACACAATCTGAAGCAGGCTCCAGGCTCTGAGCTGTCAGCACAGATCCCAACATGGGGCTCGAACTCATGAACCATGAGATCATGACCTGAGCTGAAGTCGGATGCTTAACCGATTGAGCCACCCCCGTGCCCCTGCAGTACTGGCCTTCTGTTAAGGAACCTTTGCACTTTCTGCTTCATCCACCCGCATAGCTCTACCCTTAACTCACAATTCTGGCTGCTTTGCATCATTTATGTCTTGGCTTAAATGCTACTTCCAGAGAATGATTTATAGAATTAATGTCTAACTCTAAATGGAAGCTGAGAAAAAGAAAAAAAAAAAAAAAGACTAGTGCCTAAGAAGGGAAATGTAAGTTTCCTGGAAGTTTCTCCTCCCCTACTGATGGGTAGAGAAAAAGCGGTTGTAGTAAATTCTGTTGAAGTGTGTCGTTTCTGCTCTTCAAATTCCTTTCAATGGAAGCTCCTCTAACCCCTTGGCCTTATTCCCAGTGGAATTCAGCTTTGCTGAATCCTCCCTGCTACACATTTTATAGAGATTGCCTCTGCCTTGGAACTGAGTAGGTAAATCTGCCCACATCCCATTAGCTGCAGATATAAGCTATATCTTAATATCTACTTCTTCCCTAGAAAGGGTTCTATTTTGGTCTATATTTGCCTTATTCCAGTTTATATATTTTTAACTACTTCAATATTCAAGTGGAGAAGAGGAATGGCATCACTCAGACCCTCTTAAACTCCAAAAAAAGCATGTGCTCTTCTAGCACAGATAACTAGAATGTACTACATCTGATTGTGAGCTACAGTCTGAAATAAAGCCTTGGTCTGAGCTGGAACTGAGAACTTCTAGAAAAGCTCTTCTGGGGTGTTTGGGTGGCTCAGTCGATTGAACATCCAACTTCGGCTCAGGTCATGATCTTACAGTTTGTGAGTTCAAGCCCCACATCAGGCTCACTGCTGTCATCAGAGAGCCCACTTGGGATCCTCGGTTCCCCTCTCTCTCTGCCCTTCTCTCACTCGTGCTGTCTCAAAAATAAATAAAACACTTTTTTTAAAAAAAAAGGAAAAGTAAAGGTCTTCTACTTTATGGTTATAGGAGTTAATAATGGCCACTTAACTTAAAGAGTATTATATATGACTGCAACTTACAGCATATAGGAAGGTTCAGTAATTATTTGTTGAAGTAATGAACAAATGATGTGCTTTCTTTCCCTCTGGTGGCACAAGGTATATTATTCAATACCAGAGTCACACAGTCTATTTGCCCCCAGAGATACAAGCACAGGAGGAAAGCATCCATATCCACATGCAGGAAGAGCATCCAAGGTGAAAAGGATGAAAGACTAATAATAACTGCTCCACCAGACAAAATTTTCACACAATAATGGCAGATGGATTCTTTCAGGAACAGAAACAGTACTTATACCTGAGTAAGTAAGAGGATGTACACAGCAAACCAGCAGTGAAGAAGTATATGAAGACATGGGGAAAATGGCAATTTGAGAGAGATCACCAGGAAATGAAAGATTTATTATTAGTACATCTTCCAAGTCTGGAGAAATACTTCTCCAAATAGCATCCTTTTATGTCACCACACCTGTTGGGTTATATTTTACTAATTCCCCCCTTTTTCCTGGCCTCCCTGAGATTGGAAGTAAAAATTACCCAGTAGTCTAAGAAATCTTTTCTTGAAATTTTATTTAAACTGCACACAATTAGTGAGTCTAAAAAAGGAGAAAATTAAAAGAACTGAAAGGGATTGTTCATATTTTTATCCAACTATTTAACTAGCTTCTTGTGTTAAGCAATGATTCCATAAAAGTGGCAAACTCTTACTTTGTTAATTTCCATAAGGACTTTAAAAATTCTCATGACTCTTTCCTGAGCAAAAACTCTAGCGTCTCAGGAGAAGCTTCCAATTCACCTCTGTTTGGCATCACATTATCATGGTTTGTTATCACAGTAGTCAGGATTATCTCTTTGAAGATCAATTTCCTAGTGAGCAATCAGACCAAGGGTAGTCAATCTAATTCAGTCAGCTTAATGACCCAGATAACGGGAATAGTGCTGGTAATTTTGGTGATTAAAATGACACATATAATTCAATTGTGCAAAATTGACATGGCTCAGTGCTTGACTGTGAAGTGAACACACATATAAGAACAAAAACCCCTCTGAGTCTGATCAAAGCACTTTAGCAGATCTAGTCCATAGCTGCCCCCTCTTGCCATTGTATCATATGCCAAGGGTCTATCACTTTCACAGCTCTGCTGGACTAATAAATAGAATTTTCCATATTCCTTACATAGCCTTATCTTAGTGAAAAAATACATGTCACCCTACCTCAATCATATAGAGTTTAGAGGTAGAGTTCCAACAATAATATGACTAAAGTAGTCAAAATCACTTATCACTCTAATGGAAAAAGTTCCCTTTGTTTTCAAAATAAACATAATGCCATATGATCTGCAATTTTGGAGAGTATTTTAGAAAAAGGAAATCTGGAACACCTGTTGTTGTCAAGGCTCAGGAAAACTGCCAGTAGCATTTTAAATGGTGTCTTTACCTGTTTCACACAACAGCTGAGTGTCACCATCTGGGCCAGGCTGAAATTTCCATGAGTTCAGCCAAATTGTCATAATAGCTCCCTTTTGCTGGTCCTTCAAACAATGGGCTGATTGGGAAAACTACATTTGACAACAGAACGCTGTCTCAAAATGCATGAAGTCCAAGTGTCATAAAATGATGGAAAGAGTATTAGGCTTACACACTGTATAATCATTTCTAGTATAGCACTGTATTAGAATTGGGGATTAAACCAACAAAGCATGTTTGTTTAGAATAGTGATAATTGCCGGGTGCACAGCAGTATAAAACCATTCCTCAAAAAGGAACATTTCATTTTCCTAATGGAAAACTAAGTAAATAAACATGTTGTGAATATTTCCGCAAGTCAGACAATGGAACACTTCAAAGCAAAAACAACATATACTCTCAGATCATAAACTTTTTCTACGACGTGCTTTAGACCATGCAAATGAAATTTAATTGCACTAAAACCATTTTACCCTTAGAGACTGTGGAGATCTTAACTTCAAAATTATTGATTTAAATGAAAACAAAAATCAGAAAACTGACCTATAAAATAGAAAACAGTTTTTAATAAGGTGTAATTTATAGTCAAATGCCAAGATCTAAACTTAGTATCTGCATGCATTTCACAAGTGCATGCATCTATGCATACCACATAGATACTAAAATAAAAATATTTCCATGAGCCCATGAAGCTTCCTGCTCATACTGTTCTTAATCTCCACACCACTTAGACTACTACTCTTCCAATTTCTTACACCAGGTTTCTCTATTATAAAATTCATGTATATGGAATTGTTGGGAAGAAGAAAAAAATTCTCAACCTTTCATGATTCTTTCGGCCCATCTAAGAAATTGGCATGAAGAAAACATTAACAGAAGAAAATCAAATTTAATTACATACATAAGAAAATCCACATTAACTAGAGAAATTCCAAAGACAGTAAAGCAAAATAGGGTACATATGTCATTGTTAACTAAGGAGAAAGGGTAGGAGCCTGGACTCCAAAAGGAAGGAAAGCAACTCATAGAAAGATGAAAGAGTATTGGGTACCTGGGTGGCTCAGCCAGTTAAATGTCCAACTTCAACTCAGGTCATGATCTCCAGGTTTCTGAGTTTGAACCCCAGACTGGGCTCTCTGCTTTCAGCACAGCAGCCTACTTTGGATTCTCTGTCTCCCTCTCTCTGTGTCCCTTCCCCACTTAGGTATGATCTCTCTCTCTCTCTCTCTCTCTCTCTCTCTCTCTCTCTCTCTCTTTAAAAATAAATAAACTTTAACACAAAAAGAAAAAAGAGTAAATGGTAAACAAATGTTTGCTGGGTCATACAGAAACAATGGGACATAGACAGGAATTTTATGCTAAGTGAAATAAGTCAGGGAAAGACAAATACCATATGACTTCACTCATACGTGGAATCTAAGAAAAATATACAAATGAGCAAAGGAAGAGAAATCAAAAACAGACTTAATTATAAAGAACAAACTAATGGTGACCAGAGGGGAGGAGAGTGTGGGGTGGGGGGTGGGTTAATTAGGAGATAGGATTAAGAGGTTCACTTGTCAGGGCACCTGGGTGGCTCAGTCAGTTTAGTGACTCTTGATTTTGGCTCAGGTCATGATCTCAGGGTGAGACTGAGCCCTGTGTCAGGCTCTGTACTGACAGTGAGGAGTCTGCTTGGGATTTTCTCTCCCCCTCACTCTCTCTGTCCCCCACTCATTCCAGTGCACATGCACTCTCGCTCTCTCAGAAAATAAATAAATATATATATATATTTTTAAATAAACCTAAAATAATTTAAAGGCCAAAAAACACACATTTTGGGGTGGCAAATTTTGCTCCCTACAGAATTAGGCAGGTTGTACTTTTCTTTGTCTACATTTACTATTTTTAAGTTGTATATATGTCATTGTATGTGTAAGTATTATTTCATTATATAAATATAACACATTAAATTTATATATTTTTCTGGTTGAAAGGCATTTAGGTTATACCCAATTTTTGTCTATTTTCAGTAAAACTGCTACGAACATTACTGATAAGTGTTTTTATGCATATATATATATATGTGTATATATATATATATATATATATATATATATATGATTTTCTTGGGTAAATACCTAGTAGGGAATTTCTGGGTGATAGCAGAGGTTTACATTTAACTTTCTAAGCAAATGCAAAACTTTCTCAAAATGGCTGCACCATTTTACACTCCCACTAGCAGTGTATGAAATTCCTGGTTGTTCTACATTGGCACCAGCATTTAATTATATCAGTCTTTTTAATTTTAACCATTCATATCAAATCTCATGTAGCTTAATTAGCATTTCCTAAATAACTGCTATTGGTGAGAACTTATTCATATGCTTATTTGCCCTGTGTATCTTCCTTTCTGAAATGTCTTTTTAAAATTTTGGCCTTTTTTTTTTTTTTTTTTTTTTTTAAAACTTTTTTTTTAACGTTTATTTATTTTTGAGACAGAGAGAGACAGAGCATGAACAGGGGAGGGGCAGAGAGAGAGGGAGACACAGAATCTGAAACGGGCTCCAGGCTCTGAGCTGTCAGCACAGAACCCGATGCGGGGCTCGAACTCACAGACCGAGAGATCATGACCTGAGCCGAAGTCAGATGTTTAACCGACCAAGCCACCCAGGCGCCCCTTTGGCCTTTTTTAATATGAGGTTTGTCTTATCAAATTGTAATAGTAGTTTACATATTTTGAACACAATCCTTTGTCAGATATATACATTGCAAATATTTTCTTTCAGCCAGCTGCTTACCTATTTATTTTTAATGGTACCTTTGATGAGATATTTTGATAAAATCTTATTTGTAGTCTTTTATTTGTGATTTTTGATTCCTAAAGAATATTTACCTATTCCAAGATCAGGAGACTATTTTTTTCCTAAAAACTTCATACAGTTTGCTTTTAAACAACACAGGTTTGAATTGTGTGGGTTGACTTATACTCCAGTTTTTTTGAGACAGTATAACACTGTAAATGTATTTGCATTTCATTATGATTGTCTTAACTTTGATTTTTTTTCTAGCTTACTTTAAGAATATAGTATATAATACCTTTGACATACAAAATATGTGTTAATCAAGGGTTTACAACATCAGTAAGGCTTCTGGTTAACAGATGTTATTAGTAGTTAAACTTTTGGGGTATTCAAAAATTATACTGATTTTGACTACATGGAAGGATCAGTACCCCAACTCCTGTATTGTTCAAGAGTCAGCTGTAATTAGAGCTTTTAATCATAGTCATATGATTTATTTTGAATTAATTTCTATGTATGGTACAATGTAGGGTTTGAGGGGTTTTTGGTCCTTCCTTACTTCATGTTTAATAGACTCCATCTAGGCCTGAAGGTTTCTCTGGGGAAATTTTAAGTTATTAATATGATTAATTTTACAAATATGAAACTGTTTTAATTTTTTATTTATTTTTATTTCAATATTATTTGTTCATATCATCTGAATTGCCAAATTATTGGCATAAATGGTTCATAATAATCCTTAAGTATTTTACAACTTTAGGATCTCAGTTTGCACCCTTTTTTATTTCTAGTATTTGTCTTTTGTGCAGTCTTTTTTTCTTAACCACTTAAACAGGAATTTATCAATTTTATTGATGTTTCCAGAGAAATTATTTCAAATGTCATTGATTTTTCTCAATTGTTTCTTTGTCTAGTTCAGTGATCTCTATCTTTACTATTATTTTATTTTCCTTAGTTTTTATTTTGTTCTTCTTTCTCTAGCTTCTTGAAGTAGAAACTCAGATGACTGAACCACCCAAGCACCCCAGATTATTTTATAAATACCCATTTAGAGGGTCCTATACTCCTACTGATCTTTTTGGCCATATATTTATCAGTAAAGTTAAAATATATCTCTTGTAATTCATTATCACTTTTAATCAAATCAAACATCTATATCTTTAAACATTTAATCTGTTTACATTTATTATAATTTATTTGATTTCATTTAGTTCTACTATGTTGCTGTTTGCTTTTGATTTGTCCAATATGTTTTCTTCCTTCCTTACTTTCTTTAATCAAACAAATATTTTTTTGCCATAGCATTTTGTTGCCACTATTTCTCATCACCCCCTATTCACTCCATTATAGGATCTGCTGCCCTAAATAATACATAGTGTCCAAACACATGATACTTGGTACTGGATACATAAGATTGGCAAGATTTTTTTTTTTTTTTTAGTCACATTCACTCACAGCCTCAGGGAAGGTAACTACAGCCAGTCATGCAGTGCTACAGGGATTGCATGCAGTTGCATAGCAGCATGGGCTGTGAGAGGCAGGCTTTGTAGTGACAAGAATGTGGGTGACCCTTGGACCTTATGGGAAGATATACTTAGCTTGTTTGAATAATTTTGTGAAAGGGAAGAGAAAAACATACTAGGTTGAAGACCTGTTAAGTTGCAAGGGGTCCAGCTGATGGAGGAACCACCTAGGCAGGGAGATGTTTCTGGGTGGGAGGCATTTTTAGTGAGAGCAGGAGAACTCAAGACTAGGCCTCTGGGGCCTTGTGATACTCAAAGATGTCAAGGAAGTCCATCAAGAATTAATATTATGCCACTTTACATACAATTTAATAACCCTACAATTGTATAGCTCATTTACCACTCTCTTATATTCTGTGCTAATTTAAGCATTAATTTTTTGTCTACATGTATTATGAACTTCATAATGCAGTATTACTCTGTTACGCATCTTTATCCTGCACTGGCTTCCATTCCATAGCAACTATTGGTTCCCATGATTTGTCTCTAAGAGTCACTGCATGATTAGGGCAAGCAAAAATTGTGAGCCACAATTTTAGTTCTTTACTTTGTATGATGCACTGAAGGTGCTGTGAGGTCATGGTTTTATAGTGCCTGGAGCTTACTCCAATTTAGAGTAGGATTTCTTTAAGAAAAAGAATACAAAATTTTAAATACACTGTCAGGTATGGGTGTGAATATCTATCTAGAGAAAAGAAATCACTGCAAATCATATTAACAAATCTTCAAGTAACAAAAGTATCACACACACACACAAAAAAAAAAACAGAAAATAACCTATTGATTTTATGAATTAACTTTCTATCTGCCAATAATACTTTTTATCATAAATGTTTAGACACTCTGAATATAGATCAATGATTTTGCTATAATTTGCTTTAGAAAGAACATGACTGAAATTTGTTTTTATTTTATTCTATTCTACTTTATTTTATTTTGTATTTTAGCTTTACAAGTTGCAATTGATACTTTTATTAAGGTTTTTCAGGTTGTAGTCACATTTTGGAAAATATCATAAATGTTTTAATATGAGGTATAATATTTCTCAGCATTTTAGATTTTCTTAGGTAGTGACATATGCAATCAAAATAGCAAGAAATTTAAATTTTTCTAATGTTTTTTCTAACACATGATTTACTCCCTATGTTTAAATGCATAAACAAATAATAAAAGAGTCCATTCATTACTGCTATTCAAAGTTTATCTCTCTTCCAACTAAATTGCTGGCCTTGGCATTATATGAGCATTTGTAACAACTTGTTTCTGGGGTCAGAAAAATTTCTAACAGTTCCATTCCTTGATTTTCTAATCCTTTACTGGATTTGACTAATTTTTACTTAATTCCCTTAAAATTATTTACCTAAAAAATGTAAATACAAAAGAACTTCTATATACATCCATATCAGAAGCCTATACTTTTTCTTTTCTTTTTCAAAATTGTTCTAAAAATGTAGCTTGTATTTTAAAGTACACTATCTGAGCTTTATTAAATTTTTCAACATGGATGACTCAGTCAGATAAGCGTCTGAATTTGGCTCAGGTTATGATCCGTGGTTTGTGAGTTCGAGCCCTGCATCAGGTTCTGCACTGACAGAATCTCTCTCTCTCTCTCTCTCTCTCTCTCTCTCTCAAATAAATAAACATTAATTTTTTTTTCACTAAATTGTTTGCATTTTATTGATGTGTATTTCATTGATGTATAGGCTGCATCTACCATGTATTTGAAAATATATTTCAGTCTTTAAAGTGTTGTAGCAATGTTTCAAGATTTGAACTGTTTTTAGAATAGGTAGGTTATCTAGATTATCTCATTAAACTTATTATCTTGGGGCGCCTGGGTGGCGCAGTCGGTTAAGCGTCCGACTTCAGCCAGGTCACGATCTTACGATCCAGGAGTTCGAGCCCCGCGTCAGGGTCTGGGCTGATGGCTCAGAACCTGGAGCCTGTTTCCGATTCTGTGTCTCCCTCTCTCTCTGCCCCTCCCCCGTTCATGCTCTGTCTCTCTCTGTCCCAAAAATAAATAAACGTTGAAAAAAAATTAAAAAAAAATAAACTTATTATCTTTAAAGAAGGAGTAGGCATGTGTGTATAATACTTCAAGTGCAAAAGAAAATCTGTTATTATAAAATAATAAAACCTGTCAATAACCTCAAGGACTTTGAATGCAGTCTTCTTCTCTGATGAGGACAAGGTAATAGAACACATTAGACATATGCTGCCTACTTGATAATGTTCATAAAAAGTGTACAGCTTTGTCATCACCTTGTAGTCATGTGACTGACCACAACTATTGCTGAAGGACATTTTACAATCATTCCAAACACATTTCATTTGTTGAAATAAAATGCTAACAGATAATTTTCAGTTGGCAAGGAAGTTTAAAATTGCTCACAGGGTTTTGTATTATAATACTAGTGCACAATAGTTACCAACTAATTAGTCACCGTTCATCATATCCAACAAGAACCTACAAGAATAGAATACTGTCTAGTGACTGATTTGTTAGATTTACTGCTTCATTTTATCCATGTTTTATAATAATTTTGTCTAATTCTTCACAAACTATTTTGGATAAATAAGTCACTTTTATTTTCTTACCTTGGAATTTTTTAAGTGTTTGTACAAACTATTGATCATGATCATACTTTTTTCCATTACTTCAAAAATGTTTTTTGAAACAATCTTATTTATAATTGCACCAAAAAATAATAAGATACCTAGGAATAAACCTAATCAAAGAGGTAAAAGATCTGTACTCTGAAAACTATAAAACACTGATGAAAGAAACTAAAGATGACACAAAGAAATGGTAAGAGAGTCCATGATCATGGATTGGAAAAACAAATATTGCTAAAATGTGTATACTACCCAAATCAATCTACACATTTAATGCAATCTCTATCAAAATAAACATTTTTCACAGAACTAGAACACACAATCCTAAAATTTGTACGGCACCACAAAAGACCCTGAATAGCCAAAGCAATCTTGAAAAAGAAAAGTAAACCTGGATGAATTACAATTTCAGACTTTAAGTTATATTACAAAGTTGTAGTAATCAAGACATTATGGTTCTGGCACAAAAATAGACACATAGATCAATGGAACAGAATAAATAACCCAGAAATTAACTCACAACTACATGATCAATTAATCTCTGACAAACTAGGAAGGAATATCCACTGGGAAAAAGACAGTCTTGTCGGCAAATAATGTTGGGAAAACTTAACAGCAACATGCAAAAGAATGAAACTGGACCACACCATACAGAAAAAATAAATTCAAAATGGATTAAAAACCTAAATGTGAGAGCTGAAACCATAGAAATCCTGAAAGGAAACACAAGCAGAAACTTCTCTGACATTAGTCATAGCCACTTTTTTTCTAGATAGGCCTCCTGAGGCTAGGGAAACAAAAGCAAAAGTAAACTATTGGGACTATATCAAAATGAAAAGCTTCTGCATAGCAAAGGAAACCATAAACAAAACTGAAAGCCAACCTATGGAATGGGAGAACATATTTGCAAATGACATACCTGATAAAGGGTTAATATCCAAATTACATAACTCATACAACTCAACACCAAAAAATACTATCTCAATCGTCATTTGCTCCCTTTTCCTGAACTTCTGCCTAAGTAAGGGTATTTAGATCGACGCCTCTATAGTTAATTCCTGGGTAGGTTACCTCTTCATGTGGGTAGTACTCTACCTCCTTAATTTGAAGAAATTTCTCAAAGTTTCTCACTAATAAATATTCCTGTTCTACCTCTCTAATTCCCAATTGCCTTCTCCCTTATAGTCTCTTAGTTCTTTGGGAAAGGGAGTGAGGAAGAAGTAATTATTGGTTAGATGCCTCAATACCATTTTACTCAGCATCTATCAAAAGAATATACTAAACTTAAAGATGCAGTTATTGGGATTTAATTATGAGGAAAAATAAGAAATCACAAATAACATGAAGCCTGTTTTGTTGAATTTTATATGTTTCTAAATGTTAACTGAAATGTCAATTTTTCAAAATAAGATTATGTGTGTGGGTATCACTGCCAGATATTAAAATATCTTATAATGCTAAGATATTAAGTTGAGACTACTAAAAAAATTGCAAGAAAAAAAAATCCAGGTACAGTTCTTATATATGTCATAATTTAGCATTCTTCACAATCACTCTTCAAATGAGGGGAGAAAGAAAATTTTATTCAACAAATAGTGTTTGCATATGACACTAACTAACTGAGGAAAATAGTTTGAGCTCTATATTAACATATCCAATCAAAAGTTAAATTAAAATGATAATTACAAAGAAATTAGTTTAGATCAAGTGAGTATTTACTGTTTTCATATTTGTTAGGATTAACCAACCAAAAAACCAAAAATAGAAATATAGGAAAGGGTTAAATTTTGATTACACAAAGGTGAAAATCATTTTATGTTAACAATATATGAGACAAAACTTAAAGTGAAGTTAAAAACTGGGGAAGATTAACAGTCTATAACAGACAAGTTATTATTTTTAACACAGAATTGATATGAGTCAATGGGAAACAGAAGTATAGTTTAATGGGAAAAATGTAAGAAATTTCATAGGAATAAAAGCAAGTTCCAATTATAAGACAAAAGGACTATTGTGCCTTTTGTTACTAGTCATAGGGAAAAAAAGGTTTAAGAGAGGTTATTCTTTTTGCATTTAAATTTGGTAAATTATTTCATGTCCTCATTTCTTCTATGAATATTTTTGGAGTGTCTGCTATGCACTGGACACTACTAAGTACTGAAATAGTTAAAAATAAAGTTTGCAGGACCTTTGTGGTTCCAATGAAATGCTCTATTAGACTCCAAATAAGAATTTAAATTGATACATTTCTGGAAGGCAATATGGAAATATCTTCAATATTTATATATGATTCAATTCAGCAATTATGTATGTGGGGAAAAAACAATTTAGAATATTGCACAACTATATGCACACATCAATGTTTTTCTCAGTTTTGTGTACAATATCTAATGAATTAGTAATGATTAAGAATAGAGAATTAAGAGATGCCTGAGTGGCTCAGTTGGTTAAGTGTCTGACTCTTGATTTCAGCTTAGGTCATGATCTCACGGTTGGTGGGATCAAATCCTGAGTGGGGCTTCTGCAGTGAGCATGGAGCCTGCCTGGGATTCTCTCTCTCCCTCTTTCTCTGCCCCTCCTTCTCTCTCTCTCTCTCTCTCTCTCTCTCTCTCTCTCTCTCCCTCACACACACACTCTCTAATTCTCTCACTCTTTCTCTCTCTCTCAAAATAAATAAACATTTTTTTTAATGTCAAGGAATCATTGGGAGAAACTGGTAGAAGGAACATAGAAGCTCACTGTACTATCTTCACAGTCTCCCGTGAATTTATAATTATTTCAAAATAAAAAGTGAAAACAGTACAGCAAAATATACAAAATCAAAGATAGTTTTTATCAAAGACTATACCTTTGCTTTTCAGCCCCCTCTTCCATTCATCTCCCATGACCAAAGGTAACCACTGTTATGGTTTTGGTGTTCATCTTTCCAGACCTCTTAAAGCAATTTAAAATAAATAGAGATAGATAGACCAGATCACAAAAGTGATCTAGTTATTGCTGTATGCTGAATATGATGTCTCGTCAAAATTCTTAAGTTAAAACCCAATCCCCAATGTGGCTGTATTTGGAGATGGAAACTGTAAGTGGTGGAAAAGTCATGAGGGCAGAGCTTTCATGAATGGAATTAGTGCTCTCCTAAAAGAGAGAAAAGAGAGAAAAGAAAGATCCCCTGCCCCCTTCCACTATGTGACAACACAGTGAGAAAATGGTCATCTATGAATCATGAACTTGGCTTTCACTAGACACAACTGCAGGTGTTTTGATCATGGACTTCCCAGCCTCTTGCACTGTGAGAAATAAATTATTTTTGTTTATAAGCTACCCAGTCTGTGGTATTTTGTTATACAGCCTGGAGATAGAAAAAAAAATGGAAAAAAATGATACTAGGCTTAGATTGCTTTTACTTCAGTTTACTGTAAACCAGAAAACAAATATGCAAAGACATACGTGGAGATCAAGGATATAAGACAGCAAGTAAATACAGTCTCCTGATACATTCCAGACCCATCTGATGGCAACACTCCTGGAGACCTAAAATTGCCTCACAGTTTGAAATTTAGTTTTCAATGCAGACTCTTAGAAGTGATGATCCACTGATTGAAGCACAGAAAAGAGATATTTTGGGAATCCAACAGTGTAGGCTAGAAGCAGCCATGCCAGCATGTGTGGATCTTCCACCAGTTCTAATATGAGAGGAAATTCCTTCTGGACCACAATTACACAGGTCATTTTTCTCTTTTGTATTTCACCACTGGATCTTTATCATGTCTTTGTTTACCAAACCATAATAAATACACAGTGTTCTTTGTATGTTTAATTTTTTTTACATAACTTACAAAATTACATCTTCCTGTAATGAGTATTTAAAAGTTGCTTTCATTTTTAACTCAAAATATATGTTAAAGAAATCACAACATTAATACCTATAGGTCTAGTTCGTTCCCTTTAAGTGTTTTGTAGAATTTCAAGGTAGATATATTCCTATCACTTAGTCATTTCCTACAAAAGGATTTTTAATTCATATCCAACAATCTTGATTTGCAATTAATGTTGCAATAAAAAAAGTCTGTATATAGTTTCTTTTTTTCCTCCTTTCCTTTGCTTGTCAAGGATATATATTTAGAAGGGAAATTACCTACTTGAGGTCAGTGCAATTTTTGTTTCAAATAATATTGGCAAATTGCTTTCTAAAATGCCTATTTAAATTTACATTCCCTTTTTAGTGTGTGAGAAACCCTTTTCCCCACAAGTCCACAAATGACTGCCTTTATCAACTGTTTACATTTTTCTAAGATTAAGGGAATTCCTGTGTTAATCTGCATTTCCCTAATTATCTTCTGTTGTTTGCTTCCTTATGCTTAAAGTTTATTTAGATTTTAGTTTTATATGATATGAAATATGAATTAATTTTATATTATTATATTTTTAATGTTTATTTTTTTTAATTTATTTTGAGACAGAGAAATAGAGCATGAACAGGGGAGGGGCAGAGAAAGAGGGAATCAGAATCCAAAGCAAGGTCTGTGCTGTCAGAGCAGAGCCCCATGTAGGGCTCAATCCCACAAATTGTAAGATCCTGACCTGAGCCAAAATCAAGAGTCTGAGTCTCAACCAACTAAGCTGCCCAGATGCCCCAAGAAGGCTATTATTATAACATAAAAATATAATAGGATAGGGGTGCCTGGGTGGCCCGGTTGGTAAAGCAGCTGACTCTTGATTTTGTCTCAGGTCAGGATCTCACAGTTTATGAGTTCAAGCCCCGCTTCAGGCTCTGCACTGACAGTATGGAGCCTGCTTAGAATCCTCTCTCTCACTCTCTCTGTCCCTCCCTTGCTCATGCTCTCTCTCTCTCTCTCTTTCTCTCTCTCACACACACACAATAAATAAACTTTAAAAAAATAATAGCATTCTTGACATTTATTGAATTGTTTTCTTTCCCATTAGTTTTGGTATTTTTCCTTTATGTGTGTGTTTATGAGTGTGTGTGTGTGTGTGTGTGTGTGTGTGTGTGTGTGTGTCCTACTTGAGCTTAATGAATAAATTATGAAAATATAAATAAAATTATGAGTACAAAAATATATACAAAATATATACACATACACATATATACATATACTTATATCTGGACTTTTTACTCTGTTATTTACTCACTCATAAGCCAAGATTCCATACTATTAATTTCCACAGCTTTACAATCTACTGTTATGTGGTAGAATAAATCACTCTTCTTTGTTCTTTATAAAGTTTCTTTCATTGCTAGTCTTATGCTTCAATATTAATCTTTTAAACTGTTTGTTGACCCTTATAACAATCTTAACTGAAACTACCACTTAGATGCATTTAGGGAGAATCAGCATCTTGATCTTGACAATGTTGAGTTTTCCCTTTTGTAAACATAGTAAAGATTTCCATTTATTCAGGTCTTTTTGTGTGCCCTTTACTAACATCTGAAAACTTTCTCCATAATAGTATACTAAAACTGCTAGGATTTTTAGGCCACCCATTTGCTGACTTTTAAGAGTTTCTGTTACCAATGTGAAAGAAGTAATGCTCTCATTATTATTATTATTACATTTTCTAATTTGCTTTTTGCTATTCATGAGAAAAGTTATTGATTTTTGTTTTTTATTTTGTATCTGGATACTTTGCTTGACCAACTAATTTTTGTTAAAAAATCAATTTCTGTTTATGAATCAGTCACTAGTAACATTTAATATATCTTCCATTTTATTGTCCAAGAAAGGGAAATCTGAGGAGGTTATACCTTGCTAACTTCACATAACTACCTAGAGGAAATTCAGGCTCAGAATGTTAAGTTTGAGGGTTGCAACATTTCATCCTGGGTATAATTGAAACAATCATTGCAGAGTGGGAAATCAAAAAAACATTAGCTTAACAAATGACATCTCACATACACAGATATGTCCTGGCTATTAACAGGATTAGATGAGAATAAAGTGAAGGGTTCCTGGGTGACTCAGTCCGTTATGCATCAGACTTCTCCTCATGGTTTGTAAGTTCAAACCCTGCACTGGGTTCTCTGCTGTCAGTGCAGAGCCTACTTGGGATCCTCTGTATTCTTCTCTCTCTGCTCCTCCCCTATTCTCTCTCTCTCAAAAATAAACAGACATTAAAAAAAAGATGGGAATAAAGTGAGAGAATCTAAGTTAACACATGTAGAAGAGTCTTGAAGCATGATGTAAAAGTGGGCTATTCTTCATCTTGTTATGTGAGAGGCATTATTATGCCATGCTTGAGGGAAAAATGGCCTAGGTTAAGTTCTGGCTCCACCACTGACAGCTGAGGGATTTTGGAAGTTCACTGAACTTCTCCACATTTCAGTTCCTTCATATATAATAGGGGTAATAATAATAGTACAAATGTCTAAGGCATAGAGTATTACATGAGTTAACAGGTAAAGAATTTAAAACATCATCTGTTGCATTGAAAATATTAATATTCGTTAGCCGGAAATCTATTTGTAGCCTCTAGAGCAGAGTCTTACATATAATAGAAACTTAAAATGTTTAACTGAAATTCAGTTGTTGTGGGACACTAATACCCAGTTTAATTTCAAGGGAACCAGTAATATTCCCATATAGACTTTCTTTTTTTTTTAAGTTTTAATTTTTATTTATTTTGAGAGAGAGATAGAGAGCAAGCAGGGGAGGGGCAGAGAGAGGGAGAGACAAAATCTCAAGCAGGCTTCACATTGTCAAGGCAGAGCCTGACACCAGGCTCCATCTCACGAACCGTGAGATCAGAACCTGAGCCCAAAATCAAGAGTCCCATGCTTAATCAATTGAGCCACCCAGATGCCCCTCCCATATTGCCTTCTTATTGAAGATAAATGCATTTTTCCTATAATATAGATTATAAACTCATTCTAACAACTATTTGTTTATACCTCCATCACATAATTCAATATGGAACCATTATCATATTGCCTCAATCCACATCCGCCACCCTGACTCTTCATCAAATCAATTCATAAATATCTTTTGTTCTATCTCCAAAATATATGCATAAGATGTCTATTTCACTCTGAGCTGCTATCCCACTCCTCTCACCTGGTCAGTGAAATGGGCTCCTGTATCATTTCACCAGGTCCATTCAATCCATTTTCCACACAGTAGGCCAAATTGTTTCTGAAAAATAAAAAGTAGCTCAAATCACTCTTTGTCTTAAATTTTTTCAGTGACATTCTCTCAGATTCTAAATGAAAACAAGATTCTTCACCATATACTAAAAGACTTTTCATGCTGGAGTCTTGTCTACTCTCAAATTTTAAATCATTTATAGACAGAGGAAAGAACAAATGCAAAATCTCTGAAGCAGAAACCTTGCTCAGCCTCATTCACATTCTAGTCAACATGTGCTTCCCTACATCTTTAAATAGTGAGACCCTTATCTCATTAGATTCAGCTAAAAAAATAAAACAACAAAACAACAACAACAACAAAAAAACTTTAGAGACCATCCTTAATTGAATACTCTACTGAAAGCAATTTCCCAATATCTACCCCAATTTATCTCTGTCATTTATTCTACTCTATTTTAAGCATAACACTCATTACCTGAAATTACCACATTTCTTATTTGTCTGCTCCATCCCACTAAATCCTACAATCCAAAATTAGAATCACACTAAAATTATAGCAAGGACCTTTTTATCTTGTTCACCATTGTGCCTCCAGCATCTTGAAAACTACCTGGCACATAGTATATATCCAGTAAATATTTGTTGAATAATATATGAACATAGTTTTGATATTAAATAAGAAGCTGCTACCTCATTCTCCTCATTCAACAGATGTAAATTCTATGGGTATAACCTCAGTATCTGGAATTTATTGGTTTTTTTCAGTATTTACTTTATAACAGATTTCTCACAACACGGGAAGATACTTTCTCACTGTATGTTTATAGGCTCCATCTGTCTTATAGGGATTTATTTCCAGTAGTGAAAACTGATTTAAGGTTCTAGAAGTGCTAGCTATAACTAAGCCACCTCCTAGAGTTTCTAGATTCATTTCCCATACAAAATCTTTCCATACTTGTATTGCCCAAAGTGCTGGATATGGTTATTCTGATTTATTTTCTCCCCTGACTCATAAAAATACTTCTATATAAGTAAAAACAGATTTATGTTAAATACCATCTTTATTTGATTGCATATCTTCATATTACTATATAGTTACAAAACTCTCAAAGTTAGGTATAAATAGAAAAAAAAATTCACAGATAAATGAATGAGTGAATGATTAAGGTAAATTTGCCTCTATGAAAGTAAGCAAACATGATTCAAGAAGTGCTTCACTCTGGGTGTTCTGCAAAGGCAAGGAAGTTTAAAAAATTAAAATCAAGGTCACAGGTGGCAAACCATTCTGAGAATATTAATGAGCATTTATGCTCTGAGACCTACATTAACAAAAGAAGGGCTAGCTAGTCAGGTAATTAATGCTTGCAACTATTTATTTGTTTTTCCTTATTTGTTTCCTTCACCTAATTTCCACTTTCATCCTATTTATGCACACATTCACTTAGGCAACAGAACTTATTGCAGGTCTGCTATAACCCAGATTCTGGGTTGGATGTTCAGGATATAATGGTATACAAAATCAGGGGCACACAGGTGGCTCAGTTGGTTGAGCGTCTGATTCTTGATTTCAGCCCAGACCTTGATCCCAGGGTTGTGGGATCGAGCCCCGTGTCAGGCTTTTGGCTTATGATTCTCTTTCCCTCTCCCTTTGTCCCTCTAGCCTACTTGCACACTCTCTAAGAATTAAAAAAAAACTTGTTAAAAAATAATAGTAATGGTATATAAAATCAAACAAGTTCCCTACATCTGTGGATCTTGGAGTTCAACCCACAAACTCAATAATTTCTGACTTCCTGCCTCTCCACTTCCCTTTTCTTTGGTGATAGGTAAAATTTCAAAGCATAAATGACCTTATTTTGAAGAGTAAACTCTCTATAATCAACATGAGAAGAAACAATGCATAATCAGGAAGAAGAGGAAAGTAAGTTTTGAGTTACCCAAGTACAGATATCTCCCCTCTTTATTACTCATCTCTGTTCCATGATGTTCTGATAAAGCCCTTTGAAACTATGAAATTTCTAGCCTCTCAAATACTAATACTACATTTACTTAAATGATATTACATTTACTTAAACTCTACTGAAAGCAATTTCCTAATATCTACCCCAATTGATCTCTGTCATTTATTCTACTCTATTTTAAGATTATTTGTGCAAATCATCCAACAATCCAGAAGTAGGTCCTTTAGAAGTCACTGATGGACAATATTGCATCACTGGGTGCTTTGTACTCTTCCTTCTCTACACACTTTTTCATTCAACTTCTCTGTCATCGTTTTTTGAGTATGGCTACTACAGTTGGGTTTCTCTGCCTAGCTGCAGCTTCAAAGTCACCTATGGCTTACAAAATTTGTACAAGGCTTGACTTGCACAGCACTTTTTACTCCAAGGAAGGGAGAAATTGTGATAAAATGGGGGGAGGGATCTATGAACACTTTATTTTCACATAAACCTTTATTTGTATTTCCATAATCCTTATTTGTTCACTTTCCCTGTTTTTATATACTAATAAGCATCCCAGACAACACTTCATTCATTATGATATCCAGAACCTAAAATAGAATAGGTCCTGCATGTAAAATATGCATTAAGTCACGTTTTATATTTTAAAAGCCAATAATTTTGTTAATATGTAGAGTCTCAGAATCCTTAGAGAAAATTACACTATACATATATTTTAAGACAATGCTGTCCTGGAAAGCAATATCCAATCAATTAACGCTACTTGAATTCTTAAAAATCTATACAGATAACTTAAAAGATATAAAGGACAAAAGGAATAGTATAATGGACCACCATATACTCCTCAGCCAGCATCAATATTTGTCAAGTCAGGGCTAATCTTGTTTCATCTATACTGGCGCCAAACTCCACCCTCCAATATTATTTTGAAACAAATCTCACATATATTATTTCATCAGTAAATGTTCAGTATGTAATGTTCAGTAATTAAATTATATTTAATTAATTAAATAATTAATATAATTAATTATATAATTAAAATCATTAAAAATAATTTCTTTGTTATCATCAAATATACAGTCCACAACTGTTTCTTGTAAGTTTGTTTAATTGGGATCCAAAAAAAAGCATACATTACAACTACTAAATATCTCAGTCTTCTTTTAATCTAGGTCTCCGTCTTATTTTTCCTTACACTTTTATCTTTGTGGTTGAGGAATTCATGTCATTTGTTCTATGGCATTTCCCACAATGTTTGTTTTACTGATTATGCTCTTGAAAACTGTTTAACACGACCCTCATTCATCTGATTCTCCAGTAATGTGATAGTTCCAGAGGCTAAATGAGAGTGTAGTCTATTCAAGAATTTTTTCCCATCATTCTATAAGTAACTAAAAACAAACAAACAAACAAACAAAAACAAAAACAAAAAAAAAACCCTGGAAACAAATCAAATATCCATCATAGGGAATTAGTTGAATAAATTATTTATATCCACAAAGTGCAGTAATGTGTAGTTGAAAAAGAAATGAGGAATTCCTCTAAACATTGCTACGTGGTGATCTCTATATATATTGTTACATAAAAGAGCAAAATACAAATGCATGCAATGTGCTGCAATTGATCTTAAATTGTAAGGATACAATTGAAGAACAATGTGTGTGCCTGTTAGTATTAAAAATGCAAATGAATAAGCCATAACACTTGTTTAAAATGTTTACATATAATGAGAGAAAGAGAATAGGGTAGAGTGAATGTGAAGACAAGAGCTACCTTTCCTTGAATAAACATTGTTTTACACATTTTCTGTAAGAACAATGTAAGTATTCCACCTAATCATAAAACAAAATGAAATTGAATGAAGCAGTCTCTGAAAACCAAGAATAATACAAAACAAGTGAACTTCTATAAACAGTTAGTGGCATAAAGTATAAAGAGAAAAACTATTCCAATTAATTTTAAGATATGGTAATTTGATTGTATATCTTTAGTGGGATATACCCTTCCGTAGGAACTGAAACAATTGGAAAAATAAACTTGAGTTGCTTTTAGTAATTATATATTTGGTGGTAACATTGGTATTGTACTCTGTGAATGCTGTTGGTGTAGGGTGGGAAAAAGCAAATAGAATTTATATTCGTAACACTAAAAACACAGTCTTTTGTGGGGCGCTTGGGTGGCTCAGTGGGTTAAGTGTCTGACTTCAGCTCAGGTCATGAACTCCTTCATGAGCTAGAGCCCACCTGTGCTGATAGCTCAGAGCCTGGAGCCTGCTTAGGATTCAGTGTCTCCGTCTCTCTCTTCCCCTCCCCTCCTCGTGCTCTGGTCTCTCTCTCAAAATAAAATAAATGTTAAAACATTTTTTAAAAAAAACACAGTATTTTGTCTTAGAAGAAATTAGATACACTTTAAATGAGTAAGTTGAATAAAATTCCTCTTATCCTAAATCAGAAATCAGATTTATATATTATAAAGCAGAAGATACATGTATATGTATATAAACACATACCACATATGTGTGTTTACTGAAAATGCCTAGAAACATGGCCACTCAGTCACAATGAGTATGAGTATACAGATTTTTACCATTAAGTATGGTTTCTTACTAAAATTTAGAACTGAATTTCCTAGGAGAAATGGCATCTGATAAAGATATACACTAAATTAGTCTGGCATATCTTGTCATACCAGAAATTAAGGAAGCCATCAAAGACTATTAGGGTCTAGCAAAGGACCCACTGTCCAGACAGAAACATTTGGGGACTAATAATAAATGCAATGAGTTAAAACACATTAAATATATCTAATTACATTAGTTCATGATGGTATTAAAAAAATACTTAGTAGTCAAATTCAAAAGATGTTAGGAAACCAAATCAGTATTGTGAAAACTAGAAAATGAAAGTGAAAACAATCATTTATCCTGTCTTTCCCCCGGAAAGAACACATAAGGATAATAAAAATTTGATGAGGGCAAGTTTCTGTTCATAAAAGTGATCCAACTAATAAATGAAGAAGGAATGATATAATTAGAACTCCATGATTTTGCAGTGCCTGATGAATTAACAAATCAAGGCATTGATCACTTGCTGCTAACATCATTAAGAGAAGAATGTGGCATTATGTGCCCTCTGATGGAAGTTCCCAAGGCCATCTATGAAGCAGTCTTGCCAAAATAAAAAAAAAGGAAACCTTAGCTATTTGATTTTTAAAAATTTTTTAATAATGTTTATTCATGTTTGAGAGACAGAGGGAGACAGAGCATGAGCGGGGGAGGAGTAGAGAGGGAGAGAGAGAATGCAAAGCAAGCTCCACACTCTAAGCGGTCACCACAGAGCCCTACATGGGGTTCGAACTAAAGAACAGTGAGATCATGACTTGAGTCAACTGATCATGACCTCAGTCAACCGAATTAGCCACTCAGGCACCCCAAATCTTAACCATTTGAAAATTTCTAATGACAATATTCAAAGCAGCTCAAACTTTATTAACATCTTTAGGTCCTCATGTATATATATATATATATATATATATATATATATATATATATATATTAGGGATATGACAATATCTGGCAACTTTTTGGGCCTCAAAGAAAACTGAATAAGTAAATAAATTTATTGAAGATATTCACTTGGATTTGGAAAGGTGTTGAAAATGCTCTCTCAAAACTCTCAGTTAAAAAAAGATTCATAAAAATTTGCTTTCTAATGAATATTGAACACATGATAATTAAGAGGAGAAAGACAAAGCCAATATTATTTAAGCATATAGCCTTTTTTCAAGATAAGACATCTTTCTTATATAAAAGAAATAGTAAGCTGTTACAATGCCTGTGATTCACTATTTAATTCAGCTTTGCCAGCTTCTCTCAAAAATAATCTAAATGAAAGGCATTTCCAAAGGGAATTTTTGCAGGTCAAGGTCCGAAAGTCAGCATGGGCCACATAACTCCATGCAGAGGAGAATGAATGTGCTGGGGAGGTGACAAGTTCTTTGTTCACAGGGGAAGAAAAAAAGCCGTGTCATGCATATCCTTGCAAAAGCCATCCTGCTGGGCAGTAGCTTGCAATGATAACCCTCTTTGTCCACCCTCTTGGACACATATGGCTCTGATACACATAATGCCATTTCCTATGCAGTCTGTTGTATTGATTTTTTTGTGATGATGTTACAAACTATGCCTCAGGCATTTTCTAAAAGGTTATCCAAAGTATACAGTCGTGTGTGCGCGCGCACACGGCCGCGCGCGCGCGCGCGCACACACACACACACACACACACACACTTGTGTACACACACGCAGATTTACTCCCTCCCATTTTATATGTAAGAAGCCAATGTCTAAACCAGCTTTGTTAAGTTTGAAGCCAAAGCAAAAATATGATTCTACTTGTACAAAAGAGGCATATTTAAGAAAGGAATGATTGTGCTAACAATATATTGCTTTTAAGTAAAATTTATTAAAGTGTTGTTAATCTAATGCTTAATTGCTGAACGATATTACCAGACATTTGTATGATATAATTGCCTTACCATTAACTCAATAGTTTATGTGTTAAGGAACATATAACATGCCAACAACTAAATTTGCATCTTAGGGAAAATTACTTAGCCTCTCTAAACTTCCATTTTATCTGGGGAATCCAAGAAAATTGAAAGAAATTATTTCCAAGATACTTTCAATTCTAGAAGGTTCTGAGTATATGATGACCTTTTAACATGCTATTTCCAATACCGCAGGCAATGCTTACCTGTGCAATGTGTCTAATTTTGTCTTTATTCATATGCATATTTAAGATCCTGATTATAGGGGCACCTGGGTGGCTCAGTCAGTTAAGCTCTTGATTTCAGCTCAGGTCATGGTCTTCCAGTTGTGAGATCAAGCCCCATGTTTGGCTCCATGCTGGGTATGGAGCCTGCTTGAGATTCTCTCTCTCCCTCTCTTTCTCTCTGCCTCTTCCTTGTTTGTGCACACTCTCTCAAAAAAAATAAATAAAATAAAATAATAAAATAAAATATCACAAGTACAAACATGTTTTTAACATGTTTCTGCACAAAGACCATGCCTACCATTACTCATAGCATTAAAAAAAAAATCAGAAAACACAGATCCTTCCCTGAAAGTTCATAGAAGGGTGGTTATGCAGATAAAAGTAGATAATGCTCAATGTTCTAATGCAGTATTGCTACCACACTGGTAAAGATAAAATATTCTGTCACATCAGGAAAACATTCATGTGAATGGTGACATTTCATCTGAATCTTTAAAGATGGAACATTCTGGTAGAATGCCTCCTATGTTTTCAAATAAGTGTCATAGTTCCCTAAGAGTAAGTACTGTATCTTATTAGTTTTTATTTCCCAATGTTGTTTCTTATTCTAAGATAAAATGTTTTTGCATTCAGTTGAGAACAGAGAAATTCTAAATCATAGAACAATATCTGAAAGAGGCTAAAATAATAGAACAATCTCCAGATGCTAAGAATAAAATATTTTAAACCCTCAAAAGAGGTTACTATAGCTTGAAATAATTTCTCAAATTTCAAGAACCTCTCAACTTAAGCTGAAAATATCACTGGTAGCCAGGTCTGGTAATAAATCATCTTGTTAATCAGTATATTTTTGCTACTTAATTATAGCCTAATTAATTTCTTTAACAATGATTAAGTCTATTTCTTATCTGATTCTTTATGGATACAGAAGAAAACAAACAAAAACAAAAACTGGCCACCCTATGGATGACAATCTTTTATACAAACAGAATAACAACAATAAATTTTAAAATGAATATATTGTTGGATATGGATGTCAGACACAATCTCAAGAATACCAGAAATATATAAAATTTGTTTTTTCTATAACATATCTTAATTTCTAAAGTGAGCTCCTATTCTCCTTATATATAGATAGAACCTGAAATTGCTACTTTTGTAGTTAAAATACATTAAATGTTTTAACTAATAAAAACTTATTCATATAGAGTTTTCTTTCAATTTGATCTTTTCTCCACTCTTCTTCCTTCCAAACTCTGACATACATACATACATAAATAAATAAATAAATAAATAAATAATAAAACAGCAAGCTTGTCACAGCTCAATAGCCAGAGAGAATAGTTGCTTTAAAAAGTATTCCAAAACACTTAAAAAGCAGGGGTCCCCAAATCGACAATAAATACTCTGCAAATTTTGAAAGTGTTTGAGTCATTTTTCCCAATTATTACCACCATATGATACTCAGCTATTCACAGTGTGAGGTAAGATTGAAAGTGTCTTTATTATTCCAGAGGGCCTGGAGATATCATATGGCACAGGAGACCATAACTGAGCAGCAGCAGTTGAAACCAGACCTCATCCCCAAGGAGATTTTTACCAGACAATGTGAGCATGACTGCAAGCTAGAAGCCACGGGAAAGGGCAGACGGTGCTGTACCACCAGGCCCACCTTTGTACCCCACTGGCCAGTGGACCCTGTTCTTCCTGTGTTGTGTTGTGAGGTTCTTGCTGCATTTAAAATGGGCAATTTATTTTCAATTCTTCTCCTGCTTTAGTCTTTCTTTAGTGGGAAAAAAACAAATCTTCTTTGAAACTATGGGCTTGAAAGTACTAAGTGACCCTCCCAAGGAGTGACTGTAACTGAGTATCACATATGCAACCAGAAGGCAACAAACCCCAGGAAGAATCAAAGTCAGTAATACCTACAATTTCACAGAGCTTTTGTGAGAGGGTTGATGATTAAATGAATAGAAGGGCTATTATTTCTATTATTGATAGAGCTGCTAAGGGTCATGTCCATTAGGCAGGTGCAAAAGAGAAAGGGGAAAAAAGTTCCATTAGGCTTAGAATTTAGTTCATTGTTGTAATTTTGGCCATATGTTGATTTAATATCATATAATAACATATAAATGAATGTTTAAACAATTTATTTTATTTCTGTTTTTCATATACATCTTCAAATATAGATTTTTTAAGCATAAGACAGAGAAAGTTTCTGATTCACTGCAAATTTATTTCCTAATGTGTTGGATTATTTCTTTGCATGTTTGATACATGCTCAAGTTTATGCTCATAATATATATATGTATATATATATGTATATATACACATGTATATATTATATATACATGTGCATATATGTATATATAAATATATACACGTGTATACACACATATATATACACATATATATACACACACATATATATACACACATACATATATACACATATATACACATATATATATACACACACATATATATATACATACATATATACACATATATACACATATATATACACACACACACACACACACACATATATATATATACACATACATATATACACACACACCTTGGAATAGACTGGCAGTTACAACTTCATACAAGGGAAGCATTTTAATATTTAATAGCACAATCCATTTAATGGGACCTAAGATAGGCCTGTTTATCGATGCATTCTTTTTAGGAAACCAAAAGGTAGTAAGTAAGCTTCATAAGATGTACACATCCATACCTATGCTATTTCTTGATGACTGAACTAACCTCAACAGTGGTTCTCAAACTTTAGCACACTTCAGAGTCATTTGGAGGGCTTGTGAAAACACAGATTCCTGGGCCTTACCTCCAATTAAGTAAGTCTGTGGGACACTTGATAATCTGTATTTCAACAAATGCCTGGTGTTGCTAATGCTAATGGTCCAGGGGCCACACTTCTGAGATGCATTTAATTAGATAACAGGAAATATGTTGGTCGAAATCTCTATACAGAAATAATTAAACGTAGAGAATCTTGATAAACCTTGGCATAGAATGAGACAAAGAAACTCATCTGAACAAAGTGTAGACTCAGAGGGAGCTAATGTTAATTTTTTTTAATAAATAGATATGATTTAACTGATGTAGGAGGTTTAGAAAATAGAACTGGTGAGTTGCTATCAATATGGTAATGTAGCATCAGCTATGTGTGACAGTAGCTGAAATACAATCAGAATAGGTACCATATCAGTGCACTGTGTCAAACCAGACATAGTTGGAAGCTTACCACATATAATTTGATGGTGTAAAATAAGGAAATGTCATTATTATGAGCAAACAGTCTGTATATAATACTCTGAAAATGTTGAATTTCAATGCACATTCCAGTTTTCACATAGGTTACATGAGATCATAACTACCACACTGATTCCAACCTGATGTCTCCATATCCAGTTAGGTTTCCTGCTCTAGCCTCCCAACTGGTCCCCTGCTTATGTGCTGCCCACACGCCCTTCTGCCTATTCTCACTTCCACAGCCAGGATGAGTTGGTTGTTTTCTTTTGTTTTGTTTTTTTATGTAAGATCAAGCCACTCTTCTTAAATTCCTCTACTTCATTCAGGGCACTAGTTACCTGAGGCTGTTGGCTGCTACCCAAACTGGGTAACTTGATACAACAAAGGTTATTCTATCACAATCCTAGAGGCTAAGAGTCTGAAGTCAAGTAATCAGGAGGGGCATTCTTTCTCTAAAGTCTCCAGGGGAAGATCATTCTTTGTTTCATCCTAGCTGTGGTGACACACCAATCTCTGGTGTTCTAGGTCAGGCAACCGCATCATTCCAAACTCTGCCTCCATCTTTACATGGCTTTCTTTACTGTGTGTCTCTGCCCAAATTTCCCTCTTTATAAGGACATTAGTTATTAGATTAACACCCATCTTCTCCAATCTACTGTGACCTTAGCTTAACATGATTATATTTATAAAGATCCTATTTCCAGATTAAGTCATATACATAGGCAGTGGGGTTACCACCTTAATTTATTTGGTGGCAGTGGAGGGGAGGAGGCACAATTCAACCGGAAACACTCAAAGTAAATCCAAAGTCCTTACAATGGCATACAAGTCTCAATCTTTTGTTCTTCAAAGTGTTATCTACAGACCAATAGTAACAGCATCACCTGAATGGAAGTTTGTATGGAATGTAAACTCTCTATGCATCTTAAATCAGAATCTTCATTTTAATATGCCACCCAGGTGATTTACATGCAAATTAAAATTTGAGAAGTACTACCCCTCAAAATGACCTACATACTTTTCTGTTCTCATCATCAACTACTCTCCCCCACATCTCTCCATTACTGTGCTTCATTCATAATGGTCTTTTAGTTGTTTCTGAAATGTCTAGACAACTCCTCCAGATGTTCCCATAAATTATTCCTTCACCCGCTTCAGATCTTTATGCAAATATCACCTCGGTGTAACTTTGCCGAGATACTCTAAGTGAATATCTTCATCAACTCTATCCCTCTTTCTTTCTTTATTTTTTACCATAGAATTTCTAATCATTTTACTTACTTTGCTTACTATTTCTTCTATCAACTCGAATATAAGGCCCTTGAGCACAAGAATATGAGCTGTTATGTACACTTTAGGTTCCCAGAATAGTCCAGGACACTCAATAGAGGCCACTCGATAAATATGTGTCAAATAAATTGGCCCAGAAGTGCCTTAATTTATTTGCCCATAAATATTATTTACCTCTTGTTATTTGAAATCAACTGTATTCTATGCTTCATGTAATGCTTTTAAAAAAGATATAGAAGACTATATATATATATATATATTATATAATTATATATATGTATATACATCTATAAATTAGAATGTAAAAAATTATAATTTACCAAAACATTTGTGAATCAGTTTGTTCTTATGCTTCATCAACTCTTACAGTAAAGCATACTTTAGCCCTAGTATATACTGTGAGAATAAAGGTTCTTGGTTATCCTAAATGTATTCCTTTGGAGCTTCACAGGATGTTCCCTTGTTCTATGATACAGAAACATGGTGAACAAGGTACATGAGCATCATATCATGTCTTTCTGATAGTCTATTCCTTTACATTTTCTTTCCACTTTAATCTTTTCAAAATGCAGATTCCTAATTTCTTTAGTTGGTCCCAATACAACATATTCTCTATGCTAATACTTTACATCTCCAGGACTTATTTCATAAATAAAAGTTTGTACCTCTTAATCCTCTTTATCTATTTTACCTGTGCCCTCACCTACCTGCCCTTTGGCAATCACCAGTTTGTTCTCTATATTTAACAGTCTATTTTTTTAATTTCTATTTTCTTTGCTTGCTTTTTAGATCCCACATATTAGTGCAATCATATGGTATTTGTCTTTCTCTGTCTGAATTATTTCACTTAGCATAATACCCTCTAGGTCCATCCATGTTTGTTTTAAATATCAACATCTCATTCTTTTCTATGGCTGAGTAATTAATATTTGTGTGTGTGTGTGTGTGTATGTGCATGGGTATCACATATTCTTTTAACTAGAATCTCACAAATAAAGTTTTCCAAGCATGGCAAGAAGAAAGGATGTTTGACACCATCCCTCTTCACTTTCCATTGAAGAATGGTGTTCCATTAGCTTTGTGCTTAATTTTTTTTCCTAGAAAAGAAAATGGAGTCTCTACTCTCAAAAAATGTACAGTCTAATTGAGAAGATATGACTTCAGAGTAGGACGTTTCTTCGTTTCAATTTTGATTATCTTACCTTTAGATATTTGAAAAGACAAAAATGCTGAATTCTTTTGGACTACAATCAGTTATGCCTAGAAAATAGAATAAATGTATATTAGTTAAAAATTTCCTACTGAATAAATGTTTAAAATGAGTATTAATATAAATTAATATAATAGTAGTATAGCATTATAGTGTAATATAAATAAATAAAATAGCATAAATATAATTGGTATAAATTAATATAAATTAGTAAACATTTTAAAAAGCAACTAAGCCAATAAAGTTTGGGTCCCTGCCTCTACTGATTAGATGAGTAAAAAAAAAAAATAAATGAGAATTAATTCCTTATTGGTGACATAGTAATTTGTGACAGTATTGGCTTGGAAGAACCTAAGTAGAAGCTAAATGATTTAAGAAGACTAAGACCTTTTCAAGGTATAGAGAATATCTTCCTTGTTCAGAAAATGCTTTGAGATATAACTACCCATTTCTTCTCTCTTTTTGATTTTTTTTCAATGTTTATTTATTTTTGGGACAGAGAGAGACAGGGAATGAACGGGGGAGGGGCAGAGAGAGAGGGAGCCACAGAATCGGGAACAGGTTCCAGGCTCTGAGCCATCAGCCCAGAGCCTGACGTGGGGCTCGAACTCACGGACCGCGAGATCGTGACCTGGCTGAAGTCGGACGCTTAACCGACTGCGCCACCCAGGCGCCCCTCTTCTCTCTTTTTGAACAAGTTTCCCATTTGAGACTTTAAAAACCAAATGTCACAGAAAGAACTAGGCAACCCAATTTTTAAGCTTCAACTTTATGCTCTAAACAGTATGTGGCACATACACATGCTATCTGATTTAATCATAGCAATGCTATAAAATATAAATCATACTATGATCTCAATTTTACAGATGAGAAAACCTAGTTGAATAATAGTATGCTCAAATTCATACAACTAAAAATGAAGAAAGCATCAATTTGATTTCAGGACTTTTCACTTTTTTTCTCTTCTTATGCTTTTTAGTTTAAAATAGCTTGACTAATAAGAAGTTGCAAAAATAGTAAAGACAATTACCATGTTATCTTCAACTAGCTTCCCCCAATAATCATAATATTCACATATTCATAACACATTGTCAAAACCAGGAAACTGGCATTGGTACAATACTCTTAAGTCAGGTTCAAACTCTATTCAGATTTCAAAGATTTTTACATTTACATCAATGTGTCTCACATGTAAGTGTGTGTGTGTGTGTGTGTGTGTGTGTGTGTGTGGTATATTATGGTTCTATGGAGTATAAATTCATGTAACCATCACTGCAATCAGTATATAACCTTTTCTATCACCACAAAGAAAGCACCACATATTCTCATATTATCCCTTAATAGTCAACCCTAGTCCTGGGTAACCACTGATCTGTTCTGCATATAGAATTCTTACCTATAATTCAGGATTTTCGGAAAATAAAGCCCATGAGATTGTTAAACGACTGGGAATTTTTTTTCCTGAATTATTATTTGCATTCTTTTCTGGTTTGCGTTCTTCATAAATGGTATACTGTGCCCATATTCAAATGTGCATATACGTGTACAGGCAAGCTAAAGACTGAGTATGGATATAAATGTGCACAAAAGTGAAAAATATTATATACTATCATTGCTATAACCTTATTTACAATTCTCTTACAAAACTAGTGGTAGTTTATATTTTATTGAAAATATCTGAATTACTGTCATTACTAGATGGAACTGTTTATAATTTTATACATATGCCTGAATTTCACACTCTGTTTTATAGCTTTAAATGGTGTTAAAGGGGCATTTTTACATTTAAACATATCTAACTGAAGGAAAAGGTACAAGTCATATCATAAATAAAATATAATCCAGGACTGTTGTTTTTCCATTTTGAACATCACCCACCATTAGTCTTTAATAAGACACAGACTCTGTGTAAAATAATGATTTTTCAAGAGGCAGAACAGAGAAAGATACATTCTAAGCAGAGTTTTAAAAAGTCACAGTCTTTTTCGTTATTCTCTTTTTTGTCCCAATCCCAGGTACTCTCTGCCACTCTGTGATGCACTTCTCTGTGATACAACATCCCAGCAGGGCACAGTCAGGATGCCTCCAACTGCTCCTCCCTAGAGATGGTAGTAGATCTGCCTGGCTTCCTATCAAATTTGCAAGTCCTCTTTAGTCCTTGAAGGGCAATGCATAATTCATTCCATGCTAATTATCTGATGAGGGTCACTAGATTAATATTTTATCACACCAGGTAAAGTATCCTTAGACCTAATAATACAAAAATTTCCAATTATGTTACTCCTTTGTATTAAATTCTAGGGATGGTTTGAAGACTATGTCACAGAATGTAAATGTTAAGGACAGAAAATGGCACTTGTTCCCAATTTTAGTTGAACTGTCCCTAAGACCACACTGCCACTCATCATTCCAGAGTGCTTTTCAGGTTAAAAAAAACACATGCATTTATTAAAATAGAACCTTGCTATAACTCTATGTGACAGGCAGGACCAATGTTATATTCATAGTTTACAGATGAAGCAGTTAGGTTCAGTAGTATTAAAAGATTTGTCCCAGGTCACTGGTTTATTAAATAACAGACTAAGATCAGAACCAAGTCTATACTTGTATAAGACTGTAAAGAAAAGTGTTTAACCAAATGAATTTTAAAATTTTCTTACAATCCCAATAACTATAATTGGCCATCCATAATTTCTTTAGTAACAATCTGATATGACTAGATGGATGTGACAAAATCAACACTGTTTATTGATTATATCTGATAATATTTGGGGATTTTTTTAATGTTTGCTTGTTTTACCACTTTGCTACTTCAAGTTTTATCATGATAAAAAATACACTGATTTATGAGTTCTCTTGATATGCTCATTAAATGAAATACAGCATCTTCTTCCATGTTATTAACTAAAGAAACACTTTTTTAATAATTATCTTTATTACTATATAAATACGTCCTTTCTAGGCACTGGGATTACAAGAGTGAGCACAATACTGCCCCTATTCTCATGGCATTTATGTTATAGTGGAAGGAGGCAATGTATAAATACACACATAATTTGAGAATATCTGTGTAATATATCTGTCAGCAATAAGTACCAGGAAAAGAAATAAAGCTAGGCAAAAGGATAGAGAGTGATGGGAGATGGCCCATTTTAAGTGGAACGGTCCATGAAGACCTCTCTGAGGTGGTGACATTTAAACAGAGACCAGAATGACATGAGAAACTAAATATGTGAATATCTGAATAAGATCTTTCAGGCTTAAGCAACAATAAACAAACAAAAATTAAAGTGGAAGCTAATGTTTGGTATGTTTAAGGAAGAACAAAAAGACCAATCAAGTAGGATCAGACTAAATGAATGGAAAAGAGAGAGAAAATGAAGAAAGAGAAATAGCTGAGTCTCATGTTGTACTTATCTGTGTCATTGTGGGTGTTAGAATTTTTCTCTAATGTGATGAGAATCAATTAGAAGAGCTGTGTGTGTTGAGACGACAAGTAAGTTGGGAGATAATTCAGACATTTTAAAGTTGTAAAGGGTTTCCCCATTATTTGAGTAGAGAATTGTATTCATTTTCCACGGTGACCAAAACAAAGTTCCACAGACTGGGTAGCTGAAAAAACAGAAATTGCATTTTTTTACAGTTCTGTAAGCTAGATGTCCAAGATCAAGGTGTCTGCATGGTATGTTTCTATTGAGGTTCTCTCCACATCTCATTGTTGGCTGTCTTCTCCTTGTGTCATCACATCATCTTACTTCTGTACGTTTGGTGACCAAATTTTCTTTTCCTATGAGGACATCAGTCAGTTTGAGTTAAGACCCACCCAAATCACCTCATTTTAACTTAATCACTTCTTTAAAGACCCTATCTCTAAATATAGTCATATTTTGAGGTACTACAGGTCAGAGCTCCAAGATAAGAATTTTTGGAGAACACCACTCAGCCCATAACAGGAATAAAATGCAATGCAGCAAGGGTGAAAACAGGGAGGTCATTTAGAAGGCTATTGCATTATTCAAAAGTAAAATGATACTACTTGGATTTTTTGAGATCATAATTCTTATGAATTAGTCATTATATAAATTATATAAAGAACAGAATTAAGGGGCTCACCAAGATTATTTCATGAAATCCCTCTAACAACATTTTAGGCCTGCTACTGTTTCCCCTATGTTGACTGTATAAAGTCCCCTGTGTGCCCTCATAAAGTCACACAGCTAACAATTCAGGAGCTAGTATTCAAATGTAGATGTGTCTGATTTCAAAGATCATAGTCTATCCTCTCTAGAATGCTTCATAAAAGTTGATTTATGAATTTAATAATATATGTATAGAAACTATCTTAATTGGAAGGTCTTTGAGCATAGAATTAAGAGAGTGGCAGATTACATATATTTTCCTAAAGAGATAATGTGTATTTACCTTGCTTTTGTACAGAACACATAATACTAGCCTTGAATGTACAGAACACATGTAACTAGCCTTGAATGGAGGCTTTTTGTTCAATAGTCATTTATTTAATCTCTATTACTTATTGGGTTCCATAATAAATTCTGTGAGGAGTCAGGAGAAATCGCTCTTTGCTTTGAAGGAATCTCCTATCATGTTGAGAAGAAAGATAATATGCACATAAAATATGGTATTTTCTGGGAATCCTTGACAAATAGTGCCAGAGGAATTCAAAAGAGGAAAATTACTCCAGACTTTGGAAGAGCAAAAATGGATGAGGCTTAACCTCCAAGAATCTGTAAAAATCCAATCAATAAATGCAATGTTTAAGAAGTTCAAATTACAAAAGTAGACAATCTTATTGGGGCACCTGGTTTTCTCAGTCGGTTAACCATCCAAATCCTTATTTAGGCTCAGATCATGATATCATGGTCTCGTGACTTAGCCCCACATGGACTCTGCACTGACAACATGGAGTCTGCTTAAGATTCTCCCCCCTCTCTCTGCTCCTCCCCCACTTTCTCTCTCTCTCTCTCTCTCTCTCTCTCTCTCTCTCTCTCAAAATAAAATAACTTAAAAAAAAGTAGACAATCTTATTTTTTTTCTGTTCAGATAAGGAAACATCTTTTGTGAAGTCCTGTGTAAAAAATTTACCCGAGAAATGTTTAGGCAATAAGGATTGTTGCAAAGAGCATCTTGTGTTTTGCCTACCTAGCATTTCTCATATTTCTATTTTGTTGTTGCTGATGTTGTTGAACACCTGCATCACTGTTAATTGGCAAGCATCATGAAAGCAGGACAGCTCATATTTGTTTTCATTCTCTTTTTACTTCTCCAGCACACTGAAAATATTGCGGCAAGAAGTGAGTAGATAGGGTTCAAAGACAAAAAGTAGCAAGAATCGTAACCAAATAAGACATTTGTACAAAGTATAAGAAGGGGGTAATTTTTTCAAGCCATCTAAAATGAAAATATGGGCTGATACTGTACATACTAATTTTTAAACTTTTTGTTTTGTTTTGTGGCTTAACCAAAAATGATGAATGACTTCCCATATTAATAAATAGCACTGAAATTAAAGCATCATCATAATCACTCCATAAATACTTTATTATGTGATTCTATCATAATTCATTTGATGAATTCCTTATTGTTGAACATTTAGGTTCTGATTATTTCTTTTTACAAGAAATGCTGCATTATTCATTTTTGTATGCCTTTTTAAAATATATAATCTCTCGGTCAAAAGACATGAATAAGTTTAGGGTCTTTGGGAAATACTGCCAGAATTCTTTCCAGAAAGTATACAGTAAAACATCCTTGCATTTCAGGAAACAAGGATAAGTTCTATATTCTGAGACTTCCTCCACTTTCTGGTTTGCAGGATTTTTGTTGTTGTTTGGTTGGTTTGGGTTTTGTTTTTACTTTTTAAGTAGGTTGCAGTATTATTTAGTATTCAGTGGTCATAGATATTTGAAGAATAATTTCTCTCTTTGAAAGTATTCCTTCAACATCTACAAACAAATACCAGTGTGTTCTCTCTCTGCAGGAAAATATAAAGCACAGGGAAATTAAATGCTGCACAAATTCTGAAACTATGAAAATGTAACAATAGAGAAAACAAGTACAAAGTTTTTAAGCTATCCAATGACTTTAGCAGCTGGTGGATCCTACCATGCCTATTTTTGCACAGAATGAACAAGACACAGCAGGTTCCTTAGGAACATCAAACTGAGAAAATTGACTACAGCTTTAACAGCCTTAAAAGAATTTTTTGGCAGAATGAATAAGTATGCATAATTGAGAAAAATACCCCAATCTGTAGAAAAAATAGATATAAAAAGAGGCTAAACAAGAATGTTGCTGCCTGTTCTTTCCACAACAATCTTCCACCTGTCCTTGACTGCAGGATTTAGGGAACCAAGATCTAGAGCTATAAAATAGGAAGTTGGAGAGTTTAGGATGGAGGAGTCTAGGGCTGTGTAAAGACTACAAAGGACTTAGACCCAGAAAAACTTGAGTGACATACAATTATGGATGGGCTGTGAAGTCTGAAAGCCTGGTCTCAAATCCCAACTCAGCTACTTACTTATTCTGTGTCCAATAGCAAATAATGCCTCTCCTCTCTGGTTTCCACATTCTAAAGAGAATATCACATGATTGCCTAGTTTACTTAGTGCCTGGCTCATATAGCCTTTTAATTAACCATTATTTTATAATATAACTCGATGTGTAAACTTAGGCAAGTCACTTCACTTTTTGTCTCAATTCCTCGAACTAGAAAATGAATCACTTAGACAATGCGATATCACATAGATTTGAAGGTCTATGAGGATAACAACAAAAAGCACTGGATGCTAATATCAGAGTTAGTTTGGGAATGAATGGAAGCCAGCAAATGAATATAAATGAAGAACTAATGCAAAGTAGGGGGAAAGGGAGAGAAGAGAAATTAGAAAAAGATGTCTTTATAAATAGAGGACGTTTCATCTCTACATTTATCGCTTCATACTATCATTACATAAAAATTATAGATATATTATGTAAGAATAAACTATTACAAAATAATCATTTGTTCATTGCAACAATGGTTGTTTTCCCCCAACTTTCTTTCTTCCAGTATAAACAGTTCTAATAGATGTCATTTCCAAACATTTAACTGTTCTCATGGCTCTTTTCTCTTAGGTACAGAATACTGTAATTTCATAAAAGAATTTTGTCCATCCTAAGTACAAAACTATGATTCACTTGAAATTTAACAAATGGCTCTGTATTGACGACTTTTAGACAAGTTGTAATTTCAATTTCAAATAAATATTTAACTTTGAGTTTTAGTTTCAAGGAATCCCTGAAAAGCACATTTTTTTTGCGTATGTTACATAGGCATGCTCTTGGGAGATGATTCATAGCATTCGGAATATTCTCAAGAGCAACTAAAAACGTTAAGAATCATTGACAGACCGAATTATTTCTTGCAAACGTGACCATAGTTATTTACTATCATCAGAGACTGTCCAGTGCCTATCAGAGTACAACCTAAATAAATATTATGGAATCGATTAATAAACTAAATAAATGACTGTGTAATATTACTTGGCAATGAGGTCTTTCTTGATCATCCTGTATAAACTAAATCCCCAGATTCCCCATACTCTATTTTTCTCCAAAGCACTCAGTCATCTGAGATATATATGTCTAGATATAGATATAGATATAGATATAGATATAGATATAGATATATAGATATAGATATATAGAGAGAGAATATAATAAATACACACACATATATGCCATATGATATACTATACACACACACACACATACGCACACATACATATGCCATCTCTTATACCATATAGTATACACTCAATAAAATTTTGTTCTATATGGATATTTAATCAAGTAATTCACTTGACCTTGATTTCTTCTTCAAATTACAAGATTTGGAAGTTGGAATTTCTCTTTTACACATCCATTTCCTTTTAACCTTTATTTTTAATGTCTGTCAGCTACAAACCTAATGAATATACTCTCTGTCCAGGTCAATGATGAAAATCTTTCAGCAGAACTGGGGTAAAGGTCTATCATGCAACTTCTAGTTTGATCTTGATACGTATAATAGATTCTTTGATATCAAAAATCTGTAATTTTTTTTTTAAACAGACTCGAGGGGCACCTGGGTGGCTTAGTCAGTTAAGCGTCCTACTTCGGTTCAGGTCATGATCTCATGGCTTGTGAGTTCGAGCCCCACATTGGGCTCTGTGCTGACAGTTCAGAGGCTAGAGCCTGCTTTGGATTCTGTCTCCCTCTCTCTCTGCCCTTCCCCTGTTCACTCTCTCTCTCTCTCTCTCAAAAATAAATGAACATTATTTTTTAATAATAAAATTTTTTAAATGGTGATGAAAAATTAATGAGAATATGTGTGTGAATTTATGAGCTCCAGTTATTATTTTCTATTATGCTGTACACATTTGGACTTGGAAAATCAACATTTTATTATTCAACTAGAGTACAACAAAAACCACAATACTTAAAATTCCAAAAATGTAATTTGCCAATATTTAGATCATATTTATTGCTTTCCCCATTAAAAGTAAAATTAAGATATAAAACATTATATATTGTGATTACCCAACATAATTACTGGATATAGAAACTAATAAAAAATACAGAGGATCTTATGATATTCAGCTTACTTCAAGTCTTACACTCAAACAATTGACTAGATAATTCATCAAATATGTACATCAATTGCTCCTCTGTAATGACATTATGTTAATAGTTTACATGCATAATAGCTTATGCTTAATCTTATAAAATATACTTTACTCTTTAATTTTTTTTTTAATGTTTAGGCAGCATGAGCAGGAGAGCGGCAGAGAGAGAAGGGGAGACACAGAATCCGAAGCAGGCTCCAGGCTCTGAGCTGACAGCACAGAGTCCAATGCGGGGCTTGAACTCATGAACCGTGAGATCATAACCTGAGCCAAAGTGGGATGCTTAACTGACTGAGCCACCCAGGCACCCCATATAAAGTATACGTTAATATCCTAATTTCAGGGATGAAAAAACTAAAACAGAGTAAATTAACTTGCTCAAAGTGACAGTTCCTGCTGAAGTAGAGAGTCAAACCTGTGTCTGTAAGAAATTGAAGTCCATGTTTAACCATGAGGCTCTTCGACCCTCTAGTTTTTTCTTGCTGTTTGCTACTTGGGGCTTTTGTTTCTTGCCTTCAAGTAACTTCCATTCAGGCAACATCAATTTGACTTGGGCTCTATTCCTGGGTTCTACCTTCCCTCTAGAAACAAGTCTAAAGTTTCTCAACAGTCTGGCCATGGAACATTCTTGGTACAGATGTTCTTAAATTAAAAAAATATATATATTCCCACAATTTACTGGTCTTTTACTCAGCAATTCATAAATCAGGCATCATACAATCTAGCAGATAAAAAGGAGATCTGAAGAAGTGTACAAGAGATTTTTATAGATCAAGATGAGTAGGAACAAGGAGGTTATACTGGGCATTTGCTGATTGGTTAAAGCAAGGTAAATTTCCTCCTATGAAGCAAAGGGAAATCTTGGAGCCAGCTGAGCAGGCAATCCCTGATTGGTTGACCCAGGCCTCTCCTTTCTGGTAGAGGAGAGCCCAGAAACTTAGTTAAGTTTTGGTTTCACTTAGCATGAGGGACTCCATCTTGAACCTAATCTGGTTACTTAACACCTATAACATGGCTTTGTCTCTCTATAACAATGACTCTTTTCAAGAAAAATATCTGTTACTCTAGGATAGCATTGGATGAAACTTCTACAATGGACACTATATTAGCAGCTAGCACCCGCCATAACAAAATACCACAGATTGAACAAGTTGAGAACAGAAATTTATTTCCTCACAGTTCTTAGAGGTTAAAGTCTAAAATCAGGTGCCAACATGGTTGGGTTCTGGTAAGAGCTCTGTTCTTGGCTGGTAGATGGTCGGGCTGCCTTCTCCCAGTGTCCACACTTGGTAGAGACAGAGCAACCTCTCTGGTATCTCTTCTGATAAGGATCCTAATCCTATCAGATCAAGATCCCAGCCCTACAACCTCCTTTAACCTTGACTATTTCCAGAAAGTCCCTATCTCCAAATACATGGGGGTTTAGGGCTTTAACATATGAATTTTGGAGGGACACAATTCCGTCTACAGAAGATAGACATTTATTTATCCTTTATGACAATTAGTGTCAGTTTTTCACTACATTTTCATTCGTTTCCAAGTCAAACTTTCAAATGTAAGGAATGCTAGTAATTCTTAATGAAAAACAAATAGAACTACCGGTATTGATAAAGGTAGCACCATCTGCTCTAAAGGATAAAACTTTGTAGTTGCCAATCTAAAATCTTAAATGGTCCACAGTGATTCCCACATTCTGTTATTCATACTCTTAAATACTGTCCACCCACACTGCATCAGGGTTCATCTGCCATACAGCATGTGGCAAATTGATGGTGTATCACTTCTGAGAACAGATTATAAAAGACCATGGCTTCCTCCTTCCATTTTAAATTTTTCAGTCTCTCTCTCTGCCTGTCTCTCTCTCCTTCCTTTCCTCCCTCCTGCCTCTTTCTATTATTATTCTCATGGAACTCAGCGAGCATATAAAGAAGCTATTCAAGTAGCCTATGGAGGGGCCATGTGAGAAACAGAAGACTCCAGCAAACAGCCAGTAAGAAACTGAGGCCTGCCAAAACCATATATGTGAGAGCTCAGAAGTAGATTCTCTAGCTCTAGCTGAGTCTTGAAATGACTGCAGCCCCAGGTGATAACTTGATTTCAATTTCATGAGGTCTAGAGTTAGCACCACTCAGCTAAGCTGCTCCCAAATTCTTACCTTTAGAAACTATGTGACGAAAAATGTTTGCTTTGAACTGCTAAGTTGTGGGATAATTTTTTAATGCAGAAAGAGATAACTCGTATCACTACAAACTCTCCAATTCTCAAAATAGGAGCTTATTTTACACTTACGAGATATCCTAAACAGATGTTATTAATAAGCAGGTACCTCTCTCTTCCAAGTGCTGATTTAGTGATGAGGCAGGTTCTACCTGGTGGATCGACCACCTCCAGGTCCATTCAGTTCATTTGTATGAGGCGAGTGCAAAGGTAAAGACATGGAGGACTGCAAGTGGCACGTTTGTGATGTGCCAAACCGTATTGCATATCACTTCCTCCCAAATTCCATTAGCTAAAAGTGAGACACAGAGCCTCACCTAAAAAAAATGGTCACAAAGAAATGAAGCCTATCTGTGTATCCAGTAAGAAGAAATACTGGCTTACGTGATCAACAGGCAATCTCCCATAAAACCGTGGCTCTGACATTGGCCTCTCTGTTGAAGCCCAGACCTGCGTATCAAACTGCCTGCTTATTGGACAAGTCCACTTGGAGTACAGTCTCTCAACCTCTATGTTATTAACATTTGGAAGCAAATAATTCTTTTCCAAGGGGATATCCTGTACATCACAGGACTTTTAGCAGCCCCTAATCACCAGATAGATGCCACTAACCCTAAGGCCCCAGTTGGGACTAACAAAAATGTCTACAGACATTGACAAATGATGCCTGGGAGTGAAAATGATCAGTTTAATGTTCAGAGATATTGTTGAAACTTTCTAACAATAAACTTATCATCTCTAACAACACACTCACTTTTCCTTCTGATCTCCCTAATCCAGGAGATGGCAGAAAATCAACCTAGTGTTTCAACACCAAACGGATATTTATGCTTGATTCTGTTGTCTCTGTCAAGCCTGGTATGAAAACAATCATGAAATTCTTCCAGTTCTTCTTTAATATGTCTCAAATTATTGGTATTCTTTTCATTATCAATTCCAATATACTGGCCCATAACTCTGCTTATTAAAGGCCTTCAGACTAATCTTCTTGCCTTTGTTCTCCTCTTTCTCTAACCCCAATAATCAATTATCAGAGAAAACGTCTTTAAAATGAAAACCTAGGGAGGGTATTGGAAGATGGAGGTGTAGGAGAATGCTGGGCTCACCTCATCCTGCAGATCTTAGATTAGATCTGACCCACATCTGCATAAATAACCCAGAAAAATGCCAGAAGACTAGCAGAACAGACTCTCTGGAGCCAAGCATAGCAAGAGTCCCATGGAAGAGGGTAGGAAGGGCGGAGAGGCAGTGCATGCTACACGGACTGGCGGGAGGGAGCCAGGGCCGTGGAGGGGCAGCCTGCCCAGCAAGGCAGAGTCCCTGAAGTCTGGCTTGCAAAGGTGTTGGCGCTGGATTCCGTGAGTTCTGACAGCGAGCAGACTTAACATCTAGAAGGTTAAAAGTCAACGGCTCTGCTCTCAGAGAGCGGGGAGGGAAAGAGGACACCAGGAGGGAGAGTTGTTGAGCCCTGGAAGACAGAGCTCAGCTTGGCAGGGAAACAAAGGGGCTGGCAAGCACCATCTCCCTCTCCCATCCCCCAGCCGAAATTCCACAGGGAACCCATTCCCATCATTGAACTTGCTTGCACTGCACAAAACACCCAAAACTGTGCTTCTGTGGATTCATCCCTCCGATGGGTCAGCCTCCCTCCCGGTGCTTCAGGGCCCCTCCTGCAGGGGACCACCACCAGCAAAGGGAGCTAAGCCTGCCCCTCCTGCCCCTGTGCACCTTGCAGATCCACCCATGCTAATACACCAGATCCCATCAAAGCAACACCACAAGCCTGGCAGTGAGCAAGTAGCCAGACAGGGGCCACACCACTCCACCATGAGTCCCGCCCCTGGGAGAGGGGAAGATAAGGTACACACCAGTCTGACTGTGGCCCCAGTGGTGGGCTTGGGGCTGACATCTGGTCTGACTGCAGCCCTGCCCACAAGTTACTCCGGAGAGCATAGGGTAAATGCCCTGCAATTTGGAACCACCGCAGGGACTACCCAAAATGACAAGACGGAAGAATTCTACTCAAAAGAAACTCCAGGAAGTACCACAGCTAACCAATTGATCAAAAACGATTTAAGCAATATAACGGAACAAGAATTTAGAATAATAGTCATAAAATTAATCTCTGGGCTTGAGAAAGCATACAGGACAGCAGAGAATCTATTGGTACAGAGATCAAGGGACTAAGAAATAGTCATGAGGACCTAAAAATTGCTATAAATGAGGTGCAAAGGAAAATGTAGGCAGCCATAGCACGGATTGAAGAGGCAGAGGAGAGAATAGGTGAAGTAGAATATAAAATTATGGAAAATAGGAAGCTGAGAAAAAGAGAGATAAAAAAAATCCAGGAGTATGACGGGAGAATTAGAGAACAAAGTGATGTAATCAAATGGAACAATATCCATATCAAAGGAATTCCAGAAGATGAAAAGAGAGAGAAAGGGGTTGAGGGTGTACTTGAACAAATCATAGCTGAGAACTTCCCTGATCTGAGGAAGGAAACAGGCATTGAAATCCAAGAGGCACAGAGAATTCCCTTCAGACGTCACTTGAATCGATCTTCTGCATGACGTATCATAGTGAAACTGGCAAAATACAAGGATAAAGAGAAAATTCCGAAAGCAGCTAGGGATAAACAGGCTCTAACCTACAAACGGAGGCCCATAAAAGTAGTGGCAGACCTATCTACTGAAACCTGGCAGGCCAGAAAGGAATGGCAGGAAATCTTCAATGTGATGAACAAAAAAAAATATGCAGCTGAGAATCCTTTATCCAGCAAGTCTGTCATTCAAATAGAAGGAGAGATAAAGATTTTCTCAAACAAACAAAAACTGAAGGAATTCATCACCACTAAACCAGCCCTAAAAGAGATCCTAAGGGGGACTCTGTGAGTGAAATGTTGCAAGGACCACAAAGGACCAGAGACACCACTACAAGCATGAAACCTACAGACATCACAATGACTCTAAACCCATATCTTTCTATAATAACACTGAATGTAAATGGACTAAATGCACCAACCAAAAGACACAGGGTATCAGAATGGATAAAAAAACAAGACCCATCTATTTGCTGTCTACAAGAGACTCATTTTAGACCTGAGGGTACCTTCAGATTGAAAGTGAGGGGATGGAGAACAATTTATCATGCTACTGGAAGTCAAAAGAGAGCTGAAGTAGCCATACTTATATCAGACAAACTATACTTTAAATTAAAGGCTGTAACAAGAGATGAAGAAGGGCATTATGTAATAATTACAGGGTCGTTCCATCAGGAAGAGCTAACAATTATATATGTCTATGCGCCGAATACAGGAGCCCCCAAATATATAAAACAATTAAGCACAAACATAAGCAACCTTATTGATAAGAATGTGGTAATTGCAGGGGACTTTAATACCCCACTTACAACAATGGATAGTTCATCTAGACACACGGTCAATAAAGAAACAAGGGCCCTGAATGACACATCGGATCAGATGGACTGACAGATATATTTAGAACTCTGCATCCCAAAGCAACAGAATATACTTTCTTCTCGAGTGCACATGGAACATTCTCCAAGATAGATCACATACTGGGTCACAAAACAGCCCTTCATAAGTATAAAAGAATTGAGATCATACCATGCACACTTTTAGACCACAATGCTATGAAATCAACTAGTGCTTGAAATCAACCACAGAAAAACGTCTGGAAAACCTCCAAAAGCATGGAGGTTAAAGAGCACCCTACTGAAGAAAGAATGGGTCAGCCAGGCAATTAGAGAAGAAATTAAAAAATATATATATGGAAACAAACGAAAATGAAAATACAACAATCCAAACGCTTTGGGATGCAGCAAAGGCAGTACTCAGAGGAAAATACATTGCAATCCAGGCCTATCTCCAGAAACAGGAAAAATCCAAAATGCAAAATCTAACAGCACAACTAAAGGAACTAGAAGCAGAACAGCAAAGAAACTCCAAAACCAACAGAAGAAGAGAAATAATAAAGATCAGAACAGAAATAAACAATACAGAATCTGAAAAAAGTGTGGAGCAGATCAATGAAACCAAGAGTTGGTTTTTTGAAAAAATAAACAAAATTGAAAAACCTCTAGCCAGGCTTCTCAAAAATAAGAGAGAGAAGATCCAAACAGATAAAACCATGAATGAAAATGGAATTATCACAACCAATCCCTCAGAAATACAAGCAAATATCAGGGAATACTATGAAAAATTATATGCCAACAAACTGGACAACCTGGAAGAAATGGACAAATTCGTAAGCACCCACACACTTCTGAAACTCAAACAGGAAGAAATAGAAAACTTGAACAGACCCATAATCAGTGAAGAAATTGAATCAGTTATCAAAAATCTCCCAACAAATAAGAGTCCAGGACCAGATGGCTTCCCAGGGGAGTTCTACCAGACGTTTAAAGCAGAGATAATACCTATCCTTCTCAAGCTATTCCAAAAAATAGAAAGGGAAGGAAAAATTCCAGACTCATTCTATGAAGCCAGAATTACTTTGATTCCCAAACCAGACAGAGACCCAGCAAATAAAGAGAACTACAGGCCAATATCCCTGATGAATATGGATGAAAAAATTCTCAACAAGATACTAGCAAATCGAATTCAACAGCATATAAAAAGAATTATTCACCATGATCAAGTGGGATTCATTCCTGAGCTACAAGTCTGGTTCAACATTCACAAACCAACCAATGTGATACATCACATTAATAAAAGAAGAGAAAAGAACCATATGATCCTGTCAATCGATGCAGAAAAGGCCTTTGACAAAATTCAGCATGCTTTCGTAATAAAAACCCTTGAGAAAGTCGGGATAGAAGGAACATAGTTAAACATCATAAAAGTCATTTATGAAAAGCCCACAGCTAGTTCATCCTCAATGGGGAAAACCTGAGAGCTTTCCCCTGAGATCAGGAACACCACAGGGATGTCCACTCTCACCATTGTTGTTTAACATAGTATTGGAAGTTCTAGCATCAGCAATCGGACAACAAAAGGAAATCAAAGGCATCAAAATTGGCAAAGATGAAGCCAAGCTTTCACTTTTTGCAGATGACATGATATTATATATGGAAAATCCGATAGACTCCACCAGGTCTGCTAGAACTGATACATGAATTAGCAAAGTCGCAGGATACAAAATCAATGTACAGAAATCAGTTGCATTCTTATACACTAATAATATAGCAACAGAAAGACAAATAAAGAAACTGATCCCATTCACAATTGCACCAAGAAGCATAAAATACCTAAGAATAAACCTAACCAAAGATGTAAAAGATCTGTATGCTGAAAACTATAGAAAGCTTATGAAGGAAATTGAAGAAGATACAAAGAAATGGAAAAACATTCCGTGCTCATGGATTGGAAGAATAAATATTGTTAAAATGTCAATACTACCAAAAGCAATGTACACATTCAATGCAATCCCAATCAAAATTGCACCAGCATTCTTCTTGAAGCTAGAACAAGCAATCCTAAAATTTGTATGGAACCACAAAAGACCCCAAATAGCCAAAGTAATGTTGAAAACGAAAACCAAAGCAAGAGGCATCACAATCCCAGACTTTAACCTCTACTACAAAGCTGTAATCATCAAGACAGCATGGTATTGGCACAAAAACAGACACATAGACAAATGGCACAGAATAGAGACTCCAGAATTGGACCACAAAAGTATGGCCAACTAATCTTTGACAAAGCAGGAAAGAATGTCCAATGGAAAAAAGACAGTCTGTTTAACAAATGGTGCTGGGAGAACTGGACAGCAACATGCAGAAGGATGAAAGTAGACCACTTTCTTAAACCATTCCCAAAAATAAACTCAAAATGGATAAAGGACCTGAATGTGAGACAGGAAACCATAAAAACCCTAGAGGAGAAAGCAGGAAAAAACCTCTCTGACTTCAGCCGCAGAAATTTCTTACTTGACACATCTCCAAAGGCAAGGGAATTAAAAGCAAAAAGGAACTATTGGGACCTCATGAAGATAAAAAGCTTCTGCCCTGCAAAGGAAACAATCAATAAAACTAAAAGGCAACCAACAGAATGGGAAAAGATATTTGCAAATGACATATCGGACAAAGGGCTAGTATCCAAAATGTATAAAGAGCTCACCAAACTCCACACCAAAAAACAAATAATCCAGTGAAGAAATGGGCAGAAAACATGAATAGACACTTCTCTAAAGAAGACATCCGGATGGCCAACAGGCACATGAAAAGATGCTCAACGTCACTCTTCATCAGGGAAATACAAATCAAAACCACATTGAGATACCATCTCACACCAGTCAGAGTGGCTAAAATGAACAAATCAGGAGACTACAGATGCTGGAGAGGATGTGGAGAAATGAGAACCCTCTTAAACTGTTGGTGGGAATGCAAACTGATGCAGCCACTCTGGAAAACCGTGTGGACGTTCCTCAAAAAATTAAAAATAGATCTACCCTATGACCCAGCAATAGCACTGCTAGGAATTTACCCAAGGGATACAGGAATACTGATGCATAGGGGCACTTGTACCCCAATGTTTATAGCAGCACTTTCAACGAGAGCCAAATTATGGAAAGAGCCTAAATGTCCATCAACTGATGAATGGATAAAGAAATTGTGGTTTATATACACAAATGGAATACTATGTGGCAATGAAAAAGAATGAAATACGGCCTTTTGTAGCAACATGGATGGAATTGGAGTGTTATGCTAAGTGAAATAAGTCATACAGAGAAAGAGACCATACGTTTTCATTCCTATGTGGATCCTGAGAAACTTAACAAAAGACCATGGGGGAGGGGAAGAAAAAAAAAGTTAGAGAGGGAGGGAGCCAAAACATAAGAGACTCTTAAAAACTGAGAATAAACTGAGAGTTGATGGGTGTGGGGGAGAGGGGAAAGTGGGTGATGGGCATTGAGGAGGGCACCTGTTGGGATGAGCACTGGGTATTGTATGGAAACCAGTTTGACAATAAATTTCATATTAAAAAATCAAAAAACCTAGGGTGGCTTTACAATAAATGATTTAAAAATTCAGCAATTTTAATTTCATTTTCTGCCAAAATCCCACTCAGGAAAACACACACACACACACACACACACACACACACACACGAAAATGTAGGGGAAAGTAATATTTGATGAAATAAATGAACTAAAATCACAAATCATATAATATGAATAACTGCCAAAGATAGTAAAGTTTATAAAATATAAACTTATAAAGTATAGGGCTCTTACATTCCTATAAGACAAAGTTTTGAGGGAAAAGATTATTCTAAAGTAAGAGAAGCTGCCTAGTAGGCTCTAAATTTATTCTACCTGGGGGTGCCTGGGTAGTTAAGCTCCTGACTTCAGCTCAGGTCATGATCTCACAGTTTGTGGGTTCAAGCCCTGCATAGGGCTCTGTGCTAACAGTTTAGAGCCTATACCCTGCTTCAGATTCTCTCTCTCTCTCTCTCTCTCTCTCTCTCTCTCTCTCTCTTTCTGTCTCTCCCCTGCTCGCATTCTGCCTCTCTTTCAAAAATAAATATATAATTTGAAAAAATTTTAGTCAGTAAATAATAAATAAATAAATAAATAAATAAATAAATAAATAAATAAATGTATTCAACCTGGAACTTGGAGTTAATGAGAGAAAGTTAATGATGAGGGAGGCTAAGGCAAGCTGACAGGCAGCAAACATCTCCCCTCCACACCCCTGCCCCAGGTGGGCTATGTGTGATACTCCTAGGGCACTCCTGGCTGCCCAGGAACTAAGAAAAGGGGAAAAACAAATGGTTAACTGATAGGGATCATAGTCTTCAGGACCTAAGTTTCCATCACCCTTCTATCGTGATGTAGGAAACAAAGGCAGAAGGAAATGGCAGAATAAAACTAAATTTCCTTATAACTTGCAGCCCATTGGCAAATACTTGAGGCAGGCAGAATAAAACGTTTCTCCAGGAACTCCTTACTGTCTTAATGTTAATGCTTTGCTAGACTGAAAAACAACCTTAGCTTGACAATAGCTAGGCCTCCAGGATCCTTTGAGTCTTCTTTAGCATGTAAAAATCTCACTAGAAACTTCTCCTGGACTTTACCTCCCTCAACCCTATAGTATATAATCAGTCTCTCCTCTTGGTCCCAGGGTAGCTCTTTCTGCCCACCGGGTCCTGTCCTCCTGCTACACCAGAGACGTCTTCAAGAATTCTTTCTTGGTCATTGGCTCTGGACCCCACGAAACTCACTGTCACCGCCAAAAAAAACCTCATCAGTTAACAAGCTAATGATAGAATTCTATTTTTTCAAGAGACAAATAGGGGCACCTGAGTGGCTCAGTTGATTAAGCGTCAGACTTTGGCTCAGGCCCCGATCTCATGGTTCAGAGGTTCAAGCCCCACATCAGGCTCTGTGCTGACAAGCTCGTAGCCTGGAGCCTGCTTCAGATTCTGTGTCCCATCTCTCTCTGCCCCTCTCCCACTTGCACTCTATATCTCTCTAAAATAAAATTTAAAAAGAGACAAAATATTAGATGTACAAACCACATCTCTTTACAGGTGGGCCACAGGAAAAGCTGGAGACATTTCTATCATTACCCAGTTTTATATTTCTGAATGTTCTGGGTAAACTGTCATTATACTCTAAAGGGATGGTCAGTATTTTTCCCTTTCCTACAAAGTTACAAACAGGACCTCAGGAAGAACAGGGGCTGCCTCTAGAAGTCTCCCTCTTTTGGGTTCCCAGACCCAATTCCACTGTATGGGAGGGAATCGTTCCACCCACATCAACAAGCAATGCTCTGGGCACCAGCTGCATGTCCTACAATTCAAATCAGTTCTGACACTATCCACCTGGAGATGCCATTCGATTCCACAGGTTGAGGGCTCAGTTGTACCAGGGTGCCTTCTTACCCTTACTTCAGATGCCAGTCATAATTCCTTTTGACCAACTGGCTATAAATCAGAGGCTCACACAACCCTCTCCTTTGAGTTCAATTAATTTGCTAGGGCGGTTCACAAAACTCAAAAACATTTTATTTACTGATCATCGGTTTATTGTAAAAGGATATAACTCAGGAATAGCCAAATGAAAGAGATGCAAGGTATTAGAAAAGTACACAGAGATTCTCTCAGGCATGCCACTCTCTAAGCACCTCCACAAGTTCACAAACCCAAAAGTTCTGGAACCCCTGTTCTTTTGGGTTTATATGAGGCTTCATTATGTGAGCATGATTAATTAAATCATTGGCCATTGGAGACAGATTCAACCTTTAGTTCCTCTCCCACACAGGATACCTGAAGGTGGGACTGAAAGTTCCAAGCCTCTGAACTAGTGGTTGGTTCCCCTGGCACCAATGCATCCTTAGGAGCAGTCCAAAGTCAGCTGATTAACATGGCAAAAGACACCCTTAGGGTTTTCTCCACTTAGGAAATTCTAAGAGTTTTAGGGGCTGGGCGCTGGACAAGAGGAGGACAAAGACCAAATATATATTTGGTCCCTGAACTAAGTTTAATATCATGGCATGGCAGAAAGACTGTACTGATTTTAAAAATTTGCAGTTAGACTATCCTTGGCCAGCAGGTTATCTTTGTGTTAGAAAGAGGAACAATTCTAAGTCAAAACAATCTCTGTACTTCCCAATTTTTGTCATCTAAAGTGAAAGATATACCAGGAGAGAGATGAAAAAGAAAGGGAAAAAAAAGCAATACCCTATATAGCTTCATTCTGAATCAGGCGGACTTTCAACTAACGGAGCTGAATCAAGTCAAAAAGGGCAAAGTGTTGATGAGCAGGTTACCATAGACCACAGAAGGAAGCTCAAGCTGTCTGTGAAAACTGTTCATTCTCCAGGCATATCTTACATTATTTATAGAAGAATAAATTATCTGATCCCAGAAGGACAACCTCAATTCAAATACAAGCAGTAATTTAGAAACATCTTTGTAAAATTACCCTACTAAAACGAGAAAAATCACAAATGAAAGCCAGCTGAGGACACTGAGAAAAAAAATTGTATGTAACTAGTGAACATTGTGACTATTATTTTTTAAACTAAAACACGACATGTTTTCTTAAACAGGACATCTATAAAAATAATAATTTAAGGTTAATCTGCAAGATATCAACAAAGAAATTATACAACAAAAAGAGTTAAACAGTGAGTTAGTTATTAAGCAAGAAAAGTTAGTTATTAAGCAAGTTATTAAGCAAGAAAAAAAAGTTTGGGGTAGGAGAACTCATAAAAATAAAGGTAAAACATGTATTTATAGATATTCTGGATTTACATGTGGCCTTTACAGAATGATGGTCTCACTTTTTCCATGTCTAGCGATTGTCACCAAGAGAACATCCCAAGACAACAAGCTGAAGCTGCATGGTCTTTTTTAACCCACTCTTGACAGTTACACAACATCATTTCCATTGCATACTACTGGTTAAGAGCAATATAGAAGTTTGCCCAGAGTCAAGGGGAGCAGACATAGATGGCAAGTTAGAAAGGTCAGATTGTAGAAAAGCATGTGGGGTGAAAGACTGTCCTTGGAAAATACAATCTGCAAGTGCAAGATACACAGAGGCCACCTAGAATTAAGTTTTTCCATACACAGATCTCCATCAGTTAAGTTTTACAAAGAGGGCAGAAAAGTAATCCTTAAAACAAGTCACGTTAGGGGCTTCTGGGTGGCTCAATCGGTTAAGCGGCCGACTTCGGCTCAGGTCACGATCTCTCAGTCTGTGAGTTCGTGCCCCGCGTCGGGCTCTGTGCTGACAGCTCAGAGCCTGGAGCCTGTTTCAGATTCTGTGTCTCCCTCTCTCTCTGACCCTCCCCTGTTCATGCTCTGTCTCTCCCTGTCTCAAAAATAAATAAAACGTTAAAAAATTAAAAAAAAAAAACAAGTCATGTTAGTGGAGATCAGCTAGAAAAGCTTCTACTACAAATTCATCACTCCATTTTTCAGAACAAAGAAAATTCAAAGGAAAATATTTAAAATTAGTAAGTTGAGTAAAAGAGGTATAAGATTTCCTTTAAGATATAAATATACTACCATCGGTAGAGCTAGAAAGAGTAAGATCAGACAGTAAAAGTTAAGGAATAATATTAATATAATCAGATGGTTAATATTGGGAAAGCTGGAAGGAAATAAGAGCACACACATTACCTTATTCTAGAATGTGAAGTCAACAGATCATCTCTAAAATAACTACATTAAAATCAATTATTCTCCATACCACACAAACTATGTAAGAAAAGTCCCTGAAATACTGAAATGAAATATAATACTTCTTTTAATTCTTTTTTACATTTTTATTTATTTTTGAGAGACAGGGCACAAGTGGGGGAGGGGCAGAGATAGAATGAGGCACAGAATCCGAAGCAGGCTCCAGTCTCTGAGCTGTCAGCATAGAGCCTGATGAGGGGCTCAAACTCACAAACTGTGAGATCATGACCTGAGCCAAAGTTGGACATTTAACTGACTGAGCCACTCAAGTGCCTCGAAATATCACACTTCTATCTGTAGTTGTCTGTATCTAAAATATGAGATAAGTTTATTTCTCATGCATTTAATATAAATTGAGACAAGTCCTTGAAACCGGTAGAGTAACCTCCCTCTAGGCGCTCAGCTGCCTTGATGATAACACTTTCCTGGGAGCAAAGGAGAACCTTAGCTTAACATTATCCCAACCTCAAGGATCCTGTAAGTCTACTTCCTTTACCTCAACTGCCCCAAGATATACGCTGGCAATCATACTCCAAGCTTATGACTTCCAGATATACATCTGAGGGGGTCTCATGACAGGTTTTATTAAACAGTAATAAATGGCATTTCCCTAGCAACAGCTAGCCCCTCAAAGTCTTGGAAACCTTGCTTCCAAAATACATTAGAGACTTCCTCTCTCCCTGCCCCCCTCCCAACCTGAGGGCATATGAGATACTGGTCAAGACCCCAGGGAAGCTCTTCCTGCCCAAGGGTCCCATCACCATGCTTTAATAAAAACCACCTTTCTGCACCAAAGACATATTCAAGAATTCTTTCTTGGCTGTTGGCTCCAGACCTCACAAACCCTCCATCACCCTGAAACTTCATCATAAATATTGAAAATTTCACATATAAGAAGTGTAAAACAGTTTTTATATGTATTTAGACAGTTTCATATCTTTTTTCTTACTAATAATGGACATGATCAAAAAGTTTGAGGATTACTGACAAATAGCTATGAAGAAATCACTTGAAGATTATAAAACTTTACATAAAAAGCAAACATATGCATATGCATATACACCAGGTCAAAAAGAACAAAGCCATTTCTTAAAGGCACAAAATAAAGAGAAAGTAAAAGAAAAACAATCCATAGGCATAAGTAGAACCTTTCTTGTCATATCAAGAGGTAAAAAAATTCTCTAAAAATGACTCAAAACAAAACCCAGTATATACTATACTACAAAAAAGTTTGAAATGAGAACCAAGGCTTAGTTACCAAGTAAGACTGAATTCATACTAAATATCAGTATATTGATTATTTTAGTGGCCACTTTATAATTTTAAATAATTTAAGCCACACAAAAATATGCCATAAACCTTTATGCATCAAAAATACAAACATGAGGGGCGCCTGGGTGGCGCAGTCGGTTAAGCGTCCGACTTCAGCCAGGTCACGATCTCGCGGTCCCTGAGTTCGAGCCCCGCGTCAGGCTCTGGGCTGATGGCTCAGAGCCTGGAGCCTGTTTCCGATTCTGTGTCTCCCTCTCTCTCTGCCCCTCCCCCGTTCATGCTCTGTCTCTCTCTGTCCCAAAAATAAATAAACGTTGAAAAAAAATTTTTTTAAAAATACAAACATGAAAATTTATAAATCTAAACTGCAAAAAATACTAAATATAAAAACATACTAATAATGGACCATTCAAAATACTGTGAAGCAACTATTACTGAAAACATTGTCAAAAAATTTACAAAATATCTAAAGCATTAAATGCTTAAGAAATATAAGCATAGAAAATTTCTATGGCATAGACAGTTTTAATCAGAGGATAATATAATTAAGTAATTTACAAACAAAGAATAAAAATAAAATGAGTTAAGTAAATTCCAAACTTGGAGAAAAACATTGCTAAATAAGCCAAGGGAAAGCAGAACAAAAGAATCAGTGGAGCATAAAGGAGAAATTAATATTATTTAGATTGTAAAAAAAGTAAACAAATCCAAGGACTGATTTTTATGAGAAAAAATCAACAAAATAAGTACAATTAAACTAGAGTTGAATAAATGAGCATCAGAAAAACTAATCATGAAAAAAATGTTAAAATTCATAAAGCATGGAAAAGTCAGATATAAATCAATTTTAAAATCAATTATTTAAATTAACCACCATTATAAAATTTGAAAATATGAAATTATTATTTTCCAGTTAATATGAATTAACTAAGGTTACCTGACATTAAGAAACAATTCTCAATTTCTATACTAGAGAATCTAGAAATTTGAGAATATCAAGTAGCTCTCCCTTAAGCAACCTCCAGTCTTAAATAGTTGCATAGTTTCCTTGTACTTTGAAGAAAGAGAAAATATTATTTCTCTCTAAATTGATTCAGAACATAAAGAGAAGTCAGCCCACCAATCAATTATGGTATCAGCATAATACCGATCCCAGCCTGACAAAGGTTACACTCTGAAAAATAAGCAGGCTAATTTCATGATTAAAAAATAAATATTAAGGGCGCCTGGGTGGCTTAGCCGGTTAAGTGTCTGACTTTGGCTCAGTTCATGATCTAGTGGTTTGTGGGTTCCAGCCCCACATCCAGCTCTGTGCTGTTAGCTCAGAGCCTGGAGCCTGCTTCAGAATCTGTGTCTCCCTCTCTTTCTGCCCCTCCCTCACTTGTGTTCTCTCTCTCTCTCAAAAATAAACATTAAAAAAATTAAAAAATATATATATTAAAAATCTGAAATAAAATTTGAGCAAATTGACTCAATACATAAAATAGGAAGGCAAATAGTTCAGTGTTAGGAATCCATTAATAGAACTTGCAATGTTTGGTTAAAAAATGAAAACCATACATTGATCTCCTTAGTTACCTTAGACATGGCGGTTATATGTACAATAATAAGGGAATGATTACAGAGATTATTATAAAGCCATAGAGGGAAAGGTCTGCAGTTTTGAGAAAGATTAAGCTGAGGTTGGAGGTATTCCAAATGTTGCATTATATGCTGTTAAGTAGTTTGAGGAGGGGAGCTTGGTACAGAAGAACATGTGTAGTACAATTACTAGTAATACCAAACATTTATTCTAAACAGCAATTCCTAAAAAGAGAAATAATCCCTTCACATGGAAAATTAGAGTACGTAAAAATAAAATACTTACGTGCAGGAAAAAAATTACTATTCAGTTAAAAGAAAAAAAATCTGTGGAAAAATTTTATAACACATGATACAAAAAAAAGTTTGATATATATATATATATATAGAGAGAGAGAGAGAGAGAGAGAGAGAGAGAGTTCTTTCAAGCACTAAGAAAAAGTTGAAAGTATTCAATTTTTTAAAATGGTCAGGGTACATAAAGAGTGGTCACAGAAAAAAAAATATGGTTTATAATCTGATGAAGAGGCGCACAACCTTGCTCAAAATAAAAATACGGAAAGAAAAAAGAAGTCAGAATATTAGAGTTTAAATTCTTGACAATACACAAAATTAGTGAGGGTGTAAAACCTTCAGTAGTTGAATAAAATTGATACAAGCTCTTGAAAGAGCAAATGAAAAAAAAAGGCATTCAAAATTAAATATACAAACACTTTTAAAGTTTCATTTCTAGTAACACAGTTTACAGAGAAACCAACATATGTGTGTGGAGGCGTGTTACTAGAAATACCTACCCAAAGTGGCCTTTGCTGACTGCACCAAAACTTGGTTCACCATCCCTACTGTTAATTGTTCGATGTCTCTCTTGGCCTTCCTTTATTAAGGGATTCAGTTCTCTGTGTCACATTTAACAGATCCTCTCACCATCTTTCCTTCTACTTTCAACTTACTTGAAGGCAAGAATTGTTTCTAAGTAATTGCACATCCTTTTGTAGTGTCTAGCAAAAATTAAGTGCTTAAAGAATAACGTGGGTAAGAAATTAAGAAAATGTGTTACTAAGTCACTGGTAAGGAAACCTTATGTGCCACTTTTAATATCAAAAAAATTCTCACACTCTCACCTGGCTCTATTTTGGAGTAAATACTATGCAGATGCTGCATTTCAATTTCTGCATTTCTTCGTTTCTTTCTTTTTGTTCTTCGCACATCTCTAGTGAGAAAACAGCTCTAAAATGCTAGCAAGTATTGGGCTTGTCCTACACAGAAATAACAACACTGGAAACAACACTCTCCTTGCTTCTTACTCCTAGTTGTTGTAATTTAATAGATGCCCTTTCTCCAAATTTCCATGTTACTTGACATTATGTAAGATTTCTGATTACTAAAAACCAAGGAAGAGGTGATAGTACAGAGGGCTATCTTCCACAAGGGAGGTTAAAGAGAAAGTGTGGCAGGGTCCCCTCCCTAAGAAGGAAAAAAACAAAAACAAAAACAAAAACAACCTCAAGGCAACCTGGCTACGTGCTTACATGACAACATCCCTCATGACCTTGTAACATGAGACCACTTAGCCTGCATATTTGTTACCATATATGGGAGACAAAGAAATAGAAAATGTATAAAAATTCATGCCACGTGGCATTTGGGGCTCAGTTCTTTGGGTACGAACCCAACTGAGCAGTGCTGGCAGGAATAAAGTTGCTTCCTGGAAAGAAAAGTCTGGGTGTCGTGACTCTGTGAGAATCCTGCTACCAAAGTGCTCAGGAAGTGATTGCCTGAGGACAGAAGAAGCAGGAGGCAGGCTTCAGGTGTGGGAACTTGACAGAATGAGACACCTGGGTGCACTCAGTAATGGTACTGAGTAATAGGAATTTGGGGAATAGATACACATGTAAATCTGGAGATGGACACAAACTGTAGGAAGTTAATGGAAGAGTGAAAGTGCCGAAATTAGTGATAGTGATAATTATTAGGATGGAATGTCAGGTAGACCTAGCACTTTTGTTTTTGTTTTTGTTTTTGTTTTTGTTTTTGTTTTTGTTTTCCTTCTTAGGGAGGGGACCCTGCCACACTTTCTCTTTAACCTCCCTTGTGGAAGATAGCCCTCTGTACTATCACCTCTTCCTTGGTTTTTAGTAATCAGAAATCTTACATAATGTCAAGTAACATGGAAATTTGGAGAAAGGGCACCTATTAAATTATAACAACTAGGAGTAAGAAGCAAGGAGAGTGTTGTTTCCAGTGTTGTTATTTCTGTGTAGGACAAGCCCAATACTTTCTAACATTTTATAATCATACATATCTGATTAAAAGGTTACTTAATCAGGAAGAAAATATATTCTCCCCCATTCTTGGCCAAAAAGCTTCAGTTTATATAATGGTTTTGTTCACTTGGTCCTTATGGTTATCACAGCTAATTGCTTGAGCATCCCACGGATCTTCTTTGAATCTCTGTAAGACACCAGCCCTTTTGACCTGTAAACTTTAGGCCACTTGTTTTTGAAAGTGCTCAATGCAGAATGCACTGGTGGTGGTATAGTATACTTCGAAATATAAAGCATAAGACGAGGTACATAAACAACACAGTATCTAAAACACCTCTTTCTACTTTGTTGTTATTACCTGTACTACCCAAAGCCTTGGGAGGAAGAAACTTAGAAAGTTATTAAAATAGGTCAGCTTTATAACACTCACGAATGTCTCTATGAATCAGGCTTACTAGTGAACAATCTCGTTTTCTTAGATTGACGGTATCTTGTGCCAATAAAATCTCCCCAAATATCCAGGCCAAAGCTCCTAGTCTTGTGTTAAATTTCCTATGACTCATAAAAAGTCATGGTTATGTTAAAAGGAGCAAGAGATTGCATTATCACTAACATATGTAAGACAAAGTTTAGATGATGTATTTTGAGGCTAACCATAAAGGCCTTAATATTCCCCTCAGCTTGACTTAACTTTAGACCAGTTTCTTCCTGACCATATATAGGTCTCTGACATCCTTTCTTATAGAATTTACTCTAGACAAATTATAATTGTGGAGGTGCCTGGGTGGCTCAGTCAGTTGAGTGTCCAACTCTTGATTTCAGCTCAGTCATGATCCCAGGATTGCGGGATCAAGCTCCCTCAGTATGGAGCCTGCTTAGGATTCTCTCTCTCTCTCTCTCTCTCTCTCTCTTTCTGTCTCTCTCTCTCTCTCTCTCTCTCCCTCTGCCTTTGCCACTCTCCCAGCTCATGCTTTCTCTCAAAAAAAAGTTACAATTGTGAATTATTTTTCTGCCCCTTTGAAAAAAAAGTATGCAAATTTTTTCCTCTCCTCTTGCTAGTTTTAAGATCCAGAGAATATCTTTAGCAAGTACCTGGGACCCATCTCTTTGAAATGTAAACGTCAGAGGAGATAGTACCCTTACCTTGGTCTCTGTGGAACGGTAGGGGCAAACTTCCATGGTGGCAACTAGGGAACACAGATGGCCTAATCAAAGAAAAACATTTGTGAAGTCAGGAATAACTAATTGGGCTGGATATATCCCATTGATCAACCTCTAGCCTAAAGTCCTCCAATACTTCTTCCACTAGCTCACCCCAGTACTTAAAGAACACCCCACCTTTTTTTGAGGGGAGTTGATTTGTCTCTCTCTCCTATTGAATATGGCTATGTGAATGATACAGTTTTTGCCAAGTGTTGGTAATATTTCAAAATTATTTTATACTTCCAAAAAATTCAGAGTTTATAAGTGATTCATTCATCCAGCTTGTGGTAGCCAGAAATAACTAATGGCATGACTCTGTAGATAGCATAAGATATCTAGAGCAACTGCTATGTAAAGAGATGGAGTAAGATACTATGGAAACATGGACTATGAAGATTTTGTATATCAACAGATGTCTAAAAATAAAAATAAAAATATCAGCGAAAATCAGAAAGCTGCTTTAGTTCTTACTTGTAAAGAGTATGATATTTAAAATTAGAATTTAGACTACTTGGCAGCAATTTATAAACTGATATGCTGTATATTATAGAAGAAAAATGCTCTGAAATATAGAAAAGAATAAGATTAACAAAATAAAAATTTGAACTACAATCTTATCACTATTAATTTAAAAATGGAGCAGCCCTTGACATTTAGAATGGGGTCCCTCTACCTAGTCCCTTTTGCTTTTTAACCGTTTGATGCAATTTTTAGTATATATTCATTTTATTACCTAACATTTTGAAAATCAAGTAAATATATTTTCTTGTTTCTTTTTCTTTTTTAGATTTTTTTTAATAATTTCAGTGTAGTTAACATACACTGTTATATTAATTCCAGGTATACAATATAATGATTCAGCAGTTCTATACATTATGCAGTGCTCATCAAGATAAGTGTACTCTTAATTCTCTTCACATATTTCACCTATCCCCCACCCATCTCCCCGCTGATAACTCTCTGTTCTCTATAGTTGAGTGTGTACATAAACACTTCTTTTTAACTTTGTGCATTGTTTTTTAATTCCACAAATGAGTGATATCATATGGTATTTGTCTTTCTCTGACTGGCTTATTTTGCTTAGCATTATACTCTCTAGATCCATCTACATTGTTGCAAATGGCAAGATTTCATTCTTTTTATGGCTGAATAATATCCCATTATATCACTTCTTCTTTATTCACTCATCTATCAATGGACATTTGGGCAGTTTCCATAGTTTGGCTATTGGAAATAATGTTACAATAAACATAGAGGTACATACATATATGCTTTTGAATTAGTGTTTTCATACTATTTGTGTAAATACCCACTAGCGCAATGACTGGATAATAGGGTAGTTCAATTTTTGAATTTTTGAGGAGACTCCATACTGCCTACCACAATGGCTGTACCAGTTTTCAGTCCCACCAATGGTGTACAAGTCTTCCTTTTTCTCCGCATCCTCACCGACACTTGTTTCTTGTGTTTTTGATTTTAGCCATTCTGACAGGTGTGAGGTGATATCTCATTGTGATTTTGATTTCCATTTCCCTTGCTGGTAAGTGATGAGCATCTTCTCATGTGCCTATTGGCCATATGCATGCCTTCTTTGGAAAAATGTCTGTTCATTTCTTCTGCCCATTTTAAAATGGGATTATTCTTTTTTTTTAGGTGTTGAGTTGTATAAATTCTTTATGTATTTTGGATACTAATCCTTTATCAGATATGTGATTTGCAGGTATCCTCTCACATTCAGTAGGTTGTCTTTTAGTTTTGTTGGTTGTTTCTTTTGCTATGCAGAAGCTCTTTATTTTAATGTAGTCCCAAAATTTTATTTTTATTTCCCTTGTCTCAGGAGAATATCTAGAAGGATATTGCTATGACCAATATCAAAGAAATTACTAGTTGTCTCTCTTTTAGGATTTTTATGGTTTCGGGTCTCACATTTAGGTCTTTAATCCATTTTGAGTTTCATTTTTTGTATGATGAAAGAAAGTGGTCCAGTTTCATTCTTTTGCAAGTTGCTATCCAGTTTTCCCAATACCATTTGTTGAAGAGATTGTATTTTTCCCATTGCATACTCTTGCTGCCTTTGTCAAAGATTAATTGCCTATTTAATTGTGGGTTTATTTCTGGGCTTTCTATTCTGTTCCATTGATCTATGTGTCCATTTTTTTTACAAGTACCATACTGTTTTTTCCTAGGTATTTCATAATTTTTGGAGCAATTGTAAATGGGATTGTTTTCTCATTTTTTTCTTTCTTCTGCTTCATTATTAATGTATATAAATGCAGTAAATTTACATTGAAACCAGGAGCTCATTGTTTGAAAAGATTAATTAATAACCCCCTGGCCAGATTCATCCAAAAAAAGAAAGAAAGAAAAACTCAAGTAAGCACAAATGAAAGAGTAGAAATAACAACTGATACCACAGAAATACAAATGATTGCAAGAGAATATAATGAAAAATTACATGCCAACAAATTGGACAACCTAGAAGAAATGGATAAATTTCTAAAAAAAAAAAAAAAAATATATATATATATATATATATATATATATATATATATATAACCTACCAAAACTGAAGCTAAAGAAATAGAAAATTTGAACAGACTGATTATCAGCAATGACAGTGAATCAGTAATCAAAAAACTCCTAACAAACGAAAGTCTAGGACCAGACAGCTTCACAGGGGAATTCTACCACATATTTAATATAGAATAAGCACTTACTTGTATCCTAAATCCTAGCCTCCATGATGGAAACAAAAGCCTGACTAATAGTTACAGTAAACCATTCTTCATGTGCTGAAATATTTGTGATGTGTTTCATAACTTTAAGCACCAAACAACATTTCCTCCCACAAAATACAAGAAAATATCTAGCATATAAAGCCTGAAGATTAAATACAAGCTAAAAAAAATCGTCATGTACATGAAGAAAAAAAATCAGTTTTTTCTCTTTCAAATAATACATGTTTTTTTTTATATAACATATCTTTCCTCATTAAAAATTTTAATAGCTGTTACTATATGATATTATTTTGGCTTTCATACCACACAATGCTCAAATTAAATTTCAAATTCTCTCAAGAACTTTATGAATCATGGACCTTTTGGTTTGTTTATTCCAGTTGGCAATTTTAATGTAATTCAAGCACTAGCTAGGACACAGCAGAAACTATTTTGAACTCTTTTAGAAAGGATTTTCTCCATGTTTAAGCAGGGTCAGTCAGACCATTTGAAGATAAATATATACAGAGGTGTGTGGGTATACCTCTCCAAATAGCCTGCAACATCTGTTCAAATAACACATTTTCCACTTTCATTACTCCAGTCACACACTCTAATTGTGTGTTACAGATGCTGCAAGTTTTTTAGTAACACTATTCTGCTAGCTTGTTTGAAAGTATCACTGTACAATGCATTGCTACTCTGAATTACTTTTTTTAAATATGAAATTTATTGTCAAATTGGTTTCCATACAACACCCAGTGCTCATCCCAACAGGTGCCCTCAATACCCAACACCCACCTTCCCCTCCCTCCCACCCCCCATCAACCCTCTGATTGTTCTCAGTTTTTAAGAGTCTCTTATGGTTTGGCTACCTCCTTCTCTAACTTTTTTTTTCCTTCCCCTCCCCCATAGTCTCCTGTTAAGTTTCTCAGGATCCTACTCTGAATTCTTAATGTTTGCTTTGGTGTAAAAGGCATGGTTACCAGAATGTCTCCTGCTTGGTATCTTATTTTATTGAAGAGAAGTTTTAAAATCAACTGGACAATACTTACAAATAAAATATTACATAATCTTGAAAGAACACACTCATATTTTACCTGAATGAAATAATCTTTTCAAGTTTACATAGATCTATATCTTATGTATATCCCATTGTTTTTTTCTTTCCCATTATTTACGAAACCAAGAATTTATGCAAAATGCCTTTCAACTTGAATACCTTTACATTATGATGATATTATATCTGAGAAAATCCACTACATTATGTCTTGATAAATGTGATGTTTTAATTACCTTGGGTCTTGTGAATACATTAATAAAAGACAAACTGTCTAATAAAGCATCTGTATTACATTTACTCACAACAATTGTTATTCTAACTCAGGTGCTTGCTCTGATCTCAGTCACTGAAGATAATAAAAAGTCAGTGTCATTACAATAGGATAATTGGGCAAGTTGATGAGATGTTTAATTGGGCATAGCCAAGCTGATGTGGACAGGTGTGAAAGACGGAAAAAGTGAAATTCAGGAGAGAGGGCGTGGTAGTACAGAATGAGGATTGTTGAGAACCAATTCTTGAAGACAAGATGAGAAGAATCAATATCATGGGCAGCTGATTTGTTTGTGGAAGGACAGATGGATGTAGAAAGAAGAAAGTACAGAATTCAGCTCCAAAAGGCTGTCAGAAGCAAGCACTGTCAGAGTTCTAGAAAACTGGGCTGTAATTCACCACAGGATTCTAGACTCCAAGCCAAACCCAAATTGTATAAAGTAGACCTCAGACTTTCTCACGTTGATTTGGCCAAAGTGGTATAAAAACAAGTGAGGAGACATTGTAACACTTAGTACTTAAAGAGATCTAGGGCTTACTCTGTAATTACCAGCTCAATAACAACACAATGAAATCCGACCTCAGTTGACAGGCTCAAGCGATTTTCCAGTTGTGTCCAAAAGCTGGCTGAAACCATCAGGAGAGTCATAAAATGTGTATAAGTTCCTCCCAACTCAATCATCAGGAATTGAAATTGAGTATGGCAAGAGTAATTGTTGGAAACTGGCAAATGCTACAAATCAGAACTTTCTTTTCCCAAACTACCTATTGTTAATCATTTACCAATATACCATGTTATTTATGAATGTTTAACTCTCCCTGTCAGAATTAGCTCAAGACCCAGCATTTATAATGAGTCTTCATCTGTGACTTCTATGGAGAGGGGCTGAAATGAGAGATGCAATTTTTATTTTCCTTTACTTGTGTTTTGTCTCACCAAAATCGACAAAGAAATCCACAAAATAATCACTTGAGTGTCACATGTGTAATAAAAACAAAGCAGTTACAGAACAATTAGAAAAAGAATTTAAATCTTGTTGGGCACCTGGGTGGCTCAGTTGGTTGAGCATCCGACTTCAGCTCAGGTCATGATCTCACAGTTCCTGAATTCTAGTCCTGCATCGGGCTCTGTGTTGACAGCTCAGAGCCTGGAACCTGCTTCAGATTCCGTGTCTCCCTCTCTCTCTACCCCTCCCCTGCTTGTACTCTCTCTCTCTCTCTCTCTCTCAATCTCTCTCTCTCAAAAATAAATAAACATTAAAAATTTTTTAAAAATGGAATTTAAATCTTGTTTTTGTTACTGTTTGGTAAAAATAGCATGTATCTTGTTAAATTACCAGACAGTTTGTTTAGAAATGTAATCAAGGTAATTTCATTTACTGCATCTTAAAGATCAACAATTCAGGAGCCAAATCATGTTTTTCTTAAAAAAATACATTTGAAGAAAACATGTAGTTAATAATTTTAACGTACTATTTCTAAATGTTGCCAATGAAAAGTATTCTACTAAATTCTCTGATACTAATTTTTTTAACGTTTATTTATTTTTGATACAGAGAGAGACAGAGCATGAACAGGGGAGGGTCAGAGAGAGAGGGAGACACAGAATCTGAAACAGGCTCCAGGCTCTGAGCTGTCAGCACAGAACCCGAAGCGGGGCTCAAATTCACGGACTGTGAGATCATGACCTGAGCCAAAGTCGGATGCTTAACCAACTGAGCCACCCAGGCACCCCAGATTCTCTGATATTAAAAACAAACAAACAAACAAAAGATGTGTATGGTCAAATATATTTGGGAAATAGAATGTATATTGTTTTAAGTATTGGTGCAGTTATAGACAATCTCAAAATCTCAAAACACAGATACAAAAACAAGTGGATTTTCTTCTAATGTCAGTTCATTGCTAGGTAGCTATAGCTCACCTCCATGTCTTCATCATTCAGATACTTTAGATTAGAGAGCAATCCCTATATGGGACACACTGGGCTGGTGACAGAGTAAAAAGAGAAACAGATGATGTGTCTTAAACTTTTGTTCATAAATAGTGCGTGTCCACTCACTTTTCACCAAAACCAGGTCAATGCAGTGGGAATCAAAGTCCTCTTAAAGGACGCATACATAATTGGAACAATAACACTATCTAATTCATGTACTACACTATTTTCTCGTCTTTGGTATTCACATGCTTTGTTGAAGTTTTAAAGCCTTTAAAATCAACTTCCAATTCTAGTCGAGGTAAGCTGCCATTTATCAGATGTTGCCACTGTTTCTAATACATAATTATGATCCTAGATCATTATTATCTGCATACAGGGTTAGAATTTCCATAGATACACAAATAATCATGTTGCCCATCTCATTCAGAAGAGATGATTTCTTTTCTTTCCATTAGGGAAAAAAAGAGAAACCTTTTCAAGGAAACCTGAAGTCAGCTAGTCCTACCAGGCCTCACTTCACTGTGACATTTAATTGATAGCCCCAAATCTATTTCCTGTAGATTTTTCTGGTCCCATAAAGCTTGAGTTACACTGCTCTGTGCTTCTTTGGTTTTGATGCATTTTCCCATTGTTCCTCTCTCAAAACTTTTTCCCCTGACTACGTTAGTACTTGTCTCACAATAACAAAAAGCCTCTATCTTTAACTTATTGACCGATATCCTTTCTGCCTCCTCTTCACTCATTGTACTTGTAGATACTTCTCCTTGATGTTGTCTGTTCACACTTCTTGCTATTCCCTCCTGCTAAGCAGCCCAATGTCAAGTATCATAAGGGATCAAGGTTGGGAAAATTATATCCAGACTCCTTGCCAATAAGGTTCTGGTTTAGACTCCACTAATGAGAAATATTTATACAAGATTTGGAAGCTAGAAGAGCAATTGGATTCAGATGACTGGATAGGAAACATACCCAGTGGAACTGGTATTTCCTTCTGTTAAATTTCTAATTCAGGTCTGCAGGCAGCAACAATTATTAGCAGTGGTTTCTTCAGTTTTTTCCCTGTAGTAATTTCTTGAATGAACAGAATAGCATACCTATTTTTCTAAGCCTCTGTCTGTATGAAACCCCTTACTGGAAATATCTAGAGTGTCCTTCTTTCCCTGGAGGACTGCTGATAGACAAAATATTACTTCCCTTATAAAACTTCCCTAGTAAGACTGTCTTCTCTTTCTCTCATATTCCACTTTTTTTTTTCAGAGCCCAGAAGAAGGGAAACTTTAAGATAGTAATTCACTTCATGGCTCATTTGGACCATGACTGCTTCATCTTCCACCATTCCTCCTCTGCATTTATTTTATTTACCTTCTTATCCCTCCAATTTATTCATCAAAGACCTTGGCTTCTACCTTAATGTTTTCCTTTTTACTCCAGTACCTACCATCATCTTCACTGAACTTAATGACCAGGTGACAGAGTTATCTGACTTTTGAGAATTTGATTTTCTGTTTTTCCAGAATTCCAATTATAGCATGCACACTCCATTCTCCCAATCACTATGATCTCAACATGCTGGAATATGTTACCACCTCCCAACTCTTCTGCTTCTGAAATCTTAAAGGCTTGCTCTGCTCAAAACACCATATCTATCTAGCTTATGCTTTTAGCACCACTCTATTTCCATCAAAATTTAGCTCTAAATCAAAGGATTCATGATTTCACTGGCTAATCCAGGTAATGAACACAGTAATGAAAAAACAGTCATCCATACTACTGGTCAGTCATTTAGGCTACTGAAATGTCACAATTGTCAACATTAACCCAGGACAGCACATTTTCTTCCTACCCTTAGTATTTTTCTGGTATTTTCTTCCATCTCTTCTTCATTCTTGCCATTATTAACTGATATATAATAGCTAAGTTGATATGTTATCCCAAACTGACATCTAACAAGCCCTGGCCTCTGAATTCCAAAGCTGTTGAACTCCACTATCATTTCTAAGCACATCATAGGAAATAGTTCCACTTTATTTACACAGAAATCTGATGACACTCAATTCTTTATTTTAATTCCAAGTAGATATCCTGGGATTTTAGCCAGTTTCTGCAAATAAATAGCAGAGGGACAATTTTAAATGCCTCTCAACTTTACTTTCCTCTCCTATACAGTGAAAATGATGTTAGGGTTAAGTGGGGTTTTTTATGATGATGATTATTATTATGATGATGATGATCTATAGCCACCTCTGGGTTTATTTTAATCAATTATTATTTATTGTGTACCAAGACTATGATTGTAGCAACAAATATTTTATAGTAATTATGTTACATTATCAGCAATTCTTTATTGTACAATTCAATAGCAGAAAAATATAAATCAATGAAATATGCCAGAGTTTTTTGTAGATGGAAGAAAAATACTTTTCTGCTATTCACTGGACTCAAAGAGTGTAGTTTCCTTTCATGCACAAATTTTTAAGTTACAGGAAAAATATGAGGCATCCCTTCACCAGAAATATCCAAAGACCCACTTGTCCAAGTTTCTTTGGTATAAAAACACAAGATATTTCCTCCTGGTCCCATGGGCTTATCTTTTCTATAATTTCTTTGACTTCCTTCAACATAACCCAGACCCCCAGTCCTGCTTTCTATTTATCTCATATTTCTTTCTTTTTTCTTTTAAAAAAATTAATGTTTTTTTTTAGAGAGACAGAAAGAGAGCAAGTGGGGGAGGGGCAGAGAGAGAGGGAGACAGAGAATCCCAAGCAGACTCCATGCTGTCTGCACAGAGCCCATTGTAGGGCTCAAACTCACAGGTTGTAAGATCATGATATGAGTGAAAACCAAGAGTCAGATGATGCTTAACTGACTGAAACACCCAGGTGCTCCTATCTTATATTTCTTTCTAGTGGATAACCCCCTCCTATATTATTTGAAACTTTCAGCAGAGAGAAATATAAATCCATAACTACTCTCTTTTATACCATTCTATTTAATATTTATTATCTTAATGATTACTTTTTCTTTTATCCTTTTTTTAGGGTATGAACATATTCATGGATTTTGTTCTTTTCCTGATATTCTTGTAGTATTCTTGACAGCTTAAAGCAATTGCAAACTTACAGTCCACAATTAATTTGAGATTCACACCTGATTAGTTAAGTGTAACAAGAATATTTGCTGAGAAAATGGCAGGACTAGAAAAGACAAAAAATCTTTGCTAAGAATTTTACAGTGGCTCCCAGCCATGCGTAGTAGCACCTCGCCCCCTCCAGACCATGCTCCACATAGCAGACATTTGAATATGTATGGATTCATAGTTGGTTATGAGTAGGACTGGGACAGAGAGCTACTTACTGGCATTTAGTGTTTGGAAGACAGGGATGCTAAGCTTCCTAAAATGTTAAACACAGTCCTGCAAAATTGAGAATCACTTTTCTCAAAAATGTCACTTCAAAGACGAATGCCAAATATTCGTAGCAATGGCCAAAGAAGTTAGGAAATTTAAGCCAATGAATAATGGGCAGGATTGAATAGCTTTACTAGTTCTCTATGACTAGATCTTATGTAATTTCATTACCTGTTTGAAGTGTGGTGAATTTTTCCAACATCAAACTCTTTGGGGTATATTCAAGCATGTTTGTAAAAACTCAGAATTCCAAGAATTCTTCCACTTAGATAACAAACCAAAACAACTGATATTTCTTAAATCCCTGTCTACCCTTATTGCAAATAATTTATAGTTGGCTATAAATCCATATAACACTAGCCACAATTATGTCTCAGTGATCTTGTCAGCTGTTGTCATCCAAAACTCTAAATGCTGACAAATCTCTGGTTACTAATTTTCAAGTGGTGTTTTATTATTTAAAGGGAGTCAATATATTCATGGGTAATAAAGGTGCTTGAGATAAGACATTTCATCTGACCAAATGAATGCACATGTCAATGAGTGTTTGAACCTGGAACAGATGCCTGGAGACTGCAGGAATGACAAGACAGACAGTTTCTATGGCAACCATGTCGATGCTCTATGTAGAAGGGTCCACATTTCAAAGATAATGTTAATTTTGCTTAGGACCAGTAAGTCATGATATTAACCACATTTTTGTCTCTCTTCAGCTAATTGCTTTGTGGCTTGCATTAATCATAGGTCTGTCAGTAAATATAATTACTTTGCATTAAGACCATAACTTAATTAGAATTTGAGAAGGATTAAAATGCAACAATAGGTTTACAAACTTGTGACTGAGGTGTCTCAAATGGGGACGTTGAGATCAAACCTTGGAAGGGAGTATAAAGAGAGCTAATGTAACCCTCAGGGTCTTCTCTCTGAACCCTGGCCAGCCAAGGGAGAGTCAATCATAAAGACTCTTCATAATTTGCTCCAGGCTGGATGTTATTAATATTGATAATATGGCAATTTTCTGAACAGTTAAAGCTGGAATTTGCATTTAATTAAAAGTATAAAACTGAATAAGGTTGCTCTCTATCAAGTTTGGGAGCAAACTCTGCTACAAGTAGGTAAGAGACGAGTTATGAATACCAGTCATTCATTTGGGTATTTGGCAAGTTTTTCCTCTATCCCCTTATAGAAAATGGGTGTTGAGATAAAGGCAAAAAATCAGCCACCAAACTCTACTAATTTATAGCACACCCAAATATCCTTCACTTACTCTGATCATTTTCTTCAATATGTAATTCAATTCCACAGTTTATAATAAACAGATCTGGTTTGACTTGGTTTATAACCTATTTAAAGTAGTTCTTTCAGCAATTTGTAATAATAAATATGTCAAGTTTCTCTAGGCTCTTGCATGCCTTTTCATAAAGTTAAGCATAGGATTTATTAAACCTCTTACTGAAGGGAAAGGGTGGGAAGAGGCAAAATACTCTATCTGCAGCCAGCAAGCTCTGTGTTTAAGCAAGCCTTTTAGTAAGTAACTATATATTTATTGGCCACATCCTCTGAAACTAACACAATGCCAAGAATATTGTAGTAAACAATTCAGGTACTTGTCCTCATGGAACTTACAGACTGAAAAGTCAGTATTCAGAACCCTTCACTTTTATAGTAATAGTAACTCTATAAAAATAAAAACAGATACTTTAGCTTTTTCACTAGTACTTGGAAAACTAATATGAAAAATGCCTATAAAACTTTCCATAGACTAGTACTCAGAATCTAGAATCTATGATAATATTATGGCTGAAGTACAAATATGAATAAAGAAACCATAATCCTTTGTGGTTGAAAGAATCGTAGTGGTGTCAGGAGGCCCCTGTGGGCCATTTATGGGTAAACAAAGGACTGCTTCTCTGGCTGAGAACATCTCAATACAATGCCTTTCTTGCCTTTTCTCAGGTACTTAGGAACATAACCTGTCCCATCCTCCTGATATCAATATCACTCTTTAGAACAGGAATTCTTTTCTTTAGCTTTCCTTTTTCTGCTTCTCTACACAGGGTCATACTTGTTGCTAAAAGTTGTATTGCTATTTGTCACAAGGAAATAAAAGATAACAATAATAAACATCAAGTAATTCACACAGCTTAAGAAACATTACTAAATTCTTATAGAAAGAATCCCAAGTGAACAGTTGTTTTTTTTTGTTCTTGTTTTGTTTTGTTTTGTTTTTTAATTTCCTTGCCATGATAGTGACAGAAAGCCTTTTCTGATTTCTACGTTCTACTTTTCTTCTTGGGTGAGCAGAAGGAGGGTGTTTCCCCTCCTCCTCCACCATCGTAGTGTTTCTGGTCTTGTCCTGAATTTAACATACAAACTGAAATCAAAACAAGCTTTAATTGTCCCTGTTGCTTCAGCTGGACAATTTTATGACACGTTCAGGATTGAACACTCATTCCTCTGTGCATGTAATTTACATAACCATATAAATTAGATTTCACAATTTTATGGTAAAATCCAAATTTCAAAATGGTACAATACAAAGTTGACCTATTGGAAATAGTATCATCATTATCACCAGACAATAGAGTTGTTCCACAATATTTTGCATGTTTATTAATTTACCAAATTTGAGCAGCTGGGACTGAAATTTGTCTATTATCTGAAAAAGATATTAAGAGATAGCTAGATGAGAACAGCTAGAATGCCTAGAGGGCATATAAGTAAAAACAAAACACACATACACACATAAAAATTGGGGTAGGAGCTTGCTACAGATAGAGTGATCCAATTATTTAGGTGGAGTCAATCATTTAGAGGATAAAGCCACAGATAACAAATAGTCATTAATATTGGCTAGTTTCAATAAAAGGCTAAATGGCAGATCTAGCAGATGAGTGACAAGGTGACTAATAAGGTGTCTAAGATGATAACAAAGACCAGGCAAAGAACACTTAGCACATTCTAATTGCATAGCAAGACTCTAGTTAAAGAATGGTCATGAGAAACAGAACATTGGTTGTATAATGGGTAGTTGATGACAGGGACTGCAAAGTGGGAGAAACTAGATGATCATTCATAGAAGAAATTGGTGAGAATAAAGAAAAGACATAATTTATAAGGGTCTGGGATTGCAAAAAAAAATGAGTGGGTGGAAATATAAGAAATCAAAGGATTTTAGTTAAAGTGCCTTCCCACAACATACATATTAATTACCAAAAAATTGACAAATTTTATGAAGCAATTAGCAGATGCTAATTTAACCAAGTAACCAACATTCACATTAGCATTAAGACAAATTAGCATAATATGTATAGTACAAAATAACTAACCTGTATCTTCAAAAATGTCAGGGAAAAGGAGGAACCAAAAAAAATTATATGAGATTAAAGGAGACTAAAGAGATATGACTGATGGAAACAATGCATGATCCAGGACTTTCTTTTGCTCTAAAGACTGTAATTGAGACAATTGGAAAAGTCTGAAATACTATTATTTGTCTATGATAATCATGGTTTTTATTTTTTGCCTCAATTATGCAATATGATGCACATGTTTTAAGAACACACTGAAGATTTAGGGGTCAAGAGCACCATGTATGCAACTTAGTCTCAATTTATACAAAAATAAGGTATTTAGAGAGAGAAGATTGGAGCAAACAGTAAAATGTAAAAATTTGGATGCTCTGCATATAAAGAATTCCTTTGTACTATTACAGAATTTTTTTGTAAGTCTGAAAATATGTCACAGTAGGAATTTTTAAAAGATATACAAGGCAAGTTTTCAAAGCAGCTACTCACTCATAGGGAGCTAAAACAAAATTTTACTTACTCAAACTAGAAAGAAAGTCAAGTCTTGAGAACAAAGATTTTTTTTTACTGATAGAAACATAACTAGAATTCAGTTAAGCAAACACCACCACCAACAACAACAACAAAAGCTTTGGAGGGATACTAGAAAAAAAACCACGGAATCAATGGAAAGGCTGCAGAAACCAGGGATGTTCTGGTAATCTTAGGGCCTAAACCCAGCAAATGTTTCTATAAATTCATTTCTCAAACCCTCAGCATATCTCTGAGCATCTGCCACTTATCTAAGACAACTTTCTCCTTTCATTATATGTATTTATTCCAGGGACAGACACTGATTTAGTTGCTATTAGTCACTCAGTGGACCAATCACTTTAGATGGGAAAATAAGCATCACAGTTTATAATCTATGTCACATATCCAACCATGGGGGTTGGCGTACTGGGGGTACAACCGCTATGCAGTACTGTGATTGGTAGCTCCACAAATCATATAGCTACATTGGGTAAAGGAACAGTTCCCTAAAAGTTGGGAGCGAGGTATACATAGTGTTACAACAAGCATTATGGTTTCAGTGAGAATTTATTCCAACCCCACATTTGAGAGTGGGCCCTAATTTTTTCAACCTAATGTATCAGATAGCATGCCTTGAAAAAAAAAAAACAACAAAAACAAAATGTGGTAAGGACTAACAGGTCATACAATCAAAACAAATATGATAAAATGGAAATGCTTCTGAGGCTCTGAGAATTCTGAGAATACTCTCCTCCGTTGAACTCAAACCTGAAAGATCATAATTGGAGGTGCTGCTGTTGTCTTGCCACCACATCTAGCCCAAGAGTAAAACCCATGCACTGATGAGAGGTGACCATGAGAGGAAGAAAAACTGGATCTTTATGAAGTTTGACTTCAAAGAGACTACACTTAAAGTCAATTCTACTCCTAAAGTTTTTACTTGGAAGAGCCAATAAACTTCTTTGCTTATATCCATTTGGATTTGGTTTTCTGTCACTTGTGTCAGAAATATCCTGATACAAGTATACTGTTGACAAAAGAAGAGGGGAAGACAGAAACAAATGCTTGGCATTCCCTCCCAACACACACACACACACACACACACACACACACACACACACATGCACACGCATGCACACACAGACACACACACACACACACACACACATATCAATGAAGCATTTTTATCACTAGAAGTGAAAAACAAGATCAAGTCAAAATCAAAAGTAAGCTTATCCTGATGGTGAATCAATGTAACTTAATCATTCTTTGGATCCACTTGACAGATCAAGATTGATCTTAATATCTGGGTTGGGGCCATTTTTATAAGTGAGGAGAAGAAAGCAGATGAACTTTGAGAACAGGGAACCAAACATGGGACAGCAATAATTTCCACTTGCTACCTGAATAATTACTGTGGTCCTAAATTTATATGAACCAAATAAACTTATGTAGAAGACTCTCACTAGATGTATTTTTTTCTCAACCTATTCACACCCATAAATTAGTACAAGAATTCAAATCAGGTCTCAAGGAGCATACTGAGGGATAAAGTTCAAAATTTATATTCCTTTCCATCATCTTAATACCATCCAAATTAATGATTTAAATAGTTACCAGATATTGGTCATTCACTGATTTTGAAGTGTAAAAATAAAATATTTGGGACACCTAACTATGTAAAGCAATTATTAATTAAACTAAAGGGAGAAATAGCAATACAATAATAGTTGGGAACTTTAATACCCCACTTATATCATTAGATAGTTCATTGAAACAGAAAATCAATAAGGAAACATTGTCCTTAAATGACACGTTAGACCAGATGACTTAAAAGATACCCATAGAACATTCAATCCAAAAGTAATGAATACACATTCTTTTCAAGCACATAGAACACTCCAGGAGAGATAATATGTTAGGCAATAAAACAAGTCTTAACAAATTTAAGAAAACTGAAATAATATCCTCTTTTACGCACACAATGATATGATATGAAACTAGAAATCAATCACAAAATAAACACTGGAAAATTTTTAAAAAATAAGTGGAGATTAAACATCATGTAACTGAACAACCATTCAACAAAGAAATCAAAAGAGAAAATATACCTGGACACAAATGAAAATACAGCATACTAAAATTTATGGAATGCAGCAACGGCAGATCTAAAAGGGAAGTTCATAGTGATAAATGCCTACCCTCAAGAAATAAGAAAAATCTCAAAAAAATAACCTAACTTCACACCTCAAGAAACTAGAACAAGAGGAACAAATCCCTCAGTTAACAGCAGAAAATAACAAATATCAGAACAGAAATAAATGAAATAAAGACCCAAAAGATAATAGAAAAGATATTCCACATGAGAAAGCTGAAAGCTTTTTCTCTAATTCAGGAACAAGACAAGGACACCCATTCTCCCCATTTTTATTCAACATAGTACTGCAAATCTCAGTCAGAACAATTTAGGCAAGAAAAAGAAACAAATGTCCAAATTGTAAATGAAAAAATAAAACTGTTCCTATTTGCAGATGATGTGACACTATATATAAAAAAAAAAAAACATAAAGATTCCACCCCAAAAAATCTTAGAATACATGAGTTCATTAAATCTGCAGAATACAAAAGCAATATACAGAAATCCCATTTTCAATTACATCAAAAGAATAAAATATGTAGGAATAAATTTAATCATGGGGGGGGGGTAACAAACTCATACACTAAAAACTAAGATACTGGTAAAAGAAATCGAAGATGACACAAATAAATGGAATGAAGATGACACAAATAAATGCTTATGGACTGGAAGAATATCGTTAAAGTGTGCACACTACCCAAGGCAATCTAATGATTCAGTGAAATCCCTATCAAAATCCCAACGTCATTTTTCACAGAAATGCAAAAACAATCCTAAAATTTGTTTGGAACCATGAAGGACCCTGAATAGCCAATGCAATCTTAAGAAAGAGGAACAAAGCTGGAGACATCATGCTTCCTAATTTAAAACTATATTATAAGGCTGTAGTAATCAAACAGTATGGTATCAACACAAAAATAAACACATAGATAAACAGAACAGGATAGCCTAAAAATAAACCCACACACATATATGGTCAATTATTTATGACAAAAGAGCCAAGAATATATGATAGAGAAAGGACAGTCTCTTCAATATATGGTGCTGGGAATACTAGACCACCGTATGCAAAAGAATGAAAATTGGACCAGTATCTTACGCCATGACCAAAAATTAACTCAAAATGAATTGCAGGTTTGAAAAAGACATGAAACCATTAAACTCCTAGGAGAAAACATAAGCAGTAAGCCGCTTGACATGGGTCTTGGCAATAACTTTTTAGATTTGTTACCAAAAGCAAAGGCCACAGAGCGAAAATAAACAAGCGGGACTACATCAAACCAGAAAGCCTATGCACAGTCTAGGAAACTGCCAAAAAAATGAAAGCACAACCTATGGAATGGAATAATTGCAAATCATGCATCTGATAAGAGGCAACTATCCAAAATGTATAAAAACTCATACAACTCAATAGCCAAAAAACAAAGTTAATTAAAAAATGGTCAGATAAATTGAATAGACATTTTTCCAAAGAAGATACATATGACCAATAGGCACAAGAAAAGATGCTCAGCATCACTAATCATCAGGGAAATGCAAAGCAAAACCAAAAAAAAGTATTACCTCACACCTGTTAGAATGGCTATTATCAAAAGGAGAAGAAATAATGAGTTCTGGTGAGGATATGGAGAGAAAGGAACTCATGTGCAATGTTGGTCTAACCACTATAGAAAACCATATGGAGTTTCCTCAAAAATTAAAAGTTGAACAGATGATCCAGAAATTCCAAGTCAGAGTACTTATCCAAAGAAAATGAAAACACTAACTCAAAAAGATATATGCATTCCCAATGTTCATTGCACCTTTATTTATAATCATGAAGATATGGTAACAATGTAAACATCCATTGACAATGAATAAAGAAAATTTGGCGCACACACACACACACACACACACACACACACACACGTAGGAATATTATTCAGCCATTAAAAAGACTGAAATTTTACCATTTGTGACAATATGGCTGGGTTTTGAGGGTATTATAATAAGTGAAATAAGACAGATAAATACAAATATAATATGATTTCACCAAAGGTTGAATCTAAAACAGACAAAAACAAGCTCATAAATAAGAGAACAGATTGGTTGCTGCCAGAGGTGGGGTGGAAAGTGGGTAAAATGGGTGAAGGGAGTCGAAAGGTGAAAACTTTCAATTATAAAATAAATGTCATGGGGATGTAACGTACAGCATGGTGACTATTATCAATACTGTATTGCATGTTTTAAAGTTGCTAAAAAGTAAATCCAAAAAGTTCTCATCACAAGAAAAGAAAAATCTGTATGTATGATGACAGAGAGTGACTAGACTTAACTGTAGTGACGATATCACACTATATACAAACGTCAAATCATTATGTTGTACACTTAAAACTAATATAATGATGTCAATTATACTTCAATTAAAAAAAGATCTGAAGACCGACATTTTTAAAATAATAACTGATTTACTTCATCGCTCTAAGCTGGTTGCTTAATATCTCTATTTCTACTTCTATCTGCAAACAATGTTAATTATACTTTCCTAACTCCCATAAGAGCTATGATAATTATGTTGGTAAAGCACTTGGGTTTCCATGGGTAAGGGAGATGGTGTAAGGGCAATGTATCATCATCATTATTATCATTGCCCTGAGCAGCTGCTCATTAATGACTGCATTTGAGTAAAAACCCATGAAAGGTTTAATTGATATGAGACAGAAGTTGGTCAACCTTAGCCATATTCACTGCCAAGTTTAAGTCCAAAGAGAGAAACTTCTCTCTAATCATATCATCTCAAATGTCATCAAAAAAAGGAATATAGTGGTTTTACAGTGTTTTAACAATTCCACATTCATTCATTTAATAAACAGATATTCAATGTCTGTTGTGTGCCAGGCACTGTTCTGGATGCTGAGCAAACAGTGAAGAAAAAAAAAAAAGCCCTTGTAGAACTTACATTCTAGCGTTTAAAATTTGCTATTGCTTTTCTTCTGATCCAAATCCTATTTATCTTCTAAGTTCTTCAACAAGCACTCTGCCTCTAATGTCATGTTTTACAGTGCATCCCAAACCATTTGTATTTTTCCTTCTGTTGGAAAATATGTCCTAAATATTTATTTTTCTGCATAGTGGATTTCTGCCCACTATGTAAAACTTTCATGTTTGCATGCTATTTTTACCCCTAAATGCATTAAATCTTTCCAATTGTGTAAGGCACCTAGCCCAAAAGTGAATTAATAGTGAACTCACAAATAATTTCCTAATTAAACATGTAATACCTATTAATATTTCTCTCATTTACTAAATAGTAAATGAAGAGTCATCTAATTCAGTGGGAGTTTAGAAATGATACCCAGACACATAGATCTAATTTGGTACATGGCTGAGCAAGATCAGGGTTTGACAAAAAGGTCAAATTTAGAAAAAAAATATATTTCCTGGCTCTGCTCATTTACTGTCCACCTGTTATTACAGGATTTCCCACTTTAAGCAAGACATTCCCTGCCAAAATCACGGCAGTCATCCTGCAGTGTATTTTCTGGATATCATGACCATGTCAATTAGCAACCACAGGGCATTGAAGAATTATTTGTTCTACTTTAGCCCTTTTTAATACTGTCAGCTGCTGAGGCCCTGTCTCCAAAGCTACATGAAGACATTTCATTTCTTCCTAAGTTGAGCTATTTTTTTTTCTTCTAAGCACTCTCAGTGCTACTTCTGCTGGGTAGCTCTGTAGAAGCATACTCCAGAGACATCAACAACAAAGAAATGTATAACTCTATTCAACATTAGGTTTTCACACTCAGGTTGTGTGTTCAATAAAAAGAGGGGGAAAAAAGAATGCATATTTCCTTTAAGAACATCAAGGAAATACTGATTTGAATTCCTTAGTCTTAAGACCTTTCTAAGTAAAATATCTCCATCAGTTTCTGGATCTCTTGGTTGATTCAGACCCACCCACCCACCCCCTTTTTTTTTTCCTTCTTTCCCAACTCCTCTCTGTTCTCTACATGAGACTCTAGTGGCTAGATGAGAAACAAATCTGATAAATAAACACCATAATGTGAATAGACTCAATTCTGACCTCTAAACATGTGTTATAAGTCTAAACTTATCTAATTATTTTAAGGTAGAACCATCTTATCAAAAGTTGGTCCATACAAATAGTTTTCTTGCATCATTCTCATTATCTAACCTGAAGTGAGCACATTTTAGTCTTAGGCTGAATGGTCACAGACCTTAACACAATGACTTTTCTGTCCCTTATTTTAGGGTCAATGGACCATAAAAGTACAAATCAAATAGTCGCTCAGTCATCACTTCACCACATTGATTTTTCAAATATTTGAAGGCTGTGAAAAAGAAAGTAAATTTTAAAATTTAAATCTGTGCCTTTAATTAATGGAAATTATAAAAATGTCAGTTTAAACTAGTTGCATACTAACTAAAAAGGAAGTTGAGATTAAAATTATGTAAATTAGAAATGATGGTGGGTTTGGGGTGAAGATAGTTGACATTAAAGGCATAAATGGCCAGTTACTGCTCTTGTCAATTAAATTATCATATCCCCAAATTCTACCTATAAACTTTCTGAAAGCACTGTCCCTAGGGACAGCTGCAAAATGAGAATCTAATGCCACTCAATACCCTTATTGTGGTACTCTGTTAAACACTGCAACTAAATACGTTGTAGTCTTGGGATGTAAACAAACTTCTACTCTCTCCATCAAGTTTCACATTCCTTCCTTTCTCACATATGAATCTTGATGTCTTGCCACATTCCTAACAGTTTACATGGAGAAAAGAAGTCAAGAATAAAGAAGAAGCAGGATGGCTACTTTTGAACTCAGCAATGCCAACTTCTTGGACATACGAGTTCAATTCTCTGTACATTTTCTCATCTGTGGAATGGAATAATCATCTCCAGAGTTGTGAGTAATGAAGTAATGAAATAATGAGTAATGAAGATGCTAATGTAAAATGATTTTAAAAATGGAAGATAAATACTAAGCACCAAGTAAATATTATTTATCATGATGATGATTATCAGCATCACCACCATCATATCTTCATTATTACACATCAGGCTCTGACCCCCTCTGTACATGCATAGATGAATGAAGAAAAAGAGAGGCCCACTCTGAATATCTTTGCCTACTCAGCCACATCAAGCAAAAGTGAGAAACCAGATCTCCCACTTGGGTATGGTATCTACACCAATGTGGACCATCAATGGTTAGGAACTTAAACTGACCAAACATATGCCCTTCTTTATTTTTTTTGAAAATTTTTAACATGTATTTATTTATTTTGAGAGAGAGAGTGTGCAAGCAGAGGAGGGGCAGAGAGAGAGAGGGAGAGAGAGAATTCCATGCTGGCTCTGCACTGTCAACACAGGACCCAACATGGGGCTCAAACTTATGAACTGTAAGATCAAAACCTGAGCTGAAATGAAGATTTGGATGCTTACCCCACTGAGCCACCCAGGCACCCCTGTCCTTCTCCTTTAGGGAAAATACACAACCTACTTAGGCTGAGGGGTGTCTGAGTATGAAGAAGGACAAGGGAATAACCCTTGTCCATAAATGAGAGCTGTCAAATAATGACATGGGATGCCTTGAAAATATTGAATCAGAAATTGGAAAGGCAACTCAGGAATGCTAAAACAGACATGCCTGAAGTGGTAGGTCACTGAATTTAATGTTCTTAAGCGGACAAGCTGGAGAAGCAGGACATACAGAGAGTGGAGGGTTAGGGCTAGGTACAAGTGAGGAGAAGAAATGGCAAGGCTGTGCTCAGGAATGAAACTTCAGTGTGAGAGTCACATACATCTTTGTATATGGGCAGGAGCTTAGGTGTGTCAGATGATGCACGCCCTGTCTCCTCTGAGTGTCTGTATGTATATCCATTCATAGTGTGTGTGTCTGTGCTATAAGGAATAAGAATACAGAGGGGCACTGGGTGGCTCAGTACAGTTAAGCATCTGACTCTTGATTTCAACTCAGGTCTTGATCTCACGGTTTGTGCATTCAATCCCTACATACGGCTCCATGTTGACAATGTCTGCTTGAGATTCTCTGTCTCTCTCTCTCTCTCTGTCTCTCTCTCTCTCTCTCTCTCGTTGCCCCTTCCCCATTCTCTCTCTCTCTGTCTCTTTCTCTCTCTCCCCAAATCAATAAACTTAAAAAAAGGAATAAGAATATAGAGAAAAGGGTCTGATATGTCTAATGATAGATATTCAACACAGGCACTGACTAAACATTTGCTGGTCAACCTACAAATTGTTATTTTTAGCAATAAACTTTCAGGCTTTCAAAAGGCCCTAATATTTCACAATCATTGTCATATTTCATTGCTAAGCATTTAGGACACTATTCCAAGGACTAAACTGATCATATCTGCACTGCTGTTAGTCACCCACAAGATTGTACAGCCCAGTAGGAAATAAACTAAATAGTTTTTATAAATCAAAACAGAAAAGTTCAGATTCCTCTGTCTTTACAGAGTTGCATCTCTGAGGTGGGAATGGCTGCTCAACAGATTTTTGTAGACTGAAACCATTTGCATCACTGCTTATATGAATAACAATGAGGCCCAAGAAATTAAACAAGTTTACTGTTCTGGTCCAGCCCTGCAACCAGTGTTCCCAGTGAAGCAAAATCAGATTAATCATCTAACATCCTTTGAGGAACCCTCAAAGTAACTGTGCCTAAGGCAACGTTCTAGCAGGATCATGGTGGGACATCCAAATTCTGTGTCCTTCCAGACAAGGCAAAACAGACTATTCAAGTAATAAAAGAACCCATCGCCAAAGAGCAGACTTCCCTGAAATGGGCTACAAGTAACAAAAAAAATGAGCCATTTTATTTTCTTTGCATTGGACTGCTCTTATTTTTCATTCCAGTCTCTTTGGGATTGTGATATTCCTTTGTGAAGTCCCTTTGGAATTTTCACTTGGAAGTGATTAAATGATGTGTGTATGTATGTATTCCTAGGGCAGTCATAACCCATTTAGTGATTCTTTTTTTTTTTTTTTGAGAGAGAGAGAAAACACAAGCAAGAGGGAGAAGCAGAGTGAGTGAGAGAGAGAGAGAGAGAGACAGAGAGAGAGAGAGAGAGAATCTTAAGAAGGATCCATACTCAGTGTGAGCCCAATGTGGGACTTAATCCCATGACCCTGGGAACATGACCTGAGCAGAAATCAAGAGTCAGACACTCAACCAACTGAGCCACCCAGGTGCTCCTAGTGACTTATACTTTTTAATGTGTATTTTAGAGAGAAAGGGAGAGAGAGAGAGAGAGAGAGAGAGAGAGAGAGAGAGAGAGAGAGAATGTTTGTGAGCAGGGAAGGGGGAGGGGAGAGAGAGAGGAAGACACAGGATCTGAAGCAAGCTCCAGGCTCAGAGCTGTCAGCACAGAATCTGACTCAGGGCTTGAACTACAGAATCAGGATATCATGACCTGAGCCGAAGTCAAACACTCAACTAACTGAGCCACCCAGGTGCCCATAGTTACATATTTTGAAAGACAATAATTTTCTTTTACTGTTTAACAGGAGGATGTCCTTTTCTTTGGTTTCTGACCTCTGCCTTGCTAAGTGAAATGTGATGTTTGGTCACATTGAGGCAGAACTATTTGTCATTATATTTTTGGGTAGCAGTTATATAGCAGTACTTAATTAATAGGCTAAGAATTAATTAATTAACTTAAATCAATTAACTGAATTAACTTAATTAAATTAATTAATATTAAGTATTTTTCTCAATACTCCATATTTTTTAACATAGGTGTTTGGAAATAAAACCTAAGAAAAAAATATTCACAATATTTATCCCAGGATATATATATATCTATATAGATATAGATATAGATATAGATATAGATAGATAGATATGTATGTATTTTTTTTTTAATTTTAGAAAGAGAGAGCATGAGTGGGGGAGAGGGGCAGAGGAAGAGAGAGAAAGAATCTCAAGCAGGCTCCATGCCCAGCACAGAGTCTGACATAGGGCTGAATCCCACAACCCTGGGATCATGACCTGAGTGGAAATCAAGAGTCAGATGCTCAACCTACTGAGCCGCCTAGGTATCCTTCCAGGATATAAAATATTTAAGTATGCAAAGTATCACCAAGAACTGATATCTAGTAGGACAATAGAAACAAACTATATGATATTATCACAATCTATGGCTAAAGATTATTTTCTTCTAGTATGCAATGTCAAAAACCTTTGATTTTCAACCAGTTGCTTGAGACAACTTGATATCCTATACTTGATCTAGTGGAGACTTCTTTCTGCTTCAGAAATGTGCATTACGTTTTTTAAGTAAAATTAAAATAAGTTTCTTTAAAACATCTTTAAAGAATTTGAAAATATCTTCAGGGAAAGAGACAATTTTGAAGACAGGGATGCTACTGAGCTTCAAAAAAGAAAAAAAAAGGACAAGAAAAGGCAAAATGTGTTTTTTTTTCCCTCCCAAGCTTGCCACTTTTTTCAATGTTCACTCTTTTCTCTTACTTTCAGTAACTGGACTACCATCTTTTACCTCTTAGAGAAACAAATAATAACAATTATTTTAGCTACTTAGCTATTCTTTCTTATAAGACTTTAACTCACATAAAATAATGTGCTTTTTATAATAATTTTAAAGGTCAAAAACTAAGACTAAAACAACAAATTTAGAAGATCACATGTTTTGATTATCCCCTCATAATTTTTAGACAATTGCCAAGACAATTTAACATACAAATTGCATGTGGACACTCAGATTATTCCTCGTATTCTGCAACTGGATAAAGGCCAGTTCATGGTAATTAGCCTTCCATGCAGATATGTTTACCACCCAACCAGATTATGGAATTAGTTTTATATATTTTGTTATAATCCTAGTAGTAGGTAATATGGTTTAGTATATGTAACAGGTGAGTGGTGGTAACCATGATATAAAACTGCAAGATAAAAATAGCTCAAAGTGCAATAAATAAAATCTTGAATAAATACAACTACGGGGTCCATATAATTGTTGAGTGTCATAAAAGGTCACAACAGGAACCCATAGAGGTGTTTATAGAAGGGACACTTAAAATCTATGATAATCTAGTTTTCCTATACTTTATTTTCTAATGTACCAACTTCAGGATTTTGTCATATCTAAGAGAACTTAATAAATATGTATTAAATCAAAGGATTTCTTTTTCTAGAGTAAGTTTAGCTTTCAAAAGGAATTATTAAATTAATACCTTAAATGGAAAACATTGTCATTAACCATAAACACAAAGTAAAGTAAATACAGTAAACATTAAGCAATGGTATTATTTTTTTCCACTTTATTTACTTAAGTCAGGGTCCATCACTAATAATTACACTCATATTATATTGTGTTGACTTCACATTGTAAAATTTGAGACATGTTTTTATTGTATTATATTGATTCTTAACTGTTAACCACTAGATAATCCTGAGCAAATTTCTCAATCCTTAGAATTGCTTCTGAAGCTTGCTTGGTTATATCTAAGTACTCACCATTAACCATTTTTCCTTCTGTAAAGCGATAGTGCAGGTTCCCTACTGATGAACTATGGACTAAATGTTTATGTCTCTCCCCAAATTCATATGTTGAAGCCCTAATCTGGATGAGGTTCCCATGATGTGATTAATACATGTATAAGAAGCAAAAGAGATCTGATTTTGTTTTTTAAGTAGAGTCTGTAGACAGGATACTGTCAGACAACCAAAACAGCTACCTTTTATTTTTCCCAAAGGATCTCCTTCATCTTATTTAAGATTTATTTAGGCAAATATGTACCTGCCTCAAATAAGCAGGTCAACTTTTAATTATTAGAGGCGCACATTATTCCCACCCACACTAATGCTGCTATATGAAAATCTATTCTATCCACCAGGGAATGGACATATTTTTCAAAGGAAATCTTTATAAAAAGTATCTATGCAACTGTGGCACCTATCTTTTACTGAAGAAAAATTCAGAAGATATAACAATTCTATCTTTTTTTGGGTATGCATGGAAGAAAATGCAAGCAATGATTCTCAACTAATACCCTATTACAACATTCACTTATTGAAAATGACACAGTAAACACTTTCTATATGTCAGGAAGTACACTACAGGCAGAGGTCAGGTTATTGATACACAACGTTAAATGTAAGTGATGTTTTACCACGCAGAGCAATGGAAGGATTCAATTGTTGTTTGTGGAAAATAGAGTATGTCACTTTTGTTCCATCTAAAGAGCCCATGTGTTATGTTTAAAAATAAATAAATAAAATGCATCATTGGCAAACCCTTCGGCACTGCTAACGCTGGGGAAAAAAAGTAAAAGAAAAAGCAGCAGCTAAAAGAAATGGAGCATAAAGTGAAGAAAGATCTTTGGAAATTTCAGTTCACAAAAAGGTTTCATGGTATGTAATTTATTCATGGCTCCTGCTGGATTTAGTTAATAGCATCTGCCTATTTTCTTGGTTGTGGTAGTCATCTCCTAAAATGTCTCAGTTCATATCCCAAGACAGGAGACCTTGGTGCGCAACTACAAAGTTATCCCTCCAAAACAACATTCTGTTCACCGAGCGGCTATGAAACAGGCAGGCAGATGTGTCTGAGGCTAGCAAACTTCAGGGACTGCTTTTCTATTGCTGAAATTCACTAGGCTCTTGAGATTCATTGCAATGTTCCTCATCTACTCAATTTCCTTCATTTTAAGTCTTTGTTTATTTAGAATACATGTGAAAAGGAAAGCCAGAGCAATTATTTGATTGCTATATAAAGAGAGAAAAAGATTCACACAATGTATAATAGGAAAAACTCAACACCCACTTATAGTTTGTGAACTTATATATTAAGTGTTTAAAACAGTATATACTGTAATGATGCTGAGGCACTCTGGAAACATTATATCTATACTAACTATATAAATACTTTATTTGTATAACATTTTTGAAGTGTTTCCAGGGTCATGATTTTATTTAGTCCTTGCAGCAACCCTAGTGAAACAACTCAAGTTCTTACTGAATTTGCAGTAAGAGGTATTTTTATTCATAATTTTTAGCAGAAATAATAAAATCTCAGTAATATACTTAGTTGGTAGGTAGTGAGCCTGAACTGAACCCAAGTTGCTTAAATTCAGTCTTGTCTTCTATTACATTACAAACTGGACTCTTCTTGCAACATGATATAACCATGAGCAAAAACTGGAGAAGGTGGGTGAGCCACGTAATCTAGAAGTCTCTCATTAACTGATCTCAGGTATGTCAATTGTGTCCACTGTGTAGATGATCTATGAGCTAGCAGGGCCACTCAGATAGGAAATGGGAGCCCTAGCTATAAAGTAGTAGAAAGCTACCTGACACAATCTTGAAGGTTCTGTGTAAAGTGAGCAAACATCATTGACGCCACATGGTGCCTATAGAAACCATGTCCTAGATCACTCAATAAGAGTTCTGAACAAAATATGCTCACTCATCCCAAATGAGAACCATCGTTGGAATTTATTATTGAATATGGTTACCAAAGATAAATCACTCAGAGCAGACTGTGCACAGAATGTTTAGAAGACCAAAGGTTAAAAAAAAATACTAAGGAGCAGTGCAGGAAGCATCTGCCCCATCACACACGATACCTAGAGAGCACCTGTCTGTAGTCAGTAGGAAGGTGTCTTCCTCACTCATAGAAGGCCTGGGCATCAAAAACAGACATGTAGGGACAGATGGGCCAACTCAATAGGCTTTTAGGGATGGTTATAGTCTTGGAGTCCAATACTCAGGATTAGATTATAAAGTAGGAACTGGGGAGAACCGAGACTTTTATCAAATTAAAAAAAAATTGGCTTAGTAACTACCTAGCACTAGGAGTTTATTTCTTTAGGCTTTAAACCAATTCAGGAATCTTCTAACTACAGCTCTTTTTATGGTTGCAACAATACTCACATTACATTCACAACTTTAGTGGCTTGACTCTTATTTTAGAATAAAAATGTACAATTACTAAAATGTCAACGTTGGTATCTATATTAGAGGAAAAGGACTCCAAAATATATAGTGACTCAATCATAATGTAAGTTTAGTTTTTGCTCACATTAACCAACCAAAAAGTGTTCCTGGTCAACATTCTTTTTACCCATTAATTCGGGCTCCTTCCATTTAAAACTTCTGTTTTCTCCAGGGCCCCACTAATGTTTGCATTTAACCAGTGAAGAGGAAAGAAAGTAAAGAGAAGGCATATTAGTTTCATAAAAGTCTTGAGCTGGAAATGCATACATCTCTTCTACTCATAATCTTACAGCTAGAAGCTAGTCACATGGCCACACCTCACAATAAATGAGATTGGGAAATATTACCTGTGTTCCCAGTGAGAGACAAAGACTGTGGATTTAGGTACATATGTATAAATTTTTGCCAAAGTATTTTTTTACAGTTACACATATGGATGGCCAGTGATCTCTAAAAGTTGTAGTAGCAATGACGAAAGGTTGGAGTACGTCTAAAACAAGGGATACCCAAACAAGCTTGAAGTGTAATATAGTAAGTACCAACCAATTCAATAGAGCTAAGCAGTATGCTAATGCCTAAAAAACAGCCATAGCCTGAACTTTTATTTATTCTAATATATAAATATTTGTCCCTGTTCCCTTGTATGCTGTTTCAACATTTACAGATAGAAACATTTATGGATAACTTTTCTCCCAGTCACATACATGACACCTTTCTCTAATGTGATATAAGGAATAAAGACATCACAGCTTGGATAGTGGAAAGATGTACATCTAGAAATTAACTAGAACTATGCAGTTTTCCAGAATTAATAGACCGACACTGATGTCGTAATTTGTCAAGAGTCAAAAAGAAAGGAAGATTTAAACGACACCCATCAAGGACACACATCTCCAAATGGCAGGCAGGGTAGTGAGGTGGAGAAGGAAAGCTACATGTTCAGGACAGTTCCTCTTATCATCTATAATAATTCTGTACCCATTGAGGTTGATATGGTGTTTGGATGGAGCTAAATGTGAGGTTGTTAAAGTAAGTAGGATTTAATCTCTATAAAATTACAACTTTGAAGTAAATTTGATTTGCATTTGACATTGTCATGATATTAGCAAACATCTGAAGGTCAGTAACATTTACTAAAATTCTGCAAGGCAACTGATCTTGATCTTTTCAAGGGCTTCAACGGTGGAAACGGCAACAGTATCAATAAGACACAAAATTTCAAAAATCCAGGGGTGAAATGCATGTGGTTTAAGCAGAGAATGGAAAATCAGGGGGTAAGAGCCTGCTGAGAATGTCAGCCTCCCATTGCAATTACACACATTTGATCACTGGTCTCTAGGATGTACATCTCTCCAGTCAGGAAGACTAGCCCAATACTCATAGCCAGAGAAACAACCCATCCCAAATTTAGAAATCTCACTTTCAACACAAAAAAGGGTATGAAAGAGATTGGGTCATTAACAATACCAAGTTCTTTATATGTACCCCATTTCCTATTAAGGCTATACGCCTATTAAGACTATGATAAACAACATAAAGGTAAGTTATTTTCATTTTAACATTCCCCTACTTCATCTTCAAATATAAAGCATATATGTTAAAAGTAAGAAATTTGGGAGCACCTGAGTGGCTCAATCAATTAAGCATATAACTCTTCATTTCGGCTCAGGTCATGATTTCACAGTTCATGAGATCAAGCCCCATGTCGGGCTCTGTGCTGACAGCACAGAGCCTGTTTGGGTTTGTCTCCTTCTCTGCCCCTCTCTCTTTCACACACTCTCAAAAATAAACTTTTTTTTTAAGTAAGAAATTTTATGTCTGTTGCAGGGCATTAGACAATATAACTAGGGTGGTGGACAGAGGTGATTGGACATTATATCATTCCTGGAAAACAGAGACACCTTGAGGTGTTCTCTTTGAACCATTTGAGTTAGATTCAATAGTTAAGTTTATCAATGTGAGTTATTTTTTTCAGATTTATCTCACCTTAATTTTTGTGTAGACTTTTCTAGACAGTTTTAGAGAAATTGGACTTTTGCCTGGGTTACTCTTAGAAAATGTTTATATATATATTATATATTATATATAATATATATATAATTTATATATATAATATATAATACATATATATTATATATAATATATAATACACCTATATTATATATATAATATACAATATATATATAGGAGTATATGGAGTATACTGGAGTATATGGGCTCAAACAGTTATGTAATTGGAATCTAGATCATTTCATTCTAAAATATTCAAAAGAGGGGCACGTGGGTGGTTCAACTCACGATCCCAGGGTTCTCAAATTGAGCCCCATGTCAGGATCTGTGCTGAGCATGGAGCCTGATGAAGATTCTCCTTCTCTTGGGGGGCCTGGGTGGTTCAGTCTGTTGCGTGTCTAACTTTGGTTCAAGTCATGATCTCACGGTTCACAGGTTCAAGCCCCACATTGGGTCTGTGCTGACAGCTCAGAGCCTGGAGCCTGCTTCAGATTCTGTCTCTGTCTCTTTTCTGCCCCTCCCCCACTCATGCTCTGTCTCTGTCTCTCAAAAATAAACATTAAAAAAGATTTAATAAAAGATTCTCCCTTTCTCTCAAAAATAAAAAAAAAATAAGTAAATACATACATAGAAAATAAAATACTCAAAAGAATAAAAGAGGCAAAGTATCAATCTAATAAATTGCATTTAACAACACAACTGAACTTTTGCTATGTTTAAAAAAGTAATATTAAAAAATATTATGCTTTTTTCAAAATATTTCTCTAATTTTTCTTTAATTTTTATTTTTACTTGCCTAGAATATCTACTCACATGTAAAGCAGGTAAGTGAAAATCCCAAGATTTTGACATTACAGAATTGTAATATTTTAATAAAATTCATTGCTGCAAAACAATTGAGATTTCTACATTCTTTAGTAAACAGTGAGCTTAATATTCTGAAATGTCATTTTCATTCCTCATGTTTTAGGGCATTAAGTGTATACAGAGCTGTGTTGTGTGAGTTTGATGGACATTACAGATAATTGCATTATGGACAATATCTTCAGCCTTTTTATTTACATTATGTAAAACAAATATTATAATTTTTTTATCTACTTTTTGTAGCATAATTCTAGACCAAAGCAATAAAAATGTTACTTGCTTTTTGATTATTTAATCTTCTCTAAAATCCTTAGGCTATATGAAGGGAAGTATAAATTATTTAAATGTAAGTAAGGAGAATTTGTTAACTAAAATATAAATTCAAGATGGTAAAATAGCAGGCCTTATAAGCAGATATTGATTGATAAATAAAAAAAAGTACAAAATGTCAATATGTTAAAAACTTGGCTTAAATAGAAGCTGAAAAAACAAACAAAAAACCTTGGTTTTAAATTTTAAGTCAATTTCCATTTGGCTTAAATAGCATTTTATTGGTGAAAAATAAACTCTTGACTCTTAGAGATATTTTTATCATGTAGTAAAAACATCAGTGCTTGAATAAAAGCTTGCATTAATACTGTAACATTTTTCTTCTTGACTTTCAACTCATTGGAGCATGAACATCCTTTTGGCTATATAATTGGGTTTTTGTATGAAAAACAAAGTTTTTGAACTGGCACTAGCGTACAAATTTAATTAAAGACACAGTTCCTGTAATGATCAGAACATCTGTGTCATGGCCAAATAGTTCTTACTGCTTACATTTCTAAGACCTTTATTGAGAATCGACATAAGCTTCATTTAGCTCCTGATATTGGACAGCTCTTTGCAATTTCTAAATCTACTGAAGCAATTTGGTGACTGCCTACACAGAGTCCATGTAAAGTTAATTATAACAAGTAACTAGAAATTTTAAAAGTCTATTTTAACAAGTTAGAGATAATGAAAATAAATTCAAGGCAGAGAAAATTTAGTTAAAATAAACTTCTTTAGAGAAGCTGTACATACTTAAAACCCAAGGTCCCTTAAAATTATTACTGGAGACCCATAAGGTTTTATATTAAGATTATTTCTTCCTTCTTTCACCTTTATAATAGAAGAGGGAGAGAGAGAGAAGAAAAAGGTGTTAACATGTGAATATAGACAAGAACATCTATTTGATAAATGGAACACATTCCTATACTCCCACAAAAAAATTAAGTAACGGTTAAACTTCTTTGGGGGGAAAAATGTAACGTAGGATTTTGCTTTGGAGGAGAAAAAAAAGGTGTGTTTAGAGGAGGGACATAGAAAGACAGTCACCAAACTTCTAAGGAGAGAAATCAGCTAAAGAACCAGGTATAATCTTATATACTCCATATTTTGAAGTTTTTGCAATGCCTGCAGATTCTGCTTTCAGTTTTAAAATGATACTTTCAATAGATAGTAGATAAAAGCAGATATCTTTAGAAATAATAAAACCTAAAAAGGCAGTCATTAAATGGGTAACTGAGAAAGTGTAAGGACATATAAGTATGACACATGTCTATCAACATCACTGAGCCATGACCTAAACAACTGGAGTGTAAAATACTTGGCCAAGCGCTAAAACACAAGTCAAGTGTCCTCACAGCAACTATGGAAGAGGGAACAAAGCATAAAATAATATTTATCCATCTAGCACTATCCAATTCATAGAGACACCATAGAAAATAATTCGGTAAACAACCTGAAATAAAAGAACTTGAAAATCCAAAACCTACTTCTGAAAATATTGACACCATGTGTCTTTTTTTCTCCCACTGTAGTATAAATTTTATGAGGGCACAAATTCCTACCTGCTTTCTTCTTTGACATATTTTTAGCCCAGAAAAGAGTGCCTGGTACTAAGAAAATGAACAAATGAATGAATGAACAAATGAATGAATTGGATACATACTTGTGGCACAAAAAGCTCATTTGTCCTTACGGTGGCCAGGATGAAGTATTTCTCTATCTGTTCTTGATCTGATGCCATGCCCAAAGAACTTTCCATCAGTGAGCCTTTCTCCCGAGCAAAAAGTGGTATTTATGGTCATTGGAAAGTTATATCCTCCATCACTACTTATATAGTTGTCATATTATTCAATTACTGAATAATTCAAAATATGTCCTTTCTAACCCCAGGGAAGCATCCTGGGTGTTGGTATTTGACCACTCTCCGCACGTCAGCAAAGCCAAGATTTCTAAGCTAGAACCTCACTGAGCAGGAAGAGCTATGATAATCAGAGAATTTAAAGAACTCATGTGAACTGATTGTTGTAGAAAACCCTGGAATTTGTTTATTTCACATTCTGTATCCAAATGAAATACGATAAACATACTATAAGTACTATAAATAGGCAAAGGTCTTGCAAGTCCTCAAATACACCAGGTTCACCTTGCCTCAAGGCTCCACATTTACTGTTTCCCCAGCCTGGAATACTTTGCCGTGCCCCCAGAGTTTCAATAGTTCACATCCTTGCTTTCTCCAAATGATAATCCTGTTAAGTCTTGTTCCAATTTCACCTGCTCATTGAAGATTTCCCTTGACATCCTCCTTATTAAAGAAACACCACATACTCTCTCCCTATTCAAATTGCCCTGTCATATTTTTCTCCACAGGTATAATCACCATATAATATAATTTATATTTTCATTATTTATTTTGTTTATTGTCTACCTCCCCCACTAGAATGTTGTTTTCATGAGGGCTGGGATTCTTGTCTACTTCGTACTTTGCCGTATCCCTAGTATCTAGAGCAATACCTAGCACAGAGCAAGCACTCAGCAATATTACTGAATGAATGAATGAGTGAATGAATAAGGGTTGTCCCATAAGATCCTGATTGTCCTAAAATACAATAACTGCATCCCTTGTCTAGATTTGTAAAGACAAGCCCAAAGGCCTGGACTACAGAAAGACCTACTAAAGTTACTGTCACTTTGTGAAGCATCTCTGGGATGCCAGTGGCCTTATGTGAATGTTTCTCAGTTTCTTAACTGCATCAAATTATATGGTATTTAACTGGTTCCTACATGTTTAAGTTGCTTTTATTATTTTTAAATTTTTTATGTTTATTTATTTTTGACAGAGAGGCACATAGTGAGTGGGGGAAGGCCAGAGAGGGAGGGAAACACAGAATCTGAAGTAGGCTCCAGGTTCTGAGCTGTCAGCACAGAGCCCAACGTGGGGCTCGAACTCATGAACTGCAAGATCATGACCTGAGCCAATGTCGGAGGCTTAACCAACTGAGCTATGCAGGCAGCCCCTGTTTAAGTTGCTTTTAAAATGTTAGTTTGCTGTTAGTCTTGATAAGTAATGAGAATATGGGTACATTTCTTAATGTTGTGAATACCTATTTCCATATATGTAAAATGTGATATAGGAAGTGTTTTTGAAGCTCAAATAATATAGACAAAAATATATCAGAATTACCATAAAATGTATCATTTGATATAGTTATTTTAACACATTTATTGGAGTGAATTTTCATAAATTCTATTCAAATAGTTCTCACATGCAATCTTCCATTCATTCAATAAGTATTTATTGCATAGTTGCTACATATCAAAATATCCTAGGGATAGAGCACTGAAGAAAATATTCCATGACCTTTTAAGGTTTACATTCTAGTGTGTATATATGGGAAATGAGGAGACAGACAAGAAAAAAACATCTACCATATGTATTTGTTTTCTATTGCTGCTATAACAAATGATCACAAATGTAGTGGCTGAAAACAACACCAATTCATTACCTTATCATTCTTATGGTTAAAATTACAACACTGATCTCCCAAGGCTAAGACCAAGGTGTTAGCTGAGCTTCATTCCTTTCTAGAAGTTCTAGGAATCAGTTTCCTTGTCTTTCCCTACTTCTAGAACCTTCTCACATGGAACCCTTCCTCAATCTTCAAAGCCAACAATGTTCTGATTATCTTTTCATAGTCCTATCTCCTTCTGACTACAGCAAAGAAAGGTTCTCTTTGCTCTTAAGGACCCATGGTATTAGACAGTGTTTACTCAATCCAACATAATCTCCTCAACTCAAGGTCCTTAATGTAATTACATCTGCAAAGTCCCTTTTGCCATGTAAGGTAACATGTCCACAGATTGTGAGGATTAGGACATGGACATCTCTAGGGACATGATTCCACCAACCTCACCTCATCAGCAAATGAAGAGGGCTATGAAGAAAAATAAAGCAAAGTGAAAGTAGCTTGAGAACAATGGGGCCATATTGTTGTTGTTTTTTTTTTTTTTTTCCTCTCTCTGTCTCTCTCATGGGATCATCTGAAATGCCAGACTAGCACTTTTGATTTATTTTAAATTTATTTTAAATATAACAGAAAATATGATAAAACTTTATCAAAATCTCAAGTATAGACTTGTGGCAATCAGTGCCTATAGCTCCATCACCTACCTTTAGCTAAAACCTGTACCTTTTCCTGTAGACTCGCCACGGTGGCCATTCTACAATGGAACTCCAACACACTTTTGTCATCTTCAGGTCATCACCACCTTTTCATCACAAAGCAGTCTCCTGCACACTTAGGGAGCAATCTGCTGTGGTGGCCACCTGCCAGAAAAACAAAGTCTCTGCAATACTTACCGGCCATTTATTCAGATCTTCTTCAAAACACAGCAACAAACCCTTTCCAAATCAGCATGAGGCATTGGAAAAACTCCTTAATTACTGTTGCTAGACATTACCATGTTTCTCCCTTTTTCCTTCATTGTTTGCTCTCTTATTTAGAATATTGTCATGTGTCTTTGGTTTCTAATGATCTTTCACCCCCTAACCCAAGCACTCTACAGTTTTGCTCTCTAATATAGTAAACCTGTTTTACACTATTAATAGCTAGAGTTATATTATATCACATATGACTGGTCACCATTTAGGGAATTAGGAGGTATCACCAATGTAATTCCCAAGATAGCTGAAGCTTAATTCCTCATGTACCTAATGTTTTTAATCAATAATTTAATTTAAAAAGTATAAAATGCAGTACATATTTTCTGTAAATAGAAAATATTGAAAATACTTACCTTTTTCTTGAATTAAGAACATTATTGCAGCCATTAATTACCACATTATGCTGTAATGGAATGGGGTTTCTCCCCCTTCTCTATAGTTTAACTTATTTGCTGATAGGTTATTACCTACCTGAGTTTTATAATCTGATTTCTAATCTGGCATCTGAATGAATATACAAATGTATCAAATAGTTTGAAAGCCCCAAGAAAATAAACAGAAAAACAGCCTTAGAGCTCTCATACATAGTGTATGAACTTGAATGTACCTAGCTTTCTACTGTGAAAAGTGGAGTTTTATTATTTCATATTAGTTTTCTTATTAAAATGTAGCTTCCTAGCTCCTACATTTACTCCTCTTGCAGCATTAACCTGAACTGGTTATTTTGTTATTGGGATGCATACTATGTGAATAAATGAACTCACCCACACTGCTGCTTTCCTACAGGGATACAAAAATAGTCTCTGCCCAGAAGAAAAGCTCCCTCTACCAAAAATGGAGTTAGTGGTCATGGGGTGGAGGGACTAAGGAATTGGCAGATTTGGGAAAGAACTGAAGAGCACAGACCATGTGATAAGGACCAGTATGGAAAAACTAAACTGAATTTAACTGATCCTAAATTCTAAATGTTTGGATCAGTCTCCCTAAATTGTTTAATCATTTCAAGATCAATTACAGAAATAATGGCAATTTAGAAGTTAAATTTTAAAAACAATTTCAAAGGAAAAATGGCAAGTGACATGAAACTTCCTTCAAACCTTTGCAATCCAATGTGCCAAGTTGGCAACATGATTTACAAGGTGTTAAGTGAGCTGTGGGATGTTGAAGTTCTGTAAACTACTCCCTCTAGGTGTTGTCTTATCCCTGGCCCATCTACCACTTAGCCCCACTTTCTGGAATGCTTCTTACTTCCCTATACTCAATAACCAGCATAAGCCCCACTCGCGTTTGCCCTAGTGTATTTTTTCTAAGAAACCTCACTGATTCATCACCCTGCTCTTATCACAATATGATTGTCCAGCCATTTGTCTGTATTCCCTTCTGGAATGTGAGCTCCATAAGGGCAGGCATAGTATCATTTCTTTTTTGTTATAGAATGAATAAGCAGTCACTCAGCAACTGGCACCCACTATATTCTCAAACACAGTTTTTGACAAAATGAACAGTGTGATAAATGTCTATTCTCTTACTCAAAATTGGACTTGGCCTTACGATGAGCTACAGACCTCTCAGCAAGAAAAGGAGATTTTTTTGAAAGCTGTGGTATCTGTTTTGAGAAGTCCCTCTGACCATGTTTCCAAGATTTTTATTCCTATCATAATTTCCAATGTCAAGAAAAATTTTGAGAATTTGAAATGAGTAAAACAGGAGCTTTTTTTTTATCATCTTTGAGCTACTTTATAGATTTTTACATATTTTATATACATAAAATACATATTTATAGAATTTTATATATTAAATAAATATAATATATAATATATAAAAACATATAAAATATATTTACATATTTTAGTTGAGCTATCTAAATAATTTTTTAATGCATTCAACATTCCTGATGGCCTAGAATGTGTGTGTTATTTAAGTTCCTTTGAACTGAGGGTTTCAAGATAGCAATGTAGGAAGACCTTGAACTCATCTCCTCCATAGACACATCAGGTTTTACCTATTTATAGAACAATTCCTCCCAAAGAACTGAGGGCTAACTGAACAGCTACCAAACAACCAAAGATGGAGAAGACTGCAAGAACAGCAACACACAGACACAGTAACAAGAGAACCCCCAATCCTCAATGCTGAGAATGGCAGGGATGGTAGTGAGGGACCGGGAATGGATCCTTCTCTCCTTGGGCACAGAAAAAAAGCCATGGTTTAAAAGAGCAACTAGCATGGGGCACCTGGGTGGCTCAGTCAGTTAAGCTTCTGACTTTGGCTCGGGTCATAATCTCCTGGTTCCTGAGTTTGAGCCCCGCGTCGGGATCTGTGCTGACAGCTAGGAGCCTGGAGCCTGCTTCGGATTCTGTCTCCCTCTTTCTCTGCCCCTCCCCCACTCATTCTCTCCCTCCCTCCCTCCCTCTCTCTCTCAAAAATAAACATTAATTTTTTTCATTGCCTTAAAAAATAAATAAATAAATAAATAAATAAATAAATAAATAAATGTGAGTGGCATATAAAAGAGACAACACTAGTAACTGCCAGGCATTAGAGGAGCTGTGGGAAAGTTCTCCAGGTCAGAGGGACTGGAGAATTACGTGGTTTACTTTCCTACCCCACCTTAAAAAGCCTAGGTTGCCGCAGGGTCTGGACACTATGTAATGGGTGAGTCCTGTCAGCTTAGTGAGCTCATAACTTCAGTGAGCTCATATCCACAAGCCCACACCAGCCTTACTTGTGCTGGGGCACAGAAAAAGAAGCCAGGATTTAAAAGGGCCAAGGAGCTGTAGGAACATTCTCTCCCATCCACTGAAAAGCCCAAATAGGAACGGGGTCTAGGTGCCATAAGGGGCAGGTTCTGATGCCACAATTAGTGGGTTGCAGTATCATAACTGGTGGGTAAGACAGTTACAGAAAGCTTGCAACCTCAGCAAGGCCAGGGTCCCCAATGCCACCAGGCCTCTCCGTACTGGGACACGGAAGTAAAGCTGCAGTTTAAAAGGGATGGGAAACTGCTGAACACTCTGCCCCTCTTCACTTTAAAAGTCCAAATGGGAAGAGGGTCTGGACACTTAAGGGGCAGGTCCAGCAGTCGTAACTGGTGGGTCCAGTTATCACAGGGAGCTTACAACCTCATCAAGCCCAGTAGCCTCAAGCATGGTGGGGCACAGAAAAAACAAAAACAAAAACAAAAACAAAAAATAATGGTTTAAAATGGCTGAAAAACTGCAGAGTTTTCTCTCCACCCTCCACCTTAAAAGCCCAGAAGGGAGCAGAGTCGGTTCACAGTGAACATGTGACCTCAGCAAGCCCCAGATCCGTAAGCCCATCTCAGCAACAATATGGTACTAGGGCATGGAAAACAAGCCATGGTTTTGTGGGTTTCTTTTGCTTTTATTTTTATTACTTTTTAAAAAGTAAATTCTTATATTCCACTTAGTTAATGTGCAGTGTAGTATTAGTTTCAGGTGTACAATATAGTGATTTAATACTTCCATACAATACCTGATGCTCATCACAACAAGTGCACTGCGAGCCTGTAACTTGGTTCCCCCCCTCTTTTTCCCATTTGCTCATTTGTTTTGTTTCTTAAATTCCACATATGAGTGAAATCCTATGCTGTTTGTCTTTCTCTGACTAACTTATTTTGCTTGGTGTTATACTCTCTAGCTCCAAACATGTCATTGTAAAAGGCAAGATTTCATTCTTTATAGCTGAGTAATATTCCATCATTACACACACACACACACACACACACACACACACACACACACACATATCACCTTTTCTTTATCTATTCATCAGTGAATGGACACTAGGGCTTTTCCATAATTTGGCTAATGTAGATAGTGCTGCTGTAAACATCAGGGTGCACATATCCCTTTAAAATAGTATTTTTGTATTCTTTGGGTAAATACATAATAGTGCAATTGTTGCATCATAGGGTGGTCTATTTTTAACTTTCTGAGGAACCTCCATGCTGTTTTCTACAGTAGCTGCAACAGTTTACATTGCCACCAACAGTGTAAGAGGGTTCCACTTTTTCTACATCCTTGTCAATACCTGTTGCTTTTTGTGGTCTTGATTTTAGCAATTCTGACAGGTGTAAGGTGATATCACATTGTAGTTTTGATTTGTATTTCCCTAATCAGGGATGTTGAACATCTTTTCATGTGTTTGTTGGCCATCTGTATGTCTTCTTTGGAAAAATGTATATTCATGTCTTCTGCCCATTTTTTAAATTGAATTATTCATTATTCAAGTGTTGAGTTTGATAAGTTCTTTATATATTTTGGATACTAACCCTTTCTCAGATATGTCATTTGCAAATATCTTCTCCCATTCTGTAGCTTGCCTTTTAGTTTTGTTGATTGTTTCCTTTGTTGTGCAAAAGCTTTTTATCTTGATGAGGTCCCAATAGGTCATTTTTGCTCTTGTCTCCCTAACCTCAGGAGACATAGAAAGAAGTTCCTACAGTAGGTGTCAGAGAGGTTACTGCTGACTTTCTCCAGGATATTTATGGTTTCAGGTCTCACATTTAGGTCTTTAACCCATTTTGAATTTATTTTTGTGAATGGTGTAAGAAAGTCGTCCAGTTTATTCTTCTGCATGTTGCAGTCCAATTTTCCCAACATCATTTGTTGTAAAGACTGTCTTTTTCTCATTGGATATTCTTTCTTGATTTGTCAAAGATGAATAGTTCATACAGTTGTTTGTTCATTTCTGGGTTTTCTATCCTATTCTATTAATCTGTATGTCTACTTTTGTGCCAGTACCACACTGTTTGATCACTATAGTTTTGTAATATAACTTGAAGTCCAGAATTATGATGCGTCCAGCTTAGCTTTGCTTTTTCAATATTGCTATGGCTATTTGGGGTCTTTTGTGGTTCACAGAAATTTAAGGATTGCTTGCTCTATCTCCGTGAAAAGTGCTGGTGGTATTGTAATAGTGATTGCATTAAATGTGTATATTATTTGTGTTGGTATAGATATTTTAGCAATATTTGTTCCAGTCCATGAGCAAGGAATATTTTTTCCATTTCTTTATCTCATTTCTTTCATCAGTTTCTTTCATCAGTGATTTATAGTTGTTGGAGTATAGGCCTTTCACCTCTTTGGTTAGGTTCATTCCTAGGTAATTTTATTATTTTTGGAGCAATTTTAAATAGGATTTATTCCTTGATTCCTCTTTCTGCTGTTTCATTATTGGTATATAGACATACATATTTCTGGACATTGATTTTGTCCCCTGAGACTTTACTGAATTCATTTTTCAGTTCTAGCAATTTTTGGTGAAGTCTTTTGGGTTTTGTATACAGAGTATCATGTCATCTGAAAATAGTGAAAGTTTTACCTCTCTGCTGATTCAGATGGCTTTTATTTCTTTTTTGTCTCATTGTTGCAGTTGAGACTTCTAGTACTATGTTAAATAATACTATTTGGTATTTCCTTCATTTTCTACTTTTTAGAATACTTTGAGAAGAATGTATATTAACTCTTCTTTAAATGTTTGGTAGAATTTGTCTGTGAAGCCATCTGACCCTGGACTCTTGTTTGTTGGGAATTTTTGATTACTGATTCAATTTCTTTGTGGTTATTGGCCTGTTCAAGTTTTCCATTTCTTCTTGTTTCAGTTTTGGTGTTTATATGTTTCCAGGAATTTGCCCATTTCTTCCAGATTGTCCAATTTGTTGGCATATAGCTTTTCATAATATTCTCTTATAATTGTATTTCTGTGGTGTTGGTTCTTATTTCTGCTCTCTCATTTGTGATTTCATTTATTTGGATCCTTTGTCTTTTCTTTTTGATAAGTTTGGCTAGAGGTTTATTGATTTTATTAATTTTTTTCAAAGAACAAACTCCTGGATTCATTGATCTGTTTTAGTGTGTGGTTTTGTTTATTTGTTGCTGTTGTTTTAGTTTCTGTATATTTAATTCTGCTCTAATATTTATATTGGGTTTAGTTTTAGTTTGTTGTTTTTTTCCTGGCTTCTTTAGGTGTAAAGTTAAAGATTAGGTTGTTTGATATTTTTCTTGCTTCTTGAGTAGGTCTGTATTGCTATATGCATCCCTCTTAGGACTGCTTTTGCAACGTCCTGAAGGTTTTTTACCATTATATTTTCATTTTCATTGGCTTCCATGGTTTTTTTTCCATATCTTCTTTGATTTCTGATTGGCCCACTTATTGTTTAGTAGCATATAGTTTAACCTCCATATATTTGTGACTTTTCCAGATTTCTTCTTGTGGTTGACTTCTAGTTTCATAGTTTTGTGGTCAGAAAAGGTACTTGGTAGGATTTTAATCTTTTTGTATTTGTTGAGGCCTGTTTTGTGACCTAGTATGTGATCTATTCTGGAGAATGTTCTATGTGTACTTGTGAAGAATGTGTATTCTTCTGTTTAGGATGCAATGTTCTGAATATATCTGTAAAGTCCATCTGTTCCACTATGTCATTCAAAGCCATTGTTTCCTTAGTGATTTTTCTGTTTAGAGGATCTCTCCATTGATGTAAGAGCAGTGTTGAAGTCCCCTACTATTATTGTGTTATTATCAGTTAGTTCCTTTATGTATATTAATTGTTTTAGATATTTGACTGCTCACATGTTGGGTGCATAAATATTTACAATTGTTAGATCTTCTTGTTAGATTCCCCCCTTTATGATTATGTAATTCCCTTCATCTCTTGTACAGTCTTTGTTTGAAATTCTAGTTTGTCCAATATAAGTATTGCTACTCCAGCTTTCTTCTGACATCCATTTGCATGAAAAAAATATTTCTCTACCTCCTCACTTTCAATTTACAGGTGACTTTAGATCTAAAATGAGAATCTTGTAGGCAGCATATAGATGGGTCTGTTTTTTTTAATCCATTCTGACACTCAATGTCTTTTGGCTGGAGCATTTAGTCCATTTATATCTGAAGTAATTATTGACATATACATATCCACTGCCATATTATCACTTGTTTTGTTGTTGTTTCTGGATATCTTCTTTGATACTTTCCTTCTAAGGTCAAGAACAGGACAAGAGGCCCACAAGAGGGCCTCTCTCAAGAGGCCCTATGTTTTCATTCAACATAGGACTGGAAGTCCTAGCCACAGCAATAAGACAAGAAAAAGTTATGAGAGGCAACCATACTGGCAAAGAGGTTTAATTGTAATTATTTGCAGATAACAAGATACTATACATAGAAAAATCCTCAAGACTCAAAAAACTGTTAGAGGTGATAAATTCAGTAACATTGAAAGAGACAAAATTAAGGGGCGCCTGGGTGGCGCAGTCGGTTGAGCGTCCGACTTCAGCCAGGTCACGATCTCGCAGCCTGTGAGTTCGAGCCCCGCGTCAGGCTCTGGGCTGATGTCTCGGAGCCTGGAGCCTGTTTCCGATTCTGTGTCTCCCTCTCTCTCTGCCCCTCCCCCGTTCATGCTCTGTCTCTCTCTGTCCCAAAAATAAATAAACGTTGAAAAAAAAATTTTATAAAAAAAAAATTTAAAAAAAAATTTAAAAAAAAGAGACAAAATTAATACTCAGAAATAAGTAGCAATTCTTATACTAACAAACAAATTGCAGAAAGAGAATTTTAAAAACAATACCACTTACAACTTCACCAAAAAGAATAAAATACCTAGGAATAAATTTAACCAAATATGTGAAAGACCTATACTCTGAAAACTATAAGACACTGATGAAAGAAACTGAAGATTACCCAAAGAAATGGAAAGATATTCTATACTCATGGAATGGAGAAATTAATATTGTAAAAATTCCCATATTACCCGAGCAAATACAGATTCAATGCAATCCCTATCAAAATACCAATAGCATTTTTCACAAATCTAGAATAATAAAATTTATATGGAATCACAGAAGACCCTGGAGGTCTCACAATTCCATATTTCAAGGCATACTACAAAGTCATAGTAATCAAAATAACATGGTATTGACACAAAAATAGACACATGAATCAATGAAAACAGAATACAAACCCAGAAATAAACCCATATTTATAGGGTCAATTAATCTATAACAAAGGAAGCAAGAATATACAATGGAAGAAAAGAAAGTGAATCAATGAAAACAGAATACAAACCCAGAAATAACCCCATATTTATAGGGTCAATTAATCTATAACAAAGGAAGCAAGAATATACAATGGAAGAAAAGAAAGTATTTTCAATAAATGATGTTGGGAAAATCGGACAGCTATATGTAAAAAAAATGAAATTGGACTACTTTCTAATCTGATACATAAAGATAAAGTCAAAATAGATTAAAGACCTAAACATGAGACCTGAAACCATAAAAATCCTAGAAGAGAACATAGGCAGTAATGTCTCTGACATAGGCCATAGCAATATTTCTGGGTATTTTTCCTAAGGCAAGGGAAACAAAAGCAATAATAAACTATTGGGATTATATCAAAATAAAAACCTTTTGTAAAACAAAGGAAATAATCAAGAAAACAAAAAGAGAACCTACTGAATGAGAGGAGATATTTGCAAATGATGTCTGAGAAACAGTTTATATCCAAAATAATACAGAACTTATACAACTCAACACCAAAGGGGTACCTGGGAGGCTCAGTCAGGTAAGTGACTGACTCTTGATTTCAGCCCAGGTCATGATCTCACAGTCACGAGATTAAGCCCCACATTGGGCTCCACACTGAATGTGCAGCCTGCTTAAGATTCTCTCTCTCACTCTGCCTCTGCCCCTTTCCCACTCACACTCACTCTCAAAAAAAATTAAGTTTAAATTTAAATTAATTAATTAATAAGAAAACACTACAAAAAACAGATAACCTGACCAATAAATGGGAAGAGGAACTGATTAGACATTTTTCCAATGAAGACATGCAGATTGCCAAAAAAACATATGCAAAGATGCTCAACATGACTCATCATCAGGGAAATGCAAATCAAAGCTACAATGAGATGTCACCTCACACCTGTCAGAATGGCTAAAATCAAGAGGATATGAAACAAGTGCTGGTGAGGATGTAGAGAAAAAGGAACTCTCATGAACTGTTGGTGGGAATGTACATTGGTGCAGCCATCGTGGAAGTTCCTCAAAAAATTAAAAATATAAATATCATAAAATCTAATAGTTCCACTATTGGATATTTACCCAGGGAAAATGAAAACACTAACATGAAAAGACATATGTATCCCTATGTTTATTGCCACATTATTTACAAGAGCCAACACATGGAAGTAATCCTAGTGTGCATCAATAACAAAAATATAAAGAAGATGTAGTGTGTATGTATATACATATATACACACACACACAATACACTATAACACACCCATGAAAAGGATGAGATAGTGACATTTGAGACAACATGAATGGACCTAAAGGGTCTAGGTGAAATAAGTCAGACAAAGAAAGATAAATACCATATGATTCCACTCATAAATAGAATCATAAATAAATACACAGAATCAGAACTATAAATACAGAAAAGTGATGGTTTCCAGAGGGGACAGAGATGCGGGGTTGGGCAAAATGAGTGAAGGGAAGAGGGAGATACAGGCCTTCAGTTATGAAATAAGTAAGTCATGGGAATAAAAAGAAGAGTCTAAGGAATAGTCAATGACACTGTAATAGCAATATAACAAGACAGATGATAGCTACATTTGTGAACATAATGTATAAACATGTATAATTATATAAATCAGTAAATTTTACATCTGAAACTAATGTAATATTATGTGACAGTGATAACACACACGCGCACACACACACACACACACACACACACACACACACACAAATTCCTTTGAATTACTAAGTCTGTCATTAATAAACTTGACATACTTATTTTATATTTATATGAGCTTGATGATTTTATTATTTAAAAACTTATCCCCTCTTTTCCCCAAAGATTTATAATAAAACTTCCATATTTTATGACTGGAAGTTTTTATACACAAACTGCAATAACCATTTTGATGGTTTTGATGGTTCTCTTTTAAAAGTGTCTTTTAACATCTGTAAAGAAATAAACTTTTAACTCTTTAAGAAAATCTATTCAACTCCAACCAACTCATAGGCCAAAAAATTATAAATGTATCATAAAACAACTTTTTATGGGTGTCACATAATGCTGATAAAAAAGAAAACAAAACAAAAATAAACAAAACACAACCATGAAACTGACAAGACAAGCCTCTCCTACCATTCTCGGCTTATTCCTCATAGCAGTGACATAATCACCTTCCTTAACAGACAACACCAGGTGAGGCACACGTTTCTTAGTGACAAAAATGGTATTTAATGTTTCATCTTTTAATGTTTGTTTATTTATTTTGAGAGAGAGAGAGAGAGAGAGACAAAGGATGAGCACAGGAGGGACAGAGAGAGAGGGAGAGAGAGAATCCTAAGCAGGCTCCTCACTCATGATGATGAGATCACGACCTGCACCAAAATCAAGAGTTGGATGCTTAACCAACTGATCCACCCAGGCGCCCCTAATGTTTCATTTTTAAAAGGAACATTAATAACACAGTTTCATAAAAATAAATGAAAGTGAAGATGTATGGCAACATCAGTTTACAACTTCCTTCTGTTTAATATTACTGCATATTTTAAATTGAAGAGTGTTTTACTCATCATCATGAAATGTTTAATTTATATGAAACTTCATTGAAAAGAGTACCTCTGGGAAGCAACAATTTATTCTGGGCTATGTACACATATTTTGAATAAAGTATTCAGTTCACAGAGGACTTTGTTGCAAGCATAATTCACAATTGAGCTTAAAATGATCCAGCTCTATTCTAAATAAATAAATTACATATACTTCTCAGGTAACACAAATGGAATTATTCCCAGCCTCTGATTGATCTCCAATTCCTATCAATTCTATTATCATATATTATTTGAATACACTTTCCAACTGATTTCAACTGGTCACTTCCTATTCAAGAACCTCCTTGTCCTTGCCCAGATCACAGCGGTAATCTCCCTAGCTGGCCTCCCTAGCTGTCTGTTGATCATGCTTTGCAATCCAGCCGGGAAGAGATCACTTCATTTGACTCAGCAGTTTCTACATTTTCTTGTAATCCCTGACCTTTTTTTTTTTCTCTGCCATTAGAAAACACAATTTGGCCATGTTAATACGGTATTTAAAATGTTCAAGTGACCGCTCCCGTCACTATGCCCAACTTACCTTATATCCTACATGTTCTGTTTACATGGTCTATTTGCAGCTCTCTCAAGTTTTCATAAACTCTGTATTTACTCTGCAACACCTCACATTCTTTCCTGTTCTGAGTAATTCCAACTCAACTTCTTTGTGAAATCTCCCATGATAACTGTATGATATAGATCCATTTTCTGACTTTCCAAAGAGGTGTATGCATATGTGGCCCCTCACTATTTCATAAACTTGAAGAACTAGGGTTGGGTTTATTTCTAATATTCTGATCCATTTACCTGGATACTACTAACAAAATAACAACTTAAAATTCTTATGAATGTGCTTTTAGTAAATGTGAACTTTTTATGCAGCAAAATTAAAGTCTCCAGTTGTGGCCATCCAAACACAAGAACACTGAATAAACACTTTAGGATGTTTTGGGGAAATAAACACCAACAATGTTAGAAGTAGAAAATGGGGGAAATAGTGGTCCTATTCTTCTAAACATTTTATTATCCTAGGTGGAAATTTGGGGAAATTATGCCAAATCACTAAAATTGTATTATATCCAAGAAATATTTAATTCTTACCATCTATCAGATATTCAGGGTTCAAGGATCATTAAGATACCTCCCTGTAATTTTCCTTCAAAAATACTAAATTGAACCATGTGAAACTGCCATTTTAGCCAGTTAAAAATACTTGAGGGCTGACAATTTCATATGGTTCATCAAGCCAATATTACAGAAAATAGGTTCAGAACTTAAAATATCAGAAGTAGAATGAGTCTAGTCCTTGAATAGAATAAGAAGAGCATTAAGAACAGAGAAAAGGAAAAACAATCCTATTTTAGGGTGGGAATTGGGAAAAGCCACAAATAAGCAGAAGGACTCAAGTTATATCATGAAGCATTGGCACCATTTCAACATGAAAATTTTGGAAAAGGCATTTCAGTTACAGGGTACATTTGAACTCTTCTTTTTTTAAATGAAAACTGGCAAGTCTCACTAAGGCTGTTGTGGATGAGAGAATGGAAATATATTTAAAATAGCATAACTAAAGAAAGCTGTATCATTTACCATACAGCCTCACAAAAAGTCAAAGAAACAAAGTACACCTGGGTCTGATGGGAACTGGAACTATGAATTGAAATAGAGGCTTCTCTCTCCACATCTTGTGTATCTATTGTTCCAGTGTAACCATTTCCTGGGTTCAAATCCCAGCTTAACATCTCTATAGCTGTGTGATCTGAGTAAGGTAAGCCATTTACTTTCTTTCTGTCTCTCTTTCCTCATCTTAAAAATACGAGGAGGAGGCATGGGTTAGCTGGTTAAGCATCGACTCTTCATTTCAGCTCAGGTCATGATCTGGGGGTTCGTGAGTTTGAGCCCCAGTGTTGGGCTCTGTGCTGAAGCCTGCTTGGGATTCTCTCTCTCTGCCCCTCCCTTGCTTGTGCTCTCTCTCTCTCTCTCTCTCTACCTCTCCCAAAATAAATAAACATGAAATAAATATTTTTAAAAAGTATTGCAGGGGCGCCTGGGTGGCGCAGTCGGTTAAGCGTCCGACTTCAGCCAGGTCACGATCTCGCGGTCCGTGAGTTCGAGCCCTGCGTCGGGGCTCTGGGCTGATGGCTCAGAGCCTGGAGCCTGTTTCCGATTCTGTGTCTCCCTCTCTCTCTGCCCCTCGCCCGTTCATGCTCTGTCTCTCTCTGTCCCAAAAATAAATAAACGTTGAAAAAAAAATTTTAAAAAAAAAGTATTGCAGATGATTGTAACTTTGGGACTAGTTCAGGATGGCTTATGAAGTGTGTAAAAATGAGTACACAAATTAATGCCCAATTCTGACTACAACTATACTGGTAAGGAATTTCGATTTCATCCCAAAGGTAATAGGGAAGCTTCAAAGACTTTAAGTGTTTTAAGAAGACAACTTTTAAAGAATGTGGAGATAGAAATAAATGGTGCAGAGATAGAAGGATATGACTAGGAAGAACACAGGATATGAATCTAATGTGTGATTTGACCACACAGTCTGCATAGGTAAGTCAGAAATCATGGGGGAACCAAGTTCTATCACTTCATTTCTGTATAAACATGAGTTACCCATAAGTGAGTCTCAAAGATATTCCTCATATCTAAAAGGTTATGTGTCCACTTCACCTGGGTTACTATAAAGATCAAATTGGACCACATCAATAAGAAACCTGTTTATATGATCTATACTTTACATACATACATATGGAATTTTAAGACTCTAAAGTATAAATTAAAGACATTTATTAATACCATGTATTATGTAAAACTGGCTTCCCAATAACATCAGTTCCCAAGGATAGTGTTCTGTACTGTATTCAAATGTAGTAGTAGCCCAACCATCACTTGTATTTCTACACTTAAAACTTAGATCCAGGAGACTTGTTGCACAAGTACCAGCTGAAAACACATGTTCCCACTTCTCAACAAAACTTTTCACTTTCTCTCTTCCATCATTGTAGTGGTACATTTAGATTCTCAAAAACACAGATGATTGAGCCTAGCAGTGTAAAAAGAAATATTTAACAGAAAGAGTTCCATGTGATTGATCTGCTGTGACTGTTAAATAAATTAATTTATAAATATTCAGAGTTCAGCTTTTGATAAATCCAAAATATGCCCTATTACATGTAGGATTTCTCCTCTTTCTGCACATCTTTAGACTCCTCAAATAGGACTGGCTGTAAACTCACGTTAAGAAACATTCTAGTGACAATATTAAGTCACTCCATTTAGTTCTATTACTGAGTTTTCATGTCATTTCATTCTTTCCATTCTTTGGCATTTTCTTGAAGATAGTACCTCCAAGATGAGCATCTTTTTTTTCACATTTTTTTCTCCTTTGTCAACATCATTCTAAAGCAAATTGTTTTAGAAAATATAAGCATTAAAACAAAACAAAACAAAACAAAACAAAACAAAACATTTCCTGGGGTGCCTGGGTGGTTCAGTCGGTTGAGTGACCAACTTCAGCTCAGGTTATGATCTCCTGGTTTGTGGGATTAAGCCCCATGTTAGGCTTTGTGCTGTCCACCCAAACCTTCTTTGGATTCTCTGTCTCCGTCTCTCTCTGCCCCTCCCCTGCTTGTGCATGTGCACGTTCTCTCTCTCTCTCTCTCTCTCTCTCTCTCTCTCTCTCTCCTCTCTCTAAAATAAACATCATTTTTTAAATTTTCTAATATTATCTTTCTAAAAATTAAATCAACTTTAGTATGTGTTTGCTCTAATACTTTATAAAAGATTTGATTACTGGAAATCAGTGTTCAGGCAACCCACTGTTGATATTTAAATCAAGATAAGGCTGCAAAAGTCTAGCTGGTTTGAAAATATTGGAAAGAATAACTTACTCTTTCAAAGTAACTGCACCCATCCCCTAGTGATTGTTGGATACTAATGAAACAAAGATGCTTGCTTCACTAGAAAATGCCCCCAGATAGCAGTCTCAGAATGGGAATAATGCTTCACCTGTTACTCTCAAGGTGACATATAGCAAATGTCTGAGTGACAAGTTACAGATGGCTGGCCATCTTTCCTCAAGGGAAAATAACTTGCCCCTCTGTAGGGGCAGTTTATGATTCAGAAAAATCCCTGTGTGTCAAGCCAAGGTTGCACTTCACATGAGGCAATATCTTCTTATTGCCTTCTCCTCATCTGTCGTGCTTGGCTTCTTTCACATGTAAGCCTTTCGTGAAGAGCACAGCGCCAGTCAATTTCATGCACAAAATCCCTGTCTCAGGCTCTGCTTTGAGGGAACTCAACCTGACTCTTCACTCACAGGATACCTAAAGGATATCTCCTTAACATGTAAAGAAGATACCAAAGGTATATAAGAATTTATATTTCATTTGAAAGTTCCTGAAAGTAATAGGCCTTTGTTAAAATTTCATTCAATAATTATTTGTGGAACTATATAAAGTACAGAGTTCTTAAAAGTAAAATCTCCATTAATAATGCCCATTATTTATCTGTTCCTAGATTCACCCCACAGCAAAATGGTAAGAAAAAGTTATTTCAATGTTTAGCTTATACAGAAATGGAACAAGCATGAATTTATTATTCATGGAACCCCTACGAGACCTCAACCTCACCATAATGCAAGTGATCTTAAAGGATTAGTAGTAATTTGGGGCCATGCAGCTATTATAAAATTCTGAGTTCAAATTAAAATTTTACTACAATGATTTAATGCATCTTCAGGTCAGGAGAAGAGCGTAGTCAGACTTAGAAGTTATTCTTTTTATCAAGTCAATACTACCATTCTCCCTAATCCTGAATATTTGACAACAGTTGATAAACCATGGTTTCCAATCAGTAACTCATAAATGCGTTTTGTCTAGTGTTTTAAGACTTTGAGATTCCCTGAAAACAACAGAAAAGCTTTATGGTTTTCTCCCTGAAAAAAAATGTTTATTTGATTAAGTTTAATAAATAAGTGGTTTTAACACATTCATTTTTGAACCCAATGCAGAATCTTTATTTTTCTGTCTCAAGAAGACACTCACAACCTAGAGGGTACCTTGAGGTTAGTGACCCAGTTAAAAGTGGCCACAAACCATGTTCTTTGCTAAAGAGTTGAAATAAGTGGAAATATTTAATCTAGGGAAAAAAATAACCTGAACATGAATAATAATATTAATAATTATCACTATTATTATTATGTAACACATATTGCTTATATCCAATCTGTTTTTGATTCTATGCTTCTTCGATGCAGTCTAAAATTAATATAGCCATTTTGGTGATATATATACACATATGTACACATACATATGTACATTCACTCATTTAATTCTTAAATTACCCCATATGGTAAATATTATCCTTATTACTTGTTACTTTATTATTTTTGTTCTTTTACAAAGAACTTACAAACTAAGGTATACAGCTAAGGAGTGGAAGAATTTGAACTAAGACACTCTGGTTCAGAGTATCTTTTACATTGCTCTGTCTTTCATAGTAAAGCTGTTTAAAATAGCTGAAGTTCTGTCATGTCAAAAGCATAGTAGGTTTTAATAAGAGAACAGCTTATGCCAGCTCATTTTAGTTCTTTAACTAAACAGAACCCAAAGAAAGAGGAACAGTGACCTATAGGGGCCAGCCTGTTTTTTGACTGAGAAAGCAGATCAGTAATTTAGGGCAAGGTTGATCAACCTTCACGCAATTGACATTTGGGACTGGATAATTCTTTGTTGTTGAGGCCCCTGTGCACTTCAGGACATTTAGCAAAATCTCTGGCCTCTAGCCCCTATATGCCAGTAGCAACTCTTCAGTTGTGATAACCAAAAATAACATCTTCTGCAGGTCAAAAATCACCCTGGGCTGAGGACAAGGACAGAGATTTTTTTTCCCTCTATACAAGAGAAAAATTACCAGAATAGAAGATTTGAGGTCAAAGCAAAAGACTACAAAAGACAAAAACATATTGAAAAGGGAGAGGCAGTATGTAGCCAGCAACCCAATAAGTAAAAAGTACCAACTGTAACTGATACACCCCAGAAGCAAAAAAAAAAAAAAAAAAAAAAGTTTTGAAAGGAAAGGCACTATCTCCAATTCCAATGTCTCATTTCCCTCTTCCAGTCATTTCCATCTAAGAATGACAATGACCCAAACTATTTTTCCAGCTTATTAAGGTATAATTCACAAATTAAAATTATATATACTTAGGGTATATAGTGTGATGATTTAATAATATACACGTACACTGTGAAAACTCCAAACAACTTTTAAGAGTGGAACCTGTCACAAAAAATAAAGGTTCTGAATGCCATATACCCATTTATAGAGCAAAATGAGGCTTATCACACCATCTCCCTCATTCTCCACCAAAAACAGCAGATACATAAAAGTGCTGCTTCTCCATGCTGTGGGCATGACAGGTATCATTAGTTGATGGTAGAGCTGTCTTGCCAAGCTTAGATACAGCCTCAGATTCCCCCTCAACACTGTATTCAAAGTAGAATCAATCACTAATCAGAGTTGACATGTGAGATAAAATCGATTTTTCATACCTGTTATAGAGGCTGTATTTCCCTTAACAGACTAAGACAAAAATAGCCATTTTGGCAATCACAGAAAACTACTAACTTACAGTGAGTATCTTTTTACAAAATATATAAACACTCTTTCATCTATGTTGCTAAGAAGTTGTACTGGGCATTATGGAATCTTATCTCACCAGAGAAGCTGTGTTTACTTGCATTTAAACCTATCAAGACATTTGAATCAAGTTCCCATGCAATAGATTTCAGTTTCATTTCTAGCTTCAAACAATCTACAAATTTGATTAGAATTTTTTTTTATCTCTTCATCAAATAACAAAAATTTTCAATGCAACAGATTTTTGTTGCTCCAGAAACCTCACAATTTTATAGTTACCCACCTTCAGATACTATTGATTCTATATGTAATCAACAACCATCTGCTGAGAGGAACTCTTACCAGTTTTTCAAATGATTATGAACTATCCAAGTATAGCTGCCAGCCTATTATTTGATATCCTTGTCAAAAGCTTCACTGATGTCCAGATATATTGTGTCTGCTACATTTCCCTAATCTACTCTCAACAACAGAAGAAAGGTTAATATAATGTGACTCATTTTTAATGAGTATTTTCTAATGAATCTAGTGCTTTACTTCTTCTCATGGCTCTCAAACTGTAAGTTTATAATACAAAGAGGAATTATGGTGTAAAAGTATGTCAAAAGGGATCTACCAGCCCCTGAAATCTAAATAAAATGTCTCTGAAATTCCATTCTAAACCTTGCACAAGAACCACCCCCCACCCCAGCTTACTCTCTTTGGATTTCTGGGGAGCTAATATTACTGGGAGATCCCTCTGATTTCTGGGTTTATGCATCAATATCATCAGTTTATGAAGTATCCAGCCATCTCATAAAGACTAACATAAATTAGAAATTGAGGATTCCAATAGCTTCCTGTTGAAATGACCCATGACCTCCTTAACACCAGCGGTTTCTTAGATCACATCACCCAACAGTGTACTCCTATTGTGGTACTACAAAATCCTTTGGAATTATCATCTCCCTCCTATATTCCCCACCTCCCTCTTCCTCTTCCCTCTTCCTTCACAGAAAAAGATTTTTTCTCTCTCTCAAATGAACTGTAACTATTTGCTTTGGCTCTTGCCCTCAACATATCCATTATCTTCTATAAAAGCATTTTTTAAATGTAAAAATAGAAATACCAAGAAGAGGATAATGTGAATAAAATAAACTTGATGTCAATAAAAAGCAATGCAAGTCCAGTGACATACAGCTGACACCCTGCTTCAGTGTTAGGATGCTAACAGGAGCTGACTGGGACCACAGTGAGCTGAAAAGGGCATGTCCAGTCTAAGGGGGAAAGCTGTAATACTTAGCTACAAAAAGTGTTTGACATATGGGGACACTGATCTGGCCTTTTGTGGAATCTGGAATCCAAAGTTTGTGTAAAATCTCTTAAGTTTAAAATATTAGTTTAGTTTAATATATATCATTCATGTCATTATATCTGCAGGCTGTCTGGGGGTAACCAGTGGGCAATCACTGTTCTAAACAAAAATGTGTCCTCCTAAGTTAATTCTGGTGCCAGCTATTAAGCAAACACAATTTTCACAAACACCCACATTATCTATGTTTTAAATGCCAGAGCAAGCAGTTCACAGAGAGATAGCTAGTAATTTGTGTATTTCAAACAATATGAAAATGGCCATAGGATTCCCAATTCATTTAATTCAGCTTATTTTTTAGGAATGTAATTTTAAGTTTTCTTTGAAGGTACAGATCAATTATTAGCATTGTTATCACAAAGATGCACTAGCCTGGGCATGAAGCAATGAGGCACACTGACCACTCCTTGACATTTTTCACTGTCACTTCTCTCAGTATTAAACGTTATTGTCATGCATCTGTTGTGGATTTTTGCCCATCAGGATTGCTGCTTAAAACTGAATGGCTTTTAGCTGTAGTGTTGTGATACGGTAGCCTAATATGCAATTACCTGTTTCACTATCACATAGAAGTACAGCTTTTCAAATACACAAAGACTAAAAGATGCTCTTCTATAGTACTTTTCAAAAAATCCTTTTATCACTCCTCTGTTGTTCTGTGCTTTACTACACGTCCCTTGCCTCTCAGCACTCAATGTGTCCAGTGTCTTCTCCCCTATATAGTTATCATACGATTTATGGAATGAAAGGAGTTAGCACTCACTTCATGGTAGTTCTCTGCACACTACTTTGATCTTGCTAGAAGAAAGCACTATATGACTTTAATAAATGGGCACATTATGTAACTGGAGTAAACATTTTTTAAAACTTCTGTATAATTTATAATAGCTCCCATCACAGGTCAAGTCGAGGCCAACACTGAACAACTCTTGATATCCCCCTATCTAAAAAAAAATAATCACACTAAAGATGAATTTGTACAACCACCATTACTTTTTACCTGAGAGTGAAAATGGAAGAAACTTCACAAATACATCTGAATCCTCAGGAGAAAAAAAAAAAAAAAAGAGCTTCATATCCTAAAATTCCTTCCAGACATACTATTTTTATCCTCTCTTCCTCTCTAAAATATCTTTTGCATTTTTAAGTACACTGATTATTTTTGGGGCTAATAATAATTATAATCATCATAATGACAAAAATCTTAGGCAGTAAATGAAAGATAAAATTAACTACTGAGTTTCTGGAAAGGGAGTTGATTGTTTCTAGCTAGGGATTAAGAAAAGATTTGTTATTAATAACAATGTTTAACACAGCTATGAACATTTTCATGCCTACCTGCACAGTGCCAAGAGGAAAAGGCAAGCCAAAGGAAAATCCAGTAATGAGACTAAATTTAATTAAAGTCTCTTTTATGTTTGTTAACATTTTTCCAGGTTTCCACAGAAATTTCTGTGGGTGTGATAATATCAAATACATTACAGAAAAACATTTTAGTTTTCTCTTAGCTGAGTAATATGGTCATTAATTTAAAGACATGAAAATCAGGTATGGTGATTCTAAGTCAGCCTCACTCGAGGCCTTTAGAAATCCTATTTTCTGAGCCCCTTTGTCAATCTCCTTTTGTCAGATAAATGTCCTAGTCGAACACCTGGGGATCCCATCTAGTGTCTGCATCCTTATTTTGCATGGTACCTGACAAGAGAATGAATTCTGATTGCCGTTGGACTACAAAAAGGAGCCCTAGTGGTTTTGGAGGTTAATATGCCAGAGAAAAGCCCACAGCTATTTAAGCAGAAGTTATTAGTGCTGTAGCGTAATGGTCTGTCAGGATCTGTCTGGTTCTAGCCTCCACCCATCTGCTTAGAATGTACATCCAACCCCATCGAGGCCATCCTGAGCCTCTCCCAAAGACAGTTAGACGGAGATGGTCAGTATTTCAATAACTCTTCACCCTTAAGCATAGTAGTTGTGGAGATGTGATTAAAAATAGCTGTTTTCTTTCCTTATCCAAGGACTGAATCCTTGTTCATGTGTTAAGACCCTTCTCTACTACCAAATTTCCCAGACATAGACAAATTTCCTGGAATCTTATCTATTATGTGCTGCCAAATGCTTCTCCTGCCATAGTCCACTAACCAGCCAAGAAAGCCACCTGTCTGTCTGGCTGTCCCTGGACTTTCTTAGTGATGACAATTGACCTATCTGCACTTCTCATCAAGAAGCCCTTGGTGGATGTAATTCCCGGGCTGGCTCATCTCACAACGAATAACAGAGTCTAGACACTACCACCTAAGAAAATTCTGGCATTAAATTTCTAAGATGGAGTTGAAAAACCATGATGATTTAGAAGTCTTGCCTCTCAGACAAGACTAAATTTGTGTTTGGCTGACTTAGCAACAACTAAAGAAGAGTCAGCGCTTAGTCCATAATTGATTTTTAAATGTATACACCTTGTTCATAATCTTGTTATAAAGTAACAAGGCTTTCCTTATAAGGTAGTATGACCAGCATTTTGAGAAATGTTTATGTCTATTTTGAATAAAAGACTATCCATTAGGGTGGCTTATCTGCCTTTTTTTTACAGTCTATAAATATTCTCACAAAATAAAAAATGCATGGATGAGTTCCATGAATACAATTAACAAATTGCAGAGGGTTTTGGAAATACACATATACAGGCTTCCTGAAAATGTCAATATTGGGTCATAGGCAAGAAAATAAACTCTTGTCCTATACTGCCACCAGGTGGATCATTTCATTAAGAGAGTCTAACCATAGCAATTTTGATTCCTTATTAGCCTGCTTCAAAATTTGGATGACCTCACATACCAGTGTGCCTGAAGACAAACCAGTTTACATTCTTGTCACAGAATAACCAATAATAGAACCACCGGTGATTCTCAAAAGAGTCCTACTTCAGACGATAATTCATAAATTGGAAAAATAGAGATTTATTCTAAAAGATACTATATCTAGTCCTTGTCGACTCATCTAATCTCCCTTGTTCATTATATTCCAGGCAAACTGGCCGTTATATTCCTCAAAGATGCCAAGCTTTGCCCCCTGCTGTTTCATATTTTGGAACTCTTTCTCTTTTCTTCCAGAATGAAATAGGGTTGCTTCCACTTGTCATCCAAGTCTCAGCTCAAATATGTGACTTTCCTCTCTACACTCCAACTCTGCTGCTAGTATCTGCCTTGAATGCAGCAAGACTAATCTCATTTGGCCTTTTATCCCTGTGCATGGCTGTCACTTCAAGAAGCCCCAGATTCCAAGGTACCCATCATCTCTCACACTCTAATCTTCATAGGCGATTAGGGCTACTCTTCTACCATGAGTCCAAGTGGGCCTGAAATGGTTCCCATTTATGTCTGTTGTCTTGGCATATGCATCAATGGTGTCCCTTATACTTTAAAAACTATCTTTTTTAGAAAAATAATTTACATATTCACCTGCCTCTTCTGTATCTTTCTCTTATCTCAACTCAACTCCAAAATCTTCCCATTGTACCTTCTGGGGTACAAAGATCCTCTATATTCATTCTCAACATCCTCTCTCGAGATTCCCTTTATATTCTTTCTGAAACTGAAATATGTTCCTTCCTAAGGACTCTGCTTTCCTATAGCTAGTAGAATAACCCTTACCACCCCCAGCACACACAGCCTTTGTACTAGTGGGTTTGAAGGCAACATGCTTGTCTTCCTTAGTCCTCATTCCTACTTTCAAAACATTCAGAACATTCTTGATTCCTCTAACCTAATAATATAAGAGTTTTGAATCACATGCCATCAGGTGATAACTCAATGTTGCTGTCATTTACCACTCTAGATTTGTCAAATTTCTCAATAATTATAAATCCTAGCTACCAACCTTGTCCTAGAAATACTTTGACACTTTACCACCAAGAATTCAGTGAGAGTGTTGCATGTTACCTCAAAAGAATCTTTTGTGAGTTATTGTCTTTTGCCTGGGCTATTAAAATAGCTTCCAATCCTGTCTTCATACTTTCACCTCTGTTCACAAAGTTTCTCCTCAATACCATAGATTAAATACTCCTTGTAAAACAGAATTTAGATCATTTCCTTTGAGCAAAACCATGCAACAGTTCCCATTTCCTAAGAGAAAAACAAATCCTTAAAACAGTTTATAAAGCCCTTAGCCTTTTAGCATACCCCTCATTCATTGCACTCTAGCCACTGGCCTCAATCATGTCATAAGAACAGACCTCACACAATCACAAACCCTCTTCCCAAGTGGCTGTTTCCTCAAACATAATGTATTTCCCAACTGTCTGCGAAACAACTCACTATGACTTTGAAGAATTGGCCTAAATCCACTTTTCAATATGCTCTCCTCGATCACCCATTAAAAATTGTAACAACAAGGGTGCCTGGGTGTTTCAGTCAGTTAAGCATCCAATTTTGGCTCAGGTCATGATCTCATTGCCCAGAGTTCAAGCCCTGTGTTGGGCTCTGTGCTGACAGCTCAGAGCCTGGACCCTGCTTCTGAGTCTGTGTCTCCTTCTCTCTCTGCCCCTCCCCCCTTCGCACTCTGTTTCTCTCTCTCAAAAATAAATAGACTTAAAAAAAATTGTAACCAACAAATCCAATGCAATCTCCATCAAAATACCAATTATATTTTCCATAGAACTAGAAAAAAAATCCTAAAACTTGGATGGTACTACAAAAGATCTCAAGTAGCCAAAGCAATCTTGAAAAAGAACAAAGTTGGAGGTACCAGTCTCCCTGATTTCAAACTATGCTAAAAGGCTATAGTAACCAAGCATTATGGTACTGGCATGAAAACAGACACATATATCAATGGAATAGAATAGCCTAGAATTAAGCTCATGCATAGATGTTCAACAAAGCAGGCAAGAATATACAATGAACAAAAGACATTCTCTTCAATAAATGGTGTTGGGAAAACTGGACAGCTACATGCAAAAGAATGAAATTGGACCTCTATCTTACACCATATAAAAAATAAATTCAAAAATATATTAAAGACTTGAAAACTAAAACCATAAAACTACTAGAATACAAAAAAATAGGCAGTAAGTTCTTTGACATTGGTCTTAGCACTGTGTTTTTGGAACAGTCCTGTCAGGCAAGAGCAACAAAAGCTAAAATAAACAATGAGACTACAACAAACTAAAATGCTTTTGTACAGTGAGGAAACCAACACATTGAAAAGGCAACCTACTGACTTGGAGATGTTTCCAAGTCATGCATCCAATAAGAGGTTAATATCCAAAATATAAGAACTTATACAACTTAATATCTAAAAAACAAACAACCCGTATAAAAAATGGGCAGGGGACTTAAATAGGCTTTTTCCCAAAGAAGATATACAGATGGCTAATAGGCACATGCAAAGATGTTCAACATCACTCCTCATCAGAGAAATGCAAATCAAAACCACAATGAGATATCACCTCACACCCACTGAAATGGCCATTATCAAAAATATGAAAAATAGTAAGTGTTGGTGAGGATGTGGAGAAAAGGGAATCCTTCCCACTGTTGGTGGGAAGGCACAGTAGTGCAGCCACTATAGAAAACAGCATAGATCTTCCTCAAAAAAATTAAAAATAGAAATGCCATATGATTGAAAATAGCAATTCTCCTTCTGAATATTTATCCAAAGAAAATGAAAACACCAATGCAAGGAGATATGCACCTCTATGTTCACTGCAGCATCATTTGCACTAGCTGATATATGGAAGCAATCTAAGTGTCCATTGATAGATGAATGGAAAAAGATTTGGTGTATATATATATATATATATATATATACACATATATTATATGTATTTGGTATATATATATATTTGTATACATATATAATATTTGATATATATATGTATATATATCATGTACATATAATGGAATATTACATAGCATAAAAATTTGAATTTTTTCCATTTGCAACAATATGGATAAACCTACAGGGTAGTATGCTAAGTGAAAAATGGCACATGATTTCACTTACATGTGGAATCTAAAAACAAAAACAACAAAACAGAAACGCACTATAGATCTAGGAAATAAACTTTGGTTACAAGGTGGGCAGGGGGAGTGATAGGTGAAGGTAATTAAGAGGTACAGACTTCCACTTATAAAATAACTAAGTCATAAGGGTATACTATTAGCACAGGGAATACAGCCAATAATATCGTAATAACTTTGTAATGAGATGGTAACTAGTCTTATCATGGGGGTCATCTTTTAATATATAAAAATATTGGGGCGCCTGGGTGGCGCAGTCGGTTAAGCGTCCGACTTCAGCCAGGTCACGATCTCGCGGTCTGTGAGTTCGAGCCCCGCATCAGGCTCTGGGCTGATGGCTCGGAGCCTGGAGCCTGTTTCCGATTCTGTGTCTCCCTCTCTCTCTGCCCCTCACCCGTTCATGCTCTGTCTCTCTCTGTCCCAAAAATAAATAAACGTTGAAAAAAAAAATTTTTTTAAATATATAAAAATATTGAATCACTATGATGTACACCTGAAACTAACAGTATATTGTATGTCAATTATACTTCAATAAAAAATTTGCAATCACTACAAATATATTCTACTTACCATTAATCTATCTCCTTTTCTCTTTGCCATGGTACTTTTGAAAATCATTTCTGATATTTATTTCTTTACCTTGATAGAATGTAAACCCCATATGGACAGAGATTTTCATCTATTTTGCCACAGATGTATCCCAAGTATCTAGAACAGAGCCCATGACACTGCAGGCATAAAATAACTATTTTAAAATAGATTAATATAAGAGTACTTAAGCTAACTTGTAGTTATTCTTCCCTAACTACAAGTTAGCTGAAGCACTCTTATATTAAAATACAACCACAATTCAAATATTTGTTAAATATCTTTTATCTTTGAATATCATAATAAATCCTACCAATCAGAAATAGAAATGTAGTGGTATTGAGATCAAATTCTGAGGTCCGAAGCTATGCCATGTTGGCTGGCACTGTGTTTTTAAGTTTTGTATTTGAATGCCATTAAGTAATATATTTTTCAACTTAACACAAGTCTGCAGCAACCCATCTTGGTTTTTTTGTTTGTTTGTTTTTAAGTTTGTTTATTTGAGAGAGAGTACACATGCATGAATGGGAAAGGGGCAGAGAGAAAGAGAGAAAATCTCAAGCAGGCTCCCCACTGTCAGCAAGGAGAGAATTTAGTATGGTGCTGGGCACATAGCAGGTTCTCAGTAAGTTGTAGTTATTTATAGTATTATATATATTTTCTTTACTTTAAAATCTTCTTATATTGAATTTTCCATCAGGCTTCTGAATGAGTCCCCATAATTTTGTATGTATAAAGAAGGAAATGAAAGACTATCTTTTCTTCTGTATGCTTTTTACTTCACTTCACTTTTGTTTTGCTATAGGACTCAGAGGAAATTAAACTGTTACCATTGCAATAAAGCATAAGATTCAAAGAACAAAAGTAAGGGGCCGCTTAGCCCCATTCTTCTAAAAGCACGCCGAATATCAGTTATTAGGGAGAAGCAAGGAGGATCTCTTTCCCTTAAAATACTTTATATTGCCAAAAATTCCTCAAAACTCCACAATGTGGTTACTCCAAAGAAATACACTTTTGAGATATGCTAAGCAAAAATAATTCAATAATACCACTTTCTATTAATGTAAGTTACATTCTGAAGAGTTACTTTATTTTTTAATCAAATAAATATGTGCATATGGAAGACTAGACTTTAGATCTTATACATAATTTCACAGAAACTCATATCAAATAGTTAATTTTGTTACCCAAATAAATTTCTATCAAACTGATCACCATTTTATAGGGAAAATTTTCAAGTGTAGAGTAATGAATGATAATTGTTGGGCCATTTCACTTTAATTGCATCCATATGACACACTATCAAGTTGGTTATTTAGTTTATGAATAATTACGAATAATTTATAAATCAAAGATTTTTATAATTAAGAAAATACATGATTTGAAAGCATAGTATATTAAATATATACTCTCTTCTTTATTCTGCTGATGAGTTTGCTGTAACATCATGGTGGGTGCACTGAGATCAAAGAAAATATTACTAAATATTCCATTCACCTTAGGGGATAAATTCACTGATTTCATTAGCTTTTATTAGACATCTGTCCCAACATTTTACTCCAATGATGAATCCAGAATTACTCAACAATCAACATCAAAAATCATTGTAATCTCGTTTTCCTAAAAATACAACAGTCATTACTTTGGCAGAGAGGGAAGGGGGAAAAACATGACTTAGGGAAATTTGTATTTGTGTAGTACTTGACTGGCAAGTCTAGAGAAGGAGACATAATTTAGAATTAAAAAATATTTTCTTGATTTTAGTGGCTTATTCCTGTGTTTGACCTATCTTTGGTTAAATTTCAGCTTGTTTATGTATCCCTTGCTAGTGTGCTGAGTAAAGGCACCATGCTCCTTGATGCAAAGAGTTAAGATTAAGACCAAGAAGAGGAGGGGAAAAATGAGGAAAAGCTGAGCAGGAGGTGGAACAAATGAGTGAATACTCATTAAGTCTCTCCTCAATTTCCCTCTTCCTGTCCTTCACCTACAACCATTGGCTAGCACTCAATCATAACTTTATCCCTGTATCTTACTTGGCAGAATCACTTCTGCTTAGAGAAACACTTGGAATTTCCAAGATTAAAAAAAAAAAGTGTGTGAAGGGATATGGAGAGGTTTAAATTATATGTTACAAACAGGAAATTTTCTTCAAGTTCTTTTCACAGTTGTTAATGTTACAGAACACACAGAGAGGATCTCTTCACGGATATTTTTTGAGCATCTAACTAGTTTTTGGGGGTGAGAAGATATAAAAATACCAATAAGCAAATTCTTGGAAGAGTGAGGTGATCAATGAGAAGAATCTAAACTAGAGAAATACCATTAAAAAGGGAGGGAAAGAAGAAAATAAGGGTATTTCTAAAGTGAAATGGGATTTGTAGAATCACAAACAATTATCGGAAAATAATAAGATCTTTGGAATAGTAGAGAAGGGGAAATTCAGCATGACACCAAGAACAGGAATCTAGGTGACAGATGTTAGCATTAACCAATAGAGGGGATACCTAGGGAGGAGTGAGTTGAAGGGAGAGAATAATCCCTTAGGTTTGGGACATGCTCTTTTATGGGATGATATCCAGGTATGGTGTTCTAATATGGAATTGCAAACACCAGCCTGGAGCCTATGAAAGAGTTCGGGACTGGGGTCATCAGTCATTGGGCCAGAGTGACATTTGAGGGAAATCTAAGATACGCACCGTCCACCTGGACTTCAGCCTGATAAAGGCTAAACAGAAGGGCTCTCTGAAAGTAAACTCATGCCAGTTAGAAAGGCAACATATTTCTTTAATAAAAAAGCACCAAAATACAAACAAAATATACTTCAAAAGGATCATTATATATGAAATTCCAATCATACATGAATCATATCTTACTAGAAAATGGTTCTACATTTTAGAGTATGAAAGTAAAGTAGATGTTGATTATAGAAAAGTGTGTCAACTATACTTCAACAACAACAAAAAAGAGAGTATCTATATTGTTTGATTTCATCCATTATTATTATTATTATTACTTTAAATTTAAAATAAGTCATTTACAGGACGCTGGGTGGCTCAGTTGGTTAAGCCTCTGACTTCAGCTCAGGTCATGATCAACTCACAGTCCGTGAGTCTGGGCCTTGCGTCGGGCTCCATGCTGACAGCTCAGAGCCTGGAGCCTGCTTCAGACTCTATTCCTCCGTCTCTCTCTTCCCTTCCCCAATTCACACTCTGTCTCTCTCCCCAAAATAAATAAACTTTTAAAAATAAATAAATAAATAAAATAAGTCATTTACTCTTGGAAATCTTTTCTTAAAGACTATTACACACCTATAGGTTCTATTTTTTTTTAATGTGGTCAAATCCTAATTTTTCCCTTTACAAATTTCTTTCACTGCCTTGATACTTAAAAGAGCTTTCAAAAATTTTATATATTTTTTAAAATTTATTTATTTTGAGAGAGAGAGAGAGACAACAGGCAAGAAAGGGGCAGAGAGAAAAGGAGAGAATCCCAATTAGGCTCCATGCTGAATTCATGAATCACGAGATCATGACCTGAGCAGAAACCAAGAGTCTGATGCTTAACTGACTAAGCCGCACAGGTGCCTTGGCTTTCACTAATTTTAGATCAGAGATATTATCCTAGGATTTCTTAATGATTTCATCAGGTTTTTTTTCTCTTACATTTACCTGAAGTAGACTTTTTAAAATGTATAAAGATTAATAACTACTCCAAGCTTCTTCACTCTGCTACCAAAATAATTAACCAGCACTACTTATCAAATATTCCTTCCTTTCCTAATTTGATAATACCAAAAAAAAAGGAACACTATTTCTTCAAATACAAAAATGTTAACAGCTTCCATCTATACAGGCTCATATAAGTCAATAAGAATATTATGAATAGTAGAAAGAAAAATGGGAAAACAGGCCACAATAGAACAAATATAAGCAAAAATAAATGCAGAGGGAAAAATCAGCCTTTCTACAAAAATAAATAAAAAGACATCCTAATTTATGGATTGGGAAAATTACTATTTTTAAAATGCCCATATTATTCAAAGTGATCTACAGATTCAATGCTATTCCCATCAACACTCCAATGGTATACTTTACAGAAATAGCAAAACAATCTTAAAATTCATATGGAATCACAAAAGACCTTGCATGGGCAAAGCAATGTTGAGAAAGATGAATCAAGTTGGAAGTATCACATTCCCTGATTTCAAAATATATTACAAAGCTATAGTAATCAAAATAATATAGTGCTGGCATGAAAGCAGACATAGACCAGTGGACCTAAATAGAGAGCCCAGAAATACAATCACACACATTCAAGAAACTAATCTTTGACTAGTGCCAAGAATACACAATGGAGAAAAGATAGTCTCTTCAATAAAAGAGATTAGGAAAAGTGGCTATCTCACACCATACCAAAATTCAACTCAAAATGGATTAAAGATTTAAATGTAAGACCTGAAACCATAAAGACCTAGAAGTAGAGCTTTTTGACACTGGCCTTGGCAATGATTTCTTGAATATGTCCTCAAAAATTACAATCAACAAAAACAAAAATAGAAAAATGGGATTATATCAAATTAGAAAGCTTCTGCACAGCAAAGACAACAACCAACAAAATTAAAACACAACCTAGAGAACGAAAGGAAATATTTACAAACCATGTATTTGTAATATTCAAAATACATAAGGTACACTTACAGCTCTATAGCAAAATGAATAACTCAATTTAAAAATGAGCAAAGGAACTGAATAGACATTTTTCCAAAGACAATGTACAAATACCAGATATACAAAAACGTACTCAACATCACTAATCATCAGGGAAATGCAAATAAAAACCCACAATATTACCTTAGACCTACTGGGGTGTCTATTATAAAAATAATAGTAATAATAAAGGTAAATGTTGGGAAAGAGGTGGAGAAATTAAAATTCTTAGTCATTGTTGGTGAGAATGTAAATTGGTGCAAACACTATGGAAAACAGTGTAAAGCCTCCTGAAAACACTAAAAGGGAACTACCATATGATCTAGCAACCCCACATCTGAGCATTTATCCAAAAGAACTGAAATCAGAACCTCAAAGAAATATTAGCACTCTCATGTTCATTGTAGCTCTATTCACAATAGTGAAGATGTGGAAACAACTAAATGTTCATTGACAAATGAATGGATAATAAAAATTGATATATACAATAATGGAATGTTATTCAGCCATAAAAAGGAAACTCAGCCATTTGTAACAACATGGATATACCTGGCGGACATCATGCTAAGTGAATGAAATAAGTCAGACACAGGGAGACAAATATCACTTATATGAGGAATCTAAAATGGTAAAACCATAGAAGCAGAGTGGAATGGTGGTTGTCAGGTGCTGGGTATAGGGGTATAGGGGTAAATGGGGAGATATTAGAAATGAGTAGAAACTTTTATTTCTACAAAATGAAGTCCTAGAGATCTACTGTAGAGCACAGGGCCTATAGTTAAAAACAATGTGTTATATACTTAAAAGTTTGCTAAGAGGGTCAATCTTAAGTGTTATAACAAAATATTGTAGTAATAATAAATAAGAAGGTGGGAGGAAACTTTTACAGGTCATAGATAGGATAATTATATAGACCATGGTGATGGTTTCACCAGTGTATACTTATTTCCAAATTCAAAGTTTTATACATCATATATAGCATTTCTACATAAAAAAATTAAAATTCAGTCTTTATTTTAATCTAAGAAATTCAAATTTAAACAAAGGATACATTTTGAAGACTATCATGGCAGGAAATTTTAAAATAAGTGGCTAATCCTGTGGAATATGTAAAAACACACAAAACACTGACAGAAACATAAATTTATACATTATTTCTGGAGGGCAATTTGGCAATATGTATCAAGAATGCTTGTTACTTTTAACCTAGCTATTACATTTCTAGAAATTGCCAGGAACAAATCGAATAAATACACATACATTCATATACATACAGATTTAGGATAGCATTATTTAAATTAGCAAGAAGTTAAAACTACTTAAATATTCAGCAATAGGTATCTCTTAGTAAGCTTTGCGTTCAGATAAAATTTGTTGAACATTTTACAAATATTAATATAGCTCTAAGTAATACTTATTAATTAGAAATATTATAGATATTAGAAAGAGCTAAATACATTCATGCATATCCTAACTAATTTCAGTTTTGCTTAAATAGACCTATATATTTAGGACAAAAAGAATTAAGATTGTAAATGTATGCTCCAAACTGTTAGCAGTATCTGTCTCTGGGTGGTAACATCATGTGATTTTTCATTTAAAATGTTCTACTTTTCTGCCTGATATCAATGTTCTCTAATATTAATATTTTATACTCTGAAAAATATTACTTTTAAATTAATTTTAAGCCTAAAAACAAAATGGCTTATATAACATAGTAAAAGAATACAACTGGAATTACTAACTCAATATGCCTACAAAATTATACCTCAAATTTTTGTTTGGCAAAGGAACTAATTAAGTCTGCTGAAAGATACAGCCATTGCTGAATACAGGCTGGAGGTATTAAATAGTGTTTTGTTTTTAGTTTTAAAGAAATGGAACAAATGCACATATATACATAAAACTCCCAAGTAACACCAGGATATGAATTAAGGATATAGAAGCCTTCTATCTACCCCTGGAACATATAATGCAAATAAAAACTACTCCATTCTAGTAAATTAGTTCTTTTGCTAAAACAAAAGCTTTTAAAGCAAATATCCTGAATTATATCATATATACATTTTCCCATACAAGAGTTGGAAATTAGCATAAAAATAACTACAGAAAAGTGCAAGGAACTTCCCAGATAATGTATTGCCTGAAACATTTTACATACTTTTTTGCTACATGAAGTACCACTAATCTCTGCCCTCTTAAACACCTTGCCCCTAGCTTGATTAACTTAAACTCACCCTTCTGGCCTTGCTTTTATTGTCAATCTCTTCTATTGGCTTACATGTATCTTCTTGGATGAGAATTCTTGCTACAGGCTGTCATAATAGCTAAGAATACACATTCCTTCCCCCAAATTGATTATAGATATTATTTTGTTTGTGTATGTGTACTCCTGGGACATAATATATACTCAATAACTACTTGTTGAATAGATAAAAATGAAGGAATCCATAATCGTGGTTTAGAGGTTACCTAACATGACTTATATGCTCTCTTCTGACTCTCACAGCCCTATGAAGTTATCAGTAAAATATTAGTAACTCCAATTTATATATAAAGCCATATGGATAGGGTATTTGACAGAAATGCTCATATACAACTTGGATGTCTATTTTAGTATGGTCTAATAATTAAACTATGCTGCCACATTCACTCTTTCCTTAACTGAAAAGTACTTGCCTTTATAAAATGTATTTTTCTTTTACCTATGACAAATACTACAACATGTAACTAGAATGTTTACACCTTAAACACATTTAGAGTTCACTTCTCTACACTGGCACTGTTGTGGATAATGAAGAGTTTAGCACATTCTTCTTCCCTAACACTATTTATTGAGATTGGGGTTTCTCTTTTTTTCTAGATTTTTTTAACGTTTTTATTTATTTTTGAGACAGAGAGAGACAGAGCATGAGCAGGGGAGGGGCAGAGAGACAGGGAGAAACAAAATCCAAAACAGATTCCAGGCTCTGAGCTGTCAGCACAGAGCCTGACGCAGGGCTCGAACTCACAGACTGCGAGATCATGACCTGAGCTGAAGTGGGACACTCAACCAACTGAGCCACCCAGGCGCCCCTGGGGTTTCCCTTTTGATTCCTGTTAAAAATCCTGAATCTCTTGGCCCCTGGGCCTCCTTATCATCATCACAGCACAGCCATTGAAGCTAAAAATAACTAGTGCTAAAAATAACTTGATTTGATTGTTCAAGCCAGGCCTTGAGGCCCTGAAGCTCACCTCTAGCTTTGATCCTAAGTAAAAACAGATAGTTGTGTACAATACAAAGTACAGTGAAAGCCTGAATATGCTCTGACTCTTCTCATAATCCCAGACTTGAGGAATGGTGTCTTTAACAAATTGTCAGTTACAACTGCTTCGAGGATTTTTTCTTTCTTTTTTGCTCGCTTACTTGTTTGCTTTTTAGGAGGATGGACCATCTCCTGGTTTTATGGGAACTTAGCAGCTTTTCTTGGCACTGGACTGTGAAAAACAAAATAAAGTGCTTAGTGCTTTTACCATTGATCCCATTTGTATCATAAGTAATCAGATTCAAAAACCAATTAACAGTCCTACTGTTATGAGAGGAGGGAGTTCTGCCCAAAGAGTCTTAAGGCAGTGTCTGAACAAGGACATCTAACTGTATAATGTAATACAATAGAAATAAAGAAAAAAATTAATGTATCAACTTGATTTTTGCTGAAGGTATCACATGACATTATTTTTACATTTTTTAATTACAATTATCCCACCCTGGGAAAAGGAGAGTTAATCTGAAACCATTTTTCATGGATCTGGCAAAAATGCGAAGCTGTAGGACAAATGCTACTGAAACTGTGGAAAATGTGCCCTGCTTATTTAGTATTATTTGTGATGGTGATTTACAGGAAAATTTAGCAATGTCTAGCATAATTAAGACTATGGGTACCCTATCTATAATCCCCCATTTTTAATTTTCCATATACACCCTTGAAAACACTGGCACCTGAACTCAATGAGTCATGTTCAAGGATGCTTATTGTGGCTTTACTTGTACCAATAAATTTGGGAATAACCTAAATGGCAATAGAGAAGATACAATATTATGAAATACAGTATAACAGATAAAAAGAATGAGATAGGTCTTTATATTCTAGTATAGAAAGATCTTTCAAGATTTATCACTGAGTGTGAGGGGGGCAAGCAAATTTCAAAACACTGTTTTGATGTCAAAAACCAAACAGTAGGGGCGCCTGGGTGGCGCCGTCGGTTAAGTGTCCGACTTCAGCCAGGTCACGATCTTGCGGTCCGTGAGTTCGAGCCCCGCGTCGGCTCTGGGCTGATGGCTCAGAGCCTGGAGCCTGTTTCCGATTCAGTGTCTCCCTCTCTCTCTGCCCCTCCCCCGTTCATGCTCTGTCTCTCTCTGTCCCAAAAATAAATAAAAAACGTTGAAAAAAAATTAAAAAAAAACCAAACAGTAGTCTATTTTCTGCAGTTCCACATATTATGGAACTCAGATATGAGAAAGAAAAAGACAAAAAAAAAAAGATACACAAGAGATGTTATTTCTATAGCTACTTCTGGAGAAGGATGAAGAGGCCCAAGATTGTAGTCATGATAAAGGGGACTTGGATTTATCTGGCATGTGTTAATTATTAATGAAGGCAATGCAATTAATGTGTTACTTATATAATTAATGTAACAGAGTTATTCTAACTATAATTTGAATTTGAATATACCTCTTTGAATAAATGCCTCAGAGAAAATTTTGAGTTGGTCATGAATAATGACCCAATTCAATTTTCTTTTCTAAAATTTGTTTCCTAAACAATATAAAGCGGTTGATCTATTAATAGAACTCTGCTTCTCTGACTAGATCTTGGAAGAAAATAAGAAAAGTCATTATTGTCTAGAGTACTAATCCTGGGGAAGAAGTAAGGGTCAACAGATTCTTCTGTGAAGAAAAAGTGGGGTGGGCAAACAGAAGTCAATCAGTGGGCAAAAGGGGACATTTTGGTTATCTCTGGCCCTGCATGCCCTGAAGGAAAATACCTGCTGGAGAGTTTCTTGCCAAAGGGTCATTTTGGTTATCTCTGGCCACGCATACCCTGAAGGAAAATACCTGCTGGAAATTCTTGCCAAGGTACCAGAATGAGAAAACTGGATGAAAGACAACCTCTAACCTCCTCTTTCACCTTCTTTCCCTTTATCTCTCACTACACTGGAGAAATGGCCACTTTTCCTATAGTGACTATGGTTAATGTTGATGAATGTAAAGAACTCACGAGGGCAAGTTGGGAGAAGCTGAGTCTTCTTACCTTGCTTCCTCCTGTTAACACAAACAAATCATCTAGGACAAGAATAATTATTGAAACCTAGGCTTTTAAATTACTTTTTTTTTACATTTTTACTTTTAGATCAGAATCATCTCATTACATGACCTTTTTCAGCATTGGAAGTAGCATGATGCAGTAGCATGAAATTTAGGAGACCAATGATGTAACACCAAATCATTGCATATTATTTACTGGGAAGCTTAACACTGTCAGGTCACTGAGCTATTTTTTAGTATTTTTCACAAAAGGGTGAGGGGCATTATTCTCTGGCATGATGGTCTCATATGGTCTTTGGGAGAATAAAGCTTAAAAGAGCTTTAAAACTTGTAAATTACTGTACAACTTATAGGAAGTTAAGTCCAGGTGTGTTTTAGAAATGTAAAAATTAAGAAAGGAAAGAGTAATTAAAAATAGAGAGGAGATACTAGGAATGCAATTTTTTTCAAAGAGTAAGAGGGAAGACCATCAACAAAATATATGTTTAAGTCCATAAAATAAAAATACAGAGTTCAAACATATTTATTCCGTTTAAACAAAAATTTTATATAGTAACCATTCATTGCCTTTACTTTTTTTGAGCAAGCACCTCATTAAGTGGAATACAGTAGGAAAAAAAAACATGCTAATGTGTATGCAGAAATGACAGTGGTTGTTTAGAGTGTATAGAGACACCTGTTAAAGTAATAAGATATCTGCATTCCTGTGTTTATCCCAATTGCTTGACAAGAAAAATATCATCAAGAAACATCAAGAAAATTAAACTATGGCGAGTCTTCTGGAAAACTAATTTTAGATGAAAATTTCTAAAAGGGTTTAACTTCTAAGAGATGCGAAGCTGCAATCTGAAACTGAGGAACTGATAGAAAACCACTAGGGGCATAGGCCCTATTTGAGCGTGACCTCACAGACAGAACTTTCCTCTGTCCAAAGAAATGAAGGAAGGGTGATGGCTTTTTGACTGTAAGCACTGATGCATAATCTTCTTAGCTTGACTTGATATAGATATCACTTTCAGTCCACTGATTCCCAAAGCACAAATTGTCCCTATATGCTAACTACCTTTGATGACCAGAATATTTTCTCTCTTATTTTCTGTAGAAATGAAAAGAGCAAAAGCAACTGCTTCAACCCAAAAATATTTCTAAATCTCGATAAGCATAATATTAAAAAATTATATGTTTTTTATGTTCCAGGTATTATTCAAAGCACTTTATACTTAATCCTCATAATGACCCTGTAAAATATGTACTATTTTATATTAGACACACATAATGTAAAATCATATATACAAAAACATATGTATTTGTAAAATATACATATATTTTTCATATATACATATCATTTATATTTGGTTTGTATCTTAAAACTAATTTTCTTTTCATCACTTAAATACTAGAAATAATCTTTTTGCAAATAATAACAGATACTTAAAGAACATAACAAAATCCAATGCCACATTTTTACTTAAAAATGGCCTGGGTTCATTTTAATTTTTTAGCTTTCTTAATAAGCATATACCATATAGATTCATTGTTTACATTATCTTTTTGTTGACATATGAAAATAATACACTCAGCTCAGGTAATAACTAGGAAAGAGGCTGGAAAAAAATTAGAAATTAGCAATTGGTCAAGTATCTCAAGCTTTTCAAAACCTGAAAATATTTCTTTGTTATCTTTTGGTCTCTAAACACTTTTTCCCTCTTTCAAAGAATATTTTTCTCCACCTGAATGAAAAGTGATGACAAAAATCTCTGATTCTTTATGTGTTTATTGTTAGTGTCTATAATGCATCAGTATCTTGCTAGGCACTGGTGACTTAATGCACATTGTGAACCCAAAGCTTGCAAAGTAGAGAGGAGACAAGTATGTAGAGTGTTCTGACAGAGAAGATAATGGAAGTACCAAGTGCCATAGGATGATACAGCAAGGACCCTGAATCCAGCCTAGCGGTCTCTCAGCCTCTGTCTTGCTCTTGGTGTGTGTGTGTGTGTGTGTGTGTGTGTGTGTGTGTGTGTCTATAAAACCAATGTCTTATTCTAAAGATAAATAGGTGAGGGAGAAAAAGCAAGAGGGAATGTAACCAAAGAGCACAGATTGGGCAAAATATTATCTGGTTCTAGGTATAGAACCCTCTTGCCCACACACAGGTGCAGCACTTACCCTGCAAAAGCTGAAGAAGTAAATAAAGAAAGTAATGTGGGGTGGTTCAGAAATGATAGAATCTGGGAAATCCAGGAGTCGCTGTGATAGAAACCATAAAAATCCATATAATCTTGATGACCAGGATCCTAAAATCTCAGCTTTCAATAATTAAATTTTTATTTTAAAATTGTTGGGGAACCTGGCTGGCTCAGTAAGAAGAGCATGGGACTCTTGATCTCGCAGTCATGAGTTCAAGCCCCATGTTGGGTGTAGAGATTATTTAAATAAATAAAAATTCAAAAAAATATGAATAAAGTAGTCCTTCTTACATAAGGGAATTCTAAAACATTATGACAATGAATAAAATATATAGGGAACACTCTACCATAGATGCTGGGATATGGATAAAAAAATGTAGAAAAGGTGTGTGGTGTGTATCAGGATTTGCCTAGTCTCAATTATGTATGCTAAAAAGATTTTTTTTCAAGACAGAGAGAGTGATCAGGGAAAAGAGGCAGAGGGTGAGAGAATCTTAAGCAGGCTCCATACCTGACACAGGGCTCGAGCCCACAACCCTTAGATCATGATGACCCTGGGATCATGACGTGAGCGGAAATAAAGAATCTGACATTCAACTGACTGAGCCACCCAGGCACCCCTGTATGCTAATAAGATAAAACACAGACTCAAATAAAATTTCTGCCATTTCATATCCTGAGCTTAAAATTTTATATTCTTGGACCTCAAACAACTATCACTTCTTAAATTCATATTAAAATTGAATGTATGAGGCAGCAAAAAAGATTTAAGTTGGGAAGATTCATACAAATAGAAAAATAAAAATCTACGCAACCTACTGATAACCAAATCCCATTTGAAGGGAGTGGCCAGTTCAAAATAACTACTGTGCACTGTCTAAATACTCTAACTTTCTGAATCTGGTCAAATATATAAATCAGGAGTAGTATACCTCTCAAATGATACATGTTAATAAATGCAGATTATGGTATAAAATGAGAAGGCTGCTGGCATTTTCAAATATTTCTAATTCAGTTTTCAGAGCAAACCCAGTCATTTTTAACCTAGCCCCTGTATCTAGTCTTATTCACTCAAAATTCAGATAAAGTCTGAATTATAAATTAACATATAAATGACTTTGTGTTGATTTAGAAAAACTAAGTTGACCTTCAGGTCCTTTAACCATCAGTGAAGACTAATGAAATAAAGAGCATTATAAGTTATGGGGAAAGTGTCACCAAGTTTTCATTGATTCATTCAATAAGTATTCATAGGGCATAGTCCTGGAGAATATAAATTCCCTACACTCAATGTCCCTATCATGTACTTAAAAGTATAAAAGTCACAACTATAAAATGCTAAGTAGCAATTGTATTAGTCAGGGTTCTCCAGAGAAACAGAACAATTAGGATAGGTATAAATGTATATTAAGAGATTTTTTTTGTAAGGAACTGAGTCACAATTGTAGGAGGTCCTCAAGTCTGAAATTTGTAGGGGAGGGTAGCAGGCTAGAAACCCAGGTAGCATTTCTGTATTGCGGTCTTAGAGGCAGAATTTATTCTTCTCGAGGAAAATTCAGTTTTTGCTCTTAAGACCTTCAACTAATTGGATGGGCCCCACCACATTACCAAGAGTATTTTCTATTACTTTAAAGTTTACTAATTATATGTTAATCACATACAAATAGCTTCACAGCCAGATCTAGACTAGTGTTTAGTTAGTTACACCAAATGACTGGGCACCATAGCCTGGCTAAGTTGACCATAAAATTTAACCATCACAGAAGCTCAAGATAATAGATAAAATTATTATTTCAGATATAGCATTTGATATTGCAGCTCTCCAATGAATTTTAATCATACATAAATCCAAATGAGCCATTATGAAAACTAGAATATTAGACCAATTACCGTAATCCTTCCCTCCAGCGCCAGTTATTTGGGGTGGCGGGGGGGGAAGAGGTGGTGTGGAAGTGCTGAACCATTTATTATAATACAAATATTGTAGGAGTTGGGAAGAATGTTTTGAGTGATCTATAATAAATCTCTATCACTTTTTTTTTGCTTTAGTTTGTTATAGTTGGTGAGTTGTTTTTAAAACATGTCCACACATTCCTTAATTCTCTTACTATCAAGAGATGAAATCTAATTACCTTGAATATGGGCTAGTCTTAACCTGCTTCTAAGGCAAAATTAAATAGAAAACAAGATACAGCTCCCTTCCAGATCATACTCTTGGAAAGCTTGCCCTGGGAACCTGGCTACCATGCTGAGAGAACCTCAGATTGCAACCAGAGACCACATGTAGATGTTCTCGACAACTGCTTCCGCTGAGATTCCAGCTAGCAGCCAGAATTAGGAGAGAAGAAGCCTCGCAAGTCAACATCCAGGAGCAACCTATGAGAAATCCTGAGCAGAAACCAACTAGCTAAGGCCCAATCAATCCCTAGAGCAGTGAGAAATAAAAATAAATTATTACTATTGTTTTACACCTCTATGTTTGGTAAGACTTGTAATGAGTCAAAAGATAATGGGCATATTTTACTGGTAATTGAATAGATATTTTAGAAGGTAATTAATAGGTTGAATTTACTTAATAATATGTTGAATAATAAGTTTATTTATTGAATACTTATTGTGTGCTGGAAACTGTTTTAAATACTTGATAAATGTATAAAAACTCATTTAATTATCACCATGACCCAACAGAGAGAGTTGCTGTTATTACCCAGTTTTACAGATGAGGAAGCAGAGGCACAGAGAGATTATGTAACTTGCCCAAAGTCACACAAGGATTTGGGGACCCAGGATTTGAACTCAGTCTGGCTCCAGAGTTCATGCTTTTTCTCTAGACCATCATACATTTTCCAAGGAAACAGGGACGATGACAAAGGGATTTCATTTTATTTCATACATAGGACAAGTCCACAGAAGAAATGGTTACCATTAAAAGCAAAATAGAAAACATTTACAACCATTTAAATGGTATATAATCCTACATTGTTACCCTGGGGTATCAACATGTTTTGTGAGGCACAGGAAGACTATGAGAAAAAAACGTCCTCTGTTACGGAGGCCTGGAAACTCTTAGCAATTGCCAGAACTTTAATTTTTTTTAATGTTTATTTATTTTGAGGGAGAGAGAGACAGAGCACAATCAGGGGAGGGGCAGAGAGAGAGGGAGACAGAGAATCTGAAGCAGGCTCCAGGCTCTGAGCTGTCAGCACAGAGTCCGATGCAGGGCTCAAACTCATGAACTGTGAGATCATTACCTGAGCCGAAGTGAGTCGCTTAACCAACTGAGTCACCCAAGTGCCCCAACAATTGCCAGAACTTTAAACAATCCTAGGATAACTTAATATAAAATAAATCAGGCTAGTTTGACTTGCAAACACTTAGATGTTTTTAATAACGCCACGATTTTCACAGCCTCCAGTGAGCTGGGATCTACTCCAGAGTAGACATTCAGAGCAAGGCAAACAAACAAACCAACATTCCCTCAGTCTGCCAAGTGAACTGTATCCTTTGCTCACCAATGTTTACCCTGTGAGGTCTTCTCTCAGCTTGTCTATGTGAGGTCTCGGACACTTGTGACATTCATCTTCTCACCTTGGTTTCTGTGTTCCTTAAACACATCCAGCATCACCAAATCAAATTCTTAAGTTATATAGACTCTACATAACAACTAGAAGTAAGGTGAAGTCAAAGTATTCTAAACTGAAAGGCACTGTGGATTATCACCAGCTGATTCTATTTAATAAAGCCCTGCAGGGTGACAAAAGGAGGCTGTGACGAGTGACACATCTTGTATCACTATGAGAGAGAATTATTTATCAGAGAACCATTGACTAGAGGACTCTGCCACTGAAGCACAGAGGCCGAAAGAGCTCCATTATTTCTATTGAAATCTTCCTCATGGCATGGGCAAGATGATAAATGATAAAGGAGAACAATAGTTTTAAAAGAGACATCCTTATCTTTTAGAGATGGAAGGAAGATACAGAAAATAAATGTGAGCAAAATAAAAGCTGTCTTTAACATCAGGTGTTAGCTTGGTACTATTAGCTGGACCCAGGTGTTACGAGGAAGTTACTTGATACATCCAGATCCCAATGTTCTCCTACGAACATAAATAATTTTACAGAACATCAACATCAGACAAAGCCACTCAGTGGTTATGATGAATCAAGGCAAAAAACAAGACTAATCCCTATATAGGTCTGAACATAAACATTGTCCAAACCATAAAAATAATCCAACATTCCTCCATCCTGGCTCAGATGAATAACTGCTGCTGCTTTATAAATTGCATCATTAGCCTTGGTCTGGTATTCCCTCCTTCTAGATAAGATATATTTAATATACAGAATCATGTAATTACCCACATTTCCTGATAGCATCCAATTCAGAGAAAATCTTTAAACTCTTTTCAAAACCACCGACCATGAGCCTAAATCCTACAATAAGTACTCCCTAGTATATCATTACCAAGATGTTACTCAGTACCCCTTTGCATGCAGTCTCTCTCCTTATGAGAGAAACAAGCCCTAGTTGTTCAAATACACATTCATTCCTGGTGATCTTGAGCAGAAATGTAGACAAATGCAAGCAAGAAAGAGCTAAGCCTTACGTGAATCAAGAATATGGTAAGTCTCAGGGCACCTGGGAGGCTCAGTCGCTTTAAACACCCAATTCTGGATTTTTGGCTTAGGTCATCTCACGGTTCATGAGATCAAGCCCCATGTAGGGCTCTTAACTGTCAGTGCAGAGCCTGCTTGGAATTCTCTCACTGCCCCTCCTTTGTGTGTTCTCTTTCAAAAATAAATAAACTTAAAAATATATGGTAAGTCTCTGGTAGATCAAAGAGAATAATCATGGTAACTTTTTTACTAAATTAGATGTCAACAACTGAATAGATGGTTCGCAATAATACACAATATATAGAACCTTTACAAAAATATTTTCAGTAATACTTAAGTATACAACTGGCTAATTCTTTAACTATAAAATGGCAAAGAGTTTATTTTGGTATTAACTCATAAAAAATTGAATGTACACAAATACAAGAGAGCAAACCAAGTTATCACTTTGGCATAAAGGTTGACAGACTAAGTCTTTTGTAATTTCAGAAGCGATATTCTGAATATAATTCATTCTCAATATAATCATTTGGAAATCATATTTTACTTAAGTGAAGACATCCAGTTTGGGAATTTTGACACTGCAGGCATCCATGTAAATATTTCTTCCTGGCTATCCTTTATCACTGAGAGTGTCCATATTTTGAGTGTATAGTTTACTTCCAGAATAACTATAGTGTTCAGAATGCATATTTGGTACTCAATCCATTACACTAATACCAAGAGGAAAAACCAAGCTCTATCAATTTTCATAACACTGGGAACTATCTCTGTGTACTACGTAGGCTGTCATCTATGAATAGAGGTTAAAAACAAACTGGTGTGGGGGTGCCTGGGTGGTTCAGTCAGTTAAGCTTCTAACTTGAGCTCAGGTCATGATCTCATGGTTCATGGGTTCCAGCCCTGCATTGAACTCTGCACTGAGTGGGGAGCCTGCTTGTGATTCTCTCTCTCCCTCGTCTCTCTGCCACTGCCCCACTCGCTTACGCACACATGCATACTCTATCTCAAAATAAGTAACTAAACTAACTAAACAAAACAGTGTGTGTGTGTGTGTGTGTGTGTGTGTGTGTGTGTGTGTGTCTGATTATATGCCATCACAAGACCCTGAGTTCTGTGAAGTGTTTTCTGGTTTGTATTCACCCCACTGCTCTGAATCCTCAGGCTCTAGCCAGAGAAATGTGGAAGCACTCAGTGAGGAGTTATAGCCTGACAGGAATATGCAGATTTGGCAAATGTACTCAGAGTAATTTTAAAAAATCAAACCTCAATTATGGCAATTTTAATGATGTTTTATCATATGGTTTGAAAATATAAAGGTGACAAGGGAAGAGGCCTGGTTGAGTTACTGTGGATTGGCTCATGGTCATAAGGACCAGATGGAGAAGCTCCAGGAAACCAAAAGAGACATTCGGAGGGAGTGGTATTTACCCAAAGGGAAGCACTTACTCATGAGAGAATCTGGGTGAAGGATGAACTTATGGAAAACAGTGGTGAAAATTTCAGTCAGGTTTCTCCCCAAATGATTTCATAAATGTGCCTCATATGTCAAAACTGCCTACAATAATTTAGGTTGAAACATTCACTTGAGAAGCAGTGATAGTGAGAAACCTATAAAAATAACGAATATAGAAAAATTCCCAGAATTTTCTTACTCAAAAGAACTCAATCATAAGATGAATATTATTAATTTATGAACATGATTTAATCTTTTAGCTAAAGTCCAACTCTAAACATAGTATGGAAATTTGTAATAAAAGAAACATTTGAGTATGAAGGAAGTAGGCAACTTCTAAACCACAGAATATGCTCAATGAACATCAGAAAGTTCCTTCTGAAGAGACTCAATACACATGCAGTGCAACTTCCCAGAGCCCAAACCAGCCCCAATCATAATAACTCCTACTGAACAGAAATTCTGTGCATGTGATTAATGTGGAAAATCCTTGGTTGCACTTTGTCTCTTTCTCATTTTCATTCTCACCATTTTTTCAGTTTCTGCAAGCTCATGCTTTTTCTCTGGTTTTTTCACCTTTCCCTCAGCTTTCCAGTCTCTCCCTTACCATTGTACACTGACATACATTTATATATTCAATATCACTTCTCTTTTCCACATAAGTGCTGTATTTTTACTGCTGAGTATTACTTTAATTTGTTTTCTTTTTCCTATCCTATCCCTTTTTTATTTATTAGTAGAAGGGGAGGGGCATATATTTGTACTTCTTCCATTTTTTTAAGTTTATCAACTTTTTATTTTATCAAGGAAGGACACTATGACAACTACTAAAAGAAAACAAAAGAAAAAAGAAAAGAAAAGAAAAGAAAACTATAATATCCAAAGTAGGGAGGGCATAATCTCAGAATAAAGAATAGTTTCTTCCCAAGTTAGGACAGTTAGAAAATTTATGCCAACAACACCCACCACCTCATACTTATATTTACTCACTTTACCAAAGAATAATAAAACCTTCACCTGGATAAAGTTATCTCTCAAGGGTATTTTGGATTCTATGATTCCATTCATGTTCTATTATATTCTATTTGATATGTTTTATATATACTTTTTTGTATACAGTACAAAATTTACATCTTAATTTACAATTGTCTATCTTCTACACATGGGGTACTGATACTAATTTTCATATCCTAAGCAGGCTCTGCCTCACCCTAGTTATTAATTGAAACTCTTAGTAGATAATTGTAGATTCAAATGCAGTTCTAATGCAGTTCACATTTAGTTATAAAAAATAATGCAGAAGTCCCATAGTTATTTTCTTTATCCATTATAATATTTTGCAAAATACAGCAAGGATATTGAATAGACACAATCCACACATCTTGTTCCAATTTACCTAGTTTTACCTACATTAATTTGTGCAGTGTATGGAAGGGTGTATTTAGTTCTATACATTATCATCACAATTCTAGGGTTGTGGATCCACCCCAGTCAAGATGCCAAACAGTCCCATCATTATGAGAATTCTCTGTGTTGCCCTCTGATAACCACATTCACCTCCCCCTGCTCAGCCCCCAGCCCTCCTCCTAGAATTATTTTTTCATTTCAAAAATGTTATATACATGGGATAATGTGATATTTAACCTTTGGGATTGGTTTATTTCACTTAGAATATTCCCTGGATAGTCATCCAAGTGCTGTGTGTATCAATGTTTTGTTCCATTTTGTTGTTGAGTAGTATTCCATGGTATGTATATACCATGAATTGTTGGCCATTCATCTTTTGAAGAACATTTTCGTTGGTTCCGTATTCTAGCTATTAAAAACAAAACTGCTTTGGATATTTGTATAAAAAACCAGAAGCACAAACAAACCCTTTAATGGAGCTTTTTCATCATATGAAAGATAGATAGACCATTACTCACATGTCCTGGGTTTATCCAGCTCAATGTACTATTTTCATTCTAGGCACTATTCAAAATGGTTGTAAATCATTTAACCTTCATAGCAATTGTAGGAAGTAAATAGTGTTATATCCCCAGCTATGTATGAGAAAATTGAGGCAGAGAGTGGTTAAATAATTTGCTCAAGGTCACATAATTGCAATTATTTGAACAAAAATTTAAACCCAGGCAGCCACTCCATAGAACATTATTGTAATCCTATGTTAATACAAAAATCAGTAAAAGCACAAGAATCAACTGAAAAGTAAACTTCTCCCTCTCTCTTTTAGCTATTTATGACTATTTCCAAGCTTTAATGAAGATGATCATTGGCAAGTCATTTGACCTTACCAGACCTAGACACATTTATGTGTAAAATGTGCTGAATCTATTTCATTATGCATATGTGCCCTTCCAAAGCTCATGCGCTAATTTTCGCTATGGTGAAAGGACTACCTGCCTTTCTTTAGTCTAAGTGGGAGACTTTTAACTTCAAGAACTGGAGAAGCTCAATAATTTCGGGGCACTCAGATTTATATTTGAATACAAAGGAGCAGAGCACCAAATATTCCATAGTTTATATTTACTTTAAAACAGATTATTTTAGAATGCATTTATCTGTGACAAATACATTTCCTCTTAGAAACATTTAGTTCTTACTTTAAGGCAAGAATTTTACAAACATTTATTCCAACATGTCCTGCAATACAATTTCCAAAATTTTATGAGCTTTTAAATTTATTGCAAAAAGGGAATCAGAATAAAACCTCTTTTCCATTTTACCCAAACTGAGTCTTAAGACCAATAATGACAACTAAGCATATTTTTCATATCTTCTCTTGTATGCATATTATCCCTTCACTGACAGTAAAAAGACTAATTTTAAGTATCATTTTTTTCCTCACAACTTATGGTTTAAGGCTTTTGAAAAATTCAAAGTTATTTCAATTGTATTATAGACTAAGGTAGAATACTGCACAAATGTTGTATAAATTGAAATTTCTCTACAACACCATGGTAGGCATTCTTATCTATGTCAAATTAGAAGCATATTATAACCCTGGGGTAAAATGTTACATTTTAAAATTTAATGGATAAGCAAGAAAATGTTCTAAAAGAGCACCAGTAAACTCTATCACAATCTGTACTTCATTGATTTATATTTTCATCATTTTTCTGATAGATATAAAAAAGGAATTTCCCTCTGTCAAAGAAAATAAAGCTTGAAATACAGGTCTCCATAGGGAAGTTCACATGAGGTACTTGCAAGAGGAAGAGTTTTCAAACAAAATTCACATTTATTCTATTCCTGAAGAATCTGATAAATCATTGGTCAGAAGATGGCATCTCATATAAACGTGTTGAAAAAAAAAACCATCATTTTTCTAATAGTCAACAATTTGGCAAACACCATGTAGAAGTTATGTTGGTCTCTAGAGTCTTCTATAAAGTTGTTACTAAAACACACACACATACGAACACAAATCATAGCAATTTTATGCTGTGTGGTTGCAGACACATAAAAAATTGTTTTCCCAAAGGAGACTTTTTATTAAATGTTATGCCCAATTAAGTTCAGTTAATCGTTTTGGTGTAAAATGAGTTGCTGTGGAGTTGTTTTCCCTGAGGGAGTACGCAGCTATCTGGTTTTGTAGAGAACAAACAGCTGAAAGTAACCAAACCATCATTCAAGCTCCACCAGTTTTTTCTTTATATAGGATCATCTTGTCTCAATACCACTAGCTTTAAATAGGGCAAAAGTGTTTACCTGGATGTGATGTGGTGTATTTTTTTCTAAGTGTATAAATGCTCTGCAGTACAGGTGTCTACAAGGCAGGGGGTCTCACCAGCTTACGGATCTCCTGTTTCTAAGGAGCGGGGTGGGGGTGGGGGCAGTCTTTAACAAACTTCTCTTGAGTGCAAGGAGTGCAACGAATTTAAATATATGTTAATGATAAATGTACTTAATTCTCCTGGGTCCCTTTCTGAACACTAGGTTTTGCATCAATTATAACAAATAGTAATGATGCTACATTGTTTTCAGTTTGCCTAAGAAATTAAGACTCCAAAAACTTTTCAATTATAGGTAGCATTTGAAATGTTCATAGTCACCTTTTTAAATTTTTTAAATGTTTATTTATTTTTGAGGTGGGGGGGAGGGGAGTGGAGGAGCTGAGAGAGAGACACAGAATCCGAAGCAGGCTCCAGGGTCTGAGCTGTAAAGCACAGAGCCCGACGCAGGGCTCGAACTCACAAACCACAAGATCATGACCTGAGCTGAATACGAAGGCTTAACCAGCTGAGCCACCCAGGCACTCCTGAAATGTCCTTAGTCATCTTAACTATAGCAATTAACAGCATAAATTGTTGAACAAGGCATTCAAAAGACTCAAGATCGAAGACAAACTGCACTTTTATTCTTTCAGTGGTGAAAACCTAAATGAGAAAATTCCTCCTGACCATCAAATCTCTAATAAAACAATGCACAATAGACCTCTTGCCACAAGATAGCACATTACTATACAATGCAGAATGGCAGTGCTTTTCCTCATAATCCCTACTGTGCTACATATAAATTAGAATTTATATGATAAAAGCAAGGTATTAATTCTATACATGGTATTTTTAAGAAATTATAAATTAGTCATCATTCTTCAAAACATTCTGCTGATTTCTCAATTTACGTTCTAAGCCCAGCAGTTGCTGGGACCCTACAAGAATAAATTGATTTTCTTATTATATAAAGGGACTCTCAACTAATGTTATTTTCATAAAATTATTAATTTGAGACTATTTGGACTAGAATAATGTAGTGTTGTCAACATACAGCAAAATGGTATATAGATACAATAATGGATGTTTAAATTTAACATTGAATTTTATTTTTTTACTGTTTATTTTTCAGAGAGAGAGAAACAGCACTCAAGAAGGGGAGGGGCAGAGACAGAGAACCCCAAGCAGGCTCCGCACTGTCAGTGCAGAGCCTGACTCAGGGTTCAATCTCATGAACTGTCAGATTAGGACCTGAGCTGATATTAAGAGCCAGAAGCTTAAGAGACTGAGCCACCCAGGTGCCCCTTAACATTGAATTTTAAGGTATATTGTCATGTAGAAATATTTAGAAAAAAATGATCAAGCTGTCCCTACCAGAAACCTCAATATTTTTTAATTTGTTTCTTTGTGCAGTGACCAGATGGGAGTGTGAGGAATCACAGAAGTCAGAATCTAAAAGTAACATGGAGAAATCAGAAGAAGGAGGGGCATGTGTGCTAACACAAGGCTTGCACACCTTAGTCAGGTGTGGAGGTAGGTGACACAGTCTCAGAGCCAAACTCTTAAGGAGTAATCAGAAGTCAAGGCATGTTTGTTTTTTTTTTTTTTTTTTTTTTTTTGCAAGATGGCGGCTTAGGAGGACGCTGGGCTCACCACACGTCCTGGTGATCACTTAGATTCCATCTACACCTGCCTAAATAACCCAGAAAACCGCCAGAGGATTAGCAGAACGGAGTCGCCGGAGCCAAACGCAGACGAGAGGCCCACGGAAGAGGGTAGGAAGGGCTGCGAGGCGGTGCGCGCTCCACGGACTGGCGGGAGGGGGTCGGGGCGGAGGGGCGGCTCGCCGGCCAAGCAGAGCCCCCGAGTCTGGCTTGCAAAAGCGGAGGGGCCTGACGGACTGTGTTCCCACAACAAGCGCGACTTAGCGTCTGGGAGGTCATAAGTTAACAGCTCTGCTCGGAAAGCGGGAAGGCTGGAGGACAAAGGGAGGGAGAGCTGCTGAGCCCCCTGACAACAGAGCTCAGTTTGGTGGGGAACAAAGGCGCTCGCCAGCGCCATCTCCCCCGCCCATCCCCCAGCCAAAATCCCAAAGGGAACCGGTTCCTGCCAGGGAACTTGCTCGCTCCGCGCAAACACCCAACTCTGCGCTTCGGCGGAGCCACACCTCCGGCAGCGGATCTGACTCCCTCCCGCTGCCACAGGGCCCCTCTTGAAGTGGATCACCTAAGGAGAAGCGATCTAAGCCTGCCCCTCCTGCCACCGAGCACCTTGCCTACCCACCCCAGCTAATACGCCAGATCCCCAGCATCACAAGCCTGGCAGGGTGCAAGTAGCCCAGACGAGCCACACCACCCCACAGTGAATCCCGCCCCTAGGAGAGGGGAAGAGAAGGCACACACCAGTCTGACTGTGGCCCCAGCGGTGGGCTGGGGGCAGACATCAGGTCTGACTGCGGCCCCGTCCACCAACTCCAGTTATACACCACAGCACAGGGGAAGTGCCCTGCAGGTCCTCACCACGCCAGGGACTATCCAAAATGACCAAGCGGAAGAACTCCCTTCAGAAGAATCTCCAGGAAATAACAACAGCTAATGAGCTGATCAAAAAGGACTTAAATAACATAACAGAAAGTGAATTTAGAATAATAGTCATAAAATTAATCGCTGGGCTTGAAAACAGTATACAGGACAGCAGAGAATCTCTTGCTACAGAGATCAAGGGACTAAGGAACAGTCACGAGGAGCTGAAAAACGCTTTAAACGAAATGCATAACAAAATGGAAACCACCACAGCTCGGCTTGAAGAGGCAGAGGAGAGAATAGGTGAACTAGAAGATAAAGTTATGGAAAAAGAGGAAGCTGAGAAAAAGAGAGATAAAAAAATCCAGGAGTATGAGGGGAAAATTAGAGAATTAAGTGATACACTAAAAAGAAATAATATACGCATAATTGGTATCCCAGAGGAGGAAGAGAGAGGGAAAGGTGCTGAAGGGGTACTTGAAGAAATAATAGCTGAGAACTTCCCTGAACTGGGGAAGGAAAAAGGCATTGAAATCCAAGAGGCACAGAGAACTCCCTTCAGACGTAACTTGAATCGATCTTCTGCACGACATATCATAGTGAAACTGGCAAAATACAAGGATAAAGAGAAAATTCTGAAAGCAGCAAGGGGTAAACGTACCCTCACATATAAAGGGAGACCTATAAGACTCATGACTGATCTCTCTTTTGAAACTTGGCAGGCCAGAAAGAATTGGCACGAGATTTTCAGGGTGCTAGACAGAAAAAATATGCAGCCGAGAATCCTTTATCCAGCAAGTCTGTCATTTAGAATAGAAGGAGAGATAAAGGTCTTCCCAAACAAACAAAAACTGAAGGAATTTGTCACCACTAAACCAGCCCTACAAGAGATCCTAAGGGGGACCCTGTGAGACAAAGTCCCAGAGACATCACTACAAGCATAAAACATACAGACATCAAAATGACTCTAAACCCGTATCTTTCTATAATAACACTGAATGTAAATGGATTAAATGCGCCAACCAAAAGACATAGGGTATCAGAATGGATAAAAAAACAAGACCCATCTATTTGCTGTCTACAAGAGACTCATTTTAGACCTGAGGACACCTTTAGATTGAGAGTGAGGGGATGGAGAACTATTTATCATGCGACTGGAAGCCAAAAGAAAGCTGGAGTAGCCATACTTATATCAGATAAACTAGACTTTAAATTAAAGGCTGTAACAAGAGATGAAGAAGGACATTATATAATAGTTACAGGGTCTATCCATCAGGAAGAGCTAACAGTTATAAATGTCTATGCACCGAATACCGGAGCCCCCAAATATATAAAACAATTACTCATAAACATAAGCAACCTTATTGATAAGAATGTGGTAATTGCAGGGGACTTTAACACCCCACTTACAGAAATGGATAGATCATCTAGACACACGGTCAATAAAGAAACAAGGGCCCTGAATGACACATTGGATCAGATGGACTTGACAGATATATTTAGAACTCTGCATCCCAAAGCAACAGAATATACTTTCTTCTCGAGTGCACATGGAACATTCTCCAAGATAGATCATATACTGGGCCACAAAACAGCCCTTCATAAGTTTACAAGAATTGAAATTATACCATGCTTACTTTCAGACCACAATGCTATGAAGCTTGAAATCAACCACAGAAAAAAGTCTGGAAAACCTCCAAAAGCATGGAGGTTAAAGAACACCCTACTAACGAATGAGTGGGTCAACCAGGCAATTAGAGAAGAAATTAAAAAATATATGGAAACAAACGAAAATGAAAATACAACAATCCAAATGCTTTGGGATGCAGCGAAGGCAGTCCTGAGAGGAAAATACACTGCAATCCAGGCCTATCTCAAGAAACAAGAAAAATCCCAAATACAAAATCTAACATCACACCTAAAGGAACTAGAAGCAGAACAGCAAAGGCAGCCTAAACCCAGCAGAAGAAGAGAAATAATAAAGATCAGAGCAGAAATAAACAATATAGAATCTAAAAAAACTGTAGAGCAGATCAACGAAACCAAGAGTTGGTTTTTTGAAAAAATAAACAAAATCGACAAACCTCTAGCCAGGCTTCTCAAAAAGAAAAGGGAGATGACCCAAATAGATAAAATCAGGAATGAAAATGGAATTATTACAACCAATCCCTCAGAGATACAAACAATTATCAGGGAATACTATGAAAAATTATATGCCAACAAATTAGACAACCTGGAAGAAATGGACAAATTCCTAAACACCCACACTCTTCCAAAACTCAATCAGGAGGAAATAGAAAGCTTGAACAGACCCATAACCAGCGAAGAAATTGAATCGGTTATCAAAAATCTCCCAACAAATAAGAGTCCAGGACCAGATGGCTTCCCAGGGGAGTTCTACCAGACGTTTAAAGCAGAGATAATACCTATCCTTCTCAAGCTATTCCAAGAAATAGAAAGGGAAGGAAAACTTCCAGACTCATTCTATGAAGCCAGTATTACTTTGATTCCTAAACCAGACAGAGACCCAGTAAAAAAAGAGAACTACAGGCCAATATCCCTGATGAATATGGATGCAAAAATTCTCAATAAGGTACTAGCAAATCGAATTCAACGGCATATAAAAAGAATTATTCACCATGATCAAGTGGGATTCATTCCTGGGATGCAGGGCTGTTTCAACATTTGCAAATCAATCAACGTGATACATCACATTAACAACAAAAAAGAGAAGAACCATATGATCCTGTCAATCGATGCAGAAAAGGCCTTCAACAAAATCCAGCACCCTTTCTTAATAAAAACCTTGAGAAAGTCGGGATAGAAGGAACATACTTAAAGATCATAAAAGCCATTTATGAAAAGCCCACAGCTAACATCATCCTCAATGGGGAAAAACTGAGAGCTTTTTCCCTGAGATCAGGAACACGACAGGGATGCCCACTCTCACCTCTGCTGTTTAACATAGTGCTGGAAGTTCTAGCATCAGCAATCAGACAACAAAAGGAAATCAAAGGCATCAAAATTGGCAAAGATGAAGTCAAGCTTTCGCTTTTTGCAGATGACATGATATTATACATGGAAAATCCGATAGACTCCACCAAAAGTCTGCTAGAACTGATACATGAATTCAGCAAAGTTGCAGGAAACAAATCAATGTACAGAAATCAGTTGCATTCTTATACACTAACAATGAAGCAACAGAAAGACAAATAAAGAAACTGATCCCATTCACAATTGCACCAAGAAGCATAAAATACCTAGGAATAAATCTAACCAAAGACGTAAAGGATCTGTATGCTGAAAACTATAGAAAGCTTATGAAGGAAATTGAAGAAGATTTAAAGAAATGGAAAGACATTCCCTGCTCATGGATTGGAAAAATAAATATTGTCAAAATGTCAATACTACCCAAAGCTATCTACACATTCAATGCAATCCCAATCAAAATTGCACCAGCATTCTTCTCGAAACTAGAACAAGCCATCCTAAAATTCATATGGAACCACAAAAGGCCCCGAATAGCCAAAGGAATTTTGAAGAAGAAGACCAAAGCAGGAGGCATCACAATCCCAGACTTTAGCCTCTACTACAAAGCTGTCATCATGAAGACAGCATGGTATTGGCACCAAAACAGACACAGAGACCAATGGAATAGAATAGAAACCCCAGAACTAGACCCACAAACGTATGGCCAACTCATCTTTGACAAAGCAGGAAAGAACATCCAATGGAAAAAAGACAGCCTCTTTAACAAATGGTGCTGGGAGAACTGGACAGCAACATGCAGAAGGTTGAAACTAGACCACTTTCTCACACCATTCACAAAAATAAACTCAAAATGGATAAAGGACCTAAATGTGAGACAGGAAACCATTAAAACCTTAGAGGAGAAAGCAGGAAAAGACCTCTCTGACCTCAGCCGTAGCAATCTCTTACTCGACACATCCCCAAAGGCAAGGGAATTAAAAGCAAAAGTGAATTACTGGGACCTTATGAAGATAAAAAGCTTCTGCACAGCAAAGGAAACAACCAACAAAACTAAAAGGCAACCAACGGAATGGGAAAAGATATTCACAAATGACATATCGGACAAAGGGCTAGTATCCAAAATCTATAAAGAGCTCACCAAACTCCACACCCGAAAAACAAATAACCCAGTGAAGAAATGGGCAGAAAACATGAATAGACACTTCTCTAAAGAAGACATCCGGATGGCCAACAGGCACATGAAAAGATGTTCAGCGTCGCTCCTTATCAGGGAAATACAAATCAAAACCACACTCAGGTATCACCTCACGCCAGTCAGAGTGGCCAAAATGAACAAATCAGGAGACTATAGATGCTGGAGGGGATGTGGAGAAACGGGAACCCTCTTGCACTGTTGGTGGGAATGCAAATTGGTGCAGCCGCTCTGGAAAGCAGTGTGGAGGTTCCTCAGAAAATTAAAAATAGACCTACCCTATGACCCAGCAATAGCACTGCTAGGAATTTACCCAAGGGATACAGGAGTACTGATGCATAGGGCCACTTGTACACCAATGTTCATAGCAGCACTCTCAACAATAGCCAAATTATGGAAAGAGCCTAAATGTCCATCAACTGATGAATGGATAAAGAAATTGTGGTTTATATACACAATGGAATATTACGTGGCAATGAGAAAAAATGAAATATGGCCTTTTGTAGCAACGTGGATGGAACTGGAGAGTGTGATGCTAAGTGAAATAAGCCATACAGAGAAAGACAGATACCATATGGTTTCACTCTTATGTGGATCCTGAGAAACTGAACAGGAACCCATGGGGGAGGGGAAGGAAAAAAAAAAAAGAGGTTAGAATGGGAGAGAGCCAAAGCATAAGAAACTGTTAAAAACTGAGAACAAACTGAGGGTTGATGGGGGGTGGGAGGGAGGAGAGGGTGGGTGATGGGTATTGAGGAGGGCACCTTTTGGGATGAGCACTGGGTGTTGTATGGAAACCAATTTGTCAATAAATTTCATAAAAATAAATAAATAAATAAATAAATAAATAAATAAATAAATAAATAAAAGAAGTCAAGGCATGGAGCCTGGAAGTTACACTCTTTGGCATGATTTAGGTGAGGATACACATCAAAAGTTCTGATGGGTCCACGTTTTCATAGGAACTGTTTGGCAGCTAACTTAAATAGAGAGGGAGACTTATTTTAAACACAGAAATGCTTCTCAGGAAAGTGAAGGGCAGAATTTCCGCTGAGGACAAAGAAGGATCTGGAACCAATAACTGAAAAGCTACAGGAAAAAAGAAAAAAAAATCACAAAATCCTCTCTTTCCTCTCTGCTGACCTGCTTCACTCTTCCCCAACCCTGAGAAATGACTTTTATCTGCTTTATAGCATTCATGATAGAGAACTATCATCACTAATATCCCCCTGCACTTTTTTCCCCTACAAGTGATGCCAGGCTGATTGGAATCACCTGGATCTGGTGTCAAAGTCCTCCTGGAAAAGGCTCACTGGCTTAAATCAGCTGTTCAATTATCTGTGGCTATAGGCACAGTAACAGGGTTATCTGAACAATGAAAACTACCTGGAAATCAAACTTGTAATTTCTGTATTTCTGTATAAAGTAGAACTTTACCAAAAGCATGCATCCTAGGACGGACCTCCAGAATGTGGAGGAAAATTGGTAAAAATTAAGCGGGTCACTTAGTAGGTTTGTAAGTCTGTTCTGCCTGACATCTAAAATATTTGAAGAAGACACACCCACCAAGGACAATCCTTCTGAGTTCTTAAGCATCATCTGCAAATCCAGAAGAAAAAAAAGTCACATATTTTCATATTTCCTAGAAATATTTCTCTGAGACTATTATGTTCCCTTAAAGACAGATTGTTATTTTTGATATAATATGTTTAAATTATATGTAGTTAAGTCTACCACTTTTCCATCATGATTTTCTGTACTGATTTTAAGCTACAACATCCTCATGTCATCCAGAGATATATCATCCAGAGATATATCATCCAGAGATATAAAAATACTTCACAACTTTTTTTTTTAATTTCTTCGTTGTTGGTTTTCTTTAAACTTCACTGCTAGGAGCCTCAGAATGAAATGTATTGCCCACTTTAAGCAACTGAATAGTCCAGGAAGCCTAGAAATATGTCTTTTTAGTTTAATCTCACTTTGATGACTATCCAAATTTATATTTTACTTTGTATTTCTATTATATGTATTTCTTGTAAGCCACTTCAAATCTTTTGTCAAAGAGGGGCACCTGGGTGGCTCACTTGGTTAAGCATCCGAACCTTGGTTTTGGCTCAGGTCATGACCTCACAGCTTCATGGGTTTGAGCCCCCCAATTGGGCTCCGCACTGGCAGTGTAGAGCCTGCTTGGGATTCCCGCTCTCTCCCTCTCTCTCTGCCACTCCCCCACTTGCTCTCTCTCTCTCTCTCTCTCTAAATGGATAAAGAAACTTTAAAAAAGGAACTAAAAAAAATCTTTTGCCAAAGAAAGGCAGTTTTGGGGGTGCCTGGGAGGCTCAGCAGGTTAAACACTGGACTCTTGATATAGGCTCAGGACATGATTTCCCAGTCATGAGACTGAGACCCATGTCAGGCTCTGTGCTGAAGGTCCAGAGCTTGCTTGCTTCCTCTCTCTCTGCCCCTCCACCATACGTGTGTGAGCACACGGGTGCACTCTCTCAAAATAAATAAATAAAAACTTAAACTGAAATTAAAAAAAGGCAGGTTTTGAGTAAATAGTTTATTTTTTACCTCTCTTGGGTTAAATCTCACATTGTTTTTATAGGTACCAGCAGAGGAAAAAATTATATACTTAATGTAGTTTTTCCCATAAAAACTTTTGAAAAAAACATCAATTTTAGTAAAAAAAATTGTTCTTATGTTCTCTATTATATTTTATAATATGTCTTTTAAGCTTACTTTCTTTTTAATGTGTTAAGCAGGGGTGATAGTCAATTTTTCAAATGCCTGTTTGCCATGGGTCTCACAATCAAAATGGATACCAACCCCATTTCCATTTCCATTTCCAAACTGTAGTGCTTGGATAGAGTCTTAGCAGTATCCCGCTATGCCAGCTAGTTACCCATTAGTTGTTATTTTGGGGGTGTTCAGGATGGTCCTGAAGGAAGGACTATAACTGCTAAGACAGTGGGTGAGTACTTGGGAGCCTGGGGAACTAGACGTTTACTAGATTGTACAAAAGTATTGCAACACTGAATAGCCAGTGTACCCACATCATTGCATATTTTATAAATATTAATATGATGCTACAGATAGGGGCTGATGAATAAATACATGATTAAAGAGATCTCCTTCTTACTCTGAGGAAATAAGTATATGATTTGAAGCCCCCTATTGTGGTTTATGAAATAGATGATCTATCATATCTCGTCACCTTTAGAAGCAAACTTTAAAACATCAATTTTTTTTGCTGGTAAAGCTGGATGGAATATGTGGTGACTAGGAAGCCAAAAAGAGTTCTCTAAGCGTTCCAAATGAAGCCGTACTAGTCAGTCACCAGAAGATCCTGGCCTTCTTCTCAACACACTAAATGCAAAGAGCCCAAGAATCCAAAAGGCAGAAGAAAGAGGACGAGTGAGTCTGGCAGACCTAATAGATCCTGAATAATACTCTGTCCCAGATTTCCCCCAGGAATATTAAGAGGCAAATCAGAGCAATTGTGAAAGATGGAGAAGAAAAGGGAGAGAACCAGGAAAGGGTGGGGCGATCCAGGCACAGACTAGCTTTTCCAAATACTATTAGTCAGATAGTTTACTTTTGAGGAGAGCAACATTACACAGATATTGATTCCTTTGAGGAGTAAAGTGGGAGGTCCCTCCCCTTAAAGGGATTTAATAAACATCAAAGTAGATAATAATTTATAGCTTCATGTAACAAAATCTGGAGCTAGCATAAATGTAGCTTCCTCAACTTTACAAATACATTAAATTCATTAAATTTCTATTGTTAATTTACAAATTTACCTAAGAATTTATAGCAACTACTAAATTAATGTGGAATAGCAGGATGCATTTATTTCTGAACTTTGCAATATGTTGGTCTCATTACTTGCTCTGATTCTCTCAGCTACATAGTAAAGCAGATGTCAAAAGCTCTGTGAACCTCAGCTTTTACACTTATGTGATAATGATAATAACACCTCCCTTTTGAAACAAAAGCAAAAATTAACTATTGGGACCTCACCAAAATAAAAAGCTTCTTCACAGCGAAGGAAACAATCAGCAAAACTAAAAGGCAAGCAACGGAATGGGAGAAGACATTTGCAAATGAAATATCAGATAAAGGGTTAGTATCCAAAATCTATAAAAAGTCTATCAAACTCAACACCCAAAAAACAAATAATCCAGTGAATAAATGGGCAAAAGACATGAATAGACACTTCTCCAAAGAAGACATCCATGGAGCTCCTGGGTGGCTCGGTCAGTTGAGCGTCCAACTTCGGCTCAGGTCATGATCTCACATTCTGTGAGTTTGAGCCCCGTGTCGGGCTCTGTGCTGTCAGCTCAGAGCCTGGAGGCTGCTTCGGATTCAGTGTCTCCTTCTCTCTCTACCCCTCCCCCACTTGTGCTCTGTCTCTCTCTGTCTCTCAAAAATAAATAAATATTAAAAAAATTTAAAAAAAAAGAAGACAGCCAGGTGGCCAACCGACACATGAGAAACTGCTCAGCATCACTCATCATCAGGGAAACACAAATCAAAACCACAATGAGATACCACCTCACACCTGTCAGAATGGCTAACATTAACTCAGGCAACAACAGATGTTGGCGAGGATGAAGAGAAAGAGGATCTTTTTTGCATTGCTGGTGGGAACGCAAACTGGTGCAGCCACTCTGGAAAATAGTATGAAGGTGCCTCAAAAAATTAAAAATAGAACTACCCTACAACCCAGCAATTGCACTACTAAGTATTTATCCAAGGGATACAGATATGCTGTTTCGAAGGGGCACACGCACCCCCATGTTTATAGCAGCACTATCAACAATAGCCAAAGTATGGAAAGAGCCCAAATGTCCATTGATGAATGCATGGATATATATATATAGTATATATATGTGTATATATACTATATATATATATACACACACACACAATGGAGTATAACTCGGCAATCAAAAAGAATGAAATCTTGCCATTTGCAACTATGTGGATGGAACTAGAGGGTATTATGCTAAGCAAAATTAGAGAAAGACAAATATCATATGACTTCACTCATATGAGGACTTTAGATACAAACCAGATGAACATAAGGGAAGAAAAGCAAAAATAATATAAAAACACAGAGGGGGACAAAAACACAAGAGACTCTTAGATATGGAGAACAAACAGAGAGTTACTGGAGTGGTTGTGGGAGGGATGAATGGGCTAAATGGCTAAGGGGCATTAAGGAATCTACTCCTAAAATCATTGTTGCACTATATGCTAACTAACTTGCATGTAAATTAAAAAAAAAATAAATTAAATAAAAATTAAAAAAAATAATGCCTTCCTTTCAGGAGAGATAAACTTACATCAAAAACACTTTGTATAACCAACTCATTACTGAATATTTTACAGAATTCAAACTCAACATACTTCAACTAAGTTAAACAAAAGATGGTGCCAAAATGTGTCAGTAGCATGAACATACTTTGCGATCCATTGATCTGTCCAGCTTTGAAAATATAGAATTCCTAAAATTTGTTGGGGACTTTTTTGGTTGTGGAATTTGTTTGTTTACATTATATAAAATTTAAACATGGAGTGTTAATTAAAATTCTTAAATTATCCTAAATTAAATTTGCATAATTTATATATTTAATGCCACTGAGTTACAAAAATCCAAATACACATAAACCATAACCATCCAATTCAGATAACTATTAAAAACAAAATTTAAAAATGAAGAAATTTCGGGGCGCCTGGGTGGCGCAGTCGGTTAAGAGTCCGACTTCAGCCAGGTCACGATCTTGCGGTCCGGGAGTTCGAGCCCCGCATCGGGCTCTGGGCTGATGGCTCAGAGCCTGGAGCCTGTTTCCGATTCTGTGTCTCCCTCTCTGTCTGCCCCTCGCCCGTTCATGCTCTGTCTCTCTCTGTCCCAAAAATAAATAAACGTTGAAAAAAATTTAAAAAAAAAATGAAGAAATTTTTCTTCTGGCCAAAACTGAGTAACAGGCCCCTCTAAACTTTAGACTACTAAAACAACAGGCTGGGGCAGGGAATTCATGAACAATAGGTCTCAAGATATTATACTTCAGGTGACTAAAGACAATAATTTCTGAAACATTTTTGCATGACTTGGTGAGGAAAAGGGAAACCAGGCTCAGCTTAGCAGTCTCCCTGAGTGAGGCAGGTATTGCTGGAAGACAAGAAGGGCCATCGTGGCTAGACAGCTACCTAAGGAGCTGTAGATTCATGGAAACTCCCTCCAGAAACTTCAGCTAGGTTACTATCAGCTCCTGCATGTGAAGAAATTACCAAGGTCTAGGAAAAGGCATTAGAGGAAATACTCTCCAGTAGTCCAAGGACAGTTCCTGTTCCCAGCAGTCAAGGGAAGAACCTCAGAAGCAAGCAACATCAAGTAGACTACTCAGAAAAGTTCTCTTACCAGTGTGGCCAAATTAGCCCTAGAGTAATGTTACATACCCTACCTAACTAAGCTTTAAAGTAAGACTCACCAGGAATCAAATCGTTTCCAAGTAAATTAACTGTATCCTAGAACAAAGTTCAAGAATATTTATAGAATACAAAAATATCCAGCACTCAGTAGTGTAAAACATTCATTCACTTTTGCTGAGTTTTACCTCCAGGAGTTCAACCAGGTTCCCACAATGAAGAACTGAGAAAAATACCCTCACATTTCTGTCAGAGAGAGAGGAAAAGGAACCATTTTGAAATGAACCAAAAGAATATTCTTAACAAGGCTTACCCTCAGTAAGAACTAGTTAACAAAGTCTAAACAGATGGGTTTTTTCAGCACCTACTTGACTTGAGGGATGGGACTTAAGCCCACTCCAGCCCACCTGAGCCTTCTTGTTCCTCCTAAGTGAGGAGAGGGGGAAATGAGAAACACTTGTGAAGTTCACACACCAGAGGGCATAACCTCACTAATAATTCAAAGAGCCGTGAGACAATTTCAAGCAACCAAATATGCATGTAATTTGAGTCCCTAAAAGGGGGGAGGGGGAGCGGGTGGGGTATGACAAAAATTTTTGAAGAAACTATTGCCAAAATTTTTCCAAACTTGAATTAAACTACAGACCCATAGTTCCAAGATGCCCCACAAACCCCAAGTACAGGAGTTGTGAAAAAAATAAAAACTATACCAAGGCACATCATAATCAAATTGTTTGAAGCCAGTGATAAAGATAAACTCTTAAAAGAAGACAGAGAAAAAAAGGTAACAAAATAAGATTAACGATAGATTTCTTATTGGAATACAAGTAAGCCGGAAAACAAAGGAGCAACACCTTTAATGAAAAAAAAAAACCCGTCAACTTGTAACTCTATATTTTAAAATAAAGGTGAAATAAAGGCTTTTTCAGACATAAGAGCTAGGGAAGTTCATTGCCAGCAAGTCTATATTATAAGAAATATTAAAGAACTTCTGAGGACAATGGCATAAGATAAAAATCTGGATCAACACAGGAAAATGAAAAAAGAGCTGGGAGCTGACAATGGATGGGAAAATATAAAGAGTGAAAACACTGATTTATTTTTATTTTTATTTTTATTTATTTTTATTTTTTTTTAAGTTAAGGATTTTTATTTTTTTATTTATTTATTTTTTTAATGAAATTTATTGACAAATTGGTTTCCATGCAACACCCAGTGCTCATCCCAAAAGGTGCCCTCCTCAATACCCATCACCCACCCTCTCCTCCCTCCCACCCCCCATCAACCCTCAGTTTGTTCTCAGTTATTTTTAAAATTAAGTTTACAATTATAAACTAACACCCTCCCCGACCGCCGTCCATCACACACACACACACACACACACACACACACACACACCCACACACAATGCTCAATGTTCACATGGCTTCTCAATTTACCAAACATTTAACGAAAAAGTCATTCCAATTCTGCAAAATCTCTTTCAGAAAACATAAGAAGAAACACTATATAACCCATCCTATGAAGCCAGCATTACTGTAATACTAAAACCAGATAAAGACATTGCAATAAAAGAAAACTACAGTCCAATAATTCTTATAAAAATTAATGCAAAAATTATTAGCACATTTTATCAAATTAAGCCCCCAAAATATAAAAATTATAATATATCATGATCAAATAAGGTTCATTGTAGGATTGTAAGACTGGTTTAATATTTGAAAATCAATCAATGTAATTCATCATATTAACAGAATGAAAAAGAAAAACCATATAATCTCAATAGATGCAAGAAAAGCATTTAACAAAATGCAACATCTATTCCTTCTTGAAAAAAAAAATTTTAGTAGACTATAAATAAAAAGGGTTATTCTCACCCTTATAAAGGGAATCTATGAAAAACCTAAGAACAGATTTGTAAAACTGACACTACCGACTTTATGGCCTACTATAATGTGCCAGTAATCAACATCGTGTAGCATTAGCAAAAGAATAGACAAATAGATCAATGAAACAAAATATAGAGCACAGAAATAGACCCACATAAACATAGTCAACTGGTCTTTGACAAAGGAGCAAAGACAATATAATCAAGCAAAGATATGTCTTTTTAACAAATGGTTCTGAAACAATTAGACTTTCACATGAAAAAAAAATCTAGATACAGACCTTAAACCCTTCACAAAACTTAACTCAAAATGGATCATAGACCTGAATGTAAAATACAAAAACTATAAGACTCCTAGAAGAGGGGCGCCTGGATGGTTTAGTTGGTTAAGGGTTAAACGTCTGACTCTTGGATTTCAGCTCAGGTCATGATCTCATTGTTTGTGAGTTTGAGCCCTGCATGGGGCTCTGTGCTGACAGTGGAGAGACTGCTTGGGATTCTCTCTCTCTCTCTCTCTCTCTCTCTCTCTCTCTCTCTCTCTCTTCTCTCTCTCTCTCTCTCTCTCCCTCTGTCTGCCCCTCCCCTGCTGTGTGCTGTCTCTCTAAATGAATGAATGAATGAATGAATGAATGAATAAATAAACTTAAAAAATACCTCCTAGAAGATAACATAGGAGAAAACCTAGATGACCTTGGCATGGCAATGACTTTTTAGATACAACACCAAAAGCACAATTCATGAAAGAAATAATAAGCTGGACTTCTCTAAAATTAAACACTTTTGCTCTACAAAAAACAATGTCAAGAAAATGAGAATCAAGCCACATGCTGGACATACTGGGAGAAATATTTGCAAAAGACATACTTAATAAAGGACTATTCTCCAAAATATACAAAAATTCTTCAAATTCAACAGTAAGAAAACAATCCAATTTAAACATGGGCCCAAAACTTTCACAGATACTTCAACAAACAAGATACACAGATGGCAAATAAACATATGAAAAGATGCTCCAGATCATATGTCATCTAAGAAATGCAAATTTAAACAATAATGAGTTGCCAGTGCACACCTATTAGAATGGCTCAAATCTGGAGCACTGACAACACCAAATGCTGACAAGGACGTGAAACAATAGGAACACTCATTCATTGCCGACAGGAATGCAAAATGCTATAGCCACCTTAGAAGACAGCATGGAGATTTCTTACAAAACTAAACAAATTCATACCATACAATCCAGCAATAGCACTCTTTGGTATTTACCCAAGGAAGTTCAAAACTTACATCCACTCAAAAACCAGCACGGGGATGTTTATAGAAACTTTATTTAAAATTGCCAAATTTGGAACTAACAAAGATGTCCTTTGGTAGCTAAATGGATAAATAAATATAGAACAGTATATTAGCACTAAAAAGAAGAGTTATTATGCCATGAAAAGACGTGGATGGAACTTAAAAGCATATTGCTAAGTGAAAGAAGCCAATATGAAAAGGCTACGTACTATATGAGTCTAACCAAATATCATTTTGAAAAAGGCAAAACTTTGGAGAGAGTAAAATCATTAGTGGTTGCCAGGGTTTGGGTCCAGGGAAGGATGAATAGGCTGAACATGTATTTTTAAGGTAGTGAAAATACTCTATATGATACCATAATGATGGAGGCATGTCATTATATATGTATTTCAACACATAGAAGGTACAACACCAAGAGTGAATCCTAATGTAAACTATACAGACACTGAGTGGTTATGACATATCATTGTAGGTTCATCAGGTTTTTTTTTAATTTTTTAATGTTTATTTATTTTTGAGAGACAGAGTGTGAGCAGGGGAGGGACAGAGAAAGAGGGAGACACAGAATCTGAAGCAGGCCCCAGGCTCTTAGCTGTCAGCACAGAGGCTGACGTGGGGCTGAACTCGGGGCTGAACTCACAGACCTCTGAGTTCATGACCTGAGCTGAAGTCTGATCAGGTGCCCCGTAGGTTCATCAGTTTTAACAAAAGGAACACTCTGCTAGGGAATGTTGATATTCCACTCTGCTGTGGATGTGTGGGGGCTGGGGTATATGGGAACTCTCTGTACCTTCCTCTCAGTTTTGCTGTGAATTGAAAACTGCTCTAAAAAAATAAAGTCTTAATAAAAAATTAATTCCTAAAAAACTGAAGGACTAACTGATGTCTCTGGCATCAATTATAATAAAGCTACAATAGCCAAATCAGAATAGTATTGGTTTCAATATAGACAAGAGTTCAATAGAAAAGAATAGAGTACAGAAAAGAGGCAAAGACAATTCTGTGGGGAAAGGCAAATGGCATGTATTTATTTGTTAAAAAAGAAGAATTATTGCAATCTATAGCTCACAACATGTACAAAAGATACACTCAATAGATGACACATATCTGCATTTTAAAAATAATTATTATTTCAATCTACAGCTAATACCATATACAAAAATTAAATTTAATAGAACATAGGTCTAACAGTAAAAACTAAAACTATAACACTTCCATAAGAAAACATAAAAGAAAATATTTCTGATACTGGATTAGACAAACACTTTCCATATAGAAAAAAAATAATAATAAATTGGTCATCATCAGAATGATTAACTTCTTGTCTTTGAAAGATGCTAACAGAATAAAGACCAAAGACTAGAAGAAATTATTCAAAAATGACATAGTTGATAAAAGATTTATATCCAGAAAATGTAAAGAATCTTCAAACCTCAGTAATAAGTAAACATACAACACAAATTTTTAAACTGGGAAAAATATTTGAATTAGACAAAAAGATATATGGATGGGGGCGCCTGGGTGGCGCAGTCGGTTAAGCAACCGACTTCAGCCAGGTCACGATCTCGCGGTCCGGGAGTTCGAGCCCCGCGTCAGGCTCTGGGCTGATGGCTCAGAGCCTGGAGCCTGTTTCCGATTCTGTGTCTCCCTCTCTCTCTCTGCCCCTCCCCCATTCATGCTCTGTCTCTCTCTGTCCCAAAAATAAATAAACGTTGAAAAAAAAAATTAAAAAAAAAAAGATATATGGATGGACATGTAGAAATAGGCACACAAAAAACTGCCCACAACATTAGTCATAAAGTATATGCAAATTAAAACCTCAATGAGATATCATTCAAACCATTCAGATGTCTAATATTTTAAAATAATAGCCATACTAAGTTTTGTTAGTAATATGGAGCAACCAGAACGTTTACATGCTTCTAGTAGAAATGGGAAATGATCAACAAATCTAGAAAAGTTTGGCAATTTGTTTCTTTCCTTTCTTTTGGCACCAAAATTTTTATTTACTTACCTTCCTGCCCTATTTTATTTTATTTTATTTTATTTTATTTTATTTTATTTTATTTTATTTTTAGAGAGAGATGGAGAGAGCACAAGCAGGGGAGAGGGACAGAGGGAGAGAGAGAAAGAATCTCAAGCAGACTCCACACTCAGCACAGAGCCTGACATGGGGCTTGATCCTACAACCCTGGGATCATGACCTGAGCCATAATCAAGAGTCGGACACTCAACCAACTGAGCCACCCATTCAGCCTCTTCCAGCTCTCTTTTAACATTATAAACCAAATGAATCTTTTCAATTCAGGGTAGTGATAGGAACCATCATGTTACAAATGGTAGCAGATCTATGCCTGCTTTTATGATTCTCTGGACCCTCTCAACCTCTGGCTGTCACTTCCCTTGTCCTTTTTTGGTTGTCCTTTAACAGTATATTCTAACCCTTGTAACATAGGGAAAGTACTAACCTCATTGTTCTGAGAATATCTTAAACAAGAAAATGTTCAGCACTAAGCCAAGCTCTCAGGAGCATTCAAACTCCCAATAATTCCTCCCTGCCCTTGATTATAGTTCATGCTCATCTGCCATGTGCTGAAGAAACAATGAATCAGTAAACTAAGAACATAGGTATAAAGTCCATAGACCAAGGGAGGGTGTAGATGGTAAATTGCATGGGCTTTATGACCACCACTGCTGACCTCCAATCTAAGTAAGGACTGACTGAGTGAGCAATTTCAAAACCCTTGAGCTCATGTTTCCCTGTGGGTGTCTCCTGTGTATCTATACCATGACCAGGGCTTGAGGAGTGGCTTCTCAATTCCTCCTGCTACACATGGAGCAGTATGAGGGATGCAGCAGAGGCTAAAGACTGAGTGACTAGCCTGGGAGTGGGGTAGGGGGGACAACAGGGGACATTAGCAAACCTGCCTCAAAGTCAGTGCCAATTGCTCTTGGAGAAGAGAGGTGGGACCTTAGCAAGGCCAGCAGCTAAAACACAAACAACAGGCCTGGTTTTCAGTGGTGGTAATGATCAGGCTTAGAAGGGCCCTAATAGGACATGGCCAGGTACTGGACCTGCTTCTCACTCAGTTTGGTCAGCTTCCCATTCAGCTTACCCACTGGGCTTCAGCCATTGCTTCATGTAGCTTCTTGGGCAGGAAGTGGACCTTGAAAGAGTACTTGTCTGGGTGGGGCCACAGCTCTATCTGCACCAATACCTGGTTAGTGAATGAGTTGCTCATCACAAAACTGGGATGGCCCATTGCATAGCACAGGTTGACCAGCTGGCCCTTGGCCAAAAGGCTGATACAGAGCCCATTGTTCAGCCAGTAGCGGTCCACTTGGGGTTTGACGTTCACTTTCTCCACAGTTTTCATTCAGCCACCTGACGGCAATCTCTACATCAAAGTGTCTAATGTCAGACATGATGGAATCATCTTTCATCTGCTCAAAGTGTCAGCTGAGGATGATGTCAATACATCCCTTGGTGATGACAAATGTTTCCCTCCTGACAGGCCTCATCCATAGTGGTCACCTCAAAACTCTCCATGGCAGCCTGAAGTGCATTAATGGATCAATCTCCATGATGATGACACAGGCCCAGAAATATCTCATGGCCTGGGCACAGCCTTTGCCCACATCGCCATAGCCAACTACCACTGCCACCTTGCCTGCAGTCATCATGTCTATAGCCTGCTTGAAGCTGTTATGAGAGACTCCTGGCAGCCATATAGGTTGTCAAATTTGTTCTTGGTGACAGAGTCATTGACATTGATTGCAGGCACCTTCCAGATCCCATTGGCTGTCATCTTGTATTGATTGTGGACCCCCTTGTGGTCTCTTCAGAAATGCCTTGGATGCCTGACAGGAGCTGTGGATGTGAATAAGGTTGGTGAGGTCACTTCTGTCATCCAGAATCATGTTGAGAGAAAGTACATCCTTGAAGTATAGCATCTGCTCAATGCACCAGAGGTACTCCTCGTCTGTGTCACCCTTCCTGGAGTACACTGGGATGCCAGGTTAGAACAGCAGTCACTGCATGGTAACTGGGTAGAGAAGATGTTGCAACTAAGTGACTGCACCTTAGCACCTAGAGCTACAAGGGTCTCAATGAGGACCGCTATCTCCATGGTCATGTGTAAGCAGGCAGTGATGCGGGAACCCTTCAGTGGTTTGAAGACTGAGTACATCTCCTGCATGCACATCAGGCCCAACATCTCATTCCCCATGATGTCCAGGGCCTTGCATCCCCTAGGAAGCCAGATTGATGTAGCAACTTTGTAGATAAATTTCTCCAACACACTGGTGGCACATGGAATGATGAACATGGGCAAAGGGGAAAGGCACAGAGTAGACAATACTGGGCGAGGCAAGTTTGACAATTTCTTAAAAATGCGTATCTAAACCTATCATATGAACCAGCCATTCCTTATTAACCCAAGAAAATGAGGTCATATATCCACACAAAGAATTGTGCACATGAACACTTTGTTCATAATCATGATCAGAAGCTGGAAGCAACAAAAATGGCCATCCACAGATGAATGGATGAACAAACTGCAATCCACACACTGCAGTACTACACAGCAATGAAACCAAATGAACTATTAATACATGTGATAAAATAGATAAGTCTCAAAATAATTATGTTGAATGAAAGAAACCATACAAGAAAGAATGCATACTAGAATTGTATAAAGTTCTTGGAAGTATAAACTAGAATACAGTGAGAGAAATATCAGTAGGTGCCTGGGGCTGGGGAGCGGGCTGGAAATAAATAAGAGGAGGGATGATAAAAGAGAAGACTTTGGGGGATAGACAATATGTTCATTATCTTGACTGTGTGATGGTGTCACAGTATATACACATTTTGAAACTTAACATATTTGTAAACTTTATAGTTTATTATATTTCAATTATTCTTCAATAGGGCTGTAAAAGAAAGGGAGAAAGATGTATAGCATACAGCAGGAAAATTCATTAAGATAAAAAATGGAGATTTTAAAAATATGGGATAATTACTTACCTGAAATTTTCAGTATTTTTATTCCAAATGAGACTAAACAATCCATTAAGTGAGTGTTGTTACATCAAAGTTATTTCACATATAAGTAGTATTGAGCACCATGTGTGGCACACGGTAGTGACTTAATAAATATGGGTAAACTGAGTATGTTTACCATTTAATTTACAGAATAAAGAACACTGTGGAAGGAAGCATATTTAAAACTGACTAGCTGGTGATTGTTTAAACACCATCATTAAGCTGTCTCATTTCTAGGTCCTTAGAATAAATAAACAACGTCTCTCTCTGTGCGTTGTTGGTTTAAAGAACTTCAAATTTAAGGAATATGATGTGCACTGGCGTGCCTGGGTGGCTCAGTCGGTTAAGCATCTGACTTCAGCTTGGGTCATGGTCTCACAGTTTGTGAGTTCAAGCCCCTCGTTGGGCTCTGTGCTAACAGCTCAGAGGCTGGAGCCTGCTTCGGATTCTCTCTCTCTCTCTCTCTCTCTCTCTGCCCTTCCCCCACTTGCACTCTCTCTCTCAAAAATAAATAAATCTTAAAAAATAAAAAAAAGGGAATATGATGTGCACTAACATGCAAATTATTTTTCCATTTTGTAGAAAGAAGAAAGTGATTAAAAATTAAGAATTAACTTATTGGAGTCAATCCCTTTAAACATCTTAAATCACATTCATTCTTTTATTCTACTCCACTTCCCCACCCTGCCACGGAAGAGATAAAAAAGTCAAACCTTTTCTTCCCACCTATAATACAGTGGCTATACCAAAAGACCTAAGCAGCAAGGGCTCCAAGCAATACTTTAACTCCTCCTATCAAAAACATCTATTTGTTCTGCCCATATTCATTGGATAAATCTCAAATTATACCAATTCAATTGAGATGCAGCTATTTTTAGATGTAAGTATACGTATTTTATATTGCCTCAATTTCCCACATAAGTTAGGGAAAAGGTAAAATAAAGCAGACCTGCATTTTTCAAATTCATTGTAAATTCCCCATACTCCAATTTACAGTAGGGCAGACTGAAGACATAATTCTTCACAAAATGTTTTCATTGTAAAAAGCATATACATCTATCATGCTTATGGATCCAAAACATGCCTTTATTAACTTTTCAGAAGCTATGTTTGATGTACAAACAGAATATTGCATTTGAAGCAGTCACACCTTCTCTTTAGATACAATGGATATTTCAACTTTAAGGAAAAAAAAAGTCCCTTCCTTCAATTAGGCAAATATATTTAATTGAAGAGACAGAAAATTATGACAACATTTTTGCAAGTGTAGTTTCATTTTGAAGTAAGATTTTCTTTTCTTCCAGAATTAACCTTATTGAGCTGTTTCCCTGTCTTGCCTTTCAACTGAAACTGTATGTCTTCAAGGAATATATTGGTCATGGGTTAAAAAAGAACTGTCAAGTTGGCTTTTTACACATGATGAAATGGAATATTGCAAATCCCTTAAATCATTTCCCAAATCAGAAGAACAGATGGTGCCTCAGAGCAGAGCCCCAGCCTGCCATTTCCCTGGGATTTCAACCAGTGCTTAACTGTGTGAGACAGTAAGTGCCTCATTCTGCTGGTCTGGAGTAGTTTGTTGGGGCTCAGAGAGAACACCACCAACAGTGTCTGGAACAGAGTAGGAAGCTGTGCCCAGAAGATCCATGTTTTTAAGAGTACAGGTTTCAGTGGAGTTTTTTGTTTATTTATCCCTCTTAACTCTGAAGATAACAATGTAGTAAAGAGGACAGCAGATTAGGAATTGGGGGCTTAAGCTCCGTGTATGGTCTACCCCATTAATTAGGAATGTGACCTTTCCAGTGGCTTCTTGCCAAACACCTAGTCCAAACATATTTGCCTCTTATTAGGGCCTTTTCTATGTTTGTCAAAAAAAAAAACAAGAAAAAGCCTTTTCTTCAAAAATAAATAAATAAATAAATAAATAAATAAATAAATAAATAAATAAAACAAGAGGTAAATTAGCAAACTGCATTTCTTTCTTTTCCTCAGCCAACATTTTAATCATGTTTGTTGTTTACGTTTTCTAGTGATTATCAAAGCAAGCAGAGTGAAGTTTGAAAATTGATAATTGGTTGTATATATTTTCATTTAGCATGGCTTGAGAGATCTACAGTCTGGACTCTGGCTCCAGCATCTTGCACACTACAATGTCTCTCTCTCTCTCTCTCTCTCTCTCTCTCTCTCTCTCTCTCTCTTCAGACTCTTAGTAAGTGAAACTCCTTTTGTCTGAACATCTTTTCTCTCCCCAAGGCTGGCTCTCCAGGACCCATCAGATCTCAAACATTCCCTCACTGTGGGCTTTCCAAAAAATTGTACCTAAAGTTGACTTTCCATCCTTCTCTCTTATGGACCTTATTCTGCCACTTTATAACACTAGTTACAGGAAATTTTTATTTCTATTTTTTTCCCATTAGACTGTAAGCTCCATCAAAGAAGAAAACACATCGATAAGTGTTACAGACTAAATGTTTATATCACACCCCTCCCCCAAATTCATATGTTGAAGCTCTAATCCCCAATATGATGGTAACTGGAGGTGGAGCCTATGGAAGGTAATGAGGGTGGGCCCCCATGAGGGGATTAGTCTCCTTATAAGAAGGGAAAGAAAGGCCAAAGATCACTCTCTCAGCCATGTGAGGACACAATAAAAGGTGGTCATCTGCAAGCCAGGAAGTGAACCACCAGAAGACAGGGAACCTGGGTTCTTACCCTACATGTAATGCTGGGTAAAGGTCTATTGGGGAAGAAAATTGCAGTTTCCTCAAGCACTAGATTAGACAGTTTAAGTAGATGACTTCTAAGTTTTTTCCAGATTCATAAATCTAAAAGAAATTAGGAAACAATGCAACAGCAATTATCAGATTAAAGAGAATGACCTCTTCATAACAATCATATATATTTAGGCATACATATAATATAGATAGATTGAGACAGAAATATATAGAAAGGTACACAGATATAGATAGGTATAGATATAGATATTTCTCTAATTACCACATCAGGGTACTCTAGATATAGCCATGTCCAGAAAACAGAAAAATGAAGAAAAAGAATTTAGTCTTCTACAGGAAGAGAGGGGACATTTAAATAATTAAAAATAATATAACTTATAGATATTTATATTTACAGACATAAATATCTATTATATCATCTATGGGTATTATTGATTTTTGTTGCCTTCAAAGAAAAATAATCTTTAAGACATAGCCACTTTTGCTAATGATGCTATCATTGCTTAAAACCTTTTTGGAAAAGTCTCCCTTGGACTTGCTTTAACAATCAGCTTAACAACAATGCAAATAAATCACAGTCATTACTTATATTTTTGGCTGCAAATTTTATTGCTTAAAGTGGTCATCTAACTTATTTACCTTATGGCTTTTAAATTATTCCTGAAGTTAAATTTACCCTGAAATAAAAATATGCTATAAATGAACCTATTCATTCAGCCAACCAGTCATATTTCATTCCATAAACTTACATAGAAAATCTTTTTAAAATATTATGCCACTAGGACTGAAAATTACTTCAAAATAGAAATTGCTGTGTGGTAAACTGTCATAGATTTTTGTTATGTTTGTTGAACCTGGGCCTCCTCTCTTTCCCTCATGTCTCATACTCAATGCATTAGGAAGCCTCTTAGCTTTAATATTGAATATATACTGAATATGAATCATCTTGCCATTTCTTTCCCAGCATCTTAGACCTACCATCACGTATTGCCTGTACAACTGCAATAGCCTCTTAGCTGATCATAGATTTGATAGATATTAAAATTAAGATTTAAGCACTGTATCTGGTCTGTATTCTTTTTTAAATTTTTTAAAATTTATTTTTAAAAGAGACAGAGAGAGAGAGAGAGAGAGAGAGAGAGAGAGAGAGAGAACAAGTGGGAGAGAGGCACAGAGAGAGGGAGACATAGAATCCGAAGCAGGCTCCAGGCTCTGAGCTGTCAGCACAGAGCCAGACCAGAGACTCAAACTCATGAGCTGTGAGATTTTGACATGAGCCAAAGTCAGATGCTTAACCCACTGAGCACCCAGGAACCCCTGCTCTGTATTCTTTAAAAATGTCAAAATCAGGGCATCTGGCTGGCTCAGTCAGCTAAGCCCAGCTTTGTCTCAGAGCCAGGAGCCTACTTCAGATTCTGTGTCTCCCTCTCTCTCTGCCCTTCCCCTGCTCTCTCTCTCTCTCTCTCTCAAAAATAAATTTAAAAAATGTCAAAGTCATTGTATTAGTCATCTCAGACTGCCATAACAAAATACCATACACTGAATGGCTTAAGCAGCAGAAATGTATTTTCCTACAGTTCTGGAATCTAGAAGTCCATGATAGAAGTGTCTGCTGGGCTGGTTTCTAGTGAGAGTTTTCTGCCTGGCTTGCAGATGGCTACCACCATTCTGTGTCTTCACACAGCATTTCATCTGTAGGTATGCAGAACAAAATAGAGAAAACTCTCTGGTCTCTCTTCTGTTAAGAACACAAATCCTACTGGATCACAGCCCTACCCTTTGACTTCACTTAACCCTAATTACTTCCTTAGAGGATCCATCTCCAAATACAGCCACACTGGGGATTAGAGCTTCAAGGTATGAATTTTGGAAGAACACATTCAGTCCATAACAGTCAAAAAAGAAAAGAAGAAGAAGAAGAAGAAGAAGAAGAAGAAGAAGAAGAAGAACCATCCTGTATTAAAAGAGATTAAGAGACATGGCAACTAAAGGTAACACATCATCCTAGATGGGATATTATTGGAACAATTGGCAAAACTCAAATAAGGCCTAAAGAGTAAATATTAGTACTGAATCAATGTTAATTTCCTGGTTTTGACAACTGCACTGTGGTTATAAAAGAGAATATACTGTTTTCGGATAAATAAATATGGAAGTATGGAAATAAATAAATATGGAAGTATGTAGTTGTGAAAAGGCATCATGCATACAATTTACAAATGGTTCTAAAATACAAACATACACGGGGTGTCCAGGTGGTTCAGTCTGTTGAGCCTCCAACTTGGGCTCAGCTCAGGTCATGATCTCATGGTTTGTGAGTTCAAGCCCCGCATGAGGCTTGCTGGCTTGCTGCTGTCATCACAGGGCCCTTGCGATCCTCTGTTCTCCTCTCTCTCTCTTTGCCCCTCTCCCACTAGCACTCATTCTCAAAAATAAATAAACATTTTGAAAATAATAATAATAAAATACAAACACACATAAACAATAAAATAAAATACACACACAGAAAGAACACAAAGCAAAGAAATGTTAACATTTGAGAAATCTGGGTGAAGGTATGTGAAATATTTTGTATAATTTTTGCAATTTTTCTTTAATTCTGAAATTATTTCAAAATATAAAGTTTGCAAAAAAATGTAATTCCATAGGTCTTTAGTTAGAGAAACCTACTTGATTTTTCACAGCAGGAATGGTAAGTTGCTACAGATAAAGAAGGCATTTGCTAGTGTGGGGGTGAATACAGAAAATTAGCTCAGCTGGGTTTGTAGGAGTTTTTACTTTTGGAACTGTTCTAATAACAAAATTTCAACAGAGGAAATTATAAAGACCTAATTGGCTTTGTTACATTCTTCATGAATCAGGAAGCATTCCATCTAGCAAGTAGATGGGCACTCTGAGGTGTACAAAAATGGAAGGTTTTTATAGTTAAGAGGGTGGGTGAAGAAACTTACTAGCAAAAGAAAAGCATTATTTCAGGCAAGACTTTCCCTTAGAGGAAAAAGCAAAGTGTCTCATCAACCAGGTTACCTCATCTTCCTTGGGGGGACGGAGAGGTCCCCTATGGCAGACTCTTTGGAGCTGATTGAAAAATTCCTGACTGACCAGTTAAGATTACATTTCTGGGGGAGGCAAAAACTGCATTAGCAGGTATCAAGCCCAAGTTTGAGAACTCAGTCTAAGTGACACCATTCTGGGTCTTCTCTTTAACACAACATACTCCATATGGAACACATACATATTTTTAAAAAACCTTTTAATGGTTATGTTCAATAAATGGTAGGTCATTGATGTTATAACTATAAAAAGTATAATACAGCCCCTGAGAACAAGGTAAACAGTAGAATGATTTGAAATAAAGGAATAATTATACATTTTATTTCTTTGGTCCTCCACCACAGGCAAATTATGTACCCCAAGAGACATTCAACAATGTCTAGAGATATTTTCGTTTGTCATAACCCTGGGGTAGGGAGGGATGCTATTTCTATATAGTAGATAGAGGCCAGGGATGCTGCTAAGCATCCTAGAATGCACTGGGCAGCCACTCCCAACAAATATTTATCTGACCCAACTGTCAACAGTGCCAGGTTGAAAAACCTTGCTTACTCAAGGATCACTAACTGGTTTCTTTTAAATCTGCCCTAGTAAATTTGCAACAAAATCTTGTGTACTATGCCTCTAGATATGTAAGCCTTAGAATTGCTGCCATAATCCACCATTTCTACTCAATACTGAAAAAAAGAAATTGTCTTTATTATGTTGTTTGTCAGACCGATGAATTTAGTTTAGCCTTTTAATGTAAATTGTAGCATTCAATGGATCATTTATACCACTAGTTTGAATTCATGACTTAGTCTTGGGTCAACTTAAGCACAAGTCATTATCTTTCCCTGATGATTCAAAGCTCTAAGGGAGAAGCGACCATAATGTTTATTTTCTTTTATAAAAACAAGCGTCACATATGGATACAAGATTTAGAAATAAGTTTTTAAATGAGTTTTTTCTTTCCCCACTCTGTTTTTCCTCCCATTATTCTAATCCACTAGAATGCCCTTATCCATCCACCTATGCCTCTTCTCAAGATCTTGCTCATTATTCAATTGAATCTTAAATGTCACCTCTTCCAAGACGCTTCTGGAATTATTCCAATTTGAATTAATGTCTCCCTTATTAATGTACCAAAAGCACAGGTATGGAAAATTCTATTATGACACATCGCATAGAATTATTTTGGATGTTAATTTTTCCCCCTACTATGTTAAAAATCCCAGAGGAAAGGGACAATGTCATTCATTTTCCTATTCTACATGTCACCTAGCATAGTGTCTCAAACACTGTATGTTCTTGGTTAATATTTTTTTATTAATTATTTTGAACACTGATGACATTGACGATATTCAAAGCAGCATGTCAGTAAACGATACACATTTGGAAAATCAGTAGGACAAACAAAAAGGTAAACTTGATAATAGAAATGGGCAAGTGATATGAATAAGAAATCATAGAATAAATACAAATGGTTAAAAAACATTTTCAGCTTCAATGGTAATTTATTACAATTAAAGCAATAATCATAACAAAACTCCTCTTATTCTATGCCAGGAACCACACTAAGCACTTAACACATGTGAACTCAGGGCACCTGGGTGGCTCAGTTGGTTAAGTGGCCGACTCTGGATTTTGGCTCAGGTCATGATCTCATGACTTTTGAGATGGAGCCCCGCATTGGGCTCTGCTCTGACAGCATGGAGTCTGCTTGGGATTCTCTCTCTCCCTCTCTCTCTGTCCCTTCCCTGCTCGCATGTGAGCACACACATGTGCTCTTTCTCTCTCCAAATGAACAAATAAACTTTTTTAAAAAAACATATAGACTCATATAATCCTCACAACTTTATGCAGCATACATATATGATCCTCCTTTTACAGGGAAGGGAACTGTGACACAGAAAGAACAAGTAATTTGCCCGAGTCTTGTGGAAGTAACAAAGCTGGTATGCAAACCTAGTTAGTCTTGCTGCAAAGCTCAAATACTTAACCAGATTATGCCATTCTGTCTACAAATTTGATAAATATCTATTCAATTATAATATATATAAGAAAACCTAAATACATGTTTTTATATTAGATAAAATTGTTAGATGTTAAATGCCAGGAGAAAGAATCAGATAAAAGTCATAGAAAAACCTTTAAAGCCCAAGCACGTTGTTTTTCATAGGTTGTAGTGGAATAGGGATCAATTTTGATTGAATTAATTCAATCAAATTAATCTCACTTAGAATCTTTATGTCTTATAGTGCCTCTGACAATCTGATTTAGACTGTGAATATCTACATCCAGGCATACTGAGAAAGAAAGTAACAGGAAAGAGAAAGATAACTCTCAACCAAAAAATACAAACAAACATTTAAAAAAAGAAAAATTCCTTATTCAGTTTAAGTTTGTGTTTGTGTGAAAGGTTAAAATGAATCAGTCAACTCAACTGCTTTTGGGACTTGGAGAATTCTTAGGTATACACCATACACATAAAGACCAGATGTCACATTAACCACGACATTCACTCTCTCTGGGATAGTTTGATATATTTAAAGGTTGAGTAATAACTTTGGACTTGAGCATATAGTAATGTTTCACACATAAAAATGTTCCCTATATTTCTGGGGGGGGGGGGTTGATTTGTCTTGTTTTTAATTGTGAAGTACAATTGCTATTTTTACTTCAAAACCATAAAGCAAATCATAACCAATACAATTGACATTAGATTTTTCTCTTCCCTTTAGAAAACTTTGCCCATCCTAGATACATTGATTGTTATCTGCTTTGTCTGACCCTTTACTTAAGAGTCATTATCTCACATTTAGTTCTCCTACACAGTGTGCAAAAGAAAGTACTAAATAAAAAGGTTAATGTATATAATTTGAGTAGATAATTTGCAAGATTATTGAAAGGGACATTCCGTACTCTCCCCACAGAGAAAGGCAACTAAAAGAACTATTTTACATTATTTTAACCAACATAAATTGTGATTATGTAGGACAAAGTACAAATATAAATCACTTTTCTTTTCCTTGCCAAAAGTTTGTAATTCTGGTACCAAGGTAATTTATCTTCACTATTTCCTGGGAAGTAGAAAAACCAGACAAGCCACACCTCATTGACCTTGGATATTTCTAACTAAAAAATGAATTGCCAACAAGTTGATAGAAATATGAGGAGCTATCACATTGGGCTTATGAAGAGAGAATAGCCCATGGTCAAGACAGAAAACCTGAGTTCTGGTCTTTGAAATGCAAACCCATTTTCTCTGAAATCTTGACCAACTCATATAACCTAGCAGTATCTACTTCTTCATCTATAAAATTAGATGACTGGACTCTGTCAAAATTTCCAGAACCTTTAACACAAACAAGTACTTACATAGCAGAGAACAGTCTATACTTTTATTTATTGTTAAAGGTACACAAATATGTGACCAAGAGCTCTTCCTATATGTTTAAGAAAATACCTTTCTTGGGGTGCCTGGGTGGCTCAGTCGGTTTAGTGTCTGACTTCGTCTCAGGTCATGATCTCGCAGTTCACAAGTTTGAGCTCCACATCGGGCTCTGTGCTGACAGCTCAGAGCCTGGAGCCTGTGTCTCCCTCTCTCTCTGCCCCTTCCCCACTCTCACTTTGTCTCACTATGTCTCTCAAAAATAAATAAATGTAAAAAAATTTTTTTAAACAAAACAAAAAAAGAAAATACCTTTCTTTAGTGTTTGTTCTTTGAGTACGCTGTTAGTTACTTGAGTTTTTAATCCTTTCAACAATCCATGAGAACGTGAGCAAGCTGCTTGACCCTCCTGTGCCTTAATTTATTTCTCTATAAAATCAAATGATAAATGTACCTCCACATAAGGTTGCTGTCAGAATCGAATGTGTTAGTGAATATAAAGCTTTTTAAAAATAATGCTTTACATATATAAAGTGCTCAATTAATGTTAGCTCTTATTTGTATTAATCCCATCTTATAGATAAGAAAACTGAAGTTTACAAAAGTTAATGAACATGCCCATGCCCCAACATCATACAGTTTGAAAACAGTAGAGGTTGGGCTTGAACCTAGGTATTGACTCCATACCCCATATCTACACACTGCTCTATTCTGTCTCCCTTCAAACATCCTGAACTAAGTAATGAAGAAAAACTATTCTGTTTTGCAGATTTGTTGACAGAATGCAGAGAGAAGATATAAAAGAAGTTACAAATTACTTTAGTAGATATTATGTTAACAGAAAATAAGAGACCCCTAAACTTGTTTTACAGAATGGAGGCTGAGAAATCATATTCCTACAGTAAATGTTGTAGCTACAGGATTTTCCTTGTTACTGGTGGAGAAACATCCAGAGATGTGAAGAGGGAAGACTGCCATAAATTGAATTATCAAACCAAACCATGAAGAAAATGCCAACAAGCCCTAAATGAATTTTTCTGCAAAGATTTAATAAATGCAGTTTCACAAATACTGTACAATATAAGGTATAAATTATGCTGCTTTCTCCCCAAAATTAGTTTAAGTGCAAGCTGGAAGGATTCCATGTGCTTAGGCTGATATAAAATTCAGTAAATACAGAAACTTTAAAAGAAAAGAATATAATAAAAAAGACTTCTAAAGATTATGTGAATACTGTAATTATCTGTGCATAAATGAAAGCATTTTATCTTTTTGTGCCTAAACAGGAAAATAAATACCAATAAAATGTGTCCCCATAGGAAAATTATTTCCAAAACCACTTTAAGAAATGGCAGCACTTCCCATATATAAGTATTTGGACTCTTAAGTTTAAATTTTGAATGTATAACATTGATTTTGACATATACATTTTAATACCCCTCTTTAAAAATATTTTGGATTTCATGTATAAAATTATACATAATTTATACAATAAGTGGAATGTAGATCCACAAAGCTGGTTTAAATAGAAGCTCCACTTTCATCAGTGATAGAAAATGAGATTTATATGGAGACAGTTATGGAATAATATATAATTAAGAGTTAAAGTGGTACTCGGTAGTTAGAACAAAGGCTAATACCAGATTGAACTTAATCAGACTGGGATATACATTCCTGCTCTATTTCTTGCTACTAGCTATATGACCTTAGGCAAGCTGCTTAACACTCTTCATGAGAAAAATCAGAATGACAACAAAATCCACCTGACAGATTTAGGAGAATTAAATGCAGTAATATTTATAAAGTACTGAGAATACCATCTGACATATAGTTATATATTCAATAAATATCAGTTAATATTACTATTTAGTGGTAATATTGATGCCTAAATTAAAAATGCCACATGTGGAAATGAGGTCAGAAGATTTCAAGAGCAGGAAAATTATAAAGTTGTTGCTCTGCAACAGTCATCTAGTATCCACATATACAAAATAGAACAGATAAAACAGGGTCATCACTGCAATGGCAATCACTGGAACTCATTGTATTGCAGAGACCCCAGCTCTGCAGACATGCCCGTTGGGCTCAATCCTTACTGTTGGGCTTTGCTCCCTACAATACCTGCAGCTCATTTTTAAATATAAAGCTACACAATTACCTAGCCGACATCAAATGGGATATATTATTAAGACAAATGTGTACAGAACACTTATTGAAATTATTCTTACCATGGAAAACAAGCTGAATTGTACAAAGGGATGAATCTATTTGAAAAAATAATTAAAGTCATAAATATCTAAACCCCAGGAAGAATCTGGAATCACAGATATCTCAGTGGGCTGCATAAAAGCAAATTGGACTCTACTTTTTGCAAATGAATATCAAGGGATATTCTGAGAAAAACATGTAGTCTGATAATACAAAAGGATATGTTAATTTTCTTCTTCTGTCTTCTCATCTTTGGAGATGATCTACAATCCCTTGTACATAGCAGACATTTAATAAAAGTTTGTTAAATAAATGATTCCATTAAGTATCCGTATTAGGTTGCTAAGGATACAAAACAAAAAACACAGCCTAAGAATTTCAGCTGGAAGAAATAAAGATCATTTAAGTGTAATTTGCATGCTTACCATATTAAATTTAGACAGGTAAAGATAATTATTCAGGGTCACTCAGCTAATTAGTGACAGTGCGGCTACCAGAAATCAAGCCTTAATTCCTAATTTAACTGGGAGACATATGTGATTCAAATTAAAGCTGAAATTGTAAAAACATGTGTTGAACTATAACGTATCAAGGATTTGTCAGTAGGCTCACATCAAGTAAAAGTTATTGAAAATGAAAGTAGTGCTTCTATAACGTTCTGCAAGCAGTGGAAAGATCTCTGAAGAAGGCATATAGGGATCTTTTACTACTGAGGTATAGGTCTATGTGATTCTCAATATTGGGACTGACATGAATAACTCAGTCTAATCCCCCCAAAATATATTACATACCCATATCTTACATATATTACATACATATCTCATGCACTGAGCTAGCAGCTGAGAATATAAGGAGAAATAAAATGCAGGTTATGCTATGATGGACAGATGTATAGCAAGGGGTAAACACACAGACTGTTGAGACAAACTGTGTTATACTCCTGGCTCTACCATTTACAAGCTACATGACCGTGAGGGTTTATTAAATCTCTCTTGGCTTCAGTTTCCTACTTCACAAATTGGTAATTATGATAGGATTATACCTTATTTATAGAGTTATGGAGACTAAGTTATTATGTATATAGCACTTAGAATAAAGCCTGTCATGGTTCTACAAATATTAGTCATTATTATTAACCACAAGGAATCTATAATCTGACAGGGATAATAAGACTATATATGTAATTACCGCAAGCTACCATAATGTTAAGTTACCAAATTAAAGCACAAAAATTTATCATAAGAGTTTAGAAATCACTTCATTTCCAACAATAACAAAAAATGGTAGGAATTAATGGGAATATACTTTTCCTCTGAAGGGTGTAATGATTGCAAAAGGAGAAGGTGAGGAGAAAAGCCAGAAAAAATTAGTAAGATAAGTTATGAAAACTGACTGTTATGTTTAGAAATATGATGGTCTAAAAGTCATTTTCAACCTGTTGAGAAATTTGTGCCCATGGAAGGGACAGGCAAATTATAAAAAGATTGTAAACAGAAAGATAGTGAGAAAATATGAACAGTAAATATGAGCCACATTTTAAAATTTATTTATCGGGGTACCTGGGTAGCTCAGTGGGTTAAATGTCTGACTCAATTTTGGCTCAGGTCATGACCTCAAGGTTTGTGAGATTAAGCCCTGCATCAGGCACTGACAGTACAGTGCCTGCTTGTGATTCTCTCTCTTCCTCTCTCTCTGCCCCTACCCCACTCACGCGTGCTTGCTCTCTCTCAAAATAAATAAACATTTAAAAACAATTAATTTATTTATTGACTCACTCGCTCCTAGTTAAATAAGATACAAGGGTTTACTACACACAATACTCCCAGCATGGTGGCAAATGTCTACTTCAGAGGTAAACAGCCACATGATCCTGCCTTTCTAGATCTCAGCATGTAGAAGAGGGTTCTCAGGAGAGGAAAGAACAAATGTGGAGGACCTGAGAAGTCTAGTATTAATGTAAATAAAAAGATAAGACCATGCCTTAAAGCACACTATCTATAAGTGTAAGCCATCGTAAGAGAAGCAGGTGCTGGCGCTCAGTTAACTTCAAGAGACGGAGGACGTATATCTGAAAAGGAAATGTGGTGATGTTAAATATGCATTCCTACAAAATATGGTAGAAGGAAAGAAAAGGAAGGGAAGGGAAGAAGGGACTGATTTTAGTTAAATACATGAGGTACAGTTGAAGACAATAAACATTGGTGGGGAGGAAGATGTGAGGGCAGGGATGAAAAGGGGAACACAAATAATCAAGATCTACCTGAGCTTATACTAGCAGAACAAGTAGGTGACTGCCAGTGAATCGAATTCTCTTAGGTAATCCCTGAAATCTGTTCCAGTTCTTTGATTCTATGATACCCTCCAAGAAGAAGGGCATAGCACATCTTAGAACGTACAACATAATGTTTCAATGTGTGTAATTAATGAGCAATACTCTATTCTTAAGGTGTGGCCTTAGTGACCCATTTAGATTTATAAGTTTCTGGTTTCTGTAATTAAACATAGCTGCTTAACCTCACCTGTCAAACCAAGAGCTTCTGGAGACTTCTAATTAACATACCTATTGGAAATCAATGGGAGTTATGACAAGTATGTGCCACTAATTGCCAAGACTGATTTCATCATTTGAGCCCTAGAAAGTAAATTTACTTTTGAGCCCTAGTAAGTAAATTTAGTTTTCAAGAATAAATTTCATAAGAAGATAATCAAATTTTTAAAAATATGTCCTAAAAGCATATGCTGACACTATGATAATAAAGTATCTTGTTTGTAATTGTGATGCTGCATAGCTTACTGGGTCCCCGAGGCTGGAAAAGCTGTTCAATATTTGCCACATACCCAGTCAGGTTGGTCTCATTACAATCAAGCACGATGGCGGTCTTGAGTTACAAGGAGCAGAGCACATCAATCTCTTGTCAGAGGGCCATATGCTCTGTATGATGTACAAGCCTTGCAAAGGGAACTTCTGCAAGGCCTAAAGAATGTCCTTAGACTTATTGATAAGGGCTGTAAACCATATCAGCAAAGAATTCTAAGATTTTATTCTCCAAAGTAAGAAAGAATGGGGAAAAAATACGCGATACGGCACACACACACATTCACAAAACTCTACTCGTTAGACTATACAGATGAGAAAAACAGAGAATCTCTTTTACAGAATTGTAGAGTATAGCCCTCTTTCTTTTCTTTTCTGAGATAACTATAGAGGCTTCTAGTTCCAATTAGGATGTAACAATAGATTCCAGGGAAGACTCTGCTCCCACTGCAAACATTAATTCTGTAGAAAAGAGGAACAATTAACTGAAACATCATCAGGTATCAGAAACAGGAGAGCTCTATGAGGGAGCAAATCTGTTACAAAACATTTTTTTTCTGTAGTAGAGTTACCAAAATCCCTATTCTGTGAGGGCAGTTCCCAATTCTGAGTTCGAGCCGACGATAGCTTGGCCCACAAAGTGGTATTCCACTGGGGGAAAGAGAAATCAGAAAAACTTTTGATAGTCATGCAGTGCTAGAACTATTTAATAATTTGGGAGTGGCATCAATCCTAAACATGTAATTAGATTTTCCCCATGATAAATTTATTATCTTTCAGGAAGGAGATAGTGACTTGCCAGGCTCTCAGTACAAAGCCTAGACAGGACACAACAAAGGAAAGAAAATTCAAAGGTAGAGTCTCAACAAACTTTCAATCCATCCCTGATCCAACCGAGGCCCAAGCTAGATTGAATAGTGAGCCCCTCACCCTCCCTGCTTAATAAAGGAAAGCAGTCTTTCAGGTAAAAGATAATGTCATTCGGAGCTTCAACACAGTATCTCTTTAAACACAAAACACATAATACAGTTAAAGAATACTAGACTTTCAGCAAAGATGGAGAAAGTGTGACTGACAATCAAGAGAAAAACAAAGAACAAAAGCAAACTCAGATTGTAGTAGCCAGCTACCAAGATACTCCTCAGTGATGTCTTCCTCCTGGTATTTCACCCTTGTGTAGTGAGTGCCCACCCTGATTAGTGTTGATTTTGTAGCCAACAGAATTTGACTGAAATGACAAGTGTGACTTCCACTATTAAGTCATAAAAGTCTTTATAGCTTCTGCTGTACTGCTTTATTCACTCCAGGGTAAGCCAGGTGTCATGTCATGAAGATTCCCAAGCAACTCTGTGGCAATCCATGTAAAGCCTCTTGCCATAAGCCAATAAGGAACTAAACAGTCCTACTATCTGCTATGTGAGAGCACCATCTTGGAACTGGATCCTCCAGTTCCAGTCAAAGCTCCAGACAACTGCAGAACTGGCTGCTAGCTTGACTGCAACTGAACAAAAACTATCAAGTTAGAACTATTCAGCTAAGCAGCTCCTAAATTCTTCACCACACTACTGTGTGAGATATAAACAATTTATTACTATTTTAAGCTACTAAGTTTTGGAGTGATTTATTATGTGCAACAGATTAACAGATTTTGGTACCTTGAAGTGGAGTTTCTCCATGGCAAAAAAAAAAAAAAAAAAAAAAGAAAAAAGAAAGAAAGAAAGAAAAAAAAATCAGGAAGTGTCTTTGGAAAGAAGGGAATGCCCAGAGAGTGGGAAGAATCTAGAAGGACTTTGAGAAGAAGGTTAGTGATATCTACAAAGCTTTGAAGAAATAGAGAGTACAAAAGTAATGGCCTTTTCAGAAACTGTCAATACGGGGAATATAACACAACTTTCTAAAAATGATACTAATCTGGATAAAGAGCCTGCAGAATTCATTAGAGTCTTCTTCATGTCATGCCTTTGCAACATTTTACAGATTATTTGTCAGCAGAGACCCAGTGTAAGCACATTTCCGCTCTCGATTGACCTGAAGAAGGGAGACCAGTTCTAAGGTTCCCATGCGGGAGCTACTAAAGGAGCTGCCAAAAAACCCCTGTTTATAAACAGAATTTCATATACATAATTTCATACAGAGATCTCTTCTACATTGACTTGCATTTTCCCTAAGTTAAAAAATTGCAAAGTCTTTGAAATAAGTATACTTCATTCTGGGCACTTGTAAAAGTACATTATGGTTAAAAAAAAAATCTTAAGAAATTTCTTAGTGAAATATTATCTGAAAAGTATTGTTTCTTTGGTATTAGATAATTTGTATTTAAAAGACACTTTGATTGCCTAGTTCATCTTATGCACTTAGTGATGAATAATAAATATACTACTCAATGATTCACTCGAGCCCAATAAACGGACACTAAAGGAAGAAAAGTATACATGGGTCGTTTTCCTATTGTCATAGAAAATGAGTTCATTTTTGGCTGTTAATTAGGGACATTAAGAAGCTTACCTTTCTTGGGGCACCTGGGTGCCTCAGTTGGTTGAGTGTCTGACTTCAGCACAGGTCATGATCTCACGGTTCATGGGTTTGAGTCCCACGTCAGGCATCTAGGAGCACTGGCATCTAGGAGCCTGCTTGGGATACTCTCTGCCTCACTCTCTCTCTACCCCTCTCCCACTCACACTCTCTCTTTCAAAATAAATACATAAACTTAAAAAAAAAAAGAAGTTTATGTTTCCTAAGTGTAGACAGAATTTAACATGATACAGTGCTAATTATACCACATGATCATCTTTCCAGTGATAGCTGCACAAAAAACATTTGATTTGGCCTCTGTAAATATAAAGTGTTAAAAAGTTTTTTTTTTCCTGGTAGCCAATTTCATATCCATTAAAAGAGAAAAGACCATATGACAGCAGTGTGAACTTTTGAGATGCAATTATGGTAAAGACATTTTGATTTAGTGAATTTAAAATACAGCAGGATAAGTTTAACACACCAACTTCCAAAGAAAGATATACCAACTCTTGCTTTTGTAACTGATTGAATCCAAGTGTGTTCTGCTCGCTGCACAACAGGCCAATAAGTTGAGAAACAAGACGTCGGGCTAAGGAAAATGACTTTATTTGAAAATCCAGCAAACTGAAGAGATGGCCGACTGTTGTAAAGCAGCACACTTCAATCATCACCCCTTCCATGAAATTCCAGCTTCTTTTATATTAGGGAAAAGGAGAAGGAGGAGATTGGTGTCAAAAGGTTACAGACATCTGTAGACACTAAAGTTCCTGCAAGGGACCAAAGAGGGTTGTGAAACTCTTCTGCCCTTAGTCAGTTGACCTTTGCAAACAGAAATCTGGTCATGTCATTTCTGTAAATCTTAAACACAGCATAGTCATTTCTGTGCATACTTCCTTATCTCCTAAGGTAGGTTTTGGCTAGCATTTTTTTTCAAATATTAATTGTAACATGCCTATGTGCAGGGCTAAGCAGAAGTTTCTAAGGTACAGGTCACAGCAGCAAGGGAAATAGAAGCAACATGGAGTCAGACATGCTAAGGTATTTTCCCTTACGTGTTGTTACCTTATAGTTCATAAGAAACCCAGACAATAAGGTAAATAGAAATCTGGAATAAAGAGGAATATTCTCAATGGAAAAGTTTGTAAAATGATCTTGTGTAAATGCATAGAAGTTGAATTATTTCCTTTAATAGACTTATTGAATATTGCACATCATTATAGAATCACAGATTTGCAAGAGATGAGAAATCATCTTGTTGTACTTCATCATACTAGTGATGAAGTGAATTTGATAGAAATTAGTTGACTCCAGTTCTGAAATTCAAGCAGAGACAGAATTACCTAACTCATGTTTCCCAATATTTAGTTCATTAGTATCTTCATATTAAGATAGAATGCTTGGGAAACTTAATTTGGAGACTAAGTTTATTCAAAATGCTGACAAATTTTGGGAGGACTTTAGATAACTTTCAAGGTAATATGGAAATAGTGAAGGAGAAAAACAGTTGGTTCTCTGGATGATCCCAGCAGACTACCTGAGGAAGTCTAGCAATCAGCTCTTTGGGCTGGAAGGTTGTGAGTGGCAATGCCTTCTGTTAAACCAAATACCAATATTCGAACAGACATCAGAGAACAGTAAGTTTCCTACCAGCAAGACTGAAACCTAGATTATCAAGCTCAAAGTGTTCCAGTTAGGATGATCCCTGCCCTCCTCCAATATGGAAAGCAGCAGGAAAGCCAGCCAGATTTCCTTCTAGAGCAAAACCTATGGAGTATAGAGCCCCACCTTACCCAAGAGAGAAAAGTGCATTATCAGCCCTGCACCTGTAAATTTCTTTGAGTCCAACCATGCTTCAACAGAAACACAAAGAAGGCTAAAGAAGTCTAATAATAACACACTATACTATGAGATATAAAAAATAGAATATACATGTACTTGCTTATGTAGCCACTTACATATAGAATATGGCTCTAGGGCACACCCAGGAGCAATATGTTTCAGTCCTCCCTTAAGGATATAATGCATTTTGTCTATTTCATATACCAATTACCTGTTTTGATGGTTAATCTTATATGTCAACTTGACTGGGCTAAGAGATTCCCAGATATCTGGTAAACCATTATTTCTGGGTGTATCCAGGAAAGTGTTCCTGGAAGAGAATAGCATTTGAATCAGCAGACCAAGTAAAGATCCACCCTTACCAATGTGGGCAATTACCCAATCTGTTAAAGGCTTGAATTGAACAAAAAGGCAGAAGGATAAAGTCTCTCTTCTTGAGCTGGGACATCCATCTTCTTTTGTCCTTGGATATCAGAGCTCCTGGTTCTCTGATCTTTGGACTCTAGGACTTACATTAGTGGTCGTACAGACTTAGACTGAATTATACCACCAACTTTCCTGGTTCTCCAGTTTGCAGAAGGCAAACCATGGGATTCCTCAGCCTCCATAATCATGCAAGTCAATTCCTATAACAAATCTCCTCATATATATATGCTTAAATATATATCCTCTTGGTTCTGTTTTCCTGGAGAACTAATATACCCATGAATGCACCCGCTACAGTTTAAAAGAAAATATACAGCAATCTGAGGTGGGAATGTGGCATGTAAAACAATGCAACAAACCAGGTAAACAGAAACTCCTGTCATGACAAAACTTTCAAGAAGCATTCAAATATAAATTGTTTTCTTATTAAAATACAAGAGTATCTATGTAATTTTTCTTGTCAGTCATTATAGTTTAGAGAGACAAGAGGATCTCATATGACTTCAACAGACAATTTTGGCAAGTACACATTGGAGTAGAATAAATGTCCTTTACTCACATGGATCTGGGTGTTAGCAATCACAAACAAATAGCCAAAGTAAAAGAAATGCAGGTGAGAAAGTATGTATATTAGAGAAAAAGTAAAATTGTATTTTACCAATACTAACATAATAAATAACTAGTCTAGCAGGATGATCATCACAGTCCATAGAGCCATTGTGGGGAACCAAAAGATATAGAAGAATAACAAGTAAATAAGGGTGGAAGATCAATTAAGACAAAGACTAATTATACTGATATGCTTTAGTTCATTCTAAATTAATACCTTTTATGGTCTTTACAAGTCCAAATGAGTGTAATATTGATTAATATTAAATTCCCATTCCATTCTCCAATTTTAGGACATTTTAATCACCAACAAAAACTTTACATGCACACAATACTCATGACCATTAGCAGTGGCTCCCCATCCTAACTCATCCATAAACAACTGACCTATTTCCGTCTCTAAGCATTTGCCTAAACTAGATATTTTACATAAGCAAGATCATACCATGCGTGGTCTTTTATGACTGGCTTCATTTGCTTAGCATAATGTTTTCAAGGTTCATCCAGGTTGTGGCATGCATCAGCACATCATTTTTATTGCCCAGTATTGTACTGCATGGATACCTCTTTTGTTTAGCCATTCTTCAGTTGATGGGCACTTTGGTTGCTTCCACATTTTGGCTAATAGGAATAATTCTGCTATGAACACCCATCTACAAGTTTATGTGTGGGATAGTTTTGAATTCCTTGGATATATAGAATTGCTGTATCATGAGATAACTCTGTGTTCAACATTTGAGTAACTCCCAGCTTTTTTCCAAAGTAGCTGAACTATTTTCCAATCGCACTATCAATGAATGAGGGTATCAATTTCTCCATGTTCCTGCCAAAGTTGTTTTCATCTATCTTTTAGTCATATTGTGGGTGTGAAGAGGTATCTGATTGGGGATTTGATTTGCATTTACCTAATAATTAATGATACTGAACACTTTTTTTATGTGCATATTAGCCATCTATGTATGTTATTCAGGTAAATGTCTACTCAAAATATATTGCCCAAGGGTAATTTGAATTGTCTTTATTCTTGAGTTGTCAGAGGTGTTTTATATACTCTTGATATAGGTCCTTATCAGGTATATAATTTGCAAATATTTTCTCCCAGTCTATGTTTTTTTTTCATGTTCTTAATGGTACCTTTTGAGTACCTTTTTTTTACTTTTGACAAAGCCCATTTACTCGTATTTTTTCAATGACTTGTTTCTAAGAAACAATTCCCTACCAAAGATTATGAATTTTTACTTTTTTAAAAAAATGTTTATTCATTTTTGAGAGAGAGAGAGAGAGAGAGAGAGAGAGAGAGAGAGAAAGAGCATGAGTGGGAGAGGGGCAGAAAGAGAGGGAGACACAGAATCCGAAGCAGGCTCCAGGCTCTAAGCTGTCAGCAGAGAGCCTAATGCAGGCTCAAACCCACTGACCGAAGGATCATGACCTGAGCTGAAGTCCGATGCTTAACAAACTGAGGCACCCAGGCACCCTTAAAGATTTACTTCTACGTTTTCTTCTAAGATTTTTAGAATTGTAGCTCTTATATTGAGGTCAATGATACTTCTTTAGTTAATATAAGTATATGGTATGAGGTAGCAGTCAAATTCATTCTTTTGCATATAGATATCTGGATACCTTTTCAAAAGTCTCTCTTTGGTTTTGGTTTTTGATAGTATGATTAGAATTTGGGGTGTATCTCTTTGAGTCTATTCTACGTAGAATTCATTGAGGTACTTTGATTTATAGATTAATGTTTTTCTTCAAGTTTTGGAAATTTCAGCCATTATTTCTTCAAATACTCTCCCCCTGCCCTCCTTTTCTCTCTCCTGTCCTTCTGGGACAACCATAATGTATATGTTGGTGTATTAGATATTGTTCCAGAGGTCTCCAAATCTCTGTTCATTTTTCTTCCTTCTTTTTTTATTCTTTTTTATTTTTAGCCTAAAAAATCTCAATTGACTCATCCACAAGTTGGATGATTCTATTACCTGTTCAAAGTGACTTTGATCTCTTCTAAAGAAAATTTCACTTCTGACTTTCCTGGGCTAATTCTGTAAAGTCTGTAATCTTTGTCATATGTGGCCACTGAAGTCTCTGCTTGGTTTGCTTAATGGTCTGCTAATTGACAGGGATTTCATTAAATGTCTTAAACCAAAAAGTATCTCAGTCCTTGCTCTTAGGGTAAGTCTTTACCTTTCAGTATCTTACAACTCTACTTAATCTTTACTTCCTGCTTGTATAGTCTCAGGTGAGTCAGAGATGAGAGATTTGGACCAAATCAGATATTCCTTAAGCATGCACGTGGCTCTGTATGAGAACAATTTACTAGATCCCTTATAAATATGTCAAAGCTTTGTAAAGCCTCCTATGTACATCTAATTCCCCAGATTTTTTTTTTTTTGCCAGTCCCTTGTTATAACCAACTAGTATCACAGTTAGGCAACTGCAGTGTTAAATAATGCCACCAACTGTTTTTAACCTACCCTCCTGAGGATAAAGTTTTCTGAAGTGAGTGCTACATTAAGTCAAATAAAGTCAAGCCCAAGAACAGCATTTTCCCAGAGTGCTGCCAGACAAGTCAAATAATGATACATTTCTAGGAATGGGACTTTTGGAGAGCTCTAAAACTGTCTGCCTCCTCCAGTGGCTGCTAGGTTCCTGGTTTTCACAGATACTGAGGTTGTAAAATTGCTGTTTCAAGGCTTCTGTAGACCTAAGGAGAAGAGGATGGGAATAGAGCAAAGTAAAATGCTGCAAAGCTCGACATTCATACCAAGATTCAGACATTGGAGGGTATTATGCTAAGTGAAATTAGTCAGAGAAAGACAAAAATCATATGACTTCACTCATATGAGGACTTTAAGAGACAAAACAGATGAACATAAGGAAAGGGAAACAAATATAATATAAAAACAGGGAGGGGGACAAAACAAAAGAGACTCATAAATATGGAGAACAAACTGAGGGTTGCTGTAGGGGTTGTGGAAGGGGGATGGTCTGAATGGATAAGGGGCATTAAGGAATCTACTCCTGAAATCACTGTTTGACTATATGCTAACCAATTTGGATGTAAATTTTTAAAAATAAAAAATAAAATTAAATAAATAAATAAATAAATAAATAAACAAACAAACAAACAAATAAATGCTTCCTCAGATTGTTAGAGCTCTTTGCTTAATTTCCAGAGAGAGTTCTGAAATGGTTGGTTTGGGGCATTTTTGCCATTATTTTCATTGCTCTTATGGAGGTGTGGATTTTATGAAGCAATTGCTCCAACAGATTAGAAATGTGGATACAATCACCTTTGAAGACACTGCCTGGGAACTACTTTCTAGAGATCTTTGAAATGAAATTAAAGATCAAAGTGATTGTTAAATACTCCAATGCAGCCAAAGTGGAAGAAACACAAAAGCACCAAGACAAGTGCCCCCTGCTATCTTTCTATCCATTTTGCACTTTCTTTGTCCTACAACTGTGGGAAACAAGCAGCCCTTGCCAAAAAGCCTGCGTTATTTGGCTTTCACTCTAGCTCTCGGAAGCAAGTTTACTCTTCCTATTCATTTTCTATTTCTGTTTCTTTGGCAGTAATTTGTTTGGGTTTTTAACTGCAATGGTAAGTTATATGAAATAGTTTACCCCTGGGTAAAATAAACCACTTAGGGCTCAAGCCTCGGCAAAACATATCTCTGCATGACCTTAAGTAAACATGGGATTTGTATCCAAGCTCCATTAAGGAGTAGGTATTAGTTTACCTCCTGTTGCCTTCTTTCTGAAATTTCTTCCTTTGAGAATAGTGATGTCTTAGATGACAAGGCTTGTTCATTTATGGATAGATGAAGAACTTTCTCATGGAAGACTTTCTTAACCACAGATTCCTGATATTTAATAGCATCCTGAATGCTATCACCCTTGCTGACTTCATTGTTTGTCAGAGCCTTTATCACCAGGACACATCACTTGTTTGCTTGTTTACTGCCAGTCTTTCTCCAATAGAATGTGACATCCATATGCAGAAGGACTTTGTTTTCCTCATTCCTTTTACAGTGACTAGGAGAGTGCGCACAGTTGGCCCTTTAATACATACTAATGGAATAAATGTTATGAAGATATTTATTTATCAGACATGACTGAACTATGGATACTCTTAAAAGTGAATCTTTCATTTTTAGCATGGGGAGAAATTTACCAAATCTATAGGGAGAAAATAAACATGTATTATATTAAAAAGAATTGATAATTAGAAAGAAAATTTCCTTATAAGACCTTGACATTTTATGAAATGTTACATATTATTGAATTTATCCAAATCTCACAAATGTAATTTGAAAAAAAACTGTATATAGGAACATCTGTATGTATGAATATATATACAGATGTATGTAATGTCTGTGCTTGTAGGTATAACTATGTTTTTGCTTTTCCTCTTAAACCTTTGAGTATAGTATGTTATATGGTACCTATAAAATAGGAATCTATTTAGAGATATTTATTTCTCAAACTCATTCCCTTTCCAATATTTATAATCAAGAAAAATGAAATCAACCAAAACTCAAGTTTATCATAAGCCCCCAGTGTGTGGATTCCATGATTGATTTAACTAATGTACGAATCCAGGGAAATAAATATTAAGCGTTGCTGTAAATTACGTTAGGGGGTGACATTTCTTTTGAACAAAGAAGGGGATCATTTATAAAAGAGATCTGTCATTGCTTCCCCTTCAGAGCAAAGGCAGGCAGGCTTTATTTAATCTCCTCGTATACTAGTGACTGGGAAGCAGCAAGGATGAAAAAGAGTTATAGGAAAGAATTATTTGTAAGGGCTGTTTTGCCATTTACCATCTCATGCCCAGATAAAATAGTGTGGGACAACTCCAGGTAGCTAGTGGTTGAGCCTGTCTACAGAGATAAGGCTAATGAGTCCTCCTTTATTACTGTCAGGTGTTTTGTTGTTGATAAGACCCCTATGGCTTTTGGAGATCAAAAATGAAGCTGCTTCTGATGAAAGCCTTCATTCTGGCTATTGAAACAATATGCCAAAAAATTAAAATACAATATTCTGACAGTTTTTTTTTTCAAATAACTCAAGCCATATCTACTAGAGTCTCTTGATTCCTTCAGGTCCAATGCCTGAATACATATTTTCCCTGGATAAAAGCAATATATAGTAGTTAAGGACATACGTTTGGGACTCTCAAATATCTGGATTAAAATTCCAACTTTGTCACTGATTAGATGTCAAATTATTTAACGTCAGTAAACTCTAGTGTCCTTAAGTTGTTGATAGGGATGCCTAGAACAAAATGTACAGCAGAATGAAGTTAAGAAACCACTTTTAAAAGCAGTGCTCAGCACACTATAAAGGCTCAATAAATGTCAACTATTATCATTAGTCCTTGCTTTGCATTCTCTGAGCTAGTACATTAGATAAAGCTCTTCTTTGTTAACTCATGAACAGGCAATTGAAATAACCTCCTAGCTAGTATTCTTATTTTTACTTTTTCTCCTCTGTTCACTTTCTTCTTTACATTTACATTCTGTAAGAGCATAATTACAGGAAGAACACAGAGAAAGCAAGAAACAGAATCATAGATCAGAAAGAGCCAAAGAGAGGTAAAAAATAATACATAGCATGTATTAAGCACTTATTCTGTAATAGGAACTTTTTAAACACTGTATAGATATTTATAAATTTAATTCTCACAACAGCCCAATGAGATAGATAGATATCAGTTTTATCCCTCAGTTGAGGAAACTCACACACAGATGAATTAAGTAACTTATCCAGGGTCATACAGGTGGTCAATGGCAATATTACAAATATATAATAGCAACATGGGCAATAACAATCAAAACAGAGAGAGAACCATCATGATGTGTATCAGTCAAGTCTCAGCCCTGACCTAGTAGATGGTAGAGCTAGACTCAAACTCACAAACCTTAGATTCAGCGCCCATGCTCTCAACAATACTGCTAGAAATGAGAACATCATTGACAAGGAAAATCATCCTGTAGTTAATGGGATAGTTCAGTTTGTGTTTTGTGATAAGAATGTAATTAGTTAGATATTTTGAATCATCACACAGTGAGGACACGAAAGAGGAGATTCTTTATCTTTTTTTTTCAGGAAACTATTATGTATATAGTGAAAATAGCATGCATGTATATATATGATTCAGACTTCAGAAACAACTTTAAGATAATCATCATTAGCGACATCATTATATTAATTCATGCATAACCCTTAGAAAATTTTAACATGCTTTTATAAACATTTTATCTAAATCATAACTACTGTGAAGTAGAATTATTTCTGATTTCACAGACAAAGATAAGGAAGCTAATATAGACTACACAACTTGGGAAAAGATAACAGCAGATCTGAAGATCTTTTAGCATGAATTTTAAGCTTTTTCCACAAATTTAGGTTGTCTTCTGTCAGGGTCCTTCCTTATATCCATTCCCATTGGATTCCTCTCTTTGTAAAAATAATTCAATATCTTTCTGTTATTCCCTCCCTGCCAAGGATGTTCTTGGCCCCTCTGTTTGAACCTCATGAAGTCCTGCCCTCCAGGCTTTCCTCTACTTTTGCTCCATATAGCATTGCATCTTGTACCCTAACTCATGAGATCACTGCTCTCGGCTACCAAAAAGAATGATATGAGAAAGTATCCATGAGTGAGTGACAAGAGGATGTGGCCTTATGTATTATTCATTCCAGAGTTCACAATGGCATTTTAAGAATTTTCTATGAGCAGAAAGACTTATCATACAGAAGTAATTTAACTTTTAAAATTCTGATAAATGTTTGGGTTAAAACAGTGATTCTTAATCCTAGATGAACTTTCAAGTTATTAGGAATGCCATTTTTTCATGTATTTTTTCATGATAATAGAGATCATAATAATCCTAGGATTCAAAGAGTATAAATTTCCATGATTGGCTTTTTGATGCTAAATCATTTTGTTACATAACACACATAAGGAAGAGCCATATTGATTCTAATGTAGTTCTTAGAAGGCTTCCCATTCTAAGTCTGGGTTCACATCACAGCCTCTCTTCCCCAAAGAGTCTTACTGTAGTCAGCACCAGCACAGAAAAATGATATTCCAGATTGTTGGGTCAAAGACTACTAAGTACAATGACTCCATATGCATCCATCACAAGTGGAGAAGGAAGAAGTAAGATGAAAGAAGTTTGGAGGTATGCATAGAGGAAGAAAAGAATGAAAATCAGGAAATACATTTTTGTAACTTTATATTTTTCTCATGGAAGAAAGAAATGGGCTCTGAAGACTATTATAATTAAAAGAGTTTTGGGGCGCCTGGGTGGCGCAGTCGGTTAAGCGTCTGACTTCAGCCAGGTCACGATCTCGCGGTCGGTGAGTTCGAGCCCCACATCGGGCTCTGGGCTGATGGCTCAGAGTCTGGAGCCTGTTTCGGATTCTGTGTCTCCCTCTCTCTCTGCCCCTCCCCCGTTCATGCTCTGTCTCTCTTTGTCCCAAAAATAAATAAACGTTGGAAAAAAAAATTAAAAAAAAAAGAGTTTTAAAATGAGCTCAGTAATATTTACCTTTCTCAGATTAAGTTTATATCTTCCTCAGATTATAAAAGTTGTAGTCTTCGAGTTTTGAAGTTGGAGAATGCCTTGGTATGCATACTGTCCAACCTCTCATTCAATATAAGAATCTGTAATATCTGCAATTTGTGATCATTCAGAGTCTACTTAAGCCCATGGTTGATTTTACTGGATTTGCCTCTCTAAGATATCCACCAGTTTCCCTTAGTTCTGACATCTGAAGCCAAACTGATAAATCTAATCCCTTAATCACATATCACGATTTGAAATGAATCAAGGAAATTACCAATGTCCTCTTACCAAGCTAAAGTTGATCATTTTCCTTCCACCATTACACTCTGCAGTCATTGCCCCCATTTGCATATAGAGACTTCAGAATACTTATTTGAAATCAAAACAACAAAAACTCCTTTCTCTGAACTTAGTCATGGCAACTCCTTTAAATTTCCTAATGAAATAAAGCAATAAAGAGTACTCTTGATAACTGTAGTTTAACGTTTAATATAGAAAGACTTGATTGTATGGATTGAGATTCAATTCCTCAATCTGTTCAGGGCTATAACCTTGAGAATTAACTACATTTTGGGAAAGATATAAAGAATCAAAGAGTCAGAAAATTCTAAGTAAACATTGGTTCACACATTTTAATAATAGATATGTCTTGTAATACTAGGTACAATGTGAAATTGCTAACAGTGAAGAAATAACTCCAGAAAAGGGGGAGAAAGAAAAGAAATGTTTTCACTTTCCAACATACACAGAAAAAGTAGCAAGTTGATTTCTAACTTGACCTTGCCACAGGGAACTTCACAACTGCACAAGAGTTGCCAGCTGAAGAACTTCTGCAAGTATAAGTAAAAAGGCGAATTTTTTCTGGTCAGATTTTTGTTACTATGGAAGTAGAAACATTTTTTACAATCTCTCTTAGTTATGAAAATGTAAATATAATCAATGTAGGCAGCCTATGGCCTGAGGAGAATATATAACAGAACATTTTTCTCCGATGGCTTCTCAAATGTTGACCTTGAGAAATCCCTCTGAGTGCAGAGATGGGATGGTACAAGGGAACGATATCTGTTTGCCAAAAGGTCCTAGATGCCCTCTGGGTTATTCTTTCTTTTTTATCATCATCTTAGCCACTTTAGAGGAGAGGATTACAGAATATGTTCCCCATGATTACTGAGCAGCCTCACCAGCTGCCTCTTGCAGTTTGGAATCTAGTCTCTGTCTCTCTTGGTCCAAGTTGGCCTGACTGTGCATTTGCCAGTGTGTTCTTGACAATTTAAAAACTCGCAAGTTGTTTAAACACTTCAACATGAATATATATGGCACAACAGTTTTACAGGTATTCCAAGAGGATGATGAGACCTCCCTGTAACTCCTACTCATTGATTCTTATTTAGTGCTCAGAATTCTTTACTATAAAGTGGACATAGTATCCTAGTGAAATACTTACAGCAATAAATAAAGCATTATATAGAAACATTCTCTAGTTTATTTCTGTTCTATAAAGGTCAATGTGGCTATTACCTCAAGAAGAAAATATTAACATAAGAAATAATTGAAAAGCTGGATAATGGCACTTTAGCCTCAATTTTTTAAGTTGCCATTAGACCTCTGACTATTTTAATCCACAGGCAGTTTCTTCCTGACGTATTTTATTTTATCTGATTCACAAAACTCAAAATTTCACCTCTGAAAACAGGAATGATACTGAGTTATATAAATCTAGGACTGATTAATATTGCAGTATGTTGTTCAAGTAATTCTACCATAGGAGGAAGTGGCTACAGAGATGAGCATAAAGACAGCAAATAGACCTTCAAAGGTAACATTTTAAAAATACACCGATTGAGAGTCTATGATGTATAAGGTATATATGATTAATAAACATTTTTCCACATTACTTTATAGGAAAAATTCTAGATAGAGATAATTTAATTAATTTATGGTTCTCAATAAACAAAATTATACCAATCTCAGGTATTAATGTTTGAATTGTACTTTGTGGACAAATAAGCCTGAAAACTAGTCTCACAGTAGCTACCAGCTCTGCAGCTTTGGTGAGAATTTGGGCATGAGTGGCCACTTGAAAAGGCAAAGCTTCCTATCCATTAGGACTTCAAAGTCTTATGTCACATGACAACCCCAGAACATCCTCATCGACTTTGAAAAGTTGACTCTTCTTTCAACCCTGTTTTTAGAAAAGTAGTATTTTAGTGAACTGACTAATCCCATGAAAAAAAATATTATTCAGTATCAATATATTTTTAAAAACTGTTATTCTTTATTTTTTGAGAGACAGGCAAAGAGAGAAAGAAAGAGAGAGAGAAAGAGAGAGAGGCAGAGAGAAAAGAAGAGAGAGAATCCCAAACAGGCTCCATGCCATCAGCACAGAACTCGATACAGGGCTGGAACCTACCAACCTGTGAGATCATGACCTAAGCCGAAATCAAGAGTCAGACAGATGCTTAACCAATTGAGACACCCAGGTGCCCCTCAGTATCAGTATTAAACTGATATTAGGCTTTTTAAAAAGTGATTCATAATGAAGCATTTTAGATCATTCAAGATGGCAGTTTATAAGTTTAAGTTATATTTAAAACAGAAAAAGGAATTGTTATTTTATATTCTATTTTATACTCTATATTCTATATTCTAACAGCCAATTCTATTTTTTATTTTTCTAAAGTTTTAATTTATTTATTTTTAAATGTTAATTTATTTCTTAGAAAGAGAGAGAGAGATGGAAAGCGAGCATGAGTCGGGGAGGGGCAGAGAGAGAGGTAGACAGAGGATCTGAAGCAGGCTCTGTGCTGACAGCAGAGAACCTGACATGGGGCTCGAACTCAGAACTGTGAGATCATGACATGAGCCAAAGTCAGATGCTTAACCTACTGAGCCACCCAGGTGACCCTGTAAAGATTTTTTTTTTTAATTCCAGTTAGTTAACATACAGTGCAATATTAGTTTCAAGTGTATAACATAGTGATTCAACACCTCCTTACAACACTTGGTGCTCTCCTTAATCCCCATCACCTATTTAACCCGTCTCCCCACCCTCCTCCAGCCATTCCTATTTTTAATTTGACTTGATTTATTCAAATGACAGATTTTTGGAAATGTTTATGTTCTTCCAAATTTAAGAAAACATCTGGCATTATCTGGCACTAATTTCTTACCTGGGATTTTAAAACTTGAATATTAGGGGAGAAACTGAATTTTAATTATTTTAATCCTACTGATTACTGTTTCATCTGATAATTTTTAAAAAATCTATATTTGAAACTTGAGTTTCCTTGACAATTAGGGCCATAGATGTATAGAAACACACACTAACAGATTTCATCTAAAGACTTTAGATCGTTTGAATGGTTGCTAAAAATGACAAAATCACAGATAACCAAGGAAAGAAAAAAGTCACATACTGCTAGATGGGAGGTACACACAGGTTCTATGCCTGTGTATTATTTCCGTGACATCTATACATCAGTCAGTGAGATTCAACATCAATACTGGAAAACCAAAATGCTGGTTATATAGCATAAAGTTCAAGCTTCTTGTTCTTCTATAACCTAGTGATACTACTTTTTTATTTTATTTATTCTTCCTATTAAATCCACTCTAAACTAGAGCAAAAATGCAATTCGTTGTCCTTGCAAACATTCCCTATGCTCTGCTATTTCTATACCCAGGCTAATGTTTTCCCTCTGCATGGAATGCCTGTCAAATCCACTTATCCTTCAAGAAGTTTGACCAACTGCCCAATTTGCCCAGACTCTCTGGACACTTTTAGCACTGAAAGTCCTATATCCCCGGAAAACTCTTTCTCTCAAGAAAACGAAGGTAGTTCACTCCATACCTTCAAGAGCAAGCCAAATGACCTTCACTCTTCCTCTACTTTATCACACACTCACTTGTCACTCTTCAAACTGCTTCACCACTGAATGCTTAAAATCCATTCTATCTGCGTTTTAAAAAGTACTATAACTTTTACACTTCCTTACACTAAAAGAAGCCTCATACTCCACACAAATCTATAGTCTTGTCTTTTCTAACCTGGTCTCTGTCCCAGGAGACTCACTGATGTACTTTCTCAACCAGTATCCCTTGCAACTCTGGTTTTTGGATGAGTTCAGCCAAAGAGACATGGTGTCAGAGGGTGAGAGGAGAGCGAGGTTGAAGAATTTATTCTCCTGTCTCCCTGTACCACCAAAGGCCACATTCCATTTTCAATGGCCTCCTCTAATTGTAAAATTCTCATTATCCTCTCTTTCTCTCAGCCTTTCCCTCTCTCTCTCATTGTTCTCCCACCCCCCACCTCCATCCCTTCCTTCTATAGCCATTCAGGCCTAGAGAAGGTGAGAATTCCCTCTATTGACAGTCTTTGGGAGCTTTACCATGCTTTTTTGACTGACCAAATATTAGTATATAAACTCTTACCTCTTTTAAGAATCTTATCCATTTTCTACTAGCACCTGGTTGACACATTCATTTCATCCAAACCTATAAATCCTGTTAGCTGTACTTTGTTCCAAACCCAATTAAATTTGAGAATTCACTATTTAATTTTCTTTCTCACCAATATCCTTAACCATCTCGCCTTCTAGTCCTTCCAGTTGTGCCCATTCAGCAATTTCTCTAAACTTATATCAAACCAATCATATTCTTCCTTTTTTATTGTTACCATATTGGTAACACAGCAGGTGAAAAACACACCTTCAAGAAGATCAGTAACTCTTCAAGTAAAGAGGTGAGTGAACTCTTCAAATAAAGAGAAATCACTCGGCTGGAGGCCTAAGGAGATCAGTGGAATAGACAGGATAGCTTCTCCCCTGCCCTCACTTTTCCATCATAAAACCCAAACCAACAAACATAGTCATGCACAGGGAACCATCCTGAAGCCCATTTACTAAAAACATGAGCAATATCACAGTCTAGCAGAAAAGACAATTCAATATTAAGCCACTAAACATTAAGAGTGTCCTAGAGCATGAAGTATTGCTGATCATTTAGGTATGATTTGATGGTGCAAAGGAATAAGGGGGTCAGCAGAGAAAGGAAAAAGCAGCAGATAGAGCATGGGTGAATTAGTCACAATCTGACATCAACTTCTAACCCTAGATCATATTTGCATTCTTAAAATAACCGATAAATCAGAGAAGACAGAAAGAAAAACAGACACTACTGGGTGACACAAAATTTAACATATTCCAAAAAGAGCTTACCATTATTTCCAAAAATAAACTAGAGAAAAACTATTTGCTCTCAAATCATAATAATCAAACCATTAGCAGTTTCCACTGGAAAGCACAAGTGGGTAGTTAAGAGGCTATGTATGGTGGAGGGTGGGAAGAGCAACTTTATTGCTAACTTCTGTTTTGAAATTATATAGGTAATCTTCAGGTTTAGGGGAAAACAGAAGAGCAAATATCATTTTTTTGTTGTATTTTTCTTTAAGGAAAATATAGAAATTATATTAATATATTTAGGGTTCAGTAATAAATATATTTCCCTTTTAAAAATATCTAGGAAGAGGAATGAGTAATTTTCCTAATATTTATTAATTTAATAACTAAGAAAATTTGAAGGCATTAAATAAATTAGATCTGTAGTCCTCTGATTGGGGCTTAAAATAATTGAAGCTATAAGAGATGAATCTCCATTTCCATTTCCATAATTAAGCATTGGAGGTGCTAGTTACAAGAAGTTTTATATCTGATAGACAGGTGTTAGGGACTAGAAATGTGAGAGAAGGGGAAATTGCAATTGCTAAAAGAACACCTTTCAGGGAGTAGATTGCTATGATGTACATTTAGATGATGCCTTGAGACCTACCTTCAACACTCTTGACTTCCCTCTTAAAAACGAGGACAAGGCACAATGAGAACACAAGGGCCCTATGCAATGAAATCATATCCCGCATCTGCCAGCCACATATGTCCTGAAGAAGAAGTTTCCCATAGTGGGAGATACACCTCCTTTAAACCCAAGAATGGGAGGTTCAAGGATGGATTAATAATACATTTACTTTTCCTTTAAAAAAATAGGCCTCTTTATTTTTCTGTGCTGTGATTTTAAGATTGCTTAATTCAGTGGAAATAAGCAGGTGTATTGGAAGGTGTTGAATTAAGCTGTTAAAAGTAAGCCAGTCTAGAAGTCATCTGCAACAGTTTACAAATACATTTCTCTCCTCTGAAAATCTTTGCCCTAGAGGTAAATCATTTTTATCCGTATTTTTTAGATACTACACACACACACACACACACACACACACACACACACTCCAGAGAATGCCCAATAACTATTATTTCATAGGTAAGTGTCTGAAAAATAAGGAAATAACATACAACTCTTTCTGGCACAGCAATGAGAAAGTTGGTTCCTGGTGCAACAAGTAGACACCATAAGTTGCCATTTTTTAAGGTACCAAAACCCTCTGTAGGCTGAACTGTTTGTTGTGACATTCAGAGAAGAGCTGGGGCTTGATATTTTCATTGCAGAGATCATTTTTGTATGCTGTTTTCTGCAAACTTGTTTTCTAAAAGCAGACACAGAGAAGGAGTCTGGCATGCAGGATAACTAGTAGAGCAGTTGGAAAGGGAAGGGAGCAGGACTGAGCACAGTGAGTCACTGAATAGCACTGCAGTCCTAGCAAAGCTTTGGTTAATGCTGTGCAGAGCTCTAGAGTACATGCAGTCCACTCCTTGGTGGACCAAAATTGCAGGGCCTGTATACCCCACCATCAGTCATGAGATGGGGACTACCCTAAGAAAGCTATCCCTTCAGTGAGGCAGCACTCCACTGCTGAGGCAAACACTGAAGGAGCTAACAGTTGGAGGCTGTCTACTGACAGATGGAACAAGTCCTGCCTTGAGGGAGATCTGGCCAGTGCATTTCCATTTCACCACTGTCCTTATATTTATTTAAAAAAAATTTTAATGTTTTTATTCATTTTTTAGAGACAGGGAGAGACAGAGTGCTAGTGGGAGAGGGGTAGAGAGAGAGGGAGACACAGAATGTGAAGCGGGCTCCAGGCTCTGAGCTGTCAGCACAGAGCCTGACGTGGGGATTGAGCCCACGAACTGTGAGATCATGACCTGAGCCAAAGTCAGCCCCTTACCTGGCTGCACCCTTCTCCTTCTATTTATTAATTGCATTTGTTCTTCAGTAGGAATTGGAATTCAGTAGGAGACACTTTTAGCTATTTTTTTTATCTTCAAGTTCAGAATCATTTAATTTATTGGACCCAAATGAAAAATAAGGATATCTAATCTCAGAGCCTATGGGATGTTTAAATTTCAGCGTTATTCCCCCTTATAATCTACATACATAAATTAATTTATATATTATTCAATTCCAACCAAATGAGGCTTTTAAGTGTACCTATGACATTTGGAAACAAGTTTAATTTTACTATATAGCTTCTCTGAGCCAACTTGTGGCTTCATATGGTTTCACTGAATCTACTCTTGGCTTTGAAGCCTAGATTTGATTTATCAGGCCTGTCAATTCCAAGATATATCTTTCTTTTTAAAAATGGTTCTGTCTTGAATGATGTGTAGATGATGATTTACTTGATAATGTGATCAGCCATAGTCATTGTTGATGCTAACTCTACAGAATTCTGTGTACTGAGGCTTAGGCAGATTTGGCTTATCCCCTTCAAAATTCTGGTAGAACATAAAGAGTCTATGCTCACTGGCTCTCAGTAATTGTGAAACCAACAATGGACTGTAAGGTCACCCACTGAAAATAGCCAAAGCGCCTGGATACCATCTTTTAATGGCCTTTTTATCAGAATGTACTTTGATCAAGTAGTTTCAACATAAAATGGGTTTGTGCATGAGTTTAACAAGATGGCTATGTCTTCTCCCTTATTAAGTTTTTATTCTGGTCAAAAAAATTAGACTCTTTTGGTCATTGTCACACTTTACTGTGAAACTTACCCATTCGAGTGGGAGTTATTTCCAACTTTTCCAAACATCTGTCAGTGCACAGCAATACTCTGCCAGTTGTGATTTTGTGAATTTTATTATATTTTTAACTCTGGCAAGTCCATTCTAATTATCCCTGACTGATCAGATCTTGAAAAATAGACACCGTTATAACCCAGGAGCTAATTTATACACTATTGATTAGTGTAGTAATACACTTGGGATTTCTCCAACATCCCTAGTATCCCCATAATGATGTGATGCTTTATTTAAAAAATGAATATTCTTTACATACTTCATTCTCTAAAATATCTGGCCCTATTAAGTCTGCATTTTGGATATAAAATGCTTGAGGGCATTGGAAGGCTGGTAGATTACACCATTTTTTAGTCAAATTGAAGATGCCATTGATTGTAACAAGAAAACTAATTTCATAGATGTTACTAAGTGAAAAAACTGCTGAAATGATGCACTTTGCCTGCTGAGAATCATCTTTTTCTCAATAGGTTTTAATTAATGAAGTTCTTTCCAGAAATTTTATATGCACAATCTTTGATTTATTGCTGCATAGAGCAAACTCTTACAAGGATAGAGTAAAATAAGAGCAGCCTTATGATGACAAATGTACGAGCAGATACACTATGACTAGTCACAAGAGCAATAAAAGTTTCAGTAAATTGCAGAGTCAGCAAACCTAGAGTAATAATGGTTATTACAACATATTTATATGGGGCGCCTGGGTGGCTCAGTTGGTTGAGTGTCCAACTTCAGCTCAGGTCACAGTCTTACATCCATGGGTTCGAGCCTTACATTGGGCTTTCTGCCATCAGGTCTCTCTGCCCTTGGGTCTGTCAGCACAGGGCCCAATTTGGATTCTCTGTCTTCCTCTCTCTCTCTGCCCCTCCCGGGCTTGCACTCATATTCTCTCTTTCTCTCTCAAAATTAAATAAATAAACATTAAAAAAAAAGAATTTACATTAGGGCAACACTACACAAATGTTGGGTTCTCAGTCAAATAAAAAGCAAGTATATTTATTCTGGTGACAAAAACTGAGTATAGCTAGACAAAACATAGGGCTGAACACTTAAACGTCCAAAAGTTTCAAGAAAGAAGTATTGATACTAAGGAGAGCTCCAAAGAAGTTATTGCTTTCATTAAAAAACATCAACTCACCCTCTGAAAACAGAAAAGAGTAGAAAGAGAGAGAGAGAGAGAGAGAGAGAGAGAGGCAGGAAGAGCGCAGGGGGAGAGAGACAGAGTGAGAGAGAGACAGGGTCTTTATACTGTTTACAAACCAACATTATAAACCACGTTGTTTGTAATGACCTATAACTATTTTCAGTAAAACAGCTTCCTAGTGAGTAGAAATGTCTCTTCTTCTTCCACCCTGGAGTATTTGGTGTAAATGTCTAGTAAGAAACACACATTTGTCTATTTACAACTGCTTTCATGAAACTCAAGATTTTCAGAGACTTCATTGTACATGACCCTGGAAAAGGTATGGTTCTGGCTTCATCATTCTTAGAATGATGCCCTGTCTCTTCAGTACCAGAGCCCTCATAAGAAGTGAGTAACTTATCCTCTGGGACAGGACCATATGCCAGTCTTTAAGGCTTATTATTGAGTTAGCCAATAGTTTAGAACCATGAACAAAAAATGTATAAGCAAAGAAATATTTACCATATATGCCAGGAGTAAGAGTCAGAGAAATAGCTCTGTATTTAACTATTAGGGCCATCATTGTGCACCTAGGCAAAAATGATTTGGCCTCATGACAATTTAAAGAAAGCCAAAATTCTGTAATAACAAAGTAGATAATTTATCACAATGGGTTATATTTACCTATCACTATCTCATGAAAAGGAAATGTTTAAGGTAAATTTCATAAAGTATGTTATTTTACTTTAAATAAAATGGAAAAATAAAAATATAAATATCAACATAATAATTGAGAAAAAAAGAGGTTACAGTTTAAGACATATGTAGTTAAATCATCTGTCATGAACAACTGAAATCTTCTTTACTGTTCTTTTACAAAGATGTGCGCAAAAATCCTTCTGCCAAGCACTGAAGAGAAGTTAGAGCAAAATCATGGAAGCTAAATGAAAGGAGTAAACAGTCACTTTGGAGAATCACTTTTTATAACCTCTACACAACTAGTTTGTGTTTCCAGTTGTCATCATGGTTCGTGTTTTAATACTACCTTCTAGAAGTGTCATGCCATGCAGTTTGAGTAATGATGCAACCCCCCCAATACAGTCTTTAAAAAGAGGAACTAGAAAAAGAAAAGAAAATAGGCACTTTTTAAAAATGTATCCCTTCTCACAGAACCTCCCTTCTTTTTGATTTGTGTTCCAATATTCCCATATAAATAGGAAAAGTGAGTTATATTTTTCTATTATACTACTGTTTCCATCAATTTTTTCTGTATAGTATTTACTGCTTTGATATTGTTATTTTATCTCTGAGCATACAAAGGAGCAAATAAAATATGGCAATACATTATTTTAAAGCCAGCACTTACAAGACTTTAAATGGAACACATCTCTTGTGGCAAAGGGGAAAGAACTGTCATAAGACAGTTTGCATCTACTGTGCTCATTTTCTGTCCTAATTATGCCTGAAAATATTTGCAAAATAAGTTAAAATACTATAAGATTTTTATAATAAACCATCTTCATTATTTAATATTTTCTCTTTTTGCTAAACTGATGTCAGGTTTGACAAGTTGATGTACTTTCCAAAGTTACTGTAAGATAATTATATCCAGTAGGTTTTCAATCTTCATATGACAGGGATTCTATCTAATCTAAGCCAATATTTAAACCAATATATCCTTCCCTCTATCAGAGTTTATCAATATATAATAAACACAAGTTTACAGAGAAAGGAATATTGGTCAATCATAATGATGATGACAACAGTGTCATTATTTAAAAATAGTACACCTACTTTATTTATATTTAGCTATTTTTTAAATAAGGCTATTATACTTAAGATATTCTGAATTATTTGATGTGTTGTCTCTCCCATCCCCTTCCTGAACCTATTTATATCAAATCTAAAGAAACCTGTATACCAGCTACCTATGCTAACCCGTCTAAATCATCATTCGTAATCATAGGCAAAAAATGGAGTATCATTAGAGATGATTTGAGGACCTCTTTATGCTAAAAAATAAATCCCAATACACACAAACACAATAACACAATCTAAACCAAAAGAGGTCATTTGGAGAATAAAATCAAACTTTCAAAAAAATTAAGTGAATTACTTACCTCAAACCTTAGCTTGTTGGCATGGTAACCAGGACTCTGTGTCTGTTTAGCTCTTAACCAATAGCTATATGCATGCATTCATCTCTATCACATTAGGCAGGCTGGTGCTCAGACAAGCAATTGACTGGGAGCACTACTGCCTGGAACATGTCATCTAGCAAGTAACAAGACTATTGCAGCTTAGGGAAAGTGACTCCTTAAACTACTTTCAGTGAAATGTGTGATAGGGAGCTTGCTTCCAAAGTATTGCTTGTAGACATAAAACCCACATTTACTGATGGAAGTTTGTACTGACACTTAACCACTGTCTCTTCCACCTTAAGCAGCACATCACTGGCAAAGAAAATTCTTCCAGTAACTATGTCCAAAAGCACTGTACCATTGGCAGGAAAATTACTGACTTAGTCTGGGACAGGTTTCACAAATTAGCCAATGAGTTCATAGGTCTGTAAAAAAATCTTGGTTTTTCACATTTTTGTTGGGCAAACAGACTCTAGGTTTAACTCTCACTTCTAGAAAGTCTTGGTTGAATAAAGTAGTAAGTTGAAGTTCACATTCTCCATTTACGTAGGTCCCACAGCTCTAACTAAATTCCATGTCCCTATGATTCCATCCTCACCACACATACCACCCTGGTCATGAATGTATTATACATACCCTCAGTATTGAGTGCCCAATGTACACTAATGTTAACACTCTTATTAGATAGATAGTCCTCCATAACTGCCTCCCTCAAATTTGAAAATGACTTGAATATAGATCTGCCAGAATTCCAGACCAATATTGAATGCTATACTTGCACCCCATTCCCTCTAGCCACATCAGCCTCAGTCATGTCGGCTTAAAAGCCTCATGATTAATTGCTTTCTGTGGCAAAGGTTTGCAGAGCCAGTGAACCAAATGGCGCAATATTACCCTCACCATAAGCACACAATAAGGACATGAAATGTAACTCTTACCATGTTGAGTTTCACATTATTGTAGTTCCTAAAAATGTTTATTCTGACCTTTCCACAATCAAAAGAAGTATATAATCCAGTTTGTAGATTGATACACCACTGGCTTCCAGGTTACTATTAGTAACCAGGTTGATACTGTGATTCTTGGAGGAGACCTGGCCAAGGCACAGCCAATGTTGAGGACTAGACCCACTTGGATCATAGGTTTGCCCCAGTGTATTCTAATCATGCCTTCAAATATGGATAATGGATTGGAGGAGAGAGAGTGTGCTGGGCAATTAAGAACACCGCTACCCCAGAGAAAGATAATGAGGAATGTGCTGTGTGTACCCTTACCCTTCCTTTGTGTCCTACAATATATCAAACCCATAGAACTTTAGCTTCCATACTGAAGGACAATACAACTAGTTAGTTAGGTCATCTTCATCTGTGATCAGGTCTGATTTTTCCATGTGCACCTGAAAAACTTTTACCTCACATCTCTGAAATTTAAAGTTTTGTAAGAAACATAATTACAAATCTTGGTGCTATTCAAGTAAATACTGAAATCATGAAACCAGAAGAGGCCTAAGAAAAAAGTAGAAGATTTAAAAAAAGACTTTTTTTATATATTAGAAACATGACAAAAAATTTAAAATTTTTCTAGAGGTTAAAAAATGATAAAGTAAACATAAATGAAGAAAAATTACTGTTCTCTAAGACAGAACTGAGGAAATCACTCAGAAAGCCTTAACTAGGTGTATTAGACTCTATAATGTAAGGACAAGGTTTTTGCCTGCTTCCTATTATATTCACAGAGCTTAGAGCTCAATATTTATTCAATAAACATTTATTAATATATCAATATGTTAATTAATAATTATGAAGCAAAAAAGCAAACATAATGTAAATTATTAAAGTAAGGAAAAAGGAGAATAAATATAGGAAAGACAACATCTGTCTAAGAAGAATCCTAGAAATAAGAATATAAACGGGAAAAGAAAAAATAAGTTAAAAAAATTTTGTTTACATTTATTTATTTTTGATAGAGAGAGACAGAGCACAAGTGGGGGAGGGGCAGAGAGAGAAGGAGACACAGAATCCAAAGTAGGCTCCAGGCTCTGAGCTGTCAGCACAGAGTTCCAAGCGGCTCGAACCCACAAACCGCGAGATCATGACCTGAGCCGAAGTCGGACGCTTAACCGACTGAGTCACCAGGTGCCCCTTAAAAATGCATTTCTGAGCTGAAGAAAAATATAATCTGCAGAATGAAAGATCATCCTCTGTTACAAAATATGAATGAAGGGGCACCTGACTGGCTCAATTGGTTGTGAGTGTCTGACTCTTGGTTTCAGTTCAGGTCATGATGCCAGTCAGGGTCCTCTGTTGGGCTCCAGTCTGAGTATGGAGCCTGCTTAAGATTCTCTCTCTGTTTCTCTGTCCCTCTTCCCTGCTCACACACTTGCTCTCAAATAAAACAAAAACAAACAAACAAACAAAAAACAGGAAGTCAGAAGGTTCTGGAAAAAAAAATTCCTTAAGGACAAGATGGATCCCACTCAACAATCTGTATAATTAAGATCTTGAATATTTTACCAATATGACTAAACTTATGGGCATTTTGCTGCCAGTAAGAACAAAAAAATGGAATTAGAAACTCTTTGGAGAACCATAAGCTATGTAAGAAACCCAAAGATCACATATTGAGCACACTAAAATATAATATGATTTTGAGCACTAAGACCTTGGAATTTGTCTTTTGCTTGGCACAGTTTCAATTACGTAGGATTACATCCCCTTTTTCAATGGGCCCATGACAATATTTGGATTGCAATAATATTTATAAGCTTAATACTATAATAAATAATTTAAATAATATTTATGCATAACATCAATCACATTTACATAATGTTAATATTTTATGAGGCTGATATATTTTCAATTTTTTAATTTTTTTGTAATGTTTATTTATTTTTGAGAGAGAGATAGAGACAGAACATGAATGAGGGGACGGGAGGAAGCAGAGAGAGACGAAGACATATAATTCAAAGCAGGCTCCAGGCTCTGAGCTGTCAGCACAGAGCCTGATACAGGGCTCAAACTCACAAACCATGAGATCATGACCTGAGCCAAAGTCAGATGCCTAACTGACTGAGCCACCCAGGTGCCCCTGGTTTCAATTTTTAAAATCAACCAATAGTGAAAACACAGGCAAGAACAATAAACTTGAAAGACTGAAACAAAATATGACTTGGCAAATCAAACAATGCTATGTGACAGAATTAAGAAAACACAAAGGTACAGAGAATTAGGAAAAATATAAGTATACTACTTTATCATATGTAATATGAGGTCAATGCGTACTTTTAAATTACATGATTCAAGGAATATTTGTTGAAGAATATTACTTAAAGTCATAGATACAATACTAGAGAAGTTATAAATATTGTAAATAACAATTTGGTACTAGAAAGGAGAAAGGTGGAAGTTAACATGATAATTTAAACTTAGTAGATATTGACTGAAGTTGATAAATCAAGAAATAGAAATAAATACATATAATTTAGAAAAACAGTGATAACCACACAGGAAGTGAAAACATTCTTTAAAGTACTCACAACTGCAGATTACAGCTAGCAGTGAAGACAGATGAAGGAAGAAACTTTAATTTTAAAATTTCCTTTCAAACCATCTTAAGATACAGATATATATCTCCATATATGCATATATATGGAGAGAGTGTTTCCTCTTATTGTTTCTTTTCTACAAGAAACCATGATTTCTTTCAATCTCCCCACCCATATCATCAACCAGTTCTTCTCTTCCTCTTGGTTTTATCCTCTAAGTATTATTCTACCTTATATTTTATAGCATTCTCAAAGTTTCAATGCACATTCATTCTCTCAGTTAACCTACTAAATTATTAAACCCATTCTAAAATTGCTGAAACTTTGTTTCAAATCAGTTAAATAAGTTCCTCCGATCATTTCAAAAACTGTGTGTCAGAAACTGATAGGCACAGGGAATTCAATGGCCAGGGACATAGATAGTTGAGTGGGAGTGTGCAATGTTAATGACACAAATTAATATACAATTTAAAAAGGAGATACGTAATCCAAAGGAAAGCAACAGGATTTCAAGAAACTCACAGAAATTAATCTGTTCTAAGTGAGATGAGTAGAAGTTAAAAAGCAAGTAAACGAGAGGTGCTTTAGAGAGAAAGATACAATGGACAACAGTTCTAAGAGATGAAGCATTGTCTAGTAAATGAAATACGGCTGTAGTGCCTAGAGGATATAGCATAAGAGGAACAGTAACAGAAGATGAAATTAGAGAAATAAGAGAGCCAGACTATGCAGGATCTGTAGGCTGTGTTAAAGACTGCTGTCTTTATCCTAAGGACAATGAGAAAACATTTAAAGGACAAGGAGACATAATTTCATCGTTTTTGCATTTGAATCTAAAGATTCTGGCTACATTATGGAGGGCTGGAGGGCCAGGGTATCTGTGTAGATATTCAGTCTCCAAGTCCAGTGCTCTTTCTATTAGAACTTCTTGAGAGATATCTTCCTATTAAAAATAAATCACTTATTTGGATATTTTTCTTTTAGCATAACTTCTAGCAAAATTTGAAGAGCTCAACACCATTATCATTGTTACATATTGCCTGGAACACTACCTTATTACTCAAAAGAAGATCAATAAATGCTAGGTGAATAAATGAATATATTGCTTCTCTATAATTTTTTAATATTTACTTATTTTAGAAAGAGAGAGAGAGACAGAGACTGAGTGTGAGTGGAGGAAGGGCAAAGAGAAAGGGAGACACAGAATCTGAAGCAGACTCCAGTCTCTGAGCTGTCAGCACAGAACCTGATGCAGGGCTCGAACTCACAAACCGTGAGATCATGACCTGAGCTGAAGTCAGACGCTTAACCAACTGAACTACCCAGGTGCTCCGCTTCTATATAATTTTTAAAAAATCACTATGCCAAAAGATGACTTCCATATATCTCTTTGACTTATATTTCCCTTCCATGGAATATCAGTTATTTTTCTTTGCCTTTCTCCTCTCCCACACAAGGAAAATGTATCTTAGATATTGTCAACCCACAATAGTGAAGAGATTTCTGTAAAACACTGAGAAATAGTTTAGGAAAATGGGAGGAAAAGAAAGGAATTCTGAATTCTCAAATGGTCATTTAATCTAAAAGGGACTTATGTGATTCAAAGGGTTATGTGAACTCTGTATGGGGGTGATGAGGTGAAAGAAGAGAAGCAAAATACTACAGGTATGAGGAAGTAGTAACCAGGGAGCATGGAATGAAATAAGTTAACAACCAGGACACGTGAGACACAAACACACAGACACATCCAAGGCCCACACAGATAATAAAACATGAAAACAAGTATGTACATGTTTTCATGTCCAAAAGTATTTATACAAATCTGCACATACACAAACCCTGATATCAGCAGTCAGAACACAGTTACTACACATGTGAAACATCCAAGCACCTAGCTGGATACAGAAGAAAGCTGATATTCCCTATGAAAGTTCGTATGTATACCTGTGTATGCCTGAGTGTTTCAGGCACACTGTTTATGGCAAACAGTGTGTTTGTTAGTTTATGGCAAAACTCAACACAAGCGAACGACAGGGGGCATCTTTTTATTTCTACTTAGAGTATACTGAAATCCATCTTCAAAGGCTAACAGCCTTTGCCATGTTAGCACCTGATTCATCATGTTACATGTGACTCATTTATAAGGAATAGCTGATGTAGATACCAATTAATCATTTCAGGAAAAAAAAGAAAAAAAGAACCCAAAACCTCAACACGTTAATTTGGAGGGAAAATGTTTCGAAAGCACCTTACATAAATACTCTGATATTTGCTTCTCAGCTGATGGTGTCTTGACCACCCACACACACTTAACAGTGTGTCAGAAACTATTACCCTTGTTTTTACCTTCCCACACATAATTCTATCCCTTCTTCCCCTAAGCTTGTTTTTCAGGTTGTAAAGTGATTGGAACACAATGTCTATTTCTATTAGTTTTGAAGACTAAACTAATAATATATACTTCCAGCTGAGAAAATATATTTTAGAAGTTGGTGTTCATGGTTTATAATAATGAAAGCAAGAAGAAAAAGACCAGATCATTTGAAATGGATTTACATTAAAGAAAAAAAATTTTTTTTACAAAAGAAATACCTTGTACACATTAGTATGTGGGAATCTTTCAGCATATGAAAGAGTCATAAATTCACCAATATTATTATTATATCAATAGTATATAAGAGAAATATTTTGACTTTTATATGTACAGGACTAAACCATGAATCTAAAATGCTAACTAAATCAACAATTCTTCTATGAACAGAACTCCTATTAGTAATAAGCCAAGATTTGTAAGGAATGTAGTCTTTTAGCACCCAGCCTGTGATGGCAGGCCCTCACAAAAGAAGAGGTAAAAGGTGTCTCTAGGGCAGGTTTTAAACTCCCTTTCAGGGATCACATGTCTCCCTGAGCAAAATGATTCAGTTGCCTGAGACACTAAGCAACCACAACGAAAAAGGGCTTTCTGTTTTTTTTTATCCATATAACACACACATGCATTTTATCCTTGGACATGTGTGTGTGTGTGAAGATGTACCTATTAGGATTGTCTGATGGTGAAGGAAAACACAACTCTGATATACCTAAGAACACAGAAAATTCTGGAAGAACTGAACACCCAGGCTATGAAAAGAGCAAGAACCAGGAGAAGCAAGAGAAATTTATAGACAGTTTTCCTATGGGCTCGTTGGATGATTTAGACAGATGATCTTTTGAATCTGTATATTTCCATGCAGGGATAATACTGCTGGAAGTGACACATGCTTGTCCTTGGGCAGGTCACCTTTCTACTTTTGTAAACCTATGGGGAAGTGAGTTCAGGGAGCAGGTTACTACTACAGGATCCAGAAGAGGCATCTCTCCATCGGAAGGGAGAGAAATACCAAAACAGAGAGGCTAGAGACAGAAACATGCTGTGCACACAAGCCAGCCTCCAAAATAGCCCATAAAAAACTTCATACCTTTGAATAATCTCCTGTATGTGGATCAGGACTGATCTCTGAGACCAGGAGAATACAGCATAAGTGAAGAAGTTTTGTGACTTCCAAGTTAAGGCCACAAAAGTCATTGGAACTTCTGTACTGATCTCTTATTTACTCTAGAAAAAGCCAGCTTATGTGTCAGAAGGACACTCAAGTAGAGAGCCCTATGGAGCGGAGAGCCCCATGTGAAGAGGGACTGAGATCTCCCTTCAACAGTCAGCACCAACTTGGATCCTTGGAAATGGATCCTCCAGATCCAGTCAAGGCTTCATATGACTTCTACCCCAGTTAACATGTGACTGCAGTCTAGTAAGAGGCCTGAATCACAATCTGCCTGGTGAGAATGTTCCAAATTCCTGACCCACAAAAATGGTGAGAGACAATAAATAATTATTATTGCTTTAAGCCGCTAGAATTTGAGGTAATTAGTCATAGAGTGATAGATAACTAATAAAGTGACTTTCAGCCACTAAAGAGAAACATAAATTTGAGAGGTTTATGAACAAGTCAAATCAACAGAAATCAGAGCATAGACTTAATCAACTAGTGTTTATTAATTACCTATAAAGTGGTGAGGAGATATTATATAATAACTGATTGTATGATATTTGGAACTAGAAGACCTATGTTAGTATCCTAACTGCTCCACTGTGTGACCTTCAGCAAATTACTGACCTCTTTGGCAAATAATACCATTTTCTCTAATTTGTAGAATAGATATGCTAAAAATTATATTTAATTTAAAGGTTGATTGTGAATATAATATGACATGATCCAATAAAAGACCTAGAACTTTGGTAAGCATATAATAATGTCTATGCTGTGTAATATATTATATATTATGCATATTATGTATATACCTTCATATATATTACATATATACCTATATATATACGTCTATACACACATATAGGCACTGACATACATTCATATAATCTTTTAATTCTTAAAGCAACCTTATGAACTATGTACCATTATATTGTCCATTTTACAGAGAAAGAAACTAAAAAAAAAAAAAAGCACAGACAATAAAGTGTAGAGCCTTGCTTCAAATCCATAGAGTTTGTTATCAGAGTTTGCACTCTTAATTATTATGATATAGAAACTTCTAATTAATTAGGATATGCTCCACAAATACTTGATATTATTGAGAAAGTGTTCTAGTTTATGTTGGAAGTAATACATCTATCATCTTTTTTTTTTCTTATTGAGGTGACATTTTAGATGAGAAAATGAGATAATAAGAAAATCAAATATTTTTTAGGAATATTTTGTTTTATAGAAAAAGTAATGTTTCATTATGAAGAATTAAGTTAATATTTATAAAATGGTGTCTAAGAACTAGTAATGGGACAATGCCTCCAGATAAACACATTCTTGATAGAATAATTATGTATATACATTTGAGGGCTCTGATATAATGTACACAAAATATAAGCGTGTTTGAGAGTTTTTGACTTTTCCCTCATTGTTAGATTGTCAGCCAGCATTTCTCATTGTTTTCCATGTATAGTCTCAGAAGTCCCCTTAATCTGCCTGTCTGTACTCCTAATTGGCTTTGAGTTGAAAAAATAAATGACTATTCGTAGTACATTAAGTTGAACAGTATACTCAAAAATTCATATCTACCCAGACCTCAGAATGTAATCTTATTTGGAAATAAGGCCTCTGTAGATGCAATTAGTTAAGGTAAAATGAGATCATACAGTACTAGGGTGCACCCTAAATCCAATGACTGGTGATCCTGTAAGAAGAGGAGGGAACACACAGAGACCTGCAGAAAAGAAGGCTATGTAAATACAGAGGCAAAGATTGGAGTGATAAAGCTACAAGCAAAGAAAAGCCAAAGATTTCTGGGAGCCACCAGACATAGAAAAAGCAGAAGATTGTTCCCTACAGCATTCCTAGAGAGCATGGCACTGCCGACACCAGGATATCGGACTTCTAGACTCCAGAACTGAGAAAATAAATTTGTTATTTAAAGTCATCAGACACAGCAGAGCCAAGGTCCCAGTGACAGCGCGTGCTGGAGCTCTTCACCTTCCCGTGCCCGCCAGCCGGAGGCGCCCTCGACCTACATCCACAACCTCCTGGCGGAGGTCACGTGTCAGGACGCGGCTGTCCTGGACTAAAAGGACTCGCCCCCCGTCTGGGTCGCCGTCCCCGATAAAACCTTAGTCAAAAACATGCCAGCTGAGTTTGGTGTCCTGCTTTGCAAAGACCCGTCAAGGTTTTTTTCGTGAATGGGCGGACAGTTGGGGACCAAAAATATTCTTTCATCTGGGACTCACTGTTGCAGGAAGGGGAATTTACCGTGGATCTTCGTACCAAGATCACCCTCAGAGCTCCCACTTTCAACATCTCTGTCCGCAGGACTGCCAAGATGCTAGTACCACTGATGGGCAAAGTGTGTGTCCACGGCGGTATGATCAACACCGAATGTTATGCGGTGGCCTCCCACTTGCAGCGTTCCCAGTACTGACCACCTCTGTCTCTTTCCCCCACTATTCCCCACTGCTTTTGCACGCCTCTCCTTCCCATACACATACATAACACCATTTTTATTTTGGGACATTACCCCACACCTCTTATTGCTGACAAAACCACATGGACTAGGGGCTGGGACTGGATGGACAGACACCTCTCCCTACCCATACCTGTGTGTTATTGGAAAACTGTGGTTTTGTGTGTGTGTGTGTGTGTGTGTGTGTGTGTGCGGGGGGGGGGGGGGGGGTCTGAATAAAAAACATTCTCCTGAAAAATATAAAGTTATCAAATTAAGTGGTTATTTATTAAGGCAGTCCGGGGAAATAGATATGCCAACATTATAGAAATTGTATTAAAAGGGGTTATTAAAATGCAGGAGGGTACCTCTCTATCTCTCTGAATGTGGGTATAAACCCTTCTTAGGGAAAGCATGCATGTCTGGGGATTTGGGGAACTATTTCAGGAGCCTCTATTATTTATTCTGGGTTCCAACTTCAGAAGCAACAGACTGAAATTGTTGTCAGGAGAGCAAGAGAGACCTAGAAACCAAGGATACCTGCTTTGACAGGTAATAACATAACTAGTCCCTGAGATCTCTTAAATTGTAGGAGAAAATAAATGTGTGATTCTGCCTGAGAATCTCATTACTTGAACCAAATACAGGTAATAATCCAAGGTCAGAAGCACAGCAGAGAGAATAGATTAGCCTCAGTTGGGGTCTCTAAGCATTATGCATCACACATGAGTCAAAGGTCCATGGAACCCCTCTCTTCACTGGTGAATCATGTTTATCAGCAACAGCAGGTTAGATTACAGAAGTTACTGGTGTGCTCTTGGTAGCTGAAAAGGACACTCCACAGTTGAATGTATTTGGAACAAGCTGTTCCAAATCCTATTATTTGCACCTCACTGCTTAGTATTGGAAACTTACAAAGAAGCAAAAAAGTCATTTCTATGGAGTTTGGATGTAATTTGACTTCCTTCAATAAAAATAACTAATGTTTCTTATTTCCTGAAATTCTTCAGTTGGCTTTTGATGATTCACAGAATATAATGTAACATGAGAACAAGAGTTTATTCCTCAGGCTTTGAGCAGAGAAAACCAGAGGAAGATGGCTATTGTTCAAATGATGTAACTTATGCAAAATGCCAGGAATACAATGGAAGTACTCACTAAAAATTAGTTCCTTTCAGTTACCTTAAAACTCCTCCTTTTTTGATTTTTTAATTTTGTTTTTTAGTGTGACAATTAGAGAAAGATTGTCTTGGCAATTCTAGAGTCTTACAGCTACATATTAAAAAAAAAATTTCCCAAGTTCTTGTCCATTTCCCTTTGAATTGTGATTAGTAGTGCTAGTTCTAACAACTAAGATATATCAGATAGTTTAAGGCAATTAGTGTTCCCTCACTTTTCTTTCTGCCAAACATAAAGCCTTATCCCTTTAGAATTTCTTCATCAGGGGCTTATTGTTGTATTTTTTTTCTTGTTCTTCACTAGAGGCACCTTAAAAGTTTCACTTTTACATAAGATCTAAAAAAGGAAAACAAAACAAAAACATAAAATGTGGGTGATATATATATATATATATATATCTCAAAAAAAAAATATATATATATATATATATCTATCTCAAAGAGACACAGGACTCACCTAAAAGAGCTCCCAATGGCCAAAACTGGAACAATTTGAGCAACAAAATAAATAAAGTAGTATTGGATTATAACGCAAAGTATAAAATAAGTATCTCTAAGTTGATACTGATATAAATTACTGAATAAATAAATGGGTAAGAAGAGACTAATCTTCCACATAGAAGAATTTAAAATAATTTATATAGATAACTGTGCCCTCAAGAACTTGTGCCTCTGCCCTTCTGCTGAAGTATAGGCTATACATAGTGACTTTCTTTGAGAGAATACAATATGGAAAGAGGCAGAAAAGTAACTTAGTGGAGAAGACGGACAAACACTATCTAGCCAGGTGATCAAGGTTAACATTAACCACAATAAATATGTTGATAGTATATAACCTAGATGTGATGTGATCTCTGTGGTCTCCTCCCAAACCCCATAACCCCAGTCTCAGTATTAGAAAAAAGATGAGGCTAACTCAAACTGAGGGACATCCTACAAAATACCTGACCAGTGTTCCTCAAAACTGTCAAGGTCATCAAAAGCAAGAAAAATTTGAAAAACCATCAGTTTACAGAGGCCTAAAGAGACAGGACAATTAAATGTTATATGGTATCCTGGATACAATCCTGGAACAGAAAAAAATATTGTCAGATATTAATAATAGGGGTAAGTGAATGTGAAGTATGTGGGAACTTTACTACCTTTGCATTTTTTCTGTAGATCTAAAACTACTCTCAAAATTTTTATTTTTATATTTAAATTTTTATATATGCTTGGTCTCTATTCTTGGTTTCCTAGCTATAGCTAGCTAGCTCCCTCAGGAAGCTCACTCAGTTTGGCACCTAATTAAATCCCACAAAATCCCTATGAGATAGATTCTATCATTTTTACAGGTAATAAACTAGAAAAGCTTAAATAGCTTACCAAAAGACCTATCTGAAATGTTGCAGTGCTAGAAATGGAACTCAGCTTAGTTCTAGAACTTACATTCTTAACCACTATCCTGTACTATCCCATCATATGACAGTATATATAGAAAATGTAAAACCATGTACATTTTTAGAACTGATAAATTATTTTAGGAAGTTATTGACTATATGTTCAAAATGGAATAATCTATTATATTTCCATAAATTTGCACAATAAATTATTAGAAAATAAAAGTATTAATGAACATACTGTTTATAGTAGCATCCTAATTATGAGGAATAGAAAATCTAATAGCAGATGTGTAAGACCTCTACATAAAAATAATAAAATAAAATAAATAAAATAATTTAAAAAATTAAAAAAATAAAACAGGGGCACCGGGTTAGCCCAGTCAGTTAAGCATCTGACTCTTGATTTTGGCTTACGTCATGATCTCATGGTCATTTAGATTGAGCCCCATGTCGGTCTCTGCACTCACAGTGTGGAGCCTGCTTGGGATTCTTCTCTCTCTCTCTCTCTCTCTCTCTCTCTCTCTCTCTCTCCCCACCCCCCCCCCACCCCAGGATCGTGTGCTCTCTCTCCTTCTCTCTTTCAAAATAAATAAATAAACAAAAAAAATAAAACATTATTGAGAGAAATTAAAGAAGATCTAGATAAATGTAGCTATATAGCATGTTTATTCATGATACTATGAAGATAATTTGATATTATAAAGATTAATTCTCCTCAAACTTCTAAAGAATCAATACAATGATAACAGAGTGGGTGTATGTGTGTGTAACTTTATCAATTATTCTAAAATTTAAGTTGAATCCAATGGACTTATAATAGTCAAGATACTACTCAAGATAGAAGAAGAAGGGGAAATATTTGTTTTAACCCTTGATATATTTATTGTAAAGCAACATTTAATTAATACAGTGTGATATTAATTCCTAAATATACAAACAGACAATGGAAATTGATTTAAAAAGAGCCCAAAAAGGTATCTATGCATATATGGACATTTATTTTAAAATAAAGGTAGCATTGCAGAACAATGCAAGAAAGACAGCCTTTTCAATACATAGCCATGAAACAACTGGATAAAATATGGGGGGAAAATATATATATATATATTCACTACTATTTCTACTTCATATCACATATAATCAAAATTTTGGCATACAGATGTAAAAGGCAAAACCACGAATTTTCAAAATATGATACAAAATAATTTATCTTCATGACCTTGGAATAGGAAGACGTTTCTTAAACAAAGCACCAAAGCACTGCACATAAGAAAGAGATTTAAAAATTGTGCTACATAAAAATTAAGAACTTTTATTTTTCAAAAGATATCATCAAGGGGTGCCTGGGTGGCTCAGTTGCTTAGGCATCTGACTGTGGCTCAGGTCATGATCTCCCAGTTCATGATTTCAAGCCCCACATCAGGCTCTATGCTGACAGCTCAGAGCCTGGAGCATGCTTTGGATTCTGTGTCTCTGTGTCTCCCTTTCTCTCTGCCCCTCCCCTACTCGTGCTCTCTCTAAAATGAATAAGTGTTAAAAAAAAAAAAGAAGAAGAAGAAGATATCATTAAGAGAGCCAAAAGCAAGCCAATGTACAGAAAAAGATATAGAACACATATGGGAATATATAAAGAACTCCTACAAATCCAAAAGTAAAAGCTAGCCAATCAAAAGGGAAAGGAAACAAGAGTGGAATGGGCATTTCCTAGAGAAGATAGCCTCATGGCCAATAAATATATGAAAATGTTTTCAATCTTAGAAGAAATCAGGGAAATGCAAATTAAAATCACAAAGAGATACTACTAGAAACCCACGAATAACTAAAATTAAGATCTTACAACCATGTGCTAGCAAGAATGTAGAGCAATAGGAACTAACATACATTGCTGGTGAGATAATAAAATGGGACAACAACTTTGGAAACAGTTTGGAATCAGCATCTAAAATTGAACATATGCACACACTATAATAAGAATCCTACTGCAAGGTATATATCCAAGAAAAATGTGTGCACATGTGCAGCAAAAGACATCTACAAATATGCATACTGGTTATAAACACCTCAAACTGGAAAGAGCCCAAATATCTATCAGCATTAAAATGAATAACAAATTGTAGAATACTCAAACAATGAAAATGAACCAATTCTATGTACATCAACAACAGGAGTGTGTCTCACAAACAGAACATTGAGCAAAAGAAGCCAGAAAAAATGGAACACTCACTGCGTGGTTTGATTTATATGAAGTTCTATAACAGGTAAAACTATAGTATAATGATGAGAGACCTGTGCTCCAATGGAAAAAATTACAAAGAAAAGAAAGCATATATCACGAAAGTTAAGGAGAGCCTACTCTGGGGGCAAGGATGGAGATCCAGGCTGCAGTAATTGGTAGTAGACATGATTTCCTGGTTCTTCACTTTGTACTTTATAGTATTTCATTGAAGTGTATATTTTTGTTTTATGGTCTTCTCAACAAAATATTTTAAAATATAAATTATTTTATTCTTTCATTTAAATATATTTTATTTCTTAATTTAAGAATTTTATAAGAATAAGGCATACTACAATGTTGTTATGTTCCCATTCCTGTCACAGGCTACACAACATGAGACCTTTAGGATCCCATCCCCAGATATACCTAACTTGCAAAATATTGAATCAAAATGAAAGTAAACTAGAATTTTATACTAGAAAAGAGATAGATTTACCAAGGATGACTAGAACTTTAATTACAAATTACACATGACTTCCAATAAAATCTTCCCCCAAAAAAGCAAGACTATAATCACTCTCACTACTATACCATGTCCCCATTGTGCTATTAGACAGGATGGTAATTAGCATGGTCACAACTATAACTGTCAAGCATGAAAGCAATGCTGAATGTGTTTCTCACCCAGCTGCTATCAGCATGGGGTAGAAGAATTGAAAACATTGCCAAGAAATCAATCTCTTCCATCGAAACTGAGCCGACTCTGAGCAGTAGTTCAGTAGTTTCATAAGAACAAATAAAACCTCAACTAACTAATCATTGCCCAGAAAATTAACACAGAAGTCAATACAGAAGCCTCTATTCCATACTTTACCCATGGTTTATGTGCAGGTGTTCTAAATGCCTGCCAAGAAAATATGTAAGGTGTTTCAGGAAGCAGAAAAGAAGTAAATAGCATATTCCTGAGTACATGAAGGGAATATGTTAACTGTCAAAACTAGTTACAATTAGGAAAATCCCTTTACTTGCAAGATTTTTTTTCTTTAATTACAAAAGGCTTCTCATATCTAGAAATTAAGAATGAATTTACTGCAACCCCAAGTGGGCAGTAGTGAGTTAGCAATATGGGAGAAGAAATCAGATGGCCGCATCCTCTAGTAGAATCGTGAGTGTAAAAGAAGACTAGCCAAGAAATTGACTGAATTGGGTCAATTTGGCTAGTGGTTGACTCTAGGGTATGCAGGGCCCCAAACAATTTTTTGTAGTATTCCTTCCAATAAAAACAATTTCATTAAAAATACATTATAAAAATCCATGGATCTGTGAAAGACATAGGAAACAGGACTACATACAGGAAGAATTTTAACTGCAATGGAAGCCTGAGAAAGTCTTGTCCAACCTGGTGGTGAGTTCTAGTGGTAGTATTAGCTATCATGGTGTTCTTTATCAGGCCAAAATGGCCAGGTCTTAGATAACTCACTGATCCAGTCACCTGTTGTGGGCTTCCCTAGAAAGGGTATGACCTGGGGTGGAACAACCTTGGGAAACTGAGGCAAGTCCTGAAGGAACTGAGAGCTGAAGGATGTCTGCTGACTGCAATGCACATAGCTGAGCAGCAAGTTCTTCTCTGAAGGGGCATCTTCATAACACATCTCTATGCCACCATTGCCCACCCCTGGTACTACTCATACAAACTTCATAAACTTTCAGAGGACGGCCTCTCCACAATTGCTAAAGGCTTCTCTGCCTGAAGGAAAACTTAGAAAAGGGAGGCTATGTAAGTTAGCCTTAGAAAGGCACCCAATGCCTATTGTCTGTCTCCTTTGCTATCCATTCTCGAGTCCCCTTACCCTGAGCTACCAACTCTGTTGACCTTGATGGCTGTCATAGACAGCTTGAGCTGCCACAAGAAAGTGCCAGCAAAGTGACTTAAACAACAGACATTAATCTCTCATGGTTCTGAAGGCTGTGAAGTCCAAGATCAAGGTGCCAGCCTATTCAGCTCCTGGTAGGGGCTCTCTTCTTGCTTGCAGATGACCACCTTCCTGCTATGTCCTCACATGGCAAAGAGAGCTCTGGTATCTCCTCCTCTTTTTATAAAGGCTCTAGTCCCATCATGAAGTCCCCATCCTCATGACTTCAATTAAACCTAGTTATCTCTCAAAGGCCCTATCTCCAAATACCATAATATCGAGGGGTAGACTTTCAGCATGTGAATTTGGGGGGTGGGGGGACACAATTCAGCCCACAGCAGTGGCTTGCCTAATGTTATAAAGCACACACCATCTCTGAAGTCTCTGAACCATGGTCATTATGCCCAGGTTGAGGTTGCTTTCACTTCATTTGTAGTCAAAACAAGGCAAGAAAGAACCAAGAGGCACTCAAATAGGTCACTTGAATTTATATTTTATCATCTAACCATAGAAAGGGGGAAAAGTGCTGGTACTACTCCAGTGGGTGCCATGGGTGCCTGGACTGCCTGATTATGCAGTTTTTTTGTGTGTCTTCTGAATCTGTGCTCAGTCCTGGGTGCATAACTCTTAATCCATCTTATAATGGATTATTGTTGGTATTACCTGACTTTATGATTTGGTGGGAATTACAGGACCTAACTCCTCATAATTAGTTCTGTCCACATGGTCACTTACAGTGCCATAGTCAGGCCTAGAAGTCTGCCACGAGTTATTATTCAAAAGACATATAATTCCCTGATGCAAATGTTATAGCCTTTTTTAGAACCCCAGGAGCCTATATTATAATCCTACCACTGGTACTTGACATAAAATCAACCTGGTACCTTCACATAGTACTGATATCTCCAACATACTGGTTCTGACAGATTGCATGGTCCAAAAAGCAAGGTTTGTATCACAAAAACCAGGCTTGCCCTGCTAGGCCTTTCACTGCTCTGGCTGCATACATAGGTAGAACAACAACAACAACAAAAAATTGTCACTCAGTATATCAGCTGAGTGTGAAATATGCTATCTCTGGAACATGAAGAGACCCATCAGGCATTGTGCTTTCTTATTCTGGGAGAAGAAGCAATATTTAATAATTTATCTTTTACTTTGAAAGAGGATATACTGACAGGCCCTTAACCACTGAACCTCTAAAATTTTACTCAAGTGGCTAAGCCCCCTGAATCTTCTCAGGGTTTATATCCTACCTCTGGAGAAAATTTATCTTATCAGGCCTGTAGCAAAGCTGGCTACCTCTTGCTCATCCAGTCAGACAAACACAATGTTATTGATATAATGAATCAATGTAATCTCAGAATATCAAAAATGGTCCAGACATCTTCAGACTGCATCATGACAGAGAGCAAGAGAGTTATCCATGGAATCTATATTATTCTCCTCTAGAAAAGACACTATTTATGGCATGGTGGCTGTGATTAGAGCTACCATTTACCTGACTTTCAGTAATGTATGGTAATCCTACAGTATCCATCTAGTTTCAGTCGTGGCCAAACTGGTGAATGAATAGGAGTACGTTGAGATCCTTAATAATAGCTCCAACCTCCTCTACCCACACTCCATTTCCTGTAATGCCTTATCGTTTCTTATTTACCATCTTGGCTGGTGAGGGGTATTTCATTTGGCCATTACTCCACATATGAAAGACTCAGTATATGACAGTGTTAAATGCCAAACACATCAAATCTAATTATATATTCAGGGAATGGATAAATGACCATTAGGTGGGTTTGGAGACTTGGTGGGCCCATCATAAGCTGGACCTTGGCCAGCATTACATTTTTCACCTGATCTGATAAGTCCCCACTTTAATAGGGGGGCCATAGTGACAAGAGTATCAAGGTAACTCAGACCCTATATTCAAAAGTTCTCAAACACCTGGGTATGCCCCTTTATCTTGGGATCATTGTTTGAGGAAATGGCCATAGGTAATATTGAAAAATAATTAGAGGAATAAGTGTAGTATGTATTTGTATCAGTGTTATGGCACATTTCCTTCTGGAGGCTTGATGACTTCTTCAGTCAGTAGATTCTAGATCTGAAAACTGGAAAATTTTTGTAGGGTGATTATCTCAGTCTCCTGCTTATTCATTCTTATTTTCTTTTGATTATATATATTTACCAGTATCTTTACAGGATGCCCATATGTATTTCCCTCTGTAACATTGAATTCAAGTAACCATATCCATAACATTTTTGTGTCAAGCTCCTTGCTTTGCCATTTCAGTGACTTTAATAAATTGAGACTCTGACATCTAGTGGCTAAGCACCACCACCACCTGCCCTCCATTGTTTCGGAGCCAAGGTGTTATAAGCCCTGGCTACAGGGGGGAACCACCACGAAACATATTTTAGGGATACTAGTACGTTCAGCACATTCTTTATCTTAGTAAATGGTGTCTTTTGAATTTTCCTATGGAATATAATCATCTGGAGAGTTTTCTGGCCATACATAATAGGTTCATTCTAGTTTTTCCATTTCCCTGAGACTTTTAATCTCTTTCTCCACCATCTGCCATGGCAATTATGGCATTTCAACTTCACTCAGCATAAGCCATCACTTTTTTTCATACTTCTGGGAGCCATCCGAAAGGGAAGTTCTCATCATCCTAAGTCATTTGTCAGTGTTGAATCCTATTTTGGAAAGCAGTCTCAAATTAGTAAATTCTTCCTGATCTAATTTTATGTTAAGGACCTCCTTGATGAAACAATCTCAGAATCCACATCCAAGCAGACTCCCCCAGCTCCTGTCAATATATCAGTTTCAGAATACATCTACTAAAGGTATGCTATAACTTAACCCTAGCTATAGTTATGAAAGAAATGGCCAATAAATGAGAGAATATCCTGAGGGGAGCACATGTTCCCTTATGTACTGTTTTATAACAGACAGAGTCCTAAAGAAAGAAATGGAGCCCATCTCTAGCCTCAGTGTGTTCAGAGCAGTCTGGGAAAACAAAACCTTGAGGAAAATCCATCCAGATCTCTCCATCCTTTTTGTCAGGGCCCCAAGTTTTCCTAATCAGTGTCCTTATTTTGATATAACAAGCTTGACTTTGTTAAGTTTTTAATCACATTTAAAGTATAGTCCTTGGTTCTCTACTTTCTTTACTTTCTGCCTGGAAGAGTTGAAGACTTTTTTGTCTGCAACAAAAGAGGACCTTTGACTTGACATCTAGCTTTCAATCACTTATCATTTGCTCTCCTATCTTTATCGTCTTTCTGATGAGCACCAGTAGAATCTAGCAATAACTATCCAATCCCATTATCTTTACAGCTACTATTTCCTCTATATTTCAAACTCCTCATACATTTTCTTTCATTCATCATCGCCATACATTTCCTTCCCAATTCATCCCCAGTTAAAATTTAAACAATTGTACTTCCACCTATAATCAGTGATGAGGTCCTCAGCCAGTCAGGCTCCAAAGATCAAGCTCCAAGTGATAAAATCAAGAGCCAAAACTTCACCTTATCACTGGCTTTCTTAGAACACTACTGGTCCCAACTGTTAGAAGTTCAGCTCCTTGGAAACAAATCATCAGATATAGTCTGGAGTTTCAAGATGGTTATTAGGGATCAACACTTAGGAATAGAATGGGAAGGAAAAGGGACTAGATAGAAAGCAAAGTAAAAACACGATACATCTGGCAAAGCTTTGGCCAATACAACAAAGAACTCTGGGGCAAAAACTGTTACAGTTTCTCACATTGAGCCAAAAATGCATATATCTAAGGAATGCATGACCTTAGCAGAGTTTCCTCCCTGCAGTTGAGCCTGACCCTGAAGAAAATGAGCTGTGAAGGCTCTTGGCTGATTGTATTGCTGACAGCTGGGCAACATGTCCTGCCTTGAAGTAGGATTAAGGTGGCACACCTTCTTTGTCTACAATAACAGATTAAAATTCAGATGTAGAGTAAATAAGTCCCTAATGTTAAGAACACAACAACGAATTATGGAAGGATAAAATTACTTTAAAAACTAGGAAGACAAGGCAACTTCCTGAATCTGATGAAGGATATTGATGAATAATGCATAGCTAACATCATATTTAGAGATTAAAGTCTGAAAGCATGCCACATAAGATCAGGAACAAGACAAGTATGTTCATTCTTAACACTTCTTTTGAATTTTTGTAATGTTTATTCATTTATTTCGAGAGAGAATGAGAGAGAGGGAGGGAGAAAGAGACCAGGAGCAGGGGAGCGGCAGAGAGAGAATGAGGGAGAGAGGATCACGGGCAGGCTCTGCACTACCAGCACAGAGCCCAATGCAGGGTTCAAATTCAATGAACAGTAAGATTGTGACCTGAGCCGAAACCGAGTCAGATGCTTAACTGAATCGGCTACCCAGGCACCCCATTATTAATACTTCTATTAAATATTGTACCCAAGGTTCTTGCCAGGTAAATTAGGCAAGAAAAATAGATAAATGTCATCCAGATTAAAAAAAAGAAATAAAACACTCTTGTTTCATGGATAATACTTACTGGTTACAGAAAATCCTAAGGAATCTACCAAAATAACTGTTAAAACTAATAAAGCAAGGCTGCTTTACTCATTTATTTATGAACATCAATTTTCATTATATATACTAGCAATAAACAATCTGAAAATGATATTCATAATAGCATCAAAAAAGAATAAAATACTTAGAAGTAAATCTTATAAAAGAAGTACAAGACTTGTACATTGATAAATACAAAACATTGTTGAAAGAAATAAAAGAATACCTAAATAAATGTAAAGACATTCCATGTCCATAGATGAGAAGACTCAGTGTTGCCAAAATGGTAACATTCCTGAAATTAATCTAAAGATTCAGTGCTATCCCTATCAAAATTCCAATGTCTTTTTTTTTAATTTTAAAGTTAAGCATAACATTCATTTGGTTGTAACCAAACCAAATATGGGATATCTATATACACAGTAACTTAATAAATACCACAATTTTATGTTAAATGAAAGATACAAATCAAAAATAATTTGTGCTGGATGTTTATTTAAATGAACCCCAAGAACAGACAAAACTAATTTAAGGCAGTAAAAACCAGAACAGCAATTGCTAATTGACTAGAAGCTACCGTGAGGTAACATTTTGGACTGATGAAAATATTCTTTGTGTGTGTTTTTTTTAAGAGAGTGAGAAAGCTTGCAGGCATGCACCCACAAGCTGGGTAAGGGCAGAGAGAAAGAGGGACAGAGAGAATCCTAAGCAGGCTCCATGCTCAGCACAGAGACTGATACGGGGCTCCATTCTACGACCCTGAGATCATGACCTGAGTGGAAATCAAGAGTCAGATGCTTAACCAACTGAGTCACCAGGCACCCCGGACTGGTGATAACATTCTATAATTTGATCATGGTGTCAGATACGTGTCTGCTAACATTTGCCAAAATTTGTCAGCGTATATTTAAGATCTGTGCATTTCACCTTATGTAAATTATACCTCAGTTTTGTAAAAGGATGAAGCCAATTCACCCTATGATCAATCTCCTGAATGCCAACTCTTTAGTTGTGGGTGGACCTTTTTCTCTCCTTTCCTGAATCTGACTGTGCTATTTCACAGGCAAATAAATGGACTTCCATTAAGAAAGCAGCTATCCCTCTATTTTTTTCACACCTATGTTCTGCACCTGCCCCTCAGAAGCTCAGGTTTCAGACATTTTATGGCAGCTGTTTCACACTAAACAATAGAAAGAGGAGTAAAGGTAGAGCAAGACATGAGGACAGGAGATAGATGACAGTAAACTCCCCTTAAGGGAAAACTCAAGTTGTCACGTATAAAACATCTGCACAGAAAAAGAAAATGCAAAGGTCGTGCAGCAGCAGAGGATGGCATCAGACAACGTAAGAGGAAACTAATCCTTCAAAAAGTTATTAGAAAAGAGTTTTAGAAAATGCTTCTTCATCTGAAATCAAAGGAGGACTCCTTGTAACTTCTCTGTTTCCATGTGAGTATAGGAAAAATATCTTGTTTTAAAAAGCCTTTTTTAAGTTTTTACTGTATTAAAATTTTAGGAACTCTTGGAGATTTTTAAAAATTCCCTTTCTAGATCCCCCCATCTCCTTTTTTATAAAGTAAATTTGCAAGATTGATGCTTTTAAAATGTCTCAAACCTTTATAGCTTAATATAATATGTACGGTTTACACTATGTCACACTGTGTATCTTTTTATATCTTACTAGTTTTTCTTGTGATGAAAGTGATGGCATTTCTATTGAGATTTACTTTTACATCTAATTGGCAAATATATATCATACTTCACTTAGTCTTGTATGAAATGCAGCAAGGCTTTTTTTTCATATTTTTGTTTTCTTTTACTTTTTGAAACATATTTTTAGTATGCCCTGACCTGAAGAGACCTTATCTTTCAGAAATTCACACAGACAACTAAAAGATGTACTACATCTGCATATCATAATATACTGAAACTTGGATATTTGGGATTTTCTTGGATGGCTAAACAACAAGGAAAAGTAAATTTACTGGGGCGCCTGGGTGGCCAGTCTGTTGAGTGTCCAGCTCTTGATTATGGCTCAGGTCATGATCTGAGGGTCAGGGGATAGAGCCCTGTGTCAGGCTCTACGCTGAGTGTGGAGCCTGCTTAAGACACTCTCTCTCCCTCTGCCCCTCTCCCCCACTTCCACTCTCTCTCTCAAATAAAAAAAAAAATTAAAAAGAAAAGTAGATTTACTACTTTGAGTTTTTTTTTCAGGAGGGTAAACATATTTCACACTATATAAGCAGTATTTTGCTACAGCAAAGTCATAATCGGTCATCATTTTCTTCACTTTTTCTATGACAGTCTTTGAAACTAATAAGCTTTAATCAAGTCATCTAGGGATTGCTTAATTTGTTTACTGTTAATTATGAGTAAGCCCTTTGATAATTTAAATGTTTTTTAAAAAGTTGGAATTTAAATAGTAACATTGAAATTTCCATACTTCTACTTTTGCTAGTGTATTGTGCAATTTCAAACACCATAAAATTAAAAAAGCAATAAGTTGGGGGAAATAATTGCAGTAAATATAACAAACCACAATCGTATCTTCCTGAGAAATTTGCAGAGTTTATTCAATTTATAAGAGAATGAAAAATGATCAATAAGCATATGGAAGAAATGTTCCTCTTGAAACCAATGTATTTTAAAGTAGTATAAACACGATTTTTGCCTAACAATTTGACAAAGATTGTAAAAATGTTGATACATATTGTTCAATAGGATTCAATAAACTAGCTGGGGAAAATATAAATTGGAATAAGCTCTATTCAGGAATTTGGCTACATATATCAAGAGTCTGAAAATTTGTCATACTCTGTGAAATAGCAATTCCACCTATAGGGACTTAGCCATAGGAATAATTGGACAACAAGAACAGAGGATAATCATACAAATCTTGTAGCAACCTAAATGCCCAAAACTTGGGTATTAAATTTAAAAGGTATTATTTTGGTGAAATGTTACGTAATCCAAAAATCACATTTTCCAAGACTTCATGATATAAGTAAGTGTTCCTACTTCAATTCTAAGTGAAAAAAGGAAAAAAAAATTAAGCTAAAAACAAAAACTAACAAAAACCTACATACATAGTTTACCAGCTTTGTGTAAGAGAGTGCGTTACCTCTCTCTCTCTCTCTCCCCTAGAAACTTCAGGGGGAAATGAATTATCCTCAAAAGATCACATTTTAAATCAGCACAGACTGGGTCAGAATACACATATGCAAATCTTCTGAAGGGCTAAAAGCATGCCCATACCACCAACTGCCACCTGGGGAGAAGGAAGCCATCCCCCACCCCCATACCTTCCATCACCAAAATTTACCACGTAATTGAAAACATTGGTTAAAATGGAGAATTAAAAAAATAGATAGATAAACAGATAAATATTCTTTCACCAAACTTCATATGACAAAGTCTAACCCTTATATATAGGTCTGCTGGCTGTAGCTCAGTGCCTTCTTCATGAATAAACCACATACAAAGTAAAATATCTGGGGTTTCCAGTACAGACTTCTTTATTTTTTGTTTTGTTGTGTTTTTTTACTGTAAGATCTTTTTATTTTTTTAATTTTTTTAATATGAAATTTATTGTCAATTGGTTTCCATACAACACCCCTTCTTTATTTTTTTTCAATAACAACACCCCTTCTTTAAACGAAAGGACAACTTAGAGTCAGTTGTAAGGAATATTACTACAAAATCTTTTAATGTTTCTCATTCTTTTTTTGTCTAATCATTTACATCTGACTCACCCAATCCTAATTTGACAAGCAATTTTTTAGTAAATTACATTATCATGTATTTCCAAAGGTTTCAAGTTAGTTTTAAAAAGTACAGTAACTACATTTCTCTATCCACTTACATTTCATTAATTTACAGAAATTTAATTTTACTTTGAGTTACTTTATGTCAAAAATCTAGAATGTGTGGCATTAGCTTAGTGAAGAGGAAAGTGAAATAAGAGGACGAAATAATTACAATTCATTTAATGCTGTGCTAAATAGCTGGTTGAAAGAGTAGCAAGCCTAACATACCTCCAAATAACTAAGTAAGCACTCAAAGCCACCAGGGAGCCCCAGAGCCATGATTAATTCTGAAAAATATGGATATTAGCTACAGCCCTGAGATTCACCATAAGAAACCTACAGATACAGGTATGCTTTGCTAACAGCATTTAGTCTTCATTTATAAACAGTTGGTGTTTCTATTCTAAATTCAGGGAAAAGAATTTAGGATATAATTCAGGAAAGCTGCTACTTTTTAGGACATATTGTTTTGGTTTTCGGCTTATCACTTTCAATAATCTCATAAATTGTTTCAATATCATACATGGTGGAAATGAAAAAACAGCATGTTCTCTCTCTTTGTAGCCCCCTCACCATTCCCCACAGGCAATAGGACCTTTAATCTAGCTGTTATATGTAATAAAAAAAAAAAACAAGTAGAGGAAAATAGAAGTAGTTGGAAGAGACAGAATGGAATCCTCACAAAGAAGGCTGACTGGACTTGCTCCACTCCTTTGAAGATCCCAAAAGAACACTTGTCTGTTCTTGGTTGATCGAGATGGGAGAGCCCAATTTAGGCTAACTACATCATATATAAAATAGCTTCTCAACCCAGGTACTTCAATGGTATATGTGTGTGTCACAAGTCATTGGTGGCTATGCATTTTTACAATGATTTTTTTTTTTTTTACAATGATGACTAATTTTTCTTGACTACCTTTAGAAGAATGTCTGGATAGCAAACAGCCATGGAAGGCATATATTACATCTGAAGCAGAGGGCAGATTTGTTTGCTGCCAAGTATAATATAGATAAATGTCTCCCTTTAGAGCAAAGACTGGGCAGGTTTGCCTGTTGCTATCTTGTAAGAGACTGGGGTTCCTCATACTTGGGGTTACTTAGCTATGATACAAATACATCATGCACACAAGCATCTACCAGGGCCTACCTCTACATTGCTCCTGTGGCACTTGGCGGGAGTCAGGGCTAGTGGGTCAGATGCAAATTGAAACTCATGCTGTCTGCTATGCCAAGAGTAATAAAATCCTTTGTCTCTGACCAGAAGTCTCTTGTCTTCTGCCCATATCCATGAAACTTTGAGAGGCCAACTTGTCAGCCTGCAAGTAGGATAAAATCTCAAATCTTTCACAGTTCTTGATAAACTTCCAAATTTAAAACTAATATTTTGACACATATGACCTCATCTGCCTTTAGATAATTTCTCTATTGGTAATATCTCATAATGTTGCCAGTTTGACAATATAAATGCATTGATTCAGAAGTTTCCTAATTTTAATATAGAAGTTCCCAGTATCATAACCTCCAAGTACTATGGTTTCTTTTCTGAAATACGGCTAGTTGGACAGGCAAAAAGAAGAATGCTGATGGAATATTTTTCTGATATTACTTGAACTTTAAGAGGAATTATCCGTTCACTTTCATAGTTTTGTGGACTTTTAAATCTCCAGCATTCAGAGAAAAGAAATGAAAAAAGAAAGGTAGTTTGGCCATCCTTATCTTCATCAACTGCAAAGGGACTGTCACCTGGCTCATACCACTGCAAACTCATCCAATTTCAGTTCCTTTCCCTGGCAAGCTGTGCCTGGTTCATTTTAAAGTATACAAGTACACATTGCCCCTGTCAAGACACACATCCACTGCTAAGATCAAAAAAGATTGGTTTGATGACATTTTAGCTTTTATTTCCCATATTCTTTGAGGGATTTAGCTGAACCCGGGGATAGGAACATCAGGATGAGGGATGAATCTTGTGGATTTGTCTGTGATACGCTTTTACAAATCCTTGAACTGATTTACCTAGAGCCATAAATGTCTCACCCATATTTCTGCTATAGCATCCTAATTTATCTTCCTGATTTTACCATTGCCTTATAATAATCTAGTCTACAAACAGCCACCAGCATACTTTTAAGCATAAATTGTATCATGAAACATTCTATAACCAAAATGATTATTTTGGGTACATATTCTGTAACTCTTAAGTGGCTCTTAATCAATAAATCTGTACAGTATATAAAATCCACTTAGTTACTTTGACATATATTTGGAGTACATACAAGAAATGAATATTGCTCAAGGTTAAACATTCTATGAGTATTTCACTGGGCTTTTATTTATGGCTGAGGTGAGCATTTTTTTTACACCTGCTTTCAAAACATTCCAAGGTGACATCATTATGCCTCTGCTCTCTGGCCAAAATGTGTGAGCCTCAACTATACATTCATCTAGATGCTGGGTCAAATCCCAAATTATATTTTAACTAGAATGTTGCTATTGCCCCAGATAGCTTCTGTACATCTCCATGCTGAGATACAGGGTTTCTATTAAGACATGTGTCTTTATCAAGCCCATAAACTTGAAATCTCCTTTTAGCCCCTTTAAAACACAAGGTTTGCACCTAATTAACAACTCAGAAAAGCTGTTTTCCAAGTATTTTTCAAAGAGTATGACCACAAAATCACAGTTGATCAATAGCTATCAAAAACTAGGTTGAACGAAACTATTTGTGGATGACTGAAGAACAGGTAGTCTATTCATTTGTCTATTTTAAAGTATCTCCCGGGATTGAGTTTGACCATCACAGAACACTGAAAATTTTGGCTTGCTCAAAACCTTATTGTGAGACAAATCCAATTTGGCGCTTAAGCCATTGTCTTCTTTGACATAAATTTTTTTATGTGTATTTATTTATTTTGAAAGAGAGTGTGAGCAGGAGAGGGGCGGGAGAAAGAAAGGAGAGAGAATCCCAAGCAGGCTCAGTACTGTTAGCACAGGCATGGGGCTTGAACCCACAAACTGTGATATCATGGCCTGATATTGGACTGAAATTGAGAGTCAGATGCTTAACCAACTGAGCCACCCAGGCACCCCTGACATATTTTTTAAAATAATAAACCATATTTCAGAAATAATAATAGCTTATTATTATGTGTTCACTATGTGTCAGGAACTATTATAAGAATCATTTGCACAAGATTTCAAGTAATCCTCACAAAAAATATTTGAATTAGATGCCATTGTTTTCTCTATTTTACAATAAGAAATCTGGACCACAAAGAGATTGAGTAATTTGCTCGAGGTCACTCAGACCCTATACCCTTAATGATTGCAGGAACGACTACTTCTGTAGTTATTTTCAAGATATAGTTAGGAATATTTTTTTATTATATTTATATGATGCCTTCTCTATGAGGACCCGTGGAAGGAATAGCTCCTTCATTTCAGTAAAAAGAAATGCTATTTTCCTTTAGAACCAGAAATTATTCTTTATTTTTAGATATTATAAATTACATAAATGATTATTCATTTTTGTATTGGTACTCAAAAGTTTGGACCTATAGCAACACATATTTGAGAAACTGACAATTTTATAAACACACACTTTGAGTATTAGAGTCATCAAATTTTCCTTTTGTCTGCATTAAATATAAATATATACATATATATACATAAAGAGAGAAAGATGGAGGAAGGGAGAGAGGGAGGTGGGTAAACTTAGATGACTTCTCAAGGACATTTAGATAGTTGGTGGTAGTCAGGGGACCTAAGTTGTTGGTCTCCAAGTTTTCTTTCTATTGTGCTGTTCTATATTATTTCCTGATGGAGAAGGGGAAGATAAGTGAAAAAGAAAATTAAGACTAAACATGCCTCCAAAGAGCCGAGTCAACCTAGAGACCACAATTGTGGGTTTTTCGTCGTTAATTCTGAAAAACTAGTATCATTAACTGCAACTCCAGAGACTGTGTGTGTGTGTGTGTGTGTGTGTGTGTGTGTGTGTAGAAGGAGGAAGGGAGGGAGGAAGGAGAAGAGACAGAAAGGAATTTATTAGGTTATCTACTCAATTTTTAAAAATTATTTCTCTTATCACATTTTACGGTTAAGATCAATGAAGATTTCAGTAAAGACACAAGATCATTTAATATCATGTCTTCTCAGTCCCTGTAAGAGGATTTCTCTGTTATGCTTAAGTGACCATGGTTCATTCTCTGTAAATCCATACTTCTTACACTGGAATTGGATCACTAATGAGCACCTGAGAAGGTGCTCAATCCATCAGTCTGTATGTTACTCATGAGGCTAAGTGAAATTATAAATTTTGTTAATCAAATTTGTCTCTCTCACCCAATGGTACAGGGGATATAGAGAGACTATGATGATTATCAGTGGATCTAAAAGTAAAACATACCATGTGGCCGAGTCAGGATGTAGCAAATCATACGTAAATGAAGAGTGAAGAATGGTGTTAGCAGGTAGGCACGGGACTTTAGTTTTTATGGAATGATCATGGAGTCCAAGTAGAATTGTGTTGTTCATTTCTGACCAAATATGAAATTTATTTGTAAGCTTTGTATATAGACCCTCCATCCTCCCACCTCATAGAGGTCACATGTAGGCAGCTGAAGAAAAGCAAAAATAAAGTCTCAGAAAAGAGAGGTAGCAAATCCAGAGAGAGAGACAGACAGAGATAAAAATAGGCCAGGGGCGCTTGCGTGGCTCAGTCAGTTATGCATCTGACTCTTGATTTGGGCTCAGGTCATGATGCTCAGTCATGGGATTGAGCCCCATGGAGCCTACTAAGACTGTCTCTCTTTCTCCCTCTGCCCCTCTTCCTGCACATGTACTCTCTCTCTCAAAAGTAAAAAAAGAAAAAAGAAAAAAAGAAAAGAAAAAAAAGAGGCCAATCCATACTATGTCGAGGCCTCACGTTTTTCTGATTGTCCCTAATTTCTCTGAAATAACTGGCATAACAAAGAAACAGAAAATTTTAATATCTTTCTAGAAAATTCTTATTTAGCAGATTTGGGAATGTGCATTAAACTATTAACCTATATTTACAACTCATTGTGAATTAGTTTGTCAGACAATTATTTTTCCAGAAGCAAGAAGTTTCTTAACTAATAGTTGATGTAGGTTTAACCAAGAGCAAAATTCATCTCTGAGAAGGATGAGATTCCTATATAGTAGTAGGTCACCATTCAGGCAGAAAAAATGTACAAGCATACTGTGCATCTATCCAAGAGTCCTCAAGAGTAGATAAGGAAAGATGGGAGAATGCAAGATTTATGTATCATAGAAAGAATTGGAACAATTAGCTCAAATACCATCAGTTTCCTTCTCTCCAGAAACCACCAGACAATAATCCATTGGTTTCTCAAATTATAATTTTGGAACCAAGGATAAGTTGACTCTAATTTTCATCTGCAGTCCCAGGGAATAGAGTCAACAATTCAAATGGGTCAACGTTTCATATCTGGACCAAACCACTATTACAACGAAAGACAAAATTTTGTAGCAATAATATGTCAACTCTCACTGTATCCATGTGAATGCATGAGGCAAGGGTTTCTAAAGAAGAGAGTTTTAACTAACAACACAATAGCCAAGTACTGTAGGATATAATACAACTGGCAAATATAATCACAGCATACACCCACACTGTTCCTTTCTCTCCAAAGCAATTCAGGCAGGTCCTTTTCTTACCATGAGATTCTACTCAGTTCATTTAAATACTGTGGCTGCTAATAATATTGAGGGGAATTTATTTATTTTCTTTTTTCTTTTTTTTGCATTTATTTTGAGAGAGCAAGAGTGCATGTGCATGTGAGTAGGGGAGGGGCAGAAAGAGAGAAAGAGAATCCCAAGCAGGCTCCACCCTGTCACTGCAGAGCCAGGAGCCTGATGTGGGGCTCTATCACACCACCCATGAGACCATGACCTGTGCTGAAATAAAGAGTTGGACGCTTCACCAACTAAACCACCCAGGTGCCCCTTGAGGGGAATTTACTGTTCTTCTTTATGTTGATGGAAAAGTCAATAACAAATTCTTTTATAAATAATTTGGCACTTTTTATGAATAACAATTGTTATCAGGCATATATTTTTTTTCTTTAAATCTTTATAAAGAAAGAATAAAAATTGAATTAAAAAATAAGGAAAGTAATAAAAATAAGATAAAAAAAGCAAAAAGAATTTTTTAAAAAGCTAATCAGCAGTGAACATATCAATACTAATGGCTCTTTTCACCACTCACTTTTCATTGTCTAATAAGGATCCTCAATAATTTCTCATCTATGCTTCTCTCGTGTACTACTGTGCATTGTCAGAATTCTTGATCTTAGCCAAAGTCTTAATGTCTCAACTTGTGCCTCAAGCTTTTGCAATATATTTTTATAAAAGCAATTACCCTCTAAAAGACATTTTAGTACCTGTTCTCAATATTATTTATGACCATGAAAGAATGAAAAAACTTAATTGTTAAACACTACAGAAATAGGCAGTGATACCACTAACGAGATTATTTTAAAATTAACAGGAACATGGAGTAATTCTTATAAACAAAGGCTGGAGTGAAATGACTGTGAATTCAAAATTGTATCTGTGAAGGGATTGCAATTATTTAAAAATGGGCACATATGAACAATAAATACCTTAAAAGAGCATGAAAATAAACAAATCAAACTTATTTAAAATCATTTAAGAGATGGAGCTTTGAGTGAATCTATTTCTTTCAAAGTTGTTAACTCATTATAATTTTCTTTGCCTAATAAATACATATAAAGGAAAATGCGGTGGAAGGGGAGTTACAAAGTAGGCAAGAGTCATTTGCCCAGAGCTGTTCTGGAACCACCATGGACACCTTAGTCTGGGAGAGCCTCAAATGCAGTTTCAGATTGCCCACCTTGACCCCTCCCACCACATACATCTGCTGAAAGGCTGCAGGGATCTTTTAATATTTTTAGATCATCTTCTAAAGGAACAGAAACTTCTCCACTTGTTGCCCATGGTTGGGTTGTTGGATTCATTTCCCCTTTTATTTCTAGCGTTTTAGAGGAATAATTCCTCTAATCTTTCAATTAGGTTTCTAAAAACAGAAACTTACACTTTCCTTAACTACAGAAAATTTGAAGTCATATATATATTTAAACTAAAAGGCACAAACAATTACTCAAAGCTCAAGTGAAAAGCAGTGAGAAGCCACTTTTCTCCAAAATCCCTGTCAAATGGTGATTCGCATACCTTCTCAACACTTTTCTAGGGTTTTGCTCTATCACTCCTCTTCTGTTCATTCTTTTAAAACCTTCAACCATTTATCTCCCCTTGAATGCCGTTTTTCTGACTTACCAAAGTACTATTTAGAAAAATGTATAACAATTTTTGGCAATTTATTCTCCTCAACTAGACATTCAGGGTGACAGTGGTCGAATGCTTTGAAATCTTAAGATGTGTAACATTAGGATTCCTGTTTGGTAGCCCTTCCAATATAACCTCCTTTCCATGTATTTATAGCAAGCAGTTTAAATACGAAAACATCTCCCTTTACAAAAACTATACTAAAATGAATGTTGGGTACACTTGCATTATTAAAGCAGCAAATTCAGAATTTAAACACTATTTCTCTAAGATTATATCTGATTCAATAGTCTCTATCATTTTTATTTTACTATTTTATCTTTATTTTTGCTGTTTCTCTTTTGACAAACAGATCAGGGAAAAGGAGAGGAGTGGAGAAGAAAGGACACAAGCCTGCACTTACTGAACAGAGAAACAAAACCAAAATAACTTCAGCTATTGTGTTCTTTGTAGTCATAGGCCCTTCCCACCTCCACCAAAGGTGATTTATTCCTGACTAGGAACAATTTGTCTCTGTTTCCTTTAGGAGATTCTCTCGCTTTAACTAAGGAGGGTTGGGGATGGGATGGACACTCTCTTCTGAATGTTTTTGACCAGAATTAGAGTTTAAGCTAGATAACCTAGAAATATACTAGCACTATTCTGCATTTAGCATATTAAACAAAGAGAAAGAGAAAGAACTTCTTCTTCTTCTTCTTCTTCTTCTTCTTCTTCTTCTTCTTCCTCTATTTTTTTTTTTTTTTTTTTTTGCTTTGCATGCTTCTCCTTCTGTTTGCCAGCCTTTTTTCTAGCAGTGCTCTCAAATTAAAGTTTAAATTTAGGGACGCCTGGGTGGCGCAGTCGGTTAAGCGTCTGACTTCAGCCAGGTCACGATCTCGCGGCCCGTGAGTTCGAGCCCCGCGTCAGGCTCTGGGCTGATGGCTCAGAGCCTGGAACCTGTTTCCGATTCTGTGTCTCCCTCTCTCTCTGCCCCTCCCCTGTTCATGCTGTCTCTCTCTGTCCCCAAAATAAATAAATGTTGGGAAAAAAAAATTAAAAAAAAAAAAAGAAGTGCAATTTCTGGATCATGTAATAATTCTATGTTTAACTTTTGGGGAATTGCTATGTTGTTTTCTAGTGGCTCATACCATTCTGTATTCCTATAAATAGGGCACAAAACTCTCAATTTCAAGAAGATGTTTTACTTTTTAAACCCTCTCTCTCCCTCTCCCTCCCCCTTCTCTCTCTTTCACACACACACACAGACACACACACACACACGCTTTGACAAGCACTTATTGAACATTTATTATCTACAAGATGCCCAAGTGAGTCACGGATAAATAAGGCAATTGTCAAACGTTCATTGAACAAAACTAATTGAACAAAAATTAAGTCCTAATAATACTGGAGAGTCTGAAATTAAAACTTCATCATATTGTAAAGAATTTATTATTTAGCCATCTAAAGTATTTTAATTTATAGTGGTTGTTTCTTTGTTTTACTTCTGTACATATTACTTTTAGATCCTTAGAATATCAAAAAAATGAGGCTATATTAATAAGTATGCTTAAGTGAACAGATTGCAAACATTGTAACCTATTTTAGTCTGTTTAATATGTAACAATACCAGGAGAGACAAAAATAATATAGTTATTATAGCTATAATTATTTTAAATGCTTACTATGTGGTAAAAAGTGGGGTAAGTATTTAATACACATAACCCATGAATTAGAGACTATTATGCCCATGCTAGGAATAAAGAACCTGAGACGCAAAGACACTGGGGAGATTTTCTCAAGGCCACAAAGTATGTAGCAAAGAAAAGATTCAGACTCAGCCTGGTCTTATAAGTTCAAAAGTATCAAAAACACCACATTTATTTTAACAGTGTTTGATAATACTTAAGTATAATGCTTATTATGAGAGGAAATATTAAGTAATAATTTTGGGGACACCTGGGTGGCTCATTTGGTTAAGTGTCTGACTCTTGATTTCAGCTCAGGCCATGATCTCATGGTTCTTGAGATCAAGCCCTACATTGGGCTCTGCACTGACAGCACAGAGCCTGCTTGGGATTCTTTCTCTCCCTCTCTCTCTGCCCCTCCCCTACTCATGCTCGTGTGCACACTCTCTCTCTCTTTAAAATAATTAAATAAACTCTAAAAAAGGAGTAATTTTCAAGTTACACTCTTAACTCCTGCTAGTAATTGACAGTGCACCAAGTGCTCCAATACACAGCTCAAAACAGCTGTAATAAAGTTATATTACTATTATTTATCAACTAAAGATGTCTTATTGTTTACTTCGGGGAAATTACATTCCTCCCCAGAATACTGTTTATTTATAATTGTTTAATACATAAAAGTTTAATTCTTTCTATTTTTTAACAAGTTATGTTTGATGCACAGTATTCTTTTTTTATTTCTTTATCTATTTTTGAAAGAGAATGTGCACAAGCAGGGTGGGGGCAGAGAGAGAGGGAGAAACAGAATCTGAAGCAGGCTCCAGGCTCTGAGCTGTCGTCAGCACAGAGTCCAACACAGGACTGGAACTCACGAACTGCAAGATCATGACCTGAGCTGAAGCCAGCCACTTAATCGACCGAGCCACCCAGGTGCCCCAATTCGTTCTACTTTTGAATATAAAGTCTAGCATAATTGGAACTAGAATACTTAACCAATTTTATGAATTTCAGAAAGTTTAGCAGAAAAACTAAACTAAATCTAAAAGACTTCTCTGCACATAATAAACCTTTCACTGACTTCCCATTTTCCTTACAGTAAAACCCCAAACCCACTATCTATAATCCATGACATCTCTCAGGACTTATGGCCACCACTGCTGGCTTCTCCATGTTCACAAGACTCCAGGGCTATTACTCTAATACACCAAGCAGTCACCTTCCTGACAAAATCCTCTACAAAACAGTACCACCTACCACCTCAACTCCCCCAGCCCCCATGGCTTTATCTTCATTTATCTTTACAATTGTTTATTCATCTTAAAAATTATTATTGTTTACCAGCCATACCAGGATGTTGAAAACACTGTGAACAAGGTGTGCAATACCCACCCAAAGCAGTTCTCAAACAGTTTCTCATATCTCCTTATGTTCCCTCTTACCTCAGAAATGTTTGACAGCTACCATTTTTTTGCAGGGTGATAGACTTTTTTGCAGGTGATAGATTTTTTTTTGCAGGGTGGTTCCTGGTTGGTGTTTTCCCTCAGCAGTGGTTGGAGTACTCTAACTCAGAAGTAGAATTCACTGATAAAAGTTTTCAGAGTTTGACCTTGTAGGATGTGAGTGCCCAATATGCCCTCTGGTATTGGAGAGAGAAAAACCTCACATTCCCATGGGAGAGAACATCCAATTTTCAGTATGAAAAGGACCTTCCTGACCATAACCACTTACCCTCTACAACCACTGATGGCACTGAGAGGCCAGAAAACTTCTGAGCATTACCATGTATTAGAGTACATTTGCTTGAAAAAATAAAAAGATTACATTTGGCTTCAGTATCAACCAGCGATTTCACATTTTATTTCTGGGGGGGGGGCTACTGAACAGTGAGCTCAATATGGGGCCTTACCTGGAGGTCATCTTGGCCTGCATCTTACACTTGGGGCATGGGAGGCATCCGCCCTGAATAGGACTATATCCCTAAGGTCTCTCCTGGAGCAGGTGGCCCTAGTGATGGTAGGGGCAGATCTGAACTGTTGTTCAAATTTTAAGGCTTTCCACAGATCAACCAACACAGTGTTGGGTTGCAGGCCTATCTTTTCAGGTGGGGTCTCAATCAGCAATGAGGTCAAACCACATTTGTTTGAGGATTACTTTTACCAGACCCATTAGAGCCAATTAGGATAGCTTTATGGCTTCTTGAGTTCCCTCCCTGTCTTGGGTCTCTCCCACAGTCTATATCCATTCCCAGAATTTGTCAGTTTCCCCCAGCTAAGCAATGTATTGCCCAATATCATAAATGTCTTATCCTACATCTGGGATTAACATGAATATCAGCATCTCATACCAGGTACTGAGGGCAGACTAGAGGATCCTGACTTTCACTCACGCAATGAATGTGGCCTGATCAGGGCCTTCAAGGACAGGGGAGTAAATAGCCTGTCTCATTGCCAGATCCCTAAGAACTTATTGTACCTCCTCTATAGAGTTCCAGGGTCCCACGTGCAATGAGAGATCTTCCTCATTGAACCAAGCCTCCCCAGAGAATAAAATAATTCACTCTGTAAGGGAATGAGTAAACTGAACTCCCAGAGCACCATGCAGGCACTGCCAGAGGGCGGGTGGTGTGGTAATAATACTCATTTTCTCTGCTTCCTGCCCTGTCAGAGAAACGCCATCACTCCCTGTATCCTATAGCCACATTTACCATGCCTGGCTACTTTCCCTGGCCTTTTGCTGGAACTTGGCAGCCATATCAATAAGCTCAGTGGGACTATATTCTTTCATCATGAACATTTCCTCAATTGGGGGCTGCCTCACCGGCTGGGGTTGTTACTGTGTTTTTGCTTTCTATCATATTAGGGGTCAGGTAGCAGGGGCATTTCGTCCACTTCACAATCATGACAACATCTTCCTCTTCACTCTGCTCACTTTCACAGGGATTTCCCTACTTAGTGTCCCAATCAGGCTGTGTTACAAGCACTCAGAACTTAATCCACAGTAGTTTGCACCCTCCTAGCTTTGCAAAACAGCAAGTTAAGGTCTCTAACTTATTATCCTGCTCTCTCACCTTAACTTCCAGCCCAGAAGCTAGCAGAGTAGTGGGCACCCATACATCCTTCTCTAACCTCAGCTCTTCCTCCAACTTTCTAACCTAAGCTTCCGCCTCCAGTGGGCAGCAGGGGCCAACAGAACTGCCCACAGTAGAGGCTAGCCCACTGTAGCCACCATTCATTTCCCTTCTCTGCCTCTGTACACTCTTCACAGTTCTTCAAAAAATTCATTAAAACAGCAAGAGTTTTCAGGACACTCCCTAAAATTCATGTAGCTATCTGCAAGTTTCTAACATATGGGCCATCCTTCCTCACATAGAGGTTGATGGCCAACCAAGGATGTCCCCCATGGATGTCCCTTTCTCAAGACCCATTTTTCTAGTATTCTGGCTGGCTCCTCAATTGTTAGTTTGCAACCTTGGGAATTCCCTAGGTAAAATCTGAAACTGTCAAGGAGCAGTTCATGAAGGGCAAGGAGATACCAGAGAAAGGGACAGGCTAGATTGGTAGGTAGTAGGTTTAATAAGCAAGGAACTGGCAAAGAAGGGTTATCTTGGGTGGCTATAAGACTAGTAGATCTCTGCAACCGCCTGCAGTAATCTTACGAGTGTATGTAGAGACCTTAACCTTAACTGGGTTTGGTCACATACACTGTCCAGATGGTCTCAAAAACACCTTACTCTCTCAAGGCTGCCTCACTCTCACTGGTTAACCTTCAGTCATATTCTCTCATTGACCTCCTCCAGTGACAGTACACTATCATGTGATATATTCTTTTTTTAATATTTCTATTAGAATAAGGACTTTATTTTGTTTACTTCTATATTCTCTTTAGTTAGGAAATAACTTTCTTGTAACAGATTTTGTTGTTTAAAGGAGGAAAGAAAGAAGGAAGCATGAATGGAGTGAGAATACCAATTATTTTACTGATATTCAGAGAAAACAACATAATGTGTCCTTAAATTTGGGCAATTAGTGGAGCTGACATAGATTTTCTGAAGAACTAGATATATTGAATCAAGACTGGATGTAGTGTTTTCCAGCAAAACTGAGTTTGACAGATGATTTGGATGAGCAGGAAAGGCCATGCAGAGGAAGACAAATTAAGCAGCATGGGGGAAATAAAACAATAGAAAGCAACAGGAGAGGCACATCAGGCTGTCAGTGCTTAGGAGCCCAGCTACCTGCACCCAATCTCAGCATGATCATGGCAGTATTAAAGGATTTTTCAAAGCCTCCGTGAGACTATCACTATGAATTATTAACTGAAAGGCCTCCCCAGAAATAGATGGTAAATGTGGATTTCTGACTCAGATACTTACACTGGATACAATTTACCAAACATGATTTTAGGCATAAGCATAGCTTCTGGATTTATAATAAAGCCCCTTTCTCTTCCCCATTTTCCATCACAAGATGGTAAACTCTTAATGTATTTGTTATGATATAGAACATACTCTGTAAAATACAATCTTGCGCAATGTATTGAGGTGTATTTTGTGGCTCTGTATATGGTTTATCTGGGGGAATGTTGCACATGCCCTTGCAATGAATATATACTCCACAATTGTTGGAGGAAGTGCTCTATCAATTAGGTCAAAGTTAAAATCTTGTAATCAGTAAAATCAGTAAAACTGATTTACATATACTTATTCTATCAAATATTGACAGAGCAAATGTTAAAATTTCTAACTATGCTCATGTGTAAATTTCTCTAATTAGTTCTGGGTTTTTTATGTATATTTATAATTATTATGTCTTCTTGATTAATTGGCCCTTTTATCATTATGAAATGTTGAAATGACTCTCTTTATCTCAGATGATATTGTTTTGAAATGTATCTTGTCTGATATTAGTGTAGTAACATCAGCTTTTTTATGGTTACCATTTGCACAGTTTATGTTTTTCTATCCTTTTACTTTCCATCTATTTGGGTTTTATACTTTAAGTGAATCTCTTATAAATGGTATATTGTTGGGAATTACTTTGTTTATCTAGTAGGACAATTTCTGCTTTTTGGTAAAAAAGCCCTTTTTCCAGCCTATTTTTTTCATAATATAATTAATATGGTTGTACTTAGGTCTAACATTTTTCTGTTTGTTTACTATTAGTCTGATCTATTTTAGTTCATGCTTCTCTTATTTCAAGACTTCTTTAAAAATATTCAAATATATTTAGTAATTTATTTTTTAATTTTTTTACATTGTTTAAAATGTTCATTTTTGAGAGAGAGAGAGCGAGTGAGCAAAAGCGTGCATGAGCAGGGAGGGGCAGAGAGAGAGGGAGACAGAGAATCCTAAGCAGGCTCAGTTCTATCAGCGCAGAGCCTGATGTGAGGCTCGAACTCCAAACTGTGAGATCATGACCTGGGCCGAAATCAAGAGTTGGATGCTTAACCAATTGAGCCACCCAGGCACCTCAGTAATTTATTTTTAATTCCTCCAGTGCCTTTTAGGTTTAACTTTTGGTATTCTTTGCTAGTTACTCTAGAGATTACAAAACTCATTTCTATAACAACTTACTTAGAGTTAATATTAGACCACATTATGTAAAATGTACGAACTTTACAAGAATATAATTCCATTTACCCTTTCCCACATGACCTTTTTGCTATTGTTATATATCTTTTTTATAATTTATAAGTGTTATAACCTCACAATCGAAGAGTATAAAGTGCAGTAGTCAGAAATCTTTTTTAAAATTTGGAAAAAAAATTTAGTCTATTTACTCTCATTTTACCATTTTTAGAATTCTTATTAAAGCCTGTAGATACAGGCTTACATTTTCTTTACTGTAAAGAACTTCCATTAGCATTTCTTCTACTCCAGGCCTTCTGGTCTTCTGAAACTGAATTATTTCAACTTCTATGTATCTGTAAATGCCTATTTTGATTTGATTTTTTATATATCTGTATTTTTGATATAGAATGCCAGGTATAAAATGCTAGATGATTTTTTTTCCCTTCGAGAACTTCAAAGTCAGCATTTCATTATCTTCTGGCTCTATT